>NC_141183.1:10000-2410000 GCF_055505025.1 Bos grunniens | reverse complement strand
TTAGCACTTTGCCTTCCTCTTCTCCCACGATACACTTAATGTTTCCGCTTTCAGGCCCCAGATTCGGTCACAGATTTCCTGCAGGAAGCTGAGGCACCTTAACGCTTTGCAAGGATCTGTCACACACCACCCACATCAAAAAGTTACAAGGATGCTTTCATAGAAAGGACTCAGCTTACTCAGAGGCCCTAGGGAAGGTCAGAGTTGGCAAGTTAATGAAATTCTGCAAAATCCGACCAGCCGTCTATGTCCCTCCCCATGACATCCCCTGGAAGCCAGTTACTTAAAATAAATTCCTAACCATAGGAAGAAGGGTGAGTGAATCACGGGGGTTAACTAAGAAAGGAAGTTCTTCCTCCAGGCCTTATCTTGGCACCTGCATGTCATTAGAAGGGCTAACTGTTATTGTCATCTAAAAAGGATGGCGAAAATAAAATTCAGCCAACGGGAGCCAGGCGTATGGTACTGCCATCCAGAGCGATTATCAACAGCTGCCAGTCCTCTTTTAAAACCAGTCTCCTATCCTCTGGTCATATTTAAAGTTCTGCCTTTCCGGTTCAGGGCAGTGTGGTGATGAGTCCGGGACCATGGGTTTGATCCCAGCTCCAACATTTGTATTTGAATAATGTCAAGGACATGTGTCCACTTCTTTGTTGGTGGTGTTGTTCAGTTGCTCAGTAGTGTCCAACTCTTTTATCCTGCCCTACCCCAGAGTACTGGGGAGGGGCTGCCATTCCCTTCTCCAGACGATCTTCCCAACCCAGACATCAGACCTGCATCTCCTGCATTGGCAGGCGGATTCTTTACCGCTGAGCCACCAGGGAAGCCTGACCATTTCTTTAGTCTTTTCTTTTTCTTCACCTTTAAAGTGGGAATAATCACTGCATTTGGTGAATCATAAAATTATTCATTTTTGTAGGTTAAAGCCGATGTAAGGGATTTTTTTGTTTGTTTGTTTGCAAGGATGAAGGAGTTAATACATGTACAGTGCCTGGCACATCGCTAATGCCTATTCAAATTTGACAAGGCAATCACATTTTTATTATTATCAGTTTGCGTCATTTATTGTTTTGATCATTATTAAGTATTTGTGATATCTGTTGATTAGTCGCTAAGTCATATCAGACTCTTTTGCAACCCCATGGACTGCAGCCCACCAGGCTCCTCTGTCCATGGGATTTCCCTGGCAAAAATACTGGAGTGGGTTGCCATTTCCTTTTCCAGGGGATCTTCCTGACCTGTGTCTCCTGCATTGGCAGGTGGATTCTTTACCACTGAGCCACCAAGGAACCCCATATTTATTACATAGGGAGAGACCACTTAATACCAGGCCAGAATATAAGATTCTAGTGTCTGTTCACTGCTGCGTCCAGCCATGAAACAATGCCTGGTGGGTAGTAAATCATCAGTAAATATCTGCAGATTGAACAGATACAGTAATAACGCAATGACAACTGTGACGAGAGGGATGACCATCAGCCTAAAACACCGTGAGCTCTTCTCTCCAATTGATTTTCAGTGCAATGAGCTATTTGTGGAAACAGCGTCATTTCTAAATAGCCCAGGCAGGTGGGTGAATCTTCAAGATGGCAGGATAGATTGACATACTTCTGAAAGCCTTAATCCCTAGACAGTTCACATCTTCTCAGAAACCACTGGAGCAATCCAAGAGAAGCAACAGCTGAAGCTTGGGGGAGGGTTCTGCCTTGAGAACAGAAACCAGGAGGAAAGTCCATCATTGTGGTTCTTGTAAAATTAATGATAGTCACCCCATTTAACCTTGAATATTCATTGGCAGGACTGACGCTGAAGCTCCAATACTTTGGCCACCTGATGCAAAGAGCTGACTCATTGGAAAAGACCCTGATGCTGGGAAAGGTTAAAGGCAAAAGAGAAGAGAGCCACAGAGGATGAGATGGTTAGATGGCATCACCGACTCATGGACATGATTCTGAGCAAACTCCAGGAGATGGGGAAGGAACGGGAAGCCTGGCGTGCTGCAGGGTCGCAAAGAGCTGGACACAACTTAGAGACTGAGCAACAACCCCATTCAGAGGAAAGAATGATGCATTTTATGTTGACTTTTACCTTCTCAATATCTCCCTCCTTGTTTCTTTACTTCTTTGGCCTGATTCTTAAAATAACATACAGGGCATTGGCTGAATGCTATCAGAACTGCTCTGCTGCCGGAAAGTGACTGTCTGCGTAAAATGTCATTGGTGTTTCGAATCTAGCACTGATGTGTGATTGCTAATTTTAATAAAAATCAGCATGGTGATCACAAATGTTCATCTACCAAGTGCAGGGCCTCTTTATGGAAGGCTATGGATATAACACAGGGCTTTCCTGGTGATTCAGATGATAAAGAATCTGCCTGCAATGCAGAAGACCCGGGTTGGATCCCTGGGTTGGGAAGATCCCCTGGAGGAGGAAATGGCAACTCACTCCAGTATTCTTGCCTGGAGAAACCCATGAACAGAGCTTGGTAGACTACAGTCCACGGGGTTGCAAAGAGGCAGACACGACTGAGTGACTAGGCACGCAGGCGTGGGTATAATAGAATGCCTACTAGAAAACAAGAAGAGTACAGCTCAGCTAGTGCTGACCCGCTGCCTGGGGCTCCTTTCCTGGGTCCTTCACACTCACTCACTGTGCAACAGTGGGAAAGCAGTCTCACCTCCCTAGGCAGAAGTTTCCCAGGTACATTAAGTGAGATGATACACGCGAAACCCTTTGCACAGCGCCTGACGTGGCCAACACTTAATCAGTGCCGTCCTTTGCTGTTCCCACACCATTTCACACAGACAACATCTGCGTCAGGAGAAACGCTTTTGAAAAGAGGAGATCCTCAAAACCCTTTCTTCTTTTGTGTTGTCCCAGTTTCCATCATTTCCTTGAACATCGTGTCAGTCTTGAAGCCCTGGCATTTTTTATTCAGCTGAAAACAAGCTCAAAGCCGCAGACCCAGCACAGCCACTCGTAATCCTGGGCTTAAAAATAGACGCGCAACAATGAAACTCTTTTATGATGGTCACCAGAAACTGTAGCGCTTCATCTCTTGACATCTTCCTGTTTCAATAAAGATTCTCACGAGAGTCTTGAAAGGATGGAGGCAGACCAACTCCGGTGTGAGCGGAGCACGCGCCGCGGTTGCAAGGATGTTGTTTAGGTTTTAGATCCTGTTTTCTTCCTGGATAAAGGGCCGCGGCCTCCAGGTGCTTCTCCCACTGTTATCGGCTCCTCCACAGGGAGCAGCCTTCTAGAAGCCACTTCCTGCCGCCTCCATGGGCCTGGCTGTGAAGAGATCCGAGGCAGGCTGTCAGGGGTTATCTCCCACCTGTGTTGCAGTTCCCAGGGTCCGTCACTATCTGGGGCAACCATTTATATGGGGAGACAGCGCTCCTGCTCAAGGACAGTTCAGAAAGCAAAAAATCGAAACCCAAAAGGCGGCAGGGCGTGGGTGGTTGAGACACTGCCTGTGATTCCAACAGTCTGATGCCGCACGCACCAGGGCAAGGCCTCGGCCTCCTGGGAAAGCAGTGAATGACACTGCGATGACTGCTGTTTATATATTTTAATAACTGTATGGATGTGTTTATTTTGGCCACACTGGGTCTTCCAGTGCTGCGCCGGCGGGCTTTTCGCTAGCTGCGGCAAGCCAGGCTCCTCCTCATTGCAGTGCACGGGCTTTGCATTGAGGTGGCTTCTCTGGTTGCGGAGCATGGGCTCTGGGGCTCATGGGCTTCCGTAGTTATGCCAAGCGGGCTCTGAAATTGTGAGTCCTGGGCTCTAGAGCACAGGCTCAGTGGTTGTGGCGCTTAGTCGCTCGGCGGTATGTGGGGTTTTCCCAGTCCGGGGCTAGAACCCACGTCTCCTGCATCGGCAGGTGGAATCTTTACCACTGAGCCACGGGGGAAGCCCTCTGCAATGAGGTTCAGATTGCTGTGCGTGTATCCAATGGTCACTGTGTTGCCCCCAAGAACAGCTTGGATTTAGCTTCTAAATGGAGTGGATAGCTTTGTGCTTTCTCCCAAGGAAAGAAGTGTTGTGTCTCCTTGGATAATTAACCTTCAAAACAGAGATATGACGGACCATTTTCCCTCCAGTGGCAATTCGTGAGCTCAGGAGAAAGCAAGGATGCTTACTCTGCACCTAATCTTACTGCTCCTGCTCTGCTGAGCCTTCCAGTCAAAGGAAAGATACATCTCTGCCCAACTCTCCCTCCCAGACTCAGGAGGGTAGCGTGTAGACAGAGGCTCCCAGAGGTGCAGACACGGGCCATCAGGAAGTCCCACTGAAGCCCAGTCAGGCGCTCCAGTGCCTGCCAACAAAGCCTCATCTGTTTCTATAAGCCACTCATTTAAGGAAATGAAGTACACACTCGTATCCTCTGAGTTACACCAAGTGATTGACGGTAAAAGCAAAGACTTGACTTAGGAATAAGGAAAATATTGCCCAGGACACTTCCTCAAAGCTGGTCTCAGTATTTCCTCCTCATTGCTCATGGCCTCATTCCAGGAACGGACAGTCCGAGGCAATGATCCGGCAGTTCCCAAGCAGCCCCTGCTCCCCCTTTGCCCAGGCACTGGCTTCGAAGGGAAACCACAAACGGGAACCTTCACGGCAAAATGCAGAGCGTGAACAGTCATTGTTCCCCTGTGGGCAGATCAGGAAAGAAGAGGGGCAGAGAATGGATGGTGTTGGGCGAGGGGGCATGACTTCCTAGAGTAATCCTTGTGACTGGAGCCTGCAGATTTCAGAAAACAGAGATGTGAAAATACACAGAACTGCTTTTACTTTGAATCAGTTTTTTCTAGATTCGTGTAAAACCCTTTCCTGAACCCCTGGGGATAATCAGTCTTCAGTGCTGAGATAAAAGTAGGTAGTTTCTAAACCACAAGGGAATCCAGAACTCTTCCCACTGACTTAGAACTGCAGTGTGTCTAGGAAAAGTCATGCTTTCTATACGGAGATTTTAGAGCCCTAAAAGTTAAGTGAGACACAGCCATTAACAAAGAATGAAATCATGCCATTTGCAGCAACATGAATGGATCTAGAGATCGTCACACTGAGTGAAGTAAGTCGGACAGAGAAAGACAAATATCATATGACATCACTTATATGTGGAATGTAAAAAAAAAAAGGTACAATGAGCTTGTTTACAAAACAGAGTCACAGAAAACAAACTTATGGTTACCAGAGGGTAGATGGTGGGGGCAAGGGATAAATTGGGAGATTGGGATTAACATGTACACACCACTATATATAGACAGATAACTAATAAGGACCTGCTACACAGCACAGGGAACGCAACTCGATACTCTGTAATGACTTATATGGGAAAAGAATCTTTAAAAGAATAGATATTTATATATGCGTAACTGAGTCACTTTGCCGTACACTCGAAACTAACACAACATTGTAAATCAACTACACACCAGGAAAATGTTTAAAAATGAAATTAAATGATGAAGAGATGCCCAAATACAATGTTATGTTAAAAACCACATGATTATAGAAATAGTGAAAGTTTTCTAATGTCACCAAAGAGACACAATGTGAGCGCCCCCAAAAAGAGACAGATATAAAGAACAAATTAGGGGTTACCAGTGTGGAGATTCAGTAATTAATTGATTAGCAGTTCACTAGAGGAACGACATAGAGGACAAGTATGTTTTGAGAAGTTGGGGAAGGAACTCAGTTATGGGGGGCAGCCCACCTGGGGTGATGCCACGTGTACACACACACAAGGGCAGGAGGGTGAGAGCCAGTGAGGATCAAGGCAGCAAAGTAACACCTGGGATAGACTGTCGGGGCAAAATTTCCTCCAGGGCTCAGTTCCAAACACCAATCTGAACTAAACTGATGCTCTCTTACCAGCCATAATTTTAAATGACTCCAGCACGTAAGTGTTCCTTCTACCCTCTACTGTGTGCAAAATACATCACTCGGAGGGGAAATTGCTTCTCCATTTTCTCCTTCTCAGCTCTCACACTGTTGGGGTCGTCTGGGCTTTTCAAAATCCACAGGAATACTTTGCATAACACAAAGAGCTGCCAAACACTGCAACCCAAGCTTTTCCAAACACACGTCTAAATCACTGGGATAAGAATTAAAAGAGTGTGGAAATAAAGTCTTTATATCCAGGCGAGTTTCCAAGGCAATGTTGAAAACCACGATAAAAATGCGGATAATCATTCTGGTATTAAACAAATTTGGAGAATGTCTAATCGGTTGACCAACGATGATGGTGAGGAAACAAGGAAAACCCAACACGTGGGTGCGTGGACACAGCAGATGTTGATTTCCTGCTTAGAAGAGCTATGCAGAACTCTCCCCAGGACATCTCCCTCTAGACTTCCTCCATCCCCTACCCCCAGGGCACTTCAGCTGGCAGGAGAGAGCAGGACAGGCGTGGAGGAGCCCTGTGGCCAGGCATAAAAACACCACAGGGCACTTCTGCTCACATCCCATTTGCTAGAGCCAGTCAGTGGCTCCAAGTGAAATGCAAGTGCAGCTGGGGACTTTCCTGGTGATCCAGCCGTGAAGCACCTACCTTCCAGTGAAGGAGACGCAGGTTCGACCCCTGATCGGGGAACTAAGATCTCACGTGCTGTAGAGCAACTGAGCCCTAGCACCACAGCTCCTGAGCCCAAGAGCCACAACTGGAGAGGAGCCCAGGCGAAGTCCCTGCGTGCCCCAGGTGAGACCTCACACAGCCAAAACACAGCTTTCAATGCAAGAGAAGGTGACAGATGGAAGCAACGGAATACTGCCCGTGCCAGTCGTTATTTCTGTGACCTGGGCTAAATTGCTTCCTGACTTCCCCGGGTACTAAATATTTCTGCCGCCAAATCTCCTATGGCTGTTGTTTAGTTAAAAACCTGTGACCCTCTATCAAGTGTGCTATTTCACAGCTAGTGGAATTTCACAGACGATGAGATGGAAGAGATAATAGATAAAGGAAAGCATCAAGTTTCCTCCACAAGAGAGTGAATTCTTTTCCAAGATTTTTAGGGAACTGACTTCCCTGGTCTATGCTGAGGCCCATCTGAAGATGTCAGAGTGAACTCTGGTATTAAATCTCTGGACCTTGAGGAGGTTCATGTAAAATGTCTCTGTGACAGAAATGACAGCTAGGGTTGACTCTTGTCCTTCCGATGTGACATGTGGATCTTTGTTTCTATTGTAACTAAGTTTGGGAAATTACTCAGTGACAAGTAAACAGAATACCACTGTCACCATAATAATATTGCAAGAGAAAAACATCTAAGGGAGAAAGAAATTAATACATTTCTGACATTCCAAGGTGTGAAAGGAAGAAATCTGACGTCTGGAAGCCGGAAAACAAACAGCTTCTTGGCCCATGCTGTCCACACACGTCAAGGTCACCTAGAAAGTTATCAGGACTCAAAATAAATCAAATTAGAAGTCTATTTTTAGATGATTTCTTGAGTCCAAAAGCATGTAAAGACTTGAACGTCGTCCCTGTCTAGTTTGAAAGTCCTCAGTAAGCCTTTATCATGCTAAGGTGGCTGTTTAATTTAGGTAAACACTAGAATTATAGAGTGATTTTCAAACAAACATATCACCCACTGTATATAACGGAAACCTTTAAAGGGAAATCCTGAGAGTGTTTACTCAAAGATGCAAAACTGATGAAAAGTCATTTCTCAAAAAAATAAAATCTAGAGTAAATGAAAATCCTTACTGGAACCAACGTCCCACAGAAGCAAGAGAAGTAAAAGAAGCTTGAAATTCAAATTCATAAGCCTTGAAATTTAAATGTTTCTGTGGTATAAAAATTGCGTCTCTGGGGATAATAGTTTCAACTTGTTAAGTCTTCAAAAATAAGTAAAATCCCTCTTATCTTATGATTCAGAGTCCCAGGAAGAGTTTGCTACATAAGCAGAGAGCACATTCCTGAAATGTCACCATTAAGCATTTTTTTTCAATTGTGCAGGTGATACCTCTCTCTCTTCTCTCATACACACACACACACACATACACACACACACATTTACTGGAATACCATCTTATGTCATTGATGAGTTACTAATCAGAAAATGTTTTTAATATATACGTACTACAGCAAATGACAAGAGTTCCAATATGTGACGATGAAAATGAAGAGATACTGAGGAGAAAAGCAGAAAAAGTTAACACGGACAGCATGAAATGGTGGGAATTGTTCACGCATAGCTTTCGTCTCCTGCTCTCTCCCTTCGTCATTTCTGTGACCCACACCAATGACGTGACTGCCCCTGGCTGACCCCGATAACACGGGGACGATAGTATGGACTGTTAAGGTTTACGGAAGGACTACGTACTGTAATCCTATAGTCTGTATTACATACTGTGATATGGGTAAAAAGACACGAAGATTTCTTGACCAAAGATTTCTCTCACTTTTTGTTTTTCCTCAAAGAAAGATCATCAATTTCATTGTGAAAATCTTCTAACCACCCACATATGTGTACAACCATAGATTTAGTAATAACTGAAATACTGGGTTGGCCAAAAACTTTGGGATTTTCCAATCAGATCTTATAGGTAAACCCAAATGAACTTTCTGGCCAACCAGATACATAGACTTAAGTGAGGAGTCATTGATGGGTAAAGAGGTAGAGAAAGAGTAAGAAAAACAAGACCACAGGAAGGTTGTATCAACATTTTGTAGGATAAACTGACCTATATCCGGCCAAGAGGATATTAAAATACTGCAACAAACCATCCCTTCCCCCAGCCCCAACTTCAAGTCATGAAAAGAGGAACCAGTTGGAAAATCTGTGGCTTCCAGTTATCCTCAGGAAATCCACAACCGTGGTGATCTAATAGACTCGTGACTCGGGTAAGCTGTTTACTGCTTCTCAGTCTTGCTTTCCTCATGTGCGAAGTGATGGTGATTATGGTGGAAATGAGAGGTGATACAGAGGCCTCAGTGCAGGGGAATGTCCCTTGATTCTATCCTTGTCTCACTTGACACACAGCCAGTTCATGAGCAAGTCCTTAACAGGCGAAGCCACCCGTCTCTTCCCATTTTTACTCTGCCTTGTCTTATAGCCTGTTGTTTACATAATGCATTAGTCAGGGCTCTCCAGAGAATGGAATCTACAGGGTGTGTGTAAGAGAGAGAGAGAGAGAGACAGACAGACAGACAGACAGAGAGAGAGACAGAGGGAGACAGGAAGACAGAGAGAGACAGAAGCAGAGAGAGGGAGACAGAGTACGTTTGTGTTATTTTAAGGAATTATCTTGCACGATCGGGAGTGTGGCAAGCCTAAAATCTGCAGTATGCAGCCAAATACAGTCTGAAGGCAGATTCTCCTCTACTTGGAAGGACCTCCATCCTTGTTTTTTCTCTTTTGGCCTTCAACTGATTAGATGAGCCTACCCACACCATGGAAGGGAATCTGCTTTATTCAGTCTATTGAGTTTCACTGTAACCATATCTAAAAAAACACCTTCACAGCAAAATCCAGGCTAGTGTGTGACCAAATATCTGGGAACCATGGCCTGGCCAGTCTGACACCTAAAATTAACCATCACACAAAGCATCGACTGCCAGCCTTATTCCTGCCGTAGGGCCTTTGCACTAGCTGTTGCCCCTGCTTAGAAAACCCTGACCCATCTCCTCACGTGTTTCCTCACCCTGATCCCAACACAAATGTCACCTCTTCAGAGATGCTGGCTGCCAACCTGTGTATGGCAGCTCCCCGGGCACTTTGCTTACCCCGGTGACAATCCCTTACCTCTCCTCATTTTGTTTTATTCACGCCCTTTCACTCTCTGAAACACATCTCAGCTCTGCAGTTTCCTGTGTGTTGTCCGTTTCCCTCCCAGCTCTGGGTTCCACACGTGCAGGCGGCTGGTTAGCTTCGCACTCTAACTCAGTATCTAGAATCCTGTCCGATAGGCACTCAGTCGTTCAGCCACGCCTGACTCTTGCGGTCCTGCGGACTACAGCCCACCAGGCTCCTCTGCCCACGGAATTTTCCAGGCAAGAATGCTGGATTGTACTGCCATTTCCTTCTCCAGGGGATCTTCCCCATCTGGGGATCAAACCCACATCTCTTGTGTCTTCTGCATTAGCAGGTGGATTCTTTACCACTAGCGCCACCTGGGAAGCCCAGGCACTCAATAAATAACTGTTGAATGAATGAACCTTTCGATGCTGGGCACTCATGTAAAATCTGATTATTATGTTTATTAAGAATTAATTTGTATACTATATGACTATGCCGGTCTCTGGATTACCTTTTAATCATAGATGCTAAATTTATCCTTAATCCTACTGTAGTTATGATTTCAAATAAGTGTGTGAAATTTAAATCCTATTATATGAGGAACATAAGATGGATGATTAAGGAACTGGAAGCAAGAATTACCTGGCAAAGCTTAATATTTTATACATTAGCTTGTCTAATTGTGAATTTTAAGAATAGAGCCTTAAAATAGATTCTGCCTACACATGCAAAATGGGTTACAAGTGATTCCATGAGGTCCTGTGCTCAGTCTGCGTGCTGAGTCATGTCTGACTCCTTGTGGCCCTGTGGGATATATCCCACCAGGCTTCTCTGTCCATGGGATATTCCAGGCGAGAATACTGGAGTGGGCTATCAATTCCTCCTCCAAGGGATCTTCCCGACCTAGGAATCAAACCCGCACCTCTTGCATTGCCTGCATTGGCAGGTGAGTTCTTTATCCCTAGTGCCCCCTGGGAAGTCCAAGTGACTCACTAACCCTGAATAATTCAGGCTAAAATAACCATGTCGATTTAGATATTCCGATAAGTAAGGCAAAGGTGGGCTCCTAGTTCTTGGATTACTTTGTTTATGGCTTCACTCCCTTCATCCTTTTGTGAAGGCAGACACAGCTGAAGAGTGCATCAAAACTCACACGTGGCAAGGGGCGTACCCTCCGTGAGGGGCGTGCCCTCTTTATTACACGTGGCGAGGGGCGAGTCCTCCTTTATCACACGTGGCGAGGGGCATGCCCTCCTTTATCACACGTGGCGAGGGGCGTGCCCTCCATGAGGGGCGGGCCCTCCTTTATTACACGTGGCGAGGGGCGGGCCCTCCTTTATCGCACGTGGCGAGGGCCGATGACCTCCTCGGAGATGAGGAGATGAAAGGTGTGACTCCGTTACGCTCTGGGGCGAATGAAAGCATGAAGGTAGACATTGTAGGTGAGATGAAACAACCTCTTAGTGGACCATTTTTCATATTTTGTTTTATCTATATAAGATACAATTAAAGTTTTGAACATGACAATGAATATTACTCTGGTGCAGAAGCCTTTTTTTTTTTTTTTTTTAGGAATGACTGGGCCTAGCTCTCACTAGCATGAAGGTAACCTCGGACATGATAAACTGGTAGAAAATTCTCGAGTTTCCTTCCACAGGGAGTTGCAATAAAACCCTTTCCCCCAAGAATCTCCTTAGCATCTCAGCTTCCTCCTTTCTTTCTGTGTCGCCTGCAGTCTTTACATGAGCACAGATGCATTCAGTCATTTCAATCTGTAAGGAGAGTTTCGTTTTGTCCTAAGAGTAATTATTCATTCAAAAGTATACATGCTGATGAAGACACAGGAGCAAAATTATTGATTTCTTTTTCAGCCCCTTGGTGTTGGACGGCATCCTTAGGGCCACCTCTGTGCAGGGTGTGTATTAATTGGAAGAAAGACTAGTGAAAAGACCTCTGGCCTGGTCATACTCTGCTTTAGTGGAGCTAAACTGACTCAGTGTCTGGTTCGTTTTGGAGATAAAAGTGAGAAAGGAAACTGATACTCTTTCCCACTAACTGCCAGACCCAGGGCTGAGCCCCTAAGCCCCAACCCCACTTTATTTCATTGAACAATGCTGTCAAGTAGATATTATTAACCTCGTATACAAATTTGGGCAACTGGTTTAACCTTTCCAAGTCTCAGCCAGCATAAGACAGAGGAGAGGATTAAATTCATCCGGTCTGGCTCCACAACCTGCCTAGGAGCAAACTTTACATTCACCGACAGGAAAAGCCATCAAACAGAAAACACAAAAAGTATAAATCATGAAAGAAAAGACTGCTAGGTGTGGCTCCTAAAAAAAAGAAAAAGCAAAGAAAAGTATGCAACAAAAAAGACATTATAATGTTGAAAGACAAATGACAAAGGGAAAATCACATATATAAGACAGAAAATTAATATCTGATAGAAAAATGATCCTTATAAATCAGTAAGAGATAACCTCACAGGGGGAAAAAGATAAAAATAGTTGTTTCTTTAAAACCAAAATAGAGGAGGAGAAGGGGGTGACAGAGGAGGAGATGGTTGGCATCACCAACTCAATGGACAGGAGTTTGAGCAAACTCCAAGAGATAGTGAAGGACGGGGAAGCCCGGAGTGCTTCCACTCATGGGGTCCCAGAGTCAGAGACAACTGAGCAACTGAACAACAGTGAAAGCCAAAATATAAATAGTAAATATACAAAAGAACATTCAAGATAGCCAATAACAAAGATGGTCAGAGTGAAAAAGATTAGGAAGATGAACCCTCTATTGGTAAGAATGTGAGGAAATGGAAATTTACACACACTTTTGAAGAAATTGTAAGTGGCTACAGTCTTCTGGGAGATGGATTATCAACATATATCAAAACTTTAAATGTGTGTGTGCCTTTATGTCAATTTGAAGAATGATAGAAACATTCACTAAAGCGAAAGTACATGGAAATTATTTGCAATAATACTGATGAGTCAAGAATTCATCAAAAAGCATTGTTTGAATTTTAACAGCCCTACCATGGATTCCAATATTGAAAAAGATTCTAGATATTCATTCATTTTTCATTTTTGCCTTTGTCTCTCTCTGTTCTATCTGATTTGTCTATACCTACATATATGGGCTTCCCAGTGGTGAGCGTGGTAAAGAATCCACCTGCCAATGCAGGAGACGCAGGTTCAACCCCTGGGTCTAGAAGATCCCCTGGAGAACCCACTCCAGTATTCTTGCCTGGAGAATCCCATGGACATAGGAGCCTGGTGGGCCCCATGGGATCACATGGAGTCAGATACGACTGAAGCAACTTAGCACACACGCATATATTCACTTCACAATCAGGGGTTCCAGTCTATAATTTTCAAGATCTTTAATAAAGCTCACGCTTTACAATTTACAACACACTTTCCCATATTTTATTCTAGAGTAAAAACTAGGTCTCTGGTCCAAGGAAGCCACAGTTTCACAGTTTTATGCCAAAAGCAACCATTTTTCTCTTTGCCTGTGAATTTCTTTTAAGTACTTCAAAAAAAAAAGGAAGGAGACAGGCTCCTCAGATCACTCAGATGTTTGAGTCCAGACAGCGCAATCAGAAGGGGAGGAAAACGTGGTTCCTTTCATTCCAACCCCTGAGCATCTTCTCAACCCTGTGAAAGGACCACTGCCTAATCCAGACAAACCTCTGCTCAGCCTCCAATGAAGAGATGCAACGTGCAGCTGACTTCAGGACTGGGGACTGACACGCTCAGCATCTTCCCCGGACTGGGCTGGGGAGGCCTTTCATGTGAGCGGAAGGAAAGGGCTGACAACTTTCTCATCTTTATGGAAGGCATACTTTATTTCCAGCTCCCAGGTCAAAAGCCTCCGGAAAGAAAACAAAACCACTGAGAGATAAAGACTAAAAATAAAGTCCGGGGGGGCGGGGGAGTGGGGAGGGCAGTGAATCAACACCGTTTGGGACCCTGAAGGCAGCAACAAGGCAAGGATATGCGTAGGGCTAGATCTGCGTCATCCTTAACAGGTGGTCATGACCAGCATCAAGATCCCTGGGCCAGAGAGGAAGGCGGTCTGCAAACAGGTGTGCCGGGGGGGAAGGCGGGGGGAGGAGAGGAAGGGGCCGTTCAAACAGCCTGGGCTGGGAGCCCAGACACTTCCCAGCAGGTCACCTCGGGGAGAGACCCAGGGCTGGGCCTGGGCTGAGAAGGAGCTCCATCTGATCCGAGGTACTGTGGTCTGGGTGATGTGCTTGAAGTTTAAAATAGAAAGAGAGATGTTTACGCCGTTGGGCTTTCTTTCTCTTTACGTTTAATTGTCACCTTAGAAGAAACACATCTATGATCCATAGACTAATACTCTGCTCCCCCACCCCCAAAAAAGGAGTCCTCATTGGGTGATTTCCTATTTTACAGGAAGCAAAGGGCGAAGGGGCTTCCCAGGTGGCGCTAGCGGTAAAGAGCCGGCCTGCCAATGCAAGTTAGATGGAAGAGACGCAGGTTCAATCCCTGGGTCGGGAAGATCCCCTGGAGGAGGGCCTGGCAACCCACTCCAGTATCTTGCCTGGAGAATCCCATGGACAGAGGAGCCTGGAGGGTTACTGTCCATGGGGTCACAGAGAGTCAGACAGGACTGAAGCGACTTAGCCTGCACACACGAAATGGGAGAATGAGTGAAAAAAATCACACTAAACACATTCCTTATGGACTTTTGAGAATGACGATGATTTATTTTATCAATATTTTATAGGACTTTAATTGGGCTTTTCAGTTCAGTTCAGTTCAGTTCAGTCGCTCAGTCATGTCCAACTCTTTGCAACCCCATGAATCACAGCACGCCAGGCCCCCCTGTCCATCACTAACTCCCGGAGTATACCCAAACTCATGTCCATTGAATTGGTGATGCCATCCAGCCATCTCATCCTCTGTCGTCCCCTTCTGCTCCTGCCTCCAATCCCTCCCAGCATCAGAGTCTTTTCCAATGAGTCAACTCTTCGCATGAGGTGGCCAAAGTATTGGAGTTTGCTTAAGCATCAGTCTTTCCAATGAACACCCAGGACTGATCTCCTTTAGGATGGACTGATTAGATCTCCTTGCAGTCCAAGGGACTCTCAAGAGTCTTCTCCAACACCACAGTTCAAAAGCATCAATTCTTCGGTGCTCAGCTTTCTTCACAGTCCAACTCTCACATCCATACAAGACCACTGGAAAAACCATAGCCTTGACTAGACGGACCTTTGTTGGCAAAGTAATGTCTCTGCTTTTGAATATGTTATCTAGGTTGGTCATAACTTTCCTTCCAAGGAGTGAGCATCTTTTAATTTCATGGCTGCAATCACCTTCTGCAGTGATTTTGGAGCCCCCCAAAATAAAGTCTGACACTGTTTCCACTGTTTCCCCGTCTATTTCCCATGAAGTGATGGGACCAGATGCCATGATCTTAGTTTTCTGAATGTTGAGCTTTAAGCCAACTTTTTCACTCTCTTCTTTCACTTTCATCAAGAGGCTTTTTAGTTCCTCTTCACTTTCTGCCATAAGGGTGGTGTCATCTGCATATCTGAGGTTATTGGTATTTCTCCCGGTAATCTTGATTCCAGCTTGTGCTTCTTCCAGCCCAGCGTTTTTCATGATATACTCTGCATATAAATCAAATAAACAGGGTGACAATATAATCGGGCTTTTAGAATTTTTAAATTCTAATTCCTTTAGAAGGTACTTTAAGGACATTTTAGTGTGGACATACAACAATCCTGAGAGGTAAAGAAGCTGGTTCTTACTAACCATATTTCACAAATTAGGAAACTGAAGTCAGATCAGTTAAAGGCTTGTATGGGGTTGCAAAGAGCCAGACACGACTGAGTACATACACACACACACACACACACACACACGTTGTCCTAATTAAAATAGCCAGAGTTTGTTTGGCCAAGCAAAAGGTTCAGTTTGATCAATAGTTTAAAATGGGTTGTATTATTTTGCTTTATTACAAGGCTACATGAGTTTTTTTTTTAATGCAAAGTGTTAAAAATATATTTCTCCACAGGAAGGAATGAAAAGTGATCTGCAATCTTCCTTTGAGGATGGCCATCATCACAGGCTTTAAATTTCCTCCAGTGCTTTTGAAGCCGCATATATAACACATGTACAGATAGAAGTTACTTCTACAAAAAGAGGATCATATTACACATTCTATTTTTTATTTGCTTATTTATTTATTTATTAGTCTCTCAGTCGTGTCCCAGCCTTTGTGGCCCCATGGACTGTAACCTGAAAGTCTCCTCTGTCCATGATCCTCCAGGCAAGAAAGAACGCTGGAGTGGGTAGCCTCTCCCTTCTCCAGGGCATCTTCCTGACCCAGGGACTGAACCCAGGTCTCCTGCGTTACAGGCAGATTCTTTACCATCTGAGCCACCAGAGAAGCTCTATTTATTTGTTTAAATGTTTTTATTGTAGTAAAAAGTCACATAATACAAAGCATCCTGTTTTTTAAGGTTTTTTGTGTGGATCTTTTTTAAAGTCCTTGTTCAATTTTACGATACTGCTTCTGCTTTCTGTTTTGGTTTTTCAGTCATGAGGCATGTGGGATCTCAGCTCCCTGACCAGGAATCGAACCTGCACCCTCTGTATTGGAAGGCGAAGTCCAAATGATTGGACCACCAGGCAAGTCCCTAAAACATCCTGTTTTAACCATGTTTAACCATGTGGTTCAGCGGCACTGAGCTCATTCGCATTCTGCTTTTAATCACATATCTATATGACTGTTATTTCCTATCAGAGTACCTTACTATATGATGCATAATTGTATATAATTAATTATAAAATGTTTTAAAAAGGATGGTCCATGTCCTTACAGACTAAGCTATAATAACCACACACACACAAGCCAGTCAGGACCATTATTTCTCTAAGTGTACCACTGGGCAGACCTCCAAGTCTGGCGTTAGTCGGCATTAGTTGCCAAGGAGCATGGTGCAAAAAGTAATACTGAATGCAAGAAGCAAGAAAAAGAATCAAGTCTACATGGACTTAGTAAAAAACGAGATTCCCTCTGTATCTGAGCAGAACTACCTTCCTGGGCCTTTCCGACTGTCTCCTAGAGGTTTCCACCAGCAGGCCCCCGGGTACCAGACTCCACACCCGCGTGGACGACACGGGGCTGGTCATCTTTACCCCTCACCCCCCCCCTCCTCCTGGCTTCTCGCCCTTTCTCTATCAACAGTACCACCACGTTCCAGGAACAAATCAGTGAGAGCGTGTTTGAGAAATATTGGCTCTTTATTAGGACCATGAGGCCCTTGGTCCCTTGCTATATAGTTAAGACTTTTGTCCAATAGAGCAAATACTGTGTTACCATCAGAGAGACAGAGGGGGACTCCCAGGGGCAAGGGCCTAAAGCCAAGCTGTGTGTGTGCACACCACAGTCCAGGCCTCTGCACAAGGCCTTCCTGGATTGTGAGTCTGGTCTCAGAGGCATCCGGTGGAGGATGAGAACCGTGGGGATGCAGTCGCTACGCATCTAGAGGTCGTGCTCCCTTTGTGGCCTTTTGATGACACTGTTCTGTGTGCTTCTTAATAGATAATAAGCTCTTTCAGGGGAAATGGCCACCCATTCATCTTCATATCCTAGAGAGCACTTAACATAATCCATTGCTCATAGAGGACACCTGATAAACATCTGTTGTAATGAACTGGGATGAACTGAAGCTTGCGTCCTAACTTTCAGGTTATTGAAATATACAATAATAATGTCTGAAAGTGAAAGTCACTCAGTTGTGTCTGACTCTTTGCGAGCCCATGGACTAGTCCATGGAATTCTCCAGGCCAGAGTACTGGAGCGGGTAGCCTTTCCCTTCTCCAGGGGATCTTCCCAACCCAGGGATCAAACCCAGGTTTCCTGCATTGCAGGCAGATTCTTTACCAGTTGAGCCACCAGGGAAGCCCTAATCACTTGTAATTCCAAAGGTGATGAAGAGGAAAGCACCAGGCCCAGTTTCCTGAGCGTTCATTATGTGCTCAGGATGGTGAATACATTTTCCATCTCACAGCAGACCTGTGAGACTGGTTTGTCAGATTCACATTTTCTATACAGTAAACTGAGGGTGAATAAGCTCTTCAATCATGTATGGATGTGAGAGCCAGACCATAAATAACTCTGAGCACCGAACAACTGATGCTTTTGAATTGTAGAGCTGGGGAAGACTCTTGAGAGTCCCTTGGACTGCAAGGAGATCAAACCAGTCCATCCTAAAGGAAATCAACCTTGAATATTCATTGGAAGGACTGATGATGAAGCTGAAGCTCTAATACTCTGGCTGCCTGATGCGAAGAGCTGACTCATTGGAAAAGACCCTGATGTTGGGAAAGATTGAGGGCAGGAGGAGAAGGGGGTGACAGAAGATGACATGCTTGCATAACATCACTGACTTGAGGACATGAAGTTGAGCAAACTCTGGGAGATGGTGAAGGACAGAGGAGCATGCTGCAGTCCATGGGGTCACGACTGAACAACAACAAACTTCTTTAAGTCTACAAAGATGGAGGGTCAAGGGAGAGTCAAGGGAGAATTGGGGCTCTTATTCCAAAGTGTGAGCCTAACCACCAACCAATAACCACAGTGGACATCAGTGATGTGTTTTCACAGCTACCCTGGACCGGTTTCCCTAAAGACATCATCATTTTCACCAAGACATTCATGTCCTCTTGAATGACTTCCCTTTGGGACTAGCTGGATGAAGCCTGAACACATATTATCTGTGGCTCAGCATCAGGCTGTGAGCTGAAAAATATAACAGGATCTAGGGGCCAAAACAAACATTGAGGTCACCAGCGTGAGGCCAAGACAGGGGTAGAGTCGGGAGCTGACAGGAGTTGAATCCGAAAGACAGCAGAGCCGGGAATCCAACTTGGAACCGACAGGAGCCGACACACGGATAGGCACGAACCCCAGAGAGGCCAGTGGGAGACTCGGAAACAACAGCAGCAAGGATCCGGCAAGGATCCAGGATGCAGACAGACAGGATAGGCAGGGAGCCAAGTGCCAGCAGCCCCAAGGCCAGAGCCCAGCACAAGCCATCCCCGCCCCCTAAACGTGCTAGGTGTTTCTGAGAAGCCAGGATGCGGTGTTGAATGTTATCTGATTTGGGACTTTCGGGGAGAGGTAAGCGGAAGGTCTTGCCTGAAGGGGAGGGAGTGGGGAGCGAGGTGGCTCAGCAACTTCTGATAATTTATTGTCACTTTCCCTAAAGCACATGGCAGGACTGAACGTGCACAGCAAGTACTCCACAAACACTCACCGGTTCCCTGATCAATGGTGGGGACTTGCTCATGTGTCCGTTTTTCTCTGATGTGTAGGTGTGGGCTAAGTCGCTTTAGTCATGTCTAACTCTCTGTGACCCCACGGACCACAGCACACCAGGCTTCCCTGTCCATCACCAACTCCCAGAGCTTACTCAAACTCACGTCCATCGTGTTGGTGATGCCATCCAACAATCTCATCCTCTCTCATCCCCTTCTCCCCCACCTTCAATCTTTCCCAGCATCAGCGTCTTTTCCAATGTCAGTTCTTCGCATCAGGTGGCCAAAGTATTGGAGTTTCAGCTTCAGCATCAGTCCTTCCAATGAATATTCAAGACTGATTTCCTTTAGGATGGGCTGGTTGGATCTCCTTGCAGTCCAAGGGACTCTCAAGAGTCTTCTCCAACACCACAGTTCAAAAGCATCAATTATTTGGTGCTCAGCTTTCTTTATGGTCCAACTCTCACATCCATACAGGACTACTGGAAAAACCTTAGCTTTGACTAGACGGACCTTTGTTGGCAAAGTAATGTCTCTGCTTTTTAATATGCTGTCAAGGTTGGTCATAACTTTTCTTCTAAGGAGCAAGCATCTTTTAATTTCATGGCCGCAGTCACCATGTGCAGTGATCCATCAAGCCCATTCAGGTGCCCCTTTCTCAAACTAGCCCAGCAAGTCAAAAATTACTCCAAGGGGGCCAATTCCTTGGCAGAGGGCTGGGCTGAGCCCCGTGGGAGGAAGAGCATTCTGTTTCCCACACCTGGGTAACCAGAAATGCCATACTTCTTTGCCAGCAAATAGGTGGATATCCCCTGCCTGATTTAGGAGCAATACAAGAATTGGCCAAGATGTTAGGACTTCAAGCAGCAGTAGGGAAGTCATTATGAGCATAATCAAAACTGGATATTCCCAGAAAGCATCACCCCGCTCCATCACAGCATCCCCAACCACACCTTCTTTCCCAGATTAGAAAGTCATTAGATCACATCATTGAATTTCCCCAAAACTCCAAGTTACAGCTGAGTGTCAAAATTCAAAGCAATTATTCACTCCAATCAGGACATTTCAGATATCTGAAATTCCCCAACGGGTCAGACCAGACCAGATGCACTCTGCCCTTAGGGATCTCCAGGAGACTGCACTTTATCTTTGGCAATTTTCACCTGTACCCTTAGCTCTCAGATTGCCTGACTTAAACTCACTCTGCTTTTTCAAATGGTAGCCACTGACCAAAGTCACCAGGACAAAGCCTAGTTCTCATTGTGTTTGAAACACCTACTATTTATTTTTCAATCCCAAAGGAAGTCCACATTGAATATTCATTGGAAGGACTGATGCTGAAGCTGAAGCTCCAATACTTTGGCTGCCTGATGCAAAGAACTGACTGATTGGAAAAGACCCTAATGCTGGTAAAGATTGAAGGCAGGAGAAGAAGGGGATGACAGAGGATGAGATGGTTGGATGGCATCACCGACTCAATGGCCATGACTTTGAGCAACTGGGAGATAGTGGAGGACAGGGAAGCCTGGTGTGCTGCAGTCCACAGGGTTGCAAAGAGTTGGACACGACTTAGCAACTAAACAACAACAATATTTATTTTATGATCTAAAAGGTGTAGAGCCTTAAATGAAATATCCCCCTGTATAGGTCTCTGTGTAATAATATCACCTGTAATTCTTTCTGCTTGGTGTTAGGTAAATGCTCCCTTTCTGCCAGAGAAGAAGATAAACCTTCAAAACCCATGAACAGAATACATATTTTTAGACTAGGTTATTTTAATTAGTGGACCCTCTATCTTTCATGGATGTTGTGATCAAATCATTATTCTCCATAATGGGATTTGTAATTTAATGATTTTAGGAGAAAAATCAACTCCTTTGCGCGCACGCTAAGTTGTTTAAGCCATGTCCAACTCTTTGTGGCCCTATGGACTGTAGCCCAGTAGGCTCCTTTGTCCATGGGATGTTCCAGATCAGAATATTGGACAATTTCCTTCTCCAGGGGATCTTCCCAGACCAGGGGTTGAACCTGCATCTCTTGCATTGGCAGGCAGATCTTTACCACTGAGCTACCCAGGAAGCCCATGGTACCATGTACAGAAAGCCCAGATAACAAAAGAGCGCAGAAACTGGCCAGAAGGATAAGCAGATCCGGAGAGAGTGCTGGAACGAAGGGTAGCTGTCAACGAGGCCTGGGGTTTAGTGTAAGTTTTCTAAAAGCAGAAAGTACTGATCCATTTCTCACAGGCCCACCTTGTGCTGGCCCTCCCCACGCCCCTCCCTACTTGAGGTCTCTGTCCAAACACAGAGGCCAATGAGCGGGAGCCGTCCTCTCGTGACCACGCCCACCGAGCACCCAGATGGTCATGCTGCCCTGGTGGATAGATCAAGTATGTCCATTTTCTTGGCAGATTTTTCTTGGCTCTTAGCTCTACGTTTTTAAAAGCTATTCTCAACCTGCAGAGTCAAATGGCTCTTGGTTTTATCTTTTTAACCTACTGCCTCCTAACTTTGGGAAGAATCCTCCATTTCAATCATTTTATGGCTCTTTGATACTCTTTTGCTGCTTAAAGACCCTCTGGGACCCCTCTGCTCTCTGAAAGCTTTCTCTGTTTGCCCTTTGCACCAGCGTCTCCTCTTGGGAATTCAAAAATCTTGTAGCTTTCCCAAGTACTCAGGGCATGGCAGCTCGTAAACCAGGATTCAAAACAACAACAAAAATCTATGCCTTTTTATTTTCTCCAGTTCACTGGGCTGCCCTATCGTGGAATGACATCAATAATTCATAACGATCCTCCAAGGTACTTTAATAATGCAAACCACACTAATGAAACACTGTAAGTCTAGTACTTCACTAATGACCACACCTGGTCACAAAATTAATGATCTCCCTGAACTCTTCATCCAAAAACATCCCACAGTCCCTGATGGTTTTAAGATATCCAGAAGCTTCGCCCTTCCTCACAGCCGGTTTGCTGGCTACTCTCAGAAAGTACACAGGGCCAAGACAGGAAGTGTGCGCTTCAAACTGGAAAATTACAAATACGTGAACCTGCTTTTGAAATTCCCCTTTGCCCTGGACTGGAGCCAGAACACCAAGTCTTACACTCCCAGCCATGCATGAAGGATGTTTGGGAATTTTTCTAATCCAGGGGCCACAGGAGCTTTTCATGTTGACTTCCAGGGAACGAGGCTCTAGAGTGCAAGTGTGTCTTAACCCAGTCTGATTTTTACCTCTTTTTAATTTATTTAAATGTGTCCTAACAGCTACCACATCTGCTATTTTATTGCACCTGCCTTTTTATTTATTTTATTCTTATCCTATTAAGAAATGCTTCCCATGTGGCTCAGTTGTAAAGAAGCCTCCTACCAATGCAGGAGACCCAAGTTTGATTCCTGGGTCAGGAGAAGACCCCCTGGAGAAGGAAATGGCAACCCACTCCAGTATTCTTGCCTGGGAAATCCCATGGGCAGAGGAGCTGGCGGGCTACAGACCGTGAGGTCGCTGAAGAATCAGATGTGACTTCTCTACTAAACGACAACACTAAGAAACAGGATAAAAGATTCAAGCTCATCATTGAATTTTTCAGTAAAGATTTCAATCACAAACCTGCAACCAAAGCAAGCTCTGGAAATGAGGCATTCTTCAAAGACAGGTCAAAGCAGAAAACCCACCAAATCAGACAACTCACCACAATGAGTTTATTCGTGTCAAAACATATTAGGAGCTTATTAATATAAAAACCCTGGGTCGACTCTAAAGAGCTGTGCCAACATAAGACATCATTTTAAGGCCACAATAGAAGATCCAGCAGGGACTCTGACCTCAGCGTGCTGTGCAGCACGTGATGCAGCTTTGGCAGGCACACAGGGTGGTTGTTTTTTTTTTTAATTATTACTCATCGTTGTTGAGAGGAAGGATCCATGGACTAACTGTCGGGGGGCCAAACACTACCATTTGATGTGGCTTTACCAGGAAAGACTTCCAGTTTTCTCAGCCTGTTTCCTGTCCCCGCACCTCGGGCTCTGAAGTGTCACAGGATGACTAGGTGATGTGTCTCTTGTGCCATGTGTGTGCAGACCAGCATGTGGAGACACCACACTCTTCTTTGAGGAATTTACACCAAAAAGTTGGTGAGGAAGGAGCAAAGCTGAGTGTCAGAGTTGATTTCCAATCAGGATATCCCACCAGGCAGCTGGCCAGCTTCCGCTCCTTTGAATTCAGCCAGAAAGACATGACCTTCCTTACAAGTGAACACACAGCCTTTGGGCGTGACGGTGGATGTCCGCCGTGCACAGGACTCCAAGTCATTCGGTAACCAGTGAACTCCTGCCGGAGACTTTGGTTCCCCAGTGAAGTCTGAGTACTCAGAAGGGCAGCCTTAAGCTGCCTGGTTATTCTCCTTAGATGATTCACTTTTCGATATTTTAGCCTTAATGATGATTCTCAGGAAGAGTATATATGAGACCAGGCAGACTCATACACTGTTCTTTTTTTTTTTTTTGGATTTTTTTTCTTAACATATATATTTTATAGATGAGCTTCCCCGGTGGCTCAGAGGTTAAAGCGTCTGCCTGCAATGTGGGAGACCTAGGTTCGATCCCTGGGTCAGGAAGATCCCATGGAGAAGGAAATGGCAACCCACTCCAGTATTCTTGCCTGGAGAATCCCATGGACGGAGGTGCCTGGTGGGCTATAGTCCGTGGGGTCACAAAGAGTCGGACACGACAGTATAGTTGACTTACAATATTTCAGGTGCACGGCAAGGTGATTCAATTATGCATATACACATAGATTATTTTTCAGATTATTTTTCCATTATAGGTTATTACAAGATATTGACTATAGTTTCCTGTGCTATACAGCAAACCTTTGTTGCTTGTGGCATTTCTATTTTTAATTAGAAATCTATTCATACTAAGTAAAACAAGTAGAATCGAAATGTCATAAATTTGTAGTTAGGGAAAACCTTAAGTTTCCTAAAATATATATTAATGTACTGTTTATATTTCTGTATACAAATAAGGTTTTGTGCTACACTTGAGAAAGGCTTGAGAAGAGCATGAAAAAGGAAGAGATGGGAAAATTGGAAAGCATAAACTCAGTGAAATGGGAGCTGCTGCTGCTGCTAAGTCGCATCAGTCATGTCCGACTCTGTGCGACCCCAGAGACGACAGCCCACCAGGCTCCCCCGTCCCCGGGATTCTCCAGGCAAGAACACCGGAGTGGGCTGCCATCTCCTTCTCCAATGTATGAAAGTGAAAAGTGAAAGTGAAGTCGCTCAGTCTTCGACTTAGCGACCCCACGGACTGCAGCCTACCAGGCTCCTCTGTCCATGGGATTTTCCAGGCAAGAGTACTGGAGTGGGGTGCCATTGCCTTCTCTGAAATGGGAGCACTGAATATGAAATAGAAAAAGTGAAACAAACGAGATGCAAGTCATAGATCGTCATGAAGTCCAGTTGCTTTTAACATGGCTGCTCGTTAGAAACACACCTGGAGCTTTGGAGAAAAAAAAGTGGAAATGCTATTTAAAATATTCTTAACTTTTAACATAGAAATCCTACTTCTGGGGAATTCATCCCAAGTAATCATTTGTCATGTCACAAAGATGTGGCTATAAGAACCTTTTGTAAAACAATTAATAAGAGGGAAGAATCGAAAAGCACCTTCTGGGCCCAATACTAAGGGCCAGGCACAAGGATGTGTCTGTACAGTCACGTGCTTTGCAGTTATTGAAGGATCATCATGCTTAGTCAGAGGAAGAAAAGCAAACATGTTTCCATTTCATGAGTTTACATATTTGGTGAATTTTATATGTTATGTAAATTTATGTATTGTGTGATTTGGATGTGTAAAGGAAAGACTGCTGCTAAGTTGCTTTAGTCGTGTCTGACTCTGTGTGGCCCCGTAGACGGCAGCCCACCAGGCTCCCCCGTCCCTGGGATTCTCCAGGCAAGAACACTGGAGTGGGTTGCCATTTCCTTCTCCAGTAAAGGAAAGACAGACACACACAAAGTCTATTCCCCAAAATGTAAACAGCATATGCTTTTCTGAATGCTAGAATTAGAGATGATTCTCATTTTCTTCTTGCTTATCTACATTTCCTTCATGAAAGCCTCTTATTTTTATAATAATGCTTAATAGTGCTAAAAAAAACTAGCAACCCAGAGAGGCAGAGGACAGTTTTTGGTTTGTTTTGGTGATTAACACCTTTTAATTTTTTCTATGTTTCTGGTTCTTATTGGTTTTTTTGTTTGCTTGTTGTTTTATAGGTCAGGCTATTCAAGATAACTGTAGCCTCACAAAGGGGATTTCTCCCAAATAGAGTTCCAGATTATACTGTTTTGTTCATGTTTTCCTGATGACCTGATGAAGTTATCCTCACCTGCCTCCAGGGGAGAAAAACCGCCTCAGATTGGAGAGTGAAAACAACACAGATGCCGTCTACCACCTGGGCAAGGATTAAGGCATCGGAGGGACTGCTGTGAACATGGCCAAGGGTCCAGGCTGGCCAGCAGCCACCGCACATGCCTCTGGCCCTGTAATTGCATGTCCTGAGGCCATCAGTACAAGATCCTTACTCTGCCACTCCCATGCGATGACAGGGGTAATTCTGGTAAAACACACACATGCACACACACAGACACACATTCACACTCACACATGCACACAATTAAATTACCTTTTCACTTTCCAAACAAGTACCGAACATCACCCAGACAATGAACAGACAGTCTCCAGGATCCTGTTACATACTGGAGACCATTCTTACTTCTCAAAAAAGATTTTCATTCTCACCAAGAGAAGGTGAACTATTCTAACCTACTGTTTTCTTCCTTTCCATCATTTTTTCCTTTTAGGTCATTTCCAAAATAGGAAGGTAAGTACATGTTTCAAATCATCCGTGGAAGTGCCTTAAATTGTCATTTCTTAAAGAAGAAGGAGGAGGAGGAGAGGAAAGAAAACGGGAGGAAACAGTAGGAAAAGAAAAGAAAAAAAGAAAGATAATCACCAGTGATTATCTCGCTGGTTCCTTTTCTATGGATGTTCACCTGTAAAGGCAGTGTCTTAGGGTGAGTCACGCCGTGAGCCATCCAGGCAGCTTCAGGGGAGAGTTGTACAGACACATTTCTGATTAAATAAACAAATGTCCCTTTTGATTTATTCATTGGGCGAGAACATGTGCCTCCCTCAAAGGCTGACCTAAAAATCTCCTTTATAAAAATTTAAAAGTGTATCATTGCATGTTTGAAATTGAAGCCCCGTGTCAGAAAAGAAGCAGGCTTCTACAGTTTATCAAGAATTTAGCAGCAAAGCTCCCTGGGCTTAGAATTACAGACTTCCCTGATGGCTCTGATGGTAAAGAATCTGCCTGCAATGTGGGAGACCCAGGTTTGATCCTTGAGTCAGGAAGATCCCCTGGAGAAGGAAATGGCAACCCACCTCAGTATTCTTGCCTGGAGAGTCCCATGGACAGAGGAGCCTGGTGGGCTACAGCCCATGGGGTCACAAAGAGTTGGACACAACTGAGCAACTAACACACACTTTGTGAGAAGGATTTAAACTAAAATTTGTTAATAAATAAAAGGTTATTCTGGTTATGTTTCTGCTTGAGTTATGTTTGGGAGTTTGCTTTAAGGAGTTTGGCTATTTCTTGTAAGTAGCTGAATTTATAATAACATTCTGAAGCTCCAATACTTTGGCACCTGATGAAAAGAACCAACTCATTACAAAAGACTCTAATGCTGGGAAAGATTGAAGGTGGGAGGAAAAGGGGGCGGCAGAGGATGAGATGGTTGGATGGCATCACCAACTCAATGGAGATGAGTTTGAGGAAGCTCCGAGAGTTGGTGATGGACAGGGAGGCCTGGCGTGCTGCAGCCCACAGGGCTTGCAAAGACTCGGACATGACTGAGCGACTGAACAACAAAGTTATTAATATTATTTACTATTCTTTATTAGAATCTGTAGTGATTTTTGTTTCCATTTCTATAACAGTTTTGTGCCTTTGCTCTCTTTTATTTTGGGTAAGTCCATATATAAATTTACCAATTTAGAAAAAAAGGACTGAGTAGCAGACCCTTTATATAAAGTATAGTTTATGTATTTTCCCATATCTGCCTGTCATGTCCGTATTCTGTAGACTTCTTTCCCACTACATAAATGATCACAAGTGATACGCAATGTACCAAAGGTAAGATGATGGTGTTTCACGGTAGCTTCATTTACAAACATCTGATACAAAAAAAAAAAAAACATTACGGAACCATTCTTCACAGTACAGAAATGGTACTCTTTACAGTATATGTCTGGCTCTGGTGGTGGTGGTTTAGTCGCTAAGTCATGTCTGACTCTTTGCAACCCCATGGACTGTAGCCCGCCAGGCTCCTCTGTCAATGGGATTCTCCAGGCAAGAATACTGGAGTGGGTTGCCATTCCCTCCTCCTGGGGATCTTCCCAACCCAGGGATTGAACCTGCATCTCCTGCACTGCAGGCAGATTCTTTGCTGTCTGAGCCACCAGGGAACCCCATATCTCTGACTCTGGAATCAACTAAAAACTGGAGGGAAACCAGAGGCTTTCAACTGCCTTTCTGCCTCCCTAACCCACCCAGCACCACCTTCTGACCTGATTACCGAGACCCCCGCCACTGCAGAAAGACAAAGGTGCAGAGCGCTGTTTGCTTCTTAAGGTTCATCCTCAAGAAGAGCAGAATGCACTCAGAATTTTCCCCAGACCAGGGCACCTCAGTGTCAAAGGCACAGACGAGTCAGATAAGATCATTTACATTCAGAATATAAATGACTGCTTCTTGCAAACACACTTTCCGAAGTCCACAGATAAATTTCAGAAGACGCTGTAAGGGCCTTCTCCATACAGCCCTCCCGGGTGATGCTGACGTGCAGATGGCACGGTCCACGGGAAGGGAAGTACCAGGATGGGTGTCCCATCAGTTTGTAAGTGTGATGCTGTTGCTTCAAAACCTCGGGAGCATCCGGGGGTGGGGTGGGGATCTGGACTGGGCGCCAGGACCCGGAGGGTGAGGAGAGACACAGGAGAGAGGCGGCCCCTCCGGGCTGGGAGGGCAGGTGATAGAAGCAGGGGACTCATGTCCGAGGCTTGTCGGGGATGCCCAGGGGAGAGTAGATCTTCCCCTTCGCGGCCACGAACCTGACAAGTGTGTACAGAGGCCTTAACGAGGTTCAGGCCCATTTTCAGTCCAGACGACTTCATAACATCACGCACCTCCTGGCTCCGTCCTTAAAAGTGGCTCCCAGGGCGGGGCGGAGGGTGAGATGTGTGTTTCCGAGGACGGGGGAGTGCGGGGAGCCTCCGGTTGCCCAGATCCAGCTCCAGGGTCAACGGGGGTCGCTCCTCTCCGAGACCCTCCCGACGCTGCCCCCGCCCAGGGCTCCTAAGTCTCCCACCCTCCCTTCCCCCGCGGTCTCCTTAGGAGAGGCAGCTCCTTGTCAGCCCTGCGGCTACAGCGGGGGCAGACGCCAGGACGACAGTATAGCACAGGTGACGGAAAACCCGGAGAAGAGAGTCAGTTCAGTCCAGTTCAGCCGCTCAGTCGTGTCCCAGCGTCCCCGTGGACCGCAGCACGCCAGGCCTCCCTGTCCATCACCAGCTCCCGGAGTCCACCCAAACTCATGTCCATCGAGTCGGTGATGCCATCCAGCCATCTCATCCTCTGTCATCCCCTTCTCCTCCTGCCCCCAATCCCTCCCAGCATCAGAGTCTTTTCCAATGAGTCAACTCTTTGCATGAGGTGGCCAAAGTATTGGAGTTTCGGCTTTAGCATCAGTCCTCCCAAAGAACACCCAGGGCTGATCTCCTTCAGAATGGACTGGTTGGATCTCCTTGCAGTCCAAGGGACTCTCAAGAGTCTTCTCCAACACCACAGTTCAAAAGCATCAATTCTTCAGCACTCACCTTTCTTCACAGTCCAACTCTCACATCCATACATGACCACTGGAAAAACCATAGTCTTGACTAGACGGACCTTTGTTGGCAAAGTAATGTCTCTGCTTTTGAATATTCTATCTAGGTTGGTCATAACTTTCCTTCCAAGGAGTAAGTATCTCTTAATTTCATGGCTGCAATCACTATCTGCAGTGATTTGAAAGCAAAAAAAAAAAAAAAAGTCTGACACTGTTTCCATTGTTTCCCCATCTATTTCCCATGAAGTGATGGAACCAGATGCCATGATCTTAGTTTTCTGAATGTTGAGCTTTAAGCCAACTTTTTCACTCTCCTCTTTCACATTCATCAAGAGGCTCTTTAGCGCCTCTTCACTTTCTGCCATAAGCTCCTCTCACTTTCTGCATATCTGAGGTTATTGATATTTCTCCCAGCAATCTTGATTCCAGCTTGTGCTTCTTCCAGCCCAGCGTTTCTCATGACCTACTCTGCATATTAAGTTAAATAAGCAGGGTGACAGTATACAGCCTTGACACACTCCTTTTCCTATTTGGAACCAGTCTGTTGTTCCATGTCCAGTTCTAACTGTTGCTTCCTGACCTGCATATAGGTTTCTCAAGAGGCAGGTCAGGTGGTCTGGTATTCCCATCTCTTGAAGAATTTTCCACAGTTTATTGTGATCCACACAGTCAAAGGCTTTGGCATAGTCAATAAAACAGAAATAGATGTTTTTCTGGAACTCTCTTGCTTTTTCCATGATCCAGCAGATGTTGGCAATTTGATCTCTGGTTCCTCTGCCTTTTCTAAAACCAGTTTGAACATCAGGAAGTTCACAGTTCACGTATTGCTGAAGCCTGGCTTGGAGAATTTTGAGCATTACTTTACTAGTGTGTGCTGCTGCTGCTAAGTCGCTTCAGTCATGTCCGACTCTGCGCAACCCCAGAGATGAAAGCCCACCAGGCTCCCCCGTCCCCGGGATTCTCCAGGCAAGAACACTGGAGTGGGTTGCCATTTCCTTCTCCAATGCATGAAAGTGAAAAGTGAAAGCAAAGTCGCTCAGTCGTGTCCGACTCTTAGTGACCCTATGGACTGCAGCCTACCAGGCTCCTCCGTCCATGGGATTTTCCAGGCAAGAGTACTGGAGTGGGGTGCCATTGCCTTCTCCAACTAGCGTGTGAGATGAGTGCAATTGTGCGGTAGTTTGAGCATTCTTTGGCATTGCCTTTCTTTGGGATTGGAATGAAAACTGACCTTTTCCAGTCCTGTGGCCACTGCTGAGTTTTCCAAATTTGCTGGCATATTGAGTGCAGCACTTTCACAGCATCATCTTTCAGGATTTGAAATAGCTCAACTGGAATTCCATCACCTCCACTAGCTTTGTTCATAGTGATGCTTTCTAAGGCCCACTTGACTTCACATTCCAAGATGTTTGGCTCTAGGTGAGGGATCACACCATCATGATTATCTTGGTCGTGAAGATCTTTTTTGTACATTTCTTCTGTGTATTCTTGCCACCTCTTCTTAATATCTTCTGCTTCTGTTAGGTCCATACCATTTCTGTCCTTTATCGAGCCCATCTTTGCATGAAATGTTACCTGGGTATCTCTAATTTTCTTGAAGAGATCTCTAGTCTTCCCCGTTCTGTTGTTTTCCTCTTTCTTTGCATTGATCGCTGAGGAAGGCTTTCCTATCTCTTCTTGCTGTTCTTTGGAACTCTGCATTCAGATGCTTATATCTTTCCTTTTCTCCTTTGCTTTTCGCTTCTCTTCTTTTCACAGCTATTTGTAAGGCCTCCCCAGACAGCCATTTTGCTTTTTTGCATTTCTTTTCCATGGGGATGGTCTTGATCCCTGTAAGGCTTCCTTAGTGGCTCAGATGGTAAAGAACTCGCCTGCAATGCAGGAGACCTAGGTTCAGTCTCTGGGTCGGGAAGATCCCCTGGGAAAGGGCATGGCAACCCACTCCAGGCTTCTTCCCTGAGGAATCCCATGCACAGAGGAGTCTGCTGGGCTGCAGTCCTGCAGTTGCAAAGCCAGGCATGGGTGAGTGATGGAACACACAGGTGCCTTCTAGCCAGGCAGTGGTCACACCCAAGGCCATTGTGCTCAGGAGGACCGCCTTTGTCACTAGAGATGCTGTCGACAGGCCTGTCTTCCCTAAAGACAGGCATGGTGAGCTATCACAGTCACCTGGGCAGCTGGATTTAGAAACTGAAGTGTATGTGCTAATGTTCTCCAGGCCCTGGGAAGGAACCCAGAGGGCAGCCAGTGGCCATTCCCATGGCAACAGATGCTCAGCCGCCCTTCAGGCAGGGAGGGGCAGCTTTAGGTGCGGCCTGGAGGTGCAGACCAGGGGAGGCAGAACCGCCATGTGAGAGGAGGTGGGCAAGGGTGGGACTTCTCAGAGCAGGACTCCTAGTTTCTCCCCTCTTTCCTTCGTGCCCGTCCCCTACCAGCTGCGGTGTGCTCCCACCAGCCCAGTTTGCAGGAGGGCACTGGGGTCCCAGCGGAGATTGACGGGGTCCCCCTCACTCACCCATCCCCATGGGACACCCCGTTGCAGATCCCAGGAGGTAATGTGTTTCCCCGGCAAGGGCCCACGGTCTGGCATATGGGGCAAGACACCCTAGTGGCTGATCCTTCAAATGTATCCACACCTGGGAAAGTACTTCAGTCTACCCAGCCAAGGTACTCATACCTGTCAGTCACTTAGTTTGCTCCTTTCATACCCCATTCTCCCTTTCTCTCAGTGTCGTTGCTTGTGGGTGATGGGGCAGATGGACCCTGCAATGTCACATCCTTTTGCCCAGCCTTGCATAGCATGACCTTTGCAATGTGAGCGCTGACCGCTGTATATTGGATGAAAGTTTCTGTACCGTGGTAGCAGTGTTAGTCACTCAGTAGTGTCCGATTCTTGGCAACCCCATGGACGGTAGCCCCCCAGGCTCCTCTGTCCATGGAATTCTCCAGGCAAGAATACTGGAGTGCATTGCCATTCTCTTCTCCAGGGGATCTTCCTGACCCAGGGATCAAACCCAGGTCTCCTGCATTGCAGGCAGGTTCTTTATCATCTGAGCCACCAGGGAAGCCCCTCTGTACACAGTAGTCGGCTTCCTTAATTCCCTTGGTGGGAGAGCCTGGTTTGCACAATTTCAGGGGACAGCTTGGATCAGGTGAGACGCAGTGTCCACATAAACCAAGACATATTTAGAAGGAGGGGGGTCCACGTCATCAATTTGCTGATCCCTCGAGGGCTGGAAATTCCCGGTGGATGGCCCCACACTCTTGGCCATTGCCTCGGGCACTTTTTGAGAACGCGTAGGACGTGCTGTCACCACATTTACAAAGTCCCTGTACTTCAAGGGCATCAAACGGGATTTCTTCCGTTCCTTCTCTGCAGCCACAGGAACCATCACGGGAATGGGGCGTTTGGAGGAGGATCTACGGGGCGTCACAGCACCTGCATTTTTAGAGAAGTGGGCTGGCAGGCAGGGAGCTCCTCTGCTGGAAACAGGCCACTTAGAGTGGGAATTTGAGCTGTGCCAGGGGAGGTGGGGGTCACTGGAACTTATTTTCAATTCACCCCTTGATAGGAAGGAAAGCGCTTCCTTTGTGAGAGGTTCTAGTGATTGTGCATGTTGCTAGGCATTGTTCTGTGGGAGAATATCAGGTGTTTGCCGAGCTTCCCTGGTGGCTCAGGGGTAAAGAATCTGCCTGCAGTGCAGGAGATGCAGGAGACCCAGGTTCGATCCCTGGGTCAGGAAGATCCCATGGAGAAGGGTGTGGCAACCCACTCCAGCGTTCTTGCGAGGAAAATCCCATGGGCAGGGGAGCCCAGCGGGCTACAGTCCATGGGGTCCCAAAGAGTCGTACATGACCGAAGCAACTGAGCACGCACACATGCACAGCTGTTTGCCACCTTCTAAAGGCAATCCCTCTGGCTCAGAGGGTAAAGCGTCTGCCCGCAATGTGGAAGACCTGGGTTCGATCCCTGGGTCAGGAAGATCCCCTGGAGAAGGAAAAGGCAACCCACTCCGGTACTCTTGCCTGGAAAATCCCATAGACGGAGAAGCCTGGTAGGCTACAGTCCATGGGGTCGCAGAGTCGGACACGACTGAGCGACTTCACTTCACTTCACTCAGAGGCAATCCTGGGCATTTTCTCTGCTTCTGTTGTCTCTGCCTTAGTGCTCACTTATGCTTTTCAAAGTAATCATATGGAGGCTGCAGACTAGGAAGCTTCTATAGCAATCTGTATTTTAAAAAGCCTTTTTTCTTTCTTTTTTTTTTTTTTCTTTTTCTATAGGCAGTGTTTTATTATCTCCTGGGGTGTTTACATTTCAAGGACTTGATAAGATTTACATCTTTAAGAAATAAAGGAAGAATGCAAATTTTCTCTGACAACCAACTGCAGTGCAGTTCAGTTCAGTCGCTCACTCATATTCGACTCTTTGTGGCCCCACGGACCACAGCACTCCAGGCTTCCCTGTCCATCACCAACTCCCGGAGTCCACTCAAACTCACGTCCATCGAGTCGGTGATGCCAACCATCTCATCCTCTATTGTCCCCTTCTCCTCCTGCCCTCAATCTTTCCCAGCATCAGGGTCTTTTCCAATGAGTCAGTTCTTCGCATCAGGTGGACAAAGTATTGGAGTCTCAGCTTCAACATCAGTCCTTCCAGTGAATATTCAGGACTGATCTCCTTTAGGATGGACTGGTTGGATCTCCTTGCAGTCCAAGGGACTCTCAAGAGTCTTCTCCAACACCACAGTTCAAAAGCATCAATTTTTCAGTGCTCAGCTTTCTTTATACTCCAACTCTCACATCCATACAGGACTACTGGAAAAACCATAGCCTTCACTAGATGGACCTTTGTTGGCAAAGTAAAGTCTCTGCTTTTCAATATGCTGTCTAGGTTGGTCATGACTTTTCTTCCAAGGAGTGTCTTTTAATTTCATGGCTGCATTCACCATCTGCAGTGATTTTGGAGCCCAAGAAAATAAAGTCTCTCACTATTTCCACTGTTTCCCCTTCTACCTGCCATGAAGTGATGGGGCCAGAAGCTTAGGGTAATTACGATGTACACATTTCCTTTGTATTAGGGGGACAACAGCACAGGGTACTTCGTCTGTTTCAGGGCCAATGTCCACAGCATCCTCCTCCTCCTTCTCCTCACTTTTCTCAGAGGCTCGGCCCTTTAGCATCTCACCTGAGCTGTGTCATAGTACTCGGACCTCCACCTGTGGCAGCCTGGGTCCCCCTGGCTTTGCAAAAAGGTGCAGCAAGCTCTCCAGTGTGTTCTCTCTCCCTCCCTGTCTGTGTGCCCCCGAAGCTGGCAGAGTCGTGGACACCACGTGTTCTTCTCTAAATTATTTCCTGCCAGCTTTCTAACTCCAGCCCTCACTGGGCTTCAGCACCCACTCACACTGCCCACAGCGGAGACCGGGCCACAGAAGGTCCTTTCCCGTCTCGGCCATGTGCGCTGTGTACAGCTCCCCAAACAAGCGCATTGAACCCGGGTCACCCGCATCGCAGGTAGGTTCTTTACTGTCTGAGCCACCAAGGAAGCCCAACAAGTGCACTGGGCTTTGCAAATAAGACTATCTAGACCATTTTTCTAGATTCCACAAATAGACGTTTCAGTGTGGTTCTCCAGTGCCTATGGTGAGTGAAGTGTTTCCATAAGCCTGGAAGTCAGGGTGGCGTCCTCCATGGTTGGGAATGAATGAGGGGCTTGCCTCCATTCATGAAAAGAAAGGGATCATATACGCTATCTTGAGAGAACAGCGGGGGCAGCAGATTCTATGAATTTCCTTTGCTCTTCTCATAAAGACCTCAAGACGGTATTCTGATCCCAGACATCAGAGATCTCTTTGTCATAGCTGAGTCAGCTCATTTCAAGCAACCGTGTTCCTACAGACAGGAATTGTACTGGATAATTGCACTCATGTGATTCGAGTTTAAGGTATGTTGCCTTAGACCAATTTCCTTGTTGAGGCTGGTTTGGGTTTGAGATGTTTGACTAACAATTTCTTTCTCCGTGATTTCAAGAAATCGCCACAAACGGGTCTGATTAGCCCCTGGGAAAAGTCATACAACTATGGGTCCTATGCCGGCCAAACTGCTGAGTCACTTCCAACAAATGTCAGGTGACTGCAGGACTTAGCAAAAGCAGGGGAAAGCGATGCTCTTCTGTTTAACCCAGTGTGGTGACGGCTCATGGGCTTAGAATCAGAAAGTCGTAGGTTCAAATTTTATCTCTTCTTACTTATGACGCTAGCCAGATAATTAGTGTCTTTGAACATCCATTTTCTCATCTATAAAAATTAAAGAAAATAAAACCTAGCTCTTACATTAATTGTGAGAATTGAATGAGACAACATAATCAGGTAGTCAAGACATAATTACCAAGAACTACCACGTGCCAGTCATTCAGTGTAATGATTTCATAGCTGCTCACTTAATGGAATTCTTAACATATGCCAGGCTCTGAGCTATGTGGGTGACATGCATTCCTTTACTGAATCTTTGAAAAAACCTCTCTCATTATCCTCATGTTATGGGTGAAGGAGAGCTTCCTTGGTGGCTCAGACAGTAAAGAATCTGCCTGCAAGGTGGGAGAGCTGGGTTCAATCCCTGGGTCAGGAAGATCCCCTGGAGGAGGGCATGGCAACCCACTCCAGTATCTTGCCTGGAGAATCCCATGGACAGAGGAGCCTGGCGGGCTACAGCCCGTGAGTCAGGCATGACTGAGCGATTACCACTGACCGGTGGGTGAAGAAGCTGAGACAGCTAGAGGTTAAGAACTCTCCCCAAGGTTAGCGGTTCCATGCCCAGGAATTCTGACAATAGAATTCAGAGTCTTCCAGGACCTTGAACTCTGCTGCAGGTTTTTTCTTTTTTTTTTTTTGGCTCCCTGCTGAAGAGTGCGTACTTAATTGATTTGTAAGTATTTACTTCTTCTTCTGAACGGAGTCTGTTTCCCTACTTAAGAAACGATTAAATCTTATTGACCATTTACCCTATTGTTATTCTTCCCTTAAACACAGGAAAATATTAATAGGGGAAGGGAATTCATAACTGCTCCCTCCACTGGGAAGCAAGGGAGCCACTGCCAAGTTTTAGCCCGCTCTGTGCCCACATCAGTGCTTGTTGTTCAGCCGCTAAGTCGTGTCCGACTCTCCATGACCCCTGGACTGCAGCACGTCAGGCTTCTCTGTCCTTCACTATCCCTGGAGTTGGCTCAGACTCATGTCTGTTGAGTTGGTGATGTTATCTAGCCGTCTCATCTGTTTATCAGATACACTTGGAAAGCTGCTGTCTTACATATTCAGTTGTCCTAGAAGTATGGTCCTCTGCATTTGCACTTTTAAGAGAAATACCAGTGCTTAAGAATGGCTCCACCGATTCGATGGACGTGAGTTTGAGCAAGCTCCGGGAGTTGGTGATGGACAGGGAGGCCTGGCGTGCTGCAGTCCATGGGGTCACAAAGAGTCAGACGCAACTGAGCGACTGAACGGAACTGAAGGATGGCTCACATCCCAGGCACTTCAATTAGTTCTTTCATTTGCCTTCATTACATCCCTGAAGCCAGACAGAAAAGTGTTGCTCCAGCATATAAAGGAATCCTGTGTATTTTGCTGTCCCCTTGTGGTCATCTTAAATTTCTTGCTAAAAAGTCTCCAATTAAATCTTCAATTTAATTTCCAATTAAAAGTCCTCTCTTCAGAGGACCAAGTATGCATTCTTTGTACCGCTGTCATCAATGTTCACAGCACACTGAATTTTAATCGAGCTATGACTGAACAGTGATGACTGAATTCTCAACTGCACTTGAAAAGGAAGGACTGAAGCTCCCACCACATGAAGCTACTCTGTTTATTCCAGAGTTTAGTACTGGAGCTTGATCATTAACCACTGGGAAAGACCCTGATGCTGGGAAAGATCGAAGGCAGGAAAAGAAGGGGGTGAGGAAAAGGCAGAGGATGAGATGGTTATATAGTATCACTGACTCAGTGGACATGAATTTGAGCAAACTCTCAGAGACAATGGAGGACAGAGGAGCCTTGTGGGCTACAGTCCATGGGGTTGCAAAGAGTCAGAGACGACTTAGTGACTGAACAACAATGACAACATTTGGAAGGGACAGGAGGAGAATTGTGAACTTATCATTGTGTAACCTGCTTTTTATGAAGATGTTAAATAATTTGAATATTTTAAATAGAGAGAGAAGGCATAAGAAAGAAGCCATGAGTTATCTGTGGAAAATTCTGAAAGAGATGGGAATACCAGACCACCTGACCTGCCTCTTGAGAAACCTATATGCAACAGTCAGAATAGAACAACAGACTGGTTCCAAATAGGAAAAGGATTACATCAAGGCTGTATATTGTCACTCTGCTTATTAACTTATATGCAGAGTACATTATGAGAAATGCTGGGCTGGATGAAGCACAAGCTGGAATCAAGATTGCCGGGAGACATACCAATAACCTCAGACAGGCAGATGACACCACCCTTATGGCAGAAAATGAAGAACTAAATAGCCTCTTGATGAAAGTGAAGGAGAAGAGTGAAAAAGTTGGCTTAAAGCTCAACATTCACAAAACGAAGATCATGGCATCCAGTCCCATCACTTCATGGTAAATAGATGGGGAAATGATGGAAACAGTGACAACCTTTACTTTTTTCGGCTCCAAAACCACTGCAGATGGTGATTGCAGCCATGAAATTAAAAGACACTTACTCCTTGAAAGAAAAGCTATGACCAACCTAGACAGCATATTCAAAAGCAGAGACACTACTTTACCAACAAGGGTCCATCTAGTCAAGGCTATGGTTTTTTCAGTAGTCATGTATGGATGTGAGAGTTGGACCATAAAGAAAGCTGAGTGCCAAATAATTGATGCTTTTGAACTGTGGTGTTGGAGAAGACTCTTGAGAGTCCCTTGGACTGCAAGGAGATCCAACCAGTCGATCCTAAAGGCCATCAGTCCTGAGTGTTCATTGGAAGGACTGATGCTGAAGCTGAAACTCCAATACTTTGGCCACTTGATGAGAAGAACTGACTCATTTGAAAAGACCCTGATGCTGGGAAAGATTGCAGGCGGGAGGAGAAGGGGATGCCAGAGGGTGAGATGGTTGGATGGCATCACCGACTCAATGGACATGAGTTTGGGTAAACTCCGGGAGTTGGTGATGGACAGGGAGGCCTGGCATCCAAGGGGTCACAGAGTCGGACACGATTGAGCGACTGAACTGAACTGATGAATTATCTTCATACAGCGTGGTCATCAGTGCTACAGAACTGCTAGAAAGGCCCACCACCACCGAGACTGATAAAGGGAAAAACGGAATGATAGAGCCCTAGAAAGGCCCACCACCACCGAGATTGATAAAGGCTACAGAACTGCTAGAAAGGCCCACCATCACCGAGAGATTGATAAAGGGAAAAACGGAATGATAGAGCCCTACTGAAGTGTGAACTGACCAAAATATTACCTGAAATTTGTAAGAGAAAAAAATTTATTGACTAGTTTAAAATCAGTTGGTTAGACATTTATCAAACTCTTTTTTATAACTTTCTAATGCTTATTCCCATTCTCACCATCCCCAAAACATGGCCTAACATTAATAAGTTTTTTTCTTCCATTGTCACCAAACACGCTGAAAACAAGTATTTTCAGAACTAGACTTGTGTACCATGCAACGCCAATAATGAACATTGAAAATGACGGTTTTGCTCTGTTAGATCGCTTTCTGTCAAAATTTACTCTCTTTCACTCCAACTTATAGTAGAAGTGGGAAACTTTTAAAGTTCTTGTGATAAATTACCTCTGGGTCAGCAAAAAGATTATAAGGTATATTAACATATTGCCTGTACAGTGTAGAAAGAGACCTTGCTTTACTCCGTGGGAAAGTTGACATAGATATCTGGGTGTTAATGGGTTAAAATCATCTATCTGATCTGGATATGAGAACGGTCACATTACTAAAATTTAAAATAAACATTTGTTAATGTCTATGAAAATAGCATTTCTTTTGATAGGAGTCAAGCAACAGCTTTTTTCTTCTTGATTACAAAGTTTCATTGCTAAGGATTTTCTCAGAAAAATGTGCATAGAGCCCGGATGGGAGGGCAGTCTGGGGGAGAAGGGACACGTGTGTATGGATGGCTGAGCCCCTTTGCTGTCCATCTGAAACTATCACAACACTGTTGACTGGCTATACCCCAACACAAAATACACATTTCAAAAAATAAAAGGGAGAGAACTGTGCATACATTCTACACATACAGTTTTGCGTTTTATCCCACCCACAGCCCCTCTGAAGCCCCCCATGGGTCCTGAAGCCCGATCCAGCCGTGCCCAGAGCTGTCCGTTCAGTATCAGTGAGGCCCCTCGGGATGATGGGAAGGACACAAGCCCACCAGCCCGAGGAAGACAGTGGGTCTCAGTTCCCGGTAAGCCATCATAAGGAGGTGCCAGGCTGGATGCCTGGGCCACGATGCGTCGGATGGTCCGTGTCAGTTTCGGTCAGCACACTTGGTGCTTAGGTGGTCTTTCCCCGTATTCATAGGTCTATGGACATGCTGCTTTTGTTACTGGTGTTTACTTGCTAAGTTGTCTCCAACTCCTGCGACCCTGTGGTCTATAGTCCGCCAGGCCCCTCTGTCCATAGGATTTCCCAGGCAAGAATACTGGACTGGGTTGTCATTCCCTTCTCCAGGGTATCTTCCTGACCCAGGCATCAGACCCAGGTCTCCTGCACTGACAGGCGGACTGTTTACCACTGAGTCCCAAACAGGCTGCATATAGATTCTATTTTATAGATATTATTACTGGCAATGCTGCTGATACACTGATACAAACTTTTTTTTTTAAGAATGCACTGCACTCTCAGTGAATTGCTAAAATCAGAACATCTTTTTTTTTTTCTTTTCTTTTTTTAAAAATTTTAATTGGAGGCCAATTACTTTACAATATTGTGGTGGTTTTTGCCATACATTAACATGAATCAGCCATGGGTTTACATGTGTCCTCCATCCTGAGCCCCCCTCCCACCTCCCTCCCCATCCTATCCCTCAGGGTTCTCCCAGTGCATTGGTTTTGAGTGCCCTGTTTCATGCATCGAACCTGGACTGGCGATCTATTTCACATATAATACACGTTTCAATGCTATTCTCTCAAATCATCCCATCCCTGCCTTCTCCCACAGAGTCCATAAAACTGTTCTATACATCTGTGTCTCTTTTGCTGTCTTGCATACTGAGTTATCATTACCATCTTTCTAAATTCCATATATATGCGTTAGTATACTGTATTGGTGTTTTTCTTTCTGGCTTACTTCACTCTGTATAATAGGCTCCAGTTTCATCCACCTCATTAGAACTGATTCAAATGTATACTTTTTATGGCTGAGTAACACTCCATTGCATATATGTACCACAGCTTTCTTATCCATTCATCTGCTGATGGACATCTAGGTTGCTTCCATGTCCTGGCTATTATAAACAGTGCTGCGATGAACACTGGGGTACACGTGTCTCTTTCGATTCTGGTTTCCTCGGTGTGTATGCCCAGCAGTGGGATTGCTGGATCATAAGGCAGTTCTATTTCCAGTTTTTTAAGGAATCTCCACATTGTTCTCCATAGTGGCTGTACTAGTTTGCATTCCCACCAACAGTGTAAGAGGGTTCCCTTTTCTCCACACCCTCTCCAGCATTTATTGTTTGTAAACTTTTTGATAGCAGGTGTTCTGACGGCATGAGATGGTACCTCATTGTGGTTTTGTAAAATCAGAACATCTTACCAAAGATAACTTTACAATTTGAAACAGATGTAGTTCTTTCTCCCATGAAAAGTACATTGAGATGACTATTCTATTTCCTATGAGCTGGGCCACTTCTTACCTCAAAAGATCTAATTCTTGGGATATGGGGGAAGAAGTTTGCTAAATTTGCAAGACTGTTCCCCAGATTAAGGATTATCAACTACCTGGTTAAAAGCTGACCACTGACCTTTGAAATATCATGGAAAGGATCAAAGCACTGCTTTTGCGTTGCTCATTGTTTGCAAATCGGTTACTTCTACACCATTTAGAAGCCATACAGTAAAATATTATTTCCCCTTTGAATTTTTGCTAAGGTCCAAAGAATAGTGAAGAACGTCGCTGTGTTCATGCTCACAAGGAAAATGGAAATTCATGTAACAGGCCCATGTGTATTATACATCTTAAAATATTTCCATCTGCTTCTGAAGTTTCCATATGAGAATGCCAAAAAGTCTCTTACAGATTAACAAGAGGGTAAATGGGGAATTTCAGGGGATCTTTTCCCAACCACATCTTCCCACCTCTCCCTGCCTGCCCACCCCACACACACCTAGTAAATGTTTGGTTATCATTTCACTCTGAATGAGCTCTCTATTCACATGCAAAAGGTATTAACTTTACATTTTCCATAACCTACTCTGACCACAGGAGACATTCATTCACTACATGTCAGACTCGATATGACACAGAAGATTGTTTCCATGTTCATCAGGGCAGGACTGTGTATCTGGGGAGGCTAAGCCCCACCCCTGCCCCCAGATCCTTCAATCTGATGCTAGAAAAAAGCACTCACTGTTGCAGTTTAAAGGAACAAAAGGGATATTTTTCCAGCCACAAAATATGATTACATTTCTGAATGATGGTAGCATTTGTCTTTGGCAAGGCTCTTAAAGAATGCCTTCAATCTTTCCCGGCATCAGGGTCCTTTTTAAGGAGTCGGCTCTTCGCATCAAGTGGCCCAAGCATTGGAGCTCTATCTTCAGCATCAGTCCTTCCAATGAATATTCAGGGTTGATTTCCTTTGGGATGGACTGGGTTGATCTCTTTGCAGCCTGAGGAACTCTCAAGAGTCTTCTCCAGCACCACAGTTTGCAGAATTAGTGAAAGTCAAAGTCGCTCAGTTGTGTCTGACTCTGCGACCCCATGGACTGTGCAGTCCATGGAAATCTCTCCAGGTCAGAATACTGGAGTGGGTAGCTTTTCTCTTCTCCAGGGGATCTTCCCAACCCAGGGATCGAACCCAGTTCTCCCACATTGCAGGTGGATTCTTTACCAACTGAGCCATGAGGAGAACTGAAGAATCCTGGAGTAGGTAGCCTATCCCTTCTCCTGTGGATTTTCCTGACCCAGGAATCGAACCAGGGTCTCCTGCATTGCAGGCGGTTTCTTGTCCAACTGAGCTATCGTCAGTTTTCTCACTGATGTGAGTTGAGCAAAGCTTTTAATCTGATACACAAACTGAAAGCTACAAACTTGTTTGTGACAAAATGAGATCTGGCTGCTGCGTATCCTCCTGCACGTTCAGCCAACAAAGCCAAGTATTCTTGTGATGCACTGGGCTGGATGGCCTGAAATACCTGCGTTTTTGCTCAATGGTCTTTTCTGGAAAAGGGTTCGATCAGAGGATGACATTAAGAAAAACTCCGAGTGCTAACGTGGCAGACGCTGGACAAAGTGCTTTGCAGGTTGCGTTGCACTGAATTCTCACAAGTAGGCTCTAAAGTGGGTCCTGTTACTATTTCCATTTTAAGATGGAATAAACTGGAGGACAGGGAGTTGAGGACACATGTCCAAGGTCGCACGGCTAGTGAGCGGCGGAGCCAGGATTTTGAAGAGCCGACGAGGCTCTAGCCTGGAGCAATTCGAGTTCCCACGTCGACTCGAGCTCTATCTTCGGCTGCGTGACAACTTCTTCCAGCGTTTCAGAGTAATTCTTCACCCACTTTATGAACGTGACCGAGTTGTGTTTCAGCTCAGAGCACCCTGCAAAAGTATGTGATGGATCACTGATATTTTGGCACATGCATGTCATCTTCAGATAAGCTAAATTAAAACTCACAGGCTGCTTAATTTTCGAGAAATTGCTTACATGCATGAACAGAATTCACGTTCTCTGCTATTGCAAACAGACTTTGCCACTTGCCCTGGGTCTGCGGCTTGAAACTGATCTCGTCTATTCTTGTTTATAGTTTAGGGAGTCAGAGGCTCTGGCAAAAATCAGTGTTTTTGTTGATTCCAGTGAAGGAGTTAAGGAGAAGAGAGTCTTTCCAAAGATCACTATCTGACTAGCAAGACCAATTTAGCCACTTTATGGCAAAAGTTGTGAATTGTTCAGAAGTTTTCGAAAGCACGCAATATCACCAGCCTGCCTTCTGTGGCTGCCAAATTGGAGATGCCAAGGGAGATGGCATGTCCTCAGTAAACAGTTCTGCAGCTGCTGAAAAGGTCAAGCGGTTTAGCACGTTCTCGTCTACGGACAACTCTTTGCCTCCCAGGCCACAGGCTCGCTCTTGAAAGGAGGAAAACGAGCCGCCCTGAGCTCAGCTGACTGAGGCAAGACACACGAAGCGCTGAGGCCATCTCCTGTGGGGGGGAGAGAGGCCACTTTCCTGGGAAGCTTCTGTCTGCACAGTTGGTGCAAAGAAACCCAAGGCGAGGTGCACGAAGGCCCAGATGATACAGGAAGTCACAGAGTTTGGAAGCAGATTTCTTTTAGGTCATTCTGTGAGCCTCTTGTGATGTCACCACCTCCTTCACTATGAAGCCGACATGATGCTTTGCATCCCTGAAGCAGCATTCCATTTGAAATCGATAAAACTCTGCTCGGCTCTAACTGGTGTAAAGGTGTTCATGAATCAGGGGCATTCTTCCCCTTTTACCTTTCAATAATCCTGCAATACAGGGGGACCTGCATTTAACCAACATCAGCACTCTGAGTGCGGATGTTTGCTTAAATATGTGTGTGTGTGTGTGTATGTATGTATATATATATACATACATGTTGGGCTTTCCTGTTGGCTCAGATGGTAAAGAATCCTCCTGCAATGAAGGAGACCTGGGTTTGAACCCTGGTTGGGAAAATCTTAAACACTCCCAACTTATTTCCTGAATGACCACCAGGACACCATTGTGTAGGCAGGACCCAGGAGTACACATTCCTCATTTGGGTTTGTTGCTGGACAAATCTGATCTCCTAGTTGAAAACTGGACCTGGAGAGAGGCAAGCAGCAGAATAATGGGAGGAGAGAGCTGTGTTGAAACAAGTGAACCCTTTGCTGGTGTTCAGCACATGGGACAGTGTTTGAGTTCCTTCAGTTCTTTAAAACTTTCCAAGACAATAGGCTTCATGCATAAGGATGTAGGAATAAGGATAACTGCCAAAGCACTCGAAAGAAAATAATAAACTCCACCAATAGAAGCAGTTAAATATGTGTGTTGGAATATTATACAGCTGTTAAAAATGCTGCTGACACCTACATTCATTGACATAAGATGCCCGTGGTATCATCTAGAAAGCAAGCCAGGTAGCAACCCCACTTGGGTTTTGTATGCATGCATGTGTGTGTAGGTAGTATGGAACAATATGTTTTAAACAGTACATGAACAACTAACTCAGATGAGTGGATAATATTTATTTTCCTGCATTTAAGTCTCTGAGTTTTCACATAACGTCTTCTTTTTTTAAATAAGAAAAAACCAAACTGTTTCCATTGGAGGAGAAAACACCTCCTCAGCAAACATTTATGAACCGTAACCATCTAGGGTGGTGGGGAAGTACTAATTGGAGTTTTGTGAGTCATCAGTGTCAATATTTAATTCCCTCCTGTGCCACTGAAATTCCACCTACAGCTTAGGCAGAAATGGTTAACTCACTTCCTACAGGAAAACATTCCTTGGACCTAAAGAGCTTTCCTTGACAGAACAATAGATGATAAATGAAAGGAAACTAATTTCATCATTAATTGAAACACACTTTGTCCACCACCTCTGGACACCAACTTAGGAGACAGAACACCATCCAAGTCTATTCTAACTGTATGGGACAGCCCAAGCATGACAACTAGTCTTCTAAGACGCCTCCACCGTGAAACACCATGGAATACGTCCCAGTAATCACATTGGAAATTGCATGATATTGTTTCCTCCAAGTTTCTACCTGGACCCTTTTGGATCAACACTTCTGGGGAAATCCAGCAGCCATGGGGGAATTCCGAGTCCTCCAAGACAGCCAGTCTGTGAGGACCCTGCGCCTGTCTGGAGAGGCCACAGGAGGAGAGAAAGGCCTCCTTAGCCCCCGGTCCACCCCAGCCCAGCTGTGTGTGAAGGAAGAGGCCCTCATGACTCTCACCCCAGCTCCCTGACTCCAGCTGCGTGGGAGATGCTAGCAAGGACCACCCTGCTGAGCCCATCAACCCACAGGACTGGGAGAAGGAGTCAGAGAGCGTTGTTTTTAAAACTCCGAAGTTCTGAGGTTTGCTCTGGCACAGAGATGACCAAAACACCAAGAAATCACCACAAATACCTTCTGCTCTCAACCGCACTGCCTTTCTCCATTTTCCACATTAAACTTAGTTTCCTACAAAATCTCAAATAAACAACGAGTCATTTGGATGGTATGCAAAGAAAAATGCACTATGCCCATAGAAAGAAAGATATTTTAACTCTCCAATGGTCATTTAAAGTATGATTGTAAGGAATGGCTCTAGATTCCTGTGGGGAAAGCAACAGCTGTGACAAAGTCAGTGAATGCCCCTCACCTGCGATGCCGAGAAGCCTGTCTGTCGGTGGCTTTCTCTTCCACGTACCTGCACCCCTTAGAGGAACCTACAATTCCTAAAGCCAAGGAAGGCAGCACCTAAGACGTGATGGATTGCAGCAATCCCAACACCGTCCAGGAGGAAAAGGACTTCAAAACCCGCCTAAAGAGTCTGTCGTCACTGCGAAGTCACTTGAATTATGTCTGCAGAAGGTAAGCCCTCCACTTTGTATTCCAACCAACTGTAGAAATGATGTATATCTGAGATGAAATACTTGTTGTTCAGTCGCTGAGTCATGTTGGACTCTTTGCCACCCCATGGACTGCAGCACACCAGGCCTCCCTGTCCTTCCCTGTCTCCTGGAGTTGGCTCATGTCCATTGTGTCTGTGGTACCATTCAACCACCTCATCTTCTGCCACCCCCTTCTCTTTTTGCCTTCAGTCTTTCCCAGTCTTTTCTAATGAGTCAGCTCTTCACATCAGGTGGCCAAAGTATTGGAGCTTCAACTTCAGCATCAGTCCTTCCAATGAATATTCAGGGTTGATTTCCTTTAGGACAGACTGGTTTGATCTCCTTATGGTCCAAGGGACTCTCCAGAGTCTTCTCCAGCACCACAGTTCAAAAGCATCAATTCTTCAGCGCTCAGCCTTCTTTTGGCCCAACTCTCAAATCTGTACATGATTACTGGAAAGACCATAGCTTTGACTATATGGACCTTTGCCAGCAAAGTGAGGTCTCTGCTTTTTAATATGCTGTTTAGGTTTGTCATAGCTTTTCTTCCAAGGAGCAAGAGTCTAAAACACTAGGGACTTTTAAAAGAGGCAACTCCTGACTCAGCAACACCAACTTGTTTAAGCAATAATCCAGAGAGAGATGAACGTGTGCCTCCAAGTACAATCGGGACCCACCCAAATCGGTAACATCAAGAGCCAGCAATTCTCTAAACTAGAGTCATGTGGATACAAGTCAATTAGGTCCACTCGGTTCTCAGGAGAAATCAGAGAGCTCTGCAGACCCGACCATATTTACCTGTAATAACATTTTTCCCCATAACACCCACGTTGTGGCACCGCATGATGCTGGAAAACAAATTTCATGGTATTAGAATTGATGCTTTCAATCTGCAGTGCTGGAGAAGACTCCTGAGGGTCCCTTGGACCACAGGGGGATCAAACCAGTCAATCCTAAAGGAAATCAATCCTGAATATTCATTTGAAGGGTTGATGCTGAAGCTGACCCTCCAAACTTTGGTCACTTGGTAGGAAGAGCTGACTCATTGGAAAAGACCCTGATGCTGGGAAAGATTGAGGGCAGGAGGAGAAGGGGATGACAGAGGATGAGATGGTTGGATGGCATCACCGACTCGATGGACATGAGTTTGGGTAAACTCTGGGAGTTGGTGATGGACAGAGAGGCCTGGCGTCCAAGGGGTTGCAAAGAGTCGGACACAACTGAGTGACTGAACAACAACAACATATATTCCATACTGGACTGGGAAGAATGCAAACAACTAGATGACCTGATGGTTCATAATCAGGAGCACCCAGAAGCCAGGAAGTCTTGATCTTCATCTTTGCATTTAAGCCATTTTAGATTCCTCCCCACCACAAGCTGTCTGATTTGAATCATGAAATACTGGCCTTCACTAACCTAGGAATGTTGCCTATAACAATATTAACTCTGAATTTCCTTACAGATGAAATGACTTTCTAATGCGTCTTCAAGGCTGTAATGCTGCTGTTCCATTCTGTTTTAGTCCATTATGTTTTGGAAGTTGGGTAGTTTCAATGGGAGGCAAACAAGAGAATACAGCAAAGCTTTCAACTGCAGGGGTTTACACATAAAAGGAGCATCCCTGGAACAAAGCATTTCCACAAACAACTCAATTAATAGACGGACTCACGGCCCTTCTTAAAATGTGTTTTATTGGTTGTACATTTTCTGATGAGGCCAACACACCCTTTCTTTTGAGGACCCCTGGCTCCTGAAGACTTAGTTCCTTGTCCTAGCCATGAGCATCAGAGCAAGCACTTTGACAGAAAGAGGTGGCCAAGTGTCTCCTGACATTGTCACTGTCTTCTCCCACCTTTATCGTGCTGTTTGAGTCCACTCCTACAGGAGCATGACGTGGAACAGAGCATCCCCAGTGTGAGGTCTTACACACACGAGCAGAAACACCCAGACAAGAGTATCTGCAGTCCATTCGCAGTAGCAGCAGGAAACCGGAGAATGTCCTGAGACAGGAAGTCCAAGAGTCACCTCCTCACCCGACGAGTCCAAGTGGGACCTGAGTTCCCGATTCCATTTTCCTTTGAAAATTCTCATTTCCCTTGAGGTGGTGGGAGGCGGGCCAGAGCGGTCGCCATAGGAACCACATAACCATCACAAGGTTCGACATCTTACCATTTCCTTGGTCAAGAACACAGATTCAAAGAACTATTTCGTGGCACATAAGGAACTCATTCTTCCTTTACTGTGCTCTTAGACCAGAGAGTGGGGAGAATTATAAAGCCACGCTTTTCACAAGATACCCTGACTGGAAATGCCACCATTGAATGACCTGGATAAGGCAAAATTACCCCACTTTCGGCAATAATTCCCTGTTAGTTGACTCTGAGAGGTCAGTCACCCAGGCTCTGAAATATGCCCCCCACACCCCGCCTCAATGGTAATTTGCATCAAAAAATGAATTTCTCAAGAATAAGGGTCTAGGACAGGTGGCTTCCCCCAATGTTAAAAACAACCGTGACTTCTTTCAAGCCACATTATTGCTCAATTCAATGCATTTCTGGTTACTCTACTAAAAGTTAACTTACATCAATGCTAATACTTTTTGTGCTCACCTCAAATCCTGCACACTAGTTACTTCCTTGGTTTGAAAATTTTGTGAGCACACTCCCAAATACAACAAGTCTTTGTGACCGCATGGACTGGAGTCCGCCAGGCTCCTCTGTCCATGGAATTCTGCAAGCAAGAATACTGGAGTGGATTGTCGTTCCCTTCTCCAGGGGATCTTCCAGACCCAGGGATTGAACCTGGGCCTCCTACATTGCAGGCAGATTCTTTCCAGTCTGGGCCACCAGGGAAGCCCCCACAACAAGCAGTGGTTCAAAAGAAAACAGCAACACACACAACCTGGGTAACAGGAAAGCTAGAATAAAACCAAAAAGCTAATAGAGGAAAGACTATCCAAGGCACACCTCCCTACAAAACAGGTATTCTTAAACACAGTACCAGAGCTTTGGCTGAAAGTTCTCAATTGATATTCAAAATTCCCCTTTCCTTACACAGTGGGAGAAAGGTTTCCCCTTAAGGAAGCTTGGCTCACGTTTCCATAGAGGAAAACAGAGTTGAGGACAGGCCCCTCAAGCTCTTCTTTCCTCCCGCAGCTCATGAGCAAAAAGTTCCCAAGGTCAAAACAGAGACTTGCGCACCTCAAAGACATGGAAACAGTCCAGCACAGCCTTCAGAGCTCTTCACTTCATCAACAGCTAACGAATTCCAATCTCTACAGCCAGCCTGCCTCAGCCATAAAGAAAAGACGTGGCAGTCCATAGAGAAGAGATGGATTCCACCAGGAAAGCTAGCAGGGGGCTCTTCATGGCAGGAAAGAGAGCCGGCAGATGAGGGAATCCATGAGTGAGACTCACTCTTCTATTTCCCATTCCGAGGAGACAGAGCGTCAGAGATGGGTTTCAAAGGATGGGGTGACACCCTCTCCAATCTCCTTTCAGGATAGTTCAGGTTCCGGGGAGAGATGGCAGGGCCTCCTGCCCAGCAAATAGAATCGCTCCTTCTAGCATCAAAGGACTATAAAGACTGGGCATGTTTACACCTGCCAACCCGCTGTCTTCACAATAAACATGGCTTAGAGACAAAGCTGGGGTGCAGCGCAGGAACACAGTCAACCAACCACTCTGTGCTCTGCTCAGTCGCTGCGGTCGTGTCTGACTCTACGACCCCAAGGACTATAGCCTGCCAGGCTCCTCTGTGGGATCCTCCAGGCAAGAATATTGGAGTGGGTTGCCATGCCCTCCTCCAGGGGATCTTCCTGACCCAGGGATCGAACTTGGGTCTCCTTCATTGGCAGGTGGATTCTTTACCCTCTGAGCCACCAGGGAAGCCCCAGATTATTCAACAGAAGCAGCATTTTCAAATCGAAGCACAAAGGAAGCTGGGGAACCCCACCTGTCAAACTAGAATTCTTATCAAGCCAAGCTCCACTGAGTAGGTATATACTGAGCACATCATCAATATTTGCACAAAATATAAGAAAAACACCCACGTGCTTAAATAAACCATTTGAAGGCCAGCCCTTACCCCTCTTCCAGCTTTCAATGACCACCCCCCGTGATGGCCTGTAGAGTGGGGAGTATGTCCCAACGGTGGAAGCTAATTACAGAAGGAGAACATTTTTTTCCTCTAAAAATACCTATTTTATTAAAACATCACTTCATCATTTCAGTTCATAGAGGAAAGTCACTCCACTCAGAAAATAAATTTGAGACGAGGGAATAAGACAGACACAGGGATAAGCGGACAGGTAAGCTGAATTTTCTTAACTGAACCTCTGCGGGTGGCTTTCACACAGAGGTTGGCTGAGCGCGTGACAAATTGTTGCCAAATGTAATTTTCGACACAAATAGTGTTCTAGAGTGGCTGTTGTGAAACTCCAGCTGTCAAATTTGGTTTGGTAATGGTCAGAATTCAGCGCAGGATCAGTGTGCAGAAGGCCCGTGATTCCATCCACGTGATGTCTAAGCGCCTCTTCGTGACAGATGCTCTGTTTTCAGCTTCCAGGGCTGCCCCGGGGAGCCCGCTCCTGGGTTCCACCTGCAACCTTTGCAAAGCCCAGCCATGGTAGCTGCCAGCCTGCGTCTCAGATCATACCCTTCTCGGTGCCAACACTATCCACAGAGCTCTACTTTTCCCCACGTGTCAGTGAACAGAAACGACAACCATCGCCTCTGCAGATGTAGATTCTGAAATCCCACTGCTCATCAAGAGCCCAGTCATACCACCGCCTCATCACTGGGATCAGGTTCCTCTTGACCACTTTAAAGTAATAACCAGTTTAAGGATCTACATGCATGGCCATCGTAGATCAATTTCTGCATTTTCTTTTGAATCATTCACGTTTAAAAATGAAAATACACGACCCTCTCTTCCTGCCCTTCCACCTCTAAGCTCCATGGGCACCCTCAAGACAGCAGTCAGCAAGGACACATAAGATATTGTTGGATATATTTCCAAGATTCTTGGGCTGTTGAGGGTCCTCAGTGGGCATTTCATCCCATTTCCAAGCCTCTAACAGCCCCAGAGATTTTCAGTTAAAGAGAACAAGACTGGTAGCCAAATATTCTGATTAGCGTTTGACAGGGGTTTCAGAAAGGCAAGGTTGACATTTTCCACATTCTCATCCCTCCCCCTTATGACAGAGACCCCCGAGAAACACCAATGAATATAGTCTGGAAGCACTTCAGTGTCCTCAGCTCACACTCACCTCCAAGAATGGAACACACAACAGGCAACTTGAGATCAGAAAAAAAAGAAAAGAAAACCACCACTTTTCCCACACCATTTCTAAAAATTCAAACTAGGTTTGAGCATTTCTTTTTTATAAATTATAAATTCTAGTTCTTCTGGTGAAGACCTGGAGTGTATTTCTATAAACATTCACAGTTTTCTGCATTGTGGAAAAAGCATGTTCCCCAGAAAAACTTTGGTGTCCACAACTATTAAAAAATATTTGTCCCCAGAACTAAACATGAGGAGGCTCAGTTTTGTGTTCATTTTTCTTTACCCAGAAAGCAGCTGACAGATACATCTCACAAGGCTTTATCACCCCTCTAATCATGTACTTTTTTCAGGGTGCCATCTGTTTAAAATGGTCTCCATAGAATCAGTAACAGTAGGGAAACGAGGAGATTTTCCGACATCCAAATCAATGGTACTTCTGAATTCTCTTATAGTTCAGTATTTTTAAGGAAAAAAAGATAATAATAAAGGTTTGGCTTTTTGATGGATTTCCCCATAGTAACGTTGAAAATAAACGAAGGGATATACCTGTCTGCGTCAGCCTGCTCTTCCGTGGGGTTCCTGTCCTGGCACGCGTCTTTTCTTCCAGGCCCAGACATAATTTCTCATCACCGTTCAACCTTCAACTCCAAAGCCCAGAGACGAGCCCCTGAGGCAGTGGCCTCACTCACTCTGTGGACAGAGCTCGCAGGCTCCAACACAGACACGACAGTGACCCCATGGCGCTAGTTGCTGACTTCCAGTCACAGTAGAATACGATGTCAGAGCAAGCCCTCTCCAACCCAGATGCTCTTCTCTGAAGGCCAAACGGGAAGTTGTATTACCAGGTCTTAGCTTTCCAGTGGGAGCTCTGCGACAAGTTCTCTTAGCTACCCCTCGCTGTTTCAAGATTTGAGAACAATAGAGTCCCTGTAACCAAGACCAATGCAAAACTGCTGATTCTTACTTTTGATGAATGAAATGGTTGCATCAGTTTTTCCACAGAAGTGTCAAAGTCAGCACAGGTCACAGGTCATCTGTAACCAGCAGAAGAAGAGCAAGCAAACGGAATAAAAAAAAAAACAGAAAAGACCATGATGGCCTGACCAAAGCCACAAACCCTGGGGGTTACTTAGGAAGTTCTGGGTTTTTCTTGTTTTTCCTGTATTAAGACACAAGAAGTACCTAAGGAGATCAAACCAGTCAACCCTAAAGGAAAGCAAACCTGAATATTCATTGGAAGGACTGATGCTGAACCTAAAGCCCTAATACTTTTGGCCACCTGATGCAAAGAGCCGCCTCTTTGGAAAAGACCCTGATGCTAGGAAAGATCGAAGGCAAAAGGAGAAGGGGGCGGCAGAGGATGAGATGGTTAGATAGCATTGCCGACTCAGTGGACATGAGGTTGAGCAAACTGCAGGACACAGTGGAAGACAGGGGAGCCCGGGGTGCTGCAGTCCGTGGGGCTGCAAAAAGCTGGACACGACTTAGTGACTGAACAACGACGACTTAATAAGTGGAACTATAAAGTATTTCTTTTTGCCTAGAACACCATGGGAAGCATTACTAAGATAATCGATTGGCGCCCTGAACAGATGTCTGGGACTGTCTGGCATATGAACATTGGAGGTTAGGCTTGCAGAATGCACAAGAACAGTCAAAGACCAATGATTGTGAGCTACACACACACACACACACACTCATTTCCATCTCAGACTGTGCAAGCAAGATAGAAGCAGATTTAACCAATTTGTTTTGATTACATCAGTGTGACCAAACATAGGCACTAGAATAACGGATGGATAATGGATGGTTCCTCCGCAGAGGCTGACAGCTCTTGCCAGGTGGGAACCTGGGGACAATCTCACTGATATTTTGTCTTCATATACACACACCTGTGTGAGTTCTTTCTCCTTTAGTCGCCCTTGGGAAGGCTCTATATTTATTCCAGGAAGGTTGACTTTGCTTTAAGCACAACACACACTTTTTTGAGAAATCTACATTTGAGATTATCTTCAGAGCCCATGGTGTTTTTTAAAAGACATTTAAAAGTTTCACTGGTTATGAAATGTCAGGCTCCTTGGTAGTAGATGTTTTTAACCAAAAACATCAATAAAATATATTTTTTTAAGTTTTAATGGTAAAACTCCAGTTCTGGGGGCAAATTTGCCTTCTAGAATTTGCCAAACACTACTTGATGCTAAGTCTGAGAAACCAAGTAGGTAAAACAAAGAGGGAAATTTACCTGGTAAGGATTTTTATTAAAAGAAACAAACCAGTAAGGAGTAATTAGCATTCCACATATTACACATATGGGAGAGGAAATGGATACTGAAGCCTTTTCTGAAAGAGAAGTGACCAAAATATTCTAGAAAATAACCCTGAAGATGACTCCTCTGAAGGGCAGTAAAGATACATACACATAAGTGGCCATTGTCCTAAAAGTCATTCCCATTATTTTTGGCATACCTCTGAAGTCAACAATATAGAGAGAGATGGATATTTGTATAAGTCTATATAATATGGGTAATTATATCACACCAAATCAAATAGATTTTGGGGGAAAAAGAACAGGATCTCTTTTATAGAGATATATGGACTTTCTAATACACTGATAATTATAGGCAGGGCTGATATCCAGATAGTCCATGCTGGTAGCACATTAAATAGTGTGCTGGCCACGAAGCTTATTTGGATTTTTCCATAACATAACATCTTACAGAAAAACTGGGCTTCCCTGGTAGCTCAGCTGGTAAAGAATAGGCCTGCAATGCAGGAGGCACGGGTTCGATCCCTGGGTTGGGAAGATCTGCTGGAGAAGGGATAGGCTACCCATCCCAGTATTCTCGGGCTTCCCTGGTGGCTCAGATGCTAAAGAATCTGTCTGCAATGTGGGAGACCTGGGTTTGATCCCTGAGTTGGGAAGATCCTCTGGAGAAGGGCATGCAGCCCACTCCAGCATTCTTGCCTGGAGAATCCCATGGACAGAGGAGTCTGGTGGGCTGCAGTTCATGGGGTCATAAAGAGTCAGAACTGCTGAGCACGTCTAAGCACATGGGAAAACGGGCATGAACTTTGTGGCCAATCCACTATTTTGCATATCATCCCTGGATAGGAATATCTTCTTTCTTCGCACACACACACATACACACACAAACATATATCTGTATGTACATGAGATTCCTAACATATCAACTTAAATATAGATTATGCATCTCTTTATTTCAGAATTAGTTGTTTAGAACTTATAACAGTTCTAAAAAAAATAAAATTTTGACTTGTAAGGCTATCAGGCCATTCTACGTTAGGACATAAGATACCCCATCACCATGGAATACATTGTTTCTACAGGGAAAAGGTATCCCAAATTTCAAATCAGTATTCCATCTCTCTTTAGTGGGGAGTAGACCAGTGTTCTCAACCCTGTTGCAGGTTAGAACACACAAGTGACTTGTGAAAAATACCAACTGCCAGGTCCTACCCTGACCAACTCAGTGAGAATCTGTGGGCCCTCAGTATTGAGTGTTAACATGCTCCCAGGGATTCCACTGTGCATCCGGGTTGAGAACCACCACCTACTCCTTCTCCACCCAAGTGTGCTTGTTTTGCAAGCTCAGGCCCTGGACTCACTGACAGCAGAGGTAAACACATGAGGAACACGGTTAGTTAAGAATATTTAAAAGTAAAAATCACTCTGGACAAGAGGCAAGAGTCACCTGACTCAGACCAGAGAGACGTTTTGCTTAAAAATTTCACCAAAAGCTGTCATGAAATGGCCTGATTTTTTTTTTCTTTCTATTTTCTTTTTAAGAAGATGAATGCATTATTCTTGTGATTTTCTTCCCTCTGCATCTCAAAGAGAGAAACTTCCAGATTTAGAAAGAACAGTAGGAAAGTGTATGGCCATGACCACTGGGATAATTCCCTTTTTTTCTGGCTGGAAATAGATGAGACGGGAGTAGCATCAAAGCAGATGAGTTGGACGTTTATCAAACAGGTGTGTCTTAAACGAAGATGAACAAGTGGACGGATGTGCCTTCCTCTCTCTGGGCGTGAGCTGGATGCCGAGAACAAGGAGCAAATGCAGAGAAAAAAAAAAAGACAGGACTGCACTTCAAAAGCCAAGAGAGAAAGACAGGACTATACTCGGAGCGCTCAAGGGAGCGACGCTCTCTCCCTATTTGTGAACTTGAGGCAAAGAAAGGAGCAGACCGTGTTCTCTTTGGAAACTTTTTAAAATCTCTTTTTAAAGTAAAATCCCTCTGTCCTTGTGCAGCAGGAGTAGCTTTGTATTAACACAACATCCCAAAGCAACACTCGCCGGTTGTCACGGGTTGTATCTTTCCTGTGGACCACTTCACTCCTTGACCTTCCAAGAACCCAGACCCCAGAGCAGAGAACCCACGGGGGTCCCTGGCCACGAGAAAGAGCTTCTGCTGCTCCATCAGCTGCTGGGAATCCACCACGGAGCCAGCCTCCCGCTGCGGAGCGAGCCACCGCCAAAGGAGGGCACGCCCTGGGCTCAGCCATCAGTCCCCAAGAATTCAGCCAGTGACCCCATGATCTTCCCACCTCATCAAAAAACTGCTCCCTGCCTTTATTTTTCTTCTACTGCAGCCCTTCCCTTTACAAGAAGGCTTCTTCCGTGACCAAACCAAAAGAAGCAAGATGACATTAAGGGCAAAGGCAGTCCCTGGGGAGGCCACAGCAGAGGCAGGCGCTGGTTCTCTGGGTGGGGAGACAAACTTCCCCTCTGGACTGGGAAACCTCCTCCTTACCAAAGACGGATGTTATTTATAATAGCCATTTGCAGAACTTGTGACGTCTCACACACACAAACACACACACACACGCACGCATGCGCACAGAAGGATAGATAGGTGATGGAAAACCACATCGCAAAGCACATTCCATTACTCCTACACCACAAAGGCCAACAGAACAGCCAGATCTGCGACTCTCTGAGCTGTGACGAGAGTGATTTTTTGTCTTCCAAAGTTCGGAAATAGTGTGTGATCAGGCAACGCTGCCGCTTCACCGGAATACGCGGTTATGACCCCGGGTGGAGCAGAAACTGAGGAACACGGCAGCAGCTACAGCAGCTGGAACAGACGCGCCACGTGAGCTCCTGGTGGATACTTTTATCAGAATCCCAAAGATGCACATGAAATAATTTCTTCTGGACCACAGACACGATCGAACTTAAAAAATAAAAAAGCCGATAAATACTGCCAACCCAATCTTGTCTTTCGTCTCTCCCTCCTCGCATCAAATGGAATCTTGTCAACCGCTTAAACATAAATATTAAAATAATAAGTGGGACAGACTACAGATCTACTTACAATTCCATCACTTCTGTAGCACCTTTTTTTACCTTTTTACCAACGTATCCATTTCGTAAAGAACAGAAGTCTGAAAAGCTTACGGACTCACATGACACATCATTAAATATTTAATCACCTTTTTAAGTCCTAAGCCTTTATCATATTTCATCCATCTAGACAGTTCATTCTATAACTATAGATTCCAAGGCCCCCTTTGGAGGGGAAAAAAGAGAAAATGGGGAAGAAAAAAACCTTCTGAGAGGCAGGGTTAAATTATCTCAAAGATGAGTTTCTATTGGCGCTTCAGTGGACATCAGCCTGTAAACCCACCAATCCACAGGAGGGTCAACCGATGGAGTCCATTGTTTTTAGTCTCCAAGAATTGATTTTACAAAAGATGCCACGTCTGTCGCTTTGGATTCGTGTAGGGTGAAAAACGGATGTTGCTGGTGAAGAAAAGAAAAATGCCTTCCGTTAATACTGGTCTCTGACAACGCCTAAGATTAGCAATGGACAGATCTGGTTAGTTAACAAACTAAGTATCCCCATCAGGCTTAAACTAGATTCTTCTACCCCTTCCCAAACCAAGTATACACTCAGGGATGCAAATTCTTAAAGATGTCGTTTAGCTGCTGCTCCTCCTATCTTGGTATCGCTTTTTGATTCCATGCCAGAGTATCCACTGCTTTAAAATATACGTATGTAACTACGCTATATACATCCCATGCATGTGTGCTAAGCAGGCGTGGTAAGCTGCTTCAGTTATGTCCGACTCTGTGCTACCTGATGGACCGTAGCCTGCCAGGCTCCTCTGTCCATGGGATTCTCTGGGCAAGAATACTGGAGTGGGTTGCCATTCCCTTCTCCAGGGGATCTTCCCCACCCAGGGATCGAGCCGATGTCTCTTAGGGCTTCTGCGTTGGCAGGCAGGTTGCTTACCACTAGCGCCACCAGGGAAGCCCGTATACATCCCATCAATGGGTAAATACAAGCAAGAGCAAAGATGGCTCAAAGATTCAGTTTACAAATAACCCTGTCACCTAGAAAGTAATTTTCAGACAAAGTGGCAAAATAATAAGAAATTTTAGAGATTTACACACACGCAGTTCCCCAGAAGTGAGTGGTAGAATGAGAAACCAGTTTTTGGAACAATAAACAGGCGTTGCTCGTGCTTAACACTGGAGAGCTGGTTTGCACTCAAACAGCTAGCAGTGTTACTTTTTACATCACTTCTATTGATAACAGGGCTTTCCTGGTGGCTCAGATGGTAAAGAACCCGCCTGCAATGTGGGAGACCTGGGTCCAATCCCTGGGAGGATTCCGTGGAGAGCATGGCAGTCCACTCCAGTATTCTTGCCTGGAGAACCCCATGGACAGAGGAGTCTGGAGGGCCACAGTCCATGGGGTCACAAAGAGTCGGACATGACTGAGCCACTAAGCATAGCACGTTGATAACAAGTGATCCTTATGTCTCTCCACGATGATCTGATCCTTGTGGAAAATAAAGTAGCCTGCCCAACCCTAGGTCTGGGTGGAAAAAAATTCATCTTGGAGATTAAAAACCAAGAAGCAAAAAGGTGGTCTCTGCTCATGCTGCTCAGATTCCGTAAACTTGACATCACGTCCTGCTCTTTGCTGGGGGAAGAAGCATGGTCCAATGCAGGGAGCCACGCGTTTCAAAACGATTCTGAAGGAAATGAAGCTAGAGGCTCTGCCCCAGGGCCGCCCTCCTCGAATAGCTCAACTCGGTGACGGGAAGCGCCTGGCTGACACCCGGGAACCTCACACCTCCAGTTAGGAGTGGACACATCAGCTCACGGTCCACAGTCCTCCCAGTACAATCAGAACCAAGCGATCAAACCAGAAAGAACAATTCCTCCAGGAGGAACTGAGAGCCTGAGCTAGCAGGGCCCCCTCCCAACTGTCTGGAAGCATTGCTCCTCTCAGCGACCCGTCAACAGCTAAATATGAGCGTTTCTGCACACAGACGTGTAGGTGACTCACTCCGCTTCCCCTGACTTTGAGGATTTTTGTTCACAGCCTACGTGTTGCCTAGCTCTAGGTTTTCTAATTATATTTGTTTTAAACCTGAGAGCAGAGAGCTGGATGACTCAGCCCTGTGGGAACCTAGAATGCCCACCCATAGACATTTTAGAAAACAATGCAAAGAGGAAAGGAACAAAGAAAGCAAGCCCCAAATAAGGTCGGTGGTCACCACTAAGTACAGTGACTCAAAAAAAAAAAAAAAAAAGAGAGAGGTTTTCTGGCTTTGCCATTGGGTGCTTCATAGCCATGATATTAACCAGAGCCCCAGGCGTGGGCGCAGCCTCTGGAGCCCCCCGGATGAATACACTACTTCTGATCACTACCCACTTACACAGCACCCTTACCGAGTGTTTTACCATCGTGCTTATTAGCTTTCCCACATCCCCTCGACATTTAGAGATCTTTTCATGTCCTTTGAAGCCTTTCACTATCAAAACAGGCCACGTCCGGTCTCAGCGTGTCTCAGGGACTACGCCCGACGCCCGCCAGCCCCATTCTCCTGTCTTGTGGTCGGTGGGTGGCTCAGGGGATCTAGCCTAGGTCTGCGACGGAATTCAATAACCGCACCTGATGTCTCAACGAAAAAAAACAACTCCTCAGGCACCTCTCGGTTTAGTCTCAGGCTGGGAAAGCACCGTGAGAGCCAGGGGCAGGGGGAGCAGGCAGGCATGTGGACATGGGAACTGTGACGTGTCTCCTGTGTGGGTTTTGAGGCTGTAAAAGGCTGGGAGGGAACCAGTCCCTTCTAGAAGCGGCCGACTAAGAATAGCAACCAGGACACAGCAGAGGAGACGCCGTGGAATCGCCCCCAGACCACAGACCCAGGCTGAGCGTCTCAGAAGGTGGGGGGAGGGCACTGGACTTCCCTGGTGGTCAAGTGGTGAAAAATCCCGCCTGCCGACGCAGGGTACACGGGTTCGATCCCTGGTCCGGGAAGAGCCCGCGTGTCACGGGGCAACAGAGCGTCTGCGCCACAACTACTGAAGCCGGCGTGCCTGGCGCATGCGCACCGCGACGAAGAGAGGCGCCCGGCCTCTGCAACTCGAGAAGGCCGTGCGCAGCAACGAAGACCCCGCGCAGCCATGAATTAATTAAGGAAGAGGGGCCCGGTACAGGGAGAACTTAACACCCAGCCTGGAGCATCGCCACCAGCGCTAAGAGTCTCCAGCTCCCCTGCAAGACCACAGTTTAGGTCAGTCAGCCCTGCCTAGGGCTTCCCTGGAGGCCCAGATGGTAAGGAACCCGCCTGCCAATGCAGAAGACGCAGGTTTGACCCCTGGGTGGGGAAGATCCCTGGGAGGAGGAAATGGCAACCCACTCCCATGTTCTTGCCTGGAGAATCCCATGGACAGAGGGGCCTGGCAAGCTGCAGTCCCTGAAGTCACCGAGTTGGATACAACTTAACAACTAAACAACATCATCTCTGTTGAACAATGTGGTTCAATCTAGGACATCCCAGGACATTCAGAGGACATGATCACCTCCCTGGACCATCACTTGCATCACCTGGGTTTTGTTTCTGGTGGTTTCCATCTAGGACAGGGGTCAACAATGGATGAACTGGGGGCCCAATCCAGCGGACTGCCTATTTCTGAAACAGAGTTTTATTGGTGCACAGCCGCACTCCTGTGTCTACCCACTGGCTATGGCAGCTCTCACGCTAAAGCAGAAGTCGAGCTGTCGCAGCAGCCCACAGAGCCTGAAGTATTTACTTTCTTGTTGTCCGATCTTTTGCAAACCTACGGACTGTAGCCCGCCAGGCTCCCCCGTCCATGGGATTCTCCAGGCGAAAAATACTGGAGTGGGTCGCCATTTTCTTCTCCAGGGGATCTTCCCGACCCAGGGATCGAACCTGCGTGTCCTGCGTGGACAGTTTGTTTACCACGAGTCACCTGGGAAGCCCGAACCTTGTCTATGCAACAATTCTTTATAAAAACACTGGCTGGCCCCATACCCCATAGAGCAAGTCCTACTCAGTTACGGCCCTCAGTGGGAGCTTGAAAGAGAAAGCAAATGAGATGACCTTCCTGTCCACACCTCAATCCAAACAGGGAACAAAAAACATTTGGGATTTCTATAAGAGGTACATGTCTGGGTTGGGGCCTTAATTATACTGTTCTTCACCTGGAAAGAGGATTTTTTTTTTTTTTCTACCTCTTCACCAACTCCTACAACCTCAACAGTCGCCTCTCAGCATGTGTTTTCCTGAGGCTTCAGCCGAAGCGTTTGGACTCAGAGTTTCCACCGAGAAACCTCAGTCCCACCGGAAAGCAGGAGGCAGTCATGACCTCACAAGGCAAGTCATCCCAGTGCCATGAAGATGAGCACCGTAAAAGGCGGGGGTGGGGGTGGTGACCCGCACGGAACTACAGCCCTAATGCCAGACCACCAGAGCCCACGGTGTCCGGACAGAGTGCAAAGGCAGCTTCAACATCAGTTGCCCAAGGGTGTTAAGCGAGGACTCCGCAATTTTTCTCAAGTGTGCTCCATTGAAACCTCTGATAAGCAGCCACTTGGAAGGGGGAAAACGTGGTATGCATTTTCAATAGTCAGACACATAAAGCAAACATACTTTCATCTGAAGAAAAAGTGACAAAGGCACCTTGAAAACAAGAGTAGAGAACCCCCCACAAACCGCTCTATGCGGGTTGCACTTTATGTGGAATCAAAGTTTAAAATGCTCTGGGGGTTGCACAAGAATTCTAAAACAAAGTAGCCAGGATTGAAAAGGCCCCCGACTGGCTACTATCTACATAAGCAGAGGGGAAATGTTGAACCCAAACGTGCTGCAGGCTAAGATCTTCTCAAGCATGAATCATCTCCCCTTCTGCCTCAACTGTGGGTGTTAGTTGAATGCTGAGTCCCCATGGGCTGCCTTTATATTTCATTGCATTATTTTTTTTAATTTTTATTTATTTATTGGCCACGCCGAGTGACATGCAGGATCTTAGTTCCCTGCTGCTGCTGCTAAGTCGCTTGTCGTGTCCAACTCTGTGCAACCCCATAGATGGCAGCCCACCAGGCTCCACCGTCCCTGGGAGTCTCCAGGCAAGAATACTGGAGTGGGTTGCCATTTGCTTCTCCACTTAGTTCCCTGAGCAGGGATCAAACCCATGACTCCTGTAGTGGAAATGCAAAGTCCTAACCACTGGACCACCAGGCAAGTCCCGAGGCTGCCTTTCTATTTTATTGGTTTATTTTTATTTATTTATTTATTGGCCAGGCTGTGAGGCTTTCGGGATCTTAGTTCCCAGACCAGGGATTGAACCCACGTCCCCTGCAGTACCAGCGTGGAGTCTTAGCCACTGGACCATCAGGAAAATCCCAGGGCTGCCTTTTTAAAGGGGACAAAGGTGCCCAGTCCGTCTCTCCTCAAACTCTTCCCAGCATCTATTCAGTCATCCAGTCGACATATGGTTCAGACTTAAATTCAAGCTTAACCAGAAGAACTGAAAATCCATGGGATCTGCTGAGACCATCCAGTTCTGCTCTCTCATCTCCTGGCGACTTGCAAGTATATGGTCGAGTGGTGTTAACGCTAGTCCCCATGCTGTGCTTTATACCCCAGGTCTTACTCATCTGGTAAACAGAAACTTGTGCTCTTTGACCACCTTTATCCATTGCCCCCAGCCCACACACCCCTGGCAACCACCAGTCTATGCTCCGTAAGTTGTTTTTTTAAGATTCTACATTTAAGTGAGATCATGCAGTATTTGCTTTTTCTGTCTGACTTATTTCACTTAGAATAATGCCCTCAAGCTTCACCCACGTTGTTGTAAATAACAGGATTTCCTTTTTTAATGCTTGAGTAATATTCCATTGTGTGTGTATGTGCATATGTATTATGTTTTCTTTATCTCTGTATTCATTAATGGACACTCAGATTGTTTCCACATCTTGGCTGAGATAAATAATGCTGCAGTGAACTTGGGGGTTCAGCTATTTCTTCAAGATAGTGATTTCATTTCCTTCAGATCTGTGCCCAGAAGTGGAATCATTAATCATCAGATGGTGCTATTTTTAATTTTGTGAGGTTTTCTGTCCTGGCTGGACCAGTTCACATCCCACCAGGGAGCCTCTTTTCTCTGCATCTTCCCCAGAGTTCCTCTCTTATCTTTCAAACCTTCCAGATGTGAGATGATGCCTGACTGCGTTTTTTTTTTTTAATAATACTTTCTTTTTTAAAAGACTTTTTTTTTTAATGTGGGCCATTTTTAACGTCCTTGTTGAATTTGTTATGATACTGCTTCTGTTTTATGTTTGGGTTTTCTGGCCACGAGGCACGTGGGATCTTAACTCCCTGACCAGGGATCGAACTGGCACCCACTGCATTAGGAAGGCAGAGAATTAACCGCTAGACCACCTGGGAAGTCCAGATCATGATTTAGATGTCATTCACTTCCCCTGTTCCAACTGTTAGTATGGACTCATCTATACCCCCTAACAATACTCACCATAAGCTCTGGATATGTTGGCCTTTCTTTGGAATTCTTCTTCAAGCTTAAAGGAAAAAAAAAAATCACATTAAAATCTAGAAACCATCTGTGTTTCCACTAGACTAGGATTTCAGAACCTGCAGAAGACCAAACAGAACCACCTTTAAAAATGTACTGAAAACATAAATCTCCTGCCTTGACTTTCCTCTTGTTACACTTCCCAACGATGTTTGAAATCACTCTGTACCTTAACAGGAAGGGTAAGGCTGTGTGTGTTTCCTTATGTTTCTTTACCAATGACATAAAAACTAGCTTTTATTATGTATCAAAATATATATTCACTTTCCTTCAAAACGGCTTTTAATCCACCCCCTCTTGCAAAGACCCTGGCAGGTGTTTCTTAAATTACAGTTGTTGTCTGTTCATTGTCTCCAATACCGGGTTCTCTCTGCTTCTGATCTCCTTGCAGGTACAATTTGCTTTTATATGCTCCCTGCTGAAACTGCTTGAGACAGAAGCACTACGGATGTAGAATGCCTAAGGTCACTGCTGCTTGACGACCGCTCGGCTGATGACCGGGAAAGCACGCTGGCCGTGGACTTAGCAGTGGTTCTTCTCAGAAACCCCTGCTGGCCCTGCACTACGCAAGGGGCGCCCGTCATCCAGCCGTCTGTACACACAGACCTTTAATCACATCTGATACCAGAGGCAACAGTCATAAAACCACAGTGAGAAGAGACCCACCCCTTCATCCACCTGCAGCCTTAAAATGGAAAAGAAAGTTTATTTGGAGTTGGAACCCCAGGTTACAGAATGGAGGAAAGGATGGTTTTGAAAAGTATGATTTGCGAGGCAACCTGCAGAGCCCTCTGCCCACGGGCCCTAAAACCATCCACGAATGGAAAGGACATCTGCCTGGCGTGGAAGGAACTCAAAAAGTGACAGAACATTGGGTGGCTGGGATTTGCGCTGATCACCACGGGGAGCAAGGGAGACCTGCAAGGTGTGACCTGAGCCCCGCTCCATGGAGGGCAACAATCAAGGGCAGGCCCAGATGCAGAGCCAGAGAGGGAAACGGCTGAAATGCTTGGCACTGAAAAAAACTCGAAATGAAAGAAAAAAGGAAGCTTTTTGAATCAAAACAGCCGAGAGCAGCCTCCCTATGGACTCCAGGCAGCTCTGTGGTGGAGGGCAGGGAGCCTGAGACGGGGAATAGGCAGAGGCGGGGACAGAGAGCCGACTGCGGGCGGATCCACACCCAGCGACCTCACTGCCTGGACAGCCGAAGAGAGAGCGTCCGTCTCAACTGAGGCTCAAATAAGAATGAGTGAGAAAGGAGACCAGCAGCATCACGGCCGGGCTGGCCCGGGAAGGCATCTCTGAGCAAAATGAGGAGACCTCCAGCTCCCACCGATGAAGCCTCCTGTGCCTACGTGCTGCGACTCCGGAAGGCTCCACCAGCGGTCCCCAGATGCAGGTGGCTTTGCCGTCCAAGGCACACTCGGGGGCGTCTGGAGGCACTTCTGGTTAACGCAGCTGGTGGTGCTGGGGGCCGTAATTCACATCGAACAGGTAGAAACCGAGGCTGTCGCTCAACATCCCATAATGCCCAGGACGGTTCCCCAGCAACCACTTTGATTTACTTTTATTTCTTTTTTTGAGAAGTATAGGAAAAAACACAACTATTGGAGGACGACTGCTCTACGGTATTGTGTTGGCCTCCGCCACACGTCAAGATTTATCTTTTCAAAAAAGAATTCCTAAAACCTCAAAGATTGCTGCTGAACAGGTTATTTTTGACTTATGGCCTCTGATTAGAAAGCTTGAAATGTACAAGCACCACTGCAGAGTATTGACGGAAAATATTTACACAGCACACCAAAGCTGTTTATTGATTTAATATAACTGATACAACCCATTCTCTCCACCTTTTAAATCAAGAACACTTCAAAACACAGGCTAAGAATAGCAAAATACTCAGGGTGAGGTTAGGGAGAAAAGCAAATTTTCCACGTTGAATAGGAAGCACTTGAAATTCAGCACCAAATAACAACTGTGGAGTTCAAAGCTACACCAATTTCTTTTTGGATCCGAGTCAGACTTTTGAATTTTCAAGTGGCTTGTCGTTTTCAAGCGTGCAATTAGCTAACTGCCCTAATTCCCCTTCCAAATGCCACAACACACACTCCTGACCGTAGCTGACACTAAAACACAGCTTCGTGCCGTGCTGAGAACTGCTAGCTTCACGTTTGTGCTGAGCCGAGGGGTTCTGCCCCTCTGAATCCCCCCGAACTGACCGTTTCCCAGAAGGACTCCTGGGAACATCTGCAGAAGAAAAACACAGCTCGCCTCCCAAGCCATACATTTGTCCTGAGCTTCGTAAATACCCAGGGCCTCTTTTTACTCCTTCCTGAACAAGCCAGCAACTATGTTTGATCGTCTCTGTTTTGTGCCTGTTTCTCTGAGTCAGACAGGACCAGCGTCTGGGTGGGTCTCTGACCTCCAATGGACTTCGGGCTGGTGGACGGGGCACTGAGCTCTTAAACAGGCCTGAAGGCTCAGCAGGAAGGAAGTCAAGCTTTGGGGCACTTGGCTCAGCTGGTCTCTAGGGAGCAACTCTCAGTCCCCAAGCCTGTGTCCAGCTGAATGAGGTTATGGTGAAAGAACGCAAGCGTGCCAAGATTCCATTTTAGTAGAAACTCATTTGTGAAACCTTCTGTAGGACCAGGGTGTAAGGCCTTTCCATTTCTCTATTGTGAATCCCAAACAAGGCCTAGATGGCCAGTGTCTCCTGATTCAGGAACTCTTTAAAGGCCCTGAGATAAGAAAGCCACGTGGGTGTCCCTGGTGGCTCAGTGGTGAAGAATATGCCTGCCAGTGCAGGGGACACGGGTTCGATCCCTGGCCCAGGAAGATCCCACATGGCGTGGAGCAACTAAGCCTGCGCCTGTGCTCTAGAGCCCGGGAGACACAATCCTGAGTCCATGAGCTGCAACTGCTGAAGCCCACGTGCCTGGAGCCCGTGGTTGGCAGCAAGAGAACCCACCATGTGAGAAGCCTGCATGCCACAAGTGGAGAGGAGCTCCCCTCTCTGAGACCAGGGAAAGGCCGAGCAGCAACAAAGACACAGCACGGCCAAAAATAAAAATAAACAAATAAATAAATGAAATTATATATAAAAAAAGAAAGCCACGTGTAGGGAAGGAAGAGTAAGAAAACGCTTTTTTGAAAATAAGTACAGAAAGGAAGGATTTGTAGGAAATCTCTGTTGTTGCTGCTTTTCTTCAAGTTCATATGGAATAAACATCTTGACTTGCTTTGGTTTTCTCTCCTCCCCTCACCCACTCTGATGTTACTGCTAAAGAAGGATGCCAGCAGAACCCTGGACTCTATCAAGTCATAATTTGGAGAGTGATAGCAGATGAATGCCCTACTCTACCGCAAAAATCAGATCACGGCATCCGGTCCCATCACTTCATGGCAAACAGAAGGGGAACAAGTGGAAACGGTGACAGATTTTATTTTCTTAAGCTCCAAAATCACTGCAGACGGTGACTGCAGCCACAAAACTAAAAGATGTTTGCTCCTTGGGAGATTAGCTATGATAAACCTAGGCAGCATATTAAAAAGCAGAGACATCACTTTGCCGACAAAAGTCCATATATCCAAAGCTCTGGGTTTTCCAGTAGTCATGTACTGATGTGAGAGCTGGACCATAAAGAAGGCTGACTGCCAAAGAATTGATGCTTTCAAACTGTGGTGCTAGAGAATACTCTTGAGGGTTTGAGGGTCCCATGGACTTCAAGGAGATCAAACTAGTCCATCCTAAAGGAAATCAACCCTTAATATTCACTGGAAGAACTGATGCTGAAGCTGAAGCTCCAATACTTTGGCCGCCGGATGCAAAGAGCTGGAAAAGACCCTGATGCTGGGAAGGACTGAAGGCGGGAGGATAATGGGGTGACAGAGGATGAGATGGTTGGATGGCATCACCAACTCAATGGACATGAGTTTGAGTAAACTCCAGGAGATGGTGAAGGACAAGGAAGCCTGGCGTGCTGCAGTCCACAGGGTCACAAAGAGTCAGATATGCCTGAGTGACTGAACAACCACAACAGCTGTCAGCTGACCAGCAGTGACCAGAGGAGTGTGACCACCAAGCGGAAGCCCCAGACGAAAGCGCAGCAGCAGAGGATGCAGCTCCTGGGACTAAACAGAGAGAAGAGAAGCGCGCAAAGCCAGCCCTGGCAACGGCGTGAAGACACTCTGCCCTGTGGGCGGGGCTGGCCAGCAGCTGACAGAGAGCGGCCACACAGGAAGCTGCAACTTTCACAAACGCGTGCAAACGTGAAAATTAGGGAACTTTCAGTTCTCCAAGGCTTTCATTTAAAAAACAAAAGAAACCTGTGAAAAGCTTTAACACTTTGACTCTAGGGGAAGTTCTAAGTAAGAAGAAAAGTTGATGAAAGATAAATAAAGTAACTGAATGATTTCTCAATGAACTGTAGAAGAGAAGCAGCTTTCTGAAGAGAACAACCGTCCACAGATGGCAGGCATAAGTCAGGGGTTCTGACGACAGGCCTCCAGGAAAATGATGTGGGAACATCCCATCAGGTATTCAGGACCACCCCCTCCCAGACCAATTAAATCAGAACCTCTGAGGCCCAGGGGCACACCTGAAAGGTCTGTCACGTTGTATAAGCAGGCAACGGGAGTTGAGAACCATTAGGTTAAACTGGATTCACACCAGCCCACCTGGCTTTCTCAAGCTTTTCACACCAGCTTTGTTCTTGTCAAAGTTTTCTGCAGTTCCCAGAATCTTGGGGAAAAGGGCCAGGTGGGAGAAAGGTTACAAAGCAGAGAGTCTGAAAAGCTTCCTTAAATAAGATCCTTCCTCCTCACCACCCCTCTGGAGAATGACGGGTCTGAACCATCCAAGACAAATCATCCCTTTCCTCCGTGACCTTTAAACCCTCGACGACGAGGAACAAACAGCAGGCACCGGGTCCTTGAAACCAGAAGGCACGATCCTGAAGCCCTCTCAGCCGGGCAGGTGCACAGCACACCTGGAGGCTCCGGCAAGGAGAGCAGAGAGGGGCTACCGCCCAGGCGCCCAGGGGAAGTGCTGATACGCATCCAGCGGCATCCAGCAGGCGAGCATCACGCCGCCCGTCACTCCAGCCTCTCCGGCCATTCAGCCAAGCATAAAACAAAAACAAGGGCACGTCGGCCTCGTATGTCTTTAGGGGAAAGCACCAGGGTGACGGGCCTAGAGCTGGTGAAAAACCCAAGGGGCCTTTGCTTCACAAGCAACAGACAGCTGCTTGGTGTTACCACGTTTTCCAGTAAAAGCTGTGTTCAGAATGCCTCTTCCAAAGCGCGTGGAGGCCAAGGAAGGGTAACCTTGGGGAAGCTAGCGTCTCCAATGGGAGGCGGAATGCCAGCCCCTTTCTTAGCTCCAAGTGAGCAGAGCCGGTCCCCTGGGCAACCACAGCCGGGCTTCCAGCATCTCCGACGGCCTCTGCCCCGGCTCACAGCTGCACGGCAGCACCCAGGATCACAGCCTGCGCTCCGTCATGGCATCATTTTTCCAGCATCCCTTGCAATGATCATCAGTATCAAGTCATGCTGGGCACCCTGGGGCCCGTGCAGACGGAAATCACCAGGTTTTCTGGAGAAAAACAATCCCCTCTTCTAGTTTCCTCAATTCCACCAGCAATTTCCATGAAAACAAACTCACGGCATCAGTATGGCTCCTTCCATCTCTTCCCCCCCAACTTTCTTTTCCCTTCTTAGACGTGCCCCCTCCCCAGCCGGAACTGTCCACTGTCCACTTCCGGGCAAGCAGAGCCATCAGTGAGCAAGCCTTCTCTAAGAATCAGCCTAAAACACCAGAATCACTTGGTAAGACTTCCAGGTGCCTAAGGGAAGCTCTGAATGTAGCCTCCGTCGTCTTCTCCAGGCTTATTCTTTGCGTCATATCTCCTCCCCACCCGAGCCCTCCAGTGGGTCCCCCACCTCTCTCTTTATGCCCTGGCCCACATCAGATGGCTCAGCCTCTCATCAAACAGTTTCCCACGCCTGTGTCAGGGTGCATGAGATTCCTCCCACCTGGAACACCTTCTCCTCCTCCACTTCCCTTTTCCCTGGCACACACCTCACCTGGTCCCAGCTCAGGATTTATCTCCTCCAGAAACTCTCCCCTAAGGCCTTTCCTCTGAGTTCCCCCCAAAGACCCAGTGCCCGTTTCCCTCTGGACCTGGGCTAGAATGACTGAGCTGGGACACTCCCCTCTGTGGCTCCGAGCTCAGCGGGGACCAGGCAGAGCCATCTTTGTTGCTTAGCAACGAGGATACACTCCATCAACACTAGGAGTGGATGTGGGCACGTGGATTAGACCGATGGAGGAAGTCAGGAGGACCCCTTCCACCTTCACCCTGGCTTCTGGGAGACACGCTTTCTTACCACTGTGAGGTAAAGTCAACAAACTCTTCGGAGAACTTGTCTGCGGGCAGCTGCGGCGAAGGCTCCTCCACCACCTGTTTGAGCTGCTGGAAAGGAGTCCCCCATGAGTCGTAGGGAAACCGGAGGATGGCCAGCTCGATCTGGAAGGGAGAGGTACACAGGAGGTGAGAGCTGACTCTGGGCTACTGTGTACCGGGCAGCTGCTGGGGCATCCATGTCGTCCCAGGAGGCGGAGGGCAACCGGACGGGGACAGTCCGGTGAAACGTGCAGAGGGGACGCCAATGATGACGTGTTCGCTAGCGGTGTGCCCCCACGTCCTGGAGCTAGGGGTGACATGGTCCGGGAGACAGCCCCTCACCAAGAGGAAATCCACCCGGAATATTCACCGGAAGGACTGATGCTGAAGCTCCAGTACTTTGGCCACCTGATGCTAAGAGTGGACTCATTGGGAAAGACCCTGACGCTGGGAAAGATTGAGGGCAGAAGGAGAAGGGGACGACAGAGGATGAGACGGCCGGATAGCATCACTGACTTGATGAACATGAGTTTGAGTAATCATCCAGCTGGTGATGGACAGGGAGGCCTGGCATGCTGCAGTCCACGGGGTCACAAAGAGTCGAACACCACTGAGCGACTGAACAATAACCTCACTGAAACCCAGTGTGGCACTTCATAAAACTGTGAGCCAGCAGTGTGCAACTTCAGGATGAAAGGGGCCAGGTTTTCAAACGTTTAGTCTAAAAAGCAGTTCTCGCCCGAAGACGCTTACCTCTGCTGCCATCTGCTGGCCACACGCTGGAATGAAAACAAACAGGGCCAAAGGACTGCTCGGTTTTTGGACTTGAGTAAAGGCCGCCTTGCTGTTACAAGATCACGTGCCTTCTGGGCAAGGACGTGAAATAGCTCACGGGATTTACTCAGCTGCTGTGTCTGGGAAGGAACCAGGACCACCATGGATCCTTCCAGACCTCGGTGATCCACTGAAAATTTACGATCAGCAGAGTTACAAATCAGGCTCTCACCGTGTATAACTTCAGGGCTGTGCCTGAGGAAATGAGCCTGTTAGTTAGTATGTGCTGGGGCTATACCTGCAGTCAACAGCCAAGACTGCTCTCATAACCATATTCCGAGAAGCTGAGCCCATGTCTTGGATACAAAGCTCTCCATATTAGCGTCTAGGACGGGTGGCATAGATTGGGAGTTTGGGATGGACATGTACACAGTGCTGTCTTTAAAACAGACAACCCACAAGGGCCTGCTGTACAGCCCAGGGAACTCGGCTCAACATTTTGTAATAACCTAAGTGGGAAAGGAATTGGAAAAAAATAGATACAAGTAAACTGCATCACTTCACTGTACACCTGAAACCAGCACCACATTGTGATCAACTACGTGGCTGAGAGGACAAAGCATCTGCCTGCAATGCCTGGATTCAGTCCCTGGGTCAGGAAGGTCCCCTGGAGAAGGGAATGGCCACTCATTCCAGTATTCTTGCCTAGGAAATCCCATGGACAGCGGAGCCTGGCGGGCTACAGTCCATGGGATTGAAGAGAGTCAACTAAGCAACTAACAAAACACGCTCCGATATAAAACAAAAAATTTTTTTAAAAAGCTCTATCAGGGTCCACACAGATTCGTGCTCTTGGAGTAGCCTGAGCCTCTGCATGCTTGATTAGAGTAGTTTAAATTTAAACCCTAAGGATAACTCTCAGGAACAGCAGCCAGACCCTCTCGTTTTACAGCTCGGAACAGTGAGACTGCCTGTGTGACTCCATCCGTCACGCAAGGGCACACAACTCCTTGGAGGTGGAATGAAGAGAACTGGGTTTGCCCAGTTCCCGTTCAGTGTTTCTGCCGCCCCGCTCTGCAGACAATCTTGCTCTCTCAGATCAGCTTCAAGGGCGTCCACCTCTTGCTCTTGAGGTCTGCCCCACCGCAGCTTCATGCCCCAATACTCCCTGCCCCCAGCCCACAATTATTATCACACACTACCATGGTGATGCCCAAACTCCAGATGTCGGACTTCACACTGTATCCCTTCTGGTTGAGCTCTGGGTTTATTCTCTCGGGCTGGAAAGGAGACAGAAAAAGATGACTGAGATGACACTCTTGGCTCAGTAAAGTCTCGGGGGTGGGGTGGCAGTGGCTGCCAAGTGAGCGGCTGTGAGCCATTAACACGCCTCCCGGGCCAGGAGTCTCACTCACGACAGTGAAGACCAATGTCTCCACGGGGCTTACAGACATCTTTTCTTGGAGACGACAATGCGTCAGAGTCCCCTCACAACTCAAAAGCAACTTCAGTTTGGCCTTCCAAAGAGCATGACATACAGTCGACCATTACGCTGCCCGCCTTGAAGTTTCCTTGTTTAAAAGACCAACAGTCCAGGGACTTCCTTGGCAGTCCAGTGGTCAAGCTTCCTCCTTCCAGGGGGGGACATGGGTTCGATCCCTGGCCGGGGAACTAAGATCCCGTATGCTGCAGGGCAACTAAGTTCTGCACCCTGCAACTAAGACTCAAGGCAGCCAAATAAATGAATAAAATACCAACAGTCCAGAACTCAGTGAAAACAATCTGCAAGAGTCACTGGGCTACGGTCTGGTATTAACAACCTCAACCACTTTTAGGTAATCGTGGACACAAAGCTTTTAAATTCCAAGCACGTGTTCATTTCCAAATAGAGTATTTACAGTAGAAGTCCCTTAACTTAAAGGGAATCCCAAGGTCTCTGCCAAAAGCAATGAATCTTCACAGCTACGAGGCTCCCTCGGGACTAACGTAACGGACTTGCCTGGGGAATTGCAATTCCTCTCTCTCTGCTATTCTCAACAGACAGCGCAGAGTGGAGAACTGGGCTCTATGTAGTGCTTTTTCAGAGAGTATACCTCTTCCTCTGATTTTTTTTTTTCAAATATAAGAGAAGGAAGGGCCTCGGGATTTTAGACAGGAGACATTTAAGAAGAAAGAAAGTGGAGGATACTTCTTGTGCTTTGGGCGTAATTCAGTGCTCCCTCCTTGGCCTCCCAGGTCGTGATTCCTGGCAGGGTTTGAAGGCACTTGCTCTCCCAACGCCACCCCCAGGCGCTGTACTCACGGCCATGTACGGTTTGCATCCGGCATCGATGGTTTTAGCCACGGAGTCGACCAGGTAGCCGCTGATTCCGAAGTCGCACATCTTCACCTGGCCCAGAGCGTTGATGAGCACGTTGGAGGGCTTGACATCTGCAAGCGGAGAGTCGGGAGCCTGGGGGCGCAGCGGCAGCTCTCTGCCACCAGGGGGCCTGGAGCCTCCACGCCCGCCCCGGCGCGCCCTCAAGACTCATCCCAAAAGGAACTGCCACCCCAGTTACACAACACGAACTACACTCCGATAGAACATGATCTTTTTTAAAAAGAAGGAAAAACACCAAAGCTAAGAAGAAAGGGGGAAAAGCAACTTGATTTCCTTATCATTAAAATTTGTTAATGTTTTTCTTTTTATTGTGGTAGAAGTCACATAACATAAAACATACTGTTTTTTACCATATAACTGTCCAGTTCAGAGGCACTGAATACACTCATATTGTCATGCAACTCTCATCATCATCCATCTCCTGGATTTTCCACCTTCCTAAACTGAAACTCTGTCCCCAGTAAGTACTCACTGCCCATTCTCCCTGCCCTCTCCACCATCCTGACCTCGGCATCTCCCAGTGTACTTTCTGACACCATGAATTTGACTATTCTAGGTCCCATGCATAAGTGGCATCAAGCAGTATTTGTCTGCACCTACTATATATTGGAATGCATTTCTCTTGAGAGCCCCTTGGACTGCAAGGAGATCCAACCAGTCTATTCTAAAGGAGATCAGTCCTGAGTGTTCTTTGGAAGGACTGATGCTAAAGCTGAAACTCCAGTACTTTGGCCACCTCATGCAAAGAGTTGACTCATTGGAAAAGACCCTGATGCTGGGAGGGATTGGGGGCAGAAGGAGAAGGGGACGACAGAGGATAAGACGGCTGGATGGCATCATGGACCCGATGGACCTGAGTTTGAGTGAACTCCAGGAGTTGGTGATGGACCGGGAGGCCTGGCGTGCTGCGGTTCATGGGGTCGCAAAGAGTCGGACACGACTGAGTGGATGAACTGAACTGAACTGAACTGACTATATATTGGAATGCATTTCTAAGGTTGACTTAATATTTTTACTTCGGTTTACCAAAGCAGAGTTTACTAAGTTGACGTGGGTTACGGAAAACTTAAAGGACATACTTACATATGCATGAAAGACAGACCCTAAAATGATAATATCAGTGTTCAAAATGAATAGTCAGAAAAAAATCCCATGGACAGAGGAGCCTCGTGGGCTACCGGCCATGGGGTCACAAGAGTCGGACACGCCTGAGTGATTAAACCACCACCACCAGAGAGGGTTTACTCTGCAGCTCTTAAATGAACTCCTCAATGAACGTTTTTCATTAGCTCATTCAGTGTCATGTCATTAGTTCTGGTTCTGACGGATCTTGGGTGAGTGGTCTGCTTTCTATTTCATACTTGTCCTTCTCGTCAGACTGGGAATCCATCCATGGAAACAACTGCCTCCTCTAATTTCTCATCTTCATCGTTCCCGTACAGGTGGTGAGAACTTAAAACTTGACGACTGAGCCAAACGCCCAGCTCCCTGGGCAGTTGTCTCTGTTATGCTAGAGGCCTAAGCCCTAGAGATCTGAACGTTACCGCGCTGTCCCGTCACGAACAAGTCCGTGTTGTGCCCCAAGCATGTATTACGAAGGTGGAGCTTGTGCCAAGTGTTACGATGATGCTTTAAAAGCCCAGCTCCTAATGATCTAGTCTGCATTTAGTGGACTGAAAAGGCAGACTGGGACATAATACATCAACTATACTTCTGCAAGAGGTGCGTCAGAAGTTACAGGTGTAACTCATCATAAACCCAGACAGTCCAGGCCAGGAGGCGGGTCACAGAATATGCATGTGGGTAGAGTGGGCTTCCCGGAGGAAAGAATCCACCTGCAATGCAGGAGAGGAGACGCAGGTTCGAACCCTGGGTTGGGAAGATCCCCTGGAGAAGGAAATGGCAACCCACTCCAGTATTCTTGCCTGGAGAATCCCATGGACAGAGGAGCCTCGTGGGCTACCGGCCATGGGGTCACAAGAGTTGGACACGCCTGAGTGACTAAACCACCACCACCAGAGAGGGTTTACTCTGCAGCTCTTAAATGAACTCCTCAGTCTGAAAAGATAAAATGCATCCTCCCAAGCAGATGAACCATCGTTAGGTCTGGATGATGAAAGTAGAAATTTAGAAAATTAATTTTTTTCTAAGTGACACGTTTCACAAAGGGCACATACTCAAAAGAAAAAAATTATTCTAAAAACTTTAAAAATTATCCTTTATAATTTTCCCTTAAACAACAGATACACAAATTTCATTTTATTATCTTCTACCCTTTGTAAACATTCTCTGCTATGAATGAAATGTATCATAATTTTGAAATAAGCCTTTAAAATTCAGTTTCGCATTTGTGGGTAATCTGCATCCCTTTTCTTAACTGGATCTCTCCCCACTTTCTTTTTTGCCTCTTCTTCCTTTACATTTTTCCCATTTTTGATAGTAACAGTCAATAACAGCCATCATAACAGGCATGTTTTTTGAGACATCTTACATTATTTCAGGCTCAGAGTATAACAGTGTTCAGGTCACAACTACCTATAAGCTACCAACACTGTTCATACACTGATTATACACACTCTTCCAAGAAGCCTTCCTTGACTCCAGTCACGCGTGCTAATCACGTCCTTCTTCTGTATTCTACCTACACTACTTCTGTGGTTGTTACTTTCTTTTTTTTTTTTTTGAAATGGGTATAATAATAGTGCATATATCATATGTTATTTATACTATTTATATTCCTTAATCCCACAAAGTACTTCTCCCCTCTACTGTCTCACCTCTCCCCCTGTCAGAGAGAGAGAGAAAAATTCTCACCACGGTCTTCTTCTTTTTTTTTTGAAAATATGTACCATGAGGTACTTTAGTTATTTTCAGTATTCATCCCACTAGCATAATATCTAAGACAGAACTATGTCATACCATATTCTTTTTTTTTTTTTTCTGAAAAATTTCACAATATAATGTTGATAGTTTACCATGAAGAAATTAAGAAAAGAGAATAGTTTCTAATGTTTATCCAAGTATTGACTGTTCATAGTGCTCTTTACTCCTTCCTGTATTTCCCAGTTTTGTTTTGATATTATCATCATTCATAAAGGACTTTATCATTTTTTATAGCTCGTGCATGCTTCCTTAGCTTTCATTTCTCTGAAGGTGTTTTCACCCCCATTTCAAAAGATACTTTCAATGAATATCTATTACAGAATTGACAGCTTTAATTTTTCAGCACTTTATTTATTTTTTTTTTTTGATAAATTTAACGCCTTTTATTGCCATACCTCATTTTACTGTGCTTTGCTTTAGTGAGCTTTATAGATACATGTTTTTTTTTTTTTTTCCTTGTTAATTTTCTGTTTAGTTGATCTATCCATAAGTGTGAGTGGGGTATTAAAGTCTCCCACTATTATTGTGTTATTGTTAATTTCTCCTTTCATACTTGTTAGGATTTGTCTTACATACTGCGGTGCTCCCATGTTGGGTGGATATATATTTATAATTGTTATATCTTCTTCTTGGATTGATCCTTTGATCATTATGTGGTGACCTTCTTTGTCTCTTTTCACAGCCTTTGTTTTAAAGTCTAATTTATCTGATACGAGTATCGTGACTCCTGCTTTCTTTTGGTCCCAATTTGCATGGAAAATCTTTTTCCAGCCCTACACTTTCAGTCTGTGTGTGTCCCCTGTTTTGAGGTGGGTCTCTTGTAGACAACATATGTAGGGGTCTTGTTTTTGTATCCATTCAGCCAGTCTTTGTCTTTTGGTTGGGGCATTCAACCCATTTACGTTTAAGGTAATTACTAATAAGTATGATCCCGTTGCCATTTACTTTATTGTTTTGGGTTCGAGTTTATACACCATTTTTGTGTTTCCTGTCTTGAGAATATCCTTTAGTATTTGTTGGAGGGCTGGTTTGGTGGTGCAGAATTCTCTCAGCTTTTGCTTGTCTGAAAAGCTTTTGATTTCTCCTTCATACTTGAATGAGATCCTTGCTGGGTACAATAATCTGGGCTGTAGGTTATTTTCTCTCATTATTTTAAGTATGTCTTGCCATTCCCTCCTGGCTTGAAGAGTTTCTATTGAAAGATCAGCTGTTATCCTTATGGGAATTCCCTTGTGTGTTATTTGTTGTTTTTCCCTTGCTGCTTTTAATATTTGTTCTTTGTGTTTGATCTTTGTTAATTTGATTAATATGTGTCTTGGGGTGTTTCTCCTTGGGTTTATCCTGTTTGGGACTCTCTGGGTTTCTTGGACTTGGGTGATTATTTCCTTCCCCACTTTAGGGAAGTTTTCAACTATTATCTCCTCAAGTATTTTCTCATGGTCTTTCTTTTTGTCTTCTTCTTCTGGAACCCCTATGATTCGAATGTTGTAACGTTTAATATTGTCCTGGAGGTCTCTGAGATTGTCCTCATTTCTTTTAATTTGTTTTTCTTTTATCCTCTCTGATTCATTTATTTCTGCCATTCTATCTTCTAATTCACTAATCCTATCTTCTGCCTCTGTTATTCTACTATTTGTTGGCTCCAGAGTGTTTTTAATTTCATTTATTGCATTATTCATTATATACTGACTCTTTTTTATTTCTTCTAGGTCCTTGTTAAACCTTTCTTGCATCTTCTCAATCCTTGTCTCCAGGCTATTTATCTGTGATTCCATTTTAATTTCAAGATTTTGGATCAATTTCACTATCATTATTTGGAATTCTTTATCAGGTAGATTCCCTATCTCTTCCTCTTTTGTTTGGTTTGGTGGGCATTTATCCTGTTCCTTTATCTGCTGGGTATTCCTCTGTCTCTTCATCTTGTTTAAATTGCTGAGTTTGGGAGTCCTTTCTGTATTCTGGCAGTTTGTGGAGTTCTCTTTATTGTGGTGTTTCCTTGCTGTGTGTGGGTATGTAGAGGTGGCTTATCAAGGTTTCCTGGTTAGGGAAGCTTGTGTCGGTGTTCTGGTGGGTGGAGCTGTATTTCTTCTCTTTGTTCAGTCGCGCTATGGGGAGGGAGGGAGGGATGCTGCAAACAAATGACACTGGCGTGCGCTCGCAGTGCCTCAGCCACACTGGGTCTGCCCCCGCTCACGGCGCGTGTAGCCTCCCTGCCCACACTGCTCAGGCTCTAGGTTGTTCCGCCGGGAACAATCCGAGGCTGGCCCTGGGTTGCATGCACCTCCCAGGTCCAAGCCGCTCTGGTTCAGGCACTCAGGTAGTCCTCAGAGGCGCAGACTCAGTTGGGGCTGCGTTTTGTGCTCTTCCCAGGTCCGAGCAGCTCAGGTGATGAGGTGTTTGGCGAGCGCCAATGCTGCGACTTATCGCCTCCCCCCCACTTGGTTATCTGGGTGTAAAACCGGCGCACCTTCTCAGGCAGATGTTGACCGTCCAGACCCCCAAGAAGTTTTAGTTAGCAAAGAAGCCAGTTTTATAGATAATGTCTCTCTGGGGCTGTGATTGCCCCCTTCCGGCTCTGGCTGCCTGTCACCGGAGGGGGAAGGTTTGCAGCCGGCTACCTCTGTTTAGTCCTTTGTCCCGTGCGCGGGCTGGCGGTGTCTTAGGTTAGGGCTGGCTTTTCGCATGGTAGATATCCCACAGTCTGGTTTGCTAGCCCAAATTATTTCGCTCAGATAGCGCTCAGGGTATTCAGGCCAGATTCTTACTCTCAGCGATGCAGCCCGCGCCGCGCCGCGCCTCCCTGCCCAGCCCCCGCTTGCTAATGGCGGATGCAGGCGTCTGTGCTGCTTCTCCGCTGGAGGAGTTACCGTAGGGCTCGCAATCTGAGAGTTTTAATTGTTTATTTATTTTTTCTCCCTGTTATGTTGTCCTCTGTGCTTCCAAAGCTCGGCACGGATTCGGCAGTGAGAAGGTTTCCTGGTGTTTGGAAACTTCTCTCTTTTTAAGACTCCCTTCCCGGGACGGAACTCCGTCCCTCCCTCTTTTGTCTCTTTTATTGTCTTTAATATTTTTTCCTACCTCCTTTCGAGGAGTTGGGTTGCTTTTCTGGGTGCCTGATGTCCTCTGCCGGCATTCAGAAGTTGTTCTGTGGAATTTACTCGACGTTTAAATGCTCTTTTGATGAATTTGTGGGGGAGAAAGTGTTTTCCCTGTCCTACTCCTCCGCCATCTTGGCGCCTTCCCCGGTTGTTACTTTCATATTTCTCACGTGGGTTTTTTCCCCCATGTGTCATATACTTGCCTCACTCCCCTACCAAGAACTCCTCCTGTGTAGGATTTGGATAAGAATATATTTTCTTCATAGATACCTGTCAGGGCATCTGTTGTAGCGCTGTATAAATATAGTGCTGTATAAATGCTGGGAAACAATTACACAAGATACATGGACGGATGAAGGCATGGAAGACAGATGGCAGAAAGGGTATCTGGGTGGGTGGGTGGGTGGATGGATGGATGAAGAGGTAACAGGTCAACAGAGAGCCAGGAGGGAGAAGAGGAAGACAGTCCAGCCAGCCTTTCACCCTGTCCTGCCTCCCGCTGTCTGAACAGGCCGAGCTTTATGCCAGAACTTCTCAGACCCTCACCGCCCAAGAATTACCCAGGGAGCTTGTTAAAATGGCGGTTCTGACCCAGTTGGTCTTGGGACTCAAGATTCCGCTTTTCTAACAAGCTCTCCAGCGATGGCCAATACTAGGTGAATTTTTATCATATTCTCTAAAATTCTCAATGGGTAATACCATTGCTCTCTTTGACAACTGGCAGTTCACATTCAAGTTAGGCCTAATCCACAGCTCACGTCCCCTGATGTCCTCAGATAATATTGAGCAGCTCCTTATACGATTTGCTATCCAATCCCAAAGGAAAGCCCCTCCTCTGTTCTCTTGCCTGACTCAATTTTATCCACTGGGGAGAAAAAAGAAATTAATAAAACTCAGGTGAAAGAAATAAAATTGATAAAAAGGAACAGCCAAGGCAGCCCCATGGACACTTACCTCGGTGAATGACAGACAGCTTACTGTGCAAATGCTCTAAGGCTTTTACAATCTGCAAGAGAAACACAAGGTGGATTTATGTCCCCCATCACTGGACAGCAACTGCATCTTAAGTAAATCCCCATTTATTATCCCTGGCTTACAGTCCCAAGGGGAGGTATTTTCTCCAACAGTGGTCTTCCTAGCCAGGAAAACACACAGGAAGTCGTACAAATTAGACCCTGCCCAGCAGAGAGATGACATCAGAGCACAGAGAGGCAGTCTCACTGGTATGTTCTGATTCTCTAACTTGACCCCAGCATCTTTTCCTCTCCTCCCTCCTGGGCCTCAATAGCCATGAAGGGCGCAGCTTCCTCCTCTGCTTGCTCCCTTCTGCGCCTATTAATCCTAAGGAAACATTTACTCCCCACAAACGAAAATCAAAATAAACCAGTATCAGAACAAAGACACCAGGAACATGGTCCTAGCCGATGAACGTGCTGCTCAGAGGCATTTCAGCTGAAAGCCTCCCAGGCCGAGTCAGGAGCAGAACCTCGTGTAGGTCAAGCCCAGAAAGAGGAGTATCCATTGATCCATCCAGTTACACACTCGTGCAATCAACACACACAGACGGGATGGGCACTCCGGTCCAGGCGGTGCTTCCCAGTACAGACAGAACAGAGACACACGAGGCCCAGACCTCCCCGCACTCCTTGGACGGAGCTGGGGCTCGCGATGTACTCACAGAAACTGCTATTTTCCCTAAGATGTCCTCTGGAATTGTTTGGCCTTTATCGATCACTTGTTTGTAGAATTTATCTAGGGACGTGTCCATGAGCTCCATGCAGATCCAGACATCCCCCTGGAGGCCGGTTGGTTTGGAGACAGTCAGAGAGGATGGAAAGATGAGAGGAGGAAGCAGTTAGCATCTGTCAGGAGGAACAGGCCACTCCCTGTGTGAGCTTTTGGAGGAAATGCAGTGTCCTTCGAGATCTCAGTGAAATTTATAAATGGGCAATATTACCTCCAAAAAGCAAGCCAGCAGACAGCCAAACAGATATGCCTGTGATCACCCACTCCTTAATGAAAACTAGGTTCTAAATGCTAACACCCACAAGCTATAGGATGCCAGAAACCCAAGCCTTTACCATTACTGTTATCTAAGACAGCAGTCTCCAGGCTTTTTGGCTTCAGGGACCAATTCTGTGGAAGATAATTTATCCATGGACCAGAGCGGGGCGGGGGTGGGGGGCATGATTTCAGGCTGATTCAAGTGCATTACATTTATCGTGCACTTTGCTTCTATTATTATTACATCAGCTCCACCTCGGAACATCGGGCATTAAATCCGGGAGGTGGGGGACCCCTGCTCTGGGAGTTATGACCAGATACCAACTCTATGCCTGACTTCCCGCACTGACCACTGGCCACAGTTTATCATTTAAAGCTGGTTATAAGAGGGAGATGAAAACAGCTAACAATGAGGACCTGTGTACAGCACAGGAAACTCTACTCAAACACTCTGTAATGGGCTGTACAGGGAAATACCTTTAAACGCGTGAGCACATATACACAGGGCTGATTCATGGTGCTGTACAGCAGAAACTAACAACATGCAAATCAAGTATACCCTAATAAAAAGTTTTTAGAAAGGGGACGGGATGAGAATTCATACTGTCGTAAAGTGAAAAGCAGAATTAGAAAAAAGAAGCAAATATGAGGCCAATCCACTGCACAAGGCTGCCTGGAGCTCATCAAGTGGCCAAAAGACCAGAGTATTTGCGATTTCAAGGGATTGATACAAATCCATCTACAAGTTGATAGAGACCGTTCTGCCAAAAGAGACAAACCAGAACAGGAAGGAGAAAGGGAACCCCAGCATTTTGAAAGGGCTAAACACACTGGAAAATATTATGGTTTCCAGCTAACTGCACCAACATTTCACGAGCATGAAACTCTCTACAGAAGACAAGTCGGACAAGGAAGCGCCCTGTGACTGCAGGTGTTTGCGAGATCCGGGAAGCGTCTTTTTCAGTTACCGCCTGCCTTGCAGCTTTGAAGGCACTACCACCTACCTCACGGAAGAGTGCGCCGTAAAAGGTGACCGTGAAGGGACAGTCCACGGTCCTCATGGAGATATCCAGATCCATCAGGAGCCGCTTCTGCTCTTGGCTGTTTACCGTGGCCCGGATCCGCTGATCGGAATGCACGGAAAATGGATGGTTACTGTCCTGAGGATGGGTCTGTCGACAAGGCAGGGACCCCAAAGGATCCCCTCCCGAGAACAGTAGGAAAATTCACAGCATAGCTTCTAGCAACAACTGCTCAAATACCTACCCTAAAGGAATGCCTATCTGTAACAAATGAAAAGTAAGGAAGACTGTTATTCACTTGATGTACTGAATAATCCCTAGGAGAGAAGCAAACTGATTGTCTACTGCGGAGAGTGTGCAAATGTTTGGGAAGACATTTCCAAGTTACAAAACAGTCTGACTTATCATGTGGGTTTAGCACAAGGAGGCCAGAGTATTCATTGATGTGGGGCTGATTTGGGCTCATACAAGGGAAAAAAAAAAGCCGAAATTCCCTCTTTATGAACAGGTAAAAATATATGGACCCTAAACAGAAACTGCAGAAGAGTTAGTTGATTGAGGAATGGGATAAGGAGGAGTTGAACTGAAATGGAGACACAGTTCATGTCTCTCTCTTCTAAGAGAAGAGAGACTAACCACACCAGTCAGCGCAGCCTCACAGGCAACACGACTGTGTCATTAAATGACAATATAGTATCACGAGGCTTTCACATTTTTTGCCTGCGGAGCAGAGAGTCTGCAGGAGATGAAACTGGAAAATCTACAAGGTAAGGGAAAGATGTCAGCATTCTCCAAAAAATAAAAGGAATCCAGGTCATCTGACCATCCACATGCCTGACAACCCATCTAGAATTAACACACTGGGCCCGCTCCAAGGTCCTCCCAACATCTACTCAAGAAATATGCGATGATTCTAAATTTCTTTTTATAGCTCCAAAACTAGGCAAATTCGCTCAAGATGACTTTACCCTCCTCTGTTTCCACAAATAGAGGCAATTTTGTCTCTCAGTTTGGGTTTCCTGATTTTCAGGGACAGATTCTTTAAAAGCAACAGAATAAAGCTTAAAAAGAGACTCATGAGACAGAAAACCAAAAGCCATGTGCAAGCTCGCATCTGGATTCCTATTTGAAAAACCAACGGGAGAAAAAACAACAAAACGATCAAGGTGACGTTCATTCGGACCTGGTGGTGGATGACACTGAGGAAGTACTGTTGCTTCTTTTACGTGTGATGATGTGGCTGGTGGTCGTGGTGGTTTAGTCACTAAGTCATGTCTGGCTCTTGTGACCCCATGGGCTGTAGAGCCCACCAGGCTCCTCTGTCTGTGGAATTCTCCAGGCAAGAATATTGGCATGAGTAGCCATTTCGTTCTCTAGGGGATTTTCCCAACCCAGGGATCAAACCCACGTCTCCTGCATCGCAAGTGCGAGCCACCGGGGAAGCACGATGTGGTGGCTGCATAAAACAACTAAAAAGAGGGGGTAGGATTCAGCAGTTCAAAAAGACCCAGTTGCTGCTACTCATACCAAGGAGGCATTTTTGACATATTTGGAGGGAAATATCGTTCGCCACAAATAGGATTTTCTGTCTCACCCCATAGAGTGAGACCTCATAGTCTTGATTCTGTGAAAGGAGCCCATTTGCAGCTGGGAGGGACAAACATATGCACCAGGACCGGAAAACGTCTGGGGAGCTCGAACACTACCTTCACCGCCATGATCTGCTCGCTGGGCACATGCCGCATCTTCTCCACCACCCCGTACGCCCCCCGGCCCAGCTCCACGATGGGCTCCAGGTCATCTGCCTTCACCTCAAAGTTCTGCAGGAGACAAAAGCGAGAGTTCGATAGGAAGTTCAGCTCAGTGCAGTCGCTCAGTCGCGTCCGGCTCTGCGACCCCGTGGACCACAGCACGCCAGGCCTCCCTGTCCATCACCAACTCCCGGAGTTCACTCAAACTCATGTCCATCGAGTTGGTGATGCCATGCAACCATCTCATCCTCTGTCGTCCCCTTCTCCTCCTGCCCCCAATCCCTCCCAGCATCAGGGTTTTTCCAGTGAGTCAACTCTTTGCATGAGGTGGCCAAAGTATTGGAGCTTCAGCTTCAACATCAGTCCTGCCAATGAACATTCAGGACTGATCGCCTTTAGGATGGACTGGCTGGATCTGCTTGCAGTCCCAGGGACTCTCAAGAGTCTTCTCCAGCACCATGGTTCAGAAGCATCCATTCTTTAGCGCTCAGCAATAGGAAAAAAGGAAAGAAACCAGACACAGGCTACCCTGTCCTCCCTCTGGTTCCTCTGAGCAGTCCAAGGGTCCTTTCTGGTCCAGAACCTTCTGGTCTAGAAGCTTTGCCCAGCAGCCACTGAAAGCAAGAAGTGCCCGGGAGATGTGCAGACGCCCACTGTGGGCCCCCCTTTGTCCCGGGCAATACAGAGGTCCAGTTCCAGCTCAGGCGCCGAACGGCGCAGGGAGCGCTGCCCCACACAGCGGGTCTTCAGCTCCGCCCCTCGATGACCCTCAGGTCCACCTGCTGACTCCTGGCGGCTAGCTCTAGGCCTGGACTTGGCAGAGCGTGGCCCAAAACAAACCATCTCTTCGCCTCAGAGACCTCCCATCAGAACCACAACAGCCCGATCCCAATTTGACATTTAAAATAGCAACTGCTCCACAGACCACTTCTGTTTACATTCAGACGTTATTGACCCAACAACCCCTGACAGCATGTTATGGAAAATTCATTTTTTCCCACTGGCCAGTGGCAAAGCAGACATATGAAAGGGTCAGGACGTTAACGGGCAGACACGACTTTTCTCACCTGATTTCCAATAGAAATGCAAGCTTTGGAGTCTAAATCCCGCGGTGGCCTGCAAAAGAGAAAGGAAAAACATGAGATATTTAATTGAATGTGACCTTCCCAAATCCTACGAGACTGGAGAGAGTTCTCCTTAAAAATAAGGTGAAAGCTCATGAGTAAAATAAAGCAGCATAAACAGGTTAATAGTGTGGGAACTGGAACAAACAGATGTTCTTAGAAATCACAGTCTCTGCACTTCAATTTCTTCTTTATTACGAAGATATTAGTACACTTCCTCATAGAATAAGAGTGGCTGCTAAAGGAGATGTTCTAAGCAAAATGCTTACTAGCAGAATGACTGGCATACATTAAAAATATAAATATGCAATATATAAACTACATTATATGTAATAACATACATATACATTATATAAAATAATTATATATAATATAATTACTTACACAGGGGCTTACTGGAATAGCCCAATTATTCCCCTAACAGTACACACACACACACACACACACACACACACACACACACGGCTACAGGCTCCCCAGGTAGTACTAGCGGTAAAGAATCCACCTGCAATTTCGGAGACCTGGGTTCAATCCTTGGGTCAGAAAGATCCCCTGGAGGATGGCGTGGCAACCCACTCCAGTATTCTTGCCTGGAGAATCCCATGGACAGAGGAGCCTCGTGGGTTACCGTGTATAATTCTACCCCTCCTACTGAAACTAAATAAAACAATAACGAAAATGTGGGAACATAAACGCAGATACCACGCCAATCTAAGGCTTCAGTGGCAATCCTTCTGAAATGAATAGAAAACACAAACTAAGGTTTTTCTAAATTAATTTAAAACCCGGACTGAGAGGCAGGAATAAAGACGAACACACACACACACACACACAGAGGTGATGCTTTTATAAATCCTGTGTCTCTAAGCAGAGAATTTTTCTTCAGAAACACCTTCCAGAGGAATTAAATTTTCTGAGAAATCTGACTTCTCACTCTTAAAGCCTCCGAAGCTCTTTTTCTTTAGTTGTCACCAACGGCTTGTACTAATCCCAACGGAACTTTGAAATAAAGGCAAATATTATTTGAAACATGTGACTAATATAAACAGTGAAAAATCCTTTGCAATTGTTCAGACCCTTCCTTTTGTAAAGAATGAAGCAACAGAAAAGGTCACTAGTTAATTATTCAGGGCTACCTCCAAGGGCATGCCATCCAGCGAGGCTGTTGGGTAAGACCTCTTCCAGAGCTAATATTCTAGCATTCATACAAGGGCTCTGCAAATCACAGTCAGTGAGTGCGTGCGAAGTCACTTCAGTTGGGTCTGACTCTGCGAGATCCCATGGACTGTAGCCCACCAGACTCCTCTGTCCATGGGATTCTCCAGGCAAGAACGCTGGAGTGGGTTGCCATTTCCTCCTCCAGGGGATCTTCCCAACCCAGGGATCAAACTCACATCTCCTGTGGCTCCTGCATTGCAGGAGGATTCTTTATCTCTGAGCCACCAGGGAAGCCCATCAATTACAGTCTGTGACCCAGCAATGGGTGAATTTTACATGTTTAAAGGGCTGTAAAAAACAAACAAGAAACAATCTTCAGCAGAGGCCATTGTGGCCTGGTAGCCCCAAATATTTACTATCTGGTCTTTGGCACAAAAAGTTTGCTGATTCCAGTTTTATTCTAACCTTGCATTATAACTCTACCTAATAGGAGGGTTTCATGCCATTTTCCAGAATGAGAAAAATGAAACCCAGAAAAACTCAGTGATATGCTGAACACACAGTCCTCAACAGGGCTGAAAATAAAACTCATGTCATCCGAGTCTCAGCCTTGACCTACGGAGAAGGGGGTACAGACGCTGAAAACTGGGTTAAGTGCTTTCCTTGCATTTCCTATCATTGAAACACACACACACACACGACTCATTATTCCCACATTCCAGATGAAAACCTGTTTGACTGAGACTTAAGCTATCTTCCTCCCGAGTGGTGAAGCTATGACTCACTCCACATCCGACTGAATCCTAGGAACCTGCCCCGCCCAGACCCCCTCTAGTGTAATTGATCACCAGCCCCCACCACGAGGGCTTCGGGCTCAGCAAGGCGGCCAGAAGCATGAAATGATGGCCTGAGGTGGACAGCCTGTCTGGGATTAGTTGACGCTGTAACCGGTCCAGGGCACACTCGTCTGTCTGGGGCAGTGAGGTTTAAACTGTGGGTGGACATTCTGTGTCGCTTATTCAATATTTCAGTCCTCCAGGAAGAAAAGCGAACTTATTACAAAACTCCTAACCCTGTAAGGCCAAAGGTATTCCAGAGGCCACCTGCTATGATTGTTTTCTATAAACAGCCAGCTTTGATTTATGAAAATAATTGTTTATTTATACTTCTACATGAGTAACGAGTTTACTGGTTACTATTACACTTATTTGCCTGGGCTTCCCCAGGGGCTTAGCAGTAAAGAATCCTCCTGCAATGCAGGAGACTTGGGTTCGATTCCTGGGTTGGGAAGAGCCCACTTCGGGGAAGCATGGCAACCCACCCCAGTATTCTTCCCTGGAGAATTCCATGAATAGAGGAGCCTGGCGGGCTGCAGTTCATGGAGTCACAAAGAGTCGGAAACGACTCAAGCGACTGAGCATGCATCCATTATTTGCCTATAAATAACAATATTTACTTATAATCTAATGATAATATAAAGCACCTAATTGGGCCAGAGACCATGCAAGACCCTTTAAATCCAAAGTCTTTTTCAATTTTCACAGCTCTTAGAGGTATTAGCTTTACTCTTTTAAAATATTTATTTACCTCTTCTGGGCCTTGGTTGCGGCGTGTGGGATCTTTAGCTGTGGCGTGTGGGGTCTAGCCTCCTGACCAGGGATTGAACCTGAAAACCGGGTTAACTGCTCTCCTGCCAACTCCACTGGCAGCATGGAGTCTGAACCACTGGGCCACCAAGGAAGCCCCAGCATTAGCTCTGTTTGAATGTGAAAAATGGACACTGAAACAGGCTAAATAATTCAAGGTCATTCAGTGAGACGGTGACACTGGAACGCAGAGCCACGCGTGACGTCCTCTCAACTACAGAGTAAGCGACCCCGCCTCTCATGGGCCATTTGGCTCTGGTCGCCGGGTCTAACATGTGGCCAAGAGCACATACTTGAGGGTCAGAGAGCCCTCAGTCTGTAGGCCAGCTCTCCCACTTATTAAGTGAAATAATAATAATAACAATGACACTGAGAGCCACAGTCGTTGAGAAATCTCGCTGGAACACACACTGGGCTGGACATGTAATATGGACCGTGACATCCAATCCCCATAGCAACCACAGCCATGTTTGTTCCTGTTTTTCACAGGGGGCTTAGGAGACTTGGGTAACTTGCCGAGGATGTTCAACCGAGGAAGCTCAGCTCCCAAGCGTGAACCTACGGATTCCAGCACCGGAGTCTGGGTTCTGTGAGGTCAGTTGCTTTGAGAAGGACACCTGACCCCTGGATAGGCCTGCCTTCTCCCTTATAAAGCGAGCAGAATAACAACTGCCTCTGAGTTTCTCGTGAGGATTAACTGAAAGAATGTTGACCAGCACAGAATCCAGTTAGAATTAGGAATAGTTGCTGCCCATCCAGGGGGGGAGCAGCCCAGAGACCCGAGTCACAGACACACCAGCATCAGAGACGCAGTGAGGCGGCCACACGCACGGCCCGAAGAAGAACAGGGCTCTGTCCCGGGCTATTTGTTTGTGTGCGGTCCAGGGAAGGTGGCCGGGTATAAACGGCAAAAATCACCAAGCCAGCCGCACAAAACTGCCAAGGAAAACTCCAAGTGCGGAAACCACTTCTTGAGGAGCACCAATTTCAGCCTCAGGATTAATTTAATAACAATAACAACATCAACAGTGTATCATAAGCCTCTTCCTGAGCTGACGTGAGACGTTGACAATCGCAGAGGGACCCTGGCTCGACACGATGAAACCAAGAGTGTAGCCAAGGTTTGTCCCAGCAGGCGAGGGTTAGACAGCAGAGAATCTCCCTTTACCTCTGCATAGCTTTTTATTCATTTTTTTTATACCAAGAGAGGGTTTATGTTAGTTTTCAGAAATTTACTAAAAAGACGGACTATTAACATAAACTAGAAGAAGGGAAAGACTGCTGCAGCTGCTGCTGCTAAGTCGCTTCAGTCGCGTCCGACTCTGTGCGGCCCCATAGACGGCAGCCCACCAGGCTCCCCCGTCCCTGGGATCTCCAGGCAAGAACACTGGAGTGGGTTGCCATTTCCTTCTCCAATGCATGAAAGTGAAAAGTGAAAGTGAAGTCACTCAGTTGTGTCCGACTCTGTGCGACCCCACAGACGGCAGCCCACCAGGCTCCCCCGTCCCTGGGATCTCCAGGCAAGAACACTGTAGTGGGTTGCCATTGACTAGCCGATGTTAAAGGGAAGAAGAATATAAGACAGCTGGAAGGCTGAAATGAGAATACATCCCAAAGGAAATAATAAAGATAAGAGCAGAAATCAACAAAATTGAAAGCAGGAAAATAAAACAATGTTGGCTCTTTTAAAATCAATAAAATGGATAAATCGCTAGCAAGACTAACACAGATAAAAAGACAGAAGACATGAATTATCAGTATCAGTAAACAAAAGAGGATGTCACAATGTATCTGTCATTCAACAAGGAAATACAATGAGCAGTTTTACTTTCATAAATTCAACAACTTAGATGAAATAGGCCAATTCCTTGAAAACCACAAACTACCAAAACTTAGCCACAATGAGATAGATCATCTGAATTATCCAGTAACTATTAACCCAACTGAATGTGTCATTAAAAAGCTCTGGAAGAAGAAATATACAAGCCCATTTTGTCTCACGGGAGAAATTTTAGCAAACTTTTTTTTTAATTGCGTATATGAAACCATTATCTTGTAACCCTAAAACTAATATAATATGTAAATTATAGTTCAACATTGTTTTTTAAAGAATTACCACCTACCTTATACAATGTCTACCAGAAAACAGAAGGTGGTGTTCTAATCAACATATTTTATAAGGTCAGTATTATCTTAAATACCAAAACCAGAACATAATAGTACACACACACATATATACACACAAACAAACCCACTATAGATCAACATCTCTTATCAACTTCAGGCACAAAAATCTTCAATATTTGCAGAAATTAAATCCAGCAGTGTATAAAAATATAGTACACCAAAACCAAGTGGGATTATTTGAGGCATGCAAAGCGAGTTCAATATTCTAAAAATCAACCAATGTTGGGACTTCCTTGGTGATCCAGTGGTTAGGAATCCGCCTTGCAATGCAGGGGATGTGGTTTCGATCACTGGTGGGAGAACTAAGACCCCACTCGCCATGAAGCAACTAATCCCGAGGGCCACAGCTACAGAGCCTGTGTGCCACACGGAGTCTGCACACTGCCAGGAAGGCCCCACACAAGGCGATGAAGAGCCAAGTGCCCCCGCTAACGCTCCATGATGCCGAATAAATATGCAAATACTTTTAAACAATCAATCAAAGTAATACATATCGACAGCACAAAGAAGAAAACTCCAAGATCACATCAACTGATGCACAAAAAGTCACTCAACAAAATTCAACACACATTCACGATGAAAACCGAATTCTGGCTGAGTACACTTCAACCAGAGAGGAACTTCTTCAACCTCATAAACCACGTCTATGAGGACTTCACATCGTGCTTAAAGGTGGAAGATGAAATGCCTTCTCTCTAAGATGGAAAACAAAGCAAGTCAGCCTGCTCGCGGCAATCTTATTTGATGTAGTATTGAACATTCTTGCCACTAAGATAAGGTAAGAAAATAAAGGTCGAAAACAGAAGAGAAAGAAATAAAATGGTCTTTTTAGAGAAAGTATGACTGTCTACACAGAAAACTGTAAGAAACCTATCAAAAAAGCTCCTGGAACTAATAACTGAGTTTAGAAAGGTCACAGGGTATGCAATCAACTCAAAAATCAATTGCAGGGACCTCCTCGGTGGTCCTGTGGCTAAGACTCCACACTCCCAATGCACGGGGCCTGGGTTTGATTCTTGGTCAGGGAACTAGATCCCACACGTCTCAACAAACACCCAGCACAACAAAAAAATAAAAATATTTTTAAAATAAATCACATTTCTGAATTTCTAAAGTGGAAATCAAAATTTTTAAATGGAATACAATTTTTATTGCTTCAAAAAAAAAGAAAGAAACACTTAGGTATAAATCCTAATAAAACTAAATGCAGAGAATCTGTATGATGAAAACTATAAATATTAATGGAAGATATCAAAGGGAATCTAAATACTTGGAGAAATCTACCACATTCATGGATTGGAAGACAGCAAAATAAAGATGCTAACTCTCCTTCAATCGATCTCTTGGTTCAACACAATTCCTACCAAAAATCTCAGTGAGTTTATTTGTAGATATAGACAAGCTTATTCTAAAACTAACAGGAAAAGATGAAAGCCCTAAAATAACCAGAATAGTTTTGAAACAGAAAACAAAGTGAGAGGAATCACTTTTCCCAAAATTAAGGTTTAATCTATAGCTGCAGAAACCACGACAGAGGGATACAGGCAGAGGGGCGGCCAGCCAGCTCAGGCACACAGGCGAGTCCGGCTCTCTGCGACCCCACGGACCACAGCACGCCAGGCCTCCCTGTCCATCACCAACCAGCTCCCAGAGTCCACCCAAACTCATGTCCACGGAGTCAGTGATGCTGTCCAACCATCTTATCCTCTGTCGTCCCCTTCTCCTCCTGCCCTCAATCTTTCCCAGCATCAGGGTCTTTTCCAAATGAGTCAGTTTTTTGCATCAGGTGGCCAAAGGATTGGAGTTTCAGCTTGAACATCAGTCTTTCCAAAGAACACCCAGGACTGATCTCCTTCAGAATGGACTGGTTGGATCTCCCTGCAGTCCAAGGGACTCTCAAGAGTCTTCTCTAACACCACAGTTCAAAAGCATCAATTCTTTGGTGCTCAGCTTTCTTTATAGTCCAACTCTCACATCCATACATGACCACGGGAAAAACAATAGCCTTGTCTAGACGGCAAAGTAATGTCTCTGTTTTTTAATATGCTGTCTATTTAATATATTTTCCTTCCAAAGAGCAAGCGTCTTTTAATTTCATGGCTGCAGACACCATCTGCAGTGATTCTGGAGCCCAAAAAATTAAAGTCTGACGCTGTTTCCACTGTCTCCCCATCTATTTGCCATGAAGTGATGGGACCAGATGCCATGATCTTACTTTTCTGAATGTTGAACTTTAAGCCAACTTTTTCACTCTCCTCTTTCACTTTCATCAAGAGGCTCTTTAGTTCTTCTTCACTCTGCCATAAGGGTGGCTGCTACTGCTACTGCTGCTAAGTCACTTCAGTCGTGTCCGACTCTGTGTGACCCCATAGACGGCAGCCCACCAGGCTCCCCCGTCCCTGGGACTCTCCAGGCAAGAACACTGGAGTGGGTTGCCATTTCCTCCTCCAATGCATGAAAATTGAAAAGTGAAAATGAAGTCGCTCAGTCATGTCCAACTCTTAGCGACCCCACGGACTGCAGCCTACCAGGCTCCTCCATCCATGGGATTTTCCAGGCAAGAGTACTGGAATGGGGTGCCATGTGTCATCTGCAAATCTGAGGTTATTGATATTTCTCCCGGCAATCTTGATTCCAGCTTGTGTTTCATCCAGCCCCATGTTTCTCATGATGTATTCTGCATATAAGTTAAATACACAGGGTGACAATATACAGCCTTGATGTACTCCTTTCCCAATTTGGAACCAGTCTGTTGTTCCATGTCCAGTTCTCACTGGAGGAGCAGACCCAGAGATCATTGGAGCAGAACAGAAAACCCAGAAACGGATGCACACAAATATCCCCAATTATTATCTTAAAAATGAGCAAAAACAATTCAGTGGAGCAGGGATAGTCTTTTCGGCAATTGGTGTTGGAGCAACTTTAGCCAGTGAAATCCACGGGGAAAAAAAATAGAGCCCAACTGAAAACCCCAGGCCTTGTACAGAAATTAAACTCAAAATGTATCACAGACTTAAATCTAATATGTAAATCTATAAACTTCTAGAAAAGAATAGAGGAGAAAATCTTTAGGACCCAAGCATAGGGAAAGGGTTCTTAGACTTGTCACCAAAAACGTAACTCATGAGAGGAAAAACTGATAGAGTGGGCTTCATCAACAGAGAGAGATGGAAAGAACCATGGTGACTGGGAGACACTGCAATTGAGTCACACACTGGACAACTGTTTTGCATCGAGGATATAGGAAGAACCCTCAAAACTCAGCATTAAAAACAAATCTGACTGGATAATAGACAAATAAGTGCATAGACGTTTCACTGAAAAAGACACATGGATGGGAAATAAACACCAAAAGTATTCAGTATCAATAGCCGTTAGAGAAATGAAAATTAACACTGCAATGATACATCCCATCTACCAGAATGGTTAAAATGAGAAACAGTTCTGAGGAGAAACTGGGCCATTCATATGTTTTTTGGTAAGAATGTAATTTGGTACAAGCACTCTGGAAAATACTTGGCAATTCTTTCAAAACTAAAAATGGACTTACCATACGACCCATAATTGCACTGCTGGACATACATCCCAGAGAAATGAAGACTTATTTTTATGCAAGAACTTACACAGGAATGTTCACAGCACATTTATTTATAACAGCCCCAAACCAGAAACTATTTGTATCTCCTTCAAAGGCTTTCAGAGGCTGAAGGCTTTGACACACTGGTGTATCCACCCCACAGAATGGCATTCAGCAATAACAAAGAATAATCTGTGGGTACATGCAGCAACTCGAATAACCTCAAGGGAATGATGCTGAAAGAAAAAGGCCGGTCTCAGAAAGGATATGCATGATTCCATTTGCACAATAATCAGGAAGCAACAAGATGGAGATGGAGAAGAGACGAGAGTAAATTCCTACAGACAAACGAGTCCCGTCCGGAGAGCTCGCCCGTCAGTCCCACAGAGTCAGCGGGCTGCCACTCCCTCCTGCAGGGGCTCTTGCCAACCCTGGGACTGAACCCGCATCTCCTGCGTCTCCGGCGTTGGCAGACGGATCCTCTACCACTGTGTCACCTGGGAAGCAGGTCTGTAATGCTTTCACTTGTTGCAACTAAGACCCAACTTAGCCGAATTAATGTATTTTTTTTAATTTAAGTTTCCATTGGAATGGCTATTATGCTCCCTCTGCTATAGTTTTTTTTCTTGGAATTGCCTTTCTTCCCCTGTAGATGCTTTGATGTGGTCCTGCCCCAAGCTGCGCTTGCCTGGTGGCTCAGCGGGTAACAAATCCGCCTGCAATGTGGGAGACCTGGGTTTGATCCCTGGGTTGGGAGGATGCCCTGGAGAAGGGAACGGCTACCCACTCCAGTATTCTGGCCTGGAGGATTCCATGGACTGTATAGTCCACGGGGTCACAAAGAGTCAGACACGACTGAGTGACTTTCACTTGACCTTGCTCCCAGCTAGGCAACACCCTCCCCACAACGCGGAGAGACAAAGAAAGAGGGAGGCTCTGGGAGTGGGTGTCCCACATCACCAGGGCTTCGGACTCTCGGGGCCTTGGACCCACGGCTTAGCTCGTAAGGTGTGGTCCCGTATCTCACATCTGCCTTCTGTTCATACGGAACAGGATCTAAGTACAGGATGCTGAGTCCTCACCAAGTACTACCTTTCTACCCAACCCAAAGTTCACAGTGGTGGCTCCCTCAGGGGTTTATTCGGATAAAATGGAAAAGGAAAAAAGTCCCCATCCAGTGACCTTTCTGAATTTATTTAAGACCCCATCTACCAGGGCTTCCCTGGTGGCACAGTGGTAAAGAATCTGCCTGCCGATGCAGGAGACGTGGGTTCAATCATCCCTGGGTGGGGAAGATCCCCTGGAGGAGGAAATGGCTACCTGCTCCAGTATCCTTGCCTGGGAAATCCCATGCACAGAGGAGCCTGGTGGGTTACAGTCCACGGGGTCACAAAGAATCAGACACGACTCAGCGACTGAAGAACAACAAGCCATCTGCCAAACACGGCTGTAAAATTTTTAGCCAACTAAATTCAAAGGTACCCATTCCATATAGACTGACCGACTAAGATCGTTTCAGGTCTCAGAACAGTAAAAGTCCTTGGCTTCCCCGCTTCAAAGGGCTCTCCTTTCTAACAAACTCCCTCCCCGGTCAAAGCATTACTCACCCTTCTGAAAAGGAACTCCCATTCCCTGGAAACCTGTAAAGTACAAGCATTTGGATTAAGATGGCACTCTTGCCAACTTACGTGGAACTGGTCTGAGGTTGTTCAAATGCTTCTTTGGGAATTTTAAGGCCAGGGTTTCGCTTCTTGCCTACAGGGAAAGATGGAAGGATAATGTTAAGGTCTACAAAAATCACAGAGTGAGAGCAGGCACAGAGATGGCAGCGCAGAAAGGACGGAACTGGGAGCCCGAGTCTCATCCCTGCATTCAGAGCCCCGCATGCCACCAGGAGCGCTGTGAGTGACGAGGCACAGTTGCCGGGCGGGGCAGAACTTCGAGTGCAGACTGAGGTCGTGGGTGAGGGCTTCCCGGATCCATGAAAGGCCCCTGAAGGATGCCAACTCTCTTTACCCCGGGAGACCTGCAGTCTCTCTCTGCTGGGAGGCTGCATCCCAGCCTCCTTCCTCCTTTCTTGTGTGACAATGGTGGGTGGTGTCGGTTAAAGGTTGTCTCCCTTTATTACGTCCATCAGGGCTTCCCTGGTGGCTGGTGGTAAAGAATCCGCCTGCCAATGCAGGAGATGCAGGTTCAATTCCTGGGTCGGGAAGATGCCCTGGAGGAGGAAACGGCAACCCACTCCAGTACTCGTGCCTGGAGAACCCCATGGACAGAGGAGTCTGGCGGGCTACAGTCCAAGAGGTCACGAGTCAGACACAACTGAGCGACTAGCAAACAGCGACGACAGCTCTCAATCAAGTGTGGCCCCACCTCTCTCAGTACTCCGCAGTGTCTAACTGGGTCTGTGATGAGCTGATGGAGCAAACCAGGCAGGGAGAACAAAAGTTACCCTTCCCCTGCTCCGCCCTGCCCACTCTCAGCCACCGGCCATCAGTTACAACACCTGGAGAAGGGGAGAGCAATCTTTATTTACTTTTGTGCTGTTCCAAAATGGATTAAGGTAACAGAAGGGTTCACGCACGGAGGCTGTCCCTTCTCTGTGAGCCAGATGGGAACGTAATCGATGTATTCGTTGTTCCTAGGCTGAAACCACAAGAGAGCTTGGCTCCAACATTTCTTGTTGATGAGTTTACAAGAACAGATTGAGAAATGCCAGCTCAAGATGTGATCAAACCAGTCAGTCCTAAAGGAAATCCACCCTGAAGCTTCACTGGAAGGACTGATGCTGAAGCTAAAGCTCCAACACATTGGCCACCTGATGAAGAGAACTGGCTCCCTGGAAAAGACCCTGATGCTGGGAAAGCTTGAGGGCAGGAGAAAGTGGGCGACAGAGGACAAGATGGTTGCACGGTTCACATGGGTGTGAACAAACTCTGGGAGACGGTGAAGCACAGGGAAGCCCGGCACGCTGCAGACCATGGAGGCAAAAAGAGTCAGGCATGACTGAGCGACTGAACAACAACAGGTGATCAGAGCAACTTGTCTTGTAAGGACCCCGGGTTTTCCCCACCTAAGGAGCGCCTGTGTCTCTCGGGCTTGGCAGGAAAGCTCAGAGCAGAGCTGGACGGAACACACACAGGTTTGCTTTCTCTCTCACCTCTCTCAGTGCAAGCCCTGATTAAGGCCCTGCACAGAGATGCTGAGTCTGTGCAGAAAGTGAAGAAATCAAATCCTGATTTCCTCCTTGCAGGAGAACACCATCTGCAGACTTCAAGGACTGCTCACCATTAGACAGCCCCCGCAATGGCCTGGTCAGAATCAGAATCCGGGTCCCCAAGCACCCATGTGGCAGCTTTTCCTCCATTCCCCAGTGGATGAAGTGTAGAGGGCACCAGAGAGAATGAAGAGGGGAAGTATGGGATTCTGGGTCTATAAAGACCAGCTTACACCTGGTTTCTCCACATGCAAAGAGACCTCCAGGGTCACTTGTTATCCAATCCTTATTATCCTCAGCTATAATATGGTGTATTAATAGTAACATCAATACCTATCTTACCAGACTGATGCGAGAACCATGGGATAACACGAGGAAGAGCAATGAAATAATAATAATTATAATCACGTCAAAAACAATCTGCACAGTCTCATTAAAGAAAGGAAGTCATTGCAGAAACTCTGGGCGAGAACTGGCTGTATTAGGGGACCCAAAGCAAGTGCTCTGTGACAACCTAGAGGGGTGGGAGGGGGTCCAAGAAGGAGGGGACATATGTGTGCCTGTGGCTGATTCATGGTGCTGTATGGCAGAAACCAACACTATAAAGCGATTATCCTCTAATTAAAAATAAAGATTTTAAAAAAAGAACTGCCTGTGTTATCTCACAGCCCAATATATCGAGACCTTTCTTTCTGCGCCATCAAAATCCAAAACCCAGATTAACTCTGCCAAAGCGCATAAAGCCAGCAGGCAACATGCTCGATGGCAGTCAACACAGAGAAAGCCTCTCTTACTGGAGTACAGCTGCTTTACAATATTGTGTCAGTTTCTGCTGTTCAGCAAAGTGAATCAGCTCTGTGTTTACACATATCCTCTCTTTTCTGGACCTTCTTTCCATTTAGGTCACCACGGAGCAGCAAGTCCCTCTGCCACAGAGTAGGTTCTCACTAGCTACGTGTTTTACACATAGAATCAGCAGCCTATATGTCAGTCCCAACCTCCCAATTCACCCACCCCTGCCTACAGATGTCTGTGTCTCTCTCTCTTCTTTGCAAGTAAGACCACCTCTACCATTTCCCCTAGATTCCACATACACACGTTAATACACGATATTTGCTGGAGAAAGCCATTCAGAGCCACCTCCAATGCGACAGGTCATCTCGGTTCTCTCGTTTAGATTTCCCGACGTGCGTTTTTAAGAATTCGAACCTCACCATTTCCTTTCCTATTCCTGGAGCGCCTACGGCCATTTAGTACATGTCACTGAGTTAGTTCCTGACGATACACAGAGCTGTAGTGTACACCAGAAGGATGCTAAGGCTGGATCTGATTGCGAGAATTCAAACAGATAAATGGCTGGACTCCAACAATTCCCATCCGTGGGCCTCAGCTAAATTCACTGCGAAGGCTATCTTTCCCGAGATACTCTAGGGAGGAATGAACAAACGTGACTTGTCTGGATCTCGACATACAGATTCCAGTACAGGTGACCGATCCCAACTGATCCAGCCCTGTAGCTCTCCCAGATAAAACAGAACGAAACTAAAGTAGATCCTGCCTGTGAAAACGCCTCTCCAGATGGCTTTTGATTCATGAAGCAACATTACTCTCCTCTTCATTTCTAACTCAGTTCCTATATCTCTCCTCTTCGTTTCTAACTCACCTCTTCCTAGACAGACGTCAAGTAAGATAACTATTTATGGAGAAAAACAGCTTTGGAAAACTTTAACATACCAATGAATTATTACATCACAGCAATGAATGATTAGTTAGTTCCTTAACAGCAATTGACTCCAACTAAAACCCACCAAATCATCATATGAAGAAACAGCAAAAGAAAGAGGGAAAAAAAAAAAAAAAAACCACTTTTGGCACAGAGACTAAAGAAAGAGATGGCCAAAACAACAGTGAAGTCTTCTCAGTATAGGAAAAGAAGACCGCCTCCCCCGCCCGCCCCGCCACCCCAGGTTCTTCTCTGACAAAAACTAGAAAAAGCACTCCAAAATGCTTTTGGACAAACAAAACCTGGTTGAATTGCACCATCAGAAAACACCCTGCCTTCGTGTTTTAAAAGTAGATCAAAGAAAAGAAAACTCACAAAGGCACACGCCAGCACTCCATAATTCACGTACCTGCCCATTGCTGGAAGCGCAATCCAGTCAGAGAGCAGCAGACGTGACTCTGATGCGGTTTTCAAGGCTGCAAAAAGCAGGAGCCGCAGAAAACCCCACAGCAGGCATTTTCACTCAGCTCCTGAGACCACACTTGAGCGAGAGACACAGAGCTGCAGAGGCTCCACCCTCCTCCAGCTCCCGTTACCCTAAATCTCTGCAAGTTCATTGTTTCCGAGAAGCTCCGACTTCAGCAAGGGAGGGAGACATGCGTCCGTTTGAACGACCGAGGTGTGACGTTAATCATCAGCCAGACTGGGAGGGATAAACCGACAAAGTGACCCTGGAGAGCCCAGCACTCAGCCACCTTTCTATAAATGCCTCTTTCATTTCTTAGAAGAAAGGGACACATATGCAGTCCGCTTCCAGCTGCGTTTACTTGAAAGCAATCTGCTCCCCTTCGCAAGGCTGCCAACCAACCTGACTCTAACATTTAACATTGTGCTTTTTTGAAACTTAACCAGACAGAGCAAAATGAATAATAAAACGAGGTGACCGACTGATAAATGGCCTTTTTGCTTGATATTCAAAAGCAGAAATGAAAGCTAGCTCAGAAAAGAGGCTCCAGGTTTTGTCACATGCTGGTAACCAGCCTTCTCAGAAGACCGGAATTCTGTATGTTTCTGCAGATCTCAACCAGCTGTGTCCTCTGAACTGGTTCAGTCTGCAGAGGGTAAAAAAAAATCTCCTTGGCCTGATGGAGCAAACATATGTGGCCCCATCTTACATCAGCCAGCGGCCCGCCCACACCCGTCTTCTCAGAAAATATTGTAGTCCCACTACACACATATATTTGCAAAATGCATCTTAAACCAAAGCTGGGTCCTGATGATCACAGCCCAGAGCAAAATGGCATTGGGAGAGAACTGGGGGCGGGGGGCGGTAAAGGAATAAAAAAATCTTACCAATACTTAGAAAACATTCACCAAGCCACAGACATACTCACCAGCTCTGACCGTACTGCAGGAAGCGGTACACAGACCTCGCTCAGCACCGGCTGGGTGAAGCTGAGCACGAAGGGCTCCCCTCATGAGCCTTATGACACAAAACAGAAGGTCCTGCTGCAGGGCCAACTCCAGCAGCAAGAGGATGGCGTGGGGTCAACAGAAGGGGCACCGTGAGGCCAGCTTGGCCAGGGTGAGGGGGCTTGGTGGGGCGTGATTGCAGGGGTTTACCATCATTGACCCAGCCTAACAAAAGGGTGGCTTTGCTCCCTGCGCCAAATGTATTTTAAAAATCTGTTTCCCAACGTGAATGCGATTTCCAGCCAAGGAACTGGCAACCTGAAGGCCTTGGCTGCCCTCACCTTCATACTTGTATACGAGACTTGAGTTCCAAGGGCGGCTGGCGCTGAAATCAGCGGAGAAGTGTCACTGAATGTCCTTAAATCGCAATGATCGGATGCAAAGCCACACACAGACCAGAGCAGAGAGAAGGGAGCGCAGGGAGAAAGCAGGCTCTAGGATGGTGATACAAAGGGGACACAGAAAGCCCCACCCACCCCTGAGGCTCCAACCAGGATGCCAAGTGTCTCCGGAATTACATACAATGGAGACACCGAGAGCTGCACAGCTCACTGTAAACACGCAGCCGTTTTTCTTTCAAGCAGGCAGCTGACGGTCCTGAAACCCCGTCTTTACCTGCCCTTATGCTCACGACGCCCCAGCCCTCTTACCGACGGAACACAATCTGCGAAAATCAACGCCCTCATCACACGCCCCCCGCCCAGATCTGCCCAGACCCCGGCTGCGCCTTAGGAAGCACCGCCCACACGGCCGGCTCCCACGTGCTGGCCTCCGAACACAACAACTCAAAGCAACTGTCAGAATGTCTACTATTTTCATTTAAAATGCCCACTCTGTCCACTACCGTCTTCGTTTATTATGCTCCTCACACCTTTGCTGACAATCTTGAATCATTTACTTCTGCATTGATGGATTCGTGTCTGAATCTGTGCATTATTAATTTTCTTATCCACCCCCCCATAAATGTCCCATTATGACGGCAATTTTGTGCAGTGCTTCCACAGCATCTGTATTTGTGAACAGAATATTCGTTGTTCTTTTCTCAACTGTTTTGAACTTTAGTACTGAGGCCTTCAATTTTTTCCTTTGAAAAAGTACACACTAAAAATACTGAGCCACTACGATGTACATCTGAAGCTAATATAATATTATATATCAACTATAATTATTTTTCATACAGCAAATTCCTGTTGGCGATCTATTTTACATATGGTGATGTAAGTTTCCATGTTATTCTTTCCATACGTCTCACCCTCTCTTCCCCTCTCCCCATGTCCATAAGTCTATTGCCTGTGTCTGTTTCTCCATTGCTACCCTGTAAATAAATTCTTCTTAAAAAATAATTTTTTAAGCTTTTTATTTTATATGAAAGTATAGCTAATTAGCCACCGGACTTCCCTGGTGGCTCAGATGGTAAAGCATCTGTCTACGATGCGGGAGACCCAGGTTCAATCCCTGGGTTGGGAAGATCCCCTGGAGAACGAAATGGCAATCCACTCCAGTACTATTGCCTGGAAAATCCCATGGACAGAGGAGCCTGGTAGGCTACAGTCCATGGGGTCGCAAAGAGTCGGACACGACTGAGCGACCTCACCTCCACTTTCATAGCCAATTAACAACGCTGTCAGTCTCAGGTGGAGGTTGAAGGGGCTCAGTCATACAGATAGACGTGTAAATAGCACAGAATGGAGTAGAAATAATACAACCTTGAGCATAAGTGAGACTTCGTTTTAAATCCGAGCTGGCCCTCTTAACACTGGGACCTTCAGGATGTTTCTCTTTTGACCTAAATACTTGTTACTTTTATTTACTAAATTCGCCGCACGGGGTCTTAGTTGGGGAACATGGGATCTTCGATCTTTGTTGCACCAAGCGAACTCTTAGCAGGCGGCATGTGGGTCTAGTTCCCAGACCAGGGATGGAACCCGGGCCCCCTGCACTGGGAGCTTGGAGGCTTAGCCACTGGATCACCAAGGACGTCTCCCTGAGGATGCTTCTGAAACTCAATTTCCTCACCTATGAACTGGAGATGCCAAATCTGACGGCCAAGAGATTCAGCTGGTACAACTGATGTGAAGAAGTCCAGCACACAACAGGCGTCCACTAGACAGAAGTTTCTTGTCTCCCTTTCATATCTGTGCTTATATTTCAAAATAAGAACGCACCAGAATGTCCCCTCTATGGGCAGCTTGTCTTGTCTTTCTTTCACTGATTGACTGAATCTACCTGCTTACCCATCTCTTCCACTCGAATGTGAGCTCTTCAAAGCCAGACCCCATTCCTTGCCCATGAACAGAGTAAGCAATAGACCCAAGAAATGAGGCAGAGACCACAGCATCTGGGCTCAAAAATAAGCTGCTTAAACTCTGCAGAAGCAAAACTATGGGTTCTGGTCATCAACTGGATAAAAGGTGGAGAAGATCAGGAGTTAAGGTGTAGTTGTAATATTAGGAGCAACCTGGCTTTTCCCCATCTAGATAAAATTAAGTAAAAGAGAAAAGTCAGGCCAGTTGGGGTGGGAGGTGGAAGAAGGCAGAGGAGCTCCACATCAGATGTGCTAAGGAGAAATTAAAAGACGTCTGCTCCTTGGGAGGGCGGCTATGACAAACCTAGACAGCATATTAAAAAGCAGAGACATCACTGTGCCAACAAAGGTCCGTATAACCAAAGCTATGTGTTTTTCCAGTGGTCATATACAGATGTGAGAGTTGGACCACAAAGAAGGCTGAGCTCTGAAGAATATCATGATGCTTTTGAATTATGGTATTGGAGAAGACTTTTGAGATAAACTTCAATAGCAAGGAGATCAAACTAGTCCATCCTAAAGGAAACTCTGAATATTTATTGGAAGGACTGATACTGAAGCTGAACCTCCAACACTTTGACCACCTGATGCAAAGAGAGGACTCGTTGGAAAAGACCCTGATGCTGGGAAAGATTGAGGGCAGGAGGAGAAGTGGGTGACAGAGGATGAGAAGGTTGGATGGCATCACCGACTCAATGGTCATGGTTTGAGCAACTCTGAGAGACAGTGGAGGACAGGGAGGCCTGGCAGGCTGCAGTCCATGGGGTCAAAAAGAGTCGGACACAACTGAGCGACTGAACAGCAACCACAACAGAGGGTACTCTGAAGGGCACGTGGCAGGCTTCAAACAGGTACCCGGAGCTTCAGAGTGGACGGGTGGGGGCTGGGAGGGGAGTGAAGCCCTGGGAGTGCCAAAGGGAGAAGCAGAAAAGTCGACTGAGACCAGCGAGGAAACAAGAAGGGAACAGGCAAGGAAGGCAGCCAAGGCGAGAGCAGGGAGAGAGAAGGAGGACTGAAGAACCAGCTGAGGACACCAAGAACCTCTGGCCGCGTCCCAGGGGGAAAACCAGCGTGGACGGAGCAGCGCCGTCCGCTCGTTCAGAAAAGGTCCTCGTTCAAAGCAGGAAGGACTCAGAAGAGCTTCCTTACAGCTCCGGTCTCGTGACTGAAGCCCTTTTTTTTGCAGACCCGGTGGAGCTGAGGTATGCGCTTTGTCATGCTAACCATTTGGTGCTGACTCTGTGCTCTTGAAAGAACCTAGAGGGACACGGCAGCCAAGCGCCACCCCTCTTGTGGTCTGGGGCCCCGGGAAGGCAGGCGTGGGGGCGAGGGGTTCGGCGGGGAACCCCCACAGCTGTGCCCATCTCCTTCCTCATTCACACGCTGCTTCATTCATGAGGCTCAGCAAAAGGAAGTGCAGTTACAGGGTGTGAAAAATACCACTTGACAATAAAACCAAGGCAGCAGCTTCCAAAGACACGCAGCGATGTGTCTCGTCTTTTCAAAACGCATACTCCATCCCGGCTAGGTTTAAACATCTCACATATATTTTAGAGAGAAATACTGAAATGTCTCCGAGTGAAATAATACGACTCTAAGACAAACTTCCTAGGTGGTGCTAGTGGTAAAGATTTCACCTGCCAGAGCAGGAGACTCAGGAGACGAGGGTCCCCTGGAGGAGGGCATGGCAACCCACTCACTATTCTTGCCTGGAGAATTCCATGGACAGAGGAGCCTGGCAGGCAACAGTCCATGGGGTCACAAAGAGTCAGACACAACTTAGCGACTGAGCACGCAAGATAAGCTTCAAAATAGTATGTGAGTGGGGTGGGGTTTCCTATAGACCAAATAGCTGGTAACTGTCAAAGCTGAGTGATGAATATATGGTGGTTCATTGTCTGTCTACCTTTGACTATGATCGAAACTTTCCAAAATAGAAAGATTTTCTTGAATAGCTACTGAATCACAGAAAATTATCTTTTAGTAGTTGAAAAAGAGGAACAGAAAGAAGAGGCAAAGAGTGGGTTCTTTATCCCAGAGCCTCTGGAGGGAGCCTGACACCTCTTTTCCGTGGGGTCACTAAAGAGTCAGACACGACTAAATAACAAGAACAGACTTGCTGGACTCAGGGTTGCGACAAACCTTCAACTCGTAAAACTTGCAGTATCTGCAAAGCGCAGTAAAGCGGAGCCCAATAAACACGGTTCGCGTGTATTAGAAACGGATGCTGAATTTCACTAATGCCTTTTCAGTATTTACTGAAATAATCTAGTGTCCTTCCTGCTGTACACAAGCCGCCATGCTCTCGAACAAACGCATGTCTTGCTTCTTCCCTTTCTGCTTTCTTTCGCCACCTCATTTTCACTCTAGTCCCTTCTCAACTGCTCCTGCCGCGGGCCCTCCTGAGGAAGCTGTGTGTCTGCATCGCGTGCGGCAGTAGAAACTTGGAGCCTGCTAATCCCGGGATTCAGGTAACACCGACAAGGTCTTAACTTGACAATGCAAGGGGGCAAAACAAAGTTAAGGATTCAATGCCGACAGGAAGAAACAGGTAGTCCTAGATGGTCCTTGGGGGAGCGGGGGGAGTGCCCTTCTCTGGAACAAAGGAGATGATGCTGACTTCCTTTCGTTTCTTTCTAACTCGATGCCAAGGAAGAAATACACCCTTTCCCCAGGCCTGTGGCACATTCTGAAATTCTTCACGTCCCGTGCCAGCAAGAAACAAGAAGGTAAAGAAGCCAAGGCCAAAACAATCTCAGAAAATACAGCAAGATTCCGCAGCTTGACACTCCAGCCCTCCAGCCTGAACAAACTCAGGAAGATCCTCTGGCCCACGGCTGCTTCTGCAATATCTCTCACCTTCCTCTCCAGGGAGGCTGGACGTTTTTGAGTTATGTTTTACAAACCACAGCCTGGCAAGACACCTTCTTGTTCTGCGGCACCCTTTGCGGGCTTAGTGCATCTCCCACTGGTGATATTTTTCTGATTAGAGGTTCAGGATGGTTGATTAAAAAATAAAGAATATGACAAAGCTTCAAGAAAACCACAAAATTTAAATGTGAGGTTTTCTGAAAAGAGAAAGCAAACAACCTGTTTTTATGCACATCTACTCAGGTTTCATTGCTGTTTCAGATCCTCCTGGAACCCTTGAGGGAAAATTCCACAGTTCTACAGAAGGACTCAGGCGCTTATCTCACCTCTATTAACAAATATTGCTTCGGGCGGGGCCAAAACTCAGGGTGTCAAAGAAGTGGAGTGCTCTAGTCTTCATAACACGTCTAGAAATTGTTCCAGGCAGTCCCCTTGAAACACGTAAATAAATCAGTTCTTCTCTAAGACTAATAACAAAAAAGAAAAAACAGTACAGCTGACCCCTAAATAAAGGGCTTCCCGGTGGCACTAGCAGGAAGAACCCACTTGCCAACGCAGGAGACACAGACGTGGGTTTGATGCCTGGGTCAGGAAGATCCCCTGGAGAAGGAATTGGCAACCCACTCCAGTGTTCTTGCCTGGAGAAGCCTGCAGACAGAGGAGCCTGGAAGGCCACAGTCCACGGGGTCACAGAGAGTCGGACATGACTTAGCGCGCCCGCACATGGACCCCTGAATAACACTGGTTTGAACGTCGAAGATCCACCTATGAGCGGATTTTTTCCCCAGTAAGTTTGGTGTCTGTATTTTCATTTTATAGGTCTTTAATTGTGGTGGAAAGCTTGTGCTCAGAGTTCACAACACATGGAATCCAAAGAACTAGGGTTTGAGTTTTGATTTTGTCCAAACTGCTTGCACTTCCTGCCCCGGGTTAGTCATTTATCAATTCCTGCATTTATCAGTCCCTTTGTTTTTGAGGCAGAGACAGCAGTCTGCAGATTTCTGACTGTGTGGAGGGGGCGGGTGGGATGGGGGTTGGTGTCCAATCCCTGCGTTGCTCAAGGGCAACATAAATTCTCTGGTGGGCTTCCCTGGTGGTCCCGTGGTTAAGAATCAGCCTGCCAATGCAAGGGACGTGGGTCGAGCCACTAGTCCAGGGAGGTCCCACATGCTGCGGAGCCACTCAGCACCTGTACCATCTCTCCTGAGCCCATGAGCCGAGAGCCAGTACTCTGCAACAGAGGTCACTGCAACGAGAAGCCCACACACTGCAACTAGAGAGGAGCCCTCGCAGGCCACAACTAGAGAAAGTCCTCGAGCAGCAACGAAGACCAGCACAGTGTTAATTGATTACTTTTTAAAAAGTCCCTGTTGCTCCCACAGAATGAGCCACCTGCCTATCAGTGTGTGCGCTCAGTCGTGTCTGACTCCTTGCAACCCCATGGACAGTGGCCCGCCAGGCTCCTCTGTCCATGGGATTTCCCAGGCAAGGATACTGGAGTGGATGGCCATTTCCTTCTCCAGGGGATCTTCCCGACCCAGGGATGGAACCCACGTCTTCTGGCAGGATTATTTACCATTGAGCCATCAGGGAAGTTCCGTGATCAGAAACGGGAGAGAAAGATATAAATTGAAAATTTGCCCCATGATGTCTTATACACAGCTAACTATACAATTTCTCCAAATTGGTTTTAATGGCTGACCAAAAATTAGAGGAGATGATTTATAATGATCCCTGGAAATACTAGTTTTATGATTTTCTTGATGTCGCAAGTCTGTATTGGGTTGATTTCAATTGCATACAATAGATGGTGGTTCTCACAGGTTTTTATCACTGGGGAGCAGGGTGAAGACCTGAGCACAGTGCCCACTAGCATCTATACGTAATTAGCCCGGTTATATCGGAAAACAACTCAATATGGTGCTGAGAAGAAAGAGGTCTCGAGAGAAGGGGCCAAGCCATCATGCTCATCGGCTGCAAGATCTTGAGATGTTATTAATTTAAGCCCCAACTTTAAAATGAGAATACCAGCATCTATCAACGCTTGGTGGGACTGAAGAGCAAACACAGGCAGGACCACTGAATAAACGCGTGTTGAATAAAAAAATATTGAAGTTGCCAGCTCAGGTACACTGCTATTTGGGACAAGTGCTTTCTTTGTTGTTGTTTTAATTTATTTACTGACGTATAGTTAATCTGGGCTTTCCGGGGTGGGTGGCGTTAGTGTAAAGAACTCATCTACCGATGCTGGAGACATAAGAGATGCAGATTCGGTCCCTGGGTTGGGAAGATCCCCTGGAGGAGGGCACAGCATCCCACTCCAGTATCCTTGCCTGGAGAATCCCATGGACAGAGGAGCCTGGCGGGCTGCAGTCCATGGGGTTGCAGAGAGTCAGACACGACTGAAGCAACTTAGCACGCGTGCCTAGTTGATTTACAATGCTGTCGATCTCTGCTATCCGGCAGAGCGATTCCGTTACACACACACATATATATATATTCTTTTTCATATCCTGTTCCACTGTGGTTTATCACGGGATATTGAATACAGTTCCCTGGGATATAGTAAGACCTTGTTCTTCATTCATCCTGCGTATAACAGCTTGCATCAGCTAATAAACACCAAATTCCCCGTCCCTCCTGCCGCCGCCGCCCGGCCCCTTGACAACCACAGGTCTGCTCTCTGTCTGTGAGTCTCTTTGCATTTCACAGATGAGTTCCTTTGTGTCAAAGTTTAGATTCCACACGGAAGTGATAACACACGGTATCTGCCTTTCTCTTTCCGGCTGACTTCACTGAGTATGATCAGCTCTAAGTCCACCCATGTGGCAGGCAGGTGCTTTCTTATTAACAGGCAGAACCCGTGAGAATAACACACACCCAACTAACACTTGTTGAGAAGGCACAGCATGCAAGGCGTGGTTAGTGATCACTGCGGCTCCACAGGGTCAGCTCCACGTCCTCCAGTACAACAGCCTTGTCCAGACAGATAAACAGATCGGTCAGCTTTGCCATAGAATACAGCTGTGTCTCATCCTTGGACCACCATGACTCTCAGTGCTCAGTCACTCAGTCATCCCCGACTCTTCACGACCCCAGCATGGCAGGCAGATTCTTTCTGACTGAGCCCCCTGGGAAGCCCTGATTACTCTTCACCCACTGATTTGTAGAAGGATTCTTGCTGAAGTGTTTCGGGACAATACATAAAATCTGAATGCAAAGGAAGAACTCCTGGGTTAAATTCCCTGTACACACTTTCTACTTCTATGTCCAGGCTTCTCTATGTCCAGGCTATAAAGCTGTTTATAGAAACTAACGCGAAGCAACCTAGTTCTATTCGGAGAGCCAGATTCCACTGAAAAGCTATATTGCCATGGACTGTGCCTAAAGTATTTTAACCTTTCTGGACTTTAGTTCCGCTGATGCTAAAATGGAAAGCATTCTGTCTGTAAACTAGGACTTACTTCCTTAAATGGTCCTCTGGTGTCTGACAGGAGTACTACACCAGTTTTACTGTTGCTGTTGTTTACTCGCTAAGTCGTGTCAGACTCTTTGCAACCACCATGGAGCCTTGCGATGCCAGGCTCCTCTGTCCAAGGGATTCTCCAGGCAGGAACGCTGGAGTGGGCTGCCAGGCTCTCTTCCAGGGGATCTTCCCGACCCAGGAATCCAGCCCGTGTCTCCTGCATTGGCAGGTGGGTTCTTTACCACTGATCCACCGGGAATCATCAGCTTTATAGATAATGTCATAAAGTTTCTACTATGAGAGAGCTTGGCTGTGTGTTTATAAACTAACACCCTTCCCCTAAGGGGATTTCTGTTGAAATTGATAAGCCTATTCCCTGTTCCCATAAATTACTTTTAGCAGGGGCCGACTCATTGGAAAAGACCCTGATGCTGGGAAAGATGGACGGCAGGAGGAGAAGGGGACGACAGAGGATGGGATGGTTGGATGGCATCACCCACTCAATAGACATAAGTTTGAGTAAACTCCGGGAGTTAGGGAAGGACAGGGAGGCCAGGCGTGCTGCAGTCCACGGGGGCGCAGAGAGCTGGACGTGACTGAGCAACTGAACAGCAGGAGTATATGTCAGTGACTACTTCAGAGGTGTGACTGTGGCTCCTGTTTGCATAACACTGTGTCTTAGGGATACGTGTGTGTGTGTGTGTGGTGACGGCTCCTCTCAATGTCACAGAAAGGGGCTCCTACTCCACCAGCAAATTCCTTGATCCCCGCATCCTAACAGGAATCTCCACCTCATGCTTCTTTCTTCCTGTCAGAGGATTTACCAGTCTCAGGCTAAACACTCACGGTCACTGAGCCTCTTAAATCAGCCGGAAACCTTCATATTCAAAATAAACGCTGATTCCTAAGATGTCCATGCTCACTCTTGCCCTTTCTGCTTGATCATGTCCAATTTACCTCGATTCCCACTCAGAATTGTTCTAGGAATGACATGTTCTAGACCTAATTTTAGCACAGGGTTCTTAAGTTTAAAACCTCAGGCTGTTTATCAAAATACACATTAATAAAATTATGAAAAGACACCGACTTTCCAAAAAAAAAAAAGTTACTGTGGGGGTAAAATAAGAACACAGTATATTATGAAACAAACCAGGATCTAAGGAAAGTTTGGGGTTTTTTTGGTACATTTGTTACTACTTTCTAGAAAATGATGGGAAATTTGGGCAACAGTCCAGCCAAGAAAAGAAGTCCGTGGGGAACAGAGACCAGAGAAATGCCCAGCGATGGTGGATGCAATCCCTGTGGATGTGATGGGATCAACAGCACAGAGGAGAGAGGTTAGACTCAGAGAAAGGCGTGGAGGGTCCCTCTCCAAGACAAGAAGCAAGGACATAAAGAATGACAACAGGAAGAAAATTCAGTGTGAAGGGAAGTATTGACATATAAAACAGGGTGTTCTGCCAAGATTTCCCATGGGGTCCAGGAAATATGAGGCCAAGACGCATTAGAAGCAGCCACAGTCGGTCAGCAGAGGAGCTCTTGTAGTTTCAAACAAAATTTTACCGAGGAGACTTGCAGAACATGAGCTCCTGAGGAAGTAGCTAATATTCTGTGAGAAACATAAGAGAAAATTCCAACAAGCAGCTCAATTATGTACCATTGCAAAGTAGGCAGGTGCAGCCTAAACTCTTTTTCTTTCTCAGAAGCTTTTCCATTCCAAAGCTGCTCATCACAAAACCTGGCAACAAAAGTCAAAAGTGGTTCCCAGCTCAAGAACCGTCCATGAGTCCCCAAGGTCACATGTGAGAACACGATATGTTTTACTCTTCAATGAATTTTAGAAAGTTTGTTACTCAAGAGTTGGAATCCTTCATCTCCAGAGCTGCAAACCTCAAGGTCTACAGTAGATCCAGACATTACTTCGGCTCTTCGATTTTTATTACAGCAGTTTTATTGAGATATAATTCACATAACATAGTTCCTTACTTAAAATGCATCATCCAACGGCTTTTTGCACATTCAGAACTGTACAATCGTCACCGCAATCAACTCTACAAGATGTTCATCACCCACAAAAGAAACACCATGCCTCTTAGCGGTCACTCTCCATTTTTCTCCTTCTGGTCGTGTTGTTGTTGATGTTTAGTTACTCATTCGTGTCCAACTCTTTGCGACCCCACGGACTGTAGCTCACCAGGCTCCTCCATCCATGCAATTCTCCAGGCAAGAACACTGGAGTGGGTTGATACTTCCTTCTCCAGGGGATCTTCCTGACCCAGGGATCAAACCCACATCTCCTGCATTGGCAGGCGGATTCTTTACCGCTGAGCCATGAGGGGCAACCACTAACCTACATCCTGTCTGTAGATTAGCCGATTCTTGACGCTTCATGTAAATAAAATGTTTTCAGTGAAGTATAGTTTTAAAGGCTCATCCACACTGTAGCATGTACCAGTACTTCTTCCTTTCTGTTACCTAATCATATTTTCTCATACAGACATGCCACATTTTATTTCTTCATCCATCAGCTGACATTTAGATTTTCCCACTTTCTAGCTATTATGAACAATGCTGCTTATGGACATTCATGAACATGGTTGGATGCAGATGTAAATTTTCAACTCTCTTGAGTATATGTACACCTAGGAGTGAAATTACTCTAACCTTTAATTTTTTATTTGAAAGTGCCAAACTTTCAAACTATACCAAAGCAGCTAAACCATTTTACACTTTCATCAGCAATGAATGAATGTTCCAATTTCCCTGCATTCCTTGCCAACACTTATTTTCTATGTTTTTGATAATAGTCATCTTAGTGGGGAGAAGGCAATAGCACCCCACTCCAGTACTCTTGCCTGGAAAATCCCATGGATGGAGGAGCCTGGTGGGCTACAGTCCACGGGGGTCTCAAAGAGTCGGACATGACTGAGCGGCTTCACTTTCACTTTTCACTTTCATGCATTGGAGAAGGAAATGGCAACCCACTCCAGTGTTCTTGCCTGGAGAATCCCAGGGACCGGGGAGCCTGGTGGGCTGCCGTCTATGGGGTCACAGAGTCGGACACGACTGAAGTGACTTAGCAGCAGCAGCAGCAGCAGCAGCAGCAGCAACAAGCAGTTACATGCTGTCTCCTTTTAAGCATAGTTGAGAAAGCATGCTTTAACTTTTTTTGAATGATCGCAGTGGTATAAATGGGCTTCCCAGGTGGCGCTAGTGGTAAGGAACCCGCCTACCAATGCAGAGACATAAGAGACGCCGGTTCAACCCCTGAGTCAGGAAGATCCCCTGGAGGAGGGCATGGCAAGCCACTCCAGTATTCTTGCCTGGAGAATCCTTTGGACAGAGGAGCCTGGTGGGCTACTGTCTATGGGGTCACACAGAGTTGGACACGACTGAAGCGACTCAGCAGCAGCAGCAGCAGCAGCATTTTAGTAGATATAAAGTGGTATCTCAATGTGGTTTGCAATTCTCTGACAATAACATTGAGCATAATTCATGTATTTATTGACCATTTATATATCTTCTTGGAGAAATGTCTGTTCAAATTCTTTATTGTTTTTTAATTGGGTTATTTGTCTTTTTATTATTAAGCTATAAAAGTTCTTTCTAGAACAAGTCTCTAGTCAGATATATAGTTTATAAATATTTTCTCTCATGCCATGAGTTATCTTTTTACTTTCTTGATGGTGCCTTTGCCATAAAAAAGCTTTTAATTTTGATGAAGCCCCACGTGTGGGTTTGTTGTCATATCTAAGATAACATTGCCTAATTCAAGGTCATGAAGATTTATACCTAGGTGTTATTCTAAGGGCTTCACAGTTTTAGTTCTTACATTTAGGTCTTTGATTCACTTTGAAGCAATTTTTGTATGTGGTGTAAGGTGGGGCTTAAATTCACTCTTTTGCGTGTGGAAAGGAGATCAAAGCAGTCAATCCTAAAGGAAATCAACTCTGAATATTCATTGAAAGGACTGATGCTGAAGCTGATGCTCCAATACTTTAGCCACCTGATTCGAAGAGCTGACTCACTGGAAAAGACCCTGATGCTGGGAAAGATTGAAGGCAGGAGGAGAAGGGGACGACAGAGGATGAGATGGTCGAATGGCATCACTGATTCAATGCACATGAGTCAAACGAGCAAACTCTCAGAGACGGTGAAGGACAGGGAAGCCTGGTGTGCAGCAGTTCATGGAGTCACAAAGAGTCTTAACTATTGAATAACAACAATTGGACTTAACTATTGAACAACAATCCAGTTTTCTGAGAACTATTTGCTGAAAAGACTGCGCTTTTCTTATTGAATTGTATGGGGACCCTGTTGAAAATAAACTGATTGTAATGAGAATTTGTTTCTGGGCTCTCAATTTGCCTCCATGGATCTATGTTTATCCTTATGCCAGTATTACACCATCTTGATTACTGTAGCTTTGCAGTAAGTTTTAAAATCAGAAAGTGTGATTCCTCAAAGACTGTTCCTCTTTTTCAAGGTTGTGTAGCTATTGTGAGTCTCTTGCATTGTCATATAAATTTTAGGATCAGTTTGTCAATTTCTGCAAAGAAGCGGGCTGGAATTCTGATGGGATTGCATTGAGCCTGCAGATTAATTTGGGCTATTGCCATCTTGACAATACTCTGTATGTTCATCTTTCTATTAATACTTTTTTAGGTCTTCTTTAATTTCTCTTGACAATGTAACTTTCAGAGTTTGACTTGTACTTACTTTATTAACTTTATTCCCAATTATTATATCATTTTAGTGCTATTATAAATGGAATTGTTTTTCTTAATTTCATTTTCAAATTGTTCACTGCTAGTGCATAATAATACAATTGACTTTGGTGTATTGAATTTGTATCTTGCAACTTTGCTGATCTTGCGTATCAGTTCTAATAGATTTTTAGGGGATTCCTTGGGATTTTCTATATGATAGTGATATTTTTCCTTCTTCCTTCCCAATGTGGATGGGTTTTATTTCATGTTCTTGCCTAAATGCCCTGGCAATACACAGTTGAATAGAAGCAGCAAAACTGAATGTCCTTGACCTATTCCTGATCTCTGATTTTGCCTTGACTCCTATCAACCCCTCAAATAGACAACTATCACTAGATAAATGAAGTAGGGCCAGTATGGTATTGTAATTTCTCCTTGTAATTTAAAATTCCCTAAGATGATGGTAAGAGAGTAAATTGGTATAAGCCCTATTGTGGGTAGTTCAACAAAAATCTGTTTTACAAATGCACGTTCCCTTTGTCCTAGCTATTCCATCACTAGACCCATATCCTGCAGAGGTAGCTCCCTTTTATGAAAAATGATGGATGGACAAGTTTACTCAACAAGACACTATCTGTCACATCAAATGCACAACACCAAGGTTGGACTCAGTAAAGTGTAGGGCGTTTGAACAACGAAATTCTGTGTAGTTGAGAAGAGAATGTGGAATTTGTAATACATTAATATAGAAATACCTTAATACATTAAGCAAAAAACTCTAGATGCAAAAGACTATATGCTACTCTGTATTTTAAAATGGCAAGAAATGTATAAACAGATTTGCTCATACATGTGTAAAGTCTTTGGAAAAATACATTAGAAAATAGTAATAGTAAAAACAGGATACCAGAGGACACAGTAGGAAAAAGACAATGAACAGTAACCTTTTGTGTGCTTTCTCAATTTGACCCATGTAAACATGTGACCGATTCAGAAAACTAGCCTAAAAAGTGAAGAATAAAATCTAATGCCATAAAAGCCAGCAAACAGTTAACAGCAAGTTAAAGGACGTCTTTAAAGGACCAGAAAGAAGTGGTGACAGGTGGTATCGAGAGTTTAGACGCTGTCAGAGCCGCAGCTCTTTTTCTGAGTCTGCCGCTAACTAGAAACTTAGAGACAGAAGTCGCTTGACTTTTCTGGACTCAATTCCTTTGCTGGAAAGTTCTGTGGTCAGGCTAGTTTACAGATTACACAACTAACAGATTGAACGTCTTCTGAGGCCAACGCTATGCGCTCTCCTTTTTGTGCATTTGAATCTCAAAGCCACTCTACAAAAACAAGCTATTTCATTAAAACTTGGAAAGAGACTGTGTGATCTAACAATGCTACTTCTTTTTTCCTATTTATTTGGCCACACCGAGTCTCAGTTGCAGCACGTGGGGTCTAGTTCCCTGACGAGGGACGGAACCCGGCCCCCGCACTGGAAGCCTGGAGTCTTTAGCCACTGAACCACTGGGGATGGCCCTGAATGATTCTTTTAAATGACTTTTTTCTTAAATTTTACAAACAAGTAAGAAAACTGTCAACTTGGGAATATCGGGTTACTCTCGAAACCCTTCTGTGCCGGGGAAGAGAGCAAATACCACTAACCGAGCAGCCAAAGACCCACTACAGAAAGTGAAAGCACATCTCCTGGGCTCAGTTCCCCAAATGCGCTCACCATCAGTCAAAGGCTGCCACACAGGGCTGCGAGGAACTGCTCACGTCCCACAGTGACACTGAAGTTCTGTTACATTTAACACTGCTCTGAATACACAGACCACTGTTTGTTAAAAAGGTTTCTTGTAGCACTGACGGACATGCACTGCCATGTATAAAACAGAGCTAGTGGGGAGCTGCTGTACAGCACGGGGAGCTCAGCTCGGCGCTCCGGGATGACCTGGGGTGGAGTGGGGAGGGGGCCAGGGAGGCCCAGGAGGGAGGGGATGTGTGTGTACACAGAGCTGACTCGCTTCATTGTAGGGCGGGGCTAACAACACTGTAAAGCAATCATACTCCAATAAAAAACAAAAAAACATGTAAAGGGCATTATTTCAAAAATTGATGACATTGGACTATGGGATGTGAATAGGTAACAGTATCATATCAAAATTAAATTCCTAGATATTTATAAAAAAATCAAGATGAATGTAAGGATTTCATTAACTCATTTTATAAAAGGAGAAACACAGCTGTAGATACAGCTATTGGAGTCGTCCCTTTCCTAGCAGAAGGCAACCTGGGGCAGACATCCTTGCAGAAGCTGTGATCACCGACCACACACCACCCTCCCTTCTGTGCATTATTAACCTGACCGCATCAGTTTGCCGTGAACTGAATCCAGGTGCAAGCACAAGCTTGATCTGACCCAGGAGGAAAAATGGAGACACCTACGTTTAACCTACAGCTCAGCTCGAAACCCCTCCCAGTCTGTGTCCTCAGGGCTGAGGGCATTTCCCCAGCTCTGAGGTAGCTGGGCTGCGGCCCGCCTGACGCCTCAGCACTGAACTTTAGAATGACCGGGGCAAACGCAAGGCTGTGCGGTGAGATCAAGAGTGCACCAAGCTGTACTCTGCCCCAGCCTGGATTCTCCTGCTTGACCACCTGGAGTGGGGTGTGTGCAACTTGTATCCGGCTCCCAGTTTCTCTCCATCACGCCCCCAACCTGCCTCCCCGATGTGGCTTTTCTAACTCAGCACAGGTTCTGAGCAGCTTCTAAACAGAGGGAGCCAAAGCGCCTCCTCTCTGGCTGCCCCGAGCACCCTCTGCTATCTCGGGGTTCCTGCGCTGAGTTCTCTGACACTGGAGGAACCCGGGGGCTGAAGCACGTGGGGCCCCTGTGATCTGCGAACCAGGATGGGCAGGCGTGATGCAACCCCACGGTACCCGCGGCGCACGGCTCTCAGATCCGCCGTCAGGGCTCTTAGGAGACAGTTTAAACACCAGCTGCCTCCACCGGTGAGCGGTGGGGACTGCCCCTCCATCCTGCCTCATGCCCTGGGCCCTCCTACTGACTGAGATCACGCTGATAAACAAGGCTCTCCCGCACAAGCCTCTATTTCAAGCTCTGAGCTCAGAGTCAGGACACAGCAGAAATGTGGGCTGAAGCCCAAGAGCCACGGGCGGCAGCGGAGGTCGTGGGGCAATCCACCTGCCCCCGGAGCCACGTGAGTCAGCAGATCTGGGTGCCTGAGGTGTTCTCGGAAGAATGCATGAATCACCTGTGGACGTCAGCCAGCCTCCTCTCTCCGTCCCCTGACCTGGCTGGCACATAGGGACCCAGGTTTGGGCAGCTCAGGTGGCAGGCAGGGAGGCTATGCCTGTGCCCAGGATACAGGCTCCCTCTGACCAACAACCCAACCATTGCCACTGTGGTCGGTCCTACAGCACCTGCAGGGGTCTCAGCCGGCTCCCCGCGAGGGGCTAATTATTAACAGACCTGGCACCCTAAAGCGAAGGAGGAGAGAGCGACGTGCTTCCTGGACTTCATGCTCACTTAACCCGAATACAGCTGTGCCTTCCCTGCCCTGAAGGCCTCTGCAAGCGCACCACTGCATCCACGGCTGCGAGAAAGCCGAGCCCGCCGCCGGGCCACCACGAGGCGGCAGACCAAGGCACAGATCTGCGTCCCAGCACATGCAACAGGTGTGTGACCGAGGGATCCGTTGGTTTGACCACAGGCCTCACTGTTCCAAAGCAGCCACTAGGCGGAACGGTGGGGTGGCCTGATAAAGGCTTCTCTGGTGGCTCAGTGGTAAAGAATTCGACTGCCAATGCAGAAGACGCAAGAGATGTGGCTTAGATCTCTGGGGCAGGAAGATCCTCTGGAGAAAGAAATGGCAACCCACTCCAGGCTGGAAATCCCATGGACAGAAGAGCCTGGGGGGCAACAGTCCATGGGGTCACAAAAGAGTCGGTAAAGGCTCAGGTATGGCCTCAGCATGAGAAAAACACCTGCTCCTCCAGCAACACCTCGATTCATGCTCATCCCTGGGGTTTCTACACGCAGACTTGTTTCCTTTCAGCGTCGGGCGGTGGGGTCAATGTCAGCACGGTCGTCATGGCTTAGTGTCGTTTCTTCTTGGCCCCTTCATCAGCCCGCCCATCAGAGGCAGGACACATATGAATTTGGGTGTACATACGCAGATACGCAGGAGATGTGGGTTCAATCCCTGGGTCAGGAAGATCCCGTGGAGGACGAAATGGCAACTCGCTCCAGTATTCTTGCCTGGGACCCAAGGACAGAGGAGCCTGGCAGGCTACAGCCCACGGAGTTGCAAAGACTCGGACACGACTGAGCGCACACACACAAATATAAACATGCATCTGTTCAGTTCAGTCGCTCAGTCGTCTCCGACTCTGCGACCCCATAGACTGCAGCACATAAGGCCTCCCTGTCCATCACCAACTCCCAGAGTTTACTCAAACTCATGTCCATGGAGTTGGTGATGCCATCCAGCCATCTCATCCTCTGTCGTCCCCTTCTCCTTCTGCCTTCAGTCTTTCCCAGCATCAGGGTCTTTTCCAGTGAGTCAGCTCTTCGAATCAGGTGGCCAAAGTATTGGAGTTTCAGCTTCAGCATCAGTCCTTCCAATGAATAATCAGGACTGATCTCCTTTAGGATGGACTGGTTGGATCTCCTTGCAGTCCAAGGGACTCCCAAGAGTCTTCTCCAACACCACAGTTCAAAAGCATCAATTCTTCAGTGCTCAGCCTTCTTCACAGTCCAACTCTCACGTCCATACGTGACCACTGGAAAACCACAGCCCTGACTAGACGGACATGCGTGCACCCCTGCATTTACCCCTTCCTATAATACCTCTAAAAGAGCGTCAAGACAGCTTACTGCACGCTACCAAATGCTTCTCAGTTTAACAGTGGTGAAATTTTGCCCAAAGCTCCCCAGCAGAATGACACTTCTGTCTCATTTGCCAACAAAGCATCACGTAAGTGTGCCAGAACCAGTCTCTGGCAAAAGACACAGGACCATCGTGATTGGCTTAGAGCAACCATCCTCCCTATCGCCTCCACCCGGGGCTGGGGTCGGGGCCACCTCTCAAGCCCTCAAATCACACAGAGGAGGTGACATACCCAAGGGGAACGGGGCTTCTTACAGGAAGAAGGAAGGGCGGTGACAAGCGTGGCTATCAGAGCAGCAACTGATTGTATCTGCTGCATTAACCTGCAATCCGCACAGTGAAATGGGCTGAACCCTCTGAAATGAGGGAGACTTTGTGCGTCACATGCATAATTTTCCAGGGAGAGGATACACAGTGATCATCATCTCTCAGCAGGCTCATGGACCCGAGAAAATTTTATACCCGTTTTCCTTTTAAAGGAGCACAATCCTTCATCTTAAATTTACAGAGCACTAGGGTTTCCAGAAACACATGCCCTATTTCAGAAGATGCAAATGTCTTCCCGGTCTCATTAACCGGCTCCTAGGGCAGGAACCAGAAAACTGCGAGGCCTTTGTCAAACTACACTCGTCTCAATGTGACTCCTCCTTGAATTCGTCCCTAGAGACCGATTTTTCCGGCTTCTAGGGTAACTGTTGTTGTTTAGTTGCTAAGTCATGTCCGACTCTTTGCGACCCCATATACTGTAGCCCTCCAGGCTCCTCCGTCCATGGGATTTCTCAGGCAAGAAGACTGAAGTGGATTGCCATTTCCTCCTCCAGGGTATCTTCCCCACCCAGGGATAGAACCTGCGTCTCCTGCTTGGCAGGCAGGTTCTTCACCACTGAGCCACCTGGGAAGCCTCGGGGTGTTAAATCCTGAGCAAATCCGCTGTGTGGCCTGTTCAACACTCATTCTTCTAAAGGACAAGGGGACCGAGGGGGCGTCTACAAAGGGATGAAAGACACAGGATTGCAAATTCTCACGATGAAGAAGACAATTTGTGGCTTCAAAGTCAAAGAATCAAAGCCAAGGCTGGACGTGGGGCTGAAACCAACACACTATTGTAAAGCAATTACGCTTCAATTAAAAGTAAATTTAAAAAAATTTACGATATCCTCCCAACTCAGCATTAAAAAAGTCGAGGCAGCTTGTCCGTTTCACTGTGTCTTCAGGGTTTTCTCCCAATGGCCCCAAGTGCGCTGTTCAGAGTCCTAGACGCACGACCATCACTTGGGTCAGCTGTGGGGTCGGAAAGAGATGGAACCGTCTGGAGCTTTCATCTTCCAGCGCTCCCTCAGCTGTTCCATTTCTCTATCTGAAAAGGCTTCACAAATACAAAGGCATTGGCAGCAGCCACTGCAGGGGAGGGAGGGGCGGGGCATTATGAAGCCTGTGCCCTTGGGTGTGGCTGTGACATTTTTGCCAGGCAGACAACTGCTGTGCAGACAGAGATGAAATTATAGAATCCAGATTCACCCTGTAGCCACCTCGGCCGCAGGGGGACCCTATAAAATGACCATCCCGGACGGGACATTTTGGAGAATGAAAGAGGATACTGTTGAGCATGAAACCAAGACAAGTGATGTGAGGACGGGCAGGCCCCGCTAGTCAGAGGCACGGCCTCCTGCTGGTCCGTGCTTGATAATACTACTCTCCTCTGCTTTGGTCTGTGTCCTTCACCCAGAGCTTGGCATGTAGCTTACATTGCGTTAAACGTAAACGTCGCCATTCCCTTCTCCAGGGGATCTTCCTGCCCCAGGGATCAAACCTGGGTCTCCGGCATTGCAGGCAGATTCCTTACCTTCTGAGCCACCAGGGAAGCCCCATTAAACATCACAGAGAATGCAAACCAGCAACTAAAATCACAGAGCATACCATAACACATCATGACCGGGAAAGTCTGCTCACAGGGAGCCTTCCGTCTTCACTGCAACAGGACTCTGGCTGTCTTTGAGCGACAGCCATGCTGGTAGCCTTGCCATTGAAACTACCTGACGTTCACTCTGACTAAGGCATGAAGACCATGTGCATGCTTTGGTTTTTAAATCTTTGATCCAGAATATACCCGAGTGACTCACTGGACTATTTTGGTCTTGGGAATCAAGCTGCAGTGGGTCTTGCTGCAACCAACACGTGTCGGGGTAGACAGAGGACCTCCTAAGAAACCATGAGAACACGTGCGGAGACCAGGGGATCCTGCAGACCCGATGGGGCAGGCACCGCTCGAAAACCTCCTGAGCCCTGATCATATTCCTGTATGTTAAGTCATCTCCAAATCCTCTCCGGGGTCAACAATCATTTATGTACATTAACCCCTCTTCTCCAAGTCCTCTTGGCTAAAACAACATCTCAAATCTAGGACTCTGGGTTTCTAGCTTCTTCATCACTGGCCAAAATAAAAAATAAAAATAAATTTTAAAAGATATCTTACCAGGGAGGCTTAAAGAATAATAAAACACTTTTAAAAACATACAGCACTGGATTTCTGAGCTCACAAGTAAAAATACTGATTATAAAAATTTAGAGAATAAAGAAAGGGGCAAAGAAGAAAATTAAAATTACCCAAATGAATCCCAACCACCCAGGCAAAGCTAACGTTAGTATTTCAGTGCATGACTCTGCAGACTATTTTTGTGCGTATATCTTTAACTATTTAATATATATATGTTAACATAGATACAGAAATTTCTCATACAATCCAGACCTCTCTGTGTATGTAATTTTAATACCGCTTTTATCCCTTAGCATTTTATTGTGACTATTTTCTGCAGACACTAACCATAGTTTTGTAAACGTTTTCTTTTTTTAGTTGCAAAATATTCCATTCAAATGGAATATGCAAACACGGGTTGTAAAGATGACTATTTATACATAATTGTTAAGTGACCAGTGGCACAGCCAGCATGCCTTGGTTGCAATGAAATACGTTTGGCTCTTTTAAACAAAACACAAGTGGGAAATGATATGCTAAGTCACTCAGCTTCAAGAACTTACAGTCAATCCACTTAGAAAAAATTCAAGACCTCTGAAGTGGACAGAGATCCAAATGAGGGTGGTATGAGACACATTTCTGTATAGGCTGACCAGAGAAGACACTCTGGGAGGGAAGGTTTGCCGATACTCCAGCTCCTAGCTTGTGTGTTTATTTGCCTGCACCGAGTAGTGGTGGTGGCATGCAGAATCCTTAGCTGCAGTACGTGGGGTCGTTTCCTGACCAGGGATTGAACCCGGGCCTCCTGCATTGGGAGTGTGGAGTCTCAGCCCCTGGACCACAGGGGAAGTCTCAATAATTTTAAAATCATACATCATTACTCTAAACATTGTTATGCTTTCTGCAGGCTTTGCCCTGCGCCAGGGAACGCCCATATGTCCTCAGCGGTGTCGGATCCCTGTAACCCCATGGGCTGCAGCCTGCCAGGCTCCTCTGTTCACGGGATTTCCCAGGCAAGAATGCTTGCATGGGTACCCATTCCCTGGGAAATCCCACAGACAGAGGAGCCTGGCAGGCTACAGTCCACGAGGTCACAAAGAGTGGGACACAACTGAAGTGACTGAGCACACACACACACATACAGCATAGCGTTTCCAGGATGTTCCGTGTTGTCTCAGCAAAAAGCCTGAGTCGAAAACCATTGCTTAATACTCAACCCGGCGGCAGTGAACGTGGAAGGGAACGCAGTCCTGAGCCTCTAGAAGAACCAACCAACACACAATTAAAGGAAGCTCGCCACAATGGCATTCACAGCTCCACACAACCCTCTTCCTTCCTCCCCTGCCCCCTTGATCATCTCAAACCTTCCTAGTCACAGATCACACACTTCCTAACAAACATCAGCCCATAAGCACCAAACAACGTGATGCCTGCGGAGCAGGCCAAGCAGGTGTTTTTCAGTATTAGATACAACAGCAGCTCAAGATTCCTCCCCAAGAAGTGTTGTTGTTGTTCAGTCGCTAAGTTGTGTCTGACTCTTTGAGACCTCATGGACTGCAGCACACCAGGCTTCCCTGTCCATCACCATCTCCTGGAGCTTGCTCAAACTCATGTCCATCAAGTCGGTGATGTCATCCAGCCATCTCATCCTCTGTCACCCCCTTCTCCTCCTGCCCTCAATCTTCCCCAGCACCAAGGTCTTTTCCAATGAGTCAGCCTTTACATCAGGTGGCCAAAGTATTGGAGCTTCAGCTTCAGCATCAGTCCTTCCAATGAATATTCAGGGCTGATTTCTTTAGGATGGACTCGTTTGATCTTGCAGTCCAAGGGACTCTCAAGAGTCTTCTCAACACCACAAATTGGTCCTGAGAAGTATTAAAACACCCAGCATTAAAGTATTAAAAGTATTAAGTATTAAAAGATCCCAGCATTCTTGTCTTTTCCTATGCGTGTTTGTTATATATGGTCACTCATCCTCTGTTTGGAGAAGGCAATGGCACCCCACTCCAGTACTTTTGCCTGGAAAACCCCATGGACAGGGGAGCCTGGTAGGCTGTAGTCCATGGGGTCGCTGGAGTCAGACACGACTGAGCGACTTCTCTTTCACTTTTCCCTTTCATGCATTGGAGAAGGAAATGGCAACCCACTGCAGTGTTCTTGCCTGGAGAATCCCAGGGACGGGGAGCCTGGTGGGCTGCCGTCTCTGGGGTCGCACAGAGTCGGACACGACTGGAGCGACTTAGCAGCAGCAGCAGCAGCAGCAGCACCCTCTGTTGTTGTTTAGTCGCTAAGTGTGTCCAATTTTTTCGACCCCATGGGCTGTAGCCAGCCAGGCCCCTCTGTCCATGGAATTCTCCAGGCAAGAACACTGGAGTGGGTTGCCATTTCCTTCTCCAGCGGATCTTCCTGAGCCAGGGATCAAGTCCACGTCTCCTGCATTGGCGGGCAGATTCCTTACAGCTGAGCCACCAGGGAAGCCCACGAAGGACAAGATTTGCCCAGAAATACCAGAACCGCATCATTCAGAGGGACACAAGCAGGCCACAAACACCCCCTGGCCTGTAGACGAACGATGAAGCTGTAGCTCAGCACGCTTAAGAACTCTAGCCAAAGCCCTCAGACTAACACAGGCTAGAAGTGGGGCTCGAACCAAGGTCCTTTGGGCTGGGGGTCTAGAGTTCAGTCTAGAAACTACTTCTGTCGTTGCCCCAGGGGGGACGGAGGCGGCTCCACGCAGACCCGGTAGCACCGAAAAGCACAGTGTGTTCTGGTGTCGTTTTATGGTAGCACTGCCTGTTCTGGAATCCAGAGAGCAGCCAAGCTTCTCCCGGCGGCTGGAATGTCCTTGCGACACAGGTCAGCAGACCAGAGTCCATGCCCCGTAGAGAAGATGCTGAGCTGCCCCTGCTCACTGAGGCGGCGGCCCGCACTGTCGCTCCGGCCGGCTCTGCCCCCGGCGGGATCCAAAGCCCGCTGGTGAGGGGCTCTGCGCACGGCCAGGGGCTGCAGGCAGGGCATGGTGCAGCCTGGCGTTTGCACGTTCCGACCCCGAGGGCGTGCGACTCATTCCCAGGGCGAGCAGAAAACCCCCCTCACTTCACCTTCCTTTCCAAACCGCCTGCTTTCGGATTTCTACACAGAAATTCTGACTGAAACTGACTTCGTGCTTTCTGCAAAAGAAAGCAATCTGACTGCCAAGCAGGGAGGAAAAGTTATGGAAAGTGGTGCACAGCACATAGCTGGCTTCTGGTTTTTTTTTTTTTTGGTGACGTGTGATTGACAATTAAAGTGGAATCTCGCTGGCCTGGGCTCGTTCCTGGCCGCTCCGGAGCCAGAGAAGCTGGTGACAGTTCCCATAACTATCAGAACCAGACTTGGAACAGAAGGCAGAGGCCCCAGCTGACCTCCGCCGGCCGAGGGGCACCTCGGGGGTGCTGGGCAGCAGCTCCCCGGAGAGGCCCCCGGAGGCCAGAGCACCCCGTGGCTTTCTCAGCAGCCCGCCTTCCCAAACCAGCTCAGCCCAGAACAAAAACGACCCTGTCAGGCATCACAAACAGTGGGAAAAACACGCCTGTGGACAAAGCAAGGCCATTCAGCGGCCCCCGAGGGCTGTTTCCCACCCCTCGGGCACAGGGACCCAACAACACCCGCAGAGTCCGCTGTAGAAAGGGAAAGAAAGACACGTCTGTGGGAGGAGGAAGGCGTGAAGTCCAGGGCAAGCTGTTTCTCTTGTTCTTTCCATTTCACTGCGACCACGTGCTGCCGCTGGGCAGGCTGCGGGCTGAGCCAGGGGTGCCCACAAGAGGTTTAGAAACCGTGTCACATGGACCCCTAGGGACCACGGGGGAGTGGAGTATAACACGGACAGGAAGCGAGGGTTGTCCTTCAGTCGCTCAGTCGTGTCCGGCTCTTTGAGACCCCATGGACTGTAGCACGCTAGGCCTCCCTGTCCATCACCAACTCCCGGAGTTTACCCAAACTCATGTCCATTGAGTCAGTGATGCCATCCAGCCATCTCATCCTCTGTCATCCCCTTCTCCTCCTGCCCTCAGTCTTTCCCGGAATCAGGCTCTTTTCCAGTGAGTCGGCCACAATCAGCTTCCAAGATGCTCTAGTATGTGTAGGGATCGACTCATTCCACTTTGCCCCGGACATTCCTGGTTTTGAAACTGAAAGCCCGCTGGACATCGGGCACTGCATGCAGGATCTCAGTTCCCCAACCAGGGATTGAACCCTTGCCTCCTGCAGTGGGAGCATAGAGCTCCAACTACTGGACCGCCAGGGAGTTCCCCAACTTTCAACTTTAATAAAAATTTATAAACCAAAACAAAACCAAAAACACTGAAAGTCCAGTCCCAGTTCCCCGGGAACCCACTCAGTCCCTGGCAGATCGGTAGGGTTTGTCATCCTGTAACTAACAAAGATCCAGATTATAGATTTTACAGCTCATGTTAACAAGTATAAGATAAAGAAGAACAAAGGAACCATCATTAAGTCAGAGATTCTTAGGACTTTGTGTTCACGTCTATTCAACTGTCACAGTATTTCTATGAGGTCCATTTTACAGATAAGTAAACTGTGTACAGATGTGAGAGTTGGACTATAAAGAAGGCTGAGCGCTGAAGAACTGATGCTTTTGAACTGTGGTGTTAGAGAAGACTCTTGAGAGTCCCTTGGACTGCAAGGAGATCCAACCAGTCCATTCTGAAGGAGATCAGCCCTGGGATTTCTTTGGAAGGAATGATGCTAAAGCTGAAACTCCAATACTTTGACTACCTGATTTGAAGAGCCGACTCATTGGAAAAGACCCTGATGCTGGGAAAGATTGAGGGCAGGAGGAGAAGGGGACGACAGAGGATGAGACGGTTGGATGGCATTGCTGACTCAGTGGATATGAGTTTGAGCACACTCCAGGAGACAGTGAAGGACAGGGAAGGCTGGCCTGCTGCCGTCCACGGGGTCACAAAGAGTCAGACACAACTTGGTGACTGAAGAACAACAACAGAGAATCAGACTCCCCAGGTGGCTTAGAGGGTAAAGAAACTGCCTGCAATGCAGGAGACCCGGGTTCGATCCCTGGGTTGGGAAGATCCCCTGGAGAAGGAAATAGCAACCCACTCCAGTAGTCTTGCCTGAAAATTTCCATGGACAGAGGAGCCTGGTGGGCTGTAGCCCTTGGGGTTGAAAGAGTCAGACACGACTGAGTGAACATGCTCGAAAACTTAGAATCAGAAAGCCAAGTGCCACAAGGCTGCATGACAACTAGTCATCAGGAGAAAGCTCATAAGCATCACTTGACTTGTCTCATCTTGAGAGGGCAGCTTGCAGCCCTTAAGGGAAGGTCCGCCGAGTGTGCGGCTTTCCCATATGCGAAACTGAGGCAGTGCACCCCTAAACGCCAAACCTACAGCTTGCTGCATCCCAAGACAGCAGAATTTATCACCTCAGACGAGAACGAACGGCTCTCTCTCTTTAAGTATGTTTTACCTGGGGCTACAAATGTTTGTTGGCGTAATTAATTACTATTCTTCCCCAAACATATTTTTTTAATCATTCATAGAATTTCACACATTAGAATCTTCCCTAATTCAATGTCATCACGATCTTCGGTTACACTAACCTTTAGCTGCTCTCCTAGAAATCCACATTCTTAAGTGTGAAACGTGCAGATTCAAATATAAGTTTAGTTAGAATACCATGACTGTCATCAAGATGCTTTGGGGCCTTTGGACAGGAAGCACACCTTTACAAATTCTTCTGTATTTCTGAAACGCGCAGTAGAGACACTGAATGCCCTCTGAAAGCACGCACATCTCCCCGTTTTTCTGAGCCTCCCTGTGGTTTGTTCTGGACGGTGGGATGTGAGTAGAAACGGCAGGTGCCCCTTCTAGTTCAGGAATCAGTGAAAAGCCCAGGCTGGAATCTCTGGTCCCCTCCTCTCCTGCCACAGACACCTTCAACACCCACTTGCGGTACATGGCGTTTCTGCAAGAGCGCAGTCGGAGCCTCGTCCAGCTGTACCCGACGTGAAGTGAGTAAAAGAGCACTTGTGTGAGGTCACTGAGGGTCGCTGGTTACTGCCTCACCCCAGGGGAGCTCATCCGGGCGACCTTCTTCTTCCTTCCTATTTTTCTCAATTATGAAATTTCTTGCATGGGTCTTAAGAAAAAACATCCAAACTTAAAATAAGGCAGGAGGGACTTCCCTGGTTGTCCAATGGCTAAGACTCCATGTTCTTCAAGATAGGGGAGCCCAGGTTCGATCCCTGGTCGGGGAACTATATCCTGCATCCTGAAACGAAGAGTGAGCACGCTGCAACTGCACACGATCACCCTGGCCGCTGGACTGGCCCACGTGATCAGTTCTCGTCACTGAAATACGAGACGTGAAATACGTCACTTCCGGGCTGAGGCAGCAAGATGCGCCGTCGTCATGGAGACGGGGGACAAGGCCATCTTCTCCAGATGGTACGACCACACGATGACAGAGCCGCAATCCGGCCGGGTCACTGAGTCATTGTGTGGGGCGGGGTTTCCTGACGATTCATTTGGGACATAGGGCATGAGCAAGGAATAATATTTTTCTTGTATTAAGCCACTGAAATGTGAAGGTTTTCTGCAAGCTAGTCTAAGCGGGTGAGTATAGTAAGAATAATAACTCCGTTTCAATGAAAAGATAACTGGAGTCTTGAGAATTCATACCCCAATGTTTCTTCATCAAATCGACCATTGCCTAATTATTGGGTTGGCCAAAATTTTCCTTCAGGTTTTTCCATGAGATATTAGGGGAAAATCAGAAAGAACATTTTGGCCAAAACAATACTTCTTTTAAAACTTTTATTTTATATTGGAATAAAGTTCTTGAGTGCCCCTTGGACTGCAAGGAGATCAAACCAGTCCATCCTAAAGGAAATCAATCCTGAATATTCATTGAGGGACTGATGCTGAAGCTTTAATACTTTAGCCACCTGATGTGAAGAACCAACTTGTTGGCGAAGACCCTAGTGCTGGGAAAGATTGAAGCGGGGAAGAGAAGGGGACGACAGAGGATGAGATGGTTGGATGGCATCACCAACTCAATGGACATGAGCTAGAGCAAACTCCGGGAGATGGTGAAGGACAGGGAAGCCTGGCGTGCTGCAGCCCATGGGGTCGCAAAGAGTTAGACATGACTGAGTGACTGAACAACAACAAAAAACAGTTGAACAATGTTGTGCTGCTGCTGCTAAGTCGCTTAAGTCGTGTCTGACTCTGTGTGACCCCACAGACGGCAGCCCACCAGGCTCCCCCGTCCCTGGGATTCTCCAGGCAAGAACACTGGAGTGGGTTGCCATTTCCTTCTCCAATGCATGAAAGTGAAAAGTGAAAGTAAAGTCGCTCAGTCCTGTCTGACTCTTAGCGACCCCATGGACTACAGCCCACCAGGCTCCTCCGTCCATGGGATTTTCCAGGCAAGAGTACTAGAGTGGGGTGCCATTGCCTAGTTTAAAACTAATTCAGTTATCCACATGCATGTATCTATTCTTTTTCAGATTCTTTTCTCATATAGGTTATTCCCCTGTGTTGTACAGCAGGTCTTTGCTGATTATTTATTTTATATATAGTAGCCTGTATATGTTAATTCCAACCTCCTAAGTTATTCCTACCCACCATGCTTCCCCATGTCTGTGACTCTGTTTCTGTTTTGTAAATAAGTGCATATGTATCTTTTTTTTTTTAGATTTCACATATATGTGATATGCTATTTGTCTCTGTCTGATCTATTCACTTCGTATGACAATCTCAGAACTTTAAATTTTTGTATAAATTGATGAGATGTGGAGTTTAGAGGACACGCTGCCCCACAACAGAAGACTGAACCAACTAAAAAAATCACCAAATAACGTTTTACTACAATCTAAAAAGAATTCCATGCACACAGCTCAAACGAGTTTAGATGACAGAATTCTACAGGAATGAAACAAGAATTACGACGACAATAACCGTGAACAGCAATAATGATATAAATACATCAGCTGAGGGCCTATGATACCCCCAGAACTACATTCTTTGTTTTATTTAGCTATGACATGTAATAATCCTCACAACAAAGTTAACAAATTAGATACTGAAGCAAACAGCTGGCTGCCCACTCAGTGTGCTAACAAAATCAAAGCTTTTCTGAAAACGGGTGGCAGAGATGATGGCACCTCCACCAGCCTCAGGAGATGAAAAGCAATTAATGAGTTCATGTCTGGCACACACCCCTAGATATAATAATGATATTTACACTTTCCCAAGGTTAAGAAAACCAGTCAATCCTAAAGGAAATCAACCCTGAATATTCACTAGAAGGACTGATGCTGAAGCTCCAATACTTTGGTCATCTGATGCAAAGAACTAACTCATTGGAAAAGACCCTGATGCTGGGAAAGATTGAGGACAGGAGGAGAAGGGGGCGACAGAGGATGAGATGGTTGGATGGCATCACCGACTCAATGGACGTGAGTTTGAGCAAACTCTGGGAGATGGTGAAGGACAGGGGAGCCTGGCGTGCTGCAGTCCATGAGGTGCCAACGAGCAGGACAGGACTTAACAACTGAACAACAAATGTTAAAAAAAAGAAAGAGGAGCCTAAAACAGAGACTAGAGGTGGCTTACAAAGCCCAGATAGTCACGGACTCTTTACCAAGAAAAGCTGGCTAACCGCTAGCTTACACCAACCACGGTAAACTAACCCCTCCTGCAGATATGGGTTTGAGGGGGAAATAAAGAACAGCATTCAGCTCCAGGTTTGAAATCTGAGAAGTCGGCTGGGAGCCCCTGAAAAGCTTTTCCTTCCTGATTAAAACAAGACCCAGAGGAGAAATGACCCCCTTCTTTTCCAGCCCTTTGAAGTCGTCAGGTGCTTGCTGTGGTTCAGTGGCTCAGTTGTGTCCGACTCTGCGACCCCATGGACTGCAGCAGGCCAAGCTCCTCTGTCCTTCACGATCTCCCGGGGTTTGCTCAGATTCATGCCCATTGGGTCAGTGGTATGTAGCCATTTCATCCTCTGCTGCCCCTTCATGATATTTAGGGCCAGAGAGCAACCATACCAGAAAGAAAAAGCCAAGGAAGTCACAAACTGAAGAGATTCCCGCCCAAGCTGGAGCGTGGTTAAATGACTGACTTAAGGAACTCTGGAATGCGGGTGCCACCCCAGGTATCTTTGTGTAAGAAAGCTCTGCTGCTGCAACCACTTCTGTCAGGATTCAGCTAGTGCAGGCGACAGAACCCTACTCTCTTTCCACTGTCCCTCAGTAAAGGACATCACATCCCCAGTAAAATGGAAGCGGAGAAGCTGCTCTCAGCAGTGTCCTCCTTCAGAACAGGTAGGGGGTCCCCCACACGCCCCCAGCTCAGGTCTCTCTAACTCTCGCTCAGGAAACCAAGCTCCAAATCTTTGAAATTCAGCCTTGAATAGTATTAACAAATGCTCCAGCAATCCCCACGTCACAAGGTTAGAATCTTGCATTTATAAAAAGATTTTTGTGAGCAAAATGCTGTTGACGCCATCCCTTAAAAATGTTGCTACTTATGAAATACTATCCCCAGACATGTATGTTCAAAATAACCTCGATATCTCTTTATAAAAGTTCCTTGAGTGTACCTTTTCAATTGCCCTGAGTCTCCCTAACATGAAACAAAAGTCACCTTGAGCTCGGTCAGTCAGGCTCTCGGTAAGAAATGTCATCAAACGTGTACGCGCCCATGACAACGTGAGAAGGTTATTCCCTCTGGCACGGTCGGAACATCTGTGCTGATCATTTACTCTGGTCAAGACTGGCTCCTGGGGATAATGACTTAATCACTGGAGCCTGGGAGCTTTCACCAAGCTCAGAGGCTGTCACTGCACCGGGTGATGGAAAAGCCACTGCTGGCTAACAGACACGGGCCAAGTTACAACACCTTCCCGATCCTTCTCTGCTTGCCTCCACAGAAACACAACAAAGGATGCCTACTATGGCACTGGGAGCTGAGTTTGTCTGAGTACAGCCCTTAAAAGCTGAAGACTTCTATAGTCATGGTTGTCACCTGCCAGGCATCAGAACCTTTCAATTCAAGGCAGTGGTTTTTAACCTTGGCTGTACTTTCCCATCCCCAGGGAGCTTTAAAACATGCTGATGCCTGGACCTACCTCTGGAGTTCTGATTACTTGTTCCAAATGCAGCCTGGGCACTGGTGTCCAAAAGATCCCCCAGGTGATTCCAATACACAGTCGATGTTGAGAAACACTGACCCAAGGTCAACGGCAAATAGAAGAGTATGTAATTACAGAGCTACACCCAAGAGAAAAATAACTAAACTGCATTTAACAGAGGGCTAATAGAGAGGAATAGAAAAGGTTCCTTCCACTATGTAGCACTTCCAAAAAGAACAGGAAATCAATTACTATTAATCAACAAGCAACTCAAAAATACACACACACACTGCAAATTATTTAAAGAAAGGACAAAAAAAGTAAAATAAAATGAGGGACTTTAGCTACATAAATTATAGGTTGTGCTATGCTGTGTCATGAAATCAAAAGACGCTTACTCCTTGGAAGGAAAGTTATGACCAACCTAGATAGCATATTCAAAAGCAGAGACATTACTTTGCCAACAAAGGTCCATCTAGTCAAGGCTCTGGTTTTTCCAGTGGTCATGTATGAGTGTGAGAGTTGGACTGTGAAGAAAGGTGAAAGCCGAAGAATTGATGCTTTTGAGCTGTAGTCTTGGAGACTCTTGAGAGTCCCTTGGACTGCAAGGAGATCCAACCAGTCCATCCTAAAGGCAATCAGTCCTGGGGGTTTGTTGGAAGGACTGATGTTGAAGCTGAAACTCCAATACTTTGGCCACCTCACGTGAAGAGTTAACTCATGGGAAAAGACCCTGATGCTGGGAGGGATTGGGGGCAGGAGAAGAAGGGGATGACAGAGGATGAGATGGCTGGATGGCATCACCGACTCAATGCACATGAGTTTGGGTGGACTCCCGGAGTTGGTGATGGACAGGGAGGCCTGGTGTGCTGGGATTCATGGGGATGCAAAGAGTCGGACACGACTGAGTGACTGGACTGAACTGAACTGATGCTGTGTTTATGAATTTATTAATAATTTTTCTTTCCAATTCGATTTCCCCTTAGAAACAGAAGTTATTTAAAGAGTGATGTTTCCATTGTTTTAAAAAAATGTGTTCACTTTTTTTTTTTTGCTAGTAATTTCCTACTGTGTTGCAGTAGGCTTAGTGACTGTGGCCTATAAATCTCTATTTAGGGAACTCTCTTTTTTTGGCTGAGTTTTACATAATCCATACTCTGTGAAAAGCAGAAAAATGGATAAGTAAAGTTGCTTGAAGCACACACCCACAAAAGAAAGGTCGGGGGCTTTCGCCAGTGGTCCTGTGGTTAAGACTCCATGCTTCCACTGCAGGGGCACAGGCTCGATCTCTGATCAGGGAACGAAGATCCCACATGTCATATGGCACGGCCAAAAGTAAATAAAAATAAAAATAAATAAAAGAGAGAGGTGGCCAGAAGGAGACCAAATTAAGGAAAGGAAATGAGCACGCTGGGCCGCGTTGGTCATAAGCATCACCTGCAGCCCCCTATCCACACCTTCAAGCACACGTCAAAGTCTTGTTTACTTTAAAGTGAACCCACCTCCTCAAGACCCTAGTCCAGGGGTCAGCAAACTGCCTCCGAGGGCCCGATTTGGCCTGTTGCCTGTTTGGGTAAATAAAGTTTTGCTAGAATGTCACGCGCTCACTCACCGACTCATGATCTGCCTGCTTTCAGCCCACAGCAGCAGGGCAGGGGTGCACACGGAGCCAGACGCCCGCAGACCCGGCCGTCTGGCCTTTGGGGGAACAGTGTGCAGACCACGGCTCATGTCCACAGTCTGGGATTCTAGTATCAGGCACTAAAGTGCCACCTTTCATGCTTTGCCCACAGGTGCTGAGGAGTCTCCTTCTGTCCAGCCATGTTTTATTCACTCCCCTCTCTGGTTCTCATCCGAAGGATGCTCCCCAAACACCTCCTGTGTGAAAAACGCCCCTCTCCGATCTTTTTCCTGAGGGACAAGACCATAGACACAGAGCCCGCTTTCTAACTGTGCATCTGACCACGCTGCGCCCCTGCCAACCGGCGCTGACTTCCCCTCGCCTGCACTCAGGGGTCCTGAAGAACAATGGACCCCATGACACCCAAGCGCATCGCAAGCGCATCGCCAGCAGCAGAGCCCTGAGAAAGCAGCTCTCTGGGGGAGGAACGCTCAGATATTTGCCAATTTCCATGGTGTAAACATTTCCACCAGTGTCCATTTCAAACTACCCACAGTTTGACAACCAGCTTGCAAAACACGGTTGCTTAGTCACTAAGTTGTGCCTGACCCTTTGTGACCCCATGGACTGAAGCCCACCAGGCTCCTCTGTCTGTGGGATTCCCCAGGCAAGAATACTGGAGTGGGTTGCCATTTCCTTCTCCAGGGGATCTTCCTGACCCAGGGACTGAACCTGGGTCTCCTGCAGTGGAAAGCAGAGTCTTTACCACTGTCGCCTGGGAATCCCTGCAAAACGACAGGCTATTTCATAAATGGCTCTCATGAACCGGACATGAGCCAGCTCCAGCGAGCTGCTGATGACCCCTGACCGGTCGCCGCCGTCCCTCACTCACACCTCACTCCAGTCGGGACAAATCCTCGCTGCTCCCAGACCACCGGGAGGCTCTGAGGTCCCACGCCCTCACTCAGGGCGCTTCCTCTGTCTAGACTAGGCTTCCTTTCCCGACTGACTCACGAAGACCGACTCAGAGTTCTGGATTCGGCTCAAATCAAATCATTTCCACAAACATTTTTCAAGATTCACCTCTACTCATTCCATTTAAATAGAATAGAATCTGTTTAAATAGAATCCTCCTGCTTTTGCGTCCACAAGTACCAAAAATACCTTCCCGTCACTGTCTTCCCATTACATTTCATGATATACACTTTTGGGCATGTGTCCCAAGTCGCTTCAGTCGTGTCCGACTCTTTGCGACCCTATGGACTGTAGTTCCTCAGGCTCCTCTGTCCGTGGCATTCTCCAAGCAAGAATACTGGAGTGGGTGCCATTTCCATCTCCAGGGGATTTTCCAGACCCAGGGATCAAACCCACGTCTCTTACGTCTCCTTCATTGGCAGGTGGGTCCCTTACCTCTAGCACCGCATGTATATTTACAAAGCTGTACAGTCTGGACTGTAAAGACTGAGGGCAGGTCTATTTTATATTTTTCTGGCACAAATGCATGCGTGCGTGCTCAGTCGTGTCCGACTGTTTGGGACCCTATGGACTGTAGCCCACCAGATTCCTCTGTACCTGGAATTCTCCAGGCAAGAATACTAGACTAGATTGCCATTTCCTTCTCCAAGGGCTCTTCTCAACCCAGGGATCAAATCCACGTTTCCTGCATTGCAGGCAGATTCTTTACCATCTGAGCTACCTGAGAAGCCCTATAGATTATATTATTATATATAATTTTAGTAACATAATATTATAATATATGTAACATGTTATAAATATATTAAACATTATATAATTGTAATAATGCATTGTATATAATATGATATTTTACATATAAAGAATGTTTCAGATAATACAGAATCTTCACATCAACTCTATGTCCAGGGTACTCCTGTTATCCCCATTTCAGAGATTGAAGATGTCAAGTCATTTGCCCAAGGCCACACAGCTAATTGGGCTTCACTGGGAGCTAAGTCAGTAAAGAATCTGCCTGCAGTGCAGGAGACCTGGGTTCAATCCCTGGGTTGAGAAGATCCCCTGGAAAAGGAAATGGCAACCCACTCCGGGATTTTTGCCTGACGAATCCCATGGACAGAGGAGCCTGGCGGGCCATAGTCCACGAGTTTGCAAGAGTCAGATACAACTTAGGGACTAAGCCACCACCACCGCCACACGGCTAATCAGAGGGGAACCAGGATTTAAACCCAGGCTCTTCATCACGGTGAGAGGAGACAACCAGGCTCCTCTACGACATCTTACCACTGTCGAGAGGTGGGTCCCTCCTGGAGCTCTCCGAGGGGAGTGCTGGCCTCTGGCCCAACCTTGGCTTTGATCAGGCACAGCTGAGCACGCGCATGGCCCTGCCACACCCGCACACACTGCAGTCGTCGGGGGAGCCTTTCCTCAGCAACTCACCAGGTGGAAAGCTGTGAACCCTCAGGACAAAAGAAGCCAGAGGCAAGAAAGGAAAGCAAAGCACCTCCCTCATCAGCAATGAACACAAACTCTCTGAACCTTGCTAGAAGGAGCCTCGAGGAGGCAAAGCACCACAAGGACGTCGGGCCATGCAAACAGCTCGTCCACCGACCACAGGAAGGAGCCTCGAGTCACCTGGAGATGCTGAAGAGGGCCCAAGGGTCGGGATGCGGCTGAGTTGACAAACAGAAGCAAAGTACAAAGAAGTGTGGGAAGAGCCGTGGCCAGCAGTGGCCACCTTCGAGTGAGCGAGCGCAGGACGGCGCAGTGACCGCAGCGGCCAGAGGGACAGCAGTGGGAGTCACGAGCCGCCCACACCGCCAGGAACCAGCCCAGGACCCAGTGACCTCTCCCTGGCCCCCGCGCCCAACAGACCAGCAAGGTGGTCATGTTTCTTATATAAAAACGACTGCACAAGAAGAAAAAAGGCTGCCTTTTCATTAAGAGTTTCATGAAAAACAGAGTTCAGCGAGGCCTCCACACTTAGAAAGCTCCTTGTTGTTCAGTCACTAAGTCTGTCTGACCCCATGGGCCGCAGCACGCCAGGCTTCCCTGTCCTCCACTATCTCCTAGAGTTTGCTCAAACTCATGTCCATTGAGTCCATGATGCCATCCAACCATCTCAGCCTCTGTCGTCCCCTTCTCCTCCCACCTCCAATCTTTCCCAGCATCAGGGTCTTTTCAAATGAGTCAGTTCTTCACATCAGGTGGCCAAAGTATTGGAGCTTCAGCTTCAACATCAGTCCTTCCAATGAATATTCAGGGTTGATTTCCTTTAGGATAGACTGGTTTGCTTTGACTTTAGTTGTTTAAAAAATGCTGAGAATATTTCCCTACAAATCTGGATAAGGGAGCCAGCTGGTTGACTTTATGATGGGCTCGGGAGTCCTGGGGACACAACGAGGAAGACAAGACAAAGGAGAGAGATGCTGCGACCGCAGCACGGTGCGTCTGTCCTGCCTCCTGAAGGACCGAGCGTGGAAGGAGCCTCGCTGTTTCTGGCCGAGGCTGCCGGACTTGCTTCCCTGCTCCTGACCCTGTGTCTCTCTGCTGCCTTCCATTCACGGCATCCCGGTTTCAGGGTTTTGTTTTGTGTGTGTTTCTGTGTGTCTGTTGGCTGTGCCGCGCGGCATGTGGGATCTTAGTTCCCAACCCGGGACTGAACCTGGTCCCGCTGAACCAGGGGAGTCCCTCAAGTTCAGGTTGAAAGGGCCTTGGCTCCCAGCTGACCTCAACGGTCTGCATCTCCCTGGACCCAGCCGTCCCTCTTTTCTTTTTTTCTTTTTTTTTTTGAGAGAGAGTAGAGGGAGAGAAATGCTAAATGCTTGAAGTGAAAAGGGTCCTCACACATCAGAATTTCAGAAGAGCTACCACTCGGTTTTACAAACTATAAATGATTTAAAAGATTAGGCTCTGTATCCAGTAGTTGAGTGATTCGTAAAACAAATTGGCCACTCAAAGTGTTTGAAATCAAACATCCACAGGAAAAATCATCTCATCATCAAGTCTGAAGATTTCATGAATGGCCAAAACGACAAACCCGGGTTAGAATACCAGAAACGAGCCCTGTGAAACGAGCCTGTGAAGCGTGGTGCGGATGCCATCCTCCCCCTACCCCCTGCTCTGCTCCATCCGCACCCCCTCCCCGCCTCCGCTCCATCCGCCCTGAGCTGCCTCCCGGGACCCCCGGCCTCTCGTCTCCCCCCTGCTTCTGGGGAGGCAGCTGACTTCACCCAAGGCTGCCGCTCTGCAGAGGCATGGCCATGGCAAAGGCACAGCACCTTCATTAGGCGGGGAGGGGTCTTCATTAGGCGGGGAGGGGTCTATCAGTTGTCCCCTCTTTTCCAGGCCTTTCCAGCTGTGGGCTCCCCGTTGGGGAAACACAAACCATGCCCCATGGTCACTCCTCTGATGCTTCGTGAACTGACTTCCTTCTGGTCCGCTACCGCTCACCCTTCTGAACACCCCGATGGGCCAGGCGAAACCACTGCCCTGATCCCTTGTTTCTTCATCTGCTGCCTCTTCCAGGCCCTACCTGTTTACAAAACTGCCTTCCGCACCGCCACCAATTCCTCCTTTCCCAAACCTGCCTTTACACAGGACTCCTTTGTAGGTGGGAAACAAAGAAGACAATAACATGTGAAGTTATATAAATCACATCATCGAACCTGCTGAGGGTATGGAATTCAATGACTACTTCACAGAGTTGCATGATTCAGCATCTTAAAAAAAAAATCACTGTGCAGTCTAGCCATTGTGTTTTCAAGCACCCATTCCCCAATAAGCTCAGAACACCACCGTGGTAAAACAGCGGAGGAGACACGCACTGTATTTCCAGGTCTGCGGGGAGCACTGAAGTGATGCCTTTAAGCGAGGCAATATGGGCTCCAGAGCGATGTTCGCATCCCCACCTGCCATCAGCTAGCTCTGTGACCTCTCAGAGAAGCACTCAGCCTCCTGAGCCTTGAGGTCCTCACCTGCAACAGAGAGAAAACCCCCACCCGGGAGGCTAGACCGGAAGAAGCAACACGCTAGCACACGTTAGAGTCTGGGATCCAGGAAACACCGTTCATCACTGGGGGAGAAACTGAGGTCCAGAGGGCTACCTGGCTTCGCCAGTCCTGCGGCGACTGGTTTAGCCCATGTAATGCGACTCTGAGCCCAGCAATTCAATCTCCAAGCACCCAGTACAGTTTTGGCTTCCTGTGCGTCACACCAAACACTTGTTGACTAAATGCAGGCTGTACCTTGCACTGTGCCCTCAACCCCTAGAGCACCAGGGACCTGCCCCTGAACGGTCAACTGCCAGTCTCCAGCTCGATTACATAAACTCGATATTCCCTGGCAAAGCAATACATCTGTCCTGGCCCCCTCTCTGACCCTAGCTCCTGCCCCCCACCGCCCCCAGCCGGGTTTCCATTCATCACCAGAGGAGGCTGAAAACAAGGGAAAGCTAATCTAACTCTGAAAGAGGCAGCAGCTGGTGAGACCGCATGCCACATGCCCAAAATACCTTTGTTGCAGGGTAAAAAATAAACAGCATTTTTTTCCCCTGTTTAAACTCTTAACTCCTTAGGTGTGTGGGGACCCGTCTGATTTCTTATGCCATCTGCCCCGAGTGTTTTCATGACTTGAAATCAATCTGAACCAAAGCTCAGACTGATACATTTGAAACTGAAGTTGACAGCATAAATATCTCCAAAAAAGGGAAGAGAGACCTCTGTGAGGTTTACTTTTTCAAGCAGAGTATAGAAATGCAATATATCCTTTATCCAGTAACCACCCCTGGGAAACAAAGCTACTGCTTACATCCTACAGGTCCAATTGTTAGGCACAGAATCAGTCTTTTAATACTGTTCACAGTGCTCCAGCATTTACAGGCAATTCATTCGTTACCCACAGAAAATGGGATTCCTATAGAGACACGGCCCTGGGGTGGTGAAAAAGCCGAAAGCAAAAGGCAAAGAGGGTCCTAGCCCCAGGTCTACCACCTGGTCGTTACATAACCCCAGAGCAGCCACTCCGTTTACACACGCAACAGTTCTCCTTTCTGGGAAACAAGAAACACACCTATTCTACTACTCAAGGTTTTCAAGGATAAAACAAACCTTCGTCTCTGGCTGAGGCTATGATTTCTGAAAATCATTCACATTTCAAATCTCACTCCTGTCGAGTGAAACAGATTTAGCTCCCTGACGGAGCTGACTAGGGCTGAGCCAGCCCTTTTGCTTTTGAGGTCAGTAAGTAATCTAAGACTGGGAGTCTTCCCTCCACGACGTCTCAGAGTCGAGTTTCCTTCCTCTGTCCCAGACAGTTGGTAAAAATCTCTTCCTGAGGCCAATACACGTTGAATTTCCCAGACGTCTGAAAGCTGGTGGCACGCACATAAGGGCCAGCTGAGAGGGGGTCGTAGACGTCCGTCCTGCATTGATCCCTGGAGGTCCCTTCCTATGTGTGGAGAGCCTGTGACGTGACCAGGCAGCGCCAGCCACCCAGGACGGAAGCTAAGCGTGCCGGCAACTCACTTTCTCAGCATCCTCTGCGCTGCAGTCTGGGCCCAGCAGCACCACTGTGGGCTTGGCTCTGTCCCTAGTGAGGTAAACAGTCAGGGGCAGCACAGGATTCACTCTAGCACCTGAAACAGCGGTGGCAGCCCCACGCAGTTTGGGTAGCGTTATGGCGACTGAAGGCAGAAGGAGAAGGGGGCGGCAGAGGATGAGATGGCTGGATGGCATCGTCAGTTCAACAGACACGAAGTTGAGCAAACTCCGGGAGAGAGTGGAGGACAGGGAAGCCTGGAGGTCTGCAGTTCAAGGGGGAGCAAAGAGTCAGATATGACTTAGCAGCTGATCAGCAACAGCAATGGAGTAGTTGTCATGACAACCACACTCCAGGCCCAGCAGTGGGCTGGGTATCTGTACCCACTAGTCACAGTGTGTCACCACCGGGCCCCTCCTTTGGCCTATTTTGGGGTCTGTCCCAGCTCTCTCGTCTCTGATTCTAGTTCTCTGGCCTTTGGCATCTTTTCCGAACTACCCCAAATTCTTTCAACTGATTCATTTCCTGCCAAGCTCAGGAAGAATCCGTATCTACACCCTTTAGCAAGGAACTCTCACAGATTCCTTCAAACTGTGATGCTGGAGAAGACTCTTGAGAGACCCTTGGACTGTAAGGAGATAAAACCAGTCCATCCTAAAGGAAATCAACCCTGAATATCCATTGGAAGGACTGAAGCTGAAGTTCCAATACTTTGGCCACCTGATGCAAAGAGCTGACTCATTGGAAAAGACCCCCATGTTGCAAAAGATTGAGGCCTGGAGAAGAAGGGGATGACAGAGGACGAGATGGTTGGATGGCATCACCGACTCAGTCGACGTGAGTTTGAGCAAACTCCAGGAGATGATGAAGGACAGAGAAGTCTGGCGTGCTGCAGTTCATGGGGTCGCAGAGAGTCAGACACAACTTAGTGACTGAACAACAACAACAAGGAAATATTTTAGGCTTTGTGGGCCATAATTTCTGTCCAAACAACTCCATTTCGCCATGGTACCGAGAAAGAGCTGAGATCACACGTAAAGCAAACAGGTGTGACTGTGTTCCAAGAAAACTTTATTTATAACACACAAACTCAAACTCTGCATCATGTTCGTGGGTCATGAAATATTCCTTTTGATTATTCGTTTTAAAATGCATAAACCACTTCTGCTTGTGGGCTGTACAAAAACAGAGCCAACTCCAGCCACAAAGCGTGATGAGCTCAGGCTCATCATAGACAATCAGACATGGGTTACAGGTCTTGTCTCCAACGATTCACAGCAAGTGAAACTTCAGCTATGGTATTCCGTCTCTACATTTCCTCATTTACAGACTCCTCATTTATAAAATGTGGATAAAAAGTATACCTAGTCCATGCCATTTCTGAAGGAGTATAAGAGATTTAAAAAAAAAAAAAGGTACAGTAAGAGCTTAACAGGGACTTCCTAGTGATCCAGGGGTTAAGAATCTGCCTTGCAATGCAGGGACACCATTCAATCCCTGGAGCAGGAAGGTCACACACGCTGAAAAGCAAGTGAGTCCGAGCACCACAGCTACTGAGCCTGCGCACCGGAGTCCCCGTGCTGCGACTGCTGAAGCCCGAGTGCCCACGCGCCGTGCTCCAAAGCGAGAGAAACCGCCGTGGCGAGAAGCCCACCCACCGCACCCAGAGAGCAGCCCGCTCGACAGAACGAGAGACGGCCCGGGCGACACAAAGACCCAGGGCAGCCAGGAAACAAGAGAACTCACAAAATAAATGAATAAATACGAAAAACGAAGAGAGCGCGCTTAGCAGAAGGCTTGCTTCAAAATCAACCCGAACAACGGACAGAAAACACGAGGCCACAGAGCGAGCTATTAACAATAGCTAACTGGCAGTCAGAACCCTTGAGCCCGCCTACTTGGTTTAACACCTTTTCCGGTCCCACGGCCATTGGCAGACTTGGCTTGACAAGAAGTCAGATGTTCATGAATACGTAATTCAGTGGCACTGAAAAAATCCCCTGTCCCCTTGGAAATATCTCCTCATCTTGGAGATCTCACCATTACAAATATATTGCTTTATTTTAGGCTGTTTCCCACTTCGACAACGCAAATTCCCCTTGGGTGAGTTTTTACATTCCACTTATCATGTTGTTTTACTGATTACCTTTTAAGAGGTGCTCTTAGACACTAGCCTTCTTTTAGCATTTTGTCGTGTTTCCTCCCAGCCTTTTTCTCCCTAATTGTTGTTCTACCCTATTCTGCTCTGTGTGTCTGCGCCGGGTTTTCATCGCAGCGGACTCTTCGATCTTTGTTGCAGCACAAGCGATCTTTCAGCTGCAGCATGCAAACTCTCAGTTTGGCATGCTGGATCTAGTTCCCTGACCAGGGATCAAACCCAGGCCCCTGCATTGGGACCATGGAGTCTCAGCCACTGGAGCACCAGGGACGTGCCAGACACTAGATTTTGAGAGGAAATAAAAGGAGAAGAAAGAATACGATACAGCTACACGATGGACTGCTGTGTGTGCTTAGTCACTTAGTCGATCCTGACTCTTTGCGACCCCACGGACTGAAACCCCCCAGGCACCTCTGTCTATAGCATTCTCCAGGCAAGAATATTGGAATGGGTAGCCACTTCCTTCTCCAGTAAATCTTCTCAACCCACAGAAGGAGCCCGGGTCTCCTGCCCTGCAGGTGGATTCTTTTATCATCTAAGCCACCTGGGAAGTTCAGTGCAATGCTACTCAGTCATGAAAAGGAATAAAGTACCAATGACATGCTACAACATGAAGGAAATTCGGAAAAGAATTAGGCTATGTGGAATAAGCCAGATACAAAGACCACATATTGTATGATTCCATTCATAGGAAACATCCAGAACAGGCAAATCCATAGCGACAGACAGTCAGTGCCTGCCAGGGGCTAGGCTGGGGGGTGGGGGGAGTGGATAAGACGTTTTTCCATCTGTGGTGATAAAAATGTTCTGGAGCTAAACAGTGGTAATGGATGAACAACCTTTTGAAGACACTAAAACCACAGAACTGTAGACTTTACAATGATTTAAATGGTGAGTTTTAAGTTACATGTATTTGACCACAATAAACACTACGCATCTATAAAGAAAATGCAGGAGGATTCTACAGGTGTGTAAGAAGTTCTCCTGTGAGAAGGAAGAGGAAAGGATGAAAAGGGAAGCATGAATTCACCAAAGTCCATCTCAGCCCACCTTACAAGCTTGAGAAAGGCTAACTCTGCATATTGCTAATCAATAACTTACTCAAACAGCACTCGTTAAGCACCTTCTATAAGCCTGGCTCTGAGGCTTCCCGGGAGGCGCTAGTGGTAAAGAACCTGCCCGTCAATGCCGGAGACATAAGAGACTCAGGTTCCATCCTTGGGTCGGGAAGATCCCCTGGAGGAGGGCATGGCAGCCCACTCCAGTATCCTTGCCCAGAGAATCCTGTGGACAGAGGAGCCTGGCGGGCTACAGTCCGTGCGATCGCACAGAGTCAGACACAAGTGAAGCGACTTAGCACACACACACAAGTCAGGCGCTGAGCATGGCTCTAAAGATAAGCCAGTAAACAAGATAGAACAGTCTTTCTTACAATTCTTTCCAGTCTAGAATTAACCAAAGCAAGAGTCAATTTAAATAAATATATATATATATATACATATACATACACAGAATATTTAGAGTCCTTACTATATAATTTTTAAAATGACAGTGTTTCTTCATTAATTATCATTAAAAATCTGCCTGTAACATATTCAACAGTGAGAAAAAGGAAGAAATGTTCTTTGAATCAAGAGAACCACATGACTGTGCTCTTGAGGGGAGGGGAGCTGGTGGAGTTGGCAGCAGAAGCTCCTGGAAAAAGAATGAAATTTAAATGTTGTTGTTCAGCCACTAAGTTGTGTCCAGTGCTTTGCAACCCCATGGACCACAGCACGCCAGGCTTCCCTGTCCATCACCATCTCCCAGAGCTTGCTCAAATTCATGGCCATTGAGTTGGTGATGCCATCCAACCATCTCATCCTCTGTCATCCCCTTCTCCTCCTGCCAGCATCAGGGGCTTTTCATCTCCTTCTCTTTCCCAGCATCAGGGTCTTTTCAACTGAGTCAGCTCTTCATATCAGGTGACCATAACATTGGAGCTTCAGCTTCAGCATCAGTCCTTCCAATGAATAGTCAGGGTTGATTTCTTTTAGAATGGACTGGTGGGATCTCCTTGCTGTTCAAGGGACTCTCAAGAATCTTCTCCAACACCACAGCTCAAAAGCATCAATTCTTTGCCACTCAGCCTTCTTTGCGGTCAAATGCTCACATCTGTACATGACTACTGGAAAAACCATAGCTTTGACAACATGGACGTTTGTCAACAAACTGATGTCTCTGCTTTTTAATGCGCTATCTAGGTTTGTCATAGCTTTTCTTACAAGGAGCAAGCAAGATCTGTTAATTTGCAAACTTGCTATCTTTCCAAGACGAAGTCTCTGCAGAGGACAGAGAAGTGTGATGGCTGTACTTCTTTTAAAGTGTTTGCACTCTAATGATCTAACACTGCTGGCAGCATGTGTATTTTTTTCCTTTAAATCATTTCCAAATGATTGAAGTATTTTCCAGTTTGTTTTTTTTTTATTTAACTTTTAGGAACCTCAGGTCTAAAACAACCCATAAAGGTGAATCTGTCCTTTTTATTAAAAAAGACTTCCTTACCTTTCTTGGTCATGGAATCTTGCATCTACAACTTACATAAAGAACGAACTCTTCCTCAGTCTCCACTATTCAGCTTTTTTCTTTTTTTTTTAAATTGACAATGTTGTATTAGCTTCTGGTGTTCAACACAGTGATGCAGTTATATATATACATAAGATACATAAAATATGTAAGAGATGTGAATACCAGACCACCTTACATATATACACACACACACACACATATATATACACACACACATATATATCCACACACACATATATATCTTTTTTCAGATTCTTTTCCATTATAGGTTATTACAAGACCGTGAATATAGTTCCCTGTGCTAAACAGCAGGTCCTCGTTGTTAATCTATTTTATAAATACTAGTGTGTATATTGGAGAAGGCAATGGCACCCCACTCCAGTACTCTTGCCTGGAAAATCCCATGGGCGGAGGAGCCTGGTAGGCTACAGTCCATGGGGTCACGAAGAGTCGGACACGACTGAGCGTCTTCACTTTCACTTTTCACTGTCATGCATTGGAGAAGGAAATGGCGACCCACTCCAGTGTGTTTGCCTGGAGACTCCCAGGGATGGAGGAGCCTGATGGGCTGCCGTCTATGGGGTCGCACAGAGTTGGACATGCCTGAAGCGACGTAGCAGTAGCAGCTGCAGCAGCAGCAGTGTGTATATGTTAAGCCCAAACTCCTAATTTATCCCTCCCTCTGCCCTTCCCCTTTGGTAGGCACAGGTTTATTTTCTAAGTAGGTGCGTCTTGTTGTGTTTCGCAGAAAAGTTCACTTGTATCATTATTTCAGATTCCACACAAGTGATATCACATTGTATCTGTCTTTACCTGGCTTACTTCACTCAGTATTATAATCTATAGGTCCATGCATATCGCTGCAGATGGCACTGCTTCATCCTTTTTCACGGCCGAGTAATGTTCCCCTGTGTGTGTGTAACACGTCTTCTCCATCCCTGCATCTGTTGATGGACACGATTGCTTCCATGTCTTTGTTATTTTCAATAGTGCTGCTACGAACACAGGGGTGCGTGTATCTTTTTTAATTAGTTTTCTCCAGATGTACGCCCAGAAGTAGAATTGCAAGGTCATGTTTATCTTTGATTCTTAGAGGGGTTTAAAATGCATAAATGTATTTTGGAAAACAAACAAGAATCCAGTTATACATAAAATCAGGTTACTATTAGAGTATGATTTAAGTAGTTAATTTCTTCCAAACTTCTACCAAAAACAATGAAAGCATGGGTGATTTGCTGGAACCCAAACGGAGTACAGGAAGGGTGACATGTCTGAAATACTTCATCCACTAGGATTCATCTGTCTTAATATCATGCTTCTGAATTTGCACTGTCTCTCTGTATTCTCTACATGTTCTAGCTTTAATGTATCTTCCCAATCAACCTAAGCATGTCTTTAAAACAACAGAATTTAATGACCACCTATTTACAAGAGGAAACCAAGGCCCAAGGAGGTAAGATGAAATAGATGAGATTACAAATCCAGTGGAAAATACAGAAACTGGTTAACTGTTTTTTTCTCTAATGTGTTGCTAAGTTTGTTGCTAGGAACTTTGCAACACTGTGGATACAGGCTTTGGAAATTTTGAGTTAAAAAAAAAAAAGAAAGTTGAAAATGACACAAAAATAATATTAACTGCTCATGAAGTTTGGAAGAAACCACCTCAGGTTTGGTTTTGCATTTCTTCTTCACTGAGGTGCTCCCTCTTGCACTGTTTTAAAAGCACATTTATGTGGCTGCATCAGGTCCTACCTGCGGCTTGTGCAATCTATTTCCCTGACCAGGGGCTGAACCCGGGCCCCCGGCCTTGGGAGCTCGGAGTCTTAGTCATGGACCACCAGGGAAGAGTCCCCATCTCACACGTTGATAGCCAGCTGGGGCTCATAGAGCAGTCTGCCTTTTGCAGAGACCAGGACTCGTGTCCAAAGGTTCGGACAGTTAGAGCCTCAGGCTTGAGCACTCGGGCTGCAGTTTCTGCTCAGTAAGAGGCCCTTATCTGTCAGCAGTGCTCGCCTGCCCTCAGCCAGAAAAGCCAACAGAGTAAGCATGCCATCTCCCCGGGGGCTTAGCAGGCAGGAATGTCAAGCTCCCCAGCTAAAAACCAGAAGAAGCAGGGTGGGAGACCTGCCCCCATGAATGAAAACCTTATCATCAGGCCTCCGGGTGAGCAAGACCTGGCCAAGTGCCAACAAAACGTCACTGTGAGCTATGAGTTGAGTCATCAGATGGGAGGGAAAGAGAACCACCAATACTAATCAACCCTTGCGAACGCTTTCCCATAAAACTTGATATCTCTTTTTTTTCCCCTACTGATAAAGGTAGTGTCAGACTTGCCAAAGGAAGACACTTCATTGCCAATTTGGCTCTTCACTTTAAACCCGGCTCAGAATATTAACAAAACCTGTTGCCAAGGGACAGACATGCAGCGCTGAGTCTAAAATACAAAACTATATTCATCTAGCTGCTGAAAGAAAGCCCCTCTCGGGAGAATTTCATGCTGTGGACGGGAGCCCGGCCACGAATAAGCCGCAAGGTCTCCCCTCCCGTGGCCCTGCCTTTTCCCCTGCCTCACCTCCCTGCCCTGCCGGAGGACCCCCAGCACTGTGGACACACACGATTTCAGGACTTCCCAGACACGCATGCGTGCACACACAGCTCCCCCAGCCTGGGGCTGGTCTGCCTGGACTCCCTGCCCCCACCCACTCTCCAGGTCTCCTGTTCCCTCTCCAAGATCCAAGCAGTTGCTCAGCCTTTCTGCTTGCACATGCCCAGTTGTGTCTCACTCTTTGCAACCCTGTGCACTGTAGCTCACCAGGCTCCTCTCATGGGAGTTCATGGGATGCAAAGGGAAATCATGGGATTTCCCAGGCAAGAGTACTGGAGTGGGCTGCCGTTTCCTCCTCCAGGGGATCTTCCCGCCCCAGGGATGGAACTCCTGTCTCTTGCATCTCCTGCATTGGCAGGCGGGTTCTTTACCACTGTGCCAGCTGGGAAGCCCAACCTTTCCTTTGAGCTCTTGTTAAATCACAAATGTTGGTACACACGCACGTTCCCTCATTAGAACGTGAGCTTCTTTCAAGTTGGAATCACCTCTCTGCACCTTCCCAGGTGCCGTGAACCACACCAAGAAGCATCTAACACGTGGTCAGGGGATGAACAGGTGGATGAATGACTATGTGCAGGACTGAACAGACCCATTCCGTCATCTGATGACCAATGGAATGAGCAGAGGTCCTGACTTCTGGGCCTGGCGCTCGTGCATTTTTAATCTTTAGGACTTGGGAGTCAGTTTCTGTCTTCATGGGGTGAGTGTAAGGGCTCTCCAGAGAGGCATAGGTTGGCTTAGCACCAAGATGCACCCAGGATGCTAACAACAGCCCACGCGAGAGTCAGGAGACCTGTCCTCCTGACCTAATACACTATGACCTTGGATTTCCCAATGACTTACCCTCTGGATCATAATTGCCTCATCTATAAAGTGAAGAGGAACTAAAGAGCCTCTTGATGAGAGTGAAAGAGGAGAGTGAAAAGGCTGGCTTAAAACTCAACATTCAAAACACTAAGATCATGGCATCCAGTCCCATCACTTTGTGGCAAATAGATGGGGAGAAAAGTAGAAACAGTGACAGATTTTATATTCTTGGGCTCCAAAATCACTGCAGATGGTGACTGCAGCCATGAAATTAAAAGTCGCTTGCTCCTTGGAAGAAAAGCTATGACAAACCAAGACAGCATATTAAAAAGCAGAGATACCACTTTGCTGACAAACGTCCATATTGTCAAAGCTATGGTTTTTCCAGTAGTCATGTACAGATGTGAGAGTTGGATCACAAAGAAGGCTGAGTGCCAAAGAATCAATACTTTTGAATCATGGTGCTGGAGAATACTCTTTGAGAGTCCCTTGGACTGCAAGGAGATCAAACCAGTCCATCCGAAAGGAAATCAGCCCTGACTATTCATTGGAAGGACAGATGCTGAAGCTGAAGCTCCAGTACTTTGGCCACCTGATGCAAAAGCTGATTCATTGGAAAAGATCCTGATGTTGGGAAAGACTGAAGGCAAGAGGGGAAGGAGGGGGGAGTGGGTGAGATGGCATCACCGACTCAGAGGACACGAGTCTCAGCAAACTCCAGGAGAGACTGAAGGACAGGGAAGCCTGGCGAGCTGCGGTCCACGGGGTCACAAAGAGTCAGACACGACTGAGCAAATGAACAGCAGCAGCTCAAAGGGAAGCGCTTGGCCGATGGTGTCTAGGGTCCCGACTAGACATGATCACCGTGGTTCCAAACTCTTCACGTTCCGCCAGTGTCTCTCTACCGCCCAGACCCTGTCCACATACACTTGGCCAACTGTCACAACAGTGGAAAGTTAATCTTGTATTTATCTCTCAGCCACTGGAGAGCATCACGGCGCCTTTTCTGTGCCGTTTATCAGTTCAAGGGCATCGACTCAGTAGCACCAGATGGTATTAGTGATCTTTTTACTGCTCACTTGGGCTCCTTACAAAGGCAACCAGCAACAGGACAAAGGATAGCATATACGGTCTGAGCCTTTTCCACCCATAGACAATATAAGCGAATATCAATAGACACAGCTCCTTCCTGAATAACCAAGTTCTCCATTGTTCATACCATGCAAGTTTTAAAAATATCACCCAAACATAAACTGCCACAGGTCACACTACTGTCAAAGCTTCACTCGAGTTTAAGGCTAAGCAGCTGCATTCACTGTTCTCATTTGCTCGTGTATTTCCTGCCTCGTGCTGTCAGTGCACGGGCCTCACTTGCGTCCCTACCTCGTGGGCAGCGGGCCCTGTGTTTTCTCCTCATGCTCCTTGTGCACAAGAACAGCTAGCTCAGATCCAGCTTCTCATCTTCCGAATTTTTTTTTCCCTTTGGCAAAATAGAGAGTCTGATCTCAGACCAGAGATGGTAACGAGTCAAAGAATGGTGGGGACTCAGCTACAGTGACAGAGATGCTGGGCTGGCGGCTCTTCTAAACCCCGTGCCTACTGATAAGGTACCAACGCCTCATCTGCAGGGGAAAACAGTAAAGACTCTTGGGAAAAAGCAGAATGAGGGTCCCGGGGTAGGGAGAGACAGAGGAGGGGACTCAGAAATGCCTTCCTCAGTTCCTACAGGCTCAGCAGTACCTCCTTAATAAAGACTCTTTGATTTGAGGTAGAAGTAACCACACAAATACACAAACACATACAGACCTGCAATCATTCCGCCTGAATTTCTGCATCCACTCTTGCTGGGTCATAAGCATCTCTCCACTGAAGCTCTCATTCTCCATCATCACAGTTACACCAGGCGGGCACCTGTGACGTCAGCTCTCCTCTTTTCATTGTTCAATAGAGTGTTTCTGTTTTTCACTATTTTCACAGGGCGGTTACATAGTGAAAAACACAAGACTGTGGAATTTCAGTGAACCAGACTCAAATCCCAGCACTGCAAACCACCAACGGTAGGGTCCTGGGCAACTTATTAACATGAGTTCCAGTTTCCTCCTTTGTAAAATGGGGATAATTCTACCTGCCTCTTGGGTTTTTTTGAATATTAGTGCTAATAAGTTTGGTGCTTATTACAAACCCTTGCACAAGGTAGGCATCAAAAAAATCACTCCCTACTGAGGATGGAGTGTCATAAATGGGAATGAAAGTGTCTAGGTCGCAGAGTAGGACACAACGGAAGCTAGAAATCCGCAACCCCCGTATTAGCCTAGCTTAAGGTGCCCCGTGAGGCCCTTTTTAGAACAGAAAAGCAGCACAAACTTTCGTCCAGAAGTTGGATTTCTTATTCCCAGATTTGCCTTGGAACGGCTATTTTTGGCTTCACCACGTCGTGGCACGCGGGATCTTAGTTCCCTGACCAGGGATGGAACCCGCGACCCCCGCATTGGAAGCACAGAGTCTTAACCACTGGACCGCCAGGGATGTCCCTGCCTCGGAAGCGGATGACGAGGAGTCAGGGCTGCTTGCTCACATGAGGCCGTATTCACTTCCTGATCGGAGATGGAAAATCGGAGGCCGGTTTCAGTCCTAGAACCAGAGTCCTGGGCATCCAGTGGCTTCCCCACTTCCTGTTTCCCTCTGAGCCTGTTGATCCCGCGTCAGAGCCCTGTGCAGGCGCTCGGCGGGGAGACGATCCCGGGCCTCAACAAGCCGCAGACGCGTTCCAGGCGCTCCTTTCCCGCATATTCGTCCAACCCGGCTGCACGGGCCGCCGGGAAGGCAAGACCACACCACGGCCAGGTGGACCGAGACTGCTGCGAAGCTGCCGGCAACAGGCGAGGCGGACGCTCGGTTCTCAGCTGCAGCACGCGTGTGCTCAGTCGCTTCGGTCCTGACCGAATCTGTGTGGCCCCACGGACTGTAACCTGCCAGGCTCCTCTGTCCACGGGATTCTCCAGGCAAGAACACTGGAGTGGGTTGCCATGCCCTCCTCCAGGGGATCTTCCTAACCCAGAGATCGAACCCACGTCTCCTGCTTTGGCAGGCGGGTTCTTTACCATTAGCACCGCCTGGGCAGCGCCAAGAGCCAACAAAAATGCACAGGCGAGCTGGACTTCTTCACCCTAGGTCCTCAGGGCGTCTCCCTCTCTGATCCCTGCTTCCCAACTGACGGCCCTGTTGAGTATTTCCTTGTTCCCTTCCATCGTCACTCACCTAACTCTCGCCTTACCGCCACACCCTCCTGCCCACCTGTCCCCTTTCTGTTGGATCACCTGCCCCCAGACCCTGCACCCAGCTCTGGGGGAGGTCTTACCTTCCCGTGGCTTGTTCTGGGTGCCCCCTGGCCCCGCCCCATCAGCAGGGTGCCCCCATGGCAGCACAAGGACAGATGACGGACATCTGTCCTAACCTGGGGGGAAGTCCCTTTCCCCTGACCTTCCCCTGCCACCTCACCTAACACATCCTGACCATTTCATCCTTTACTGTCCCCTCTTCCTGAAACTGGTCCTGGTACTCTGAGTCAAAATTCTGTGCTAAACATACTCAGAACCACATCAAGAAAATAAAACTGCCTATTAACATGAATGAGCTTCCCAGGTGGCTCAGTGGTTAAGAATCCGCCTGCCAGTGCAGGAGACATGGGTTCAATCCCTGTGTCCAAAAGATCCCCTAGAGGACGGCATGGTAGCCCACTCCAGTGTTCTTGCCTGGAGAATCCCAGGGACAGAGGAGCCTGGGGGCTACGGTCCGTGGGGTCGCACGGATTCGGACATGACTAAACAACAATTAACAGGAATAAATAGACACACAAGTTGAAAAGACTTCTTGTTAACAATCAATATTGGAAGAGCTTGGTAACACTCGAGTAGTACTTTTTTTTAAGGCTTACAGGCCTTTGCTAAAAATAAGCTTTGCCTGGCTACAGATCCTTGGTTCTTACTCACTCCCAGTCCCTCTTAAGCTTTGTTCCGTGAGGACTGGAACCGTTTGTTACAAAGCAGGATATGCCCCAACTCCCCAGGCCCACCTCCACGTCTGCACACGGAAGGGCCTGGGACGACCTCTGACAGGGTCACCCTGCCGGTCTCGTCATCACCACCAGGCACGATTTAAGTTTGGGGAATCAAGACAGCAACAGCGTGTGTGTGTGTGGGCTCCACCTTCACACACACACCTCCCCCCACTCCCCTAATTTAGAAGAATCCGGTCTGTCACTAATGACAGAAAATCAGACGAAACAGCAGGTAGTGGGCTCAGGGACCACAGGGCAAGTCTCCCATCTTACTCGCTGATTCTTGCAAAAAGCACCAAACCCGAAGTTCTGTTCTGCCAAGGTGGCATCCCCCCCAGACCCACAGGCTCTCCCTCAGGAGGGTGCCCTCTCCTGCCTCTGCACCTCGTACCAGAACGGACACTCGAGTCATATGCCGTAGCGTTAACCTGCTGACATGCTCGTCTTCTCATGCTGTGGACTGAACTGTGGCCCTTCCCCCAAGTTGCTGACGCCCAGCACCTCAGAAAGGGAGAATTTCTCTGACAGAGCAATTGGGCGGTTGCATATATCATCAATGGACATGAGTTTGAGCAAACTCTGGGAGTGCTGAAGGACAGGGAAGCCTGGTGGGCTGCAGTCCCTGGGGTCGCAAGGAGTGGGATATGACTGAGCAACTGAACCACAACAAATATATCATCAAAATGAGTCACACAGGATTAGGGTGAACTTCCAACCCAACAGGACTGATGCGTGGATAAAAAGGAGAAATTTGACAAAGGCACCTCCATGGGAGAAGTCCAGGCAACAGTGAAGGCAAGGATCTGGGAGCTGCTTCTAGGAACCAAGCAATGCCAAAGACCCCCGGCAAGCCCCCAGAAGCAGAGCGGACAGTCCCTGGTTAGTTCTCAGAAGGAATCTACCCTGCTGACACCTGAATCTCAGACTTCCCGCCCCCAGAACCGAGAGACAACGCGTTTCTGTTGTGCAAGTCACCCCATCAGCGGTACTCCATTACAGCGGCCCCTGCAAACCAACACATCCCCCCAGTCGGTGAGCTTCTTGAAGGTAGAGATGGAAATCTAGCTGACTTTGTAGTCACCGAGCCCAGGGCAAGCTGCAGATTATTTATATAATTCTTCAATAATGCATGTTAAAGTCAACCATGAAATATCAATACCTGGCCCTCGGCCTCCCACACGCAGTCTCATCCACCTGAGGTCTTATCCTTAGACATGTCACATCAGAAAAGAAAGACTGAAATGTAACTTGAAAAAACATCATCCTACCCTAAACGTGGACTTCCCAGATGGCTCAGCGGTAAAGAACCCGCCTGCCAATGCAGGAAACGCAGGTTCCATCCCTAGATCAGGAAGATCCCCAGGAGGAGGAAATGGCAACCCACTCCAGTATTCTTGCCCGGGAAATCCCATGGACACAGAAGTCTGGCAGGCTACAGTCCACAGGGTTGCAAAAGAGTTGGACATGACTTTGCGACTAAAAAATAACAACCCTGACATATCCAAATTTCCATCTCATTCTTAAATCAATTTCAGAATTAAATCTACATGTTCCCCCTTCTTTATCTATAAAAATAGAAGCTTACTCAGGAGCAAAGTCCCAAGCAAGGAGACTTGGCAAGCCACCTGCGGGAGATCACAGACCTGGCAGGTCCTATCCCCCTGGTCGGGTCACGTGGTCTCTTTTAACTGCTCAGCAAGGTGACGACACACAAGCTGCCCCATGGTTTTCCTGACTCAGACTAGGGGGTGGGCAGGGGGGCAGTGATCAACCCACCCACCTACTCCACTCCACAGACCATGAGTTGACTGAAGTCACCGAGGAGAAAGAAGCTGACTCAGTACTTACTACACCGAGAAATAGTCTATTGTGAACTCCAGAGCTGTAGGCCACTGTGTTTGTCAAACCAAGATAATGAAAGAAAAAAAACGAATGTAACCTAACAATTGTATGGAAATGCCAACTGTATTAAATATATTTCTCTTTTACATGGAATTTTCCTGAAATTAAAAACACACACAAAAAATGTATGAACTCCCTGGCCAGCCCCTGGTATCAGGCTTGAGTAAGTAAGTTTGGTAAAACAAAGAACTTTCTAAAGCATTTCTCCTCAGGTCAAAGTAAAAGGGGGCATCTCTGGTGGCTCAGTGGTAAAGAACCTCCCTGCCAATGTAGGAGACAAGGGTTCAATCCCCGGGTTGGGAAGATTCCCTGGAGGATGGCAACCCACTCCAGTATTCTTGCCTGGAGAATTCCATGGTCAGAGGAGCCTGGCGGGCTACAATCCAGGGGGTCACAAAGAGTCAGACGCGACTGAGCGACTAACACTTTCACTTTTGAAAAGTAAAAGGCAAATTCGAAGGATGTTTTTCCTTCTTTTCAACTGCCTTCAGATGATTCTAGAAGAGGGAGAAGGGACTGAGAAATGGAAAAGGCAGGTTGGCAGGTTATAAAAAAATGAAACTGCAGCTGTGGTCATGCTCTGGAAAGTATTCTGTGACCTAGCAAAGACGCTGATTATTGAACCAACAGCTTGCTTATATAATTACACTGTGCCCATAAACCCAGCTGATACGATATACTTGTTTAACTATTAACCTCTAGGTTTCCTGGAGTTTCCACAATCCAAAAAAAAAAACCGCCTAAAAGTATGACATAGGACACGTCTCGCTTGTTAACCTATTGTGATCATAAGCAGTAAGTACAGTATTGAGGTAAGTAGAAAAAGGAAGTTCTTAGAAAACATACATAAGGTCTTCGAAACTCCAGAGACTTTCCTAAGGCCATCTTCTCTTTTTTCATTCTTCTAAGAAATTGTTCGGCCTGTGTTTGTTGTCGTTCAGTCACTAAGTCATGTCCAACTCTTTGTGATCCCGTGGACTCTTTTCAAGGCCTGCCAGGCTCCTCTGTCCATGGGATTTCCCAGGCAAGAATACTGGAGTGGGTTGCCATTCCCTTCTCCAGGGGATCTTCCCTGCCTGGGGATCGAACCCAGGTCTCCTGCATTGTAGGCAGATTCTTTACCGTCTGAGCTAGAGGGAAGCCCCTACGATCTTCTGGAGTTTGCTCAAATTCATGTCCATTGAGTTGGTGATGCCATCTCATCCTCTGTGGCCCCCTTCTCCTTTTTCTTCAATCTTTCCCAGCATCAGGGTCTTTTCCAATGAGTTGGCTCTTCATATCAGGTAGCAAAAGTATTGGGGTTTCAGCTTCAGCATCAGTCCTTCCAATGACTATTCAGGACTGATTTCCTTTAGGATGGACTGGTTGGATCTCCTTGCTGTCCAAGGGACTCTCAAGAGTCTTCCCCAACACCTCAGTTCAAAAACATCATTTCTTTGGCGCTCAGCCTTCTTTATGGTCCAACTCTCACATCCATAGATGACTACTGGAAAAACCATAGCTTTGACTATATAGACCTTTGTCAGCAAAGTGATATCTCTGCTTTCTAATATGCTGTCTAGCTTTGTCAGGACATTCTCATCGACTGTGAAAATCTGATTGACACTTACACACTCATGGTAAAAATGTTCCTGATCTCCTCCTCATCTATAAGGCTTTTTAATCCACAGTGTCTATTCTAAGCATATCTAAGATTCTAGCTTGTATTCTACACATTTCTCTGCAATCTTACCTCCCACTAGACTATAAGCTCCTTAAGCAGATGGAGAGAAAGAGAGAGGGTTATGTTTATGGCCAGCTTACTATAGCCCAGTGCCTCAAACCCAGCAGGGGTCTCAATAAATACTGCGTAATAAGCAAATGCCAAGCACTGCCCAAAGCACATCACACACATAGCCTTGCTTAATTTTCTTTTTAATAGCTATGATTTATTGAGTGCTTACTATGTGCCAGGCACTGTTTTAAGTACCTTACAAATATTATCGTTTTAAAAAATATTTATTGATTTCTCCAGGCCTCAGTTGCGGCATGCAGGACCTTTCGTTGTGGTACATGGAATCTAGTTCCCCAACCCGGGCCCCCTGTACTAAGAGCTCCGAGTCTTAGCCAACGGACCACCGGGGAAGTCCCATCTTGCTAAATTTTTTTAACAATGCTGTGAATGTGTCAGTCTCCATCCAGCAGGTCAGGAAATGGAAGGTAAAAATCAAGTAGATTCTTCAAGGCTCCTAGTAAGTTAAAAAATAGAGCAGAGTGCATTTCTGTCTGTTCCACCCAACAAGGTATCTTGAACATAACAGTCAAAATGGTATCCGCTTAGCTGCTTCATTTAAAATGGATAACCAAAAAAAATAAAAAATAAAAAAATAAAATAAAATGGATAACCAACGAGGACCTGCTGTACAGCTCAGGGAACTCTGCTCAGTGTTATGTGGCAGCCTGGATGGGAGGGGAGTTTGGGGGAGAGTGGATACATGTAAACGTCCAGCTGAGTCACTTTGCTGCCCACCTGAAACCACTGACTATAATTCATAGCCGATAAACTATTGTTAATCGGCTATACTCCAATATAAAATAGAGTGTTTTTTTAAAGTTATTTGTTTATATATTATATATTTTAAAGATCACTCTGTATATCGCTATATATAGATAGATATTGATAAATGTGGCTTCCCCGTTGGCTCAGACAATAAAGATTCTCCCTGCAGTGCAGGAGACCTGGATTCAATCCCTGGGTCAGGAAGATCCCCTAGAGAAGGGAATGGCAACCCACTCCAGTATTCCTGCGTGGAGAATTCCATGGATAGAGGAGCCTGGCGGGCTACAGTTCATGGGGTCACAAAGAGTCAGACACAACTGAGCAACTAATACTATCATTATGATAAATATACTTCTAGATATGTTAACAGGAGCAATAGAAACATTTTTTTTAAATACCTAGGAATACGTTTAACTAGAAACCAGCAGAATCTTCTCGGAGAAAATGTTATATTTCTATTGAGGTACATAAAAGAAAACTTAAATAAATCACATATTTATCTTGGGATAAAAGGCTTAAACTTGCAGTAAAGAAGTCAGTTCCAGTTAGACTGATCTATAAATTTAGTAGGACTTGGGAGCTGCAGGTCTGAACCATTCTGCTCCTACTGGTTCTCCAGGTTCTTGCTTCACCCTTATCTCTAACTCATCCTTCCCATGCGGGGTTGGAGGAGGGGGCGCAGAGGAAAGGAATGAATAGCTTGTCCCTGAACACCCGGCCATCCACCCCCAGGGCTTCCTTGGGGATCACAGGAAGTGGCTGGAGCCTGGGTTTGACTGTTCTGCTCTGAGAGAAAGCTGGGAGAGAATTCATCGCCTTGAAAGAAGATTCACACCTGCCTCTTCAACCACACACAAAAAAGAGGAAATTCTGGTTTCTTCCACACCTTCCAGTAGAAAAGGAAAACAGGGAAGATGCAGATTCATTCACAGTTCCAAGGAAACTGTACTTGTCACATCTACATAGAAACAACCAAGACAAAAGGAAATCATTAACCCAACAAGGCATTAGTCCTCTACTGAGATATGTTGCCAGACTGGATGCCTTTTTCTTACTGTTTTAAAGCAATTTCACTTCGATGTGCACAGAAACACATAAGGTTTAGATCTGCTTAGTTACAGACTCTAAGACAGGTAACGGAATCACCATTCATTACTGCTGCTGCTGCTGCTAAGTCGCTTCAGTCGTGTCCGACTTTGTGCGACCCCATAGACGGCAGCCCACAAGGCTCCGGTCCCCGGGATTCTCAAGCAAGAACAATGGAGTGGGTTGCCATTCATTACTGACGCTCAACAAATTTCTGTCTACTGGTCTGTACACACCAGTGTGTCAGTAGACCAAGCATAACCAGCTTCCTTTAACCAATGGGCAGTTTGTACTTGGAATTCCACCTGAACTCTCAGGATGAGTCAGACTCAATATTTTAGGCTTAAAGGAACATCTCAAAAGGAAGCTATCCACAGGGAAACACCGGTCAGCCCCTCCTAATGACAACACGTGACCCTGGTGTGCACAAGTTCCCACGGAACCCATCCATGCTTTCTGTCTCCAACCGTGTCTTCCAGGTAATGGGTTCAGGCATTTATGATGGAGTGGCCCCTCAAGTGGAGGAGCCAGGAAATCAGGTGCTGGGGTCACACAGACCGTGATTAAAGCTCTGCTCTGTCACAATCAACCATGACATTTAACCTCTGGCCTCAGGTGCTCATATACAAAATGGGGCATCATCACATCAGGCCCTGCTGAGGTGAGAATGAGATATGTTCATCGCTGAGTGCAGTTATGTGGAATATGAAAGCCTCCACAGTGATGCTACCATCTTGGATCACAGGAATGACAGCACTTCCTTGTAGGGGGCTAAAGCAGACCTCACTTTGGAGACGATGAGCAATCTGGGCTCAACCATCCAAAGCAACTCTGTCTTCACATTACCTCCTTCCATGTCGTCCCCTTCCCTCATTTCCAGAACCTTTGCCAGGACCTTCCCTGATAAATATTAATACACAACCTCAAATATTAATACACAGCGACTCAAAGCAACAGGATCCTCACACACAAAACGCAACTGTCCATCCAGATTTGGGGGAGCTCAAATGAGAAAATGGGCTTCCCAGGTGGCATCAGCGGTCAAGAATCTGCCTGCCAACGGAGCCGACGTAGGAGACGGGTTCAGTCCCTGGGTCAGGAAGATCCCTGGAGAAGGAAATGGCAACCCACTCCACTATTCTTTCCTGGAGAATCCCATGGACAGGGGAGCCTGGCGGGCTACAGTCCAGGGGGTCGCCATGAGTCAGACACGATTGAGTTACTGAGCGCGAGCCCAGGTGGGACAGTGGCTCCAGCCTTTGCAGGAGGCGATAACCTGCCCGGGTGAGACGGATGATGACGGAAGGAGGGTCCTGTCCTTGGCCACACAAAAGACATGATGGCAGCCCTGAGCTGTGTCACGATACCAAACCAAAAAGCCAGGCAGTGTGGGAGCATGCCTTGGTTTTAGTTCATTGGCTTTTTGCGCAAAATGTGGGACAAAGAAGCGGAGGATGAAGGGACCAGGGGAAGACTAATGATCAGTTTCTCAAAGGGGCAGGAAAAGAAAGATGAGAACATAAAAGAAACGCAAAGCAAACAGGAAGAGTGGGGCATAGGGGACAGGACTCGGGATGGGCCAACGAGCCAGGACGCTCAGCCGGGCGGAAATGAGCAATGGCCCACCAGTGTCACGGCTGGGAGAAACGCCACTCAGACGCTTCCTGTGGGCGGGGCCCGAGGCCACCGCTGCGTCCCGGGTGAGTGGCCATCCAGGTTAACGACTTCCAATTAAAGCCAAAGAGGAATGTAATATGGACCAGGAGTCATCACATGATTGAGGAAAGTCACAAAGGGCAAGGTCACCAAGCTTTTTTTGAAAAGGGCCAGAGAGTCAATATTCTGGGCTCTGCAGGACATGCAGTCTCCATCACAGTGATTCGACTACACAATTGCGGGGAGAAAGCAGCCCTCAACCACACAGAAATGAATGTGCAGACCTGTGTCCCAATAAAACTTTATCGGTAGACACTGACTTCGAATTTTATATAACTTTCTTGTGTCATGAAATGTTATTCTTTTTAATTCTTTTTTCCAATCATTGGTAAATGTGTAAACCATTTTGGCTCATAGGCTGGCTGATTCATGTGGATACATGGCAGAAACCAACACGACATTGTGAAGCAATTATCCTTCAATTAAAAATAAATGAATTAAAAAAAAAAAAAACAGGTGGGTCCAGATTTGGCCTTCAGGCTGTGGTTTCCTGGCCCCAGTGATGAGCTTCGGCCCTGCAGCCAGACAGGCCAGGTTTTCTGCCTGGGCTGCCTGCTGGCTTTCCAGCCCCGGGCATGTTAGTGAACTCTCCAAAGCCCCAGAGTCTTCATTTGTAAATTAGCAATAACTGTACCTGTCCTCCTGAGCTTTGCAGGTGGTTCAGTGGTAAAGAATCCACCCGCCAATGCCGGAGACACAGGTTCCATGGCTGGGTCAGGAAGACTCCTTGGAGAAAGAAATGGAAACCCACTCCAGCACTCTTGCCTGGGAAATGCCGAGGACAGAGGAGCCTGGCGGGCTACAGTCCATGCAGTGGCAAAGAGTCAGACACGACTGAGCACATATACGCCTACCTGTCCTGCTGGGATTTAGGTGAAGTTCAAAAGCATAACACCTGAAAAGTGACTGAGAAATAATAAGCGATGAGGAGGATGATAGCTCTGGGTAACGGGTGTGGGCTGTGATGGCTTCAGATCTACAGCTAATTGTCTCTGGGGAAACAAGAAAAAGCAAGGGTGACCCCAACCCAACTTAAGGATAAATATACAGACTAGAAAATAAAACAGACGAAGAGGGATCCAACAAGAGCCTATTCAATGGGTGACAGAGGACGAGATGGTTCGATAGATCATCGGCTCAATGAACATGAGTTTGAGCAAACTCTGGGAGACAGCGGAGGACAGAGCAGCCTGGCGTGCTGCAGTCCGTGCGGTCGCAGAGTCGGACACGACTGAGAGATCGGATAAGGAACAACTCAGAACTAAGTTGACTAAATTATGATGGTTTGTGATAGACTTCGTGTGTGTGTGTGTGTGTGTATGTAGGTTATAACGTGAATACCTTTCCACAGCAGAAGGAGGGGGTTTTAGGAACCGTGTACCAAACCATAGGCACTGGCTCACAGGAAGGAAGATATGTGAGGAAGCAGAGCGGGAACAAGACTGAGATGGAGCAAAGCCAGTGGTGGTGGTGGGTCCAGGAGGAGCCTGCTACTGGGGCTTACCCGGGCAGAGGTCCCTGCTTGGTCACAGGGCCGCCAGCTGTTAAGAACTGGCAGCTTATCTCTGACAACCTTTCAGATGCTCGAGTTCAGAGGTGACTTGCCAACCAGCTCCTAAAACCAGCACGGGATGAAGGAATTCACTTCAATCCTATCCCACTGGACTCTCCAGACAACTCATCTTCGTCCTGCATATTTTTTGAGCTGAGTGAGGATCACGAAATCTTTAAACCTGCTTAGAAGGCCCAGGCAGGATGACACTTCTTCAGGAATGGTTCAGTTGCTTTTTACGCTGTCCTTGCAACTTTCAAATAATCAAGCAAAGATGGAGTGGAGACATCAGTGTGGAAAGGGAAACACAGGAAAACTGCATTATAATTTGCTTACCCCACACCTTTTATGGAAAATGATAGAGAGCCCCACTGATGAAAAATACTTGCACTGTCAGACATTCACTGAGCACCTATTGCTCATAAGCTCAAAGAGGCAGAGTTGCAAGATGCAGAAGAAGAAATGTTAGCTACCTAGCAAGAGGCTTTCAGAGATGATCCATAAAAGGCAAACAACTACAGTGGCTACAATTTGCAGCTGTATAGTGTAGGCACTGGAATTAAAATGAGAGCACTTGCAAAATATCCTTTGGCAGAAAATTGATTAAAAAAAAAACCACCACTGTGATCAAGTATCACAGTTTCACTCGGGTGCAGAAAGCACCTCTGCTGATTGTACTGTCGGCCCTGCCTGCCAGCATGCTTCCCACAAAAACAAACAAAACAAAAAAATGTGAAATATCCTCAAGATTCTGGAAAAAATGTTTTATAAATGTGGATTCCTAGTGTTTGTGTGCGGTTGAGTGAAAAGAACACTGGGGCAAAGAATCAGGAGGTGTAAGTCCCACCCATGGCTAGGTCTTCAGGCAAATCACCTTCTTTCAGAGCTTCCGTTCGCTCTTTGTAAGACGAGATGATTAGATTATAAAACTCCTTTCCACAGCTGTACATTCTACTGCTTCATATCAAGGTGCATAAATAGGAGAATTGACTAAGGAAGGCTGTATCAGGAAAATGTGAACGGTGACTGACTTGATATAATTTCTGAGGTCATCAAAACAGAGCCTTGCCTTCATTCTTCCAACAAATCTAGCAAAGGAAACCCCTTTTATGATTAGCTGTTACGCATGAAGCTAAAAAAAAAAAAAAAGAATTATTCTGCCACGATGCACATAATACAACCAGGTGCTTAGGTAAGAATCACTCATGAAACCAGAGAAAAACTACTTTTGCCTGTAGAGATAACTGAAAATGCACAGATGTCCAGAAGTTAGTAAATTCCAGATGGAATTTAAATCAAATCATTATACTTTTCTTATTATTGTCATCCAGATTTGAATAGCTACAGACAGTAGAACAAAATGAGTCTACAAAGTATATGTTTACTTAAGACATTTTGGTTAAAATTAAAATTAGAACTCACCAGGGAATTAAACTGTTTAGACGCATGAAAGTTGAACCCGGCTTTGAACCCATGATTACCTAAGCTCTGCCATCTTGGAATGTTCTGGCTTAACTCTGAAAATAATCTGATCCCCAAATTAAAATTTTTAAAGACATATTTTATGAGAAAAAAATTCAAACACATGAAACACAGATGTCAAAAAGAAAAATTCAACTTTTTTATCACTAAAAAAATTCAAATGAGAGTAAAATAGTAACACTTGTTATCAAATTGGCAAAAAAAAAAATTTCCAATTATTATACCCAGGATGAAGGAAAGAGAGCATAACCTTTTTTTTTTTTTTAAGTTTATATTGGGATATAGTTGATTTATGATGCTGTATCAGTTTTAGATGTCCAGCAAAATGCTTCAGTTATACACATACATGTATCTGTTCCTTTGCAAGTTCTTTTCCCATGTAGGTTACTACAGAGTAGTACATAGAGTTCCCTGTGCTCTGCAGTAGGTCCTTGCTCATTATCTCTTTTATTTTGTTTATTTTTAAATTGATTTTTATTGGCATGTAGTTGCTTTACAATGTTGTGCTGGCTTCTGCCGTGCAGCCAGGTGAACCAGCCGTGTGCATACGTGCTGCCCCCTCTTCTGGACTTCACTCCCATTTAGGTCACCACCAAGCACTGAGTGTAGAGTCGCCTGTGTGCTTCAGGTGGTTCTCCATTTTACATACAGGCGTGTGCATCACCTCTCTGAAGAGTAATCTACATGGCAACATTTACCAGGATGCTTAAAAGGAGCGCGTGAACACTTGCAAACATCACTGGAGAGCAAGAAGCAGTGTTGGCAGCCTGGGGGGCAGCACAGCCACGCCAGCCTCCGCTCAGCACTCCCACTCCAAGGGATCCATCCTACAGAGACAGCTGGGCCGACGTACAAACACACGTGTTCAAGGTGTTATAGTCCCGGCAGTATTGTGCACAGCTGTAAAAAAGTGGAACTCTCTGAGAGTCCAACTGGAGACGGATGAAACAGTTACCTTCTTACAAATTAAAATGAGCAACTGCTAAAAAGAAGGAGGAAGCTGTACGTGTATGCCTGTGGAAAGCTCTCCGATGATACACGATCCAGTATAAAGCGAGCTGCGAAATACCACATGCAGTGTAAGACAGCACGTATGTTCACATGCAGGGAGTCCCCGAAGAGTCAGCAGGAATCGGCTGTGGGTTCTGTAACTCTGAGCGAGTTTTATTTTCTCCTTATGAATTTCTCTTCCGCTTGAATTTTTTTTTCAATGAGTATATATTGTCTTCATAGTAATAAAAGAGTTATTTTTAAAAGGTGAAGAAAAGAATGCAGTATGGGGAAGAATTAGAGATTCGTAACCTGTAGTTCTATGTCCTGGAATTTAGTCAAAGGCCATAGTATATATAATGTCTGAACTGGGACATTTATCACAGCAATGCTCATAACATTGAAAGCCAATAAACATTCATGTTCTATTTAAATAAATTCTAGTATTAGAATTAGATTATTAATGTAGCGATATAGTAACTTTGACTATTTCATAGTATTATTGGCAAGTGAACCAAAGGCTCCTAAATCATTTTATAAACATTTTGGATTTATTCATATTCACATATATATCAGAATATGAAAAAAGTCCAAAAGGATATATGCCTAAATGTACACTGCAGTCACTAATGATTCTTGTTTTCCTTTCCTACAATTTCAACTGTTTCTACAATAAAGTATTATTTAGGCACTTTCCTAAGTTTTAAAAATACTCCTTATAGACCTTTCAAACTTTAAGATAATGTAAAGCAGTTATAATGATACTAATCTGTGAAAAACAAAGGAACAAGAATCTCAACCCTTTCCTCCAGCATCAGATTTACCGCCCAGAGACCCCCGGGGAAGCCCTGTTGCTGACCTGCGTGTTGTAAAGTCGTGAATGCCACATGGCTACAGAACAAACCCAGGAAGCCCAGGCCACCTCTTCTGATTTTATGTCCTGAGATGCACGAGACTATAAAACAGACTGGCTCAGATTACAGGCTAAGCATGACAAGTCTCTCGGGTACAACTTAACAAAGGAATTTACAGAATGAGAAATGTACACTTTCCATTTCCCAGGCTGGCGTGAATTTCAGAAGCAAAAAGCCCACAGTAGGGGTGGGTCCCCTGACAGTCCTTGCCTGTCACTGTCCTCTACAGGCTTCTGAACTGTCCCTGACACACAGTCCCCACGACACAATGTACCTACCACTATTTTAAACAAAGACAAACTAATATTTTTTAAAGGTGAGTCGAGCAGGGGGTGAGAAAAGTGCATTGGTAACAGGGTCCAACTTTTTCTCTCTTTTCAGGTGAACTGGGGGATGCCAGACTCCCTCCCTCTGGCCGTCCCTCCCTCAGATCATTGTGGCTGATAACAATAGTTTTACTCTCTGGGGTAATGTAGATGACACATTTTCCTGTAGCCTGTCTTCCGGTAAAGTGCAGGAATTCCTGCACTCTCTGGGTGCCCTTCCTGTTAACTTACATTTCAGATTTCCTCAAAAGGCATTCTGCCACTTTAATATTTGAAAAATGTCAGCTCAACCCCAGACAGCTAATATAAACAAGCTGAAAAGCCTACCACCTAAAGTTACAACTGTGGAAAACAAAATTTCTTTTTAAGAAATTCTTTCTGGGAATCTCACTGTTGGTGAGGCTGGAGAGGAGTCAGCCAGCCCTCCCAGCTCCCGGGGAGTCTGTAATTCTTTTGCCTCTGCTGTGCCTTAAATTAGAGGTCTGAAAAACCGAATTACAGTGATCTAGAAGGTTCGTAAAGGTCCTTGAATTGAACATGTTGTTAAATTCTTCACTACTATGAGGTTGTAGCCACCTTTTGCTTTTCCTTCATTTCATTTGGTTATAGTATTACAAAGAAGTTTGGTACTGTGAAAAAAAAATCTTGGCCATTTGAGAATACCGTAGCTGAATTAGACCAGGTCCACACTGAAAAGTCCAGGCCAAAAGTCTCTGCCATTTCTGAAATAATCACACACTTCCTTCCATCGAAAAGTTTTCCTTTTGGACAGGAATCCCACGTTCACACCAGAGCCACCGTCCACATGGGATCCAATCAAGACAACCACTTGGATAAACGGGGATGCGTGTGAAGGACTGCCAGCACACGATGTATTATGAGAGCACCCATCATGGAAGAGGGTCACGCTAACTTCTCTGTCAGCTTCCCAACTTCCTCTGCTAGGAGGGAGCTGCCTTAGGAGTGAGCCCCCAAAATTCACAAAGAAACATGACTGAGTTTAAACCCTAAAGTCCAAAGATAAGCTCACTAGAGCACTACCCTCTTGTCTCCCAGAGAGAAGACCACTGCCATCTCTAAATTACAAATGCACCATTTCGCTTCATGATCTAAGCAATTATCTTGCATCCCAATGATATGCATACACGCTCTGTTTCACCAAACACAAGTAAATTCCTTGAATGAAACACTTACATATGAAATATTTTTATATGTCCCCAAATCCTGTGCCCAACACATACACACACATATATACATAGATACACAGCCACTCATATACTAAAATGACCCGAATGCGTGAGTGAATATACAGCAAATACAAAGTAACCAGATGCCATCTCTCTCGTACATCAAAGCCTGGAATGCCCTTTTAAGCTATTATTTCTCTGCTCAATTAGGAGACTGTACTCACAGGTTTTACCAATATTAAGGAACACTGGCACTTCACAATGCCAATTTCTAGGTACTTGGGCGCTCTTAGCTTTTCAGATTTCCATTTTCTCCCAATACCCAGAGGAAGGAAAGAGCCTTACTTTGAATTTTTGAGAATATATGCTACTTCCTTCCTGGGCTGAGATGTATGACTCCCACTCTCATCACACAGAACTAAAAAGTGACACAGCTCCCCAAAGAGCTGCAGGACATGCAGGACACACTTGAACTCCCTGGGACTCACCCACTCACCCTGCGGAGCCCCTCCTCTCCCTGGCGCCCACCTCTCCCTTCCATACATTCTCACAGGGCATGTGCTCTCCCCATGGTCAAGGAGGATTTGTTCTGAAACAAGTCACAGTCTCAGGGCCACCTGATAACATACCCTCAGCTCTATAATGTCACTTCAGGATCTCTATATTTTTAATCCCCCAGCCTGACATTAGGTCTGTAAAATACAACTGTGTAAAAAAAATAAAATTTTTTTTCAAGGAAAAAAAAAACATAAAACAACCATAACCCTGAACTTCTGACCTATGCTAAATATAGGCAATTACACACTTAAAAGATTTCATTATGGTTGTCAATGAAACCGTGCAGTCCCCCCACCTTGGGGTAAAGCTTAGAAGTACAATTTTTCTCCCAATATTTTCCCTGGAGATGCAAAGCATCTCCCAAATGGGAAAACATAAAACATCGATGTCCTTATTGCTGCTTCTAAATACTGTGAACCAATAAGCAATTAGCGTAAAGTGCAAAATCTCGGAAGAGAAAGACGTCTTGTCTGCTTTTTTGTAAAATGCTATCACTCACCTTCACTTCCTTTAAAAATCAAAAGTTGCTTAATGTTCAGAGCGATATCAATGGAAATGTAGCTAAATACTAGCACCGCAACGGTTCATTCCCAAAGGAATATAAAATTACATTAATTTCCTACTAGTTGAACTCAAGTTTTACCTTTCATCTTCATCTACCGACTTTTTAAAAAGTTCGTATTCCTGTCGCATATAAGATTACCTATTATATCTGTGCATACTACAGAATTTTATAATTATATAAAGCATTGCACATTCAGACGCTACCAACCTGCTCTATCTCTCCTGACTGGGCAAAAGGCAAAAAAGAGCTCAGCAATCCTAGCAGAAGAATGCAAATAACGTCAATGCACAGCTGAACTGCAAGCCCTGCCTTACAGGAACTCTCTGTGTCTGCAAAAAAAAAAAAAAAAAGACACATACTAAACAGGAAATGCAACTGAGCTGTGGAAAACCTCAAACTTAAAAATGCAATCGCCAGGCGTAAATTGCATCCATGCATTCATAAATGCATGCACAACCCTTTGCATTTTTTGCAAGTAATGCAAATAGGCTCTTACCTTTCGACTGAGACATTTTCCCCTTTCCTTTGATGGGGGAGGGGAGCACAAAAGACTTTGCCTGGCTTCTCTTCTGTAGCTAGTTTTGCAACAAAGATGCAAGCTGCAGGCGTGCAATCTTCATGCAAGTGGAGTTTCTCTTGACCGAGGCAGCAGATGGACTTCCAGGGGATCCAGATGGAAATGCACGCCTTGCAAAGCAGACTGGAAAGTGATTTTTCCCCCAGTTGCAACGTTAGGGAAGGCTGTGCTGCAGCTACATGATGGGCCAGGGCTGGCAGCTAAAAGCTCCAAACTTGGAACTGAGTATCTTAGTGCGCAGACGTCCTTCCTGCGAAGGGCGCGGGGGCCGCTGGGAAGTGTAGTTCCTGCGCGGAGTCCGTGGGGTTCTGACTTCAGGACACGTGGTCGCGCGGGTCGCTGCGCGGGAAGATTGGAGGCGGCAGAGCTTGCGTCCAGGTAAACAAGTTGGACACGCACTCGGTACCCGGTGATGGGAGAAGCCGGGCAAGGCCGAGGGGAGCGGGCATCTGTGTTCTCCAAAAGCCCCCGAAACAGCAGCTAAAAAACATTGGTTTGGCTGAAAACCACTCGGCCGGCTCAGAAAGTCAGTTTCGGGCTTCACGTGTTTGCAGGGCAGTACCAGTTGGACGGTTCCTGCCTGAAGACGTTTCTCTTCCCCCACCTCAAACGTCCATTTTTAAAAAACCTTTTTCTTGCCTGCAGAATTCGCTGGTGATTTGGCCAGGGGGAGGTGGCTGCAGAGAAGATGCAAAGTTTTATTTAGTAAGCAGAGGTCCAGGTCGCTTTGGGGAATCTGAAATTCAGTGCTGGGGCAGGGTGGAGGCGGGGGGGCGGGGGTGGTGCGGAGTTCTCGTTTCTGGAAGGATCACGGAGGAAGTTCTGCTTTTTATGTGTCAAAGCAAACTTTATCAGAGTTAAATTGCTTAGATGTTGTTTCTCACCTGAAGGGGTCTAGGAAAGTCCCCTGGCCTCAGGGAGAAAGTGGGTGGTCATGCTGTATTAACAGTCAGATGTCTCGGATTTGTTCAGCAGAGTTTACTGAGTTTTGTTGAAACACTGGAGTGTGCCAGGCCCTCTCCAGGACCTGGGGTCAGCCGGTAATGCTCACAGCTAGGAGCTGGACAGCAGGTGGGCAGAGATGTAGCCCCTTCTCAGGGATGGGACATTCCTTGCAAGTGAGCTCAGCCCGCTTCACTGCGTGGACCGGACTCAGAAAAGCGCTTTTCAGGTCCAGGGTGGAACTGAGAGTGTGAACCTCCTGAGGCGTGAACAAGCACAGTGGACAGCTGCGTGTCATGTCCAGCTCTCTGACCCCGGACTGCAGCCCGCCAGGCACCCCTGTCCATGGGATTCTCCAGGCAAGAACCCTGGAGCGGGCTGCCATGCCCTCCCTCCTCCAGGGGATCTTCCCCACCCAGGGATCGAACCTGCGTCTCCTGCATTGCAGACAAATTCTTTCCCGGCTGAGCCATCAGGGAAGCCAGGTGGGCATCTGAAGCAGCCCTGTTTAGGAGAGGGCAAGGAAGCCTGTCTACACTGCATGCAGACGTGGGAGTGGGTGGGATTCACAGCGGGGGCCAAGCCAGAGGCTTGGGCTTTATTCTGCAGGTACTTAGGAGCTGGTGAAACGGCTTTGGAAAGGGATGTAACTGAATCAAAGCTTTGTTTTAAGAAGATAAATATGCCCTCAATGATCAAGATTTGAAGCCAGGAGAAGCTAGGGCTAGGTCAAGTTGGTAGCGAAAGGCAAAAAGAGGCACTTTGAAACAGGGTTCAGCTGTGTTTGATGACCACTGATGAAAACTATTGGAATTTTATTAAGAGTTCTAAGAAGCCAGGGCCTTCTGAGTAATGGATGGATCAGAGGGAAGAAGGCCACCATGTTTCGGCTACAAATCAGCTCTTAAAACAAATATGCAGTAGGTCACGGAGCTAACATCAATTTACTTAAGTTGATCCCCTCTGCTGACATGAGTGAGAATTAATCAAGGTCACCTCATGTTCATATTAGCTTCTGGCTCTAAAAGGAAGGCGCTCGGTCCCATGAGCCCAGATACAAAGACTTGCTGTTTTCCTTTCTTCCTTTCTTTCACTATCTTTCTGAGCAAATCTGTACTGTGTATTCCTCCCTTTCTTGCACATACTATCTGAGCCTTCTTGAACCAGCATTTTTCCCCTTAAGTTTCATTTAAGTAGGAGACGCTGTGGGCATGGAGATCCATTTAACGCATCCAGTTCACTTTTCCAGGCATTGATGGAGGAGCAGACATGGGCCTGAGCTCACTACCATTTGCATTTTATGTGGTCAGCAGCATTGTTCCCTCTTGAATTGGCCCAGACTCCCTTCTCTCCTGAAGAGCTTGAATCACATCACCTCTGGGGCATTTTGCTGCAGTGGTTGTGCTTGTACTTCCTCTGCTCAGGTGTGCACGGTCCACAGCACGTGGCTTATGTCCTGCAGGTCGGTCTGCCGTTCATATTCCTATAGAGACAGTGATGTGTTTAACAGCCAGTGCGCGCACACACACACACACACCTGTGCAAAACACCTTTGACCTTTGGTTGCTGTTCAGTCGCTCAGTCGTGTCTGACTCTTTGTGACCCCGTGAACAGCAGCATGTCAGGCCTCCCTGTCCTTCAGTATCTCCTGGAGTTTGCTCAAACTCATGTCCATCGAGTCGGTGATGCCATCCAACCATCTCTTCCTCTGTCGTCCCCTTCCCCTGCCCTCAGTCTTCCCCAGCACCAGGGTTTTTCCCAGTGAGTCTGCTCTTCTCATCAGGTGGCCAAAGTATTGGAGCTTCAGCTTCAACATCAGTCCTTCAAATGAATTTTCAGGGTTGATTTCCTTTAGAATCAGGGTTGATTACCTTTGACCATAAATTAAACCATATATATTTTTAAACTTTCTGTTTTGTATTAAAGTGTAGCTGATCACAATGTTATGATAGTTTCAGCTGCACGGGAAAGGGACTCAGCCAACTGTATCCATGTGTCCATTCTCCCCCAAACTCCCTCCCATCCAGGCTGCCACATAACTTGGAGCAGAGTTCCCTCAATGTGATTTACAATTGGCAACATATATTGTTTTTTCTTTGTGGGAAAAACATGCTTTGAAATTCCGCAGGGAACTCAGCCTCTCTGCAAAGGCTTGGAGTCCCAAAGGAAAAGTTCTCTTGTCCAGGTGGTAACAGGCTCCCTCCAGCCCCCTCCTGGGTGGAGGAGGAGGTTGTATTGATACATCTGTACCTTTGGGAGCTGTTCCTCTTCTCGGAGTCTGTGGGGAGTCTGTGGCCGTGCTTCTACCAGAAGAACCCCACCCTTGGTGGTGAGTGTGCAGGCCAGCAGGTGTTTCTCTTCCAGTGACCTGTGCTCCTACTTTGAATTCTTCATCTTTAAAATTTTCTGTGCTTCAGATCTTTCTAGAATATAATGCAGTCTCAAATACAAGAACTCGAGGCAGTCTCTCCCAGCTTCTTGTCACCTTCGAGAGCAATGCCAAACTCTCAAGTTGGGTGTACCTGGCTCCTTGAAGCCTGGGTCCTAGTTCTCTGCAATTCATTCTCACGCTGTGTTGCTGCTACAGGTGTTGCTGCCGGAAGCCAGGATTGCTCCGTCCGGGCTTTTTTTTTAAAAATAGATCCTAACTTTTATGGCTGCCTAATTCATTTTTGCATGAAACCCTGATAGTTTTTTACAGATGTTCCTATGTTCGTAGATTCCAATTTATGCCTTTCTTGAGAAAATTAATAGTTTATATAAGAATTGACCAAGTGATAAACCGAAAACAAGAATATAATGAAGGAGAAAAAAATTAAATTTAAAAAACTTCAAATACACATTGAGACCAATTTAAAAATAGAAGTGAGTCATACTAAATGGGAACTGAATGCAGAATAATCCTAAAAATAAGATGTTTGTAACATGATTATATGATAATCTAATAATAAAAATCTGGCCTTCATTTTTAAATTTTTTTATTGGAGTATAATTGCTTTACAATGTTGCATTAGTTTCTGCTGCACAGAAAGTGAATCAGCCACATACACACACGTACCCCTCCCTCCTGGACCTCCCCGCGCCCCTCTAGGTCATCACAGGCCCCGAGCTGAGCTCCCCGTGCTGTAGAGCACCTTCCCGCTGGCCTTCCATTTCACCCATGTATGAAGTGTCAGTCACTCAGCTGTGTCCAACTCTTTGTGACCCCATGGACTATAGCCTGCCAGGATCCTCTGTCCAAGAGATTGCCCAGGCAGGAATCCTGGAGTGGATCACCATTCCCTTCTCCGGGGGATCTTCCCGACCCAGGGGCTGAGCTCGGATCTCCTGCATGGCAGGCAGGTTCTTCACCATCCAGGCCACCTGGGGAGCCCTGTTGCACATGTGGCAGGGTATGTATGTCGATAGCACTCTCCTGATTTGTCCCACCCTCTCCTTCCCGCCCTGTGCCCACACCCCACTCCCTCTGCCTGGCCCGCCTTATCCATTCCCTTCTTAGCTCCTTCAGATTTGTCCTTGAAGAGGCTCTAGGTCTCTTGGCTCCGTCCTGGGATCATCCCTGTGGCCGCCCTCAGGGCGAGGAGCGAATCCCCTCCTTCTATTGCCCTGCCTGCAACACCCTCCCGACACTCCCCCAGAGGCAGACAGTGTTTGTCGCCACCTGTGTCTCCCCCGGGAGACTGACCTGCTGGAGATCACGGAGACTGATCTCTGCACCCCCCCCCCGCCGTGCCCAGCATGGAGCATACAGTAGGCACTCAAATGCACGCTGTAAGTAAGGGATAGAGGAGACCTGTCAGCACGATGACCTGGAATAACTGGATTCCAGAGACCAGAGTTCACAGCTGCAGGGGAAACTGGAGCCCCTGGGAGGGGCCCTCAGGTGAGAGGGAGGAGACTGTGGAAAGAGGCCCTTAGGTTAGGGCAGCCTGGCTCTGGAGGGACTGCTCTAGAGGATTATGTGGGGTGGACAAGGTGAAGGGTGGGGGTACAGTGTCCCCACCGGTGGTGATTTTGACCCCCAGGGAATGTGTGACAGTGTCTGGAGGTGGATTGGGTCACCACAACCAAGGGGTGATGCTGAGCGTGGCATCCAGTGGGTACAGACCAGGGATGTGGCCGTAGTACCACGGTCCACGTGCAGCCTCCAGCAGAAAGAAGCGTCTGGTCCAAATGCCCACAGCACTGCATTTGAGAAAGCCTGCCAGGCGCTACCTACCAGCACGCAGGTATACACGAGTGCTCAGTCGTGTCCGACTCTGTGGCCCCGTGAACTGTAGCCCGCCAGGCTCCTCTGTCCATGGGATTCTCCACGCAAGAACTGGAGTGGGTTGCCATGCCCTCCTCCAGGGGATCTTCCCGACCCAGGGGTCAAACCTGTGTTTCTTACGTCTCCTTCATTGGCAGGCGTGTTCTTTACCACTAGCACCGTCTGGGAAAGCCACTGAGAAAAAGTTAGGTGAGTCTTCTCTCGGAAGTCACTTCACCTTTCTGAACCTCTTTTTGTTCTCCTAAAATAAGGAGGATCAGACTAAGGCCCCTTCCGATTCTAACAATTCATACCTCTAAACCCAGCTCACTCACGTATCTGATTAGAACCACTAAGGATTAAAACAGAGAGAGAGAGCTGCAATCATGCATTCTGTTTTTCTACACTGCCTAAATACCATTTTGTTCAGGAATTTGAAGAGTTCCTATTTCCCCGCTCCAGCAAGGCAACCAAGGACCACGGTCACAAGCTCTTTGGAGGTGAGACAAGGAATGTATCACAGCTTGAAACATTGTCTCCCAGGTGGCAAAACTCACCCACGCCTGACATTTATGAGTGTTTTCCAACTGCGTCCATTGGGTCTCTGGAACAAGGGAAGCGAAGACATCAAAGGTAGAGCTAAGAATTCAGGGCTAATATCTGGTTTTCTAGGTCTTAGAAAATTATGATGTAAACAGGTGTGTTACATATTAATATATGGGGTTCCCTAGTGGCTCGGTGGTAAAGAATCAGCCTGCTGATGTAGGAGATCCTGGTGTGATCCCTGGGTCAGGACGATCCCCTAGAGAAGGAAATGGCAACCCACTCCAGTATTCTTGCCTGGAGAATCCCATGGACAGAGGAGTCTGGAGGGCTACAGTCCATGGGGTAGCAAAGAGTTGGACATGACTTAGCGACTAAACAACAGCAATGTAATATGATATATAATTAAGTATATTCGGGCACCCCCACATGGGAGATGGTTTAGGGGACTGGCTGGTGAGTTGTGGTTACATAATATCTTTTAGTCCTTTTTTTTTTTTTTTTTTTTTACTGTATCAAAGTATGACCGTGTATTATGAGGACTGGCAGAAATTCTAGAAATCCCCAAATAGATTCAGCGTGGCTTTCAGCGCTCTTCCCCATATGGCGCAACCGTACCTGTTCAGCTTTATCTCCCCCTCATCTACTCCAAGCTTCCTTTGTTTAAACAATCTGGTCAACACAGGATTACTTGTCTTAACTTGGGACATGAATTTACAGGTTTCAGTGTGTTAACTTCTGCTGTTCTCTGTCTTCAGCCTTATCTAGCCCCCACCAAAGCCTTCATTTTTCCAAATTCTACTTTTCATTGAAGGTTCGAGGTCATCTCTGCCCAGCTGTCTTTGATCACATCCTCTTGTCTCATCCAAGAGTCTTATTTGCTCAGTCATGTCCAACTCTGTGTGACCCCACGGACTGTAGCACACCAGACTCCTCTGCGCATGGGATTTCCCAGACAAGAACACTGGGCTGGGTTGCCATTTCCTCCTCCAGGGGATTGAACCCAAGTCTCCTGTGTCTTCTGCACTGGCAGTGGGAAGCCATCAGGGAAGCCATCCAAGAGCATCCCTCCCCTTAAATTCTGACAGCACCCGTTAGCTCTTATAAGCCATATGTCCACTAGTATCTTGCTGTAAAATTCGGCATTTCAGGTCATTTTGCAAGTTCAGACAAATTATCATAACAAAACATCAGATTTTGTTTATCCAGTCTATCAGCAAATCTATCTTGAGAACGTATTAGGTGTGAAACATTTTGCTAAGTAGTACCTGGAAAGCAGAGTTCATTCATCCGGAGGCAATGTGGCTGGTGGCTAAGATGAAAGGCTGTGGCTTTAACAACTACTCCATCTGTGTTGTTCAGTTCCTCGGTCGTGTCCGACTCTTTGCAGCCCCATGGATTATAGCCCACCGGGCTCCTCTGTCCATTGAATTATCCAGGCAAGAATACTGGAGTGGATTGCCACTTCCTTCTCCAGGGGATCTTCCCGACCCAGGGATTAAACCCATGTCTCTTGCACTGGCAGGAGGATTCTTTACCACTGAGCCACCAGGGAAGCCCAGATTTAAGTAATACAGGGAACAAAAAAGATTTCAGATCCTGCTAGATCAAGAGAAGAAACTGGAATCTTGTCTGATCTCACTTATGCATACAGCTGTCACTTGTTATCTGCAAGGAATTGGTTCCAGGACCCTTCCCCTGCCCCACCCCCTACAGATACCCAAATCCGCAGACGCTTAAGTCCCTTAGATAAAATGCAGCCATGCTCATCCTCCCATATACTTTAAATCATCTCCAGAAAACTTATACCACCTAATACACTGTCACTGCTATGCAAATAGTTGTAAATACAATGTCGGTGTTATGTCAGTAATTGCTGAGGTGTGTGGCACATTCAAGTTTTGCTCTTTGGAACTTTCTGGAATTAAAAATAGTTATTTCCCATCGAGGTTGGTTGAACCTGAGGGTGGAGTGTCAATTGTATATTTCCTCTGCCTTTCACCAATGAATCTCTTGTTACTATATATATGATATACATACACATACACGCATATATATATAGTAGCTTGCCTGGTGGCTCAGACAGTGAAGAATCTGCCTACAATGCAGGAGACCCATGTTCAATCCCTGGGTTGGGATCCCCTGGAGAAGGGAATGGCTACCCACTCCAGGATTCTGGCCTGAAGAATCATCCCATGGACAGAGGAGTCTGGCAGGCTACAGTCCATGGGGTCATGAAAGAGTCGCGCTGACTGAGCAACTTTCACTCACTTCACAGTTGTAACAGGTCTGATGTAGGTTAGGAAAATGGACAGAGTATGATCCCCGGTCTGAGAAGCTTAAAATCCTGCGGCTGTTTTAATAACACTTTTGTGACATTTTAAGGCTTTCAAGCTCCTTCCGTCTGCTGTGTCGTTTTATGCCTACAGTGACACCCTGGGCGGCATTGTTCCAGCATCCCGGTTTATCCTCGTCACCTCGTGGCACTGCTTCCTTTGGCCAAGGTGGAAAATCTTGTGATTTAAAACTGTCTTGACTACAGATGTGAAAGTGTGTCTTCTGATTCCTGGTTCCTTCCTTTAAGTTGTCCAGTCTAGCCTTAAGCTAGGTAACTTTTTAAAACGCCCTGGAGAAGTGCCTTATTCAGGCTGAGAGTAATCTGGTAACATTTTACCTCATTTTCTATTTGTTATTCGTGGGACAGGCTCAGTTCAGGATAAATCTGTGTCTCTCCTTTACTCTCTGTACCTCGGCCAATGCTCTGTGACCATTGGCTATTTGCTGGGCTATCTGAGGATGAGCTAGAAACACTGATATAAGGCAATGCTGTGTCCTTCAAATCTCCTTGATCTGTTTACATTGATATTAATAGATGGTTCTGGGCTTCAGTCACAGGCCTGAATAATTCAGGTCAGACTGACCTGCTGCACTTTTAAAAAACTATAAAATATTCTGGGAAATATTTTAGATAGGTAATATATGCAAGTTATAGAAAGCCCACAGGAAAGTAAGAAACTGAATTACCGTGGTATAGAAGTAATTATAGACAGTATAATAAATCAGCTGGTTCTTAAATTGTTCCATTCGGATTAGTGGCCAAAGAGAATGTTTTATTGGCAACAACGTGTGGCAAGATCACAGGAAAAACTACTGATTTTTCATATTTATCATATTTACCCTTCTTTTGAAAGATCTTTTTGATATGGGCCTTTTTTTTAAGTCTTTATTGAATTTGTTTTAAGTCTTGGCTTTTCGGCAACAAAGGCACGTGGAATCTTACTTTCCCAACTGGAAATGGAACCTGTGCCCCCTGCGTGGGGAGGCAAATTCTTAACCACTGGACCTCCTGGGAAGTTCCAACTCTCTTTTTGATATAGGTAGATTAATCATTTTATTTTTGGCACAAACTCATAAAACTGGTTCAGGAGGACAGGGAGAAGGGATAGTTAGGGAGTTTGGGATGGACATGTACACACAGCTATATTTAAAATGGGTAATCAACAAGGACCTGCTGTATAGCACAGGGAACTCTGCTCCACGTAACATGGAACCCTGAGTGGTAAAGGGATTTGGGATGCATGTGTGTGTACGACTGAGTCCCTTTGCTGCCCACCTGAAACTGTCACAACATTGTTAATCAGCTATACCCTGATACAAAATTTAAAAAAAAGCTTAAAAATAAATAAAATTTTAAAAAGGAAAAAAAGAAAACAGTCTTACTAGATTCTCATTGGTTCAGATAGGGAACTGAATCTGTATAGACAAGCCTTCAGCAGTCACCATGGAACTGACTATACACAAATATGCTCAGTTGGAAAATGGCAGATGTATGTTTATGTAATTTCACTATTAAATGATATGCCCTAGCCTCACTGGGAAAAAAAAAAAAAACAGGCTCAGTGTCTTCTTTAAATTAATATATAGCATCACATCAAAAGTATAAGTATTATGAAACTGTATAATATTAGATGGGCTAATAGCCAGATGGTGCTAGTGGTAAAGAACCCGCCTGCCAATGCAGGAGACAAAGGAGATGTGGGCTCAGTCCCTGGATTGGGAAGGTCCCTTGGAGGATGGCCTGGCAACCCACTCCAGTGTTCTTACCTGGAGAATCCCATGGACAGAAGAGCCTGGTGGGCTACAGTCCATGCGGCGGCAAAGAGCTGGACCCGACTGAAGCGACTTAGCATGCACACACGCATAATATTAGACATTGGCTATTTGGGGCTCTACTGAACAGCTGATGGTATCTTATGGACTGGGCAGTGCTGTGAGCCACATGCTACAAACCTGTTGGTGACTTTGTATCCTGCAGTCTAAGGAGTGAAAGAGTAGTGATATGTTAGACTGTACCTGCCGGAACTCTGGAAATCTTTGGAAATTATTCTAGAGCCCTCGTCCAGCAGCCTAACCTACTGACATTTAGGTGGGAATTGAAGACAACCCCAGATCCTGCTCACTTGGTAAAAACTACAGGTTTCCGCTTTACAGGGCCTTGTCTCTCCTTTTGTTGCTGTTTTTGTTTTTAAATCCAAGTAAATATCAAAATGCGTGTGTTAAATGTGTTGGGGGTATGAAGCCACATCAAATGCTGCTTTTCGTAAGGAAGCCATGTGGACTATGGTCAGCAGCCCATCCTGCACCCTGGTGAGATTTGGAATGCTCGTGGAAACCTCAAAGAAAAATGTGGGAAATTTGTGTTCGTTTCCTAAACGTGGGCATCCCTGGTGACTTAGACGGTAAAGAATCCACCTGCAATATAGGAGACCCCAGTTCAGTCCCTGGGTCAGAAAGATCCCATGGAGGAGAAAATGGCAACCCACCCCAGTATTCTTGCCTGAAGAGTCCCATGGACAGAGGAGCCTGGTGGGCTACAGCCCACAGAGTCGCAAAGAATCAGACATACTGAAACGACTTAGCCCGCGTACACGGAAGATGTAACAACATGTGTCCTAGCAAGTGGTGATTAAAAAAAAAAAAAAATTTTTTAAGAAACCTTTTAAGACAAGAGATAAGAATGTTAAAATGATATAAAAAAGTTTAAAAAAAAACACAACAGGAATGTTTCCTTGGGTATAAGGAGATAGGGACAGAAGTGCTTATCAGTTGCATGGGAGAGAGAGGGAGAAGAAATATTTTATTACTGCAGCAAATCAGAGCTCTGTTGGATGTTCGTGAAGAGGAAATGGGGACCATCTGGAGAAAATAGTTCTTCTCCACTGTGTGGATTGGATTTGAGGACAGCTGAATAGCTGGGGCATGAATTATGTGGGCCTTTGACCACAGAGTGTCACAGCCCTGTAAAGCTAACAGCAGGGGGCAGAGTGGTAGTTAATGAGAAGTGAAGACGGTTGTCAGACTGCAGTGATCAGCTCCTAGGATATGGCTTTCCTTATTGAAGAAATACGCCGATAGCATTTCAGTTCTTTCCAGGCATTTGAGTGCACTGGGACCTTCACATTCTAAATCCTTCTGTTGTATTTCTTCTATCTACATATTTCTGATGCATTGCCTTTGTGCTAACGTTTTTCTTGTAACCGTTTCTTCCGGTTGCTAGCTGTTTTACTAATTAACTAATCACGTGACTTAAACATTTACATTAAGTATCTTTTTAAAACCACCAAAATATGTTTTCTTTGGTGGCCTCATCACTTAATAACTAAACAGAACAGGAGTTTAAGGGCTTCCCTGGTGGCTCAGACACTACAGAATCTGCCTGCAGTGCAAGAGATGAAGGTTCCATCCCTGGGTTGGGAAGATCCCCTGGAGAAAGAAATGGCAACCCATTCGAGTATTGTGACTGGAAAATCCCACGGACAGAGGAGCCTAGCGGGCTACAGCCCATGGGGTCCCAAAGGGTTGGACACACTTTCGTTTTTCACTTTCAGGAGAATTTAAACATGTGTTGCAGATATTTTATAATTTTAAAATAGAGAAATTCTCACTTATTAAGTATTTTTAAATTCTTATTTATTAACTGAATCCGTGTTTAAAATAATTGTTCAATACCTATCCAAAATGATCCATGTAAAGTGTTTGGAATTAGGCAGGGATAAAGGGAGACAGCCAGTAATTGAAGACAAATTATTTTTTTTATTAGCTGGAAAATTTTATGTTCCATCATGATGCATTTTTAAAAGTATGTAGAAAAGAAGTACATATTCTTCCCTTGTTAGTGTTACTAGAGATCCAGATATGAAAAGCATCCTGTCAGAATCTGCAGAATTTCAAAAGGATTGGTGGGTTTGTACTGAAGTTTTCAGTGTTCACTAAAGCCTGGCCAGTAAGTAACACGTGCTATTGCTCTCTTTGCATAATGTCGTTACTATTTTCTCCAGGCGTTGTGAGATATAGGGCTTCCCGGGTGGCTCAGTGGTAAAGAACTCGCCTGTCAATGCCGGAAATGCAAGACTCCAGTTCCGTCCCTGGGTCTGGAAGTTTCCCTGATAGGACATGGCAACCCACTCCAGTATTCTTGCCTGGGAAATCCCATGCACAGAGGAGCCTGGTAGGCTGCAGTCCACGGGGTCGCAAAAGAGTCGAACACAACTGAGTGACTAAACACACACACAACACAACAATGACAACATTGTGAGACATAAAGCTGCGTTTTTTGCTTCACTAAAAGTGTCTGCCTTTTAGCCTTTTAACTTTAATTGATCTGGGTGAATGATTTTAGCCATTTATGGTCAGTGCTGCTTTGGAGTAGATAGAAAGTGAAGAAAACAAAGAAAGCATTTTTAAGATCCCATGCTCCCAGTGACTGAGATTCCTTCAAAGAAAAAAAAGTTTCTGCGGCACGAGCTGAGCAAACGTCTATATCAGAATGCCTTCCAAAAGATGAACTGAGCCTTTAAGTATTTTAAAAATAAATCATAAGGGAGATGCAGAGCAGAGCTGTGGTGGACGGTCTTCCAGGTATCCGCCCCGTCAATTCTGTGTAATGCTTTGGAAGCAGAGGAACAAGTCGTGTGAAATCATTTTTTGAGGAAGCTACATATGCGCCCCCCTCTTCTATTTCTATTCTCTGGAGCGGGCAATTTATGCAGTGCGCTTGTGAGACTCCAAGAACAAAGACCAATTTCCCTGAAGGTTATGAGCACTCTTCAATTTTACAAATGCAAAAAAAAAATTTTTTTTTAAGTCACATTGTCGCATCGAGATAATGAAGTGCCCTGGGCTCTCGAGTCTCCTCGAGGAGCCTCAGAAGGGATGCCCGCTGCGTGTCACTTTTATTCCGAGATTCTGAAAGTGGACTCAGGCAATTACTCTTTTATATGTAATTTTATTATCTTTTTTTTTTTTTTTTTTAATTTTTGGCTGTGCTGCATCTTATTTGCCGCGAGGGCTTTCTCTAGATGTAGCGAGTGGGAGCCGCTCTCTGCTTGCGGTGGGGGGGCTTCTCAGGGCGGCGGCTCTCTTGCTGCGGAGCGCGGGCTCTAGGCGCGCGGGCTTCAGGAGCTGCGGCTCCCGCGCTCGCGAGCTTAGTTGCTCCAGGGCATGCGGGATCGTCCCGGACCAGGGATCGAACCTGTGTCTCCTGCATGGGCAGGCGGATTCTCAGCCACGACGAACCGCCACGGAAGCCCCTAGGCAATTAATGCTTGACAAGCGTGGGCAAGTAGTGATGAGCAGGGAGACCGTGGAAGATGGGGGGATGATGGGAGGACGCTGCGCCCGCTTCGGACCCCGAGCGTCTTTTCTTCTTGAGCAGACGGGGTCCCGCTCATGGCTTGGGATCCAGAGTCCCGGCTGCAGGCTCGGGACGTGAAGCTCTGTGTGGCCGGGATGAGCCACCTGTTCCCTTCAGACGGGAGTGAGGAGAAGGTCGACCGAGGACAGCGTATTAATTCCCCTGGCACCTCGCGCCCCTGTTTTGTTGCGCTTCGGGGAGACGCGCGGGCCTCTCATGTGACGCCCGTGGCGGCGGCCGGCGCGCGGGGAACTCCGGGGCTCAGAAGCAGCCCCGTGTGTGTGCTCGTCTGTCGTGGTTTTTTTTTTTTCCCCTCAAATGTTTACACGGGTTTGTTTATTCTTCAAGGCGCCAGGGGTGCCTTACGGGCCAACTATTTCCCCTCACGACGTAGGTAGAGGCAGTGTTTGTGTTTAGCGCGTTCGTAGCTGCCTGACAAATAATCGGAGGTGGAAATCCGCGGGTTTCAGGGATCACAGATCCTTTCCAGTTTTCCTGCCTTTTCCAGACATCTGACCCGAGGGAGCGCTGAGCTTGGCGGCCAACCGGCCGCACCTGCTCCCCCGCAGGGCCCCGTGTGCAGGGGCACAGTCCTGCTTAAACTTGTTGCTCCTGCATTCCAGACCAAGGACACAGTGCTCGGATGTGTACACGCTCACCCTCGCCCGCTGCCCCCGTTACGTAAGAGCTGGAAATGCGCCGGTGTGCCTGTGTGTAAGCCACCAGCAGGGAGGGGCTGGACCACAACCCAGCCTTGGTACAGTTCCCGCCAAAAACAGGACCTTGTGGTCTCAGGAGTTTAGGCAGAAAGCTGCTTTTGCCCATTTTGCTAAAGCTTAGTACCCCATTATGAGATCACGGGGGAAAATGAGACAGGAGAGTGTGTGAGAGCCTCCACCCTTAGCCCTTGGGCTTCCCAGGTGACCCAGGGGTAAGAAATCTGCCTGCCAGTGCGGGAGACACAAGGGGCGTGGGTTCAATCCCTGGTCAGGAAGATCCCTTGGAGGAGAGAATTGGCCACCCAATCCAGTATTCTTGCCTGGAGAATCCCTATGGACAGAGGAGACTGGCAGGCTACAGTCCATAGGGTCGCAAAGAGCTGGACGCGACTGAAGCGACAGCATGCATGCACCCTTGTCTGTTAGACCCGAATGCAGAAAATCAGGGCTGGTTTTAAAGTTTTCATTTCTTATTAGCTCAGCTGTTGAGATATTGCTTTGTGTTTCTGGCTGCTCAGAAGCCAGCAGGCTTATTCAGATATAGCCAACAATCGCAGTCACCTCATTCTGTGACTTCATTTAACTGGCAGGGGAAAAAAAGAAGGGGAGGATAAAAATGCCAGAACCTAAACGGGGACTAAAAGAATGCTTTTAGGTCAGCTAGTGTGAGGTTTTTGTTATATGGACTGTAGCTGGCCAGACTCCTCTGTCCATGGAATTCTCCAGGCAGGAATACTGGAGTGGGTTGCCATTCCCTTCTCCAGGGGATCTTCCTGACCCAGGGATCAAACCCAGGTCTCCTGCATTGCAGGCAGGTTCTTTAATGCCCGAGCCACCTTTTGGAGGGAAACACCCCTGACTGTGGACACGGCTCTACGGTGGACGCCTCTCTAAGATAAACCAAGTTGACACGTTTTCCCAAATAGCATGTCTTGCACTCTCAGAAGAGTCGTAATCTGGACAGGGAATCACAGGATCGCAGGGTATGTCTCTGAGAGCAGCGGCCCCAAGTTTGCAGTCGCTCCTGCCAACCTCTGGAGGCATCTCCGCTCCTCTCCTCCTCTCAGAGACCCTGGTTCACTGGGAGCAAATCCAGTCTAAGAAAAGCACCTGGAGGTCGTGCACAGGCCCCATACTTCTTTGCGTATCCACTGACAAACACTGGCCCAACCTCCTGTCCATCACCCAAAAGAACCTGTCTCCCTCTTGAAGTTGCCAGAGCTGTCCTGTTTAATTACCAAGGGTTTTGTTGTTGTTGTTGTTTGCTTTTTCTTTTAAAGACTTTTCTAGGTGGACCCTCTTTTGAGGGGCAGGGGTTGGCAGGAAGAGTTCTTTATTGAGTCAGTCAGACCAACCAGCAGAATAACACTGCAGCAGGAGCTCTCCCCACACCTGAAAGATGGGCGCCGTTTTTAAAGTCTTTGTTGAATTTGTTACAATATTGCTTCTGCTTTATGTTCTGGTTTTTTGGCCCCAAGGCATGAGGGGATCTTAACTCCCCGAGCAGGGAGCGAACCCACACCCCATGCACTGGAAGGTGAGGCCCTCACCCCGGACCAACGGGGGTGGGGGTGTCCCTAATTAGCAAGTTCCATCACGTCTCTCTTCTGCCCTGATCCCTGGTGGCCTCGAGTCCCACTTAGAATAAAAGCCAGAGTCCTTAGAGCGACCCCAGAGTAGCCCTACAAGGTGCGCCCCACCTGCCCTCCCCCACTGCCAGCCCCACCTGCCCTCCGACTGCCCGTCACGGTTCCAGCCACACCGACTGCCGCTGCGACTCGAACACCCTGCCCGTCCTGCTTCAGGGCCTCCTGGCAGCCCTTGTCTCCGCAACTTCCCCACTGCCCCACCCGGGTGTCCACCTGGCTTCCTCTCACTTCTCAAGTCTGCATTCTGAGATCCACTTCACAGCAAAACCTTCTCTGACCACCCAATTTCAAATCACACCCTGAGTTCATCTCTTCTGATTCTGTTTTGTTTTTTTTTTACCGTAGCCTCTATCACTATCTGACATCCTAAAATTTTAGCCATTTATTAATTGACTCCCTTCCTGATTTATTGTGTGTCTCTTGGAATTCGTTTGTGGATTCCTCCAGGGCAGGGAGATTTTCCTGTTTGGCTCGCTGTCCTACGCTCAGTGTATTTAGCATTTTTCTCGGAAATCCATAGTGCGTGCGTGCTCAGTTGTATCCGACTCTCTGCAGCCCCACGGACTGTAGCCCGCCAGGCTCCTCGTCCATGGGATTTTTCCATTCAAGAATACTGAAACAGGCTGCTATCTCCTTCTCCAGGGGATCTTCCCCACTCAGAGATCCAACCCACGTCTCCTGCGTTGGCAGGTGGATTCTTTACGACTGAGCCGCCTGGGAAGCCCAGGAAACACAGTCGGCACACAATAAATATTGAATGCGTGCGATGTTGAGTGTATTGAACACTTACTTTCCTCTGGGCCTAGGGATGAACACCGAGTATAGGAAAGTGAGCGCAACACTTTTCTTGCCCTCGAGAAGCTTACCATCTGCTTAGCACATCCGCAATCATACTGATGAACGGTGTCAGTAGCAACCACGAGCCAAACCCCTACCATGAGCGTGAAATTCTAACCACAGCCCCACACATAGAACCCACTGAATGGTTTAATAGCCTCTCGTTCAGTAGGTTTGCAGTGGGTATAGTTGCTTTTTCAAAGAATTCAGTAATAAAATCTTTCACCTACGCAAAAAAGAGAGAGAGAGAGAAGTTTACAGTCTTGTAGAGGACACGTGCATGTAAGTAAGTCAGCACCGCAGAATGAGAGGCTGGGGCGAAGAGAAGAACACAGCAATGAGACAGGAATCGAAGGGGCTGGTGGAGCGGGAACGGTTGTAGTGGGGGGCCTTCCTGGGGGCTCCAGTGGTTGGGACTTCCAATGCAGAGGATGCAGGTTCGATCCCTGGTCAGAGAACTAAGAGCCCACGTGCCACACAGCCCCCAAAAAGAAAAAAAGACAAAACATAAAAGCAATATTGTAGCAAATTCAATAAAGATTTTAAAAACAGTCCACACTAAAAATACCTGTAAAAGATTGCAGTGTGTTGAGTGGAAGTGGGGGGAGTGAAGGGTTAATACTTAAGTGGCCTTTCTTCCCGATCAGATGGAGTCTATCGCCTGCATTGCTGCTGCTGCAGCTGCTGCTGCGTCGCTTCAGTCGTGTCCGACTCTGTGCGACCCCATAGACGGCCTCCCACCAGGCTCCCCCGTCCCTGGGATTCTCCAGGCAAGAGCACTGGAGTGGGTTGCCATTTCCTTCTCCAATGCATGAAAGTGGAAAGTGAAAGTAAAGTCGCTCAGTCGTGTCCTACTCTTAGTGACTCCATGGACCTCAGCCTACCAGGCTCCTCCGTCCATGGGATTTTCCAGGCAAGAGTATTGGAATGGGGTGCCATTGTTGCTGCAGCGAAAATAAAGCCTGAATTGCTATGCAAACCTTCTCACACACCAGCGACTGCTCACCACTGCACGCCTTCACCTGCACGCCTTCACCTGCCGGCTGGAACGCTCACTCTTTACCCTGGAAGGTGAGGCTGGTGCTAATCTGCTTCCTGCCTGCACTAACCTGTCCCTCTGTCCTCCACCAGGGCTTCCCTGGAGGCTCAGACGGTAAAGAATCCGCCTGCAATGTTGGAGACATGGGTTCGATCCCCGGGTTGGGAAGATCCCCTGGAGGAGGGCATAGCAACCCACTCCAGTCGTCTTGCCTGAAGAATCCTGTGGACAGAGTAGCCTGGCGGGCTACAGTCTGTGGGGTCTCAAAGAGTCAGACATGACTTAGCAACTAAGCATGGCACAGCACACCCTCCAAAGAGCCCTTCCTGCTAACCAGGCAAAATGTGTTCTCAAGCCCTGCAGTCTTTTCCTCGATCCTGGAATGCCCTGCCTGCAAGTTTCAAGGTTACACTGAGATGGAATCCCCCCTGTGAATGCTTCCTGGATGTCACCTTCCATCCAGGTGACTTGTCACATCCAAGATCAGGAGCAGCTGCATCAGACAACTCGGAAGAGAATGCATTCCTGAAGGGAATGAACATGGTAGGGAGGTTTGGATAACGGTACCAAAAAATAAATGCCATCAAGACTGCGTGAACTTTGAGTCACTGTAGTCTGAGATGCCCTTTCCTGGAGCAAAGAAGTGACAGGCCTGTCTTGTGCATGCATGCATGCTCAGTCGCTTCAGTCGTGTCTGACTCTTTGCAACCCCATGGACTATAGCTCGCCAGGCTCCTCTGTCCATGGGATTCTCCAGGCAAGAAGACTGGAGCAGGTTGCCATTTCCTCCTCCAGGGGATCTTCCCGACCCAGGAATCAAACCTGCATCTTCTATGTCTCTTGCATTGGCAGACAGGTTCTTCACCAGACCTGTCATAGATCAATGTAAACAAGGACACAAAACAGGATTGGAGCCTGAACAACAAAGGAAGGGCAAGATTGGTATCAGATCCAGATGTACCCACACTGGCCAGCAGTTTAATCTCAGCAGCTCTGGAATTAAGTCCTGGGCTGTACGGTGCTCATGCCTACACAAGGGCTTCCCTGGTGACTCAGTGGCTGTGGAGGAGATGTGGCTTCGATACCTGGGTCGGGAAGATCCCCTGGAGGAGGGCACGGCAATGCACTCCAGTATTCTTGCCTGGAGAAGCCCATGGACAGAGGAGCCTGGCGGGCCACAGTCTTGGGGTCACAGAGTCAGACACGACTGAGCGACTGAACAACGAACAACAAATGTGATTTTTTGAAATCAGTCTGGCTACCCCAGCTTGCTTGTAGTTCACACACTCAAATGCATGAGTATATTTATCTTCTTCTTTTTTAATATATGTATTTTATTGATAGTTGACTTACAATGTTCCAGTTATATATGTACACATATATTATTTTTCAGATTATTTTCCATGGTAGGTTATTGCAAGATTTTGACTATAATTCCCTGGGTCATACAGTAAACCTTTGTTGCTTGTTTTGTATCTATTTTTTTTTAATTAGAATCTAGGATTCTCTTCATACTAAGTCCAACAAGTGGAGTCCAAATGTCATAAACTTTTTAGCTAGGCAAAAATTCATGTTTTCTTATATATGTTATACAGACTCTATATACATATATATGATTATACATGTGTGTTTATCTTGTTTACACTTCTTGGGAGGCACTTCGACACTTGAGTCTGTGACCTGGTGACCTCATCATCAGTTCTGGATAATTCTCAGCCATTATCTCTTCAAATTGGCCTCTGCGCCTTCTCTCTTCTTCTGTAACTCATCAAACATAGAGTTCTCCACCTTTCTTAAGCTCTTTTCTGTATTTTCCACTTTGTTTTCCTACTCTGTATTAAAATTCTGGGTAAATGCTTCAATCTCCTCATGAACTAATTCTTCTACTTTGCATTATCTGCTTCTTCACACATCTGTTGAGCTTTTGATTTTTTTTTTTTCCCTTGTTTTTATTTTTTGACCTCACCGTGCAGTTCATGGAATCTTAGTTCCTTGAGCAGGGATCCAGCCTGGGCTCTCAGCAATAAAATCAGCAAAAGAGTCTTAACCACTGGACCACCAGGGAATTCGCTATGGAGTTTTTAGTTCCAGTCATTATATATATATTTTTTATTTTGAGACATGCCACTTGGTTCTTTTTCAGAACTGCAAGGTCATGCTTTTACTTGCCTGTTGCCTGCAAATATTTTCCAAGTGTGTCATTTATTCCTTTAAATGCTGCGGATGTTTGTCTTATAAGCTGTATCTGGCTATTTGTGGGGCTGTTTCTGCTGGATATCATTCATGTTTCCTTGTTACCTTGGGTCTTGGTTATTGTTGATGGAATGCTGGTCGTTGTCTTTGAAAACCTTGGTGGGCATTCTCCAGGGCCTCTCAGGATGGTGGCCTTCTAAAGAGATTTGCCAGGACCAGAGAGTGTTTTACCAACTGCAGGACACTTCAAACTGACCTGAAGGCTTGGGGCTCATTGGTGCGTCCGAGCTATGCCTGTCCACGGTGCAGATCAGCCTTTATTTCCATCACCTACAATTAATTATGTAAATATCCTCTCATATTTATTTTGCTATATTACTTTTTAAAAATTATCCATGCTGGGATTTCCCTCATGGTCCAGTGGTTAAAACTCTGTGCTTCCAATTCAGGGTGCCTGGGTTTGATCCCTGATCAGGGAACTAAGATCCCACATGCCTCACGGCACAGCAAAAAAATAAAAATAAGTAATATATAATAAGAAGAACAATAAAATAATCTTTAAAACTATCCATGCTATTTTGAAGTAATTTAGACAAGAAAAGTGTAAGTATGTGAGTATTGTAAAACTTTTGTTTCAACCTTCATCAATGTTCTATACATCACTGATGCCTGGGAAACTTTTTTTGCATATAGGCAAAGTATTGATAATGGATGAGTAGATTGAAAGATAAAATTACTTTTGTAAAGATGGTCACCATAAATGTTATTGTAATTAAAGTAGTAGATTTTATTGAATCTAGGATAAGAAAAATAAAAGGAAGTGAAATTGAAGGAATTGTTGGACTTCACATCTCTTTACCACAAGGAAACTCGTTTCCTGAAACATATCTCTAAGGGTTTTTTTTTAAAGCACAGGTGTGAGTTTTTAAAATATTATATTAGAGACATTATGCCTTTTAAAGGGGGCTTCCCCAATGGCTCAGCAGGTAAAGAATCCACCTGCGATACAGGAGAATCAAGAAGCTGGTTCGATTCCTGGGTCGGGAAGGTCCCTTGGAGGAGGAAATGGCAGCTCACTCCAGTGTTCTTGCCTGAGAAATCCTACGAACAGAGGAGCCTGGCGGGCTACAGTCCATAGCGTTGCAAAGAGTCAGACACGACTGAGCGACTAATATTTCCAAGCTCATGATGGCTTTCCTTGGTCAATAAAACTCCCTTTGTGTTCTGTTCTCAAGCTGCGTCTCTTGTAAGGTGGCTCTGTGCCCCTTGCAGGCTGTATTCCTCTGCCCTTAGTAGGATGTTTGCACAGTTACGAAGCAGCACAAGGCTGTTGAAGGCTGGGGTGCCTCTGTCTCACCGGATGTAACGTGGTAGCCTCTCGACTTCTTCCCACCGCGCGTCATACCTGTTCATTCAACACTTGGACCGTTTCTGAGATGCAGAGCGTGGCCCTGGAGCCTTCGTCCCCAAGTGAGGCTCCTCGTTCCTTCTTCTGATCTCACTCCCTCACCCTGGACAGCCGTGCAATATCGTGATTTATGGAAAATATACATGTGTGGCCCCTCGGATGACCAAAATATATTTCTCACACGTATTTGTCCTCCATCCACAATTCCCGGCTCACCGCTGCCCCAGACCCTTGGACGCAGCATCCTGAGTGATGAGAGAAAGGGCAGCGTTTTTGTAACAATGTTCAGTGTCTTGTCCTCAGTTGCTGCCAGACTTTCAGAGGCGTAAAAGTGGAACTGCTGTCTTGTTATTCGTGGCAAGCCTCTTTCCCGGAGGCTGGGTTTATGTTGACGAGGTAACTTTTGGAAAGCACCTAAGGTTGGAAGCTGGTTGCCAGGGGAACCAACAGGCCCACTCCCTGATTTCTGGGAGGGAGGAGGAAGTTCGATCACCCATGACCCGGGATTTAATCAACCGTGCCTGTGTATGAAGCCTCCATAAGAAGCCAAAAACAGGAGGAGGTTAGGGGGGCTTCCAGGCTGCAGAGCCAGAATGCTCGCTTGTATCACTAGGCTCCAGCCTCCAGGAGGGCAGCCGCCCCTTTGCCCAGGGCCTCACCCTGTGTATCTCTTGCTTCTCCTGACTGCTGACTCAGTCCTTTAATATCCTTTGTAATAAACCAGTAACCTAGTGAGCCAATGGCTTCCAGTGTTCTGTGAGCCGCCGTAGCAAATCAATGGAACCCCAGGAGGAGGATGTGGAAACGTCTGATTGATAGCCAGTTGGTCTGAAGCCCGGTGATCAGCGGGGCTTGCAGTTGGCACCTGAAGTGGAGGACGGTCTTGGGGCTCGGAGCCCTTCCTCTGTGGAATCCCATGGACTCTCACGCTGTCTCCAGGAAGGTACAGGCAGACCACAGCGGTAATGCAGGTCCAATTCCAGGTCACCACAATAAATTGATTACCACAGGAAAGTGAGTCACACGGATGTTTGGTTTCCCATAAAAGGCTATGTTTATACTGCAGTTTACTAAGTGTGCAATAGCATGATGTCTTTAAAAAGTTACTGTTGTTGAGTCGCTAAGTCGTGTCCAACTCTTACAAACCCCATGGCCGGTAGCCCACCAGGCTCCTCTGTCCATGGGGTTCTCCAGACAAGAATACTGGAGTTGGTTGCCATTTCCTTCTCTGGGAGATCTTCCCGACCCAGGGATCAAACCCACATCTGCGTCTCCTGCATTGGTAGATGGATTTTTTTACCATGGTTCCACATGGAAAGCCCTTAAAAAGTACATGCCTTAATTTAAAAATATATTATTGCTATTAAAGATTGTGACCGATCACCAGAGCCTTCAGCAAGTCATCTTTTTGCAGTAGTAACAGCAAAGATCACTGATCACAGATCAGCCTAACAAATATTATAATAATGAAGAACTTTGAAATACTGTGAGAATGACCAAAACGTGGCATAGACGTGAGAATGACCAGAACGTATGCACAGACACACGCTGAGCAGATGCTGCTGGAGAAATGGTGCCCGCGGACTTGCTGGATGCAGGATTGCCAACAACCTTCAACCTGTAGAAAATAACAAGTGCAGCAAGGGGAGGTGTGCCTGTCGTGTCGAGATTGCCGTAGTGCCCCCAGCTGGCACCCTGAGTGCTGCTTGGTGATGAGGACCCCTGCCCCCTGCCCACTCGTTGGAACTGGGTGCAGAACCCAAAAGAAACTGTTTTACTAATCCTCAGAGAAAAAAAGTAAAGTGAACCCACTCAACGTGATCCAGGTTTAGGGGTGGGGGAGATTTTTCAGGATGGCTTTTTGGCTACAGGGGGCTGGGTGGGGAAGCCCGGGAGTTAAACTAAATGCTTCTCTCTCTTACATGCAGCTAAGTCACTTCAGTCCTGTGGCTTTGTGACCCCCATGGACTGCAGCCCGCCTGGTTCCTCTGTCCATGGGATTCTCCAGGCAAGGATACTGGCGTGGGCTGCCGTTTCCTCCTCCAGGGCATCTTCCCGACCCAGGGACTGAGCCCCGTATCTCCCGTCTCCTGCACTGGCGGGCGGGTTCTCTGCCACTGGCGCAGACTTCCTGTTGACTGTTCTGAGTTGTCCTCCCCCATCCCCAGCTCCGTGGTCCTTTTCAAACCTGCCAGGTTACACTGCTCCATTCACTTCCCCAGTGGACCCGCCCCCCATCTTCAGAGAGGGAAAGCTGCAGCCTCTCCCAGCCTGGCTGGCCCTTAGGCTGTGCCTGAGTCCTCATCCCTGTTTCAGCCCCGACCTGGTCCAGTTCGCTCCTCTGAGCTCTTCCTACCAAGACCTGCTGGCCTCCTTGCTGGTACCCAGGCTCCCCAGGGGTTCCCTGCCTCGGGGCCTTTTATTCTTCTATTCTGCCCAGGGTTTGCCTCTTCTCTTTCTTTAAACCTTTGCTCACACATCCCCTCAAAGTGACCTTCTCTGATCGAGCTCTTTGAATCCTTGTTTTCGTCTCTCCTCCCTGGCATCTGTCACTTTCTAATACACAGCACATGTACTTCTTCATTTGATTCACAGACTCTGTCCTGCTCTGCTGCCTCCCAAGGTAAGCTTCACGAGGGCAGCAGAGATTTTTCTGGCTAAAAGAGCTCCTGGCACATCGCGTTTCATAAATGTTGGTTGAACTGACTTCTTTGTTTTGTGCGTTTTATCTTGCTCATGACATCTAGGGAGAGAAATTCTTTGACGATGTTTCTCCTGCCCCTTCAATCCTTCTGTCTCCATCTTCTCCAACAACCTCCGTATAGCTTGATGAAAGCCAGTCTTGTTCCTAGAAAACCTGTTCCAAGGGTGCAGTAAACTTGCAGCCAACCAGTTCCAGCCTGTAATAAGCTTCTAAACAGGATTCCTTCCTTGTAAAGCAGTTTATCCAAACTATATCTTTCATCATCGTCAGCTCAGGTTTCTTTGTTCCATGGAGTAACATAGAAATACATACTAAAATAAAATATCTTTCACTCTGCTTTGCAAAGTCTATCTATTTAGATGGTAAAGTAGGCTGGGAGGCAAAAGGTAGGGCAGCTGAAAGTTCAACTTCATTTTTTAGATCCATTGATTTGCCGTTTCTTCTTTTATTTCCCCCACATTGTTAATGCATCTTCAGCAAGAGGGTGACTTCTGCCGGGGGCAGAATTGTGAGCAGTGGAGTGAGTACCCTGCAAACTCCACTGCGTATTTTTCCAGGCGTTGTTTTTCTTGAGCCTCTGCATCTCCAGGCATTTCTGTTGCTGTTTGTTGTTTTTAGTCACTAAGTCGTGTCTGACTCTTTGCGGCCCAGTGGATCGTAGCCAGCCAGGCAAGAATACTGGAGTGGGTTGCCATTTCCACCTCCAGGGGAATCTCCCTGACCCAGGGATCGAACTCGCATCTCCTGCGTTGGCAGGCAGATTCTTTCAGGCACTTCCAGCTTGCACAGCAAAGCCAGTCTGCTGACCCTGGGCTGAGGTCAAGGGAAGTCCAGCATTCATTGCAGGCCACCCTGAAAGGAAGACAGGCAGCTTCTGTTCAGAAGGCCCAAACTCCCCTATGGCTTTTGAAGAAGCAAGGTTTCCTTTAAAGGCAGCATTTCCAGTGACGCTTGCAGGGTGCACGCCTTTCTGTTTGGTTGGTAGTGAGGTCACAGGGTGATGTTTCTGGAATCTTAATCATCATCCTTTTTGTCCCAACCAGCCAGGGCTCCGTGTGCCTGCACCTTCCTCCACCTGGGTCGGGGGGGGGGGGGGGGGGGCGGTGGCGCGGGGGGAGCAGAGGGTGGGGAGGCAAGGGAGGCGGGTGGCTTAGTATCTACAGAATGACTCCAAAGTGTCAGATTGTTCTGTACGTCCCAGAGGAGGAGCTCGGAGTCTGTTTTATCACTGAGCTCTTGTTTTTTGTTTTTAATAATTTTGCTTTTTGTTTATTGCTGGCTGTGCTGGGTGTTCACTGCTTTGCTGGGGCTTTCTCTAGTGAGCAGGGACCCTCTTTATTGTGGGGCTTCTCTTTATTGCGCACAGGCTTCTCACTGGGCTGGCTTCTCTTGCTGGGATGCACCAGCTCTAGGGCGTGTGGCCCAAGGGCTCAGGAGTCACGGTCCCCGGCTCTAGAGCACAGGCTCCGTAGTTGCGGCTCACAGGCTTAGTCGCTCTGCGGCATGTGGGATCTTCCTGGACCAGGGATCGAACCCACATCCCTGGCATTGGCAGAGGGTTCTTATCCATTGCACCCATCCCTGAACTGTTGTTTAAGCCGCCATTCCTTTTACTCCCTGACCGCTTTTCCTTATTTCTGCGTTCCCTCACCTTCCTAATTACTAACTGCTCGAGTCTGCTCCTTGGAGCTCAGAATGCCTAGGAGATCAACGGCTCTTTCTGCAAACAAGAAGTGGGGGTACCTGGGGGCCTTTGTACCCAGGTGGGCCCTGCAGGGTCTTGCTCAATTTTAATCCCCCTCTTTCTTTGCTACCCCTCAATCCTGAGGGGAACTAGAATGCAACAAGAAAAGGAATTCAGTTTTGGATAAAGAAGTTAATCATAAACTTGGCAAGGGAACTCTATTTTAGGGGGACTCAGTTTCACTATGATAAAAATAAACTGAAGCAGTTATCAGTTACGAGAATTCCCTAAGATCATAGTTCAGGATAAAATCAAGGGCTATGTTGGTATCAGAAAACTTATTTTATCCCATCAGAGCAAATGTAATGAACTCACATTGCCTAATGACACGAATGGTATATTCATTTTAAAATTACAAATGTTTCTTCTAACCTTAAGATTTCACTGAATTGATTATTGTTGTTTTTGATTCACTGTATCTGCAAGGAGACATTCTCTGCAAAGACATACTCATCACCTGAAGTTCTCTTTTTAATTAAGTCAGGGTATTCCCCTGCCTTAAGGACACATGATCAAAGAGATTACTTCAGTTACAGACTTGAACACTGATACGGCAAATTAACGACGTGCCTGACATTTAATGCAACAGAACACCAACCTGAGTGCTACAGTATTTAAATGGAAAGTCAAGTCATGTTCAGTTTTGATTCATATGTGTAAAAACAAATCAGTTGGTTGCAGTGTTTCTTCAGCTACTGGAATGTAAACACAGCTAATCAACACAGCCTGAGGTAACATACTTTCACAAGTGGGAAAGTCCTGGAAATCCAGTGATCTGCTTATTCAGATTGACATTGCCAAGATAGGGAGACCTCAGGGATAACGTGACCACTAAAATAAAGCGAATATTAGAATAAAATGGGTCACATGGATGTTTTGGTTTTCCAGTACATGTAAAAGTTATGTTTATGAGGACCTTGGGGATGGTGAAGTGTCAATGCAGTTTATCTCTGGTTTAAAAAGCAACTGTTACACCCGTGGCTGATTCATGTTAATGTTTGGCAAAAACCACTACAATATTGTAAAGTAATTAGCTTCCAATTAAAATAATTATTTTTTTTAAAAGAAAGAAACTGTTGATAATGGTTATGCACGTGAGGGGGTAAATGAGGACTTTATATACCTTCCTGTCAAGTTTGTTGTAAACCTAAAACTGCTTTAACAAAAAGTCTCAAAAAACATAAATAACACTCAGGGTAGATGTTTTCGACTTGACTTTTGTTTCACTTTTATGTGTGTGTATGTCTGTTGGATCCAGGCTTCCCCGAGGCGCAGTTGGTAAAGAATCCGCCTGCAAGGCCGGAGACCCCAGTTCAATTCCTGGGTCAGGAAGATCCCCTGGAGAAGCAATAGGCTCCCCACTCCAGGATTCTTGGGCTTCCCTTGTGGCTCAGCTGGGAAAGAATCCGCCTGCAATGTGGGAGAACTGGGTTCCATTCCTGGGTTAGGAAGATCCCCTGGAGAAGGGAAAGGCTACCCACTCCAGTATTCTGGCCTGGAGAACTTCATGGACTGTATCATCGATGGAGTCGCAAAGAGTCGGACACGACTGAGCGACTTTCACTTTCACTTGTTGGATTGTGATGTTAAATGTATTTTTTACATCAGAAATGTTTGCAGTTAAATTATACTGGCAAATAAAAGCACAAATTAATCTAAAAATAAAGGCTATGTTTACACGATACTGTCGTCTGTTACGTGTGCAAAGCATTACATCTAAAACAAATAGGTAATTTATGTAGATATGTAATGTAGATAACTGAATTTTAAATATTGCTGTTGGAAAAAATGACACCGATTGCTTCGATGGATGCTGAGTTGCCTCAAACCTCCCAATTTGTAAAGAAAAGAAAAAGTGCAATATCTGGGAAGCATGATAAAATGAGACCTGCCTGCCCGTATAACAGTAAGTAAACAGATAGGATAACTTACTGTCGTGGGGAATACGTGAAGGCTGTTGAGCCACAGAACTGTGTTTCTTGGACTTACTCTATGTCCGTATTCCAGAACCATTCCCTCTGACTTGGAGAAAGCACTCCTCTGATCAAAATCGTGATTAATCAGTCAGCAGCAGTGTTGGGGAAAGACTGTTTAGCTATTACATGACCTAAGGCTGGAGCACATCTGGTGAACAAGGAAAAAGGGTGTTGCAATCTCTCTTTGGAATAGAGATCTTCTGTCCTGGACGAATACACACTTGGCTTAAAAAAAAAAAAAAAATCACTGTGCTGGCAAGGACACAGAATTTCCCAACATAATGAGATTTTTCTCTTCAGGTCCATCTTGAGTTTGGGAAAATCAGAAATGTAGGAGGGGCTGCTGTGAAATCTCGTCTCTGTCCTTGCCATTCGGGTTGGTTTTCCTTCCAGTACCAGGATGAGTTTTCGAGGCCACTGTCTGAATGCTATATTGAACACTTTGGGTCTGTAAAAAAGCTATTAAAATTGTGAATGGGGACTTAAGGACACAGACTATAGAGGTTAAATGACACTGGGATTAATTCTAGAGAAGAGAAAAATGACTTTTAGGTCCTGAGTTAGTATTAATAATTCAGTAAATGCAGAGACCTTCCGAGTTCCATGTTTAGCTGGCAGAGTGCACATAGCCCCTCTTTTTCTCACGCGGGAAGATCCAGTCCACGAACGAAGCTGTAGGCTCCACCTTCAGCATTTGTCCAAAACTGACTTTTGTCACCACCTCCGAACCACTTTGATCCAAGCCTTGGTCCGTCATTCATTACTGTCACCATGATACTCCAGTACTCAGGCCACCTGATGTGAAGAGCTGACTCATTGGAAAAGACCCTGGTGCTGGGAAAGATCGAGGGCCGGAGGAGAAGGGGGCGACAGAGGATGACATGGTTGGATGGCATCACCGACTCCGTGGACATGGGTTTGGGTGGACTCCGGGAGTTGGTGGTGGACAGCGAGGCCTGGCATGCTGCCGTTCATGGGGTTGCAAAGAGTCGGACACGACTGAGCGACTGAACTGAACTATAATATTATAATGAAAAGTACTGGATTTCTCTATCAGGGAACATTAAATTACTATTTCTTGAGAATTTTGATTGTCTGTTTTCACTGTCTGTGTAAAACATGATCAACAAAGGCGTTAACAAATTTCCAGGACTTTTCTTCTTTTTAACCATAAAGCATTTGATTTCAGGAATATTTGTAAGAGTATACTTAGACATATCTAACCTAGGCTAGGCTCTGTGCACTTCTACTTTGAGAAACATTCCTGTGCAACTCTTCCTATTGTAACACATCAAACAAACTTAACCGAATTATTTCTAGCATCTCTCTCTTCATAAAGTAATAGACCTTTGTGCTTTTCCAGAGGCCCTCTAGGAAATGTCAAAGATAGTTTTATTATAAAAGATAGCCTGAATTTTTAAAAAATCTATATTTCGTATCCAATTGTGGGAAGGCTGTTAAAAATGTTGTCAAAAGAAATTTGGGGATTTAATTAAGATAGAATAATGGGAGTCTGAGAAACTACTTAATCAATGGGACAATGTAACATTTAAAGATAAGCTTAGATGGGAATTCCCTGGCCGTCCATTGATTAGGACTCTGCGCTTTCTCTGCACGGCCCAGGTTCAATCCCTGGTTATGGAACTGAGATCTCGAAAGCCACGCAGCGTGACCTAAAAAAAAAGCAATAAAAAATTGGCCATCTATAACCAGGAAGTGGCCCCTCAAAAATACAGTATGTGAGAAATTCATTTCTGTTTTTTATTAAATAAGTAAATACATTTTTAAAAAGCATGGGCATAGCATTATGTACAGAACCTTAGCTCTTTGTAATCGAGGATCTTTGTGTTTCTTTTTCTTGAATGATCAAGTCCATAATAAAGTCAATAAAAATGAAGAAAAGTATTTCTGTTAGAGGCAGACTCTGCTTCGTAGGCAGATTGCGTGTGGACCAAGTGTGTTTAGTCGCTCGGTCGTGTCCGACTCTTGGCGAACGTGTGGACTGTGGGCCACCAGGCTCAGTCCATGGCAAACTACACACCAGGTAAACAAGAACTCTGATACTGTAGGTGAAGGTGATGGGTAAACCAGAGAAGCTGGCCCATCAGAATTGAGACAATTTTGTTATAATTTTTAATATTTCGTGGCTTTTATTGAGACTCGGGTATAATAAATCAAAGCAGATAAATTCACTTCCAAAGTTTAGTGCTTAATTATACTCTGGAACAACCTGACATTTTGGGATAGTAGTTCCTTGTTGTCGTTCAGTCATTAAGTTGTGTCTGACTCTGTGACCCCGTGGACTGCAGCACGCCTGGCTTCCCAGTCCCTCACCATCTCCTGGAGCTCGCTCAAACTCATGTCCATCGAGTTGGTGATGCCATCCAACCATCTCATCCTCTGCCACCCCCTTCTCTTCCAGCTCTCAACTTTCCCAGCATCAGCATCTTTTCCAATGAGTCAGCTCTACATTTGTTAGGGTATAATATCAAAATAATACTCATTAAACTAGGATGACATTAACGTTAATATGCAATGTGTTCATTGGCGCTATCTTCAAGCCAATCAAATAACTTTTCAGTGTTTCAGTTTCCAAAACATGAAGACTTGATTATTATAACTCAAAGAGACAGAAGTTCTTTAGGGTACCCATGCTGTCCTAAAAGTGTAAAATAACTCAGAGACCAAAAAGCCTACAGATTGTTGCTTCAGAACAAAACCACCCTTTTCTTGAAAAATGAAAGCATGATGGTATTTATTATGTAAGGGTAAAACATAAAATAATTTTGGAGTATTTGCATTTATCACTTGCCGGTGCAAATACATATAAATTATTTCTGAATGTGCTTCTGTAGAAAGAGGTGAGGAACAGAGGCATCAGATCAAAGAGAAACCAGTTCAGGAGTGCGAACCTCTCATTGTAGTTTCATGCCAAACTTTTCGTCATCCTAGTGAAACTTTAATTTCAGAAGGGACCGAGTCCAGCTTAAGGGTAGGAGCGGGAAGAGCTTTCTCCAGCTGTAGTAAGTCAGGTGCGTCTTTATTTCCACTGAAGCTTGAAATTCAGCTGTGTTTAGAAAATTGGAGGATCCCAATGTCAAAAATAAGGCAAAGCATAGCATGTTAGATGCAAACCAAGAGAAAAAAAAAAAAGAGGCTGGTTGTGTGTTCCATTCAGCAGCCCCAGCTGAATAAATTAGATTTATGTAGACGCAGGTTCGATCCCTGGGTAGGGAAGATCCCCTGGAGAAGGGAACGGCAACCCCCTCCGTTATTCCTGCCTGGAGAGTTCCACGGACAGAGGAGCCTGGCGGACTACAGTCCATGGGGGTCACAAAGAGTCGGACACGACCGAGCGCACGCGTGCACACATAGGCTTTCTTCAGTGTAAAGCCGTGACCTATTTTGCAGCAAAAGATGTCTTTTTGTTAGGAAAGAGTGACAGAAAGATTGTCACAGACACAGAAGCTACACTCTCCCTCGGTGACTTTTTATCAGGTGTTTAAACGCAGCCCTTACGAGCAGAGTGCTCTCTCCTTCAGTTGTGACTGTTCCCTGAACAAAAATTTCCTTTGCTTTGGCTTACAGCAGAAATCAGGAACTTAGAGACTGGAACTGAGAACTCAGTTCATTCTGTGTCTGCTTCTGTGCTGAGAACATCATACTGTACTCCGCACGGAAGCAGACCTTCCCAGCGTTAGGTTCGTTTGCTGTGAAATAGGAGCAGAATGTCGCCAGTTCTTGCCAGGGACGGTTCTTCCTGAGGGTGGGTTCCGGGTGGTGTGGCGTGAGTCTGACTCACTTTTCCATTCTCCGTTTGTGGCTCACCTGTTCCATTCAGGATTACTTTACAGTACACTGTGCTCTGTTTCCCTGACTTTGCCTGGAGCTGGCACCAAGCGAGTGCAGATGAAAATATCTTTCACGTCAGTCGAGCTTCAGAACATTCTCAAGCTGTTTTCCCCATTTTAGCGTTTCAAGGGCAGTTCTGCTCCCCTGGGCCTTCTTAAAGCGGTTTGCATTTCTGTGGAAGGGTGGCCTGCACAGCTGATCATCCAACAAAGGAAAGAGAAAATTACATTCACTCGGGTTGACCAAGTGAGTGAAAGAGAGTGATCCAATGTCAAAGGATATTTTGAAAGTCAATCTTAAGGGACTTTTGTATAGAAAACCCAGCTAGAGATGCCCTCAGCTCAGAAAGTTTTTCTTAAGAACTTTGTATTTGTATCTTAGTGGTTCAGATAGTAAGGAATCTGCTTGCAATGCAGGAGACCTGGCTTTGATCCACGGGTGGGGAAGATCCCCTGGAGAAGGGAATGACAACCCACTCCAGTATTCTTGCCTGGAGAATCCCACAGACAGAGGAACCTGGTGGACTACAGTCCATGGGGGTCTCAAAAAGTCAGACACAACTTATGCAACCAAGTACACACAGAAAGTTTTTCTTATGAGCTTTGAGTTTGTATCTTAATGTTATTTTTATAGCATCAGTACTGGCTTTCGTCTGCCATAAATAGAAACAACAATAACAGCAGACCTCTGAGTTGAGGAATTGAAATGCTAATCTGAGCAGAGTGATGAGTGGGCAGGATATAGAGTAAAAATTCCAGTTCTTCATATAGAAGAATGTGCTATTTCAGGAAAAAAAAAAACACAAAACAAAACTCTTGTGGTTCTTTATAAAAGTCAATTCAGCGATGCTTGTTTTGTTCAATTTAGAAGTGCAGGTATAGCAATTCTAATTTCTTAAATGTCGAATGCTGTTTACATTGAACGGGAAAATATATAATTAAGTGTGTAATGTACTTGGAATTAAATTAGGCTCAAATTTAATTCTTCCTCTGTGCCCACTGCAATGTGAAAAATGCCAGTTTTTTTTTTAAACAGTCATAACAGTCATATATATATATATGGGCTTCCCTGGTGGCTCAGACAGGAAAGAATCCGCCTGCAATGCAGGAGACCTGGATTCAATCCATGGGTGGGGAAGATCCCCTGGAGAAGGGAATGGCAACCCACTCCAGTATTCTTGCCTGGAGAATCCCATGGACAGAAGAGCCTGGCGGGCTAGTCCAGGGGGTCACAGAGAGTCAGAGAGGACTGAACACATGCGCACACACATGTTTATCTCTCCTTAGTGGTATGCCCTGGGGAATTCTCGTGATGCAATGGAAGCTTCCAAGCTCACTACCAAGGGGTTTGCTCAGAAAGGCTCACAGAGCAAATTAAGATGCTGGAAGCCCATGGTTTGCTGGATCCATTTAAAGCCAACAGCAGAGGCAAGGGAAAAGAGTGTGTTCAGGGTGTCCTTAGGGAGGGCTGCAGTTGAGACAGAAGGACCAGGTTACCTGAATCCTCTGTTAGGAAATGCTCAGGTGGCCTGTCTCCCATTTTTCTGCATCATCTTTCTCTGCTAACATTGTGGCTGGGAGGACCAGCGTTGAGGAAGAGCAGATGGAACGTGTCTGGAGCCAATTCATCCTTTCTCTACCAGACTTAGCAACTGGGATGTCTAGCTACAGTTGTAACCCATCGCTGATAACTTGCTGAGCATCCATGGATTTTTATCCAAGTGGCTTGAGCAGAGAACGCAGGGGGCCACAGTAAACCTCCACGGGTTTTTGGTGTCTTGTGTGTCTCATGAATCTACTTTCCTGGTCGGTCCATCCCTTTCTGTTTGTGTGTTCAGTATCCATATATTCTGTAGCAACGTATCTTTGTATCTATTAATTGTGTCTTCCATTTGCTATTAAAGAATTGAAAGTGAAAGTAAAGTGAAGTCAATCAGTCGTGTCCAACTCTTTGCGACCCTGTGGACTGTAGCCTACTAGGCTCCTCTCTCCATGGGATTCTCCAGGCAAGAATACTGAAGTGGGTTGCCATTTCCTTCTCTAGGGGAGCTTCCCAACCCAGGGATCGAACCCAGGTCTCCTGCATTGCAGGCAGATGGAAAGAATTGAGTGTTCTTAAATGTCACCCTGTTTATTTAACTTATATGCAGAGTACATCATGAGAAACATTGGGCTGGAAGAAGCACAAGCTGGAATCACAAGATTCCTGGGAGAAATATCAATAACCTCAGATATGCAGATGACACCACCCTTATGGCAGAAAGTGAAGAGGAACTAAAAAGCCTCTTGATGAAAGTGAAAGTGGAGAGTGAAAAAGTTGGCTTAAAGCTCAACATTCAGAAAACAAAGATCATGGCATCTGGTCCCATCACTTCATGGCAAATAGATGGGGAAACAGTGGAAACAGTGTCAGACTTTATTTTTGGGGGCTCCAAAATCACTGTAGATGGTGACTGCAGCCATGAGATTAAAAGACGCTTACTCCTTGGAAGGAAAGTTATGACCAACCTAGATAGCATATTCAAAAGCAGAGACATTACTTTGCCAACAAAGGTCCATCTAGTCAAGGCTATGGTTTTTCCTGTGGTCATGTACGGATGTGAGAGTTGGACTGTGAAGAAAGCTGAACGCTGAAGAACTGATGCTTTTGAACTGTGGTGTTGGAGAAGACTCTTGAGAGTCCCTTGGACTGCAAGGAGATCCAACCAGTCCATTCTGAAGGAGATCAGCCCTGGGATTTCTTTGGAGGGAATGATGCTGAGGCTGAAACTCCAGTACTTTGGCCACCTCATGAGAAGAGTTGACTCATTGGAAAAGACTCTGATGCTGGGAGGGATTGGGGGCAGGAGGAGAAGGGGATGACAGAGGATGAGATGGCTGGATGGCATCACTGACTCCATGGACGTGAGTCTCAGTGAACTCCGGGAGTTGGTGACCGACAGGGAGGCCTGGCGTGCTGCAATTCATGGGATCGCAAAGAGTCGGACACGACTGAGCGACTGAACTGAACTGAACTGAAATGTTGCAACAAACAGGTGACTATAAATTTTTAACTTGCATACTTGATTTTGCAATACCTGAAATTAACCAGTGATTGAACCTCCTCTCAGAAAAACCAGAATTGAGAAACACAGAATGTTTCAACTGCAACCTCCCTTTTTTTCATGTCACAACATTTTAATTTTCTTCATTAGAATGCATTATTTCTTAAATCAATATTCTCCTGCATCAGTGATCAAAGTTATAATGTACGATCAAAGTTGGTTGTACAAGAATCAACATTCGTTTATTGTAGTTTCCCCCAACATGTAAAACTGGACCTCCAAAGATCGGGACTTGGAATTTTCATGGGAACGAGTACTTTCCCTACCCAACCGAGGCTGCTGCGAGAGAATAAGCTTGGCAACATCCTGAGCGGAGGTCCAATTTTACATGTTGGGGGAAACTACAATAAACGAATGTTGATTCTTGTACAACCAACTTTGATCGTACATTATAACTTTGATCACTGATGCAGGAGAATATTGATTTAAGAAATAATGCATTCTAATGAAGAAAATTAAAATGCTGTGACATGAAAAAAAGGGAGGTTGCAGTTGAAACATTCTGTGTTTCTCAATTCTGGTTTTTCTGAGAGGAGGTTCAATCACTGGTTAATTTCAGGTATTGCAAAATCAAGTATGCAAGTTAAAAATTTATAGTCACCTGTTTGTTGCAACATTTCAGTTCAGTTCAGTTCAGTCGCTCAGTCGTGTCCGACTCTTTGCGATCCCATGAATTGCAGCACGCCAGGCCTCCCTGTCGGTCACCAACTCCCGGAGTTCACTGAGACTCACGTCCATGGAGTCAGTGATGCCATCCAGCCATCTCATCCTCTGTCGTCCCCTTCTCCTCCTGCCCCCAATCCCTCCCAGCATCAGAGTCTTTTCCAATGAGTCAACTCTTCTCATGAGGTGGCCAAAGTACTGGAGTTTCAGCCTCAGCATCATCCTGATTTATACAGGAATTTCATCTCCAGCTTCTCATTAAGTGGCTCGAGGGTCACATCGACATGGAGTTAAAACCTCAATTCCTGGACCTTTTTACTACTGTGAATTTGAATTTCTTCATTTCTAGCATCTGAAGCTGTTGCTTTCTCTCTTTTGAGCTCACCTTTATGTTTTAAAATAGTTACACTGCTCCTGTCATTTCTAAAACATTGGTGTCTCATGTCATGATGTCATTTCTAGATGGAAAGATGATTCGGTTCTGCATGTCCTGCTAATGAACTTTATCCAAATTATTCAAGAGACTGTCACGAAGAATCATCATCTCACTTTGATTCTTAAGGGTTCTGGGCAACGAAATGTATGGATATTGTTGAAATCAACTTAGTAAATAATACTGTGCTAAATACTTCATGAGGGCTTCCCAGCTGGCTCAGTGGTAAAGAATCCACCCGCCTGCCAATGCAGGAGATGCAGGTTCAATCCCTGGGTCGGGAAGATCCAGAGGAAATGGCAACCCACTCTGGTACTGTTGCCTGGAAAATCCCCTGGACAGAGGAGCCTGGTGGGCTGCAGTCCGTAGCATTGCAAAGATTCAGACACCACTCAGTCAACCAACATGCTCAGCGACTGAGCATGCACACAAATACTTAAGGAAATATAAAGATGACTGAGAGAGTCTCCACACGGAAGAGGCAAACATTTTATAGCCCAGAGATAAAAAACTGTTCATAAATAATCGTAAGGCAGAAAATCTTTAAGTGCTAGAGAAGTGCATATCATGGTGCAGCGATACATGCTACATTTATTATTAAACAAAACAGTAAGCTTGCTAAAAGAGGGGAAACGGAACCCAAAGAAAGCATCTTCTTGCAGTAGTGGTGTCCTGGAAGAGGGACCACTTGAAGTGTGTCTGGGAGAATGAGTGAGGTTTCTAATAGTATAATGGAGGTGGGGGATTAGGAGGGAGGGAGTGGGGCTTCCAGATGGAGAGAAAAGCCTCCGTTTAGCCAAGAAGATGGGAGAGAGGGGGCACACAAACAGAGAATAGCAAGTAGTGCCATTTGCCAGGTGGCTTAGTCGGGTCCAACTCTTTGTGACCCCGTGGACTGTATAGCCCACCAGGCTCCTCTGTCCCTGGGATTCTCCAGGCAAGGATACTGGAGTGGGTTACCATGCCGTCCTGCAGGGGATCTTCCCAGCCCAGGGATCAAACCCAAGTGTCCTGCCTTGCAGGAGGATTCTTTACCAGCTAAGCTACCAGGGAAGCCCATTTGCCAGGTTGGGATGTTACAAGACAGTATATTACTAGAATGTCAAAATAAAAGAAATGAAAATAAAGCTTGGGTCAGGATGAGGTGATACAAGATGGGCATGTACTTTAATTTAAAATTTCTTACTGTTCTTACTTTCCTGAAAGAAAGGAATATGCTTGTTTTACTTTTTTTTAATTTAGTTTTTCGGCCAAAGGGCAAAGCATGTGGATCTTAGCTTCCTGACCAGGGGAGGAACCTGCATTGAAAGTGTGGAGTATTAACCACTGGACTGATTGGGAGGTGTGCAGTTTTACTTTTTAAGGATAAATTTAAGAGCCAGAAACACCTACAATGCAGTCTGGGCTGTTTCCTCTCCTCGGGTCCTGATTGCTCAGGTTCACTTGTTTCCAAGGTAAACGGAATCAGCATTTTTGTCTCTCAGGCATGCGAGCGCCATCTAGCGGCCAAGGGAGATAAGCACTGGAATGGAACTCCAAACCAGAAAACGTGTTTTTCACTTTTTAATTGTGTCATGATCAGCTAATAAAAGTGCCCATAATAAAAATGCCTAACTGGATAGAGAAACCAAGTGTTCTGAAATAAATTTGATCATTGATATAAGAGAATACGGGGTTGGATAAACATGGATGATAGACAAAGGGCTTCTCAAACAGGAAACCTTTGAAAATTTCACTTAAGGGAGTTGACATCCAATTGTCTTTTGGAAGGAACTTTAAAGCAGGATCTAGTTGAGCTTGTAGAGAGAGTCGAGGGAAGGAAAAATGTAAAGAAGGAAGAGGCTGAAATACTGAAGGTAACGGCCTCTCCTTCCCTGAGCCTAATTCCATCTTTGCCTTCAGATCTTATTAATAATGTACAGTGACTTCTGGACTTCTCGGGCCTGTACCAGATGAATCCCTTAAGGTCGTCTTACCATCGCCCTCTCCTCGATGCTCTGACCACACCCCCCTGCCACTTCCCGTTTTTGTCGATAGACCTCAGTCCAATTTAAACTCCTAAACAGTTGGTCCATGCTATTGGTGTTTACTTTGCTATCCCTAACGCTTAGGGATATATAAGATGTACGGGCTATATAACAGGCACCCCGCGTGTATGATTGACAAACTGAAGGGACGGATTCATGAAGAGAACGTGGTGGAAATGTTCAAGGAACAAATATTGAAAGTTAATATCAGTAAAGCTTAAATGAAAAAAGAATATTTTCAGGGAAATTAAGAGCAGAGGGACTTCCCCAGTGGTCCGGTGGTTGGGACTTTGACTTCCACTGCCCAGGGTTTTCCATCCCTGGTCCAGAGCTTAGACCACACATCCCCCCCAGCTAAAAACAGACAAAAAAAAAAAAAAACAGAAACAATATTGCATCAAATTCAATAAAGACTCTTTAAAAAATGGTCCACATAAAAAAACTTAAAAAAAAAAACCAGTACTAGTAGATAAAAAGCTTTTTTGGGGTGGGGGGGCTGTGGGATCTAGTCCCCTGGTCAGGGATCGCACTCCGCTCCTTGCCGTGGAAGTGCAGAGTCCTAACTGCTGGACCACCAGGGGAGTCCCCCTGCTTCAAACGCATTTCTTCATTGTATGTTGACTCCACCCATGAAGCCCATTTACTTGTCATCTCTGGTGCGTTAGCATTTTCAAGTCCTTAACAGTGGAAACAGTGGCTGACTTTATTTTGGGGGACTCCAAAATCACTGCAGATGGTATTGCAGCCATGAAATTAAAAGACGCTTACTCCTTGGAAGGAAAGTTATAACCAACCTAGACAGCATATTAAAAAGCAGAGACGTTACTTTGTCAACAAAGGTCCGTCAAGGCTATGGTTTTTCCAGTAGTCATGTATGGATGTGAGAATTGGACTGTGAAGAAAGCTGAGCGCCGAAGAATTGATGCTTTTGAACTGTGGTGTTGGAGAAGACTCTTGAGAGTCCCTTGGACTGCAAGGAGATCCAAGCAGTCCATCCTAAAGGAAATCAGTCCTGAATTTTCATTGGAAGGACTGATGCTGAAGCTGAAGCTCCAATACTTTGGCCACCTAATGGGAAGAGCCGACCCACTGGAAAAGACCCTGATGCTAGGAAAGACTGAGGGCAGGAGCAGAAGGGGATGGCAGAGGATGAGATGGTTGGATGGCATCACCAACTCAATGGACATGGGTTTAAGCAAGCTCTGGGTGATGGTGAAGGACAGGGGAGTCTGGTGTGCTGCAGTCCACGGGGTCACAGAGAGTTGGACACAACTTAGCGACTGAATAACAACATTTGTTCCAGTTAAAAAAACAAAACAAAAAAAAAGCTGCAGAAACACAAAATAGTCTGGATGCTGGTGTAGCCACGTCACCACCACCCAGAGGTGTTAGTATCTGCCCAGTGGGCGTTTACTAGTCCACTCGGGGAGCTGACCGTCACATCTCTTAACACTTTCCTTGCTTCACCTGAGGATCCCTTTGCCAGGCTCCCCCTTGGAATTCACCTGCCTCCGGAATAGGCAGAATAACGCCCCCATCCAGCCAAAGACATACACGTCCTGACCCCCCAGAACCTGTGAATACGTTACTTCACATGGAAAAAGAGGATTACATTTGCTAATCAGCCTGCCTTAAAATAGGGAGATTATCCTGGATCATCTGGGTGGGGCCAGTGTAATCTCAAGGATCCTTAAAAGTAGAAGAGAAAGACGGGAGCGCTGTCAGCAGGCTGTGTGCTGAGGATCTGACCCCCCACTGCTGGCCATGAAGATGCAGGGAGGGACAGGAGAGATCAGACACAGACTCTGCCTCAGAGCCTCGAGCAGGACATGCAGCTGGGCCAACACCTCAGTGTTAGCCCAGAGGAACTACGTGGTGGACTTCTAACCTGCAGGACTATAAGCTAACACACTGGTGTCCTTTAAAGTCACTGTTCCTTGCTGTTGTTCAGTCATTTAGTCGTGTCCCACTCTGCAGCCCACCAGGCCTCCCTGTCCATCACCATCTCCCAGAGTTTGCCCAAACCCATGTCCATTGAGTCGGTGATGCCATCCAGCCATCCCATCCTCTGTCGTCCACTTCTCCTCCTGCCTTCAATCTTTCCCAACATCAGGGTCTTTTCCAATGAGTCAGTTCTTCACATCAGGTGACCAAAGTATTAGAGTTTGAGCTTCAGCATCTGTCCTTCCAATGGATATTCAGGGTTGATTTCCTTTGGATTGACTGGTTTGATCTCCTTGCAGTCCAAGGGACTCTCAAGAGTCTTCTATATTTCTGTTAAGTGTTATATTTAGGTTTTGGCTCAGTGTTAAAATTGTTAAAATAATTTAGTTCCCCAGTACTGCCTTCAGTCCTGTTTTTTATGCTATATAGGTTTTGTTTCATACTGTGATTTGACCAGAAAATGATTTTCTACATCCGAACCTATGTAAGTTATCAAAAACTATCAACAAAAATTGGCTACAGTTATCCAACAGACTTTGAGTGTACCTAATTATAATTATGTTGAGTCCTTATTTTAGCTCAGTTGGCTCGGTGGTAAAGAATCCACCTGTCAATGCAGAAGACGCAGGTTCGATCCCTAGGTAGAAGATCCAGAAGAAGGAAATGGCAACCCATTCCGGTTCTTGCCTGGGTAATTCCATGGACAGAGGAGCCTGGCGTACTATAGTCCATTGGGTTGCAAAAGAGTTGGGCATGACTTAGCAAATTCACAACAACAACAACCTTATTTTAGAGCCTCATCCACAAACATCATGAAGGATCAGATTAAATGCTTTGAAATTAACTTATGTCATGACTATATAATTCCCATTTTTAATGAGAGGATCAAAACAGAAGAATAGTATGACTTAGCTTTAATTTAGTTATACTGGTTCTTAGCAACCACTCTCTTCTAAACATTCATGCTGCTGCTACTGCTGCTGCTGCTAAGTCACTTCAGTCGTGTCCGACTTTGTGCAACGCTATAGACAGCCTCCCATCAGGCTCCCCGGTCCCTGGGATTCTCCAGGCAAGAACACTGGAGTGGGTTGCCATTTCTTTCTCCAATGCATGAAAGTGAAAAGTGAAAGTGAAGTCGCTCAGTTGTGTCCGACTCTTAGTGACCCCATGGACTGCAGCCTACCAGGCTCCTCCGCCCATGGGATTTTCCAGGCAAGAGTACTGGAGTGGGGGGCCATTGCCTTCTCCACTAAACATTCATAAAATATATTTAATGAAGGACTCTGGAGTTTTACTTTTCTGTTTTCAAGTTTTCACTGTCTTTTAATGATTTTTTTTTTTTTAGAAAGCTGATGATCTATTATTTTTTCAGTTTCACTGAGCTTATCAGCAATGCAGTAGGTCTCAGGTTCCCATAAGCAGCTGTGGGATGTAATTTGTGCCCAGAAACATGAACTTATTTGAAGTAGATAGGTGTTCGCTTACTGTCTCCTCAGCCATCTGGAGTTTCAGCTCTCTTCCTGTGCTGGTTTGCCTTCAGCACTCGAGCCCGTTTTCCGTACTGTAGAGGGCGAGAACACACAGACTAAGTCATCTCTTCTTCAGCGCATATAGTATTCTTTAGGTAAGTTGATCATTCAGAGCTTATAAAAACCTATGCAGGCCTATTTCTCTGTGCCCTTTGATATATTCTCCACTCTGGTTAAATTTATCTGCCCATCGTCCGCTCTGGGGCACCTGGTAACTCTAGCTCTCAGTGATTTTTTCCTATGGTACTTTATCGTTTGCACCACGTGGTTTAACAATGGAGCAGGGGGTCCTCTTTATATTATTATTATTATTTGGTCTTAGAATAATTGTTGATTTGTTGACATTTTTGGTTCCCCTGCAAAGTTGGGGTTCTTGCTAAGCAAGACAATGAGCCACTCCAGAGTTAACTGTTGGTTGACTGAGTTTTTACCTATCAAATTTGTCTAGGTTTTCAAATATTTATCTTCATTGAGTAATTTTTCCATTTGGGGAAACACAAAGAAAGAATAGAATACTTGAAATCCTTCTCAAGGTAATGAAAACAATGATGGTAATTAGTAATAATAGCAAGTATTAAAAGCCAAATGAACTAAAACTACCTTTGGAAGTCATTCCCTTGTCTGACCTTCCACCAATCATTAGTCACTTCCCTAAGCCATTTATTAACAACCTCAGCCCCATTTAAGATGGCAGTGTGGGGACTTCCCTGGCGGTCCAGGGGTTAAGGCTTTGCCTTCCAATTCAGGGGCGTGGGTTCAGTCCCTGGTCTGGGAGCTAAGATCCCGCATGCATCATGGTCAAAAAAGCACCGAAACAGAAAACAAATTCAGTAACGATGGTAGTTTGGAAATCTATCCTTCAAGACTATCGTTAAATCTATTGTTAAAGAGATTCTCTGTCAGCTTTGTTGGTCAAAGCTGTGTTTCTTGATTGGTTTTGCTGTGCTCTAGGAGAAACTACCGATTTGAAATTCTTCAAAGCTGCACCAGAGTTAAACCCTGACTTTAGAAACCACATCTCTCTCGGCACTCTTTTTAGCTTGTAGAAATGGTAAGCGCTTAAAAACAAAGAATAATAATAAACTGTTTCGTAGTAATAGATTTACATAATGGATTGTGTAATTTCAGGGTATTGATATCATGCAAAATAATGTACTGATTTGATGTCAGAAAAAAAAACACCCTAACAACTTAGCAGTTTTGTTCTTAAATTCTTGGCATGAAAAAGCCATGAAGAAAGGCTTTGGTCTCCAGCAAGTAAAAAAGCAGCATAAACAGACTCCTTTGTTCATCAGCAGCGGGCCTGGTGTTCAGCAAGCAAAACAAATTCTTTTTCTCTACATTAATGCATGAAAATTTTGTGTCCTCATTTCTTTTGTTTGACCAGCAACCTGTTCCATCTCGGTCTATGGCTTCTACGCTGTGTGTTCCCATGTGACTTGTTTGTCTAGAAATCTATTAATGAGAAATGGGCATTTGGGTTGCCACCATGACAACCAGGCAGTATAGCTTGTTTGCTGTTTCCTAGAGACAGAGTCTCAGAAAGGAACATCGTCCCTGCAGTTACTTACTGAGTCCTGGAACCTGGTAACCATGGAAATGTAGATCAAGATGATGTGAATAAATTGTTTACCAGGTACACGCAGGCTGATAAGCAGCTGGCTCAAAGAGACGGTGGAACATGGCATGACCAGTGCATCACCTTGCAGTCGTCTTTTTATTAAAAAGATCTTATTTAGTATGCTCTCTGTTATAGGATTCCAGAATCCGTATTATCATCATAACTTTTCATCCATCCCTGAGAGGGGTTTAACGTCTTGCTTTTATTAGGTAGATTTTGTGCAGTGCATGGTGTGACCTTTCGTGGAAATATTAATGACAATGTTTGCATACTGTTGGACGCGTTTTCTCATCAGCAGGGTTAGCCGCAACATTTACTGCCCACTGTTACCATGCGCACAGACCTGGGGATTTAAGTTGGCACAAGAAACACCTGTTATATGGAAACCTGTGGCTGATCCATGTTGATGTATGGCAGAAGCCGACACAATATTGTAATCATCCTTCAATTAGAAGTAAATCAAGAAAAAGGAAGCAGGAAAAAAAGTTGTTAATCTCAGACTGTATCGATACAATTGAAGGGACAGTACATAAGGAAAACCAGGTGAACAAGAGGGTTGCCTGTGTCTAGTAGAGGAAAGTGAGATCGTTTTGTCTAGGGTGATGAGCTTTTTAGGGTTTTCGTCATGGTATCTTGAAGCAAGAGTAGAAGTAAGAGCAGACTGAATGACAGAGAACATTGCAAGGGTAAGAAACCAGGAAACAAATGTCTAGAAGAGCGGTAGAAACGATGCCTAGACTTCTGACGTTAAAGCTGGTTGAAGCTACTAGTGAGAAGTACAGCTGGAGAATTGGGGTGAATGTATATTTTCAGTAACACATTTTCACAGGTAGGTTTGTTTATTTAATAGATTTATTTTTGACCTCCATTTATTCACTTGCCCACAAATCCTAGGGCATTAAGAATATACTCTTCTGAATTTGTAACTAGAATGTCTTGGATATTTCAAGAAAAAAAAATGTATCATGTATAGTTTTCACTACTTGTCCTCCTCGGTTCTCCGACGTCCTAGTTTCTAGGACGTTCTATCTCCCTTCTCCCATGTCTCACTGCCAGGTTTTCAACCAACATGGATTTCACTGTAGCTCTTTGAATTTCCTATTTAATCCATATTAAATAGGAGAAATAACATTTGTTTTCTTGATATATATATATATACACACACATACATATTTATGTATTTTTGGGATAGAACTTAGTAGAGTGGCTGTGGTGGAGATTTGGTTTAAATTCAAGAAGCAGAAAAACTAAGATAAGATTTTTAAAAATTACTTGATGTATACAGGATCAAGGGAATTTTTTTAGAACTTAAATTCCCCAAAAGTGAAAAACTGTGCCAAGAAATGTGACCCTACAGAAATCTAGGGGACAAAGTCTGTTGTGAGCTTTTCTTTCCTTTGCAATAATTTTGACCAGCATTTAGGTCACTTGGGCAATAAAACTCAGAACACCAGTTTACACTTTTACCAAAAATAACTGCAGTGTAGAACCTCCCACAGATGCCATATGTCTCGGGCCATTTGGAAGAGTCAGGATCTGCCACATGCCAGACTCTCAGGAGGACACATCCTTGGCGTCCAGATGTCCTAGGTCTGGGTCTGGTGGGGACAGGGGCACCTTGCACCCAATGCGGGCGACGGGAGGAAGAAAGGGGCTGCTGGACGCCGATGTGGGAACATGAGTGAGTTCTCAGTAGTGTCCGACTCTTTATGACCCCGTGGACTGGAGCCCGCCAGGCTCCTCTGTCCATGGGATCCTCCAGGTGAGAATACTGGAGTGACTGCCATTTCCTCCTCCAGGGGATCTCTTCCACCCAGGGATCGAACCAGCGTCTCCAGCATTGACAGGTGGATTCTTTACCACTGAGCCTCCTGGGAAAACCTGGGAGAGGACCGTTCAAAAGCCGGGAAGCAGAAAATAAAGGAGTCTTGAAGTATGTGACTCAGGAGGCAGATAAGAGGGCAGTGTGCACCAAAGTCACCCGCCAGGAGGCTGCAGGGTTTGGGCTCAAACTGGAGGCCTGACCTCAACCCGTGGTTTCTGCCTGAGCCTCCAAGGGGAGCGGGGCGAGGTCTCCGCGGAGGAGGCACATCCCAAGAGCAGGGGCCTCCGAAGACGCGCGGCCCGGAGGGCCCACTCGCCCCGCCCCGTAACCCCGCCTCCTCAGGGCTTCCCCCCGTAACCCCGCCTCCTCGTAGCCCCGCCCACACGCTTCTCGGGGCCGAGAGGCGGGAGCGAGCGCGCCCGCAGGCCGCGTCTCGGGCAGCCCCGCCCCAGGTGCGTCGGGCGCGGGGCGGAGCGCGACTTCCGGCGCCGCGCCCGCCCCGCCCCGCCTCTCGCGGGCCTGCGGCGTCGGGGGCGCGCGCGCGGCCGCACTCTCGGATCCAGTTAGAAGCTGAGGTGCTCGCGGACCCCGCGGCCCGTCCGTGAGGTGAGGCGGGCGCTGGGGGCTGCGGCGTGGGAGGCCCCGCCCTGGAGCTGTCTCCCCTCGGGGAGGCGTGAGGGCTCGAGGAGGGTCCGGGCGAGCCGGCGGTCCGGGGCGCGGAACGGCCGAGCGGGCGCTGGGGGGCAGGATGGGCCCCGAGGCTCGAGGGTGCGTCCTGTGGGGGTGCTGCCCGCTCCCCTCCAGGGCTCGGGGCGTCCGGCCGCGGGACGGCCCCCGGGCTCGGCCGGACGGTCCCCATCCTCCGGCGTCGTTAGGAGGGGACGTGGTGGAGAAGGACGGTCCTCTGACCCGGCCCCGAACGGGGTCCCCTGGGGGCTTGGTTGCCCCCCAACCCCGCGCCTCAGGAGGACTGCGGAGGGATGCGCAGAGCCCGGGCGCAGTCAGGGGAGAAACACCCGATTCTCATTCCGAAAACGCCAGGACGGGCTCCAGGCGTGAAAGTACTTAAAATGCGAACGCTCAGGAGGCTGGAGGCTCTCGGAGCTGCAGCAAGGTTGCTCCTGGCTCCCAAGGCGTGGATGAGTGAAGTCGTTCAGTCGTGAACGACTCTTTGCGACCCCGTGGACTGTAGCCCACCAGGCTCCTCCGTCCATGGGATTCTCCAGGCAGGAATACTGGAGTGGGTTGCCATTTCCTTCTCCAGGGGATCTTCCCGACTCAGGGATCGAACCCAGGTCTCCCGCATTGCAGGCAGACGCTTTAACCTCTGGCTCTTTTGATATCCTGGCCAAAGAGTTTTATATGTACATATGATATGTAACTTTTTAACAGTTACCTGGTATTCTGTTGCATGAATGTGTCATAATGTATTCATAAGGCGTTTCTAAATAAATAAGTCTGGAAGAATCTACTTTCCAGGGAGGACGTCCTGGTTCTGCAGGAGCAGAAGGGGAGTCAGAGAGGGTATGTTGGACTCCCGGCCGTAGGCGAGGTTCAGTATTATCTTACTCAGTCTCGCCGGCATCCTTCTGAGGTCGGAGGGGTTTTATTCCACGGGGCAGATGTGGAAAACGGTCCCCGCAAAAGATTAAGTCACTTATTTAGGTCCCAACTAGCAAGAATGGCTGAGATTCCAACCCAGGGATGCCAGACTCTAAATTCTCATGGAATTTAGCAAAAATTCTTTTGCTTCCAACCAGAGAGCAATATTACATGTTTTTAGGGAAGACTCCATACAAAAGGACATTATTTAGGCAGTTAGGGTTTTGGGGGTGTTTGGGTTAAACGCTAACTTGTAAGGCATTATTGTTGTTGTTCAGTCACTAAGTCGTATTCCGACTCTTGGCAACCCCATGGACTGCAGCAAGTCAGGCTTCTTTGTCCTTCACCATCTCCTGGATTTGCTGAAACTCATTTCCATCGAGTCAATGATGCTGTCCAACCATCTCATTCTCTGTCGACCCCTTCTCCTCCTGCCCTCAAACTTTCCCAGCATCAGGGTCTTTTCCAGTGAGTCTATTCTTTGCATCAGGTGGCCAAAGTATTGGGACTTCAACTTCAGCATCAGTCCTTGGAATGGATATTTAAGGTTCACTTCCTTTAGGAAATCAATTAATCCTCGAATATGTGCTGTTTAAGTGTATTTTCCTTCAGACAGGATTTAGTATAGGGAAATCTCACATTCAAGGCAAGAACAAATTTATTAATACAGATCTAGTTGAGTGTCTTTTATATTCCATATACTAAACTGTGTGCCAAAAATACCAAAATAAATACAATTTGTAACCTCTGCCCTTGAGTTTGAGAGGGATGATTGTATAAAAGAATTTCATAGCGTTCTAATAAATTGGAATCTTTGCTAGTGTGTGAATTAACCAGATTAGGGTAGTTTTAAGCACAAGTTTTTAGGAACCTGTTATGTATACGAAAGGGCTTCCCTGGTGGCTCAGATGGTAAAGAATCTGCCTGCAGTGTGGGAGACCCAGGTTCAATCCCTGAGTCAGGAAGATCCCCTGGCGAAGGAAATGGCAACTGACTCCAGTATGCTTGCCTGGAGAATTCCATGGACCGTCCATGGGGTTGCAGAGTCGGACACAACTGAGCAGCTAACACTCTGTATAAGAAAAGGTACTGTGTGACTTATCATGTGGGTACCTTGGCATTATTTTCCCATTCAGTGAGAAATACTGTCAAAAAATTTAGGTTAAATCATATTGATGGTTATTATTTTCTTTTATCATTACACTACTTTCAGTAAATTTTAAAATGCTAGAGAAGAAGAGAACATTTATAATTTATCCCCCGTTAAGGGGCTTGATTTCAGTAGTGCTTTTATTTTATTAATTGAGGAGCCAGTGGTATGTGTAGCGGGGCAGGAATTTCTTTCAAGTCATCTGCCAAAGATGTTCTTAACCTCTTCTTCCAAAATTTAAATCTTAAATTAAAGGTACCATTAACACCAGATTCCATTTGGGCTTTATTGCTCAGAGACCTAGTGGAAACAGAGTCTCTAGTTTAGGCAGAAATGGTAACTTGCTGAAATGGGTTACATTGCCTCTGGCATGGCTGTAGGTGGGTGGATAGAAGGGGTCCTGGGGCATTTAGGAAATTTCTCCCAATGGCTTCAGTTGCTCAATAAAGTAGCAGTCAAAGTCATAATCTGAGGGTGGTGCCGTGGGTGGAAGTTTGAGGTTTGGAGATTAGAGTGAAAGGGCTAGTGAAATATGGGCTAAGTCGCTTCAGTCGTGTCCGACTCTGTGCAACCCACCAGGCTCCCCCATCCCTGGGATTCTCCAGGCAAGAACACTGGAGTGGGTTGCCATTTCCTTCTCCAGTGCATGAAAGTGAAAGTGAAGTCGCTCAGTCGTATCCGACTCCTAGCGACCCCATGGACTGCAGCCTACCAGGCTCCTCCGTCCATGGGATTTTCCGGGGAAGAGTACTGGAGTGGGGTGCCGTTGCCTTCTCTGAGTGAAATATGGGATATTCCGGTAATTAAACAGTTCTCAGATATGAAAAGTGAAGTCAAGGAAGTAGCGATGAGCAAAGTAAAAGTATTTAATCTAACTTTGCACACAAAGTACTTGACCATCCGTGTCCTGGGTTCACTTTGCCTGGCTTCTGCCTTCTTGGCAGGTCCCCCTGTTCTTTACACGGGGCTTCCTGGGTGGCTCAGATGGTGAAGAATCCACCTGCAATGCAGGAGACCTGGATTTGATCCCTGGCTGGGGAAGATCCCCAGGAGAAGGGATAGGCTAACCACTCCAGGATTCTTGGGCTTCTCTGGTGGCTCAGATGGTGAAGAATCCACATGCAATGCAGGAGACCTGGGTTTGGTCTCTGGGTGGGGAGTAGCCCTGGAGAAGGGAGTGGCTACCCACTCCAGGATTCTTGCCTGGAGAATTCCTGGACACAAGAGCCTGGCGGGCTGAGCCACTAACACTTCCACTGTCTTTACACAGGTCAAGCCACTTTGCAGAGCCTAGTTTTTTCATTCTTTTTTCTCTGCCTGGAATTTGCATTCCACTCTTCCCCAAGCGCTTTCCCCAGTTGCACTTAACACATTGTATTAAATCTTGTCTGCAAAGTCAGTAACAGTGTCTAATACTTCCTTTTTTTCTAATGTTTGCTGAGTAAACCCCTCAGTAAATGTTTAATGAGTATGCCACTTTTCTTCCTCCTTTAATCTGTAAACAGCGGTCAGCAGACTTTTCCTGTAAAGAGGCAGCTAATAAATACTGTAGATCTTGTGGACTGCACTGTCTCTCTCTTCACTACCTGACTTTGCCATTGTCACACAAAAGCGGGGGTAAGCAGTGTAGAAACAAGTGAGCGTGGCTCCATTCCAGGAACCCTTTATTTATAGACTCGAGATTGGAATTTCATATAATTTTAACGTGTCACAAAATATTACTGTTCTTTGATTCCCTCCCACCTCAACCCCATACCTTTAAACAAGTGAAAAACAGGCTTAGCTCCCAGGCTGTACACACGCAGGCTTTGGGATGCATTTCACCCCCTCATCCTCCACTGTACTTTGCAGACCTTTGATTTGTAAAGACAGTGAATCTCGATAGAGGGATTTGCAGTGAGATCATACTGGTTTTAGTATTATCATTAGTGGTAGAGAAGCAAAGATAAAGAAGGCAGTCTTCTTTGTCAAGGATTTCATGGTCAAGTTCAAGATTAAGATGTAGACAGATAACAATGACACAGTATGGTAACTGCAGTTACAGTTTATTGATTGGAACGAAGGAGTCATAACTAGTTCTGCTTGGTTAGATCAGAAGTCACATCTAATGGTCCTCTGCTGGGGACTTGGGAACATTTTCAGCTAAGATCCTTTCCAAGAATCTTTGCAAACTTGCTGAGAAGGTGACTGACCACATCTTTTGCCAGGATGGCTATGAACTTCAAGATGACTCAATTCCTCTGTTTTGTAGGATGTAATTTCATTTGTTATTCTCAGAAATAAAATTAATACATTCCAAATGATTTTTTCCTAACAGTTATTTCCAAAGGTCGTGCACCTATTTTTTATTGCTTTGAAAAAGGTGAAATATATTTCATAGTGCATCTGATGTAGTAATCAATGTTTGTTTAATACATTAATGAATTTCTGATATTGAATTTTGGGCCTTGTAACATTTAGTCTTTAAGTCAATTATTAATGCATTAGAAAAGGAAGATGGCTTTAGTGGGCTTTCAGTTTCCTTGCCACTTATTAGATTTACTCTGAGTCATTTCTCTCTGGGAAAAATATATGGCCGTTAGCATCACTGATGCCATCTTGTACCGTTACAGTCGATCCTGTGCTATCCGCTCCCTGACCCAGGACTGAACTGTGCAGAGAGTCACTTCTCTGTTGTTAAGGGCTTTGCAGTTACTAGAAACTGTTTAGTAATCAGTAGGATCAGGTGCCCTGTGTGCTCCGTTAGTCCGTGAGTCTCGTTGCTCATTCGTGAATCTTGACTTAGAAATGCACGTTCCATTATCCAAGCACCTACCTCCATTCCCTTCGCCAGGAGATCTTCCCCACCTGGACCAAACCTGAGTCTCCTGCATCTCAGGCAGGGCCACCAAGGAAGCCCCACCTACCACCACTCTAGGGTAACTGTAAAGTTGTCCCTGTCGCCCCAGGAGTGCAGATTGCAAATACTTCCAGGTTGCCACCCCCTCTCCTGACCCCAGGCCCACCATGTGAGAAAGTTACCCTGTAACAAACTGATCCACTGATGACACAGAGCTTCCTGCCTCGTTTCTTGGTTTCAAGATAGCTTTCTCGGTTCTGTGAGCACTTTTTGTCCCCTCCATCCTTCAACAGGAAGTTGAATGTTATTACACCTTCAGGGATAGTGGGTGTTTAAAACTTACCTAATTATCATTTTATGCTCTATAACATATCAATACATTCCCCAGACATACTGTGGAGCAATGGAAAGTAACTTCAGAGGTTTATAAAAATAATTTTGTGCTCTTATTTCCTTGTCTTTGTCATAGTTCTTTAGCCAGTTCTTTTTTAGTTGAGAATTTGCCTTTGTTAAAGAGTTTTCAAGGTACTGTATTGGAAAGACTTGGGAACTGGATCAAGTATTATGAGTTTTCCAAAAAAGTACGATTTGTTAAAAACATGCCACGAGAAGACTTATTGTCCTTTAATTGTCAACTTATGCTTCTAAGGATCATTTTCTAGTTTATGTTGCAAAAGAGAAGGTCTTAGGTGTGTTGTCTACTCAAAAAGCTGCTTTCTGTGGTTGTCTGTCCTCTCTTTAGGATGCCCGGGGCTTGTGTGAACTGTGTTCCTAGTGGGGGAACTTCTGGATTTTGGCTCTCTGCTTCTTTTCCACTTGCAGCCAGTGATAAATGGGGGGCAGGCCAGGCATCCGTCAGTCCCTTTCTCTTTTGTCCTTTTGAAGGCCACCACGTAGACTGTGGGCTTCCAAGGTGGCTCAGTGGTAAAGAATCCTCCTGTCAATTCAGGAGACTCAGGTTCCTGGAAAGGGGCATGGCAACCCACTCCAGTATTCTTGCCTGGAGAATCCCATGGACAGAGGAGCCTGGCGGGTACAGTCCATGGGGTTGCAAATGAGTTGGACACGGCTGAGTATACACACATAGGCTATAATGTTTTGAATAATCAAGGTGCATCATAGTGTAGAAAGAGGAGGAACTTAGAACTTGATGCTAAACACAGGTTTTCTTTGGGACCAAGAACAGGTGCAGCACAAGTTTTAAAGCTTTTACAGACATCCCCTCGCTGGCCACGCCTCATCTCTAGCTTTTCAGCCCCCTTTCCAGCTGTGCCCTCCTGTCAGAAGAACTACTTTCATGTCCTCTCTGCGGGGAGGATCCCCAGCTTTCAGGAAACCTCCCTGCCCCGCCAACCTGTAGGGCTTGGTTTCAGCTCAGACAGGTCTCTCTATCTTTGGCCCAGATCTTCAATGTAGACAGCACTGCCTTCCCACACTCCACCCCCACCCCGAACCCTCTTTCCCAACCTGCTAAACAGTGGGGACAAGGGGGCACCCTGGGGACTTGGGATTATCCTGCCAGTCTGGCGTAGGCTCCCCTCTTCTGTTGCTTTTCCTCCTGTCCTCTTGACAGAAGGGAACCCCCAGAGACATTGTGGTCCTCACACTTGAAGAAGCTGCACGGCGTCTCCCCACACCTGTGATGTGCGGGTGGCTCTCAGGGCCTTTGGTGCTTCCCATCCCGATGCAGAGCCACCCTCCCGGGTTGACCACCCCCACCCCCCGGCCCTTTTCACGGTGCACCTGGTTAGACCAGCGTGGCTGTGCGCGTGGGCGCAGGGGCGGGCAGGTAAGATCAGAGTTGTGTCAGCTTACAAAAACCCGACTCCAGCTTTGAAGTTCCCAGTTAGATGCACATGAAAAGTTAATTGACATTAAGAATGTTTCTTTTGAGTTTTCAAACAGCCCAGCCAGGCACTTCATATCTCAAAGAAAACAAGCAGTTAGTTGATTTTCCTTCTTTAAGATGTTTTGTTTTCCACCACAAAATTACTAGAGCTAATCAATGAATATAGTAAAGTTGCAGAATATAAAATTAACACACAGAAATCCCTTGCATTCCTATATACTAACAGTGAGAAAACAGAGAAATTAAGGAAACAATTCCATTCACCATTGCAACGAAAAGAGTAAAATACTTAAGAATATATCTACCTAAAGAAACAAAAGACCTATATATAGAAGACTATAAAACACTGGTGAAAGAAATCAAAGAGGACACATAGATGGAGAAATATACCGTGTTCATGGCTCAGAAGAATCAATATAGTGAAAATGAGTATACTACCCAAAGCAATCTATAGATTCACTGCAATTCATTTCCCTATCAAGCTGCCAATGGTATTTTTCAGAGAACTAGAACAAATAATTTCACAATTTTAATGGAAATACAAAAAACCTCAAATAGCCAAAGCAATCTTGAGAAAGAAGAATGGAACTGGAGGAATCAACCTGCCTGACTTCAGGCTGTACTACAAAGCCACAGTTATCAAGACAGTATGATACTGGCACAAAGACAAATACAAATATAGATCAATGGAACAAAATAGAAAGTCCAGAGATAAATCCACCCACCTATGGACACCTTGTCTTTGACAAAGGAGGCAAGAATATACAATGGAGAAAAGACAATCTCTTTAACAAGTGGTGCTGGGAAAACTGGTCAACCACTTGTAAAAGAATGAGACTACAACACTTATGTACACCATATACAAAAATAGAACACCATATACAAAAATAAACTCAAGACGGATTAAAGATCTAAACATAAGACCAGAAACTATAAAACTCCTAGAGGAGAACATAGGCAAAACACTGTCCAACATAAACCGCAGCAGGGTCCTCTATGACCCACCTCCTAGAATATTGGAAATAAAAGCAAAAATAAACAAATGGGACCTAATTAAAAGCTTCTGCACAACAAAGGAAACTATAAGCAAGGTGAAAAGACAGCCTTCAGAATGGGAGAAAATAATAGCAAACGAAGCAACAAAGAATTAATCTCAAAAATATACAAGTAACTCCTGCAGCTCAATTCCAGAAAAATAAATGACGCAATCAAAAAGTGGGCCAGAGAACTAAACAGACATTTCTCCAAAGAAGACATACAGATGGCTAACAAACACATGAAAAGATGCTCAACATCACTCATTATCAGAGAAATGCAAATCAAAACCACAATGAAGTACCATTTCACGCCAGTCAGAATGGCTGCTATCCAAAAGTCTACAAGCAATAAATGCTGGAGAGGATGTGGAGAAAAGGGAACCCTCTTACACTGTTGGTGGGAATGCAAACTAGTACAGTCACTATGGAGAACAGTGTGGAGAGTCCTTAAAAAACTGAAAATAGAACTGCCATTATGACCCAGCAATCCCACTGCTGGGCATACACACTGAGGAAACCAGAATTGAAAGAGACACGTGTACCCCAATGTTCATTGCAGCACTGTTTATAATAGCCAGGACATGGAAGCAACCTAGATGTCCATCAGCAGATGAATGGATAAGAAAGCTGTGGTACATATACGCAATGAAATATTACTCAGCCATTAAAAATACATTTGAATCAGTTCTAATGAGGTGGATGAAAATGGAACCTATTATACAGAGTGAAGTAAGCCAGAAAGAAAAACACCAATACAGTATACTAACGCATATATATAGAATTTAGAAAGAAGGTAACGCGTGCTGGGATTCATGGGGTCGCAAAGAGTCGGACACGACTGAGCAACTGAACTGAACTGAATGATAACCCTGTATGCGAGACAGCAAAAGAGACACAGATGTATAGATCAGTCTTTTGGACTCTGTGGGAGAGGGCGAAGGTGGGATGATTTGGGAGAATGGCATTGAAACATGTAAAATATCACATGTGAAACGAATCGCCAGCCCAGGTTTGAGGCATGATACAGGGTGCTCAGGGCTGGTGCACTGGGATGACCCAGAGGGATGGAATAGGGAGGGAGGTGGGAGGGGGGTTCGGGATGGGGAACACATGTACACTCATGGCGGATTCAAGTCAATGTATGGCAAAACCAATATTGTAAAGTAAAATAAATACATTTTTTAAAAAATAGAAAAAAGATGTTTTCATTCTTAGAGTAGTGTCTCTTTTTTCAGGCTGCTACAAAGAAAGTAATGTCAGCTGGTTTGTAAACAACCAAAAAAAAAAAAAGGATGTTTCACTTTAATAACTTGAGTAGATAGAAGGTCAAAGTTATTGACATTTACATTTTTCACATGATTAGAGTTTTAGAATATTAGAACCATGAGATTTTTCTTGTTGTTGTTCAGTCACTAAGTCATGTCTGACTCTCTGCAACCGTGTGGACTGTAGCCCACCAGGCTCCTCTGTCCATGGGATTTCCCAGACAGGGTACTGGAGTGGGTTGCTATTTCATTCTCCAGGGGATCTTCCCGACCTAGGGATCGAACCTGGGGCTCCTGCACTGCAGGCGGATGCTTCACCACTGAGCCTCCCGGGAAGCCCTGCTCCCTGAGAGACTTGAGCACAAAGTGGTGGAGGGCAGTCTGGCTGAGGAAGAGCGATGGGGAGGTAGTCCATCTGGGATGGAGCTCGAGGCAGGAGGAGGACGGGGGAAAGCACCTTCTGCTGAAGAAGGGACTGTGTGTGTGTGCAGCAGGACTGTGTGTGTGTCGGTGTGTGCGTGCACATCTGTGTGTGTGTCAGTGTGTGTGTATGTGCAGCAGGACTGTGTGTGTGTCAGTGTGTATGTGCAGCAGGACTGTGTGCGTGCACATCTGTGTGTGTGTCAGTGTGTGTGTGTGTGTGTACAGCAGGACTGTGTGTGTGTCAGTGTGTGTGTGTGTATGCAGCAGGACTGTGTGTATGTGTCTGTGTGTGTGCATCTGTGTGTGTGTGTGTGTGTGTGTGTGCAGCAGGACTGTGTGTGTCTGTGTGGGTCTATGTGTGTGCATGTATGTGTGTACAGGACTGTGTGTGTGTGCGTGCGTCTGTGTGTGTGCAGCAGGACTGTGTGTCTGTGTGTGTCTATGTGCGTCTGTGTGTGTGCAGCAGGCTGTGTGTGGGTCTGTGTGTATGTGTGTGCAGGACTGTGTGTGTGCGCGTTTGTGCGTGTGTCAGTGTGTGTGTGTCTTTGTGTGTGTGCGTGTGTGTGTATGTGGCTGCAGTTGTGGCATGCAGGATCTTGTTCCCCAACCAGGGAGCAAACCCCAGTCCCCTGCGTTGGGAGCACACAGTCTTAACCACCTTACCACCAGGGAAGTCCTGGGACTTTGCTTTGGAAGAAAGGGGCAAATAGGCTGAACAGACACCAGCGTGACTTCTTTGCTTAGTTGTCTTGTGTCATCTTCTGCAGAGATGCTTCCTTGTTAATCTTACTTTTTAAGCCACTTGAAAACCTTTGCAACAGCAGTCCTCAGCTTTCTGCCGCCCTGCACGCTCAGCCCGTTGGTGCCCTGCCCTTCGTGGGTGGGGAGGTGGGCAGGCGTGGAGCGTCTCCCTGGGTTACTGCCGTGCTTCACTTGGACAGTCTTGGTTACCCTTGGGAGCGTCCTAACCATGGAGTTAGGAGCACATTATCCTGTTACGCTGGTTGAGTCCATTGATAGCAGAGACAGAAACTGTCTGGTCTGGCTGCCTTCAGGGAAAATGAAATACTTTGGGTGGGTATCAGGGCATTTCACATACTCCAAGGAAGAAGAATCAAGTTTTGGGCACAGTAGATACCAAACCTTTGGGGAAAACTTAGTACCAAGAACGTATGAACTCTCTTAGATGTTTCTATTACTCTGTTCCACGATCCCCAAGCCCTGCTCTCTTAGTTAAAACTTCCATGCTGCCAGAAGAAGATTTAATTGGCACAGCTCAGTGGCAGTAGGGGTGATGGTGATGGTTTAAGAAGCCCTGACTGCGGTGGGCAGGTGCAGAGGTTCCTGGACTTCAGGCAAGGCCATCAACTCTAATTGAGTTCAGGGAGCACTTCTCAAAGAAGGAAAACTACTGGGAGTCCATCAGCTGCCTTACGAGGGGCCCATTCTCTAAAAACAAAGAACTAAGCATGCAGCGTTCAATTCGAATGAATAATTCGGTGGCACCCACTACGCTAAATCAGTGTGCTTTGCGGAGGACTTGAGGCTGTCTTGCCGCTCCGCTGGTTAGTGTTTCTGTGTTTGTTTTGTAGGAGGTCATCCTTGAACAAGTATGCCCCATCTGCCTGTCTCCCTCCCAGTCCCCCCCTTCCATTCTTCCTTTCTTTCATCAGCCTCGAGAAGATGACCAGTTCTTTACAGAATCTGATACAACATCCATGAGGCTGTTAGAAGAATTTATGTTTAGTGTATCTTCCTTTCCTGACTGCTTTAATTTTGCTTTTTTTAATTTACTCATTTCTTATTTTTACAGTATGTCTAATTGTGTAATTTGTTTTTTTTCCCCCACTGTCTAAAGAACACATATTGATGGGAAAATAGAAAAAAAGCACAGAGAAAAGTTGTCTGTAATCCAGTCGTTAAATTTAAAAAATAACCCTTTTGTCTGTCTTCTGTACCTGTAAAGAGGATGTTTATTTGATCCCAACTTTAGTTATGTATATTGACTTTTGGGGGTTAAGATGAGCTGCCTCTAAAAAGTCGCCTGCTTTTTTATCTAGGAGGAGATGGCCAGCCAGCCTGGAATAGATGGTGCTTGTTGTGGACGGGAGTCACCCCAGTGGCTCCCATCAGATGCGTTTATATAAAGCAAGGCAGTGAATTCTGCCCCGGAAGGAGGCTTAGCAGAACCGTCTGGGCATCTCCTCTGAGCTGCCCGCTCAATGCCTTTTAGTTTGCAGGCATTCTGGGTTATAGGGGCAAGCAGATGGGGATAAGGCCCCTGGAGGGAACCAGTGGGGGGCTGGCCACTCTGATTGCTGCTTTCACATAGCCTCTTTGAAGAGCGGAGATAGTTCCAACAGAGGTCCACTCGCAGAAGGGCCCCTAGAGGATCAGCTTACCCTGGGAGAGGGATACTGGGCCTGTGATGCAGTGGTTTAGGTCATACAGCTCAAAAAAAAAAAAAAAGAGGTGAGGTTTTTTCTGTCGCTCCAAAGTAAAACCCCTGACTCACTAAGCGCTTTCTCCCCTTCTGCTCCAGCAACCAGCTGTCCACATTCCATTTCTATGGATGTGTGTGTTCTGGAAATGTCATGTAGATGGGCTCACGCTTGACCTCTCATGTCTGGCTTGTTAAGCGCTCACTGCAGCGTTCCGGAGGCTCACCCACGTCGCAGCGTGTGTGAGTGCTTCACTCCTCTTTGCGCTGAACAGTGAGTCGTGTGTGCGCACCGCCTCCACTTGTCCCCCGCTCTGTTGATAGACATTCAGGCTGTTTCCGTGTCTTGGCAGTTCTGACCCTGCGTGCACACGCATTTGTCTGTGCCCCTGTTTCCAGTTCTTTTGGGTGAATACCTACAAGTGGAGGAGTGGAGTCACACAGGAATTCTGGTTTCCCCTCGGGGACCAGCGGCAGTGTTTGTCTCAGCAGCGCCACCTCTCTGCGCCCCGCCAGCTCTACGAGGACCGCCCCCCCCACCCCCGCCGTTAGCCCCGGAGTTTCTTACGAGAAATTTGCTCTCATTCGGAGCATCACTGCCCTGTAGCAAAGCACGTGGTTAATCTCCGGCTGCTCTCAGGATTTCTCTGTCTTTCACTTTTAGCAGTTGGGTTATGATGTGTCTAAGTGTGGACTTCTTCAATTTATCCTGTATGGGCTTCGTCAAGCTTCTTGAAACTCAGGCTTTTCATCTCTGGCCAGATCGTGGAAGTTTTTAGCCATTAATTCTTTAAGTATTTGTCCAGCATTAACACACTTCTCCCTCTCTGGCCATTTGAATGTTAGACTCTTCCTATCTCAGTTCTCTGAGAAACGATACTGTTAATTGTTTAAAAACAACACACACAGCTTGTTCTCTCTCTTTTTGAGACTGAATAGCTTCTCTTGTTATGTCAGGTTTACTGACTGTTTTCCTCTTGTCTCCATTCTGCTGTTGAGCCCTTTCTGTGGATTTGCCTTGTTACTGTGTTTTCCTGTTCTGAAATTACTACTTGGTGCTGCTTTTAAAGTGTTGTTTCTTTGCTGACACTTGGGTTGTTTTCGAGAGTGAAATGAGTGTTTTCTTTCATTGTCTTCTTACCATTGTTTGCTGGAGTACCTCTTAAACAGCTGCTTTAGGGTTTTTGTCAGATAATTTGAAAATCTGGGTCACCTTGGTATTGGCATCTATGGGTTTTCTTCTCCTAACAGAGTTGGTGTTTTCCACACGCCTCATGAGTGGAACGATGCTGGGTGGTGTGAGACCTCGAGTTTTGTTTTCATCCTGCAGAGAACATTGGTGTCTTCTGCGAACATGCCATCCACCTGGTTAGGTTCGGGTCTTAAGTTTCTGCCCACAGTCTGTGAGCTTCGGGTCTAATTTCAGTTTAGTTTTCAGAAGCCTCTGCAGTGCAGCTGGGATCTGCCCGCGTGTGCCACCCAGCTACCCGTCTGCATCTGGGCAGTGGTCTGCTTCCCTAAGCTCGTCTGCCCATTTTCCCTCCCTGCTGCTTTCAGATTCCCAGTGGGCCCTCGCTGGTTTCACAAGCTGCTGTTTACCTTTCAGAACCTTCTCATTTCGTTCAGTGCATCCTGTCCAGGTAGGAGAGATGGTGTGGAGTGTGCTTAACTATCTGATCTGCGACTCAGACATCTGTCTGTCTGTTTTTAACATTAAGAATGGCCTAGACGTGACTGTGTGGTTGCAGTATTTTTTCCCTCTACTCTCCCTTCTCCAGTAAACTAGCCTAGAAAATATGGCGACTGCAGTTCGGGAAGACGGGGTCTGGAGGCAGACGAGAACGCTGCTCCTCAAGAATTACCTGGTGAAATGCAGGACCAAGAAGAGCAGTGCTCAGGTGAGCTGCTCAGCCACCGTGCACCACTGCAGCGTGCTTCACCTCACTGTGTCCTGTCTTTAAGAGATGATTCGTTCTGCTGCATGCGCTTTTATTATAATGTTGCTTGCGAAGTGAAAACTTACTGTGTTAGCCTCAGAAAAAAATATCTAAGTTATCCAACGTTTTCTAAATGTCAAAAATGTTGATAAGTTTCCAAATTTAGTGACTTTTTCATGTCAGTGCTTGATTTTGAACCTCAAGGCATGTATTTCCTGTTTCATGAGGTGAAAAATAAATTCTGCAAATAACTTCCTGGAACATTATTCCACATTTCCTCCCCATGGCCTCCCATCTTTCGGACTCTGGGTTGAATTGGCCAGGATTACTACAATTATGTCACATATCCGTCTCCACAAGCATACATCATTTTATTATATATTTATTTGTTTAGCATACATTGATCTAAGAGATAAAAGGAAGTAAGAACTCTGGACGACCAGTCAATAATGATTTTAAAGGACAGAATGGTATTATTCTTTTGGCAGAACAATTAAACAGCAAGATGAAACAGTAAATAGTTCATCCGCATTAAAGGCAACTATTGAATGTAACTGAGTATAGTTTTAGGAGTAGAAATCTAGGTATAATTAAACATAAGTCTTAATTCAGACTCAAAAACATTTTTATGGTGTCTTTGAGTTATAGATAATTGGTAAGTCACTTTAAAGTTATATATGAATAAATGTATTATTATATTTGATATTATTAATCTCAGATGTTTAAATACTAGCTTTTATGTCACTTAAATATATTATGGTGACTTGAATTTTAAAATATTTTAGTGAAATTGAATGTAAAGGAAAAATTATTGCTGTTGGGTTTGGTTCAGCACAATATATCTTTTAGGATAGAAGTGCTTTTACTTTTTGTGCTTAAGAAAGGAGACCCAAGTTCTTCATGTTTTTTCTTAGTATTAGTTATATTCATAGAAAGCCTGATGACTTTTGCTGCCTTTGTTATGCTTTGTAATCATTTTGTTTCCTGTGTTGCAGGAAATTCTTTTTCCACTGTTTTTTTTGTTTTGGTTAATATTAATTAGCATGATGCATCCAAATAAGAAATATGAAGAAGTGCCTGATGTAGAACTCAGTGCCCTGGACACGTCCGTCCTCACCAACGTCGTGCTTGGATTCACGCCCGCGACTAACATCACGAGGAGCGTCATGCAGAAAGTGTCTGTGGATCACCTTCTTGACGGTATTGTGAGCTGGCGTGGGTCCTGTCCCTTACAGACAGCCTCTTCTGTGTTGTGCTGTTTGCTTTATTGAGTAAATACCGTTCTTAACATTTAGGTATATATCCTTTCACCATAACAGAGTTTTATAAAAATGTTAACGTCATTTGATTCTACTGGCCTGTGTTTCTTGTGAAACTTTCATTTATAGCATACTCTATGTTTTAATATTTTATATCATGGGCCATTTATAAAGCAAGCATATTCGTATAGGATAAAAGAAGCAATATTGGGTTTAAATGTCAATTTTTATTCAAAGAAGAGTTGTATCATAGTTACTAAAATATGTATTTTGTTTCTGAGAAGGATTGTGGAAGTTTCTTCCTAAGAAGGAATATTTGAAAATAAAGTATCCATTCATTTATCAAGGAGTTATTTCATGGTTTCACTTGAGATAGGTAGATGAACTACATATATTACGTGTAAAGTGTATGCTCTAATTTATCATGTTAATAGCTTATGTGTTACACTGACACATAACTTATGTATAGTCAAATGACAGATAAGATAGAAATAGTGTCTGTAAAATTACACAACTTTGATATTTGTTACTTTTTAGTTTGGTTTTTAGAAGAGCTGTATTCATTATCTAAGAAGTTAGAGCATTCAACAAATGCTTATAAAATACTACATTCATCAAGTATAAAGGTGAGTTTGGTCTGTTGTACTATAATAAACTATTCATGTATTTGAGCTAGTTTTGTTTTGTTATTTTATAGTCGTAACTATTGAAGAATATGCAGATGAAAAAGAATTGGTAACATCTAGTCTTTCCAAGTCTGACACCTTTGTAGGCGTTGTGTTCAAAGACTTCATGTCCTACGAGCTCCGGTTTTTTCCTGATACGATTCCAGTATCTTCTGTTTATATGGATTCAAGAGGCAAGTAGCCCTAAATGGTCAATGAAAATCAATTAAATGCATGTCTTTATTGCTCTTAGTTCAAATGCAAATTTTGATGGAGTCCTACATTGAAATTTCCAACTATAATTATTCAGATCAGAAGACTGTCAACTCTAGCATGAGAACATGTGTGTGTATCTGTGTATCCACAGCTACATATATAATATGAAGTATAATTTATACTGTGCTTCCCCAGTGGCTCAGTGGTTAAGAATCCACCTGCAGTTCCATTCCTGGATTGGAAAGAGCCTCTGGAGAAGGGAATGGCAACCCACTCCAGTATTCTTGTCTGGATTATACCACGGACAGAGGAGCCTGGCAGACTATAGTCTATGGGGTTGCAAAGAGCCTCATACTACTTAAGTGACTTAGCAGTCATGCACGTGTAATTTATATTAAACAATTTTATCTTGAGTTATATGACTTTCTAAGTCTATGTTCTTTTCTCCACATAATTGTTTTTGTACATGGTATGGTACATATTTTAAAATCTCAAGTTCTTCCACCAATAAACTTTATTAATTCTATGTTTGAAACATGGAAAACAGCCTTCAATGCCTAAGCCTCTGAAAAAATAATTATCAACCAAAAACATTTATTGAAACAATGTTAAAGTCACTATATTAAGTTTTATATTTGTGACTTGATTCCAAAAAGCCTTCAGATAATTTTCCTTTTTTTCTGTGCTCTTCACTTGGACCTGCCTTTGCATCTGGAAAGCTTTTAAAGCTGATAATTCATTGTAAAATGACTTACCTTAAGCCAGAAAAGTGACTTGTTTTAAAAAACCTCATTGGAAAAGACCGTGATGCTGAGAAAGATTGAAGGCAAAAGGCGAAGGGGGCAGCAGAGCATGAGGTGGTTGGATGGCATCACAGACTCAAAGGACATGAGCTGAGCAAGCTCCAGGAGATAGTGGAGGACAGAGGAGCCTGGCGTGCCGCTGCCCTAGGGTTGCACAGGGTCCGACACGACTTAGCCCCGAGCAGCAGCCACTGGTTCATTTGCCTCCATTTGTGCGCACTCACTACTCAGTGCCCTAAAGCACGTAACTCTCTGATGTCAGACATTCCAAATAAACAGTAAGGGCTGTGATGGACTTTGTTTGCCTTTGGAGGGCAGTTGCTCTTTTCAGAGCTTTTCGTTGCTTCTGTCAGAGCTGGACCAGCTGTGTCGCTGTGGTTTCTGTTAGAGCGGGATCAGCTGTGTCGCTGTGGTGACCCACTGGGCGCTGCCTCCTTGTGCTGAGCCTTACCTCTCACGCGTTTCCTCTGTAGCTGGCTGTTCGCCATCGTGTGACGCCGTCCAGTTCTGGTCCTCAGGGTTCACGGTTCTGCAGGCCTCGATAGACGCAGCCATCATACAGGTAAAGGTGCTGAAGGAAGGCAAGGGTTCATACCATGCCCCACGTCTTCACCGTTGAAGTTCATTTCACTGCTGTCACGTGTACCAAATTACATCACGCAGGTCAGCTCCTTTACAAAAAAAGAGAAGGAAGAAGCCATATTTTCTGATTTAATTTTTTTTGAAACCCACTTTTGTTTCATGGTCTCCAAGCACACTGTTCAGCACTCTGTATGCCTGTGTTATCCTGTCTGTGCTGTCTGTAGGCAATATTTATGAAAGGCCTGTATTTGCAGATTTTTCCCCTTGAATAAGAATAACTTAGTTTAAAGAAGTTACCTTTATTATCTTAATCATAGTGGTCGATCTTATTTTTAACAGATATTTGTCACTCGTCTGCAAAACGTGGTTTCCCCCTTGTGTACTAGCACCAGCCTGTTGAGTCTTGACACCTCTGTGAGGCTGGGGCTCTGTCTGCATTTCATTTATGCACTTGACACACAGGAAGATGAAGTGGCTCTCCAAGCCTCAGTCGATCAGTGGCAGAGCTAGTTCAGACTGTGGCTGTTGGGCTCTCGTTCCTGTGTTTTAGTAGTATACTGCCACTACAGTTATTGTGTATAAATGTTGTGTTTAGACTCTGAAGACCTGACCCAGTGTTTCTCGTTTTAGTAGAAATGAACCGCAGACCTTGGGAGGGAGCCCTGTCACTGTCGGTTGTTAGACTGCTACGCGTGAAACGACTGCAGAAGTAATGCTTACTGGACAGGGCCGCTGTTAGAGCCGCATGAGACGATACACACGTGTCCTGTGGGCTCTCCCAGCATGGCAGGAACGTATCATAGATACAGTGTTCAGTAACACACAGGCGCAGGCTGATGACGGTGAAATAAGTAGAGGGCATGTTGCATTGACGGTGCTGAAGTACCTGTTTGTGTTTTGGCCAAAGACCTTGGCTGCCACAGCCCAGACCTCACCACACGAACAGGTGGAGCAGAGCTCCTTGTAGCCGTTCACGTGAACACGAGGCAGAAGAGTGTCATAGGGCATGCATAGTTCTATTATCCCGTCTCTATGCATGCTGCATATGTATATATTTTTGTAAACAATAGAACTTACTACCTAAAAGAACATTTTTTAAAAAGAGAGTTATTCTTTCATGGCACTTGTCATCATTCTTTAACTCCTCAATTTTATAAACATGTATTTTTATTAAGTTGCATACATAACTGTCACTAAAGATGGTTATTGTGCAGTTTTATTTTCTTTGACAAATTATTTAATAAAAACGTGTACTTCCCAACTTCAAACTTTAAACTTTCTGACGTGCTTCCAGAATGTGTGACAGCAATGCTGTATGCAGTACCGTGATACTGGGGGCGGCCACTTTGTTTCTGGTACATAGTGTTCTGAGGCTTGTGTTTGCAGTAGGTTATGGACTAACTCTGGGGATGTGATTGTCTCATTATTTCAGGGGCTGCTCTCAGAACTAAGTTAACTGAATGTGTTTACATTTTCTTGATTGTAGATGAAGACCAATGTTTCTTTTTGGAAAGAGCTGGAGTCAACTAAAGCTGTTCTTATGGGAGAAACGGCTGTTGTAGAAATAGACACCTTTCCCCGAGGAGTAATTTTAATATACCTAGTTATAGCATTTTCACCTTTTGGATACTTTTTGGCAATTCATATCGTAGCAGAAAAAGAGAAGAAGTTAAAAGAGTTTTTAAAGATAATGGGACTTCATGACACGGCCTTTTGGTATGTTAATAAAACTTTGTTATTTAGTGTGGTTAATAATTGCGAAAGTTCTACAAATCTTCAGTACTGCAGTTTTGTTACTCACTGGACTCGACGAGGTCCTGAACCTCTTTTCTTGCAGTTCCCACCTTTGTCATGGAGTTTGAGACTCATCACAAAGCTCCAGCAAATAATTATTTCCAGAGAAACAAATGAAAAAGTTCACCAATGAGCACATTAACATTTTTGTACAATGATAATTTTATAGAGGCATGAAATTTTATAAACAATTCCAAGTATGTTTTCCGTACTTTCCCCACTATGCGGTAAGAACATTTATTTTGACCTTACTTTGGGGGAAACATTCAGTTCAGTTCAGTCACTCAGTCATCTCCGACTCTTTGCGACCCCATGAATTGCAGCACGCCAGGCCTCCCTGTCCATCACCAATGCCCGGAGTCCATCCAAACCCATGTCCATTGAATTGGTGATGCCATCCAACCATGTCATCCTCTGTCGTCCCCTTCTCCTCCTGCCCTCAATCTTTCCCAGCATCGGGGTCTTTTCAAATGAGTCAGCTCTTCACATCAGGTGGCCAAAGTATTGGAGTTTCAGCTTCAACATCATTCCCTCCAGTGAACACCCAGGACTGATCTCCTTTAGGATGGACTGGTTGGATCTCCTTGCAGTCCAAGGGACTCTCAAGAGTCTTCTCCAACACCACAGTTCAAAAGCATCAATTCTTCAGCGCTCAGCTTTCTTCACAGTTCAACTCTCACATCCATACATGACCACTGGAAAAACCATAGCCTTGACTAGACGGAGATGTTAGTACTATCAAATATGAGTTGTTATTATCAACCATTTTATTCCATTTAGCTCAATGCAGCAGCTGAACCGTATTACATATGGGGTTATCCTCATATGACATGTGACATCGTCTTTGCTCATTTCTTACTCTGGGGGTTTCACTAGTGGTCGGTCTCTGAGACACACTGGAATATTAAATGTTTTGTGAGGAGACAGTAGCTGGAAGAATTTAGGCAGATCAGTTTCTCAGTGCTTCATTTCTGCCTCTGTAAAATGCTACATTTAATTTTGGTAGTTTAGGTATCTTTTGACCCTCTTTTGGTGGTTTTTATGATACTATGCAGTAAGTTACCTGCTAACTTGAAAAACAAAAGCAAAATAATAGACTGTGGGGCAGTCAGTCACTCAGGCTCAAATCCCCTGAGCTCTGATTTGAGGGAAAACGTTGAGTCCTGTGATGAATCTGTTGTTGATCTTGGTCTCACGTTGAGTTCCATAGTAATAACGTTGTTGCTTAGCAAGGTGGCCTTTACAACTATCTAAAGTACCAAAAGCCGTTAGAGTTCAGTTGCCGCGTGTACCATAAAGAAAATCGTCAGTCATTAAACTCTTCTGTATTTTAAGAAAATCAGAATGTGCATTGTTGAACTTCTGAAAGTACTAGATTTAAATGAATTGTGATTTGCTATAAATCTGTAAGTTTTTTTTGACTCCTGGGAAGATAATCACCACTTTATCTCTATATGAGATGATAACTTGATAATTTTATCTACAGCTTAACCAGTACTATATTTTTCATTACATACAAGAGCTTTAATTTTCAGTACATGAGCATACATAGAAATGAAGTGATTGGCTTAAATTTAAGAATGAAACGGCTAAAATAAAGCTGAAGTTTTGTTTAAAATGATTTTTTTTTAATTATTAAGGCCCGTGTATTTAGCCATAACTGTGTCTTTGTTCCCCTTTTAGGCTTTCCTGGGTTCTTCTCTACACAAGTTTGATTTTTCTCATGTCCCTTCTCATGGCAGTCATCGCAACAGTGTCTTCCTTATTCCCTCAGAGTAGCTGCTTTGTGATATTTCTCCTTTTTTTCCTCTATGGCTTATCATCTGTAAGTACTTTCACTTGAAATGGGAATAAAGAACTGTCAAAATATTTGATTAATACAGTAAAGTCTTATGTTTTGGTTTACTTCCAGTCGACTTCCCATGAAAGACAGGATTGTTCCTCGGTTAATTCTGATGAATGAGCTGTATCACTGTACCTCCTCATTTTTAGGAAAGTTACAAAATATTCTCAAGTTTAAATTTAACTAGTTTTCATATGATGTATTCCACACATATTTCCTCTGAGTCTGTCTTTTATGATCTTCATATAACTGGGTTTATACACCATTAAGATGGTCTTGTGGAGCAGATGGCACCCCACTCCAGTACTTTTGCCTAGAAAATCCCATGGACGGAGGAGCCTGGTAGGCTGCAGTTCATGGGGTCGCTAGAGTCGGACACGACTGAGCGACTTCACTTTCACTTTTCACATTTATGCCTTGGAGAAGGAAATGGCAACCCACTCCAGTGTTCTTGCCTGGAGAATCCCAGGGACAGGAAGCCTGGTTGGCTGCTGTCTATGGCTAGCACAGAGTCGGACACGACTGAAGCGACGAAGCAGAAGCAAGATTGTCTTATACTAGACTCTATTTTTGTTTTCGTGAAATCCTAAACGTTTCAAGGTAATATGTGTTACAGGATGATGCTGTGTAAAGATACGTCTTTGTAAATTTAATTCTTTGACAGTGCTGGTACGGGCCGGGTATTTGGCTAAATGCTGGTTGTGCACCACCAGGCGCTGCTTGCTTTCTTTAAGGATGTATCTGGCTGCGCTGGGTCTTAATTGCAGCCTGTGGGGTCTAGTTCCCTGACCAGGGATCCAACCTGGGCCCCCTGCGTGGGGAGCATGGAGTCTTAGCCACTGGACCACCAGAGAAGCCCCCAGCCTTTGTTTTCCGTGGTCCTAGTTTCCATTCTGATTGGCTCACATCCCATGCTGTATCAGTTGTGAAATATTTTGATTATCATCTCTGCTCTTTAACATGATAATTTATAAATAACATGTATGTGAAAGTGAATGTTGCTCAGTTGTGTCTGACTCTTTGCTACCCCATGGACTATACAGTCCGTGGAATTCTCCAGGCCAGAATACTAGAGTGGGTAGCCTTTCCCTTCTCCAGGGGATCTTCCCAATCCAGGGATTGAACCCAGGTCTACCGAATTGTGGGTGGATTCTTTACCAGCTGAGCCAGCATGGAAGCCTGCCTCAAATAATGTGTATGCTTCTCTATATAGTTGCCTGGTTGTTAACTGCCTCTGTTTCTTATCAACACATTAAAAGCTGGGTCCTCTATTTGAAAGCTTGCTGAGTTGTTTTGTTCGTATTTGAACATGTCTAACTGCAGAGATGCCTGATAGTTTTTGGTTTCTGTGGAACTGAGATGGTCATGTTTGCCTATTACATAGATTAAGAGCAGTTTTAAATATTTGTCAGTTTATATTGTTAATGTATAGCACTATTTGTATGAAAAGTAAATATCTCAGCATGACCTTTAGAAATTTGTTGTTCTTTAGTTGCTAAGACGTGTGTGTCCAACTCCTTGGGACCCCATGGACTATAGCTCACCAGGCTCCTTTGTCCTTGATATTTCCCGAGCAGGGATGCTGGAATGGGTGGCCACTTCCTCCTCCAGGGATCTTCCCAACCCAGAGATCAAACCCGTGTCTCCTGCATTGGCAGACAGATTCTTTACCACTGAGCCACCAAGGAATTAATTAGAAATTAATTGAATTTTAGTGAATGTAGTTTCTAATGAAAATAGCTTGTATTTTCACAAGCAAAAATTTAATCTTGTTTTTACATCAGTGTATATGAACAATGCATTAACATTAACATTTGTATCTTACAGGTGTTTTTTGCTTTAATGCTGACGCCTCTTTTTAAAAAATCAAAGCATGTGGGAATAGTTGAATTTTTAGTCACCGTGGCTTTTGGATTTGTTGGCCTCTTGATAGTCCTCATGGAAAGTTTCCCCCCATCGTTAGTGTGGCTCCTCAGTCCCTTCTGTCAGTGCACTTTCCTGATTGGCATCGCACAGGTACGTAAAGTGTTTAATCTTGCTTTCCCAGATGCTTGCTTTCTCTCCACTTCCATGCATCGTATTATACTACCATGAATCCTGTCTTTGGTTTGCAAAAAGTTATTTTACAATAAACATGGGAAAGGATGCTATTTGAAAACCAGAGAACGTTTTATATTGATTTCATTTATATTTTCTCCATTTTTAATGTTTTCATTTGTATGACCTTTTTATCAGCGAGCTCTCCACTTTTTGTTTTAATGAAACTCAGTAGTCTGTTTCATTGGAACAACTCAGCTTGTTAGAAGTCACTGGTTAAAGCACCAGGTGGCTCAGTTGTACAGAACTCACCTCCCAACGCAGGAGACACAGCTTTGACCCCTGGGTTGGAAAGATCCCCTGGAGGAGGAAATGGCAACCCTCTTCCATGCAGTATTCTTGGCTGGGAAATCCCATGGACAGAAGAGCCTGGCAGGCTACAGTCCATGGGGTTGCAAAGAGTCGGACATGACTTAGTACCTGGACAACCGTAGTTCTTATCTCACTACTACGGTCATGAAAAATGTGTCTTCCTGACCCAGGGATTGAAGCCAGGTCTCCTGCATTGGCAGGCATGTTCTTTACCATCTGAGCCACCAGGGAAACCCTGGTGGATTTTATAAGTTCAGGACTCAGGGGATTGTCTTTACCTGAATAGTATTGGTGTTTATGGACTTCCCTTGTGGCTCAGCTGGTAAAGAATCCACCCACAATGCGGGAGACCTGGGTTTGATCCCTGGATTGGGAAGATCCCTGGGAAAAAGGAAAGGTTACCCACTCTAGTATTCTGGCCTGGAGAATTCCATGGACTGTATAGTCCATGGGGTCGCAAAGAGCTGGACATGACTGAGCAACTTTCTCTTTCATGTTCATTGGTGTTTATAATGTGATTTTTCTTAGTTTTTAAGAGCAGTGAGGTTCTAAGAGGAAAATTCTCACAAAAACTGCTTTATATATTAGAACATGTGTTTAGTTAATGTATAAAGAAGAAAAAATGTGATTACTTCATATAAGAGATTATTCACATTGGCTGGATAGACTTCTATTTGCAGGACTTGAATTGTTTGTGAATATCAAGTTTAACAGATGCGAATTATTTGAGACCTCAAAGCTGGTGTTGCATGTTCTGAGTATCCACTGCATTCCCCTTCACTGAGAAAGACAGGATTATAGGTTCACGGGTTTGTGTTGAGTGGGAAGGACTTTCGGTGCCACGTAATCCACCTTTGTTTCACGGACGGGGATGCTGAAACCCTCCATGTGCAGTTAGAGTCTGTTTGCCTCATGGCGGGCCTGCAACCTGGGCGAGACCTCAGCACTACTGTCCTTCCTCTGCTCTGTCAGTACATCTGCTATGAATAATTTAATAGCGTTAATTAGTTATAGAACTTTCTCCCTTTTCAGGGTTGAAAGGTGCTGACCATAAGTTTATCCTCTGATAACTTGTTTGACTTCTCTGGACCGTAAACCCTTTTGCTAGCATCAGTTTTCATTTCATTTGATAGCCATAGCACTAAAGAAACATGCTGCAAAAACTGACACACAGCTTTAAAAACAGGATCAGAAAGGGTTGTGATTAACTCATATTTTGGTCAAGTTTTTATTGTTTTCTTTGTAAGTTCATATTACTCATTGGCTAGACCATTTAATCTCCTAAGCGGCCCAGTTTCTTGACTCTGGACATAATGTTAGCTTTTGCTTATTTTTTGACTATTTTTGTATTATCAGGTGGACATTTCTGTTTTTCAGGTCATGCATTTAGAAGACGTTGATGAAGGTGCTTTAGTTTCTAATTTGACTGAAGGCCCGTGTCCTCTAATCATTGCTATTATGATGCTGATTCTTAACAGCATTTTCTACGCCCTCTTGGCTGTTTATCTTGATCAAGTTATTCCAGGTACGCAGATAGTCACTGAATTTTACTTGAAAGATTTTTCAGGTTTTTGTCCACCTAAAGTTACCTTAATTTTTTTTTTTCTTACAAGATTAATGGTTTATTGTTTTTGATTTTTTAATATTCTTTTTGAAATATTCATTTATTTTTAATTGTGGGATAATTGCTTTGCAATATAGTGTTGGTTTCTGCCATACATCAACATGAATCAGCCACATGTATTCATGTCCCCTCCCTTTTGAGCCTCCCTCCCACCTCCCTCTCCATCCCACCCCTCTGGGTTGTCACAGAGCACCAGGTTGAGCTCCCTGTGGGTTAACCTAATTTTAGATTTTTTTCTAGCTGAGTACTCTAAGTCGTGGAGAAGGCAATGGCACCCCACTCCAGTAGTCTTGCCTGGAAAATCCCATGGATGGAGAAGCCTGGTAGGCTGTGGTCCATGGGGTCACTAAGAGTCGGACACAACCGAGCAACTTCACTTTCAGTTTTCACTTTCATGCATTGGAGAAGGAAATGGCAACCCACTCCAGTGCTCTTGCCTGGAGAATCCCAGGGACGGGGGAGCCTGGTGGGCTGCCGTCTGTGGGGTCGGACAGAGTCGGACACGACTGAAGCGACTTAGCAGCACTCTAAGTCGTTTTCACTGTTAACAGCTTTTAATGTAATTGTAATTGTATTTTGTACCTTATACCTTAACTTCCAGTGAATGTAAGGAGACTGGGCAAAAAGAGACCAGTGTTTTGAAAGCCTTAAATCCCTAATTGAATTTCCTAACTCAGTCCTTCCCCATGTCCATTTTTTTGGCTGAAGCGCTTCACTATTGTACCCTCTAAGGTCCGAGACAGTGGAGCAACCTTGTAACCTCTCCCATCCCCGTGTCTTTTATCCTCCACCTGCCTCAAACCTGTGCAGGTTCAAAATACCGTTAAATAACTCCTGCCCCCTTTCCTCTCCCCCTTGAGTTCCTCGTTCATTTTGTCTGTGTTCTTGATCTGCAGTCTTACATGACAAGACACCTGTGACTTTTAAGTTTTAATTACTTATAATTGAACAAATGAGCAATTCCTTCCTCAGGAGGGCGAATGTTGTTTCAGTCGCTCAGTCGTGTCCCACTCTTGGTGACCCCATGGACTGTAGCCCGCCAGGCTCCTCTGTCCACGGGATTCTCCAGGCCAGAATACTGGAGTGGACAGCCATGCCCTCCTCCAGGGGATCTTCCTGACCCAGGGGTTGAACTCAGGTCTCCCACGTTGCCGGCAGATTCGCCCTCCTCCAGGGGATCCTCCCCACCCAGGGATGGAACTCCGGTCTCCCACGGTGCCGGGAGATTTTCCTTCCTCCAGGGGATCTTCCTGACCCGGGGTTGAACTCAGGTCTCCCGCAGTGCTGGCAGATTCGCCCTCCTCCAGGGGATCTTCCTGACACGGGTTGAACCCAGGTCTCCTGCATTGCTGGCAGATTCTTTACCAGCTGAGCCCCCAGGGAGCAGCGCAGGCACCTGCCGAGGGGTCAGCAGCTGCGCCTGGTCACTGGTTACAGTGCAGACGAGGTCTTGTCCACTGTTGCAAAGTCCTGTTTGGCTGCACTGTTCTAGACCATTGTAATAGTGCTCATCTAATTACCTATCTCAAGTCTGTCTAAGAACCTTGCCATTGCCTTTAGTCAAACTGATCACCTGCTCAGAAACCTTGCTGAGCACATCCTGGTGAATTAAAAAGAAACTTGTCGAGTGTTGATGTCCTGCACGATGCTTTTATACATTCAGTCCCTTGTTACCACTGTTACCCTCTCCTTATTGTATTTTATATCCATCCATTCAGTCCTGTTTATTTAAACACATCTCCAGTGTATCAGTTAGATTATGTTTAGTTACTCATGTAACAGAGGACCTTTTTTTAATTGTCTTAAACAAGAAGGAAATCAGTCTCTTCATTCAGAGTCCAGAGTCAGGGTGGGCTCCCAGTTGGTTGCCTTGCTTGGCTGTGTCATCAGGGTCCCACTTTCTCCATGTTGCTGCTCCTGTCTCAGAGTCTGGTGGATTTATCTCCTGGTGCCTGCACGGGGTTGCACTTCGTTCACGTCCAGTGGGAGAGGGACAGGAGACTTGTGCCCAGCAAGCCCTTCTCTTCTCTTTAGTTGGTGCCTGCTTGTGGCTGAAGCAGAGGAGTCGCCAGAGCCTGCATGGTGCCCATCTGGTCCACTGGACTCTCTCTAGTTGGGAGCGGCTCCCTCTGAAACGTGGTCATCAGTGGGGGCGTGTTAGAAAGGATGGGGAGTGTTGGTTCCTTGGGGAGAAAGGGAGGAAGCCTGCCTGTGCCGTGGGCAGCTAGCTAGACTGGAGTCTCCTGTGTTGGCCCTGCTCTGTTACTCTCCTGCATCGAAAAAGTCCTTTCTGTGAGCTGTAGCAGCCTTTCCGAATACTGTCCGCTCCCAAAGACTAAGGTGATGCTGACTCAAACCTTCAGAATACCGCAATGTACCCTCTTCACCTTCTGAACTCTTGCTGGCACTCATGCCTCACGTTGTGTGCTGAGTGTTAGCCATTAGGCATGTACGTGTCCTCATAATGATGGAAGTCTCTAGGGTGGAAAATGTGCTTTGCTTACCTTTTACATTCCATGGACTTGCAGCAGCCCTGAAACTTTATGGATAAGAGTTATCTGTCAGTAAGACTTCTGTTTTTCTCACATTGATGACTTAGTAATTTATATCTGAACTTGAGGTTGTCTTAGTTTACACAGACTGCCTTTCTGATTTAAACACTAGTTTTCAGAAATAATTTGTTAGGATAACTCAGTTGTGTGTGTGTTTTTTTTTTCCTGTATTTTTCAGGAGAATTTGGCTTACGGAGATCATCATTTTATTTTCTGAAGCCATCATATTGGTCAAAGAGCAAAAGGAATTATAAGGAGTTATCAGAGGGCAACGTGAATGGGAATGTTAGTTTTAGTGAAATTGTTGAGCCTGTTTCTTCAGAATTTATAGGAAAAGAAGCCATCAGGTATGATTTAATCTCTGGCAGTTTAGGTCTTAAGAACTGCTGATGGGACATGCCATGTGTAAATCCTGTCTTTTATGTAATGTATGTAAGCATGGTATTTTAGGAGATTTGGTGCACATTTTGTGATTTTTAAAAAACAGTATCAAGGGCTAATTCTCTTTTAAGTTTTTATTTTCTTTGTAACCATTTAGAATAAATTTGCTGCTAGGTTTGACATTTTACGTTTGAATAGAAAATTTTTTAATAAAATCTAGTATTTATAAAATTAAGCCATTTTAAAATTTCTTCATTATATAAATTAAGAGGGATTCACTCATAGCTCAGTTGATAAAGAATCTGCCTGCAATGCAGGAGACCTGGGTTCAATTCCTGGGTTGAAAAGATCTCCTGGAGAAGGAAATGGCAACCCACTCCAATATGCTTGCCTGGAAAATGCCATGGACAGAGGAGCCCGGTAGGCCACAGTCCATGGGGTCTCAAGAGCTGGACACTACTTAGCTACTAAAACCATGTAAATTAAAGCAATAGATACTAGTTTTCTATTTCTGTTCGAGCTGCATTGTCTGAGACATGCCGGACATTAAACTGTGCTGTTAATTTGATAGACCCTTAGAAACTGTGACATAATTAACTTGTCACATCAGCTTAATTTCAGAGAACCAGAGAAATTCATAACTATTCCTTACTAGTTCAGTCAAAACCAAATTTAAAAAAATAAGGAGAAGGAGAAAAGAGAGAAAAGTGAAAGAAAAAGTATAGTTTGTGTTTTTTAAATTTAAGAAAAACATATAAATGCAAAGGAGAACTAGGTATTTAAGATGCAATCAGTGGACTGGTGGTCAGCCTTCTTAAGAGTAAAAATTAAACTAATGAGCAAGACTGTTAATTCTTTAAAAAATTATGTAAAACATTTAAAGTGCAATGAGAGAATCACTTCGAGACAGTTTGAAACATGTACTGATGTGAAATAGCATCTGATTTTTAAGCTCTCTTAACCGATATGACAAGTATTAATTAATTACAAATGGAAAAGAATCAAATATGAAATAAGAAATCTGTAAATTGCTTAAGTCAAATGTTTCAGTTTCTTTTTAGAAGTTGGCTTGTCATGAAAAATGAATGAATTACACTTAAAATGGAGAGAAGTAATATACTCTTTTCTTATAGTTTCTTTAAAATACTTTTATTATTGTTGCCAGGTTTCTTTGATTTATTGTTTTAGTAGGAAGATACTTCATTCCCGTTAAATATGACAGCTTTGCTTAAAAGTATTATGCACAGAGATACACACTTGGAGATTGCTTTAAATACTTAAAGTAGTAAATGGTGTTTTTCAGAATCAGTGGTATTCAGAAGACCCACAGAAAGAAAGGTGAAAATGTAGAGGCTTTGAGAAGTGAGTAACTCTCCTAGTGTTCAGTCTGTAGGATTAAGGTACAAATGGAAAATTTAAACTCCTTTACCACAATTTTCTATCTTTTCTCTAGAGATACTTTCTTTATGTGATTAATGTTCAGAATAAATTTAACAATGTCAAAGTAGTAAAAGAAAAAAGTAATACCTACTAAGATGAAAAGTTCAACGTCAAAGTAGTAAAAGAAAAAAGTAATACCTACTAAGATGAAAAGTTGTCAGTTCTTAAAACAAACCTGTGCTCTTTTAATTTTATTGTCATGCATGTGTACACAGGGCTTCCCGGGTGGCACTAGTGTAAAGAGCCCGCCTGCCAATAAAGGAGGCATAAGAGACTCAGGTTCGATCCCTGGGTCGGGAAGATCCCCTAGAGGAGGGCATGGGAACCCACTCCAGTACTCTTGCCTGGAGAATCCCATGGACAGAGGAGCCTGGCGGGCTACAGTCCATGGGGTTGCAGAGTCAGACTCGACTTAGTGAGTCCAACAAAATGCTGTTGGTTAACTCATGATTTTTTGCCGATAATTTTAACATGCCTCTAAATACCTTTGGAAACGAACTTTTGTTCTTCTCTTTGTTTTAATTCCCTTTGTTGTTTAGCCGCTCAGTCGTGTCTGACTCTTCTGTGACCCTATGGACTAGCCCACTAGGCTCCTTCTGTCCATGGGCTTTCTTAATACCCTCGGGAGTTCCCAAAAGTGGGTACATAGAAACCTCCCTCCCGATATTTTGTGCCCGCTCTGACTCTGTCAGTGTAACAAAGAAATAAAAGTTTATTTTGTGTTACCTTTTCTTACTGTTCATACTGTTGACTATAAGAAAGAATTATTGTTGTATTACAATATTAAATCTTAGATTATTAAATATGCTGGTAACTTCTGTCTTTAAATCTATTGATTTATTTCAAGATTGCCCAAGTATTATGACTTATCTTATTGTGCAAGACTCAGCAAATAAAGATCACATTTGAGCATCCTTTTTCCCTGCACTAGGTTTATCATTTGACATATACGAGGGCCAGATCACTGCCCTGCTTGGCCACAGCGGAACAGGAAAGAGCACACTGATGAATATTCTGTGCGGGCTGTGCCCGCCCTCAGAGGGTAAGAGTTTTCTGATTTAAGAATCTGCTAATTTGTTTTATTAGGGTTAGTAACTAAAGGACCGTGATCATTTACTTATCCTTGAAATATGTACTGATTGATTTTTGTCAGTGATTTGGTATCAATTTCTGTGTTCATTTTTTTCTCCTTTTTATTACACTCGTTTGTTCTTTAGCAGAAAATAAAGATGATTCAGTCATATTTAAGTAAAAATGATCTAATTTTGTACCTGTTTTATTAGATATTTTACTTGTGTTTATATTTATTGTTCATTTTCAAGGAAGGATAAACCAATTAATTGGAAATTAAATGAGGCCTATAGACATTTTGGTTGAGAAAATGAATATTTCTAAGTGAGCACCAGTAAGTTCAGAAGGAAAAAATGACAAATGTCAGTACAGTCTCCTTAGGATTTTTAGAGCAATACCTCAAATGTGTAATTGCTGTATGTGGTTGCCCTGTAGGTGAGAATCTAGTACAGCAGCTCCGGTTTTCCACAGTCACGTAGAGCTGCAGGGCAGTAAATATTTCACCTTAAGAAGGGGCCGAGTGTCCGTGTATTGAATCTGCATCTTTTTAGATGTGGTTTTACTTTTTTTTCTAATTGGAGGGTAACTGCTGTACCATCTTGTGTCGGCCTCTGCCACACACCAGCAGGGGTTTGACTTTTAAAATTAGTTTGATTTTGTCTCTTATCTCTGTGTCACTCTCTGATGGTATTTATAATATCTTTCATTGATGAAAGGATTTATGTATTTTTGATAACAATTTCCCACACTATCACACTGATTTACTAGTTCTTAAGTAAAGCGGGATGTATTAATATTCAGCTTATAGGATAAGAAGGCTCGAATTTAGATCAGGTGATTTTCCCAAAGTCACGCAGCTGGTCAGGGGTAAATTTTAACTTCTTTGTTCTCTTTGCCACTGCGTAGTGCTTAGAAATGAGGGGAAATTGTTGCTGGAGTATTGTTAATAGTGTAAGTCATGCATCAGTGGGCAGTTAGCGTGAAACCTCTGACCCCTTGCTCTCTGCTCTGTAATATGCCCTGAAAATGAAGGCCATTTATAGGGAATATAAATGAGGCTGGAATATAAGTGGAAGCAGATCACCGTTTGTATAGAAATCAGGGTGTGTTGTGTCTTCCAGCTGTATACTAACTCTTATTTTATGTCTGTTATTAATACATACAAATAACTGAATTATTAGTATACACAGGGATCAAGATCATCCCCATGGAAAAGAAATGCAAAAAAGCAAAATGGCTGTCTGGGGAGGCCTTACAAATAGCTGTGAAAAGAAGAGAAGCGAAAAGCAAAGGAGAAAAGGAAAGATATAAACATCTGAATGCAGAGTTCCAAAGAATAGCAAGAAGAGATAAGAAAGCCTTCTTCAGTGATCAATGCAAAGGAATAGAGGAAAACAACAGAATGGGAAAGACTAGAGATCTCTTCAAGGAAATCAGAGATACCAAAGGAAAATTTCATGCAAAGATGGGTTCGATAAAGGACAGAAATGGTATGGACCTAACAGAAGCAGAAGATATTAAGAAGAGATGGCAAGAATACACAGAAGAACTGTACAAAAAAGATCTTCATGACCCAGGTAATCATGATGGTGTGATCACTGACCTAGAGCCAGACATCCTGGAATGTGAAGTCAAGTGGGCCTTAGAAAGCATCACTACGAACAAAGCTAGTGGAGGTGATGGAATTCCAGTTGAGCTCTTCCAAATCCTGAAAGATGATGCTGTGAAAGTGCTGCACTCAATATGCCAGCACATTTGGAAAACTCAGCAGTGGCCACAGGACTGGAAAAGGTCAGTTTTCATTCCAATCCCAAAGAAAGGCTGTGCCAAAGAATGCTCAAACTACCGCACAATTGCGCTCATCTCACACGCTAGTAAAGTAATGCTGAAAATTCTCCAAGCCAGGCTTCAGCAATATGTGAACCGTGAACTTCCTGATGTTCAAGCTGGTTTTAGAAAAGGCAGAGGAACGAGAGATCAAATTGCCAACATCTGCTGGATCATGGAAAAAGCAAGAGAGTTCCAGAAAAACACCTATTTCTGCTTTATTGACTATGCCAAAGCCTTTGACTGTGTGGATCACAATAAACTGTGGGAAATTCTGAAAGAGATGGGAATACCAGACCACCTGACCTGCCTCTTGAGAAATCTGTATGCAGGTCAGGAAGCAACAGTTAGAACTGGACATGGAACAACAGACTGGTTCCAAATAGGAAAAGGAGTGTGTCAAGGCTGTATATTGTCACCCTGCTTATTTAACTTCTATGCAGAGTACATCATGAGAAATGCTGGGCTGGAAGAAGCACAAGCTGGAATCAAGATTGCCGGGAGAAATATCAATAACCTCAGATATGCAGATGACACCACCCTTACGGCAGAAAGTGAAGAGGAACTCAAAAGCCTCTTGATGAAAGTGAAAGTGGAGAGTGAAAAAGTTGGCTTAAAGCTCAACATTCAGAAAACAAAGATCATGGCATCTGGTCCCATCACTTCATGGCAAATAGATGGGGAACGAGTGGAAACAGTGTCAGACTTTATTTTTCTGGGCTCCAAAATCACTACAGATGGTGACTGCAGCCATAAAATTAAAAGACGCTTACTCCTTGGAAGGAAAGTTATGACCAACCTAGATAGCATACTCAAAAGCAGAGACGTTACTTTGCCAATAAAGGTCCATCTAGTCAAGGCTATGGTTTTTCCAGTGGTCATGTATGGATGTGAGAGTTGGACTGTGAAGAAGGCTGAGCGCCAAAGAATTGATGCTTTTGAACTGTGGTGTTGGAGAAGACTCTTGAGAGTCCCTTGGACTGCAAGGAGATCCAACCAGTCCATTCTGAAGGAGATCAGCCCTGGGATTTCTTTGGAAGGAATGATGCTAAAGCTGAAACTCCAGTACTTTGGCCACCTCATGCGAAGAGTTGACTCATTGGAGAAGACTCTGATACTGGGAGGGATTGGGGTCAGGAGGAGAAGGGGATGACAGAGGATGAGATGGCTGGATGGCATCACCGACTCTATGGACGTGAGTCTGAGTGAACTCCGGGAGTTGGTGATGGACAGGGAGGCCTGGCGTGCTGCAATTCATGGGATCACAAAGAGTCGGACACGACTGAGCGACTGATCTGATCTGAAAACATACATATTAGTATTTAATATATTTAATGTAAATGTATTTTTTGCTTTTTAGGGTTCGCATCCATATATGGACACAGAGTCTCAGAAATAGATGAAATGTTTGAAGCCAGGAAAATGATTGGCATTTGTCCACAGCTAGACATACACTTTGATGTCCTGACGGTAGAGGAAAACTTGTCCATTTTGGCATCAATCAAAGGAATACCAGCCAATGATGTCATACAGGAAGTATGTTATCTGTCTAGAAACCTTTACTTTTATTCACTATAAATTAGTAACCTTTTGCAGTAACCTGTGTAATGAAAATATGCTTGAAAATCTAAATATAAAAACCTCTTCTGAGCCAGTGTGCAGAAAGTCATCATAAAGAATCAGATGGAATTTGGAGCAAAGTTGCAGCACATAGCAAACGTCCTCATTCCGTCTGGAGGACTCCAGTCTCTCCGTGTGGGTTTCTTTTCTTTTCACTCCTCCCAGCTTCCCCTGCCAGACAAACGCGTACACACTGAGCCTATGCACTGACCCCCTTCTCCCCACCGGCCAGGGGTCACAGAAGTAAAACAGGCCCTCGCATCAGGAATCTTTTTTTTATTTCAAAATTATAGGTGGGTATGTGTCCAAATTGGGTTTCTCCTGGTGGCTCAGCAGTAAAGAATCTGCCTGCCAATGAAGGACACACAGGTTCCATCCCTGGGTTGAGAAATCCCCTGGAGGAGGACATGGCAACCCACTCCAGGGTCCCTGCCTGGAGAACCCCTTGGGCTGTGGCCCGCCAGGCTCCTCTGTCCCTGGGATTGAAGAGTCAGATGAGACTTAGTGACTAGACAACAGCAGCAATGCGTCACAATTAAATTCTATACCAGGAGAGCAGTTTAAAGGTTGGTATTAAAGTGGAACGCTTAGAAAGTAGTGTTGATAATTATGTAAATAATGAGATTTAAACAACTTTTATTCACACTTGCCTTTCATAGGTGCAGAGAGTCTTACTGGATTTAGACATGCAGGCTATCAAAGATAATCAGGCTAAAAAGTTAAGTGGTGGCCAAAAAAGAAAACTGTCTTTAGGAATCGCTGTTCTCGGGAACCCAAAGGTGAGCAGATAATAGTGTTGCCGATGAGATAGTTTTAAATTAATCTGAATAAAAAAGCAAGTTGTAGAAATATATACATAGATACAGTATATGAAACATACATAAAATACTATACAGTATTATGGATGTAATTATAATAATAAAGTTTTAAAACTGAAGTCAGAAAGATACACAACCTCTTGAAGACAGCAGTCATCTCTCAGAAGGAGAAGGGGTCAGATGGACTTCACTTGTGTCTGCAGGGTTTTATTTCTCTGAAAAAAGATCTGAAGTAAACTAACATTTGTTGCATTTCAGTGGTGGCTGTAGAAGTACTGTTCTGTTGCTCTCTGCAGTTTTCTGTGCGTTTGTTACGGTTACAGTAATAATCTAATAATAAGGACAGAATTGAAGGACCCGTCCACTGTTCTGTTGACCTGCTTCTGCTCGTGTCTGTTCCGTGCTGTTCTCTGTCCTGTAGAAGCTGGGCTGGGCCCTGGGTCAGAAGGCTTCCAGGTGCCCGCCTGCAGCCAGGGGCCCCGGGGTCCCCCACCCTGCCCCGTTTAGCCCGCTGCTGTGGCTGGGGGGGACCCGGGGTCCTGGCTTATGGCAGTCCCTCCTCCTCCATGTTTCTGAAATGAAAAATAGTCTTAAACTGCTTTCCTTGAGCTAATATAGAACATAATTCTCTAACGAGCAGTTGTTACATCTACAGAATTTAACTGTTTAGCCAAAAGCGATACAGTCAACGTTGTTTCTCAGTTTATTTTTCAGTGTTTTGTTTCTCAGTTTATTTATCTGGTTGTTGTTATACTTACAACTTACATATTACAGACACTAGTCTTTTAAAATTAAGACCAAGAAAGGATTCACATGCCAAACTGATGACTTTTTAAATTGATGCCAACTCAACGTATGAGTGAAAAACTCAGATCTAATACATTTTAATACAGTAACTTTAAATGGGGAGGCTTTTCAGGGTCCACATAGATTTTATATACTTACATTTTCCTGAGGCTTCCTGCCCTCCCCCACCCCTTTGCACGCAGGTGCTGCTGTTGGACGAGCCAACAGCTGGAATGGACCCGTGTTCTCGTCACATTGTCTGGAATCTTCTGAAACACAGAAAAGCGAACCGGGTGACAGTGTTTAGCACTCACTTCATGGATGAAGCCGACATTCTTGCTGGTGAGATTTTTTACTTGCTTTTTTAAAGGATGAGGTCTTGGGGCCACATGGGAATTAGACATAGAAATGCTGAATTCTGAGGAGTAAGTAAATTGTGCGTTTTTTACCAAAAAGGTATTATTATACTGCTTTTAAAATCACATGTTTTTGTGTTGGGGGCGAGCCCCTGACCCTCCAGGATTGGTAATCTGCCACAAAAGCTTACAGGACCCCACACAGTCCCACTCCCAGCATGAGTTACTACAGTGAAGCTGACAGGGTACAGGGCAGGGTCAGCAGAGAGCAGAGGCTTTGCTGACCCTGTGTGGGAACCAGACACACTTCCAGGGGGCCCCTCCCACAGAATCGCCCAGGACGCACGCAGTTCTGCCGTGTGGGAAGTTGTTTTAACAATGTAATGATAATTAATGTGATAATTTACCATATTAACATTGGTGTCTCATGGGATAATCCAGAAAATGCAAATACTAGTTATTAATGCTGTCACAGATGGTAAAACTGAAACGCCAATCTCTCTTTGCAGATAGGAAGGCTGTCATATCACAAGGAATGTTAAAATGTGTTGGTTCTTCAATTTTTCTCAAAAGCAAATGGGGAATTGGCTACCGGCTGAGGTATCGATCCTTCTTTTCTTTAAATTATTTTTATTTGTTTATTAAATTATTGGCTGCAGGGTCTCCCCTGCTGTGCGGGCTTCCCCCATTTTCGGCGAGCAGAGGCTGCTCTTCACCGCGGTGTGCAGGCTTCTCATCGCCGTGGCCTCTCTTGTGCAGAGCGCAGGCTCTAGGGCGCTCAGGCTTCAGTCGTGCGGCTCCCAGCCTCAGAGCACAGGCGCAGTGGTTGTGACCCACACAGCTTAGTTGCTCCCGGGCATGTGGGATCTTCTTGGATTAGGTATCAAACCTGTGTCTCCTGCTTTGGCAGTTGGATTCTTTACCACTGAGCCATCAGGGAAGCCCTATGGCACAGACTTTTGCTAAAAGCATTCAGAATTTACTTTGGGCTGTTCAGAGTCATCATAAGAAATCATGTTTTTGGGTTTTCTCCAGCATGTACATAGACAGATACTGTGCCACAGAATCTCTTTCTTCTCTGGTTAAACAACATATACCTGCGGCCACTTTGTTGCAACAGAATGAGCAGCAACTTGTGTACAGCTTGCCTTTCAAGGACATGGACAAATTTTCAGGTATTCCCTACTTCTGGTTTCATGATTGCTAAACTAAGATCCCGCCTTGGGAACCGGTTCTCTTAATTTACTTGGTTTTTTACTTGGTTTATTTTTCTGTGTAATATTTACATGCTCCCAGGTACCCAGAGTTAATATTCTGTTTCTGCTTTATTTTACTTTTGGAAACCAGAAATGCTATAAGCCAGCGTTTCTTTTTTTTTTCATAAATGTCATGCAAGAAATTCCTAACTAGTATGTTAACTTACGTAAATAATTGCTTGTGTTATCAGGAAAGAAACTGCTCCCTTTGTTTGTAGGTCCCCTGGGAATAAGAATATAAATATACACACACATATACATACACACATGCACACAAATATGTACACACATACATACACACATGCACTCACACGCATACAGATGTGACACACATGTACACCCATGCAAATGTGTATACACACCAATGTGTACACATACACACAACACACACACATATATGGTTGTGTACGCCTTCAGTTGCCTTTTCAGTTTCATGATTTCATAACGAATTACCTTATTATACAGTAAACTCTTGCATTATCTTATTTGTAGCCTTAATTTTCTGCATTCTGATGAGGAACTCAAGCTCAGTCTCCTTTATCTGTTGAGGGATCTCTTAATAACCATAAGGATATTACTGCTGAAGATAAGTTATACAGAAATCCCATCGCATTCCAATAGTTAGATAGAAATTGTCTATGTTAGTTGAATTAGTTTGAAGAAAAGGAATCACTAATTAACTGAAGTGTACATGTCAACGTAGTGTACTCTGCCTATCATTCTGTCTGTAAAACATTCCTTAGTTTTAATTTATGTCATGGTTCACATCTAACAGGTACGTGTCCCTAAGCAGCATTCTGTGGGGTCCTCAGCAATTTCTAGAAATGTTGAAGGGGTTCTGAGACCAGAAAGTTTGGGAACCGTGGTGGCAGCACAGTAAATTCAGTCGTTCTCTACTTTTAAAGGACATTTTAGAATCATTCGTGACAGTATGCTTAGCTATACAAAGTTCTTTCATTTTTTTCCTTTTAGGCTTATTTTCTGCTCTAGACAGTCATTCAAACTTAGGTGTTATTTCTTATGGTGTCTCCATGACGACTTTGGAAGATGTATTCTTAAAGCTAGAAGTTGAAGCGGAAATTGACCAAGCAGGTAAAAACAAATCTAACAGAACATTTTAGGCTGTGAACCAGACAGGTAGTGATCCAGACAGTGATTGTGTAAGCATGCTGAATGTCTACTTGGGGAAAGAAAGGGTAGGAGTAAGCAGGTAAATAAGTAGCTCCGATGTTTACGGATAGTGGTAGGCGCTGTGAAGGAAAGTGGGGCGGTCTGGGGAAGCAGGTAACTTAGGTTGTATCTCAGGGGAACATGAGGAGACGATACTTAAAGTGAGATCCGGAGGCAGGAAAGGTAAGGTTGTATTGCAGAGTCTCCCAGGTAGAGGGAAGTGCTGCCATAGCAGTGTTGACTGAGGAATGGGTTGGATGTTTTTGGTGACAGAGAAAGGCTGCCAGAGCACCAGGGAGAGCATGGCCTGAGGAGCTTGGAGGTGCAGGCAAGGGAGGGGCATGTGCAGCCCCCAGAGCTCTGCAGGAGCGCTCCGTTTGCCTCTGTGCTGTGTGATGTGCAGCTCACAGCGAGTTCCAGAGCAAAGGGGCAACATGAGCTGATATGCTTCTTCAACGAGCGCGTTCCAGCTGTTGGATGACAGGTGGATTGTGAAGGAAGTCTGGAAGCAGGAAGAGCGGTCAGGAAGCTGTTACCGCTGATCCTTGTTTGAACTTGGATGGCTGTGAAAACTGGGAAACACGAACAGATTTGGGTCGTGTTAGAGGCACTGGTGGTGACCTACTGCTGGGCTCCTGTCGGGGGTTGGGGAAGGGCGGAGTCAAGAAGGTATGTAAGCTTTCAGCCTGAGAATTGGAAATGGAATCGCCCGTTTCCTGACCAAAGGGGAGCAGCCAGTTCCTGGAAAGAAGGATTCCAGGCGTGATTTCGCTTGTGTTGTTTGAGACGCTTGGTAGACATCCCTGTGGAGATGCCCATGGGCTGTGACACACATGCTTAGAGCCAGGAGAGGCTGCTAGGGCCAGAGACACGCGCTCTGCGGTCCCTTGTGTATAGACGGCCCCAGGGGTCGGGTGCGGCCCCTTCCACGGAGTAGAGGGGCCGCCCGAGCGTGGGCAGTGAAGGGCAGGAAGCGCTGGCGGGAAGGCACCATTATTGCGCTTTCTTTCTTCACAAGAGAGGCGGGAACCAGGACCATGTGGTGTTTAAGGAAAGAAGGCGGTTGCTTCTTGCTGATCGCTGTGAGAATTGGGTGATAACAGAAAGGGTGGTTTTGGTAACGCAGAAGATGGAGAAACTTGGAAGTGCGGAAGCCGGTCGTGAGCTTGACGTACCCTCAGTGGCGCGGCTGAGATGAGTGCGTCTCAGGGTGAGGCTGAGTCGAGGGTTGACCGCAGCAGGGTGGGTGTGGGGTGGTCCTCTCGGTCGTGGAGGAAAGTCACTTTACGATGAGAACGTGGTGTCAGACTGTAATCTTCCTGTTTGTTTTTTAATGGAGGGAAGTTGCGGTACAGCGTTGCCTGTCCCCGCTGCACATGAGGTAGATCACTGAGTGCGCGTGTGCCCCTCCGCGCCTCCCCGGCCCAGCCTCTCGGTCGGCGCAGAGCCCCGAGCCGAGCCTCCCGTGCTGTGCGGCTTCTTGCACTAGCTGCCTGTTTACGCGTGGTAGCTGTGCACGTCCACACTGCTTTCCCGTTCGTCCCTCTCTCCTTCCCCCACTGTGTCTCTGAGTCCCTCCTTTATATAGTGATCAGAGAAGGAAAGCTCACAGGAAGTCTCTAGATCGCAGACAGCTGGAGAGGTGCGGCATTCGTCAGTTCGATGGAGTTGAGCAGAGACAAGGTGTGGGAGCAGGGGCGACAGAGGGAGTCTGCGTCAGGATGCCGTGCGCTGTCGGTGAGCAGGTGTGATCCTGGGGCTGACAGAGCACGCCACGCGGAAGGCGCTCGTGTGTGTGGTGCTCAACAGCCTGAGGGACACGAGGAGGTTTCTAGAAAATGTCTGTGTCGTGGGAATGGAGATAAGAGGCTTGTGCTCTGTTCAGGTGTTGCTGGCTTTTTCTACAGCACCTTTAAGTCCTTCTTCATGCTGAAGCCAGTCTTCATCTCCTTTTATTATTTTTCACATCTTTTAATTTTGAATCACTCTTTTTTATCCCCATCAAGACGTTTCACCTGGTTTCAATCTCTTGGCATCAACCATATAACGTGTCTCTTACTTATATATATTCTGGTTTCTTTTACTTAATATAATGCTTGTAAGATCAAGCTGTTACAGTTATACAGTAGTTTGTTCACTTTCGTAGCTTCACACTGTTCTGTTACAGGTGAACTTCATGGCTTTTTATGTTCTCACCTGTTGATGGACATGTGGGTTCCGTCCCACGTGTGGCTGCTGGATAGGGCACTGGCTACAGATGTTCTTGTCCCTGTTTCCGTGAGCCTCTGCGCCTAATTCTTTTGGGCTCCTACCAGAGAGAGCACGTCCTGGTCATGAGCTGTGCCCATGTTCAGTTTCGATCATGTAGCCAAAGTCCGTGACAGCCCCTCCGGCCCGTGTCGCTCCCCGCCAGGCATGTTTTGAAATTTACATGCTTCAGGAAGGTTTCCATCTTCTGAAGGGCGATAACATAACTTTCCATCCTTCTGTTTCGGCACATAGATTACAGCGTGTTTTCTCAGCAGCCGCAAGAGGAAGAGTTGGATTCAAAATCCTTCGACGAGATGGAACAGAGCTTGCTTATTCTCTCCGAAAGTAAGGCTGCTCTGGTGAGCGCCAAGGGCCTCTGGACGCAGCAGGTGTTTACCATCGCCAGGTTTCACTTCCTCAACTTGAGACGCGAAAGCAAGTCCCTGAGATCTGTGTAAGCACAGGCACTCTCCTGCCCGAGGAGCTGGGGTTTTTTCAATTTAAGATTTTTCGTTCTTTTTCTTTTTTTATTTTTTAATTGAAGGAAAATTGCTTTGCAGTGTTGTATTGGTTTCTGCTGTACCACAGCCCGAATCAGCCCTAAGTATACATAAGTCCCCTCCCTCCAAGCCACTTTGTATCAGCCGTAACAGGAACACACTGAGTCACTTCTGTGAGGTGGGAGAGCCTTCCGCCTGTTGCACAGAGCAAAGTGAGTCAGAAACGCGAGTAATGCTAGTAACACATATCTGTGGAATCCTGAAACATGGCACAGATGAGCCTGCTCACAGGGGAGGAGCAGAGGCCCAGACGAGCCTGCACAGGGGAGGAGCAGAGGCCCAGGTGCAGATGACGGGCCTGTAGACGCAGGTTGGTGGGGGGCGGCAAGGAGAGAGAGTGGCCCCGACATCACGTACTCTCGTGGGAAGCAAAGAGCTGGTGAGAAGCTTCTTTTTCAAATGAGTACCTTTTAACTGTCATGGAAAGGAAGATTATTTTGTATATTTACATGTTAATATGCCTTCAACTGTATTTTTTTTTTCCTTTCAGGTTGCTCCTACTTTTAATATTTTTCACAGTTCAGATTTTCATGTTTTTGGTACATCACTCTTTGAAAAATGCTGTGGTTCCCATCAGACTTGTTCCAGACTTATACTTCCTCAAACCCGGAGATCAACCCGATAAATACAGAACCAGTCTGCTCCTTCAGAACTCCACTGGTGAGAGTGTGTGAAGGTTTGTGAGTGTGTGCTTGTCCGCCTGGGGTGAGGGGTAGACATAGGTCAGAGATTTGGATTTTAGAAATATACCTAAGATAAAGGCATGGTCTGTCTGCACAAACCTACGTTAAATAAAACCCCTCATTGATGCTGAGTAATAGATTAAGGAAATTTTGGTTTAAGTGTTCAGTTCAGTCGCTTAGTCATGTCCGACTCTTTGCGACCCCATGGACTGCAGCACGCCAGGCCTCCCTGTCCATCACCAACTCCTGGAGCCTACTCAAACTCATGTCCATTGAGTCGGTGATGCCATCCAGCCATCTCATCCTCTGTCGTCCCCTTCTCCTCCCACCCTCAATCTTTCCCAGCATCAGGGTCTTTTCAAAAGAGTCAGCTCTTCACATCAGGTGGCCAAAGTATTGGACATTCAGCTTCAGCATCAGTCCTTCCAGTGAACACCCAGGACTGATCTAACACTTTTTAAAATATCTTGATTTATGTTGTTGATAGTCATAAAATTTCCTTTTTTAATAGTGGCATTATTCTCAGAGCAGTGTAATTCATCTCAAAAGTTTATAATGAGCAAAATAAACTTCAGAACTTGAAAACTCTTTAGAGTTACAGCATATAATATTTAATGTAGTTATATATCTACAAAGAAGTGTTTAAACAGTTTTTAAGGACTATCTGAAAAATTAGAATAAAGGACAGTTGTCATGGAAATCTCTATAATCAAATACATTAAATTTGCAGTGGATATTTTTGGATTTGTTATTATTTTTATCACATAAGTATCCAATATGAAAGAAAATTTAAAGCCCATGGCTTTGAGCAAAGCTCAGAATAAAATTTTAAAAACCCGATAACAAGACTTTGATTTTCAAAACGTTAAGACCTAATTCAGAATTTGACGTGAATTAGATGTTTCTACAACATCTCCTATCTGTGTGGATGGTTTATAGTCCCAAGGTCCTTGAGGAGGAAGTTAAAGTGAGCTAACAATACAAATTTTCAGTAAAGCACAAGCAGCTTCTTTGCTTGTCTTTTGCTGAAACACATTGGAGAGTTGCATTTCTTGTACTGCTTGTTTGCTCACAAATTCTCTGTAGTTTAACACTTCCCAGCACTTCACCTGTATTCTCATATCTTTCCTTTTTGATTCACTATCAGCCAAAAACTTTTGCCCTGCATTGTAATCACAGTTTGGGATGATTACAGACGACTGTTAAAATCATCGCTCCTAAATTCTAACTATCAGTTTATGGTGTAACCTCTCTTCTTTTGGAGGAAGAAGATATATAGTGATAGAAAACACACTTGAATGGAAAGCGTTGTGTTTTTCATTTCTTTCATTAGAATTCTTGTTCTGGTTTTAATATCCACTCCACGTTGCTGAAATGCAGGACCGCATGGAGCCCTACACTGTGACGCTGTGACCGTTTTTTGGTATTTGAGGAATTGTATGTCATCTCAAGTATTTCTGCCTGGATTTCACTCTCACTGATCTCCAAAAATTCTAGTGGTTTCAAGGTTTTTCCCATTTGATATTTTCAAGTGTATCTAGAATTACTTACACTATCAGTCTGTCTCTCTCTCCACATATCTGTCCATCCACCCAGCCATCTACCTATCGGTCTTTATCTATCTCACATCTCCCAGGCCTTGCTGTTGGTCCTAAAGGTTCATTTCCTCTAGGAATCACGGCCTCTGACTCTGTGTCTTGGCGGGTACCCTACCCTCCTGGCGAGGTTTTCTGTATCACGGGTGATGCAGTGCTGTCTCGAGAAGACAGAACTGCTCTAGCATTTGGAGATCGGAGGTGGTTAACACTGGATTACCGTAGAGAGCATATCGCAGGAAGTGCCCATCTCTGACACTAAAATGCATGTTAACACACTCGATTACAGTAGAGACCGTATCACTGGAAGGGCCCTTCTCTCTGACTCTGAATCACGTGTTGTTAATGCACTGAATCAGTAGAGACCGTATCACTGGAAGCGTCTGTCTCTCTGACACTAAAACACTTATTGTTAACACACTGGATCAGGAGTAGAGACCGTGTCACAGGAAGGGCCCTTCTCTCTGACTCTGAATCATGCTGTTAACGCACTGAATCAGTAGAGACCATGTCACGGAAGCGCCCGTCTCTGACACTAAAACACTTGTAGCTGAGTCTGAGCCACCGGCTGTACCACTCAGTCACCCATAGAGTTTTACCTTTGTTTGATTTTGGTTCCTCTCAAATTCACACTCGTTCTTGCTTGAATCCTGGCCTTTCCGGTGATGGACAGAGAACTCTTCCCACTCCCCAGGTGTTATGGTACAGGCTAGGCTTCGGGCGGCACACAGCATCTCCCTTGGGCTCCACGCGTCCTGAAGGCTGTAGATGGAGACCTGCATCTGAGTGTCACTGTATGAAGGCAGTTGACGTCCATACAGTTTGTTCAGAACACACAGCAGCCCTCCAGGTGGGATGTTACCTAACCCCGCCCCTGGCTTCGGCATCCTGAGCCTGGTAGGTTACCTCGTTACATAAAATTGCCAGGTGGACTTTTGTTCTCACAAAAGTCTGGTTGGAGCAGTCTTCAGCCGGATTTCTTGTGTGATGGGCCACTTTCAGCGTGAGTCACAGCAGCAGCAGCAGCAGCTGAGCGTGGCACAGTTGCTGCGTGTCAGCCTCTGCTCTGAGGTCTGTGTGCATTGATGTGGGTTTGGATTCAGCAGACAGGCTGCAGAGCCAGTGTTCTTACTCACGTCTTACCTAACAGGAAAAAGGTCTTCAGAAAGGAGCGCTTTGCAACATTATTAAAAGCCCATGTCTGTTTTTCATTTAAGCTAATGGTTTATCATTTGCTTCTTTTCTGATACCAGACTCGGATATCAGTGACCTTCTTAGCTTTTTCACAAATCAGAACATAATGGTGACGATGTTTAATGACACTGACTACATGTCCGCCGCTCCCCACAGCGCAGCTCTGAACGTGGTGCGGTCAGAAAGGGTGAGAGCATTGCATGGGATTGAAGTCTTTCCTCTAAAATTAATCGTTTGCTGATTAACCTTATGAGTTGGAAATTAAAATTTACTTTGGGAAATAGCTTGCTGTGTTTACTTGTAATATATTTTATGCCATGATGGAAAACCAATATATAAAGCTATGAGGAATACAATTATATTTATCATTTTTTTTTGCTTAAAATATCAGAATATCTAGATTCCAAACTAGATTATTTTTATCTATCATTAAGTATTATTTCTATGATATGTTGCATCAGTTTTAAATATAGTTAGTGAGAATTAACTTCAGTTCAGTCGCTCAGTTGTGTCCGACTCTTTGCGACCCCATGAATTGCAGCATGCCAGGCCTCCCTGTCCATCACCAACTCCCGGAGTTCACTCAAACTCACGTCCATTGAGTCAGTGATGCCATCCAGCCATCTCATCCTCTGTTGTCCCCTTCTCCTCCTGCCCCCAGCCCCTCCCAGCATCAGTCTTTTCCAGTGAGTCAACTCTTTGCATGGGTGGCCAAAGTACTGGAGTTTCAGCTTCAGCATCATTCCTTCCAAAGAACACCCAGGGCTGATCTCTAGAATTGACTGGTTGGATCTCCTTGCAGTCCAAGGGCCTCTCAAGAGTCTTCTCCAATACCACAGTTCAAAAGCATCAATTCTTCGGCACTCAGCTTTCTTCACAGTCCAACTCTCACATCCATACATGACCACTGGAAAAACCACAGCCTTGCCTAGATGGACCGTTGTTGACAAAGTAATGTCTCTGCTTTTGAATATGCTATCTAGGTTGGTCATAACTTTCCTTCCAAGGAGTAAGCGTCTTTTAATTTCATGGCTGCAGTCACCATCTGCAGTGATTTTGGAGCCCAGAAAAATAAAGTCTGACACTGTTTCCACTGTTTCCCCATCTATTTGCCATGAAGTGATGGGACCAGATGCCATGATCTTAGTTTTCTGAATGTTGAGCTTTAAGCCAACCTTTTCACTCTCCTCTTTCACTTTAATCAAGAGGCTCTTTAGTTCCTCTTCACTTTCTGCCATAAGGGTGGTGTCATCTGCATATCTGAGGTTATTGATATTTCTCCCGGCAATCTTGATTCCAGCTTGTGCTTATTCCAGCCCAGCGTTTCTCATGATGTACTCTGCATATAAGTTAAATAAGCAGGGTGACAGTATACAGCTTTGATGTACTCCTTTTCCTATTTGGAACCAGTCTGGTGTTCCATGTCCAGTTTGAACTGTTGCTTCCTGACCTGCATATAAGTTTATCAAGAGGCAGGTCAGGTGGTCTGGTATTCCCATCTCTTTCAGAATTTCCCACAGTTTATTGTGATCCACACAGTCAAAGGTTTTGGCATAGTCAATAAAACAGAAATAGATGTTTTTCTGGAACTCTCTTGCTTTTTCAATGACCCAGCAGATGTTGGCAATTTGATCTCTCGTTCCTCTGCCTTTTCTAAAACCAGCTTGAACATGTGGAAGTTCACGGTTCACAGATTGTTGAAGCCTGGCTTGGAGAATTTTGAGCATTACTTTACTAGTGTGTGAGATGAGTGCAATTGTGTGGCAGTTTGAGCATTCTTTGGCACTGCCTTTCTTTGGGATTGGAATGAAAACTGACCTTTTCCAGTCCTGTGGCCACTGCTGAGTTTTCCAAATGTGCTGGCATATTGAGTGCAGCACTTTCACAGAATCATCTTTTAGGATTTGAAATAGCTCAACTGGAATTCCATCACCTCCACTAGCTTTGTTTGTAGTGATGCTTTCTAAGGCCCACTTGACTTCACATTCCAGGATGTCTGGCTCTAGGTGAGTGATCATAACATTGTGATTATCTGGGTCGTGAAGATCTTTTTTGTATAGTTCTTCTGTGTATGCCACCTCTTCTTAATATCTTATGCTTCTGTTCGGTTCATACCATTTCTGTCCTTTATCGAGCCCATCTTTGCATGAAATGTTTCCTTGGTATCTCTAATTTTCTTGAAGAGATCTCTAGTCTTTCCCATTCTGTTGTTTTCCTCTGTTTCTTGGCATTGATCGCTGAGGAAGGCTTTCTTATCTCTTCTTGCTATTCTTTGGAACTCTGCATTCAGATGCTTATATCTTTCGTTTTCTCCTTTGCTTTTCGCTTCTCTTCTTTTCTCAGCTATTTGTAAAGCCTCCTCAGCCATTTTGCTCTTTTGCATTTCTTTTCCATGGGGATGGTCTTGATCCCTGTCTCCTGTACAATGTCACGAACCTCCATCCATAGTTTATCAGGCAGTCTATCAGATCTAGTCCCTTAAGTCTATTTCTCACTTCCACTGTATAATCATAAGGGATTTGATTTAGGTCATACCTGAATGGTCTAGTGGTTATCCCTCCTTTCTTCAATTTAAGTCTGAATTTGGCAATAAGGAGTTCATGATCTGAGCCATAGTCAGCTCCTGGTCTTGTTTTTGCTGACTGTATAGAGCTTCTCCATCTTTGGCTGCAAAGAATATAGTCAATCTGATTTCAGTGTTGACCATCTGATGATGTCCATGTGTAGAGTCTTCTTTAACTTAGTTGGTGAGAAAAGCAATCATATTCATATGCTGCGTACACAGCAATCATATATCCATTTACATATATGCTATGTATAATAACTCTCTTTTTTTGAATCGTAGGACTATGTTTTTACTGCTGTTTTCAACAGCTCTATGGTTTACTCTTTACCCGTGTTGATGAATATCATTAGTAACTACTATCTTTACCATTCAAACGTCACTGAAAGCATCCAGGTCTGGAATACCCCATTCTTTCAGGTGAGCAAACGTGTAAGAGTGTGTGTGTGTGTGTGTGTGTGTGTGTGTGTGTGAGAAATAACCAGTGATAATAACAAATGAAACCTATAGACGTTCATCTTGTGATGTCTACTCTTCTTAAAACCTGAGTTGGGGGTGGTTCACATCCCGGGTCTGGGGTCTGCTGCAGGACCGGCTTTGCTGAGCGTGGTTCTGGGCAGTTTGTTTGGGGCACCAGCTGGTTACCAGGTTGTCTGAAGCATCTGCCGTCTGTGCCTGGACCCATGGGCCTGAGGGAGCCACAATCCACCCTGCTGGGAATATGAAGCTCCTGGCTCCACCGGTGACTGAGCTTGGGCGTGACTTTCCTAGTGGAAAAGAGGAGTCTCCAAGATGCCTGCTGGCTTATAGTCCAGGCATCAGTGAAGACTTTGTGAGAGTCACGTTCATTGCTAGAACCACTCGGGCACAGGTTAACTGCACTTCACGTGCAGTATTATTTTTAAATAAATGGTGAATGTTAATTAATATGCTATATTATCCTGTATACATCTATAAGAACACAGAAGTACAATAATTTTCCCAGGATCACACAGCTATTTAATCAGCACCAAGTTGGTGATGAAAGTGAAAGAGCAGAGTGAAAACGTTGGCTTAAAGCTCAACATTCAGAAAATTAAGATCATGGCATCCGGTCCCATCACTTCATGGGAAATAGATGGGGAAACAGTAGAAACAGTGGCTGACTTTATTTTGGGGGGCTCCCAAGTCACTGCAGATGGTGACTGCAGCCATGAAATTAAAAGACGCTTACTCCTTGGAAGGAAAGTTATGACCAACCTAGACAGCATATTAAAAAGCAGAGACATCACTTTACCAACAAAGATCCATCTAGTCAAGGCTATGGTTCTTCCTGTGGTCATGTATGGATGTGAGAGTTGGACTATAAAGAAAGCAAGCGCTGAAGAATTGATGCTTTTGAACTGTGGTGTTGGAGAAGACTCTTGAGAGTCCCTTGGACTGCAAGGAGATCCAACCAGCCCACCCTAAAGGAGATCAGTCCTGGGTGTTCATTGGAAGGACTGCTGCTGAACCTGAAAGTCCAATACTTTGGCCACCTCATGCGAAGAGCTGACTGATTTGAAAAGATCCTGATGCTGGGAAAGATTGAGGGCAGGAGGAGAAGGGAAAACACAGGATGAGATGGTTGGATGGCATCACCGACTCGATGGACATGAGTTTGGGTAAACTCTGGGAGTTGGTGATGGACAGGGAGGCCTGGTGTGCTGCGGTTCATGGGGTCGCAAAGAGTCGGACCCGACTGAGCGACTGCACTGAAGTTGGCACTGTAGCCACTGCATGGTAACTACTCTGCACCTGTCTCTTCACAGAGACCTTGTCCAGGGCTGGTACCCTGATGTGTTTCTTCAGTTCTGATGGGCTCTTGGAAAGTATTTAGTAACTTGATATAAAGTGATCCTCCATTCTGTTTCTCACTCTGAGGTTGTCTTTCAGGAAATCACAGACATCGTTTTCAAAATCGAGCTGTACTTCCAAGCAGCTTTACTTGGGGTTATTGTTACCGCAATGCCTCCTTACTTCGCCATGGAAAATGCAGAGAATCACAAGGTAATGACTCAGTTAAAAATCACAGGTGCAATTGACTGCTAAGAATTCTCAGACCAAAAAAAAAAAAAAAAAAGAATTCTCAGACAAGAAACTGAGCTTTTCTGTGTGAGTGCAAGACTTATGTGCAGCTGTTATTTTGAGAGTAAGTAAATGGAGCATAAATACGTTTATTACAGTGAGAGTAACAACTGTCACTTACTGTTTGCGTGCTTGTTGTGCACTTTAAAAGTGTTCCGGGGTGCGGATCTGCACTGTTTCAGCTCTGACTGTTATGAATTAAGCTGCTCTGGACGTTTGCTGCAGGTTCCTGGGTGGACGTGTTTTCTTTTCTCTGGCGTGAACGCCTGTGAGCACACTTGCGTGTCACATGGTGATTGCACGTTTAGTTCTATAAGACATCGTTGATCTGTTTTTCAGGGTGGATAAAAGCCTCTTACACTCCCACCAGCAGCGTATGAGGGACATGAATTTTCAAAAAATGATTGTATTTGACGTGCTTTATGTTTTTATACGTATATTGGAATTAATATTTTTGTCCTTGTGTTCATTGAACACTAATAATTGTCCACTTATAAAATCATTTCTTCTTCTTAACTAATATTTATAGCCCAGAAAATCATTTCTTCTTCTTAAGGAATGTTTATATCCCTCTTTCGTCCTCTGTGGCCAGCTCTTTCCTATCAGACATTGAATTACTAGGAGTAGATTTTTTTTATTATGAGTAGATGTTTTTATAGATGACAAAAATCACCTGAACAGGGTTGTTAGGTATTTGCATTTATGGAAGATCTTAAAATTTCAAATTATGTAGTGAGAATGTTAGGAAAACAATGATTGTTTAAACTGTCAGCTGTTCACACAGGTGAAAATGGTGTTCCCTCGTGGTAATAATCACAATTGACACTCATGTTCTACACACGAACGCATAAGAGGTTTCAGATGCGTCCAAGTACAAGTTTCACACTTAAGCTGAAAGCCCTGTGTAAGTCTGATGATACTTGGCCATTTATTAGTGTTTTCATGAAAGGTCAATGTTTAAAAGTAAGCATCCTGTTTCCTAAACATGTTTTTTCTGTTTCACAGAATTTCAGAAGTCTCATTTCGGCAGCTCGCTGTTTGCGCGACTGTGACTCCCACGGCCCTTTTATTTTATTTTAGCTTTGTTTCTTAGCAGCACTGCTGCGTTCTGATGCTGAAAAATGCTGCTGAGACTGTTGTGTCTCAGAAACAATGAACCAGATTAAAGGCTAAATGGAATTTATATTTAGCTGTCAGAGGGCTTTTATTACCTACTGATGCAATGTGACCCTTCTTGTTGATGTAAAATTAGGAGTTCTGCAATCATTTGCTAGAGATTTTTGTTTGTAGTATGTTTCAAATTATAATCAAATTTTCCTTTTTTTTTTAGATCAAAGCTTATACTCAGCTTAAACTCTCAGGTCTCTTGCCTTCTGCATATTGGCTCGGACAGGCTATTGTTGACATCCCCTTATTTTTTGTGGTCCTTACTTTGATGATAGGCAGTTTGTTTGCATTTCATTATGGATTATATTTTTATGCTGTCAAGTTCCTTTCTGTGGTAAGTTAACATCAGTTGTGCTCATGCTATCTATAAATAAAATGTTATCTTGAAAAGCTAAATGTTTATAGATGTGACAGTTGTCTGATTAAGTAATTATGATGTTCCAGAAAACAGAACCAGTGTCTGTTTAATTATTGTATATGGTACCTATAACGAGTGCAGGTCGTATTGCCCTAAGTGGCTTTAAGAACAACGCTTTCACCATCATACAATACTTCCTCGGAGCTGAGGTGGCCCTTCACGTAGAGGGCCTACTGGTGCGTCGTCAGGAACACGTAAACAGGTTTTCTCTAAATATCTCCTTTGTCTCTGTGCCTGAGAATAATTTCACGAAGAGGAAGCTCTTTTATTCCATAGTTTAAAATATGGCTTAAAATACTAAGGAGGAGAATGACTTGGATTCATATTTGTATGTCAGTGAGTGACTGATACTAGGTAATTTCCTGTGAATTATGTTAGGAAAAAGGGAAGACAGAGGTTGGTCAGTTAGATTTGCTGAAAATAAATATGGCAGCTTTAACCAGGGAGCATACTGACCTTGCATGTTAATTACTACCTTATAAATTAATAAATGTTTTTCTTACAGATTTATAAAATGCATTAAGTGCTGTACATTAAAGTAGAAGCTAATAGTTTATTTGAGATTAATTGTAACTCATTATGCTTGTGTTTTTTTTGGTAATAAAATGATGAAATAGTATTTTACTTGGCATAAAAAAGAACTACAAATAGTATTTCGTTTTAAATGACTTACTCAAGGTTGTGTGAACAGTTGAAAACATGAGGTTTATTGATTGAGGAGAAATGTGGATGGGTGGATGATAACACCTTAGGTTACCACAATTTCAGTTTTTGGAGCGATTTGTAGAGCAGTAAAACTTGAAAAATAATTATTCCTTGATATTTTAATGTGACTGGTATTTTACATCATATGTATGGTTAGCTGCTCACTTTTAAATAAAAATACAAATTTCTGTTTCCAGGTTTTTTGCCTTATCGGTTATGTTCCATCCGTTGTTCTGTTTACCTACATTACGTCTTTCACCTTTAAAAAAATTGCAAATACCAAAGAATTTTGGTCATTTATCTATTCTGTGGTAAGTCACATTTTATACTATTTTGTCTCAGCTTTCCATAGCACACAATTTGAGAGTCACAAGCTCTTTTCCTTTTTGTGGTTACACTCATAAAGGTTGCTGTGTCTTTTCTAAGCACAGAACTTAGATAGCTGGCTGGCAACGTCTGTCTGTGTATCTGCTTGTTTTCAGCCCCATCCATTCCAAGACAGGATGGTATTTTGTTGCATTCCGCACCTAGCATGCCCAGGGTCACCCGATGTGAAGAGCCGACTCATTAGAAAAGACGCTGATGCTGGGAAAGATTGAAGGCAAAAGGAGAAGGGGATGACAGAGGATGAGATGGTTAGATAGCATCACCGACTCAATGGCCATGAATCTGAGCAAACTCCGGGAGATAGTGGAGGAACTGCAGTCCATGGGGCTTGCAGAGAGTCAACAGTATAGACTTACACAGACAGACTCAGCAATTGAACAACAGCAACCAAATGCCAAGGTGCCAGCCACAAACAGCTGGTATCAGCTAACTGGTGCTTCCTGGCTAAGCATCTACTATGGTTCCTTGTTTTATTTGAGCAGTAAAGGCTCAGTTAATGGTGAGGCACACAGGAAGTTTGTATGAAATTTCTAAACACCTGTTCACCTGTTCTCTCGTCATTCTCTCTAGACAGCATTGGCTTGCATTGCAGTCACCGAAATAACTTACTTCATGGGAAACACAGCTACAATTATTCTTCATTATATCTTTTGCATTACTGTTCCAATCTATCCGCTTCTTGGTTGCCTGATTGGTTTCATAAAGGTAGGTCTCTTAGATGTTTGAATATTTTTAGAAAAGCATAAATAAATACTGCCTAAATCTTTGGGATCTTAATTCTTGTACTGAAATAATAATAAAAAAATCAAGTTAGCTGCTACTACTTGATTAAAGTGTTATTAATGCAGCAGTTTAAAATGACTGGAATCTTTTCAGGCATATATTTAAGCTGTCAGTTCTCAAAGGAGAAGGATTGTATTCATTATGACATCTTTTATGCCCCAAAACAATGTACCTAAATTAGAATGATGATCTGACTGCAGTCAGTATTTGTCTGGGGGGAGTTTTTCAAAAATTAAACATTGTATTAAAAGGATGAGAGAGAATTTTTCTTGAGGAAAAATATATAAAAATTTTATTAAGTCTAGTTAATTGAATACAATTGCTATGTGATTAGAAAAAAATTAAGTGATGAGTTCTTAGTTTAGGATGATTGCTGATTAATTCTGCCCATGTATCTACTTTCCTCCCCTCCCCTTTTTTAGCTTCAGTTTATAGGTTTAATTTATACCTGCCCTGACAGGCATATTTTGGGGTGGGGAAGATTTTAATCTAACTACAAAACATGGCCATTAATATGAATAGCTAGCTAGTTTATGGAGGAGACATGTTTGCTATTAAATACATTTTTAAAAAATTTTAATCCAACTATTTCTACACATTGCAGCAAAGAAAATGGTCTCCTCTACTCACAGTGCTTCTAACACCAAACATGTGGGCTTTTCCCTCACGTGCTGCCGTTCTGACCCTGAGAAGAGTTAGTGCAGACTCGGGGGGTCGAGGGGTCAATCCTGCAGGCTGCCCCCCACCTCAGACTCCAGACGCAGGTTGTGGGTGCCCCCGTCACCCACCTTCTGTCTGACTTGGACCCCCTTCTTGGAGGTTCGGTGATTTGCCCCAGCGGCTCCCAGAACTCAGGGGAGCCCTGGATTCCCGTCCCAGAGTGTCACAGTGGACCTGCAGTAGACCCCAGGGACCGAGGGCCGCAGGCAGGGCTCTTGCCCCTTGCTGTCGGCGGTGAGCCGCCCCCCGCCTGGGGTGCTCCCTGAGCCCTGGGTCAGAAACCGGCAGCTCCGTCCCTTGGCGAGGAGGCGGTGATGAGTCTCCAGGCCCTCCTCCCCTCCGGGGCCGTGGCCCGGACCGGCAGTGCCAGCTCCCGGGTCTGGCTGGCTCCTCTGGCGGTCAGCCTGCGTCCCCAGAGGTCCCATCAGGAGCAGAGACTCCGCGAGCAGGAAGGGGCTGGTTCTCCTCACCTGTCACTTGGGAAACCCCAAGGGCTTTAGAAGTTTTGTGCCAGGGACTGTGGACAGACACCAGATCGCATTGCATCACAGTGTTACAGCTGCATACAAATTTCCAAACATTCTTGTCTCAGATTACTTGGAAGAATCTTCAGAGAAATGAGGACATCTACGACCCGTGGGATAGCCTTCTGGTGGCTGTTATATCGGTAAGAAGTCACTTGACCATAGTTTGGTCAAGAGGTCCTAACCCTCTGTTCAGCTGTTATCCCACTGCATAGAAACAAGGCATGTGGGGAGTCAGGCGTGTGAGTTCTGCTGCCTAATGTGTGCTTTGCATGTTGCACACACCCACTTTAATACACTGGGCTTTTTGACATGCCACTAATTCTATTTAACAATAAATCTGGCTTCCATAGAAGCAAAAAACAGCTTTTTTAGAAAAATTCTATAATTTACGAAGCTGACAGACAATGAACTTTCCAGTAGAAAACTACACAGAAATCGTTACTAAAGGTCTGCCTTGGTTTGCTTTCACGTTCATCTCTGCCTCACTGTATGACATGCAAAAAAAAGATGATGAATGTTCTCAGTGATGGTAAGGAACCTGATGTATTGATAGTGGTTTTTGGTTTTGTTGGTACAGGCAGGAGAAAAAATAACCAACAATTGTCCAGTCATGAGCTGTTTTTCTTTCAGCCGTACCTGCACTGTGTGCTGTGGGTTTTTCTCCTGCAGTACTACGAGAAAAAATATGGTGGCAGATCATTAAGGAAGGATCCCTTTTTCAGGTCAGTTTTTCATTTTCTTTTCTTTTTTTTTTTTTTTTTTAGTATATTGACAGAGCTGTTCAACCACACTGTCATCTAATTCCCTGATAGCTCAGTTGGTAAAAAATCCACCTGCAATGCAGGAGACCCTGCTTCAATTCCTGGGTTGGGAAGATCCACTGGAGAAGGGATAGGCTACTCATTCCAGTTTTCTTGGCCTTCCCTTGTGGCTCAGCTAGTAAAGAATCTGCCTGCAATGTGAGAGAGACCTGGGTTTGATCCCTGGGTTGGAAAGATCCCCTGGAGAAGGGAAAGGCTACCCACTCCAGTATTCTGGCCTGGAGAATTCCATGGACTGTATAGTCCATGGGGTCACAGAGTCAGACACAACTGAGTGACTTTCACTTCACTTTCTCATTTCCATCACCCCCACCCAAAAAGAAACCTCGTACAGGTTAGGAGTCACTTCCTTTCCCCCCCTCAGCTTCCCCTCAGCCCTCTATAAGCACTAATCTGCTTCCTGTCTGTACATCTGCCAATTTCACAGTCACATAAGTGGAGTTACACAAGACGTGGCCTTTTCTTGTCTGGCTTCTTGTACTTAGCATAATGTCCTGAAAGGTCACCCATGCTGAAGCTGGTGGCAGGACCTCACTACCTGTTTTGTTTGTTTTTGCCAAGTGATGCTACCTTGTAGAGGCTTCCCAGGAGGCTCAGCGGTATAGAATGCAGGAGAAACGAGATGCAGGTTTGATCCCTGGGTCGGGAAGATCCACTGGAGGAGGAGATGGCAATCCACTCCAGTTTCCTTACCTGGTTAACAGAGCTCTCTCTAACATCAGAGCTCATGTCGATGTGTTGGGTTTTTTTTCCTGGTCTTTTCTGTGCTTAGTGCTTGAATTTCTTAGTATTACCTGAAAATCTGTTTATACTTCTAGGACTCTTTCGACAAAGTCCAAACACAGAAAGTTTTCAGAACCACCCAACAATGAGGATGAAGATGAAGATGTCAAAGCTGAAAGGCTGAAGGTCAAAGAGCTGATGAGCTGTCAGTGTTGCGAGGAGGTGAGTTAGTCTTTAGTGCTGGGTTGTCTGCAGTGGTCAGCAATGGTCAGCTCCTCGCACACAGGAATTAACCTGGAAAAACAGTCCTCTTTCATATGAATCAATCTGGAAAAAGTCCTGTCTTTGAAAAACTATTTTTGTCCACTTACTTTTGAGTAAGCCATTACTTCAGCCATAAATGGGATATTTATTTGTATAGTACCCCTCATTAGGAAATACAGTTCTTATGACATGGACATGAGGTGTATACTGCCTTTCATTTAGTGATAGATATTTGATTTATAACTCTCTTTTAAAATCCTATTTTCCTTATTAGAAACCAGCCATTATGGTCAATAATCTGCATAAAGAATATGAAGACAAGAAAGATTTTCTTCCTACAAGAAAAGTAAAGAAAGTGGCAAATAAATATGTCTCCTTCTGTGTGAAAAAAGGCTGGTATTTAATTATTTTTTTCTTAAATAACTTTCCCAGAAGAGTAATTCTCATTTTTCAGTTTGATTTGCATTTGATGACTTTTCTTCTCATTCCCTCAGGAGAGATCTTGGGACTGTTGGGTCCAAATGGCGCAGGCAAAAGCACGATTATTAATATCCTGGTTGGTGACATTGAGCCAACTTCAGGCCAGGTATGGTCTAGGGTGTGGCCTATTTTGAATATAGTTTGTGTTTTTTTCCCAGTAGTCATGTATGGCTGTGAGAGTTGGGACTATAAAAAACGCTGAGCATGAAAGAATTGATGCTTTCGAATTGGTGCTGGAAAAGACTATTGAGAGTCCCTTGAACAGCAAGGAGATCAAACCAGTCCATCCTAAAGGAAATCAGTCCTGAATATTCATTGGAACTACTGATGCTGAAGCTGAAGCTCCAATACTTTGGCCACTTGATCAGAAGAGCCAACTCATTGGAAAAGACCCTGATGTCGGGAAAGGTTGAGGGCAAGAGGAGAAGGGGATGACAGAGGATGAGATAGTTAGATAGCATCACCAACTCAATGGACGTGAATCTGAGCAAACTCTGGGAGATGGTAAAGGACAGAGGAGCCTGGCGTGCTGCAGTCCATGAAGTCGAAAAGAAACAGGCATGACTTAGTGACAGACTAACAATATGACAGTGACAAATGGGATTTCAGTGCTCACATTTTATGGTTTTGGTGTTAATTTTTTAGGAGAGCTTGATCAAATTCTGCTCTCTTTGTGAGAATACTGTACATAGTGAACTTTCCGTGCGGACATGCAGAGCACGTGTGTATACAGTGTTCCTGTTTTGTGGTGACTACAAGCTCAGGTGACTCGTCCCCTGACTTTAACAGCCACCCCTGTGTTGACCTCAGGAAGTGGAGGAGCGGAGCTGAGCCTGCCCTCAGCCAGCCTTTGGTGATGGGCGCGCCTCCTGAGCTCTCTGCGTGAACTTTGCACGACTGCCCTGATCCCACCTCCCGCTTCCTCCTCGCCAGCGGCTCTGGCTCACTGCTTTCCCAGAAAACACCCAGCACACCTGACTCTTGCCTTGGGTGTCGCTTATGTTGGCTATTCCTTATCCCATAGAAAAATAGGTGATCAAGTTCACTTATTTCCTTGGCCCAAACAGCACCTTTCAGGGTTTCCCTGCTGGCTCAGTGGTAAAGAATCCACCTGTCAATGCAGGAGACCCAGGTTTGATCCCTGATCTGGGAAGACCCCACGTGCCGCAGAGCAACTAAGCTCGTGCGCCGCCTCTGAGCGTGTGCTCGAGGGCCTGGGAGCCGCGTTACTGAGCCCACGTGCCCTCGAGCCGGTGCCCCACAGCAAGAGAGGCCACCGTGGGAGAAACCTGCTCCCTGCCCCTGGACAAAGGCCGTTGCAGCAACACAGACCCAGCACAGCCGGAAATAAATATATAAGTAAATGAACACACAAAACTAGCCCCTGATCTCGTGGTTAAATCTGCGCCTCCTCCCCCCACACCCCAAGCCCTGCATCCCTGGTCCCCACTTCTGACCAGGTCACTCACCTCCAGCTCAGCAGTGTAGGTCCCATCTTCCTCAGAAAGGAGAGAGAGTCTGACCTGGCGTTATCCTGACTCCAGAAAGGAGTCTGAATCAATCCACCGGCCACTTCCTTTTTGACGTTGGGTGAACCAGAAGCGGTCCTTGCACTCGGTTTGTCTTTCTGCAGGTCTTCCTCGGAGACTACTCTCCACACCCAGCTGACGACGACGACTCTGTGAGGTGTATGGGCTACTGTCCCCAGATCAACCCCCTGTGGCGAGACATCACCCTGCAGGAGCACCTCCAGATCTATGGAGCTGTGAAAGGGATGAGAGCCAGTGACGTGCAGGAGGTCACGGATCGGTAAGGCCCCGCCTTCAGCACCCCCCGTCACCTGCGGAAGGTCATGACGCACAGTTTCAAAATTTCACAACAGGCATTTCCCTGGATCATAGTTTTCATGGAAAAAGATCATTACTTTTCCATATATTCTTTTACCAACTTATGACAGCTATGAAAATGAAAACACTTATATTTCTGAATACAGAATAAATGTACTTATGAATTGCCATGAAACGTATTTTAATTTAAAGCGAAACTTTTAGTCATGATGTTGATTTATTTGAAGTGAGCTTCCACCAACTTATCTGTTTTAGGAAGAAAAAACAGCCTCAGGGACCACAGTCTGTATTATTAATTGTATCTGTGGGTATTGTGGCATGCTCATTTCATGCCATCTCTTTTGCAGAATAACAAATGCACTTGATCTAAAAGAACACCTGCAGAAAACAGTGAAGAAACTTCCTGCAGGAATCAGGCGCAAGGTGCGTTTGCAGACCGCGCGCATGCAGCCCCGCGCCCGGCACCGTGCCGGCGAGTGTCTTACAGCCCCCCGTGTTTGTCGTCCCCCAGCTGTGCTTCGCCCTGAGCATGCTGGGGAACCCCCCGGTCACGCTGCTGGACGAGCCGTCCACAGGCATGGATCCCAAAGCCAAGCAGCACATGTGGTGAGTGTGAGGCGGGGACGCTGTCACTCGGGTTCCTGTCAGTTACGGGTACATACTCATTCAAAGTCCTGCACGGAAGGAAAAATTGTGATTAAGGGTTTCTAGAGATCCCCTTAAACTTAATCATATTTTCATGAAGTTGTTAACAACACATTGTGTATTCTGGGACCAAAATGAGAGTACTGGTGTCTGAATAGTTTTTACATGGTTTTCTTCTCGTCCAGAGTAACATACGTAAGTGAGCATTTCATAGGCTACTGTCTAGAATGTACATTATGTGCACTGAAACTCTGCTAAGAGCTGACAGACTGTTTGAGCCTAGGTTTCCAAGTCTGTGAAATGTGAGGTTTGGGTCAGACACATGTTAAGATTTCCCTGTGATTCTGTGGCTGTTTATGTTCTAACATGAAAGTTCTTCAGTTTATATAACTGGTTGGTTAACACACTTTCAACCCATAGGGACACTTGAAATCATGAGCTTTTCTTTCCACTTGACAGGCTTTCAGAAATAAGGTAAATTAGTTAGGATAGAGGAATCATAGCTGGGCAGAGTATAATAAGTATAGCAGTTGATATTTGGTAAATCTGTGACCCCAAGAGCTGGATTTTTAAAAACTTGGGTGTTTTCGTTAACATTCATGTGCCATCTTCCCTTCTGTTCGTTTCATTTGTATTTTGTAGGAGAGCGATTAGAACCGCATTCAAAAACAGGAAGCGGGCCGCTATTCTGACCACTCACTACATGGAGGAGGCGGAGGCCGTCTGCGACCGCGTGGCCATCATGGTGTCCGGGCGGCTGAGGTGGGCGTCGGCCGGTGGGAGGCGGGGTGTGGGCTGTGGCGGCGTCATTTCAGAGACGTCGCATGATCCGTATCAGTTTAAGTGTTGAGACATGCTTCCTTGTTTAATCAGCTTTCCATAGAATTACTTGGAAATGTGTTACTTCTCCCAAATATTGGCCAGCTGTTCTGCCGGTGCAGACTCCCTGTTCTCTCTTACCTTTGCAACTTTTACATAAATTGGCCAAGGACTCCAGCTTAAGAACTTTACTCATCTATTCTTTTCTCTATAATGAACTTTATTTTGGTTGCGCTGGATCTGTTGCTGTGAGCAGGCTTCCTCTAGTTGTGACGAGGAGGCTACTCTCAACGGCGGGTGTGGGCTTCTCCCTGCGGTGGCTTCTCTGGTGGAGGCACACGGGCTCGCTGTGGCCACGGGCTTAGTTGGAACAAGACCAGGGACTGAGCTCATGTCCCCGGTGGTGACTGGCAGACTAACCACTGGGCCACCACGGAAGTCCTCAATTATCCTGAAGTGAGAAATTACCTTTGAAACTATCAGCTTTTTTCATATCTGTACGTTCTTTTAAAATTTACTACAGGTGTATTGGGACAGTCCAGCATCTGAAGAGTAAATATGGAAAAGGATACTTTTTGGAAATCAAATTAAAGGATTGGATAGAAGACCTGGAAGTAGACCGTCTTCAAAGAGAAGTTCAGTGTATTTTCCCAAACGCAAGCCGTCAGGAAAGGTAACGTTTTAAAACTGCAGTTGCATTCCTCTGTCGAGTAGTGATCATGAAAGCCGGTTACTGTGCTAAGGATCGGGGGGCTGTCATTGCTGGACTAGTGTAGTCTGATGAACGGCCTTCACATCTAGCTTACTTTTAGTGTTAGACCTTTCAATATGTGATAGTGTTTAAAGTTTTGACAGCTTTTATTTGGTAGTAAGGAAAGGGTTATTTTATTGTGTGTGGAAATATTTTAAGATTTCAAATGATTTTTATGTAAATTAGTGTCAAATTATGGGAGTTTTATTTTGAAGTTTTAAAGTATCGAATTTTGGCTGCGGAACACACAGTAGTCACTTTTGAATTTTCCTTCATCTTTGCTTTCAGTTTTTCTACTATTCTGGCTTATAAAATTCCTAAGGAAGACGTTCAGTCCCTTTCACAGTCTTTTTCTAAGCTGGAAGAAGGTGAGTAATAATTTGAAAAACACTGTGAGGTGGCTTTCAAATTATGAGGGAATTTTATGAAAAAGTTTAGAAGTTGGGTCTCAGTTTACTGCAGAAACTACAGTAAGATGACCTTCTGTTAATTGAATCTAAGCTATAGGAAAATACAGCCTGGGATTTTGTCGATGAGCTGTGTTGTCATGTAAGCCTTTCACCCTCTTGAGAGGACGTCACCCCAGCTTTTACGTTGTGTCTGAGAAAGTTGAGTTTAATTAGCCCCCACTAGTTCAGTCCAGAAGCCAGAGCATTGGATTTCTTGAGTCCTCACTTTGTATTAGGCCATGGAAGGAGCCATGGGAGCAAGACCCAGGGGCAGCAGGAGAAAGGAGAGGAGAGTTCATGGTGCAGAAGGGTGGGCCTTCCTGAACTGACCTGCAGAGACGTTTGTGGGATGTCAGCATTTTAAAAATAAATGTTCGGTGGGATGCAGACACCTCACCAGCGGAGAGAGGCATCTTCTGGACAGGCATGTGTTCAGGTCCAGGTCACTTTATAAAAAAGCATCTGAAAAACATGAAGCAGCCTATGTCTCCTGGTGCTTGCTTTATGATTAAAGGGGACATTAGAAGTAATGCGGGAGAATTAAGGGAGTGAATAGAAAACCAGAACTTTGATATTGGATTAGATTGCAAAAGGATCTAAAATACATATAAAGAAGTATATGGACACAGGACTGATATCCGTTATCTAGTTGCAGAAGTCCAGGACAGACTGTGCTGGAATTGTTGGGGTGGGAGATAGAGAGCAGGGATCAACAGAAGCATGAACCAAAAGGAGTAACGCGGCAGAAGCGGAGGAGGGGGCGAGGAGCTGCTGGGAGAAGGGGCAGCGGGACGCGGCCGTGAGCCCGCGCCCAGGGCTGTGGGGCGGCCCGTGACCCTGCGTGGCCCCGTGAACCCGCGCCCAGGGCTGTGGGGCGGCCCCGTGACCCTGCGCGGCCCCGTGAGCCCGCGCCCAGGGCTGTGGTGTAGCCCGTGAGCCCGCGCCCAGGGCTGTGGGGTGGCCCCGTGACCCTGCGTGGCCCCGTGAACCCGCGCCCAGGGCTGTGGGGCGGCCGCAGGCGGGGGAGGGGAGGCAGGTAGGGGGTGACGTCACTGACAGCCTGAAGCTGAGTGGGCCAATCAGAGAGATGAAAAAAGCACAAGTGGTTAGCCACTCAGTAGGTATTGCCATTTGATTATTCAAAAATATTATTAAGTGAAATACTACTTTTTGTGTTTTCACAGCTAAACATACATTCGCTATTGAAGAGTACAGCTTTTCTCAAGCAACGTTGGAACAGGTACCCCAAAGTTAACTGTTAAAAGTTCTGTAGAAGAAAGAGTGCAATATCTAAGTGTTTAGGTTTGTTATGGAGAGGGAAGGAGATTGTGAGCCAGAGACCGGTTACTGTGGAGTGTTCTTCAACTGTGTGAATTTTAAACTTGAGGTTCTCCATCTGTTTGTTTTGAATAGCTCTTTTTTTTTTAGTTTCAAGAAAATGAGTCATGATGGATGGCATTCATATTGGCACATCTGAAATTACATTGCCTAAATATTTATAAATTATCCTTTACCACAGTGCTACTTTATCAGTCAAAAAAAAAAATGATGTATTAATCCTCTAAAATGACATTCATCAGTATATAGGATTAGTGGGGATCATTCTCTTTAAATAATATTAAGTGTGTCTCTTGATACTTGAGTGGTTCGTGTATTTAGGTACATCCTCATGCCACTGCTGATATAGTTAAAATGTTCCTAGGATAATTGCAGTGCAGAATACTGTACTCATTTATTTCCACGTAGGTTTTTGTGGAACTCACGAAAGAGCAAGAGGAGGAAGACAACAGCTGTGGCACCTTCAACAGCACACTCTGGTGGGAAAGGACGCAGGAGGACAGAGTCGTGTTTTGAATTAATGCTGCTCGCCCCACTTCCCACATTTCTTTCTTTTACGATTTAGTTTTGGTTTAACAGTTTATTGCTTGAGCAATAGTCGAAGAGCCGAGAGAGCACTTGGGGTTTCCCTCACTCCCTTGATGCCATCAGCTGTGTGTTTTGCTTTTCTTCAAATAAACTTGCGTGCAGCCATGCGAGCCTGCGCGTTGGCATCTGCAGTGTGTGGTGCTGTAGTCTGTGCGTGAAGTTGGCTATGTCCTTGTTCACTTTTCAGAAGCAGTGCTTATGAATTTATGATTTGAAGACATAGTGATAGAATCGTTTTATTTTGAGCAGCTATCTGTAAGTTTATACCATCTAGTTACATAAGCATGTAATGCCCCAATCTAAATAAGAAGACAAATATGTAGAACAGAGACATAAAGAGAAAGTCCGCTCTCCTTTTTAATTTCTACGAGAAACTGAATGGAAGTTGGCCTCCTAAAAAGCTAAACACTGGACAGGCTGCTTGCAGAGAGAGCTTTGCAGGCCGTGGCGTTCACTGGGCGAGATGCATTCGCTGAGATAACTGAAAGGAGACCTTGCTCTGGTAGGTGACTGTAGACGTAAGTAACTCAGGTACAGTTCCTTTGCTTACGGTAGAATTCAGAGATGTTTCAGTTATTGTGGAAGACTGTGTCTAGACTCTTACCATGTACCAATCTGATCCTTCGGTTGTTTGGGGCTAGAATGACAGACATCTATAGGGCTGCAAGAATTAATCCATACCTTCTCCTCCACCCCGAAAGAAAATGGAAATCTTGTGTCCTCTTCATTACAAAGAATATATTTTAGTCTATAAATGAACTTTGTTATTTGAATATCTCTCCTTTGTAGAGTGTTAAGTATATCACTGTGAATTTGTTTAGTTACTCACCTCAGACTCACTTTGGAATATGGTGGAACATAGATAAACTTGTGGTCATTAAATTAAGGAAAAGTAAATTCTACACAGTTCTCTTTAGTAAGAAACCAGTTTCCTTCTGTGACAAGAGTTGAAGTGAGATTTTGGTTAAGGTATCCGTACAAATACTTCTGTGTAGACCCCGTGTGTGGACGGCAGGGATATAACATAAAGCATACTGTGCTGTGAGCTCAGTCGCTCGGTCGTGTCTGACTCTCTGCGACCCCCTGGACTGTCGCCCGCCAGGCTCCCCTGTCCATGGAATTCTCCAGGCAAGGACGCTGGAGTGGGTTGCCATGCCCTCCTCCAGGGGATCTAACCAACCCAGGGATCAAACCTGTGTCTCTTGTGTCTCCTGCGTTGGCAGGCGTGTTCTTTACCACTGTGCCACCTGGGAAGTCCCAGTTGACGTTATATCTCAACCAGATGAATGAGAGTTACCAACTTCGGGAAAACAGGTATATTGGGGTGTGACTATACTGTGTGACAGAGAGTCTTAGAGAACAGCAGTCACAACAGAAGGGTTTGGTGCCGAGTTTCTCTGAAAATGCGAACCCTTTGATGAGGCTGCTAACTCATGTGGTGAACCTGAACTTCTCGCTGTGCCATGCGGTGAGACGGCTGTGAGTCAGGCTGTGCAGCTGAGGATACAGTGGTGCACCTTCTTCAGACTCAGGACAAGTGCACGACTGGCGATATCCTCTGCTGTTGCCGTCACATTCCTAACAGTACAGGGACCTTGCCTGGTGTCTCAGGTCTTCCTTCTAACTAAACGAGCTGTCTCAGAGCCTCTGCTGGCATCTGCAACCCACGTCAAAGTTATTTCTCCTCGTAGGATTCAGTTGGCACTAGGGTCTAACCTCCTGTTACCACGGCACTCACCTCCCGCTACTAACCTTTGGTTCTTCACCTGAGAATCTCACTCTTAGAATCTTTAGTAAAAGCTGTCACTTTTAAACTGTAGCACTGCATGATGAATACAAGTCCAGAAACATTTGAGGGAAGACCTTTCCCTTTATAGATGAATTAATAAGCAACGCACTGTACTTTCTAAGCAAGTCATGGCAAATTGGTTGCTGTAAATTTAAAGAGATATCTTTTAGTGCCTAATGTTAACGTAACACCCGGGGCTTCTCTTTGGGGATACAGTTTTGCAGTTGTGCTCACCGGTCACAATTCGCATCTGTCTGGTTCATTATTGTACTGTTATTGTGCTCTTGTAAGCATTTAAAAAAAATTTTTTTTAAGTATTTACATACTTCGAGTGGATACATCTTGGTCATGAATTATTCATAGGAATGTTCTGTTCCCATTTTTTCACAGTAGGAGCATTTTTCCTAGTCAGAAGTACGGTTTAACTACTACTTAGGAAAACCAGGGTGAGTGGAGTAGGAAGAAGGGGACACAGCAAGTCAGATACAGAGTTTATCTTTACTGACTATACAGTTCAAATGTCTTAAACTATAACCTCAAAGCTTTTTTTTTTTGTATCAATGCAAATAAATATAAATACATACATTAGGAAGAAGCTAGGAAAAAAGCCACGCCCCCTGGCTTATGTTTTCCGTCCACAGTCAAATTTTAACAGTAAAGGCTGGACTTCACGGAGTGGCGCTGGTCAGTGACCAACAAGGCAAAGGTCTGTCTGCAGCCCCAGGAAGGAGGCGGGAGGAGCACAGCGATGCACAGACTCCACTCTGTCCCTCCCTGAGCCGCTTTATCTTTTCCGGCGGGTTTGTTCTCAGTAAAAGGCTGCAGGTTCCCCTAAATGCCTTCTTTCCTTTAAATCACCCCAAACTATCTAAAACCAGTATTTTTATTGTTAAAATGTTTTTAGAGTAATTTAATTCCACCGCCATTTTAGTGATCGCGTTTCAAGCGGTGGCTCTTTGGATAAAACTGTTAACTCTCCACTTTGGCCTTGTAAGATCTTACAGTCCAGTAGGAGGACGTTAGAAACTTGGGTTATTTAGCACTCAGTCGTGTCCAACTCTGCAACCCCATGAATGCAGCCCACCAGGCTCCTCTGTGCATGGCATTTTCCAGGCAAGAACACTGGAGTAGGTTGCCATTTCCTTCTCCAGGGATCTTCCTGATCCAGGGATGGAACCTGCATCTCCGGCAGTGGTAGGCCTGTTCTTCACCCCTGAGCCCCCAGAGAAGCCCCCAGATACTTGGGTCCTAACTCTGATACAATATGATGGTGCTTTGCTGGCTGAACAATGTTTTGTTGGGGCACAGTTCTACTGAGGGTTAATGGTGTCCTGCTTTTATTGTTCTATTGGCTACACATTTTCTTCTGGTTGTACTAAGAATCTGACAAAACATTATGCTGTATTTTTATGTAATGCATTAATAGATGTTCATCTTTTAAAAATAGAAATGCTCCTCTCTAATGTATTTGTAATATTGCTAAATGATTTTTCATTTTCTTTCCCAAAAGAACATGTTACATAAAATGAAAAAAATCTATTCTCAGGTGAATAATTTTTATATCAGCTATTCTTATAAGGTAAAAGTTTACTTCTTTTTTATTCATAATGCGTTACATGTAATTAATTCTCAATGCACCTATTTAAGAAAAGTAAATATTATAGTATTAGTAATAAGCTTTAAGAACTGAAAATTTAGCACAACTTTTCATTTTGTACGAAATGGATACTTTGTTACTTAGTGTATATTAAAAATGAAGGAAAAACCTGGCCCTGAAATTGTTAGTAATTTATTTTTAGTATCTGTTCAGTGTTTTCAAGAATGTTCAAGAAGGAACACTGATGGTTGTTATTACTCAGTCACTGTCATGTCCCACTCTTTGCAGCCTCATGGACTGTAGCACGCCAGGCTTCCTTGTCCTTTACTCTCTCCCCAAGCTTGCTCAAACTCATGTCCATTGAGTTGGTGATGCCATCCAACCATCTCATCCTCTGTCATCTGCTTCTCCTGCCCTCAGTCTTTCTCAGCATCAGGGTCTTTTCCAGTGAGTCAGCTCTTCACATCAGATGGCCAGAGTATTGGAGCTTCAGTTTTCGCATCAGTCCTTCTAAAGAATATTCAGGGTTGATTTCCTTGCCGTCCAAGGGATGCTCAAGAGTCTTCTCCACCACCACAGTTGGAAAAGAATCAGTTCTTTGACACTCAGCCTTCTTTATGGTCTAACTCTCTCATCTGTACATGACTACCGGAAAAACCATAGCTTTGACTATATGGACCTTAGTTGACAAAGTGGTGTCTCTGCTTTTTAATATGCTGTTTAGGTTGGTCATAGCTTTTCTTCCAAGTAGCATGCGTCTTTTAATTTCATGGCTGGAGTCACCATCCGAAGTGACTTTGGAGCCAAAAAATAAAATCTCTCACTGTTTCCCCTTTATCCCCATCTACTTGCCATGAAGTGATCGACCAGATGCCGTGATTTTTTTTTTTTTTAACGTTGAGTTTTAAGCCAACTTTTTCACTCTCCTCTTTCTCCCTCACCAAGACGCTCTTTAGTTCTTCATTTTCTACCTTCTGAGCCGTATCACCTGCAGCAGCAATGAGCCTCGATTCCACAAAGAAAGGGTGCGGAAGCTCTGCGTTTCCTCCCAGACCTTACCTCATCTTCCATGTGTCTTCATTTGGTTGATCCTCGTTTGAATCCTTTATAATAAAACTAATTGTACGGGCTTCCCTGGTGGCTCAGACGGTAAGAGCATCTACCTACAATGCGGGAGACCCGGGTTCGATCCCCGGGTTGGGACGATCCCCTGGAGAAGGCAATGGCACCCCACTCCAGTACTCTTGCCTGGAAAATCCCATGGACGGAGGAGCATGGTAGGCTACAGTCCATGGGGTCGCAAAGAGTCGGACACGACTGAGCGACTTCACATTCACCTTCACCTTCACCTGCGTATCTGAAGTTGATGATAGTTCTCCAGCAATCTTGATTCCAGCTTGTGCCTCATCTAGCCCGGTATTGACAGTTACCTGTGTTTTAGTTCACATTCATATTTTAAACTTAAACTAGACATTCTTGTAGATCTTTTTTATCTCAAATCTATTTTGTAAAAATATAAAGCAATCATTGTTGCTTACATTTTATTACATTTAACAGATTAAATTATTTCCAAATATTTAATATATATCATTTTCCTTAGAATATTTAAATTGATTCAACACTTAGATAAGATTTTAAATTTAATGAACCAATGTTTCTCAAGGACCTAAGCAGCTCTTGCAAATCTAATTAATCAGATTAATTTTATGCAGCATAAAAACAGCATACACAAAGCTACATGATTAGAAGTCTTGCTGCCACTCTTGCTTAAATGCAGACTGCCAAAGAATATCAATACAGTAAATAATTATTTCCCCCATGTCTCCAAACGGACCTCGCCAGGGTCATAGCATTTGCTAAATAAAGCCATTAGAGGTCACTGAAGTCCACCTCTCGATAACCCGAGGCAGAGACGGATCACCCAGGTGAGGCAGCTCCGGTAAGGATCGGAACTTCTCATGGGTGAGAAGTGTAAAGCCCGGTCTCACCTCAGAGAGTAGGCTGGCACCTGTCCCGGGGACTGTTTTATGTTCGTGCTTTGACCTTTTGGGCTTTTGGTGTCGTTGAGTGGCACAGTCGTGTCCGACTCTGTGAGCCCTGGGCTGTAGCCCGCCAGACTCCTCTGTCCATGGACCTTCCCAGGCAAGAAACTGGAGGGCACCTTCCTGACCCAGGGATGGAACCCGGGTCTCCTGCATTGGCAGGTGGGTTCTTTACCGCTGAGTCACCAGGGAAGCCCCCAGGAGAGCCTGAGGCGCGCAGTTTCCAGCCACCTGGGCGCCGGGTGAGAGCCGCCGGCGAGACGGGAGCGCTTTCGGCCACCAGGTGGCCCCAGCGCGCCGTGCCGCGGGCCGCGTCCTCCCGGCGGAGAGCCTGCCTGCGACGCAGGACACCCGGGTTCCATCCCCGCATAGGAACATCCCCTCCAGTGTTCTCGCCTGGAGAATCCATGGACAGAGGGGCCCGGCGGGCTCCAGCCCACGGGGTCACAGAGCGGGACTCGACTGAAGGGACTTAGCACGCGCGCGTGCAGGGACACGACTGAGCCGCTACCACTAACGCACGCGGGGGCCCAGGAAGAGCCCAAGCTGGAGCCAGCGAGTCAGCCTGGAAGCTGGAGGCTGCATCCCGCAGAGTGAAAGCGCCGTCTTTACGCTAGTTCACGTGGGAAAGAGGCGACCCAAGGTTCAGAGCATCGGAACAAAGGACAAGAAACGCAAGGGAGCCAGAAGGCGCCCCAGGCATTCCTCAGAGGGAAGGGGCGCACAGCCAGGGCGGGAAGGGCCCCACTTGCGTGCGGCCCAGTTACATCGTCAGCGTTGATTCCCCTCCTTAGCTTTTCTCTAAGGAGCCGGAAAATCAAGCCTTCCAGGTCCTCTGGGCAAGGTCCTCTATGTTAGACACTCCAGTCGTGTCCAACTCTGCGACCCCTGGGCTCCTCTGTCCATGGGATTCTCCAGGCAAGAATACTGGAGTGGGTTGCCATTTCCTTCTCCAGGGGATCTTTCCGACCCAGGGATCGAACTGGAGTCTCCCGCATTGCTGGCAGATTCTTTATGTCTGAGTCACCAGGGAAGCCTTGCTGAAAATCCTCTATCATTGTCTCTTAAACAAAAGTGAATTTTATTGATAACTAGGAGGCAGATGGGCAGAGACCGTAAAACAAAACCTCCAGGAAATGAGTTCTGGGGGAGTCGTTGGTAATAAAGATATGATCACAGCCTGATTTTTACTGCTTCAAATAGTAAAACTAGTGATACATACTTGAGAAAACTCAGGGTTTTTTCCCATATAAAGGAGGACTTAGGGATGTCCATGATAATTTTCAGATGGGAGAAAGAATCAATATGAGTCAGAAGTGTCACTTTATTGGAATATTTTCTTTGATTGTTTAACAAAATTATCTGGCCGTGCCAGGCCTTAGCTGCAGCGCTGGGGGTCCAGGATCTTCAGCTGCAGCAGGAGGGTGCTAGTCGCCCTACCAGGGATCCAACCTGCACCCCCAGCGTTGGGCGTGTAGACATTTAGCCACTGGACCACCCAGGGTCCTGTGATGTACTTTTGCATAAGAAATCACCCCAACATGTAGCATCTTAAAACAATAAAGATTAACCAGTTCACAGTTTCTATAGGTCAGAAACTAGAGCACAGCTTAGCTGTATGCTTTTAAAATTAATGACCAAACAGGAAAAAAAAAGAGGCAATTTGAGGTAAGGGAAAAATGAGGACGGGAATATCAAGGATAAAAGATGTGATACAGAGCCATGAAAGGAAATAGGAGATTATAAAAAACAAAAGAGTCAGAGGAGGAGACCTACATCCTGAACGAGTCCACTTTATCCCAGGAATTCAACTTCAGAGAATTGTAAGGATTATTAGAAAACAAAAGTCGTAAAACATTAGAACACAGAAATCGTAAAACTGCGTCGACACAGATGAACATATTGTTTAGAAAATTCAAAAAAAATCTCCAATGATAATAAATAAAAGAGCTCAGCAAAATTCAAAGTAACATGCAAAATTAACCCTGATCCAATGGCAACCCACTCTAGTATTCTTGCCTGGAGAATCCCATGGACGGAGGAGCTTGGTGGGCTACAGTTCACTGCTCGCAAAGAGTCGGACACAACTGAGCGACTTCACTTTCACTTTCTAGACAAGCAGCAATTAATTTGTTTAGTCACTGGGTCCTGCCCAACTCTTTTGTGACCCTATGGGCTGTAGCCTGGCCAGACGCCTCTGGCCATGGGATTCTCCGAGCAAGAATGCTAGGTGGGTTGCCATTTCCTTCTCCAGGGGCTCTTCCTGATCCAGGGATGGAACCCATGTCTCCTGCAGTGCAGGTGGATTCTTTACCTCTGAGCCACCAGGGAAGCAGTAACTAATTAGAAAATGTGTTTTGTTTTGTTTTTTCTTAAAGATCCTATCATGTTAGTAATGGGAAGTTTACACTATGTACCAATAAGTCTTGCAAAAGACAGGGAATAATTTTAGGGTAAAGTATATGCATTTTATTGAAAGACATAAAAGTGACCTCAAAACAGTTTCATCATATTAGGAGAGGGCACATTTAATATGATAAAGAAGTAAATTCTCCTACAATTCAGTTATAAATACAAACATCAGCTCTTGGTAGCAGGGTGGGTATGTGGTTCATCAGGAGGAGATGACGGCTGGTTGAGCCCCGCTTCGCGAATCTTCCACGTCCCATCCCTAGGAGTGGGGGAATGGGCTGCCTCCTTCCTGCTCCCGGGTTCGGGTTCGGCCCGTTTGGTTCCAAGCCGGAACTCGGGAGGTCGTGAACAAGCAATGACTCCGTGGCCATGCGGCTCTCACTTTACTGCGCTTGTTAGAAACTGTAGGTTTTTTTACAAACTAAGGTCGGTGTGCCAGCGCCGCAGCCCCGGGGCATCCGCCCGCGTGTCCCTGCCCCGCACCTGCTGGTTCTCGAATGTTCCAGGCCCTGAAGGCTCAGCGGGCGGTTAGCGAGGCTTTAGCCATGGAGTCGCTAGGAGTTGGACACGACTGAGCGCCATCACTTTCGCTTTTCACTTTCATGCATTGGAGACGGAAATGGCAACCCACTCCAGTGTTCTTGCCTGGAGAATCCCAGGGACGGCGGAGCCTGGTGGGCTGCCCTCTATGGGGTCGCACAGAGTTGGACACGACTGAAGCGACTTAGCAGCAGCAGCAGCCATGAAGTGACCTGATGAGTTCGGGTCTCCGGCTTGAGTTTGGGGCAGGGCGGGGCGCTTTCCAGGGGACCTTGGGTGGACCCCAGAGCAAAGGTGCAGACCAGCGCTCAGGGCCAGAGAGAGGAGGACAGGGGAGATTAGAAAGAGGCCAGGAGAGGCAGCCTCCTGCGTGGGCCTGTCACCTGGTGCTGCTGGGGGGCCAGCATGGAGGGGCCAAACACGCTCGCCCTGTGCGCGTGCGCGCAGTCGTGTCCAGCTCTTCCAGACGCTGTGGACTGCTGGGTCCCTCTGTCCACGGGGTTTCCGAGGCAGGAATGCAGGAGTGGGTTACCTGTTCCAGCGGCCCTTCCCCACGCAGGGACCCCACCTGCCTCTCTTCCCTCTCCCTCCTTGACCACCACTCGCGGCACCTGGGAAGCCCAGGGGCGTATTTGCAGAAAACTGTAATCTCAGAGGACACATGCACCCCACGTTCATTACAGCTCTATCTACAGCGCTCATTACAGCTCTGTAGTCATCAAGGGCTGGGAAAAACCCGAAGGGCCATCAGCAGACAAAGGGCTGAGGAAGATGTGAAATATGTGTGTGTGTATATACGTGTGTGTGGGGGAGGATATTACTCAGCCATAAAAAAGAATGAAATATTGCCATTTGCAGTAACATGGATGAACCTGGAGATAATTGTACTTGGTGAAGTAAGTCAGAGAAAGACAAATATTACATGATGTCCCTTACATGTGGAATCTGAAAAATGATTCCCATGAATCCATATACAAAACTCACTAAACAGATGCACAGACATAGAGAACAAACCTGTGTTTATCCAGTGGGAGAGAGAATGGGGGCGGGATAAATCAGGAGTGTGGGATAAACAGATGCACACCACTGTATATAAAATAAATAACAGCAACCACCTACTGTATAGCATAGGAACTGTATTCAATATCTTGTAATAACCTATAAGGTAAAAGAATCTTAGAAAATAGAGATAATCAAATCCCATTGTTGTGTACCTGGAACTAGCATGATATTGTGAATCAACTATATTTCAATTTTAAAAAGAAATATAAAAAATGGATCTATGAGAAGTGGGGTGATGAGGGCTGGGTTGATATCACATAGCACGGTTACCCATAAACCCCAGTTTGGCAGATTTCGGAATTGTGACCCCGTAGTAGAGCTGCACTGTTACCAAGGCAGAGAAGCTGGACACAGAAAACGTCGGAGCCTCTTATAAACGTCACCTGTCCAAGGCAAGCACCTGTGCGTGACAGAAATGCAGGTCTCAAAACACCTAACCCTGTAAGCACTTCACTGCACCATATTGGAGACCACAGACCTTAAAATTATGGAGATGGATGCATTACCCTTTCAGTGTAGGTTACCAAGAAAGCGTGTGTCTATTATGACACGACTTCAGTTGTTTTTCCCATCCATTAAAATTTTGTCATTCATGTCTGGGATTGGAACCAGGTTAAATATTTGGTGTTTTCTAGTTCATGGACTTGTACTTCCAGCAAAGAACGAGTGGGGAAAAAAGGAGAGAAGTGTGACTGACGACAGGGAGGGGTGCAATGAAAGTCAAATAAAATGTTTATTTCCATACTCTTTTTTTTTTTAAAAAATGTCCTTTGACTGTGCCAGATGTTAGTTGGGGCATGCAGGATCTAGTTCCCTGACCAGGCCTCCTGCACAGGGAGTGTGGAGTCTTAGCCACAGCACCACCAGGGAAGTCCTTATTTCCATAATCTTAATGAAGAACGGTAACAGCTCCAATAGTCTGAGCGCCCCACCCTCTCTCTGTCCTTCACTTTTGTGAGTGGTTTTTGTGTACACATCCCCAAGAAATGTGCTAATTACAGTTAAAATTGTGAAAGGATATTTTCAGGGTTGATAAACAGGGGTTTATTTACAATTCTGAGAATGTCCAATATTTTTGTAGCTTAAAAAAATAACCATTCTGCCCATCTACTCTAAATTATTTGAATTTACTAGCTTTTATTTGAACATCTGCAAATAATGTCACCTTTGAGTCTCCTGTTTCTAATCTGTGACATGTGTGAAAATATCCTACCCAACACACAGGTTTGCTTTCAGTATAAATGAAATAATTCATTGCAAACCCTTAGCGTACTTTCTAGCAGCTTCCCAGGGGATGCAGTGGTAAAGAATCCACCTGCCCGTGCAGGAGACATAGGAGATAAGGGGTCAGTCCCTGGGTCAGGAAGATCCCCTGAAGGAGGAAATGGCAACCCACTCCACTCTTCTTGCCTGGAGAATCCCATGGACAGAGGAGCCTGATGGGCTCCACAGTCTGTGGAGTCGAAAAGAGTCAGACACGACCGAGCACGCTTGCATACTCGTGCATACTTCCTGGCCCATAGGAACCGGCCCGCAGCAAACACCACTTAGCTGCCGTGCAGGAAAGTCTTTGCTCACGTTTTTCCTGTATAAGTTACTCTCATTTCTGAGATCATTCTCACAGCCTCCGTTCAACTTCCCTTCTTTTAAATCTGTTCTCTTCTGTGTTGGCTCTCTAAGTTTTAATCATTCAGAGTTAATAGAGACTTACTCAGGCCCGGGTTTTTAAAAATCCCTTTTGGAATCTGATTGCTGTTTTGCCTATGCCAGAAAGATAGAGCAATAAGCAAGCACACGTGACAGCCTTGGGCACGGTCCGTGGCTGCAGCCTCCCTGTGGCACAGTTGGACGGGAGGAAAGACTCAGGAGGAAAGCAGCTTCCCAAGTAGAGAATGTATCTGGCAGGCGCTTTCCATACAGACCATGGCCTGTTTGCAGAAGCCAGACTGAATGAAGACAGCTTTAAGGAAAGCTCTTGAAGGATTCTTTAAACTCTCCTGGACAGAAAGAAACCAGGGCATCAAAGGTGCGTCTTAGTTCTTCCTCTTACTTTCCTGACAGTAAGCTGAATTTGTTTTTACCTTTCGTTCCACGTAAGGCAATGAGGTACAAAGGGCAGAATCAGTGGCAAGCATCTGGATTGACATGGTTAAGAGTATTATATAGTTGTGATATTTCTAAATCATTCTGTTTTCTGTGGTGGACCTGATGAGGAGTTTCATTTTCTCAACTCGGTAAAATGGTCTTGTAGTGTGATAGTGAAGTGGAAGGTAGATCCAGAAACGTGTGTAAAGAGTATTCTTTTTCTGTGTCGGGTTTGACTTGTCTGCTTGGCCGTTTGAGAACCTGCAGAGTTTTGTTTCTCGGGACTATGCATGCAGCAGGACAGGCTGCTTCTCCTCGTGGTTTTTTCTATTTTCTTTTCATGAAGATGAATGTTTTCCCTTAGAAACTTTCTCGAGTTAGAATTTAGAGATTATTTTGGCATTTGGTAGCTTTACCTTTTCCTTTTATCAAGAAAAGGAAATCCAGCAAGTTCTATAAACACTGCAGTTTGTATGTAGCATCAGCATTTATTCGAGTGCATTGAAGTCACCAGAGCTGTGCTACCAAATGCTCACCTCTGGCATTTTAAACTGAAAACACAGGAGATCCCTCTGACACGTGTGGTGGTCTACACATCAGCAGCGAGTTGCACTCACTAGCCGAGGCTTTTGGTTTCGGGCTGTGTGTCTGACAGACTTAAGTCCTAAAGGGGGACCTGTGAGTTTCAAGAGTAGAAATGTGCTCTGGGTTCCTGAGAAGGACTGTACAGTGATTCCCCTTGGTTTCCTGTGTGTGTGGGCTCAGTCGTGTCTGACTCTGTGCGACCCCATGGACTGCAGCCCACCAGGCTCCTCTGCCATGGGATGCTCCAGGCAAGGACACTGGAGTGGGTTGCCCTTTTCTCCTCTAAGGGATTATTCCCCACCTGGGGATTGAACCCATGCCTCTATGTCTTCTGCGTTTGCAGGCAGATTCTTTACCACTCAGTCAGTTCAGTTCAGTTCAGTAGCTCAGTCGTGTCTGACTCTTTGCGACCCCATGAATCGCAGCACACCAGGCCTCCCTGTCCATCTCCAACTCCCGGAGTTTACTCAGACTCATGTCCATCAAGACGGTGATGCCGTCCAACCATCTCATCCTCTGTCTTTACCACTAGATGTCATCACATCAGCCTCCAAAAGCGTGCCTTTCAAAGTGCAGATCTCCAGTGGACAGAAAACTGGAGGAGGTTTTATTCCTGTTATGCATTTTTAAAAAGTACTAAGTCAAGGGCAAGTGTGTTTTGGATTCTAAACTTTGTTGTTGTTCAGTCACTAAATCATGTCCGACTCTTTGTGACCCCATGGACTGCAGCACACCAGGCTTCCCTGTCCTTCACTCTCCCGGAGTTTACTCAAACTCATATCCACTGAGTCAGTGATGCCGTCCAACCATCTTCTCATCCTCTGTCGCCCCCTTCTCCTCCTGCCTTCAATCTTTCCCAGCATCAGGGTCTTACATTGCTAACATCTATTCTCTGATTTAATTTATTTTTATTGGAGTACACTTGATTTACAATGTTGTGTTAGTTATTTGCTTTAGATTGTTGCAAAGTCAGGATGTGGCAGGAAAATTTGCTTTTGAGACAAAAAGGAAAAGAGCTCCCACACCACAGCCCTTACCTCGTTCATAACCATCGAGCCTTCAGAGAAAGGTCAGCTGGCAGGACATTTTACATTCGTTACCACTTTATACTCTTTAAAAAACTGCATGTGTGTTAACAGTAATGCCAAACGAGGCCTTCAGCCAGGGCACCTGGGACTGTGTGTTCAGGAGCTTTGCTTTAACTGTTTTTTTTTTTTTTTTTTTTGCCCTTTTTCTTACACAGCCTATTGCTGTGTAATATTGATTTTGTCTTCTCTGTTGATGAACAGGACGAAATGATTAAAAAAGAGAGGAGCGTGTGTCAACAAACTTGGGCCCTCCTGCACAAGAATTTCCTTAGAAAATGGAGAATGAAAAAAGAGAGCGCGTTGGTATGGTTCACAAAGAAATATATATCTTTCCATATTTAGTGAATGAAAATCTGTCATTTCATATTATGCCATTTTTATTGCCTTTTTATGTTCATAAATTCTGTGGGCTAGTTGATTTGGAGTTCCCGAGGTAATGTTTTGCAAATGTTGCACAATAGGATAATATTTATGGCAAAAGGCGCAGGCGCATATGTTTGCTCCTAAAAAGCAAAGTAGATAACTTTTTATTGAACATAACTAGCCATTCACCATGTAAATAATCCACTTGAATCTTGTGGAGTTATCCTGATTTACCCCAGGCCAACTTTAGTGTAAGAAAAAAGGGTTGGGGGACGGGGGGAAGCAAAATGAAGTAGATTTTAAACAGGTGAACCATAGCACTCTACTGGGGATGTTTTGACAAGATTCTGTGAATTGTTTTTGTTTCATTACGAAGTTCTGTCCGACTCTGCAACCCGGTGGACTGTAGCCCACCAGGCTCCTCTGTCCATGGGATTCTCCAGGCAAGAAGACTGGGATGGGCTGCCATGCCCTCCTCCAGGGGATCTTCCTGACCCAGGGATCTAAATGGGTCTCCTGCCTCTCCTGCACTGGCAGGCAGATTCTTTACCACTGAGCCACCAGGGAGGCCCTTGTCAATTCATAGGACTGGGGAAATTGTTTTCGAGCAAAAATTTGGGAACTCTGGGGGATTTCTTTTGAAGATTATGCTTTTGCAAACGTGGAGTAGTTTCAGGGAGCCAGGTCCCTGGCTGTCAGCGTCTTGGCCCTCTGTTCAGTTTCTAGTACAAGGTCAAGGCCGTCGAGATGAGGATCTTTGCTGTATGTTCTCACGAAATACACCTGGAGCTGCCTTGACCACACAGAAACTATGTTCTGCTGAAAAACAGCAGTTCTTTTTTTTTTTTCTATTTTTAAATTTTTTTATTTAAATGTTTTATTTTTTATTGAAGCACACAGGTCATCCTTAGCTCTTGAAGCATTCAGTTCTAATATTTTAGTTGCTGTGTTGATAAAGGGTAACCCTTACAGTGATCGTCCAAGTCAATTTTTAAAAAGCTTACAAAAATGTTTAAAATCTCAAACGTAGGATTACTGGCCCAGTGAACTCACTTCCCGTCCGGTTCATCTACAGCCTGGGTTTGACACCTGTTAGCATCTGCCATTGTGGCTTCATCTCTTCATCTCCCTCAGCTCCTCTCTTAACACATATGACACGACCGCTGAGGCTTCCGCTAGCATCCACGAAAATTAAGGACAGGCTCCTTCATAACCGCAAGTGCGCTTCAGAAAGTTTGAGGTAATTGCATATAGTCATCTAATTCCATGTCGATATTCAGTTTCCTAAAATTTCCTCTAAAATATCTCATAAAACATTTTTTTGACTGTGTGGCCTCTGGAATCAAAGTGGGACATAGCACCTGGCCCCTGAGGAGACGCACGGAGCCTCAGCCACTGAACCCTGGAGAACTCCCCGGAATGTCTCTTAACGTTGGTTTGCTCAAACCAGGGAGCCCAACACTGTCCTCCTGTGAAATACCCGTGTTGTGCGTTTGCCTGGCGCTTCTTCATGCTGTCATTTAACTCATTTCTTTACCATTTCCATTCCTTTTTTTATTTTTTAACTTTTTTAATTAAAAAACGTTTATTCAAGTATAGTGAATTTACAGTAAGGGCTTCCCTGGTGGCTCAGTGGTAAAGAATTCGCCTGTAATGCAGGAGACCCGGGTTCAATCCCTGGGTGGGGGAGATCCCCTAGAGAAGGGAATGGCAGCCCACTCCAGTATTCTTGCCTGGAGAATGCCCACGGACAGAGGAGCCTGGCGGGCTACAGTCCACGGGGTTGCAAAGAGTCGGACATGGCTGATTTACAGCCATCTGCATTTCTCATAAACAGTATTTACCTTAAAAAATAGATTTTTAACTTCAGGTTAAACCCTTTGACAAAAGTATCTCTTATGGGATGCTGTGTACTTATATTTTATTCATATGAGGGTGAATAACCGGGAGTATATGAGGGGGCTATGATTCTAGGTTAAGATTAATGGACATACTTGGTATTATCTCAAAGCTATCTTTGGAGATAAATCCATGCCATATTTGCTACATACCTCAAAGCTTTTTTGGAGATTAAAAGGTTTTTTTTTTAATTGGTGTATAGTTGCTGTACAATATTACATAAGTTATTACAGGGGTCCAGTGTAGTGATTCACAACTGTAACACTCCACTTGTTATAAAATATTCGCTATATTCCCCGTGTTGTACAATATATCCTCGTAGCTTGTTTTATTTTTAATTTGTTTTCATTTGAAGGATAGTTGCCCTACAGTGTCGTGTGCGTTTTTCTGCCGCACATTGACATGAATCGGCCTTGGGTACACACGCGTCCCCTCCCGCCTGCCTCCCTCCTCCCGCCCCTCCCGTGCCCTCGGGTGTCACAGGGCCCCGGGCTGAGCTCCCTGGGTCAGGCTGTCCTCAAGCGAAATGGTGGTCTGCTTAACAGACGGCTGGTAGCTGAGAAAGGCAGAACGTGGGCGAGTGAAGTGAAGCCGAGCTCGGTGATGCCTCCGTCTAAAGCGTGCTCACCTGTCCCTCACTGTCTGAGCGCCCGTGATGACTCAGCCCCTTTCTCTTGTGCGCTGCAGGAGTGGGCCATGGTGCTGTTCCTGGGGCTCGCTCTCTGCCTCTTTGCGGAACTCTTCAGAGCTACTCATTTCCTGGAACAGCCGCCTCAGGTCCTGGGACGCGTGGACGAGTTTAATGACTCCGACCTGGTGCTGGTGGCCTATACCCCCGTCACTAACGTGACCCAGAGCATCATGGATAAGGTGGCTGCAGCTGCCTTTATGAAAGGTGTGTTGTTCCGTGGCCCAGGCTTCATTATCATGCAACCTATTTGCATTAAATTTTAAGTCTGTTTTGCAAGTTGAGTTTATTTACCCAGCCTGTGAGTCAGTGGTTTTCAACTGGGGCAGGATCCTCATTTCACATGGGGTGGAGGGCTTGGCGTGAAGCTCCAAGTAAGGGTAGGTCTCAAAGGAACATAGATTTTGTTGTTCTTCTTCAGACGCTGTCATGTCTGACTCTGCAACCTTATGGACTGCAGCACACTAGGCTTTCATGCCCTTCACCATCTCCCAGAGCTCGCTCAAACTTATGTCCAGTGATGCCTTCCAACCATCTCATCCTCTGTTGCCCCCTTCTCCTCCCGCCTTCAATCTTTCCCAGCACCAGGGTCTTTTCCAATGAGTCAGCTCTCTGCATCAGGTGGCCAAAGTATTGGAGCTTCAGCTTCAGCATCAGTCCTTCCCGTGAATATTCAGGGTTGACTTCCTTTTGGATTGACCAGTTTGATTTACTTGTTATCCAAAGGACTCTCAAGAGTCTTCTCCAACACCACAGTTCAAAAGCATCAATCCTTTGGTGCTCAGCCTTCTTTATGGTCCAGCTCTCACATCTGTACATGACTACTGGAAAAACCATAGCTTTGACTATATAGACCTTTGTTGGCAAAGTAACATCTCTGTTTTTTAATATGGTGAACTCATTCATTATAAATGTTGTATGAGCTTAATTCTTAAGATAGTGTCCTTGACTCCAGAGAGCCTGGGTGGGTTCTAACTTTACCTCTGATTTTGTACTCTGATTCTTTGTGTGCTGTTTATTACTTCTGGCGTACTATCTTCATATGATAGAAATCTGCTTATAATCTTGGCAGAGAAAAACCCCACCAAATTCTGAAGCATTTCTACTGGTTATTTAAAGTACTTTTAATTTTAAAATTATTTTAATTGCCAAAGTAACAGCCAGTTAATCAGTACAAACTTGTCTGAAGCAAACAATGAAAGCTTTTGCCTTCATTCAAGCCACCATTTTCTCCTCTAAAAATTTGTGTGTATCTTTCTAGGATAATATGTACACACATACACACACGGTCACATATGTAGGCATGCGTGCACACAGGTGCACAAATTCAGCTTTTCTTCACTTCAATGGGGATTATGACTATGCTAAATTATTGGGAACTACTTTGCATATAGAGGAAGCAGGATTCCAAGTTGCTCAGCTAAGATTTTAACAAGCGGCAGAGGAGTTGTGTCCAGGCACCCTTAACTCTAGGCTCTTTGCCCTCAGCTAGCACTCTCAGATTTAAAGATGCTAAGGTGAAAGAGACCAGATGCTTTTTCCCCTCAGTGGACACAGTAATCTGATTTACCCTGACCCAGGCCCCACTCTACATAAGTGAGGACCAGGCGATGTTTTGGTTCTGCTCCAGATTCAAGTCCTGGAGGGCAGTCTGAGCAACAGCACTGTGAAGGCACCAGCCTCCGAGCCACAACGTTAGGGAAGCGAATCCTTAGATAAAGAAATGGGCCCAGATGCTGATGCTCCCAGACATCCCTAAACCCCACAGCAAGCCAGGACAGCTCTTGCTTGGAAAATACAGTAGATGAAGGAGCCTGGTGGGTTACGGTCTGTGGGGTCTCAAAGAGTCAGATACAACTGCACACACACACACAACTGCTTTTTTAAAAAGAATGTGGTTGACCCCTGAACCTCTGCGGGGCTAGAGGAACCTACTCTTCAGGAAGTTGAAGACCCGAGTAATTCCTGGTTGGCCCCTGTATCTGTGTTTCCTCAGCATCTGAGCTCCCTCCATTCAGGGTTCTGCAACCTCACATTCCACCAGTGCCTGGAGAGTGCAGTAATGCAGCATTTACTTCTGGGAAAAACGCACATATGAGGGGTCCCATGCAGCCCAAACCTCTGGGGTTCAGAATCAGTGGCATATCATTCACATCTTCTCACGTATTTACATTGAGCCTTAAACAACAGGAAAGACTTTCAGCCCTTAACTTAGAGGTACCTACTTGGTGATACCATAATATATGGCACCAGTGGGCTACCCCAGTGGCTCAGAAGGAAATGCAGGAGACCTGGGTTGGGAAGATGCCCTGGAGGAGGGCATGGCCACCCTCTCCGGTATCCTTGCCTGGAGAACCCCATGGACAGAGAAGCCTGGCAGGCTGCAGTCCATGGAGTCACAAAGAGTCGGAGGCGACTGAAGAGGCTGAGCACACACGCACCCATGGCATCAATAATTGTATGGGAAACCTAAGCGACTGCTACTGGTCTTGTGTCCTCTAGTAATAAAGTTCATCTAATCAGTCATATTTTTCACACCTGGCAGGAAGAACAATCCTTGGGATCCCTAATGAAGACGCCATGGACAGAGTACGCCCAAGAAACGACTCTGAGATGGTGGGAATTGTGTTCAATGACACTTTCTCATACCGGCTGAAGTTCAGCTGGGGACACAGGGTCCCGATTTTAAGAGAGCACTTCGAGTACTCAGGTAAGTGCCTGAGAACTGACTGAAATGTTCTTTGCTGCGTTGTCCAATCCTCTATGGGAAATGCCTGATGGAAACGTTAATAAAGTCAAGAAAAGAAGCACTGTGCTTTTCATTTCTGAACTTCAGGATGTTTTCCTTACAGGAGGAATCTCACTACTTTGTCAGCCATGTGATGGCGGTGCTCCTTTGTTGCTGCTTTGCTTTAAAAATGCTCTGCATTTGGTCGTCATGGACTTTGAGCGGACACTCAGATAGTTCACTTTAGAACCGGGGTTAATGTTTTCATTCCGTTCATTGATTCCCATTGCGTAATGATGTGCATGTTTTTCTTCTTTAAAGACCACTGTTGGGCTCTCCGTGATGAAGCTTTCTGTCTCTTGTCAATATACTGGAAAAACGGGTTTGTGGCTTTTCAAACTGCAATTAATGCTGCAATTATAGAAGTAAGTGCCCAGCCTCCTAGACCTGTTTGAAATCTTCTGTACTTCTGCCCCGCGTTTCGTGCCTGCCCCCTCCTCCATCCTGCCCTCTCAGGAGAGGCTGCTCCGTTTTCTTCCCCGAGCAGAGGGAAGCAGAGGGAGCGCACAGCCTCCCGCTTCCCAGCACGAACGGTGCGGAACCGCCGCCCGGCGCCCGCGCCCGCGCCCTCCGCCGCCCCCTCTCTCCGCCCAGTCCTTCCTCAGCGCCAGGGCTGGAAACACGATCCTTGCGCACTGCATCAGGAGCCTTGCGCAATGGGCGTTCCCGTCCACGACCTCTTTCTTCAGCTTCCCCTTTTCAACAGCATTCTTCTCTTCAGTACTTACAATGATCAATTTCTTTCCTTCTCATCAAGACCTTCTCCCATTCACAGTTCCTCCTCAAACAAACACCGTCTTTCCCCTTAACATCTTTACTTCTTGAAAGCATTGGCTTCCTTTGAGCTCAACTCAGCTCAATAAAATTTCTATTCCCACCATGCCACCAAAATGATTTTTCTGAGGTCAGTAACAACGCTCATGTCATTAACACGTGACATTTTCCTTCCTTGTCTTACTTGGTCTTTTAACTAAACATCACAGCATTCACCTGGTTTTCCTTCATTTTTCTAGCAATTCTCGGTCTTCCTGCAATCTTATCCATCGTTACACTCCCACCTCTTTCCATCTGTGGTTCTACAGGTTCTAGTCAAGGCATTTTTCTCCATACTTTCTCTACACGGTCTCATCCTTTACCGTACACTTATTTACAGTTTACATGCTGATAACTGTAGGAACCCTGCTTTAACTGTTGACCAGTAAACTTGTCCTTTAAAGGACCAGAGAGCAAGTATTCTGTGGTCTGGGGGCCAAACAGTTTCTGTTGCAAATACTCAACTTTCCATTTTTAATGTGGAAGCACTCATAAACCAATGTGCGTGACTACATGTGAAACTATTTACAAACACAGCTGATGGACAAGGTCTGCTCCACTGTAGTCCTGAGTAGCTGACTACTTACTTTGACGCCCTATAAACAATTCAGATTTGTATGTTCCAAACTGAATGTGGGTGTTTTTCTCTAAACGTGACCCAGTCTTTAAAAAATTTTCTCCATCTCATGCATGCGTGCTCAGTCATGTCCAACTCTTTGAGACCCCGTGGACCGTAGCCCACCAGGCTCCTCTGTCCATGGGGATTCTCCAGGCCAGAATGGGTTGCCATCTTCCTGACCCAGGGATTGAACCTGCGTTGGCAGGTGGATTCTTTACCCACCGAGTCACCTGGGAAGCCCTTTCTCTATCTCCAGGGAATGCCAAAGCCAGTCACTTAACTGAGGAGTTATCAGAGACCACATCCTCTGCGTCAACATTACATCTTCTCTCTCATCCAGCCCTGTTAACTGTAAGCTCAGCTCTACTTACCTCTCTTCAGTTCTGCCACCAGCGTTTATTCAGGTCATGGTCATCTCTTGCCTGAACTGTGAGAGTCATTTATGTATCCAGCCTCAACTTCCTCCCTCCACCTCTATCTCACTATTTTAAGCTGCTCAGTTCAGTTCAGTCGCTCAGTCGTGTCCGACTCTTTGCGACCCCATGAATTGCTGCACGCCAGACCTCCCTGTCCATCACCAACTCCCGGAGTTCACCCAGACTCATGTCCATCGAGTCAGTGATGCCATCCAGCCATCTCATCCTCTGTCGTCCCCTTCTCCTCCTGCCCCCAATCCCTCCCAGCATCAGAGTCTTCTCCAATGAGTCAACTCTTCGCATGAGGTGGCCAAAGTACTGGAGTTTCAGCTTTAGCATCATTCCTTCCAAAGAAATCCCAGGGCTGATCTCCTTCAGAATGGACTGGTTGGATCTCCTTGCAGTCCAAGGGACTCTCAAGAGTCTTCTCCAACACCACAGTTCAAAAGCATCAATTCTTTGGCGCTCAGCCTTCTTCACAGTCCAACTCTCACATCTATACATGACCACTGGAAAAACCATAGCCTTGACTAAATGGACCTTTGTTGGCAAAGTAATGTCTCTGCTTTTCAATATGCTATCTAGGTTGGTCATAACTTTTCTTCCAAAGAGTAAGCGTCTTTTAATTTCATGGCTGCAGTCACCATCTGCAGTGATTTTGGAGCCCAAAAAAATAAAGTCTGACACTGTTACCACTGTTTCCCCATCTATTTGCCATGAAGTGATGGGACCAGATGCCATGATCTTCGTTTTCTGAATGTTGAGTCTTAAGCCAACATTTTCACTCTCCTCTTTCACTTTCATCAAGAGGCTTTTTAGTTCCTCTTCACTTTCTGCCATAAGGGTGGTGTCATCTGCATATCTGAGGTTATTGATATTTCTCCCGGCAATCTTGATTCCAGCTTGTGGTTTTTCCAGCCCAGCGTTTCTCATGATGTACTCTGCATATAAGTTAAATAAGCAGGGTGACAATATACAGCCTTGACGTACTCCTTTTCCTATTTGGAACCAATCTGTTGTTTAAGCTGCTAGAAATATATAAATTCTTCTGTATGAAAATGAAAAAAACAATAAATGTGGTTTTCTAGTCTATTTCTTCTATAGTTAACCTAATGCATTTGTTTGTTAACATCCCAATTTAGGTCACAACGAATCATTCTGTGATGGAAGAGTTGATATCAGTTGTTGGAATAAATATGAGGACACCCCCTTTCATTTCTAAGGGAGAAAGTATAAACGAATGGTTCATTTTTATTTGTATTGTTTATTTCTCCCCTTTTGTGTATGTTGCATCATTAAACATTACAAAGGAACGAAAAAAATTTAAGAAGCTGATGACAGCCATGGGTCTTCAACAGTCAGCATTTTGGTGAGTTAACTGTGTATCCCACATTAATACCTGGGGGAACTCATTGGAAAGGACCCTGATGCTGGGAAAGATTGAAGGCAAACGGAGAAGAGGGTGACAGAGGATGAGATGGTTGGATAGAAGCGCTGACTCAAAGGACATGAGGCTGAGCAAACTCGGGGAGATGGTGGAGGACAGAGGAGCCTGGCGTGCTGCAGTCCACGGGGTTGCAGAGTCAGACACGACCTAGTGACTGAACGACAGTGACAATGTTAATTTTAACATTCATTTTGTGTTTGTTAAGATAATTTTAATAAGTGCTAGGCAAAAGTCTTCATGGGCATTATTTCATTGAATCCTCAAAACAACCATATGAGATAGTTAACACAATTAATCCCATTTTACAGACGGAGTGAGAAAAGAGGCTTGCCCCTGATCACACCACTAGAGTGCACAGAGCCACACGTCGATAATAAACTTGACTCCAGTCTGTTCGTTCCCGGAGTGTGCACCCTGAACTCTCATATACCGCCTCTCGCGTGTTTCCGGACGTGCGACGTTCTGAATTAATTCTCTGCTTCTACCGTAGGCTCTCCTGGGCATTGATGTATGCTGGCTTCGTCTTTGTTGTGTCCATTTTCATGACTCTGGTCATAAAATTATTCCAAATGGTTATCCTTACTGGCTTCGTGGTGCTGGTCTCGCTTTTCACCCTGTACGGCCTGTCTTTGGTGAGTTGGCAAAATATGCATTTCTCATCCTACTTCAAGTCTCAGGTATGTGAGCCAGTAAATGGCACCCCACTCCAGTGTTCTTGCCTGGAGAATCCCAGGGACAGAGGAGCCTGGTGGGCTGCAGTCCATGGGATCTGCTAGGAGTCAGACACAACTGAGCGACTTCACTTTCACTTTTCACTCTCATGCATTGGAGAAGGAAATGGCACCCCACTCCAGTGTTCTTGCCTGGAGAATCCCAGGGACAGGGGAGCCTGGTGGGCTGCAGTCCATGGGGTCACTAGGAGTTGGACACGACTGAGCGACTTCACTTTCACTTTTCACTCTCATGCATTGGAGAAGGAAATGGCAACCCACTCCAGTGTTCTTGCCTGGAGAATCCCAGGGATGGGGGAACCTGGTGGGCTGCCATCTGTGGGGTTGCACAGAGTCGGACACGACTGAAGCGACTTAGCAGCAGCAGCCATATTTCTTCAAAGTATTGGTAGCCTAGAGCTTCTCATTTTGTACTCTGGTTTCTGTATGTTTTTGAGAAAGTTTTTGTTCACGTGATGAACGAGTGAATATTGCTATTCATGATTCTCAGAGGGAAATAATATACCTTCTGGAACTTTTCTTTCTTCCTTCAGATAGCACTGGCTTTCCTCCTCTGCGTGCTGATAAAGAGGCCCATCCTGACTGGCGTGGTTGGCTCTCTCTTCACTGTGTTTTGGGGCTGTCTGGGCTTCACCGCGTTGTACAGACAGATCCCGTCATCACTGGGATGGGCTTTATGTCTGTTTAGCCCTTTTGCCTTCACTGCTGGGGTGGCTCAGGTAAGAGCACAGCCATCTAGTGACTATTTATTAGAGTTTCAGCATTATTGAGACAGTTTGGTACTTCCTCAAGCTTAATGATCAATCACCCTGAATCTTAAGAAATTATGCTATTGAAAAGTTAAATAAAAAATATTATCGGGACTTCCCTGGCGACCCAGTGGTTAAGACTTCACCTTCCAACGCAGGGGGTGCAGGTTCCATCCCTGGTCGGGGAGCTCGGATCCCACAGGCCTCTCGGCCAAAAAAAGAAAAGCAAAAAGAAAGCATAAAACTTAAGGAATATTGTAATGAGTTCAATAAAGAATTTGAAAATGGTCCACATCCAAAAAAAATCTTTAAAAAAGATCTTATCAGAGTTATCAGACAGATCATTTGTCAACTCTTGGGAAATTTAAATGAGAAAAATAACTGCTCAGGATCTGAGCTGGGCTCAGGGCCAGGCACCAGGAATTAGGCTCAGTTCTGTCACTTCCTGCTGAGTCACCTCGGCCGGGTCACCAGGCTTCTGCAGTTTTTCATTGCTCGTCTGCAAAGTCAGGATGTTGGAATCGAGCTCACAGGGAATTGTGCTGTTATTTACGTATGAGGCTAGAACAATGCGCTGTGAAGCTTAGCTATGGTATTTGTGATCTGTTTTATCTTTATTACCCTTAAAATCAACCTCTTCAAGTCTTCAGTACTTACCTAGTGTTTTAACACATCTGCAACATATGAACACTTGGGATTTTCATACTTCCTTCAAATGGCCTCTCACTTCCCTGCCATCTCTGGGTTTCTCTTCCCAGAATAAATTATTTTTGTTTGCTTTCCCACTTCTCTAAATCCCCTTCCTGAAGATTTCTGATTAATGAATCAATTAAGTTTCGGTTCTTCAATTGTCCTACCTTCTCTTAGAGCATTTCCCACTCGGTGACAATAATTTTATTTGTCAAAAGCAACATTGCTACTCAGAACTTCACGAAGCATTTTTTAAGGAAAAAGAATATTAAAATTAAAATTGTAGTTGCCTATGCAGCATCATTAAAAGACCTTCAGTTTTATCAGTGTGTCTAACTTTGACTGTATTTTATTCTTTGTGGTCTCAGATTTCGCATCAAGAGTATCACGTGAGTGGTGTTGTATTCCCTGATCCCTCTGGGGAGTCATACACAATGATAGTGATCTTCTTCCTTCTGGCATTTGACACTCTGCTCTATTTGACATTAACATTATATTTTGAGCACATTTTGCCTGGTAAGTAATAGTGTGATGTGATTAGAGTTGAATTTAAAGTAATTCTGTGTCTTGAAAGGTTGTTGACCTGTCATTTTAAAAGCATTTCTGATTGCAGAGGAAAGGAAAAACATGCAAAACAGTAGAATTTCCTCATTTTCATCTCACTGTTTAATGATCTGAATGGAACTATTTTGTTGAGACATTTTAATGAAAAACCACTTGCATTTCTGTTGGTTTATATCTTTTATAAAAGTAAGAAGTAAGGAGTGTGTGTGTGTGTGTGTGTGTGTGTGTGTGTGTGTGTGTGTTAACAGGAGAGGAAAGGAGACACCTAAATCAACCATTAGAGAACACTGCTTCTTAGCACTTGAGTTCACAGCCGTAAGATAAGATAGCTCATCACATCACTCCTGCTAATATTTGCCTCTAGTAAACTTGTTCTTCTGCATCTCAAAATACTAACATTTACAGTGCAAAGTTAATGGATAACTTCTTCTCCCTTTTGTGAAAAAAAAATCAGTCTAACGGGAATGCTTTATATAATGTTCTACAAATAAAATAATAAACTCTACAACCAACTTTTAAATAATTATTATAAAACGCAAGTGTAGTCTACACACATAACCCCAGGAACTAATATACCTGTATTCCCTTGGTGTGTGTGCTCAGTCGCGTCTGACAGTTTTGTGACCCTGTGGACTGTAGCCCACCAGGCTCCTCTGTCCATGGGATTCTTCAGGCAAGAGTACTGGAGTGGGTTACCATTTCCTCCTCCGGGGGATCTTCCCGACGCAGGGATCGAACCCAGGTCTCCTGCACTGCAGGCCGATTCTTTACTGTCTGAGCCTCCAGGGAAACCCCTTGGTGGCCCAAACAGTTTAACTGTATGAAAAAAATTTTTCTCCAATACTTCCATCTAGAATTTAATTCCTATTTTAATAGGTAGCATTTCTGTTCTTTCTTATTAAGTCCTCCACGCGTTCATAATTACTATGCCTTTCTTCTCCGAATGAAATGAATTCACGTGAAGATGCGTGTATTTCCCAGTTTTCGTTTCCCCGCTTTTCCCGTTGCTTTTGCACAGCGCAGCTCCCCTTTCTGGCCGGCTCACCTCTAGCTGTTCTCGGCGCAGGTTCATCCTTGAGCCTCTCCTCTTGCCCACATTGAGTTTCTGAAGGCTCATCGCTCCCTCCTTTCTGTCTCTCTCTGCAAAGACCCGTTTTCCAGCTCTGCTTTTCCCTTATGTTTCCTCCACGTCCCCAGCGTCTTTCTTTCCTGCACGCAGCTCCGTGTGCGTCTCCCCCACATCAGTCCCTGTCCTGGCGTGGCCCCTGTGTCTGCTCACAGTGCTGGCTTGCGACAGGGCATGACACGCAGACGCTCTGTGCTGCTTTGGTTCTCCTATGGTCTCTGGAAAAGCCTATTGAATTTCCTCTTCTTGTCACCAGTAAATTCATGTTCCGTGGATATATCATTAAAGTTCCATCTCATTTTATTTTTTCTGATGCTTTAGATCCAGAGCTGCCCTTGCTTTTAACTGTTGCCCTATATTCCCGTTTCTTTATTAGAATATAAGTTCATTTAAATGTCAAATATTTTAATTGATTCTACCATTCATATACAGGGGTATATGGAGGTATGAACTTCACTGGTGGCTCAGTGGTAAAGAATCCACCTGCCCACGCAGGAGATGCAGGTTCGATCCCTGGGTCAGGACGATCCCCTGGAGCCAGAAATGTCATCTCACTCCAGTGTTCTTACCTGGGAAGTCCCATGGAAAGAGGAGCCTGGTGGGCTGCAGTCCATTGGGGTCATAAAGATTTAGACATGACTTAGTGACTAAACAACAAAAATAGCAAAATGGAGCTATATGCAGGGAAAACTGGAGGAAGGCAGTCAAGAAGTACAAAATTCCAGTTATAAATAAGTAGTATCCACGCACAGCATGATGACTGTAGGGAACATGCTGTGTGATATGTAGAAAAGCTGTGAAGAGCATAAATCCTGAGTTCTCATCACAAGGAAAAAAATTTTTTTTCCTTCTTTCATCCTATCTCTATGAGATGAAGGATGTTAGCTGAACCTATTGTGGCCATCATTTCACACTGTTTGTGAATCAAACCATTATGCTGTACTCCCTAAACTTATATAATTATGTATGTCAATTATTTCTCAATAAAACTGGAAAAAATGAATAGAAGTCATTAATGTGTAGAAGAAATTGCCATCAAGCTACACTATGACAGGTGTAGTTCTTCACTGATGCTGTTTGCTTGACTCAACATGGAATCATGTCTTTATGGCTCAGATGAAAATGGCCAGCGGCATTCACCACTGTTTTTCCTGAAGTCTTCCTTTTGGTCGCAACACAAAAACACTCACCATGAAGTCTTTGGGAATGAAATGAATTCTGAGCTCTCCTGTGATGATTCTTTCGAGCCAGTGTCTCCAGAGTTCCACGGAAAAGAAGCCATAAGGTGACTTAACAGTTTATGTGACTTTGTACACATTTAGGTAAAAGTGTGATAAATTAACTTGCCACAAGGACGACCACAAGTCCACTGTTGTGGATGATGTGGTTTTTAAAGATTTATTTATTTGTAATTGCAGGATAACTGCTTTACAATGGTGTGTTGGTCTCTGCCATACATCAGTGTGAATCAGCCACAGGCACACACGTCCCCCACTCCTGAACCTCCCTCCCACCTCGCACGCCATCCCACCCTTCTAGGGTGTCACAGACCAGCAGGTTGAGCTCCAAGTCATGCAGCAAATCCCCGCTGGCTATCCGTCTGTTCTACATAGGATCCTGTGTGTGGTCAGAGCCACTCTCTCCATCTGCCCCACCCCTTCCTTCCCCCAGTGGGGCCACAAGTCTGTTCTCTGCATCTGTGTCTCTGTTGCTGTCCTGCAGATGGGCTCATCAGTGCCATCCTTCTAGATTCCACATATATGCGTTAACATGCAATATTTGTCTTCCTCTTTCTAACTTACTTCACTTTGTATAATAGGCTCTAGATTCGTCTACCTCATTAGAGCTGCCTCAAATGCATTCCTTACAGCTGAGTGATATTCCATTGTATGTATGTACCACCACTTCTTTATCCATTCGGGATGATGTGCTTTCATTCTTTTTAAAATTTTTTTTAATTAGAGTATAATTAGTTTATCATATTGTGATGGGTTTTGCCATACATCAACGTGAATCTGCATTAGTCGATGATGTGTTTTTGGAAGTTCCTTTCTTTCAGATATTTTTGGTTTCATCCTGAAAGACTTCTTCTTAATTAGTGGCTCCATGACTTTCTGGTAAACTCTGAGCTCTCCAAGCCTCACTTCTTCCCAAGAAATGTGTGATGTAATTCCATAGTACAGTGGCTTCTTCTTGAGTCAGTGAGATAATTAAGCAATATGTCTGTTACATAAAAGGAAGTGTGTACATGTCAATTTATTATCCATGCGGGTTTGATATCCATGTACAGATATATAATAGAAGGCTGAGTTCATAAATCTGAAGCTTTGAAGAAAGATCTAAAGACACAGACTTGAGAATGAGAATTTTTGGTAAGAGAGGAAGCAGGAAGAGGGGCTGATACTGTATGGTAACGATCTAAGAATAAGAAAAATAGCTGGTCGGTATAGAGTCCAATTTAAGGAGTCCATAAGGTATGCCCAGAAGAATATTGAGATCGAGATGGAAACCAGAAGTGAACAGAGCTAAGGACAAGAGGACGAGGGTTTGCAATTGTCAAGTCCGTGATGAGGTTTATGAAACAAGGGCTGAAAAGTGACCGCTGGATGCGCTACTTAGGACCTCATGGGTAACTTCATTGAGAATGGCTTCAGAAGCGTGGTGGAGTCCCAGGCTCTGTGTCTTATGCTGGGAATGAAGGTGGGGAAAACAAATGAAACACAGGGCAGAAGCCACTTTTATTTCGATAAATTTGCCCGAGGAAGAGAAGAACCATTGAATAATCAAGAGAGAGGAAGCCTCTCTCCACTGCTCCCCCTCCTTGGCTTCTTCCTGGCTTTCTTCCAACAGTAGCTCCCCTTCATTTGCTAACGCAGCTGGAAGGCATGAAATGCCCGTGGAAATCTCCTTTGGGCCCGGCAGGGGCTTTTGCCCTCCTCTTCCCGTTAGGATGGATCCTCTTACCAGTTTGTGGGAAGCGGGTCCCACCTCCACCCCCTCGCTCAACCGGTGTCACCCCGTGCTCCTGAGAACTCCGACAATAAATCCCTCCTGTGGGGAAGGTTACGGTCAATCATGAGCGGTAGTGTTGGCCGGTGGCGTCATCTGCGTCATCAGAAACTGTAATCACCTCATAGTCTTCAATCTTCTTTCAGAATCAGAAATCTTAGAAAAGAATATAAAGGAAAACCTGAAAAAGTAGAAGCATTGCAAGGTAAAGAGAACAACTCCTTATTTTGATGTTTCTAATTTTAAATGTTTTTCATTTCTTGAAAATACAAATAGTCATAATGGAAAATTAGAGAATGAATATAGATAAAAGGAAAGGTTTTTTTTTTTTAATTTCTACTGTGAGGCATAATCACTAATGCATATTTTTCTGTGTATGGATGAGACAGTTTAAGAAATGGGATTGTACTAAATATGCAAGTGTGTAATCTTTGACGCTAGCTTGGAGCATCACCAGATTTGTTGGTGTTAATATTTTCATAGGGCTTTTCATCATCTGTTTTGGGCTGTGCTTTGCTTTATTTTTGATTCTCTCACAATTTAACCCCACGATTTACATTTTCAGAGAGTCTCAACAATTCTGGGATGCTTATAGAACTCTTTGCTGCTTCCCAGTGGAGTTAGATAATTTCTCAAATGTTAAAACACTGTCAAGTCATAAGCATGCGTGTATGAAGATGCCTGTGACACGGGCTGGATCCCAGCAGCCCTCTCTGAGACCACGCCCACACTTGGGATATGGGTCAGAAGCTGACTGGTGCCAGGGAAGCTTGAGCACCCTGTCCTTACCGACCCCCTTGCCTGCTAAGATAGAGTAAACAGCATACGCCACTCCTTTGTCTCTGTATCTGGCTCTGGGACCCTCAGTGAGACTGCTTTCTAGTAGAAATGGAGACTTGCCTTTGTCCAGGAAGTATTAATACATACTCTGCTTCCTCTGTTTTTGTCCTCATATCTGTGGCTATGTTCTCTAATATTAACTGTATATATCCTTTGACATTCAAAGTATTTGTGGTAGGGAGGAAAGTGGGGATTTATATTTCCAGTCTTGATCTAATTTCTTCAGAGGAAGTGAGGCTTTGTCTTCATAAATAGACACAAGTAGATATATAATTGTAAACGTCATATTAAAATACAGTGAAATGCAATGGAGTGCGGAGGCACACTTTACTGTTTCAGTGTTGTTTTCTTTAAGGCCCACTTCATTGGAGTATTATCCAAAGTCTAACCTTCAGATTTTATCCGGAAACAGGCATATGTCTTGACGTCTATGAAGGCCAGCTCACGGCGATTCTTGGCCACAGCGGAGCTGGCAAATCCTCGCTGCTGAGCATCCTTGGCGGCTGGTCTGCTTGCACTGAAGGTGAGAAGAGAATGTTACAAACCAAGGTGGCTGCTGAACAGCTTCCTCAGTCTGGTTATGTGAAAGAAAAACGTTTCTCAGAAAGAGGCTTTTTGCAAAGTTGAGCCATTTAAAATGGGAAATATTTATTTCGTGTTTACGTAAACTAAAATGCTTGTATCTCTTTTTCACTATTATTTGTCATTCCGTGTATATTTTGCATTGCTTTGGACAGTGGTATTTATGTCAAGAATAATCTGCATCTTTTCAATGTATTAATTACATAGCTATAAAATGGGAGTTTCTTCAGTGAATATCCTATATTATCACTCTGCATAGAGTTAATATCCTGGTGTTAAAGACTTACATTTTTTTATCCATAGGATCTGCCACTATTTACAACACCCAACTCTCTGAAATAATAAACATGGAAGAAATCAGAAATTACACTGGATTTTGTCCACAATTTAATATCTACTTCGATTTTCTTACTGTGAGAGAAAACCTCAGGCTATTTGCTAAAATAAAAGGGATTCCACCGAAAGAAGTGGAACAAGAGGTAGATGAACATATTAGAATTGATGACTTTGGAAATAATTTACTTAGTTTGCTCCTGATCATACTTTTGTTCAACTATTACTTTACTCTTTCATAAATAAAACTTAATCAATGAAGTTCTAGAATAAATTCCTTCTAACTATTAGCAAATTAAGACTGCTTCGGGTAAAATGTTTTCTATTAATGTAGTTTTTTTGATAGGTAAAAGGCATTATGATGGAATTAGACATGCACAATATTCAAGATGTCATCGCTAAAGAGTTAAGTGGTGGACAGAAGAGAAAACTCACATTTGGGATTGCCATTTTAGGAGATCCTCAGGTAAGAGATAAAAATATCTTTGAGTTGAATCTGGATTGAAGGATGTAAAATGATTGTTAAAGTCCAGACTGCACTTTAGTTGCCAAACGTGAGAGTAAATTTATAATAAAGGGCCACGCGAGCCTGTTAGGGATCCGATGAAGGACTCTGTTTGAACGCAGATGTCATACTGGGTTCCGTGTTGTTTTCGGAAGAGCCTCTCTCTAAACAGAAGGTGCTTTCGCGTGCTCTCCACTGCAGGTTTTGCTCCTGGACGAGCCAACTGCTGGACTGGATCCTTTCTCAAGGCACCTCGTGTGGAACTTCCTGAAGGAGCGGAAAACTAACCACACGATCCTTTTTAGTACGCAGTTCATGGACGAGGCTGACATCCTGGCTGGTGAGTCTTGGGTTCTTTATACTGACTCGGTATTCAAGGGCTGAATACGAGAGAGATTCTCTCTAACGTCTGTTGGAAAGAAGAGAGTCTCATTTGCCGTGCATCTGAGAAAGGGCATCTGAAAGTGGCACTTGGCGTCCAGGCATTCTGACCCCCGTGAGTTCTCAGACTCACGCTTTATGTATCCTCCTGTCTGTAACTTTCTGGGCTGTTTATATTAATCACAAGTGCATATTTTTAAAAATTTGAAATGCCAGTGTTACTTTTTATGTGTGTGTGTGCATGCTAAGTCGGTTCAGTCGTGTCCGACTCTTTGCAGCCCCATGGACTGTAGCCCGCCAGGCTCCTCTCTCCATGGGATTCTCCAGGCAAGAACACTGGAGTGGGTTGCCACGCCCTCCTCCAGGGGATTTCCCTGACCCAGGGATCAAATCCACATCTCCTGTACTGGCGGGCAGGTTCTTTACTACTAGCACCACCTGGGAAGCTGTATTGTGTATGCGTGTGTGTGTGTGTGTGTGTGTATACAAAAATATGTGGCTTCCCACTGAAGTGACTTAGCACATGCACATACAAAAATATATATTTTTTGTTGAGTAGAAAGGAATGTTTAGCTGGGAAAAACTCTATTTTAAATTTGCAGTCCTTTGTGCCCTTCTAGGGAGATCCTTTCTTTACTGAATGAGGTGTCGGGTGTGAAGTTTGGAGAATTAGAGAGACAGCAAACGTTTTGCCTCGGAAATCTTGGCAGGTGGGGAGGACGGTTTCAGTGAGGCCAGAGATCATGTAGAGAAGGAATCTGGGGAAAATGAGGTCAGAAAGGGTCTCAGGGAAGGGAGAGAAACTTTTGCTGCTGATGTGCCTTGTAAGAGTATCCGAAGTTTCCCACATGAAATCAAGGTTGGATGCACTTTATCTCTTGTGTCAATTGTCTCCTGCCTCAAAACTGCTGTCACAAGCCATCTCGAAGCTCGGTGCCCTAAATCAATAGGCATTCACTTGGCCTGTGTGTTGCAGAGTTGGCAGTTCAGCTGGTGGTTGAATGGCCATTGGCTTTCGCTGTTGTTGCCGCTTAGTCGTGCCCAACTGTTTGCGACCCCATGGCCTGCAGCACACCCGGCTTCCATCCTCCGCTATCTCCTGGAGTTTGCTCATATTCATGTCCATTGAGTCAGTGATGCCATCCAACCATCTCATCCTCTGTCGTCCCCTTCTCCTTCTGCCCTCAATCTTTCCCAGCATCAGAGTCTTTTCCAATGGGGGGGCTCTTTGCATCAGGTGGCCAAAGTTTTGGAGTTTCATCTTCAGTATCAGTCCTTTTAGTGAGTATTTAGGGTGGATTTCCTTTGCGAGGGTGACTTAGGTAACTCAGCCCCCTGAAGGTGTATTACGTCTTCTAGGAGGCATGGTCCTGCTCCCCCTGAAGGTGTATTACGTCTTCTAGGAGGCATGGTCCTGCTCCCCCTGAAGGTGTATTACATCTTCTAGGAGGCATGGTCCTGCTCCCCCTGAAGGTGTATTACATCTTCTAGGAGGCATGGTCCTGCTCCCCCTGAAGGTGTATTACGTCTTCTAGGAGGCATGGTCCTGCTCCCCCTGAAGGTGTATTACGTCTTCTAGGAGGCATGGTCCTGCTCCCCCTGAAGGTGTATTACGTCTTCTAGGAGGCATGGTCCAAGCAGGTTCTCGTGGTGTTGATTGAGCCTTGAAAGTGCAAGACCCAATGCATCAGCCCATCTCAAGCCTCTGTGTGCCCAGGTCAGCACTGTCAGTCCCAGGGTAGAGACTGGTGTCAAGTAGGAGCATCTAGGAACCCTAGTTACCGAGGTTGCATTCATCCTGAAAAATCCAGCCAGTTTTGGTCTCCAGAAAGAATGTTCTATACAAGCAGTTTACAAAATTTACTCTTTCTCTCTTTCTACTCAGATAGGAAAGTGTTTCTGTCTAACGGGAAACTCAGATGCGCAGGGTCGTCTCTGTTCCTGAAGCGGAAATGGGGTATTGGATATCACTTGAGGTAACGTATTCTGGGTGTGATTGTTGTTGATAAGACTGTATCCACATGAGGGGTGACCATATTGTAATTCCATGTAATCTTTAGAACTGTAAGAAAAGTCAGCTTCATTTGGGGAGAGGATTGATTTACAATAGACACTACGAAATATCTTGTTAACATTTTCTTATTGGTTACACCTTGGTTTTAAGCATGAAAATTTCTAAAAATGTCTGTATCTTTCAATACAACATTTTTGGCAATATTTATATAGGAAAAATCTGCAGTTGTGTCCGCCTAAAAGCAGTCGATCATTTTTAATAAAACGGTTTGTCCTGAAAGTCTAAAATTGTATTCCAAATCCACTTCCTAGAATGTCAGAACCGGTTACTGATGTTAGCAGGGTATGCCTGTAATATATACAGACTGTTTAACCAAAAACTGTCTTTTAGTGAGCAGTCATATTGGAGAAGAACTTGAAGGACTCATGCTTCTTTTGAAAATTTAGTTTACACAGGAATGAAAGGTGCAATACGGAGAGAATCACATCCCTCATCACACAGCACATCTCAGATGCCAAGTTAACAGCAGAAAATGAAGAAAAACTTGTGTATACTTTGCCTCTGGAGAGAACAGACAAGTTTCCAGGTAACAGACTGTGTGACCACATAGAGTACAGCCCCTGGCCCACGATGATGCTGACTGCATTTTCTGCGGCTCTCCAAGTCCTGCTCTGAAGCTTCTACATGAAAGTATCCAGAAGTACTCTCCCTCCCATTTCCAATGTAATGAAGTGTGTTACTTGGACATGGTTTTGATGAGAGAGCAACTAAGTTTCCCTGAATGTAGTCCACTGAGAAACTCGGGTTTGCTCTCTTCATCAACATTAAACGAAGCTTTGACATATATCTTTCCTGAATCAGCAGAAACCTTTCATTTCTGTTTGAGATACAGGCTCAATAAACCTTATTTTTAAAACATTTACAAGCAGGTCTATAGTTTCTTGGTAAATTATAATTTTAATTATGAATGTAAGATACTGATTATAAAAAAATTTGGAAAGTACAAAGAAGAAAATTCAGTTTATTCCATGCCGCCTGAATTTTTATTTTGAAGTTTTTTGAGTTTTTAAATAGACATACAGATATAAACACACACATGGCCATAGAAATGCAGGAGATTTTAAAGTTTATGAAACTATAATAGAGATGTAAAATAACAAAAATGATTTGAAGGACAAGAGAACACCTTATGGGAATGTTTTCTTGAATTGCTGGCATCTCTAATGTGAAAATATTTTCAGATTTATCTATCCTGAGTAATTGTTAGCAATTAGTATTTTAGTGTACTCTTTACCAATAATAATTGCATTGTTTTGTTACTTTGCTTTTTAGATCTTTGCAGAGACCTTGAAAACTCTTCTGACCAGGGCATAATGAATTTTGGTGTTTCCATGACAACTCTAAATGAAGTATTCTTGAACCTAAAAGGCAGATCAGCAATTAATGGGCCAGGTATAAAAATGTGTGTCTAGCAGGAAATTAAGGAAAAAGAAAATGACCATGTGTTAATTTATATTTATAGATTTTTCTGTGGAATTCTAACTAGAAGGTGAATTAGGCATAAAGGGGGCCATCCACCTTTTAAGGTATCGTAAATGTTTTATGGTAAGGTCATTAGGCTTGGGGCCAGACCAGTCTCCTTGTGACGCTGTGTGCCCCCCGTCGGGTCTAACCTCTTCCCTCTGCAGTGCCCACCACTATCCCTCAGTAGCTCTCTGCTAACGTCCTAAATCCAGGTTTGTCTCTTTCTTGCCATTCCCTGTAAGAATGTTCTCTTGCCTAGCTAACCAACTCATTCTAATTAACATATTCATGGCAGATAATTAAATAAGATGTTATCTTCTCTTACTTTATAGTAATACTAATTTGAAGAATTTAGAAGCCTACTATGTGCCAGACATAATGCTCAACTGTTGGATTCTGTTGGGTTTTTTTTAAACCTGATTTTATTTTTATTATTTTAAAGTATTTATTTATCGATGGCTGCACGGGGTCTTTTTTGCTGTGTGTGGGCTTTCTCTAGTTGTGGAGAGAGGGGCCTGCTCTCCAGCTGTGGGGCACGGGCTTCTTCTTGTGGCAGCTTCCCTTGTTGCAAAGCATGGGCTTTGGGGCACACAGGCTTGATTGCCCCAAAGCTTGTGGGATCTTCTCAGATTGGGGATCGAACCCGTGTTCTCTGCATTCCAAGGCAGAGTCTTAATCACTGGCCCACCGGGAAAACCCAGGATTCTGTTGTTCTTAATCCCCATAAGTTATTTTATTTATATTATGACGTAGGTGAGAAAGTGAGATTTACACATCTGAGTGATTAGCCGCAGTCATACGGCTCACGTGTGGTGTGGGTGGGACTCAAACAGGGGATCTTCATGGACTTTCTCTTACTTAACACCACGGTGTCTTGAAAAAGTTACTGAATGTCAACTGTCGGTTATAAACTGATCCTCTGGAGGAGACGAAGGAAGGAGAAGAATTTTCAGGAAATTCGGCTGTAGACATTTATCATGGTGTTTTTGCGTAAGACACGCTCTGCACAGATCCCTCAGTGAAGAGCTTTCTCTACAGATACGAATGAAGTCATGCACTCAAGACGCCTAACCCATGCCCTCAAACTGACTCCCTCCCTCCCCGAAACTGCATCCATTACATTTGTTTGAAGGAAAGATTTGAATGTAAAAGTTGTAGCTATCAGCAGTCGATGTGTTAGAAGTGTTGTTTCAAATAGTCTAACATCATTTCTCAAAGTTTCTAAAGAGAAAATGTAAGTAAAGTAACCTCTTGTAATAGTTGATCACATGGTTACAGATCCCGGTGTCGGGGGCCTGGCGGAAATCGACGTGACCCGAGACCCTGGAGCGGAGTCTGAAGCCCAGCAGGCTCTTGGTGCCCTTCCGGAAGTGAAACAGGCCGCCAGCTCTGCAGCTCTGTGGAGACGCCAAGTCTGTGCGGTGGCGAGACTCCGCTTCTTAAAGCTGAGGAATGAGAGGAAGATTTTCCTGTCCTTGTGAGTATCGCACTTTTTAAGAAATTTTTTTGTTTTGTTATTTTTAAAATATTTACTCACTTATTCTCGTCTGCGTGCGGTCCTGGCTGCAGGGCGCGGTCTCTCTCTGGGGCGTGCTGGCGTCTCTCCAGCTGCAGTGCTCAGGCTTAGTTGCTCCAAGGCACGTGGGATCTTAGTTCCCCGACCCGGGATTGAACCCGTGTCCTCTGCATTGGAAGGTTGGTTCTTAATCACTGGACCACCAGAGAAGCCCTTATCAGACTCTTCAAGTCTTTAGTCCATATATGCACGCTGCTGCTGCTGCTAAGTCGCTTCAGTCGTGTCCAACTCTGTGCAACCCCAGAGACGGCAGCCCACCAGGCTCCCCCGTCCCTGAGATTCTCCAGGCAAGAACACTGGAGTGGGTTGCCATTTCCTTCTCCAATGCATGAAAGTGAAAAGTGAAAGTGAAGTCGCTCAGTCGTGCCCGACTCTTAGCGACCCCATGGACTGCAGCCCACCAGGCTCCTTTATCCATGGGATTTTCCAGGCAAGAGTACTGGAGTGGGGTGCCGTTGCCTTCTACCCATATATGCATAAAAGGTCCCAATGTCAAGAAAATACATCTACTGATTTCTTCATTCATGTAATAGGTTTGTTTTGAGTGTCTGCAGTAATGTCCTGCGGTAGTTAAATACCACTGAAAAGGCCTTGAGACGGACGATCTTGTCAGGGAGAAAAGCACCAATCAAGTAACTACCCAATAACCATGCTGTTTGTTCAGTACACCACAAATCTTTACTGAAGCCTGTAAACTGTTCTACATACCTTGATTGAGATCTGTACCCTTCTAATAGTGTTTACCTTCTGATTGGGGGAAAAGGTAAAAAATGATAAATATAAAAACTGAATACATTATATAGTAGCTTATACAAAGTAGAGTAGACCAAGAAGCTGGGGAGGGAGCTAGGGTTCATTCTCGACAGGTGGGTCAGTGTTGGTCTCATTGAAATGCTCACCTTTGAGCCAAGACTAGAGAACAGGAAAGGATTAGCAGACAAGTGGTGGAGGATGATGGCTCAGAACCAAAAGCCTCTGTTTTATTTGGCAAAAGGGAAGTCCTTCAGGTTTTACGAAGAGAAAGCCTGAAAGTAGATAACGCTTGTCAGGTGCTTGACCACAGAGGGAATTTCTACTGTTCTTTCTATGATCAGTAGCTGAAGGGAGACTGCAGTCAGAAGGAAATTTCATTATTTCTTTATGAAGACAGAGAGAACATGCTTTAGTGATGATGGGAATGAGCCAGTAGCAGGGACGTCACGGAGGATGAAGGAAAGATGAACTCAGTGTGGGAGGTCCCAGGAGTGGGGTGGAGCAGGCCCAGAGGAGCACTGAGGCCGGCCTGTGATGCTAGCAGAGGCTGGTGATACCTGAGGGGTGGAATGGGACCTCGGCGCGTCCTTGGATCTGTCTTCTTTCTCATTGATAAGACCGGAGGGGAATCCTCTCTGGTGGACTTTGTTGTTCTTTCTCTAGAAGCCGAGAGGCTGATAGAGTCTGAGGTCTGATAGGGAGGAGATTACTGAAAAGAGTGGACGCACATACTTGCTAGTGAAACAGAAAGACGGCTTGGAAGTGTTTTACTTACGGTTGTTGGAGTGAGTTCTAGGATCTGAAGCTGGCGTATTCAGTGCTGCATGTAGGTTCATCAAAGTTAAGATACATGTCAAGTAACAGCGGACAGAAGGTCAAGTGTCACTTGAAATCGTGCTCATGGTGCACTTGGAGACACAGCGTGAAGCACGGCTCCTTGCCCTCCAGAACTCTCGAGACAGGCCCTCTGATTCCATCACACTTTTCTATATCGGATAAATCTTTATTATGTTGAATTGGTCCATAGTGGTTTTCAGGTCTACTGTTAATATATCCTAGTTTGCTGTCTATTCTGTTCGTTTTTTGAGACTTTTAATGCTGAAACCCCAGCTAAAAATCTTAATTTATCTAGTTAAAAAGTAACTGTAATGTATAGTGGAGCTATATGTCACGTTGTATTTTCCAAATCTCCTGTAAATGTGTTGTCATACTTTTATAATATAAAAAGTAAAAATGAAAGAAGAATGAAGCAACAAGAGTAAAGAGATATTTTAAAAGCACCCCCTAGGTAGGCTGTCTGAGGTCCCGCAGACTCTCCCACGCGTCCTGGTCAGCCAGCACGCCCGCGGAGGAACCCTCCGGACCTCACCTCCTCCTCTGGTCCTCCGTCCCCCTCGGACGCCTGGCAACGTGATACAATCATGCTAAAATGTGGGCCCACTTTCAGATTAATCCCACTCTGGGTTTCATTTTGTGTAACTACATGGCATATCTGCGTGTTGGATTTCCATAGGTTGGCCTTTAAAGAGCGTGTCTGTGACTTAATCAGAGGGAACGTGTTTTAGACTCACGGTTTCATTTTCTCTGACTTAGGTTAGTGGTGTTCGGAATTGCCTTAATCCCCACTGTCTGCGAGAAGATCGTGTATTCAGTGTATTTTCATGATCATCGCTGGGAGTTTTCACCCGGAATGTACTTCCTTTCTCTGGAACAGCTCCCTCAACCTCCTCTGACCAACCTGTTGATCATCAACAATACAGGTGAGCGGCAGGCCTTCAGTGTAGCCTCAGTGAGCTTTTTTTTGGCTATGCCATGCAGCTTGTGGGATCTTAGTTCCCTGGCCAGGGATTGAACCCACACCTTCAGCAGTGCGAGCGTGGAGTCCAAACCACTGGCCCACCAAGAAGGCTGTAGTCTTCAGTTTTCACTGTCAAAGAACTTTGAGGAGGGCAAAGTTGAGAGGCAGACAAATCTGTCTTGACAACAACACGAGGGGCGGAAGCAGGGCCTGTCTAGCCTGCCTCATCTTCAGGTTGAGGAAACTGAAGGACTTGTTTTCGAATCAAGAGAAATAGTGGTAGAATGGAGAACACCAAGCTTGCTTGATTCTGCGCCGGTCTCGTGACTCGGTCACCAGGGCTGTAAGCGTCGTGCTGGGGTACCCTGGTCCCCTCGTCTGGGTCCTGAGCGGGGATTTTGTGTGTATTTTGTAATTACAGACATTGCAGAGTTCTGGAAAGTCTGTAACATTCACTAATAAAAAGTTTTATTTCCGTGAGAATCACAGATTTCTCAGGAAATAACTAAGAATTGCAAGAGAAGTGAACACTTTCTGGAGAGGGTCGAGAGCGTGGGCTGCAGTCTTAGGTCCCAGCATCAGAGAGCGCTTCCTGAGCTGGGAGCGTGACGGGGGCTCTGCCGGGGCAGGGCACCATTCCTTCACAGAAGACGAAACCGTTATCCTAAAGCCTTGACACTGACCTTCCTGCTCTCGTGCTGCCTTCTTCACGGGCTTCTTCAGGATCCAGTATTGAAGACGCTGTGCAGTCCCTGAAGCATCAGAATCTAGTTCTGGAAGTAGATGATGCTAGAAATAGAAACGGCTCAGACGACCCTTCCTACAACGGAGCCATCATCGTGTCTGGTGGCCACAGGGTACGTTTGCCTCCGTGGACTTTTTTAAAAAGATTGTCAAACCAAATTTTATTTTTCAATAGATTTTAAGTGGGAAGGAAAAAAGATCTGCTTCTGTTTACCACTAAGTACCTTTGTCTAAAAGACATACACATTCAACAATTCAAATTATAATTCCAAGGGAAAGAATATATCTGAATCTTTTTTTTTTTTTGCCTCCATGGACTTTTATCATGCATGGCTTTTTGCCACATCCAAATACTTGTAAATCATAGAAAAGCAGCTCAATTATTCTATAATCAATACAACTTGAACACTGCTTTGCTGCTTTTAGAAGAAGGTATGAAATTTTAATCCTCTACAGGGCACAGTTTCCACCTTCTTTACTTCTTAATAGGATCATTTTTAATTAATAAATTTTATTATTATTATTAATAAAGTTGTTTAAAATTACTTTATTCATTATAAAAGCAAAGTGTCTTTTGAGGACACTATGGATGAGCCTGGAGGGCATTATGGTAGGTGAAATAAACCAAACAGAAAAAGACAAATGCTGCATATGGTACGACCTAGAAGTGGAATCTTAAAAAAAAAAAAGACCGTCAAGCTCATAGAACAGAGAGTAGAAAGTGGCGGCTAGGGGCAGGTGGGGGAGTAGGACGGCGTTGGTAAAAGGGCAGAGGCTTTTAGCTATAGGATAAATAAGATCTGAGCTTTAATGTGAGTTTGTGACTGTAGCTGCTAACAGTGTATGGTGTGATTAAAATTTGCTAAGGGAAGAATTTAAATGTTTTATACATGTATGAGATACTTCCCTGGTGGCTCAGACGGTAAAGCGTCTGCCTACAATGCAGGAGACCCGAATTCAATCCCTGGGTCGGGAAGATCTCCTGGAGAAGGGAATGGCAACCCACTCCAGTATTCTTGCCCCCCCAACAAAAAGAAATACACACAAACACACACACACACACATATACATGTGCGGTATGGATGTGTTAGTTAACTTGATGGGAGGAATCCTTTCACAGTTATATGGGTATCAAGTTGCCATGATGTACACATTATTTATTGGCAGAACTGCGTGGCTTAAGGGATCTTAGTTCCCCAACTAGGGATTGAACCTGGGCCACAGCGAGGAGAGCACCAAGTTCTAACCACTAGACCACCAGGGAATTCTCACTGCGATGCACACTTCAAGTGTTTTAAATAACTTCAGTTTTATTTGCCAGTTATACCTCAATAAGGCTTCCTTGATAGCTCAGCTGGTAAAGAATCTGCCTGCCATGCGGGAGACCTGGGTTCGATTCCTGAGTTGGGAAGATCCCCTGGAGAAGGGAATGGCTACCCTCTCTCAGGCCTGGAGAATTCCATGGACCGTATAGTCCCTGGGGTCACAAAGAGTCGGACACAAGTGAGCGACTTTCACTATACCTCAATAAGGCAGAAAAAAGCAATACTGTTTAATAGATTAATTCAAACGTTACTGGAGTATGTCGCATAGAAGGTAAAATTCTCTTCATAATTCCATTCGTTTTTCTGAATTATATTCATATTAATGCATTTAGTAATTATCTTCTACACTCTTTCCTTTATAAAAACACAACTCACTATATCTAGAATGATCTCATGTTCAGAAACATATTTTCTAAATTGAAATCGTATTAGACAAGTCCTACGACTTTCCTTGTCACATAGAATCTAGATCTTTGACATCTTTCCATGTTCGTGAATGTCCATTTATTTCATGTATAGAATAAGTCACTTGAATTACAAAAATAAGGCAGTCTTGTACCAATTCCAGTAGGGAGAAGTGTCAAGGAAAAGCTAATTGTCTCCCTATCCTAATTCCACCCCGACAGTTTACAGACTCTGCAATAAGGAGATTTACTCTAAGAATTGAGAGTGTATATTTGCGTTCCTTTTTTTTTTTTTTTAAAGGATTACAGATTTTCAGTTGCATGCAATACCAAGAGGATGAACTGTTTTCCTGTTCTCATTGGGATTGTTAGCAATGCCCTGCTTGGAATCTTTAATGTCACAGAGCTTATTAAGACGGAGAGAAGCACGTTTCCGCCTGTAAGTAGAGGGGTAACTTCTCTGAGAGGCAGTTCAGCTGCCTAGGGCTTCCTCAGCTGAGGAAGGGGCAGGGGCGCCAGAGCCTGTACCTGAGCATGCAGCCTGCTCCCTGCGAGCCCTCCTGCTCCCTGGGCCTCTCCTCTAAGAGCGGGACATCCTCACACCTCCTGTGAAGCTGTGAGGGTCAGGTGAATTTATTAGGCACCTGCCACAGAGCCTGGCATGTACCGTCTTCATTCCTTCTGCAAGTGTTTCTTGAGTGTCTGCCAGGACCGGCTGCTTCTAGATGCTGGAGATACAGCGTACACGGCACAGGAAAAAAAAAAATCCATCTTAGGAGGGACTTACATTTTGCAAGGGGAGAGTAAGCATTCGATACATGCTTGCCATTATTCTGAAAGATAAAGAGTTTTTCAGCTCACTTAATGTTTAGCAGAGACATTACTTTGCCAACAAAGGTCCATCTAGTCAAGGCTATGGTTTTTCCTGTGGTCATGTATGGGTGTGAGAGTTGGACTGTGAAGAAGGCTGAGCACTGAAGAATTGATGCTTTTGAACTGTGGTGTTGGAGAAGACTCTTGAGAGTCCCTTGGACTGCAAGGAGATCCAACCAGTCCATCCTAAAGGAGATCAGTCCTGGGTGTTCATTGGAAGGACTGATGCTGAAGCTGAAACTCCAGTACTTTGGCCACCTCATGGAAGAGCTGCCTCATTGGAAAAGACTCTGATGCTGTGAGGGGTTGGGGGCAGGAGGAGAAGGGGATGACAGAGGATGAGAAGGCTGGATGGCATCACCAACTCGATGGACGTGAGTTTGAGTGAACTCTGGGAGTTGGTGATGGACAGGGAGGCCTGGCATGCTGCGATTCATGGGGTCGCAAACTGTCGGACACGACTGAGCAACTGAACTGAACTGAATGTTTAGCTTCATTACCATTTTTAAAATGTTTATGGGAAAACGTAAATGTATAATAGAATTCTAGTAAGTCGAATGTTCCCTATTGTTTTCGACCCTTTAAGTGGCTCTGTTTCTCCATTCATTTGCCACACTTAATACGCTATCATGCTCTATCACGGGCCCCACTCTTGCAGTCTAAAATTGTGTCTGGTTAGAAATTACAGCCAGCTCCCTAAGACATAGAACCTGAAAGGGCCAAGATCCTAAACGACATGGAGACGTCTAAAATGACAGAGAACTGTTAAAGAGTCATATTAGTAATTTGAGCTTTCTTTGGTTCATAGTCTGGAATAGCTTTTTATACTTCTTAGGTACCCAATACATAGTTTCTGAAATTAATGAATGAACAGATTTTCTTGGAAAACCTAGAACACCCAGAGAAGCCTCCAACCCAAATTCTTCATCTTATGTCAGATTTCCCTGGGGGATTTACTGAGCATTTCATAGTTGCTGATTAAAGCAAGTGTGGAATGTGTGGTCCAACCCTGAAATTACGATTCTTTTTACAATTTCAGTGTTCTCTCTGTCGCTTTATATATTACAGTGTCCTTTGGGGTCTTGGTTGTTTTGTCTTTTGTATCTTGTGGAGTGCAGTGCAACTTTTAATCACACATGATTTTAATAACCACTTCTCAGCCTCCAAATGTTTCCTAACACAAGTGTTTGATTATGGTAGATATGGAGCTAGTGGTAAAGAACCTTCCTGCCAGTGCAGGAGACATAAGAGACACAGGTTCGATTCCTGCCTCGGGAAGATCCCCTGGAGGAGGAAATGACAACCCACTCCAGTATTCTCGCCTGGAGAATCCCATGGACAGATGAGCCTGGAGGGCTACAGCCCATGGGGTCGTATAAGAGCCGGACATGACTGAAATGACTTAGTCTTCACGCACCAGATCCAAATATGCAAAAGAAACTGTTGTCTGTCTTTTTAACACAGGCGTATAAAATTCAGATTTTAAATTTCTTTTCAAATCGTGCAGTTCCTGGGAATGGAACCTGCCTTTAAGGGTAACAAACATGTTTGCTCTTTGTTTGCTTCTTAAATCAGGTATATCCTTCCATTTGGACATTTTCACCTTTTCCCTAAATGTATTTGATCCTTGTGTTTGATTGTGTGATTGGTAACAAGCGCAGTAGCTTACGGATGTGTTTGGAACTTGCAGGATAACCCAAGATGGGGAATGGGCCTTTTGGATTTTCTTTTGTTGCTCGTCGTAAACTGCCTTTCTCCTTACATTGGAATGAGCAGCGTCAGTGATTACAAAGTAAGAAGCTGGGTGAGGGGAGGGGGCGCATGGAGGGTGGGCAGAGGAGGAGAGACGATTCCCTCTGACTTCAGTAAGCTGGAATTTTATTGTCTTAGATGAGAAAATGTTTACACATGAATTGTATTACTCTAATCTAAGTATGCATTTTATTAAATGGTTCATCGTGATGTCAAAGAGGTGAGAAAGTTCATGACTGACCACAGTAAAGTAAAGTAAAGTAACCTTGGTTTTAAAGGGACTCACCCTAGGGACTTTGCTGGTGGCCCAGCGGCTAAGACTCTGCACTCCCAATATAGGGGGCCCAGGTTCAATCCCTGATCAGGGAACTGGATCCCACATGTTGGAGCTAAGAGCTCGCATGCTGCAACCAAGACCCAGCACAGCCAAATACATACATATTTTTAACAAGGGAATCGCTTCACATCAACTTCAGAGGTGAAAATGCACTACTTTTTGACTTGTGTAGTTAATCTACAATTCTAAAGGGAATTGTTTAGTGTGAAATATAAGATATGCCACATTTCCTAATTTTTGACTCCATTCTTGTAAAGGGGGCACAGGTCAGACGCTTCCTGCAGGGCCAGTGGTGACCCCATCCTCTCGCCCCAGCAGGATGGCAGGGATTTTGGAAAATGCTCTTTCTGGCCACGTGCCATCTGTGCTCAGTCGTGCCTGACTATTTGCGACCCCATGGACTGTGGTCTGCCGTGGTCCTCGGTCCATGGGGTTTCCCAGGCAAGCACAGTGGAGTGGGCTGTCCTTTCCTCCTCCAGGGGATCTTCCCCACCCAGGGCCCAAACCTGCATCTCTGGCATTGGCAGGTGGATTCTTTACCGCTAGCCCCACCTGGGAGACATGCTATTTTCTCTGGGATAGTGTGAGTGTCTTAGTTGTCCTGTGGCTTGCCTTCTAAACCCAGGCTAGCAAATTCCTGAAGGCAGATTTGCTATATAAAAGAACATGGACTTTTCACCAAAAAAAGTAGCTGCTGCAGCATACTACTTCTAAAATTTTACTAAAAATTAACATTTTCACAGAAACAAAATACCTCTTCTACCCACGATCTTGGCCTCACCCGTATCCCTTCTGTTTCTTCACCAGCAAAAAGCCCAATCTCAGTTACGGATCTCAGGCCTCTGTCCTTCAGCATACTGGTGTGGACAGGCCCTGGTGGACATCCCATTTTATTTCGGAATTCTTGTTTCGATACATTTAATGTACTACATATTTTTGGAATCCACAATTGTACTACAATTCATGTTTGCTCTGGTAAGTGGTCATTTTCCCCCAAACTCCCCAAATATAATAATAGAATCAAAACAAAAAAATTCGTTTTCGTTAACACTTTGTCCTTAACAAAAGGCATGTGCAAGAAAATTGCCTTTGACAGCTTTGGGATCTGGGATCCGATCCTCTGCCTGCCCCTCACCCTGTCCGTGACCCTGTCTCTAACCTTGCTGTTAATCTTGTGTGGTCAGGTGGTTTGCGTGGCCGGCTGTGCGGCGTGTCTCATACTCCTCACGTACGTGATTTCATTCCTCTTTCCCAGGGGAAGGAAAAATAACGGCTTTTGGTCCCTCAGCTTTTTTCTCGTAAGTATCTGAAAATGCACACACATACGTATTTATATGAAGTTTTCCTGAAGTTCCTTTTCTAAAACTGGAGAGTTAGGCATAAATACTTAGGAGGAAGTGGAACTACTTCTTTCGCACTTTGGCCCTGCTCATGGTTTAAGGTTTCAGTTCATTTTCTTCTTTTTTTTCCTTTTTTTCTGTTCTCAAAAGTCTCTTTGGCACTTCTGTTTCTTTGGAAAGAGATGAAACAGCTATAGAAATCCTGACGTGTCCTAGCTGAAAGGCTAGATCACTGGGGTCAATTCCCTCATTTGATAGAGTGGGAGAAACTTTAAAGGATTAGACCTGAGCCCGAGCCTCTCAACTCAGGGAGGTTTCCTCCTTCCTTTATTAATAATAAAAAAAAAAAAAATTGTGCTAGGTGGCCATATTGACTAATAACATAAGCAAACAAGTAAACAGAGAAAAGTTTTATTAAGAAATAAAATTATTAGCCACGTCAGGCATATTCTGCTCTGCCTCCTCCCCCAGGCCTTGCTGGCATCTTGAGCAGGTCAGCACTCCTTTCTGACCGTTGTGGATATTAACACAGTCTTGTTTCCTTCCTTAAGATTTGCTTTAAGTACTAAGAAAGGCCAGTCGAGTCCAAAATGCAACTTTTAATCTTACAAACAATGAAACTTTCCTTCTCCAGCTGCATTTCAGGCATGCCCTTAGTTTGAGGACCCTTGGTGAGAAAAGGAAAGATGTTCTATCCTTTCTCTCTTTCTTGTGGACTCGCCTTTCTCCTGTCTGTTTTGGGGACGAGGTGGAGGGATTGGGTCAGAAGACCAAGGTCTTGCTTCTCTAAGGCCGTGAGACCTATGCTGGTGGTCACTGTGGGTGGTATCCAAAGACTGGGCTTACTGTGGGCAGAAATGTCCAAACGCAACCAGTTCGAGAATTCATTGCAACAGTAGACATCCTAAAGGTGATTGAGTTGCTTCTGAGCTTCTAAGTCTCATCCCTGTATACCTGTAATCCTGAGCCAGTTTGTTTGGTGGTTGTGATATTGGTGGTTAAATGTCATAGCACGGTAATATGTCCTTAACTGTTGGAATTGGTCTTGATCTAATTTTTTTCCTCATGCATTCCAATGGAAAGGTAGATTTGTCGGTTTTACCCTCGAATTAATGTTGCTGTATATGTTTTGAGACTATTTTATTGGGTATGTTTAAGTCTGGAAACTTTATGTGGTGATCCTGTTTATTCTAACAGTGGCTTTATGACCAAAAACCATTCAACTGTGTCTAAATTATCTTTAATCTTTGGCTAATTTTTAAAACCTCAGTTTTGCTTTTCAGAACTCAGCTTCTGTTTCAAATTTCCTGAACTGTTCCTCACAGCCTTTGGTTACTAGTTTGTGTTTTTTTTAAATTTCACATGTGATTTATGTGTACATTTAATTGACATATTTGTATTTGTTGTTTGATAATTCTAGTAGCTAAAGTCTTCAGATAGTTTTAATCTGTATTTTTTCCCCTTCTCGACTCACTCTTAGTGGGCTGTCGCCTTGTATGTTTGGTTTTTTTTTTTTAATCAAGAGTTCATATTTGGTTGACCTTTAAGCATGGAATCCTAGGACTTCCCTGGTGACTCAGATGGTAAAGATCTGCTTGCAGTGCAGGATGTGGGTTCAGTCCCCGGGTCAGGAAGATCCCCTGGAGAAGGGCGTGGCTACCCACCCTTCAGTGTACTTGCCTGGGAAGTGCCGTGGACAGATTGTACCTATTGCTGCTTGTTGGAAGGAACAGTTAATGGGAGGATTATTTTAATTTTTCTAATGGGTTAGAAGTGATGGATGAGCTAATCTGTACAGTAAGATAAAAAGAAAGGGGGCTTTCCAGTGATTAAGAATTTGGCTTGCAATGCAGAGGACGTGAGTTCAATCCCTGGTCCAGGAACTAACATCCCACAAGCCACAGAGCAGCTCAGCCTGTGCAGCTCAGCTACAGTCCCTCAGCCCCGACCAAGACCCGATGCAGCCAAATAAATGATTCTTTTAAAAAAAAGGTAAAAGAAAGGGATGGAGAGGAGGAAGTAGGGTGGTGAAGGGTAAGTTCTTTTCCTGCACTCTTAGATTAGAGAGCTTGGCTGCAGGTCTCCACGAGACAGAAGATGCACCGACACACGACTCACCAAAGCAGCGCTTCTCATAACCGTGACGGTGTGGCCAGGGAACCTTTCAGGAGGTTCTGATTAAGGTCCTAAAATACGCTGATGAACCCTCAGATTTCCGTTTATATTGCTTTTTCTATGAGAAAATATTTCTTGTGCTTATAGACAGAACACTTTAAAAAGTTTTTTTTTATTCTATAATCAGTTTCATATACTTAAAATCTTGGTATCTGACACATTATGGGTTGACTCATTGACTGGATGCGTGGACAGCTGACTCATGCAATATCTCCTTAATTTTTTTTAAACTTTTGTTGTTGTTCAACTGCTCAGTTGTGTCTGACACTTTGTGACTCCATGGACTGTAACACACCAGTCTTGCCTGCCCTTCACTAGGTCCTGGCGTTTCTTCAAACTCATGTCCATTGAGTCAATGATGCCATCCAACCATCTCATCCTCTGTCGCCCCCTTCTCCTCCTGACCTCAGTCTTTCCCAGAATCAGGGTCTTTTCCAATGAGTCATCTCTTTGGATCAGGCAGCCAAAGTATTGGAGCTTCAGCTTCAGTGTCAGTCCTTCCAGTGCATATTCAGGGTTGATTTCCTTTAGGATGGACTGGTTGGATCTCTTTGCAGTCCAAGGGACTCTCAAGACTCTTCGCCAACTCCACAATTTGAAAGCATCAATTCTTTGGCGCTCAGCCTTCCTTATGGTCCCACCCTCACATCTGTATATGACTACTAGAAAAACCATAACTTTGACTATACGTACCTTTGTTGACACAGTGATGTCTCTGCTTTTTAATATGCTATCTAGGTGTGTCATAATTTTCTTCTAAGGAGCAGGCATCCTTTAATTTCATGGCCACAGTCACCATCCACGGTGGTTTTGGAGCTCAAGAAAATGAAGTCTGTCACTGTTTGAATTGTTTCCCCATCTATTTGCCATGAAGTGATGGGACCAGGTGCCGTGGTCTTAGTTTTTTGAATGTTGAGTTTTGAGCCAGCTTTTTCACTGTCCTCTTTCACCTTTGCAACCAGTGCAAGTTTGATGCATGAAGCAGGGCCCCCACACCAGTGCTCTGGGACAACCCAGAGGGATAGGGTGGGGAGGGAGGGGGAATCGGGATTCAGGATGAGGGGGACACATGTATACCTTTGGCCGATTCCTGTTGATGTATGGCAGGAACCATCACAAGATCGTAAAGTAATTATCCTCCTATTAAATAAATTTTAAAAAGAAGAGGTTCTTTAGTTACTCTTAACACTCTGACATTAGAGTGGTGTCATCTGCATATCTGAGGTTATTGATATTTTTCCTGGCAATTTTGATCCCAGCTTGTGCTTCATCCAGCCCAGCATTTCGCATGATGTGCTCTGCATAGAAGTTAAATAAGCAGGGTGACAACTTATAGCCTTGATGTACTCCTTTACATTTGGAACCAGTTCATTGTTCCATATCCAGTTCTAACTGTTGCTTCTTGGACTGAATACAGGCTTGTCAGGAGGCAAGTGAGGTGATCTGGTATTCCCATCTCTCTAAAAATTTTCCATAGTTTGCTGTGATCCACACAGTCTAACGATTTAGTGTAGTCAATGTAACAGAAATAGATGTTTTTCTGAAATTCTCTTCCTTTTTCTATGATCCAACAGATGTTGGCAATTTGATCTCTGGTCCCTACCTTTTCTAAATTCAGCTTGTACATCTGGAAGCTCTCAGTTCATGTACTGTTGAAGCCTAGCTTGAAGTATTTTGAGCATTACCTTGCTTATCATGTGAAATGAGTGCAGTTGTGAGATAGTTTGAATTCTTTGGCATTGCCCTTCTTTGGGATTGGAATGAAAACTGACCTTTTCTAGTCCTGTGGCCACTGCTGAGTTTCCCAAATTTGCTGGAATATTGAGTGCAGCACTTAGCAGCAGCTTCTTTTAGGATTTGAAATAGCTTAGCTGGAATTCCATCACATCCACTAGCTTTTTTCGTGGGAATGGTTCCTAAGGCTCACTTGACTTCGTACTCCAGCATGTCTGGCTCTAGCTGAGTGATCACACCACTGTGGTTATCCAGGTCATTAAGACCTTTTTTGTATAGTTCTGTGTATTCTTGCCACCTCTTCTTAATATCTTCTGCTTCTGTTAGGGCCACAGCATTTCTATCCTTTATTGTACCCATCTTTGCATGAAATGTTCCCTTGGTATCTCTAATTTTTAAAAAATATTTATTTATTTGGCCATGCCAAGTCTTCAGTTCAGTTCAGTTCAGTTCAGTCGTGTCCAACTCTTGCAACCCCATGAATCACAGCACGCCAGGCCTCCCTGTCCATCACCAACTCCTGGAGTTTTCTCAAACCCATGTCCATCAAGTTGGTGATGCCATCCAGCCATCTCATCCTCTGTCATCCCCTTCTCATCCTGCCCTCAATCTTTCCCAGCATCATGGTCTTTTGCAATGAGTCAGCTCTTTGCATCAGGTGGCCAAAGTATTGGAGTTTCAGCTTTAGCATCAGTCCTTCCATTGAACACCCAGGACTGATCTTCTTTAGGATGGATTGGTTGGATCTCCTTGCAGTCCAAGGGACTTTCAAGAGTCTTCTCCAACACCACAGTTCAAAAGCATCAATTCTTTGGCACTCAGCTTTCTTTATAGTCCAACTCTCACATCCATATGTGACCACTGGAAAAACCATAGCCTTCACTAGACGGACCTTTGTTGGCAAAGTAATGTCTCTGCTTTTCAATATGCTGTCTAGGTTGGTCATGACTTTCCTTCCAAGGACTAAGCGTCTTTTAATTTCATGGCTGCAATCACCATCTGCAGTGATTTTGAAGCCCCCAAAAATAAAGTCAGCCACTGTTTCCACTGTTTCCCCATCTATTTGCCATGAAGTGATGGGACCAGATGCCATGATCTTCGTTTTCTGAATGTTGAGCTTTAAGCCGACTTTTTCACTCTCCTCTTTCACTTTCATCAAGAGGCTCTTTAGTTCTTCTTCACTGTCTGCCACAAGGGTGGTGTCATCTGCATATCTGAGGTTATTGATATTTCTCCCAGCAATCTTGATTCCAGCTTGTGCTTCTTCCAGCCCAGCGTTTCTCATGATGTACTCTGCATATAAGTTAAATAAGCAGGGTGAATATACAGCCTTTATGTACTCCTTTTCCTATTTGGAATCAGTCTGTTGTTCCATGTCCAGTTTTAACTATTGCTTCCTGACCTGCATACAGGTTTCTCAAGAGGCAGGTCAGGTGATCTGGGATTCCCATCTCTTGAAGAATTTTCCACAGTGGCATATGGTATCTTCAGTCTTCTTGCAGCATGCAGAATCTTACATTGCAATTTGTGGGATCTAGTTCCTGGGCCAGGGATTGAACCTGGACCCCCTGCATTGGGAGCAGAGTCTTAACACCTCCAGGGAAGCCCCCAATCTCTTCTTATAAAAGTATGGAGGGTAAGAATTTAGGCTCTGGAGTCAGACAGCCCAGGTTTGGATTCTAAGTCGGCACTAAATAGCTGTAAGATATTGGGCGCAGTTACTTCAGGTTTTTGAGGTTTAGTTCTCTGAACTCAGAGAATGTATATATAAAGCAGTAGCACTTTACAGGGTTAGGACTGAGTCTCTCCAAGAGCATTCGCTATCACAGTGCTGGTAAATTGCTCATCAGAGTACTTGGTAAATAGTAGATGCTAAGAGAAGTTTCTATTCCCTTCTTTATTCTCTTGTTATTCCTAAAACTATGGTACTACATATACCATTCGACAAGAAGTTAATTGTGTGCTAGTGCTGAAAGCATATAAGGATTGATGTTCATAAAGCAAAATAATGTTATAGTCCTTTTTTTAAATGGTTGCCGCGTGTCCGTACCGGATAGTGCAGCAGCTTTTAGATGTTTATGTCAGACTTTAACTGTAATCATGTGTCTCAGTTGTAATGACACTTTGATGCTTCTTAAAGAGGCGGTCTTCTCGATGTTGTACGTAAGGTGAAAATTGAAAATAGGAGTATCTTTCTAGGAAAACAGATCACTTATAGAAAACATCTTACATTAAATATGACTGAGCAAATTATGTCTGTGGATTTTTTCCCTTTAGATCTCACTATTTATGCTCATCCTCCTGGGACTAACTCATTCTGAAAATATTATAATTATATGTATAATTTTAATACCTTCGTGCACTTCAGTTTTTTTTCTTGTCCAAATGATAGAGGTAAGCAGTTTTACTTACTTTATTTTTACCTTGACCATGTAGCTCGTTAATTAAATCTTTTCTGATAGGGGAGCAGGTACATTTAATAAAATTTTAGAAATTATTCAATTGTTGGTAAATTCTGAAAAGAAGACATGAAAATTGTATGAAGCTAAAAGTTTCAAATACCCAGAACCCATTATTCACACCCGGAAGGAAGCAGGTAAATCCATTAAGAAATGCAACAGGAAACCCAACTGTGGTTTATGAATTCCAAGAGGGGATTGTAACTGATTATGTTTTTCCCACTGTTACAGAACTCTCTCTTCTCACCATGAAGTGGAAGTTTCCCATTTCAATTTTGATAAACATCTGAAATTATTTTTGTGCTTAGCTCCACCTTTCCCTGTAACAGAGGACTGCAGGGAAGATGTGATATTTTATGCTCTTTGTACCACTAAAAGTCAGTAGATTGCTTTGGGGGTGAGTGGTTGGTGAAGGAAGGGAAGCAAGATACTGTTAGGAACTTCTGGGAGGATCCAAGTACCGCTGAGAATTCTGGGGACGTGACAGCAGATCCCAACCACTTCACATTTGTGTGTTCAGTCACTTCCACTAAAAAGAAACTGTGAATCCCCACTGCACAGAACTGGGGCTTCCCAGGTCGTGCTAGAGGTAAAGGCCTTGCCTGCCAGTGCAGGAGACATAAGAGATGCAGGTTTGATCCCTGGGTCAGGAAGGTCCCCTGCAGGAGGGCACGGCAATCCACTCCGGTATTCTTGCCTGGAAAATCCCATGGACAGAGGAGCCTGGCGGGCTACAGTCCATGGGGGTCACACAGAGTCGGAGACAACTGAAGTGACTTAGCACATTTGCACTCACGCTCTGCACAGAGTCCGAATACAGAAAGTATTGGAGATTATAACCAAGGAAGGGTGTCACCTCCTGACAGATTTTAGTGTCATAGAACAAGTCTTGTCCCAATTCACGGAGCATTCCCTCATGTCCTGTGAAACAGCAAGTCATGTGATACAGGTGTATTTAGCATAAGAACGTTATATTCGTCATGCAGAGAAATTTCATACAGCCCTTGCTTTTTTCAACAGTTGTCCTCTATGTATCACAGAAGGTCCGAGAGTCAGGACTCTGAGAAGAGTGCAACTGGTAAAATGATTCTACCAATCTTCATAGTAAGAAAATATTTCTATTGAATATATACTACATAGGATTTATAGCCACATGATGCACTTGCTCTTATTCAAAGAATGGCAAATTGAAATGCTCGCCCAAATACCTGCTCTTACTGTTTTTATGGGCTTCCCGGGTGGCTCACTGGTAAAGAATCTGCCTGCCAATGCAGCAGACAGCCCACTCCGGTATTCTTGCCTGGGAAATCCCATGGACAGACAGAGGAGCCTGGCGGGCTACAGTCCGTGGGGGTGCAGAGAGTCGGACACGACTGAGTGACGACCACTACCATCACCACCGCTGTGTTCTATAATCAAATGGAATGGTAGTAGAACCTAAAGGTATTTTTCTGTATAGAGTGTATGCTTAGTCATTCGGTCATGTCTGACTCTTTCGGACCCTGTGGACTGTAGCTCACCAGGCTCCTCCGTCCATGGGATTTTTAAGGCAAGAACAGTATAGTATATACCAGAAATTCTAAAGTCTAGATTGCTGTTATTACTGCTATTACTATACATTGCTGATATATGTATCCAAAGACAATTCGAGGGGGTTTATAAGAAATACCAAAGGTGGTGTGTGCCTAAAAATCATTTCAGTACAGATTAAAACAGAAGATAATTTGAATAATGAAGAATAAAGAGAGCAAAGTAAGTGGAATTTTCTACTGGGAAAGATACTGAAGCGAAACGTAAATATTATTTCCGTGCATCATAGTAAATGAGGAGTAAGGGGGAAAGAGTGGACCACAGGCTTCTTGTTTTCTCTTCTTGGCAGAAAAGGAGTTTAACGAGCGAGAACATTTTCTAAATGTTTAGAAATTCATAAACGTGTAAAATGTATGCATTGCACACGGGTGTTTGTGTCCTGAACGTTTGTTCCTCTTGTTTCACCCATGTACACGGAGACGCGTCACACGTGGCGGTTTTCTGCTGGCCGTGAATAAATGCCAAAGTTGCACAATTATCTAACCTCCGCATCGTTGTGTTTTTTGCAACTTTTCCCCTATAGTTGATTTCTAGTCTCAGAGAGTCATGGTTGAAAAGGATGCTTGTTGTGATTTCAGTTTTCTTCAGTTTCTCAGGGCCTGGTTTTTGGCCTAGCGTGTGCTCCGTTCCAGGAATGTTCCATGTGCGCTTGACAGGAATATATTCTGCTGCTTTGGGATGAAATTTATATGTATATATAAAGTCCAATTGATCTAATACATGACTTAAGGCCAATGCTGGTTTCTTTGTTTTCTGCCCGGATGATCTGTCCATTGATATAAGTGAGACATTAAAGTCTCCTGCTCCTGGGGATTCCCAGGTGGCACGGTAGTAAAGAATCCACCTGCAGTGCAAGAGATGTAAGAGCCGTGGATTCGATCCCTGGGTCGGGAAGGTCCCCTGGAGGAGGAAATGGCAATCCTCTCACCCCAGTATTCTTGCCTGGGAAATCCCACGGACAGAGGAGCCTGGCAGGCTACGGTCCACGGGGGGGCAAAGAGTCAGACATGAGTGAGCACGCGCGCATCACTTATCACTCCCGTTGCGTTACCGTCCGCTTCTCCTTGTGTGTCTGCTAACATTTACTTTATTTAGGCGCTTCTACTTTGGATGCCTATGTATTTACAGTTGCGTCTCTTCTTGTTTGATTGATCCCTAAGTCCTGAATGTCCTTCTTTGTCTCATATCACCGTCTTTGTTTAAAGTCTGTTTTGTCTGATGTGAGCGTGGCTGCGTTTGCACGTGAGCTGTCTTTGCGTTGCAGGGAATACCTTTTTCCATCCGTTTACTTCTGTATCTGTCTTTAGCTCTGAAGTGAGTCCCTTGTAGGCAGCATATATAAGGTTGGTTTGAGAAACTTCTCCATGTGAGAAGCATTTTATAAGACTTTTATCAAATTTGTAAGAAAATGATCAAATCTCCTATGGCAGAAGGCATATTCCGCCCGTGGAGCTTGAATCCCAAGATGATACTAATATTCTAATCATTTTTCATTGCCTTTAGCCGTACCTTCAGATCATCGTTTTTCTTTTTATTATACGGTGCCTGGAAATGAAGTATGGAAAAGAAACAATGAGGAAAGATCCATTTTTCAGGTTGGGAGAACATTAACATCTGAATATAATTTAAACATGTAATGTGTATAGCAGTTCTTTTAACATCATTTTATTAGTATGGATTTACTATCTAAACTCTTGGCTAGGCCCACTGGGAAATATTATTCTGAAAAAATAAAACAAAAACAAAAAAAATGAGAATTACTTTGAGTGCAGTAATACAGTTTCGACACGGGTCTTGTGATTTTGGGCAAGTTGGGTGTTTGTCTTGTGAGCTGCTCACGCAGTGGTTAAGCTTCAAGCGTTGTTTTTTCTCCCGCTTATGGGAAGAACAGGTCTCTGAGTAGAAGACGCAGGAATGAAAAATGAGCTCATTGTGAAATGTTCTGAAAAGGCGAGAGAGGCCAGTTATGGTGATCGTTTATGATGCAACGGGATGATGACCTAGATGGTAACAGACTAAAAAGACTAAGTCTGTATTTGAGAGGATTTAAAGAGCTGGTCGATGGATGGGATAAAAAGTTTTAAAGAGAATAAATAGTCAAAGAGTATTTCATGGGACTTGGCTACTTGAGGGAGTTGTTACTGTCAAGGAGAATCCTGTTCGTCATTATGTAATCATTTACATTCCTGTAAAACAGAAAAAGAATTAAATCATTGAAGCCATATTCTCCTGGTAGTGGTTGTACAGTTAGAATTTCATTTTAATGTTTTTATTTTCTCTGTAGAATCTCTCCAAGCAGAGGGGAATATCGTCCAAACCCAGAAGAACCGGAAGAAGAGGATGAAGACGTTCAAACGGAAAGGGTGAAAACGGCGAATGCACTCACTGCGTCCAGCTTGGATGAGGTGAGAACAAGCAACTGGGCCGCTGGTGAAGTACTGAAATAGTCAGCTTGTCTTGTAGAGTGGACAGAGTGCTGGCTTTTAGTGTGAAAACTTGCGATTGCATCCTCAGTCCTTCCGTTTGTAGCTCATATTCAGGTCGTTACCTTTTGAAGGATTTATCCAGTCTTCGCTCTTAATTTTCTCTTCTTCGATTTTTTTGGTGGATTTTAATCTTCATTCATCAGAGCAGTTCAAGAATTCTGATATTCTTTATCAATTTTTAACAAAATCCCACACCTTGAAGAGTTTCAATTCCATTTTGCTATATATTGAAATTGTCATGTCAATAATTCTAAATAGCGTATGAAAAAGCGTAGGTGAATTCATACTGCATTAAAATTAATAAGGAGGGCAATTAATGCCAAAGGCAAGGTTAGCGTAACACAAAGGAAATAACATTTGCTTAGGAATTAGTTTCATAAGAAGTTGATAAAGAAGTCCTCAAGCGTAAATGTACATTTGAGGGTTTTATTTGAAACAAGAGGCTGAATTACTATTGGCACAAAAAATCTGGTTAAATTCGTAGCCTAGGAAATGAAAGTTGAAACATGAATGCGCAAAATATGAAATATTTAAGAGGAAAATCATGCTCTCCCATGTTTTCTAGAAGCCAGTAATAATGGCAAGCTGTTTACACAAGGAATATAAACAGGAAAAGAAAAGGTGCTTTTCAGCAAGAAAGACGAAAACAGCCGTTCGGAATGTTTCCTTCTGTATTAACAAAGGTTTGGATAATGTATTGTTTATTAGGATGTTCCTTATTCTCTAGTTTTAGCACTAGGAAGGGAATGCTTTTCATTCTTTCAGTCTGTTCATATATCTCAGTTAACATGTAATTATAAAAATACTTGACTTGCTGGCAGAGAGACGTTTTTATTTCAAAATCCTGTCCCAGATCAAATGTCAAGAAAACCAACTTATCTTAGATCCAGATGTCCAAACTCTTCTCATGTAAATCCGCAGTCTTTTCATTCACATAGAAATGACAGAGGTGCTGTCTGAAAATGCTATTTTATTTCAAACATTCCTGAGCTAAGTGATTTTGGGTTAGCCGATTTTTTAAGAACAGAAAGTGATGGTGAGCCTTTTTCCAGGTGAAGTACTGGGACTGCTGGGGCACAATGGAGCTGGGAAGAGCACTTGTATTAAGATGATAACTGGAGACACAAAGCCGACCGCGGGAGTGGTACGTGGCGTGGGGGGCAGCCCAGCTCACGGCCGGGGGAATGTCCTGTTCAGTGTCAGCGGCCTCTTCTGTTGTTCTCATCAGTCAGTCAAATGGTTTATGTTTTACTGAAGTATAGCTGATTTAGTGCTGTGCCGATATCTGCCATACAGCAGTGCAGTTCAGTCGCCTGGTCATGTCCGGCCCTTTGCGACCCCGGGGACTGCAGCACACCGGACTTCCCTCTCCAGCAGTGTGACTCAGTTATACACATATATACACTCTTTTTTTTGACACTCTTTTCCATTATGGTTTATCACGTTGTATATAGTTCCCTGTGCTCCAGCAGGACCTCGTTTAGCCATCCTGTGAATATATTTATATATGTATATAGTTTGCTTATACCAACCCCAGACTCCCAGTTCACCCTCTCCCTCCCCACGTCCTCCTTGACAATCACAGTCTGCCCTCTATGTCTGTGAGTCTCTAGATAAGTTTATTGGTGCCGTATTTGAGATTTCACACATATGTGCTACTGTGTGATATTTGTTTTTCTCTCTGTGACTGACTTGACTTAGTGAAATAATCTGCAGTTGCATCCACGCTGCTGCGCACGGCATTCTTTCGTTCCTTTTCGAGGCTGCACATCCATCGTACGTGCGTGCCCCATCCTCTCTGTCTGCTCCTCTGTTGATGGACACGGAGGTTGTCTCCATGTCTTGGCTGTTGTGACTAGCGCTGCTCTGAACATAGGGCTGCAGGTATTTTTTTTTATGATAATTTCATCTGGGTATACGCCCAGGACTTCGATTGCTGGACCACATGGTAATTGTCCTTTACGTTTTCCGAGGAGCCTCCATACTGTCTTCCGTAGTGGCTGCACGAGCTTGCATTCCCACCAGCAGTGTAAGAAGGTTCACTTTTCTCCACACTCTCTCCAGCGTCAAATGATTTAAGAAAAAAAAAAGAATAAACAGATGAATTTATAAAACTCCTCTTGCATGCTGAAGAAGGGCTGTGGCTGAATGGTCGTTTCTCCCTCCTTCAGCAGTGGGAGGAGGGTCAAAGCGGCAGGCAGGTGACGCTGACCTTTGCTGTTCGATGCAGGTGGTTTTCAGGGACAGCGGAACACCTCCGACGCGACAGGCAGGCGGTGGCTTCAGGCATCTGGGGTACTGTCCACAGGAGGACGTGCTGTGGCCCGACCTCACGGTCCGAGAACACCTGGACTTGTACTCGGCCGTGAAAGGCCTGACCAAAGAGGAGGCTGCTCTCAGCGTTTCAAGGTGTGATGCGAAGCCTCCAGCACGCGGTTTGTAGCTGGAGGAAGGGGGGACACAGAACTTACTAAGGAAATGTGAAAAGGAGATGATGAACCATGCCTCTAACTTGCATGCAAATGATTGAAAATCTGAACGAGAACCAAGTCATGACATGTATTGTTTGGGGCCCTGTGAATGAGGCTTCGTGCACATCTCTCCAACTGAAAGTGCTGGGGTGCCCTAGATGTTTTAGGCACGGACGTAATCAGAGTGCTTCCCGCAGGCTGGCGGACGCGCTGAAGCTACAGGACCAGATGGCGCTCCCCGCCAAGGCCTTACCCGAGGGGGCCAAGAGAAAGGTAGGACCAGGCCGCCCCCCGCCCCCGCGCGCACCCAGGCTGGCGCCGACGCGGCTCCTCTCTGTTGCAGCTGAGGTTCGCGCTGAGCGTCCTGGGGAGCCCGGCTCTGCTGCTCCTAGACGAGCCGACCACAGGGATGGACCCCGAGGGGCAGCTGCAGATGTGGTGAGGGGCGTCATATGAAGTGTCGGTGTCAACCGTCTAAGTCTGGAGCAATGGCTCATTGAGGTTTCACGTTTTCTCCACTGACCTTTGAGGCTCAGACCCTGTATTGTTTGATTCACTGAAATTCAACATATTGATGGCTCAGATGGTAAAGAATCTTCCTGCAATGCAGGAGACCCGGGTTCTATCCCTGGGTCTGGAGGATCCCCTGGAGAAGGGAAGGGCAACCCACTTCAGTGTTCTTGCCTGGGGAATCCCGCGGACAGAGGGGCCTGGTGGGCTACAGTCCATGGGGTCACAAAGAGTCGGACCCGACTGAGCAACTATCACTCACTCACTCAGATTTCCTCAAGGAAGACAAAAATTGACATTTTAAGAATCAAATGGGCTCTTGAAGGCGCTCCATAGACTTCTTTCTCTTGCTGGTCCTCCCGCTGCCTCTTTCTTCCTGATTTATTTTTCAGTCGTTGAAAACCCTGCAGTGTGGTGTTCTCCTGCTCTTCAAACAAACACCGAGTCAGGCACACTTTTAAAACATCTGCTTTTCATTCTAAGAGCCTGTTGACTTGGTGATATAATTACCTAACACACGACAATTTTTCTTCTTTCTCTCCAAAGATTTTTTTTTTCTTGCAACATAATCTAAGCATTCTCTGTTAAGACTTCCTTGGTCATTCCCGTTCATCAATTTTCCCAGATAACCTTCGAAGTGCAAACAGTCCCTTACTCTGTCTCTAGGCAGGCAATCCAGGCCATTGTTAAAAGCTCTGCGAGGGGCGCCCTGCTGACCACCCACTCCATGGCCGAGGCGGAGGCCGTGTGCGACCGCGTGGCCGTCATGGTGTCCGGGAGGCTGAGGTGGGTGCCTGGCTGGCGCGAGGACCCCTCCCCCGCATCCGCAGGGGCGGAGAGCCCAGGAGGCGTCTCTTGTCTTTCAACTCTTCTTTCCCTTCCCTGGACCAGGTGTATTGGTTCCGTTCAGCATCTGAAAAGCAAGTTCGGCAAAGACTATTTACTGGAGGTGAAGGTGAAGGCGCTCACCCTGGTGGAGCCTCTGCACACGGAGATTCTCAAGCTCTTCCCCCAGGCTGCTCGGCAGCAGAGGTGAGGGCCGCCCCAGGTGTGAGGCCTCCAGCACCCACGGCCTCGGTCGTCCAGAGGATGGGAAGAGGGAGCCCCGGCGGCCTGTCGGTTACAAACAGGCTGTGGAGGGGCCACTAGGAAGGAGGGAGGGGCCTCCCTCGCCGCCCAGCCGTAAAGAGTCCGCCTGCGATGTGGGCTTTGATCCCCGGGTCAGGAAGATCCCCTGGAGGAGGAAATGGCAACCCTCTCCAGTATTCTTGCCTGGGGAATCCCATGGACAGAGGAGTCCAGCGGGCTACGGTCCATGGGGTCGCAAAGAGTCAGACATGACTGAGCAGCTAAACAGCAACAAGGACACACAGGAGACAGACAACACCTGAAAGTTATTCTCAGTGAGTGTTTCGTATTAATGGGTGGACAGTATGCGTGTCCGTGTGTGTGTGTAAACTGTGGAATGACAGAGATTAGGGGGAAGGTACAAGCTTGATCATCAATTTAATGGTTTTTTTAAACAGACAATGAAAATTCTGTATCAGTCTATAACATTTTACCAAATACGAAATCACACCAAGAGCTCGAACAGACTCACATGCCTCAGAAAGGCTGACTTTGCCTTAATGGGGAGGGGGGGGGGGGGGGTTTAAGATGTCCCTGGGGATTCTGCAGGCAGGAATGCTGGAGTGGGTTGCAGTTTCCTGCTCCAATTGGGGTTTGGATTTATCTCTCCCACTAACCTCTTTGGCCCCGTCAGCTCTTAGTGACAGCCCACGGGCTCTTCCCCGACTCGCGTGGACTCTTTGTTGTGGCCCGCGGACTCTAGCTTTGGCTCGTGGTCTTAGTTGCTCCTAGGCATGTGGGATCTTAGTTCCCCAATCAGGGATCAAACCTGAGCCCCCCTGCATTGCAGGGTGGATTCCTAAACCCTGGACCACAGGGAACTTCCCTGACTCTATCTTAAATTAATTGACTATAAATAATTTGATCCTCCCTATAGTTCCTTTGGGCTTCCCTCGTGGCTCAGATGGTAAAGAATCTGCCCGCCATGTAGGAAATCCAGTTTCAGTCCCTGGGATGGGAAGATCCCCAGGATGGGAAGATCCCCCTGGAGAATGGAATGGTTCCTTTAAAGTTGCGTGAGGTCAGCTGTGAGTTACAAATAAAGATAAGCAAACCCATGTGAATAGCAGACTGAGCCAGAATTTCATTGAAAGGTGTACAGTTTTCTTACATACTACTACTCTTTTTAAAAACTATTACTTATGAGCACATATCATGCTGGAGGCTGGACACTGTGTATGGACTAGATAGATAGACGAGGTTCTTACGGTGCTTGAGTCCTTTTGAGGAAAGGGTATTAGCAAAGGAAGATGCAAATGAATGAGGGTTAAGGGTGGACTTTAAGGCTGAGCAGGTTTGGCCGGTGGAAGAATGGGGATAAGAGTCACTCTTTTGAGAAAACATCACGTGTAAACACTCAAGAGTGAGCTCTGTGCGCAGAAGACGGAGAGAAAGCTCATATCCATGATGTGTAAAGAGATGTCTGCACATTTGTTCTCTACCTGTGTCCCTGTTTCTGCTCTGCATATAGGTGTCTGTACATTTGTTCTCTACATGTGTGTCTCTGTGTCTGCTCTGCAAATAGGTTCATCTGTACATTTGTTCTCTATATCTGTGTCTCTGTGTCTGCTCTGCAAATAGGCTCATCTGTACCATTTTTCTAGATTCCACGTACATGCGTTAATGTACAATATTTACTTTTCTCTTCAAGGGGGAAGGGGCTGTGGGGTGAATCAGGGAGATGACTGATAGTATGTATAAAATAGACAATTAATGAGAACCTACTGAAGATCACGGGGAACCCTACTCAGTGCTCTGTGGTGATCTAATGGGAAAGAAATGCAAACCAGAGGGGATAGGATCTGTATCCATATGAGGCTGATTCATTCTGCTGCACAGCAAAGACTAACAACAGTGTAAAGAACTGTCTCCAGTGAAAATTAACTTAAAAACCCCCAAGGACGTAATAAATAAAAAGGAGAAAGTTATTAAGTGTGTGTGAATTTAATTCTTTTGAGAAGTCTAAAGGAGAAGGACCAAAGAATGTTCACTGAATTGTGCAACATGAGGTCCCGGATGGACATATTTGGGAAGGCTAGAGGTCAGGGAAGAATTTTTTAAAGGGAGAGAGCTCTACAAATTTTAATTCTTGTACAAAAGATTGAAAAGAAGAAAATTGGATTAAAAGGTTCCAGGGAGCATAGAAAGATTGGCTTTTGAGAGTAAGAAATAAAATACAAAAGAAAGACACCACAGGCCAAGTGTGAAAGTGTATCAGAGTGATTTTTCAGAATTTATCTTGAACAGTAAGTTAGGGGCAAGCAGATTTTTATGACGAAAGATAATTTTTTGGCTCAGATTCATGCTTTATCAAATTAAACTATTCGCCTTTTATTTAAAGGAAACGTTTAAAAAATTAAAGAATTAAAAAATTCTTTGGTTATTTTAGCTGTCAAGGCCTTCCCAATACTGTAATGTTGAAGGATAGTAACTCTCCCTCTTTCCTCCTCCCAGATATTCGTTCGTGATGGCATATAAATTAGCCATAGAGGACGTCCACCCTCTGTCTCAGACCTTTTCCAAATTAGAGGCAGGTGAGTTTAGACTGTTGAAACTTAATGTACGGGAAATATTTTCATATGGAATGGATATCACATAACTTCAAGGACAAAACGTATAGCATCAGTCAAGCCTTGGAAAATTTCCCCTAGAATAGTCTTAAAAATCTTAAAGGGAATGCATGGGCGACCCTAGACTTGGCTTCACGCCACCCGATTCCCCCTCTGCTCACGAGGAAATAAGTCAGAACACTCTGTCCTGGTTCCCTTGCATACCATTGGAGCATAATTATCGTTGTGGCATCCCAAAGAACACCAAGGCGAGCTTCTGGCAGCTCCAGGTTTGTCAAAGTCAGAGGCACAAGAGCAGAAGCTTGGAGCCACGGATTCAATCTAACTGTGGATACCTTCTACTCCACTGATCCGTGTGCTTATGTCGGTGCTGGGACGACTGAAAACACGCAGGGATGAGACTGGCGAGTCAGGGTCGGAGAGGCGGTTCTGAACTGGTTTCAGAGGCGCTGAGCACAGCTCACGCTGGGTGTTTCTGGTACCTTGACATGTGAGAAGCATGGCGTTTACTGAACGGGGGCCAGCAGGGAGTACACTCCGTGGATCTGTAAATACAGACCAGGAGCAGAGGCTGAGGCGCTTAGGTGCATCACTGACTCACTGCGGGAGACAGTGAAGGGCGGGGAGCCTGGCGCGCTGCGGTCCACGGCGTCGCAAAGAGCCGGACACGACGTAAGCACTACACGACGTAAGCACTACACGACGTAAGCACTACACGACGTAAGCACTACACGACGTAAGCACTACACGACGTAAGCACTGCACGACGTAAGCACTACACGACAACAAAGCGATGCTCAGCAGTTGATTTGGAGGCCAAAGCACACAGGCACAGAGCCTCAGAAGGCCGCACGCTGAAAGAGCCACACGGTTCTCGGTAACGAGAGGGAGGCTTACAGGTCGTTTACACGGGGATGCAGTGCTCTTTTGACTAGCCGTATCAGCACTCTTTAATTTATCCTTCAAGAAAATGCAGTTTACTTGGCCCATATCCTAAAGTATCTCCTGAATTCGAAGTTGCTGTTAACGTTGCTGGCTTTGAAAATACTTCTGATGACAAATGTGCAGACCCTAACGTCAGCCCCTTTACTCGCAGTGAAACAGGCCTTCGACCTGGAAGAATACAGCCTTTCCCAGGCCACCTTGGAGCAGGTGAGGTTTTCAACCCTCGAGCATCAACCTAGGGCATCTTTGTGTGAGTCTCAGGGCACCCTCACCTTTCAGAAACACCCTGACATGGTCGTTGCCTTCTTTATTTTCTCTGACTTAGGTATTCTTAGAACTCTCCAAAGAGCAGGAGCTGGGGAATTTGGATGATGACGTGGATACGACAGTCAGATGGAAACTTCTGCCGCAGGAAGAGTCTTAAGACCCTGAACCTCCTCGAGCCGGATGTTAGCTCTCACTGCATCCTCAGTTCCCATAACTGTAGAAGAAGCTCTTGTTCTTGAAGTTAACACAGCATTCAGTAGTTCAGACATTCAATAACGGTTAAGGTTTTTATATTTTTTTATTTGATGTGGACCATTTTTAAAGATCTTATTGAATTTGTTACAGTACTGCTTCTGTTTTACGTTTGGGTTTCTTGCCCCTGTGTCACGTGGGGTATCTGCTCCCGGACCAGGGATGGAACCCACACCCCCTCTATCGGAAGGAGAAGTCTTAACCACTGGATCTCCAGGGAAATCCCGTGATTGGGTTTTAAATGGCTTTTTAAATTTTAGAATGGAGAGAAGAGGCAAAGATAGGGAAACGCAGCAGACAAAGTTAATGTAATCAGACCCTACACTGATCAGGCCTGTTTTGTGTTTAATTCATAAATCACATGATGTTAACATGTGCTGTGTTGTTCAATAAGGCTGACTGCTCAGCACGTGTTACAAATAAAATCTTTTAGGCTTTTTATAACCCTAGACTTTAAGCTTTAATCTTTTTAAAGCATTATTTACTTAAGTGAGTGAAGTTGCTTGGTTGTGTCCGACTCTTTGCGACCCCATGGACTGTAGCCTACCAGGCTCCTCCATCCATGGGATTTTCCAGGCAAGAGTACTGGAGTGGGATGCCATTTCCTTCTCCAGTGATTTACTTAAGTACCAACTTAATGTGACATGGACTGTCAGAAGATCTAAAAAGCTGATAGATGAAAGGACACAGCATAACTTTTAGACTTAATCATATAATCTGATTATAAAATGAATAAATGCTGGTTTCAGGGTGTATAGAAATTATGTGAGTGAAGATTACGGGAATCTGTAGTAAAACCACAGTAAATATTTTGGCTGACCTATGTTCAACATGCTTTTCAGGAGTACTTTTTCGAAGTTGGCATCAGTGAGCCTAGTAATTCTTTATACTTCTCACTTACATTTCCGGGATGTCTCCCATGTCGTTATAACCCTTCTGCATTCTGTAGCAACTTGATGGCATTCCTCTGGTGTTCTACCATGTCAGCCTTTTTCCTGTTCCCTGACAGTCTGGTTCCATGCACATTTATAAATAAAGCTGGGATGAGCTGCGTTGAAGTCTCATTTGATACAGTCTTAAGAGTACGGAGCTCAGATATCAACTCTTAGCTCTCTGCTCTGTGAGACTTTGCTCTCTGTTCTCTGACCCGTAGAAAAAGTCAGTGTCCGTCCTCGGCTTGCAAGCCAAGGAAGCAACAGGAAATTGTCATCTCAGGCTCCTTGACTCTGACTTTGCTCACCTGCTGACCTCTCTTATCTGCTCTGTGGTCAGCTCCTTTGTCTCCAGCTTGGCACTGACCTAGAGGTAAGATTTGTCCCCTTGCCTAGACTCTTACAAACGGCTCTTTCCACTGCTATTGGGGGGATTTGTTTCGTGGCTGTGATGGATCATCACCATTGGTCAAACGAGGAGTGCAGTGAAGAGCAGCAGCTTCCTCCTGACCCGGGAGAGTGCTCGAAGTGTGTGTAAAAATTTGACATGTATTTCAAGCCAGATGTTATTTCATATACATTACAGTTAGTCCCCTGGATGCGAATGAGTTCCATTCCAAGAGCATGTTCGTACATCCAATTTGTTCAAAAGTCCAACACAGGCAGCCTAGGTACCCAACTAACACAGTCATCTGTACAGTCCTGTACTGTAGCAGGTTTATAATACTTTTCACACAAATAATACATTAAAAACAAAAGTAAAGCGCTTTTAATCATACAGCACAGAACGTTGAAAAGTGCAGTGGTACCGTATGACAGCTGGCACACAGGCTGCCATCAGTGAACGGGCAGGACGAGCCACTGACCAGGGAGACGGAGGTGGGGACGGCAGAGCTGAAGGGTCGCCAGCAGCAGGAGGCGGGGGCCGAGCTGCAGTGTCACCCACGCCTGTTGGTGGCACAGTGTCTGGTTCCTTAAAAGAGGAGCTCGGTGAAAAGCAGCACCCGCCACTGTCCACAAACGTTCTCACTCCAGTCAGATGGAAAATGGTCAAAAGAGATGCAGCAAGCTGTGCGATGTCCTCAGACGCAACTATTTGCCAGCCAACACCGTCAGCTGTCAGAGAAAGTCACCTCCTCTAGCAGATTTCTTTAGCTGCTTTGAGCAGGGCGCCCTGGACTTTCACTTTGTAAATTTCGTGCTGCTATAAATGGAGACCATGCAACTCTGCTCAGCTTCATTCCTTCTGCCCTTAAAATGGTGGCTTTCTGGCTGGTGCCCATGGCCACAGAGAGGGCATGGTACGACCACCAGGAAAGCACAGTTTGGAAATAGTAGGAAGAACTTCTCTGTGTTTTCAGCACGATGTCTTAACTGATTGCAAAATCCCCACATCTTTGGGGATTTCGTATTTCACAAATCTCTACGCCTGGTAGCATTTCCTGGGTTCCTGGGTTTCTCCGGTGGCAAGAACTGGACTCACACTTGCTGACTCAGGTAAGGAGGGGCTTGTTGTAATCCCAGGCGTAGCCCAGAACAGCAGCAGGCCTCTAAGAGCCGGCCTGAAGGTCTTCCTGCAGGCAGATGCCCTGCGTTCCCTGACCTGGAGCATGTGTGGCCTCAGTGGCGCCCCCAAGCCTTGCTGTGCGCCATGACAGGCTGACCTCCTCCTCCAGGTGCCCAGCTCAGTGTGTCTGTGCCCAGCCTCCTTCTGCTTAAAGTCCTTGTTTACTTCAAGTCTCACCTTACGCCACGGCCTCCTCTGTTCCTCCTGCCTCCTCGCCTCTCTCCGTGGTCCTTGGCTTCCTCTCTTTCCCAGTTCTCATTCCAGAGAGCTGAAGCTTGAGGTTGGCTTTGCTTCTACTTGGACTGTCTTTACAACCAAGAGCACACAGGCTAAATGCGAGGCCTCGGATCCACCGTACAAATGACGGTCAGCCCTCCGTTAAGAACGACCCTGGGGCCTTCCCTGGCGGTCCCGTGGCTGAGACTCCGTGCTCCCAACTGCAGGGGGCTCAGGTCCCATCCCTGATCAGGGAACTAAGAGTTTGCACGCCGCCACAAAGATCAAAGATTCTGAGTGCCACAACTAAGAGCCGGAGCAGCCAAAGAAATGAATAAATAGATCTTTTGTAAAAAAAAAAAAGAAGCGCCCTGGCCTCGTGCCTCCGGAGGGCAGTTTCCCCTGAGGCAGCTGTGAAGCACTGTGTTCCTCGTTTTCGATAAAACCCATCGGAGTTCAGCTCCTACACAGAGTGTGTGTCCTTCCACACAGCCCTTCCTCCCATTGCAGATGCATGGAATTTCAGGTGAAATAAGACAAAACCACTTCAATACCTTAAGTTCAATAAGCTTCAGCCTGTGTCGCAGGGACCCAGCATCATACTGAACCTGGATATCAACCCCAAGAGTGTGAATGGAATGTGTGCGCCCACCTGAGATGCGGTGGTTTATCGTGGGTGAGAATCAAGGACTTAGGACGGTTCTGCATGAAGCCGGCTCCTGTGAAAGGCCACTCAGGCTGGGGCAGGGGACGCCCGCCACCTGGGAAGCTGGTCCAGACACTGGCTAGAAAAAAAGTCCGAACTGTCGTCAAGTGGCAGGACAAGAATTTATCCTATCCACGGGGTCCAGAAATCCCAACTGAAAAAGCCAACCTGTGTCATCAGAAACATGAGCTAACAAGTATCGGCGAGGATGTAGAGAGACGGGAGCACCTGTGGGCTTGGTGGGGACCTCAGCTGGGGCAGATGCTATGAAAAACAGGATGGAGTGGCCTTGAAAAGTCAAAACCAGAACAATTGTATGATCCAGCAAGCCCACCAGAGGTTGCAGATCCAAGGGAACTGAAAACAGGATATTGAAGAGGTGTCTGCCCTTCCCCGTTCACCGCAGCGTCATTCACAAGAGCAATGACGAGGAAACCGCCTAAGCGCCCTTTTGCAGATAAAGAAGGTCACACACACACACACACACACACACGAGGAACGCTACTCAACCACAGGAAAGCGGGATATCCTGCCACTGGTGACAGCATAGAAGGAACCTGAGAGCATCGTCCTAGTGAACCTAGAGAAAGACAGAGCTGTGTGATCTCACTTAAATGTGGAGTCCAGGGAAGCCAAGCTCACAGAAGCCGTAGAGCGGTGGTCTCCGGGGTGGAGGGTGGGAGAAATGTGGAGACACTGGTCAAAGGATGTAAACTTCAAGTTATAAATGAATACTCCTGGGGATCTAATATGCATCAGGATGACCTTCATTAACAATATTACATTCTTGGCAGTTGCTAAGAGGGTAAATCCTAAACAGTCTCACCACAGAAAAGAAATGGTAATTATGTGACGTCATGGCAATTGCAGGACGTTGCGTTAGCTAACACACATCGTCATTTTTTGATATAGGAGTGTATCAGATCAGCACTTTGTATATCTTAAAAACGTACACAATCCTGTATGTCGGTTACATCTCAATAAAGCTGGGGGGTAGTCAGCCTAAAAGGGGCCAGTGAACAGCTAGGAGGCACGGGAGGTCAGGCAGACAACAAGGTCAGGCAGACAACAAGGTCTGTGCAAAATGTGGCTTGTTCCCAAAGCAGCAGGAGAGCCAGCCGACACAGAGGCCTCTCTGAAAAGAGAGGAAGCAGTGAGATGGCAGGCTGGCCAGAGGCAGAGCTCACGGGCATTGCTGACACCCAGATGTTCGTAACACGCAGCGTTTGAAGCAGAGCAGATGCTGATGGGTTGAATACAGAAGCCAGTGCCTCTGATGATGTAGCAGGATGGCTCTAGATGGGACTGAAAGTGCTCACGGTCGCCATGGAGCGCTGAGCTGAGCTCCCTGTGCTGTGCAGGCTCCCACTGGCCACTTTACACGTGGCAGAGCTCATAGGTCTGGGGGTGAGGGTGGGAGGGAGCCCCACGAGGGAGGGGGTGCGTGTATTCACATAGCTCACTTACGTAACACAGTACCGGACACCACGTCGTGAAGCAACTCTACCCCAGTGAAGATACAAAACGGATGGCTGCAGGTAAAATGAATGGACATTTACTGCCCAGAAATTCTCACTCCATCTGGTTTTTAAAAATTGTTGTAAAATATATGCATAAGATTTGCTTGAAATAGAGTAGACACAGGTATTATAGGAATAGGAACATTTATAGGAAATACCTAGAATAGGCAAATTCACAGAAGTGGAAAGAAGAATAAAGGTTCAGGGTAAATGGGGAGTTACCAGTTTCAGATTTCCTGTTTTGGATAATGAAAAAGTTTTGGAACCAGATAGTGATGACGGCTGCACAACATTGGGAATGTGATTAATGTCATGGAATTGTACACTTAAAAACGGTTCCGATGGCACATTTAATCCTGTTTTCTAAAATATAATTTAAAATAATTCTGACATAATACATGATTGCTATAAAAAATCGTACACTGTAAAGCAGTCTAAGCTATGGAAATTCTCTTGCTTAGTTAATACATTTTTCTATCCTATACATGTAGGATAATAGGAAGTCACTTGTTTTGAAATTGTCTTATTTAACAACATACTGTGAACATCACACCTTCTCGTTTGATTGTATTTGTATGTCATTGCTTGAGACGCCTGTGTGTTATTTCAGTGTTTGGATGTACCCACAAGGTTTAGTTGAAAATGGATTGAAAGATATTTAGGTTCTTTCTAAACCTCCCTTTGGAAATAACGCTGCAACTGAGGCGGTTGTGCGTGGTCTTTGGTGACCGTCTTCCTGCTCCCTGGAGTCTGCTGCTGGAATGCCTGGGTCAGAAGTTTTGTCCGTGCCTGGGCTTTCAGCTTGAGGCTGCCTGGAGTGTCTTGGGTACTCTGCAGACAGGTGTCCGACTCTGCATCGAAGTCAGCCCCTCTACAGCAGTAGTCTCCCGATAAAGGAAGGGATTAGAAACTGCTGGCGATCAGGACAACTCAAGTGCCCATTTCCAAAGCTCACTTTGCTGTGTCTGTTGTTGTTATTGTTGTCTAGTCGCTCAGGCCTGTCTGACCCCTGCGACCCCATGGTCTGCAGCCCGCCAGGCTCCTCTGTCCATGGATTTCCCAGGCAAGAATACTGGCATGGGCTGCCATTCCCTTCTCCAGGGGATCTTCCTGACCCAGGGATTGAACTCAAGTCTTTTGCATTGGCAGGCAGGTTCTTTACCACTGAGCCAGACCTTTATTCTATTTGCTATAGATAAAATGAAAAAAGGAAACCAAAAAAGATGGCATACATAGATCGCCATCTCCGATGGATGAACGGTGCGATCGGTGGAAAGGGAGTGGAATTTGAAAAGCCCTGTTCTGTTCTCCCTCCTCGGGGGGGATTCCTGGAGGCATGAGCAAGCTACGGGGACGCCCCACCTGGCACTGAAGCGAGGTCCTAGGAAAAGAATGTTCCTTCTCCCAGGGGCATGACACTGTGTTTCTCCCTCCTCAGAGCCAGCCTGAGGATCACACGGAGTGGAAAAAAGTGTCTGATCAGTTACCACCACCACTGTGATGACCACATAGCACATAATGAAGCTACAAAAAAAAGGAGAAAAGTAACAGTGACCAAATCGGCTTCCAAGAGGGTCCACGACAACCGACTGTTGTGCTGAGTGATCTAGACCTCTGTGTGATATGGGAAAAGTTATTGGCCAGAAGAGGAGAATTCGACTAGAGAAAGATTGAGCCTTAGTAGAATAGTCAGCAAAGCTCTCTACAGAGAGGAACACAAACTCCAGAAGCAGGGACATTCTTAAAAAGTGCTGTTGTGAACTCTGCGTGAGTCACATTCAGAAGTGCTGGCTGAGCTCACATCAGTTTCCCCTTCTGCGGGGCCAGCTTATCTCGTCTCATCAGGCTCACGGGCTGGGCCCATGTGACTCCAAACCGAGGATAACAGAAGCCTGAAGTGCTGCCAAGCCCAGCCAGATGCCCCCAGAGGTCCGAGTGAGTGCCGACGTGCAGACAGCTGGGGAAACTTAACAGACACGTCTACAAACTCCTCGTGCTGAAATTCCGTCCACGGGCAATGCTGTTACAATCCTGACACTTGATCCTATAGATTCCGGCCACAGGTAGGTGTCTGTATATGTTCTTCATAAAGCAGTTAAGCAAAATGTGGAAGTGTGTACGAGAAAAGGCAAAAAAGGAGAAGTAGACGGATGGCTAAAGCGACTGCTGCAGCTAAAATTCCAGAAATTCCATGGCTAGCGCTAACATGCCGCCAAGATGCTAAGCTCTAGTTTACTCGAAAGCTTCTTTATTTAGAAAGTGAGTCATGACCACATATTTTGTTTTGCTTCATTCAGGTTCGTTTTTAATCTTGGACAACCAAGACACCCAAAGCTCACCCTCTTTCTGAACACACGGAGAACACTCTCTGCCATGAACCTGAAAGCTTAATCTGGGAGCCAGCAGACCAAACCACGCTGGTAAGAAAGAAGCAGCACCAACCGTCTCCACGTAGGGGTCCCCCGTGAGGAGACCCTTCCTCATACAGACCTTCAGTGCCTGGCTTCTCACTCTCTATCACAGTTGCCAGGCAACACCCCAGTTTTGGTTAAACCTGTACGACGGAGATCAGCACTGGGAGAAAACATACGTGAACAAAAGGAATAAAAGGACTCTAGTTTTTGTACTTATTTATTCATTCATTTGGCCACGTTGCATCTCGTCGCAGCAGGCAGGATCTTTTGCTGCCGCGTGTGACTTCTCTAGGTGTGGTGCCCGGACTCGGTGGTTGCAGTGAGTGGGTTCTCTGCAGTGGCTCATGGGCTCCGGAGGGCACGAACTCCGTAGCTCTATGGCATGTGAGATCTTAGTCACCCACCAGGGATCGAACTGGCGTCCCCTGCATTGCAAGGCAGATTCTTAACCACTGGGCCACCAGGGAAGTCCCCCAAAAGCCTCGCTTTAAGTGGATGAACATGCCTTCACGTGGAGTCATAGTCTGCCTGCCAACTCCACTGCATCCCTGACATAATCACTCTTTCACTGAATTGGATAACCAACTCAATGACTTCGTCAAATACATTGCTTCTCAGACTCAAACACCTCATTCTTTTCTTAAACTCTCAGGAGAAGACATTGCATTCCTCTTGACTGTGAAATGAAAGCAATTACAAGAGAATGTCTTCACATTCTTTCACAACCTCAGCATCCAACCAGGCTTCCTTGGGCTTCCCTTGTGGCTCAGATGGTTAAGAACCTGCCTCTAATGCAGGGGACCTGGGTTCAAGCCCTGGGTTGGGAAGATCCCATGGAGGAGGGCATGGCACCCCACTCCAGTATCTTGCCTGGAAAATTCCATGGACAGAGGAGCCTGGTGGGCTACAGTCCATAGGGTTGCAAAGAGTCAGACACGACTGAGCGACTAAATCCAGCACAGCACACTGACTTTCTTCCCATTAGCGTGAATATCATTCCCGTTCATGTGATGGAAAAACATTCCTCCGTATAAGGCCAAGATCCACACCTGTGCTCCTGGCCCCACCACATTGCCGCCCCCGCCCCCCTTATTCAAGCACATTCAAATGCCCGCCCACCCACAAGGGCTGCTTGTTAGGTGAAATGGAGATTCCCAGTGGAGGACAGTAACCCAAATAACTTTGGGTCCCCGAGACAACCTCAGGGGAAAACAGTGGCATGATACACACGTGAAATCCTGTCCTTATCCATTCCCATGTCAAGTTCATCTGCGGTCCCAACTAGCAATTATAACTCTACAAAGTCATAGACATCTCTAAGATTCCTAAATCTCTAAGAATTCTCTCAGATTCTAAATTGCTAAGATTCGGCAGATCTGAAGAAATGAGTAGTGGACCGAAAGCTCTGCTTCCTCTTTCACAAAATTGTTTACAGTAAATGAATGCTTTGTTGTTATTGCTCAGTTGCTAAGTAATGCCTGACTCATTGCAACCCCATGGACTGCAGCCTGCCAGACTTCCCTGTCCTTCACTATCTCCCTGAGTGTGCTCAAACTCATGTCCATAGAGTTGGTAATGCCATCCAGCCATCCCATCCTCTGTCGTCCCCTTCTCCTCCTGCCTTCAATCTTTCCCAGCATCAGAGTCTTTTCCAATGAGTCAGCTCTTCGCATCAGGTGGCCAAAGTATTGGAGCTTCAGCTTCAGCATCAGTCCTTCCAATGAATATTCAGGGTGGATTTCTTTTAGGATGGACTGGTTTGATCTCCTTGCTGTCCAAGAGACTCTCAAGAGTCCCCTCCAGCATCACAGTTTGAATGCATCAGTTCTTTAGCACTCAGCCTTTTTTATGGTTCAACTCTTACATCTGTACATGACTATTGGAAAAACCATAGCTTTGACTGTACAGACCTTTGTTGGCAAAGTGATGTCTCTGCTTTTTAATATGCTCTCTAGGTTTGTCATAGCTTTCCTTCCAAGGAGCAAGCGTCTTTTAATTTCATGGATCAGGAAGATCCCCTGCAGGAGAGCATGGCAACCCACTCCAGCATTCTTGCCTGGAGAATCCCATGGACAGAGGATCCTGACGGGCTACAGTCCATGGAGTCGAAGAGAGTTGGACATGACTGAAGCAACTTAGCGAAGCACAGCACATGTTTTGAAAACTCACAGCAAAATACTTGTTGAAGTTTTGTTTGTTTTTAGTTCTGCATAGGATACACTGATATTCTAATCTGAGGACTCACATCTTCAATTCCACAAAAATATCATACCTTTGCTTATTTATTCCCTGTATGTTCCCTGTTATAAAATGCCTACTGAGCACTGCACAGTCCTGTGAAGCTTCTCAATTCATGCAGAGGCATGCGGTCCAGCTTTATAACCTGTGGCGGACAGAGTCAAGGTCACGGGGTACGGACGCACCTCTTTGGACTCTTGTATTTCTGAGGTAGCATTCACAGTGTTGACTCTAAGTTTTCTCATTTTTGGCCTGTAACGATGTGCCTCCATTTCTTTCTGTTTCTTCCGATGATTCTCCCTTATTTTCTTCTGTTTTTTCTTCTTCTCTTTTAAAGTTTGGTTTTACCTCTGAACTTCCATGTTTTACTCTCTATTTTGATGTGTTTCTGGCTGGAAGTCGGGCCTTTCCTCATCACAGTAGGCCATATTGATGGTGACTGACTCAAGTTTTAGTAAGGAAAATAGCACCCCCGCGCCAAATAAAAATAAATCAGAATAAGGATGTCAAGAAAGAGGAATAGAAAGAACACTCAAGAAGCAATGATAAGAAGTGAAACCAGTAAAATACATGTAACTAATTATTGATACTGTAGTTGTGAATCTTAACGTAACTGTAAGAAGTGAAGTGAAAGTCACTCAGGCGTGTCCAACTCTTTGTGACCCCATGGCCTATACAGTCCGTGGAGTTCTCCAGTGGGTAGCTGTTCCCGTCTCCAAGGAATCTTCCCAGCTCTGGGATCGAACCCAGGTCTCCCGCATTGCATGTGGATTCTTTACCAGCTGACCCACCAGGGAGTCTATAGGATCTAAAACAACAAAATTAATAAAAATCCAAAATATATTTCAGGCGATTTAAAGGAAACTTAGATTTTTTGTGTGTGTGGGTCATTGATCTTTCACTGATACAAATCTTTTAATAGTGTTTACAAACTTCTACCCCATCCCCTTTCCCTGAGACATTTAGAACATTTGCATTTCTATGTTTTTGCCAGTTTTTAGTGTAAAAGACACATACTATTTCACTGCTGACTATTTTCAAAACCAGAGCTAATTACCAAGGAGAGAAATGTCTATACAAAATATCATGACTTTAAATGTTTGTTTTAAAATTATACCTCTTTTCTCCAGAACACATCTCAGATTCATGAATATGAACATCTGTGCCTTGGGAGCTATGTCAAATATTTGAGATTTCCCAATTCACAGACTTTGCTCTCTTGTTTTGTGGTTTACTTTGGCGGGTCAAGAAAAGTTTGTCACTCTTTACAAAGACAGACGATATAACAGGAATTGAATATATTTCAGTTTTTCCCCTAGCCGTCACGTATAAAAATTGACCTGAATCTTTTCCTAATTTTTTTCCCATCTTTAGCAATCCACTTACTTTTGTTTTGCTCAGATGCCTTATGAAATCCTGTATCCATGATGCAGGAGAAAGGAATTCGTTCATAATTCTTCCCTAGTCCAACTTAGATGTATCTCCAAGGCAGACTATGGATTGCTTAGCAATCCAATTGTTTTGTAGGGAAAAAGAAAAAACAAAACAACTCAGCTCCCGCGTGTTCTGTAGTGCGTGGCAGTCAGATATGTCAATGGCAACTGTGTTTAGGCATTAGTAGTGAAAAGAAAAAAAAATAAAACGGCTAAAGATTTCTCATACAAGTTTAACCATTTTGTGTGGTTAGTTGCTCATTCATTGCCTTTTATCCCATCTTGGTCTCATCACAGTAGCAGAGCTAATTTTGTTTTCCTTCTTTACTGTCTCCCCTGATCCCTGGAGTTGAAAGGCCAAGCGAACAAACACGGGGCTTTAATTCTTAACCAACCACAGACAGTCATTTCCCTGCAGGATAATTGGCTTGGAGAAGAAAAGGCAGAAAACAAAACAAGCTCATCACGGGCAGCTTGGTCTGGCCCCGCCCCTTCTCAGAAACCAGCTTGGGCAAGAGCTGCTGGGAGTACGCCTTCATTGAAGGAACATAGGAAGAAGTGGCCATAAAGACATTTAAATTGTTGCCTCAGGCAAAAAGAACTGTGCTTTGACCCTGTTTCCAGGGCATTTTTTCTCTCATTATCCTGACAGTAAGTAGACCTCCGTTTTGTTGTGTTGTGACAAATATTCGGGCGGACGCTGCGAAAATCAATCTATTTTCCAGATGTTTCCAAATACTTGTGTGTTCTGTACTGAAGACCTAAAAACAAAACGTTTGTTTTTTCCCAGCCAACTTTCATTGTGTAGATAAAATAATAGAACATAGGAAAACACTAGAATTTGCTTCTGTACCAGCTAAGGGAGACTCATCTGAGTATTTCAATATGAAAACCGAAAGACATTTTATTTGCAAACATTTGGGCAAAATTACTTTGTGTTATTTCTTTCCTCTTTCTGTTTCTTTTTTCTCTTTCTCTCTTTCTTTTTTCCACTTACTTTATAGTTGTTTTTTCGTCAGTTATTCAAGGACTTTTGAATTCTGAAAATTGAGGTAAATTGTTTTATGCTTCCTGTTTATCAGAATCAAGCTTCAAGTCATTTGAGTCTGGATAATTGTTCCATGGCATAACTCTTTGGATGAAAGTTGCTCGATTCAATCAGGAAGGTAAATATCAAAAGAAAGTACTTCCTTGGGATTGCTTCTAATGGACTTAATTATTTAGATGAATTTACGTTATCAGAGTTTTTGTTAATTAGCTATGGAATTTCTTTTTAAAAGTAAAGAACAAAAATTATAATTCAATGGGGAACACATGTATACCTGTGGCGGATTCATTTTGATATTTGGCAAAACTAATACAATTATGTAAAGTTTAAAAATAAAATTAAAAAAAAATTATAATTCAGATGAGATACTATTCAACTGTTCTATTCATATAATTGAATTTCTTTTATAGAATGTCAAAATGGGAAGTATCTTACAGGTTCAGAATTTAATTGTGTTTTCCATTGTAATACTCAATGTTATTGTAAAATTGTGTAAATGGTCCGCTGTACTTCCTTACCAGTACTCATCTCCCAAACAGCATATATTTGATGTAAAATTTTATAATCATGATTATTGAACTAATATTTTAAATCCCTTTTTTGCAGTTCCTAAAGGTAGGAAATATTTTCCCTCAAAATGTGACCAAGGCTTTTTTCTTATTACATTTATTTTTCTAGCTTATCCTCCACCATATCTACTTTCTCTTTATTTAATGAACAGGCTAAATGCATATGAAACAGAAAAGTGTATACCAGCAAACTCAAGCACTTCTGTGCAAGAATCTACTGAAGAAATGGAGGATGAAAAGAGAGACCTTGCTGGTATGTTTGACCGTTTGATCCTTTTCACAGTTAGCAGTGTCCTTTTATTTCATTGCCTCATGGTTCTCTTATATTTTAAGTAGCAGACTGCATTTATTTTGTTTTTTGAGGAGCTGTAAGGATGTATTTTGTTTTATTGAATGAAAGATTCTTGCAATTCTCTAGTGCTTTACAATTGTCGAAAGGCTCACACACGCACAGTCTCATATAACCCTATTTGTTGTTGTTCAGGTGCTAAGTCGTGTCTGCCTCTGTGCGCCCCCTGGACTGTAGCGTGGCTTCCCTGTCCCTCACCACTTCCCGGAGTTTGCTCAGACTCTTGTCCGTCGAGTTGGTGACGCTGTCCAACCGTCTCATCCTCTGTCGCCCCTTCTCCTTTTGCCCTCGATCATTCCCAGCACCAGAGTCTTTTCCAACGAGTTGGCTCCTATAATAACCCTTTTTTTCCTCTCACGCCTATACTGCCCCTACCCCTTCCCCCTCCCGACTGGAAACCACCGCTTGTTCTCTCCATCTGTGAAAACCGCATTTATTGACTTTGAATTTCTCTCCGGTTATTGGAATTGAGAGACTCACAGTAGTCTCTGAAAAACAACCCAGAACTGCAAAGACAAAGTTTTCCTCATATTTTTTTTCAAAAAGGAAAGTAACTAAAATCTAATTATGTGGTAATTAGATTATAAGCAATTATTGAGCTTCCTAGGTAGCTCAGTAATAAAGAATCTGCCTGCCGATGCAGGAGACCTGGGTTTGATCCCTGGGTCGGGAAGATCCCCTGGAGAAGGAACTGACAGCCCACTCCAGTATTCTTGCCTGGGAAATTCCATGGACAGAGGAGCCTGGTGGGCTACAGTCCATGAGGTCGCCAAGAGTCAGACACGACTGAGCGACTGAGCACATAGCAACTATTAAAGCTTCCATCATGGGTAATAAATTTAGAGTCAAGAAATACTAACCACAGCACCTGCAAAAATAGAGGAATTTTAATTGGGGGCATTTATTTTCAAGGCCATAAATTTTCTACACAGAGATTATTTCCAAGAATTATGACCAAGTGACCCACTGATTGTCAGTGTGCATTAAAGCCCCGCATCTCAATAGCTCAACGCAGCAAAGGTTTGTTCGTCACTCTTTGCAGTCTAAGTAAGGTTGGCAGGGATAGGGACGCGGATTGGGCCGGCGGAGGGATCTTCTCCACACAGATACGCAGGGCCCCAGCCTCCTTCGTCGAGCGACTCCGCCACTGATCGCGCGAGACTTTGGAGAGACCCTCAGGACGGGAAGGACTGAGACAGACAGAAGAAGGAAGCTTGCGCGGGGCTCCATTAACCAGTCCTGGGCCCACGTTCCAGTGCCTGCCAGAACTCAAGCGTTTGGTCCCACTGACTTTGCAGAGGCGGGGAAGGCCGTCTAGCATCGTGCCAAACAGGAGGAGAGGATGAATGCCGGAGAGCCACTAGACAATCTCTACCACTCCGCCCCTTCTCATGGATACGGCGGGAGTGGTAATGGTTTAGTTGCTAAGTCAAGTCTGGCTCTTTGCGACCCCCACGGGACTGTAGCCCACCAGGCTCCTCTGTCCGTGCGGTTTCCCAGGCAAGAGTACTGGAGTGGGTTGCCGTTTGCTTCTCCAGGGGATCTTCCCAACCCAGGGATCAGACCCGTATCTCCTTGGCCTGGCAGGCGGATTCTTTACCGCTGAGCCACAGGGATGCCCATGAATACGACAGCTGACAGACTGATGCTCTTTGCCCTCCTGAACTCCTTCTGGGGGGCCCTGTGTCTTATAGACTTAGAGACCACGTGCCTGTGCATATAAGGACTGTAGGCCTGTTCGCCATCCTCGTGGGCTCTGGAATGGCTTCCGCAGTAGTTCATGATTTAACGCAGGAGTTCAGTTCCAGCGTTAGAGAACGACCTGTGGTCAGATGCTGTGGTGTAGATCTTTGGTTGCGTCCCGTTGCTCTGAAGAGTGACGGCAACGAGAAGCCAATTTGTCTTCAATTGTTCTGGTCTGTTGACTGAGCTCCTTAAGGGATTGCAATCTAAATTTGTTCTCTCTTTTTTAATATAGGAATGGGGGTTCCCGATACTTTTAGCACTTTATATGTGCATATTTTCACGTTTAAATGAAAATGTCCATTTTCCTGGAATGCCTCCCCAGAACCTGGGAAGGGTAGATAAATATAATAGGTCTTTTACGGATGTTGTGTACACACCAGTCTCCAACTTGACCCAGCAGATAATGAATAAGACGGCACTTGCTCCTGTTATGGAAGGTAGGTGTGCTGATGGCCAAAAAGTATTACTGATGTGATTATTTTATTTTTTAGTGGAAGTATAGTTGATTTTACAATGTTGTGCCAATCTCTGCTGTACAGCACAGTGACTCTGTTGTACACACATAATCATCCCTTTCTTCTGTTCTTTTCCATCATGGTTTATCACAGGATTTTGAATATAGCGGTATGGTAGGACCTTGTTGTGTGTCCGTCCTATATATAAAAGGTTGCGTCTGTTAGTCCCAAACTCTGAGTCCGTCTCTGCTCCATCCCCTTCCTCCTTAGCAGCCACAGGTCTGCTGTCTCTGTCTGTGAGTCAGTTTCTACTTCACAGAAGGTTCATTTGTATCCTTTTTTATATTCCACATATAAGCAATATCACATGGTGTGTGTCTTTCTCTTTCTTACTCACTTAGTAGGAGCATCTCTGCATCCACATTGCTGCAAACGGCATTCATTCTTTTTATGGCTGATCCACATTCCATTGTATATATGTACCACATCTTCTTTATGTTTTTGATAAAATTATGCATTTTTAATTTGAAGCTACAGTTAACTATGATGCTAATTATCTAGATAGCAAGATAGCAGAACTTTGGCAGTTTTTTCTCTCACTTAGCCTGAACTATCAGCCTTTTAAACCCTTCTGGTTTGATGAGGATCTACTTCGGGGAGGCCTACATTTCTATTGAAATTTAAATAAAGGAATAGCTTTATAATTTCAGATTTGCAGAATACTGCCTAGGAGAAATATGTTATTGGTGAGTGTGGGTGTTTTTAACATGGAAATATAATGATTAATATTTATAATTTAGGAAAAAACATATAAATAAAAGAAATTAGATATGGTTATTATAACATTAATTTCAGAACTGGGAAAATTAAGGGTGACTAATCTAAGGATATTCTGTCTGCATATGGTATAATTTGTAAACATCTTTAAAGTCCTTCATTCTAGATTTTTGCTGTTTGGCTACACCATGCAGCTTGTGGGATCTTAGTTCCTAGCCAGGGATCAAGCCCATGCCCCTGAGTGGAAGCATGGAGCCCTCACCACTGGACTGCCAGGGACGTCCCTAAGGGCTTTCGTTCTAAATGAGGCCTCTGTGTAACTGATAGAACCAAAATGTGCTTTTCACCCATGGGCAGGCCGGGTGCAGTCTGGTTATCTACTCTTAAATTCTGGATTTGAACACGTAAAACTGCTTGCTATTAAAGTCACTTTGTGTTCTTGGTCAGTGTATAAGGCAAAGACTATATGAAGTTCGTTTGCTTAGTAAAGCTAAAATCTGGAGTCCTTTGACCACATAATAACTGCTACAGTTACCTCTGTTTTTGTACCCCGATTCTCTAATACATACTTATTTCTTGGCATAATCATTTTGTATACCTAAAATTTGCCCTAATGCCTGTCATTATTAATGGAAAACTGTTAATTCTCATGCATATCTCCTGATTTTAGAATCTAAAATGACAATAAAAAATTCCTTTTTTTTTTTTGTTTTGCCTTTTGGGATAAATTTAATTTAAAGGTAGAATGATTTTAGTTGATTCCAATGGAAAATAGGTGATGGCAAAGTTGAATATCACATTCTGTTTTGGTGAAACTCTAACAATCCTCTGTGTCTGTTTTTTTTTGTTGTTGTTGTTTTTTTTTTAACCATATAATTCACAGGAAGAAGAATCATTGGGGCACCAGATGAGAAATCCATGGATGAAATAATGCTAGACACTTTCTCATACAGCGTGGGAGTCATCTTTAATGACCCTTTCTCTTATAAGTTAAAATTTTATCAGAGATATTACGTTCCCATTTTGAAGGAGGATTTTTTCACAGGTGACTTTCCATATAAAGTATGACTGTTGTATTTTTCATGTTTTTAACACAAGGAGTAGGGTGGGATGGGCGGCAGAGGTACCCGCGCTAGCACCAGGTTCAAGAGACGACAGACCCTGCTGACCTTGTTCCAAGCTCAGTTGTCTCTTCCCCCTTGAGGACGGCTCTCAAAAACCCAGTGAGTCATCCAGCAGATAAGCAGTGAATTCCCAAGGGCATGTTGGAAAGCACGCAGAGGTGATTGAGAGTGAGGGCCCAGCCTCAGGTGAGTGTCCAGGGTTAGCAGGACAGGCTGCCGGTGAGCAGTTAATGACCAGCGCAAGGAGAGGTGCCCGGGGCAGTTAGACCAGGGGATCCAGAGAAGTCCTGTGATGAGAGAAGCTCTGCCTGGAGAAGTGATGGTTCAGTGAACCCCGGACGGGGTGGCGTGTGTGGGGAGCCAAGGACTTCACCTTCCAGAGAGTAAAGGGAGTTGTGGATGGGGGTACTGGGGTGGGAAAGAGCATGTGGTATTCGACATGGCCGAGGAGCCATCCTGTGTAAGTGGGCAGAGCACACAAAAGGGGACATGGTGGGAGAAGGAGGCTGGCACTGCTCGAGGGCTGAGGCGGTGGAGAGGCATCAAAGCGCTTTGAGCAGGGCAGACGCGGTTAGGTTTCCAGGCTTGAGGGAGCGCTAGCCCCTCAGGGAGAATGAGTGAAATGTGCCGAGGACCAGCCCCGGCTGATCCAGGGTATTCGAAGGGGAGACTGAGTCAGCGACTGTTTACATATTTATCAAAGATATAAAGAGTAATAGAATGAGGATAGCTCAGTAGGAAAATTCAGTGGAGAAAAGAGGCTGAGTAGCTTGGTTTATGCGGGAGACCAATAAAACTTCAAGACAAGAAGTTTGCACCACTTACATAGGCTGCAGGCGCCCTCTCGAATAGCGGAAGGTGCCTCACCCTAGACTCCTTCTCGAGTGGGTCTTAGAAGCCCAGGCATAATTAGTAAGCGTGGTGGGTTCCGCGCTCCAGATGGAGACTTCAGCCAGAATTTAAAGGGAAGAATGACATGGGGAGACCGAGCGTTGGTGAGCAAGGCCTGTAGCTTTATTTTCAACAGGGGCTTATATACCCTAAGTTACACATAGAGGATAATAGGGGATGCAAAGTCAGCAGTTTTTGATCCTTATCAAAAACCAGGGTTTCTTTACTGCAAATTTATCGTATACAAATGGTTTAGGTGACTTACATCATCTTCTGGCCAGAAGGCCTACTAACATTTTATGACTCTTGACAAGGATTTATCAACAAAGACTTATTTTCTCTAAGAGTAATTATTTTAAGGTTCGGCGCCATCTTCCAAATATAAAATTGCATTTCTATAGGGTGGATGTGTAATGGGTTTACAACAAAGGAAAGAATTTATTACCTTAAGGGTCTAAAGTTACTAACACCAAGGCCACTACTTATTTTTTCTACATACCAACTATATTAATTAATACACATTCAAGGATACAATTCAGGGGATGTGAAAACTTGGCAACAATCATTGGCTCATCAATGAAATCCTTTACTAGTTTATTCCCACAGTTTCTAACTCTCTGAGAGGCTCTAAACTATTTGAATATCTTAAGTTTCCCATGCCTCTCGAGGCTGGGAGACTGTAAACAATCGTATGCATAGCTGTAGGAGTCCCAGTAAACTTGTCAGGCGAGTTAGAGAGCCATCTGAGGGATTTGGATTTAAACACTCCTAATTGCCCAGGAACTTTATTAATTGGAGCTGTAAGTTAACTCTTTGACAGAGCGAGATGGTGGTGGGGTACAGCCCCCAGTAAAGTCAGAGGTGAGAGCACAAAGCAATAAAGTAGGCAGACTCTGGTTTTTTGGGGGGTAGATGCTCGAGAATATCCAGGCGGACTCCTGAGGCTCGATCCCGCCTTTGCGTATGCCGAGCCTCCTTCCTCATGACCTTTGTCACGAGCGGAATGTCTCTCGCCGGCTCCCGGCAGAAATGTACTAGTTCTGCTTCACAATAAGACATTCGTTTGTCACTGCTTGCTTTACTTCTCCCCACTTAACATGTTTCCTATCACTCAGTGTTACAAAAGAGAGAGCAAAGTGTAGGATTTGACGGACAGGATGGGCCTGCAAGGGTCAGCCTTCTGGGGGGTGACTGTCAGAAGCAGTGAATAAACAGAGGAATTCTGATTTAAACTCCATGTGTTCCCTAGACCAGAGTGATGTCCTCGCTCTGGAGGCCAGGAAAGGCCTGTGTGCCGAGTTTACCTTTGTAGAGAGGCCAGAAGGACAGGAAGGCGTGAGCCCCGGACCCTCCTGCAGGGAGAGCGTTTGGGCACGAAGCCAGCTCTGGTGCTGCAGTGCCTTTGGCGTCTTGAGACGACGAGGTGCCCAGGGTGGGCCAAGCAGAGCGTTTGCTTCCGTCTTCTTTTCATTTTCTGAGACATCCTGTGCATGCCACGGTTTCCATGAGTAAAGTCGCCTTATTTAGAACTTTCATTTGCTCCTTTTTCCTGTGGTTAGAAGTCCTGCCTGTTGAACATTGGGGTATAGTGTCTCTTTCAGTTCTGGTTTCCTCGGTGTGTATGCCCAGCAGTGGGATTGCTGGGTCATATGGCAGTTCTATTTCCAGTTTTTTAAGGAATCTCCACACTGTTCTCCATAGTGGCTGTACTAGTTTGCATTCCCACTCAGGAGGGGGAACACATGTACACCCATGGCCGATTCATATAAGGTATGGCAAAAAACCACTACAATATTGTAATTAGCTTCCAATTAAACTAAATAAAAAAAGCCCTGCCTGGTGAAGGCTCCTCTAGAGCAGTTTCTCTTGGATTCTTGTATCTTACTTTCCAATCACCCTACTCCCGTACTGTTGGTCCTGCTTTTTCCTTTTATTTATTTTTTTGAGCCGATAGCTTGTTGCTCCCCCTCCTCATTTCGCTCAGTCATGCCCGACTTTTGCGACCCCACGGACTGTAGCCCACCAGGCTCCTCCGTCCATGGGATTCTTCAGGCGAGAACACCGGACTGGGTTCCCATTTGTAGCTCATTGCTAGAGTACAGATACTAATGACTTTTCCTTCCATAATGTTGGTTCTGCTTCCTTTGTGTGTGATTATAGCTTACTGCAAGCGTACACATATTGACTTTTCCTGTGCACTGGAGAAATACTGGAAAGGAGGATTCGTGCCTTTACAAGCTGCCATTAATGCTGCTATTATACAAGTAAGAAAAGTCCTAATAATTGAAGTGAGCTAATTCCAGAGGCATCAAGGTTTGATAAAAGATGGTGTCTACTCAGGTCTTCGTGTGTTTATATAATGAACTGGGTATCCAAATGGTAAAACTGACATTTAGGTGAAGGAGTACATTTTTTTTTTAACTTTAAATTTTGAAGTAGTTTTAGAAACACAATATACAGGGAGGCACCCACCTGTTCTTCATCTGGTTTCTCCTCAAAGTAACATCTTGCATAACCACAGAACAGTATTTAAAACAGGAAATGTAAAGGGGCCCAAGCTCCATAGCTTATTCAGATCTCAGCAGTGTCTGTACTTTAATGATTGTGCTCATTTGCATTCTTCTTTAGATGACAACAAATCACTATGTGATGGAGGAGTTGATGTCAGTTACTGCTGTAAATATGAAGACGCTCCCCTTTATCTTTAAGGAGAACCTTCAAAATGAGATGTTCATCTTTTACTGCTTGCTTTACTTCTCCCCACTTATATACTTCCTATCACTCAATGTTACAAGAGAGAGAAAAAAGTATAAGGATTTGATGAACTTGATGGGTCTGCAAGATTCAGCCTTCTGGTGAGTGACTAATTCAAGTACTGCAAGTGAATAAACAGAGAAATTCCTTAGCAGTGGAAGAATATTACTGTTTTAGAACACCGGAACTTAAACTCGATGCACTGCCTACTTTGTTGTTGTTGGGACGTTTTTATTTAGTTCTTATTAAATTTTGCTATGCAAGATAGTGATTATACTTTTCTGGGCCGTTTTTTTGTGCCAGCATGTATTAAGCCAACAGAATGATAGAGGTACCGTTAAGATCACAGCAAATAAAAAAGAATTACCCAGTGGCAAAAGGAAGATGTGTACCAGACCAGGTGGTCTAATTTTTTTTTTAATTTTTATTGGAGTGTAGTTGATTTACAGTATTGTGTTAGTCTCTGCGGGACCACACGGTGCATCAGACTATATATGTCCACATATCCACTCTTTTTTAGATTCTTTTCCAATATAGGTCATTACAGAGTCTTGGGTAGAGTTTCCTGTGCTATACATAAGGTCCTTATTAGTGGTCTATTTTATATATAGTGTGTATATGTCAATCCCAGTCTCTCAATTTATCTCTTCCCCTCCCCCATCTGCCTTCCCCTCTGGTAACCGTAGGTTTGTTTCCTGAGTCTTCGACTCTTGCTGTTTTGTAAATAAGTTCCTTTGTACCATTTATTTTTAGAGTCCACATATAAGCGATATCACACGATCTTTGTCTTTCCCTCTCTGGCTTACTTCACTCCAGGTCACACAATGATCTCCAGGTCCGTCCTGGCATGTTTTCCTTCTTCTTGTGTAACTGAGTATTCGTCATGTAAGTGTGCCACACGTTCTTCATCCGCTCCTCTGCGGATGAACACTTAGGTCGCTTCCGATTCCTGGGTCCTGTGGCTTTAGGTCGCTTCCGTTTCCTGGGTCATGTGGCTTTAGGTCGCTTCCGTTTCCTGGGTCCTGTGGGTCGCGCTGCAGTGAACGCAGGGGTGCGTGTATCATCTTCCGTTTTCTCCGGAGGTGCACCTAGGGCCGTGTGGCAGTTCCGTTTGTAGTTGTTTAAAAGGTATCTCCACACTGCCGTCCGTGGTGGCGGCACCGACTGACATTCCTGAGAGAAGGGTAGGAGGGGCCCTTTTCTCCACACCCTCTCCAACATTGATTGTGTGTGAGTGCTTTGAGGGTGGCTATTCTGACCAGTGGCAGGTGATACCTCGTTATAGTTTTGATTTGCCTTCCTCTAATAACGAGTGATGCTGAGCGTCTTTTCCACTGCCCTCCCGCCTGGCCCACCCAGGGCTATCACTTAGTTTCTCCCCACTTCCTCCTGTTGAAGAAAGTACAGGCTTGTAATGGCTAGTTTCTGTTCAGAGACTGAGTACCAAGGATATTTTTTTTTTGAGCAACTAAATGCCGTATATTGGAGTTGAGATTGCCTGGAAGGGTGCCCAGTACAGAGGCTGGCAGTTAGAAGCACTTGATAAGAGCACTTGTTTCTTACATTGATATATCTCGCCCCATTTCACAAATGATTTAATGTGATTTTAAAGTTTATATTTAAACATGACTATCATATATGTATGTACGTCTCCATGTTTGTATATATTATGATAGCAAATAATAATTGAGTAGAAATAAAGGTTTAGCAAAATAATGAGTAAGATTAACAGATAAATACGCAAATCACACAATCTGCGTGTTAAAAAGCAGAGACATCCCTTTGCTGACAAAGGTCCATATAGTCAAAGCTATGGATTCCTCAGTATTCATATACAGATGTGAGAGTTGGACCGTAAAGAAGGCTGAGCACCCAAGAATTGATACTTTTCAGCTGGTGTTGGAGAAGACTCTTGAAAGTCCCTTGGACATCAAGGAGATCCAACCAGTCTATCCTAAAGGAAATCAGTCCTGAATAGTCATTGGAAGGACTGGTGCTGAAACTGAAGCTCCAATACTTTGGCCACCTGATGAGACATGAGTTTGAGCAACCTCTGGGAGATGGTGAAGGACACGGAAGCCTAGAGTGCTGCATGGGGTCATGAAGAGCTAGACACAACTTAAGGAGTGAATATAATCTCTAAACCTCTAAGAGGCCAAGGCTTTTAGAGAATTCTGTGATACCATCAGTTACAAAACTCATACTGTCTAGGAAAAGAAAAAAAAAAGAAAAATAATCTGTTTGCTTTACCCTAAAAGAAATTTAGCATTTTTCAGTGTTGAGTCCTGGGAAATATTTCTCTGTATACTCCCCATAACAACAAAATGCTATTTATGGGTATAGTACTTATCTGGAATGGATGAAGGACTACTTATTGAACAGCTCTTTACAAGAAACTTACTTGCTGAAATAAAATTAACATCTAGGAAATTTAAAGTTTCCTATAAAGTATATTTTATTAACAGTTTTAGTTTTAATATAACTGAATTATGAAATAGCAAAAGGGGAAAGTGGGTCTTGAAATTTAAAAAAGGAAAGTAATGTTTGTTCAGTGAAACCTTGGGAAATAGAAAGGAGTAAATGGTGTTTGTCAGGAGGAAAGAGAGAGGGGAACTATGTACAAATGGCAGTGTCCCTGCAGCCGTTTTAGGACAGGGAGGCACAAGCCAACTCTAGGTTAAAGCCAGGAAGGTGCTGGTTGTTTAGATGTGGCTTCATTCTCAGGGTAAATGCTTCTTAGTATGCATGTAACCTAAAATTTAGCAAAATGGATATGTGTTCTTAAAACTAACAAGGAAAAGAAAAATCTGAAATGTTCTTATTAAGAACACAATGTCTAGTGGTAATAAGTTTTACAACATTCCCACTTTTTTTTAACTAAGGCAAAAAATGTGAAATGCAGTCAATACTTACTCTAGTGATGTCTGAAATTGCTTTGTTTTATCATGAAGTTTTTCATAGATATATTAACATCCCCCCCAACTCCACCTACAAGTCCCTGCTATAGAGTCCTTTTCTAGAAAGGTTTAACTTCCTTAATCCATAGTCCTCACACCCTATGGCTTTTCAGTTCCTACCTAGAGCAGTTCCCTTCTGTACTCAGGAAGTGAATTCTGTAGAATGTGGCATGCCTCTCCAAAAATGCTGATTGTCTAGCACAGTCCAGATCCTTGTAGTGACATAAAAGTTTAAAAACAAGTCAAATAAGCAGTAATTAAACATGCTCTGATACACAGAGTGCCTGATGAACTATGGACAGGGGTTCGTGACACTGTACAGGAGACAGGAATCAAGACCATTCCCAAGAAAAAGAAATGCAAAAAAGCAAAATGGCTGTCTGGGGAGGCCTTACAAATAGCTGTGAAAAGAAGAGAAGTGAAAAGCAAAGGAGAAAAGGAAAGATATACCTATTTAAATGCAGAGTTTCAAAGAATAGCAAGGAGAGATAAGAAAGCCTTCTTCAGCGATCAACACAAAGAAATAGAGAAAAACAATAGAATGGGAAAGACTGTAGATCTCTTCAAGAAAATTAGAGATACCAAGGGAACATTTCATGCAAAGATGGGCTCGATAAAGGACAGAAATAGTATGGACCTAACAGAAGCAAAAGATATTAAGAAGAGGTGGCAGGAATACACAGAAGAACTGTACAAAAAAGATCTTCACGACCCAGATAATCATGATGGTGTGATCACTCACACTCACCTAGAGCCAGACATCCTGGAATGTGAAGTCAAGTGGGCCTTAGGAAGCATCACTACAAACAAAGCTAGTGGAAGTGATGGAATTCCAGTTGAGCTATTTCAAATCCTAAAAGATGATGCTGTGAAAGTGCTGCACTTAATATGTCAGCAAATTTGGAAAACTCAGCAGTGGCCACAGGACTGGAAAAGATCAGTTTTCATTCCAATCCCAAAGAAAGGCAATGCCAAAGAATGCTCAAACTACCGCACAATTGCACTCATCTCACATGGTAGTAAAGGAATGCTCAAAATTCTCCAAGCCAGGCTTCAGCAATACGTAAGCTGTGAACTTCCAGATGTTCAAGGTGGTTTTAGAAAAGGCAGAGAAACCAGAGATCAAATTGCCAACATCCTCTGGATCATCAAAAAAGCAAGAGAGTTCCAGAAAAACATCTATTTCTGCTTTCTTGACTATGCCAAAGCCTTTGACTGTGTGGATCACAATAAACTGTGGAAAATTCTGAAAGAGATGGGAATACCAGACCACCTGACCTGCCTCTTGAGAAGCCTATATGCAGGTCAGGAAACAACAGTTAGAGCTGGACATGGAACAACAAACTGGTTCCAAATAGGAAAAGGAGTATGCCAAGGCTGTATATTGTCACCCTGCGTATTAACTTATATACAGAGTACGTGATGAGAAACGCTGGGCTGGAAGAAGCACAAGCTGGAATCAAGATTGCCAGGAGAAATATCAATAACCTCAGATATGCAGGTGACACCACCCTTATGGCAGAAAGTGAAGAGGAACTAAAGAGCCTCTTGATTAAAGTGAAAGAGGAGAGGGAAAAGGTTGGCTTAAAGCTCAACATTCAGAAAACAAAGATCATGGCATCCGGTCCCATCACTTCATGGGAAATAGATGGGGAAACAGTGGAAACAGTGTCAGACTTTATTTTTGGGGGCTCCAAAATCACTGCAGATGGTGACTGCAGCCATGAAATTAAAAGACGCTTACCCCTTGGAAGGAAAGTTACGACCAACCTAGACAGCATATTGAAAAGCAGAGACATTACTTTGTCACCAAAGGTCCATCTAGTCAAGGCTATGGTTTTTCCAGTGGTCATGTATGGATGTGAGAGTTGGACTGTGAAGAAAGCTGAGCACTGAAGATTGATGCTTTTGAACTGTGGTGTTGGAGAAGACTCTTGAGAGTCCTTTGGACTTCAGGGAGATCCAACCAGTCCATCCTAAAGGAGATCAGTCCTGGGTGTTCTTTGGAAGGACTGATGCTGAAGCTGAAACTCCAAACACTTTGACCACCTGATGCGAATAACTGACCCCATTTGAAAAGACCCCGATGCTGGGAAAGATTTAAGGCTGGAGGAGAAGGGGACGATAGAGGATGAGATGGCTGGATGGCATCACCGACTCAATGGACATGAGTTTGAGTGAACTCCGGGAGTTGGTGATGGACAGGGATGCCTGGCGTGCTGCAGCCCATGGGGTCACAAAGAGTCAGACATGACTGAGTGACTGAACTGAACTGAAACATGATCTATTGGGACATATTCATGCAAATTCCTGATTTTAATAATTTCACTGTTTTCTCCAGCTGTTTCTTATTAGGCAGTTTTGTGTACAAGGAAGAGCTCTGAACTGACAGAAAGCCTACAGCTGCTCTCTCAGTTCTGTTACTGATTTACTGTGGCGACCTTGAGTAGGACCCTTTACCAGGAAGAAGAACTGCTGTTTACTCATCTGTAAAATGAGAAGCTTGGGCTAAAACACTCTCCAGGTTTCCTAGATCTAAGACTGACTGCTATTTCTAATACCCACTTCATAAAAATGTGAACACCAGCACATCTAGAGCAAAACAATGTGAACACGTAAGGGTGTTGCCATAATCTATGTTCAGTCGTGTCCAACCCTTTGTGACCCCCATAGACTTACAACCCTCCAGGCTCCTCTGACCATGGGATTCTCCAGGCAAGAAGACTGGAATGTGTTGCCATTCCCTTCTCCAGGCGATCTTCCAGACCCAGGATCAAACCTGTGTCTCCTGCATTCCCGGGGGATTCTTTACCCCAGAACCACCTGGGAAGCCCACCATAATCTGCATCTGTTTTCAGAAAGAAATGCTGAACAGGAGCAGCAAGCATGCACTGGGCTCAGTGTAGTTATGAGATTCCAACTTTCTACGGGAGGGAAGGCAGGGCTCTTGCTGGCTGCAGTCCTCAGGAGTGACCACATCATCGGTTGGCCTCCGGTACATCCACAGTCACTGATGGATCAGCAGCTGTTGTTTCCTTCCAATTTTATAACGAGGACACTTTGGTAATAAATAACAAAGATGAAAACACAAAATGCTTATCTCCTGGAATTCAGCAATTTGACCTGAAAGAAAAATTGTGTGCACTTTCCCTAAAAAAAGGCAAATGCAAAAATATTCTTAGCAACGTTGCATTAGAAAGAAGGTCTGGAAACAACCTAGGTGGACATGGAGAGGAGAACACTGAGTTGTATTCACACAGTGAAATATTACGCAGCAGTGTATGACAGCTACATGTTGTGCATAAAGGCAAGTTGCAGAAGAACACAGGCAAGGTGGCGCTCCTGACGCATGTTCATGTCAGTCGTGCAGTGTGAACACCGAGTCAGTGTGTAGCATGCACCAGCACGGCCATGGCAGTATTTTAGTTTGTTGTTATTCAGTCACTAAGTTGCGTCTGACTCTTTTCCATTCTACGGACCGCAGCACACCAGGCTTCTCTGTCCTTCACTCTCTCCGGGAATTTGCTCAAACTCATGTCCATTGATGCCGATGTCAGTGATGCCATGCAATTTTCTCATCCTCTGTCACCCCTCTCCTCCTGCCCGCAATCTTTCCCAGCATCAGGGTGGCTTCCAGTGAGTCCTCTCTTGGCATCAGGTGGCCAAAGTATTGGAGCTTCAGCTTCGGCCTCAGTCCTTCCAATAAATATTCAGGACTGATTTTTTTTAGCATGGACTGGTTGGAACTCCTTGCTGTCCAAGGGACTCTCAAGAGTCTTTGCGAACTCCACAGTTCAAAAGCATCAGTTCTTCAGCACTCAGTCTTCTTTATGGTTCCACTCTCACATCCATATGTGACTGCTGGAAAAACCATAGCTTTGGCTATACAGACCTTTGTTGGAAAAGTGATGCCCCTGTTCTTTAATAGTCTGTCTAGGTTTGTCATAGCTTTTCTTCCAAGGAGCAAGGATCTGTTAATAGGTGGCAGGTACAAAGGTAGCCATTGTGTTATTCTTTAAGTATTTTTGTATGTTTTAAATATTTCATAATGAAGTTAAAACAACTGAAATATTGTTTGTCTTTTTTAGGCTCTCCTGGGGTTTAATCTATGCTGCCTTCATCTTTGTCACTTCCATAATCATCACAGTGATCATAACATCTACTGAAATTATCATCCTGACGGGCTTCACGGTCATATTTACTCTCTTTTTCTTGTATGGCTTATCCTTGGTAAGTTCGTACGTTTGCTACCACGGTCTCTGCTTCCGGTCTTGGTTACATGTAACAGAAATAATGTCTGAGCAGGCTCCTGTAGTCCCTTCCTTCACATTGTGTGTGTGTGTGTGTGTGTGTGTGTGTGTGTGTGTGTGTGTGTGTATGTGTTTGCTTGAGAAGTCTTTATGAATATGAGAAAATGATGAGACCTAAATAAAATTGAAACTCTTTTTTTTGCATAAAGGTCTGAATTAATGAAAGGATGCATCAGAAAGAAAGAAAATTGTTTTGACTCTAAAAAATACCTAAGATCTTTATAGATTGATAAGAATGTTCTTAAGGGCTGGACCCATCTTGTTTTTCCCCAAAGGTTCCCTGTCAGATGGCAGCTTTTCACATCTCATCTCATTTTGTAACACCCACCCTGGTCTGACTGCCCATGTCACCCTCTCTTCCTTCTCTGAACAGGCTCTTCTGACTTCTCCCACCTTCCAGGGGGTTTTCTGCAAAACACAGTAGACACTCTTTGGTAATATATTAATTTAATTTCTTTCCCTCTTTCCAAGGCTGCAGTTTTATCCTTTTCTCAGCTCTTCCTGCAGGCTTTCCAAGTAGATAAATGGTTAAGAACCCGCCTGCCAGTGCAGGAGACATAGGTTTCATCCCTGGGTCGGAAAGATCCCTTGGAGGAGGGCATGGTAACCCACTCCAGTGTTCTTGCCTGGAGAATCCCATGGACAGAGGAACCTGGTCAGCCAAAGTCCATGGGGTCTCAAAGAGTTGGAAGAGGACTTAGCGACTATACAGCAACAACAGCTCCTCCTGCAGCCTTTCAAGCCCAGCATTTAAGTAGGCAAATAAAGATTCTCCTTACAAGGAAGTTGAGAGAAGGATTGAGCATAATTATCCCTTACTGTTGCTCATCACTGTGTCAGTGATAAATATTTATGTTATGGTACAAAGGTCCTTTTTTGAGGTGGGACCACTGACCGTCAGTCTGTGTAGAGTCTCGGCTCTCTTTCAGATCGCTTTGGCATTCCTGATGACCGTGCTGCTAAAGAAAACCATCCTCACCAGTTTGGTTGTGTTTCTCCTCACCCTCTTCTGGGGGGGTGTGGGATTCAGTGCGTTTTACCAACAACTTCCTTCACCTTTGAAGTGGATTTTCAGTATCTGTAGCCCCTTTGCCTTCAGTGCTGGAATAAACCAGGTGAGATCAGAGTTAATTCTAACCTTGTCATCATTTCTAAGAACCTAGAAAAGACTGTCTTGAAAAACAATTACAACTTAAATTCCTATTATTAAAACATTATATTTTTAAAAATCAGTGTTCCTTTCTGATATTGCTTTGATTGCTGTAAAATAGAAAGTTCCCCTAAGCACTTCATTATGAGGGCTTCTTAGAAAAACTGCTTAATGAAGTGGTAGTTCTTGCTGCTACACTGAATTATTTTTAAGTATTTATTATTACTTTTGTTTGAATCTTAGATTATCCACCTGGATTATACTATGAATGGTGTCATTTTTCCTGACGCTTCTGGAGACTCATATATAATGATAGCTACTTTTTCCATATTGACTTTCGATGCCCTTTTATACTTGGCGTTGGCGTTATACTTTGACAAAATCCTACCCTGTAAGTAATTACGGTTTTTTCCTGACCTCTGCTGGTACTGATCACATTGAAGATGTTTTTCTTAAAGTTATATATTTTAAGAAATAAGGAATGACAAGTATTTCCCATAAAAGACTGAATGATTTCTTTTTCTCTGCTTCATAGCTTTAATGGTCTAAAGGAATTGCTACCTAAAAATAATTATTCTTCTGAATGTGATATAGTGATACACATTATAAACATACGATGATGATCATTTAATTATATTTCAATTAAATATATTTAATTATTATAATTATACTTTAATTGTAATTATAATATAATTACATTGTATTATAATTATGTTATAATAATTATATTTTATATTTTAAATATTATGCTTATATTTTAAATAATGTTGCATTTTTTAAAGATCACTGAAAGTGTTTTCAAAGAATGATATTGAGGATTTGTATCAGGACAGGTGGGAATAAATTAGTTCTTAAGATGGTTTTGGTTAGCTTAGGGACATTGCATAGTGAAAGTGCCTCCTAACCTTTGTCATATATCGCTCGTATTTACAGAAGTGATCCCCTGGAGGAGGGCATGGCACCCCACTCCAGTATGCTTGCCTGGAAAATCCCATGGATGGAGGAACCTGGCAGGCTACAGTCCATGGGATCACAAAAAGTCAGACACAACTGAGTTACTTCACTTTATTACCCCGTTAGATTTTCTTTATCTTGAAAACAACTTAAAATTTCACATAAGTCTAGAATTCCTACGCACATACCAGAATCAGGGTGCTTTTTTCCCTTGCATGATCCTATTTATATATGTTATTTTGTATTTTTCTTCCACTTTGACTGGATTTAAATTTGTTCTATATATTCCTGTGTATTTATTTGTATGTATGTCTGTCTCTTTATCACTTCTGGTTAACATCGGAAGACCCTTAGTAACAAATGCTATTCCATTTTTTTAAATCTAGGGAATGACCATAGGTTCATCCTAAACAAATTAATTTCTCCATGTACTTTTTATTGATGTACCATATAGATTTCAGTATTTTGCTCAATCATACTGTTGAGTCACACGATTTCTTAAGTTCACAAACATTGAAAATTATTTTTATGTGCCATGTTAAGGCTTTTCCCACTCAATATGGGATTTAATCATTATTCTAAACACATTTTAGAAAGCAATTTATTCAAGTCTTTAATTTATACCTTATCAAGGGTTATATTGTTTACCTTTCATAACAATATGTCATTTCTTTTTAATTTTCATTGTTTCCTTCACTCTCAAGACTTCTTCTCGATAATAGGGAGTTAGAAAGCAATATTTGTGATGCTTAAAAGTCCAAGACATTATGCACTGTTCTAAGGAAGGCTTATGTGCTCACTGTTTGCATGGTACTGAACACATGTTTTACCACCTCTTAACTAGATGGAAACGAGTCCCATTATTCGCCATTGTTTTTCCTGAACTCGTCACCTTGCTTCCAACACCGGAGGACTGGTAGTCACGTCGCCTGGAAAGACGTGGACCCTGAGCCCGCCGCGGGTGATTACTGTGAGCCCGTAGCCCCAGAATTCCACGGGAGAGAAGCCGTCAGGTAGTCACACACGTACTGATACGTGGGCACGAGGCAATGCGCTTATTGACAAAGTTTATTTAAGTATAGCTGGCTTATAGTGTCCTGTGGATTTCTGCTGCACAGTCAGGTGGCTCGGCTACGTATTCTGTTCCATGGTGGCTTATCACAGGATGCTGAACAGAGCTCCCTGCTCTGCATAGCAGGGCCCTGCTGCTTATCCGTCCTGTTTGTAATAGTTTGCCTCTGCTAACCCCAAACTCCCGGTCCTCCCCACCCCTCCTCCTTGGCAGCCACGACTGTTTCTGTTTGTGAGTCTGTTCCTGTTTCGCGGGTTTGCTCATCTGCATCCTATTTGAGATTCCACACGTGAGTGATGCCGCATGCTGTCTTTCTCTTCCTGCCTGACTGCACTTGATCGTCTCGAGCTGCATGCCTGTTGCTGCCACGGCAGTTGTTCATCCTCTCCTATGGGCGAGTGACACTCCGTGTGTGCGTGCACCGCAGCCTCTCCATCCGCTTGTCCGTCAGTGGACACTGAGGCTGTTTCCGTGGCTCGCCTGCTGTAAACAGTGCTGCTGTGAACGCTGGGGTGCGTGCATCCTTTTGGATTAGAGTTTTCTCTGGATATATGCCCAGGAATGGGATTACTGGATCATAAGGTAACTCTATTTTTAGTTTATTGAGGAATATTGCAAACTGTTTAGGGCTTCCCTGGTGGCTCAGACGGTAAAGAGTCTGCCTGCAATGCGGGTTCAGTCCCTGGGTCGGGGAGATCCCCTGGAGAAGGAAATGGCACCCACTCCAGTACTCTGCCTGGAGAATCCTATGGACAGAGGTGCCTGGTGGGCTGCAGTCCCTGCGGTCACAGAGTCGGACAAGCTGAGTGACTCCACTTTCACTTTCCATACTGTTTTCCATAGTGGCTAAAATAAATGGAATATTAACCAGTGGCAGCGGGGTGAACCTGAAGCAAAATACTGAAGAACAGATTTGTAAATGTCACTTTGAACTCCTCCTCTGTCATCACCTGCAGTGTCTCGTACGATAGTGAAAGTCCCATTTGCTCAGCACCGTGCAGTGTCGCCGCTTCACCCTCTGTCTAGGCTCCCCCAGCTTCTGTCTGTCCGCCCCGGCCTCTGAGTTTTGCTGGTCTTAGGGTCTCTGAATCTTTTCCTCTGTACTTTTGACTGGCTTGCACTGTCTAATGGAGGAAGTAAGAAGTAAGAAATTTGGAATCAGCGTGTCTGCTCCAAACACTGGTTTGTCATCTTGAAATCCGAAATCAACCAGCCTTTCTCAAGTGGAAGTTTATGTATTAAAATAAAATGCTGAGGTCCCACGCCCATGGGGTCCCACTATACCCAGAAAGGCAGAAATAAAGTATCCTCTTGGATTCAGCAGCTTTGACGCCTTTTCTTTTAAATCTCCAGACTCTTTACTCCAACCTGCCCACCACCAGCATTCCTGGTTGATAAATGTCCTTACCTTTATTCTCATTCAGGGACAGAAAGGAGGGTGAAGTTTCCCTTTGAACTCGAAGATGCATTGTATGTGGTCTTATATGGTCCTGACATTGCTCATCTGTCTGAGCTTGATTCTTGCTTTGCCCTGTATGTTTCCTTTGAAATTTTAGTGTGTGTTCAAACTTGGTGATCACTGATCTAGAAGTGTGTGTGTGTGTGTGTGTGTGTGTGTGTGTGTGTGTGTATTTGGTGAAGCGATCCCAGGTGACACAGTGCTAAAGAATCTGCCTGCCAATGCAGGCGATAAAAGGGACACGGGTTTGATCCCTGGGTCAGGAAGGTCCTGTGGAGGAGGAAATGGCAAACCATCCAGTATTCTTCCCTGGAGAACTACATGGGCAGAGGAGCCTGGTGGGCTACGTCCATGGACCTGCAAAGATGGGACATGACTGAGCACACACACACACACACACACACACATTTATGTGGCTGCACTGGGTCTTGGTTGTGGCATGCAGGATCTTTCTGACCTTCTTTGATATACGTGGGATCTATTGTTGTGGCGTGTGAAGCTTTAGCTGTGGCTGTGGGATCTGGTTTGCTGACCAGGGATCAAACCCAGGCTCCCTGCACTGGGAACCTGGAGTCTTAGCCACTGGATCACCAGTGCACGCTCAGTCGCTAAGTCGCATCTGACTCTTTGCAGTCCCGTGGACTGTAGCCCACCAGGCTCCTCTCTCACCCTAATTGTAACTTTCTAAAGCGGCTCTTTCATTTTCCCCCTCAGGGGAAGCGTTTAGTCTGAAATAAGTCTTGGTCTTTCTGAGTAGATTGTTATGTCCTCTCTTTTCACATGAAGTTGGCTGCCTCCCTATAATTCAAGTTATTCATGATCTGTACAAGTTTTACTTTTCTATTGGCTACCTAAGCACCGATTATTTTTTCATTTCAGAATCAGAAATGTTAAAAAAGTATATAAAGAAAAAACTGGAAAAGTGGAAGTATTGAAAGGTAAAGAAAAACTTTCATTGTTTCATTGACTTCTTAAAAAAATGGAAAAAGTTCAGTGTAAAAAATTACAGATTATACGTAAGCAAAACAGAAAAAAGTACCAACAGCCTACCTCCACTACCTGGAAATTCACCATGATTAAGAACTGGATGTAAAACCCTGCCAGATGTCTCATGGATCCACTTATCTATGAAAATGGAGGCGTGCAAAGAAAAATGACTTTGCTGTTAGCGATATTTCATTGTATTTGCACTGTAAGGAAAGAATGTCTAGACTTAAGACGGATAAGTTTTTTACTAGTCAAGGAATACACAAGCTCGTATGTACTGGCAAGATCAACATAAGGCCAAGAACACCTTTGTTGTTGCTGTCGTTTAGCTGCTAAGCTGTGTCTGACTCTTTGTGATCCCACGACCTGGAGGCCACCAGGCTCCTCTCTCCAAGGAATTTCCCAGGCAGGACTACTGCAGTGGGTTGCCATTGCCTTCTCCAGGGCATCTTCCCGACTCGGGATTGAACCTGGGTCTCCTGCATTGCAGGCAGATTCTTTACCACTGAGCCACAAGTCAGTATCCAGCAATAACCATAGTTTATGATTTCTAGGGAACTGACACATTTGAAACTGAGTATTCTCACAAATATATTTTTCTGTGACAAACGTTTAAGCAAGCATCAAAGTTAGTGGTGACATTTCATAGAGGATAAGTTGCTGTTATGGGTAATTACTTTTAGGAGGAATATATTTTTAGAAGAGACAGCAGCCTTAACAGCTAAAAAAGGAAGAGCCGTCAACCCTCCCAAGGTTGCGAGTTCTCAGTCCACTTTGCTTATGTTACATTTATTTTCTAACAAATGCAGATGCCTTAGCTCAATTTTACTTTTTCCTTTGAGAGTATGTCTTCCCTTTGAAAATATAATGTACTTGTGTAAACATGTTGGGCTTTTTCCTAGTTGATGAAAACTGTTGTTATTATTCACATTCCCTTCTGCATCTTTTAAAAATGTCTCTTTATATTATGCATTTAAGATGGATAAATGGAAAGACTCCGACATGTATTTCTTCCTGACAGTTGAAGTTTATTTTTATCTGATACCATCTAGACCTGTGGTTTCTTTTTTAAATTATAGCCAAAGACACGTTAAAGTATTTTTAAATATCTCATTTCAATTTTCAGAGCCCAGTATGAACCACTTTTGCCCTCATCAATATGTCTAAATAGTTCCAACTTCTGCAAGGATTTGTTCTATTTTTAAAAGTAGCAGAACCTTAAAAAATGTTAAAGCATCAAACATCAATAGGTGTAAAAATATATGAAACAACCCATTGGAGTTGCTCTTCGGGAAGTAAAGATGGTAGCTGTCCCTCTTGTCTTTCTCCCCTTGAGGCAGCTGGTTCACGCGGCCACTGGGAACGCCTTTGAAAACATGCCCTTGAAATAACTTGTCTGTAGTGAAGGACAGGGAGGCCTGGCATGCTGCAGTTCACGGGGTCGCAAAGAGTCAGGCACGGCTTAGCGACTGAAGAACAGCAACAGTCTATAGAGTTAAACAGCATTCCCTCCTATGGATGCCATGACTTACTGAACTCACACACTCGTGTATGAAATTCAGTTGTTTTCAGTTTCTACACTGTCATAAAAACACTTTTGTGAACATCCTTGCTCAGTCTTTGTAAAGATTGCTAATAACTTCCTGAATAAAAATGTCTAGAAACAGGATTATTCAATTGGGTCCATATTTTTAAGATTCTTGGTTCAAGTACCTAATCATTTCCTTCCAAGATTATAAAAATTCATACTCCCACAAGCAGTTATTAACAACAGAAATAATAATAGCAACAAACACTCAAGGTTTACTGAGCGCCTAGTGTGCTGAGAACAATGCTCAGTGACACGCCTGGAGTCTCTCCTTTAGCCCATGATCCCGACTTCTCTTCCACTTTACATCTGAGGAGACTGAGGCTTCTGTTTCCTTTTTCAGATCGTTTGTGTAATTAGCGTCACCTTTATCCTTGAAAACACTGACCTTTCCCCTTTAAAAAAACAAGCGTAAGATGTGTTAGTGTGCTTCTTTAGTTTTCTCAATACTGTTTATGAATTAACTCATATTTTTGATAGATTCAAAAGCTTGTTTCATTGATTTTAATTTCTTATCTTGACTTTGGTCCATTTCAGGTTTCTTTCTGATTCTATTGGTCAGTGTATTCTAGACCAATAATATATTATTTTATTTATTACATTTTCTCCACTGGTAAAACTAATATTTTAATTATTATGGTTCTCAAGTATATTTTAATATCTTGCAGCCAAGACTGATCTCTTACTATTCTGTCGATTTTCCTAATCATCTGAGTTTATTCTTCCAATGACCTTTAGAATCTTTTAGTCAAATTGCAAGTGAGGGTTTAATGGATTTGATTACAACAGGAAGAATCTTCTCTTATAATTATTTTTACTAGTATATTTAATAGCTGAGTAAGTTGTCCTTATAAAGTTTTGTCTATCATCTAGATAGATGAACTGAAATTTCAGTCCAGTCATTAAATTCAATATTATTAGAAAGTAGGTCACTTATTTTAATTGAAAGAACTTGATCATTTAGACACAATATTTTATAAGATTCTTAAGAATTTCATCTTGCTCTGTTCAACAACTTTCTGTAATGAAGTTTGGATTTCACATGGTGGTAAAGCAAATAAAGAAAAAATAATATCTCAAAGAATTTTTAGCTAAATGATTTTTCTATTGACATGAAAACACAATACTTTTAACGAAAGAATAGAAAAATGGAGTTAAGGTGAAATACAGATTTTTGGTGAATGTGTTTTAAAAGATAATTAATGCCATGAAAAAGGTTTATGATTAAATATTTGAAAAGGCAGCCTAGAAAAAAATAGAGTACAAAGTTTATAAATATATTTACATATTCATATGTGCAAATATACACATGATGCAAATGTATTATAATGTGGCTATTGGGAATTATGGTTGATTTTTGTCTTGAGTGATTGTATTTATTTCTCAAATATTCTACAGTAAAGATGTTATTTTAGCAACCAGGAAAATACTGAATATTATGTATTTTAAACTGTTGAAATGCTTCAAATACACAGTTAACATAAAGTGTCTTGTTCTGTTTTTAGAAACAGCCCTATCTATTGCCCTCTTATTTATAACGCTGATGTTTTGTTCTGAAAATAGGCTTGTCCTTTGACATCTATGAAGGTCAGATCACGGCAGTCCTGGGTCACAGTGGTGCTGGCAAATCGGCGTTGCTGCGAATCCTTAGTGGGTCGTCTGTTCCAACAGCAGGTGGGCAGACGATGCTTCCCAAAGGCGCCCGCCTGAGCGCAGAATGAGGCCTTGTGTGCCTTTTTTGTTTTCAGGTTGTAATTTAACCGCCTTAGAGGAAGTGATGTTCGTTTATCTAAAGCTGTTTACCAGAACTACATGATTTTATATATATTTTCGATTTCCCAAATTTTCATGAAAATCCTGATCTTCATTTCTGTGTGATATTTCAGGGGAGATATTGTGTATACACTATTCTCAACGTCTGTTTATGCTGAGAGTAGTTAATGGTTGTTAATAAATTATAAAATCATCATTTTAGATACTTCTGAATATATGCCAATATTTTCCTAAATAAGATCTACAGACATTAATAAAATGTATTATCTCACCAATGTTAAATTATTTTTAACTTCTTAGGATCAGTTACCATCTATAATAAAAATCTCTCCGAAATGCAAGACTTGGAGGAAATCCGGAAGATAACTGGTGTTTGTCCTCAATTCAATGTTCAGTTTGACACGCTCACTGTAAAGGAGAACCTCAGGCTGTTTGCAAAAATAAAAGGAATTCAGCCAAAGGACGTGGAGCAGGAGGTACACGGGTGTGCTCAGAGTCTCTGAACTGCCGGACGTTTGCCAAGTTAAGTCAGTGATCTACTGCTCGCTTATAAGTGAAGTGCGGGCAGTGAGGCCCTTTAATACATATTTTATATACATATATATATGGGCTTCCCTGGTGGCTCAGCTGGGAAAGAATACACATGCAGTGTGGGAGACCTGGGTTTGATTCCCGGATTAGGAAGAAGCCCTGGAGAAGGGAATGGCTACCGATTCCATATAATATGAGTCATCTTGGATTTCAAGCTTTGTATATTTCTTGTCTAGGTACAAAGAGTTTTACTGGAATTGGACATACAGAACATTCAGGATAATCTTGCTACACTTTTAAGTGAAGGTCAAAAAAGAAAGCTGACCATTGGGATTGCCCTTTTAGGAGATCCTCAAGTAAGTGAGATTATACGTGAGGAGGATTGCAGAGTGAGCGTCAGGACAAGGTCCAGTTCGTGTGTGTGTGTGTGTGTGTGTGTAATAAAAACATTTTACTGTATACACAGATGATTCCTCCCCCTCCTCCTTCTTCCTCTTCTTTCTCTCATCCTTCTTGAAACATGACTGACCTACAACACTACGTGACGTCCAGGTGCCCGGCGCAGTGATGTAATATCCCTGTGCACGACACAATGACCACCGCGATAAATCTAGCCGTCTGCCATCGCGCAAAGTAACTGAAAGAGTATTGACTCTATGCCCATGCAGCACGTTTGACAGGGCTCATTTACTTTGTAACTGGAAGTTGCTGCCTCTGAATCTTCCTCGCCTATCTCACTCATCCTCCCACCCCGCTCCCTTCTGGCAACCACGTGTTTCTTCTCTCCACCTGTGAGTTTGTTTCTGTTTTGCTCTGTTTGCTCGTTTGCTTTAATTTTTAGATTCCGCGTGTAAATGAGGTCATGCAGCATTTGTCCTCTCTCTCCGACTTCTGCTTAGTGTAGTACCCTCTAGGTCTGTCCCTCTTGTCACGGATACAAGCGTTCATTCTGTGTTTGGCTGAGTAATATTCCACTGTATATGTATACACGTATATATGCCACATCTTCTTTATCCGTTCACCTATGGACGGACATTTAGGTGGTTTCCATATCTTGGCTACTATAAATAACACTGCAGTGAATATAAGGATACATGTGTCTTTCTGAATTACTGTTTTGGGTTTTTTGTGTTTTTTTCTGGAAAAATACAGAAGTAAAATTTCTGGATTGTACGGTAGTTCTATTTTTAATTTCAGCTTTTGAGGAAACCCCACAGTGTTCTCCACAGTGACTGCACCAATGGACATTCCCAGCAACAGTGCACAAGTGTCCTGTTTTCCCCACGTCCTTACCAATATTTGTTATTCACTGTCTTTTGGATAATAGCCATTCAGACAGGTGTGAGTGATATCTCATTGTGGTTCTGATGTTCACTCATTTCCCTGATGGTTAGTGATGTTGAGTAGCTCATGTGTCTGTTGGCTATAAATATGTCTTCTTTGAAAAATGTCTGTTCAGATCCCTTGACCATTTTGTAATCAGGTTTTTTTTTTTTTATATAGAATCATGTGAGTCCTTTGTATATTTTGGATGTTAATTCCTTATTGGTCAAATCATTTGCGAGTATCTTCTCCCACGTGGTAGGCAGCCTTTTGGGTTTTTTGTTAGTTTCCTTCCCCCTGCAAAAACGTTTTATTTTGTTTTTATAGTTATTTCAGTTATCTATTTTATTTTAGAATTTATTCTTATTTATTTTTTAATTTTTTGGCCACACCACATGGCCTGTGAGAGCTTGGTTCCCAACCAGGGATCAAACCTGTGTCCCCTGCATTGGAAATGTGGAGTCTTAACCGCTGGACTGCCAGGGAAGTCCCTGCAAAAGCTTTTGAGCTTGATGCAGTCCCACTCATTTACTTCTGCTTTTGCTTCCCTTGGCTGAGGAGGCGTATCCAAAAAAATACTACTAAGACCAATGTCAAAGCATGAAGCTCTTCTTTCACCCCTGAAAGCGATTGAGTTTTCATTATAATGTATCCAGAGAGAGCACACTACGTGTAACCATGCTTCTGCTGCGAAGTCGCTTCAGTCGTGTCCGACTCTGTGCGACCCCATAGAGGGCAGCCCACCGGGCTCCCCCATCCCTGGGATTCTTCAGGCAAGAACAGTGGAGTGGGTTGTCATTTCCTTCTCCAATGCGTGAAAGTGAAAAGAGTGTTAGTATATTGGATACAAGTGGTGGGCAGTCATTATTTGGCACGATTTTTATTGTTTCCCGTGTTCTACCGTGGAGACAATTAACAAGGTCGAGAGAAATGGTGTCTATATCTTCATCCACTGTAGGTTTTGCTATTAGATGAGCCAACTGCAGGATTGGATCCTTTCTCAAGGCATCGAATATGGAACTTCCTCAGGGAGCGCAAAGCAGACCGTGTGATCCTCTTGAGCACCAACTTGATGGATGAAGCGGACATGCTGGCTGGTAACTGTGACTTTTATCTGAGTCTGACAGTGAAGAATTTGGGAGACATGGATTCCCAGGGCAAGACTGCTGCTCTTGTTCCCTCAGTGTGTCTATATTGTACAGGAGTCCGGGGGATGACTGCCATCTAGTCCCACTGTAGAATTCCTCACCAGCTCTGCATATGCTGGACTGTGAGCGCTAATGAAAAACCATGTTGACAGCTTTTCAGATCAGGTCTTGATTAATTTCAGCATCCCAGTCTTCTTTTATGTCTATTTGGTTGAAAAATGTCGAAAATTTTTTATCATCCAGAGTAGAAAATATGCTTATGGAATTTATGGTTTGTTTATTTTTTTTCAAGAAGTATCAAAAGCCACTGAAGTAGACTGGAATGCAGAAGCTCATTTTTTTATTAATTTAATTTTTTAACTTTTTTTCTTCTATTGGAGTATAGTTGAGCAGTTTTGTAATAGTTCCAGTTGCATAGCAGAGAAATTCAGCCAAACATATCAGTTCAGTTCAGTCGCTCAGTCGTGTCTGACTCTTTGCAACCCCATGGACTGCAGCACGCCAGGCCTCCCTGTCCATCACCAACTCCTGGAGCTTGCTCAGACTCATCTCCATTGAGTCAGTGACGCCATCCAACCATCTCATCCTCTGTCATCCCCATCTCCTCCTGCCTTCAGTGTTCCCAGCATCAGGGTCTTTTCTAATGAGTCAGCTCTTTGCATCAGGTGGTCAAAGTATTGGAGTTTCAGCTTCAACATCAGTCTTTCCAGTGAATATTCAGGACTGATTTCCTTTAGGATGGATTGGTTGGATCTCCTTGCAGTCCAAGGGACTCTCAAGAGTCTTCTCCAACACCACAGTTCAAAACATGTATTTATCCATTCTCCCATGCAGAAGCTCATTTTATTTACTTTTAACTTTATTTTATACACAATAATAGTTTTAAATTTTTTTAAACATTAAGATCATTTTGTGTTGGGGTATAGTCGATTAACAGTGTCCCGATAGTTTCAGGCAAACAGCAAAGGGACTCAGCCCTACATACACGTGTATCCTTTCTCCTCCAAACTGCCTCCCTTCCAGGCTGCCAGAAGCTCATTTTAAATGCGTGCATTTCAGTGCACGTTTCATGTTTTTAAAAGCCCGTGAGATGGAGTTAGGCCCCACAGGACACTTCTTCTTTGGAAATCTGAGTCCTGGCACCGCCCCCCATTTTTTCTACACAGTGAGGATGTGATGACCCCGTCTTCCCTGTCTTGCTTCTTTCTGCTCAGATAGGAAAGTGATCCTGTCCAAAGGGAGGCTGAAGTGCGCGGGCTCGTCTGTCTTTTTGAAGCGAAGATGGGGTCTCGGCTATCACCTAAGGTAAAGGCACTGGGGGTGGCCTGGCTCTGTAGACGCATCTTCAGTGATGGGCTGTCTCCAAGGTAGGCTGCCCCGAGAGAGACTGGGATCTCACGCTTCAGCTCGCTCAGCTGGGTTGGTCTGGGTCTGCCGCGTGCTCCTCTGTATTCTTGTCACCTGCATTTTCACCAGCGCTGAGGACGGGGCAGATTTCAAAGGGAGAAGCCCTAGAAGACTGATGACTGCCTCCCAGACCCCCTTCCAGGCTGAGACTGTGGGTGGTCTTACCTCCTGGACCCCCGTCCAGGCTGAGGCCGTGGGTGGCCTGACCTCGTGGACCCCCATCCAGGCCGAGGCCATATGTGATCTAACCTTCTGGACCCCCCTCCAGGCTGAGGCCATGGGTAGTCTGACTTCGTGGACCCCCGTCCAACTGAGGCCATGTGTGATCTGACTTCCCAAACCCCTGTCCAGACTGAGGCCATGGGTGGTCTGACCTCATGGACCCCCATCCAGGCTGAGGCCGTGTGTGGTCTGACCTCATGGATCCCAGTCCAGTCTGAGGCTGTGAGTGGTCTGACCTCCCAAACCCCTGTCCAGACTGAGGCTGTGAGTGGTCTGACCTCCTGAACCCCTGTCTACACTGAGGCCATGGGTGGTCTAACCTCATGGACCCCGTCCAGGCTGAGGCCGTGGGTGGTCTGACAGGCCTCGACCTTTTCCTGCCCTGAATTTCCTCAGCTGACCCATGCAGTGCTCGGGTAGATGCCGTCCTTTCACAGGACACGAAGTCAAGTTCTTCTAGAAGCTACCGTCAACAGGGAGGAAATCTGGAGACAAAGACACACTCCAACCAGCAAGTGTGTCCAGGCCAAACCAATACTTTTTGGAAAAAACCTTGATGATGAAACAAAACATGTGTGAAGGGCAGATTTCCCTATTAGACACTAGTTTTCTAACATCTGCACAGTCTGGTGTGGTAATTATTTTCCCTGAGAAATCTCCTGCCTAATGTTCCTGTCTGCCTGTGTTTCTCTCATACTTGATATATCATTTTAATCGCAGTATTTGCTTTTGTGTACTTTTGCTTTTGAGCTGATATGTCTCTGTATATATAGATCCCAAGATTTTCCAAACTGATGACATTGTTGTTACTGTTGTTATTTCCTCATTTGTTTGCTCCCTAAAGCCAAGTAAACTAATACACAAAGGCTAGAAATCCGACAAGAGCCCTGCTTTTGTGGCAGCGGTAGAGAAAACACAAATGAAGTGTCTTTCCTTTTACATATTAGTTTGTACAGAAATGAAACGTGTGATCCAGAAAAAATAACATCCCTCATTAATCACCACATCCCTGATGCTAAACTGAAAACGGAAAGCAAAGAAAAGCTTGTGTATACATTGCCTGCGGAAAGGACAAATGAATTTCCAGGTAATTTAGTACCAGTACAAGGGGACGAACTTGGAAACAAGTGTTCACACCGTTGTTACAGCTTTCATATGTGGTGGATTTGGGTTTTGTTTGGGGTTGGGTTTCTTAAGGAGCTGAAGCTGAGATGAGAACTTCCAAGTGGAGCTGTCCAACGGCCAAGTGTATAGTTGGTTATGAGATACAGGAATTCAGAGAGCAGAGTGAGAGCTTAATCTGGGAATCACTCATTCAGTGATTTGGGTTGAATCAATTGCATCTGCATATTAGATGGATTTAATGCAAGGGATTGGATTACTGAGAAGGTGACACAGGACTGAACCCTCGGGAGAGAGTGGAGGACGGGTCAGAGCATGGTGGAAATCTGGAGCACCCCAGGGCAGTTGAAGGAGAAATAAGAGTTTGTTCTTATTAACTCAAGGGAGAAAATGTTTCCAGAAGGAGGGTATAGTCAACAGCTTTGTATGTCACTAAATTTTAAAAAGAGAGAGACCAAGTTAAAAGAATAAAAACAAACAACTCCCCCCGCCAAGAAAACGTATTCATTGAATTAAGAAGAAAATTGGAATCACTGATGCTTGCAAACAACAGCTTCTGGGCAGGTGGCAGGGATATAAGGGTAGCATTTGGGTTTGTGTAGGTTATGTGTTAGGAAGTCTTCTAATTTCATTCTCTTAAATGTAGCTGTCCGGTTTTCCTGGCACCATTTATTGAAGAGGCCGTCTTTGCCCTGTTGTATATTCTTGCCTCCTTTGTCAAGAATAAGGTACCCCTAGGTGCCTGGGTTTATTTCTGGGCTTTCTGTCTTGTTCCATTGGTCTATATTTCTGTTTTTGTGCCAGTACCATACTGTCTTGATGACTGTAGCTTTGTAGTATAATCTGAAGTCAGGAAGGTTGATTCCTCCAGCTCCATCCTTCTTTCTCAAGACTGCTTTGTCCATTCTGGGTCTTTCATGTTTCCATATGAATTGTGAAATTTTTGTTCTAGTTCTGTGAAAAAATGCCGTTGGTAATTTGATAGGGATTGCATTGGAGAACGGAGAAGGTAATGGCACCCCACTCCCGTACTCTTGCCTGGAAGATCCCATGGACGGAGGAGCCTGGTGGGCTGCAGTCCATGGGGTCGCTGAGAGTCTTACACGACTGAGCGACTTCACTTCCACTTTGCACTTTCATGCATTGGAGAAGGAAATGGCAACCCACTCCAGTGTCCTTGCCTGGAGAATCCCAGGGACAGAGGAGCCTGGTGGGCTGCCGTCTGTGGGGTCGCACAGAGTCGGACACGACTGACGCGACTCAGCAGCGGCAGCAGCAGCTTATGTGTGAACAGGAGTGACTAATGGAAAACAGCAGAAGAGACAGGTCTTTGGGATAACGAGTGCACTCGTGTGGGAGGGCAGGGCCTTCCTTTGTTTGTTTCCCGCTGCTTGTTGTGTGCACATACACGCGGCTCTGCTCAGCGGGTGACCTTACACATTTGGGCGTGTGATCTGGGATGGCCCAGTACTTGCAGACGCTGATGATGCCGGAGATAAAAGGAGGGGGTAGTTGGGAGGTCCCCGAGAGCCCCAGAGGGGAAGGGGTTCAGGACCCAAATCAAAGAGGCGGCCTTGGGTGGGAGGAGCTGCAGACCACCCGGAAGGAAAGTCAGGAATAGAGGCAGGAGTGCACGGTGATTTGAGGGGCCATGGTAATTTGAGGGGTGATGGTCATTTGTGCGGCGACGGTGATTTGAGGGAGCACGGTGATTTGTGGGGCCATGGTTATTTGTGGGGTGATGGTCATTTGTGGGGCAATGGTGATTTGAGGGGCCATAGTGATCTGTGAGGCAATGGTGATTTGAGGGGTGATGGTAATTTGAGGGGTGACAGTTGATTTCTGGGGCATTGGTGAGAAGGTGGTGCTCTCTCTGATTGTTCATCTTTCCTCAAAGAAGTTTGTGGGCGCATTTTGAGCTGTAGGAAGATGATGGATGCAGAGGGTTTGTGCACGAGGGCGGGGGTGGGCCTCCCTCTTCATGTCACAGAGGGAGTGCATCCTGCTGAAATTTTGCCTCCAAAGAAGGGGGCTTCTGCACAGCGCTCGGCACCATCGTGCAGATGTGTCCATTCATGAGGCTTAGTTGTCCACGTGGTATTCAGACGTCTGTGTCCCCTCCTGTTGCCTTAGACCTCTTCAGTGACCTCGATGAGGGTTGCAGCCTGGGTGTGATGAGTTATGAGGTTTCCACATCAACTCTGAATGAAGTCTTCACGAAACTGGAGGGAAACTCAATGGCTGAGCAAGGTACGTCCATTCGTATGCGTCATGGGAGACCAATTTCAAATGGTCGTGTGTCAGCTTAGTGTCTAGAGTATCTTATGTGTGGCTCTCACCAAGAACGAGACACATTCCGGATCTGATTGTGCTGTTTGGGAAGGGCTGTCAGCCTTTTCCTCACGTCGTCACCAGGACTAAACACAGGCCCTCCTTGGCGCATCCCAGACTTCCCTTCAGAAACAATTCGCTTCCTCTTTTAGCTTCTGTCTCCTCTCCCAGAAATCCCTGCTTCTTGGATTCTCTGAGGATGTCAGAGGCTCTCCATCAGGGTCATGAAGTCTGAGCAGATGTTTCTTGTCAAGATTGCCCTTACCTTGTTCGTGTGCAGAATTTCACTGAGCCTTAATGGGGAAAAGGATTCAATAATCTCCTAAGGTGTGTTTTGGTGGTGGTGGCAGTTTATTCGCTAAGTCATGTCCGACTCTTTGCGACCCCATGGGCTTTATGTAACCCACCAGGCTCCTCTGTCCATGGGATTTCCCAGGCAAGAATACTGGAATGGGTTGTCATTTCCTTCTCCAAGGGATCTTCCCAACCCAGGGATTGAACCCTGGGTTCAATCAATGGGTCTCTCGCATTGACAGGCAGATTCCTTACCACTGAGCCACCAGGGAAGCCCAACGTGTGTTTTAATGGACGATGATAAAAAGAGCTGTCATTCTGCAGCCTTTATGGCAGACACTTTGATGGACGTGTGGCTATATTGCAATTACCTTCCTATAAGAACCTTTATGGGCTTTTCAGATGGTTCAGGGGTAAAGAATCCTCCTGCAGTGCAGGATGTGTGGGTTCAGTCCTGGTCGGGGAGATCCCCAGGAAAAGGAAATGGCAACCCACACCGGTATTCTTGCCCAGGAAATCCCATGGACTGAGGCACCTGACGGCCTACAGTCCTTGGGGTTGCAAAGAGTCGGACACGACTGAGCGACTAACAACAAAATAACCTTTGTGACAAATGCCATGGGCACACTTTTACACTTGAGAAAATCAGGCCGAACAGCAGTTAAATGGTTTGTCCCAAATCATGCTGCTTGTACGGCATGTATTTGGGAATCAGGTACCAATCTGGTGGTTTCAGATCTGACAATTTTTCCACATAAAATTTTAAGTAGATATTTAGGCATCCATGATTGGGTGTTCCTGTGGAAGAGATTTCTTGAAATCCCTCAGAATATTGTCACGTATGGGACCTTCTCTGTCTTTTCAAAGACTGGGCATAATGTGATCATCTTTCCTGAGTTCCACGTTTGGTATGAATTCACCGTATTTTCCCCACTGAGTTTATTGAATGTGGGCATCATGCACCTGATTTGCTTCCAACCTTCTTTGCTTTGTAACCACAAACATTCTAAAACCACGTTTAATATTGTTACAGAGATAAAGCTGTGGTGCCCAAGATGCCGTTAGTAATGTGCGTGTATTCTGTGTGTGTGCGCGTGTGTGTAGATTTTGAACAAGTGGAAATGAGCAGGGACACGGGACGGCTGCATGAGATGGATCCACCTTGCCCTCCTGCCCCCGAGACGCAGAAGGCCATGAGCGTCGCCGGCCTCTGGAGGCTGCAGTTCTGGGCGATGGCACGGCTCCGTTTCTTACAGTTAAGACGAGGAAAGAAAGGGCTTCTGATCCTGTGAGTATCGGGGCACGCGGCTTCTTAGACAGTGAATGTCAAGAGAGGGTTAAACGGGGGGGAATCTGAAACTAGAATATGATGAAATACTACTCAGCCATAAAAAACTGAATAATGTCGTTTACAGCAGCAGATGAGCCTAGGGATTGTCATAGTGAGGGAAGAAAGTGAAAGACAAATATACCATGTTGTTTATATGTGGAATCTCCTAAAAAGGTACAAATGAACTTATTTACAAAACAGAAGCAGAGTTTGCTAGCTTGTCACAGTTAGCAAAGGAGAAGTGTTGGGGGTGGTGGGTAAACTGGAGCTTGGATGAACACGCACGCAGTACTGCATGAAACATGGGTGTCTGATGAGGACCTGCCGTACAGCCCAGGGAGCTCTACTCTGTAATGACCTGTACTGGAAAAGAATTTTAAAAACAACAAAAATTAAGTTGTTATTTTGGATCTAGAAAAGCGGACAAGCAAACAAAAATCCTAGAACACAGTACCCCCAGCAGCATCCCTGCCAGGGGATGGGTGAAAGTCGCGTTTGATTATACCCACAGTGGGCACACCTGACGTTAGGGCTTGAGCAGCCTTCTCCACATGTCCGTTTAACTTTCATAGTGTGATAGCCTATGTTTATATCGCAATGCCAGGCTTTCCTGGCGGCTCAGCAGTTAAGAACCTGCCTGCGAATGCAACAGACTCGGGTTCAGTCCCTGGGTTGGGACGATCCCCTGGAGGAGGGCATGGCAACCCACTCCAGTATTCTTGCCTAGAGCCTCCCATGGACAGAGGAGCCTGGCAGGCTACAGTCCATGGGGTCACAGAGAGTCAGACATGACTTAGGACTGAGCATGCGCCCACGCATGGCATGTGAAGGTGTGACTTTCAAAATTTTAGCACCAATTATAGATGGCACTCAACAAATACCTGTGAAATGCCTGGCTGAATAAATAACACTGTTCTGTCGCAGTGCGTTCATATGGTAATATTTCTGTATTGATAGACTGTTCGTGTTTGGAGTTGCAGTGTTCCCTTTGATTGTGGAAAGCATATTCTATGCCGTGTTGAATGAAACCGCTGATTTGGAGTTTAAACCTGAGTTGTATTTCCTCTCTCCGGGACAACTTCCCCAGGGCCCCCGTACCAGCTTATTGATCATCAATAACACAGGTAAACAGAAAAACAAAATTTAAATCCAGAAAAAAGTGATTTTTATTGTTAAATAGCACAGGTAGGGGGAAGCAAATTATAAGAGAGTAAAATGTGTGTTTAAACCTCACTATGGAAAAGAACTTGGTGAGGGGCGATGCGTGTCTGTGACTTTGGAGCTGCTGGGACAGCGGAAGGAGCCTGAGTCGCCTGTAGCTCATCTGACCTGCCAGTCTGTCCGCCTGAGGGTCCTCAGCTCTTCTGGGAGATGGAGACGGGTTTCTGTACTCACAGAAGCACTCGGTTTTCAGGTCTCTGCATTACAGCAGCCTAACCCACGCCAGAAACTCTATACACGCCGACTGATAACGTGACAATGGCATTGTTAGACACTGTGCCCCTCCAACAAAATCTAGGAAGGTTCTTTAAGACCGATTAGAACCCATGATCTTGTTACCCTAAATGATGGGCAATTGGTTTTGCCTGACTGCTTATTTCAGGCTTCTTCGGTGGCTCAGTGGTAACAGAAGATAGTGGAATGGCTTCTCTTTCATGGGCCAGTATTATTCCTTTGCTGCCCACAGAGACATGCCTTTACTCGGCATTCTACAAATCTTGACTGTGTGTGTGTGGTTTATTTTTAAAAATGGTCACACGTACTCTTGCTGTCTGTGGCCTTCTGTTCTGGATTTCATGCTAGAATCAAACATTGAAGATTTTATACAGTCACTGAAGCATCAAAATATACTTTTGGAGGTGGATGACTTTGAAAACAGAAATGGCACCGAAGATCCCTCTTACAATGGGGCCATCATCGTTTCTGGGAAACGAAAGGTATGCTTGCCGCTTGCCTCTTGTGTTTGCTTTTATGAAAAAAAGCTAAAGTGCTACATTTTAGCTGATTTAAACACTGTGAAAAGTCAACCCAGCTAGTATACAGTGACAATGCAGAAACACGTGGGGTTATCATTGAGTAAACTGTGACATTTAAATAAGTTGTTGTAACACATTTTTATCTTAAATTTTGAATTAGAAGATTTTTTACATTTGAAGGTACCTAGATGTCATTGCGTTATTCAGACTCAATAAAATATTAGACCTTCTGAGTACCAACCCCTATAATTTTGAATTTAAAAAATCCCATTTAATGATGAACTACCCAAGTGATATTTTTATATATTGAGAAAATACATTAAATACTATAATAATCACATGAAACCTCTGGGAGGAAAGTGCTCTCAGTTTATTATTTAATATTTTAATATGTTTCAATTTGGGTAACAGAGTGCAAGTAATAGAGACCCTCTCACAGGAATAAGACTATTGAAAATACATCCCAATCTTCAGTAAAACTCTGAGTTTACATCCCAGTGGAAAGCTGGGGCCGGATTCCATGAAGCTGGCTGTTTCTTTCTTGCTACAAGGGAAATAAAGCAAAAGTCATTGAAGATGAATCACTAGCTCTCCCGACAGCAGGCACTTGGGAAAATGCGTAATCTCTGTGCCGACTCTCGGGAACTCCACTGCTTCTCAGCGGCTTTATTTGTTCCTGATCTCAGGTGTTTGCTGTGAACGATGGGTAACGTTGGACGATGCAGGAACACTTTTAGAATTCTGTGTGTCTCTGGCTGTGCTGGGCCTCCCCTGCTGTGCACAGGCTTTTCTCTGGGTGCAGCGAGTGGGGCTCCTCTCCAGACTCGGCTTCTCTTGCTGGGCCCACGGGCTCTAGGCGCGTGAGCTCGGTAGCTGCGGTTCCCGGGCTGTGGAGCACAGGTGCTATAGTTGTGGGCTTAGTTGTTCCGTGGAATGTGGGATCTTCCCGGACCAGAGATCGAACCTGTCTCCTGCATGGGCAGGCGGATTCTAAAGAATCCACTGAGCCACCAGAGAAGCCTGCGTGAGCATCTTTATAAACATGAAGAACATAAAGGTGGTCTCAGAGAGTGTGAAAACGCTTCATTGGCAGTGTAATCCCATGCTTACCTCCTACCCAGAAAATTAGGGTTCCTTTGCTTGCTCTCTGTAAGCTTAGTGTCCCCTTGTCGGGGCCACTGTTAAATCCTGGTCGATAAAACTTCCTCGTAAGCAAAATGAGAATGAATGATTTCAAATCAGTAATGCTGATAAAAATGCATATTGCCAGCTCTGCTATCTGCTCCACCAGAACCTAATGTACATGAACTCATTTAAGCCGTGTCCCAGCCCGTTCACTGCCCCCCCACAAAAGAGAAAGGTGATGCTCAGAAAGGCAGTTCACTCAGGCGGTCACACCGCCAGATGCGCCGCCAAGCTCTCTCCTCTTCAGCGGCGTAGAGTCGTCACGTTGTCTGTCTTTATCTCCTGGGAAGGACTATGGCTTCTCAGTCGTGTGCAACACCAAGCAGCTGCACTGCTTCCCTGTCCTCATGAGCGTCGTCAGCAACGCGCTGCTTCGGATGTTTAATCAAACACAGCGCATTCGGACCGAGAGAAGCTCATACCCTTTGGTAAGCGCTGGGTTTGCTCGTTTACCTTCTTGGGCTGTTGAGTAAGTGCTACAGGTCCTCTGGATCGTCAGTCCTAAAAACCACTTCGTCTTAATTTTTCAAACAGACTATATTTAGCAACGTATGATTTTTCCTAAGTTATCACTAAAGGATTTGCATGAGGGGATATTTTTCAGTATTCTGTCATAGTCGCCTAAGGAATCTGCTGAAAAACTACAAGGTTGACTGCAGAAGTGTCTTGGAGACAGAGAGTGAGTGTGTGTGTGTGTGTGTGTGTGTGTGCGCGTGCGTACAACGGGTTGGAAGTTGGGAGCCCTGGTAACCAGCTTTAGAATCTTGTAAAGCCAGTATTGCTCGGTGGTGGACCTTTCATTGACTCCACGGGTAGCAGATTGACTGAAATGAAGGAAAATCCGCTGGCTCTTGGGCCACCTTCCCTTCAGATCCATCCCTTCGCTCACCCATCATTGCTCTGCATCACAAGGGTGTCTGATACCCAGAGCCACGTTCTCAGGGGTCTTTGTCAGCCGGCTCTAGCCTGGATTTAGACAGCAGGAAGCAGGGATCGGAGCCAGGAGGGCAGAAAGGTCGCACACCATGGGCTTTGGTCACGTCACTTCCCCTTCACCTTCTAACCCGGAAGGGACAATGGCTTCCTTACCCTTGGTTCCTCCACTCTCCCCACCTGCGTAATCTTTGCGTGATTGACTTCCCTCTGTTTTAAGTACTGAAGGTGGTGAAGACTTTCTGATTAGACCCCCACTGGTACCCTAGAGGATCTCCTGAAGCGGACCCTGACTATTCCAAACCAGGAGGTTGGGAGAGCAAGAAACGCAATTGGAGACAGAGCCATCAGAAGCATGAGCCCGATCTGTGACAGAGGGCTGAGCTCGGTCGGGGCCTTCACTGCCTTAGTGGTGCTGGGCGCACACGTGGGGTAGACGGGGGAGACTGAGCTGAGCTGAAGCTGCCGCTGGCTGTGAGAGCGGGGCGGTGGCCGGACAAGGGGGTCTGAAGGGACCCTGTCGACAGAGGGGCCGCTGGCTAGACTGGGGGCGCTGCAGCCCCTCTTGGTCATTGACTTTCCTCATTTTATTGCTTGTTTGGTCAGGATCAAAATGGACCGAGGCCCCACGGTTATTCTCTTAGACATCCCCAGAGGGGCATACCTTTCTCCTTTCAGCCATTCTCAGAAAGACAGTGACGCATTCTCCCTGCTGAAACATTAGAATTTGTAGATGTAGCTTCCAAAGCCTGAAGGAAAGTTTGAGAATGATTTTGAGACAGGCTACTGCCCTGGCCTCCTGTAATTAATCCTGGAGGCAGCTCTGTACCTGTGTGTGCTAAGTCGCTCAGTCGTGTCTGACTCTTTGTGACCCCATGGACTGTGGCCCACCAGGCTCCTCTGTCCATGGGATTCTCCAGGCTAGAAGACTGGAGTGGGCTGCTGTGCCCTCCTCCAGGGAGGAGGATCAAACCCAGGGACCCAGGGATCAAACCCAAATCTCTGACATCTCCTGCACTGGCAGGCAGGTTCTTTACCACTGCACCACTTGGGAAGCCCGCCCCGAGCTTAAGGCCAGACTCGGACACCGATTTGGGGGAAGTGAGTTCAAGTTTCTCTCTTTGACGGTGGGCCTAGTGCAGTGAGGTTTCCTTTCAAGTCTGTGCTTCAGAAGCTCCCAGTCAGCTACCAGTATCTTCACTTCTTCATCACTAGGTTTGCTGAGGAAGACGGTTGCTCAGGCCTGAATTATCTACTTCTCTCATCGTTCCTTAATTATTAGTTTTTGTATTGTGGTTTAAAAAAAGCCCCATAACGCAAAAACTTACCATCTAGTCATGTCTTAAAATGTCTTTATTTTTGATTGAAGGATAATTGCTTTACGGTATAGTGTTGGTGTCAACACGGACCAGCCATCGGCATACATAGACCCCTCCCTCCTGTAACACCCCGGCTCCCACCCCACCGCACCCCCGAGGCTGTCAGCTCTGTTTCAGCTCCCTGAGGCACACAGCAGATTCCACTGGCTGTCATTTCATCTAGGCGTTTTTAAGGGTACACTTCGGAAGTGTTCAGTATATTCACACTGTCGTGAGTCAGGTCTCCGGAACTCTTCTGTCCTGCAGAATTAGCACTTTATCTCCGCCAAACAAGACTCCCTGCTCCCCGCCGGCCGTGGCCCCTCCTGACCCCCGTTCTGTGGCTCTTTCTGGGAATCTGACTCGTGTCAGTGGATCACTTACCAGCACTCGTCTCTCGTGCCTGGCTTCCTTCCCATTTCCCGACACCCCTCAGTTCACGCGTGTTGCAGCGTGTGACAGCACTTCCTCCTCTAAGGGTGAATGATTCTGCTCATGCATACCCGTTCATCTGTCTGAGGACTTGTGGCTGCTTATGTCCCTTGGCTCGTGTGAACAGCACTGCTATGAACAGTGCAGACAGGTCTCTGCTTTCAGTTCTTTTCAATACATGCCCTGAAATGGTTCTGAGTCATTTTTCACTTGTCTTTTTTTTCCCTTGGAGTTGAAGCTTCACGTTGAGTGATCAGGAACTTCTACCCCTCCCCACCTCTGTGGGTGGAGATCGATGAACTAGATGTGCGTGTTTGATTTTTCAGTACTTCCAGAAGCACGTGCTTTTGTGAAGATGGGTATTTCTGTGCTTTTTACAAATGCTCACTGGTTTTAAGCACTTCACTCTATGAATGTGGTTAATGAATTGTTTTGTTGAGGTGGCATCGACTTACAGCGTTGTATCAAGGTTTTCTGGTGTGACACTGTGCTTCTGCTCGTGTGCCCCACCAAGCGCGTCCTCTGTCTGCAGGGCCACATGCTGCTCCGGACGAGGCTCCCCCAAGGCTCGTTCTTCTTGTTTCTCGTCACATGCAGCCTGTCTCCTTACATCGCCATGAACAGTGTCAGCGACTACAAAGTAAGAAGAGGGAGGAGGGAGGAAAAACGCGGGGCCTCAGCCATTCTGCGTTCAGTGCTGTGGGTGTTCTCACAGGAAAACAGTGTGACGTGTGTAACTCACATAATACAGTTCGATATTCTTTCTGTCAAGTCAGAAAAGTTCAGAGAAGGCAATGGCACCCCACTCCAGTACTCTTGCCTGGAAAATCCCACAGACGGAGGAGCCTGGTAGGCTGCAGTCCGTGGGGTCACTAGGAGTTGGAAGCGACTGAGCGCCTTCACTTTCACTTTTCACTTTCACGCATTGGAGAAGGACATGGCAACTCGCTCCAGCCTTCTTGCCTGGAGAATCCCAGGGACGGGGGAGCCTGGAGGGCTGCCGTCTATGGGGTCGCACAGACTTCAGTCGGACACGACTGAAGCGACTTAGCAGCAGCAGCAGCAGAAAAGTTACTTCTAAGAACACAAAGTGCTTGTTACTTCAGAATGATAGGAAGAGGGCAACAGTCTGGCGGGCACTCAGATTAATCTAAACCTTCAAAGGGGAATATGATAAAACTTTCAGCCACATTATTTCCTAACCACAGGGAAGAAACCATTGATATTGAAATCGAGGACCACAGTTAAGACTTTAATCCACTTGCCATTGTGCAGAATACAGTTTTTTGGTTGTATTTGTGTTGGGTCATGCCCATTATGGAGGCAAGACAGTCCCATCATATTTGAACAAGTCATCTCTTACCATCTGAGTCAGTAATTATCCAGGAACATAGTTATATAATGGAGAATTTACTGTTCTTCGGATGACAAAATAGCATTTCTTTTGAAGGAGACTGATTCAGGCTTTCATCATTAGGAGGCTGCTGTTCTATTTATTCTTTAAACCTACCAGATAAAACAATTCTTACGTTTAAACGTCCACCGTGATGCAACTGGCTCTTTTGTCATCGGCCTCCTAAAAGCGGTGTACACGTAATTAAGATATTGAAAAAGTGAAAGTGAAAGTCACTCAGTCCTGTCTGACTCTTTGTGACCCCATGGACTATACAGTCCATGGAATTCTCTAGGCCAGAATACTGGAGTGGGAAGCCTTTCCCTTCTCCAAGGGATCTTCCCAACCCAGGGATCGAACCCAGGTCTCCCGCATTGCAGGTGGATTCTTTACCAGCTGAGGCACAAGAAATGCCCAAGAATACTGGAGTGGGTAGCCTATCCCTTCTCCAGCGAATCTTCCCAACCCAGGAATTTAACTGGGGTCTCCTGCATTGCAGGCAGATTCTTTACCAACTGAGCTATCAGGGAAGCAGATTAAAATATTAAAATATTAGACTTTTAAAAATTCTAGGGACTTCCCTAGTGGTCCAAGTGGTTAAGACTTCGCCTTCCAATGCGTGGGGTGCAGGTTCGATATCTGGTCAGGAAGCTAAGATCCCGTGTGCCTGACAGCCAAAAAAACAAAATATGAAACAGAAGCAGTATTGTGACAAATTCAATAAAGTCTTCAAAGAATGGTCCACTTCAAGACACTTAAAACTTTTTAAAAATGTATTAGAATATTAGATTATATTTACCTTTGAAAATCACCTGATGTGTTTGTTTTTTTTTTTGTATTTGAATTCCAACTGAATCCATGTATCTGCTATGGTTTTCCATCAGAAGAGAACCAAGTCCCAGCTGTGGATCTCTGGCCTCTTCCCCTCTGCGTACTGGTGTGGGCAGGCGCTGGTGGATGTCAGCCTCTACAGTCTCATGCTCCTTGCCATGTATTTGATTTTCTACCTAGCAAACAGAGAGCACATTTATCTCACAAGCCGAATTGTATTTGCTTTGGTAAGTAACAATGGCACAGAGAGTATCTTACACAGCAATTCATGGTAAACTTTCACACTGATGCAGTTTCGTACAGTAGTGATGTTTCCATTCTTGGTCTGTCACACACCCAAACAGAAACCACACAGAGAGCATGTGTGACGAGAAGCTTCAGCAACGCTTGTAACCTCTCCCTCAGTTAATGTTTCATTTTCTTGACTTTGGTGTGTCTTTGTATTGTTTTCAGGTTGTCCTGACGCTTGGTTATGCGGCTTCACTTGTCTCCCTGATGTACGTGGTAGCATTTATTTTTCGTAAGAGGAGGAAAAATAGCGGCCTTTGGTCATTTTGCTTCTATATAGTAAGTATTTACACAAACAGTTCTTTTTCAAACTTTCAGTGTAACATTAAACACAGTCGCGTTTGCCTTGAGCAGTGGGGACAATCAAGACCTTAAAATCACACCCTAGAAAGGGGAGCGAGTGTAACATGTTACAGAGTCAGTGATGTTCCTGGAGAATTCGTGTACGATCTTGACTCGAATTTACAGAGAAGGTTCGTGTGCTGTGCCTGCTAAGTCGCTCCGTCCTGTCCGACTTTTGGTGACCTTGCTGTGGCCCACCAGTCTCCTCTGTCCACAGGATTCCCCAGGCAGGAACACTGGAGCGGGTTGCCATTCCCTTCTTCCCTCTCCAGGGATGGAAACTGTCTCTCTCGCGTCTGCATTGGCAGGTGGGCTCCCAGTAGCACCACCTGGGAAGCCCCGGGGTCGCAGAAGAGTTGGACACGACTAAGCGACCGAGCTCGTAAGATCACCGAAAACTTGGGTGGAATGTTTATCAAAGCTCTGGGGTTGCCTGATCTTAACATTTCAGGCGCCTTTTAGTGAATTCCTCAGCTGCTGGTGGAATGTCTGTCTTGCATACACAGCTCTCAGTTCTTGGAGTAGGAGTCTTGAAATCACAAGAGGAACCCAACCAAAGTCCACCTGCTAAGAAAATGCGCATGATGTCATCCACTGATTTCTGTAAGAAGTTGGCAGCGAATTGTCCTGGTCAGCAGCTAGCTGTTGACTCACCCTTTCTCAGTGGACAGCGTTCTGATTTGGCATCTCTAGGTAGTATTGGGTTGGCCAAAAAGTTAAGATGTTATGGAAACACCCAAGCGAATCTTTTTGGCCATCCCAGTATTTCTCGGTATTCAGCTGGTAGTGACTACAGAGATACTTTTATTTGGAGGACTGATTTTGAGATAGTCATGAAAATTTGGTGCACCAAAGTCTTTCCATTCGTACTTTGCCGTGAGAACTCTTTTTTTTTTTCCCCAGCCAACAGACTTAATAATACTGCACGATGTAAACCCAGAAGCCGGGTAAGCAGAGCAGATGTCGTCTGACTGACGGTTGATTTCTTTTTAGCCGGTACTCTTGGTTTGCATACGTCCAGAAAAGGTGGACAAAAAATTCGTGCACACACTTTGTGTTTTCTTGTCGTTTTGGCTGTGAATAAAGTCTCTTTCAGGGCTGATGTTCAAGCGATGTCAGGGTTATTGGCCAACAGGGCCTCTGATAGGCCTGCTCCTGTCAGAGTGAGTGAGGACCCAACTATCCTGGTGTGAGCAACCTCGGAGACACTCTTTGAGCTTACTGGTCTTCAGTCCTAAGTCATCAGCAGCCCGGAGTCGTGCTTCCTTTTTCTTTATGTCTTTGCCCACTCACTCTGTTGGCTCTCGAGCAGAAACCACTCCAGGCTGAGATTTAGTAAATGCTGCTGCTGCTAAGTCACTTCAGTTGTGTCCGACTCTGTGCGACCCCATAGACGGCAGCCCACCAGGCTCCCCCGTCCCTGGGATTCTCCAGGCAAGAACACTGGAGTGGGGTGACATCTCCTTCTCCAGTGCAGGAAAGTGAAAAGTGAAAGTGAAGTCACTCAATTGTGTCCGACTTTCAGCGACTCCATGGATTGCAGCCCACCAGGCTCCTCCATCCATGGGGTTTTCCAGGCAAGAGTACTGGAATGGGGTGCCATTGCCTTCTCCGTTTAGTAAATGCACTTCTAGACAAATGCCCGCTGCAGTGTGTCGAGGGAGAAGGCAGCCGCTGGGTTACCAGGCACTCCCCACTCACCCTGTCTGCACAGATCCGACAGCCTCTCAGATGAGGACTCACTCAGCATCTCCGGTAGAACCACGCCTCCCCCTCAGCTTTCGTTGCGGGAGCGGGCCAGGGAGGGGCTTTCCTCACGGATGAAGGCTCCGCAGTGATGCTTTCAGTCGGGAAAAACGAGAAAGAATTTTCTCAGCAGATTTCAAAGTGCGTCAACTCCCAACAGCAGATGACAGCGCTTCCAGAGCTCGAGACGTCAGACTCTGCCAGAGCGGAGCATCCGTGTGTCTCCACTTAGAGAGCAGAGACCCTCCCCTTGTCTCCCCCGCTCTCGCCCAGTTCTGTACATAGTAAAGCATGCAGGGCAGGTGAGGGCAGGCTTCCTCCAGCGCCTCGTAGAAGCAGACTGGAGTCTGCACCGTCTTCCTGTGAATTCCTCCTGCAGAATTCCTCAGCGGCAAGTGAATAAACCAACAAACAAGGAAATTGGGCTTTGTTGTTTCTAAGGAGAGTCACGATGATACCAAGGCCTTTTCTCTTAGGTTTGTGGATTAATATGATGATTAAGACGTTCCCACTCTCGTGTGAATGAGTAAGCCTTAGCAAATAAAGAACCACAGCACAGAACTGAACTTTTGACACTGAAAAACTACATTTTTCAAATCAAAATATATCTACAAATGATTGGAGATCTTTTTCCCCCTTTATTGCCAATTAATTTTAAATTTATTAAGGATTAAAATAAGACAAAGCAGTATTGCAAAAACAAAGCAAATTTTGCAAACTAAAAATTTCTTTCTTCACAATATAAAAAAAACACCATAGTGTTACAGTGTCATACTTGTTTATGTACTTTCAGATTATTTTCCTCTTTCTTTGCATTTGTCAGTTTCTTTTTTTATACCACTGAAAAGTAACCACATATTTACGGAATATTGAGATATCAGATTTGAAAAATAATGAAGATTATCTAGTATAATTCTCCTCATTTTATGGAGGGAGAAAATTAAGTATTCTGTTTTTGGATTTTTTTTCTTTGATACTTTAATCCTTTATAATTTCTTTTTTTAAATTTTTTATTGAAGTGCAGTTCATCTGCAGTGTTGCGTTTAATTTCTGCTCTTCAGCAAAGTGACTGTGACACATGTACTTCCTTTCCCGTTGAGGTTGATTGCAGCATATTGACTGTAGCTCCCTGTGCTCTATAGCACGACCTTGTTTATCCGTCCTGGACATAACAGTTTGTATCTGCTAGTCAAGTAACCTATTTAAAGTCACACAAAAATTAGTGACAGACTCGGGATAAAACTGAGGTCTCAGTGAGTCTGTTTGAACAATTTAGCTCTCACCTTCGTCTCCAGATTTTCCCTCTAAGGATTTCCTGTTGGGAGCGGAAGGTCATACACTTTCTGATAACAAAATCTCCTCCCTTCCCTTCTCCCTTTGAAAGGAGTGTGCCTGCAACGAGGGGAAACTCCCATGTATTTGATCAGAACACCCGCATCTCACGTACTTCCTCTAATATCAGTGGACTGAGTGTGGCGCTAACATGCTTCCCCTTGCCTTGTAGGTCACGGTCATCGCATTTGGCATCATTGTGCTATTTGGCTCAGGCGTCCCTGTCCTGATACCTTGCATGGCTTTAGCTCCCTCAGCAACCTTGATTGGATTTATAGCTTTTTTGCAAGAGGTAAGAAATGTTATCAAATGTGCCGTTAATTTTGAATGTGCAGCCCATTAAAGTGTTTTGCCTAAATCTACGAAAACAGACAGCAGGCTGGTGTTTTCCTGGAGCTGAGGTGGGAAAGGAGTGGGTGTCTCTTTAGGGTGGTGGAAATGTTCCTAAGTTAATTGCGGTGATGCTCTTGCAGCTCTGCGAATTTACTAAAAATCTTTGAATCGCACACTTAAAATGAATGAATTTTATGGCATGAGAATTTAACCACAATAAAGCCATTTTGAAAGCTTTGCCAGGAATTCCCTGGCGGTCGGTAGTTAGGACTCAGGACTTTTGCAGTGGAGGGCCCAGGTTCAATCCCTGGTCAGAGAACTGACATCCCAAAAAGCATACCAGGCAGCCAAAAAATAAAAATAAAAGCTTCTGCACTTTACAAAATGTAAACATTGTCAAATGTATTTAAAACGAATGCCAGATGGAAACACATTGCCTGATTCCATGGTATTCATTATCCAGTGTGAGCGTATACTCACATACAGTAACACTTACTCATCGAGAAATAGAAGTAAACTGATGCTGAAGCGCCAATACTTCGGCCACCTGATGTGAAGGTGGTCATTTCCAGTCTTTGGAAAAGACCCCGATGCTGGGAAGGATTGGGGGCAGGAGGAGAAGGGGACAACAGAGGATGAGATGGTTGGATGGCATCACCGACTCGATGGACGTGAGTTTGAGTAAACTCCAGGAGTTGGTGATGGACAGGGAGGCCTGGCGTGCTGAAGTCCATGGGGTTGCAAAGAGTCAGACACGACTGAGCGACTGAATACCAGACAGTAACAACTCTGCTGTGCGCTGTCCCGGCAGTTAAGGCACCACATGAATACCAGACAGTAACAACTCTGCTGTGCGCTGTCCCAGTAGTTAAGGCGCCACATGAACACCAGACAGTAACAACTGTGCTGTGCGCTGCCCCGGCAGTCGAGGCGCCACGGCAAGCAGGGCAGCACTGGTCTTCCTTTCACACTCAGTGGAGACAAAGACAGAGCGCCCCAGCCAGTCAGCGCCAGGGCCCCCAGGTTGCCAAGGAGACGGCGAGGGGCAAGGGGAAGGTCCGAGCCCAGCTGGGTCCCTGGGGAGCCCGAGGACCCTGCTGGGTCCTGAACAGTGGGCGGGGGCGGGCGGGGGAAGCCAAGGCCGGGATGCAGGAGAGGGTGCACAGGGCACTGAGGAGGCAGGGGCACTTCCGCAGAAGCTGGACGGCGAGGCGCGCAGAAAGCTCGGCCAGGAGCACACCGTCTTCCAGGAGGTGGTGGCTTAAAGGGAGTCGGAGGGCTCCCCTGACCCCATGTGCTCCCAGGGACCGGGGAAGTCGGCTGTAAAATGTCCTTTCCCTTCACTGGCACTGCCTGGAATTCCCTACTGCAAACTCATTCCTTCACGCAAAGCGTTTCTCTCCTGAGATGTAAGTCGCCCTGTGAGGCGAAATATACCAACCCACGTGTGTCACACACGGTTGGGAAGGAATGAGTGGTTTCTGAACATGTCGCTGATGAAGAAAGAATCACAGGATGGGACTAATTATTGTGGTGGAAACAGTCACCCCTGGGACCCAGGATGGCTCCTGGGGCCATTTAGGGCAAAGAAGGTGGAGCCCTAGAATCATTCACACTGTAGACCCCTCTGTCTGTTATGCTTGAGTGGACGGTCAGCAAACATTAAACCAAAATAGCAAGGAAAAATAGAAGAGATGGACAGACTTAGGTCACCTCCTTGGAGAGGCAGGCAGGGTTGGGTAGGGGTCCTCTCTTTTCTCTGTGGGGAATTGCTTGTCACCAGGGCACAAAGGGGGAATCAAACTTAATGAGGGAAATCTCCATATGTAAAATTCCGTGTTAATTAAATGCAAATAAGAACGCTGATGAATTTCCAGTGAGCCTTTTTTTTTTTTTTTTTTTTTGGTCTTTGCAGAGAATCCATCGATACTGGATAAAATATCAAGAGGCAAATTATGACCTGAGTGCAGCTGACTTTCTAGTGTGCCTAATAGTAAGACGGCTTTTCTACCTCATTGCCTACTTTTTTGGGGGGTTATCATTTACTGTAGTAAATCTTTGGTCTTGTCTGAAGTGGGCCACTTTGAAAGTGTTTTTAATATAGTCTTACTCCAGTACTCTTGCCTGGAAAATCCCATGGACGGAGGAGCCTGGTAGGCTGCAGTCCATGGGGTCACTAAGAGTTGGGAACGACTGAGTGACTTCACTTTCACTTTTCACTTTCATGCATTGGAGAAGGAAATGGCAACCCACTCCAGTGTTCTTGCCTGGAGAATCCCAGGGACAGAGGAGCCTGGTGGGCAGCTGTCTATGGGGTCGCACAGAGTCAGACACGACTAAAGCGACTTAGCAGCAGCAGCAGAGAAAGCAATTACATTCAGATATGATTCTACGTTCTAGTTACTTCTTATATGCATGAATAGACTGTGTAAATCTAGGATGCAGTATAAAATTAGATTTTCTTATTTATCCTATCTACTGCCCCCTCCAAATTTGGGAATTTGTAAAGAAACCCATGCAATACAACTTAAATCCTGTGCAATTAGAGATAAATAAAGCAAAAGTTAAAAAAAAAATGAGAAGGGAAAGTGATTATACTGGTGTATATGGGCCGAAGAAAATTAGTGTCTTTGCATATATGGCAGTACTTTTCTAGGCATAGATCAAAAATAGTAGTCCTTGCCCTCATGGGGCTTAAATTCTGGTGGAAGGAGGCAAATAATAAACTAAATAAATAACATGCTGTGTGAGATGGATGGACTTTAAAAATAAAAACCTGCAGGAGGCAAGGAAGCAAGCTGTGGGGACATCACGGGGAGGAATATTCCCAGAGCAGGGAGAAAAGTGACCCTGGCTTGATCCAGGGTCAGGCAGGTGGCCAGGTGGTTGGGGCAGGGTAGCCACAGGGGAGAGTGAAGGTCACAGAGAGAACCGAGCTGAGTGTGGGTGAGCAGAGTGGGTGGCTCGGTGATCCTGGGTCATGTCCAGGACTTTTATCTTCCTTGTGAGAGCCAGCAGCCAGCGGAGTTTTCAGGGAAGTGCTGTGATCTGATCTATGCTCAAAATACAGCTCCCGTTGCTCTGTTGAGAGTAGATGTTTGGGGCAAGGGAAGAAGAGAGACCCACAGCCAGGGGCTGCGGTGTTACTGTCAGTGATTACGGCCCGGCAGAGTGAGGAGCAGCCCTAGGTTCTGGGTAACTTTGAAAAGAGAAGCAGGTCACACGTGCTGCCAGACCAGATGTAGGTTGTACAACAGGAAGAAAGACAGGAGGCGGGTTCCCCGAATTGGATTGTTACTATAGAACTGATCTGTATGAATGCTTCATGACTGTTTTGTCTGAAGACAAAAGACCCAAACTATGATTCAGATGTTTCTGATGTGAACTCATCCCTCCGTGTAACTGTTTCTTTGCTCCTAGCCTTACTTCCAGGCTTTGCTCTTCATGTTTGTCCTGCGATGCCTAGAAGCAAAATGTGGAAAGAAAATAATGCAAAAGGATCCTGTTTTCAGGTTGGGATAAAAGTTAATTTCATACTTAATATTGCATTTTAATATTCCTAGGGAGTGGCTGCACCCCAACCTCTTAATGCTGATTTGTATTAACAGTATAAATAGCGTGGTCAGCAGATTTCTGGCTGAACTGCCAGGAAATGGGATACCCAGGCAGAGGCTTCCTTTGTAGCTCAGTTGGTGAAAGAATCTTCCTGCAACGCAGGAGACCTGGGTTCGATCCCTGGGTCAGGAAGAATTCCTGGAGAAGGAAACAGCAACCCACTCCAGTATTCTTGCCTGGAGAATCCCAAAGGACAGAGGAGCCTGGCGGGCTACAGTCAATGGGGTGGCAAGAGTCGGACACGACTTAGTGACTAAATCACCCCTACCAGGCAGAGTTCTGCCATTAATTAGCTGAAGGGAGCTTTCAAGCTCTCAAAAATTTAATGAGAACTCAAATACTTGTTTGACTTAGTATGAATAGAATGCTAGATTTCTAACTAAAAAAGATAGATATTCTATAAGCAAGAAAGGTTTACTGTATAGCACAGGGACCTGTGGTCAATATCTTATAATAAGTAACAAGGGAAAACAATCTGAAAAATAATATCCGTATGTACGTGTAACTGAACCACCTCCTGTGCACCTGAACCATTGTAAGCCAACTGTACTTCAGTAAAATATGTATACTAAGAAAAGCATTTTAGTGAGAACTCAGGCACGCCCTTTCCCACTCAAGAGGATCACGTGTGCCTGACCAGAGCGATAGGATGGAGTTGGTTCGGCAGCACGACTCAAGTGTTTTAGCAGGGGGAGACTCTAGTAAGGGTCAGCAGTCAGGAATCCTGGAGTGGGCGGGTTGCCATTTCCTTCTCCAGGAGTCTTCACCCAGGGATCGAACCCAGGTCTCCGGCACTGCAGGCAGATCCTGAGCCACCAGGGAAGCTCCAAACAGGGAAGGGTACCAGGCAGATCCTGGGCGTGAGTAACACGGGCTCAGAGTCAGCAGAGAAGAACGCAGGGGACCACACGGGCTCAGCGTCAGCGGAGAAGAACACGGGACCTGATTCTTAAAGCAGCAGCAGTACTTGCTGAGAAGTTTGAAAGGGTCAGAGACACTCAGGAGAACAGCAGCAGCACAAGAAGGGGACTCGGCTGCAGGGGTGGGCGTTCCTGGCAAAAGAAGACTCACCGTTCACAGTCGGCCTCATCACCAGTGTGCTGAAAGGACCGTGGTGAAATCACAGAGAAGCTGGGTTTTTTTTAGCTTTTCACTTTGCATTATGGTGTAGCCGACCACAATGCCATAGTTTCAGGTGAGCAGCAAAGCGACTCCCCCCAGCACGTACCTGTATCCGCTCCCCCTCAAGCCCCCCGCCCGTCCAGGCTGCCACATGATGCGGAGCTCCTTGTGCCTGCAGTAGGAGCTTGCTGGTTACCTGTTTTAAGTATAGCTGGGTGTTCAAGTCTATGGCAGGGAGTGGAAGGGATAGTTAGAGAAGCTGATGTTTGATATATCTTTGACACCTAGCAAAAAAACCCACATGCTGTGTGTTTCATCTTTTCTGTAGAATTTCCCCCCAAAGCAGAGACGCTCGTTCAAATGCAGAAGAACCTATAGGTGAAGACGAAGATGTTCAAGCAGAAAGAATAAGAACAGCCACTGCCCTGAACACATCAATAGAGGAGGTAGGGATTCAAGTGTCAAAATGGGTGTTAATGGAATGCTCGGGAACTCAGGAATCGAGGTTGATGTGCTGGGTTTTGTTTAGAAAGTCTGGAGTTGGGTGTGTGTGCGCGCTCAGTGGTGTCTGACTGCGACCCCATGGACTGCAGCCTGCCAGGCTCCTCTGTCCCTGGGATTCTCCAGGCAAGAACACTGGAGCGGGCTGCCATTTCCTCCTCCAGGGGCTCTTCCCGACCAGGGACGGAACCCGCATCGCTTGCATCTCCTGCACTGCAGGCGGGTTCTTTACCACGGAACCACCTGGGTAACCGTGCATTTAAGCAGTTCCTAAACATGCAGGCACTTCTTTCGAAGTCCTTCATGCTCAAAGAAGAATGCAAATCACACTGGTTTCATCTTGTTTGTTTGAGAAAAATGGCCTTAGATATATAGAGCTGCAATTTCAAACCCCCAGTCTCATGAGTCAAAGAATTTACGTGAGATTTGTTATAGAATGTCGGGTAGAGACTAAGATTTTAAGGATTACTCTTTGATTTTGATGTGGGAGGTGTTCACATGAGTCTAGATATTTCTGTTACTGGAAGACAAGAAGCCAGCCTGAAATGATGCTGTTTACTCAGTCCATTTATTTTTTGTTTGTCTCATAGATAAGTTTATTTGTGTTGTAGTTTAGATTGCATGTGTAAGTGATCTCATATGATATCTGTCTGTATCTTTCTGACTTAACTTCACTTAGTGTGATCATTTCTAGGTTCATCCATGTTGCTGCAAATGACCTGATTTCACTCTTTTTATGGCTGAGTAATACATATATATTCTTTATTCATTCATCTGCTTTTAGCAAGAAGTATTGTCAACATCCACCAGCATGTTACAACTGAGATAAGCAATGTGGATTGCCCTCAACGCAAATATGGATTGGTTCATGACGGGGGGCAAGAGAGGTTCCAGGAGGCAGAGCATAGAAATGAAAAGTGACTGCTGCTTAAGAGGAAAATCACTCTGTTCTGTGTTCCAGAAACCAGTCATAATTGCTAGCTGTCTTCACAAAGAGTATGCAGGCCAGAAGAAACGGTGCTTTTCAAGAAGGAGGAAGAAGACCGCAGTGCGAAATGTCTCCTTCTGTGTTAAAAAAGGTCTGGAACAGTCACTGCTTAAATTTGCCATTATTTTTAGAAATACCCACTGAACATCGAGGTTATCAACACCGTTGTACTCGCTGAAGCATTCATTCACTCATTCAACATATGTTTTTTTGAGTGTGCCAGGGGCTGTTTAAGAATCAGGAAATATAATTATGAAACAATAGACAAATGCATGACCTCATAGCTTTTACATCCCCGGAGGGGTCAGTAAACAGAAATGACTTACCAAGAGAGGTTTCAGATGTCACACTGGCCGGTTCTGTGGGGAACATTCAAATCTGTGAAATGACCTGAGTGACTCGGGGCCACATTCACTTAGGGTTGGAGTCTGAAAGCCTCAGTTGCTCAGTCGTGTCTGACTCTTTATGACCCCATGGACTGTGGCCCACCAGGCTCCTCTGTCCATGGATTCTCCAGGCAAGAATACTGGAGAGGGTTGCCATTCCCTTCTCCAGGGGATCCTCCCAACACGTGGATTGAACCCAGGTCTCATGCACTGCAGGTGGATTCTTTAGTGGGAAGCTTAGGGTTAGGAAAGACTTTTCTTGAGCAGAGACAGTTAAGCCAAAATCCAGGTGATAGCAGGCTTCAAGTTGGTGTAGTGGTAAAGAACCCACCTGCCAATACAGGAGACATAAGAGACTTGGATTCAGTCCCTGGGTCAGGAAGATTCTCCTGGAGGAGGGCATGGCAACCCACTCCAATATTCTTGCCTGGAAAAACCCATGGACAGAGGAGCCTGGCAGGCTGCAGTCCGTGGGGTCACACAGAGTCAGACACGACTGAAGCAACTTGGCACAGCTCAGCACTAGGCGATAAGAAGGTACCAGCAATGTTAGCGTGCAGAGATAAGAGCATCCCAGATGGAGGAAACAGCGAGGGTTCAGACCCAGGCATGCCTTTGGAGTGGGTGAGGCGCTCAGAGAGGCCAGCAGATGCTCTGTGAACGGAAGGGATGCTCTCAGAGGCAAGCAGGGCCCACGGGATCCAGTGTGAACCACAGCAGAGTTTAGATTTCAGGCCAGTTGAGCAGAATGCCTCTAGTGGGTTTTTGTCACCATTTAATTGATACTTTGAAAAATGTTTCACCCTGGCTATTATTTGTCCATGAATTTGGGTAGTGGACAAGTTAAGAGGCTTTCATATCATCGTACCATCTCAGATGAAAGATGATAATGACTCAGGCACAGGTGGTGGAGTTTGCGACGGAGGAAAGGCGCCTGACTCCCGGGTTTAGGAATTGCTTAGGTCCTCAGCAGGCCAGCCGTCCGCCCTATAAAAAATTATGGGCACCTTTTCCCACTGGAAGAGTAATCTGAAAAAAGACCCAAGTATGGACAGCAAATGTCAGTCTCTAAGCTTTTTTTCCAAAATGTTTTATATAATTATAGGGGCTAAAGCACATGTTTTGGCAACACAAATTACATATATAAATTTCAAAATGGCAATGGAGATGAACATGTATCTCAGAAAGTTGCTGAAGAAGCAGATCTATGTTATTGTTTTACTTCAATACTGATGGCGGGTGCCTCTCTTTCAGGAGAAATTTTGGGGTTGCTGGGACCTAATGGCGCTGGTAAAAGTTCATCTGTTAGAATGATATCTGGGATGATGACGCCAACAGCTGGAGAGGTAGCGCAAATGAAGATGAGGTTTCCGTTCCCCAAATAGACGTGCTATAGTAGAGGTGATGTCCTTGTGAGGCTGTACTGTGAGTAGTTTAAGTAGTTTTCTGTAATATACGGGGTAACTGCTGTAATATTTCTCCCATGTTCAAAAACTCGAGGCATTCGTTAGTCACAAGTCAGTTTCTTGAGGAATCACGTGGCTGAAGACGGGCTTGCACGTTTCTGAAACCAGCACACTTTCTCAGGTGGAGCTGACGGGGTACGGTTCGGATCCGGATCAGCAGGGGGACATCAGCATCCGGTTCCTGGGCTACTGTCCCCAGGAGAACGTGCTGTGGCCCAGCCTGACCACGCGCGAGCATCTGGAGGTGTTTGCTGCTGTGAAAGGGCTGCGGCGAGCGGACGCCCACATGGCCATCTCACGGTACTGTGCGCCCATGAGGCTCCTCTGTGCTGTCGCTGACAAGGAGTGGGGAGTAGGGGGACATCTCCATCTTCCGGGAGCAGCAGGGGTTGAGTGGGGATGGGGGCCAGGGGCCAAACCCCGCACCCCGGCCGGGGGACCTTTAAAAGGTAACAGCGTAGAATAGCTGTCAGTGTCCAGTGATACAGAGGGCATCACTTACATGTAATCTAAACTGGGGCGCAGACAAACTTACCGAAGAAACAGGAGCAGACGCACAGGACAGATGTGTGTTTCCCCGGGAGCCCGAGATGTGGAGGGATGGCGAGAGTCTGGGCCTGGCGGTGCAAGCTCTCACACATAGAAGGATAAGTAACAGAGTCCTACTGTGCAGCACGGGGAACTCTGTTCAGTATCCTGGCTTAGACCAGAGGGAAAAGAACGTGAAAAGGAATGTGACAGGCATAGCTGATTCACTTCGCTGTACGGCAGAAATTAATGCAACATTGTAAACCAGCTACACTTCAACAGAATAAATTGAAAAAATTTTAAGTGAATGAATAATCGTCTATTTCATGAGAATTCAGGTTAGTTTTACAATTTTTTATGAGATGTAAATCTTTCATGTTCAGAGTAGATTTTTAAATTTTTTTTAATTGGGGGAGAATTGCTCTGCAGCGTTGCGTCGACGGTCAGTTCTGAGAGTGATGGGCCGAGGAGGACCCCAGGGCCGTCACCCCTGCGTCTGGTCGTCCTTCTCCCCACGTCCTCTCCTAATCTCGCCGTCTGGCCCTGTTTCCCACCAGGCTGGTGGACGCCTTCAGGCTGCACGAACAGCTGGACGTTCCCGTGCAGAAGTTATCGGGAGGGGCCGCCAGAAAGGTGCGTGTGTCCCGCGGGCTTCCTCCGTGGGTGGCGGGCGGCGGCAGGAACAGCCCGTGTCTCTGCCTTGCAGCTGTGTTTTGTGCTGAGCCTCCTGGGAGACCCGCCCATCCTGCTTCTGGATGAGCCGTCCACAGGCTTGGACCCCGCGGAGCAGAAGCAGCTGTGGTGAGCAGCCCCCGCAGGGCCAGGAGGAGGGGCCTTCCGTGAAAGGAGCGTTTTTAAGCTGACCTTGGAGAAGCAGATCCACTGACCCGCTAGCTGAGCGGAGACAACTCACAGTACCCGGGAAACCAGTGTTTAACGAGTAGATTCTCTCAGGGGCTTCCCTGGTGGCTCAGCAGTAAAGAACCCGCCTGCTGATGTAGGAGACAGGGGTTCGGTCCCTGGGTCGGAAAGATCCCCTGGAGGAGGGCATGATAACCCACTGCAGTATTCTTGCCTGGAGAATCCATGGACAGAGGAACCTGGCGGGCTGCAGTCCGTGTGGTTGCAATGAGTCGGACACGACCTAGCAACTGAGCAGCACATCCCCTCATAGGGCACCAGCTTCAAGCGGCGTTCGAGTGGAGTTAGAGAACCTCTCAGGATCTTGCTGGCGTTTTAGGTCTTGCGATTTGGAATGTAGATTAATTTTGCCAGTTATTGAGATGTCTGTAACTTTTTCCTTAGAAACTGTTAGCTTGCTAATACATTTTCCTCCTTTGCTTCGACCCCCGTCCTCCGCTGCCTTTACCTAACCTGTTAAATTTGTTATAGATTTTCATTTAATAGTTTTTAAATTCTTCTTATGTTCCTATCGAGAACTTTATATTTGGAGTTATAAAATCCTCCAACCCACTTTCATATTTGTGTCTGTCCAGTATTTTCCCAACTTTTTAAAAGAACTTTGTTATGGAAATTTTATACAACTGGAAAGAGAATCATCTGTGACTCTATTAAGCCAAATGTTCTCCATGTAAGGCCAATCTTTCTTCGTCTTTGCCTCTACCCACTTCCTTTTGCTGCTTTCCAATTATTTTGAAGCAAATACTAGGCAGCATATCCTTCGTTTATAAACATTTCGATTAACTTCTGCTAAAGAAATGAAATTTTCTTTCTTTTAACTTAACCAGAATGCCATTAACACACCTAAAAACACCTAAAAACTTTTACCAAAACCTTCTAAGTAATCACATTTTCCTGTTTGTTTTTTTAAATTTACGATTTAAATATGATTCATGAATTGTATTTTATCCATAAAATTTCCCTTCCGTCTCTCTTTTTTCTCACCCTTTTAAAATACGGCGTTACTGTTGGGGCTCATTCAGGCAGACGGTCCAGAGAGCCGTTAGAAACACGGCGAGGGGCGCCCTGCTGACCACCCACTCCATGGCCGAGGCGGAGGCCGTGTGCGACCGCGTGGCCATCATGGTGTCCGGGAGGCTGAGGTGGGTGCCGGCCAAGCCTGCCCTGGAATTCTAAACGAGACTTGCTGTGAAAGGGCTAAGCTTGCCCAGTGGCTCAGCGGTAAAGAATCCAGATGCAGGTTGGATCCCTGGTTCTGGACCATCCCCTGGAGAAGGAAATGGCAACCTGCTCCAGTATTCTTGCCTGGAGAATCCCATGAACAGAGGAGCCTGGCGGACTACAGTCCCTGGGCTCACGAAGACCTGGACACAACTTAGCAACTAACACAGCAACGACATGAAAAGGGCAAAACCACTGTAACCAGCTGACACTCTTCCCCCCGCCCTCAGGGACCCCTTTCCCTACATCTGAAATTTAAGAATAACAGGACAAAATCCCAGGGGTGAGATTTTCCCAGCGTGTCTTCCTTCTTGTTCGCAGATGCATCGGCTCCATCCAACACCTGAAAAACAGCCTCGGCAAGGATTACATTCTGGAACTGAAACTGAAGGAGGCTTCCCAGGGGATGTCGGTCCACACGGAGGTCCTGAGGCTGTTCCCTCGGGCCGCCCTGCAGGAAAGGTGAAGCCACTCTTGGTTGTGGAGGAGCAGGTTGGCTTTTTCCATCCGCAGTTCCTTCTCTGCTCTGCAAGCACTTCAGGGCGATTAGACTTCAGCATCAAGGGAGGGACCTCAGAAACAGATTTAAGTCTTCCCGATCATAGGAGATTTGTGAGAGTCCCCAGGAAGATGTGTCCCCCCAGGGAGGCCTGGGGATACCGGCCTGGGCCTCCGCGGCCACCCAAGGCTGGTCCCCAGGTCTGGAGCGGGACTTGGAAAAACCGGAGAGGAAGTTCTGATGACCTGAATCTGCACAGAAGCACAGCCAGCCCGGGACACCTTCCCCAGGCTTCCCTGTAAATATTTAAAAGACGTAAATATTTACCATTTTAAAGATGCAAGTGTTTAGAGTGAACCAGCCCCATCGGAAACAGCAATTGGGACCATCAAAGCGTGTGCCTTTAGTGGGGTTTTCCTGCCTCACAATGAAGAACGGAAGGGAGTGTGTCTGTGAGCATAGAGGCAGAGGGGTGTGGTTTTTTAAGGGGAGGGCAGGGAGCTGGAGCAGGAGCTGAATTTGAAATTCCTTGTGGGGAGAAGCCATGGAAGAAGCAGGTGTAACACCCAGTACAAAGTAACAGAATTATCTAGCTGGGTGCAGGGACACGGACTCAGTCCCATTCCCAGACCCTCAAGCCACGGCTTTGATGTAGATGGAGAGGCAGGAGAGCCAAGCTGGGTGGAGACCAGGGTCTGAGCGGCTTCGGGGCAGCCGGGGGCTTCACAATCTGTCGAGAACGAGCCATGCATGGGGCCTGAGGTCTCAGCAGAGGTGGGACAAGGGGACCGGGGCAGAAATCAGCCCCAGCACTTTCTCTCCTTCAAGCTGGGTCAACTGCAGGTTGGCACAAGCCATCGGGCTGCCTCCCTCTACAAGGATTGCTGCTGCAGCTGCGGACCTCCAACGCCCCTGAGAGCGTTCCGGGGGGAGGGCAGGCATGAGGCGTCTGTGCCCCTGGGAAACAGCTCCGGGCCTCAGATGGTTAGATGTTCTCAGGAGCCCATTTTACGAGCCCAACTCTTGCACCTCCCCACATCTAGAAAAGCACCAACCTCCTTCATGGCGACGATGGCTCCTCATGGTCAGTAGCAACTGTCACGAGACCAGCAGAATCCTCGGCAAAGAAACACGTGCCCGATTACACATACCCCCCTCCACCAGAATCACCTCCATACTGGCCTTGCCCCGCGGCCTCTTGGGAGCAGTGTCTCAGCGATCTCAGGCGCTGTCTCTCAGGCTACAGTCCTCATTCTGCCCCAAATCAAACAACTCACAACTCTCAAGTTGTGCTTTTTTTTTTAAGTGTAAAGCCGTCTCAATCCCTCACTATTATGACTCTCACTCTCAACCATGTCTCTTGCCTTCGCTTTCTGGTTACAGGGATGAAATGTTGGGATTAGTTCTAAATTATTCAAACTCATCAGAGGGATTCATTCAGAATGCCTATGTTCCATGAGAAATAGGTTTGAATAAACTAAACTGAGCGTTGTGTTGCTCAGTTGCTAAACGGTGTCTGACTCTTTGAAACCCCGTGGGCTGCAGCAAGCCAGACTCCCCTGTCCTTCAGTATTTCCTGGAGCTTGCTCAAATTCGTGTCCATCGAGTCGGTGATGCCATCCAACCATCTCATCCTCTGTCGCCCTCTTGTCCTGCCCTCCGTCTTTCCCAGCATCAGGGTCTTTTCCAATGAGTCAGCTCTTTGCGTCAGATGGCTGAAGTATTAGAGCATAAATGTGATTAGACTGGATCATTTCCAGGAGAATTATCTCCAACTGCCAGCCAACAAAGCCACTGCAAGAAATATCTATTGAAATTTATCTTATTGTTTCATATTGAAGCCAAATGTTAGTTTGTATTCATTTTATCTGTTAATAAATTTTTTAAAATAATAAAATATATTTACTAACTTTTAACATCAGCATTTATTTTGATGGTCTTTTTCCCCCTTGAAACTCAAGATGAAGTGTGACCGTGTCTCTGTCTCCAGGTACTCCTCATCCTCGGCTTACAGGCTGCCTGTGCAGGATGTTCAGCCCCTCTCTCAGGCCTTTCACAAGTTAGAAACAGGTAAGCGTGGCCATTTTTAAATAAAACCTTTGAAGAATTAGTTCTTACCTTAATTATGTTCATTTTTCAATTGATGTACAGCTGATTTACACTATTTGTTTCAGGCATACAAGGTAGTGGTTCAAAGTTTTTGTAGATTATACTCCATTTAAAATTAGTGTAAAATGCTGGCTGTATTCCCTGTGCTGTACAGTACGTCCTTGTAGTTTTTACTTTATGTGAGATATATATATACACAGCACACGTTCTTTATCCATTTGTCTGTAGATGGGCACTTAGTTGGCTTCCAAATGTTAGCTATTGTAGACAACGCTATTTTTGAACATTGGAGTATGTGAACCTTCTTGAATTGGTGTTTTCATTTTCTTTAGCTGTATATCCAGGAGTGGGATTTCTAGATCACAGAGTAGTTCTATTTTTAGAACAAGCTGCAAGCTAGGAGACGTTGGTAAAGCTACATAACCCCTGTGTGTCTAGATGGCTCGTCTCTAAGTGAAAGGTGGTGTCAATGGCCACTTGACAGGATTACTTAGAGGACTGAGTAACCTCATCTGGAAGAGCCTAGAACAGTGCCCGACTCCTCATGTCTGAGACGGAAGAGCTCTCCGGCTTGCTTTCTTGCTCTTTCTAACACACCAGACACAGCCGCCTGCCCCTGCACAGGGCTGCACACTCTGATCCTTCTTCCCGGAATTCTGCTTCTTAAATGTCCAGGCTGTTCCTCACTTCTCTTAGGTTTATGCTCAATTATCACCTTATTACTGTGACCTTCCTTAAAACCATCCTGGAAACATCTCTTATTTGCTAGATGTATCTTTTCTCCAGAGGAGCTACTGTTAACTTTATTACACGTGTAAGTGCTTCTTTAGAACGCAGACGGCATGAAGGCAGAGGTTCAGGCTTTGCCTGATCTCTCCTGCTCCGTCCCTGGCACCCAGGGGTGGCTCATGCATAGAAGATCCTGAGTGTGTAAACGGTGAACCGTGCACCCGTGAGTATGTGTGGAGTGCATCTGATGGCCGGTCTCACGCAGATTTTCTGGTGGGGAGGCCCAGTAGAGAGACGGGCCTGGAGAGGAACTGGCTGTAGCACAGTGATGCAGGACTTTGAGATCTTTTTAAAGGGAATGAGATGGAATTGCAACCTTCCTCTGTGTAAGAATGTATCGCTGAGTTCCTCAGTCCCTCAAGGAACTTAGCTGTCTCCCCAAGATACACGTACTAATAGGTTGGCTATGAAGTTTGTTTGAGTTTTTCCATAAGATGTTATGAAAGAACTTTGTGGCCAACCCAGTAATAAACCATATTATCAGTAAGTAATGTGAGGAAATTCTAATGTCAAGATGAGTTTAATATGCGTTTATACCGATACTATGACTTCTCACTTCATTCTTTCACCAAACATTTTTTCATTCCGTTCTGTGTTCCATTTATACTCATTACTGGCACTTTTATTTTAGATGACTTAGATGGTTGGTAATAAATAAATTGTAAACATCTACTACCAGTCTATTTTTTCTTTCAGTGAAACGTAACTTTAACCTGGAAGAATACAGCCTCTCTCAGTGCACCTTGGGAAAGGTGAGTCGTCCCGTGTGGTCTGGCGTCCTTCCTGTAAATTTCATGCAAAAGTCCCGTGTATATTGCCTGTTTCTTTTGAGGCCAATCAACAGCTTGCTTATTGTTTTTCCTTCTTCTTTGCCTCCCATTCAGGTGTTCTTAGAACTTTCTAAGGAGCAGGAGCTGGGAAATGTCGATGAAGAGGTTAATACAACCATGAGGTGGAAACTCCTCTGCCATTCAGAGGGCCCTTGAAGCCTCCAGCTTGATCATTCTCTGTTGATATTATTTAAGCTCATGTCATATGTAACAATTAGCAGTATATATAATTTTAAAACAACTTCCCAGTTGGTGCTAGTGGTAAAGAACTCACCTGCCAATGCAAGAGACACAAGAGACGCGGATTCAATCCCTGGGTCAGGAAGATCTCCTGGAGGAGGGCACGGCAACCCACCCCAGTGTTCTTGCCTGGAGAATCCCACGGACAGGGGAGCCTGCTGAATAGCACAGGGAACCGGTACTCAGGGCTCTGTGGTGACCTAAATGGGAAGGAAATCCAAAAAAGAGGAGTTGTATGTATATGTATAACTAACTCTCTTTGCTGTACCATGGAGACTCTCACAACATTGTAAAGCAACTATACTTCGATAAAAATGAATAACAAAGACACAGATTTTATAAACAAAAAATAAAATAAATTTAAAATTGTGTAGTGGAAAGGTTGTTTATGTGTGGTGTGAAACAGATTGCTTCCAATTTCAAGATGGTAGTTAGGCAAAAGGTAAGACAGGGAAAATATATCTCAAAGACCTAGTAAACTTCCAATAAAAAAAATTGACTAGAAGGCAGGCCATATTTGACCCATGTATTAGCTGAAAATTTCCTAGAGCTTAAAAACAGATACAAGTTCTTTGACTTTTTTTAAATGGAAGTATAGTTGATACATGGGGCTTCTCTGATAGCTCAGTTGGTAAAAAAAATTTGCCTTCAATGCAGGAGACCCCTTTCAATTCCTGGGTCGGGAAGATCTGAAATAGGGAAAAGCTACCCACTCCAGTGTTCTTGGGCTTCCCTTGTAGCTTAGCTGGTAATGAATCCGCCTGCAATTCAGGAGGCCTGGGTTCGATCCCTGGGTTGGGAAGATCCCCTGGAGAAGGGAAAGGCTACCCACTCCAGTATTCTGGCCTGGAGAATTCCATGGACTGTATAGTTCATGGGGTCGCAAAGAGTAGGACACAACTGAGCGACTTTTACTTCCTTATAGCTGATGTATAATATTAGTGTCACGTATATAATGTAGTGATTCAAAATTTTTACAGATTATAGTTCCTTTAAAGTTATTGCAAAGCGTGGCCCTTCCCTGGGCTGTGTAGTGTGTCCTCGCAGCTCACTTGTTCACACAGTGGCTTGTGCTCTTGACCCCTCTTCCTTCCCTGCTCCCCTCACCCCGCTGGTGACCGATAGTTTGCTCTCTATATCTGTGAGTCTGTTTCTGATTTGTTTTACTCAGTCATTTATTTTTTAGATTCCACACATAAGTGATCACATATTCCTCCTTTACTACCCTGCCCAACAAACCCTAAATTTAAAAATTCTGTATGACCCCATTGGATGCTGTTGTGTTCTCTGACACTTACAGGTGAGAAAAGTGAAGTTTCCAGAGAAAATCACTTGCCAGCACTGCACAGCCCGTAAGAAGCAGGGCTAAGGTTTCAAGGTCAAATGTGCTGAAGGACGTCCTCAGGGGCAGGAAGGGAGCACGTTGTCCAGCTCAGGCCGTGGAGGGAAGACGGGTGGAGACGCTGAGTGTTAACATCTCCCAAAGAGCGTAGGCTTAGATACATCGGCCAACGTTAAAAGGTGAGCACCAGTAGAACAACATACCGGGAGGTTCTCACTCAGAACTTTCCAGATGAAGAGAAAACAAGAGCAAGGAGAGGAACAGAGGGAAAACAATCTGTGTAGGAGTGGGGAAGTGGAAAACCACAGGCAAGCTTAATTTAGACACTGTCCCATCAAACAGCTGGGTGAGGCGGACTGCTGATCCCACGACATACATTCCTTGTGGAAAGTAAAAGATTTGCAGAAGAGGTGAAAGAAAAATAAAATTATTCTGCTCCATGAGACATCCCAGAGGCAGATCATGTTGTTTAGTCACTAAGTCGTGTCTGACTCTTGCTACCCCATGGACAGTAGCCCACCAAGCTCCTCTGTCCATGGGATTGTCTAGGCAAGAATACTGGAGTGGGTAGCCATTCCTTTCTCCAGGGAATTGTCCCAACCGAGGGGATTCACCTGCGTCTCTTATGTCTCTTGAATTGGCAGGCAGGGTCTTTACCTCTGAGCCACCTGGGAAGCCCGGGCAGATCACGGAGAGAGGCTAAAAGATGCCCAAGAAATGGGACCACAAATAAGATTGGAAGATGGTAATATGTCATACAAAGGGTGTGGCAAGACAAAAAAAAGTTCATAAAGCAGGACCAAGCAAAATATTATATTTTTAAGAAGGAAATTTTGGGAGAGTATCTACCAAAACCCAAATGTAGGCAGTGCAGCTAGGTCAGGAAAGGTGAAGGGCCAGAGCAGGGAAGACTCTGGAAAAGAGCAGCGTCCCCGCCTCTTTCTGTCAGGCTCTGGGCTGCTGCGTGCTCTCTTGGCAGATCAGGTCCTTACACTTTGACCTGGCGCAGTTTTGAGGGCTGCACACAAGTCCCACGGCCCCAGGTACTCTGCACAAATTGCCAGGAGAGTGTCCAGGAGGAGGCGTTAGCTCCATGCAAAAGACAGCATCTGACGTCCGGCCCTGGAGAATACTGCTGCGAAACACAGGAGGCAAAGTCAAGGAGAACCATAAAACGCACGCACCTCCCTGAGACTCGCAGAGGGAAGAGAGACATACGGAGGGCTCATGACACGGCACTTGTCATCTGAGCTCCCAGGCTGAAGGCGGGGTTTAACCCAGGTTCTGTTGCTCGCCAGCTGTTTGATTTTGTGCAAGCTATTTAAGCTCAGGGACTCACTTTACTCATCTGTGAAATAGGAGTGATTGGGCTTTCCAGTGAAGGGGATATGCTATGCATAGCCCTGTGCTATAATTAACGGGGCTTCTTTGAAAAATAAGAATGACTTTCTCATCAGCCCCAGGCGAAGGGCTGGGAGCAGTAAAAAGTACGTTGTGGAAAGACATCTTGAAAACAAGATGTTGAAGTACTGATGTGACTGATGGAAAACCATCAGTGACTGTTCCCGTAACCAGAGCCTTGAGAGAGTTGCTGAGAAAGGGCATCACTAGCCAAAAAGCTAAACAGTCCTGAAAGGCCTAAAGGTTTGGCATTGAGGACTGTGCATTGTATATCTTTATCCCTGATCTGAGATTGTAAAGAACAGATATCTCTAGAGCACGAACAAGGAAGTAGAAGTTAACAATAAAAGACACGTGAGGATCAGGATCTGGGTTTTGCCTGTGAGTGGCATCAGCCCTCCGACCCCCACTGTATTTCTGAGTCTTCTTTTCCTTAATTCTTCTGCGCCACCGCTCCCTCGGGTTGGTTCGTTGTTGGGCTGATCCTGACATCTAGTTGGCTCAGAGGTGAAGAATCTGCCCGCCAGTGCAGGAGACACAGCCCTGGGTTCCATCCCTGGGTCAGGAAGATCCCCTGGAGGAGAGCATGGCAACCACTCCAGTGTTCTTGCCTGGAGAATCCCACGGACAGAGGAGCCTGGTGGGTTACAATCCAAAGCGTCTCAAAAGAGTCAGATACAACTGAGCAGGCACGTGCATGATAATGCCCACCTCGTGAGATTCTTATGTTTATTCAATGTGGCAATATTTCACTGTGCCTTGCACATAATAAATACCATATGTGATTGCTTCATAAGGACATTACACTACCAAATTAGTGCTATTCCACTTTTGAAATCCCAACAGGACAGTTGTTTTTTAATTGGGAAGCGGAAACCAAAGCTTATTTAGAAGAGTGCAGACATGACTTGACCAAGAAAATGTTGAAAAAGAGGATTAATGAGGGTGTGCTTGCTGTGTTACGACACTATAAAGATTACCACATGGTCAAAGAAGAGGCCAGCATGTTGAAAGAAAAGAATCCAGTCCAGAAGCCAACTGGGGTCAGAAGACATAATCTCTCTCCTAGATACAAAGTTCATCTGAAAACAAAATGTCCACATTATATTCTCTGGCAGGTGTTCTTAAGTCTGATACTTTTGTATCTTCTGCAGAAGACAGCAGCCGTACAGCAACAATCAGAGCCTGTCTGTGTTTGACAGTCGTAGGCATTAGTGAGTTCAATCTGCCTCTGTTTTGCTAGCCTAGCCATTTCTGGACTCATACAATTCGCAAGAGAATAAATATGAGAGAACGGGAGGTAAATGAGGAAGATCTCATGTGATTATCACAGCCCGTAGGAAACGGATGAGCCTACTTGGTTTGAGAATTGCCCGCACAGCATATACCCTCACGGGGGTTTTCAGGAAGCAGTTACAGCACAGGGGAACGCAACAGACCCACACAGCGAGCAGAGACACGCTGGCCCCTACTCACCTTTCTTCTCCACGAATTATACTTTCATGAAATTACAATTTCATGTAATTTCATGAGCAACTTTCTCACTTTTTTTTTAGAATTGCTTCATCTTTGATTTACCTGAAATGCTCAAAAAAAGATAGAACGGCAGCTCTTACCTGTTAAAAATGTTTCTTCGATAATATGAAAAACAAGATGTCCTAAAAACCACCGGCTGCTTACAGAGAAAGTAAAGCCGCTTTACAGAGAAAGTCTGCCTTCTGGCACTTTTGCAGAAACAAGAAGCTCGTAGCTCTTGGGAGGGCAGGTGCTTTTAGGTGACGTTGCTCTAAGGACTCTCGTATTCCCCACTGCAAGAAAGATGCCGCAGGTAGCTTGCATGCAACACAACTCAGATGAAGATGAAAATTCAGTTCATTTTGTTCCCTTAAAAAATTACATTCTTCATCGCCATACTTCTATATCCAGATTTTAAGAACTAAATTTCAGTGGAGACTTTTGAGTTGCTTTCTGGCCCGTTTCTGTATTTGTCTTTTTTTTTTTCGAATGGGTACATGAGTGCTTCTCACAGGCATCCCCCGGGCTCAGCACAGTGTGTGTGTGTGTGTGTGAGCTGCTCAGCCGTGCCCAGCTCTTTGCGACCCCATGGACAGTAGCCTGCCAGGCTTCTCTGTCCATGGGATTCTCCCAAAAATACTGGAGTGGGGTGCCGTTCCCTTCTCCATGTCATTTTTTTTTTCTTTTTTACTTGTCTCTGCTCTGTTCCAAACTGTTTCTTTACTTATGTTTCTTTAAAAGACTGTGTTGGGAGTCAGCTCTCCCATGAGGGCCTTGCGTGGAAAAGCGAATTGGAAAAGACTAGCTTCTCTTTGATTTGATAGTACTGACGCTCGCTGGGTCCAGCCAGCCATCTGCAGCCACGAACTCCCTGCTGAGGAGCTGGCGGGGAGACAAAGAAACAGGAAACTGTAAAGAAGTCGCCACGTGATGTCAGCAGAGTTTTGGCAGTCTGGCTGAATTAAGACCATAGTCCTTTTCAGAAACCGTTCTACACGGAACTACTCACAATAAAATGAAATTAAAAGCGTGATGTAGTAGTGACCCAAAAGGAGTGTGAATTGTTCTCCAGGACCCGCGGAGACCCGTGGATGAACTGTTTCTGGAGTCTTGCTCCAGCTTTCCTGAGAGTAAGTTAACCTCTGAAAATGTGGTTTTGCAAATGAAAATATAACGTGTGACTTCAAACAGGGAATGCCAAACACTTGGATGAAAACTGTGAGATGCAGGATGTTGTTAGCAAGTCATTTTGATTTTTCAAATTATCTGAGTATTTCATATTGTATTGTAAATAACCACTTGGAGAACCAATATTTATTTAAATTTTTACCCTATGACTAAAGCACGTTTGGACAAATAGCATGTTTTGTCTAAGAGACTATTGGATAAGCTGAAAGGAATGAGACTTAATGTTGCCTCTTTACAAGGATGAGCTATATTTCTCAAACTGTAAGAATTACTTATTCTTTTTTGTTCATTTTCAATTTTGCTGCCAGAGGCTTTATATGCATTGGGGGGATACATGATTTTCTATTAGTTTTTTTTTTAACCAGAGACCTAAGGTTCTGAGTATTTAAATGATTTAAATGGCTTCATCAAGAAACCTGAAGGTTATATTTTCATCGACCTTGTTTATCATTCTAAATTTTTGTGAAATTTGTTGTGTAACATGTTTATTCTCTGAATACTGGGAATTCTGTCTGAATAGGAAATGACTGGCTTTTATAGCCAAGTTATTATTAGATCACACAGGCTCCTACTCAGAGCAATTTAAGCTAAATAGATGTTTTGTGTAACTACAGTGAATAGTATTTTTATTTCTGACCAGGACATGCCGTGGGGAAAAAAAAAAATCAGCCTTAACAGTTAAAAACGCCACCATCACGACTAGATGATGTTCATCATTCTTTACAATGTTCTCCAGCACACGCATTCATCCACAGCAAGAAAGTAGAGGAGGCCCCAGTGTTAACCCTTCCAGACACCCCAGTCTACGGCACCGCTGGTTTCCTAACCAGGAATGTTTCATATCCGTGTGTATTTTTTCCTTTTTGTTTTTCCTGGTGCACCGGGTCCTTATTGCCGTGCAGGCTTCTATCGAGCTGCAGCCGGGGGCTTCTCATCACCCTGCTGTCTGCTGGCGTCTGCTGGCGTCGATCACGGGCTCCAGGGCCCTCGGGCTTCAGTGTTTGCAGCTTGCAGGCTCTAGACACAGGCTCAGACCCACAGGCTCAGTGGCTCTGCACAAGCGGGATCTTCCCAGACCAGGGTGTGAACCAGTGTCCCTTGCATTGCAAAGCAGGTTCGTAACACCCGGGGCACCAGAGAAGCCCTGGAAATACTTCGGTTTGGTTTTAGTCACAGTCTGCTCTGATGCTGACGTTATAATCAGGAATTCATCCACATAGCTTCTAAATCCTTCCTTCCTTCCTGGACAGGTTCTAAACCTGAATCCATGCCCTCTTGTGTTCCCCCAACAAGGTACAGCCCAGTCGGAATCCCCAGTCACCTTCTCTGTGTGTCCCGAGGCCCTCGTTCTAGACCGACCGGCTTTAGGATCTCTTCCGTCTTACTCCCTGACTCCATGTTCTCAGACTCCTCTTCTGCTCCTGGGGTTAGTTTTTTTATCACTGCTATAAACAAATGGCCACACACTTAATGGCTTAACACACAGAGAGATGTATCACTGCACAGCTCGGGAGGTAGGAAGTGGGACCTGGGTGTCACTGGACCAAAATCAAGGCGTTGGCAAGGCTGTGTTCCTTTGTGGAGGATGTAGGAGAGAATTCTGTTTTCTTATCTTTCTTGGCTTCTAGACGCATCTGTGTCCCTGGCTCACGCCCTTCTTTCTCCATCTCAGAAGCAAACAACAGATTGAGTCCTTGAAACAGCACTTTAGGGATATCCCAGCTGGCGCAGTGGTAAAGAATCTGCCTGCCAATGCAGGAGACGCAAGAGATGCGTGTTCGATCCCTGGGTGGGGAAGATCCCCTGGAGGAAGAAATGGCAATCCACTGCAGTATTCTAGCCTGGAAAATTCCATTGACAGAGGAGCCTGGTGGGCTACAGTCTATGGGTTTGCAAAGAGTCGGACACGACAGAGTGACTGAGGACACTCACCGCATCGCTTCACTCTGACCTCCTCTTCTGCCTCCCTTTTGCACGTCTAAGGACCCTTGTGGTGACGCTGGGTCTGCCCTGATGACCCAAGCTTATCTCCCTGATTTGAAGTCAGTTGGCTGCCAACCTTACGACAGGCTGCTGCCTTTACCCTCCAGTGCCCCAGGCGCATTGCTTCGTAGCGAGGTCTCCAGAACTTGGCAACCTGGGGTAAATCCCTGGCCTGTGGACCTGTGTTTGTGCCTCAGTTCCCTCATCTGTGGAATGGGGAGAATAATATCCCAAAGATTTATTGGAAGGGTTGAACTAATTTTAATAAAACACTTGGCGCTACCTGGAACATAAAAATAACATCATTCAATGTAGTTAGTATTATTTCCTTCCCAATCTCTTATATTCAAACTACTTCCACTCGCTCATTGTTTCAGCTGAATGATTGAATGATTGGTTCAAACAAAGCTCCTAGCTGTTTTGATCATTTATTTTCCTGAGTTTAAAACTCCTGTTTCATGTGCTACCTCCACTCCCACCCCTTTTCTAAGTGAATGAAAGATTCTTTAAATTCAATGGTTGTTGTTGCTCAGCCACTCAGTCATGTCTGTCTTGTGATCCCATGGACTGCAGCACGCCAGGCCTCCCTGTCCTTCACCACCTCCCGGAGCTTGCTCAAACTCATGTCCATTGAGTCGGTGATGCCATCCAACCATCTCATCGTCTGTCGTCCCCTTCTCCTCCCGCCCTCAGTTTTTCCCAGCTTCAGGGTCTTTTCCAGTGAGTTAGCTCTTTGCATCCGGAGAAGGCAATGGCACCCCACTCCAGTACTCTTGCCTGGGAAATCCCATGGATGGAGGAGCCTGGTGGGCTACAGTCCATGGGGCCGCGAAGAGTCAGACAACTGAGCGACTTCACTTTCACTTTTCACTTTCATGCATTGGAGAAGGAAATGGCAACCCACTCCAGTGTTCTTGCCTGGAGAATCCCAGGGACAGAGGAGCCTGGTGGGCTGCCGTCTACGGGGTCGCACAGAGTCAGACACGACTGACGCGCCGCCGCCGCAGCAGCAGCAGCTCTTTGCATCAGGTACTTTACAGTTTTCAAAAGTTTCAGACACGTGAACCATACACTCCCATGACACCCTTTCCCCTACCCGCCCCCCGTGTCTCCCTCCCCTTTCTCCCCACTGGCAACCACTAGTTTGTTCTCTGTATGTGAGAGTCTGTCTTTTCTGTTTTATTCACTAGTTTGTAATACTTTTTAGATCCCACACACACGTGACGTCACACAGCATGTGTCTCTCTCTGTCCGCCTATCTCACTTAGCATAACGCTCTCCAAGTCCATCCATGTTGTTGCAAATGGAAAAACTTCATTTTTCATAACTGAATAATATTCCGTCCTCTTTAGCCAGTCTCTGTTGGTGGACACTGGGCTGCTTCCACACCCTGGCGACTGTAAATAATGCTGCTGTCAACACCCGGGAAGGGACAGTGAAAGTCGCCCAGTCGTGTCCGGCTCTTCGACCCCATGGACTACGCCGTGGGTGGAATTCTCCAGGCAGGAATCCTGGAGCGGGTAGCCTTTCCCTTCTCCAGGGGATCTTCCCAACCCAGGACTCCCACATTACAAGCGGATTCCTTACCAGCTGAGCCACAGCGGAAGCCCGAACATTGGGGTGCGTGCATCTTTTCAAATCGGTGTTTTTGTTATTTTCAGATATATGCCCGGAGTGGCACTGCTCAGCCATATGGTAGTGCTGTTTTTAGTTTTGCAAGAAACCTTAGCATGGCTCTCTCATTGGCCGCAGCCATGTACGTTCCCATGCACAGTGTTCAAGGGTTCCCTTTTCTCCACACCCCCACCAACATTTGTAATTTGTGGTGTTTCTGATAACGGCATTCTGACCATGGTGAGGTGATATCTCATTGCAGTTTGGGCTTGCCTTTCCCCGATGATTACCAATATGATACTGAGCGTCTTTTCTTGGGCCTCTGCCTCTCCTCATTGGAAAAATGTCTCTTCAGCTCTTCTGCCCACTTTTAATAGGGTTGTTTGTTTTTGGGGGGGTTGAGTTGTAGGTGCTGGTTATATATGTTGGATGGCTATTGGTCACCTTTTCATTGTCCTGGATGTTCTCTACTGCACGCAGTATTACTTAATACGGACTTCCCAGGTGGCTCATTGGTAAAGAACCCGCCTGCCAATGTAGGAGACGCAGGTTCAGTCTCTGGGTCGGGAAGATCCCCTAGAGAAGGGAATGACGACTGACTCCAGTATTCCTGGGAAATCCCAAGGACAGAGGAGCCTGGCGAGGTATAGTCCATGGGGGCGCAAAGGAGTCAGATAGGACGGAGCAACTGAGCATGCATGCGTTAATTAATATAAATGACGTAGCGGTATCACTTTCAACCTTCTTTTCCAGTTTTTAAATTGGCACTGTGTTTTAAAATCTCTCCTCGTGGATCAGTGGGTACTGATTTACCGCCTCTGAATCCTACCTGGTATGCTATGAACTGTATCCATTCCAACTTGATGACATTGCACCCCAATACTCTACATTATGAAGGGCATCCTGGTACAGGTCCCCGCGTGCACATGTGTGGGAATCTCCTTGGCATACACACCAGGAGCAGTACTGACAGCGGGATGTTGCTAAGCAGCAATGAGCTGGTGATGAGTCGCTGGAACGGCTGTGTGGTCTTCTCCCGCTGGCAGTAACGTTCCTTTATCCCTGTTAAAGAACTGAACACTTGGCTCTATTGCATTCTCTAATTTTCTCAGTCTAATGAGGAGTCAACGTGCAGCACGCGTGCGCACACTTGTTGGGAGTCTTCTTCCGTCTCACCCTGAGCGGCGTCATCCCTTCGCGCTCTTCAGCTCTCCTGGCTCCCTTTGTTCCTTGAGCAACTGGGAGCAGCTGCTGGGATGCTTCTCTCTGGCTGCGTTGCTCAATGTTTTCTATGTCCAACCCTCACATTTTCTCCCTTTACTTTCTCCTTTTAAAATAAACAGGTCAGGATGAGCAAGAGGCACTTCAGCGTGGGCCAGCAAACGAGGGCGCTTCTTGGCAAGAATTTTCTTAAGAAATGGAGGATGAAAAGAGAGACCTTGTCGGTACGGTTCAGAGTCTATGTCATCTCATATTTAAAAGAGGACAGAGTACTTTTTTGGGTACAAACACTCTATCTGTTTTCTTTACTCTTTCATAGACATTCTATTTCTAATTAGCAGGCTGGATTTTTTTTTTTTCAAATTCGGAGTTTTGCTATTATTTCAAGTGAGATTCCTTTCAAATATGTCATTATGACACATCTTATTGGAAGAATTTTGTAAAGAATTTATACTCAGAAACTCCATGAAAAATAAAGTTATGAAAATAAACTCCCATAAAAATAAAGCCTGAATATTTATCCTACTGAGGTACCAATTACATCTGAATTCATTTGAATCTCATAAAGGAATAAGTACAAAAATTCAGCAGGAAAGTGAAAGAAATTTACTTAATCCAGAAAGTAATTAGAACTTAATCCAAAAAGTAATACAAAATTAAAACAAAAAAAATAAAACCTCCAAGAACAAACTGTAGCACTTGCACCATTGTACTATGGACAGAGATGATGTCGATTCGAAAGAAACCATGAGCAGAAAAACAAAGAGGAAAGGAAAATGGCATTTGAACTCTTGCTTGTAGTAAGCTTCATAAGGATGATCGCATGCTATTCATGTAGGAACTTTAATAAATTCAGAAAAATCTAATTTAAAGTCACTTGTAAAATACCCATATTTCAAGAGAGGATGTATTAACACTTCACTTTCTGAACATTGCGAGTGTGCACGTGTTCTTCCAACCAATATGCACGGAGCGCGTGAATTTGCAGTGATTAAAGTACACAAAGATCCCTGTGTGCAGGAAGGATTATGTACGTATAAAAGCTGGAGTCTACGCTATAGAGATGTTTTACGTCTTTTTTATCTCTTTTAGTATAAGGATTATATCTGTGAATTTATTTATCTAAACAGATACAGGTGTAAAAACAAACCAACATAAGAGTTAAAGGATGATCATCTGGTGAATAAGATATATACCTTTTTTAAAGGCCATGTGTTAGAATTATGGGCTTCCCTTGTAGCTCATGGAGAACACAAGGGCAACCCACTCCAGTGTTCTTGCCTGGAGAATCCCAGGGATGGGGGAGCCTGGTGGGCTGCCGTCTATGGGGTCGAACAGTCAGACAGAACTGAAGCGATTTAGCAGCAGCAGCAGCAGCAGCTCGTAGCTCAGACAGTAAAGAGTCCACTTGCAATGCAGAAGACCTGGATTTGATCCCTATAACTGAACAATAAATTGTGTTCTTATCAGATTTCAAATGCATTTGCAATTCTGGTACATTTCCAATTCCAGAATGCTATCACAATGACAAAGGCTTTTAAAAGTCTTTTCGGGAAGCAGTGTTTTGGAGTACATTTCCAATTCTAGAACGCCATCATGATGACAAAGGCTTTTAAAATTCTTTTCATGAAGCAATGTTTTGGAGCTATCTTATTTTGCATTTGGGCAGCAGAAAATAAATATACCACTTCATTCCTGATTATGGAGGTGGATTGTCTATTTCATTCCAATGAACATTTCTTTATCATTCTCACTCAGGGGTCAACATGACCATTCATGAAGCAATCCAGCCTTTAACACTTGCATTCAAGTAAATAAACTTAAATTATTAGTTATAATTGGAATTGACACTACAACTCTGTCTTGAGGGATGGTGTGCATATTTCAAAATACACAGATTAAAGGACAAAAGAAAGTCGAAACACTTAAACACTTAAAAACTGGAAGAGAGGGAAAAACAATGCCCAAGTAACCCAACAGAATTATGAGTTTTTAACTCGTTTGTCTCTGATCAGGCCGTGGTAGAACAACTGCTGACTTGCTTCCTTTTTCTCCCCCTGCTCTGCAGGAATGGCTCTTCTCCTGTCTCCTAGTACTGTTTGCTCATCTGTTTTCCTCTAATTTACACCAAGTTAATGACTTCCCTCAACTGCCCGCTGTGAACTTGGGACGGGTAGATAATTTTAATGATTCTGATTACATTATTGCATTTGCTCCTGAATCCAAGACCACCCAGGAGATAATGAACAAGTTGGCTTCTGCCCCTTTCATAAAAGGTATGTTTTAGGCAGTTCATGGTAATTTCCTTATTTGCAAAATACACAAATTCATTTGCAATTTCTTTGATAAACTGTGTTCAACGTTCAAGTATCTAGATTTAATTAACATTAATTTATATTCCTCTCGAGTATCAAGGAGATTTTCTTACTGTTTACTAGTCTTCTATTGAAGAAATTTTATATTAAAAAGGTCATCCTCATTGTATTCCTTATCAAAATGAGACAGTCCAGGACCATTCAGACATATGTTTGTGAGAAGACTCTGGGAAGATTGGGAGGTGGTGACAGCGTGGCTTTTTAATCTCTTCAAATACTTCTTTTGGGTTTCCTCTGGCCCATCACCTTGCTTTGCCTGGTTCTGAGTCTGTATTCGGCTTCCCCCATGGCTCAGTGGTTAAAGAATCTGCCTGCAATGCAGGAAGCCCAGGAGGCACGGGCTAGATCCGTGGGTCAGGAAGATTCCCTGGAGGAGGGCATGGCAACCCACCCCGGTCTTCTTGCCTGGAGAATCGCACAGACAGAGGAGCTGGAGGCCTCGGTCCACGAGGTCACACAGAGTCGGACACGACTCCGCACAAGCCTGAGTCGGGGTCGGTCTGTCTCTGGCGCTCCCATGTGTGCCCGCCTCTGTTGGCCAAGACAGAGTCTAGCAATGAGGCCTATGGGAAGGCTGACGCCACTCCCTTTTGACCTCCCAGGAGCCTACCCACGCATGTGTAGTCAGGAGGGTCTCCCCGAGCTCAGGAATGAGGGATCTGCGGTCTCTTATCTCATACGCAGACAGGACTCTGCTTCTCCTCGCTCCTGCTGCTTTGGAGCGGCTGTCTCCACTGCTCCAGCGGGGGCCCATCCATCTCCTGCCTCAAAACCAAGGGCAGCGTGTCCAACAAAACTAGGTGACAAGGCTGCGACCTCAGAATGGCAGGGGTAGGGATAGGGTCTCTGATGGACCCGAGTAGAGAATAGGGACCCTGTCAGAGGGCGGCAGCGGCCCCTGCAGAGCGGAGGGGCCAAGGCTGGGGCAGTGAGGCTGCCCCAAACCGAAGCCACAGTCCTGTCTCTGGGCCACACAGAGATCTCAGCCGCTGTCCGCTCCTCTCACTCGGCAGGGAGGACCATCTCGGGCTGGCCTGATGAGCAGAGCATGGGCGAGCTGGAGCTGAACTATTCTACAGATGCGGTGAGAGTCATCTTTAACGACGCCTTCTCATACCATTTGAAGTTTTTGTGGGGACATAGAATCCCCACGATGAAGGAGCACAGAGACCATTCAGGTAACCTTCCTATTGGAAAAAAAAATCTATTTTTTGCTATATTGTCATTAGCCACAAGGAGGCCTATGTGACGGTAGATGTCTACTGTCTACAAACATATACAACATAAAGTTTAATTTCTGAACATACGTGAGATTCATTCTTATTAAATAAAGCCTATGATCTTAAGTGTATTTTTTTAAGAAATTATATTGCTATCATTCCTATGCTACCTCTAAATAAAACCTCGAGAAAATGTTCTTGCTCAGTGATTTCCAGTCATTTAAAAAAGTAGTGCTTTATTGGCACAAGCAACAGAAGAACAAAACTCAACAAAACAGTCTCAACTAATGGAGAGAATGGATGATAAGATTTAATGAAAAGTTGTTGAGAGCGGGTCCTAAGAACATTGATAAAGCATGTCTGGTATATTCTTCTTGGGTGAACCCCCCTGAGAACACTTACCATCCATTATATTATTGTGGACCAGAAGTGTATTTTGGAACTTTTGAAATTCTGATTTTCCCTGTATCCCAGACTGTCCTATCTCATCATAATAGGTGTTTTCTTTTTTTCTTTTTTTCCCCCTAAAGCTCATTGTCAAATAATGGATGAAAGTGTCATTTGTGAAGGTACTTTGTTCTGGGAGAAAGGCTTTGTAGCTTTTCAAGCTGCTATTAATGCTGCCATCATAGAAGTGAGTATTGAGTTCAAAGAAACTAACTGCTTTGAAAATCTGGTTTTCATAGAGGGTGATCGAATCAATCTGTCATTTAATTAATTTAGTCACTTGATATGGAACAACAGGCTGAGTAATTACTCTAACTAACCCTTACGCCGAGCACTGAGGATTAAGAAAGAAGTAGAACGCAGGCACTTTTCTCCAGGGATCTTGGATCATGGGGGAGAGAAATAGGAATAAATAGTTGTAGTGAGAGTCCCAGCTCTGTCATGGAACGGAAGTGATGGCGAGGCAGGCCACAGGCAGAGGATTCTCTGGTGAGAGGTATCAGAGAAGACTAACTAACCAAAGTGACACTTCAGAGGTGACTTCACATGCATGTAGAATTTTATTCACTGAAGATACTAAGTAAGGATATTCTAAGGAATTGACACAAAATCTAGTATATTCCAGGATTTACAAGGGGACGAATCATGATGGACATACATATAGAGTAAACGTGGAGTGAATGCACATAACTTCTATAATTGAGACCAAATGCATGAGGCTGTAATTAGCTTAACACTAACACTGTGCTCACCGATGTCTTTCTTTAGATCACAACGAATCACTCGGTGATGGAAAACCTGATGTCAGTGACTGGTATAAATATGAAGATACTACCTTTTGTTGCCCAAGCAGGAGTTTTGACTGATTTTTTCGTTTTCTTCTGTGTTATTTCTTTTTCTGCCTTCATATACTACGTATCAGTCAGTGTTGCACAAGAAAGACAATTCATGAAGCCGCTGATGACAATGATGGGACTTCGAGAGTCGGCCTTCTGGTAAACCCCATGGCTACGCTCCATCCTGCAACACAGAACAAGTTAGCTGGTCGGACACCCTAGACCCGAAAAGTATCATATTTAAACCTGATGCTGTCATAAAGTAGTGCCTTGCGTAGGAATGGATGAATGGGCCTGTAGGTTCCATTACAAACCAGTGGCCACATTAAATGCATAAAATACAGCACTGCATTTAATTATCTCATCATTTTTTCAGCAGAGGATAAGGAAGTTTAAACAAGATAAGTGACTACCTTCAAGGTCAGATAGGTACAGTGTAGCAGAGAAAGCTTAAACAAGCTTCACAGAAGGGGAGAGTTTATTCTTTCCCTTATAAAGAAGCTTTCTTCCTGATTCTTTGAAATCAATCGCAAAAAAAATAAATAAATAAAAAGACAAACAAAACTTATCTTCATTTCCACCTAAATACGTGTATCTATCTATATCCAATGTCTGTGTGTATAAATGTGTCTACGTTCAGTCTCTATCTAGTCATCTGTGTCAGGGGCTGGCAAACTGACTGGTCCATTTGTTTTTACAAAATGAGGGATGACTGGAGGCAAAAGGAGAAGAGGGCAGCAGAGGATGAGATGGTCGGATGGCATCGCCAGCTCAGCGGATGTGAATCTGAGCAAACTCCCGGAGACGGTGAAGCAGAGCGAAGCCTGGTGTGCTGCCGTCCAGGGGGTCACAGAGAGTCTGTCGTAACTTAGCCGCTGAACAGCAGCCACAGAAACCAGGGATGGCTTTCACCCAGGTTTGAAAAAAAATCATGAAAACAATAATATTTTATGGCACCAAATCTCTATATGAATTCAAATTTCAGCATCTACAAATAATACATTTTTGGTGGAACACAGCCATGGCCAAACCGTTGTGTTAGGAAGGCAGTGCCGCAGGAGCCACAGGGACTATGATCTGAAAAGCCTGAAATAGTTACTGTCTGGCTCTTCAGAGGAAACGTTTGCTGATCCCTGCTTCATCATCTGTTTTGTTTGTTTTGGTTTTGGTTCCATGATGTTCATGTAATTACTGAAAGAGGAGGCCCAGAACTGACAAATCAATCATCATAAATGCCTTCCACTGGAAACCTCTCCCATTTACTCTTGTTACAATATCCAGCTTTGTTGTTGTTCATTCGCTCAGTCATGTCCGACTCTCTGTGACCTCATGGACTGCAACACACCAGGCTCCTCTGTCCTCCACTCTCTCCCAGAGTTTGCTCAAACTCATGTCCCTTGAGTCAGTGATGCCATCCACCCATCTCATCCTCTGTCGCCCCCTTCTCTTCCTGCCCTCAATCTTTCCCAGCACCAGGGTCTTTTCCACTGAGTTGGCTTTTTGCATCAGGTGGCCAAAGTATTGGAGCTTCAGTTTCAACATCAGTCCTTCCAATGAATATTCAGGGTTGAATCACCTTTAGGATGGACTGGTTTGATCTCCAGGTTATTTGTCTTATTTTGAAATTAGCCACCTATTTTACCCATTAACTTGTTTTATTGCTACCTTCTCCAGTAGAAGATGAAACTCAGGGGCAGAGAAGTTTTCTAACTTACAAGATGTTGTGTTCTCTTTGCTCTTGGTATACGGCAAGCTTCACAAGACAGCTGCTGAAAAATGAATGAATTGAGGGATGGAATAGTAGCACTTTGAACTGATGCTTTCTTTCTATGCCAGGCTGTCCTGGGGTTTGATGTACACTGGCTTCATCTCTATCACAGCCACTCTGATGGCTATTATAGTGACATATGCCCCAGTCGTCATCCTGACTGGCTTCACGGTGGTCTTCACCCTCTTTCTCCTCTACGGCCTGTCTTTGGTGAGTTGGTGAATTCTCTCTCTCTCTGAACTCTTGCTCAGAGAAAACTAGCAGTCATTTCTCACTGATTCTGCTCACATATTCTCTGTTTGCAATATTTGAGTCGTTGCATGAGACAGTATCTAGAGGTTGGGGGCAATGATGAAATATACTTCTGCATGACGAAATTCTCTTCTATTATGCCTCTGGTGATTCCCAGCGGATTGTGGACCACCTGGAGTCTTCCTCTCCTTTCAGATAACGTTAGCTTTCCTGATGAGTGTGTTGGTGAAGAAACCCTTCCTTACGGGGCTGGTGGTCTTCCTCCTCACTGTCTTCTGGGGGAGCCTGGGATTCACAGCTTTGTACAGACGCCTTCCTGCAGCTTTGGAGTGGACCTTATGTCTTCTTAGCCCCTTTGCTTTCACTGCTGGAATGGCCCAGGTAAGAGTTCATGAGACTATTTCACTATTTCACTCACTGTGTGTGTTAATCGCTCAGTCGTGTCCAGCTCCTCTGTCCGTGGAATTCTCCAGGCCAGAATACTGGAGTGGGGAGCCGTTCCCTTCTCCAGGGGACCTTCCCAACCCAGGGATTAAAGCCAGGTCTCCCGCAATGCAGGTGGATTCTTTACAGTCTGAGCCACCAGGGAAGGGACTAAGCACAAGCTATGATGTTGTAACTAGAATTACATTTTTTGAGAGGAGGTCAGTCTCGTATAGAACTGGCCAATCAAGAAACAAAAATGTGCTCTAGGATATTGCTGGTGGTCCAGTGGTTAAGAATCCGCCTGCCAATGCAGGGGACACGGGTTCGATCCCTGGTCTGGGAAGCTTCCACATGCCGCAGAGCGACTAAGCCCGGGAACCGCAACTGCTGAGCCTGTGCTCCAGAGCCAGCGCTCAGCAACGTGGGAGCCACTGCAGTGAGAGGCCCCTGCGCGGCGGTGAGGAGTAGACCCTGCTCTTGCCGCGACTAGAAAAAGCCTGCCACAGCAATGAAGACCCGGCACAGCCACGAATACATAAATAAGTGAATCTTAACAATGTCTCTAGGGAGTTACTGGTTTTCAAATACTGCTGATAACATGAAGGGTCACGTTTCCTGAGCATTAAATGAAATAAACGTTCTTTGGGGGACAGCCCTATAAAAGTAAAAGCTGACCACACCATCAATGGGGTGTCAGTCTATATTAATCAGATCTAAAAGAAAACGGGTAATGCTGAGAGAGAGAAAGAAAAACCTTTCCTGTCTTTTCAATCTGCACCTTCACAAAAGCAAATGGGAATTTTAACCTTTAGTATGTTGCGTGAGTTATCCAGGGGGGATCTAAAAACCTTCCCAGGTGGCACAGTGATACAGAATCAGTCTGTACTGCAGGAGACACAAGAGACATGGGTTTGATTCCTGGTTAGGGAAGATCCCCTGGAGGAGGAAATGGCAACCCACTCTAGTATTCTTGCCAGGAAAATTCCATGGACAGAGGAGCCTGGCGGGCTACAGTCCATGGGGTCACAAACACCTCTACTAAGAAATTATTCTTCTGTCTTCTGTCTGACTGCAAAAGTACTTCAGCCCTCTCCCTTTCAGTCTCAAATAGCGTCCCCCCTCTAGAACTACCCCCTCTCCTCCACAGTCAGCCTGATGAAGCCCCCAGGCAGCCCAGCTCCAGTATCAGCTTCCTGGTTTTCACCTCTGCCTGGAGGACTTCCCTGTTGCAGAGTGTGGCCTTCTAAATCCTGAGCACCACCTTCACTCACTCCCTGAATTGCTTTGTGGTTAGATGGTTTCCTTCCTGTATCTTCCAACAGATTAGCGCTCTATGAAGACAGAATCATGTTTCATTTATCTTTTCAATTCCAATGTCTAGCAGAAATAAGACAATAATAACTTTTAATGCTCTGGGTATCCTTTTTCAATTCCACACATGTATCTTTTTTTTTTTTTCCAGCTTATCCATTTGGACTACGACGTGAATTCTAACATCCATTCAGATTCTCCAAACGACCAGTACCTCATAATAGCTACTATTTTCATGCTGGTTTTTGATGCTCTTCTCTATTTGGTATTGACGTTGTATTTGGACAAAATTTTGCCCAGTAAGTAGTAACATGATTGTGATTCAACACAATTTCATTTCTATTTCTTTAAAATAACTCTACAACATATTAGATATAAATTATCAAGCATTCCCCCTCCTCCACCAAAGTTTCTAAAATAAGCCATAGCGGTATTCTGCATTTAATACCGCTTTCTAAGATCTTGTTGGACCATAACATTTTAGCTGGTTTCTTTAAGAAAAAGGCCCTTATAGATTAAGGATGATTTATAGATCAAGGATAATAGACCCAGGATAACTACACTGTTAGTGCTTGTCTCAGAACCGGCCAAAGAATGCTAGCTCCTGATGCTGGGTCTGAGGAACCCCTAAGCCCTCCCAGACGGGTTGCACTGTCTGCTGGCCGCTCTAGCGCTCAAGGTGGTGACTGACCCAGTGCTTCTTTACCGCCTGTTCATGTAGCTGAATACGGACGTCAGCAGCCTCCCTGGTTTTTCCTTAAATCCTCTTCTTGGTTCCAACGCCGAAGGGCTGATCGTGCGGCCCTCGAGAATGACATCGATCCAGATTCTCCATCCGATGACTCTTTTGAACCAGTGTCTGCAGAATTCCACGGGAAAGAAGCCATCAGGTAATGAAAATATCATGTGAGGCTGAAATGGAGAGCAGGTCCGAGAGCAGAGCTCTATCGGGCAAGGTCGGGGAGACAGAGTGCCTCTCAGTGCCAGGATGCTACACTCGTGAAAGCTTACACTCGTTTTTGGGGGCCACACTGCTACGCAGCTTACATGACCTTAGTTCCTCACCGAGCAGGGGAACTTGGCAGGGAAAGCTCCAAGTCCTAACCACTGGACCACCTGGGAATTCCCAAGGCTAGCCTCGCTCTTAACAGCACTGTCTTCTCATCTTGTCCGCATTTGCTTTTACTAAAATCTTACGACAGGACGACGTCCATCAGCGAAGTGATAGCCTTCGTATTTCCGTTTTCGTCATCACCTCTCTTTTCTTTTGCCTTGTTGTTTTTCTCTGTCCTTTCCCTTTACGACAGACACAGTCCTCATCTTTGTTATTCTGAGCCCCCTTTTCTCTGCAATTCACTTTATCTCTCGTCTTTTGCTTCCTGATTAATAAGCCCAGAAGGAAGCAGCAAGAGACACAGACAAGGGGAGATGGAAGGAAACCCGAGCCGGGGGCGCTCTGGCAGGTGTGTCTCCCTCTGAGATACTGTGTGTGCTGCAGTCAATCCTGGCGGCTCCATTTCCCAACCACCAGAAGCACCGAAACTCCCCAGATCTCTGCTCAAGATTTGCCCATCTTTGTCGCCTTTGTCTCACACCTAAACAATACCATTCTGGTTCACCACCTCCATTTTAACTCTGAACATTTATGATACGTACAGTCTTTAAATAGTAACTTTTGAAAACAAGTGTCCAGTATGAACAGACACCAAAGGGTGGCATTCTCTCACTCCTGGCGTACCAGGACTGTGTCATCGAGAATCGTGACCTCCCTGCAAACTGGAATTTTTACATCCTTTCCGATGTCTGGGCCAGAATCAGGGGCCATCAGAGGAGGCGTAGAAAGTCCTAAATGCTCAGGAGGCATTTTGTCTTCCCCAGTGGGCAGGGAGCAGGGTTTTGATGATTTGTGAGTTACAGTTAGCCAGAGCAGCTCTATGCTCTAGGAAAAGCATCCCCAGAATGAACAGAGGCCTTGGGGGCAGACAACCTCACATATTTGATCATGAGATAGTTCAGGAGTTTGAGCTATGAATTGGCAACCCTGGGCTATCGGTCCTGCTCCATGGCTATGCCCTGTGCTGCAAACAACAGGTTATATCTGTGTGTGTGTGTGTGTGTGTGTGTGTGTGTTAGCCGCTCAGTTGTGTCTGACTCTTTGCGACCCCGTGGACTGTAGCCCGCCAGGCCTCTGTCCATGGAATTCTCCAAGTAGGAATACAGGAGCGGGTTGCCATGCCCTCCTCCAAGGGATCTTCCCAACCCAGGGATCAAAGCTGCATCTCCTGCAATGTGTCACTAGAAGGTCATGCAGATGAAATCCACAGGACCCGGCTTAGAACGAACCTTCACTGTGCTTGAAATTTTTTTTTCTCTGTACTCCGTTTTCTTATCTTTTTCCTCTTCTCCCATCTTCTTGGGAAGTGTCTTGTCTCCCAGGCATTTTTCTTCTCTGCACACAGGATCTTATTCACTCTACAAATCCACCACACAAGAGAGTTAATGTCATTCCCATTTTACTGCTGAACTCAGTGAGCTTTGAGTCCACGGATGGTGTGCTTTGAGTCTGGCCGTGAGCTTTGAGTCCACGGATGGTGTGCGTGGCACATGACTCTGGGACTTGGCCCAGGGAGGTCTGACCCCCAAAGCCGGTGTGTCTCTTTGCGGGCTCACTGCTTGCTTCTGTCCCCCACCGGAGTGCGGGTCCTCTACACGCCGTCTCATCGCCCGCTTCCTCTGGGCCAGTCACTTCTCATCATCCTCACGGCACTCACAGACTCACGCTGCCTGCAGAGAGTGAGCTGCTCAGCATGGGACGAGGACGGAGGCAGGCTCCGATGAGGAGCCAAGAGGCTTCTGTCCGCCCGTGGACCTGCGTGAAGGAAAAGGACCTCCAGCTTTCCTGACAGCCTGGGCGGCTTGACTCACGAGTTCTCTGTCCACCTCTACCGTTTGCTCAAAACGTCTTCCTCTCTTTTCAGAATAAGAAATCTTAAAAAGGCATATGGAAAAGGCAAGCACGAAAAAGTAGAAGCTTTGAAAGGTAATGAAATAGCCTCATGTGTAACCTAGCGACGTGACTTAGCGACGGCGCCTCCCTGTTACACTGTCTCAGCCATGATTAAGAACAGATATTCCAGATACCATGACTTGCCTTTATTTGAGCACATTATGGTTTCTTCCAAGTAAACTTCAAAATCTTGTAATAATTTGAGGAAGTCGGATGCACCACTGATATCTTACGGGTTTGAAGGATACAGGATAGCATGATACTGTTTATTTTCGACTCATGGTATTAACCCTAAAGCTGTCTTTATTATACTCAGCCTATCTTTAATGACAAGATTGATTTCATTGAAAAAAAATTGTTAGTCAGATAATAATATATATCATGACAACACCGCATATATACAGTGTGCCTCATAGAATGTGCAGTTTTTTTTTTTTAAGATTTTTTTGATATGGACCGTTTTTAAAGTCTTTTTTGAGTTTGTTACATATTGCTTCTGTTTTACCTTTTGGTTTTTCCACTGGGAGTCAGTGTGGGAACCTAGCTCCCTGACCTGGGATTGAACCCACACCTCCCACATTGGAAGGCAGAGTTAACCACTGAACTGCCAGGGAAGTCCTAGAAGATGCCATTTTAAAGGAATGAATCTGGGGGTGCGTTTTATTTTGAGTATTGCTAGCCAAATATACAGATGCTGTGAGAATTTATAAAAATTTCAGAGACTGTAAAGTTACCATGCAGGCTCTGAGTGTCATCTTCTTGGAATAATGCCAGGCCTGGTATTGGAGGTATACGAAGGCCAGATCACGGGCATCCTCGGTCACAGCGGAGCTGGGAAAACCACGCTGTTAAATATACTCAGCGGACTGTCGGCCCCAACGTCAGGTGAGAAGACAGGCACGGCGGGACACGAGCACGGGCAAGTGAACCCAGTGTGCTTTTCATCTGCTCCCTAGTTTCAGTCACGAACCCCAGCAAGCAGTTTCATCAACTACTAGCCACACTCAGGCACTTGAGAGAGGATCTTTAGAAGGTCCTTCAAGTTATTATTTGACAGATTTCCGTTGAACTCATTTAGGAGAATCTTTGTGGCTTAAATAGGTCATGATAAGTAGCTCTTCTGTTTCCTAATGGGCTTGGATGTATGGAGAACATTAAGTTTTAATTCATCAAGAGTGTACAGTACTCCTTTTAGGTAAAAGGAATATGGATAAACAAAGTATGAGAAAGTAGAAGCTTTGAAGGGTAAAGAAATAGCCTCATATGTAACCCAGTGATGTGATTTAGCAACGGTGCCTCACTGGCAAACTGTCCCGGTTGCTATTAAGAACAAATATTCCAGATATTATTCCTTGCCTGTATTTGAACACATTATTTTTATTTGAGCACATTATTGTTTCTTCCAAGTAAACTTAAAAGCCTTGTAATAATCTTGTTATAACGTTTAAAGGACTTTAGTATTGACACACGTTGCTTTCCGTTTTAAAATCTCGCACACGAGACCTGGATCTTTATCCTGAGGCTGACCGTTTCCCTTCCAGGGTCCGTCACCATCTACAATCACTCACTTTCAGAAGCGGCTGACCTAGAACACATCAGCAAGCTCACTGGCGTCTGTCCACAAGCCAACGTGCAATTTGGTTTCCTCACCGTGAGAGAAAACCTCAGGCTCTTTGCTAAGATAAAAGGGATTCAGCCACATGAAGTGGAGCAACAGGTAGATGCCTAAGCTAGCTGTCACAGCCGCGAGAATGGAAGTGCTTACCTAGAAAACCCTAAATGCGTTTGTGTTGTTTCTACACAATTCATCCTCAAAAGGTCCACAAGGCCCTTTGCAATGAACGGCAGAGTGGGAGTTAGTGTCTTTAAGAGGAACGTCTAAGTGTGGACTCAATGTCCTTTGTCAGGTCCAACGGGTTTTACAGGATCTGGAGATGGGAAACATTCAAGACGTTCTTGCTCAAAATTTAAGCGGTGGACAAAAAAGGACACTGACGTTTGGGACTGCCATTTTAGGAAATCCGCGGGTAAGTCGACCTGAAATTACTGGTGAAATCAGGTGGAGGGTTGTGAAACTGTGGTGTGCAATCACATTTAATTTGTAATTGGTAAATGGAAGAGAACTGTTCCAATGAAGAGTTAGGTGCTAAAATATTTCTCCTAAATAATTTTACAAGTACGGTTGAGTCTTGAACAATGCAGGGTTCGGGGCGGGGGTGGTGGAGGTGGGGGGTTGCTGAGCAACCCTCCGCACAGTGGGAAATCCTAGTAGAACCTTCCAGTCAGCCCTCAGCACACACGGTCCCACCTCTGCAAACGCATCCAGCCTGGGACTGTGCGCTGTGGTGTGCGGTGAAAACCACCCACGAAAACGCAGACCCGCACAGTTCAAAGCTGTATTGTTCACCAGTTCGCGGCATATTGCTCTTCATTTTTTGTTCTTTTTCTTTTTTTATTAATTGATTTTGGGTATTCTTATTTACTGAGATACAGTTGCTTTCCAATGCAGTGTTAGTCTCCACTGTGCAACTGTGTCCATCAGCCGTGCGCATACATGCGGCCCCTCCCTCTGGGCGCTCCCTCCCCGCCCCCCGCCAGGTCATCACGGAGCTGAGCTCCCTCCCCGCCCACCCTCCCCCCCCCAGGTCATCACGGAGCTGAGCTCCCTCCCCGCCCCCGCCTCAGGTCATCACGGAGCTGAGCTCCCCCCCCGCCCACCCTCCCCCCCCCAGGTCATCACGGAGCTGAGCTCCCTCCCCGCCCCCGCCTCAGGTCATCACGGAGCTGAGCTCCCTGCGCTGCAGCAGCTTCCGCTAGCTCTCTGTTTCACACTGTACTGTATACATGTCCCTCCTAATCTCCTGACTCACTGTATATCGCACGAACGGGGAAAGCGATTTCAGGGGCTTTCCTGCTGTGCAGGTTTTGCTGTTGGATGAGCCAACTGCGGGGTCAGACCCTCTTTCGAGACACCGGGTGTGGAATCTCCTGCGAGAGAGGAAGTCAGACCACGTGGTCCTCTTCAGCACCCCGTTCATGGATGAGGCTGACGTCCTGGCTGGTGAGCCTTGGGTTTCCTTCGTGTATCTCAGTGACGACTTAGGGACCCAGATGGAACGCGTGTAGCGAAGCTCGGGGCCAGCGAGCGTGTGGCTCCCTCGAGCCAGGGGGGTGGATGGTCCTCTGGCCGATCTGAGTGTCTTCATCTCCGAGGGCATTGTCCCAGCAAGGATTCTGATCCTATTGCAAAGCACCTCACCTGCTATAAAATACAAAGCATACTCCCCAAGATGTGTTATGATTTATCCTGTATGAAGGGGACTTCCCAGGTGGCTCGGCGGTAAAGAATCTGCCTGCATTGTAGAGACTCGAGAGAGGTGGGTTCAATCCCTGGGTCGGGAAGATCCCCTGGAGAAGGAAATGGCAACCCTCTCCAGTATTCTTGACCGGAGAATCCCCATGGACAGAGGATCCTGGCGGGCTACAGTCCATGGGGTCCCAAAGAGCTGGATACAACAGAGCATGCATGCACACATTCAGTATATTCGGAATATCAGTTGACTTGAAACATCCTTTTAGTACATGACAATTTGTCTAAATATATTCAAGAATAAACTAACATATCACTTGATTTATCAGATGTCAAAGAACGTGGCTTACTTACGGCCAGAATTAGGATGTGCCTGTGTTAGCAAGTGGTGCTCCTAAAATACACTGTTTGTTCATGAATTTGTTTTTTTTTTTAATAAATAGTGAAAAAACAACCTCTGAATACAATTTATTTCATTCTTCCAACTTAGATAGAAAGGTGTTTATGTCCAACGGAAGGCTGAAGTGTGCGGGCTCTTCTCTATTCCTGAAGAGGAAATGGGGCATCGGCTACCATCTAAGGTACAGCCCTTGCTGTGTGTTAGAATGTGCTGGAAATGTCAGGGGCATGACATCACTGTTAGCATGTTAACGTAGGTTGCTCCATTAGTAAGACCATTTTGAGAGAGCTATGTTAGAACAACACCAACTGCTCTCTTTCTTAGCTAGAATGAATGACTTATGGGATTGCAGACATTGAGAATATACGAATGATTAAACCAAGTCTTGGGTTTCCTTCGTGGCTCAGTGGTAAAGAACCCTCCTCCAATGCAGGAGATGCGATTGGATCCCTGGGTCAGGAAGATCCCCTGGAGGAGGGCATTGCAACCCACTCCAGCGTTCTTGCCTGGAGAATCCCACAGACAGAGGAGCCTGGTGGGCCATGGTCCATGGGGTCGCAAAGAGTTGGGCATGACTTAGTGACTAAATAACAACAACCAGTGAGATTTAAATAGTGTCTGGAAGATATGTTCACAACCCAGTGTTTGCTAAGAGAAATTTATTGACACTCCAGCCTCTCTCTTATCCTGTTTCTAATGTTTATTTTTGCCAGTTGTAGCAATTTCAATCGGAGAAGGCAATGGCACCCCACCCCAGTACTCTTGCCTGGAAAATCCCATGGATGGAGGAGCCTGGTAGGCTGCAGTCCATAGGGTTGCGAAGAGTCAGACACGACTGAGCGACTTCACTTTCATTTTTCACTTTCATGCATTGGAGAAGGCAATGGCAACCTACTCCAGTGTTCTTCCCTGGGGAATCCCAGGGATGGGGGAGCCTGGTGGGCTGCTGTCTATGGGGTCACACAGAGTCAGAAACGACTGAAGTGACTTAGCAGCAGCAGCAGCAATTTCAATAGCTTCCTCTCTGTTCTCCCTAACTTCATCTTCCCTGTCATTTTTTTCTGTCTCCTTTTAGCACTATTAAGTAATGTCTATCACTTACTAAGCGTGGACTATATTTTAGGTACGTCCAAAGATATTTACATATGGAATATTCATATAATCATACTTAATTCCCCAAATAACTTTAGAAAGATGGTATTATTATGCTTCTTTGACAAGTCAAAGAATTTTAATAATCTGCCCACTCTCCCGTCGTTTATACTGTGCTTAGTCGCTCAGTCGTGTACGACTCTTTGTGACCCCATGGACTACAGCCCACCAGGCTCCTCTGTCCAAAGGATTCTCCAGACAAGAATACTGGAGTGGGTTGCCATGCCCTCCTCCAGGGGATCTTCCCAATCCAGGGATCAAACCCAGTCTCCCACATTGCAATTTGGACCAAGATTATAGATGTGATGTAAATTACTCCCTATACTTCCCAGTAAAGTGTAATATTTCTTAAAAATTAATTCAAGTCATTCCATCCCCAGTGGCTAAATGGATCCCACATTATTCGCTCCAAGTGCTTTGTTGTTGCTCAGTCCCTAAGTCGTGACTGACTCTCTGTGACCCCATGGACTGCAGCACGCCAGGCTTCCCTGTCCTTCACCATCCCCCGGAGTTTGCTCTAGCTCACGTCCATTGAGTCGGTGATGCCATCCATCTGTCGTCCCCTTCTCCTCCCACCTTCAATCTTTCCCAGCATCAGGGTCTTTTCCAATGAGTCGGCTCTTCACAACAGGTGCCCAAAATAGTGGAGCTTCAGCTTCAGCATCAGTCTTTCCAATGAATATTCAGGACTGGTTTTCTTTAGGATGGACTGGTTGGATCTCCTTGCTGTCCAAGGGACTCTCAAGAGTCTTCGCAAATGACACAATTCGAAAGCGTCAGTGCTTCGGTGCTCAGCCTCCTTTCTGGTCCAAATTTCACATCGGTGCACGACTACTGGAAAAGCCATCGCTTTGACCAGATAGTGATTACCCACTATATAGGGGTTAAGTGGATCTCACATCATTCACTCTCAAGTGTTTAACTTGATCTAATTCATGATCCACCATAATCTGGGGGCAAGAGCTGATTGAATAAATGCCTCAACTAGAACCAACACAGGCTGTCCTCAGGGGGCCCACACTGTAGTGCCCTGACTCTGCCTAAGGTGGGACGTCTGTGTGCTGACGCATTTTAGCTGTGTTCAAATCTTATCTGCTCTTGAAGGTCTCTGAATGTCTTCTCTTGAACAATAAGCATCCTCTTTATTGCAGCCCTGAAAGCACTATTTTGATTGTTTCCTGAGGCATCTTAATTAACTTCTTTGATCCTCAGTTTAAAAAGTGAAACAATAATACTTACTTTACAGTGAAGGCTAAAAATATTGAAATGAATACCTGACAAGGAACCAGCTGCTCAGCTGGTGTAGCTCACCGTCCCTCCCCCTTCCTCCTGTTACGCGCTGCCTCATATCTCTGTCACGTCCCCAGCTCCTTTAGGGAAGCCACCACATTCTCCCTGTTTGGTATCCTGAAGAGTGAGTCACACAGGGTCTTATAAACTCAGAATACTTTTAGCTACAATTGATTTTGGGGGGTTTGTCTCACCAAAGTCCATTACGACGCCCTTGTCATTGTACAACCTCAGTAAGTTTCTTTTTCTTTTTAGTGTCAGATAAAGTCTCTGACTGTCTTTAAATTTTAATATTTACTTATTTACTTGGCTGCTCCGGGTCTTAGTTGCTGCACGTGGGGTCTAGTTCCCTGACCGTGGATCGAACTGGGGCCCCCTGCATGGGGAGGGAGCATAGAGTCCTAGCCAGTGGACCACCAGGCAACTCCCAGCCTCGGTAAATGTCAGTGGATGTGACTAATAATAGGGTTTCTTAACTATAATGATTTCATAAAGAACTGTATATGTTCTCATCAAGAAGATGGACCAACTTTGACTTGAATAAATTTTGCCCCCTCCAAAAGATAAAATTAGCTAATATATTTTGAGGTTTACATGTTGCCAAGACCTATATGATTCCATACATACTGTGTTTTGTTATGTCTTCCAAAATTCTTGGAGACCTGAGTATTATTTCCAATCACAGAGTAGAAAATAGATCCTCAGAGGCCTAAATCTGGAATATGGACCCACAGGACATGGGAACTGTGTTCTTAATGACTGTAGCAGATTAACACTCTTTGTTCCTACCACCTTCACTCTGGCTTGTAGAACTCATACTTTACTGCAAAGAGAGAATTCAAAAGTTGAGATTTTGAACAGATGGAGACAAAATCGCCATTCCCCCACCTGACCCCAGTCAAGATGGAGCCGGATATCTCTTTCTCCCGAATAACAAACCTTGAGCCCCCTTACCTGTCCTTAAGCATCCTTTACTGCTTCTCCCTCTGCAGGTTGTGTAGATTATACAGCGTGGGCTACACTGATATTTTTAAGGCTTGCTCCCTCTATTAGATTATACTGTTTTGTCTCATAAATATTAATGAAGCAACAAACACAGGCTAGGGTTCTTTGTATAGGTGGCGTTGGATAAGAACAGCCTTAACTTACTCTTTTTAAACATCAGTTTGCATCTGAATGAGACGTGTGATCCAGACAGTGTAACATCGATTGTTAAACACCACGTCCCTGATGCCAAATTAACAGCCCAAAGTGAAGAAAAGCTGGAGTATATTCTGCCTTTGGAAAGGACAAACAAATTTCCAGGTAACAGAATGCAAGAGACCACAGAATTGTTTGTAATGATGTGTACGATCACTGTGGTGTTTAGAATGATGGCTGACATTCGCTGCTTGCAAAGTACGTAGCACTGTGAATTATTTATGACTTATTGTTTAATATTCCAACAGCACTTATGAGTACACTGAGGCAGGAAAATGCTAATTATGTTTCAAGTTACAACATGTGCGGTCAAGAGATACAGGGCGACATCAAGCTACAATGAGAAGCATTAGGGAAATTTGCGTCGGGAATGCATGAGAAGGAGGTCCAGGCAGGGAGAGGTCTGGGCACACCCAGGCGGGGAATCGGATGGGAGCCGAGTGAGCACGCACTGTAGGCAGATGGTGTTAAAAGCACCGCGACATAACGTTATAATCTTCACAATTCAACAGTGATCATGATCAGCCTATATGAAAATCAAGAGCTTTGCTGCAAACACGAACGGCTGGAGAGGCATCGGCTTCCCAATACGCTGTTTCATTCCCCAAGCATTCTGAGCTGGATTGCACTAAAAAGTGTAACCCATAAAAATGTGTTTGCTTTATTGCGTTCCAAGAAGTTGCCAACTGTTAATGGAAGGTCTTGGGCCAGTCTGCATGCTTGAATTAATAAGCCCGCAACAACTGTGGCTAATAAGGACATACAGCGCCAGGCAAACTCGGCCGGCAGAGCCAGACTGGCTAGATTCAAAGCCCAGCTCTGCGGGTACTCTCCCTGTCACCCCAAACAGGTTATATTAGTGTACTCCACCTCAGTTTGACCATTTGTAAAAAGCGGTTCATATTAGTACAAACTTTATAGGGTTTTTATGAAGCTTTAATTCATTTACGTTTATTATAAAAGTATTAACTATAAATCAGGCACCTGGAAAGATATCTGACAGGTAGCATCTATGGTATTTTAGCAAGTTTCAGACACCCTCAGTTTCAGAACGTGCCACCAGGGAAGAAGCAGAAAGAAACAATGCTGGCATTTAACACATGACCCCCTAGTATTTATAACACATGCTCATTTCAGATGCATTAAAAGTTGATGAAATGTATTCATTTTAGAATCAGTGAAATAATGACCATATTAACTCATACAATGCCTTTGATATGTGTATGGTTTGTGTGCATACGTGTTAAGCTGTGTCCAGCTCTTCTGCAACCCCATGGAGTGTGGCCCAGCAGGCTCCTCTGCCTGTGGGATTTCCCAGGCAAGAATACTGGAGTGGGTTGCAGTTTCCTTCCCCAGGGGATCTTCTGGGCCCAAGGATGGGACCTGTGTCTCCTGCACTGGCAGGTGGATTCCTTGCCACTGAGCCACCTGGGAAGCCTAACAATTGCATTTTTAAAAAACACATTAAATAAAATAGAATACGTTTTTTCCCAAAGCCCCCCACATGTGTAGTATTCTAGGCATGAAAACAGAAATTTCTAGACTCTTATACCCAAGCAGGTCTGGAAACTAACACACTGTATCGTTTATTTTAGAAGTGAGGGACTGTCGACAGCACAGGTTTGTTTCTGATGAGTGTATTGGTCCTATCACAAGTGTTTTCTACTTTGAAAACTATAGTTATTATCAATCTCGTTGCAACTGATATTAATTTAGTACATTTTTATGCCTATTTTTAGACCTCTACAGGGATCTTGAAAGCTGTTCCAACCAGGGCATTGAGAATTATGGTGTTTCCATGACAACACTGAATGAAGTGTTCTTGAAATTAGAAGGAAAATCAGCTTTTGATGAATCAGGTAATAAATAATTTTTTACCTTGAAATTTCTCATTCTGTGCTACATTTTGTCCTGAAAACACACTTGGAATGACGAAGTTACACGATTTTCGAGGTGCGATGATTCGATGTGGTCTTGGAAAAAGTTAGAGCAGGTGAGAAGTCTGTCGAGGTGCGATGATTCGATGTGGTCTTGGAAAAAGTTAGAGCAGACGAGAAGTCTGCTTCTTGCTTTCTCCCCTCTTCTCTCAATGCTGGTCTCACCTCTTGAATTCTGTCTCCCGTCCCAGACATTTTACTAAGCCTGTGGAACACAGACCATGTCTTTATGCAGCACACATAAATATGCAATATAGTGTTTTTTGAATGTAACTGCTATGGGTAAAAGAAAATTAGAATTGTAAGTTGAAAGTTATTTTCTTGACATATGTGAGGATATTATTTCACTAGTAGGCTTCGCTGGTGGCTCAGTGGTAAAGAATTCACCTGCGGTGCGGAAGGCCCGGGTTCGATCCCTGGGTCAGGAAGACCCCCTGGAGAAGGAAGTGGCGGCCACTCCGGAATTTCACTATTGCTGTTGAAAGATCTGCTGTCAGTCTAATTGTTACTCCTTGGATAGTTCTCTGCCTTTCTTCTCTAGCTGCTCTAAGCTATTTCTTTTGTCTCTGGTTCACCTTCATCCTGCTGTGTTTAGTCTGGCCTATGCTCTTGTCTTCTTTTCTTTTTTGGTTGATCAGGTGGGAAGTCTTTTTTATATACTTGATAACTTTTGTAAGTGGTGTAATTCACTTTTAGGGAACATACATTCAAAGCATCAATTTCTCTAGGCTTCTCTTCCAAAAGAGGTAACTTTATCTAGTTTTCAGGCTTCCCTTGTGGCTCGGATGGTAAAGAATCCAGCTGCAATGCAGGGGACCCAGGTTTGATCCCTGGGTTGGGAAGATCCACTGGAGAAGGGACTGGCAACCCACTCCAGTATTCCTGCCAGGAGAATACTCCCAGGCTCCCATGGGCAGAGGAGCCTGGCGGGCCACAGTCCAAGGGGTCACAAAGAGTCAGACATGAATAAGCGATGTTCACTTACCTAGTTTTCAGCTATGGCTATGTTAAAAATATTGTCTCAACCAATTTCATATCCTTCTGTTCTTCATATTCTTTCATATTCTCCTTGGTCAAAAATACTAAGATAGTTTGTCTCTTGCAATAGATTTTTCCAGGCTAAATATGGATTTCTGATCATTATGTTCTCTAGAATGAATTCAGTCCTTTAAAGCTCTGGATACAGAGCTATTTTTTTTTCCCAGAAAATACGAGATTCCTTTTATTATGTCGTTATTTCTTCTTCCTGTATTGTGTCTTTATATCTTTTTATTTTTTTGCTGTGTTCCTGTCTCCTTAGCAGTTTCTCTAGTGGTGCCCTGAATTAGATTATTTGCATCTTTGCCCAAGACTCTCTCCTCTGACAACAATTGCTGAAAAGATCCTAGGAAAATCTAAATAGTGCACGTTGACATCACTGACTCAAGGGACGTGAGTTTGAGCAAACTCCGGGGGACAGTGAAGGACAGGGAGCCCGGTGTGCTGCAGCCCACGGGGTCACGGAGAGTCGGACACAACTGAGCGACTGAACCATGGCAAACGGCTCTTTACAAATGACTGGTTTCATCCTTTGTAGGCCCTGCAGTTTTGGAGCAGTTACAGAGTGGCAGAACCAACGACACAGGCAGCCTTGCTGAGCCGGAACAGGTCGTGTCGTCCTTCAGTGAAGCAAGCAGCACGGTCGGCGGCCTGGCCCTCTGGAGGCAGCAGCTCTGTGCAGTAGCAAAAGTCCGCTTCCTCAAGTTAAAGAGTGAAAAGAGAGCCCTGCTGGCCATGTGAGTACCTGCGAGTTTCAGGCTCATATGAGGAGTGTGATGTCAACAAACTCAGGAGAGAAGAACTTCGATGCAAGAAGTTCCAGCAACTGCATGTGGTCTTTTTAACACAGAAACCACGGTTTCTTTAACTTTTCATTTTCTATTGGAGCGTGTTGTTGTTGCGTTGCTGAGTCCAGTTCTTTTGTGACCCTGTGGACAGAAGCCAGGCTCCTCTGTCCAGGGGATACAGCCAGTCAACAACACTGTGATAGTTTCAGGTGGACAGCAAAGGGACTCAGCCATGCGTACACGTGTCCACTCTCCCCCAGACTCCCCTCCCATCCCGGCTGCCAGGTAACACTGAGCAGAGGCCCCTGTGCTGTACAGCACGTCTTGTTGGTTGTCCATTTTAAACAGAGCAGTGTGTTCGTGTCCATCCCAACAACCAAGCATCCTTCCCCTCTCCTTCCCCTCTGGCAACCGTAAGTTCACATAGAAATCAGTTTTAACTGCTTTGGTGAATATGTAATTAAACCAGATAGAGTTTGGGGTTTTTCTTTTAATTTGGACAGAATCTGCTATGATCAGAGGGTTCAAGCAGTTTTTCAGAAGCTTGGAATTCAGGCCCTAGGTTCTAAGGATTTGCCTCTTTCCCCAAAGTGGCTCTGTGCCTGTTTTTATTTTAGCACAGAATTCAAGTCATTGCCTGGAACTTACCTGTAGAGTTCCAGGCCCTTTGTTAAGTAACACCTCCTTGCATGAGTCCTCTCTGCCCAGGACACATATTCATTAAAAACTATTTGTGAGTACTCCTGTATAACACTCTCTGCTACATGTCTTATCGAATAAACCAGACATGAGATTTGGCTTTGGAGGGTGATTAGAAGTACACTGAAGGAGCGTAACGCGACAACAGCCAGGAGATGGAAGCCACCTAGCTGTCCGTCGGCAGATGAATGGGTAAAGAAGTTGTGGTCCCTAAACAATGGAATATCACTCAGTCATAGAAAGGAATGAATCTGAGTCTGTGCTAGCGAGGTGGATGAACTTAGATCCCTTATGCAGAGTGAAGTAAGTCAGAAAAACAAACACCGTATATTAATGTGTATATATATATATGTGGAATCTAGAAGGATGGTACTGATGAATCTGTGTGTAGAGGAGAAATAGAAACACACACATGGAGAACAGAGTCGTGGGTGCAGCAGAGGAAGGAGAGGGCGAGATGAATTGAGAGCCGCACCGACACACACCCCACAGCGTGTGACATAGAGAGCTGGTGGGAGCTGCTGCATGACCCGGGGACCTCAACCTGGTGCTCTGTGACAACCTAGGGGGGTGGGATGGGGAACGGGGAGAGGGAGGCTCAAGAGAGAGGGGACTGTGTATACTCACGGCTGATTCACGGTGTTGTACAGCAGAAACCAACACAACATTGTAACGCAATTATCCTCCAATTAAGAAAAAAAAGCGGAGTGCACAGTTAGACAATATCGTCAGCTGTAGCACTGGTACAAGAGAAATGATGTCCAAATGGGACCTCCCAAAAAAGAACCTTACATGAGGGAGAATTTGAATTTGGTGTAAGGAGATGGAGCATGTAGCTAAGGAAGGAAAGGAGGATGAAAAAGCAGGCAGAGGAAGCAGCTTGGGGATGGAGATACGTGAGGAGAGGAAGAACTGGAATTAATTCGAGTTAGCTGACATCCTGCAGCACGGGATGTACGAAAGAGTAAGAATAATGTTGATAATACATTAAATAGAGCTAAGGAGTGTGGGCTTTATACAAAGTAAGGAACTAATGAGGTTCTTTTATTATTTTTGAATGAGTAATTGGTATAAGTAGGACAGAATGCCAAGAAACTTAATTGCACAACCATGCAAAAAGATTTGGAAATGGTAGGCACTGGAGACAAGGAAAAGAGACCTTGAGGGCAGTTTGAAAGAGGTCAGGAAAAGGCTCATTCAGGTCCAAATTTGCAAAGTAGGAGAGAGGTTTTGGAGGCAAACAGTAATGATACGATAAGCAGAAAATTTCGGCCATTCGGAAAAGGGACATAAGGGAGAGCAATGAGTAGAAAGCGACTGGGGCTCAAGCTCGAGCAAATGAGAAAACGTCATTTACAGGAACTGGGAGCAGGAAGGGGAGGAGGCTCAGGCCGGAGGAAGCCTGGGCGCTGGTGACGTGCCAGCTGGCAGCGTTCCAGAAAAAGATGGCAAGCAGGGCTGAACAGGACGAAGAAGTGGGCACTAGAGAGAGATTTCAGAGTCGTCCTCAGCTGACTTCGTCAACTGGAAAGACGTGTTCCGAGGTGGAGGGGGAGGTGGTTTAGAGATGCACGGAGACCAGGAGCGGACGCACACGAGCCACCTCACGTCAGAAAAAAGAAAAGAGCGGGCGGAACACGGTCACGGGCTTGACTAGTGCCTGTAACTCATTTCTATTTGCGCACTGTTACCTGCTTGGACTGGAAAGCCCGCAGTAGTTGCTACAGCTGAGTTGTTTTCTTTTCCCTTTCCTCCTTGCAGATTACTGCTTTTCGGCATCACCTTTGGTCCTCAGCTTTTGGAGCATCTGTCCTATCGGTTACACCAAAAAAGCTATGCTTGGGGATTGTCTCCAAACATGTACTTCCTCTCCCCGGGTCAACGACCTCAAGCCCCACTGACCCGCTTACTGGTCGTCAACAGAACAGGTGAACGTGGGGCTGGACGCACCGGCTCAATGTTGATTCGTGTTGAGAGACTCCCCTAGACCATATGAACCACGAGGGGGAAGGAGTTCTGTATGTTTTAGAAAATTGTAGGTGAGGCCAAACAGGAAACGCATTCCAAAGGGAAAAATGCAAGGTAGGGAGTTTGTTTTTAAAAACGTGTTTTGCAAGTTTACTTAGACTCTGAAGCATGCTGCACACAGCAACACAGGAATTTAGGAAAGGGGTTACTGACTGGTTTCTGAGGTCTTCTACAGCATTTTTTAAGTACTATGCAGTTGTGAGCTTTGGGGAAAAAAAAATACTTTCCATATTGCTAAGATGGAAGTTTAATATGGTCGAGGATTTGAATGTTAATTTTAAGTAGCAGTTGCACACAAACAGAAATGATAAGTAAATGCTTCAGCTGTAGGTAAAGCAAGTTTGACGTTTCCTTGACACCAGAATGGATTTTAGTCCCACGGCATTGGTTCTGCCTTTGTAAGGAAATCCTTAGAGTCCTTATTATGGTATGCTTTGCGTGACATCATTTACTGTTTTAAAAAATATTCTCTTTTGTGTTTTACTTCATTTTTGCTTCTTTTGATCTTACCCGCATGGTAGGGTCACGCATTGATGACTTCATACATTCACTGAGGCGCCAAAACATCGATTTAGAAGTGGACGCCCTTGGAACAAGAAATGGCCCCAGCGAGCCATCGTACAACGGGGCCATCACTGTGACAGGCAACGACGAGGTATGCCGGGCTCCGACGCCCGTCACGTCAAAGACGGGCAGGAACGTGCGGTTTGAACAACGCACACCAACTGACGCAAGCAGATGGGATAGTTCTCATTTTTAGAGGTTAATTCATTCTGCACATTCTTTATTTGTAAACTGAACGCATCACAAACAAAGCCTACCGCTGTGCTGAAGTGAAGGTGCGTTATGGAGCTTTATAGTGAGTGTTTAAAGTGAAAGTCGCTCTGTCGTGTCCAGCAGTTTTGAACCTACATGAAATTCTCCAGGCCAGAATACTGGAGTGGGTAGCCTTTCCCTTCTCCGGGATCCTCCCAACCCAGGGATGGAACCCAGGTCTCCCGCATTGCAGGCAGATTCTTTACCAGCTGAGCCACAAGTGTTGCTGCTAAAAATCACGTGATGTATTTTGTTTTACTTTAGGCATAAACAGTCACACAGCTAATGCTGTTGCAGCTGGTACAGATCAAAATGCTGAGCTCCTTGCCGTATGTTGGGAATTAGTTGAATAATATGAGTCATGCTTCACGACACTCAGGCTTTAGCCTTCCTGTGTTGTCCGTCATTTGAAAGCTTTTCTACCATGTACTTTCATTAAATGTTGTATTTGCTTGCTGAGGACTTAGAATGCATATTTGCTATGCTTTAGGATCCCAGATTCTCTATAGCATGTAACACCAAAAGGCTGAATTGCTTTCCTGTACTCATGGACATCATTAGCAATGGGCTACTTGGAATGCTTAATTCTTCAGAACACATTCAGACGGACAGAAGCACGTATTTTGAGGTAAGTGTAGTATTATCTCACTTTTCGTGGGTCATGAGACGTTTTCAGGAAAATACTTGAAATGCTGAAATAACAGGGTAGTTTTTATGAACTTATTCTCGAATGTTTATGTTTTATATGCAACTAAATTAGCATATATATGTATATGTACACACATATGTGTATACATACACATGCAATATTTAGCAATCATTGCAAAGCATTGTAACTTTAATTGGATGACAAGGCCAACGAACAACAGAAATACAATTAATTGGAAAAAAAATAATGAATTTTGGGCTTAGATCTGTTACCATCTGTGGCCCTCAGTAATGGGACCTAGTTAAACAGCCAGCATCTTAAATGCCAGGCTTTGTGACCTTGTAACAACCGAACTTTTGTAGGTATAGGTTTAACAATCCACAAAAAAATGCAGATAAAAAGTTTATCATGGGGCTTCCGTGGTGGCTCAGTGGATAAGAATCTGCCTGCCAATGCAAGAGATATGGGTTCGACCTCTGGTCTGGGAAGATCCCACAGGCCACAGAGCCACTAAATCTGTGGGCCACAACTACTGAGCCTGTGCTCTAGAGCCGGGAGCTGCAACCCCTGGGCCCACGCGCCCAAGCTCCACAGCAGGAGAAGCCGCCGCGGTGAGAAGCCCGAGTGCCGCACCTGGAGAGGAGCCCGTGCGGCAACAGAGACCCGGGACAGCCACAGATAAAAACAAACAGGAAAAATTATAAAGAAAAAAAAACTCGATCACAAAGCTCCCTTAAGAAGGAAACAAGACAATGTTGGCAGGAGGAGCCGGGGCTGAGTTGCTATAAAGACAAGTGGTGGGGCACACGGAAAACCAGAGGCGCTCGGTAATTGCACCTACTATCATTATTGAGGTTAGTACTGTTTTTCTTGGGAATCCTTCAAGTTTCCGTTAAAGAATGTTCAGCTGTGACTAGACCAGGGACCGGCTGAATTAGAACCAGAAGACGCGCTTGTATAAAATACGATTGGCCGGCCGTGCCCGGGTCCCAAGTCAGAGCCTCCTCAGGGGGTGACGGTGTGCAGATCCGCATCTTCACATCACCGCTTACGTCCTTCTCTGTGCTGAGTCTCCCTCTGCCTCCTTTAAAAGATGCATTGGGCATACTCTGTAGCTCACGGGTCACTTTCTGTTGTCAAAAATTACTCCAGTGCTGTCCAAAACCTCAAGTTCTTGTCCGGTTCAAAGACATCAGTAAGCAGCAGTCTCGTGGGTGAGGGCCGGGGTGGGCTGTCGGTGGTGTGAGGCACGCTTTCCTCCCCTTCAGCAGTCTAACCTCTTGGAGTGGAGAGGAGAGGAGAGTGGCCTTGGTCTGGAGCACGCCTTTCCCCTCCTGAGTAAAATGCGGCGGGTGCTGGGAGTGCAGATGGAGGACCCGCAGACCAAGACAAGGATGAGGTGCTGAGGGCTCCCCCGGCCGTCGAGCTGTGGCTGCCCCGGTCCCCTCTGCTTACCTGGTGGCCCCCACCGAGGGGACCTGTGTGGTGGTTTAGGGGAGGGTTTAGCTTGGACCCCCGGCCCTCCCAGAGATGAAGACCTACTCAGCCTTGCAGGACAGAAGTCCGCTCAGGCTGCGGGAGAGACAGCCACACTATCCTGCTTTCTATGGGTTTTTATTGTTTAATGTGCCATCAGTCGGGTAGCGGAACAACTTTGTCTCCTGGGTCTAGAACCTATAAGTTAGGGTTTACCTCATAAAATTCAGCTATTTAGGAACATTTTGTAATATATAAATATAAGTAAAATATAATTTGCTTTCATTTCTTAGAATACATTTTAATGTTAAAATCGTTTAAATTTGCCAGTAATTTAAAATGTAAATAGTTTGAATTTACCAATAATAAAGAAAATGCATTAATCTTCAAATAAATATTTTAAAACTTTAAAGGAGTTATATTCAGTAACAGTTTTATCACTGTAGTGTCTTAGTTTCGGAATTAAATTATGTGGTAACTTAAAAAAAAAATGACTTTACTACAAAATGTTTGCTACCTACCAGCCTAGCTGGCCTGGGGTACCTGTGTAGATAATTTCTCTTAGTGTGAACCCTGTCGATTTCCCCCCCCCCCGCCCCCACTCCTGGTCTGCTCCAATTCTGCAAGCCCGTCTGCCTTGAGTCTAAAGCACAGAGCTCACTTCTGACCCCACTCATGACTTTAACCGTCCATCAGAGTGTCCTGAAGGGTCCCCCACTGGCCACCGTTCATGTCCCTGCCTGACCAACCACCCAACTGGCATCAGGAGTCTCTGTGGGCTCCTCTAGGCCGAGCTCTACACACCCTGCCCGCAGGTCCATGTCCTCTAACATGGACAGAATGTGATGTTTATGAACCAAGTTTTGTGTGAGGGGTCAGCCATTGAGACTAATTGTGAATTTTCCATTCCCAAAGAGGGCCCCTGGTTACTCAGAGGTTAAAGAACCTGATGCAATGCAGGAGACCTGGGTTTGATCCCTGGGTCAGGAAGATCCCTGGAGGAGGGCATGGCAACCCACTCCAGTATTCTTGCCTGAAGAATCCCATGGATAGAGGAGCCTGGTAGGCTAGAGTTCATGGGGTCGCAAATAGTCAGACACGACTGAGCGACTGACACACACTAAAGATATTCCAGATCTGGAAAGCCAGCAGGGGTGACCACAGGCAGAGATCAGAGGCGCTGAGGCAGACCTGGGTGCGATTTCTTCCCTTTATCTCCACATGTGCATCTCTGTTCAGGCGGTGCTGACCTGCTGCAAGAGCTCAGAGGGGCCCTCCATTTAGGAGGGGCTGAGAGAGGGTAAGCAGCTCTCAAGGCTCAGGGTCCTGGCCTCAGAGATGAGCAAAGCAGTGAGGCAACCAGTCACCGATGAGAGGTGACTTCTCTCAAGGCTTCGAGCCAAACCCAAAGCCCTCTTTAACCTGTACAGGGCTTTGCATCACTTTAACTCAATGCTTTTATGTGGCGTGTGGGCTGACCATTTTTCTCCAAGCCCAGACACCTACCTACTCAATAATTCATACCTGCCAGCACTTTGAAGGCATTTGAGCTTCCTCCATTATGTTGAATGAGAGAAATGATTCCTCCTACATGTTGAGCTGAACTGACTTGGTCTCAGGTTCTGAATGTACCGCAGTGGCTCCTCTGTTGACAGCCCACGACCTCTGTCTATTAAAAGTCAGCCTCAATGCAGTCAGCGCAGTGCTGGGTAGAAGAGGTTGTGTGATTACGTCTCCCGTTGTTAACCATGGGAGCGTATCCAGTTGATGCGATGCAATGGAGTTTGCTTCTTCGTGAATCAATCAGGATGCACGTTCAAATGTCCCAGCCGCTGTAACACACGACTAAGGAAGCGAAGTTTCAAACAAACAGGACCTTGGGACGTGCTCTGGGTAGTTAGACCGCTTCACGCATTGAAATGATTTGGTTTAGAAATAGTATAAATGAAGTCCATACCTGACCGCCCACGTGTTCGGCATGATTTCAGGAGCACACGTCTAATGAGCACGAGTACCTGGGCATGGCCTTCTTCTGGATCCCTGGGGCGGCCTGCTTCACTCCGTACATCGCCATGGGCAGCATCGGTGACCATAAAGTAAGAACAGCTATGGAGCCCATGTCCTGCTCCGTACCCTGTAACACCCACATGGAGAGTGAGATGAAGTAGATACAGGCAGACAGACGACTGAATCACTCCGCCGTGTGCCTGAAACAACACGACGTTGTCAACCGACTATACTCCCATATAAAATAACAATTAATAAAAGCTGAGCAATAAGAAAAAATGCAACAAAAGGGATTAAGTCAAATTTCTCAAATTTTCCTCCCTGAGGGAAAAAAATGTTTCCTATACTAAGTAGTAATGATAATAAAAAGCAAAAGTCCTTATATGTTCTTTTATATTTTTATTGGAGTATAATCGCTTTACCACGTTGTGTTGGTTTCTGTCTACAAGGTGATTCAGCCGCATGTACACACATATCCCCTCCTTCCTGAACCTCCCCTCCCCACGCCACCCCTCCCCCACCCCTCCCCGGGTCACCCCAGAGCCCCGAGTGAGCTCCCCATGCTGTACAGCAAGCTCCCGCCAGCTCTCTGCCTCCCCAAGCCACCCCTCCCCCCTCCCCCCTCCCCCACCCCTCTCCCTCCCCATGCCACCCCTCCCCCATCCCCCCCTCCCCCACCCCTCCCCCCGGGTCACCCCAGAGCCCCAAGCTGAGCTCCGTGCGCTGCGCAGCAGCTCCCACCAGCTCTCTGCCTTACACACGGTAGCGTATATGGGTCAGCGCTACTCTCCCAATTGCTATGTTCTTAACACCCTGTGACCCCGCCCCCGTCTTATGACCACACATGTATATGTGCATCGTGCACCTAATTTAAACAATGGAGGGTCAACCATTTGAATAAAAGCTTGGCGAATATACGGAATATGCTATTTGCCTTAAATGAGAGACCTCAGGAAGGATAGCTCAGAAGGTACCATCAACGGGCTGGGAACCGCGGATTCTGTCTGGTGGGTTCTACTTCCCTGCTGACACCATCCCATCCCCGTTCCAGACGGAGGCGAGGTTCTCCGGTGTAACAGCCCTAAGCAATGCACCAGAGTACTTTGGCTTATTGCTGGAAAAGAGTGTCCCTTTAAAGCTTCTTTTTGTGAAGATTCTATAAGAATGTCAGGAACCCACAGTAGACTTTCTGTGCATCCATGGTGCTTCCCTGCCACACAAGTTCCCTCCTCGTGTCTCCACGTCCTTAGCGTCCTCTGCTGGGGTTCCCTCTGCACCACTGAGCCTTGTGAAAGTTCAGCAGGTGCTGCTGGTGGACTCAAATTAATTTTCACTTACCCTGCTCTTAAACTCTCCTTCTCTTGAGCAATTTCTCCCAAAAGAAGCAAAGCAAGATGCCAATTATAAGTGTGCTGTTTACATTGGGTGTAAAGCTTAAGAATTTTCCAGGAAATTGTGCACCTCCTTCTCTTGAAACTCTGTGCATCTTGCAAGGCAAGTGTCAGAGGCATCAGTAGCTTTGACAAGAAAAGAATAAGAATCTTCTCACCACGGCAATGCTGTGTAGATCCCTTCTTCCTGGAGACAAGGTGGCATACAGCATTATCAATGCCCCTGAAATAGGAACAGGGCAAGTCACAGTGTCACTTGCTAAATTAGCATAATATATAAGAGAGACAAAGGGGAAATGAATGCTTTTGTGCTGCATATTTGCAATTTCTCCAGCCTAAACTATTCAAAACTTTTGACGATTCTTTTGCTTCTTTATCAGAAAAAAGTTCACTCCCAGCTGCGGATCTCAGGCCTCTACCCTTCCGCTTACTGGTTTGGGCAGGCGCTGGTGGACGTTCCCCTGTACTTCCTGATCCTCCTTCTAATGCAAATAATGGATTATGTTTTTAACCCAGACGAGTTTGTGTTTATCATTCAAAGCCTGGCAGTTCAGGTAAGTGGCAAAAGTTATCAAATGGCTTTCCTAGACTACTTCTAATAAATGCAGTTGCATTATCCATCTTCAACCAAAGAACCTCCCATTATGTTTGTTACAGCTTAGATCTGGAAAGCTGAGTTTAACTTGTTGTTCAGTCCCTAAGTCGTGTCCAGCTCTTTGCAACCCCATGGACTGCAGCACGCCAGGCTTCCCTGTCCATCACTATCTCCAGGAGTTTGCTTAGATTCATGTCCATTGAGTCAGTGATACCATCCAACCATCTCATCCTCTGTCGTCCCCTTCTCCTGCCTTCAATCTTTCCCAGCATCAGGGTCTTTTCCAATGAGTCGGCTCTTCGCATCAGGTGGCCCAAGTATTAGAGCTTCAGCAACAGTCCTTCCAGTGAATATTCAGGGTTGATCTCCTTTAGGATTGACTGGTTTGATCTCCTTGCTGTAGGGTTTAAATATAAATATGTACTTAGATAGCATTTACCTTAGGTGACTGTAGTATTTCTATTTTCAGACCCTGTGTATAATTGGCTATGTCTCATCTCTTGTTCTCCTGACGTATGTGATTTCATTCATTTTCCGCCACGGGAGGAAGAACAGTGGCATTTGGTCATTTTTCTTCTTAGTTGTAAGTACGCGTGTGGCGCATGTTACTTTATTTTTAAACTATTTTTAGTAGTTCTGAGAATGTATATTTCAATCTTTGTAGTAAGCATGGTGGTAAATTAATATTGCTTTCAGAATGTTATACTTTGCTCAAACTATGCTCTTTTTATTTTAGGTCACCTTCTTCACCATTGTTGCTAATTATCTGAATGAATACGGATTCCTAGGGCTGTTTCTCTGCACCATATTAATACCACCGTTCACACTGATTGGTGTTCAACTCATTTTTTCTGAGGTGAGTAATTTCACGTCTGTTCTGGGCTCATGAAATGTGCTGCCGTTGGAGAAAACCTTGGATATGATACAACGTACGTAGACCCCTCAGCTGGTCAGCATTCAATGCCTGTCTTCAGAAGATCACTTCACTTCCCACAGGCGAGGGTCACACTCTCCTTCAGGAGGAAGCCCCGCCATTCTTTATCAAGATCAGAGGCAAAGGCACAGTGGTGGAATTTTGCAGTTCTCTTGGTCACCCTCACACCTGGGGGCAAAGGGCCTACTGGGAGGTGGCAGAGATGCCCTTTTGCTATTCGTTCCAGACACACGAAGTTTAAGGTTCCTAAGAGACGTGCGGTGGGAAATGGCAAGTGGTCACTTGACATAGGAGCCTGAAACTCAGTGTGTGTGTTCAAAACAAAAGCTGAACCCCTGAGATTCACATGCTTGTGAGTGATGTTTAAAGCCACAGGACTAGCTTGTATAATCTACAGAGTAAGCGTTGTTAGATTGAAAAGAAGATGAAGCATTTGGCTTTGAACTACAGACTTTAAAGATTGGGAAGAGGAGGACTCCACAAACCAGTTTAAGAAGGAGCCTGTGAGGGATGAGAAAAAAAGGAGGAAATTTGTGCACCAGAATCTCATCTCTCAAACCCACCCTGAACACTTAGGGTAAATAAGGATGTGTGTCGGATGGCAACAAAGCATACTTCAAAAAGGATGGAGGGATTCGTCTAATGAGCGGTCTAGAAAGATGATAATTGAGAAGAAACTGCTGGGCTGGACCAGATTAGAGTCCTTGGTGATGTTCACAAGACAGGTTTCAGTGGAAGGGTGGACACAAAGCTTAGAAGGAGCGAGCTTAGTATATAATGCAGAGTGAAGAGCTAGTGAGGTGGTCATAGACACATAGTTCTAGGAGCTTTGCTGAAAAGAGTAGCACTGAGATGGAAGGGTGGATGAGTGAGATTAGATTTAGGTTTAAGAAAGGAGATTCTGTGCTGATGTGAGAGAAATTTTAGATGAAAGAAAGATGGAGTAGCTTGGAAGCCAAGTCCTTGAAGATCTGGGAAAAGATGGCATAGAGAGCGCAAGCTGTGTGGGGTGGGAGGGCTCCTGTCACTAAAGCGGGAGTCTTCCAGACGCAGACGGAGAGGCGGGGCGGTGGTGGGACGGGAAGGGTGGGGCAAGTCGAGAGAGTGGCGTTGACAGTACACACCAGCGCGCGTAGGACAGCGAGCTAGCGGGAAGCTGCACAGGGAGGTCGGCTCAGCGCTCTGTGAGGACCTAGAGGGTGGGCTGGGGAGGGGGGTGGATCAACAGGGAGGGGATGTATGCATATTCGTATACCTGATTCACTCCATTGGCTGGCAGAAACCAACACAACATTGTAAAGAGATGATACTGATCTTTGCCGGGTCCAATTTAAAAAAAAAAAAAAAGCCACAGGAAAAAACGATCATGACCAGAGCATATGGAAACTGAAATATTCTCCTTTCTTAGGGAGAAAGGGTAAATTATCATCTGAGTGAAGTGAAGGGAGGTCTTGGGACTTTGAAGGTAGAAGAAAAGATGTGAAAAATTGTTTCAGAGGGCAGGTCAGCAGAACGGAGACAGTGCCAGAGGACCCCCCGGACCCTACTTTCCAAGTGAAGTCAGCAGAGTTAAGTTTCTGTCATCTTGTCTGCTTCTCTTGTGTAACTCAGGAGACGTGGAGAATTAGGTTTGACCAGGGTTAGGGTTTTGCCAGATGAGTTGATGAAGCAAAGGGTCAGGGGCAGCGTTTCTGTATAAAGAGAGCTCATGACAACGGACCGTGGCGTCTAAGCTCGGGAATGAGGAAGGGGAGGAGACAAGGAGGGGGTCTGTGGACAGAGGAGTGGTGGGTGGAGCGTCACCAACTCCAAATTATAGAGAAAAGATGCTCAGAATAAAATTGGTGGCAGACAGGGCAAAGACCAGGGAGCCTGAAGTCGATTTTGCATATGATCCAGTCCTTGGATGTTAGCAAGATGACGTCAGGATCCTGGCAGGTCATCCAATATGAAAACAATCATCTTAGATGGTGGATGGCTGTGTTGGTTAGAGATTTACTACATCAGATTAAAGATGCTCAGAAAAGAAGTCTTGGGAAAGACAGCTCGAGAAACAAAACAGATCCTTTGCCCCTCATTCACAAAAGCGCTGGGAGACCTTTTAGATAGTGCTGATGGAAACCACACCTTTGAGTGTGTGCAGGTGAAAGCCCAGGCGAAGGGACGGTCACAGGTGTTCCCCAGAGCAGGGGGAGCGGGTGACAGAGCAGCGCGATGGTTCTATAGCACAGGTGTGGCGAGAAAGGCAGCGGGCAGGGGGTAAGTCCAGGCACGTCTTGCCCTTGGCTTCAGTGGGTCCCACAGCACCACCCAGGTTTCTGCCAGCAGAGCAAATCCTGCTCACTCCTGCACAGACGCATCTGAGCTACAGCCAAACTCAGGTGGGCAGGTAGGTCGCCAAGTGACCTTGGAAGCAAGGAAGGTGCACAGTTAGGAACTGACTCTTACCCGATGTAGAAGATAACTCACGTAGAATGCAGGCGAGTCGTTTAATGGGCATCATTTTTTGTGGGAAGAGATTCACACACAGATCAAGGTGCATCTAAACACCCCTTTCTCCTCGTTTCACAGATTTCTCCCGACTCTGTGGATTACTTGGGGGCTTCAGAACAACAGGTTGCATTTCTGACATTGCTAATCGTAAGAAGATGCTTTCATTAAATGTTCTTGCCTGAGGGGACAGCTTTGTATGCTCTGTGTTAAATGAACAGTTTTAATTCCTGACTTCCGGCATCTGGCCACTAGTTAATACTCATCGTCTGACACTGAGTGGGAAGCCCGAACTCTCAGTGCTGTGGGTAGTGCTAGTATCAACTCATTATTTTCTTTTCTTACAATAATTTTATTTATTTACTTAAAAATAAACAGAGAAGCCTGCATGGGCTCTCTCTTGTTGCAGAGCTGGGGCCGCGCTCTAGCTGTGCCGTGTGGGCTCCTCACTGCCCCGGCTTCTCTCGTGGTGGAGCACGGGCTCTGAGCTCTCAGAACTGAGTGAGCTGTGGTTCCCGGGCTCAGCTTCCCTGTGGCATGTGGGATCTTCCCAAATCAGGGATCGAACCCATGTCCCCTGCGCTGGCCGGCAGAGTCTTCCCCACTGAGTCACCAGGGAAGCCCAGCTTACTATTTCTGTCATGATTTCTCTTAAGTACAGTAACACAGACTAGGAGAGCTTCATAAAATATTAACGATATTATCTTTCAATCTTGTGAAAATGTTACCAAATCCTTAAAAACCTTGTACATGGTCAAGCTCCTTAAATCAGTTCCAATATGGGAGTTGCTCTTGTACTGATGCTCATGGTGATTGTCTTTCTCTCCCCAGCCTTACCTTCATTTCTTCATTTTCCTCTTTATCTTACGATGTCTGGAAATGAAATTTAGGAAGAAACCAATGAGAAGGGATCCTGTGTTCAGGTTAAGAAAATTCAAATACTATTTCACGTCTTATTTTAATACTCATTGTTTAAAGACATTTTAATATGTCTAATTAATTGCATAGAAAGTGTTGTGTAGAATTGTTCTAAAGGGACTGTGTAGAGTTGTTGTTCAGCCACTCAGTCGTGTCCGACCTTTGTGACCCCATGGACTGCAGCAGGCCAGGCTTCCCTGTCCATCACCAACGCCTGGGCACATCTATGCAAGCAGTTGGATAAGTCTAGGCATCCAGGAAGGAGGAGTAGCTGAGCGAAAGGATGAGAGTTGGAAAAACACCTCCTTCTGCAGATTTGAGAAGGCCGCTGGAACGAACTTGGAGGCCTGTATTGCAGGACCATGAAAACCGGAAGGCTCGGTACTGGAGGGTCTTGGGTGGAGAAGCTTAGGGAGGGTTTTGAAAGTTACACGGTGCAAGATGAAGACAGATGTGCTTTGAAAACCTTGCCTTACTCAGAAGAGGAATCAAGCTCAAGTCCAGCTTAAGCGAGCAGAGCAGGAGAGCGGCAGGGAGACAGCTCTGTTTTAGGGCATCGGCTGCCAGTGGAAGTTTGGGAGCAGCTGTAACCAGAGGTGTGGGACGATGGAGGAGAGGATTCGGTTGGTAGCAGTCGGAAAAGGGTAATTCTGACACACATTCCCAAGAAGCGATGGTGCTCAGTTACTGGTGAGTCCGAGTCCTGCGTTCTGAAGGTCATGCCTCCGATGATAAGCATTTTGGTCTGGTGTTGCCACGAAGCCTCAGAATTCTGAAGTGTCTGTGCTAAAATTACAGTTCCTAGGTTCCTTTCACGGGCAGCCCTGCCTCCAAATCCTTTTCCAGAGACGTCACGACGGATAAGGAGCGTTATGCTCAGGCAAAAAGCCAGGCTGAAGCGAAAGTAGCATCACTGATGGGAGCAAGGCTGTTTGAAAGGAGAACAGTGTCGACTGGAAACTTAGAGAGTCTGCTGTGGATTCTCTACCATCTGAGCCACAAAGGGAGCCCCACAGCTACTCAATCTGTCCAAATAATTGATCGCAGTACATACAAAATTCACCATTTGGGGGCACGTTTCCCACTGGAAACCTCTTAGATTTGCACTGTTTTGCTTTTAGAATTTCGCCAAGGAGCAGTGCTGTTTTTGCAAACCCAGAGAAACCCGAAGGGGAGGATGAAGACGTCCAGACGGAAAGAAGGCGAACAGCAGACGCCGTGGCCGCCCCGGACGCGGAGGAGGTAGAGCCGTGAAATCACACATAGGGCACTTGACTCTGTCCGGGCAGGGGGGCCAGTGCGCAGTCTGTCTTTTCCGAAAACATGTGAGGTTCTTTAGTCCTTACACATGGAGCCCATCGTTTGACTTCTGTGAGTATGCAGTGCCCACAAAGATGGGAAAACCGAGGAAACACACACACACTGACTTCTTCATGCCTTTTTCAGAGTCGTAGTTTTGGCAAATAAAGCTAATCATCACAAAACCAAAGCGAGACATTGAAAGTTTTCTAAACTGAGTACAGTTCACTGCAGTTCAGGGCAGAGAGTTCCTCTGAGGTGTGTATGTCTTTGTGTGGCCGGATGCGTCTGTTTGTGTGTCTATGTGTGTGTTTGTGTGCCTGTGGGTGTGTGTACATGAACACACCTCTTCACAGACCTACTGGTTGGGTGGATGTCTCTATTCCAGTTTTCGGAGGAACAGCAAGCAGGAATCGTGTGCTGCAGTACAGATGTCTTTTCCCTGAAGGGATGTACAAGACTGGGGCAGTTTGCTGGAAAATGGCAGTTTCTAGGGGGGAGGGCTGGTCTGACTCATGGCATCTAGCAGGAGAGATCTGGACCCGGGGAGGAGGGGACACGCGCTCGTTTCACGGTGAGAATGAAGCTGCATCGGACTTTCCTTGCCTTTCCAGAAACCTGCCATTGTGGCCAGCTGTCTACGGAAGGAATATGCAGGCAGAAAGAAAAACTGTTTTGCCAAGAGGAAGAAAAAAGTAGCCACAAGAAACGTCTCTTTCTGCGTGAAAAAAGGTGGGAACCAGTCGTTCTGCTGGCAAAGCCGTCTTGACCCGTGACTGTGAGGTCTCCTGAAGGGCCTGGGAGGGTCTGAATCCGGGACTGTCTGCAGATGAACCCGGAGGGCAGCCAGCCCTCCTCCACAGGCTACGGCCGAGCCAGCCTGTGGAAAATCTCAGCTATAATTACAATGGTGTTTCCTTGCATAGGAAGACAGTTCTGTTCCATTCAGACAGACACACAGAAAAAAGCAACGATGAGAACAATGACCAAAAAGGAGGCGGTCCTTCTGTTAAGAAGGCTGGGCTTATTTTTTAAGTAATATAATTAATTTCACAACAGGGATTCGTTCCCAGGAAGGAACCCCCTGGGGTACCGCAGTGCATCCATCCTCACAAATAGCATGTTCTGCAGCGTGTTGGTTAAATGCAAAATGCGCTTCAGATTCCAGCTCAACCTCAGATTGGCTGCATGACCCTGGTCATTTTATTCTCAATTCTCTTTGCATCTCCATTTCCTTGCCTGCAAAATGAAGCTAGTGACAGCACTCAGCTGTGTGTGCGAAGAATAAGTGAAATAATGACTATGGTTTGACACATGGTGAGCCATGAAAGAGCATTTGTATTACTTTTATTGTAACAATTTGCAGGGATAATTCTGAGTGTACCTGTTTCTTTCAGGGGAAGTCATAGGGCTCTTGGGACACAACGGAGCCGGTAAAAGCACAACCATCAAGATGATAACTGGAGACACGAGACCGACCGCAGGGCAGGTGAGTAAACACACAGAAATACGCTCGTCAGTGCTGCCAGAAGCTTTCCCAGTGACTGCAGATGCCAATCTCAAAAATACATATCTGGTCCTTTCTTATTAATCATTCTTATTTATGCATTGAATGAAGAGGGTTAATGAAAAATGTCTCCCCTTAATTCCAAAAATAGTTAGGCACCGAAGCCTGTGTGTTATCTATTCTATGCCTTCTACTGAGTGAAAAATAGACACACTCACAGGAAACATTTGGGAAAGTAAAGCTAAACATTAGCTTTGTTCACGGTCAAAAGTCTTTCTTTTTTTCTTTTTTAAACTTATGTATCCTGAGAATTTGCTGAATCAGACTGCCAAGATCCAGGATTTATTCAGAAAATAGAACTCTTAGATTAGTGAAAAATTGTCCATGTTCCAAAGCAAAAAACCACAATAGTATATGAATACAGTGGGGTGCTATGCCTGGGCCAAGTTGTGTAAAGTAATGGACAGAGGATTGAAGGATTGCAACTTTGTCTTTTTTGTTGTTCTTTTTTTAATAATATTTATTTATTTATCTGCAATGGCTCTTAGTTGCGGCATCAAACAGGGATTCGGGGATTGAACCTGAAGTTATAGGGTGCAATCCCAGGTTCAGGGATTGAACCTGGGCCCCCCACGTTAGGGGCAGAGTCTCAGCCCCCAGGCCACCAAGGAAGACCCACAGTATCACACGTCTGGAGGGCAGACGCTGTTGACACTGGTCAGAAGGCGAAGGCCAGAGAGCATGCTCACCACGAGAAGCTGATGGTGCCCTTGGTCTCCCTTCCCCTCTCACTCCTCGGCAGCCAGGGTGGTCCTTAGAAAAATGCGGAAGTGCTCGTGCCATCACCCTGCTTATAACCCCGCAGCCGGAGTGCGTGCAGAACCTTCACCGGGGCCGAGAAAGGCCCTGGAGGGTCTGGGCTCTGTTGATGACCTTGGCTCCCACTAGCCTTTGGTGGTCTTCCCACTGTGAGACCCTGGGGTGGACTCTCCCGGGGCTGGAGCGCTCTGCCCTCGGCTCTTAGAGTGTCTGCTCATCTCCTTCTCATCACTTTAAAATCCACATCCCCAGAGGCCTTTCCCTGTGACACTCGGGGCTAACACCTTTATTGCCCTGAAAGCGGTCAGCAGGCGCTGCGATTCACTCACATGCGTGCTTGCTGATGTGTTTCCTGTTTCTCTCTCTAGAGTGAAAGTTCTAGGAGGCCAGGTTAGTGAGGGCTCTCCTCCTCAGTCCCGGGCAGAGACGACACAGCCCTGACGTCTCCGGCCTGCCTTCCCAGGGCAGGCCCCAGTTCCCACTCCCAGCTCCACCTCGAACGGCCTCCTGCACGATCCCAACAAACGAGGCTTGTTTGTTTCCTCATGTGTGAAACAGGACTATCCAGCTAACGCCCCAGTCAGGTCGGGTTTTTCTGAGGCCAAAATAATTTAAAACACAGAAAATGTAAGCACTGGTACACATACCTGTTGTTATTATTATATGGCACGGTATCCGGCCCATAAAAATAATAAATGCATGTATTTATTGATTCCTGTGTTCCAGACTAGTGCTGAGAAGTTTCCATTTACCTTAGTTCAGGATTTCTCAGGTTTGGCCCTGGGGACATGTTGGGGTTTGAGGGGCCAGGATGCTTGTTTTTGTTGTTTATCTTCTCTTTTTTTAAACTTAAAAAATATCTTTTTATTTCACATTGCCAATTAACGATGTTGTGATAGTTTCAGGTGAACAGCAAAGGGACTCAGCCATGCATACACATGTATCCCTTCTCCCCCAGATTCCCTCCCATCCAGGCTGCCACGTAACACTGAAGAGTCCCCTGTGCTGTACAGCACGTCCTTGTCGGTTATCCACTCTAAGCATAGCCACGTGTGTGTCCATCCCAAACTCCCTAACTATCCCTTCCCCCAGCCCATCCCCCTGGCGACCGTAAGTTTTTTTCTGCATCTGTGCGTCTGTTTCTATTTATCAGTTCAGTGCAGTCACTCAGTTGTGTCCGACTCTTTGTGACCCCATGGACTGCAGCACGCCAGGCCTCCCTGTCCATCACCAACTCCCCAAGTTTACTCAGACTCATTTCCATCGGGTCGGTGATGCCATCCAACCATCTCATCCTCTGTCGTCCCCTTCTCCCACCTTCAGTCTTTCTTAGCATCAGGGTCTTTTCCAATGAGTAAGTTCTTTGCATCCGGTGGCCAAGTTATTGCAGTTTCAGCTTCAGCATCAGTCCTTCTAATGAATATTCAGGACTGATTTCCTTTAGGATGGACTGGTTGGATCTCCTTGCAGTCCAACAGTCCAAAGGACTCTCAAGAGTCTTCTCCAACACCACAGTTCAAAAGCATCAATTCTTCAGCGCTCAGCTTTCTTCACAGTCCAACTCTCACAGCCATACATGACCACTGGAAAAACCATAGGCTTGACTAGATGGACCTTTGTTGGCAAAGTAATGTCTCTACTTTTTAATATGCTGTCTAGGTTGGTCACAGGTTTTCTTCCAAGGAGCAAGTGTCTTTTAATTTCATGGCTGCAGTCACCATCTGCAGTGATTTTGGAGCTTAAAAAAATAGTCTCTCACTGTTTCCATTGTTTCCCCATCTATTTGCCATGAAGTGATGGGACTGGATGCCATGATCTTAGTTTTCTGAATGTTGAGCTTTAAACCAATTTTTTCATTCTCCTCTTTCACTTTCATCAAGAGGCTCTTTAGTTCTTCGCTTTCTGCCATAATGGTGGTGTCATCTGCGTATCTGAGGTTTCTGTTTTTAAATTAGTTCATTTGTATCATTTCTTTTTAGCTTCTACACATAATGTCATACGATATTCCTCCTTGTCTGTCTTACTTCACTCAGTATGACAATCTCTAGGTCCATCCATGCTTTTAAGCCTTTATTCCATTTTGGCACAGTGGTTGGTCAACAGTCTGACACCAGTGTCATTTTGGACCAGATCATTCTTATTATGAAGGGCTGTCCCGTGCATTGTGGGATATTTAGCAGCATCCTTGGCCTCAACCCCCTAGATTCTCCATCAGGACAACACAAGTGTCTCCGTACGGGCCACGTGTCCCCTGGCAGGAGGGCTGGAAAAGACTAGCTTATTTAATCTTCACAATATACTTGTGAAATACCCCGTAATTGTAACAGTTTTAACTTTGGAAAAACAGAGTCTTCAATAAATACCTGCTCCTATGGATGTTTGGATCAGTAAATGAAGTCAAGCATTGGACAGCCAGGCTTACCAGGTGGCTCAGTGGTAAAGAATCTGCCGGCCAATGCAGGAGACAGACTCGGTTGGATCCCTGGATCGGGAAGATCCCCTGGGGGAGGATATGGCAACTCACTCCAGTATTCTCGCCTGGGAAATTCCATGGACAGAGGAGCCTGGAGGGCTAGAGTCCGTGGGGTCACAAAGAGTCAGACACGATTAGTGACTAAACAACAATTGGACAACCAAATAAGCGACCTTGAATTCTTTCATGGACTTGGTAACGAAGTCCAAACTGTGATAGAGAACCTGTCCTGCAACAGTGTGGAGGGTCTGCCTTTTTGTTTTCAACCATCATTTCCCCAGAGCCAGCGATCACCCGCTCACTTCTGGACTCTTGGCCCTGTGTGAGCAGGAGGACACCACTGAAATAACGCTCAGTGCCTACACACATGGTTTTGGAGGGAATGTGAGAATGACCTTGTCTCTACAGGTGCTGCTCGCAGGGGGCAGCGGAGGGGTGCCCCCGGGGTTCCTGGGGTACTGCCCCCAGGAGAGCGCGCTGTGGCCCGGCCTGACGGTGAGGGAGCACCTCGAGGTGTCGGCCGCTGTGAAAGGGCTGCAGAGGGCGGATGCCGCAGCTGCTATCACCAGGTGCGTAGCAGGGCATCACCTGCTCCCCACCTGGGCTGAGACACCTTCACACAGGATGAGGCGGGCTGATAGCTGCATACTTGTTGATCGTCTAGACCCCAGTTCAGTGTTTTTGCTCTCTTTAAGCCTGGAGAGAAAAAGGCCACGCGTTATTATTTCTTAACTGATGTATAGTTGACTTGCAATACGGTGTTAGTTTCAGGTATACAACAAAGTGACTCAGCCATATTTTTTTTCAGATTCTTTTCCATCATGGGCTATTACAAGATACTGAATACAGTCCCCTGTGTTATACAGCGAATCCTTGTTGCATAGCTATTTTACGTATAGTAGTTTGTACCTGTTAAACCCAAAGTCCTGATTTATCCCGCCCCTCACCCCTTTCCCCTTTGGTAACCGTAAGTTTGTTTCTCTAGCTCTGTGAGCCTATTTCTGTTTTGTATATGGAATCATTTGTATTATATTTTTAGATTCTACATATAAGCAACATTATATACTATTTGCCTTTGTCTGACTTACTTCACACTAATTTCTCTCGACCTATGTGCATTGCTGAAAGTGACAATATTTCATTCTTTCTTACGGCTGAGTAATCTCCCATTGCTGTGTGCACCACACCTTCCTAACCCAGTTGAGCACTGATGGGCATTTGCGCTGTTTCCATGTCCTGGCTACTGTGAATAGAGCTGCATGTATGGTTTCAGATTGAGAGTTTTTGTCTTTTTTGGATGTCTGCCCTAGTGTGGGATTGCAGGATCTTTGCACGATCATATAGGATCATATACTCACTGTTCTCAGTACAGAAAGAAAGCACTGCAGATATGAGTCTGGCTGCCAAGAAGGGTTCATAAAACCCCCTAGGTGGTTTCACTTTTAGGATCACTCTGAGCCTCATTTAAACTCTCTGCATCTGTTCTGACTTGCTGGTTCTCCCCCACGCATCCCCCGCCCTGAGCAGGGTGCTGCGGGTTTGACTCCCCCTGCTTCCCACAGGCTGGCGGATGCGCTGAAGCTGCAGGACCAGATGGCGCTCCCCGCCAAGGCCTTACCCGAGGGGGCCAAGAGAAAGGTAGGGAGGGCCCCCCGCCCCCTGCCCTGCGCGCCCCAAGGCCGGCGCCGACGCGGCTCCTCTCTGTTGCAGCTGAGCTTCGCGCTGAGCGTCCTGGGGAGCCCGGGCCTGCTGCTCCTGGACGAGCCAAGCACAGGGATGGACCCCGAGGGGCAGCTGCAGATGTGGTGAGGGGCGTCGGGGCACCCCTGAGCGAGTGTGTCACCTGTAACAGCTGACCCTCAAAAACACTGCTGGTTATGTTAGATCCAGTGGTGAGAGTGGAGATTTTTCCTGTGCTGACAGATGTCCTTCCCCTTGGACTCACTTGTATGAATGCACCTAAGCAACCGCTTTGCAGTTGTCATTTGGAAGTCTGAAATTTCCCACTAAAAATGTCCTTGACGCAATAAAAAAAGAAAAAAAAATTAAACCGTTGTTTATAAAGGGAAAGATGTCCACATTACCAGAAAAAAACAGTATGAAGAAAAAAATCCTGATGTCATATCACATCCAGTTTTTATTAAGGAGAAAAAGGTAATTGTAACTCAATCCTCACTCTAAAAATTTCATTTTCATCTTAGCTCTTCCGGGGAAGTATTCAAGACTCACTTTTATATTTAATCAGATCAATCTATTATTAAGTTTAAATCTTTTGCAACATCACCCGATACATAATTCTTATGGAGGGAAGAATAAATTCATGTATTCTCTTTTTTGACATGCAAATTATTCATTTTATCTTATTTACAAAATCTTTTATTGAAGTATAATTGATGTATAATATGATATTAGTTTCAGTTGTACAATATAATGATTCAAAAATTTGTTATAGATTATACTCAATATATTCTCCAATCACTTGAAGAATTTTCTAAAATCTGTCATTCTGGGCTTTGGGGCATATGTCATTATCATCATGCTTTTACATAAGGTCTCCTCTTTCCTCCTACTGCCTTCTCATAAATATTATTGAAGTGCAGCATCCCTGTAGACAAGCTTGTACCCACTATCATTCCCTGCATTCAGCCGAAGCCCTGCTCCGAGTGAGACACCCTGTTTGCTTGGTTCTTTCCATGCCCGTTGTCCCTGCGAACCTCCTGTCTTTGAGGAGTGAATCTGAATTCGCTCTTTGTTTCATCAGTGCCCGTGGAAACGCCGTTATGTTATTTTCACACCGTCTGGAGCATCCCCACTGGTTGATGTTTATTTTCCTTGGCCTCACTTCAGGCAGCTGATCCGGGCCTCCGTTAGAAACACGGCGAGGGGCGCCCTGCTGACCACCCACTCCATGGCCGAGGCGGAGGCCGTGTGCGACCGCGTGGCCGTCATGGTGTCCGGGAGCCTGAGGTGGGTGGGTCCCCGGGCGCGCTCTGAGTGAGGGCATCTCCCCGACACGGTGGTCTCTGCGTGGAGCTGGGCTGGCCGGCTGCCCTGGTCCCAGGGCCCCGCGTCCCCAGCGGTGGGTTTCCCCTCGCTTCCCCTGCCGGCTGACCCTCCTCTCACCTCCAGGTGTATCGGCTCCATCCAGCATCTGAAGAGCAAGTTCGGCAGAGACTACCTGCTGGAGATGAAGCTGAAGAGCCTGGCCCGGCTGGAGGCTCTGCACGCCGAGGTCCTGAGGATCTTCCCCCAGGCTGCTCGGCAAGAGAGGTCAATGCGGGCTCATTCTGATTCGTCCTGGTCTTTGTTCTGTTTTTCTGTGATGGCGAGTTATAAAAGCTTCATCTTCTCATTCTTTAAAAAAAAAAAAAACTATATGGGAATCATGAGGACTTCAGTGAGTAGTTCAGTTCAGTTCAGTCGCTCAGTCGTGTCCAACTCTTTGCGACCCCATGAATCACAGCACGCCAGGCTTCCCTGTCCATCACCAACTCCTGGAGTTCACTCAGACTCACGTCCATCGAGTCAGTGATGCCATCCAGCCATCTCATCCTCTGTCGTCCCCTTCTCCTCCTGCCCCCAATCCCTCCCAGCATCAGAGTCTTTTCCAATGAGTCAACTCTTGAGACATCCAATTCCAAGGGATAGCACAGGAGGGAAATAAGAGAACCAAGTCCTGGTTTGGAAGCTGATTCTTGTAAGGGAATTAATATTCTTCCTTTTTCTTTTCTTTTAACTTTCAAGGGCCTGTTTATTTATTTTATATATTGGATTGCAGTTGAGTTCACAATGTTGCGGTAGCTCCAGGCACACAGCCAAGCCCTGGACGAGCCTGCTGCCCCTTCCCAGACATGGCACCCGTTTGCGGCCGTGCCTCCAGGTCCTGAACTCAGCTATCTCTCCTCGCCCCCAGGTTCGCCTCCCTGGTGGTCTACAAGTTGCCTGTTGAGGATGTACACCCTTTATCACATGCCTTCTTCAGTTTAGAGACAGGTGAGAGTGCCTGCTGCGAGTGAGCCTCTGGAAACCGATCACATTCAAGTCTTGCATAAAACCAGCATAAGAAGTATCAATACATGGGCCTAAAATGTGACATTATACTATATTATATGATAAGGGCTTCCCTTGTGGCTCAGCTGGTAAAGAATTTGCCTGCAATGCGGGAGGCCAGGTTCAATCTCTGGGTCTGGAAGATCCCCTGAAGAAGGGAAAGGCTCCCCACTCCAGTATTCTGGCCTGGAGAATTCCAGGGACTATACAGTCCATGGGGTCGCAAAGAGTCGGACACGACTGAGCGACTTTCACTTCACATACTATAAGTAAATAGTAAGGTTTTAATCCAGAGGTTCTCAGCCAGTGATGTGGCAACTTCTGGGGATACAGGCAGACCTCGGAGGTATTGTGGGTTGGGTTCCAGACATCACTATATATTGAATGCTGCAATGAAGGAAGTCTCATGAGTGTTTTGGTTTCCCAGGGCATATAAAAGTGATGTTTAGGGGACTTCCCTGGCAGTCTAGTGTTTAAGACCTCACCTTCCAATGCAAGGGGTGCAAGTTCGATCCTTGGTCAGGGAAGCTAAGATCCAGCATGCCTCGAGGCTAAAAAGTCAAAACATAAAACAGAAACAATATTGTAACAAATTCAATAAAGACTTTAAAAATGGTCCACTTCCAAAAAAAAAAAAAGGCTGTTTACACTGTGCCATAGTTCATTAAGTGTGTGATAACATTGTTTCTAAAAACTGTAATTAGTCGCCATAATTTAGAATATGTTATTGCTAAAAAATGAGAGCCTCCATCTGAGTCTTAAACGAGTGGTAATCTTTGTTTTATAATAATATGGAAGATCACGGATCAGCATGAAAAATAGAATCAGAATGGAACATTTGAAATATCTTGAGAATTAGCAACATGTGACACAGAAAGACAAACTGAGGAAATGCCGCTGGGAACGCAGCACCACGGTCGCGACAGGCGCGGGGCGGCCGCACACCCGTGGTTTGTGAAAACGCAGCACTATAAAATGGGGCTCCCTGCGTTTTTGGCTTTCACAGCTGGTGGTGTGGTTGGGGGTATAGTTGGCGTCTAGTAGGTCTTCTAGGGGCTTCCCAGGCAGCTCATTGGCAAAGAACCCGCCTGCCAATGCAGGAGATGCAGGTTTGATCCCTGGGTCGGGAAGAACCCCTGGAGAAGGAAATGGCAACCCACTGCAGTATCCTTGCCTGGGAAATCCCACAGATGGGGGAGACTGTCTGGCTACCGTCCACGGGGGTCACAAGAGTCAGACACGACTGAGTAAGTAAACACCAACAACAAGGTCTTCTAGAGGCCGGGGCCATGTTGGTCTAGTAACTAACTGTTGTCTAGTAACTAACTGTCCACGAGAAATCGCGACTCTCCAGGGTCTTCTTTCCACTCGTGGTTCTTCTCTCCACGTGGGTAAAAGGTAGTGAACTCAGAAGTAGGACTGACTCCCCTGGTGGTCCAGTGGTTGACTCCAAGCTTCCAGTGAGGGGTGCACAGGTTGGATTCCTGGTCAGAGGAGATCCCACAAGCAGCCAAAAAAAAAAAAAAACCCATACATTTAAAAACTAAAAAAGGATAATTCCAGGAACTTTTGTTTATAAAGGGGCTCTTTGGCAAGGTGCCAGGAACAGTGCAGTCACCTGAGGCTGGACTTGACACCACGGTTCCCGTTCTTAGGTCCAAAGGGATGAAGAAAGGAGGTGGTGACTGGAACCTGGGAGTAGAGTCGGGTAGAATCTGCCATCTTGAGGGAAGAAGTGACCTTGAATCAAAGGACATGCCTGGGGTCAGGGAGGATGTGGAGGGATAAAAGCTCCGTCTCCTCTCTCTCTGTCCCTCCTCCTGGGCTTTCCACTGGCGGTACCCCCCAGGAGGAGCCCACCGAGTCGGGCTCTGGAGCAGAGAGCAGAGTGGAGGAGAGTGAGGGCAGATGCAGAGCGGCTGGAGGCAGTGGTCCAGCCTTTAGCGCAACCCGCGTGGGCAGTCCAGAACCTCGCATCCTGTTTTCAGTCTTGTGGCCCTTCTGCCCGAGCTCTAAGATGATGAGAGAGAGGACCACCTGGTGAACATGCATTCCCATATTTAATCCAAGTTTATTACCCACCCTGTGTATTTAAGATCTGCCCCTGTGTGCCCTTGGTACATGACTTGGCAAATTTATAAATGAAAGACATTTGCAGTTCTAATACACGTCCATCCTTCTGCAGTTAAACAGAACTTCGACCTGGAGGAGTACAGCCTCTCCCAGTGCAGCCTGGAGCAGGTGGGTCCATTTTACACATCCCACAGCATCCCAGGTGGCTCAGACGATAAAGCATCCACCTGCAACGTGGGAAACCCGGGTTCAACCCCTGGGTTGGGAAGATCCCCTGGAGGAGGAAATGACAACCCACTCCAGTATCCTTGCCTGGATAATCGCATAGACAGAGGAGCCTGGCAGGCTACAATCCTTGGGGTCCCAGAGAGTCAGACATGACTGAGTGACTAACACTTTACTCTTCACGGAATATAAAGATACCATATGTGCACACACTCTTCACTCACTTGGGGCTACAGGAAACAGTGGTCACCCCATCTCTTTATTTCTTCCTCTGTTGCAGGTTTTCCTGGAACTCTGCAAGGAGCAGGAATGGGACAATTCTGATGAGGAAGTTGATCTCTCCGTGAGGTGGAAGCTCCTGCAGGAAGAGCCTTAAAGCCCAAATCCACTATTTTTAAGACCATATTTTATAGCGTTAATATACCTTGGCTCAGATATGATTTCAAAATGCTTTTGAAACTCACGTCATCACTTTTCTCAATAATATGATGGATAGTGGGACTAAGGAGTAAGGTCAGAGCACTGACGCTCAGCAGACCAGGCAGCCTCCGAAACAGCAACTGAACCCAGTGTTTCACACGGCAGCAGATTTTTTAAAAAATGCACCTGATTAGGGAATTTTTATGTTTCTAAGAATGATACAGAAATTAATTTAAATTAATTTAAACGTCTCTGACCTTTAAAATCTTAACTATTTTCCCTTTTTAAGTAGGCAGGTGGCTAAATGGTAAACATTTCGCCTGCAGGAGACACAGGTTTGATCCCTGGGTCGGGAAGATCCCCTGGAGAAGGACATGGCAACCCACTCCAGTATTCTTGCCTGGGAAATCCCATAGACAGAGGAGTCTGGCGGGCTGCATAGGCTCACAAGAGCTGGACAAAACTAAACAATGATCAGCCCTGGGTGTTCTTTGGAAGGACTGATGCTAAAGCTGAAACTCCAGTACTTTGGCCACCTGACGCGAAGAGTTGACTCATTGGAAAAGACTCTGATGCTGGGAGGGATTGGGGGCAGGAGGAGAAGGGGGCGACAGAGGATGAGATGGCTGGATGGCATCACTGACTCGATGGACGTGAGTCTGAGTGAACTCCGGGAGTTGGTGATGGACAGGGAGGCCTGGCGTGCGGCGATTCATGGGGTCGCAAAGAGTCGGACACGACTGAGCGACTGAACTGGACTGAACTGAAACAATGAGTAAACCAACGACGGTACAAAGTGAGCCCGACGCTGACAGTTTGCCGTAGGGGAGGCGGAGTCTAACGATTTCACGGCAGCACAGGCTTGCTCTTTTCATTTCTTCTTCACCTGTTCTTAATTTACTCATCTCCCTTTCCTGTCACTTCTCAGATTTCAGATTGTACAGTCATGTTTTATCTGTTGTGATGATACAGGAAATGTGAAACCTGTTAAAATGGTCGTACTGAGAATTTGAATGATCAAGTCGAGGAAAGTTTTAAAAAAACACATCTTGCAATTTTGAATCACAACAAACTGTGGAAAATTCTGAAAGAGATGAGAATACCAGACCACCTGACCTGCCTCTTGAGAAATCTGTATGCAGGTCAGGAAGCAATAGTTAGAACTGGACATGGAACAACAGACGGGTTCCAAATAGGAAAAGGGATACGTCAAGGCTGTATATTGTCACCCTGCTTATTTAACTTATATACAGAGTACATCATGAGAAACGCTGGGCTGGAAGAAGCGCAAGCTGGAATCAAGATTGCCGGGAGAAATATCAATAACCTCAGATATGCAGATGACACCACCCTTATGGCATAAAGCAATATTATTTTGGGGGCTCCAAAATCACTGCAGATGGTGACTGCAGCCATGAAATTAAAAAGACACTTACTTGTTGGGAGAAAAGTTAGGACCAGCCTAGATCCCATATTAAAAAGCAGAGACATTACTTTGTCAACAAAGGTCAGTCTAGTCAAGGCTATGGTTTTTCCAGTGGTCATGTATGGATGTGAGAGTTTGACTATAAAGAAACCTGAGCACTGAAGAATTGATGCTTTTGAACTGTGGTGTTGGAGAAGACTCTTGAGAGTTCCTTGGACAGCAAGGAGATCCAACCAGTCCATCCTAAAGGAAATCAGTCCTGAATGTTCATTGGAAGGACCGATGCTGAAGCTGAAACTCCAATATTTTGGCCACCTGATGTGAAGAACTGACTCATTTAAAAAGACCCTGATGTGGGAAAAATTCAAGGTGGAAGGAGAAGGGGACGACAGAGGATGAGATGGCTGGATAGCATCACCAACTCGATGGACGAGAGTCTGAGCAAACTCTGGGAGTTGGTGATGGACGGGGAGGCCTGGCATGCTTTAGGCTATGGGGTTGCAAAGAGTCAGCCACGACTGAGCGACTGAACTGAACTGATAATTTTGAAGCATGTTTTTGTTTTCTGTTTCTTATGATGTGAGGGTCTACTGAACAGTGCTAGAACTTTATAGGTACCACTTTCTTCTGTCTGCATATGCTGTGACCTATCCAAGTGACCATCCTATAAACACTTTGAAATCGATGCAGTTTTCTGGTACATTCTTACTCAGCTGAGTCGTTGTTGCTGCTCTCCTTGCTGCTTCTGCTCGTGTTCTGAACCGTGTTCCCCACAAACTCATAGATCCATTCTCCAGGGTGGCTGTGTTTGGAGGTGGGGCCTGTAAAGAGCTAATTCAAGTTAAGCGAGGTTGTCAGGTGGGGCCCTAATCTGAGGACACTTGTGTTTCTCTAAGAGGGACAACAAAGGTCCTTTATCAACAAAGCTCCGTCTCGTCAAGGCTATGGTTTTTCCTGTGGTCATGTATGGATGTGAGAGTTGGACTGTGAAGAAGGCTGAGCGCCAAAGAATTGATGCTTTTGAACTGTGGTGCTGGAGAAGACTCTTGAGAGTCCTTTGGACTGAAAGGAGATCCAACCAGTCCATCCTAAAGCAGATCAGTCCTGGGTGTTCATTGATAGGACTGATATTGAAGCTGAAACTCCAATACTTTGGCCACCTGATGCGAAGAGCTCATTTGAAAAGACCCTGATGCTGGGAAAGATTGAGGGCAGGAGGAGAAGGGGACGACAGAGGATGAGATGGTTGGATGGCATCACCAACTCAATGGACATGGGTTTGGGTGAACTCCAGTCCGCTTCTGTCTAGACTGCTGCTCAGCTCATCCAGCCGCTGCAGGCAGATTCTCCTCCCAGTGAGGCACTGGCCAACTTGCCTCCTGTCAGCACCGCTCTGCACCTCTCCTCTGAGCTTTGCCTCCAGGAAACGGCACCGACCGGAGCATCGTTCTGCTCATAACCAATGGGAGGAGAGCTCTGGGCGGCAGCCAGCCCGCTCCGGGCCGAAGGACAAGGTTGTGGCAGCCACATGGTTTCTCTTCATGGCCAACGTGACCCACGCAGGAAATGGACCGGTCACTCCAGGTTCGGGACTTCAGGGTCACGTCCGGGGCAGGCTGCTGGCTCTCTGCTCCGAAGCCTTGACTCATGTTTTCAAGTTCCATCCTTGGCATGTTTCCCAGAACACTGAGGCCTGTTCCAGATTCTCTTTACTTGGTAAAATTCTGCTGAGACACACTCTGTCTTCCCGCAGTGAAGAACCTTCGGGAGCAGTCAAGTCCTGCCGATTTCAGGATAGGCTCAACAATATATAATTGTGTGGCATTGGTTGATCAGCTATGCAAAGGTGCAATATTATTATTACACATGAAGCATCAGGGGACTGCTGCAATGAAATGAAGGAACAAATCTACCTAATCACCAAACTGCCCATATTCTCTGTCTCTCTGCCTCTCTGCTCAAGGTTGAATGCGCTAGAGCTGTGACCTGTGGCTTCTCCTCCTGCCCTGTGGATGCCGGTACAGACCTCTGGAAGAACAATGCTGCCCTTTGCAGGCAATTTTAGGTAGAGTCCTTGGAATATTTTCACAGTGAATTCACCTATACACAAGTCCAAGGGTGCTGGTTTTTCAACCTGCTGCTGCTGCTAAGTCGCTTCAGTCGTGTCCGACTCTGTGGGACCCCATAGATGGCAGCCCACCAGGCTCCCCCGTCCCTGGGATTCTCCAGGCAAGAACACTGGAGTGGGTTGCCATTTCCTCCTCCAAGGCATGAAAGTGAAAAGTGAAAGTGAAGTCGCTCAGTCGTGTCCAACTGGTAGCAATCCTATGGACTGCAGCCTACCAGGCTCCTCTGTCCATGGGATTTTCCAGGCAAGAGTACTGGAGTGGGGTGCCATTGCCTTCTCCTTTTAACCTGCTAAAGCCTCTCAAAGCCCAGTCCAGGTGGAGTTCCTGCCCTCCATCTCAAGCACAAGCTCAAGTGTATTACAGCCTCACCATAATATCCTGCACTCACCTAGAGCCAGACATCCTGGAATGTGAAGTCAAGTGGGCCTTAGAAAGCATCACTACGAACAAAGCTAGTGGAGGTGATGGAATTCCAGTTCAGCTATTTCAAATCCTGAAAGATGATGCTGTGAAAATGCTGCACTCAATATGCCAGCAAATTTGGAAAACTCAGCAGTGGCCACAGGACTGGAAAAGGTCAGTTTTCATTCTAATCCCAAAGAAAGGCAATGCCAAAGAATGCTCAAACTACCACACAATTGCACTCATCTCACACACTAGTAAAGTAATGCTCAAAATTCTCCAAGCCAGGCTTCAGCAGTATGTGAACTGTGAACTTCCAGATGTTCAAGCTGGTTTTTGAAAAGGCAGAGGAACCAGAGATCAAATTGCCAACATCTGCTGGATCATGGAAAAAACAAGAGAGTTCCAGAAAAACATCTATTTCTGCTTTCTTGACTATGCCAAAGACTTTGACTGTGTGGATAACAATCAACTGTGGAAAATTCTGAAAGAAATGGGAATACCAGACCACCTGACCTGCCTCTTGAGAAACCTATATGCAGGTCAGGAAGCAACGTTAGAACTGGACATGGAACAACAGACTGGTTCCAAATAGGAAAAGGGATACGTCAAGGCTGTATATTGTCACCCTGCTTATTTAACTTATACGCAGAGTACATCATGAGAAACGCTGGCCTGGAAGAAGCACAAGCTGGAATCAAGATTACTAGGAGAAATATCAATACCCTCAGATATGCAGATGACACCACCCTTATGGCAGAAAGTGAAGAGGAACTAAAAAGCCTCTTGATGACAGTGAGAGAAGAGTGAAAAGTTGGCTTAAAGCTCAACATTCAGAAAACAAAGATCATGGCATCTGGTCCCATCACTTCATGGGAAATGGATGGGGAAACAGTGGAAACAGTGGCTGACTTTGTTTTCTGGGCTCCAAAATCACTGCAGATGGTGACTGCAGCCATGAAATTAAAAGACGCTTGCTCCTTGGAAGGAAAGTTATGACCAACCTAGATAGCATATTGAAAAGTAGAGACATTACTTTGCCAACAAAGGTCTGTCTAGTCAAGGCTATGGTTTTTCCAGTGGTTATGTATGGGTGTGAGAGTTGGACTGTGAAGAAAGCTGAGTGCTGAAGAATTGATGCTTTTGAACTGTGGTGTTGGAGAAGACTCTTGAGAGTCCCTTGGACTGCAAGGAGATCCAACCAGTCCATTCTGAAGGATATCAGCCCTGGGATTTCTTTGGAAGGAATGATGCTAAAGCTGAAACTCCAGTACTTTGGCCACCTCATGCGAAGAGTTGACTCATTGGAAAAGACTCTGATGCTGCGAAGAATTGGAGGCAGGAGGAGAAGGGGACGACAGAGGATGAGATGGCTGGATGGCATCACTGACTCAATGGACATGAGTTTGAGTGAACTGTGGGAGTTGGTGATGGACAGGGAGGCCTGGCGTGCTGCGATTCATGGGGTCGCAAAGAGTCAGACACGACTGAGCGACTGAACTGAACTGAACTGATAGTATCCTGCATAAACCACTGAACTGTTGTTGCTCATTCTCTAAGTCTCATCTGACTCTTTTGTGACCTCATGGTCTGTGGCCCACCAGGCCCCTCTCTCCATGGGATTGTCCAGGCAAGAACACTGGAGTCGGTTGCCACTTCCTCCTCCAGAGGATCTTCCTGACCCAGAGATCAAACCCACATCTCCTGCATTGGCAGGCAGATGCTTCACCTCTGAGTCACCAGGGAAGTCCAAAATCAACTATACTCCAATTAAAAAAAGTTTAAAAAAGAAAGAAAAGTAGGTGGAAAGTGAATTTGGCAAATCTGTACCAGGACCGGCTCATCTCCGTCTCAGGCTGCTCTCTTTCCCCCGTTCTCCTTGTGCTCAGCCTCTTGTTGCTGCTGTGGATCCCCCCTCATTCATTCGCTCATTCATTCCCTCAGCCCACCCGCCCGGAGCGATGGCTCAGCCGGCCTCCACCGGCCACAGACGCACCAGCCTGCCTCTCCTCTCCTCTGGTCCCAGGTTCTTGTCTCTGATGGTCTAGGAGCTACCAGTGGGAGATGCTCCACTTTTAGCCCAAGCTTCCTTCAAATGAGAGAAGAGTAAGAGCTATAAGCTTTGAGATAAGGTCCCGGAGAGCGGGTTGTTCCAAATCATAAGTTAATCCATCAGCATGGCAAAAAATGGGACATGACGGACTGTGTTCAATTTAAAAGTTAAGCTCTCAGACTGAATTGTAGGACCAGAAAACCAAGGGGGTGGAGATTCCTGCGTGCGTGTTTGGGGGCCAGTGGGAGTGAGTTTTGCTTTGAGGGGTGTTTCTATGTATTTGTCTGTGTGTGTGTTAATAAAACGATCCTAGTCAAACTCAGTAATATCTGCATTTAAGGAGAATATTAGTATTTCTTTTTGGAACGCAGATGCACATGTACTTAGAATTCAGTTTTATCTGGGTGTGTGTTATCTTGCTGCCTTAGAAGCTGACCTGTTGCCTGGTCCCTAAGACACGCTTCCTGTGTCCGTTACACCATAAAACCGACCACACAGCCCCTGCCACCACCAGGTTCAGGACGCCTTCTCTATCCAAGCCCATTTACTCTGCTTCTCTGAAGTATCCAGGATCCATCGGTATTCTCTTTTCCTTGTTACGGCTCAGAGATTATCTTTGCTTCTTTGCCAGCTTTCCTGAGGAAGGGGTCTAACTCTCCTGGTTCTGGGAGACTGGTCCCACTCCCGTCCATAGCGTCCATGGTCCATGACGCGGCCTCCTTCCATCCTGGGAGCCGAGCATCCAGCCCCCTGGACTGCGGTCCCTCCCAGCTCTCCCCTGATGGGCACTGCGGCCAGCACCAGCCTGGTACTGCTGGGGACGCATCACCCATCTGCTGGGCACCGATCAGGGCTCTTACCACCCTTCTCGATCTACTTTGGTCAATGAGAAGGGTCTTCAATCCAATTGAGGGCATGCTGGCATGGTTTCCGGCAAGAGGTCACAAGCATCTTTCTCTATAATCTTCTTATACAACCCTTTCCAGAAGGCATCTTCCTTCCACCTCTTCCCTCTTTCCAGTCACATGAGGGGCAGAAAGCCTTCTCAGCATCATTTATCCCTCAAATGCACCTCTCAATAACTGTGCAGCTCACAGACATAACACCAGCCCTTCGTCCCAAACCCAAGTGAATGGACTGGTATATTTTCAACTAGGTTCTGTGCTTAAACCATGAACAATAATTATCTTTTTTATTTAAGATTTTTTAAAAACTGATTTGTACTCTCAGTCTAGTTCAGTCGCTCAGTTGTGTCCGACTCTTTGCGACCCATGGACTGCAGCATGCCAGGCTTCCCCGTCCATCACAAAACTCCCGGAGGTTTGTATTATATGCTGACTTCTAGGACCATCTGGATGTAAAACTACGTGGACCCCTAACGTACCTCCTTCTCTGCTCAGTTGGACAGAGCTTTGACCTGGAGGGGCATGGCCTCCGCAGTGCACCCTGGCACAGATGGGTCTGTTTCACGGTTTCGTACCATCCCCGGAACATGAAGGCAGAAGGTGTGCACACGCTGGGCACTCACTTGGCACCATGAGAAGCAGTATGACACTCCTGTCTCTATTTCCTCCCCATTTTCAGATATTCCTGGAGCTCTCCAAGGAGCAGGAGCTGGATGATTTAAAGGAGGAACTTGACCCTCAGTGAGGCAGAAGTTCCTCCCACAGGAAGAGCCTTGAAGCCCCAAACCCCCCATCTTCCCCTTTGAGCCTGTGGTTGTTTTCTAAGTCATTCATTTTTATAGCATCAATGTCATATTTGTAGAGACCATAGTGTAAGCATTGATGTGGTTCTCTGTGGGTGGAGAGGAGGTGTGAGTGCTGGATCAGTGCAGTGATAATGTGGGCAGAGGCACATGGCTTAGTGTCTCTACAGGTTACCCTGATTCCATTTCTCTGTATAAATGCTGAATAAACAAGGATACTTTTATAAGATCGCTTCAGTTTCTGAGTATGATAAACAAATTTCTTCAATATTTTTCTTTTATCACAACCTTAGGGAAAAAAAAAAGCTTACCACCTCACCTAGATCCCTTTCCAATTTGGAGAAGGCCAACACCAATAAACTATAAGATGATTATTTTAACTGCCTAGAGGATTGGAAGATGGGGGATTGGGAAGAAGAGAACAGAAGACTTCCCAGAGCCCTTTATTTTCAGAACTGCCACCTGGACCAGTTTTTATAGGGAGATCATGGCCATGCCATTCGGTATGAGATGCTATTGGACTTATTGCAAAAATGCAAACCACAGCTGCTGGGCATTTAGTTCCAGCTGTCTCAGCAATGTCACATCCAGTTTCTGCTTGTTGGAAAGTCCTTCATAAAAGGCCATTTCCTTCCTTTTCTCTGATGAGGGATTTTGAATAGCAGAGATGCTTAAAAACAAATACAGAGAGATGATTATGTCTAGGTGAACGCAAATTTATGGAACTCTATGCTGCATATCTACCATTCAAAAGATGGGAAGTTATGGAGAAATGGTGTTCTGTGTTTCAGAAAATTGAAGAGCCTAGTTCCTTTAAGAAATCCCAGCAGGGCAAAAAGATGTTGGCAAAGAATTCAGAGAAGGAGGGTATGAGTTCTGGGAGGAGAAGAATGGTGTTGTTGGCGAGAAAGAGGTTTCATCTACTCCTCAAAGATTCTCTCAGCTGGTCTATATCAAATTGACACGTGACAGAGTAATAACAGGAGAAAAACAAATGTAGCTTCATACATACAGGAATCCTACATACCCAAGAGATTCAAAGACAAAAGAGTAAGATGAGGAATGAATATATATGCCCTCCTGAGCTAAGAAATGGTCAGGGACCTGGGCTTCTGAGGCGAGGAGGGGGACTCACAGAACGAGCAGAAGAGCAGGTGTTGAGTGACTCGAGGTGGGCCACTCAGATAAAAGGGGTCCCTGGCAATTGTTCTCCTCCTGGAAAGACCCCCTTTTCCATTTTCCTAGGTAACGAGCAGAGGGGCTGATGTTTCTCTTGAGGCCGCAGGGTCTCAGCTGCCTTTGGCTCAGGATGACCCACGTGCCCAGATGGCACCTCTTGGGGATGCTCATTCTGAACCCCTTCGAGGAGCTGCTGACAAGCTTCCTTCTCAAGTATTTCCTCTCTTGGGATTTTTGTGGGAATCAGATGCAGAAAGCATCACATGGCTTATGTGTTAGATTTTAGTCACCCCGTACAATGAAAGTGCCTCTTGGCTTAAACGTACAGGATTTTAAAAGAAAACGATCAGGGACTTCCCTGGCGGTCCCATGGTGAAGACTTCGCCTCCAAGCGCAGCGGGTGTGGGTTTGAGCCCTAGTCAGGAAGCTGAGATTCCACCCGCCATGAAGCCAAAAATCCAGAACAGGAAAAATGGAATCGATACTGTAACAAATTCAACAGAGACTTTTAAAATGTTCCACATCAAAAAAGACTTTTTTCAAAGTAAAAGAAAAGGATTACATTACAGAATACAATATTCTCAATTATTATTCATTGCTCATACCATCTCGTCTTGATCGGACTTCCCTGGTGGCTCAGACAGTAAAGAATTGCCTATAGGAGACTCAAATTCGATCCCTGGTTTGGGAAGATCCCCTGGAGAAGGGAATGGCACCCCACTCCAGTGTTCTTGCCTGGAGAATTCTCCGCATGGACTGAGGAACTTGGAAAACTTTAGTCCATGGAGTCGCAAAGAGTCAGACAACCGAGTGACTAACACTTCACTTCACCTCATCTTGATTAAAGGAGCTGAGACAGCTTACAATAAAAATAAACTATAATAAAGACTATTAGTACATGGGCAAAAAATTAAAAAAAAAAAACACAGGAAAACTAACTGATACCGAGAAAACGGATAGTGAGAAGAGAGAAAAAATGGATAAAAATGTAGGCTTATGTAAAATGATACACATTTGTGAAAATGGTTTTAAAATGGAGTGAAATGATTTTTCACTATTAAAAGGGCTGCAGCCGTATCTCAAAGGAGTTAGTCAAGTCTGGCCAGATTTCACAGTGAATGGACGCTGGCAAGGCTGCAGCTGCAGGAGGCCTCTGGGAAAGAGGGCGGTGTGCCTATCAGTCTAGAACATTCCACAAAACAAAGGGGAAGTTAAAAGTTGTCCACTATGAAAACAACTCCATCATGGTGACATTCTATTAAGAAAAACTTTTTTTTCCTGTAAACTGCATGAATGCTGGTATATGAGAACTTGACATCACATAAAAATTCATCTGCCTTGTCTCATAAACCACAGAGCAGCCATCACACCACTTCCAAGAGAAGTAGAATGAGCAATCAGATGATCCTCCTTCATAAAAAAAAGCATAAAACTGGACAAAAGTGCAGTCAAAACTTGCAGTGTCTGTACATTCTTGAGTCAACTATTGAGCATTTTCTTCTACAAGGGATCTTCGATAGTTTGGGTAATGTGCCAAAGCGAAGTTATTCAAGGTCAAGGGAGGAATTTGAAATTTCACAAACTTTGGATAAATATTCGAGACTGATAAAATCTTCACAGTACTATTTGCTTTACAGTTGCTCACTGGGAAACTCAGTAGCCATGCCGTTAAGGTCTGAGTATGACTTCTTTTGTGCCTTTTCCAAGTCAAAAGAATAGGCTTGGCTCTGAACCTATTTATCTTTGATAAATCCTGGAAGGAAAACGAACCACTTGGGCTCTTCCAAAAATTGTCTTTTAAAAAAAAAAAATCAATGAAAATAAAGTGTGTTTTCTCTTTTTCCTGGTTCCTGAGACTTTGGTGCAAGGAAGTCCAGTTTTCACCACTCCATCCCGTGATGACTTGAAGAACTCCTCCCAGACACTCACGGTTTTGCTTCAGAAGGATAATGGAGCCTCACTCTGCTGCCGTAGCTTACCCTAGTGTTCAGTAAAGCCTTTATGAAGAGTAGCACACCCATTCCTTCTCAAATATAATAGGACATGGAGAGTCTTGCATCAGAAGTGGAAAAGGGTTTCTTTGCTGCTTGGTTTCTCTGTTATTTGCTGTCTCAATCTTTTAAAAAATACATCATTTATTTGTTTATGAGGCTACACTGGGTCTCAGTTGTGGCACGTGGGATCTTCCATCTTCGACGTGGCACTTGGGATCTTCAGTTGTGGCAAGAGAACTCTCAGTTGTGGCCTGGGACCAGGGATCGAACCCCTGTCTCCTGCATTGGCAGGTGGATTCTTAACCACTGGACCACCAGGGATGTCCTCAATTTTTATTGGGTCACTAACATGCTAAATTCTGAGGTTATACAGATGGATAAGATACACTCTCTACTCTCAAGAAACTCAGCTCAGTAGGAGAGAGAGACAAATTAGGTGACTCAAATAAAATATAACAGAGGCTATAATTCATGGTGTCTAGTGTGTTGTGAAAGCAAAGAAGAGGCTAATAGTTCTTTCTGGAGACCATTCCACCATCACTCTCCCCTAACTGACCATACTATTGAAGGAGAGTGCAAATTTTATTATACAGTATCTTATTAAACACATCTTATACTACTCAACCCAAATTAAAAGAAAACGTGAATTTAAAGGCTATTTTTTAATTTATGCAAATATCTTTGAAGCAGCCTAGGATTTAAAAAAAAAAATCACCAAAGCATGGGGGACAAATAAGTGAAATAATTTTACTACCAGACATGATCATTCTTAAGTTTTACTTGTAGTTTTTGCCTAACAAGTTACCTATCAGCTCCCATAAAATATAGTTGCTTCAATTATTATAACATAGCAAATTCCAACTTTGCTAAATCATTCTTTATCTTTTTTATTTATTTGATGTGAACCAGTTTTAAAGTCTTTATTGACCTGATTACAATATTGCTTCTGTTGTTTATGTTCTGGTTTGTTTTGGCCGTGAGGCGTGTGGGATTCTTAGCTCCCAGACCAGGGATCAAACCCACACCCCTTCATTGGAAGGTGAGGTCTTAACCACTGGGCCACCAGGGAAGTCCCCATTCTTTCTTATTAACTTATTCTTTCTCCTGTGTATCTCTAAGATGACATCACCTGATACTTTGCTGCACAGACAATTCCTGCCTCTCACAATCCAAATTTTCTGTTAAAATGTTAATCCAGCTACATTTGAGCTTTGGGGTATGATGAAGCACTGGCTTACAGCAGAGCACAGGGGCCTGTGTCTGTCTTACTGGATTCAGAAATCGGCGCGGGTTTAACATTGCCTCCATCTTGCAAGAATAAGTAAACAGCTGGACCTCTGACACTTCACGGAATCAATGTGTAACCAGGAGGAGCCTCTCCTTGGCACTGAAGCTACACTCTCTGAGCCACTTGGGAAGGCAGAGCCTCACATCTGCTTTGATTCACGATGCTGGACTCGAAAAACATTTTGTTGCTCTGTTTTTTGGTGTGGGAATTTAGTGTACTGTGGTCACTCTGGACAGATCAAATACTTGTGATGTTTCCCATTAAGTTGTTGACTTCCTGCAGCTGTTGAAAAATCTCTCATTAACACTGGCTTCAAACGTCAGAGGCCAGGCCCTCCTCTTAATCATTCGCATCTTGCTTGTCCCTGCTTCGTGGAGGCGGCAAGTACACCCACATGTCCAGCCAGGCTGGCCATTTGGAAGTTTGCAGGTCCAAACTGATATCATGCTGTTTAAAAGAGGCAGTTGATCAAAATAATCATCCATTTTGCTTCAAAATTCACTCAAGAAAGTTTTGCTTGGAGAACGATAAAATACGACCTCGCCTGTTCTTTGCTGTTGTCCTTCAGTCGCTTCAGTCGTGTCCAATTCTTTGTGACCCCATGGACTGTAGCCCGCCAGGCTCTTCTGTCCATAGGATTTTTCAGGCAAGAATACTGGAGTGGGTTGCCATTCCCTTGTCCAGGGGATCTTCCTGATCCAGGGATTGGAACCAAGTCTCCTGCGTCTCCTACATTAGCAAGTAAATTCTTTACCACTGAGCCACTGGGGAAGCCCTCTTGTGTTCTGCTGTTGGGGACTGTGAGAATGAAGAGGTACTGAAGGGAGTAATGCAGTTAAGTCCTTATTGATGCCTTCAGGTCAGGTGACCGAGGCTTGTTGGAGCATCTGTAAAAATAAAATAAGAGGCATTCCTTGTGGAAAGAGCTTAAAAAATGGAGCTGGTTTGGCACCAAAATAAACTGGAGCCAGGCAGGCAGAACAGATCTGGGGTTTCGTTCCATACTTTGCGTTCTGAGAAAGCCACAAACAGACAGCTCTAAGGACTTCTAATTCTGCTCAGGGTCCCACCTGGAAAGCCCCCAAAGAGAGGCTCTGAGGACAGCCAATCACTGGAGACGCGAGGTCAAGCTGTGAGGCCTGTGGCCAGGCCGTGAGGGCCACCCTTTCCAGGTCGCCCAACTGTGACTTCCGTGGTTTGTTTATAAATCCCTTGCCCACCTTCCCACCCCCATTTACAAACCTTTGCAAACAATAAAGCTGTCCTTTTGCTTTAAGACAAACATAAGACTTTAGCAGGCTTTACTTCTAATTTAGGACAACACAGCCCTTAAGGAGAAGTGTTTATCATTTGCTCTCAGGCTTTGTTCTACAATGCCTGTGACCAACATTCCTGGGATCGGCAGCCTCTGAATTTCTTACCACCTACCTACCTCTGCCAGTTAAGTGTTCCTCCAAACGTGGCAACTGAGAATATTTTTTTCAGTAACAAACTTCATTCATTGACTCCTTGGGCTTGTGCAGGTCAAACAGAGCCCCACGGTGTCCCGGATGTGGCCTGTTCATCTTTGGGTCCCAAGCAAACGCTGATGAAGATTTCCCTGGAGACACTTGATGGAGCGGACAACCCAGTCCTCACCCTCTGCGTGGACGGACCCTGAAAACAGGGAGGTAAAAGCAGGAACTCAAGAAACGGAGTCACAAGGGGAGCTGAGCCTGCCGGTGGAGCCCCGGCCGACCCCAGGCTCGCCCCAGCCAGGGTGGCTTTCTGCTGTCCACCCTCTTTCCTTGGGTCTTCACCCCAGACCACCCTCCAGCTCGGACGGCCCTTTCTCAGGCACAACAAGTACTACTCCATTGTACGTATGTGCCGCATCTGCTTTATCCTTTCCTATGCGGGTGGACATTCGGGTTGGTTCCATGCCTGGATCGCCACCATTTTTAAACTGTTTCAGGCAGTCGGTTAAACAGGTATAGTGAGTAACGGACACGCTTAGATGGTGGTAAGTATAAAGAGAAAACATGGCGCAGAGTACGGGAGTGCTGAGAATAAGCGCACAGAGCAAGTGAATCGCTCTTTCAACCAGAGTGGTTGGCGCATCAAGTGAGATCGGGGCCAAGGCGTGAAGAAGGTGAGGAAATGAACCGCGTGCGGGAGAAACAGGAGCGCCGGAAGGACGTGTCCTGGGAGCGCGCCTGGGGGAGCGCGCCTGGGAAGGGCAAGGGACAAAGGACCGCCGGTGGGGAGGCGCTGAAGAGGAAGCAGAAGAGGGCCAAGGTCAGGGAAGGAAGGGGGCTGTAAGTCCACTTAGATGTGGACTCGAGCGGATGGACAGTCCCTGAGGAGGCTGAGCCCGATCCCAACACACTGGATGTATTTTGAAAGGGCCCCTCTTGCTGCGGTGTGAGCAGTAACCTGTAAGTCTCAGGCACGGAGAACTGAACTCCTCTGATACCCGAGTAAAAGTTGTTTGAAATGGACAGTAACCAAAGACTCAGGAAAGGAGTATGTCAAGGCTGTATATTGTCACCCTGCGTAATTAACTTATATGCAGAGTACATCATGCAAAATGCTGGGCTGGATGAAGCACAAGCTGGAATCAAGATTGCCAAGAGAAATATCAATAATCTCAGATACACAGATGACACCACCTTTGTGGCAGAAAGTGAAGAACTAAAGAGCCTCTGGATGAAAGTGAAAGAGGAGAATGAAAAAGTTGGCTTAAAACTCAATATTCAGAAAACTAAGATCATGGCATCTGGTCCCATCACTTCATGACAAATAGATGGGGAAACAATGGAAACAGTGTCAGACTTTATTTTTGGGGGCTCCAAAATCACTGCAGATGGTGACTGCAGCCATGAAATTAAAAGGTGCTTACTCCTTGGAAGGAAAGTTATGACCAACCTAGATAGCATATTCAAAAGCAGAGAAATTACTGTGCCAACAAAGGTCTGTCTAGTCAAAGCTATGGTTTTTCCAGTAGTCATGTAGGGATGTGAGAGCTGGACTATAAAGAAAGCTGAAAGCTAAAGAATTGATGCTTTTGAACTGTGGTGTTGGAGAAGACTCTTGAGAGTCCCTTGGACTGCAAGGAGATCCAACCAGTCCATCCTAAAGGAAATCAGTCCTGAATATTCACTGGAAGGACTGATGCTGAAGCTGCAACTCCAGTACTTTGGCCACCCGATGCAAAGAACTGACTCCTTGGAAAAGACCCTGATGCTGGGAAAGAGTAAAGGTGTAAGAAGAAGGGCACTGAGATGGTTGGATTGCACCACCAACTCAACGGACATGAGTTTGAGCAAGTTCTGGGAGTTGGTAATGGACACGGAGGCCTGGCGTGCTGCAGTCCATGGGGTCGCAAAGAGTCAGACACATCTGAGCGACTGAACTGAACTGAGAGACTCGGAAAATTACCTGATCTTCATGGAAAAGAGAAAAGTATTCCTCATCCTACTCCCCAGAAAATCCTATCTTCGTAATCAACCTGTGGGGACATATGGACACAGTAACTCAATGGACATGAGTTTGAGCAAACTCTAGGAGATGGTACAGAACAGGGGAGCTGGTGCAGCAGTCCATGGGGTCACAGAGTGCTGGACACAACTTAGTGACTGAACAACAACAACATATGGACACGAACTGACCTTGTCTTCCTCCTCTGACCTTCCCACCTTGGCCGGGTGAGCGCCCTTCACAACTTCCTGCCCATTTGCAAGAGTCCAGTACTCTTGCCTGGAAAATCCCATGGACAGAGGGGCCTGGTGGGCTGCAGTCCATGGGGTCGCTAGGAGTCGGACATGACTGAGCAACTTCACTTTCACTTTTCACTTTCATGCATTGGAGAAGGAAATGGCAACCCACTCCAGTGTTCTTGCCTGGAGAATCCCAGGGACGGAGGAGCCTGGTGGGCTGCCATCTGTGGGGCTGCACAGAGTCAGACACAACTGAAGCGACTTAGCAGCAGCAGCAGCAGCAAGCAACTTACACAATCTGTGAAGTGATCCCACAGCCTTGACAGCATCTCCAAGCTCTGCCTTCCCCTCCGGACCCTGGACTCTGTCTTTTATTTCTCAACTGCATTTCACCTCTCATATTGTCCTTTGGGATCAAACAGCAAGTTGGACTACATGGCTGGCTTTTCTATTTTGGTTTCTTCATAAGATATCCTGTTTCCATCTCTCTTAACCCACATCCTCTGAGCCAGGAGCAAATGAGTCTTTGCTCCCTGGCAACAAACAAATGTAGGTATTTGGGTGAATGGGACATGGGTTTATTTGGAAAAGGAATAATAATGAAACGGTTGATGAGGCAGCGTGCCCTAGGAGATGAAGCACTGTCATCAGAAATCGTCAGTGAAGAGCACCGTTAGGGCTAGGAAGATGGAAACGTGGAAGGGAGGTCTTCCCAATTTTCTAACCCACGCAAGGGCTTGTTTCTATATTAGGGACCTATCATATTTTCAAGACATGGATACAAAATCCGAATACCATTTGGGTTACAGCAAAAGATATTTCTACGTGTTACAGCTGCTAAACACAGCAGGATTTTAACTGAGTTCTTGGACTGGGCACTCCTGGCCTCCGACGGGAAGACGCAATTAACCTTAAGGCTGGGTACTAGAAAGTCGATTACGTCTCCATGCAGCATTGGTACAGAAGTCTCAGGGCTGACAGCTTTATTTTACTTTATTTTACTTATTTGTTTTATTTGTACTTATTTTATTTTACTTACTTATTTACTTTATTTATTTTACTGTATTTTACTCTTTAGCCAGGAGCTATTCTTACCTAGTAAAGAAAAAATGGAGAAAGGAAAACACCAGTACCTCTGACTCCATCCTGTTATTTACGTCAACCAAAAAAGCTTTGTTTGAAACTTTCTTTAGAACACTGTAAAATGTCTCCAACTTTCCCAGAAAGCACATGAGATTCTGTTGCCAACTCTTCAAACCCGAAAACAATTTCACAAGAAAAATCCCTCAAACCATCATTAAGATGTCACCATAGGTCATCAACAAAATGCTGTTCTTTTCCGAGCTTGCCTTACATTTTGGGATCAACATAATGAAAACTTTTCTGTATTTTTTTTCCCTTTATTTGCCAAACTAAATTTTCAAAGAGTGCCATCTTTGTTTTTTTTTTTTAATATCCATGGACGTCTAAGTTAGAATGCTTCTAGAAGCTGGCCCTGCCCAGTGGCCCTGCCCACTGGCCCTGCACAGATAGAGAAGTATTTGCTCTCTACTTCCAGCCACCTGGGTGGCATCAAAAGTCTCAATCTCAAGTTCAGTGTCTGAGAACTCGACCCAAGCTTCTTGATGAGCTCAGGCTGGAAATCATTCCAACAGGATGGGCGTTGCAAGAGTGAAATGCTTACGGACTGGGAGGCCCTGTCAAGTGTCAACTTTGTGTCTGGCAAATACACTTAGTCTCCCACCCCAGGGACAGTTTGCTGTCCCTCTTTTGCCAAAGGAACCAGAGCTCCACACACCACATACTTTCCAGCTCTCATTCATATTCAAACTGGCATCAACCCTGGAACCTGAAGCTTACTTATTCCAACACAAAATACTGCAATTTCTCTTATTTATTTGAGTCACTAAGAAATTAACCACATCAAATGTCATTTTTTGCAGTTTTTTACTGAAGTATAGTTGATTTACAATCTTAATTTCTGCTGTACAGCAAAGTGATTCAGTTATACATATGTATATGTATTTTTAATGTTCTTTTCCACTGTGGCTCACCCTAGGATGCTGAATTCAGTGCTCTGGGCCTCCCCTCATGGTTTATCCATCCCACATATCAGAGCTCACATCTGCTAATCCCAAACTCCCACTCCACCCCTGCTCCAACCCCGTCCCCCATATCACATCAGATTTTAAACCTCTGACTTACTCTTCTGAGTGCAATATACAGCTTGAATCCACCCAAGAGGATTCAACATGTATCCAACATGACAAAGTAGTTTTATGTCCAAATAACCCTCCTGATGATAACAATCTTAAAACTCAGTGCAAATATTCAAAAGCAGTGGAGAACAACCAGAGCATACAAAACCTGGATGGAATATGACCCTTAAAAAGAAAGGGATGCTCCATATGTGTCCAGCTTTCCTCCTGAGGGAAATCGCCGATACTTACCAATTCCAGGAATTGAGCCTAAGCGGAAAGTAGCAGTCATAGTGAATTCAGGAGACAGAGTCCAGAGTTCACAGCTTTAACAGCAGCTGGAAAATAATCCTAGAAAGGAGGGAACCACAGACTGTGAGCCCCAAATTCCACACACAACAGCCCTGTAATAAGTGTATGAGAAGCCCACACTCTTGCCAACCCAGGAGACACGAGTTTGATCCCTGGGTTGGGAAGATCTCCTGGAGAAGGAATGGCAGCCCACTCCAGGATTCTTGTCTGGGAAATCCCAAGGACAGAGGTGGGCTAAAGTTCATGGACTCACAAAAGCGTCAGACGCAACTTAGCGACTAAAAACGTTGGTGTTTACCTGAGCGGCCCGTGTGTAGATTAGAGCTCAGAGAAGTCTGGTGGAAAGCAGCAGAGAGAGGGGTTGAACTGCTCACGGAGATTCAGAAGCTACCTTGTACTTGAGAAGTCAGCAAGGTTAGAGGGGGTTTTCTGTTGAAACACAAAAAAGCAAAACTCAAGTAGATAGGCCCTTACAGAACTCACCATCAAGGTGGACTGCTGGGTCTCTACCTGCTGCCAAAAGAAAACTCATTTGGAAGGAAAAAATCTTCCAGAGACCCTAAACTTATCAGTCAAGGATAAAAAGAGAGTCAGTTGACTGTCAACAGAGACAGCCAACAAGAAAACTGGGACCCCAATCTTGTCTCATTGGCAGGAACGTAAGTTTGAACTGTATGGAGTTGCCATTTCTATAGGTTACAAACAGTTAAAGTGAGTGAAAGTCGCTCAGTCGTGTCCGACTCTTTGTGATCCCACGGACTGTATAGTCCATGGAGTTCTCGAGGCCAGAATACCAGAGTGGGTAGCCGTTTCCTTCTCCAGGGGATCTTCCCAACCCAGGGACTGAGCCCAGGTCTCCCACATAGAAGGTGGATTCTTTGCCAGCTGAGCTACAGGGGAATCCAAAAACAGTCAAACACTGGCAAGTCCATGTAGTTCTAACAGGCAACATGCTGCAACGTGGATTCTGAATTTTCTCTCCCCTCTGTGCTCACATCTGTAAGACGTAAATAAGTTGTTTGCTTGGAAAATTAAAGCCCATCGAACCTAACGCTTTGCATAAGGGAGACAAAATCCATGAATAATCAGGGTCTGCAGGCATTTTTGTTTTGTTTTTGTTTCTTTAACTTTTCGGCCAGTTCTCTTCATGGGCGTAAACACTTCCTCCACCCTGTTCCCAGCTCTTTCCCAGGTGGCTTCTCTTTCTGCTCTTGGCTTTACCAGCTCTCTGCCTTATTTCCATCATTTTCTTTCTAGTTCGCCTGTGTTTTGTTTTGTTTTGTTTCCCGACCCTTACACAAGGTTTGGGGTTGCAAGGTGGTGAGAGTATCCGATTATTCTGTAAACAATATGGAGAAACAGAGAGTAGGTGGGGGTCCTGGAAACACTGTGTGCTCGAGTCTCAGAGGGCTTTCTGTGCCCGAAACTCCCAGTGAGAACATCTGGGGCTACGCGCAGCTGCAGAGAGAGTGGTTTGTAAAGGAGGGACAAAGCCCTTTTATCTCAGGGGAAGCCGTGGTTTTCATCACTGCAGAGTTACAAGTGCGCCCTCTCCTACTGGCCTGTTGTGCCTTCCCGGCCGCTCTGCACATTCAGGGGAAAAGTCCTCAATGTAAAGGAGAGAACCCTGCAGGAAGGGCTTCCCTGATGGCTCGGAGTCCACCTGCCAATCCCTGGGTTGGGACGATCCCCTGGAGGAAATAACAACCCACTCCAGTATTCTTGCCTGGGAAATCCCACAGACAGAGGAGCCTGGCGGATTACAGGCCATGGGTTCTCAAAGAGTCAGACACGACTAAGAGACTGAGCACACACAGGTTTAAAGCATACAGTGCAATGACCAGGTACACAGACGTGGATACATCATGGACATGTAATCAAATCTTAAGTGGAGAGACAGCTCCAAGCAGGAGACGCCTTGGGAAGCACTACAGAACCGGGCTTTTCATTAAGGCTTAAGAACAACAGCAACTATTCCAACCCATTGCAGAAGAGGAGTAAAAACTCTCCGAGCTTCTCATTTTATTCTCTGAATCCCCTCTTGTGGAAAGGGTGGAAATGTTAGCGTTTGGGGGGTCTGGTATCTCATGTTTTTGAGCTGATGGCATACAGGAAACAAAGAGAGTCGCTCTCTAGAGGAAACCGGACCTCCCTGACACTGGGCCACGAACCAGCCGTGTCATCACACCCCTTTCACTTCCAGGGCTCACTGTTGCAAGACGCCTCCAAGCCAAGCTCCATTAACCAAATGCTGGCACAGCAAACTCTCCCTCTGCCCGAAAGATGCCCCCGCCTCAGTCAGTACCCGCTTCCTGAATAGGGACATAATCTGAAGACTCAGAATTTCATACAGAAAAGCTCTGTGGTCATTTAAGTGTTTCTTGGGTTTATTAGAATGTGATTCTCTCCCTTAACAGTTGGCACTCAAATCACGAAGATCAATTCTCAGTATCACATACTTTAAAACTTCTCATTCAATGGCATTAAAACATGTATAATATCAAATAAGAAATGAATCACCAGTCCAGGTTCAATGCAGGATACAGGAAACTTGGGGCTGGTGCACTGGGATGACCCAGAGGGATGGTACGGGGAGGGAGGTGGGAGGGGGGTTCAGGATGGGGAATACGTGTACACCCGTGGCAGATGCATGTTGATGTATGGCAAAACCAATACAATATTGTAAAGTAAAAAATAATAATAATAATAAAATGTTAAAAAATTTAAAAAATTCTCATTCAATATTTACTTTTACTGTTATTTTACTTTTATTGTTTTCTTAGTAATACAAGTTCCTATGTTGGTGTGCGGTAGTGTTTTCCAGTATCATGGCAGTTAAGGGACAAACAAAGAAAACGATGGGAAATCCACGATGTTGCTTAGAAGCAAATGATCAGCTGAACAGACCATCACACGTTCAGGTTGTCTGGGTCTCAGCAACCTGTTTCTGCCCCAATGAAGTGGTCCCCAGCTGGAAGGATTGTGTCCTTTGGGGCGCAGAGTTCCCCTGGAAAGATTCCTTATTATCACCACTTGGGGAAGGGTGGTACAGCTGGTGTGTAGTATATAGAGGCCAGTGACACCACTAAATAAAACCGCCACCCACACCAAGGAGCCACTGTAGAGCACAGGGCACTATTCCACGCCTGTAGTAACCCGTGTGTGTGTGTGTGTGTGTGTGTGCGCGCGCGCGCGTGTGCTAAGTCACTTCAGTCATGTCCTACTCTGTGACCCCATGGACTGTGACCCACCAGGCTCCGCTGTCCATGGGATTCTCCAGGCAAGGATGCTGGAGTGGGTTGCCATGCCCTTCTCAAGGGGGTCTTCCTGACCCAGGGATCGAATCCACATCTCTTGCTTCTCCTGCCCTGGCATGCGGGTTCTTTACTAACTGTGCCATGAAGCCGTGGGTAGGTGCCAATTAAATAAACCTATATTCACTTAATAAGCGGACTGTGAATGAGTGGACAAGTGCCCAGTAAGCAGTGCTGGGAGTGACAGTCGTGACAACAGCCCCGCTGAAACAATGACCTCACCCGTGAGTCCCAGAGCGAACGGAAACGCGAGTGAATCCACCCTGGCGGGACCTGGAGATAAATGGAGCTTCCACCATCTGCTAACGAGGTCGACTGATGTGCTGGGTAAAGCTTGGACTAAATGTTCTCAAAGATCCTTTCCAGTTCCTAAATTCCATGAGAATAAAAACTGTCAAATGGTCCGATTGTAGAAGTCAGGAACTTTCTATGCCTTCAGGGCTGCCAGAAAGGTCATGGAACTGGAATCGCGAAGCTGTTTCTAGAAGAGGAACAGAACGCCCCTCTCCCCAACTGTACCCCCGCTTGTTATTTACAACACAAGGGTGCTTTGTTCCTGCACCTTTCTCTGAAAGAACATGCGAGGCTGCCTCTAAAACTCCCGGACTGTACATCCGAGATTTCTTTTGTCTGTTCCCTGCCCCGCCCCCGCTCCAGGCCCTCCCAAAGAAACACCCAAGGATGGCAAGAATCTTCAGGATGTGAATCAAGGCCTTTGACAATATTTGGTCTTCTTCCAGTTCTGCTTTGGATCTTTGACCTCGATGTGAAAAACAGAAACGCCTTGTTTCTACTGAAAGAGGAAATAGGTTTTCTTCTTTTTTTTTTTTAACTTTTCCCTTTGTGTTGGGGTTTAGCCGATTAACAGTGTTGTGATAGTTTCAGGTGGACAGCGACAGGACTCAGCCACACACACACGTGTCCCTTCTCCCCCAGACTCCCCTCCCGTCCAGGCTGACTTCCCTGTGCTGGACAGCGGGCCCTTGTTGTTTTCCATTTTAAACACAGCCGTGTGTACATGTCCATCCCAAACCCTAACGGTCGCTCCCCCTCAACCTTCCCCACCTCCCACAAACACAACCATAAGTTCCTTCTCTCCATCCAAGTCTCTATGAGATGAGGACACAGGCTTGCGGCCAGCGCCACCTCCTGGCCCAGCGTGGACACTAACAGGGTAGAGCCCTCTGCTCTCAGCGTGGCCACCAGGGAGGCAGGAGAGGAAACGTCAGTATTTCAAACGGCAACAGGATCGTAGTGCGAGATCCCATGGACGTAGGAGCCTGGGGGGCTGCGGTCCATGGGGTTGCTAAGAGTCGGACACGACTCAGAGACTTCCCTTTCACTTTTCACTTTCATGCATCGGAGAAGGAAATGGCAACCCACTCCAGTATTCATGCCTGGAGAATCCCAGGGATGGGGGAGCCTGGTGGGCTACCGTCTATGGGGTCGCACACAGTCGGACACGACTGAAGCGACTTAGCAGCAGCAGCAGCAGCAGCAGCGCTGAAACACATCAACATAGATGTTTTTTAATTAAAAACAGAGCTGGCATATGATCCTGCGATCCCAATCCTGGGCAACCTGGAGAAAGCTCTAAAAGATACCTGCACCCCTACACTCACTGCAGCACGAGTCACAGTAGCCAGGACCTGGGAGCCACCTAGAGCCCATCGACAGCGGAGTGGACAAAGAAGAGGTGGTCCCTACATACAGTAGAATATCACTCCGCCATAAAAAGGAAGGAAACACATACAGAGGGAAGTCAGTCAGAAAGAGACAAACAAATATCGCATAAGTAATGAGATATGAGGAATCAAGAAAGATGGCACTGATGAGCCCATATGCAGGGCAGCAAGGAGAACGAAGACGTAGAGAGCAGCCTTGCAGGCACTGGGGCCAGGAGAGCGCGGGGCGAACTGAGAGCAGCATTAAATAGACACATCGCCACGTGCAAAACAGCTAGCCGGGGCGTGTGCTGTGCGGCGCGGGGGCTCAGCCCGCACTCGGTGACAAGCTAGAGGGGGGCGATGGGGGGAGGGGAGGGGGCTCAAGAGGGAGGGGACAAGTGCATACCTATGGGAGATTCGTGCTGACGTATGGCAGAAACCAACCCCATATGGTAAAGCAATTATCCTCCAGTTAAAGACAACTTCTTAAAAAAAGGGATGACATAATTTGCAGCAAGATGGATGGACCTAGAGATGATCTAAGAACTGAAGCAAGTCAGAGAAAGACAAAGGCAACACGACACCGTTACACATGGAACCTAAAATATGTCGCAAATGGATTACCTACAAAACAGAAACAGACTCACTGCCCAGAAAAGAGGCTTGCAGCTGCCACGGGGGAGGGGGCGTGGGGGGAGGCGCGGACGGGAGTCTGGGATTGGCAGATGCGAGGTATCGCCTATGGAGTGTACAAGCAGCAAGGCCTGCTGTGTGGCACGGGAACTGTATCAGTATCCTGTGATTCATGAGCAATCACAGGCTCGAATCTGAAAAGAATACATACAGCCGAATCACGTCGCTGTACAGTAGACCTGAACACAATATTTAAATAGTAGATCAACTCCAATAAAGTTAATTTAAAAAAATTTAAATTAAATAACTGCGAGATTTAAAAGAAACAAAAAATATAGAGAGACATTTTTAAAAGAAGCATGCCATCAAGACATATTCATAATAAGCTTATCTCTGCACCTGATTTATCACAAGGTAAATTCTTGGACTATGTTTATTTGCTGTTTAACAAAATTCTACATGGACACCTCATTGCTAGGTTCCCCCCCGCCCCCCGCCCCAGGGATGCATAGCTGCCAAGAGAACAGGACCTTAAGGGACAGAGTGAAGTAACTCAGCCTTTCCCAAAGTGTGTTCCCTGAAACACCAGTTCTTTAAGATGTTCTGTGGAAAAAAAAAGAAAAAAGTGTCTTTATTCCAACAATTTGGAGAAATACTGTGTTGTATTTGCCTTCTAGGAGAGGCACTCTGCATACGAGCTCATGAAGGATTGAGACACTTGGAAGTAAAAAAAAAACAAAAACAAAACTCCAGCAGATTAAATTTTGCTTTCCATCAAAATTTTCAAACTTCACGCACCAAAGAATATTTATGTAGAGGACCGTGTAACAAGGAGCACGCAGGAGTCCGTGTTCTAAGGAACACGACACAGAACACATTGCTCATAGAAAAGCTGGTGTGTGAGTGTTTTGTTCTCGTTGATGGTAGTTTCCCAGAACCAGGAGATGGGCCTCGGGATGGACCTGACACTCGGCTGCTGGGTGACAATGTGAGCAACTCTGTGAGCTGAGAGCAGAAAGGAGAGGCTGACTCAGTAGGTCCTTGAATCGCTGAGACCCCATCTTTATCCTCCTTCCCTGGTGGTTATTCAGACAGGAAAGAACCCGCCTGCCAATGCAGGAGATGCGGGTTTGACCCCTGGGTGGGGACGATCCCCCGGAGAAGGGAATGACCCACTGCAGTGTTCTTGCCTGGAGAAGCCCATGGATGGAGGAGCCTGGTGGGCTACAGTTCGTAGGCTGCCAAGAAACGACTGACACAGCACAAGCGTTGCCCGTGACAGCTGTCTGAGCTCCAGGAAACGAGACCACAGTTGTCGCTAGGACAACAACAACAAAAGCAGCCTCCCCATAAACCACTGAGGAAGTGAATCAACCCACTGGTATCTGAAGAGCTTTGCGACCCCATGGCCTGTAGCCCGCCAGGCTTCTTGGTCCGTGGGATTCTCCAGGCAAGGATACTGGAGTGGGTTGCCATTTCCTCCTCCTGGGGATCTTCCCGACCCAGGGATGGAACCCAGGTCTCCTGAGACTCCTGCATTGACGGGCGGATTCTCCACCACTGAGCCACCAGGGAAGCCCATCTGAAGGGCTGGATTCTATTTATTTACTTATTTATCTTTGGCCACGACTTCCCTCATAGCTCAGTTGGTAAAGAATCTGCCTGCAATGCAGGAGACTTGGGTTCGATTCCTGGGTTGGGAAGATCCCCTGGAGAAGGAAATGGCAATCCACTCCAGTATTCTTGCCTGGAAAATCCCATGGACAGAGGAGCCTGGTGGGCTACAGTCCATGGGGTCGCAAGAGTTGGACACGACTTAGCGACTAAAGCACCACCACCGCCACGCTGCACGGGCGAACTTAGTCGCCTGAACCAGGGGTCAAATCCAAACCCCCTGCTTTGGGGACGTCCCTGAAGAGCTGGGTTCTAACGTGACTGTTGTAATATTTTGCCTCCACTAAACCTGGTAGTGTTCTTGCTGTGCCTATCACTCTTCCAAAAAGGATGGGGTCTTTATTTCTTCTCTGTCAAATGAGAATGCCTGTGTTGGACTTGGCTTTCCAAGGCTCTATCTGCCTTAAAAAAAATTGTTACACAAACAAGTAAAAGAGAAATTCATCACATTCTCCTGTTTGACGCCTCTATAGAATTTTAAATTTGTAAGAAACTTCTTTGTATGTTTTCCATACTAAACATAACTCCTTTTAATTGCTCGGTCGCTGTTGTGGGATACTGTGCTTTCTGGTTTGGAGGAGAGAAAGGGAGGATGATATACCATAATCATTGTCTGGGAATTTGCAAATGGGTTTATCTGGCTGAACTTTGTGGAGGGTTAAGCAAATCTTCTTGGAGAAACAACGTGAGCTTTGCCCTCAAGAGTAGCAAGTTATAAACTGACCACATTTCCCTTTCCACTTGATCTTCATCCTCCACAGACAATTCTTCTGCAAGGATTCTGCTCCCTTTATTTTGCTACTTTAAGCAAAAAAGGATTTAAGCGCCATGCCCCAGAAACCTCCTCTCCTCCTTCTGGGTGTTTGAAGCACTCACATAACACTGAAATCCATCAAGGGATGTATTGTGGGGACTTGTCATGTGCTGTTGAGATCAGAGGTCCCATCTTCTTTCTCCCAACAAGTTCAATCGAAAGCGTCGTCTCCCAGAGGCGTCCCTGGCGGTCCAGTGGTTAAGAATCCGCCTGCCAAAGCAGAGGACACGGGTTCGACCCCCGGTCCGGGAAGATCCCACAGGCCGCGGAGCACGAAGCCCGCGCGCCACAACTACTGTGCCTGCGCCCTGGAGCCCAGGAGCCACCACGACTGAAGCTGGCGTGCTCTGGAGCCCGCGCCCCGCAAAGAGCGAAGGCACTGCGGTGAGAGAACCGAGCCCCACAGCCAAGCGCAGCCCCCGCCCGCCGCAACTAGAGAAAGCACGCATGCGGCAACGGAGACCAGCACGACCAAAAATCAGTTCAGTTCAGTCGCTCAGTCGCGTCCGACTCTTTGCGGCCAAAAATAAATAAGTAAATTAAAAACAATCTTTAAAAAATATAAAGTATCATCTCCCAGAGGGAAGCGCTCATTTCAGTAAAATCCCGAGGGACACTGCACTCCTGGTTTCACACAAGGATGCTGCACAGCGTTCCCCATCCCCAGACACCGCACTCTGGAAAATCTGTCTACAGTCAAGGAGACGCGCGAGGTCACTTCTGCCACGCTGACCTAAGGGTCCGGGGATCGCTGTCATCATTGCTACTGCTGCTGCTGCTGCTAAGTCACTTCAGTCGTGTCCGACTCTGTGCGACCCCATGGACGGCGGCCCACCAAGCTCCCCCGTCCCTGGGATTCTCCAGGCAAGAACACTGGAGCGGGTTGCCATTTCCTTCTCCAGTGCATCAAAGTGAAAAGTGAAAGTGAAGTCGCTTAGTCGTGTCCGACTCCCAGCGACCCCATGGACTGCAGCCCACCAGGCTCCGCTGTCCATGGGATTCTCCAGGCGAGAGCACTGGAGTGGGCGCCATTGCACTAGCATGCCTCAAAGTCAGAGATCTGAGGCATGGGAGTGTAAAGGTCCAGTTGAAATCCAAGGAGCTTACCTTGGACTCCCTGTGAAGAAGCCAGCTTGGCACTGCCAGCTAGTAAGCCTGTCATGTTCTGTATTTAAGCTACTTCTAGACTTTTCAGCAAAGAGGCGACTCATTGGGAAAGACCCTGATGCTGGGAAAGATTGAAGGCAGGAGGAGGAGGGGACGACAGAGGACGAGATGGTTGGATGGCATCACCGACTTGATGGACATGAATTTGAGCAAGCTCCGAGAGATAGTGAAGGACAGGGAAGCCTGGCACGTTGCAGTCCACGGGGTCTCAAGGAGTCAGACACGACTTAGAGACTGAACAACAAGAAAACTTTTCCAAAGAAGTTCCTGCCAATCTGATTGACTCACCACATGCCTCCAGGACCTTGGGCAACTGCAAGCATTCTGAAAGGGTAGATACGCTGGTCTGACCAACGACAGCCATGCTGACCTTCTTGTTCATCTACCTGCGACTGTGGCAGAGAGATGGAGACCAGGGTTCAAAGTGCTGGGACACGCTGCTTCTTTTTTCTTTAGAATCCTGAAAAAAAAAAAAAAAGGAAAAAACAGGATACTAAGAGTTGAGCAGGAACAAGATCCCCTCAAGTAAATTTTCTACTTCATTCTCCACTAAAATGGTGACTCTCCAAGGAGATTATAGAAAGTTCCGTCTCAGTTCCTGGGCTTTAAGGCCCAGGACCCCCAGAGTTTTTCTCCTCCAGATTTGAAATGCCACCCTTTGTTGGCATCAGGCGTGAGGCGGGCAAGGGTGGCAGAATTCTCCCGAAGGCGTGGGCCAGCTCGCTTCTTTACCTGACGTGGAGACTTTGGTAGTTGCTTGGCCTCCTGAGGATCTCAACTCTCGTTATAAAATCCTCCTGCTGCTCCTTACGGGCTTCCCTCTTTTCTCAGCAGCCCCCTGATTTCACTGTCTCTGTCTTTACTTAATGTGCAACCCTCAGGTCCCAGGGAAGCTCAAGAAAGGGCTTCTAGCATACTCCAGGGTCTCATCAAGGACTTCTCAGTTTCAGGGGGCATTTGTGGTCAACATGGAACCCTAAGGTACTCTTAATTTCCGCCCTCTTTGACTGTAGCTACTTTGCCTTATTGATGTGCTTCAAAGATTAAAAAAAAAAAAAAATTTAAGCAAAGAGAAACATCGCCCTCTACAGGGCAAGTGAATCTCAGACTTTCATGGGCGAAAACTTACAAGCAAAGAACATCTTTTTAAAATGGAGTCTTCAGGAAGGAGATTCATAAAAGAGGGGATATATGTATATGTGGCTGAATCCCTCTGCTGCACAGCAGAGACTGGCACAGCTATACACGCTCAGTCGTGTCGACTCTGCGACCCCGCAGACTGTAGCCCACCAGGCTCCTCTGTCCATGGGATTCTCCAGGCAGAAATACTGGAGTGGGCTGCCACTTCTTTTCTCCAGGGGATCTTCACGACCCAGGGATCCAATCTGCATCTCTTGCTTGGCAGGCATATTCTTTATCACTGAGTCACCTGGGAAGCCCCTAAAACAACTATACTCCAATAAAAATTAAATAAAATAAGCAGTGAAATGCTGGGTGTTTGCCCAGTCTGATAAAATAATAGAACAGGATAAATGGAATGTTCACTCTTTTCTCCTGTGACATCGAGGTGAATGAATGCAGCCTGCAGGCAGTCTTGTTTCCACCGTTTCACTCAATCCTCAGGCAATCATGGACGGAATCAGAAGCGTCTGGAGGACGTGCCCAGGACCTCCCAGCCCACCAGTTTTAAAGGACAGTGACCCAGCCGAGGCCTGTGTGAATCCGGTCCTTCCCAGCATTTCCCTCTCTCTCCCAAGCAGATCAGTACATGGAGCCTGCCTGAGGCACAGCGTGAATGGGGCCGTGTTTCTGCAGTCCTCCTGCTAAAGTAGGCCATATAATTTGCAGTTGATAAAAATAGCCCTACAACAAGTCTCTCCACCCCTGCTGTCCTTTGAGCCATTGAGACAGCCCCTTTCACACTAATCTTACTGTGACACCAATCTGCGCTTCCCACACGCCATCAAGTCAAGGCCGCAGCACTCAACCTCGAGCCCCGAAGCCCCTCCATCCTAACACAACCCGGTCACGCCTGGCTTTGCTCCGCACGCCGCCCCCCACCCCCGCAGGCCAGTGGGGAGGTTCTATTCCTGAAGTGCATGGTTATGCCCTGTCCAGCTTTGAGCGGACGCCCTGTGCTGGCAGAAGTCGTCTCTTCTTTTTCCTCTTCCCCTCCGCTTCCTTTAAGAATGACCTCAAGTGCCCAGCGTCCATCCCCGAGATTCCCAGGGCCCTGGAGTCAGACTCCATTCACCCCAGCTCCGCCACTTCCTGGCTGGGTGTCCGTGGACAAGTCACTTAATGTCTCTGTGTTTCATCATCCTCAACTACAACACGAGTACTAACATGAACACTAGTACCTTCCTCTAAGAGGTGCGTGAGAATTAAACAAGTTACTATATGATACTTGAAACAGTGTCTGACATAGTAACTGCTCTCTAGATTTAACTGTGACCAAAAGTTTCACCATCTTCAAAAGATGTTTCACCATCCTTATCAGCATCTCTTCCTGATCAAACTTTCTTTAGATCTAGTATCTCAGCCAAAGGTGTGCACCCAGTTGTGCCTGACTCTTTGCGACCCCATGAACTCTGGCCCACCAGGCTCCCCTGTCCATGGGATTCTCCAGGCAAGAATACTGGAGTGGGTTCCCATGCCCTCCCCCAGGGGATCTTCCTGACCCAGGGCTCAAACCTGAATCTCCTGCATTGCAGGCAGATTCTTTACCACTGGGAAGCCCCTCAGTAAAAGAGGTAAAAGCCAAAGTCCCACCTACAATGGTCTGTAAGTCCAATACAATCAGCCCCTAATTACCTCCTTGACCTCCAACGCTACGCATGTTTCCCCACGCCCACTCAGCTCACCTGTGCCGCTTCCCCGTCACTTCAGATACGGTCTCACCTCAGGGTCTGCGCACACTCTGCTCTCTGCACCCCGAAACTTCTCCCCCGAATATCTCATGGCTGGTCATCTCACCTCCTCAGGTCTTTGCCCAAATCCTGTCTTTTTAGAGGCCTGCCCACCCACTCCAGAGAGAATCACCGCCTCCTCTGTCCCCCCACCTGGCTGTTTGTCCTGAGGGTCTCCCCACCTTCTCATATAACAGTGTCCTGCCTTGTAAAGCTCCCTGCTGCCTCCTCCACTCTAACAGGAGACCCACGGGGCAGGGATGTTTCTTCTTTCCTGTTTGCAGCAGATCCCCAACACAAGGAGCAGACACTGATGGGAGGCAGGAGCCCAGTCAGTGTGGCGCGAGCAGGACTTCCCTGGAGGCCCAGTGGTTACGAATCACCCTGCCAGCGCAGGGGACCGGGCTAACCCCTGGTTGGGAAGGTTCCATCCGCCAAGAGGCAGCTAAGCCCTGCACGACTCTGGACGCCTGCACGCCTGGAGCCCGGGCTTCGCAGCAAGAAAAGCCACCGCGATGAGCAGCCTGAGCGCTGCAGCCAGAGGAAGCCCACTCCCAGCAACAGACCCAGCACAGCCCAAATAAAACCCAAAGACCGTTTCAAAGCTCGGAGTGAATAAGTCAGGAGAGCTGAGGCTCAGTCTGGGCCATGTGAGTTCTTCCGAAGGCACCGTGGTGCCTGCATGGCCCCTCTGATGCTAACTGAGCCTAAACATGAATCCCAGTAGCCAACGTTGCTGGGCACCACCATCACCCATCCTTTGGCTGTCTCTGCTTAGGCACATCACAACTTACTGATTACCTGCCCAGGATCATATGGCTCCTATTAAGACAGTTCTAGGTAGAGAAGGTGAGCAGGCAAACATGTGTTTGCTTCATGATAACATGAACAGAGTCAGAAGCTGGAGAGAAGGCAAGAGACCAGACAGGGACAAGTCAGGGGGCAAGCCAGCTGGCCAGAAGCACCGGGAGTCGGCACCTCTAGTGTGGGTTTGGCTTGATTCAGTCACTTCTTTGCTGTCAAAAACTCAGGGATCCGATCTGTTTTTTTTATATTGGGGCTTCTCTGGTCGCTCAGATGGTAAAGATGCCTGCCATGCAGGAGACCCAGATTCCGTCTCTGGGTCGGGAAGATCCCCTGGAGGATGGCATGGCAACCCACTCCAGTATTCCTGCCTGGCGAATCCCATGGACAGAGGATCCTGGCGGGCTACAGTCCTATGGGGTCGCAAAGAGTCGGACACGACTGAGAGACTAATATTTTGCACGATCCAAGTCGTATGAGTGAACATCATTAACCAGGAGGCCCACACTGAAGATGGAAATCGAAATGGTAATTTAGAATTCAGGGTTTCCGAGGAGTGCGGAGACTTCCAAGGGCGTCAGGCAATCAGCGTCTCCAGCTCCATCTCCAAAGAGCTCCTTCAATGGGCGCTGCAGTACTCATGAGAGACTCAGGGTGGTGCTGCTGCTCCGCCCAAGAGAGCCTGGCCTCCTGCCGCAGGAGGAGGCTTGTTAACTCAGCCTACAAGACTGCCCTCAGCATACAGGAAGCATACAGTTGCTCCTGTACACAAGCTTGCCATCACCACCAGCACACAAAAAATTACTTTTTGGATGTATCCTTTCTTAGGTGTTCCATGTCTTTAGTAGGATTTGGAGGTTCCAAGCAGATAACCAAGGCTTCCCTGGTGGCTCAGTGGTAAAGAATCTGCCTGCTAAGCAGGAAACACAGATTCAATCCCTGGGTCAGCAAGATTCTAAGGGAATGGCAACCCACTCCAGTATTTTTGCCTGGAGAATCTCATAGGTTCTCCAGGTGGGCTAGTCCATGGGGCTGCAAAGAGTCACCTGGAGTCGGTCATGACTTAGGGACTGAGTTTAGTTCAGTCACTCAGTCATGTCCGACTCTTTGCGACCCCATGGACTGCAGCATGCCAGGCTTCCCTGTCCATCACCAACTCCCGGAGTTTACTCAAACTCAGGTCCATCGAGTCGGTGATGCCATCCAAACATCTCATCCTCTGTCACACCGTTCTCCTGCCTTCAATCTTTCCCAGCATCAGGGTCTTTTCAAATGAGTCAGTTCTTTGCATCAGGTGGCCAAAATATTGGGAGTTTCAGCTTCAGCATCAGTCCTTCCAATGAATAGTCAGGACTGATCTTCTTTAGGATGGACTGGTTAGATCTCCTTGCTGTCCAAGGGACTCTCAAGAGTCTTCTCCAACACCATAGTTCAAAAGCATCAATTCTTCAGCACTCAACTTTCTTTATAGTCCAACTCTCACATCCATACATGACTACTGGAAAAACCGTAGCTTTGACTAGACAGACCTTTGTCAGCAAAGTAATGTCTGCTTTTTAATATGCTGTCTAGATTGGTCATAGCTTTTCTTCCAAGGAGCAAGTGTCTTAATTTCATGGCTGCATTCACCATTTGCAGTGATTTTTGAGCCCCCCAAAATAAAGTCTCTTACTGTCTCCATTGTTTCCCCATCTAGACTTTGGGACTAGACAATGACAGTAAAACAGATAACCACTCAAGCAGTCCCATTAACCCACCAGAGCACAGGACACCCCTCGGCTAGTAGGAGAGGAGGGGGCCCTGCTGATTGGAGGTTGGCCGACCGTTGGGTCGTGTTTCTGCCTGCAGCAGCAGAGAGGCCATCTGCCCACCGTTCTGGTGTTCTTTCTTGTTCTTTCTTTCCCAGTCTTCGGGGCTGTCTTTTGAAGAAGTAACTGGAGCCTGAGGGCCCAACAGGCTTGCCTGCCTGATCCTGCACCCAGGGCGTGACTCACTCCGACCCCAGGACGTCAGCTGCCCGCAGTTCTAGCCGAACAGACTCTGTCTGTGCCTGGCAGGCAAGGCCCTCAGTTAATCCTGCTGGTGGTCAAGACCATACCCTGTCATTAGCCCATGTACTTGACCGCAGAGCTCAAAACATTTTAACAGCATGGGCTTGTTTAATCCTTGTAATCTTTGGTAAGTCTGCGGTGACCTTACTTTTCAAATTTCTGCTTTGTGTACGGGGAAACAACCAGTTGTGTTGAGAGACCCTGCAGAGGTCATCCAAGGATGCAGAATTAGAGTCCTGGACCCTTGACCTTCAATCAGGGGTGCTGACTTCTCTAAATCTCTGCCACAAATCCCTCTTTATCCACCAGCCCTCAGCTCCCAATCATCTTTTCCTTGTGGATATAGTGCTCATTTTGTTCTCTGTTGTGGCTCTTGTTGGTCAGTGCTGTTGCATCTGACTCTTTGTGACCTCATGGACTATGCAGCCTGCCAGGCTCCTCTGTCCTCCACTGTCTCCCAGAGTTTGCTCAAATTCATGTCCACTGAGTTGGTGATGCCGTCCAACCATCTCATCCTCTGCCCTTCTTTCTACTTTGCCTTCAGTTTTTCCCAGCATCAGGGTCTTTTCCAGCTGTTTGCATCTGGTGGCCAAAGTATTAGAGTTTCAGCTTCAGCATCAGTCCTTCCAATGAATATTCAAGGTTGATCTCCTTTAGGATTGACTGGTGGGATCTCCTTGCAGTTCAAGGGACTCTCAAGAGTCTTCTCCAGTTTCCTAGTTCAAAGGCATCAATTTTTCAGTGCTCAGCTTTCTTTATGATCCAACTCTCACATCCATACATGACTACTGGAAAAACCATAGCTTTGACTAGACTTCCTCCCACAGTACTCTCTGTTGACAACGCCATGATCATGTTCCTTGGAATCTCCCTTTGGAAATGATGCATAAAATCATAATCTCTTTGGAGCCTAGGGTTGGGTGTGCAGGTGATGACCTCCACTCCTCGTCCACCTTGCTACACTGGAGAATTCCCAAGTTCACACAATTAGTCTTCTTAGAGACAGTGGGATTTCTGCCGTCTCCAATGGCACACTGATGGCTGATGAAAACCAGGCCCCATGGCAGTTTCCCCAGCCTTAGATTATGGAGCAGAGTGCAGCTTAATTGCCCTTCTCTCCTCCTTCTGAATCAGCCCTGGATATTCACTGATGGACTGATGCTGAAGCTAAAGTTTCAGTACTTTGGCCACCTGATGCAAAGAGCCAACTCATCGGAAAAGACCCTGATGCTGGGAGAGGTTGAAGGCAGGAGGAGAAGGGGGCGACAGAGAATGAAGTGGTTGGATGGCATCACCAACTCAATGGCATGAGTTTGAGCAAACTCAGGGAGATGGTGAAGGACAGGGAAGCCTGGTGTGCTGCAGTCCATGGGGTCACAAAGAGTTGGACAGAAGTGAGTGACTGAACTGAACTGAACTGATGTCTTATAGAAACAGTCAACAAGCCTCCTTCCAATGGGCCCATCCCACCCTACCAAATCACCAGATGTCTCTGCCCAAGGCCCCTGGACCCCACCAGCTGTCCCACTGCTGGCGTCAGTGAGGACTTCCTATTCCCAGCCCGTTGGAAGCGAACCCGTCAGTCCCTTGAAGGTTTGATCACCAGGATAGTTCTACAAACCCCTTGGTTCTTCACCTGTCTCCAAACCAAAATCGTAATAACCCCGAGGCAGTAATTCTCTTTTTTCTACAATGAGAAAAATCTCAACTTGCTCCAGGAACATATTTTTCATCCCTTTTATTTGTTCAGAAGAGCAGGTGGCTCTGCCCCCAAGTTGAAGTTCCTCCACCACCCCTGGTAGCCTTTCATAGCCAGAGGAGCTAAGAAAAAAACATGGACTTAGTTTGAAGTCTTTGGGGAACAGAAACCTTACAGGAATGAGCCTACATGCCATTTTTGTTGAACGTAACTGCTTGGGTTAGTTTTCCAGTGCTGTGGAAGGGTCCTGGATCATCTCAGAAAAATGCATTGACTTAGAAGGAATTAACATGCTGGGCTAGGGTGATGGTTCCATCGTGCCATGCTGGGCGAGTCTCTCTAGCTCCTTCCTGAGCTTTGGGACCAGCAACGAGCCTTGTCTTCATGTTGTGGCTCCTGCGGACATTGGTCTGAGGATAACCACCTTAGTTCTTCCTTTAACAATTACACGTGCCAAGCCTAGGAGAGCGAGGGACCTGAGAGAGTCAGCCCCTTTTCTGTGGATCAGATACATTCTTTAAAGAACCAACCAATCCCCCAGACTCACAATCACACACACACACAAACGCACACACACGCACACGGCCATATTGCTTACAGGGCTAGTGCCTTCCCCATCTAGAGACATTCGGGATAGCTGCCTGAGCCTGACGGCCCACAGTAACCAGATCAGCTCCCTCAGGATGGCATTGGTGGCAGGCAGTGCCGTTCCCTTATGCATTTAGGTCAAGCCTTGCAAAGGGTGCGTTCTTGTTTTTACAACTATTTTTAAGCTGTGGTTATGTATCGCCATCCAAACACACCAGGCACTGGCCAGATTCTTTACTGTCCGAGCCACCTGTCCACCTATAGAGAAGGGAAGGGAAGGGGTTTTAACTGAACTGAATTTGACTTCAATCTTGAAACAGGCTAGTGATTTTTGTTTTCGAGAATGTAAGGTGGCCACATCTTCTGAGCTGTAAGTGTACCTTAGAAACCATCACACAGGACTTCCCTGGTGGTGTAGTGGATAAGCATCTACCTGCCCATGCAGCGGACACAGGTTCGATCCCTGGTCCGGGAAGATTCCACACGCCTCTGAGTAACTAAGCCCGTGCACCACAGGTACTCAGCTTGTGCTCTAGAGCCTGAGACTCACAACAGGTGAGACCACTGCAGTGAGAGGACCATGCACCGCAGTGGAGAGTAGCCCTGGCTCGTTGCAACCAGAGAAAACCCGCACGCAGCTACAGTTATTTATATAAACAAATAAATAAAGACTCACCCGTTCAGTCAGCTCAACTGGCAAACATTTATTGGTTATCAACTGTGGGCCAACAGCTAGGTGCAGAACTGAGACTCAAGGACACCCATCAAAGACGCTGGTGCTGCTGAGGGAGAAGCAGACATTGTTCAATGTTCTCTGAGTCCTGTTAGAAGTCACAAGTTCCTAGCTTCGTGGTTAAAGAATACAGCTTCTAGGATCAGAGGGTCTTAGCCAAGACCCAGCTCCACTCTCTGCTAGCTGTGTCAACAAGAGCAGACTATTTAATCTCTTTCGGTTTTGGTTTCCTGACCCACAAGGTAGACGTCATCCTGGCCCCAGACTCTAACTTGCTGCAGGATTAAATCAGACAGTGCACACAAACCACTCTGAGCGACACCCCACAGAGAGCTAGCTCTCCACCGAAAGCAGCTCTGACCTCCGTCTTCTCCCCTTCCCACCCCAGGATGTAAAACAGCCAGCTACTTTCCCAGCTGCTGCTCCATGTCCAGTCTCCAGCACGAAGCCATTTCCTGATGCAAGACCTATAAGAGAACCAGATCCCTTCCTTCTCTGCCAGCCTCCACGGTCAGCATCAGATCAGATCAGATCAGATCAGTTGCTCAGTCGTGTCCGACTCTTTGCGACCCCATGAATCGCAGCACACCAGGCCTCCCTGTCCATCACCAACTCCCGGAGTTTACGCAAACTCATGTCCATTGAGTCGGTGATGCCATCCAGCCATCTCATCCTCTGTCGTCCCCTTCTCCTCTTGCCCCCAATCCCTCCCAGCATCAGAGTCTTTTCCATTGAGTCAACTCTTCGAATGAGGTGGCCAAAGTACTGGAGTTTCAGCTTTAGCATCATTCCTTCCAAAGAAATCCCAGGGCTGATCTCCTTCAGAATGGACTGGGTGGATCTCCTTGCAGTCCAAGGGACTCTCAAGACTCTTCTCCAACACCGCACTTCAAAAGCATCAATTCTTCGGTGCTCAGCCTTCTTCACAGTCCAACTCTCACATCCATACATGACCACAGGAAAAACCATAGCCTTGACTAGACGAACCTTTGTTGGCAAAGTAATGTCTCTGCTTTTGAATATGCTATTTAGGTGGGTCATACGGTCAGCATGACATTGACCAAAAGACAAAAACCAAAGGACTAGGGGCTTCCCAGGTGGCGCTAGTGGTAAGCACCTGCCTGCCGAGGCAGGAGACATAAGAGACTTGGGTACGATCCCTGGGTTCGGGAAGATCCCCTGCAGAAGGGCATGGCAACCTGCTCCAGTGCTCTTGCCTGGAGAATCCCATGGACAGAGGAGCCTGGTGGGCTACAGCCTATGGGGTTGCAAGGAGTTGGACACGACTGAAGCGACTTAGCACGCACACATACAAAGGAGTAACGCAAGGGTGAGATCGAGGTCTGATCCACCCCAGGTGCCTTTAGAAGGCCAGTGTCCATTCACACCTCTTTGTATCTTGTGCTTTCCTGTCCCGGGGGAGAGCTGAGCCTCCGGGAGGGGCTGAGGGCTCTGGACAGCATGGTGTCCTTGAGCCATCAGCCACCCACAGCCCTTCTCCAAGGACATTGCACAGACATCCCGGGAGTCCCCATCTCTGAAGTTCAAGGGCAGATTCTCAGTTATTCCAGGGATGCACTGAGCAAGCTTTACTTTCACCGGAGCTGGATAGTCATACCATATGCCTGGTGCTTTCCCAGTGAGGAAAGAGTGAACTGCTTTCTTTTAGGCAAAAGCAAAGAAAACTCTGTAACTCTCTCTTTAGGGTGTGCTGCCTAGCACATCGCCTGGAGAAGCGTAGCTACTTCTGCCACCAGCAGCAAAGCCTGCACAGGTCTCGTGCCAGGATTCCCAAGTTCATTGTTCATCTTCCTGCTTCACCCTCAAGACACCAGTGCTGTCAGACAGTTAATTAGAACATGCTCCAGTGCAGAAGCGATCCTGGTTCAGTTGCTTAACCATACTCTGTACTCAAATGCCCTTAAAGAGAAGCAAAAAGATTTGAAAATAAAATCAAGCCAATAGGACGTTTCCAAGATGGTGAAGGGTCCAGGATCAGAGCGTCACAGCTGATTGGTAAAGTTTTCTTAAAGAGAAGCCTCCATAATTGTTCATCATCGGTCAGGTTTTGCTGCGTTCTAGGCACACAGCACCTTATGTCCTATGCTCAGCACCTTACTTAGGTTTTTCTCAGCACATCCTCTCACACTCTTTGCAGAAGGTGCAGTTACCTCCCCTGCTTAAACCTGAAAAAACACCAACGCTTAAGTGAGGTTTAGCAATTTACACAAGGGCATGCAGTAAGTTTTTGGACCCTCCTCATTTCTAAAAAACAGCAACAACAAAAACTGTATCATCTGGATAAAGTCAAGTTTTAGAAACCTCAAAAAGAAAGAAAAAATATAATCTCAACATTTCTCAGATTGCCTCCGCAGTAGAAGGGCTGGTTGAATGAATCTGATCTCAATGCCTTTAGCTGTTTCTGGTTGAACCATCTTCTTCTAGACCAACTGTTTCTGAAAGCTGGATTGACGTAATCAACCAATTCTGAACGTCAACACGAGGTTTACGTGGTTTTACGGCTGTTCCTCTTCCTGCCTCCCAGGCTGGCGCGATCGTCTACTATTTGCCCTGCAGTGACTCGAGAGCAATCCCCAGCTCTCCCTCGCAACTCGAATGGAAGATTGGACTTCCCTGGGCCAACACGAGAGGCAACCTGAGTTCCCCGTCGTAACGCGAGAGGAAGACCAGGAGGTCTGAAGAGCAGAACAGAAAAGCTCAGCCATCTTCCCTTCCTCCTAAATGGATGTAAGAAACCATCGTGGTGTGATCTCGTTTTCTCGTTTGAGTGTAGATATAGCTCCTTCTCAGTAACCAGAGCCCTCGAGGTCCTGCTGATTCCAAAACAGAGTCACAGCATCATCACAGGTTACGTTCACACAGGCTTCCCATCAAGCTAAACCCTCTACACTCACCTTCCTCTGCTGGCCATCACGCACTGGGCTTGAGAGTTAAGTCTCCCCAGGAGTGTGTACTGCGTGGGCAAGTGAAAATGGTAAGGAGAACCAGGCTTCCCAGGAGGTGCAGTGGTGAAGAATCTGTCTGCAATGCAGGAGACACAAGAGACATGGGTTTGATCCCTGTGTCAGGAAGATCCCCCGGAGGAGGAAACGGCAACCCACTCCAGTATTCTCGCCTGGAAAGCCCGTGGACAGAGGAACTTAAGGACCCTAAGAACATAACACACACTCTTTCTCTTTCTTAGGTGATGAAGGTTTGGGACCCTCTCTGCCACACAGGCCTGCAAACCTGCTGAAGAAGTCTTACATCTCACTGGGTCGCCCCCTCTCCTTCTGGTCTCCTGTCCAATGTCCACCTGCTTCATCAGTGAGCCCAGCTGCACCAAGACCCCACAGTGTGGGTCTTATTTGTACAACCACAGGTACCACCAGGCCAGACACCATGACTGAGACCCCTTAGGGCTCTAGGGCCATGCTGACAGACCACACAGAGGAGATGGCAAAGGGCAGATTTGGCCTCCAGCCAGCTCCTTGATTGTGCTGACCACTGCTGACCTTAAAGTCCATCCTAAAGGAAATCAACCCAGAATATTCATTGGAAGAGATGATGCTGAAGCTCCAATACTCTGACCACCTGATGTGAAGAGCCCACTCATTGGAAAGGACCCTGATGCTGGGAAAGATTGAGGGCAAGAGGAGAAGGGGACAACAGAGGATGAGATGGTTGGATGGCATCACTGACTCAATAGACATGAGTTTGAGCAAACTCCAGGAGACAGTGAAGGACAGAGGAGCCTGGCAGGCAGCAGTCCATGGGGTCGCAAAGAGTGGACACAACTGAGCAACAACCTCCCTCTTGAACCTGCCACCCATCTCCCACCCCATCTCACCCTCCGTGGTCTCGGGGACGGGGTAGGGAGATTCAATCTCACGTTCCGCACCCCCATCCCCCACACTTCCAGAAGAGACCCTGATCTTCCAGCCCTTGTCCACCGGGATCCATCCCCACCTTAGGGTGTCAAGCCCTGAGGCATCTGTTGCCCGTAAGGCGTTGACTTCTCTGCTTTGCCTCTATAAACCACCTAGCTCTGTACTTCCCTTGGGAGGACTCAGAACAGAGTTACTCAATTCATTTTTCTGTAAGGATTAATGCTTTTGTGGAACTGGGGTTGAAAAAGCTCCCACATAGGAGACTGGACTCTTTTTTCTTTCTTAACAAGCATAGCTTGTTTTAAGCAACCCAGACTGGAAATTTTTCACTGTAGATCCAGAAAACTAAGACAATGGCGTTTTTGTTGCTTTCTTTGTAAAACTATTAAAATCTCGGTTAGATATATCCCTAGATTCTGTTTAATGTTTTTGATGTCAGCAAAAAAAGCACCATTTTAAAAAAGTTTATTATCTAATTGTCTTTTTGTACTACATTGGAGGGCTTCCCAGGTGGCTCAATGGTAAAGAATTCTCCTGCAACGCAGAAGATGCAGGTTCGATTCCTGGGTTGGGAAGATCCCCTGGAGGAGGAAATGGCAACCCACTTCAGTATTCTTGCCTGGAGAATCCCAGGGACAGAGAAGCCTGGCAGTCAGTGGGGTCATAAAGAGTCTGACAGGACTGAGTGATTAAACAACAATAACATTACATGGGAATCCAGCTGATTTCCCAAACTGACCTCGTATCCAACAAACTTGCTTTTTCTTTTCTTCCTGAAGGATGTTTTCCCTGGATGCAGAATTTATAGCTCGTTTATTTCAGCACATGAAAAATATTATGCCACTTCCTCCTGGCTTCCGTCGTTTCCAGTAAGAAGCCGTAGTTAAGGTGCTACGTCTCTCTTGCTGTTTTCAAGGGTTTGTTTGTTCGTTTTCTTTGTCTTCACGTTTCTGGAGGTTGGCTGTTCTGGGTCTTGGAGTTCCAGTCTCCTGGGTCTTGGCAAAGACTCTTTTGGTGTGAATTTCTTAGGATGGTGCACTGGATTTGGCTCCCAGGACAGAGTTTGGCAATTCCCACCTCGATCAGATGTTCTAATTTTACAAGAAAAACTAGAAATAATGGAGTGTTTTTTTTAAACTTTAAATCCCCTGGTTTTTCAAAACTCTCAACAAATTCTAATTTATTTACGCCAAAGTGCTGGATTTTAAAAAAAAAGAAAGAAAACAAAAAGGAAAACAATCTTCCCAGAGCCAGAGGCCTCAGGACCTATTCGTTAGCCCTTAAATGTGATTTAAAACAGTGAAGTACCCTCTTTGTTTCATTTAATGCTCTTCAAATACTTTAACTTTGATACAAGGACGAAGATTCATACTGTGTTTTAACTTACTTTTTGCCTGCCCTGACTTTCCCATTCTTTACATTCAACCCCTATGAGTCACTTTGTTTTCCCGTGTCTCTTTCTCAGCCCACGGTCGGGTTCAGCTTTGTGATTCTGTCGTGTTTTAGAAACGATGCTACTTAGTCCACTTACTGTTATTGACACACTAGATATGATTCATCTTAATTTGCTTCCTCTGTGATGAGTGTCTGGGCTTCAGAAGGCACAGGCGCAGCTACAGAACTACATTCCAGCAAAGATTTAGAAAAGCATGTGGTCGCCATGACTACGTTGATAGGATTTCATATGTCTAATCCTCCGTGGGATGTCTAACCTCTGATAACTCAGTGCTTAAAAGATCATCCTCACTTATTTACAGGGACAAAGATTCCCCTGAGAGAAAAACCTTTGAAGAAAAAGGAATTTCCGCTCCCCTTTCTGCCTCCCTTTGGCAGCACGCAGAGGAATGTAAAGCCAGCGAGGCCGGTGGGGTTTTCTCTTTCCCGCACACAGCGGGCGCCCCTCACTCCAGAGCCGCCGGCTGTCCAGCAGCTGGCCCTCATTCCAAGAAGTGGACGCTCAGGCATGTGACCCCGGGACTCACTCGGCTGCCCCCAGAAGCAACTGGAAAAATCTGCTCGCTCGGACTCTCTTGCAGTCTTGCAACAACTCAAGCTGCCAAAGATCAGAAAAGCATCATGAGAAAATGCCCTGCTTATTGCTTCTGCGTCCTAAACAGGGATGACGGACAAGGGAGGGACCCCTACCTGGGTCCGAGCCCCACGTCTGTATCATGGACCCAGTATCCATCCTGCCCCCCACACTTCCCAAGCCCCATGTTTAGACTGAGAGGGGCAGGACTAGAGGGCACGGCGGCCGCCAGGAAATTCTGAGAAGGAAAGGAACAGCAGAGCATCTCTCTGGCAGTCGGGTCACGGGATAATGGACTCTCCAGCTGAACTTCCAGGCAGCTGGGATGGAAGCTGCACGTCTCCTTGCATCGAAACTGAAGCGCCCAGAAGGATCAGATCACGCTGGTCCAGCCAACCTGGGCTGGCCAGGACCGAGGCTGCAATTTCTCAGCCTTGAGGGCCAGCTGTGTCCCAGACAGCACGGCCCAGGGAGGCAGCCAGTCCAGGGACTCGCGTCTCCAGTAGATTCCTTGTCAGCTTCCATTAGGCTTCACAGACAGGAAGCCAGGGATTCAAGTTTGAGTTTGCCAAAAGCCCTCCCCAGGACCCTAAGTGGTGGCGTTTGCTGAGCAGAGTAAGAGACTTGAAGTCAGGCTTAGATTTGAACGTGGTCTCTGCCACTGAGCATCCACGTGACCTTCAGTTATGCTCCTAAGAATGAGATGAGGGATTTCCCTGGCGATCCAGTGGCTTAGACTCTGTGCCGTCCACGCAGGGGCCCAGGTTTGATCCCTGGTCGGGAAACCAGACCCCACAGGCCACAGAGAAGATCCCACATGTGGGACCTCAGACCAGATGCAGCAAAACAATAAGAAGAAAAGGAGTAAGTCAAACAAAGGGAGAGAAGGAAATGAGACGTGCATGGAACACCTACTGCGTGCATGCTAAGTGCGTGTCCGACTCTTTGTGACCACCTGGACTGTAGCCCACCAGGCTCCTCTGTCCATGGGATTCTCCAGGCAAGAATATTGGAGTGGGTTGCCATTTCCTCCTCCAGAGAATCTTCCCCACCCAGGGATCGAACCCACGTTTCCTGCACTGGCCGGTGGATTCTTTACCAGTGAGGCACCTGGGATGCCCCTTAGTCCCCCTACTAGGGATCAAACCCAGGGTGCCTGGCACTGGAAAGGCAGAGTCCTCACCACTGGGCCACCAGGAAAATCCCTTATTATGGATGTTTTAATTCAAGTAATGCTTAGTAACAAATCCATGACATAAATACTTTTATTATCCCCATTGTATAGATGAGGAAACTGAGGCACAGTGAACCCATGTCTATAGCCAGTAAGTGACAGAGCCATTTTTTAACCCAAACTAACTCGCTCCAGAGAAACAACTGGCTTAGAAATAATGTTTTCAAAGCCCTAAAAAGTGGACATGTTTAATCACATTCAAGAACCCTTCCAGAACTAGACTGTTAGAAACAGACAAGGCAACCTGCCTGTTCGGATGGCTCGGATGGCTCTGCACATCTGTACACAGAATGAAGTCGGAACACCCCTGCGCTCTATCGAGAGCCATCAGGACTCTTCCCAGCTTCGTGGAGAACCTGCCGGCCATCTTCCTTCCCACACTGGACGACTCAGGACCCTGCACACGTGGAGCACCTCCCTCCCTTTGCAGCTCCGCCCCCATCTGTTTACTGCGGGGTGACCCGCTCCCACAGTTCACTGTCCCAGTTGTGCCTACCTTTCCAGATCCTGCTGAGATCTATCCAGCCGAAGCACTCTGTCCACGCTTTCTTTCCTCATCAAATGCATTTCCCTCTCCCCATCCAAGATGGATCTGTGGGGGATCTCCTGCTGGTCCAGCGGTTAAGACTCTGCCTCGCGATGCAGGGGACTTGGGTTCGATCCTTGGTCAGGGAACTAAGATCCCACAGAGCAACTAAGCCGGAGCAGCGCAACTATTGAGCCCCCCACGCCACAGCCAGAGAGTGTGCACTGCAGCGAAGATCCCACGGGCAGCAGCCAAGACCGCCGCAGCCGAAAAACAGACAAATGAATAAATGAAGATTTTTAAAACGTCTTTAAAAAAAAAAAAAAAACGGACCTGTGATTCTGTCACCGAGAGTGACGTGCATTGAGGGGCTTTCTGGTGCCGGTGAGAGAGGTGCCGGGCAGGGGCTGGGAGGCTGGCTGACACATGCACCCCACCCGCTTCCTCGCACTTCAGCTGAAATGAAGCCACCGCCTCTTATACGGGCCCTTGGAGGGCGGGCGGGGGGTGGGAGGCGGCACATGCATCAGAAAGGAAAACAAACGCTGAAAACGAAACGTTTCACACTCACAAATAACGCTAGAAAGATGGGGGGAGGGTTATAAAAATAACTCTCAATCCACTCAAACTTATTTTTTAAAAAATAAGTCATCCTCATTTGGTACTTTATTATTGGTAAGAAATTGCTGATGACACGTTTCAGGACTAATGGTGCCCACCGGAGGGTGGAAGGCTGGGGCAAGGCGGGAGAGGCTGCTCCTGGGTCTCCTTTGACTTGAAAGGCTCTGGAGGCCCGGACTGCATCTTAGTCACTTAAAGAGGCAGCTCCGAGCTCAGATCACAGCAGGAGCTCCTTACCGCGCCTGGCACTGACCTGACTGCCTTGATCTGGTGTGATTGAAGGTTTGGTCAGACCAGCTCCCAGAGTAGAATACTCTGGTAAATAAGCACTTCTGCACCCGCTCCGGGCACGACGTCTTGTGAGCAGACACTTGAATAACAGTTACGAGAGAAGACGCCCATCCCCAGCCTTCAAAGAGGGCGCCTGGGAGGCAAGACCCACAAATATGTAGTCAGCATAAACACGAAGAGAAAAGTACAGTCATCCCAGGAGTCTGCTGAGGGGAGAATGAATGGCCAAGGTGGAAGACATGAACCACAGGGTCCCCGGGCGAGCAGACGCTGGCTGCATGTCTGGTTCACCCGGGCATTAGTCGCCCGAGAAGAAAAGCCCAGGCAGCACTCTGCACCGGGTCTCCAAGCACGTTCTCTGTGGTGGGGAGAAGGGCGAGACCCACGGGGCCCTTCTCTGGACTTCTTTTCCCAGAGCGCATCTGGTGGGGGAGCTCTCAGGCTCCCCCTGGTGACCCTGCAAGAGTGACCTGCCTCCCTGGGCACCCAGATGAGGGTCAAACAGGACCAATGTGCAACATAAGGAGGATTCGAGCTTGCAGAGCTGGTGTGGGTGGTCCGAGAGAATCCAGCTTAACACCAACTCTCAGAATGTGCTGATGGGCGTAAAGCTCCCAGAATGGCGCCTGGAACACCCATAGCAGCTTCCACACCGTCTGCCTGGAGTAAGGGGCTTCCCAAGGGGCGCCGGTGGTAAAGGACCCACCTGCCAATGCAGGAGACGTAAGAGACACGGGTTCCATCCTTGGGTCGGGAAGATCCTCTGGAGGAGGAAACGGCAACCCACTCCAGTATCCTTGCCCGGAGAATCCCATGGACAGAGGAGCCTGGCGGGTCGCACAGAGTTGGACACGACTGAGTGACTTAGGATGCACGCACACACTGGAGTAAGAGGGCCAGTTGCAGTCCACACAGCGATTCTCTGGCCCCACCTTCACCCCCAGGGAACTCCGATCTCCTTCCAGGCCCTTCCAGAAAGGCCTGGGGGTCCCTGGGGGTGTCCCCCCGCACCCCTGCTTAGTACTCGCTCATGGGCCTCCAGCAAACAGACCCACCTCGTGGCGCCCCAGCCCCCCCAGAGCCTTTAACACCAGAGTCAGCGTGGTATCACTTGCCATATCAGGACTTGGCTGGATTGCAGTAGCTCCCCCCACGGGAGAGAGCCCTGGCACTTAGAGCCAAGCTTTCAGAGCAGCCTGACCTAGAATCCAAGCCAGGCAAAGCCACTTACTCACTCTGTGACGCTAGGCTGTTTGCCCTTTTTGAGTCAGGTGTTCTTTGTAAATAATAGTAGCTATTCAGAGCCCCAAAGATTTTTCTTTTACCAAACACACAATCTACTAAGTGCTTATCAAATACGAACCTATCTAGTCCTCCAAACAAGCCTATGACGTCGGTGCTATGATTACCCTCATCTTATAGAGGCCACCTCAGAGCAGAGGGGTCAAGTAAGAGGCTGAAGGTCACACCTGAGCTAGCAGAAGCAGGACGCGAACTCTGGCGTTCCAGCTGCGGAATCCTTGTTCTTAAGCACCATCCCACCCAAGTGTTAACAGTCAAACAACTATTTTTCATACTTCGGTTGAGATGAGAAATTTCAAACACACAAAAGTAATGAGGATCCCCTGTACTCAGCATTCAACCTAAGCAATCAACAACACTGCACTGTTTCAAAGTCACTGTTAATTTTCTTCTTGAATTGCAGTAATACATTTTTTTTCATTCTTTTTGATCGTGTTTAACTCAACAGTCACATTTCAGTAATTTCCTTTAGTTTCCTCCAACAATCATAAAATTAAGACACTGGGTTCTTATGTTTATAAAGTACATTTACAACACCATTATTGTATATCTCTGTGTATAGCTTACGGAGCATCTTTACTCGATTACTTCATTGGATTTTTCAGCAACCTCTGAAGACGGGCAGTGAGATTGCTAGGATTCCACTTTTAAAAATGGTCAGATGAAGCCCAGAGACCTTAAAGAAATTACTCGAGTTCACACAGTATGATTTTTTAAAGTTTTCAGTTGATTGGTTCCTGGAACATCAATATATAGTGGAAAAAAATAATGGCTCTGGAATTCAGCAGCATTCAATTAGTATAATATATGATGTAAAATCAAAATAGTAATGTGTAGACAATGTGTGTGATCAAATATAGATGGATGTGGTCCAGGTAGGGGGGTGTGTGTGTGTGTCTGTGTGTGTGGGTGTGTGTGTGTCATGACTAACCCACTGAACATACATTCCCTTTCCCGCTTCGAGATAGGATCACTCAGAAAAAAAGTCCCGATTACTCAGGTCACCTTCAATCCTTCCAAATCTTGTCAGCACCAGGATATTCACCAGAGTTCTGGCTGCTCCTATTTTCCCCCAAAATTGTTGGCTTCTCTGGTTCATGGGTGAGGTTGTCTCAGTGTTATCAATGACACGCTTCCGCTTTTAGGAAAATCCAAGGAAAACCTCCATGATTTTATTTGAACTCTGTTTCCTTTTGAGGGCCGTGTTGGAGATTTTATGATACACTTTTTATAAGAAGAATCATTTGGGTATTATCACTAAAAAAAAAAAAAGAATGTGCCACCAAAACTGCTCCCCCCACTGCCACAAAGCCTTTTCTCATTAAAATAAACACACCCGTGGCTCCATGTCTTCCTTCCGTATTTACCAATAAAGTTTGTTAAGAACATCGTGCATAATTCATTTCTAGTTCAAGTCTACTAGCCTTGTAGCTTCCCTGGTGGTTCAGATGGTAAGAATCTGCCGGAAATGCAGAAGACCCAGCTTCAACCCCTGGGTCAGCAAGATCCCCTGCAGAAGGAAATGGCAGCCCACTCCAGTCTTCTTGCCTGAGAAATCCCAAGAACAGAGGAGCCTGGCGGGCCAGAGTCACGGGGTCTCAAAAAGTCAGACACGACTGAGTCACACACACACACACACACAAGGTCTACGGAGGCCTAGTTTTGGAGCTAGCACACGGATGCTTCCACATTAGACTTAAACAGCGAAGGAAAGTTTGTCTTCTGTGACTGGAAAAATCATCTAAGCCATGCTTCTGTCTTCATATGTTTGCATTTAAAGTTTCCATGGTTTCCGTGGAAACCACACAGAGACTTTAAAAGAAGAAATTCAAGAAAAGCCGTTCCTTTCAGGCGTCCCATTACACGATGCAAGTCCCTGACTTCAGACCGTAAGGCGCAGCGCCTGGAGCAGGGTTGGAATGTGGTACATTTTGCTGAATAATAAATGAATGAATGGAATCATCTAAGCACCTGGTGAAGTGTGTGGAGTGTCACATCCTCAAGACATTTGTTAGGGACTCTTTTTCCACATGTGTGTGCAGTAATTTCAATTAGAGGTAACAGGTTTTTCAAATAGTAATACCTTGGGAACCTGTTTTAATGACTAAAGAGTAATAACATTGGATGAAATGATTGATCATCTAAGGTATTTGCTCAGTTGATAAGCTGTGTCCGACCCTTTGAAACCCCATGGACTGCAGCACACCAGGCTTCCCTGGCCATCACCAACTCCTGGAGCTTGCTCAAACTCACGTCCATCGAGTTGGTGATGCCATCCAACCATCTCATCCTCTGTCACCCCCTTCTCCTCCTGCCTTCAGTCTTTCCCAGCATCAGGGTCTTTTCCAATGAGTCAGCTCTTCACATCAGGTGGCCAGAGTATTGGAGCTTCAGCTTCAGCATCAGTCCCTCCAATGAATATTCAGGACTGATTTTCTTTAGGATGGACTGGTTTGATCTCCTCGCAGTCCAAGAGACTCTCAAGAGTCTTCTCCAGCACAATATAAAAGCATCAATTCTTTGGTGCTCAGCCTTTATACAAATAGGTATTTTTTAATAAAAGAAGAGATTTCCTGTTTTACTTTAAGTCTCTCTCTCATTCCTGCTTTTATCTTTTTTAAAACAGAAGATGAAGGTAACCTCAGCTTTTCCCCATCCACAAAACTGTGACTGGAGCAGGGGATATATTTTGCTTCCTGCTCATCCCTCAGTCCAAGTAAAATCCTGGTTCTCAATAAATGTTTATTCCATAAAAGGATTGTTTCACTGCTTGAGCCTCCCCATATCAGAGAGAAACATCCTGATTTTGCTCCTCTCTGAAACGCTTCGGTTTTTGACGGGAGGTTTTCTTCCCTCTCTAAGGCTCTCTGATTCTGACTCCACGGGTAACCAGCATCGGCAACATAGCGTCAAAATAGGTTGAACCCTGTGCAGTTTACAACATTTGATTGGCTCACAAAAGCAGTCTTTTCAGAAAGATTAAAAGTCAATAGAATTATGACATAAAATTTCTTGAAGTGTGATTTTAACATCTGTCTGCTACAAACTGATCAAGTGATCAAAAAATAACAATGATGTTGGATATTGGAACAGCGTGATTAAGACACTGTATGAAATTCACACATTCAGAAATTTATTTCAACTCTGGATTCTTATCAAGACTTTGAGAAATATTTCTAAAAATTGAGCACTCACTAGGCCTTAAAGGATATCTCAACAGGTGCCAAAGAACTGGTAAAACATATACACTATATTCTCTGACCATAATATGATAAAATAAGGATTCAATTTTAAAAACTAGTCAAAGTACTCTTGTATATTTAGAAATTTAAAATGGTACCACATCTTGTGTGTATGGGCCAAAGAGGAAATCATGCTAGAAATTAGAAATAATGCCAGGCTCAGCCTGGACGGGAGGGGAGTTTGGGGGAGAAAGTATGCATGTGTATGCGTGGCTGAGTCCCTACACTGTCCACCAGAAACTGCCACAACACTGTTCATCAACTGTACCCCAGCAGAAAATAAAAAGCTTAAATTAAAAAAAGAAATAGTGTCAAGTTGCTTTGTCATGGCCTGATTTTTCCCATTTTATTCAGGACGGTTTACCATCTGATATCACTACTAATGGAGACGGCGATGGCACCCCACTCCAGTACTCTTGCCTGGAAAATCCCATGGACGGAGGAGCCTGGTGGGCTGCAGTCCATGGGGTCGCCAAGAGTCGGACACCACTGAGTGACTTCCCTTTCACTTTTCACTTTCATGCATTGGAGAAGGAAATGGCAACCCACTTCAGTGTTCTTGCCTGGGGAATCCCAGGGATAGGGGAGCCTGGTGGGAGGCCGTCTATGGGGTCGCACAGAGTTGGACCCGACTGAAGCGACTTAGCAGCAGCAGCAGCAGTCACTAGTAAAGCCAACAGAGCAGCCCTCAGGAACAGAAAAAAAGCCTGGTTTTTAGTGGGGAAAACTATAAAGTCTTAATGAAATGGCTTATTTTTAATAGCTTATTCATTTCACTCATTTGTCCATAGATTCTGTATCTAGATTTTTATTCAGATGATAAAGAATCCGCCTGCAACGCAGGAGACCCAGGTTTGATCGCTGGGTCGGGAAGATCCCCTGAAGAAGGAAACGGCAACCCACTCTCGTATTCTTGCCTGGAGAATTTCACGGACAGAGGAGCCCAACGGACTACAGTCCATGGAGGTTGCAGAGAGTCAGACAGAACCGGGCATCTGATGCTAACGCTTCCTACACTTGACTCGCCGGGGCTCAAGTAAGAACAGACGCTTCCAGCACATGGAAAAGTCAGTCCATTCCTGTGTGGCTCCAAGGCTGCCTCCATCCAAGGCCCTTCTGGAAGAACCTGCAAACTATGAACAGCAGAGGGACACCCCTGGGAATATGAGAGACGAACAGATGGCATTTCAAGACACCAGCACGCTCCATGTACAACAGGGTTCCCGACGGCAGCATCACGTCTGGATGAACCTGCTAGGCAGTCCTATTGAAACAGGCATCTCCACTACAAGTGGATGGGCTTCCCAGGTGGCTCAGTGGGAAAGAACCCACCTGCCAATGCAGGCGACTCAGGTTCAACCCCTGGTCTGGGAGGAGCCCCTGGAGAAGGGAATGGCAACCCACTGCAGTGTTCTTGACTGGAGGATCCTGTGGACAGAGGAGCCAGGCAGGCAATAGTCCGTGGGGTCACAAAGAGCTGTGTGTGACCTGAGCAGATCTGATCATGTCTCTTTTCAGATCCAAGTCAACAAAAACACAGGAATAAGGCATCGTTCAGAATAGCCAATGCGTCCCAGTCACAGCTACACACACCAGAGCAGGGAACGAATTTTTCTTCGTGCTCATCCCTCAGTCCAAGTAAAACACTTCCCCACCGTCACGTGCTTGAGCGCACAAATGAGGGAAAAGCCGTGCCGAGGTCAGCAGAGCTAAAATCTCTTCTTCAGGACTCCAGTTCCAAACGGCTTAGGAACTCCATTGGCAACATCACAATGTCAACATTCCAAGGAAGTCCAGAGCCCCCCGAATCAAGGGCTAGGATGCCAGAGAAAGGATGGAACGCGATCCCCGTGAATCCTGGGATTCGGTGTAAGGGCAAAGGCTAAGAAGCCGGAAGTGAAGAGAGAAATTCCGTCCATACTACTGAATGTGAACACCATCCGAAGAATGTCCCGTTTCAGTAACTGGAAGGCCTACCAGGTCAGCAGAAGCTTGATGCCATATGACGACATCAGGTAATTATCCGTCCCTTTCTTCGTTTATGTCCCTGGAGACCCGCTCTGGGTGTTGGTAGCAGAGCTGTCCTTAAGCAAAGTGTTTTAAAAAGCTCACAGATGCAACAGCAGTCCTTTCAGTTCAGTTCAGTCGCTCAGTCACATCTGACTCTTTGCAACCCCATGGACTGCAGCACGCCAGGCCTCCCTGTCCATCACCAACTCCCGGAGTTTACTCAAACTCATGTCCATAGAGTTGGTGACCCCATCCAACCATCTCATCCTCTGTCGTCCCCTTCTCCTCCTGCCCTCAGTGTTTCCCAGCATCAGGGTCTTTTCAAATGAATCAGCTCTTCACATCAGGTGGCCAAAGTATTGGAGTTTCAGCTTCAGCATCAGTCCTTTCAATGAACATTCAGGACTGATTTCCTTTAGGATGGACTGCTTGGATCTCCTTGTAGTCCAAGGGACTCTCAAGAGTCTTCTCCAACACCACAGTTCAAAAGCATCAATTCTTCGGCGCTCAGCCTTCTTCACAGTCCAACTCTCACATCCATACATGACCACTGGAAAAACCATAGTCTTGACTAGACGAACCTTTGTTGACAAAGTAATGTCTCTGCTTTTAATATACTGCCTAGGTTGGTCATAATTTTTCTTCCAAGGAGTAAGCGTCTTTTAATTTCATGGCTGCAGTCACCATTTGCAGTGATTTTGGAGCCCCAAAAAATAAAGTCAGCCACTGTTTCCCCTGTTTCCCCATCTATTTCCCATGAAGTGATGGGACCAGATGCCATGATCTTCGTTTTCTGAATGTTGAGCTTTAAGCCAACTTTTTCACTCTCCTCTTTCACCTTCACCAAGACACTCTTTAGTTCTTCTACACTTTCTGCCATAAGGGTGGTGTCCTTTAACAACATAAAAAATAAGAAAATCGTTTTTGTTTTTTTTTTTTTTTTGAAAGTGGATGTCTTTGAAGTACGGTAGAGGGGATGTGGACATTTTTCTTTCCATATCAATTTCGTTTAAAGTTATTAGAGTAAAATCAACTAAGTAAAAGTCGTTGCAGTAGGTGAAATGCATTCAGCACCACTAATCTGACTCAACGTGGCTCCAAGGCCACAAGTGAAAAGTGAAAGTGAAGTCGCTCAGTCGTGTCCGACTCTTTGCAACCCCGCAGACAAGGCTCCTCTGCCCATGGGATTCTCCAGGCAAGAACACTGGGGTGAGTTGCCATTTCCTCATCCGGGGATCTTCCCGACCCAGGGATCAAACCTGGGTCTCCCACATTGCAGGCAGACACTTTACCCTCTGAGCCACCAGGGAAGCCCCAAGGGTCCCTCGTAAAGAATCCCTCTTGTAAGAAAGGCTTGGAGAGGGCTTCGGAGTTTACCCAGAGCACAGCGGAGTGGAGAAAACGAAGTCGTTCGCCACCAGTGTCTTGCTCTGGAGTTCCCGGTCCTCCTGATGGCCAAGAAAAATCAAAACTGCCCGTGAAGGGGAACTTACTCTGTTCTTGTTTGAAGCATTTCACCTTGAGATGAACTCAGCTTCCCTCGGGGGAATGAAGAGTCAGCTTGAAGGCTTTTCTCCCTCGAGGGGTCACCCCTCCCGCCCCTTCCCAACGCGGAGCAGAGGCAGGGCGGGTGCACAGCCGGCCGGGTACTCGGCCGCGGGCGGCTCGCTCAGCGCCTGGGCGGGGCTCGCTCAGGTGCAGCTGCCCTCTCTGCCCCTGTGGCACCCTGCTGGCCTCCGCCGAAGCCCGAGGACCCCGCAGCCCTCAGATCACCCGGTCCCTCTGCAGGGCGGGCCCCTGACCACAGGGCTGGGCCAGGATCGAGCGCTCAGCACCCCGACGACCTCTCGGCAGGGCCAGAAGGGTCCCAGCATCCAGCCTTCTACCTCCTGCAACCCTGGCAGACACAGGGGGCCCGGGGTGGACCACCCTGTGCAGACTCTCCCGAGTCTTAATCCCCATAATCCCACCCGGTTTGGCTAAACCAGGTGGAGTCGGGGAGGAGGCAGCTGGGGGACCTAGCGGGGGTTAGCATCCTAGCTCTTGCCTCCCAGACACGCCCCTGCGTGGGGGGTGGTCTCCACTTCCTCTTCCTATGGGGTGGGCACTTCCCCAAAGCCATTTCCTCCAGGTGCTCTGCACTATGGCTTTTTTAAAACTTATTTTTTCATTGGAATATAATTGCTTTACAATCCTGCATTAGTTTTTACTGTACGACAGTGTGAATCAGCCATAAGTATACGCATATCCCCTCCGTCTTGACCCTCCCTAATCTCCTCCAGCTCTGTATATGTTAAAGGAAACTCTTAGGCATTTAGAAAACCCTTTCTCTTGTCACAAAGCCTGGTTTCTACCTAGCTGTGGATTCCTTGCCAACGGGAGATGAGGACTTTAAAATGACTTCACTCTCTCCGCTTTCTGCTTCAATAACCCTAATTGTCTCCAGTTCAGTAGAAGCTACATCAGCTGATGACTTACTGGATATAGGATAAATCAAAGCGGCTTTACCAAGTTATGGGAGCCACACAGGGAGCAGGAGGAAACAACACATAGCTGCGGCTGGCAATCGTGTAAGCATCACCACCTGGAGATTCGAGGCCCGACAGCCCGAAGGCAGGCTTACCAAACCCAGACACACAAAGTGTGGAAAGAGAGCAGGTAACCTTCAGTTCAGCTTCCCAGGTGGGTCAGTGCTAAAGAACTCACCTGTCAATGCAGGGGACACAGCAGATGCAATAAACGGGGGTTTGATCCCCGGGTCAGGAAGATCCCCTGGAAGAGGGCACAGCAACCCACTCCAGTCTCCTTGCCTGGAGAACCCCATGGACAGAGGAGCCTAGCGGGCTATGGCCCATAGGGTTGCAAAGAGTCAGATGTGACTGAAGCGACTTCACGCACGCGTGCAGCCTTCAGCTGAGATCTCAGGAGGCTTGAGACAGCCTCCCAGGGAGGAGCCAGCCCAAGGAACAAGTACTGCCATCACCTTCCTCCCTTTTTTCATCCCCCACTGAGCATCCCATCCCTAAACCAAAGGACACCAGAGGCAAGGGCTCCCCTGATAGAATCCAACCGGCAGCTCCACGATGGGGAAGGATGGACAGTGGACAGGCTGGACGAGAACCAGTCTAAAAGCTTTTCCTGAAACAGCATGGGGAAGGGATCAAGTACAAGTGGATGAAGGAGAAAATCTTATCGGTATTTTTCAGAGATATGATCTCCCTATAACATATGCCTGTCATATCCATAATTCTGTTTCTACCAGTGTCTAAATGTCTGCTTCACCCATCCAAGTATGGATTTCAACCAGATGCCCACTGATCTGTGAAGTGTTCTGGTAAGGATAACCGTAGCTGGGCCCAAGGTCTTCCCGCGTGCCAAGCACTGCGGGAAAACTTATTATTTCCTCCTCAAAAGAAACTTCAGGGGTAAGACTTACTATTAGCATCTCCATTTTACAGATGGGGAAACCAAAACTAAAAGAATTAGAAAACTCGTCCAAGGTCCTACCAGCTGGTCCACAGTCCATATGAGATAAAAGGCCAAGCTCTCCAAGATGGGTGGGCTTCCCAGGTGGCTCAGCAGTTAAGAATCCGCCTATAATGTGGGAGGTAGGATTCTCTCCCTGGGTCGGGAAGATCCCCTGGAGAAGGAAATGGCAACCCATGGTAGTGTTGTTGCCTGGAGAATCCCATGGACAGAGGAGCCTGGTGGGCTGAAGTCCATGGGGTCGCGAAGAGTTGGACATGACTGAGCAGCTAAACAAGAACAACAGCTCCAAGACAGGCAGGGAACCAGGCAGGACACACGGACCTTGACGTCAGCGTCTGGATCACAGCGCGGGTCGCCAGCTGCAGCGGGGGGCCCTGGGCCACCAGACGGTTTTTCAAGAGAAGCTTGTAATCCACGTTGCATAGGAAAGTTCCCATTTTTTGTGCAGTTTACAGTTTTTGTTCAAACTGATTTAAAGTATACAATCAGGAGGTCCAGTCTGCAAACTTCTGCTCGACTGTAACAGAGAAAACCCATCCAAGACCCCCGCACCTCCCCCCCAACACACACACAACTGCAATGCTTGTCAACAGTCTTTCAAGAGCTGCAAACCAGGAACGTTTGCTTCCTGTCCAATAGGCAACCATTGCGTTTGTAAGTTTGATAATAAAAATGTGATAGACGGTTTGTGGTGACCAGTATAAACTGTCTCATGCTAAGAACGTCACGTGTCACTTCCTTTTGTCTTCACAACTACTCTGCAGTATACATATATCTCATTATTCACGTCTCCCAGACAGAAACAGAGTTCAACAATATTTTCAGAAATACTGTATGATATCACTTATACGTGGACTCTAAAAAGTACAACAAACTAGCAAATATAACAAAAAAGAAGCAGGCTCGCAGATGTAGAGAACAAGCCAGTGGTGACCAGCTGGTAGAGGTGGGGAGAGGCGAGAGGGAGTGGGGACTAAAGGGTAGAAACTGTTAGATAGAAAATAAGCTACAAGGAAAAAGTAATAAAAGAAGATACAAGGACATACTGTACAACAAGGGGAACATAGCCAATATTTTTCAAAACTATAAATGGAGGATATCCCTTAAAATTGTGAATTACTGCATAGTACATGGTGTCGGAGAAGACTCTTGAGAGTCCCTTGGACTGCCAGGAGATCCAACCAGTCCATCCTAAAGGAGATCAGTCCTGGGTGTTCATTGGAAGGACTGATGCTGAAGCTGAAACTTCGATACTGCGACCATCTCATGCGATGAGTTGACTCATTGGAAAAGACTCTGATGCTGGGAGGGATTGGGGGCAGGAGGAGAAGGGAACGACAGAGGATGAGATGGCTGGATGGCATCACCGACTTGATGGACATGAGTTTGGGTAAACTCCAGGAGTTGGTGATGGACAGGGAGGCCTGGCGTGCTGCGATTCATGGGGTCGCAAAGAGTCGGACACGACTGAGCGACTGAACTGAACTGAACTGAACGCCTGTAATTTGCCCAATATTGTACAGCACTTATGGGGCTTCCCAGGTGGCTCAGTGGTAAAGAATCTGCCTGCCAATGCAGGAGACGTGAATTCGATCCATGGGTCAGGAAGATCCCCTGGAGAATGAAATGTTACTCTTACACTTAAAAAAAAATGCTTATCATAGCCCTCAAGTCCTAAACTAGATGACCGTAGAGCTAAGGACTTGACTGAAGCTCTCTGACTCCCAAAATTAAGCTTTTTCTACCAAAAGTAGAAGACTTTCCCCTGCAAGGCTCTAAGATTCTAGGCACACACACCAGAAATCCGCTGGGACAAGTTTTTCTTCCAAGTGGGTCACCAGTGATAACCGCAAGTGAATGCATTTTGCAGTGCAGGCTGCTCACCAATCATTCAAACATCACACTCCCTAAGAGCACCATGGACACCTTTAGAACCAAACAGAAAGGGAGATAAGCAAAGCAGAGTACGGAACAGCCTGTTCTCGGACGCCAGCAAGCTAGTGGAAAAACAAACAGACTCTGCTGAAAATTAATAGGAAGGCAGAGACCTACCGAAGAAATGTTGTAAGAGGAGCCTCTGTACTTTTTTGGCTTTTTCAATCCCTGATGTACAAAGAAAATGTCAATTTTAAAGAGTAGCTTTAAAAAATGGGTTCCACTTGCTGGAACTGAAAGGATAACATTAAATAAGTAGCTTGGATCATCCCTACTGGGCTTCCCTGTGGCTCAGATGGTAAAGAATCTGCCTGCAATACAGGAGACACTGGTTCAATCCCTGCGTTGGGAAGAGCCCCTGGAGGACGAAATAGCATCCCACTCCAGTACTCTTGCCTGGGAAATCCCATGGACAGAGGAGCCTGGTGGGCTGCAGTCCATGGGGTTGCAAAAAGTCAGACACAATTGAGAGCCTAGTTTCTCTCTGAATGGCTTGTTCTTAACCAATTTGTTCTGGGGGGTCACACTGCCTCACGCAGGATCTTAGCTCCCCAACCAGGGATGGAACCTGAGCCGTCCGCAGTGGAAATGCAGAGTCCTAACCACGGGACCGCCAGAGAAGGGCTTGAATGTCTCACTCTTATCATTCAGGCCTCAGATCCAAATTCCCTTGCCCAAAGAGGTAGACCAGTCAATTCAGAAGGTTGTTGCTGTTCAGTCACTCGGTTGTGTCTCTTTGCGAGCCCGTGGACGGCAGCATGCCAGGCCTCCCTGTCCCTCACCATCTCTTGGAGTTTGGCCAAGTTCGTGTCCGTTGAGTCGGTGATGCCCTCTTTTCCTTTTGCCTCCAGTTCCCCAGCAATTCAGAAGGTGGCCCTCACAATGACTGTCTCTCTCCCTGGTTAGTTTCCCTTCCAGCACTTTTCACAAAGGACAGCTTCTCTCTTTAGATATTCACGCACTGACACTCTGTCCCCACTCCACCCTAACACCCAACACAGCATCTGCAGCCCCACAGGGAACAGCAACAAGTGCTGGATAAACAGAGCCCCAGGCCCCGTCCTGCGGCGCCGACAAAGCACACACCAGGCTCACAGCGAAGGGAGCCGGGTCACCGCCTCGAGTGTGAAAGCAAACAGCCAGCTCCACTTACAAAAACAGGCTTTCAGCTAAGATCACAGGAGATAGTTCCTAACTGATTATGCTGAGCTGGGGAGTGAGATGCAAAGATAATAAACACAGTTAATTGAAAACAGATGCAGAGCAGCCCGTCCCCCATGGGTGACTTGACGGAGGGCCCTCAGACTACTCTTCTCGCCAACATGTTATGAGGATAATTTTATATGCCAGAATATGTTCTCATGAGGGGACATCTCTGCCCCCTGAGCAGTCACTCGATGGTCAATCCATCTTGACAAGGAGTCCTGAGGGTCCGTGCTCATTTGCATTTCTGCCCGGGTCTGGTAACTGGTACCGCCCAGCTCTGACTTCATAAATAAGAATCCGTAACAGAGGGACACAGTCTAAGATCCTTGAATAGGGCACCAGAGACACTATAATAGTATCTTTATTGAGTGTTGATTTCCTTCTTGTGCCAAAACGCGCCTCTGGCTGATCGGTTCAAATGATACAACTTGCTAGCAAAGGTGGAGGTTTCTGGTGATCAGACACAGAGCAGATGTCCCCTGAGTGCAAGAATGTTGTTTTTCTAAACAACTGCCCCGCGACTCACAACTGCAGCACACAAACTGCTGAAGCTGCGTCTTTGCAGAGGAGCAGCCGAGAAGCCCAAGTGCACAGAGGCTTCAGAAGCCAAGTTCAAACTCATCAAAGAAAAGCCACGTGCTTTTTTAAGGTGTGGAGAAAATGCCAGGTGCCCGTCCAACCTCAGGGAGGACAGTTCGATGCCTGGTGTTAACCAGGGCTCCCAGAGGGACACGGTGGTGTCTACACCTTAACATTCTCTTCTAATGATCACGTCCAGGACGCTGGGTTTCATGTGCAACTTCTCTGGCTTTCAGGGAAGAAATTGAGCTCGCCAGAGATCTTGCCACGTAGTGCTTCTTCAGATGAGCCAACCACAAAATGCAAACGCAAATCACGTCCTCTTTTCTGAGCCTCTAGTGTAGGTGGACACTCTTGATGAATCTCAGATGCAGCCTTCATTGGTACAAGCAGCACCCTGACTCTCTGCTCCTGACCGACTCTGGGTGTCACTGTGGATCTGAGGTGTATTAATCATGCCTCCAACTCTCTCTTCACATAGTTCATATTTTTGATCTACTGTCTTTTATTCTCCTCAACCTTTACCCTATATTTTGTCCTCTACCCATCCATCCATCCATCCATCCATCCACCCAGGCATCCACCCATCCGTCCATCTGTCCAGCCACCCGTTCACCCACCCATTCACCCACTCACCCACCCATCCATCCCTTAACCCAACCGTCTATCCATCCATCCACTCCTCCATCCACCGCTCACCCACCCATCCCTCCATCCGTCCACCCACCCAGGCATCCACCCATTGACCCACCCATCTACCCATCCGTCCATCCGCCCATATGAACTTAGCGTCTGTCTCTTGCCAGATACAGTGCTTCGTGCTGGGGGTGCGCTGGTGAACAAGGTGGAGTCTAAGCCCTTGTGGAACAGAGTACCTGACAGTGGAGACAGGCACGAGGATGGACCGTGTATTGCACTTGCGGTCATCACTAGAATGGAGATGCTTGAGAGGGGCTGGGGACCAGAGGGAGGGCAGGTGTACACGGATGGGAGGGAGGCGGGCGGTGTCAGGGACCACTCCATGGAGGACTGGCAAGGAGGAGGCCCCAAGAGGATGGGAGCACGAATGAGGAGAGGGGGAAAGTGTGACATTCCAGGCAGAGTGAGAAACACAGCTCGAGGCACAGAAACCTGGGCCTGGATGCCCAGCACTGGGGTGGGAAGGGGCGGGGAGGAAATGGGCAGGGCTGTCAGGAAGCTCCTGGTGGGTCTTGCCAAGAGGGATGACTTGGAGGTTTGAGGGTGACCCGAGAATTGTGTTTGATATTCCCCCAAAATAACCTTCTTTTCAACTGGTCTGCCTGCAGTGCAGGAGATACAAGAGACATGGGTTGGATCCCTGGATCAGAAAGATCCACTAGAGAAGGAAATGGCACTCCAGTGTCCTTGCCTGGGAAATCCCATGGACAGAGGAGCCTGGTGGGTACAGTCCATGGGGTCGCAAAGAGTCAGACACGACTGAATAACTAAATAACAGCAAATATTAAGCTTACCCCATAAAAATGAAATACTAGCTCATAAGAACTATTTTCTTTCATTCATATACATGGATGTGTAATGATATGTGTGTGTACACACACACACATACACGCACGCACACACCTGCTCTCCGATCGCCCTGCTACTTGGGCACTGGACATGTCTACTCATCTCTCCCTCTACTATGCTGCTAAGTCCCTTCAGTCGTGTCCGACTCTGTGCGACCCCATAGACGGCAGCCCACCAGGCCTCCCCGTCCCTGGGATTCCCAGGCAAGAACACTGGAGTGGGTTGCCATTTCCTTCTTCAATGCATGAAAGTGAAAAGTGAAAGTAAAGTCGCTCAGTCGTGTCCAACCCTCAGCGACCCCATGGACCGCAGCCTTCCAGGCTCCTCCATCCACGGGATTTTCCAGGCAAGAGCACTGGAGTGGGTGCCGTCGCCTTCTCCGCCCTCTACTATATGCAAGGATAAGGGACTGCATCCATCCATTTTCTCTCCAGTTTACATCCTTTTTCCTGAAGTTAGGCTCTCTGTTCAGTGCCTTCCACTTAAGCCCACAGGCCAGGCCCCATGTTCAGGGGCAGTTGACGCCCTCAGAGCATCGGCGCTGATGGGGGTTTTGTGTTTAGAGCGCCCAGTGAGAGGAGGAAGAAGAAGGAAGCCCTGTCTGAAGAGCAGCCCCGGGCCCTCGGTCAGAGGCTGCTGAAGGGAGAAGGGGCCCAGGTCACGGGCAACAAGACCAGGGATGCCAGCGACGACAAGGCTGCGGAGGACAGAGCTTCTCCTGGCAAGAGAGAGTCCCGGAAGGACGCCAGGGGTAAGGCCAGCCGTCCTGGGGAACCTGCGGGCTATTTTCCATTTCAGGAACTGGGGCCCGGGGGCGAGGGTGGAGCTGATGGGATGGGACCCAGGGAATGGAGGCGGGTGAATTCAGGTTATAAAGTTCAAGTCTGCAGAGCTACAGTGCTCAGGACTTAGCGTCCAACCCCCAAGGCTCTCACTTCTGCGTTTAGGTCAAACCCAGGGTTGGGAAAAAGGGGACCAGTCCCAGGGACACCGATGGCCAGGCAGGGCAGGGAGCTCAGCAGCCACAGATTGCAGGTGCCTCGCCCTCAGGGAGAGAGTCTGCTTCTGGCCAAGGACACACGAGCCCTTCCCCAACATGCTGCCTTCATGTCTGGGAACTGGGCTCTTCCCCCAAAGCAGGGACCGAGCCAGGCACACCTCATTCAGGCAGGAAGAGGGCGGCTGCCAACGAGGCATCTCTTCAAGAATGGGGGGCAGACGCATCCCTGGTGGCCCAGCAGAGAAACACGCAGTTTGCAAGGCAGGGGACTCAGGTTCCACTCGCCACGGGGCCGCCAAGCCCACCCACCACGGAGAAGATGCCCCAGGACGCAACGGAGACCAGACACAGCCAAACTTTTAAAAACAGAAGAATGGAGACGTGTCACCTAGTGCCAGCGGCAGACGCCAGAGCGGGGCCGCGGTCGGAAGCGGGAGCTCAGAAGAGAGAGGAAGACAGGGAGGCAAGTCATCTCCGCATTTCCATCTCCTGCTGTAGGCAAAGAAGCCACACCCTCCGCAGAGGTGTCCACGTGATACTTCTGCTCAGCGTGCCTCCTGGGTGCAGGAGAGAAAAGCGGGGGGTGTTTTTAAGGTGAAAAGTTATCTTCAAGCCTCACTAACTGGATGGCACAATCGTTTTTGATCATTAACTCAGAGCTGTCACTTATACTGAGTCCCAAACACAGTGACAAATTCCAGTTGCCAGACCCAGGGTTACATAAGTCCTCCTGACTGCCTCCTGTTCCTGCCGTCACACAGAATCAGGAAGGGCTCTTAGTGATGCAGACCCGGCTCACGTCTTGCAAATCGCTTTCTAGTCCCTGAAAGTCTTCTTGGTTTCAGTCACGTGGAAGCCAGTGAAAACTGTGAAGATGTGAACCAGATAAAACTGAGCTTGGAAAGCTTTTGCAAGCTTTGCCAAGTCTGGTCCTGCTCCCCAGCACTGAAACTAGTCCTTAAGAAGCTGTGTGAGGGGACTTCCCTGTGGCCCAGTGGCTAAGGCTCCATGCTCCCCATGCAGGGGGCCTGGGTTCAATCCCTGGTCAGGGAACTAAGATCCCGCATGCCACACCTATGACCTGGAGCCACCAAATAAATAAATAAAAACAAACATTAAGAAAAGGGAGATTTGTGGGAAAGGGAAAGACGAGAAATACAGCAAAAGTAGGAGAGAGGAGACAACTTATCTTAGGATAACAACTCCAACTTCGAAGCAAAACAAGTGCAAACTCTTCGTTGCCAACGGAATTCAGGATGAGTGTCAACTTCAAAGGCACAGGAGACAAACATCTGGCTCCTCCTGCCTCCCAGCTCAGACGCCCTCTGAGGGTCTACACAGGAGCCCACAGTGTCCCAGACCCCTGCACGCAGCCGAGTTGATCCTCCCCGGGCTTCCAACCTTCTCATTCACCTTCCTCTCCAGCTCTGCTTCGAGATCAAAGCCTTGGGGTCGTGCACCAGCCATGTGCACAGTCAGCTGCGTGACAGGGACTCTAGGGAGCCTGTAGGGCTCAAAAGTGGGTTCATTCTGTCGTTCACTGTGTGGTGAGCACCCACTCTGCTCCAGACACTGTTTCAGGTGCTGGAAACACGTCAGTGCATGAAAACCAGAGGAGACCGTCCACAACACAAACGCAGAGACCATTCAGATGAGAGACGAGGGTAGCACGGACCTGAGTGGAAACAGTATCAGGTCCCCCAGAGGAGACCGTCCACAGCACAAACGCAGAGACCATTCAGATGAGAGACGAGGGTAGCACGGACCTGAGTGGAAACAGTATCAGGTCCCCCAGAGGAGACCGTCCACAGCACAAATGCAGAGACCATTCAGATGAGAGACGAGGGTAGCACGGACCTGAGTGGAAACAGTATCAGGTCCCCCTCTGAAACACGTGGTGCTCTGGGAAGGAGTTCAAATGGAAGCCCACACAGGTTGGGCTTCCCGGGCGGCTCAGATGTTAAAGAATCTGCCTGCAGTGCAGGAGACCTGGGTTCGATTCCTGAGTCAGGAAGATCCTCTGGAGAAGGGAAGGGCAACCCACTCCAGTATTCTTGCCTGGAAAATCCCATGGACAGAGGAGCCTGGCGGGCTGCAGTCCATTAGGTCATGAAGAGTTGGACATGACTGAATGACTATCCTTTCACTTTCACACATGTTAAATATTATTGTATGTGCCTAGATGCTCTGTTGATAGACTGACAATATATGCATGATTAATGACATAAAATATATAATTCATACCTTAACATTAAAAAAGGCTTCCCAGGTGGTTCAGTGGTAAAGAATCCACCTGCCAATACAGGAGATGCGGGAAACATGAGTTCAGTCCCTGGGTCAGGAAGATCCCTGGAGGAGAAAATGGCAACCTATCCCAGTATTCCTGCTGGGAAAATCTCATGGAGAGAGGAGCCTGGGGGCTACAGTCCATGGATCACAAAGAGTTGGACACGACTGATCAACTGAGCATATCATTAAAGTAACACACTAATGCAGAGAATGCACTTATGGACCATATTCTATTCTCCAACTCATGTCCAGCCTCTCAGAGCAGTGTGGGCAGAGGAAGAATTTGAACGCCACTTTCATCTACATATGCTCCCATCTGGACCGAATCAGTGACCCCCAAGAAGGTCAGGGCTTGGTCCCCAAGGGGTCGGTGGAAGCTTTGGAAGCCGTTGTGGGAGCCTGCAGTTCAGACCATGCGAGCCGGGCTGTGTCTTACTTTCCTCCCACTTGAAAGTGATTAGGACTTTCTTCCATTTGGGGTTTTTTACCCACTTCTGTCCCTGGAAGGCTCCGGAAATTACACAGCAAGTTTTCCAACAGATGCTCCTACAGCGGCTGGCCGTCCCTCACAGCTGCCCGGCTGCCCTCCCCACATGTCGCAAGCCTGACGTGGCACAGCTGAAGGGAGACTCGAGCCCACGGCCCTGCCGCCTGCGGAATGCCCAGCTCCAAAGCCAGGTTGTCTCTCACGGCCTGGGGAGGTGCCTCTACACCGCCAGGGGTTCCGCCAGGCAAGAGATCCCAGCAGGAGGTACCAGACATGTAAGATGTCAGGGCAGAGTGGTGGGGAGGGGGAGACGGAGAAATGTTCCAGAAGAAACAGCCTTGCTTGGAAAAGTGCGGTTTCAGCAGCGATTTTTGGAACCTCAGTGCAGAGAATGCCGGGAGCGGCTACATTTGGGGAGCGGCTGCATTTGGGGAACCGGCACTCCCCAGCCCCGGAGTCACGTGCAGCATGAAATCTGAACCACAGCCCTTGCGTTCAACCGCCTCTGCTCGGGGGTATCTGAGATCTGGAAGACTGCAGATCAAAGGAGCGCTTGCTCCCGAGTGTCAGGGTCAGGGGAACACAACACTCAGGCCAGCAATGCACAATCCAGCCAACGTGCTTGAGACTAGATGGCTAAGCAGAGCGTGGCTCGGTTTTCTTGAAGAGCAGATGGTTGAACTAGAAAGGAGAGCAGAGAGCAAAGGCTCAGAGAGGGTGAAGGTCCACCCCTCACACGTGGCTTTGTTCACCTCATCCTACATCCTGGTGCCCTGGTTCTTCTTGGGCAAAACGGAGCTCACTGTGCTCAGCTTGCAAAGTCACTTCAGTCGTGCCCAATTCTTTGCGACCCTATGGACCATAGCCCTCTAGGCTCCTCTGTCCATGGGCTCCTCCAGGCAAGAATAGTGGAGTGGGTTTCCATTCCCTTCTCCAAGGGATCTTCCCCACCCAGGGACCAAACTCGGGTCTCCTGCACTGCAGGCAGATTCTTTACTATCTGAGCCACCAGGATGGGACCATACGTAAACAAGATTGGCGTTCAAATTCTCCCTCTGCCCACACTGCTCTAAGAGGCTGGAGACAAGCTGGAGAGCAGAACATGGTCCATAAATACATTCTCTGCAGTGCTGTTGCTTTTTTGAAACCAAACCTCACCCAAACCTGCCTCCCTGCAGCTTCCTTTGTTGGTTCTAGTTCTGTCCACAGGGTCTGGTCAGACGAGCTTGACCCCTCTTTTTCATGGCAGCCTTCAGATATGTGAGAGTGACTGCATGTCCCCCGCCAGATTCATTCATCTTCCCTAACCATTCCCACTCCTTTCAGTCATCCCCCAAAAACAAAGAGTGTTTTAGGGTTTCCACACCATCATCACCACTCTCCTCTGAAGGAGCCACAGTGGGTTCAGGTGCCCTTGAGCTGAATTCAAGGGTTCACCTGTAATGAGACCAGGGAGAAAAAACTGGGTCCATTCCCTTCTTGTTCCAGATTCTTTGTCTACTGATGTAGGCGGAGGCCTTGCAGATAGGTTCTCAGTCACTCAGTCATGTCTAACTCTTTGCAACCCCATGAACTGTAGCCTGCCAGGCTCCTCTGTCCATGGGACTTTCCAGGCAAGAATCCTGGAGTGGGTAGCCATTTCCTTCTTCAATCCACTCACACAGTTCAGTTCAGTCCAGTGCCTCAGTCATGTCTGACTCTTTGTGACCCCATGGACGGCAGCAGGCCAGGCCTCCCTGTCCATCACCAACTCCCAAAGCTTGCTCAAACTCATGACTATCGAGTCAGTGATGCCATCCAACCATCTCATCTTCTGTCATCCCCTTTTCTTCCCACCTTCAATCTTTCCCAGCATCAGGGTCTTTTCAAATGAGTCAGTTCTTCACATCAGGTGGCCAGAGTATTGGAGCTTCAGCTTTAGCATCAGTCATTCCACTGAATATTCAGGACCGATTTCCTTTAGGATGGACTGGTTGGATCTCTTTGCAGTCCAAGGGACTCTCAAGAGTCTTCTCCAACACCACCATTCAAAAGCATCAATTCTTTGGTGCTCAACTTTCTTTATGGTCTAACTCTCACATCCATACATGATTACTGGAAAAACCATAGCTTTGACAATATGGACCTTTGTCAGCAAAGTAATGTCTCTGCTTTTTAATATGCTGTATAGGTTGGTCATAGCTTTTCTTCCAAGGAGTAAGCGTCTTTTAATCTCGTGGCTGCAGTCACCATCTGCAGTGATTTTGGAGCCTAAGAAAATAGTCTCTCACTGTCTCTACTGTTTCCCCATCTATTTGCGATGAATGATGGGACCAGATGCCATGATCTTAGTCTCCTGAATTAGCAGGCAGCAAATTTGTCCTGCCACCTATTTTCCTAAAGCTTGCAAACTAGGAAGTGTTTTCCTGTTTTTAACTGGTTGATGAAGAAATCAAAAGAGGACTATTTGGTGACAAAGAAGAATGACCTGAAAGTCAAAATGTAGTGCCCATGAATAAAGTTTTATTGGGACACAGTCGGCCCCACCCACTCATCTGCATATTTGCACACTGTCTGTGGCTACTCTGGTGCTATGATAGACGAGGTGGCCAACAAAGGCTTAAATGTTTATTATCAGGCCATCAACAGAGAAAGTTCTCCAATCTCCACACTCAAGTCAAAGAATAATCCTGCACAAAGGCAGAAAAGTGAGAGGCTTACTTAAGTCATCCTTTAATAAACCAAATGAAATGACCATGTCAGAGCCCCTAAGAACCTTCTCTACTCAGTTAAACCCCCAGAGCAAGAATCAACTCAACCTGTGTGGCCTCAACTCACAAAAAGTGAACGTGGCCTGAGACACATTCACAAAGCTGGTCACATTCCAGAAAAGCAAATCGGAACATCGTCACCAGGCTTCTGTGGATCTCCTAACAATGCTTTCATTCTGGGCCCTGGGGTGAGGGTCTGCTTCTTTCTCAGCCGCACGAGCCTCCTCCTGGTTATGCTGGGGTCAAACACGGACAGATCAGCCCTGGTCGCGGCCGGAAGGAAGGGGTGCAGTGCCAGGGTCCTCCGCGGTGCCCTTTCTTTCCTCACCCCCCAGGAACAGACTGGAAGCTGCCGGTCCCCCTGGGACCTGTTTATCCACCTTTGGTCTCGAGTCTGAGCTCCGTGAAAGCCCTGGGACGAAGCTGGGAACTGACTCCTCCGACAGCGAACAGGTTCCGGATACACGACGTGAGTCTCCCGAGGGTCCCTGTCCCCCTTAGTCCTTTGCAGACTGAACAGTGAGAACAGGCCCCGTCCAGGGGTGAGCTGAGAGAGTGCTGAGGCCCGTGCAAACCAGAGGGGCAGGAGCGGGTGGTGTCTCCCTCCCCCACGTCCCTGTCCAGCCCTGACACCTGGTGAGGCCAGGGCAGGGGAGAAAGGGAACCCCGAGTGCAGGTCCTAATGCACCCAGCATGACCCTCATCGCGGATCCCTACAGAGAAAAGAAAAGTCCTCAAAACCGGGCAGTCTCCTGATGGTCCTAATGGTTTCTTCCATGTCAGGCCTGGTCTGTTCCTCCCCCCGCCGAAGCAAACTTATGGTTACCAAAGGGGAGATAAACTGGGAGCCGGGATGGGCGTTCACACTACTACACAGGATAGATGACCAAGGACCTTCTGCGCAGCACAGGGAACTCTGCCCAAGAGTCTATGATAAACTATGAGGGGAAAGACTCTGAAACATAAAAAGATGCATGTTTATGTATAACTGAGGGCTTCCCCAGTAGCTCAGATGGTAAAGAATCTGCCTGCAATGCGGGAGACCCGGGTTCGATCCCTGGGTCGGGAAGATCCCCTGGGTCGGGAAGATCCCTTGGAGGAAAAAATGGCAACCGACTTCAGTATTCTTGCCTGGAAAATCAGAGGAGCCTGGTGGGCTACAGTCTGTGGGGTTGAAAAGAGTCGAACACGACCGAGCTACTAACACTTACGTATAACTGAATCACTTTGCCGTACACCTGAATCTAAGACATCGTAAATCAACTACACCCCAAATAAAATTTTTAAATAATAATAATCTGCCACAGAGGTGGGTGGTGAGTGAAGGTCCCATAGAGAGGGGCGGGGTCATCACTAGAGCTCGCGCCCTGACCCTCCAGCCACTGACCCACTGACCCAGCGACACATAGGGGGTTAGGTTTCGTGTGGGGGAGGGTGGGGGCTTGCCCCTTCGATCTGCATCCCGGGGATACAGAAAATGAAGAGAGGTACCCGGAAGCCCAACTCACGCATGAGAGGCCTGAACGAGAGCTGCCCCTTCTAAAAAGCCCCCTGCCTGGTCTCGCCGTGATCCCGTGGTGCTCGGGAACCTTTGTTTCTGGGATTCCTCACACAGGTGCATGCGGCCCACCTGCCCCAGCAGGGCCCCTTCCAGAACTTCATGGACATGAAGGCGGAGAAGAGGCTGGCCGGCCGCAAGGAGCGTCGCAGCCGCTTTGGAGACATCAACCCTCACAAGCGCTATCAGTTTGGACAGGTTTTCTGCCCTTTCCAGGCCCTCGCCACCACGGTGAGCAAGCTTTTCTTCTGCACAGGGTTGTAACGTCTTTTAGTGAGAACTGGGAAAAAGCCCAGGGCTTCCTTTCTTTGGAGGGATTCATTAGTCAGTTCCGGCCACAAAACAAATTACCCTAAAGCTCAGTGCTTACGGCGGCAAGCATCTTTGTTTCTCCCTCGCTAGCTTACAGAGAAATATATTCATTCCACTTTTGCTCACCACAAGTCCACAGGGTAGGAAGAGTAAGAATTGAGAATAGTCCCAACTGTCACAAGAGACTAAATCCAGTCTACCCACAGGTCTGCACAGATTCAGGGAAAGAGCTGAAGGCAGGTGGCCACAGTTGTGTTCAGAAGCACAGCCATTTCCAGAAGAGGAAGAGGTCTGGGGAGAGGGGGATCTTTTGTGATAAAGGATGATGGTTCCTTCTTCCTCACCTGTCACCTTCAGGACCCAGGTCAATTCAAGTCGGACTGTTCCGGGAGGCAGGTCCTTGGAACTCTTACTGTTACGTCTGTGTGGTACTTCCTAGAGCTGCAGTCTTACCATTTGAGTATGCATACGAATCACTTGGGGGACGTCCCTGGTGGCTCAGAAGTAAAGAATCCACCTGCCAGTCCAGGACACACAGAGACGTGGGTTCAGTCCCTGGGTCGGGAAGACTCCCTGGAGAAGATCATGGCAACCCACTCCTTTATTTTTGCCTGGATAATCCCATGGATAGAGGAGCCTGGCAGGCTATAGTCCATGGGGTTGCAAAGAGTCAGACTTGACTTAGGGACAAAAACAAAGAATGAATCACTTGGGAAGTTTGAGGAGCATGCAGATGCCCCAGGCTTGCAGTCATTGCCATAAAGGGGTCCTGGGTGTCTTGGGTGGGACCTCAGAATTTCCCTTTTTGATGAGTTCTCTATGCCCCATATTTATATGTCATCACTCAGCAGGACTTCCCATCCGGGCTCACTCCATCAGTGCCCCTAGGGCTGAGGCCAGTATGCTGGCCGCCTGTAACCCACTCTCAGCTCCATCGTGTACACTGGAATCCGGGTCAGAAACTTCTACCCATCGGTAGTTCCCAGACCTCCCTGAACATCACAGTCACCCGGACAATCACGCTCCTCCCCATCTTCCCTCCCCTAGAGCAGAGATCAGAAGCTCCGGGGGTGAGTCCCCGGGCAGCAGCAGGCTGTAAAGCCCCGCTGGTAGAGTGGCCAGTTCATCCCAGTTTCCCCAGGACTGACTTGCTCAGTTTTCCTGGGACTTTGTATCTTTTAACACTAAGAGTCCTGTCCCAGGACCCTGCAGTCCTGGTTTTAAAACTGAGTATCTCAAGTCCCTGGAACTCATGCAAACCACATGGTTAATCACCTGTCCGCTCAGGATTCCAATGTGCAGCCACACAGAGAACTCTGCACACCGACCTTCCCACGAACCAGCCCCAGTGCCTCCTCTCACAGGTCCCTGCTGCCCCTCTTCCCAGCCGCTGACCAGTATTCCCTCCGGAGGGTCCACGTGCCCAGAGCCAGGCATGCTGGAGCATCCAGACATGGAATTTCAACCCCACCCTCAGGGAGGGTGAGCAAACTGAGCCACATGCTATAAACACGAGCAAAATGGAGCGGTAATAACGGCAGCACCATAAACTGACGGGCCAGAGGCAGAGGAGGGCCGTCCAAGCTGGAGGTGCTTTCTGCTAAGCCCAGTGCCCCCCCTTCCCCGAGGCCTTGCTGAAGGACGGTGATGTCCCCAGGTAGGGACGGCCTCTCGATGCACAGGGCACCTGGGAGGGTGGATCCCCGTGACCTGAAGACCGTAGGAGCCTTGTGTGGACTCCTTAGTGTGGGGCAGGTATGGTGCCGGAGCCCTCACAAGGCCTTGGGCTTCATGACCTCATCGTGTGAGCATCATCCTCGCTTTATCCATGAGGAAACAAAGGGCTAGACGTTAAGGGATTGGCCCAAGACGGCTGCCAGTCAGAGCTGGAGCCGGGACGGGAGCCTGCTGTGCGGAGGAGGCGCCCCCGGGCCCCCACGCTCTAGTCTGTTTTTTTAATTAAAGTACGTATATACAGTGGAATGTTACTGAACCATAAAAAGAACCAAATAATGGATGGACCTAGAGATTATCGTACTAAGCCAGACAGAGACAAATACCATACGATACCATTCGTACGTGGAATCTAAAATCTGGTGCAAATAAACTCATCTGCAAAACAGGAACAGCCTCACAGACACAGAGACCAGGCTTGTGGTCGCCAGTGGGGAGGAGCTGGGGGCGTGGACTGGGAGTCCGGGGTCAGCGGGTGCAGACTAGCACACAGGGATGCTAAAAGCAAGGTCCGGCTGGAGCACGGGAAGCTGCTTCTCTTCTGTTGTTTCAGTTTAAACGTTTCATTCAGTATTGGTATTTGGTACTTTATTTGACATGACCGATCAGCAATGCTGTAATAGTCTCTGGTGGACAGCAAAGGGACTCAGCCATACATATGCACGTACCCCAGACTCTGCTCCCACCCAGGCTGCCACATAAGACTGAGCAGAGTTCCCTGCGCTGTACAGCAGGTCCTTGTCGGTTACCCACTTTAAATAGAGCCCGGTGAAGCTGACCATTCCAAACTTCCTAACTGTGCTTCCCCCCCAACTATGAGCAGGGAGCTCCTGTTTAGCCACTGTTCTCTGCCCGACAGGAGATGCGAAGACTTGTTTTCCCCCGAGACCTGCCCCCGAGCCCACACATGCAGAGACTGGGCGTCTCCTGCCCCACCGAAGGGGGTCTTCAGGACTTACCCTTGTCTTCCGCAGAACTGGGCTTGGGGAAGCACACCAACAACCACGAAAAGGAGAAACCGTCCAGCCACGTGAAAACACCTCTATTCCCCCCAATAGTTAAGGCAACAAATTCTAATGACAGGAGATAATAAACATTGCAAAACTGCATGTGGCCTCTTGCTGTGAGGGTTAAAACAGCTCCCCAGGACTTGAGAATTGCTCATTCTCTAACCCAACTTAAGGCATTCCATCAACACGCCTCTGTGAACAGTCTGGGAAGGAAGAGCCACTTAGAAGCTGCAGTGCCCAGTGAGAACCGAATCCTCTCCGAGTCCACTTGTTTCAGATCTCTGAAGATACATGGGGGGAGGTGAGTACAGGTCAATGAGTCAAGGACCCCACTCTCTCCATCCTTCTGGTCTACCAGCACCAGAGTGTTGTATGGTGAACTTGGGGTTAGCTCCTCGTGGTCACCAAAGATTTGACACTGCACCAACACCACATCCTCACAGGAGCACGTCTGACCCTGAAAGGCTGAAGTTTCTGCCCACATCATTCACACACACACACACACACACAGCCAGAAGGAGAACCTCCCCCAGCCACCGCTGAGCAGATTTCCCAGCAGCTCTCCTTGGCAAGGATGTGGCTCGCCCATGCTGTGACCACAAGGGAAGCTGGGAAGACATGTACTGGATATTTGCTGGGGGCAAGTTCTACCATTAGGAAAACTGCTGATAAGCGATGAGTGTCTGCTACCCTGGGACACTCCCTAGTTTGCAGCTCAGACCCTTAGAGTGAGAAATTCCTGCTTAGGCTGACTGAATACCTGGCTTCTTACAGTTTCTAAGCATACATCCTAAGGTTGCTCCTCCATGTTAAATAGCTTTCATTTTTCATTTTAAAAGTAACGTATGCTTATAATAAAATTTACTCAAAAATATAAATAAGAAAGGGCTCCCTGGTGGCTCAGTGGTAAAGAATCCTCCCACAACGCAGGAGACTCGAGCTCAATCCCTGGGTCGGGCAGATCCCCTGGAGGAGGGCATGGCAACCCGCTCCAGTGTTCTTGCCTGGAGAATCCCATGGACAGAGGAGCCTGGGGGGCCACAGTCCATGGGGTCACAGAGAGTCAGAGATGACTCAGCGACTGAATGGCAACAATAAAAAAGAGAACAACTACCCAAGTCACAGCACTGATCAACAACTAGCGTTTGCATCTGGAAGCTTTTAGATCGCTTTTCAGTCTTTTGTTTTTATTGTTCTCCTGGCCTGGATCCGTTTTCCAGACTTATTTTCTGGTTGCCCCACAGGGCATGTGAGATGTTAGTTCCCCGACCAGGGATCCAACCCATGGCCCTGCACTGGAAGCTCAGAGTCTTAACCACTGGACAACCAGGCAAGTCCTGCCTTCTCTGCAGTTTTGTCTGGGTGGTTTTTTGCCACCACTGCCCAGCGCCTCTCAGAGCCAAAGGCCCCCCTCTGGGTCCCCTTCCAGGTGAGTGTGGTCAGCAAAGTCACGGCCCCTGTTTGCATCACAGCTCTGTCCCCAGGCAGGGGGTCTGCCCTTTCCTTTGAACTTCTGGCTATACTAAACAACTTCCCCCCAAACTAAAACCAAAATCTATTCCTTCTTTATTTGTAAGCTTTAGCCTTTTTTGCTGATTCCCAGAGCTTAATTTTTTCACATCAGCAAGTTTATTTCTAAGCCACAGGACAGGCACACACAACAAGGTCCCCTCCTCTCTGGCACACGCCCCCTTCAATCCCAGGCAGACAGCTCCCTTTGCAACTACGCTGATTATTCAATTGTCTACTTGTTTTTCCTCTGACTGCTGTGATTCACAATGACATAGGCAGAATTTTATATTTTAGCCTTTCCCATCTCTCTTAAGCCAGGGATTCACACACTACGGCTCTCAGGTCAAACCTGAGCTTTCTGGTTTTTTATATCAAGTTTTACGGGAAAGGCAAACACATGCATTTGTTAGCACACTTTTTACTGTGCCTTTGGGGCCATAGCAGCAGAGCTGACCAGTTACAACTGCGACTGTACAGCTCAGAAAGCCGAAGATATTCACTCTCTGGCCCCTTATAGATAAAGCTGTCTGTCCTTTCTTAAACCAAATTCCCCTTCACGATTTCCAACTAAGGGATTCTACTTCATTTATCTCCACTTCGTAAAAATATCCTTGAAATCTGGAGTCCATGACCACGTCCATCAACCAGCAGAGGAAGTCAGGAAGGCGTCCAGGTCTCTTTCTAGGACGTGGGGTCGACAGCTGTCTGATGCTGCCCCAGCACGCCCTCCCTGCACACAGGCTAGTGTGACTTCTGGTGAAGAAACCATCCTGCATGTACCATGTGTGACCTGGCAGTGTGTGGAGAAGCTTCTTTCTCTCTTTTTATTCTAACCATGAGCCACCACTTCACACCAGCTTCCACTTCCAGGTGGAGAATTCCATACAGAAAGACCGGCTCTGTATGGATGCCGGGGAGGGCTTAAGCTCAGCCACCCGACCTGGTTTCTCTTATGCAAGGTGCAAACTTCCTCCCAGACTCGAGCAGAGATACAGCTCCAGACAATCGCAATGGAATGCAGGGAGAGCGTGAGACCCAGGGAGGAGACTGCCCACACTCAGACCACATGCCCAGGCGTGAAGAGGAAGAACTACCAGTGAAATTCACAGCTGATGATGAATCTGCTTTATATCCATCTTTGCAAAAACCCATTAATGCACCGAGCAAATCTACACAGACCAAGCTTTGCTCTAGGACTTGAGCAAGGCAGGACTCTGATGAAAATAATAAAAACCACACCACCAGCATATCCTGAGTAATTACTTTGTTCTGCACACTGTATTCAAAGATTTTGTGGGGCTTCCCTAAAAAAATTAGCATTATTTATCTCCTGATGAGTTGGGCTTCCCTGGTGGCTCAGAATCTGCCTGCAATGTGGGAGACCTGGGTTAGATCCCTGGGTAGGGAAGATCCCCTGGAGGAGGGCATGGCAACTCACTCCAGTGTTCTTGCCTGGAGAATCCCATGGACAGAGGAGCCTAGGGGGCTGCAGTCCATGGGGTCTCAAAGAGTCAGACACGACTGAGCAACTAAGCACAGCGTGCAGCACATCTCCCGTGGCTCGGTGGTAAAGAATCTGCCTGCCAATGCAGATGACATGGGGTTTGATCCCTGATCCGGGTAGATCCCACATGCAACGGAGGCAACTGAGCCCCTGTGCCACAACTATTGAGCCTGTGCTCTGAAGCTCGAACCGCAGCTTCTGAAGCCTGTTTGCCTAGAGGGTGTGTGCTCTGTGACAGGAGAAGCCACCGCCATGAGAAACCCGAGCACCGCAACTAGAGAGGAGCTCCCACTCGCTGCGGCTAAGGAAAAACCCGCACAGCAATGAGGACCCAGCACAGCCAAAATAATACAATTATATACAGTTGAATCTACACTGTTATTCCCCTAAATTAATCCACCATCATTAAGGATGAGAAAACTGACCTTTAAAGAGATTATAATGGCATCAGGCAGGCACTGGGCCGGCAGCCTTGACAGCCCAGACGCGTCCCCCAGGCTTGCCCCAGGACAACAGCCGCATTAACATCGTTTATCTCACAAACTTGTTTAGAAACCGCAGCACATGTCCTTACCCCCTCCTGCCCTGTGGTTTATTTGTCCTCTGCTCTTTCCTGCACTCTCTTGATAAAATAACCCATGCATACGCGACAAATGTTAATGGAGTCATCTGTCACTGCTGGTAGGTAACGTCTGTCAGTTTTCGCTGCTGCCTCCTAGACCTGATGCATAAGTGTGAGTGCCTCCCCTCCTGGCCTCAGAGGGGGTGTGGACCCGGAAGGGAGACACTGGGCTCTTTATGTGCAGGGTCCCCAGGGACAGGGCCCGGGGTGGACGGGCAGAGAGGAGGGGCGCTCTGGGTACTGCCAGCAGCTTCGAGCTGGTTCAGGGAGAGCTTTGCCACTCAGGACAGGACAGCCTTGGGCATGATGCCTGTGCAATGTTGAGGAGGCCAGCTCCTGGTGAACAACCTCGGTGTGATTTTTTAGGCCTGGACGTCCGCAGTTGCAAGGCTTTTCCTGGCAGGTCCCAGGCCAGGCCTGCTGGCAGTCACGCACCACAGACTCTGAAGGGTCCCCCTGGCCTGCTGGCATTTTACTCCCTTGTCTCTCAGTGTCTGGAGGGGGAGGATCGGCTCCAGGACCCCCTGCGGATGCTAAAATTATAGGATGCTCAAGCCCCTTACTCAAAACTCTCTGCTTGTGACCTTCACATACCCTCCTGTACACTTCAATCATCTCCAGGTTAATTACAGCACCTAATATACTGTTGACACTATGGGAACGGTTGCCAGTGGGGAGGGAGGTTGCAAATTCAAGTTTCGCTTTTTGGAATTTTCTGGAGTCTTTTCCCACAGTGAGTTGAATGCAAGGATGAGGGATACGCAGACACGGAGGGCCCACGGTGCTGGCAGTCCCAACCTTGGCGCTTCCTTTCCTGGTGTCTCTCTCCGCAGCCTCGGGTAGGGACAGGCTTCTTCAGGAGATAGGCTTCCTCACCGGACAGAAGCCAAGGGGACCTTGAGACCCTGCCCCACCCTGACCCAGGACACCGCCCACTCCCCGCCTTCCCCTCCCCTGGCCGTCCCTGAGCCAGCCTCGGGGTCCCCTCGCAGAGGCACGACCCCTGGCCCACTCTGATCCAAACTGGCCGTCACTGCTGCAGGGAGGAAGATGGGACGGGGGGTCAGCCTTTCCTTCGGTTTCTGTTTCTGGGCCCGTCGCAGTCGTGTCTGAAGGCTTCACTCCCTCATTCTCGGCTCCTGCCCCGGATCGGCGGCTCAGCGTCCGTGTCCAGTTCCTTGAGCTCCAGGCAGACGCGCCAGCAGCCCTTCTCCAGTGAGGAGGGGTGACGGGGAGCCTGAAGGCATCCAGCGCAGGACAGTTGCTACCATGGCTTTTTCCTCTCCTTTTCCAAGGCTTGATTCTAAGCCTCACATCCAGACCTCTGTGCACATGTGTGAGTGTGTGTACATGTGTATGTGAGTGTGTGTACGTGTGTGCGTGTGTATGTGTGTTGTGTGTGTGCACATGTGTGTGTGCGTGTGTTTGTGAATGTGTTTGTGTGTGCACACGTGTATGTGAGTGTGGGTGTGTGTGCACACGTGTGCGAGTGTGTGCATGTGTGTGCACACGTGTGTGAGTGTGTGTGCACACGTGTGTATGTGCATGTACGTGTATGTGAGAGTGTGTGTGCACACGTGTGTGAGTGTGTGTGTGTGCACGTGTATGTGAGTGTGGGTGTGTGTGCGCACGTGTGTGAGTGTGTGTGAGCACGCACACGTGTATGTGCATGTACATGTATGTGAGTGTGTGTGCACACGTGTGTCCGTGTGTGTGTGCGCGCACGTGTATGTGAGTGTGGGTGTGTGTGCACACGTGTGTGAGTGTGTGTGCGCGCACGCACACGTGTATGTGCATGTACGTGTATGTGAGTGTGTGTGCACACGTGTGTGAGTGTGTGCACATGTGTGTGTGAGTGTGGGTGCGTGTGCACACGTGTGTGAGTGTGTGTGTGCACACGTGTATGTGCATGTACGTGTATGTGAGTGTGTGTGTGCACCATGAATTCAGGGAAAAGCTGACTGCAGCCCTCAGTCTGTGACACACCCCCTCCCCACCCCCTGGAGAACCCCACCTTTCTCTCTGACGCTCACTTTTCTCCCCAAAGTGGAGAAATTCTCCTGCCCAAAGGGCGGAGCCCCCGTCTGGCAGACAAGGCCGGCCTGGGGAACCACATACCACCATCTCTGCAAAACTGAGCCCCAAGCTCCAGAACACAGATCTAGAAACAAACTGCTATCACAGAGCTCTATTTTTCCTACAAAAATAGCTAATGACAAAGATCTACCCTATAACACAGGGGACTAAACTCAATAAGCTATAGTGGGAAAGAATCTGAAAGAGAATATATATGGATATAATAAGAATATATATATATTATAAGAATATATGTATGTATATACACATATATACGTGTCTGTAACTGAATCGTTTTGCTAACACCTGACACTAACACAACACTGCAGATTACCTACGCTGTGCTGTGCTGCACTCACTCACTCAGTTGTGTCTAACTTTTTGGGACCCCATGGACCGTAGCCCACCAAGCTCCTCTGTCCATGGGGATTCTCCAGGCCAGAATACTGGAGTGGGTAGCCTTTCCCTCCTCCAGAGGATCTTCCCAACCCAGGAATCGAACCCACGTCTCCCGCATTGCAGGTGGATTCTTTACCACCTGAGTCACCAGGGAAGCCCAAATTAACTATACTTCAATTTAAAAAGTGAACCGAAGAACAAAAACAACAAATAGCCTATCCCATTTCTTTATGATTTTGTTATATCAAGAATTTTCAAACAAGTCTTGCTCCTCATAAGCAGGCCTGGGTCTCACATTATCCACATCCTTGTGAAGCCAAACAAAGCAGGAAAAAAAAAAAAAAAAACAAGACTTGCTCACAGTTTTGTTTTGTTCCTATTTTTTGCTGACTTGGACTAAATGCTGCCATATGCTGAGAAAACATCCAGCGCTTGCATGTTGGGTTTTTTCTCTTGTTTAGTTTTATCTGGTCGAGTCACGGAGCCGTTGGCTAAGGAAGCCTATAATCTGTACTTCGTGAATAACCATGTAATTGAGCGATTGCAGTCACGGCTGCGGGCTGCTGTGTGGACAGTAGTCTTTGGGGGTTTTTTCTAATTTTTTTTCTGGAATGCCCAGAAAGGGAGCACACGAGTTGGTTCTCAGGGCTCCAATCCTGGAATCTGCAGCCTTCTTCCAGGAGTGATGAAGGTGAGGAAACAGGGCCTCAGGAGCCCAGGGAATCCAGCTTGGGAGAGTTTCCCAGGGTGATTTTCTGGGTTGGTTGGTTTGTTTTGGTTGGAAACGGGAAAAGCTAGATCTGTGCAGAACCCACTTCAGTGTTTGGAATGGTCTTTTCAGAGCTCCGTGTCATGGGAGTAACTGTCTGCAGACAGGCTTCTCTCCTCAGTGCACCAACACAAGCCCACTGCTTGATATCTCAACACATAGAGGGGTGGGTGGAGGGGTGGAAGGGTGGGTGGATGGGTGGATGAATGGATGGATGGATGGATGGGTGGGTGGATGGGTGGGTAGATGAATGGATGGGTGGGTGGATGGGTGGGTGGATGGGTGGGTAGATGAATGGATGGGTGGGTGGATGGGTGGGTGGATGGGTGGATGGATGGATGGATGGGTGAATGGATGGATGGGTGGATGGATGGATGAATGGATGGGTGGGTGGATGGGTGGGTGGGTGGGTGGGTAGATGAATGGATGGGTGGGTGGATGGGTGGGTGGATGGGTGGGTAGATGAATGGATGGGTGGGTGGATGGGTGGATGGATGGGTGGATGGATGGATGGGTGGGTGGATGGATGGGTGGATGAATGGATGGATGAATGGATGGGTGGGTGGATGGGTGGGTGGGTGGGTGGGTAGATGAATGGATGGGTGGGTGGATGGGTGGGTGGGTGGGTGGGTAGATGAATGGATGGATGAATGGATGGGTGGGTGGATGGGTGGATGGATGGATGGATGGGTGAATGGATGGATGGGTGGATGGATGGATGGATAAATGGATGGATGGATGGATGGGTGGGTGGGTGAATGGATGGGTGGGTGGACAGATGGATGGATGGATGGGTGGATGGATATATGGATGGGTATGGATGGATGGGTAGATGGATGGACCACTGAATATTCTCAGGACCCAGAATTGCTTTAAGTTAATCAGATACATGAGAAAATTATAATGCTTCAAGGTGCCAATATTTCAACACTCCAAGTAACACAATGATTCAGCCCAAATCCTCAATATTACTTTAAGGAATGACACTCATGAGTGAGATGTGAGAGTTTTCAGAAGGTTGCAGGCATTGACATTTTTTGGTCCCGAATGACACCGACTCTGCCTGCATAAAATACTAGTCCTGGCAGGAAGTACCAGTGGCTCCTCACCACTTAGGAATGAAAATAAGTGGCAAACAGGAAACCACGTTTATTTTTTACTACAAGTCAGCCAAACTCCCACACCTGTGCTGTGCATTTCCTCTGTTGGGCGTCATAAAGGGCAGCAAGAAAGTGACACTTGCCTCCTCCCTCTCTCCCAAGAGGCCGTCTCTCTGCTGGGTAGCGTCTGTGAGGGGAAGCAGGGGAGCGCAGCTGAGACAGCGCAGAGAAAGTCTCCATCCCCCAGCCCTGATCCCTCAAGAGAGTCACTGAGCAGCTGGCCCTCCCAGGGATGCTGGGGCTCCTGGCCGTGGCTCTGGGGACAAGGTAGCATTTGATGAAACACCCCATCCAGGACTCAACTGAGTCCCAAGGCAGAACAAGTTGCTGCTGGAAATTATCCTGTGATGAGATGATTTGGAAGGAAGCGATCGGCCCTGAGAGCCACTGGCCGCGTTCCCTGCTTCTTGCTCACTGGGCTGGATAAGGTTTGCCTTCAAAAGATGACTTTGCCCACAATTCCTTCAGGAAGGTTCTTTATCCCGGGGAGCCTCTTCTTGAGAACGGCTGAACTGTGAATACCTGTTCTAAGTTAGACCGCTCTTTCAGCTCCATTTAAATTACTATCATCATGCTGGCTTCCTTAATGACGCACCTTGGGAGGCCAGAACGTCTCTGAGGTGCAGGTCCTTAATGAGGAGCTTCGTCCGAGAGGTATAATTTGAGCCGTCTGCCGTGAAGCGGTCCCGACTGAGCCGGGCCCGGTCCCCGCTGGCGCTGAACTCCCCCTGCCCCTGAGGAGCACTCAGCTTGGCTCTCTCCCTTTTCCTCACGGCCCGGGCACTGACGTGTCTTTCTGCTTGGAGCTGCCCGTCTGGTCCTCTCGTAAGAACAGCATCATAGTTGAACACGAATAGACAAATCGGAGACACGTCCTTCTTCATATTCACAGGAGTCAAAATATGACCATCAGTTTGTCTAGTTGAGGACCAAGTTGCTTCGTTTTTTTACTCTTTTTATTGTATTGGAGTAGAGTGGAGTCACTGTGCTGTGTTAGTACCTGATGCACAGCAAAGTGACTCACTATATACACTCACACATGCATATGCATGCAGTCTTTTTCACTATGGTTTATTACAGGACCCTGAGCAGAGTTCCCTGTGCTGTGCAGTGGGTCCTCGGTGTTCATCTATGTTATATACAGCAGTGTGCACCAGCTAATCCCAGATTCCAGTTTTATCCTGGCCCTCCCTGCGCTTTCCCTGTTGGTAACCGTAAGTTTGTTCTCTATGCTTGTGAGTCTTTTTCTGTTTCATCGATGAGTTCGTTTGCAGCCTTTTTGTAGATCCCACACACAAGTGGTACCGTATGATGTTTGTCTTTATCGCACTGACTTCACTTACGTGACCACTTCTAGGTCCATCTATGTTCCTGCAAGGGGCATTATTTCATGCTTCTTACGGCTGAGGAATATATACGGACCACATCTTCTTTATCCAGTCCTCTGCTGATGGACATTTAGGTTGTTGCCATGTCTTGGCTATTGTAAATAGTGTTGCAATGAACACTGGGGTGCGTGTATCTTTTCAAATTATAGTTTTCTCCAGATACCTGCTGAGGAATGAGATTGCTGGGTCATATGGTAGCTCTCTCTTTAGCTTCATGCTGTTCTCCATAGTGACCGCACCAATTTACATTCCCACCAGCAGTGTAGAAGGGTTCCCTTTTCTTGACACCCTGCCCAGCAATTGTTATTTCTGGACTTTTTAATGATGGCCATTCTGACCAGTGTCAGGTGGTAGCTCATTGGACTCGCAGCTGCATCAAAGCTCAGCCCTCTCATTCCCGCCCCACGTCCCCGCCTCCTCCACAAGTGAGCCCCTAACAGCACACACCAAGGGACCTGGTCACACGCATCTCCAACTCAGAGCCAACCCTGCCCTCATGGCAATCCACCGGCCTTCTAATCCATCCCCCTCCAACCTGGATCCACTCTCAGGTCTGACTTCTCTGAGCGTCTGCTTAAAACGGAGAATTTAGCATCTGGAGAGTGAACAGCCAGGGCCTTCAGGAAAGTCTGCCAGCCGTTGTTTGCAGCTTGTCAAAATCACATCACCTCCACCCTTCCCTCTGGCCAGTCTCTCTTTACGTCTCCCTGTCTCCACTGAAGCTCAAACGCCACGTCTTCACAGTTAAAGGTTTGTTTAGTCAGGACGGCGTTCACCCAAAACAAAATCTCTCGTGAGTGGTTTTCTGCTCGCCCGTCACTCCCCTGCCTGCTGACCTCGACTCTCAGACCAAAGGAAATGAGGGCCAACAGGTCACGGGCAAAGCCGAGCTCGGACCTCAGCGGCGGTCCCCGGGCTGGATGGGCCTGTCCTCACTCCCGCCGTCCTACTGATTGCTAGGTCTCTGCTCCTGTGGACTCACTGGCATGTGGGCCTGGTCTGGTCTTGATTTAAGAGGAGGAAATAAGTCACAAATCTTTATGGGCAAAGATAATTGCCATGGGCCATGTTTTTCCTACTCCGAGTCTGCTCCTCATCGGCACTGGAAGTCACCCCCCAGAGCGGGCGTCCGGGCCCTGGGCCTCGTGGCTTTCAATGCGGCCATCGGCTAGACTTTGATTTCCTGCTCCTCCACCTCCTGCTACAGAGTTCCCGGGCTTAAAGAAGTTTCCCTTAACTCTGCTCAGGGTTATGTGGCAGCCTGGGTGGGAGGGGAGTTTGGCGGAGAAAGGACCCGTGTACGGCAGGGCTGAGTAGCTCTGCCTTGCACCTGAGACCATCCATGCGGTGTCAATCGGCTACGTGAAAGCCAAAGTGTTAGTCGGGCTCAGTCCTGCCTGACTCTTTGCAACTGCACGGACTGCAGCCTCTGTCCATGGGATTCTTCAGCCAAGAACACTGGACTGGGTTGTCATTTCCTTCTCCAGGGGATCTTCCCAACCCAGGGGTTGAACCTAGGTCTCCCACATTGCAGGTGGATTCTTTACCTTCTGAGCCACCAGGGAAGCCCAGTTGGCTAGAATTCAATATAAAATAAAAAGTTTAAACAATAAATAAAAAACAAGAGAAGTTTCCCTTTAGAGAAACAACTCCCAATTGTCAGAGAAAGGATTGCATACTTGTCCATTGTCCATAGACAGAGGAGCCTGGCAGGCTGCAGCCCATAGGGTCCCAAAGAGTCAGACACAACCGAGCAACTTAGCCCACATGCACTGTCTAATTTTTCAATTCATAAATTGATGCATGAATTGGCCTCTTATTTCTAAATCTACTTATGTTGTGAACTGGTCTGGGGCTCAGGCACAACTTGGAAGTTGTTTAGGGAGACCATGACAGCTGCTGAAGAAGCTGAGGGTGGGGAAGTCTAGTTACTCTCTCATAAGCTCCCTGTCAGGGTGTAAGGAAAAAGAGCCTCAGACCGAATTCTTCCCATCACATGCACATTTACTCGACAAATGTTTCTTGGCAAGCAGACACAAAATAGTTCATGCAATCAGTTCTGTAGACACAAATAAAGTCCCAGCCCTGTGTCTCTTGGACGTGATGAACAGTTCATTTATTAGAAAGGTTTGGTTAAGACAGACACAACTCTAGAAGCAGGATTCAGCTCTCTCCGCTGGACTCAGGCCACTGGAAATGTTCCAGTGTCAGAGGCTGAACACGAAATTGCTCACTCTGAGCGGATGGGCAACAGCCTTGCAAGACTTTCCTAGCCTGGTCTTGGAAGATAAGGGCGTCTTCAAAGCACTTTGTTGTTGTTATTATTTAGCTATTCAGCTGTGTCCAATTCTTTGCTACCCCACAGCCTGTAGCCCACCAGGCTCCTCTGTCCATGGGATATTTCCAGGCAAGAATACTGGAGTGGGTTGCCATTTCCTCCTCCTCGGGATCTTCCTGACCCCAGGGGTCAAACCCTCATCTCCTGTATCTCCTGCATTGCAGGCAGATTCTTTAAGCTGAGCCATCAAGACATGGGTGCTTATATGCATATACACTGGCATTAAGAAATGGATTCCTTTATAAAGGAACTAGTTGGTTGAGTCTGGATTTGAGTTGTCTGAAGTAAAAATTCTAAGAAGTCTCTTCTCTTCTCTTGACAAACATGAGCACTTATTTGTCTTTTTTTAGCAAGACTCAAGTAGGCCCCAATGCAGGGCTGGCAGGTTGAAACATTACGATTCCATCCATCATGTTCATAATTCATGCATTTGCATCTCTAAGGAACCAGATCAGAATAAACAAACCCCTGGCACTTTCTCAAATTTTGGTCTCTGTCGTCTATCTCTTAATGATTTCCAGAAGAGGCGGTGGAAACAAGAAGCAGCGGTTCACCCGGGGTCAGCTTCCAAGCGACTGACTGATGCTAGCGTCAGAATCGTTCTTCAAAGACATCTTCAGAAGGGAAAGGCGTGTGGGCGTGTAACGAGTAATCCCCTTATCCCGAAAGGATGCGACACTCCTCAGAGACACTTACAATCCAGCGCTTTGGATTTTCCTTTCTTTCTTCTGTGGCTTTGCTGTTTAATCTTGTTAGGAAGGTACCCCAGCTTGTTCCACTGAAGTGAATGTCAGCATGGCCTTTGGAATAACAAGACTCAGAAGTATATCTGTACCATCTCTTGTTGGGAAACCAGGAAAAGCGGTCCTGGAGGATCATTCACTGCCCCAGATGTTTTCTTCTCACAGGTCTGGTTGCCCAATTGTTTTATTTACAAATGAGAGATTAGCCATTAGGAAGAGCAAAGTGAAGTGACAGTGAAAGTCACCCAGTCGTGTCCGACTCCTTGAAACCCCATGGACTAAACAGTCCATGGAATTCTCTAGGCCAGAATACTGGAGTGGGTAGCCTATCCCTTCTCCAGCGGATCTTCCAGACCCAGGAATTGAACCGGGGTCTCCTGCATTGCCGGCAGATTCTTTACCAGCTGAGCTACCAGGGAAGCCCAGGAAGAGCAAAGCCCTAGCTTTTCAAAGGTGCAGATTCTAGGGCAAAGCCGCGAACCAGTCAAGTGTGGGGGTAGACCTAGGAACCTGAATGCAGTTCTGATCATCTATGACTCCTCCTCACTCCTCAGAGTCCAGGGTATTGTGGTTTCTCCTGGAAGCAAGTAAGACAAGGTCAAAAGAATAATCCAGAAGCAAAGTCTGCTGAAAGTGGCTAAAAGCAGAGCTCCATAGAGAACCACACACTATTGGGGAATATGCAAGATAAAAAGCCACCAGGACTTCCCAAGTGGTCCCGTGGTTAAGGCTTTGAGCTACCAGTGCAGGGGACTCAGGTTCCATCCCTGGTGGGGAACTAAGATCCCACGTGCTGTGGAGTGAGGCCAAAAAACAAAAAAAGCTACCAGACTTGCTGCCATTTATTGGGGAAATCAAGTCTTTTCACATGGTGAAATGTTACAGAAAGAACACCGAGTAACATGCAGATGGGAGAAAGGAGACCAGCCATAAACGCCAAAGGTACACGTGGTGAAAGAATAATCAGAATTGGAAGGGGACTGTTTCTTGCAAAAAAAAAGTGTTTTTATATCAGGGAACCCCACATCTTCATTAGCAATATTGACTTGGTGACAGTTATATATTAAAAAAATTAGGGTTTCACCAACAGCTCAGTGGTAAAGAACCCACCTGCCAATGCAAGAGATGCATGCAGGAGATGTGGGTTCGATCCCTGGGTTGGGAAGATCCCCTGGAGAAGGAAATGGCAACCCACTCCAGTATTCTTGCCTGCCCAGTCCCATGGGCTGAGGAGTCTGGTGGGCTACAGTCCATGGGTTCGAAGAGTCGGACATGACTGAACACACACATACATATATTAAAATTAATTAGTTTCAGCCCAGAAACAAAAGCATGAATGTGTGGGCATATAAAGTAGGATGTAGCATTGTCAAAGTGAAGGGGGAAAGCACGGTATTTAACACTTGTATTGAGATTTTCCATTTTGTGAAATGAGTGAGATCTCTGCCACATATAAAAAATGAATCCCAGCTGGATTAAATAATCAGAGACAAACCACAAGCTACAAAAGAATTAGAAAAATAGACAAAATATTTTTGTAGCTTTAAGGATAAGGAAGACTTCACAATGAAGACATAAAACTGAGAAGGTCAAAATGAGAGACTCTGACTGACCTGACAGCACCGGGATGGGAGACCCGCAGACGGAGGGCGTCAGAGTCAGAGACGCCAGAGAGTCAGTCAGACCCCAGCCAGTCAGACCCCAGCATGGGACACCCGCACACGGAGGGCGTCCAGAGTCAGAGACGCCAGCACAGTCAGAACCCAACAAACCGATAACAGCCTGGAAAGAAATGTCTCTAGCAAAGAGAAAGAAGCGATATCCAGAATGCTGTGTTTATTACAAATTGACAAGAAATGGGTGAACATGGCACAGAAAACTAGCAGACAATGAGACCAGCTGAAGGGAAGACCCGGCAGCAGGAAAGGAACCCAAATCACGAGCACACACGAAAATAGGCTAAACTCTGTCTAAACTCTAGAAGGACAAAAATGGTTACAGCAAGTATTTTCATAATATTGATAATATTCACTGTTAGCAAGAAGGCAAGATCAAAGACCCTGCCACACACTGTTGATACGATTGTAACCCCATAAATATTAACTCATTAACGCCCACATCTCTGGAATCAGAAATTCCATTTCTAAGAGTCTATCCTCCAAAAATATCAGTACTACCAAGAAAAGTCATTTAAAAAAAAATTATGCAGTTGCCCGTTGCCACGATACGGAAAAAACCTAAGTGTCCATCAACAGATGAGCAAATAGAGAAGATACGGTATACACATGGGCTTCCCAGGGGGCGCTAGCGGTCAAGAACCTGTCCGCCAATGCAGGAGAGGTAAGAGATGAGGGTTCGAGCCCTGGGTTGGGAAGATCCCAAGGAGGAGGGCATGGAAACCCACTCTGGTATTCTTGCCTGGAGACTCCCATGGACAGAGGAGCCTGGCGGGCTATATAGTCCACAGGGTCACAAAGAGTCAGACACAACTGAAGTGCCTTAGCATACACACACACACGTACATACACAGGCAACAGAATACTACTCAGCTACAAAAAAGAACAATTTTTTTTTCCATTTGCAGCAACATGGACGGACTTAAAGGGCGTTGTGCTAATTGAAACAAGTCAGGCCGAGAAAGACAAGTACTGCATGGTATCCCTTACGTGGATGGACTTAAAGGGCGTTGTGCTAAGTGAAACAAGTCAGGCCGAGAAAGACAAGTACTGCATGGTATCCCTTATGTGGAGTATAATAAAAACAACAAACCAGCACGTATAACAGAAAAGAAGCGGATTCACAGATACAGAAAGCAGACTAGTAATTACCAGTGGATTGGGGGAGGGGCAATGCAGGGATGGGGAGAGGGCACAAACGATCAGTGTAAGACGGGCTCAAGGCTGCACTGTTCAACATGGGGGATACGATCAACACTGTGAAATAACTGAATGAAGTATAGTCTTTAAAAATTGCATAAAAAATTAAAATGAAAAAATAATTTTAAAAAATTAGAAACATCCAAAGGCAGAATTCTTGGTCAAAGGGTAGGAAGATTTTTAAGTCCTCTATTTTAAACTGGCCTATTTCAAAAAATACTCTGTACATGTTCCACACAGGACTCAGGATAAAAATACTTACCCTACCCTATAACTGTTCATTCCGCTATATTAGAGTTCTGCTGTGTTCTGTAAGCCACGCCCAGCCTGGGCCTGATGGTCATTATGGAATAAGCGAAACTTTCCCAGCCTTGATCAAACACCAAATTCTAATGAAAGAAATAACTTCAGCTATTTATGAGAGTATGAGACTTAATCCGAAGGGAAGTCAACTCTGAATATTCACTGGAAGGACTGTTGCTGAAGCTGAAACTCCAAAACTTTGGCCACCTGATACGAAGAGTTGACTCACTGGAAAAGACCCTGATGCTGGGAAAGATTGAGGGCAGGAGGATGAGATGGTTGGATGGCACCACTGACTCAGGGGACATGGGTTTGAGCAGGCTCCAGCAGATAGGGAAGGACAGGGAAGCCTGGCAGTCCACGGGGCCACAAAGAGTCGGACACGACTTAGGGATGGAACCACGACGTGAGCCTCCAAGGACCAGGCTTTGTCTAATGAAGATGAAATTAAACTAGCAACTGGAAGACGAGATGACCTGAGTCAGATCCCCTTGCTGTTTAGCCCCTAAGTTGTACCCGGCTCTTCTGTGACTCCATGGACTGCAGCCCCCAGGCTGCCCCACCCATGGGATTTCTCAGGCAAGAACACTGGGGCGAGTTGCCACCTCCTCCTCCATTTCCAAGTCACCTTAAGCAAGCTATTTCACCTCCCTGACCTCCAACGAACACGTTTGCAGAATGACGATAATAACACCCGTCCTTCTAAAGGATTCTTGTGAGGATTCACGACACGAACTAGGAGATCGAGCTCTATGGAGACCTGGAGGATTATCAGGGCTGAGTCTCTTGGGCAATAAAGTGAAAACTGAAACACATGCCTGACAGCTAACTGCCTCCTCTCAGGAAATGGTTTCTCCTAATTCTTAGAAACACCAGCGACGGTTTACCCCGTCCCTGGCACCTGTGTGTCAGCAGCGCCAAGAGTGAGCAGAAAGGACACCCCCCCTGAGCTCTCAGGAACCAGGACTAAGCTTCAGGAAATGAGCCCTTGTCACTTTGTTTCCGTGTCAAGCTGGGGTTCTGACATACATCTAATCTTCGCATCACCTCCTGACTTCGTGTGGTGGGTACTTGAACAGGGTGGGTCCGGAAACCCAGGACATGTCCTTGGGTCCCTCTGCAAAGCCATGAATGCCTGGGACTCATTCTGGGCGTGGTCAGTCCCTGGCCACAGGGTGAGAAAGGGGTGGATGCCCAGGCTGGTCCAATCAGAGCATCTCTTCTAGACTCTTGCAAAAGGTCAGCCTCTCTGTTGACAGAGGCTGTTAACTTTAACCCTGAAACGGTACAGCAACCTGGCCCTGCCTCACCGTAGAGGATTTACAGCAGAGGTGAAGCCGAACTCACAACCCCTTCCGTGGCTCTGGCCCTGGCTTTCCTCTCTGTCTTCCCCTCTCCCTCCATCTCTTCCTCTCTGTCTCTCTGATCAATCTCTTGATAAACACGCACATAAATGGGGGCAGAGAAAGTCACAGAACGTTCGTACTTGTTAGGAACAACTTCCCCCACCACTGTGCATGTTGAAAAAGCAATAACAATAGTAAGCTTTCTCATGCACACCTCCCGCTCTCCACCAGCGGTTGATATTTTATGCACCAACAAAACAAGCTTGTGGCTGGACAAAAACAGCACACCATAAACAGACAGACTGCTTCCCAGGTCAGAGTTCACCTGGAAGCAATAGAGAACTCTGTGTGGCTTCTCCCAGGCATCAGTGCAAATTTTTGCGGCAGCGAACACATGAGCAGAAGCACGTGACCTTGGGCTCATCAGTCAATATGACAAACGACTTTGAAGAAGACCTGTGTCACCAGTATGGAAAGTCCCCAAAAAAGTGTTGTAAAATAATGTCTTGCAAAGCCAAGTTCATACAGATATCCTCCCAAAATCCCCTTCCCCACAAAAAGTAGCTGAGAAGTGAGTCTGATGGGTGGGGTGAGAGAATGAAACTTTCAGCAAGGGAAAAGTAGAAAAGAAAGAAGTTTTTATTCCTGGATTGCCACTGGCTTTCCTGCTCCTGGTTTTTTTTTCCTCTTAAGTTACATGAGGTAAACCTGGGGTAGGGAAAGAACCATGAAATTAAAAGACACTTGCTCCTTGGAAGGAAAGGTATGATGAACCTAGACAGCTTATTTAAAAAGTAGAGACATCACTTTGCTGACAAAGATCCGTCTAGTCAAAGCTATGGTTTTTCCAGTAGTCGTGTACGGATATGAGAGTTGGACCATAAAGAAGGCTGAGTGCCAAAGAATTGATGCTTTCAAACTGTGGTGCTGGAGAAGACTCTTGAGAGTCCCTTGGACTGCAAGGAGATCAAACCAGTCAATCTTAAAGGAAATCAGTCCTGAATGTTCATTGGAAGGACTGATACTGAAGCTGAAACTCCAATACTTTGGCCACCTGATGCGAAGAACTGACTCATTGGAAAAGACCCTGCTGCTGGGAGAGATTGAAGGCGGGAGGAGAAGGGGACGACAGAGGATTAGATGGTTGGATGGCATCACCAACTCAATGGACATGAGTTTGAGCAGACTCCAGGAGATAGTGAAGGACAGGGAAGCGTGGCGTGCTGCAGTCCCTGGGGCCACAAAGGGTCAGACGTGACTTACGGGCTGCACAACAGCATGAGACACAGATGCAGACTTAAGATAGACTGCTGAGGTTGTCTTGAGTGAGGTTCCAACGTTTATAACAGAGGAAGTCTGAATATTTCTGATAGATGTTACGGGTCCCCTTTCTTAATGAGAAAACAGAGGGTTAATGAAGAGAAGGGACTTGGTCAAGGGCAAATGGTTCTCCACCTCTCTCCCCACCACCAGGCTCATCTAACCCAAAGCCTGTGGTCTTTCCCCTGAGCTGATGAGCACAGGATGCGTCCAAGCCCCCAGCGGTCTGAATTATCTGGGTACACTGTCTCATTGATTTCCTTCTTGGCTCCAGGCAGTAAGTTATCCAATGAGAGAATCTCGTTCCTTCCTTCCTCCGCTGCTTCCCATTCTCCTGGTCAGGACTGGGATTCCATGCCCGGCCACAGCCCTTGAAATCTCTTGGTCATAGCAGCTCAGGGAGAGAGGAACCTGGGGAAGAAAGCTTTGCGTACCTCTCCTCTCAGACTCAAGACTGGAAACTGTTGACCCCTGTATTATCTGACTGTGCTCTTAAAGATTAAATGGCAAGAGATAAACTCAAGTCCTTCCAAAGGTCAACTCACTCCATCTTACCTCCCACCTTGCCTCACAGAGAGGCATTTCTGAAATCAAGGATGTGGGCCCTGCTGTTGAACATTATTAATGAGTTATCCTTATTTGAATTATCCTTATTTCAGTAAAAATTAGAGGAGGGCTTCCCTGGGGGCTCAGTAGTAAAGAACCCGCCTGCCAATGCAGCAGACGCGGGTTCGATTCCTCGTCCAAGAGGATCCCACACGCTTTGGAGCAGCTAAACCTGTGCACCCCAACTACCGAGCCTGTGCTTTAGAGCCCGGGGGACACAGCTACTGAGCTGACGTGCGGCAACCACTGAAGTCTGCGTGCCCGAGGCTGCGCTCCTCCGCACAGGAAGCCACTGCCGGGAGAGGCCCACGCGCCGCAACTAGAGGAAAGCCCGCACGGACTGAAGACCCAGTGCAGCCAAAAATAAGTAAATAACACATGTTTAAAAAATAGAGGACCAGAAAGATGTGTCACACAGAATCCTCCCATTCTAGCACTACCAGTGTTAGGAGTTTGGTACATTTTTTCCCATCCTTTTTCTTAAGCATCTGTTTCAAATACAGTTGTTATGAAGAGGTCTAATTTTGTAGCATATTTTCTTTAATCAGCATTTTCCATGTTGCTGTATGTTCTTTACAACCATAAATGTAAGGATAGAGCAGTCCTAAGGATATCGTATCATTGCGATGGACATTTACAGGGGTTCTTCGCAGGGAACTGAGTCCCTTTGCTGTCCACCTAAATCACCGTAAATCAACTTTAATTTTTAAAAAAAGGTTAAATAAGCCCTAGGGATGTGCACAGCAGGATGACTATAGTCTCTATTGCTGTGTGATATGTAGGAAAGTTAAGAGAGTAGAGTCTAAAATTTTTCATCACAAGAAGAACATTTGCTGCCTTTTATTTCTATTGTTTCTACAAGTGGAAAAAGTGAAACTTGCTCAGTCATGTCCAACTCCTTGTGTGACCCCATGGAGTGCAGCCCACCAGGCTCCTCTCTCCGTGGGATTCTCCAGGCAAGAATACTGGAGTGGGTTGCCATTTCCTCCTCAGAGGATCTTCCCAACTCAGGGATCGAACCCGTGTCTCATATCTCCTGCATTGGCAGGTGGATTCTTTTACCACTAGGGCCACCTTGGAAGCCCCTTATTTCTCAGTAATACTGGGAAAATACATATACAGTTAGTGGGTTTTGAAAAACACACACATCTGAGTAACTACCAGCATAATTAAGATGTGGAGCTTTGTCTTCACTCCAAAAAGTCCCCCATCTCCACCCTCAGCCCCAGACAAGCACTAAACCGCCACTGTGGATGAGCTTTCTCTGCTACAGAATTTCATATAAATAGAAACATACATTTATTCTACTTTCATGCATCATAATATTTTTGAAGTGCAGCCATGTTGTTGCATATGTAAGTCATTTTTGTTTCTTTTTATTGCTGAAGTATTCTACTGAATGGACGCGTTACAGTTTCTTTACTCATTCACTATCTGATGAACATCTGGGTTGTCTCCAGTTTTTTTTTTGTTTTTTGTTTTGGTTATTATAAATAAAACTGCACTAAGCATTTCTGCATAATTCTTCTTATGGATGTATGTTTTCATTTCTTTTATGTACATACCTAACAATGAAATCTCTGGATTGTATGGTAAACGTATAAACATCATAAGAAGCTGTTTGTAAAGTGCTTCTACAATTTTACATTCCCCCCAGTAATAAGTTAGGTTCTCATTTCTCCACATCCCCACCAACACTTTTTATTGTTAGCCATTTCAATGTGAGGTGGATGGAGGCAGGATCAAAATTTCAAACTTTTTTTATTTTTGGAAAGAGGTAAAGTATTATTCTACTATATAAAGATATAACTTGTGCCATGCCAAATGATACTGGTTAATTTCTGTGATGTTCGTTTCGTTAGAAAGCAGACTAGAAAGACTCTAGAAAGACTCTACTACGGTGGAGGTAGAGATGTGGGAATATTAAAGAAGTGGAGGAGAGTCTATCGGTGGGAAGAGGGGCCCTATGGAGACACTCCAGGAGGATTAGCTGGGTGACATAGGAGCCACCCACATGAGCCGGAATTCAGAGGTGGGCAGATGTTTATCACTCCCAAGCTTAGGGTCCTGGATTTAAACTCTATAAAAGGAGTTCCTTATATGTGGAATCTAGGAAAATGGTACAGATCAACCTATTTGTGAAGCAAATAGAGTCACAGACGTAGAGAACGGACGTGTGGTCACAGGGGCGAGCAGAGGCAGGGGTGAATCGGGAGGTCGGGCCAGACGTGTACACCCTGTTGATGCTGTGTGAAAAGCAGACAACGGCCGGGCACAGCTGCTCAGCACAGGGACCTCCACTCGCTGCTCTGTGACGGCCTGAGGGGAAAGGAAGCCTGAAACAGAGGACCAGATGCATCTGGTGCCTGATTCACCGTGCTGCACAGCGGAAACTAGCACATTATAAAGCAGCTGTACTCCAAATGAAAAGTTAAAAATAAATAAATTTCACCTTTATAAGTTAAAAAGCGGGGAGGAGTCCATAAAATTGGAGCAGAAGCCCAGAAATCACACTTATGACAGCAGACAGAGATTCCTCCATATTTATAAACTTCCCAATGGTAAGACGCAGCTTAGAGTTCTGTGAATTTGATCAGTCCTTACTCATGGCCTTGTGAACCCTTGTCTAGAGTTGAGAATATCTAGCCTCAGTTACTGAAATGAGCTGTGTGCTCAGGGTGAAAGTACTCTTTCCCTTGCCAACTCCAAACCACACGTCTCGCTTTTTGGCCGTAACCAATCATGAGGTCAGCAGGTTCAGCCTAACCTAGCCTACCTAACACAAGCATTAGGGAATATTTTGCAAGTGGCCATGCTTCAGATCTTGTATGTTAAACCCAGGGTCTGAGGTTTGTTGAATCAACACACTCACAATAAAATATGCGAGAGCCATAATTCCCATGCAGAAAGACACAATGGTTAGTGTACATCATAGGCTTTGCCCGCTTTCAGAACCTCACACAAGTTAAATGATGTCTTTGTGCCTCTTGGGTTTTTTCCATCTTCATAAACAAGGACCGAACAAAGGACCTCCTTGATGATAACTGAAGGGGGGAAATTTTCAGAAAACCAATGCTATTTGTACAACGATCATCATAAATTAACATTTATTCTGTGCTGGCCAAACTCCAGGCACTTGTTGTCCTGAGCTCTCACCATGCATTAAGCAGCCCATTCTGTCATCAGACAGTCCTGCCCCACACGCCCTTCCCTTGGCACCCATGGGGAATGGGCCCCAGGGGTCCCTGTTGATGCTAAGATCCAACGATGCTGAAGCCTCTCGTGGAAACACCTTCTAAGGGAAGAAGTGCGCTTCCCAGGTGGCTCAGTGGTAAGAAATCTGCCTGCAATACAAGAGACCTGGGCTCAGTCCCTGGGTCAGGAAGATCCCCTGAAGGAGGAAATGGCAACCCACTCCGGTGTTCTTACCTGGGAAATCCCATGCACAGAGGAGCCTGACGGGCTGTAGTCCATGGGGTCACAAAAGAGTCAGACACAGCTGAGCAACTAAACAGCAGCAATGAAGTGAATACGCAGACCGTCCACACCTGCAGATTCAACCACAGTGAAAGTCATGGTCGCTCAGCCGTGTCCGACTCTCTGCGACCCCATGGACTGTAGCCCGCCAGGCTCCTCTGTCCATGGGATTCTCCAGGCCAGAATCCTGGAGTGGGAGCCATGCCCTTCTCCAGGGGATCTTCCAGACCCAGGGATCAAACCATGGTCTCCTGCATTGGAGGCAGATTGCTTACCATCTGAGCCAGCAGGGATTCAACGAAGCACAGATCTAAATTTCACGACTGGAAATCCTCAGTGGGCTGAATTCCCAGAAATAAAACCCCAGGACGCGGAGGGTGGGTACTGCACTTGCCCACAGTCAACCACATGAGGCGTGTGAGACCCAGGAACCGAACACAGGCTTTCTCACCCCAACGCTAGTGTCCTTAACCACCCCCCAGCCATAGCACACAGTAGAATGAACTTGCCTCCAGCACTGTCTTGATGAATTGAACTGAGTTAGCTTATCTCACATCGCGACAAATGCACAGAGGTTGGGGCCTCGGTGTAAGTCACATTTTTTGAAAGCATAATCCAGCCAAGTTCCTGGGCGAGTTCTTTTATTCTCCTTCCTTTTCCAGCCCTGAATTTCCCACCTCTTGGGATTTGGTACTACTTTAGCAGACATGGGGTGAAACTGAAGGAAAAAAAAACAAATGTGAAGAGCACCTTGTAGGAGAAACATAGCATCATTAAAACGCCTACAAGGTGGAAAAGGAGTCGAAACACACTTATTACACACAGATTACATGGCAATTCATCTGAGGCGTTAGATTTTGCAGCAAGGTTAGCATATTTCAAATACTCTTCACTTTGGCTCTCTCCTTTTTGGCCCTTCGTTTTTAACAGCAAAGGTATTGTATGCTTTTGTTTCAGGGGGTGATGTAAAGAAGGAAGTAAAGAGGGGAAAAAAAACAGTATTTTCCTGGCTCTACTGTTTTAAAAGCTTTGGATGGCAGGAGCCTGGAAAGGACTCTCAGTTTTTACAAAATACTTCTTGGAAAACATCTTGAATAAGAGGAAAGCCAGGTAGGAACTGTGCAGACAGGAAAAAGGGAGTTCCTACAGAGACAAGCTTGGGCCAACAAAGGAGGACGGAAGTGGGTGGCAGAGGTCTCATCCAGGAGCCTGACAACCAGATTAAAGAGGAGACGCGCCCACGGGACGTTTATTTTCCCAGATTTAAACACAATCCTGGAGCAGAGAAAGAAAAAAAAAAAATTAACTGAGGTGAAATGCTTTTCCACTCTGCTGAAATGAGGGTTGGAAAGAGAAGTTAGACTGAATCTCAAAAATCCATCGAAAGTTGTTTTTCCTGTATACTCGGGCTTCTGGGCTAAGATTCGATTCACACCTACAGCAGCTCACACAACGGAGTGCAAACCAGGCGCGCACTCCCGGCAGGCTGCTGTCCCCCAGGGTTTCTCAGGGAAGAAGCGAAAGGAAGAGGCTACAGGCCACGAGTCAGGGAAGTTTCTGGACAGCCGAAGGGACGGGCCACACTCTCCTGCCAAGTCAGCCCGGGTGAAAGGACAGCTTGTCTCTTTACAGATGTCCCACAGCAGGGACGGCAGGCGGTTTCGAAACACTTCTTCTCAGGAAAAGGGCCAAAATGTTACATAAAGTTAAAAACCAGTGTGCAGCCTAAACCCCAAGATGAGCGAGCACTGAACCTTCTCTGAAGGCTCTGGGAGCCCTACTAACCTCCACTTCAGTGCTCCGTGGACGCCAGGCCACAGCTCGCTCTTCTCCTTAAGAGGAGCTAGACAGGCTTCATTTTTAGCCCAAAAAGCGATAGGAGAAATCCATAGAAACACAGGTGCTGAATCTAGCTCCCCTCTGATTGCAAACATCCCAAAGTGCATCCAGTTTCCTACACACTTTTGACTCAGTCGATGGCTTGGGGATGGTGCAAGAACAGAAAGGACAACAGAGGTGCCTCCTGCAGACAGAAGATTCTGGGTCCTTACGTGCAAGGTGTGTGTTCCAAGGATCCACAGGAACCGGGGCGCCCAGGAGCTTGTTAGAAATGGATGGTGGACCACACCCCAGGGCACAACAGAGGATTTCTATAGCAGTGAAAATACGATGTCTGATATTATAATGACAAGTACGTGTCGTTATATCTGCCTGCAATGTGGGAGACCTGGGTTTGATCCCTGGGTCGGGAAGATCTCCTGAAGGGGGACATGGCAACCACTCCAGGGTTCTTGCCTGGAGAATCCCATGGACAGAGGAGCCTGGCAGCTACAGTCCATTGGGTCACAAAGAGTTGGACACGACTGAGCGCATGCATGCGCACACACTCACAGACACAAACACACACACACACGTCATTATAAATTTCTCCAAACCCATAGGATGCTCAACATCAAGAGTGAACCCAGGGACTCCCCAGTGGTTCAGTGGAGAAGACTCCCTGCTTCCACTGCAGGGGCTACAGGTTCAATCTCTGGTCGGGGAACTAAGATCATGCATAGCAAATGGCACGGCCGAAAGATGTTTTTTGAAAAAGAGAGTGAACACAACGGTGAACGAGGGACTTGGAGCGATGGCGATGTGTTAATGTAGGTTCGTCCGTTGTACCAAACGTCCTGCTCTGGTGAGTGATAGGGATCTCGGTGGGCGGGGGTGGGGAGGAGGGGCAGGGCTATGGAGAAAACTCTCTGCCTTCCTCTCAACTTTGTTTTAAACCTAAACTTCTCTAAGAAATATTGTTGCTACTGTTGTTTAGTAGCTAAGTTGTGTCCAATTCTTTGAGACCCTATAGACTGTAGCCTGCCAGGGTCCTCTGTCCATGGGATTCTCCAGGCAAGCACACTGGAGTGAGTTGGCGTTTCCTTCTCCAGGGGATCTTCCCGACCCAGGGATCGAACCCAGGTCTCCTGCATTGCAGGCAGATGCTTTGTCCTCTGAGCCACCAGGGAAGTCCAAAATTCATGGGCAGTTCAGCCAATTCTAGGAAGGAGAGGTTTACATTGCTGTTTCTCAAACTTCATTCATTCTAGAAACATTCACTCTTTTTTTAAAAACCATTTCCATATACAACCCTTATACATTATTTTTACATTAGTCAATTTACAATGAATTTGGTTTCTTTAGAAGCAACCTTCAAGTCAATAAATAAGACCAATGAAATCAGAAATCTGATGGTCTAAGTTGTGTTTTTTTTTTCCCTAATCCACTTTAAAGGGAGACTATTACTTAGGAAATAAAAACAGTCACACCTGCATAAAAATGTGACTTAGAACTCCAGGAAGCCCCTTCGTTCCCACATTCGCTTCTTATTAGCTCTCAGTGGTAGCTCTGTTTTGACATGGAATCTCTTCACCCAAGTGGTGGGAGCAAAACTTCTCAGCTCCCAGCTCGTCCAGGTCAGTCAGGGACCAGAACTGACAATCGATTTGCCCAAAGTGACGCGCGTGCTGCGAGGTGGGAAGACTAGAGCGCGGCTCTGCCCCGCAGGGCTGAGCGTCCACACCCCACCCCAAGCCCCAGCCGCTCCGGGACTTGGGTCTTGCTCCTGCAGGTGTATAGCACCCCTCCCTCATGTCAGGATGACTGGTGGGTCTGTACCGCAGAGTGAGGAGAAACTATTCCTGAGTGTCAAGCCTTTCATTTTGCAGCTTTCTGACATCCAAGGGGCCCGATTTCTTTCAGAGCCGCTCATCAAAGTTTCTCTTCACGGAACCAAAGCCGCGTCTTGCTCTTCCTGCCATGCTGCTTGTCACAGAGCAGATTTCAAAGGCTGAGCTTCCCAGGCCAAATTCTATCCTCCTTAAACATGTTTTTTAAAAACAGCTCCTACAAAAGGAATGTGTGAGCAAGCTCCCGTGACTGACAGCCTCTGGCCCAATGATTTCTTCTCAAAGTTTTTTTTCTCTGTGACTTTCCTGGCGATATTCTAGTGATTCTTGGCAATATTGATTCATGTCTGAGGAACGAGGGTAAATTAGCAGTGTCTTTCTGCTCTGCTCTATGACAAGCATGAGAACATCCTTGCACACTATATTATCAATTCTCAGTTCAACTCTGGAAATACGTTTTGAGGGTCCCAGACAAGCCACAGGTGGTAAATGCTTCCGGGTCACAAGAATTCCATGTGACATATTGCAGTCTTCGCAAAAGAGGGATGTGTCTTTTCCACCCAACAAAAAAGTTGTCAACTTCTATTTTTCTAAATCATGTGTCGTCAGTGGGGGCAAAGTTTGTTCTTGGAGGAGAAAGTATCTTGGCTATGAGAATGGTATGTGGCCCTTCAAAGCTCACCTCAACTCAACAAAATCTTCACCCTAGAATTTAATTTCTCTCATCAGACTGAAATTTAATTTTAATCAATTTAAGTAGTCCATTGAATTTAAAATTCAAGTTTAATTTTTTTTTTCCTTAGGGACAGTGATAATGGCGGCGGGGGGAAAGGTTGAGAAACACTGAAAACGCAATGAAATTGTATTTCAATTGTACTTCTCCTCTGACCTATAAATTCTTCTATTTCCCTCCTAGAGAAAAGATTCCCAAAAGAAGCATTTACACGGAGTTGCTGACAGCACCATCTTTTTTAATGGTGGAAAAACCTGAATGTTCATCAGTTGAAAATGGTTAAAAAAAAGAAGAAGAAGGTCTGTATTACGAGAGGCTGTGTATGAGTGCTCCTTGGAAGGCAAGCTGTGACAGACCTGGACAGAGGATTATAAAGCAGAGACATCGCTTTGCCAACAAAGGTCTGTAGTCGTGGACTGATGTGAGAGTTGGACCATAAAGAAGGCTGAGAGCTGAAGAATTGATGCTTTTGAATTGTGGTGCTGGAGAAGACTCTTGAGTCCTTTGGACTGCAAGGATATCAAACCAGTCAATCGTAAAGGAGATCAATTCTAAATATTCATTGGAAGGACTGAAGCTGAAGCTCCAGTACTTTGGCCACCTGATGGGAAGAACTGACTCATTGGAAAAGACCCTGATGCTGGGAAAGATTGAGGGCGGGAGGAGAAGGGGACGACAGAGGATGAGATGGTTGGATGGCATCACTGACTCATGGACATGAGTTTGCGCAGACTCCGGGACACGGCAAAGGACAGGAAATCTTGACGTACTTCCAGCTCCTGGGCTCACAGAGAATCGGACACAACTTAGCGACTGAACAACAGCAAAGGACACGCTGGCATTTTCTGTTCCTCCTGGAAGTAAATGAGACGCTCCCAATAAAGTCACAGCACAAAGTTTACTTATCACTTTGAATTTTCTGTCTACTTATTGAAAAAGCTGCTTTAGACATCAGCGATTGTTTATCACAGATTCCTCGTATGTCTTAATGAGAAAGAAAATATAAGAGATATAAAGTGTTCAGAGTCTGAATGATCTAAATTGTTTTTCAATTCGAGTCAGCAACCATCACATTTCTCCAAAATCACCCGTCAAGCGACCAACGATTCTCCTCCAGGATTTTCTTTTAACGCTGACACCCGTTCTGCAGCTTTTGATGTCGGCGCTTTCTTGATCAGCAACAATCCATCACAACAACCTTTCATGGCTTTGAAATTTTCTTCATCCAGTCTGTGGAACTTCACAATTTCTCCTGCCTTCAATCACATGGCTTAGCATGGGATAATAAAAGGAAAAAAGCCCTCTTGTGTGCATTTCCAAAATAAATAAATAAATAACAGCTTTATCAACTTAAGAATCCCTTCCTTAGGTCTCATGAAGCAGTCATCATCTGGCAAGAAAAAAAAAACATGGAACCGTGATCATTTCTCTAATGATGAAAACTTGCTTCACAAATATGCAATTTATGCACCAGCTGGCAATAATTGTAAGATGCATCACTGATTTCAAAGATGTTAAAATATGTACTATATACACCCTAGAATTAATGACATATAGTGTCTTACTTGGGGCTTCCCAGGTGGCACATTCGTAAAGAATCCACCTGCCCACGCGGAGGACACAAGAGACTAGGGTTCGATCCCTGGGTCAGGAGGATTCCCTGGAGTAGGAAATGGCAACCCAGTCCAGTATTCTCGCTGGAGAATTCCATGGACAGAGGAGCCTGGATACATTAAGTGTCCTGTTTGAGCCTCCCAGCAGCCCTGTGAAGTAATTACTGTGTTTACAGACGAAGAGGCTGAAACGTAACTAGTGAAAAGAACTCTCCCAAGGTCACAGAGCCATCGAGCGAACACAGATACTCAACTCCAGAATCTTCTGACGCTATACCCAGAGCACATGACCTCCGCACTCTGGCTTCTCAAGTCAGCAGAGTCATCTTCATCCCTGGCACCATTATCAACACGATGGTCATTGTCACCACCAGTCGTCCTGGGCATAGCCCTCATCATCAAAGTCACAGTGAGACAGACGGGGCCTCGGACTCTGCTGCACTGCCTGTGCCTGGACGGACGTCTCCCTCAGCAACAAAGCGCAAAGTGACCATGAAAGTGCTGCTCGGCTCAGCCACGTCCAACTCTGTGGCCCCATGGACTGTAGCCCGCAGGGCTCCTCTCTCCTTGGAATCCTGCAGGCAAGCAGTTGGAGTGGGTTGTCATTGCCTTCTCCAGGGGATCTTCCTGCCCCAGGGATCGAACTCCCGTCTGCATTGCAGGCAGATTCTTTACCATCTGAGCCACCAAGGGACTGAAAATATTTATAAATACATGCATGCGTAGTTGGGGCAAATGCTGGACAATGAGATACAAAGAGACCAAGAAGTCCAACTGCCACTTCTGAAGAGCCAGGAGCGAAAGTAGAGTGCCCCCTGCACACAACACCACATCAGGGGTGGGCAAAACACCCAAGCCACCCCTCCGTCCTGATTCCTGGACACCTCTCTACCCTGACCCCAGGTAAAAACCAGCTCAGCCTGCCTGAGTGGGCAAGGAAGCCTGTTACTTGTTCTTGCTCCTTCCTGCTGCAGCAAGGGCCCCGTAAAGCCTTGCCTGAATGTCCTGTCCAGCCTCTTATCAATTTCTATTGATTAAGGAGGCCAAGAACCCTGGTCGGTAATGACAGTAATCAGCAGCATTGTCGTCACCATCGTAGCTAATATTTACTGAGCACCTATTTACCATGTGCTAGGTTCTATGCTAAAGTTCAGTTCAGTTCAGTCACTCAGTCGTGTCCGACTCTTTGTGACCCCATGAATCGCAGCATGCCAGGCCTCCCTGTCCATCACCAACTCCTGGAGTTCACTCAGACTCACATCCATCGAGTCAGTGATGCCATCCAGCCATCTTATCCTCTATCGTCCCCTTCTCCTCCTGCCCCCAATCCCTCCCAGCATCAGAGTCTTTTCCAATGAGTCAACTCTTCACATGCCAAAGTTAGCATAACTACCCTATAGATACATTTATTATAGCTTCATTCTACAAGCACTGATAGTAAGACTCAACAGGATCAAGTAACTTGTTTAACATCATTCATCTGAGGCCCAAATTCATACCCTGGCCATCTGACTGTAGATACCACACTCATAACTACTAAGGATTAAGTACAGGACCCAGCAAACTGTAGGCATTCAGTAAATGATGCGTATACTTGTGCCTAGCCCAGTGACTGGTATGTGGAAAATAAACAATTATAACAACAGTAGGGGCTCCCCTGGTGGTTCAGTGGTAAAGAATTCACCTGCAGTGCAGGAGACCCGGGTTCAATCCCTAGGTAGGGAGGATCCCCTGGAGGAGGGCATGGCTACCCACTCCAGTATTCCTGCCTGGAGAATCCCATGGACAGAGGAGCCTGGAGGGCTACAGTCCATGGGGTCGCAAAGGGCTGGACATACTGAGGAACTAACACTGAGAGCCTTCCACTCTCCGATGGCAAGATGTGGGGCCACCGTAAGCTGGATGGAGACACACGCAACGTCCAGCATCTTTACCACGTGTCTCTGGTCCCTAAGGCAGGACTCACCCCACAGCAAATGCTCATTTGTTTTCCCCTACGTGTGATGCTTTGTTCACTTCAAACTCCCTGTTACAAAAGCACAACCTTTGCCACCTCTCAAACTCGATGTAAACACACCCAAACGAAACGTCCTCTCCTCACTTGCTCCTCCTTTTTCTTAGAAGGTCCTTCAGCTGCCTCCAAGTTCTTCAGGGGCCCAGGCGCACCCTCCACTATGGTTGGAAACTCTGACCACTCTCCTGAATTCTGCCTGAGTCAGCCTCTTCCCCAAGCCTCCCTTCATCCTGGCCCATCTTACACACTGCTTCCCAGAAATGTACAGGGTTGAAAAAGCCTGACTCCATGTGGATCTGCTTCTTCTACTTTAGCTTTTGTGCTCTGTTGCCTGGGCTGAGTCATCCTGACTCGGCACCTTCTGTACAAGAATGCTGCCTATAGCCTGAGATATATGGGACAGCCTGTTCCCAAGGCTCTGACCTTTAAGGGTGTAACACTTTTCCATTCATACAGAGATAGAGAGCTGCAGAACAGAAAATAACATTTGTCTTGTTGGAGGTTTACGGGAAGATCTAGACCTGACCTAGGTGGACAGCTGCAAGAACAAAGCATTCCAGCACCAAGAAGTTTGTACCAACCAACCCCACACCCCTTCTCGCCTGGCCTTTAAAAATGCTTTCCTGAAACCCTGTGGGGAGTCTGGGCTTGGGGACAGCAGCCACCCGTCTCCTTGCATGGCCCTGCTATAAACCTTTCTCTGCTTCCAACTGATGTTCCATTTTGTTCGACCTCTTGCGTTGGGCACATGAATTTGTGTTCAGTAACAAAACCCACGGAGAAGGCAATGGCACCCCACTCCAGTGCTGCTGCCTGGCAAATCCCATGGATCGGGGAGCCTGGTGGGCTGCAGTCCATGGGGTCTCGAAGAGTCGGACACGACTGAGCGACTTCACTTTCACTTTCATGCATTGGAGAAGGAAATGGAAACCCACTCCAGTGTTCTTGTCTGGAGAATCCCAGGGACGGGGGAGCCTGGTGGGAGCGACTTAGCAGCAGCAGCAGCAACAAAACCCAACTATTCACTCCGCTGCTTAAAAATGCGCCATGGCTCCTTACCTCCCATCTGCTACTGCTAAGTCCCTTCAGTCGTGTCCGACTCTGTGCGACCCCAGAGACCGCAGCCCACCAGGCTCCCCCGTCCCTGGGATTCTCCAGGCAAGAACACTGGAGTGGGTTGCCATTTCCTTCTCCAATGCATGAAAGTAAAAGTGAAAGTGAAGTCGCTCAGTCGTGTCCGACTCTTCTCGACCCCATGGACTGCAACCTACCAGGCTCCTCGGTCCATGGGATTTTCCAGGCAAGAGTACTGAAGTGGGGTGCCATTGCCTCCCGTCTAATAAAGACCAAATCCCTTAATGAAGCTTGGGAAGGCCCCTTCTAGCTCCTCCCAACCTCAGTTTCCCCCGTCTCTTCGCCCTGTCGGGAACACCACCCGCCCTACGCTCTTGCGTCTCTGTGGGTCTCTCCATGCCCCGCGCTGCTTCGCTGTCACGCGAGGTCACAAGTCGCTTGAACCCCAGCACATGTGCTATTCACCTTTACGCCTGCCTGGGCCGCCGCACACAATACGAGCGCCTGGTTTGGGGAGGGGCACTTAATACACAGCCCACGGGAAGGACATCTACTAGATTCACACTCAGGGCTCTCTCCCCCCACTCGGTGACTCCACCCCAGGGAAGGGGAAGATGACCCGGCTGACTCACGAGTTTGGCAAAAGGATCTGAATGTGCTCAGCTCAGCATCCCTTCCTCCATCCTCCCTTTGAGGAAACAGCCACTTATACTTAACCTGTATTTGCGCTGAATTCTCTTTTCTTTTTGGCCATCCAGAAAGTTTATTCAGGCAGGATCATTCCAGCAGAGAAGACTTCCACTTTGCGGGAGGGATGGAAGTTTGAACGAGGGATATGTAAACAAACTTACCGGCCAGATTAGCTCCTGCCCTCTGACAGAGCGCTTTGTGAGTAAGAAAGGTGATATTTTTATCTCCATCTGTCTGCTTCTTATAACAATTTTTCAACTCTTTCCAATTAAGGCAGGTTAGAGGGATGTTATGTTTTAGGTTGTCTTAAGACCTAGTGTCTCGTACAGACAGTGTGTGTCTTACATGTGTCCTTGATTTAACTGACTTGAATTCCTTCCCAAAGACTTATTTTCAGCTTTCTTATCCTGAGTGAGATTGAGCAAACAAAGCCTTACTTTATAAATAGTACAGCAGCGAGATGGCATCTTTCAGCTGAGGAAACTGAAACATTTGGGGTTTGAGAAACATCATTTGTTATTTCACAAATAGCAGGCGGTTGGGAAAAGCCAAAAATGGATTTTCCATGTCAAATTTCTCTTCATCTATAAATCCGTCCCTTCTTGGGGAAATTTATAGGTTTCTGGCTTCCTTTTCCCAATGGTCATCAAATTTAATTTCCCAGGAGCTTTTTTTTTTCTTTCTCTTTTTAATTTCTACTCAAAACTTGTAAAATTTTCCTGATTCTTGATGTTCCATATCTTTTAGCTTATTCCTTCCTTCCACCTCCACTCTCCACTTTTATTCCTCTATAAATTCTAGAGATGACCAGACCTCCTGCTTCTCTAAGATCTATGTTGAGCCTTTGTATTTAACATCTCAAAACATCTGCCAACATTTTCATCCTTCTCTCCAGCCTCTGATTATACATATGCCTCTCTCCCTCCAAAGTGAGCTTTTGACTTCTACCTTCCGTTGAACCCAGGAGACCCCCTTTCCTCCATTCCTCTTGCATCCTTTCTATTTCATTTTCTCCCCTGGCTCCTCCCCACCTGCCTTTAAACATACCCAGATCCCCTCATTTTGAAAAACTTCTCATTGTTCACTTTGTTCCTTGCCCACCTCTAGCTGCTTCCCTCTGCTCCGTTCACTATCAAAGCTCTAAAAACATCATCACACAGGTTCTACCTGTATTTCCACGTCACTGAACTGTTCCACGATTCCATGACCTTTTGCTTCCAACCCAAGCATTCAATGGAAAGAATTACTCTTAAAGTTCACCAGCAGTTTGTTTATTGACACATTCTTCAGCCTTTACTCAGTCCTAATTCTTCTTGATTTCGTTGCTTCTTTCAACACCGATGGCCACTGTCCACCCTACCAACACCAGCAGCTTATTTACCTGTCTTTTCGTCTTAGTCTAGTATTCTTTCTCTCAGAACTGGGATCCAGTCCTGAGTCTTGATAAACTTCACAGCAAGGTTGCCACTTGACAGCGAGAGGCTCAGGGATGAGCAGGTGGGCCGTTTCTGATCCAGGGTAAAGGGGAGACCTCTTAGGAGCTCAGGGAAACATTTTGTTTCCTGTAAGAGAGAGGCCCAAGGAGAAAAGCACTTTTTTCCTGCCCATCCCTTTTTCCTTGGGATGTTGTCACATAAGAACATGAAGTCCTGAGCTGTGCCACCTTGTCACCAAGCAGGAAGGTCAACAGAAGAGCACGGAAGCCAAGACTGTTTCTGACATGAAGGAAAGCTTCCAAGTCAATGCTGTAACTTCTGACGTGTTTGAGTAACAATAGGTCTAGATGTAAGTAATAACTATTGGCTATATTTCTATTACTTGCAGCCAAATACATTGAAACATTCTTCCAAAATGCACTGCCTCATCCACTCTCAGAGAATAGGTTGTAGTGTCTAAGCTGACATCATCAAAATCCTTATTTCCGAATGTCTCTCCCACCCTCGACTCCCCAGATCCTAGATGTTTCCACTCGGATTCTCACACCATCAGCTTGAAGCGGCGTGTTCAAATCCACACTGATCAGTTTCCCCCTAAAGTCAGCCAGCCTTCAGTCACCTTCATAAAGACTAAGAAGCCCTTTGAGCTTTATTAGAAGAATGTGCATCTCCAACCAGCTAGTTGCGGTGGGGGATGCAGCCAATGTGCAGACACGACAGACAGAATTCAGTGTTCCTGTCTTAATGGGGCTTATCTCTGTCTGGGTGTGCTAGGGATTTCACGATGGATTTGGGTATAAAGGCGTGGATGACACACAGGATACCCAGCAAGAAGTGGCCAAAGATAACGCTGAAATGAAGACCATCAGGAGGCCACGAGAGATGCCTTCCTAAAGAGCAAGGCTTTGGGAGTGAAGATCCTGTCAGATTGTAAGCGGTGGAACAGCGTGATCAGATTTACATTTTTCAGAAATAGCTTCAGCGACAGCATGAAGAATGGATCAGAAGATGAAAGCCTGAGATACCGGAGCTCTCAAGGCAGTTAACTGAGCCAAGCAGCAGTTGCCAAGATCCCTTCTTAGCTGAGGTAGCCCTGCCAACGACGGAGCAAAGCATGGTGAAAACCCCCACCGACACAGGACGCCTCCACCAGGCACTCCTGACTCCAGAGCTCTCTGAGGGGCTTGGAGATGGTCAGAGCTGCCTTGCAGTCAGATGGCCCCCTCTGCCCAGGAAATCTTGTGCACTTAGCCTCTGCATCCCAGAGAACCCAGCTGATACCACATACATGAGTTAACACCTATTATTTGATTTGGTTAAATAAGCATTTAATAAACATTAAAAAGGTGACAGGCTGGTGATTTCCTCAACTAACTAAAACTACCTAATACAGCAATTCTTACTCAAAGCAATTCACTTTCTATTAATTAATGTGCTCCGTCCTCCCTGGTTCTTTGCTTCTCTTAACTTAGAATATAACCACATCCCAGCAATATTCTCTCCAAAATATCATCCATTTCTGTTGTCCTACTTTGTTCTTAAATTTTACCTTGCAATCAAATATTACACAGGAAAAATAAACAGGGATGAATCAATCAGTCACGGCTAACAGAATTCATCCAAGCCCCTTTGTGCATGTCATTACTTATTATTTCCCAGATTCAACTATATTCGACATAAACCACAATCATTCAACACATAACTCCATATGGCAAAAGGTCTGTATGGTGAGATGAACATACAAGGCATGTATTATGTCTGTTCCCAGGACATCATGGTCACAAGCATTGCCAATAGGAGTAACTGAAAAGATTCTTGTTTCTGAGAATCAAACCGTTTAGTTAACAAAGACAGAGATTCATTTTCTCTTTCTTCCTTTTATGCCAATCATCACTGATCCCAGATTAATCTTCCAAGAAAAGCACATAGAACTACAAATATGTTGGCATTTCCTTCTTACAAGGAAAACATCAAAGTAGGTAAAAATCTGCTTTCTCAGATTCTAGAGAGCCAGTACTGTATTACTGGTATCCTATTCAACTTTCAGGGGTCAGCAACCTACCAACCTTGGACCTAACCTGGCCCACCACTTGTTTTTATGTATAAAGTTTTATTGAAACACAGAGATGTAGTGAGTTTATGTATTGTCTCTGGCTGCTTTCCTACATCAATGACAGTGTTGAGTCATTGCAACGAAGACCATCGAGCCATAAAGCCTAAAATAGTTATTATCTGGCCCTTAACAACAACAACAATAAATATTGCCTTAGTTAAAACAGCGTGGTATTTACTCTCATATTGGGTATTTATTCATTCATCATTTTTCATTCATAATATTTTAACTGACATTTTAACATCACTGCTAATGTGTCAACCTGAAATTAGCAATGATTTTTGAAGATCACAATGAATGCTCTCCTTTACTTTTGATTAATCAGTTCAGTTCAGTTCAGTCGTTCAGTTGTGTCTGACTCTTTGCGACCCCATGAATTGCAGCACACCAGGCCTCCCTGTCCATCACCAACTCCCAGAGTTCACTCAAACTCACGTCCAACGAGTCGGTGATGCCATCCAGCCATCTCATCCTCTGTCGTCCCCTTCTCCTCCTGCCCCCAATCCCTCCCAGCATCAGAGTCTTTTCCAATGAGTCAACTCTTCGCATGAGGTGGCCAAAGTACTGGAGTTTCAGCTGCAGCATCATTCCTTCCAAAGAAATCCCAGGGCTGATCTCCTTCAGAATGGACTGGTTGGATCTCCTTGTAGTCCAAGGGACTCTCAAGAGTCTTCTCCAACACCACAGCTCAAAAGCATCAATTCTTTGGCGCTCAGCTTTCTTCACAGTCCAACTCTCACATCCATACATGACCACTGGAAAAACCATAGCCTTAACTAGACAGACGTTTGTTGGCAAAGGAATGTCTCTGCTTTTGAATATGCTATCTAGGTTGGTTATAACTTTCCTTCCAAGGAGTAACCGTCTTTTAATTTCATGGCTGCAGTCACCATCTGTAGTGATTTTGGAGCCCAAAAAAATAAACTCTGACACTGTTTCCACTGTTTCCCCATCTATTTGCCATGAAGTGATGGGACCAGATGCCATGATCTTCGTTTTCTGAATGTTGAGCTTTAAGCCAACTTTTTCACTCTCCACTTTCACTTTCATCAAGAGGCTTTTGAGTTCCTCTTCACTTTCTGCCATAAGGGGGTGTTCTCTGCATATCTGAGGTTATTGATATTTCTCCCAGCAATCTTGATTCCAGCTTGTGCTTCTTCCAGTCCAGCGTTTCTCATGATGTACTCTGCATAGAAGTTAAATAAGCAGGGTGACAATATACAGCCTTGACATACTCCTTTTCCTATTTGGAACCAGTCTGGTGTTCCATGTCCAGTTCTAACTGTTGCTTCCTGACCTGCATATAGGTTTCTCAAGAGGCAGGTCAGGTGGTCTGGTATTCCCATCTCTTGAAGAATTTTCCACAGTTGATTGTGATCCACACAGTCAAAGGCTTTGGCATAGTCAGTAAAGCAGAAATAGATGTTTTTCTGGAACTCTCTTCTTTTTTGATGATCCAGCCGATGTTGGCAATTTGATCTCTGGTTCCTCTGCCTTTTCTAAAACCAGCTTGAATATCTGGAAGTTCACGGTTCACATAGTGCTAAAGCCTGGCTTGGAGAATTTTGAGCATTACTTTACTAGCGTGTGAGATGAGTGCAACTGTGTGGTCGTTTGAGCATTCTTTGGCATTGCCTTTCTTTGGGATTGGAATGAAAACTGACCTTTTCCAGTCCTGTGGCCACTGCTGAGTTTTCCAAATTTGCTGGCATATTGAGTGCAGCACTTTCACAGCATCATCTTTCAGGATTTGAAATAGCTTCACTGGAATTCCATCACCTCCACTAGCTTTGTTCGTAGTGATGCTTTCTAAGGCCCACTTGACTTCACATTCCAGGATGTCTGGCTCTAGGTGAGTGATCACACCATCGTGATTATCTTGGTCGTGAAGATCTTTTTTGTACAGTTCTTCTGTGTATTCTTGCCACCTCTTCTTAATATCTTCTGCTTCTGTTAGGTCCATACCATTTCTGTCTTTTTATTGAGCCCATCTTTGCATGAAATGTTCCCTTGGTATCTCTAATTTTCTTGAAGAGATCTCTAGTTTTTCCCATTCTGTTGTTTTCCTCTATTTCTTTGCATTGTTCACTGAGGAAGACTTTCTTATCTCTCCTTGCTATTCTTTGGAACTCTGCATTCAGATGCTTATATCTTTCCTTTTCTCCTTTGCTTTTTGCTTCTCTTCTTTTCACAGCTATTTGTAAGGCCTCCCCAGATAGCCATTTTGCTTTTTTGCATTTCTTTTCCATGGGGATGGTCTTGATCCCTGTCTCCTATACAGTGTCACGAATTTCCATCCATAGTTCATCAGGCACTCTATCAGATCTAGTCCCTTAAATCTATTTCTCACTTCCACTGTATAATCATAAGGGATTTGATTTAGGTCATACCTGAATGGTCTAGTGATTTTCCCTACTTTCTTCAATTTAAGTCTGAATTTGGTAATAAGGAGTTCATGATCTGGGCCACAGTCAGCTCCTGGTCTTGTTTTCGCTGACTGTATAGAGCTTCTCCATCTTTGGCTGCAAAGAATATAATCAATCTGATTTCAGTGTTGACCATCTGGTGATGTCCATGTATAGAGTCTTCTCTTGTGTTGTTGGAAGAGGCTGTTTGCTATGACCAGTGCGTTCTCTTGGCAAAACTCTATTAGCCTTTGCCCTGCTTCATTCCGTACTCCAAGGCCAAATTTGCCTGTTACTCCAGGTGTTTCCTGACTTCCTACTTTTGTATTCCAGTCCCCTATAATGAAAAGGACATCTTTTTTTTCTTACCCAAGTAAGACGGTAGGTGTTGCGAGCGGGCATCAGAGGGCAGACACACTGAAACCATAATCACAGAAAACTAGTCAATCTAATCACACTAGGACCACAGCCTTGTCTAACTCAATGAAACTAAGCCATGCTGTGTGGAGCCACCCAAGACGGCGGGTCATGTGGAAAGGTCTGACAGAATGTGGCCCCTGGAGAAGGGAATGACAAACCACTTCAGTATTCTTGCCTTGAGAACCCCATGAACAGTATGAAAAGGCAAAATGATAGGATACTAAAAGAGGAACTCCCCAGGTCGGTAGGTGCCCAATATGCTACTGGAGATCAGTAGAGAAATAACTCCAGAAAGAATGAAGGGATGGAGCCAAAGCAAAATAATACCCAGTTGTGGATGTGACTGGTGATAGAAGCAAGGTGCGATGCTGTAAAGAGCAATATTGCATAGGAACCTGGAATGTCAGGTTCATGAATCAAGGCAAATTGGAAGTGGTCAAACAGGAGATGGCAAGAGTGAACATCAACATTCTAGGAATCAGTAAACTAAAATGGACTGGAATGGGTGAATTTAACTCAGATGACCATTATATCTACTACTGCGGGCAGGAATCCCTCAGAAGAAATGGAGTAGCCATCATGGTCAACAAAAGAGTCCAAAATGCAGTACTTGGATGCAATCTCAAAAACGACAGAATGATCTCTGTTCGTTTCCAAGGCAAACCATTCAATATCACAGTAATCCAAGTCTATGCCCCAACCAGCAACGCTGAAGAAGCTGAAGTTGAACAGTTCTATGAAGATCTACAATACCTTTTAGAACTAACACCCAAAAAAGACGTCTTTTTGATTAATAGGTGATTATTATTTTTCAGTGAACCTAATCTTTAAAAAAAATCTACATCCCAGAAGACATTTAGAATTTTGAGTTGCAGTCAATATTTATCCATGTTTTAGGCTAGCTTTAAACTTTAAGCTTTAAAACAAAAAGAGATTAATCTCCAAATGAGGCTGGAAATAAAACTACAGCCTTAAGAAAAATTAAAAGATAATTTTCCCCTAACTGCCATGTTTTCCTGTCTTTCCTCTTGGAAAGATCGCCTCTCTAAATACAAGATGTCAGCCTTTTAAAATGCCTTTCATCCCCAGATCTTTTGACATCACAGACCTTCTTTTTTTAATGGAGCAACATCTTCCCAGGAACTTCTCAATGAATCATAGCCTGAGAATGAAGAGGAAACGGAGGAGGTCTGCCCTGAAACAAAGTGACACAGGGAGGCTCCAGCCTTGATCCGGACTCTAGGCAGTGAGGGCTGCACAGGCCACAAGTCTGTTCAGTAAAGACTTACTGAGCACGAACTGTGAGTTGGATCTTCTACGGAGGAATTGTCTGCAAGACACCAAACCTTTCAGTCTTTTTCTACTTCTATATAGAAACATATGCAAAAATATATTTTAATGGGTAATAATGTATAAGTTGCAATTACTACATCTTTTTACCTGATAATATAGACACATTTTCATGAAAATAAATAAATAGAGGAGCTTCCCCAATGGCTCAGTGGTAACGATTCTGCCTGGCGATGCAGGAGACACGGGTTCAATTCCTGATCTTGGAAGATCCCACATACTGCAGAGCAACCAAGTCTGAGCGCCACCACTGCTGAGCGGGTGCTCGAGAGCCTGGGAGCCTCAGCTGCTGACGCCCGAGTGCCCTGGAGCACATGCTGCACGACAGGAGGCGTCGTCGCCTGTACTGCAGGAGAGGGCAGCCCCTGCCTGCTACAACTGGAGGTAAGCCTGCACAGCAACAGAGATCCAGCCCAGCCAAAAATAAACAAACAGAATTATTTAAAATAAAATTATTTTAAAATAAATAAAATAGAGCTTCATTTTATAGATGAACCATCATTTTTCTTAAGTAGTTCTCAATTGTGGAACATTGAGTTTATTTCCTTTTTTCTTCCCTATACAGCCATAACCATTCTTTATCTAAATACTCATGTACACCTTTGATGACTTCCTTAAATTTTTTAAAATGGAATTTAGAGGCCAAAGTCTGTGCCGACGATGCTGGATGCTTGGGGCTGGTGCACTGGGACGACCCAGAGGGATGGTATGGGGAGGGAGGAGGGAGGAGGGTTCAGGATGGGGAGCACATGTGTACCTGTGATGGATTCATTTTGATATTTGGCAAAACTAATACAATTATGTAAAGTTTAAAAATAAAATAAAATTTAAAAAAAAAAGAAAAAAAAAACAAAGTCTGTGCCGAATGTCAATTTCTTATCTCCGTTCCAAATCTGTTCCTCTTCCCCCTGCCTTGTGAAATCAGAGCCGGACCCTGTACACGTTTCTCCTCCACCAGCTGGCACCACGCGGGGCTTTGTCAACAGAGGCTGTTGGAGAAACCCCGCAAGCCAGTGGTGGTAGAAAGACCACGGGTCCCGGCACACAGCGGCTGGGGACAGCACGGGTGTGTGATGTGAGGGGCCACAGGTGAGGCTGGCGAGGAAGCCCGGGCCGAGACGCGGAGAGCCGGAGCCGGAGCAGAAGGGAACGCGTATTTCCAAGAGGGAGAAGGAGCGGCTTAGACAGACCTTGAGGCTGGTGACACGCACTGCCCATCCCGCCCCTAGATTCCTCTCTGCCCACAGCCGCCGCCACACTTAATATCTGGCTTCCACGTGCAGTTTGCCCTTGACCTTTATGTAGCAGAGGAAAACGTGTTTAGACAATTTCTACTTGAGTTAGGAATATTGCTTCCTGAATGGAGCTCAGACAAAATGGGTGTGGAAGGAGGGAAGTCGTAAGACTCGTGATGGCTCCGCGCCCACACCCTTTGCCAGCCCGGAAACGCAAACCACACTTCCTCCTCGTTGTTACCGACTCAACGCCGACGGGTGCCTGACTCCTTCATCCTGGCCAGGAGGCCTAATTAGGCACGTTCGAAGCGTCTTAGAAACTGGAGACCTGCTCGAATATGATTGCGAAAAAGAAGGTGGTTCCAAAACCCTAAAACTCCCGCCAGCATCCTCAGCTGAGCAGAGCAGCTGGCGATGGGATCATCCGGGCACCCCTCGCATGGACGCGGCTCCGCAGGCCACCACGTTGTATTGCTGACCACGGTCCTTTTCTGGCGTCTTCCTTTTCAGTACTTTCCTGTCTTCGTCCCTCTCATGAACAGTCTCCAACCTTCCCCAGTGTATGACAGGAACTAAGAAGCAATCGTATTTCTGACAAACACATCTCTCACACTCACCACGTGCTGGGGGCTGTTCAAAGCGGGTTATATACTTAAAGTCTCTTAGTGAAAGTGAAAGCCGCTCAGTCATGTCCAACTCTTTGCCATCCCGTGGGGTAAACAGTCCATGGAATTCTCCAGGCCAGAATACTGGAGTGGTCCCGCCTCCAGGGGGTCTTCCCAACCCAGGGATCGAACCCAGGTCTCCCGAATTGCAGGCGGATTCTTTACCAGCTGAGCCACTTTAAGCCACACAGTCACCCTATGGTGTGTGTGTGTGTGTGTGTGTGTGTGTGTGTGTGTGTGTGTGCTTCACTTAGTTGTGTCCGACTCTGCAACCCCATGGACTGCATCCTGCCAGGCTCCTCTGTCCATGGGATTCTCCAGGCAAGAATACTGGAGTGGGTTGCCATTTCCTCCTCCAGGGGATCTTCCTGACTCAGGGATCTTACCCCAGTCTCCTGTATTGCAGGCGGATTCTTTATGGCCTGAGCCACCAGGGAAGCCCAACCCTGTGGGGTAAGCTCTATTATTAGCTTCATTAACAGATGATGGGGCTGGCAGAGGCCACAGGGATCTCCCACCAAGCCACAGGGGGAGGAACTCGAATCTGAACCCACAAGCCCAAGTGCGTCTGAGAGTTCTGACTCCAGGAGGGCAGGAGGGGGTTAGAGAGCCAAGTTCACAGAAGGGGGACGTTCTGTGCCTGGGCGGGCAGCTCCTGGCAAAGATGCCTCTTCATACCCAGGAAGGGCTTGGGGGTGGGGAGGGGGGGTGCTGCCTCCGCCGTCAGACCAGCATGTCTCCATCCCACCAGCTCATTAAACGGAGGAGCCAGGAGTTCAGGGCCGGGCAACCACCTCGCCCTCCGTCTTCCTCAAAGGGAAAAGGGGTGGGAAGGGGTGTGAATGACCTCACAGGATACCAGGGGAAAGCCTAACACAGTCCTTCAGTGATTCATTTGGGCGGACCCGCTTTCGCACCCAGCTGAGCACGAAGTTCGGAGTGGGGTCAGCGGGAGGGCCCGCTCCTTCGCGAAAGGACACATTCCCGCTCCGTAGACGCGGGCACAGCGGGGACCGCGCTCCATCCAGACAGGAAGTCGGCAAGACTTCTTTTCAAAGGTCAAACTTTTTCCCTGGCTGAGCGCGGCTGTTTCCTGAGCGCCTACTACGCGCCGAACACCGGACACGCGGTCTTTCTGGATCTGGACGGGGCTCTGCGGGAAGACGCAGAGAGCGAAAGGGCCACACACACGCACGCACACACACCTGGCAGCTCTTAAGGGGAAAGGCTCTCAGGGAGCTGTCTTGTTTCTAGGAAATAAACACGAAAATCGAAGGTCTCTCGTGCGCAGCTTCGAGCCCCCTCAAGCGCTTGGCTGAGCCCCGAGCGGGGCCCGCGCGCGTCCGGGGCGAGAGGCCGGCGCGCGGTGGCCGGGCGACCAGGTGGCCGGGCAGGGCCGGAAGAGGGCCCGGAGTCGGCGGGCGGGCGGGCGGCGCCGGGGGCAGGTGCCAGCGGCAGTGGGCGGGGGCGGCGGCGTCACCCCTCCCCCGGGGGCCGGGCGCGCACACCAACTCGGCCCGAAGAGCCGGGGGCACGGGCGTCCCCGCCGCCCGCCGGAGGAGCCGGAGCGACCGCATCCTCCGGAGAGACGCCCCGCGCTCCGCGGCCGCCCTCCTCCGCCGCCGCCGCCGGGAGGCGAGCGCCGCCCGTCCCCGCGGCCCGGCGCCCCGATCCTCCACCTGCCGCGGCTCCCGGGGCGCAGAGGGTGTGAGAAGCAGGGGCCCGGGGACACCGGCCTCCGGGGGCCACTGGGCGCGGAGAGGGACCGCCGCCCCCGCCCGCGCGCTCTGCGCCCCGGCCGCGACTTCAAGGGCGACCCCCTCGGAGGGGGCTCCGCGCGCGCGGCGCGTCCGGCCGCGGGGCTCGGGCGCCTCTGCGCGCACCCGGCGGGGCCATGCCCGGGCTGCGCCGGGACCGCCTGCTGACCCTGCTGCTGCTGGGCGCACTGCTGGCCGCCGACCTCTACTTCCACCTCGGGCCCCGCGTGCGGAGCCGCCTGCAGCCCCGGGAGCGCCCGCTCGGCTGCCCGTGCGCCCGCCGTGCCGCCTCCCCGGCCCCCGCCCCGGCCCCCTCGGCCCCGCGGCGGGTCGAGCCGAGCGGCGGCGGCGATCCCGGCTCCAAGCTGCGGGCCCTCTTCGCGCACCCGCTGTACAACGAGCCGGAGGAGCCGCCGCTCCTGGGGCCCGAAGACTCGCTGCTGGCCGGCCCGGAGGCGCTGCGCTATTACCGGAGGAAGGTGGCCCGCTGGAACAGGTGAGCCCCGCCCGGCCCCCGGCCGCGCCGCGCGCCCCGCGCTGCGCCCGCGCCCATCTCGGGGAGAGAAGTTTGCAGGCAGTAGCGCGCCCGGAGATGCTCCCAGACCCGCCCCTGAGCCCCCGGGGTTCACCCCAGGCCCCTTCCGTTCCCGGGCCATCTCCTCGCTCTTTCTCCCGCTCCTGATGTGGGATCTCGGTTTTCCAGAATGAGGTTTCCAAACAGAGCAAGTCCAGCGCTTCTCCGCACCCAGCACTTAGCTCTAGACCTGGGCGCCTTTCAGAAACCAGGGCTACTCCCGGAAACCCCGCTCTCCCCTCTTGTTTATTCCCCTGCCCGGGGTCAGAGATCAGGAGAGGTCAGCGGGCCAGAAAGTCAGTTTCCCCAAGTGGTCACCACTCTGTTAAGTGTAAAGCGTGGCTTGCCCCTTTCTCCTGAGTGTTATAACCTACGAGCAGTTTTATTATTGGGGGGGGGGGGCTCACTTGGAGCTGAGCCTCCATGCTTGCATAGACTACCTGGGGATTTTTTTACATCCAAGACTAAATATAGAGGGGGAAATGCCAAACATATGTAGGGTAATATCAAGAAGGATTTTGTGTGTGTGTGAAGAGGTGGGGAGGGAGGGTGTTAGAGAAGCTGGGATGGTCAGTTCCGAGACCCCCAGCTGATGACAGAGGCCTTGGAGGAGTTAGGACTCTGGCTGAATATGGACTGGTCTGAGGATAACTCAGCTCACGTTTGGACACATTCATCACTTTTCTTAACACAAGAGATTTCCAAATGAGCCCTCTTGGCTGGTTTTATGGTCCCCCCAGAGGATGGACAAACATAAGTCTCTGGAAATTCAGCGCTTGTCCAAGTAAAAACTGTTTGCTCCTCATTCTATAGCGCTGAGAGTGGCCAGGGGTGGAGGGGGCCTTTGGAAAGTGAAGAGAAAAAATGAGAGTTATCAGCTGAAGTCGCTACAGTGCGTTTCAATTGCAACTCTGTGGCTGATAATTTTATATTAAAAAGTGGTTCCCAAGTCTCTTGCTAATTGAATGCAATAAAAAGGCAGTTTGAGATTGCTTCTCAGATGCTGTCATTTTCGATATTACCTTTATTTCATCAACCACATGAGGATCGGTGAACTACTAAATTATGCCCTTGGAAAATGATCGACACGTCAGTTGAGGATTTGAGGGGGGACGCGGGAGACTGCGCTGTGTCAGTGTTGATCAGTATCCACTCATTCACACAGCTGTGGCCTTAAATTCTGTATGCTGGTTTGGTCCTTAAGGAGAGTCGGAGGAGTATTTTGGCAGAAAAGCAAGACTCTTTGTCACCAGTCTGTCCTACAGACCATTTTGAGCTTGACCTCTGTGTCATTACGTGTCAGAAAACTTCGTTTACTGATTAGGAGTGATCTTGGCCGTTTAACAGTGGATGGGTGGGGGCTGTGGCCTCGCTGTACTCGGAGGTAACGGGATGGGTTTGTGTGGTCGGTTGAATGTGATAGTTGTGATATTGACTCATCAGTGAAGTGAAAGTCACTCAGTCGTGTCCGACTCTGTGTGACTGTTGAGTCCATGGAATTCTCCAGGCCAGAATACTGCAGTGGGTATCCTATCCCTTCTCCAAGGGATCTTCCCAACCCAGGAATCCAACTGGGGTCTCCTACATTGCAGGCAGATTCTTTACCAGCTGAGCCACCAGGAAAGCCCATTACTTCCTCTTAATCCATGAGAGCTCAGATGAGGTTTGTGGGCTGTAACAGGAGGGGGAGCTGTTCTTCCAAGTGTTGAAACTGGACCCTAGAGGCAGAGAAGCTTCACCCAGAGTGCATGGTAAGCATCCAGGCAAGGATGTTAATAAGCATATTCCGGCTTATGTGGTGTGTATCAGGGCTTCCCTGGTGGCTCAGCTGTTAATGAATCCACTTGCAATGCAGAGACCCGCGTTTGATCCCTCCGTCAGGAAGATCCCCTGGAGAAGGGAACGGCAACCCACTCCAGTATTCTTGTCTGGAGAATGCCATGGACAGAGGAGCCTGGCGGGCTACAGTCCATGGGCTCGCAAAGAGTCGGACACGACTGAGTAACTAGCACTTCATCAGGCTAGAAATGGAATGTGGGGGACTGCCCTGGTGGTCCAGTGGTTAAGACTCTGAGCTTCCAATGCAGGGGGCCCAGGTTCAATCCCCAATCAGGGAAGTCAGATCCCCCATGTCGCACAGCATGGCCAAAAAATAAATAAATAAAACCATGATGTAGAAGAATTTTTAACAAAAGATAATAATCATAAATGGAGCATGGAAGGCCCACTAGCCAGGATGCATCTGCATCGCACTCAGAGTTCCGTTATAAGAGACAGCCACCGTCACCTTACGTGAGGTGGTGCCCCGTCGACGTGAGCACGCGTGAACGCACCTGCTGTGATGCGCAGGGCCATCGAGAGCTGCAGGCTTCAGTGCCGACGGCGAGAACGAACAGCAGAGGAGAGAAGCAGGGAGGGACCGTGCCAACCACTTCTCTCTTGCACACACAAGCCCGCGCCCCCACCCTCGTCTGCAGCCACTATCCAGCCAGTACTGAAAACCCAGAGCTTTGCACACATATGTGGATGCCGTCGTGCCAATAATTACTTAACGTTAGCTGCTTTCCAAAATAACTGTGGCAACAAACCAGCTGCCTCACCTGGAGAAGCGCAGGTAACACAGTAGCCAAGTCAGCCGCCCTCCCACGTGCTCAGGTGAGCCCGTCGGTCTGCCTGACTGATTCTTCTAACCACCGCCCTAGCAAGCAATGCATGAAGTCAGAAGTACGTTCCTATAACTTGAGCTTGTGACCAGAGTTAGGATATGTCCCATCTTACCTGCCGCCTCCCAGCACATCCCTTTTTTATTTCAGTGGAAGATGGAGCTCACACACTGTTTTGCATATTTCAGGTCCTCGATCAATATTCATTCATGGAATGTCAATACCTAGTTAAGTTGAAGCGATGCGAAAGGCATGTCATGGGTCAGGTGGGCTATCCCCGTGCTGACCTGAAGCCTGCTGCAGACCTCCTTAAGTGCCGTCCTTCCTTCCCTTCCTCTCTGTCCCCCTCAAAGTGTAACTAAGTGAGGCACAGTTCAGTTCAGTTGCTCGGTTGTGTCCGACTCTTCGCAACCCCATGAATCGCAGCACGCCAGGCCTCCCTGTCCATCACCAGCTCCCGGAGTTCACTCAGACTCACGTCCGTCAAGTCAATGATGCCATCCAACCATCTCATCCTCTGTCGTCCCCTTCTCCTCCTGCCCCCAATCCCTCCCAGCATCAGGGTCTTGTCAGATAAGTCACCTCTTCACATGAGGTGGCCAAAGTATTGGATTTCAGCTTCAGCATCAGTCCTTCCAATGAATATTCAGGACTGATTTCTTTTAGGATGGACTGGTTGGATCTCCTTGCAGTCCAAGGGATTCTCAGAAGTCTTCTCCAACACCACAGTGAGGCACAATCCAGGTTAAAAAAGTAATCAGGGAAAATGTTCCTGTCGCATCGTCGGCCGCTGATCCCTCCAGTGGTCCAGGACCAGCCCTCGACGGGCGTGAGGACACAGGGGGCACGGGGAGCCAGGGGGGCCATGGGGAGTCAGGGGCGGCCATGGGGAGCCAGGGGGCCACGGGGAGTCAGGGGGGCCACGGGGAGTCAGGGGGCACAGGGAGTCAGGGAGGCATGGGAAGCCAGGGAGCACCAGGAGCCAGGGGGGTCACAGGGAGCCAGGGGGCCCACAGGGAGTCAGGGGGGCACGGGGAGCCAGGGGTGTCGCGGGGAGCCGGGGGGGCCACAGGGAGTCAGGGGCGGTTACGGGGAGCCAGGGGGGCCACAGGGAGTCGGGGGGCATGGGGAGCCAGGGAGCACCAGGAGCCAGGGGTGTCACGGGGAGCCAGGGGGCCACAGGGAGTCAGGGGGCACGGGGAGCCAGGGAAATGGGGTCGTCAGTATTTCAGACCTTAAACCAACAAGCTGCTGCTGCTGCTGCTAAGTCGCTTTAGTCGTGTTCAACTCTGCGACCCCGTAGACGGCAGCCCACCAGGCTCCCTGGTCCCTGGGATTCTCCAGCCAAGAACACTGGAGTGGGTCGCCATTTCCTTCTCCAATGCATAAAAGTGAAAGTGAAGTCGCTCAGTCGTGTCCAACTCTTAGCGACCCCATGGACTGCAGCCCACCAGGCTCCTCCATCCATGGGATTTTCCAGGCAAGAGTGCTGGAGTGCGGTGCCATCGCCTTCTCCACCTTTTCCTGTCAAAGCAGTGATGAAGGGCAGTGCATACCTGGATCCCAGGTTCACGGTGCCACTACCCTCACAGCTTAGAGGCTGAGCTCTGGGTTTCGCCCCCTCCCAGAAGCTGCGAGAACCAGACCACATCTGTCCTTTGACTTGTCAAAGCTGGTCAGCTCAGCTTGGCCTTGCGCCCACATATCTTTGGTCGGTTCCTCTGTAACCTTCTGGTTGTTACAGTCAAGGTCAAACGGGGTCATGCCTCCGTGGTGTAAAAACTCCTGCAGCTGCGACACAGACACACATTCTCTTCTCTCTGCTTTTCTCTCTGGACCCCCTCCTCCAGGATCAAGAAGGTTCTGTTTTCCTGTAATTACCGACTGTGTCCATCTGTGCTCTTCCCCCCATCAGATGCCCCATCTCCCTCCTCCTGCATACTTGCTCTCACTGAAGAAAGTCTGGCCCAAGACTCTCTTTGAAAGTCACAGCAAAGAGACGCTGCAGCTCTGCGAAAGTGACAGGCGTTCATGGGGAGTAAACTGGCTCCAGTTTTTCTGGGAGAAGCTCTGACAAACTCCAGAAGCCAAAGCAGTGATAGGAGGGCAGGGAGAGAGCCAGACAAGACGAGAAAGAGTTCAACCAGGCACGAGAACGGTCTGGCCTAGGAATCGGCGGAGGGAAAGCTGCTTCCCACCGTGCATCTGGGGAAGGAAAAATAAAGTCTCTTCTCGCCTCTTCCTTTTTGCCTCTTTCCTACTGATCTCACGCTCGCCCAGATCACTTGGAGAGCAGGGTTATTGGGAACGGGCGGCTCCCCTACAGAGCCTTGGATAGAAGCCCAGGGCCCAGCTCAGAGACTGCTGTCTGTCTTTCGCCCAGAGTCAGCAAGGCCAGCACCCCCTGCTGGTTCTTCTGCCAGTGATGCCAGGCTGAGAACGGGTCTGAAAAGGGCCCTCAGCCACCACCCACCCGCATGTGGTTAGCAGAGGGGGTGGGAGTCCGGACGTCCATTTCTCTTCTCTCCCAATTAGAGCCTTGCTGGGCTAGTTGGGGAAAAGCTATGACTTCAGTGGTTTCTGAGTCCCTGGACTTTCAGCTGGAGGAAACCTCCCCTCTTGTCAGAGCCAAGAGCTCCAAGCAGATGGTTTCGTAGAGGACTGGGCCAGCTTCCTAGTGCCTCATCCCAAAGCCCAGTCCTCGCTGTGGTCAGCATGGCAAAGAGCCAAACTGGGGAGGGTACCACGCAAGGGAGACCCGCACCTCCTGTCTCCAGTGTCATCAGAAAGAAGCCCTTTGGCTGAGAGCCGGAAGGTGCTCATCGACTGCTCTGCTGGTCCTAACAGCTGCCACCCCGCCTCCTTCACCCCCAGCCAAGTCCTTGTCCATCTGCGAGAAGGGCTGGCCAGTTCTCTGCATGCAAATCCTGCCCGAGACAGGCGTGGTAGCTGCCGTGTACTTGACATACACCTGCTAACTCAGGCCTCACAATTTCTCAGGAAGAAGGTGTATGAGTCCTAGACACGTCCCTAGAGGCCCGGCCCTGGTGGGAGTTTACAGATGTAACTAAACCTCTCTACCAGAGAGGGTGACCTTGGGATAGGGAGATTACCCAGATATTTGTTGTCCTTATTGTTCAGTCGCTACATCGTATCTATCTCTTCAAGACCCAATGGACTGCTGCATGCCAGGCTCCTCTGTCCTTCACCATTTCCAGAGTTTGCTCAAATTCAGGTCCACTGAGTTGGTGATGCCATCCAACCATCTCATCCCTTCTCCTCCTGCCCTCAATCTTTCCCAGAATCAGGGTCTTTTCCAATGAGGCGGCTCTTCCCATCAGGTGGCCGAAGTATTGGAGTTTCAGCTTCAACATCAGTCCTTCCAATGAACACCCAGGACTGATTTCCTTTAGGATGGACTTGTTGGATCTCCTTGCAGTCCAAGGGACTCTCAAGAGTCTTCTCCAACACCACAATTAGAAAGCATCAATTTTTTGGTGCTCAGCCTTCTTTATGGTCCAACTCTCACGTCCGTACATGACCACTGGAAAAACCACAGCCTTGACTAGATGGACCTTTGTGAGCAAAGTGGTGTCTTTGCTTTTTAATACACTGTCTAGGTTGGTCAGAACTTTCCTTCCAAGGAGTAAACTTCTTTTAATTTCGTGGCTACAGTCACCATCCACAGTGATTTTGGAGCCCAAGAAAATAAAATCTGTCACTGTTCCCACTTTTCTCCCATCTATTTGCCATGAAGTGATGGGACTGGATGCCATGACCAAAAAACTCAAGTTTTTTGAATCTTGAGTTTTAAGTCAGCTTTTTCACTCTCTTATTTTACCCTCATCAAGAGGCTATTTAGTTCCTCTTCACCTTCTGCCGTAAGTGTTGTGTCATCTGCATATCTGAGGTTATTGATATTTCTCCCAGCAATCTTGATTCCAGCTTGTGCTTCATCCAGCCTGGTATTTCGCATGATGTAGTCTGCATATAAGTTAAATAAGCAGGGTGACAACACACAGCCTTGACGTACTCCTTTCCTGATTTGGAACCAGCCCATTGTTCCACGTCCGGTTCTAACCGTTGCTTCTTGACCTGCATACAGGTTTGTCAGGAGGCAGGTAAGGTGGTCTGGTACTCCCATCTCTTGAAGAATTTCCCGCAGTTTGTCGGGATCCGCACAAAGGTTTTAGCATAATCAGTGAAGCAGCAATAGATGTTTTTTCTGGAAGCCCCTCGCTTCCTCTGTGACCCAGTGAACGCTGGCAATGTTGACCTGGCTGTGTTGGACCTGATGACACGAGCCCTTTGAAGGCAGAGAGTTTTCTCCAGCTAATCAAAGAGGAAGTCGAATAAGGGCTGGAAGTGCCTCTGCTGACTTGCAGATGGGGTGGGGGGGCTGTGGCAAGAGAGACAGTGACCTTCAGGACCTAAGCTGAGCCCCGCTGACAGCCAGCTGGGAAACAGGGCCCTCGGTTGCACAACCACAAGGAGAGGAATTCGTCCAACAACAGGAACAAACACGGCAGCAGAGCCTTCTGCAGACTCTCCGGAGGAGCACGCAGCCTGGCGGACAGCTTGACCTCAGCCTTGTGAAGCCTGCGCTGGGCACTCAGTCACGCTGAGCTGGAACCCTGACCTGCAGCTCGGAGAGCGGGTCAGTGTGGGTAGCGTAAGGCCACCAGGGTGGCGGTAATTTGCTCCTCGGCATAGAAAACAAACGTAGCACTACCATTGACTTCGTTTTCTGGAGAAAACCGGGGATGGGAAGCTGGTTGCCACTTGCCTTCTGTGTCAGGCAGCTGGCAAACCTCAGATGGGCTTGGCACCCCGAGGGGCTAGGATCCACGCGGTCTCACCATCAGCTCCAGCCCTCTGCATCCTTGGAAGCTCCAGGTCCTCATTTCTCCTCTCTGGGAAAGGCGTTTCCGGCCACCTCCCTCCACGCCGGTCCCTCCCCGACGGGACGCATCCTCCCCTACAGCATCACGGGAACTGTTGTGACTGTGCAGCCTCACGGCGGCTGTCACATGAGCATGAATGGCCCTCGCTCCTGGCATGAGAAGCCCCCAGCCTGCACGTGGTCGCACGGATACATCTGTTCCGTGGTTCCCCCTACGGGAGAGCCAGAGTGAATATCTGTAGAACAAATAATTAGGAACAGACGACCTCAGGACTTGGGGGCTGTTACTCAACATCCTTTTAGCCCCTGTGGGGGATGAAAGCCTTGAACAAAAACAATCTTGACCAAAAACAAGTCATCCCACCTATAACCTGCCTCTTCCCCCTTTGAAAGTCTCAGGCGAAACCCTCTTACTGAGACATCCTGGCATTTAGACCAGGGGTGCTCTCTCTATTGCAGTAACGTAAATAAAATCAACTTCCAAAATAAAATTTTTTTTAAAGCCCTGGAAGAAAGTCGAGAAGGTGCTGTTTGCCAAAAAGAGAGAATTTCCTCAGCTTCCTGCATTTTCTGAGGAAAGAGCAGCCAAGAAGTCATGCATTTAAAAAAGCGGGAACCACAGAGAAACCCTGATTTAGCCAAAAGCACTCCCCACTCACCCCTCTGTAGGCGCCGACCTGTGTCTTCCCCGTGATCATCTGTTAAACCAGACACTGCTGAGGACCTGAGGGTTCTGCTGAAGTCGGCTTTCGCGTGGCTCCAAGCCGAGGCGGGGACACCATTCCAAACAGCTGCAGCCCGGATGGAGCAGAAGTTCTAGGAGTCAGAGCATATGAGTACCTGTTATTATAGGCAGGCGCACACACACAGGACTAATGAAAACCACAGTATGGAAAAAAAGGCCTAGTTCTCTTTGTGGCTTGTCACTTGGCAGGATGTCTTACGGTGGAAATGTGAAATCAACCCCAACCCTGAGTCTGAGTGCCCTGGAGACGCCGGGATCCGGGAGTGTGGGTCCCTGGAGGCCGACCTTGGAAATCAAGACCTGGAGCCCGCCAGCATCTTTCGTCTGGAACAAGAGGTGAAGCTAAGACCCAGAGAAGGCCTGTTTTATTGGACTCTCTGGTAACAAACCCGATAAATTTGGACAGCCACAGGGGATAGAACATGGTGGAGGACTGTGATTGCTAAGAAGCCAAGAACCTGTAAGAAAATTCAGCAAAATGTGGAGAGGAGAGCGAAACTGAAGGAGTTGTTGGCACGAGGGCAGATGAACAGAAGAGCTGGACGATGAAAGTAAGACGGCCTGGGAAGAAACAGGGTTTTAGGAAATTTGGGGGAGGTGGGTGGGTGAGAAGAGCGTTCTGCTGGCAGAAGAAAAAGCGAAGCTGTTCAGCCCTGGGAAGCGAGTGCAGCTCTCACGTGGCGCCCTGGCCTCCAGCTGTCTCCACCGGGTCAAGCGCATGGGCTGTGGGTAAGCTCATTTTTCGTGATGCTCACCACAGTGGAGTCTGTGTGGAGGGACAGATAGTCATCCGAGTTTCATCCATTTAAGTGGGACTTTTATTTTATACTGGAGTATAGGTGATTAACAATATTGTGATAGTTTCAGGTGGGCAGCAAAGGGACTCAGCCACACATACACATGCATCCCTTCTCCCCCAAACTCCCCTCCCACCCAGGCTGCCACAGAACACTGAGCTGAGTCCCTTGTGCTGTACAGCGGGATAACCGGAATCTTTCTATTTCTGGTTCATTTTCTTCAGTGGCCGAGTAGTGACTTTGTGGGGAAAGTGTGTTTATCTGCACTCACAGCCCAGCTCCTGTTTTGTTTTGTATTAACTCTGAGTTAGGAATCCTGCACCACCAGCAGCTGCTTATTTCTGCCTCCTGTGCTTCTCCGGGCACTTAGAGATTCTGGAGGAAGTCAGACTGACCAGCTGCAATTCCATCATCAAGTCAAGCCCCGATTCACCAACATTTCATTGCAGCGTTGTTTTTTAAACCGGGATCATTGGATCCTACCCAGTTCAACTGATGAGGTCTATATTTCCCTTACATTTTACACATACTTTGCATTCTGTGGCTACGTTTATTTTCTTAAGAAATAGTACATGATATTTGCAAAGTGCTGCCTACTCTCTTCAGGATACTTTGATGTCAAGCGACAGAAATCCGACTCCAAACAATGCAAGCAGTTAAAGGAAATGTGGAGAATCAAGTAACCAAAGCTCGGTGAGGTCAGCTAGCTCTACTCTATCGCTTAGTCCTTCTGCCTGCTTTAATCCCCTCTGCAGGTTCGGAGCCCCAAGAGCACTGGGACCCGAGAGAGAGAAAAGCGCTTCTCAGATTTCCAAAAAGAAAGATCCTGGGCAAAGTCGCTGATTGGCCAGACCTGGGACAGCCAGGCTGTAGAGGGTTATGATTGGTCCAGTTCTGAGGAGTGCAGGTGCTTCAACCAATCACTGGCTCTGGGGAGGTGGAGTCATTGGAAACTTTCTATTGATGCTCTCTATTCGAGCCACGTGGCTCAGGGTGGGAAGAACAGTTCCCCCAAACCAGGCTGGCTGCCCAGACCTCGAGTGACCTGGAAGAACTTCTGTGACGGGCGTGAGCTAGACATTTTCTCAACTTGTGCCTGCTGCAGTTTCTGACTCTGATAGCCACCGTTCTCGAGTTTTAGTAAGACATTTTAAATTTTTATTTTTGGCTGTTTGTTGCTGCTCTGGCTTTTCTCTAGCTGTGGCGAACGGGAGCTACTCCCTAGTTGCAGTGTGCAGGCTTCTCATTGCCGTGGCTTTTGTTGCGGAGGCTTCTCTTGTTGCCGCGGAGCACGGGCTCTGGGGTGCGAGGGCTTCCTTAGTTGCGGCTCGCGGGCTCCATAGCACAGGCTTAGCTGTGGGACAGCAGCTCAGCTGTTCCGCAGCACGTGGGCTCTTCCCGGATATCCTGGATAGAGCCCATGTCTCCTGCGTTGGCAGGCAGATTCTTTACCACTGAGCCTTTCAGGAAGCCCAATAAGACATTTTTAAAGCAAATTCATTTGTTAACAAGTTCCTATTGTGCAAATCTTTTACACCAACCATTAGAATTCCTGCAAGAGGATAGGAATCTTTATTAATTTGGGCTTTCCTTTAAATCAACCGTGCTCTCTTTATAGGAGTCCAAAGGAGGAGTGGATGTGAGCTCATGTGTCTTTCTCTCAAAACTCCACTGGGACCCAGGATGCCTTGTGTCAGTCCCCAGGGAAGCACTTGCCTCCTTTTTAACATGAAGAGGGTGAGTCTGTGGTTCTTCTTGAAGCTCCAGCAGCCCTGTTTTCCAAGCTCTCTCCCCCCTCAACCAGGATTTCTTCTGTCTGAGTGAAAACACTGGACAAGCACTTTCCAAGTGTGCTTCATGAACTTCCAGGGTTTCTGGAGGTGCTTCACAGGTTCTGAAAATGATTGCTTCCGTTTGCATTTTGAAAACCTGTGCTTCAAGGTAATTTTGACAGAATATGAGAAAACGCACACCAAGCTGTGTTATGCACACTGAGCCATTGGATCTCTTAGCATTTCCTGAGCAAGGTCTGAAAAGGGAGTTCAGTCACTGTATTCGTCTCCCAGGGCTGCCGTAGCAAATTGCCCCTGTTTAAGCCACTGTTGGTTGCTTGGAATAATGTAAACTTACTCTTTCACAGTTCTGGAGTCTGTGTTCTGAAACCAAGGTGTGGGCAAGGTAGCAGGCTCCTTGGAGGGTCTATGGGAGAATCCGTTCTGCGCTGCTTCCAGCTTCGGTGGCCGCCTGCATCACTCCAGCCCCTGCGTCCCTGATCGCCTCGCCTCCTCTTTCACCTCTGTGTGTCTGTCTCTCTCCTATAAGGACGCAGGTTGTGAACTCAGGTTGTGGTTGTCCAGTCACCCAGTCATATCCCCCCAGTGACCCCGTGGACTGCAGCACACCAGGCTTCCCTGTCCTCCACCATCTCCCAGAGTTTGGTCAAATTCATGTCCCCTGAGTCAGTGATGCCATCCAACCATCTCATCCTCTGTCGTCCCCTTCTCCTCCCGCCTTCAATCTTTCCCAGCATCAAAGTCTTTTCCAGTGAGTCATCTCTTCAAATCAGGTGGCCAAAGTATTGGAGCTTCAGCTTCAGCATCAGTCCTTCCAATGAATATTCAGGGTTGATTTCCTTTGGGGTTGACTGGTCTGACCTCCTTGCTGTCCAAGGGACTCTCCATTCCATCTGTGTCTGTCTCCTATAAGGACCCAGGTCGTGGACTCAGGACTCACCTGGATAATCCAAGACAGTCTCACCTCAAGAACGTTACTTACCTCTGTCATAGCAGATCCAAAAAAATCGGCTGGGGAGAGGCCAGCTGCTCCCAGCCCTTATTTTCCAAGTAAGGTCATGGTCACAGGTTTCAGAGGTTAGGGATAGGATAGGTATGAGCATTCAGTCATGTCCGACTCTGAAACCCCATGGACTGTAGCCCACAGGCTCCTCTGTCCTTGGGATTCTCCAGGCAAGAACACTGGAGGGGGTTGCCATTTCATTCTCCAGGGGATCTTCCTGACCCAGGGCTCAAACCCGTGTCTCCTGTGGGTCCTGCATTGGCAGGCAGATTCTTTATCACTAGCACCACCTGAAGGTTAGGTCATGGACATGTGTTTAGGGGAAGCCCCGCGAAGCCCGCTGTAGTCATGCACATCTCATGATGCCTAGGAAGGCCATGCAGCTGCCATTTTACTTTCAATTTTTAAAAGGATTGTTTTCCTGTTTACACAAAAGAGCACTTTACCATTTACACAGCAGATCTTGCTCTCTCTGCCAGAGCTTCTGATAGGCGTTGAGCAGCAGTGCATTTAGGATGAGACTCCGGGGGGTGCCTGGAGTGTGGTCGTCAGGGTCGTCATTCGGGACAGGGAAATAGATCTGCTAATTAACTGAACTTGGATGTGGGAACAAAGGCTCTTTATGAAGGTCTCAGAGTCAAACAGGACGGGCAAGGGAACTCAAGCCACCGGCCTCAAGCCACAGAGCCCAGACAGGGGCCAGACTACTGGGACAGCCCGCAGCCTCCTCGGCCGGTTCGCCTGGATCTGCTGTGACAGGCAAGCCAACGGGAGGTCCATACGTGAAGCCCACGTGCTGCGGAACATGACCACAAAACGTCTGGCTGGAAAAACACCAGAACAGACGATACGCCAGTGCTCACCTGAGGTATTAAAAAGCCATCAAGAAAGCGACCATCGGATGCTTAATTTGAGCAGTGTAACTTACCAGGGGCCCCTCCAGGTTAAACTCGGAAATGTGCACCCCAGGTAACTGGATGAGGTGGCGTTCTGTTCTGCCATGGGCTGTAAATCCGTCAAAAGGTCAAGGGAGGTCAGCCAAAAATGATGGGCTTGGATTTATAGCAGTTGATCTGCAGCCCTTCTTTTTGGCAGGAACTGAGCTAGCACTGTTTAGGCCACTTGTGATTTGTGATGCTTAAAATCACTTTATCTGCATCTGTGACAATGCTTTGTTCTCACTCTCTGGGCGGGGGTGGGGGGCAGTTGCTGTGCCTAACACACCCCGTAATGTTATTTACTCTTTAAAGTGTAAATAAGCAAGCAGGTGAACAAGGCGAGAACCCTGGGCACCACTGGAGGTGGTCAGCTAACTCCTGTCCTTCAGGACAGCCTGCAAAGCGGCCCACTCGGAGAATCTGTCCTGTCCCTCCAACCCAAACAGAGGCCCGGCCTCTTTCACCAACTCCTGCGTGACTTTCATCAGGGCTTTTGTCACGCCATACTGGCCTCTCGTTTACTGGCATGCTTCGGGTGCACCCTCACTGGACTGTCAGCTTTTCAAGGACGTGTTGAACTGAGTGGATGTAGCCAAACCCCGATCCCCAGAACACCGTTATCTTCTTTGGAAAAAATATCTTTGCTGAGGTACTTAATCGTCTTGACAGGAGGAGACCCGGCTGGAGTACGTGGGTGGCCCTGAATCCCACGGCATGTGTCCTTGGCAAGAGAAAAACAGAGCGAGCTTAGACACAGACAGGAAAGGAGATGTTGGGACCAAGAAGGCAGAGGCTGGAGGGACGTGACCACAAGCCAAGGAATGTCAGCAGCCACCGGAGCCAGAAGAAGCAAAGAGTGGGTCCTCCCGGAAGGAATGCAGCCCTGCTGACACCACAATCTCAAACTCATGGCTCCAGAACTCTGAGAACACATGTCCGTAAAGCCCCCAAGTCTGAGTTGCTTGTTAGGGCTGCCACGGGAAACAGGCAGAAGGCTGGATGTTTGCTTGCTTCTTGGCCATATGACCCCAGAGTCTAAAATGCTGCTTGTGTACAGCAGGTGCTTGATAAGTGTTTCCAAATGAGTGAAGAAGGCAGAGCACTGAAGAACTGATGCTTTCAAACTGTGGTCCTGGAGAGGACTCTTGAGAGTCCCTTGGACTGCAAGGAGAGCCAAGCAGTCAATCCTAAAGGAAATCAACCCTGAATATTCATTGGAAGGACTGATGCTGAAGCTGAAGCTCCAATACTTTGGCCACCTGATTTGAAGAGATGACTCACTGGAAAAGACTTTGATGCTGGGAAAGATTGAAGGCGGGAGGAGAAGGGGATGACAGACGATGAGATGGTTGGATGGCTTCACCGACTCAGTGGGCATGAACTTGGGCAAACTCTGGAGGATGGTGAGGGACAGGGGAGCCTGGCATGCTGCAGTCCATGGGGTCACAAAGAGTCCGTCACGACTTGGCAACTGAACAACAAGAAATGAGTGAATACATGAGAACTCCAGAGGCTTTGTGGTTGGGCAGCTCTGGGTTTAAATCCTGACTCTGCTACATAAACACTGGGAGACCTGAGGCTCATTTTCTCGGTTTCCTGCTCCGTAAAGTGGGCCGCAGACCTGACCCAGTGGGTAGAGGGCAGAGTGAGGTCTCCAGGGTAAGGCACAGGGCAGAGGGCCTGGCTCCCGCCGCCCTGAGTCAGCAGCAGGTAAAGCACCACCAGTTGGTTATTGCTCTGCGTTCCGTGTGGGTGATTTGATTTCCATCAACAGCCCACCATATTCATTAATGTTTAATGCCTGCTTGGGTGCACAAGACACGAGAAGCAGGATCTGCATTCTCCAGATGCCAGGAAAAAACCCCGGAGCTTCCAGCCCAGCCCTGGCCTGCCTCAGCCTCTGCTGCTGCTTCCAGAGAGAAAATATGCATGTTCATCTCTCCGTAGTCACTGTGATATCTAGAGCTTACCGAGGGGGAAAACACAGACGGGGCATCTGCAATTAGTCTACCTACCTCAGAAATTACAGGGCTTCCCCAGTGCTCAGTGGTGAAGAACCCGCGTGCCAATGCAGGAGACCCAGGTTCAATCCCTGGGTCAGGAAGATCGCCTGGAGAAGGAAATGGCAACCCACTCTAGTATTCTTGCCTGGAGAATCCTGTGGACAGAGGAGCCTGGTGGGCTACAGTCCATGGGGTCACAGAGTCAGCATGACTGAGCGACTGAAAGAACAACTCCAGAAATTATATGCGCCCCCCCACACACACACACGTGCACACACACATGTACACACAGGCACACATGTGCTCGCACAAGTGCACACACACATACGCACACACACACCTGGGGAAAGCCATTAGCTGATGTTTCTCACTGACTTGGCAGAAATCCTCCTTTTCCTGTTCTCTTTTTTTCACAAAGCACTTATCAAGCCAGTTCAGTAGGCTGCTCTTGCCTCACTGGGGACCTTTCTCTCTGACCTTGAGCTGGTGGCATTGAAAATGGGTGACAGCCATTCTGCACGGGTGCAGGGCTGGCCCCACCCCACGGACCATCACCTTGAACCCTCAGAACCGCCCGCTACGAGAGGCACTGGTATCCCCACCTTCACACGAGGATGGCCACTCAGACAAGCTGGGTCTCACCGGAACACGGACGTCAAAGGCCGTGGTGCAACAGTGGTGGCAACTTTGCCTTGCGTCTCAGGCTGGGTCCTGGAGACAAAGCTGAGATGCCACCGGAGCGCACTGGTGGGCAGCAGTCAGCGTCCCAGAGGCAGGACAGCCAGCACCGCATCCAGCTCTCTGCTCTGGATGCAGAGAGCCTGTGCGGTCCTGCCAGAGAGGAGGTTGTCAGTAAGCAGCAAAAGCTTTGGAAAGAGCCGAATTCGTCCGCCCTTATACTCCACAGACCTGCTTTGTATGGTTATACTGTAATTTCTTTGTTTTTATAACCGAGGGTGAAAGCGTTCCTGGAATCTCTCCCCCACATTCTGACTCCAGGCTGGAGTCTCATCACACGTCTGCCGCTTCTTAGCCGGGCGACCTTGGAGAGTTCACCTGTGCTGCCTTCATCCGGGCCCCATTTCTTTAGGGTGGATGGAGTAACAGTCACACTGACCTTATAAGCAGTTTCTGGGAGGAGTCCACGAGTAAAAGTTGCAAATTGCTTCAGACAGTGCTTGACAAAAGGACTGATGCTGAAGCTGAAGCTCCAATCCTTGGGCCACCTGATGCGAAGAGCCGGCTCACTGGGAAAGACCCCGATGCTGGGAAAGACTGAGGGCAGAAGGAGAAGGGGAACACAGAGGATGCGATGGTTGGATGGCATCACCCACTCAGTGCACATGAGTTTGAGCAAACTCCGGGAGACAGTGAAGGACAGGGAGGCCGGGCGTGCTGCGTGCAGCCTATGGGGTCGCAAAGAGTCGAACGCGACTGAGCAACTGAGCAAGAACCATGAATAAAACCTACACAGTGCTTCAGGCAGCACTGGACGTGATCCAGGAGTGAGGTGAGGGTGAGCGATCGCCTTCCTTCATTCAGGCCTCTTGGCCCAGTCGGGGTCGCTGCTCCTCTTCCTCCTGATTTCTGTTCTCGTGACCGCGGTCCTCGTGGTTCTCCGCCAGGGCTGGCCTCTGAGCACCCCTCCCCGCGCTGGTCCCCCGCCCTCCGTCCCCTCCGGCTCGAGCCCTGACCTCTCACCGTGAACCAAGCCTGAGCCGTGACTCCGGGAGGTCAGGACGGGCCGGGCCAGTGAAGCCCGAGTGGAAACACAGGGTCTATTGCGACACCGCTTCCAAGGAGGAAGTGATTGTATTTCAATCAGGAAAGAAGGGGTTTGTGTTGGGAAATCAGCCCAGTTAGCAAAATCTCAGTGAAATCTTGGTACAGTTATTACTTTCTCAACAGAAAACAGACCAGCGGATTCAGTGTTTCCACCACCATCCTGATGCTTAAGAAGTTTCTATCAGCATTCTCAGTGTGAGTGTGTGTGTGTGTGTGTGTGTGTGTGTGTGTGTGTGCGTGCTCAGTCCTGTCCAGCTCTTTGCGACCCTGTGGACTGTAGCCCGCCAGGCTCCTCTGTCCCCGGCGTTTCCCAGAATACTGGAGCGGGCTGCCATTTCCTCCTCCAGGGGATCTTCCCGACCCAGGGATCAATCCCAGAACTCTCGTCTATCCTGCATTGGCAGGCGGGTTCTTTACCACCGCACCAGCTGGGAAGCCCTAATAGCCTCGATATTCCTTGCAAAGCCTCACGGTCTGTGCGGCCTCCGTGGGAGAGCAGAGTGGTCTCGGCTCAGAACCGTGGTGTCAGGCTCCCCTTTTCACTGACTCTGTCGTCCGCTCACCTATGCGGACCTTCATCTCCTCCCGTGTAGTTTGGAGAAATGTAGTTTGGTCCCAGGACTTCGGGGAGTTAGACTAAGACAATGCAGGGGGAAACCCCAAAAGCCATTTGTAATAAGCTCTTCAGAAACGCAGGTGTAAGAGCGTTAAATAAAGTGATGCCTCAGATGCTAAACAAGCACCCGAGGCTGGGGGCGGAAGCCCCAGAATCCACGTGCCCCCGAGTGGGTCCCAGCCTCCTCGCGGCTGGGAGCCGGGAGGCCCGTGGGCCAACTTCCAGCCCAGCCTGTGGGCGGAACTTCGCAACGTCACTTCCTGGCCAGAGCCTTTAAAAGCTGGGGCTTCCCAGGTGGCGCTAGTGGTAAAGAACCCGCCTGCCAACGCAGGAGACATAAGGGACTAGGGTTCAGTTCCTAGGTTGGGAAGATCCCCTGGAGGAAGGTACGGCAACCCACTCCAGTATTCCTGCCTGGAGAATCCCATGGACAGAGGAGCCTGGCTGGCTAAGGTCGCAAAAAATGAGATACAACTTGGGACTGACTGAACAGCAACAAGAGGACAAGGAAACAGAGTCCGCCACCTTCTTAGAACAGGGGTGGGTGAAATTCCACCCGAACAGAAACCATATCCGCTTCTCAGCAGGCCACCCTCCCCCACAGGTCACTTATTGGGCTGAGGAGGAAAGGAGACCAATTATCCTCTCCGTGGGGAAATCAGATGGAAAAATAATACATGCAAATCAGCACAGTGCACAGGCCAAGGGCTGGGGAGAGTTTAACCTGCAGGGAAGCCGCAGGGAAATCTGCCTGCCAACCATGGAATTATGCAACCCCCCTCCAGAACCCCTAATTCATATCCCTCTCTACTGGGGCAGCCAAGGCCTGGGTGACAGGCGGTAAGGCCAAGTTCAAACACTGTTGAAAACAAGTATATTTGGGTCACCGTCTGTTTATTGAAGGATCCAGTGTTTGGGTCTTTAAGGCACTTCTTTTTCCTTAGTTCACTCTGAGCACTGCCTTTAGACTTAAAGTTCTGTTTTCTGCCCTTGGGAAATGGTGAAATAGCCATCCAATGTCAGTGTCATTGGTTTACTGTGTGTGTGTGAGAGAGAGAGAAACATTTATTTGTTTATTTTAGGTCTCACAGTCAGAGGATGAAAAAAGCCAAAATTCAGCATTGCCTCTTTTGCAAGTACCACGTGTGTTGCTATTTTATCCATATGCTTGTTGGGTTGGTACAAGCGGGACAGCTAAACAGCTGCTGACTCACACTTGTCTTTTTTTAAACAATTAAATAATATTTAAATTTTTGCTGGGCAGAGTGTGCAGGGGGAGGGTAGCAGAGCCTGAGGAGGGTTTTAGGCTGTGTATGGAAAATCTTGAGTTTCTCAGAGTCCAGAACCCATCACAGCAATTTTCAGGTCGTTATCAGAGGATTAAGTGCTTCATTTGCTCATGATTCTGTGGCTCCGGGCCAGGGCTTCTCAGCCTCAGCACTGCTGACATTTGGGGAAGATGATTTTCTGTCTTGCTGGGCTCAACAGAAAATTAAATAAAATAGGAGAATGCATTGCAGGATGTTTGGTAGCGTCCGTCAGCACTGCCCCCACCAGCCGTGATGCCAAGATGTCTCTCAGTGGTGCCACCCACGAGGGGTGCGGTTGCCCCTAGTCGAGAACCTCGGGTCTACACCACGGAGGCGGGATCCTATGGGAACGTGTCGTTCTCAGCCGTGGGCCCTCCGCTCTGTAAACGGTCACACTGGGGTGAGAGTGAGGGCTCAGTGTTAATGTTTGGTGTTTCTCAAAGTCCATCGTGCCCATACAGAATCCAGGGCATGCCCTCCTGTGCTCGGAACGGAAAGGTTTAGGAAGTGCCTCCTGCACAGGAGGCCTGACCGCAGGACTTCTCAGAGCCTCGACTGTCTTTGTGTAACTGAGACTCTCCCTGAGAGGTTACGCTTTGCAACTCTTTCCAGTTTTGCTTGCATGGAGCGAGTGATGTTTGGTGGTCACTTCGGTGCTTAGCTCTGGGCCCAGGACCAGAATCTGGGAAGCTTGGCCCAGCTGGAAGCTACCTGCTAGTTCCCTGCCTCGACTCCAGGGATCCCTCGGACCAGAGATCATGCTGCCATCTTCTCCAGGGTGTCCAATCTACTGTCACCTTCGGCGACAGGTCTGGAAGTTGTTGCTGGGGTAGAGATACAGGCTGCTCACTGAGGCCAGAGTCCCAGCTCCAGGAATGTCCCTCTAGGCTTGCCATAGCATCCAGCTCATTGTGATGGGCCGCCCAAAGTCGGCAAGGTCTGCTGACAAGGGCCAGGACATGGTAACAACCTAGGTGTCCATCCACGGGTGAATGGATAGAGAAGATGTGGTTTATACAGTGGAATATATTAGCCTTTAAAAGGAACGAGGTCTTGCCATTTGCAGCAGCATGGGGGGGACCTGGAAGGTGTCATGAAATAAGTCAGACTAAGTGAGATAAGCCAGACCGAAATAGAGATACTGTGCATCATTTATATGTGGAATCCTAAAAAAATACAACGAACTAATGACTATAGCATAAAAGAAGCTTCAGTTCAGTTCTGTTCAGTCACTCAGTCGTGTCCGACTCTTCGCAACTCCATGAATCGCAGCACGCGAGGCCTCCCTGTCCATCACCAGCTCCCGGAGTTCACTCAGACTCACGTCCATCGAGTCAATGATGCCATCCAGCCATCTCATCCTCTGTCGTCCCCTTCTCCTCCTGCCCCCAATCCCTCCCAGCATCAGAGTCTTTTCCAATGAGTCAACTCTTCGCATGAGGTGGCCAAAGTACTGGAGTTTCAGCTGCAGCATCATTCCTTCCAAAGAAATCCCAGGGCTGATCTCCTTCAGAATGGACTGGTTGGATCTCCTTGCAGAGTCCAAGGGACTCTCAAGAGTCTTCTCCAACACCACAGTTCAAAAGCATCAATTCTTCGGTGCTCAGCCTTCTTCACAGTCCAACTCTCACATCCATACATGACCACAGGAAAAACCATAGCCTTGACTAGACGGACCTTTGTTGGCAAAGTAATGTCTCTGCTTTTGAATATGCTATCTAGGTTGGTCATAACTTTCCTTCCAAGGAGTAAGCATCTTTTAATTTCATGGCTGCAATCACCATCTGCAGTGATTTAGCATTATGGCATTATATGACTCACAGATGTACAGAACAGACTGGGGTTATCAGTTGAGGGGGGAATATAAGGGGGTGGGGTGGGAGGTAGAAGCTATTGGGTGTAAGATGGGCTCAAGGCTTCCGTGGACTTGTCTTGGCCTCAAAGACACAGGGATAAATGCAGTGGGAGGCAGGGGAACAGAAGGGGATAAGGTGGGGCTGTGCTGTTTGTTGGCATCTGCAGGATGGAGCAGCAGGGAGACGTCCCGGCCCGTTTATGAAAAATCACAGGATTCATTTTATTTTAATTGTAGTGAAGTATAGTTGATTTACAATATTGGGTTAATTTCTGCTGTACAGCAAAGTGACTCAGTATATATGAATATCAGTTCAGTTCAGGCGCTCAGTCATGTCCAACTCTTTGCAACTCCACGGACCACAGCATGCCAGGCCTCCCTGTCCATCGCCAACTCCCAGAGTCTGCTCAAACTCATGGCCATCAAGTCGATGATGCCATCCAACCATCTCATTGTCCTCTGTTGTCCCCTCTCCTCCCGCCTTCAATCTTTCCCAGCATCAGGGTCTTTTCCAGTGAGTCAGTTCTTCGCATCAGGTGGCCAAAGTATTGGAGTTTCAGCTTCAGCATCAGTCCTTCCAGTGAATATTGAGGACTGATTTCCTTTAGGAGGGACTGGTTTGATGTAAGTTACTCAGTTTATATATATATATATATATATATATATATATATATATATATGTTGTGCTTAGTCAGTCGTGTCTGACTCTTTGCGACATCATGGACTGTAGCCCACCAAGCTCCTCTGTCCATGGGATTCTCCAGACCAGAATACTGGAGTGGGTTGCCATGCCCTCCTCTAGGGTATCTTCCCAACCCAGGGATCAAACCCAGGTCTCCCACATTGCAGGTGGGTTCTTTACCAGCTGAGCCACCAGGGAAGCCCATAGATACATGTTCTTCTCCATATTCTCTTCCATGATGGTTTACCCAGGATATTGACTATAGCTCCCTGATGTCAGGGATTTCAGTGGAGAGCCCACCAGACTGCTGAGGGGCATTTGGAGAGAATCCTCTGTTCCAGATAATTCTGTCTTGGGGACATGCAGCCTGCATGGGCCCAGTGGTCTCAGAAATAAAGTGCATTTCTGAGGCAGGTTGCAATCAAGATGTATTTCTATGTTATGTATGAAATCTTATGTATGTATGAAAAAAAGGTTCTAGAAATTTGTTGACATCCTTTCTCATTCCAAAGAAATAGTCACTCATGCCTGATTTTGTGATCACAGTTTTGTACTCTTTTTCTTAGAAATTGTCTTCCAAATATATAAGCATCAGGTCCCATTAAACCTGGATCATTCTTATTCACAAGAGAAATAGGATAAGAAAGAGGAAGGTATTTCCAAACTTGTCACCACCCAAACAAAATAACTCTGGGAAAATGTTCTTCCTATGACCATTGTCAAGGATAAGAATATTGAAACAGACAATATGGATAAAACAGATGCACAGATTTAGGTAGAAAGCCAAGTCTCTCAGAGGCTCACCGTAATGCTTTTATAATTTTCTTTATGGCAGAGTGCTTTTGGAAATTCAGGAAATGAATAAGATAATAAATAAGTCAGAAAGTAACTTTGTGCGTTCCCATCCAGCAGAGATAGAACTCTAGGGTGACAGTGTGACCCCTGTATTCCAAACATTTTTCCCCTTGAGTTTTTTGATGCTAGTATTTTGGAGTCTGATGGAGTTTTTGCAGCAGGAAAATTGTTCGGGCATCCAAGGACCAGTTATTTATAGAGCATTTCCTGCACGCAGAGCACTTTGTCAAATACTAAGATGCAAAAATCTTAGGCAGGTTCCTGCCCTCAAAAAACGTAGAGTTTAGTTGGGAAGAAAACACACGATGTGGCTCTGAAATCTTTCCCTGGTGCCCCCATCTCCCTCCCAATGCGGCCACACAAGGACCATGGAACTGTTTCCAGCAGAAGGAATTTGCCTGAGCACCTGCCAGCCTCTCCTGCCTCCCTCCTGCTGTTCAGGATCTTACATGCGGATGGTCTGGACTCTGTGAACCTCCACAGATCATCTGTCCTGAGCCAGGTGATGGGGTACTTCTGCACCTGACTCAGCATCTTCCAAACATGCTGGGGAATGAACAGAGCGGGGCAGGGCGGGGACACAGTAAATTAATTAGAAAATAATTCATGGATAATCACCAGATTCCTCCCTAGGGGACCTCAGTAAAGCAGAGAGGATGTCACTTCTCATCACTGCTTCGTAACCAGCGAATGTAGCAAAATATAAATTCTAAGTCATGCAGTTGAAATAGCTCTGCTGAGAGGGCTTGGCACCCTTGCTCTTGGCAGGGAACATGCGTCCAGATGCCAAAGAGAGACTGGTTATTTCAGCAGAAAGGACAGAAATGAATCCTCAAGATCAGTTCAGGCTGTCCTGACTCAGGAGAACAGAGAAATTTATGAGATGATACAGTCAGAAAGAGGGAAGAGAGGCAGGCAGGATTTAGGGAACTTTAGCATCAGAGCAAACCTACACTATCCGAACAGCATGCAGGTCAGCTTCTCCTGAGTAAGCCTGTGATTCCCACTAACTGTCTTTCCAGAAAAATACAGAGGGTAGTTCTCACTGCAGCTGAGATAAGGAGCACATTCATTCATTCCCCAGGGATTTGTCAAGTACCTGTTACATACGGCAAGGACAACAAAAGAGATGGGAAGTGTGTACAGATTTGCAGGCTCGAGAGAGAAGCTCACATTCAGCTGTACAACTGGAAACGTTTCAAAGAGGACATTCCTAGGGAGTTTGGCCCTGGAAGCTGGAGAAGAAAACGCGGAGGCGGGCATTCCCACGGGAGAAACAGCATGAGGCGGGGAGGAACCATCGCAAAGGCAGTTTTTGTGTGCGTCAGTTGTTTAATTGCAAAATTACAGAAACACGTAAAAAGTGGAAGTCACTTCTCATCACCCCTAAGGCCAGCTATCACTAACGTTTGTGTACTTGTCATGCACAGCAAATCGTCTGTGTTTATATGTGTATGTAAACAATATTTTCAACAACAACAAAAACATGAGATCCACCCCACAAACTGTGCTGAAATTAGAAACTCTTCTATGTCACTAAATACAGAGCCATCCCTGTAACACCCTATCATAGACGCTTGTATTTTCTCCATTTCTGTAGTTACGAACAACACTGTGTGTTTAGTCTCTCAGGCGTGTCCAGTTCTTTTCTACCCCATGGACTGTAGCCGGTCAGGCTCCTCTGTCCATGGGATTCTCCAGGCAAGAATACTGGAGTGGGTTGCCATACCCTCCTCCAGGAGATCTTCCCAACTCTGGGATCGAACCCAAGTCTCCTGCATTATGGGTGAAGTCTTTCCTGTCTGAGCCACCAGGGACACACAAACAGCGCTGTAGTGAACATCTGTGAACACACTTTCTTGCACACTTGTGCAAGGTGGATAAGCTGCAGAAATTAAATTGCTGATTCAAGGGGTGTGTATGTGTACGCTCAGTTGTTCAGTTGTGTCTGGCTCTTAGCTTGCCAGGCTCCTCTGCCCAAGGAATTTTTCAAGCAAGAATACTGGAGGGTTGCCATTTCCCACTCCCATAGATCTTCCTGATCCAGGGACTGAACCCTGGGTCTCTTGTGCGTCTCCCACATTGACAGGCAGATTCTTTACCACTGAGCCACCTAGGAAGCCCCACTGAATATAATTCTGAAATGGAAAATTGCCCTCTGCAAAGATGTGCCAATTACACTCTCATCAATAATGCAAGAAAGCACTATAATAATGCTATTCAATACGCCTGTTTAAGCCCTTTTAAGGTTTCCATTTTAAAAGTGTTTTGTAATTGTAAAGTTTGTGTAGATAACCACACAAGTTGGGCTGTATAGGAAAACTATTGACAAGAGTGTAAAGCAAGTTTCAGGACAGTGCGGATGTTATGTTATCAAATCCATAAGAATAAAAGTGGAGAGGGACAAGGGAAAAAACACTGGCCACATCAGTTACCTCTGGGGACGGGAAGTCGGTGAACAAGCAGACATGAATGGAAGAGAGGGTTCCGAAATTTAAGATTTTGAACCATGCAAGTATTTCCTATTCAAAAGTAAAGAATGTTATATATATTTTTTAAATCTAAAAGAGGTGCTGCTTCTTCCAGGAAACAGTTTTCGTGGAAAATTCCAGTTCTGCAGAGAAAAAGGAGCAGAGTGGTGTTTCCTCCTTCCCTCAAGGTCACGGGACTTGTAACCCAGGTTTTCTTTTTATCGATGAAAGCAACATCTGTCAGTACTTCGTGCTTTGTTTTTTGGTATCTACTTTCAGATCAGATCAGTCGCTCAGTCCTGTCCGACTCTTTGTGACCCCATGAATCGCAGCATGCCAGGCCTCCCTGTCCATCATCAACTCCCAGAGTTCACTCAAACTCACGTCCATCAAGTCGGTGATGCCATCCAGTCATCTCATCCTCTGCCATCCCCTTCTCCTCCTGCCCCCAATCCCTCCCAGCATCAGAGTCTTTTCCAGTGAGTCAACTCTTCGCATGAGGTGACCAAAGCATTGGAGTTTCAGCCTCAGCATCAGTCCTTCCAATGAACACCCAGGACTGATCTCCTTTAGGATGGACTGGTTGGATCTCCTTGCAGTCCAAGAGACTGGCAAGAGTCTTCTCCAGCACCACAGTTCAAAAGCATCAATTCTTTGGCGCTCAGCTTTCTTCACAGTCCAACTCTCACATCCATACATGACCAGTGGAAAAACCATAGCCTTGACTAGACGGACCTTTGTTGGCAAAGTAATGTCTCTGCTTTTGAATATGCTATCTAGGTTGGTCATAACTTTCCTTCCAAGGAGTAAGTGTCTTTTAATTTCATGGCTGCAATCACCATCTGCAGTGATTTTGGAGCCCAAAAAAATAAAGTCTGACACTGTTTCCACTGTTTTCCCATCTATTTCCCATGAAGTGATGGGACCAGATGCCATGATCTTAGTTTTGTGAATGTTGAGCTTTAAGCCAATTTTTTCACTCTCCTCTTTCATCTACTTTAGGTCTTCCTTTAAAGGTAAGGCTACTTTGCCAGGAATATCTTGGCTGATATTATACATAGCAATCCTCTGTACATATAATATTTTTTCATACAGTGATATTTACTGTTGCCACATTAAGTTGCATTTTTAGAAATCTACTTTATTTTTTTCATTGGGTATAGCAAACAGGGGTAAAAAGCGGGTAGCTTCTGTGTTCACCATTTTTTTAAAATCCTTATTTTATATTGAAGCAGTGGTAAAGAATCTACTTGCCAATGCAGGAGATATGGGTTCGATCCCTGAGTGGGAACAATCTCCCTGGAGAAGGAAATGACAACCCACTCCAGTTTCTTGTCTGGGAAATGCCACGGACAGAGGAGCCTAGTGGGCTACAGTCCATGGGGTCGCAGGGTCAGACCAGCTGAGTGAGTAAACAGCGCAGTTGAGTAGCACTGTTGTGTTGGTTTCAAGTGTGCACCAAAGTGGTTCAGGTGTACACGTGCGTGCATCTGTTCTTTCCCAAATGCTTTTCCCATTTAGGTGACCACAGACTCCTGAGCAGAGTTCCCTGTGCTATACAGTAAGTCCTGGTTGGTCACCTCTGTTTTCACTGTTATCTTTGCAAGCACACAACCCTAGTCAGAACACAGGTCAGCAGGCTGCAAAACGGGCTCTCCTTTAGGGGAAAAAGCCCCGATATGCACCATTTGCCAATTTCCGTGCTGTAAATTCTCTCACGATGGCATTTGTCAAGCTCCCTATGCAAGTCAGCTCAGGCAGTCTCTGCTGGTTGTCCCCAGGGAACAAAGGGTACACAAACATTTCTAAAAAAAAAAAAAAAAGATGACTCTTAGCAGCTCTACCTTAACCATTAAAAAACAAACAAACAAACAGGCCCAGTGGGAAGGATCCCCTGACGCCCTCTCTCCCTCTGGCCCTGCTCTGCCCAGGTTGTGGGTCAGGCTCTGGCAGGGGCTGAACAGCTACCCAGAGAGTCCTGAGTCCCCACCCAAAGGTAAACATGGACATTTAAAGAGCAGCTTGTCCGCTGTCACAAGTGACACTTAATTTGCCACGTTTATTTTTCTGTTTGGAGGCTGGAACCCTGACTGTTGTTATAACCAGAAGCCGTCAGCTCTCACCTCCACTTAAGAAAACTCGACCCCGCCCCCCTGCCCAGTCCAGTCTGGCCGCAATCCTTGTCTCTCTTTCTCTGAACTTCTTCTCTGAGCTGCCCGACCTCAGGGAGCCTGACGCAGTTCAGGACTGGGCAGCCTTCCCACCAGGCTCCCGGCAGAGCTAAGCAGTCCCAGAGTTTTAGCCTCAGAGCAGCCTTGGGAACCAGAATGAAATACAGATGAATGTGAATAAAGTAAGCAAAAGCTGGCAGGTGTGGCCCAGCAGGTAAACATCAGGGGCTGCCGCAGTTTAACGGGTCACATTTCAGATGACAGCAGCAGGAGCTCAGGGACCCCAGGACCAGGTCACAATTGGATGCGCACTGTGGCCTAGAGGGAAGGTGAACGGGATGCAGAAAGTCAGCCTGGAGACCGGCCCGTGCGGTCCCTCATCCGATATTCAGAAGGCTGCAACATAGGGAAGGAAGCTATTCTGCATCAGCTCGTGGGGTAGAGCCAAGATCCGCGGGGGAAGCTCTGGAAAGATCTTGGCTCAGTTTTGGAAAGTGCTTTCTCACAGAGCTAGCGTGATGGATTGGGCTACTCCTGGGTGTAGCCCAGGAGGAGAAGGGGGTGACAGGGGAGGAGATGATTGAATGGCGTCACTGATTCAATGGACATGAATGTGAGCAAGCTCCGAGAGATGGTGAAGGACAGGGAGACCTGGGGGGCTGCAGTCCATGGGGCCGCAAAGAGTCAGACACGACTGAGCAACTGAACAACAACTCTGGGTGTTGTACACCCCCTTCACAGGAGCTGACCAAGTACAAAATAGACAACACCTTGGTAGGAATGTTGTAAGTGGAACAAGGCACTAAGTTCAAGGGTCTTTCAGATCACTCCCAAGAGAAATAAGGATGTAGCAGGACACCCAAATCCTGCCCCATCAACCCACATGACCCTCACCGTCACTTAACTCGCCAGATGACCGGTACCGCCTTGCCTTGCCTTCCAATCTGAAGGGCTCCATCTTCCCACGCACCCATCTGTTTATCCACCTTTCCTCCCCGATCCTCAGGTACGCCTGTCCCTTGCCTGCCTCTTGTAGTTGTGTGCACCTTGTCCCCAGTCCCAGAGCACATCTCCTCTTCAGTCCAAACGCCACCCATGTGAACCCCCTGAAGTCCACTTTCTCCCACCTGGGTCTTCCTCTGACACTTGGCCACACAGCCGCCTGTCCCTTCCCCAGCAGGTCAAGACGTTTTAGTCTGAACACGTGTCTAGCAGTTGATCTACAACTGCCTCACATTTGCTCTGAATATTTCACAGACACGCAACTTGTCTCCCAGACGAGACTCTGAGCCTCTGCACTGCAGTGGTGCTGTTTTTCACTTTGCTTTTTTTGTGCTGGCAGAAAATTTCCTGAGCAGAACAATCTGTACATGGCTAATTAATTCTTCTTATCTTATAGGACATACTAATTAATCTAACTCAGCTTCCAGCTCTCCGTACTGACCCTGATCCTCATCCTTTTCGTTGTCACCAATTACCTTCTCTCTCCTATCTCCTGCCTCCTAAGGTCAAGAAATCACTGGGAAATATAAAATATAGACTTTTTCGTGGCAAAGTCCAGGAAGAGGCCCAGGATCACTCCCAGAGATACCAGATTGTATGAGGCCCCTAAATTTACTCTCAACCACACCCATGTCCCTCACAGCATTTGTCAGTGTCTGTGGTTAGGTGCTTGTGTATGTGCGTGTGGCACTGTGGACCTGTCGGGCCGTTTCACTCGCTGGATTGTAAGCGCTCTGAGGGCAGGGAGTCTGGTGGCCGCTGTGCCCCCCCACAGTAGCTAAGCTCATATCGAGCCTCGTGTATATTAGATGCCTCGTGATCTTGCTGAAGGAACGAAAGAACGGATGGAGCGTCCAGATGCGGCGCTCCTGCAGGCCTTTGCATTCTCTTTCCCCAAAACTGAAGAAACACTCTTCACGCTTTCAGACGACGCAAGATGTACAAAGAGCAGCTGAACCTCACGTCCCCGGAACCCCCAGTGCAGCTCCGCCAGGAGGCCAGCTGGGTCCAGTTCCACCTGGGGATCAACCGCCACGGCCTGTACCCCCGGTCCAGCCCCGTCGTCAGCAAACTCCTCCAGGACATGAGGCACTTTCCCACCATCAGCGCTGGTGAGCGTCACAGACCAGCAGGGAGACTTTCTCCCCGAGAGGCTGGGAAACCACCTCAGGCTGGGCTCCAGGGTGAAACAGTAGAGGGCTGATTCTGACACTCAACAGAGAAAGAAGAAGAAAAACACAAACATTGCTCTTTTAACCTTTGAAAGAGCTCTTACGGCCATGATCTCATAAGGGAGGCACAGGAGGTGTCTGTACCTAAAAAGGTGATGTCACTGTTGATCCTGTTCGCCTTTCCAGTCTGGCCACTGTCTCTCATACAGTGATCTTATGATGTAGACCAGGGGTCCCCAACCTCCTGGCCACTAATTGGTACCTCCTGCCTAATCAACAGTGGCATTAGATTAGAAATAAAGGGCACAATAAGTATAACACGCTTGAATCGTCCTGAAACTATCCCCCCCAACACCCCTAGGTGGGTAGAAAAATTGTCTTCCACGAAATTGGTTCCTGGTGCCAAAAAGCTGGGGACCACTGAGTATAGACAATATCATTGCTGTTTCACAGATGGGAACACTAAGCCTCAGAAAGCTTAGGCAGCCTGGCCGAGGACCCAGTGGTGGCCTGCTGTCTCAGGTCACAAGCAGTACGCCAGCCTAAGGGACACACTGAGGGATTTGCAGACTCCAAACTATTGACAGCATCGGTTTCCCCAACAGGCGTAGCTGGAATGTCCATTGAAGGGCCAGGGAGCACGAGGTCAGGATGGAGCAGGGTGGGAGATTGCAGCCCCAAATGGGGCTCGGGGAGACTCCCTATGGAACAGTCAAGGGCCCCAGGCCGCCTCCCACTCTCCCTCCTCTGATGTCTGAACTAGAGTTGATGTCCTCACAGGCCTTCTCATCCTTTTTGCAGATTACAGTCAGGACGAGAAGGCCCTGCTTGGAGCCTGCGATTGCTCCCAGAGTAAGTGGCCTGGCCCCGCCCCTGGTCTTGGCCCCGCCCCGCCCCTGGCCCCGCCTCATCCCTGGTTCCTCCCTAGCCATGGCCCCGCCCTGTCACTGGCCCCGCCCCTAGTCTTGACCCCACCCCACCTCTGGCCCCGGCCCCGCCTCATCTCTGGTTCCACCCTAGCTGTGGCCCCGCCCCTGGCCTTGGCCCCGCCCCACCCTGGCCCTGGCCCTGCCTCGTCTCTGGTTCCTCCCTAGCTGTGGCCCCGCCCCTAATCTTGACCCCGCCCCACTCCGTCCCCGGCCCCGCCTCATCTCTGGTTCCTCCCTAGCCGTGGCTCCGCCCCTTCCCCACCCCCTTACCCTGGGAACCCGGTACCTGGTGGCAACCTGGAGGTCCCACAGGCCTCCCCAGGGGACCAGGTAGCGAGCGGAGGGGCATGAGCCCCCTGCCTCCTCTCCGCACTCGCACAGAAGGGAAGGTGGGCCCGGTCGGGCGGCCTGCGGCCCCCACCCAGAGTTGTCGCGGGGTCGAGGAGCTGATTAGAAAAGCGGAGTCTTGGTCTCCACTCTGATTTTCTGAATCAGAATCTGGGTTCTCACAAAATCCTCGAGGGACTGGAGTACATTTTCAGAGTTAGGAAGCCGTGGGGCAGGGAAGTGTCTGTCAACCCGGCGACAAGTGACAGTGACCCGGGGGGGGAGGGGTGGTCAGTGGCCTGGGGGAGGAGGCCCAGGCGTCAGCATGGCAGAAACCCTACAGCGTCTCAGGCAGCCAAGCTGACTCCCTGGGGTGAAGATTCATGCAGGCCAAAGATGGGCCTGGGGTGCAGTCCTTGGGAGGGGGTGCTCTGTACTGGGGTTCAGACGTTCACAGACACTGAGGCCACAGCCAGTCACCATCGGTCCAGGAACCTCCTCCATTGGCCTCAGTGAACTGAACACACGTCAGAAATGTCCGTATGTCCTAACTTGTCAAAGGCTTAAAAGACACAAGATTGTAGGGCCTGGGGCTTCCCTGTTCTTTACTTTCGCCCCTGCCATCCGCTGTTTGTTGGAAGGCAAAGGTGAGGGGCAGGGCCAGGGGAGTCAGGGTTAGGGTTAGGGAGTCAGGAGGCAGCACGCGCCGGCAGGGTCTCGCAGGGGCCCCTCAGGTGTCACGAGGCCCCGTCACCGCCTGGGTGTCCAGTCTTACTAGGAAGAGATGTTGGTCACAAGTCCAGTGCGACGTGACAGGTGGCAGGTTCAGAGTCTCTAAGGCAAGGCTGAAGCAGAGAGGAAGAGGTCAGCTCTTCTCAGGAAAATGTCCTTTTGGGATTTTCAGAGAGTGTCCCTCTGGGGAAACCTGCGCTGTGTGCCCCTTTCCGATAACAGCAGTAAAAGTCTTACCTCGAGTCCCTGGACACTCTCCATAACCTGACCAGACTTTACTCCGCAGGCTTTGAGAGCAAATTCTAGTCTTTAGTGTCTCAAGTGAGAGAGAAGAGAAGAAACGGGCTGGGTTTGTGGGATGAAGAAGGGCCACAGCCCGAGCCTGGGCCCAGAAGCACCGTTAACCCCCCATTATTCCCGTGCAGTCGTGAAACCCAGTGGCGTCCACCTCAAACTGGTTCTAAGGTTCTCAGACTTCGGGAAGGCCATGTTCAAACCGATGAGGTAGGTGACTGCTTTCTGCACCCCCACGCCCAGCTGTGGCAGCCATAATAAAAATTTAATCTTCATTTTATAAAGCTTAGTCCCAAGCCAGAGTATCATTTTAAAATGTACTTCTTGAAAAAGCATGCATTTTTTTTCTATTAAGCAATGTAGACAGAATTTGTCCCTTTTTATAAAAGGAAAGTAGAAATTTATCTTTGGGTAATATAAATGATGACCACAGAGATTATTTTTTTAATGTAATATAATACAGTACAGAAGTGAAAGTCTTATTCACTCAGTCATGTCAGACTCTTTGCAACCCCACGGTCTGTATCCCGCCAGGCTCCTCTGTCCATGGGGTTCTCCAGGCAGGAATACTGGAATGGGTTGCCATTTCCTTCTCCAGGGGATCTTCCCAACCCAGGGATCAAGCCCACATCTCCTGCATTGCAGGCAGACTCTTTACCATCTGAGCCACCTGGAAAGCCCATAATACAGTACATACAATAAGAAACCTGAATATTCATTGGAAGGACTGATGCTACAGCTGAAGCTCCAGTTCTTTGGTCACCTGATGTGAAGATACAACTCATTGGAAAAGACCCTGATGCTGGGAAAGATTGAGGGCAAGAGGAAAAGGGGATGACAGAGGATGAGATGGCTGGATGGCATCACTGGTTCAATGCACATGAGTTTGAGCAAACTCTGGGAGACAGTGAAGGACAGGGAAGCCTGGTGGGCTGCAGTTCATGGGGTCACAAAGAGGCAGACACGACTTAGCGACGAAACAACAACCGTAATAAATATATCCACGCTAGTCAGGCTTTGGGAAGTAAATGATTTTCAAATTTAAAATCATGCCTCAATGTGCCGTGCAAAGATGAAATGATGATTCAGAAAATCCAGAAGGGCATCCGAAGGACCGTATATTCTTTTTTCAATTTTTATTTTTTCTTTACTTTTTTTTTTTTTTAGCCTCCCCAGTCGGCTTATGGGATCTTAGATTCCCAACCAGGGACTGAACCCATGGGTCATGGCAGTGAAAGGGTTCAGTCCTAACCACTGGACCATCAGGGAACTCCCAGAGCGTGTATTCTTACATACAGAATTCAGGAATTAAAGCAAGCTCAGGACACACAGACGGTCCTCAGACCTGGACATCGGGCGATGCTAACGCGTAGCCCAGGGTCAGGCCTGGCCCTGGGAGCCTGTACTTCAAAAGTGGCTGTGCCCTTGAGAGTCCCCACTTTGGGCAGCCCCTTGCTGTGGTTTCCAGGACTGGCTGGTGATTTTCTTTTATGTTTTGTTTTGTTTTTTGAAGGTTTTCTTTTATTTGGACCTTTTCTAAAGTCGTTATTGAATTTGTTACAATGTCGCTTCTGTTTCATGTTTTGGTTTTTTGGCCACAAGCATGTGGGATTCTAGCTCGCTTTGGACCAGGGACGGAGCCCACACCCCCTGCCTTGGAAGGCAAAGTCTTAACCACTAGAGCGCGGGGGGAGTTCCAAGGATGCTGTTTTTCAGCAGAGCGCACGTCACTGTTCCCGGGCAGGTGCTGCTTACTTAACGGCTTTCCACAAAATGACATTTGTTGACATTGACATCACTCTTGCAGCCACCGTGCAGCCCCACGCAGTGGATTATAAAATTATTCCAAGACCGTCCCTCTTCAAATGATTATCGGCGTCCAGGCCAGTCACCGCGGGGCCAGCAGGCAGGGCGCCCTGCACTAGTGGGAGACGCCTTTCTGAGCTTATATACCCAGCAGCCGGCTCCTCACGACCAGGCAGGGGATGCTTTTCAGCGATGCAGTAGAGATTTCTTAATGTTTATAAACAAATATCCTCGACGCCAGCCTCCCTCCCATCTCTGGCAGGGCCGGTCTCACGACCCAGTGGAGGTGCCTCTGTGCGGACGGTGGGTCCATGCACCCAGGACTTTCCTGCTCTTCCAATGTCCATCCTGCTGAATCGCATCTCTGGGGCACTTTTCCTTTTATAAGGTTCTGTCTCGGACCCGGCCTCTCAGTCCTCGGCCTCCGAGTCTACCCCACCTCTGGTCTGCTAGCCAGCACCCCGTCCTCCGTGTGTCTGCAGGGAAGTGCATTTTTTCACTCTAAACGACTGGGCTTTTCAGAGAATCAGCCACTGTCATCAAAGCGGCTTGAGTGGGAGGCCTGGTGAGGAGGGGGCAGGGGGCTACAGGACGGTCAGCGGCCTACAAGCAGCCTGGCTCCTCCCACTTGCAGGTCCAGCAGAGCAGAGGGGCCTCCAGCCGCTCCTACGTGTGGCCCCTCCCCTGTGTGAGCTAGGAAAGCACAGATGCGCATCTTCTTTCCAGCCAGTTGCCTGTAACAGCTCTGCTCCCAGGCTCCCGCCTGAGGACTGAGTCCAGGGCCTGACTCCTCGCTTCCTTCCAGACAGCAGCGAGATGAAGAGACGCCCGAGGACTTCTTCTATTTCATCGACTTTCAGAGACATAACGCGGAGATCGCTGCTTTCCACCTGGACAGGTAGCGCTGGCCCCACGGAGGTGGTGCTGGCTGCAGAGGCCAGTCGCGAGAGGCGCCCCAGCCCGCCCACCCCCGCCTCCCCACTCCATTCCTCCTGCTGGACTTTCTTGGTGGATCCCAGTGACGCCTTCAAACCCAACACAACCCATCAGCCCCGGGGATCGCAAAACACAAGGCCTTTTAATGTAACAAGGAGTGCTTGGTAAGGAAAGGAGCCCTGCCAGGCTGCCTGTGGCTCAGTCTCCTGACCTAAGAGTGGGGAGAATGCACCCCCTGCCACTTCCCCATAGTGCCTCCTGGCCTGTGAAAAGGCGAAAGCGCATTCCCGAACTTCCCAGCCCCCTGCCTGCCCATCATTCCTGGCTGAGGTGTGGTCTGGGGACTGGCAGCCCAGCACCCCAGTCCCCTCCCTGGAACTTTCCAGAAACACAGAATCCCAGCCTCAGCCTGGCCCCGCTGACTCAGAGGCGCATCTGAACAGGATTGGGGGTGACTCATGTGCACACGAGCGTGAGGAGCTCTGAGCCAAGCACAGGGTCATGCTGGGGTTTGCCCGGAAGGGCTGATGGGATAGAGTCCTTCCCCACGCCCCCAGCCCCTGGGGTGCACGCTTGCCTTGGACACTGAAACCCCCACCCTCCACTGGGTGCAGTCAGGAAGGCCCATCCATTTCTTTATTTTTTTTGGCTGTGCCTGGGAGCTGGTGGGATCTTAGTTCCCCAACCAGGGATAGAACCTGTGCCCCCTGCAGTGGAAGCAGAGTCCTGACCACTGCACCGCTGGGGAGTTCTCAGCAGGTCCGTTTCTAGTGGAGGCCACTTCTTTCAGGCGGTCATCCCTCAGACCTCAACAGGCCTCCGTCTCTTTCAGGATTCTGGACTTCCGGCGGGTGCCGCCAACCGTGGGCAGGCTGGTCAACGTCACCAGGGAGATCCTGGAGGTGACCAGGAATGAAATCCTGCAGAGCGTCTTCTTTGTCTCTCCAGGTGGGCTTCTGGCAAGAGCGTTTCTCTGGGTCTGAGAGCGTGGGCTGTCGTACGGTCTGACCTCCTGCCAGCGGTCCCCTGTTCCTGGGTGGCTGCCTGCCGCCTGCAGATGTGGGCCTCCAGACAGTCACACTCAGTGACCTGTGGACCGAGACGGCTGGGTGCCAGGTGCCCGTGCGGGCCCTGAACTCTGATGCCGGCAGCCCCGGAGGCAGATGTCACGTGTCCAGACAGAAAGCAAAAAGAGACTGCAAGTGTCAGTCACTCAGTCATGTCCGAGGCTCCTCTGTCCATGGGATTCTCCAGGCAAGAATACTGGAGTGGGTTGCCATTCCCTTCTCCAGGGGATCTTCCTGACCCAGGGATGGAACCCAGTCTCCCGCACCGCAGGTAGACTCTACCAGCTGAGCCACCAGGGAAGCCCCCGCTAGTGTGGGCATGATGCAGTAGGCTGGGCCCACAAGTCTCGACTCCGACAGTTGAGAGGTGGTTCCCAGGATGCGCGAGTCTGTGGTATCCCCCACAGATGGCAGAGGCCATGTCTTCTCCTCCTGACTTTTCCCGAGACACGAGTTCAGGGATCCCTGGGGCAGGAGGATGGTGCCTGCTCCTCCTCTGACTGTCCTCTCCTCCTCCGCCCTCCAGCGAACAACGTGTGTTTCTTTGCCAAGTGTCCGTACATGTGCAAGACGGAGTACGCCGTGTGCGGCAGCCCGCACCTGCTGGAGGGCTCCCTGTCCGCCTTCCTGCCGTCCCTCAACCTGGCCCCGAGGTTCTCCATGCCCAGCCCCTGGATCCGCTCCTACTCGCTGGCCGGGAGAGAGGAGTGAGTGGGTCCTGGGACCAAGGGCGCTCACCTGGCCTCGGGAGGCCCACCGCTGTCTCCGCCCCTCGGCCTCACCCCATGTGCCTGCAGGTGTCACTGCCATCCCTTTAGTTCACGGATGGTTATAAAAAGCCCCCTGTCTACCCCGTGCTGGATGCCCGGGGAGACCGAAAGGACAGCCCGGGTTCTTCCTTCGAGAAGCCCCCCGGTCCAGCGTGGGGGCAGAGAGCAGCCGGGCTGTGAGAAGGCACAGATGCCCGTGGGGGACCCGGGCTCCCCAAGGTGGTTGTTCCTAGGGCCTGGCCGGGCACAGAGCAGGTGCTTAGTGAACGAGCCGACTGGATGAATGGGTTCATCCCTCCAGACTTCCAGCCGTGGTGGGAAGAGGAGGGAACAGGCAGGACTTCTGGGGGCCGTGGAAGATCCTTAGGGACTCGTGAAGGCTGAGGGGGAGCCCCCCAGATGAAAGGGACCTGGGGGCCTTCTGGTGCACAGAGAGTGGCAGAGGGTGGCTGGCGGGGGCTGCAGATGGCTCGGGAGACAAGAGAGCAGCAGCCTAGAGGCCGTTGGGAGGCGCTGCAGAGGAAGCCGGGCCCAGGCACGTGGTCAGTGCAGCACCCCGCTGGGCCGGTCACTGTGAAAGGTCTGGAGCCTCCTCACGCAGCGAGTCAGCCGCTGCCAGGGGCCCTTACCCAGGTCCTCCTGGGGGTCCCCACGGGCCCCAGCCCGGGCAGGAGCGGGGAGGCAGGGACGTGGGGGAGGTGAGGCCAGACTCCTCCACCCCAGCTTTTCCTCCCCCAGGTGGGAGGTCAACCCCCTCTACTGCGAGGCGGTGAAGCAGGCGTACCCGCACAACAGCAGCAGCCGCCTGCTCAACATCATCGACATGGCCATCTTTGACTTCCTGATCGGTGGGTGCGACGCCGGGGACCCCCTGTGACCCTCCCACAGGAGTGAATGGTTGTCCCATCTGGAGGGGCAGACCCACCCGAGGCCGGGTGGGGATGGAAGTCGTCCCCTTCACAGTGGCAATGTGGGGCGAAGGTAGGAAGTGCAGCAGTGGGAGGAGCCAGGGAAGGGACCTGCCATCTACTGTGGAAGCCCCCGGGGGATGGGCAGGCTCGGGAGAAGGGCAGGGATGCAGGCCTCCGCCCTGGGGGCCGGTGAGCTTCTGGAAAGGCAGGGAGCCAGACCCAGTGCGGGCACTGGGCAAGGAGGGCCAACCTTCCAGGCAGGTATTAGGACCCCAGTGGGCTGGGGCGGTGGGATGGCCCTGGGAGAGAGGCTCGGGCGGGTGCAGCCTCGGCCCCAGAGGGAGCTGGGAGGCGGGCGCCGTGTCCACAGGCCCTGGCCTGGCCCCAGCGCCTCGCCTCCTCCACAGGAAACATGGACCGGCACCACTACGAGATGTTCACCAAGTTCGGGGAGGACGGGTTCCTGATCCACCTGGACAACGCCCGGGGGTGAGCACGCCCCACGCCCCCACCCCGCGGGACCTCCGTGGTCACGTCCAGGCTCCCGACCCTCCTGGCTCCTTAGCCTTTGCTCTTTTTTCTTTTTCGCCGCTGCTGGTTCTTTGTTGCTGTGACGGCTTTTCTCTAGTGTGGAGAGCGGGGCTGCTCACTGTGGTGCCATCTTTAATGGGCTCTAGAGCACCGCGCTCAGTGGTCGTGGCTCCCGGGCTCCGGGGCCCAGGCTTAGCTCAGTAGCTGTGGCACCTGGCCTTAGCTGCTCCCTGGCACGCGGATCTCCCCAGACCAGGCATGGGCCCCGCGCCCTGTGCGTTGCCAGACGGACGCTTACCTGCTGCGCCAGCAGGGAAGCCCTGCCTTCGCTCGTCTTTGCTGAGGCGGCGGCCTGCGGCCCTCTCCCCCTCCCTCCGCGTTCACCGCTGGCCGCAGAGCGCCCCTCTCCTCCTGTCAGCCTCCACCCTCGGGCTGGTGGATACAGGGACAAATGGGCGCTATTTTTGCCTTCTCTGGAGGAGGCTTGTGTGACCTGAGGAGAGGGGCGGGAGGGGCATTGGCCTCGAGCCCGGCGTGCACGCGGAGCCGGGTCCATGGGCCGCGCAGCGAGGGCGGGCGGGGGCGGGGTGGGGGACGCGGGGGAGGAGGCGGGGGCGGCTCCGCCCCACGAGCGCCCTCTGTCTGTCTGCCCCGCAGGTTCGGCCGGCACTCCCACGACGAGGTCTCCATCCTGGCGCCGCTCGTCCAGTGCTGCCGGTGAGCGAGCGTCCCCTTCGGGGCAGCTCCGGTGCCCACAGGGCTCTGCAGGGCTCCACCCATTTCCGCTGCTCTAGGACATGAGCGGGCGGACGACAGGAAGCTGGGTATCTCCTGTCCCTTAACTGCAGAATTGCCCCCGCAGAGGGAGACTTAGGGCCTGGGCTTTCAGACCTCTCAGCCGCCTGCCTGCATCCTTAAGCCACGCAGATAAGCATGCGCTCACTCTCGCCAAGCCTGGTGGCCTCTGCTGTGTCCCGGCTCACGTAGCTTGTAAATACCGCTCTCCTGTCACCGTCTAAGCAGAATCCTGACTCAAGTCCTATAAGCGCTTGTCGGAAGAGAGGAAGCCCCCAGGCCTCCATCTGGTCAGCACGTCTCCACAGCATCCCTGACCGCCTCCAGCCTGGCTGGCGCATTAGCAGGCCGGCCAGGACCACACACCTGCTGGGCAGCAGCGTCCAAGGCTGAACAGAAACATGTGGCTCACGGGGAGCAAAAGTGTCTCCGTTCCCTGCTGGAGCCTGAACTTTCTTCCTCCACTTCCTGGGGTGACTTACACGTATCCCCCTCCCTGCCACCCACCTCCTGAGCAAGAAAGGCAGGGGTTGTGTGTGATCGAGGCTAGGCGCTTAAGTTGCTTACATGTGAGTCCAAGTCACAGCCCCACGTAAGAGAGATCGGAATCCTAAAGGTTGGCCTAACCCCATTTCAGAATCTGATACAGAGAAATCAGAACCATAGAGCTGAGCGGAAGCAAGGTGGGGCCAGCAGTGCCCACGGCCTTTGAGAAGGCTGGCACCCGCGCCGTCTCACCTACTGGGGGCTTCTCACGTTGGCTTCAAATTTCCTGGGAAAGCTCTCACTCAGCACTTGCTTGGATCCCCCGAGAAGCCCCGGATGCCTGGGGTGCCACAGTTGAGAGTCCGGACGGCTCGGCAGACCACTGGGCAAGGACCGCAGGGCGCTAACCGCCACCCCATCCAGTCCCTTCTTACCGGGTGTCATTCAAGAGTGCTCAAGAAGGCCCTGGGGGAGGAGACGGCTCTGCAGCACGAGCCCCCCAGAATGGGCAGTGGGGAGAGAAGGAAGTTCGGGAAGCTTCTCCCTTTACTGTTACTAACTGGGTTTTTTGACTCTGTCCTCCAGGATAAAGAGGAAGACGCTCCTCCACCTGCAGCTGCTGGCCCAGGCCGACTACAGGCTCAGCGACGTGATGCGCGAGTCGCTGCTGGAGGACCAGCTCAGCCCCGTGCTCACGGAGCCCCACCTCCTCGCCCTGGACCGCAGGCTGCAGACCGTCCTCAGGACTGTGCAGGACTGCATTGAGGCCCACGGGGAGCAGAGTGTGGTGGCCGACGGCCCTGTGGGACAGTGGGCCCCAGACTCCAGCCGGGCTAACGCGACGAGCTAGGGGCCGGAGGAGGCACACCCCGGAAAGTGGACCAGAGCCGCGGTGGACTCTGAGTGTGGACCACTGCTTCCCCAGGGCCCCCGTCCAGGCTGGGGCCTGGGTCAGGAGCTCACGAGGCAGGCAGGGCGAGGGGATGATTCTGAAAGAGCGGAAGTGTGACCCAGCGAGCCTCCCTCCTCAGAGCACTGGCCTGGCTCCCCTCCCCCGGGAAGCTCTGCTCCATCGAGGCCACAGACACCTGCTGAGCCCACTGGCAACCTGGACACGGGTCTGGCCTGGAAGCCCGGCTCCCAGGACAGCATTAACTGTCACAAATAAAATGGCAGGACATCGGATGGACTCCTCCAGGTGTTTATTATGGCCACAAGGAGGTTCCTGATCCACACAGAAACATCTGGTGTCTCACAAGCAGACAAAGAAAGAAACTACTCATGGTGACTCTCCAGCTGGTTTAAAGTGCACTTCACTCTATTCACGCGCCAATCACTGTGGCCCCGTCTCAACACAGCCGTCCCCTGTGATCTCTCAGATGTGTATCACAAGAGGTAAACAGAGGGATCTGCTCAGGGTATCCGAAAAGGATGTTTCCATCTCAGAGTAAACACTGACTGAACTGGCATCAAGGATGTCGGGACTGGCGTCAGTAGCTACAAAAGGCAAAGCGAGGGGGTCCTGCAGTGGGACAACACAAGGCCAATCCGGCAGGGGCACGAGCCTGGCCTGGAACAGGGCAGCCGGGGCCCACCCGGCCCACCAACCAGTGCTGGCTCCCATGAGACCTGGCAGTGCCCCCGCCAGTCCCTGAGGGCAGCCGGGGCCCACCCGGCCTGCCAACCAGTGCAGGCTCCTGTGAGACCTGGCAGTGCCCCCGCCAGTCCCCGAGGGCAGCGGGCTGCCCGGAGCAGTCTGACGCTCTAGATGCCCTCCCCTCCGCCACCCGCTCAGACAGGGCTCAGTCCACTTTACTTCCTAAGCCTCCAGCCGTTTTTGGGACTTACTGTCTCGCCAGCCTTGTCTCTGCTGACCTGCTTGCGTCTGAATAGGACGTTTTCTTGCTCACTCCGCAGCCCGTGACAGCACACGCGACGGGAGTGGACTCACGCTGATCGGTCAGCAGGTGACAAGCGCTGCTGTCGTAGGTCGGCTTTTCTGGTGAAGGCCAGAGGCTCAGATGCTCGTGATGAGCGGGGTAAGACTGAGGCTGAGGCGGGTCCCAGGTCAGCACCTCTCTGGACTTCATCCAGGACCTCGGGTGTGCGCCCAGGGACGGCCCCAGGGGACACACTCTAGACGGGCTTCCGGCCCCCCGGGGCCCCCACTGCCACGCCCCAAGGTGCAGACACCACGGCCGCTCCCCGAGCTCCCGCCACATAGACAATCCCCACCTCATCCTGACTGCCAAGGAACTGAGGGGCTCAGAGAGGTGAACTAAAATCACACAACCTAGGGGGTCACAGCTGTGCCAAAGTGTTTCTTCCACCGAACACAAAAATGCACCCAGCTTGTGAAGCTGTTGTTTGTTGACTTTACAACAAAAATCAGTCTTCAGTAGAGGGACCTCAACCCCAGAGGCCTGCGTCACTGAGGCGTCTCCCTGCCCCTGGGGCACCCACCTCCCACTTCTCCTGCTCTGAGCCAATGTCTCCTTCTGGAGTGGGGGGAACCAGGTAATGACACACGGAGGGACAGCCCGGAAACACGCAGGCAGGGGCGGCCGAGGACAGAACCGACGGTCTCAACACCCAAATGGCAGAGCCCCAGGCAGGTTAAGCCCAGCTCCACGTCAGGCCAGCCTCTTGTGTTCAGGTGGCCGCGATAATAGACGCTGGCCTCCTTCACAAACTCAGAGTAACAGAACCGAGTGAGACCCGTGTGCCCAGTGCCTAGGTGCCCCGACTCAGCTGTCCTAAACACACCATTATTCTTTCAATAACATCAAGACTCCACTATTTGTCAAAAACACCATAAAACAGAAGACCCCAGTCTTGGGACTATCAGGTTCTTCCCACACATCCATGACTAGAAAACTCTTGTCTTTGTAAGAACCTTCTGTGTTCTCCTGTCATTACCGATGGCAAAGTGAAAACATGAAAGGGAACAGACAGATTGTGAGCTGGTGGAGGGAGAGGTCTGGAGGAGCTCAGCCTCCCCCAAACCTGGAGGGCATCTGGGCTTAGGACTGTAACAAGTGTAGCTGCTTCTCTTATTGGTGGTGGTTTAGACAGAGGACGAGATGGTTAGATGGCATCACCAACTCAATGGGTGTGAGTTTGAGCAAACTCTGGGAGATGGCGAAGGACAGGGAAGCCTGGTGTGCTGCAGTGCATGGCGTCGCAAAGAGTCAGACATGACTGAGCAACTGAACTGCCACCACCAAAAAATGGTAGACAGAGTCACCAGAGACAGTGAGTCGGGGAGACAGCTGTTTGCTCCTATTAGAAACACGGGGCCGCAGGTTCCCCCGAGCCTCTCATTACACTTTTGCCCACCAACCAACCCGTGATCCTTTGCTGTGTGTGGGGTGTGTGAGCACGTCAGCTACTACTGTTGCTTCATGAATGCTGAGCTCGTGGCCAACAGCACTGCAACCCACGCCTGAGAGAAGGTAGTCACACTCGAGAACACGAGCCAGAAGCTGACAACTCCTCTGGGGCCATTTTAAACAGCGAAATAACCGACAGAGCAGCTCAAAAACACCAAAAAAAAAGGGCATTAAGTAGACCAACAGGAAGGGCGCTGGATCACAGACCTAAGTCTGAAAGGAGGCAGGGTGCCGCCTGCCCCGGGCCGGGCATGTGGCGGGCAGGACAACGTCTCCTCCGCCCGACTCTGGCCTGGGCGTGGCCGTGACAGTGCTGCAAGGGCTAAGCTGGGGGTACAGACACGTCCCAGCGAGCAGGCAGGTTTGCAAAATGCGCAAATACAGCTTCCGTGAGGAACGAGGATCAACTGCGATGACTCTAAGGTGAACAAAGGCGATGACAAGCTCTCCACCTAGTGGTGACTGGGGAAACCACAGCGCTGCTTATCTACACTGGCAGAGCTTTCACAAAAGAACAAACCCTCGTCATCTGGGGTTTGGGTTTTAGGCTGCATCAGGATGAAGTCACAGCTCTGCACCACAGACTAGGGAGGGCCACAGACCCTGAACCACAGACTGTGCCAACTGTGAAGAGTCTGCACTTCACAAACTTGTCCTTCAGCAGCAACACTGGCTTCTGTGTAAAATTCCAGGGGTAAGAAGGGAGAGATTTCCGCTTCTCCTCTCCAGGCTTCCCTGGTGCTATTACGACAGCTACTTGGGGGTCACATTTAATGGTGATCCAGACGCTGCTTCTCAGTGCTGTTTCAGCCCACCTAGAAATACACTTGCTGGGGCCTAACAAAAATACAGAATGGGTTCAGCTGTCAATTTGTGGTTGGAGAGAAGGCAATGTTAAGAAAACTAACATCATACAACTTCAACTTCACGACATCAATACACTCACATCATTAAAAAAGGATTTCATATGAGCCAGTGTTTGAGAGGGACAATTAATCTACAACCAGTATAGTCAACCCAGGAAAATGCTCTTCAATTATAGTCCGTTAAATATTCGAACTCCAGTGGGCTGCGGGAGGAGGTGACTGCATGTGGACAAAGCGCATGTGCTACGAAGCAGCACGGTTCCAGCAGGGGGTGAAGAAACGAAATCTACCATCCTAACAGACTCAATTACCCATCCCACGCCTCAGCAATCTGAGGAACAAGTATTAGAAATGACCTTGTATGTGTGCAAAACACAGACACACACCTAAATACACAAACGCACTTATTAAATTTAAGCCAAGGAGCACGCTGATCCAGGAGTCAGAGAACCAGTCTACCCTTAACAAAAAGGCGTTCTTCGACTTGACTGAACCTTTTCCTCCCACCATTCGGTAAACAGATCCGGTACATCTCAATTACCCTGAAAGGAAGGAGTTTAGATTCACTGACAAACTGAACTGGAAAACACTGAAAACAAACGTATTCTTCCGATGATCCCCTCATCCCCTAACTCACAATCAATTTTCATCCTTGCGGACCGGATTTGGATTCGGAGTTTCTGGGGGACTGGGGATGGAGAAGAGAAGGAAAGGAGAAAGGGAAGAAAGACTGATTCGTTAAAGAATTAAATTATTTAATCTTTTATTACTTGACCTACCGTTGAGACAATCTATAACAAAAAGAAGAGAGTATATTAGCACACACAGAATAATCGGACTAGTAACCAGGAACAATACAAAATGGTCCTTTGGTGTCCACACTGTTAGAGCAGGAGATCTCAAACTCCCTTACCAAGCCCAGAAATGACGACTGCGAAAGCTCAGGATGTCCGCTGAGACAGACGACGCAACTGTGATTTCGCATATACACCCAGACTGCACAAAGACAAAGCTTAAAATGCGATCTTTAAATTCAGACTTCAGTTTGCTTAGATTAAAAACTACAAAAAGGGGTAAACAGCAAAGCCAAATGACTTAAGAGCAAAATTCATTTACGAAGCATTGTGGGTATCTAAATATACACGAACATGATTTCATACATACAGGAAACTGTGCAAACGTATGACATTCTAAAGTACAGTTTGGCATTTAAACAAAGATCAAATTAAGCTTTAAGCTAATTAACAATTTTTAATCTTTTAAATATAAAAAGGCAGCTAAACACAAAATACAGATCAAAAATCCTCATTTAGTATAATTTTGAAAAATAAAAAATATGTAATAAGGTGGCTTTCTATTCCACACTAAAATGTAAATAAAATGTTTCCCAGATTTATACTCCAAACTAGTAACAACCTAGAAATTGTTCTAATCTGTGAAAAACATGTACCATGACCAATTTAATGACCCAGGAAAGGGTAAGAAGGGATTACTAATCAGAGCCAGTTGCATACAGATGGAAAAAGAAACACTTGCAGTCACTCCCAAATACACCCCTACATGTTAGGTCACAAAAATCACAATGCAAACAGAAGTGCCTACGTTACGGAACTGTGAGATGCTGTTTAAAACACAATGAAGATGAACAGTGGGGCTTTCACTGGTGCAAGGGAAGAGTGTAGCAGCGCAAGGTTGATAGGGCTGGAAAGCACCGCAACACAGCTCAGACTCAAAACAAGTTCACACAGAAAAGTCTCCCAGGGAATACAACAGCGGACAGGGAAGCGGAACTTCGCAGCAGGATGGCCTCTCTGATGGATGTGTAACACAGACACATCCTACCCCACCCCCAGGCCCCCATGAAGTCTAGCTGATTGAAAGCGGGGCGAGGGGTGGTGCGGGCGCTGAAGCCAAGTAAAGAGCGCCTTCCCGAGCCCCCTGCCCCAGTGAACCCGTCTGCCCGCCACCGCCCTCCAGCAACCCCTCCTCCATTTCTCTGTTCCGTCGACACGGAGTGGATCTCTCCTGGAGTCAGGGCTTGCAGAGCGTAAGAGATGGCCATCCTGGGTCACCTGAAGGACATACGCTAACCAGAGGCTCTGAGCTAACAACCAGGAATGCAGACCTTGAACTCTCATTATCAATTCAGCATCTGCTGCTGAGTATTTGGCACTAGCTGGAAAGAGGAAGGTCTAATCAGAATCTGTGAGCTGAGGCAGATGTCGTTAAATCAGAACTGGTATTTGTGGCTTATGATTCGGTGTGAAATGCAGAGAGCAGGAATAGACAGGCACACCTCAACATGCTGCGGAACTGAAGAGGAAACCTTAACAACCAGAGATAAACAAAACCAGGCATATCAGCCTGACAAATACAAATACTTATTAAAAAAGAAAAAGAACTGGTTGTATCATAGCAACAATGGGCATTTCCACCCTTAAGCTACTCTAACTACAGGCAGACATCCTACTACATGAAGATTCTTCTACACCTGTTCCTCCTAATCCTCAGAGCTTCATGGGAAATCATTTATTCCATAGAGGCAGACAGCACACATGGCCACAGTCTAAAGAACACTTGCGGCAGCAGGAACGTGCATCACTTCAAGGAAACCTCGCGCTGTGCCTCAGACGCCACGCACCTCAGGGGAGCGGGGTCAACCCTCGGCAGACAGCGAGCCAGGCTGGGGCAGGGGCGGCGGGGGCTGGGGTGTGAACACCAACACTGCACAGACAGGCGGGGACAGCAAAGTCTCCAGAGAACCCTTCTATTTATTTAACTGTGTGAGCACTCAGTAATGCTCCAAAATAAAAACGGTGCCACAAAAGCAACTTGAACAGAAACCGACAAGAAGCTGCGGTGCCAGTGGCCACAGGGCGCTGCGCGGGCACAGAGCGTCTGCGTGGGGGCCTGGGCGGACCGGGCGCCGGGGCGGGCCTCAGACAGACAGGGACACGAAGCTGTTGTACTGCTGGATGTTGCGCTTGAGGATGTCGGAGCACGGGCCGAGAACGCGCTCGAACCGCGGCCGGTCCAGCTTGACGCACTTCAGCGGGCCACGGGCCACCACGGTGGCTGCACGGGGCCGGTTCATCAGCAGAGCGATCTCGCCTGGAGGGGAGAGGGGGCTGAGAGCGGGCACACTCCCGGAACGCTTTCCGAGAGGCACCCTTAGAGCAGAGAGAGACCCGCCCAGGCCACACGACATCTGCACTTCAGAACAAACGACAGACATGAGACAGTAATGTAACTACTAACTGAGTCAAGGTCAAACTCTCTGAGAGCCAAAAAACTAAAGTAAAAACTGAAACGCAGGAGAAGGAAAACAAGGCCAGGAAGGACTGTGGCGCTTGCTGAGGAGGGACGTCACCCTGCGGGACCCACTTACCAAAGTAGTCTGAAGGCCCCAACCTTCCCACTTCCACAAACTCTTCGTTCTCTGAGCGCCGCTGCAGCACCGCGGCTGAGCCCTGTGATGGGACCACCAGAGAGCAACACACGTGAACACGGCCCACTCCCAGGGACACACTACCACCCTGTGCAACCTAGAGCTCTGCAAGGAGAACAAATAGCAGCTACTTCACATCTTCTGTGTTCACGTGATGAAGGGGACTGGAGAGTCAGCAAAGGCTTGACCTCCATCCCCGGGGTTCCTGCTGCCAAGGGACTGCCAGGGTTTGGACTGAGGCGAGAAACTGCGGGAGGAGGGCAGACCCAGGCACACCGCCTCTTCATGGACACAGCGGCACGCGGGCGATGCCCCAGCTCCTCCAGGTACTGTCCCTGCCTGCTGCCTCTGTGACAGAGTTCTGTCTGCGACAGAAATGCCGGGGCTCAGAAGAGCCTGGACACATTCCTGCCTGGCCCTGCTCACTGAGACTTCCTCAACCCCTGGCCGGAGAGATACCAGCAGCTTCTCCTGACCACATTCACAGCACACTAGCTGTGTGGATCTCCATGTCCACGGTCATGAGCATATAAAACACAGGAAAACAGAGAATTTAAAGACCTGAGCTGGGCCCTTTATTGCCAAACAGCCCAAAAGCATGATTTTAACAAAAATGTACATCATTTCACAGTCTGCACGTTGAGTGGTGGAGTTCTGTTTGGCCTGTATAAGCAGGATTAATTTGAGTAAATCAGAATCTGGCTAATACCTCCCACAATTCTGACTTAAACTCATTTAAAATGTGGTGGCCTAGCAGAAAAGCAAGTATCAGCATTTCAAAGGGGACGATAACCTTTAACTGAAAGTGTCAGGTGACCCGAGAACAGAAGCTGTGACTGAGAACCAGCGCCCACTTCTCCCTCCGGGGCTGCCCCCTCTTTACCTCTAAAATAATGAAGAATTCATCACCCGGCTCCCCCTGTACCACAATCTTCTGCCCGTCTTCAAACTGGACTGGTTCCAATGCATCAGCTACCGTGAGACGCTCCCACTTGTCCAGAGATTCTAAAAGGCAAATATCCAAAGAGTTTCTCTGTGTTATCCGGCATGCTAAGAATTTCAAAACAAAAAGTATAAAAAGTCAACTGAGACACTCCAGTGCGGCTCAGATTCAACTTGGCACCTGTCTCAACTGCCCCTCTCAGCAACGCCCCCCGTCACTTGCAGGTGGCCCACGCACCCTCCTGAATCCAGGGGCCCAGAAGCCAGACTAACCTACACCAACTCATCCAGTGGGAAAGGAATGAAAAGAATGTGATCATTAAGTATTGCCAAAGACTGCCATCAATGCAACTCAAACCTGCAATTACAGGACCCAAAAAGAATCTGTTCCAGAAATGCAGAGAAATAACTCAGATTTATTTACAAAACCAAAAAGAATAACTAAAAAATAACTTATGTTCCCAAAGGCCAAACTAACACTCAAGACACTAAATAGTAATCATTTCCAAGAAAGGAAAACTAAGGGCACAAAAATCAAGTCACTGTAAAAAGCAACAATTCAAGACTGCGTGACCTTAATGAAATCCACCATTCCCTCCCAATGAAGAGCAGCTTGTAATAACATCTCCAAGTCCCTGTAACATATCCCACAGCAGCACCTCCCATTACGCTGCTCTGCATTTCCTCAAACTTCTAGCATTTTTTCAGAGAAAGCCAGCAAGTGACACCAAACCTTTCCACAGAAGAAACACATTCTTGGCGACACTCACTTTCCTGAACTAAAAAAACTCACTGACAGAGCATGGAGACCAAGTCCCGGGGAACCGGCCGGCTGCTGTCTGGAGGACAGGTCCAGTCTTTCTATCCTTCCAGGAAGAATCAGTAGCACTGATTTCTAACTAAGAAGTCAGCCATCCACCAGCAAACTAAACACAAGGTGAAACTCCTTCTTGGCCAAACCTCGGTCTCACAGTTCCGTGCTTTTTGTTACTATGAAAATATGCTGATAACTTGAGCAATCTTTAGCAAACAGAATCCACTTCCTTAAGCACCACTAACACTTCAATTTAGCGATTCTCCATGCAACTTTCCAACTTACCTAAAATAGACACTTTACTAAGAAACTCCTCATACATCTTCCGCTTTCTCAGCGTGCTTCCCTGTAAATGAAAAAGAGAAAGTCGTGTCTCTGAAGCGTGTAAACCGCATAGCGCTGTGGAGCAACAAGCGCTGTGTCAGGTAAGCTGGCAACGGTCACCCAGGGCTCGCTTGTTCTCTCCTGTTGAAGACGGTAGGCCTGTGTTCAATAAGAAGCTCTCGGTAACTTGCTCCTAAAAGGAACACCAGGTATATGGCCAAAGAATTCATCAAGTACTGAAATGTCAAAAAAAGCAAATAATCAGTTCTCCAAAAAAAAAAAGCCCCCAAGTAAAGCTGAGTATACTTCCAGCTCAGGGTCCTGCTCCACAACGCCAATCCTCTACAGAAAGAAGGACTCAAACTGCTATCGTAGAAACGTCAGAGCAGCACCATCAAGCCGTCCGTCCGTGTGAAGATCTTCCTGGCTACAGGAAGATGCGCTGGCCAATGGAGGCAGTTGCAAACATCAGCTGACCACTGCACACACACCCTGTGTTTATCTCCCATATTATTTCAGCCAAAGTTCGGTTCTAAAAGACCTCTGTCGCAAACGGTGTAACGGGTAATGCTAAGACCAAGCATCCAACCGTTACAAGCACTCCCACCTTCCTGCGGTAGCACTGTCGAGCGCGAGTCGCACAGCCTGGACGGCAGGCTGCACCCACTCGCACGGGTCTCACCATGAGGATCCTTCTGTAGCTGTCCCGGTCAATGCCCCACAGTTTCACGTTCGTCTTGGCCTTGACAGTGGCCGCTCGAGGAGTCCCGTAAATCAGAGCAAGCTCCCCGAAGCTCCCTCCTTCCCCAACACTGGTTGCCCATTCATTGTTGACATAGACCTAAAATACAAAAGCACTGGTTATCTCTACACACACAAATATATACGGATTAAAAACGCGCACACTCTTTTAAAAGGTCAGAATCCTGAACTTTGTTGTAGAAAATAAAATGTTACCTTTCTGGAACACAACAGAGCAAAGCACCTGCCTTCTGACAACTCAAACTCCCAGAGTGTCTATGACACAGCTGGCCTAATCATCTGGGAAGAAAAGGGCCCCCACTGCAGACGATGAGAGTGAAAAAGTGAACCAGGCCTTAACAGTGCTCATCACATATTTACTAGGCAAAAGGAGAAGGGGGCAGCAGAGGATCAGATGGTTAGACAGCATCACCAACTCAATGGACATGACTATAAGCAACCTCCAGGAGACGGTGGAGGACAGAAGAGCCTGGTGTGCTGCAGCCCATGGGGCTGAAAAGAGTGGGACACAACTCAGCCACTGAACAAGTGTACTTACAGAGCCCTGTGCCAGGCACTGTGCTGGTTAGCGCTTTACTTGCTGTGCCGCTGAGTTTTCTAATACTCTTGTGGGAGGACAAGATGTACAGGACAGAGGCTGCACCAAGTCTCCCAGCTGACGACCTGCCAAGCCTCCCCCTGACCTTCTCCTGCAAAGCAGGCGCACATGCCTGAACCGCTAACCCAGTGAAAGCTCCGAACTGTACACTCAACCAAAGGAAGTACCTTTAGAAAGTCTATGTGTCAGTAAAAATGGCCTTTCTTGGTGTCAGTAAAACATCTGGCAAAAGGAATCTAACATACAAGGATGTAATAGTCCTTCAGACACTCTCAGAAGCAGTAAATAACAAGCTTTTAAGATTCTCAACATATTTTTATTATTAAATCTTACGTCCATCTCTCCTTGGTCAATCACGTAGAAGTTATCCCCTTCGTCACCTAAAAGTGAGGAGAGTAAAAAAGTCAGAAGCAAATTATAAACTAAAAAAGAACAAATCAAACCAAAAAGTCCAGCAATATATTTTACAAGTCATAAAACTGACCAGGTCATCAGTCATCTCATGGTGAAGATGCCTCTGAAAAATAACTTAAGCAAGCCACTTGTATGCATAGAAATTAGAAATGTTAACCACTATGTCATCTAAAACAACAAACAAGATACAATAGTAACAACATATCACCTTGTCACTAAAGAAGAAAATACATGGATTATGAAAACCCATGAAAATATTGAGAGTAAATAAGAAAGGCAAAAAGAGGAACACCCAGAAGATGAGCTCCATGTCAGTGTATGTGGGCAAAGTAAGAGCCGGCAGAAGGGACAGAGCCTTACACAGAGACAAGCTAGATGATGAAGAGTCTGAGTGTGGCTTATTCCCTGCTTCATCTTCCTCTGACTGGTTAATGATCCATATAAAAGATATATAAAATATATGTGGCTCTGGAATTCCTTACAAAGTAAAAATGCACAAATTTTAACAGTTACTATAAACAAAACTACACTGACATTAGGGAAATACTAGCCCCTTAGGCAAAGTGTGCCGTTTACTTTTAGCTGAGAAAATTTTAATTAAAGAAATAAGAAAATCCAACAGTATACCAAAAGGAAGATGGTAGGCTGAAAGAGGAAAAAACTTCACAACTTTACTAATAGCACTTGCCATAAAAGCGGCCACCCTTACCCTGCTGAATAACAGTCTCTCCAGCAATAAAGGAAACCGGGAACATGGCGTCAAAAATGTCACTGCAGAGAGAGAAGGCTTCGTGTTACAAAACATTAACCTTAAAACTAACAGACCTTAGTCTGTTAGTTAACCTTAGAGCTTCCAGATTTTCAGCCTGGAGTGGCACCAGGTGAACAATTATGAAGACCCTTTAAAACTTGCAACAGTGAGGCAGCTAGTTTGGGATCCCAACTGTACCGAAAAAAAAAATATCACCTACCTTCTCTCGTTATCATCAAGATGTGAAAACAGTACGTTCTTTTCAATGGCTTTAGCTAAAGCAGCCATTGTCTTATAATCTTTCGGTATAACCTAGGAAAGAGCAGGAAGTCCAATGACCATTCCCCACATTCCATAAACCAAAACAACTTCATGACTGCAACCGACATTTCAATTAGATGTCAAGCTACCTTAGGTACTTAGACAAGGCTGCTTTGAGTTAAGTATTTTCAACACAACACTCTCACACTATCTCTGACCCCACAGATACTGACTTTGAGTGAACAGATACTGACTTTGAGTGAACAAATACTGACTAATTAATCCCCTTTGTCTACAACTAGGCCTGCACTGAAAGGCTGGTGTTTGGTTCCTAGTCAACAACCCGAGAAACAAACCACAATCACCTTACCCACGGTCATTACTGAGGCACACCCGAGCGTTTTATGGTAACTTGTCATCGTCTGAAGTGTGATCATGCACTGTTAGTCTCTCAACCTCCTGCCAGCCCAATTATCCTCCCCCTTCAGGCTAATCGCATAACTGGAAATGGCAGACTGGCTCTGAGAAAAAGCCAATGGAGATGAAAGACACTTACAGAGCAAAAGGGTAAAGCCACCACACGAACGAGAGGACGTCAAAAAACTGACACCACAATGCAGGACAACAAGTACTGCCTGGTCTTTCACCGCAGAACACCACCACGGAAAAGAAAATCCCCCAAACTCAAGTGCTCGCTGTTTTATAATCACTATAGATGCTTCCTCTGATGGGCTCTTATTGCAGAAACCTGCTCCCAGCACCCAGGAACAGCAAGGATGGAGCACGGCCCCCCCATTTGTGTTTACTGCTGGGAACAGCGCACGCTCATCAGAGGAGACATCCCCGCGGGCAGGTACCTTCCGAACATAGGACGCGGCATCCTCCTCGGTGTAGACCTCAGCGCTGATGGCCCCGCGTCGCCGCCGGCCCTTCACCACTGGGTTAGGGGGCGGCGGGGAGATTTCATCCTCCCGAGAGTCTGCACGGCTGCCCGCTTTCTGCAGGTTCTGGATCTGCTTTGCCTCCTCCTGAAAAATTACAAGTTTATAAAACGAGACCCTGCCTCGGTGCTCTTCACTGGCGTTCCCCTAGTCTAACCACAGTCCTCAGTCACTGCAAACCTCTCCTTATCAACGTGAAAGTTAAGGCGCAAAGGCGAATCATGAATGGCAGAAAGTGCAGAGTCGAATTTGAAGAGCAATACTCTGAAAGGTCATACTGCTCCTCAGATGGTGACAGGAGCTACACTAACAAACAGAAAGCCACTGGTACAAGGGCACAGAACACGCATATGCAAGCCATACACGCACTGAGGCAATAAAGCGACGGTGATCTGCAACGCACTCAACAGCCATCAACTGCAAAACTAAACCCTGGGAAAGGAGTGAGATCCCTGCCTCGCCCGTGCATGCCATCTAGGAATATCACTCAGGCACAGCAAGTGACATGAGAAAGTCTAGGCTATCAGGTTACTCCATTAACTCAATACAAATTCTGTGGACCTGCCACTCCACATCTACACTAGGCAAGGGGAACACAGAAAAACAAGAGAGAGAGTGCTGAGCCTGTGGGATTTATATTCAACAAATAATGAAATGTGATGGGAACCTGGACTTCAACTAAGATCAAACATAACAATACTTACCCTAACAGAGCTGGAAGCATTCTTTACGGGCAGGGCTGACACTCGGTTTACCTGTTTTTAACAACTTATTAAACCAATCCATATGAAACCAAGATCAACTACTTAAAAATCTTATTTTTCAGATCTAGGGCCTTAAAAAGAAATCCCCTCAGGTCTGCAGTAGAGAATGAGTTATGACTGACGCCAAACCCGAATGAAACAAGCCGAGAATGGCGAGCTATCACCTCCTCGTTCGTGACTCACTCTCCATTCTTTTCCTAAAGCAGCCTTGAAATTCTAAATGACAACATTTACTAATTATTTCTGAAAAATTCTGATAAAAAAGAATTTAAGGAGGTGGTGGCTTTTTCTCCCGCCTGGTACTCAGTTCTGCATCTGGCATCAAGACAAATCAAAGCACACACAAGTGCAGCAAGAACCATCTGGAACCACCGCCACTGAGGCAAGAACAGTGCTTATTTCTATTAGTAGACTTGTGACTGATGGGTTTTTTTTTTTTTTTGGAGGGAGGAACCAGCTTTATTTTTCTCATCTCTGTAGATTTTTCGATTAAAAACACAGTAACAAAGGCCTGTAACAAAACTACCGTGAATGTATTTGCATATTCAGTTACAAACGCACTTACCTGTTGATCAAATAATAAAGTGTGTCTACTGCTAGCAATTTATTTTAAACATGCATGTATGTGAAATTACATATACACAGAGTTATTCATTATACCAAAGCTTTTAACAGCAAAATACCAGAAACCACCAAAACAGTCATCAATGTGGCGATTAAGTAACACCCACAGTTAATGTGCGTCCATACAGTGGGATGCCATGCACACACTGGACACAGGTGTGTAAATGCCCGTGTATGATGGAACTCAGGCGGCACTCCAGGGAGGCCACGGCGTAGGAAAAAGACTTTTCATTGTCATGTTGAGCCACGGGCAAATATGTAACTAAATTGTTTTTTAAAAAATTTTCAAAGAAAACCCACTTCATTATCGTTCTGGTAATTACAGTAACAGGTAAGGTTTTTCTCATTCCATATTAACAGAGAACTTTAAAACTCCAGTGTGCCCAAAGTTTAAAGTTCAAGAGCATAAATGAAAACACAGATTCTACCTCCCAAGATGTGTCATTGATATTTCACAAAAAATTCATGAAAAACCTCACAAGTAACCCTTCGTTTGGAAGTACTGTCTATCTAAGTGAATTTTTATTGTCTTATACGATTCTGAAGTGCCAAGAGCACTGTGGTTGTAACCATGCTTCCTGGATTTCCACCTTCCAACGGCGCTTGGACGTGTCCTGATCCTGATGACTTGGAGCCACGGCTGAGGTCGCCCATTTCTCCCAAGCACCGTGACACGTTTTATATCCTTTTTCTCGCTGCTGTCATTCTTCAGTCTCCTCACTCCTCAAAAGAACCCCCCCGCCCCCGTCCCCTTACTGTCAGTGCATCCCAGCACATTAAGTTCTGATTCTGCGCCCGCGGCTCACTCAGCGTGCTTTCATCCTCCCTGCCCTGACATCCATTCCTCCCAGAGGGTGACGTCAACGTCCCAGCCCACTGACTCGGGGTTTGGTACGTGGCTTGTTCTGCCACGCCAGGCCCTCTTCTTGTAAGACTGTACTCTGGCCCCTAGAGCGCCTGCCCTGCTCTGCCTTGAGAACAGCATGCCTTATATATGGCTGCTCCTTCCACTGAACCCCGGAACAAAACATGTGCAGCCAAGACAAGACGGGCTGAGCAGAGAGGGCTGCACGTGACCCAGTATCAGGACATCTGGAGTGAACCACCGAGACGTGGGGGGCACGAGGTCCCTGTATGACCGCAGCCAAGTTCCCTGACCCCTCTCTTAGCTTTACTGCTTCCTCTCTAAAACGGTGACAATCACCAACCTCACATATTTGAAATAATGAGCATTTACAAAAGGTCAAGGGCTCACACAGAACCTGGCACACAGGAGGCACTCCACAGTCAGAGCCATCACAATTCCTCTCATCTACTAGTTGGCAAGGTTCAAAGGAACACATACAAAAGAGAGGACTCGGATGACAAACAACAGTCTGAAGAAAGATGCAGATGCTGTCAATGGACCAACTGAGACAGGTTTCTGGGGCATTTCTTACTGAGCAGTTGAGGGAACCAGAAACATGAGCCCTGGTTAGCATGGCAAAGAGGAGACAAGAGTGTGCCTGTATTCTCAGACATATAACTCAACACCTAATGTACAGAAAAATGACCTGTTGAACAGCTGAAACCCTAGTTTCTTCAATGCCCGGATATCCATAGTCAACCTCAGCTAAAGGAGTGGATGCAAATGAACAAAAATCCATGAACACACAAAAGTGGTAAGCTGTGACTTCTCTTAAGGGGTAGAGAGGCCGACACACATCACATCTAAAAACCCCATGTGCACAGAAATGACTTTCAGGGTCCTTTCCTGCTTTCCCTGAGGTCAGTGCTCCAACAGGGCCATCAAAGTGCAGCCCTGAGACGAGCACGGCACTGCACACTCCCTATAAAAAGACACACACTTCATGCCTCACCCACCTCGTCCGCTCAGCGGGTGGCTGCTATTGATGTCCAGAGAGAAGAGGGATCACCTTACAGCGACCAACTTCAGAACCAGACCTCCAGGAACGCACTTCACTTCCAAACAGGGAGGGAAGGCCCACGGCAGCCTGGCGCTACAGTGCTCCACTATCAGAAACTGCTTAAGTAAAAACCAGACTTCCTACCACAGTTCCAAAACACCAAGGCTACATGCACTGGGACTGGCTGGGTTTTCCTGTTGTTTTTAATTATTCCAATCATGGTACTAGACACCAATTTCAACAGCTTTCCAAGAAAACTGGAAAAAGGGTCCAATCACTGAGCCACCCAAACATTTTCTGAACATTAGTAAAACAGATTCTTTTACTAATAAATTATGCTGACTGAGAAGTTGTCCAAACCAGTGGGATACAGTATAAAACTTTCTGCAATACAACTAGATAATTAACAATCATACACCTAAGAAAATGCCTCCCAAGTGGTACACAGTCATTATGAACCACATCATAACTTCAATATGCGTTAAGAAAATCTGTAACTTTATCCTGCTGAAGTTTCAGGAGCAAATCAAACAAACTACTCAAAACTCTCAACAAACCAAACTTCCTCCTTCATCATTTTTTTGAGGGAACTGAACTAAAGCACTGACCTTGATGAAAAATGACCACTTTGCTTAGAGAAGCACATACCCCATGCTTAGGTCCCACCGACACACACACAATAAGGATGTGCAACAATGAGTAAAAACTGAATCTCTTTTTTCTCAAAGGGAAACAAGTCCTGACCAGAACTGTAAATACAGTAAAATTCTGACAGCTGTCCATCTTGCTCTCTCTGCTCCACAGTCAATTTATGCTAGGACATATCCTACAGTAAGACATACTTGGACGACTCGGAGTTTCTAACGTACTAGTCACAAGCTGGACTCGGATGCTCCAGTACAGTGATTTCAAACGTAGGGTAAAGCCTGCAAGTTTACTTGTTTTGCTGAAGAAAACAGCATAGATGCTTTGAAGTACTGCAGAAGTTCTCAATTCACACCACTGATGTACTGTTTTTATTTTTTAATTTTTACTGGAGTATAATCAATTTACAATCTTGCGATAGTTTCTGCTGACCAGTGCTGTACTACTTCCAATCAACTGAATCAACTCAGGTACTTTATTTGGTCCATTTTATGTATTAATTAAAACAGTTACATGGAACTATGGTTGGAAAACCTGTAGCCAAATAAACTGAGCATTCAGAGTAGTTTTGATAAATTCTGATTACAATGTTACAAATTACTACAAACGCATTAACTGCATTTCTTTTCTGAAATTCTATTTTAAATGATGATGATGATTATAAATAATTATTTGGTCAGAATTGCTTTTCTTCCCAATGATAGAAATCAGCGACCTTCTCCAGCCTTGCATTTAACAACCGTAAGGGTCAGCTCTTGCGCTCCCCCTTTTATTTTTACCTTCTCCAGCTTCTCGAAGTATTCCCTGAGGAAGGCCATGGGCCTCTCGGGCCGTGCGGTGCACAGCTGCACGATGGAGTCCTTGAGCAGCGCCTGGATGTTGTGCTTCTGGACATAGAGCTCGCATTCCCGGAGGCTGCGCTCCTCCTCGCTGGCGGTGGTGCCGGAAGCCATGGTTCACTACGGAGAAGACACAGAAGCTTGGGAAAACTATTCACAGAGAGCGAACGTCAAGCTGGCCTTCGATTTAACAAACTCACCAGGCAACTGGTTCACAAAGATTTCATTCTCACTAGGTAGATTTTTTAAATTGTAAAACAGGGAGGTGAGGGCTAGGGAATGAAGTATGAAGAGAAGGCACATTCTGGCAAGGCAGTGCTGCACTGAGGTCCCGCTGCACAGGGCCCAGGCCCGGAGAGGCAGGACGCAGGACTCAGGATTCGGCCGGCCCCCAGGCCGAGAGAGCAAGCACGAGCGGCTCTCCCAGCAGGGGCTGGTGCTAAGGAGTCAGGCAGGCCCCCAAGGGAATTTCATTCAGTTCTCTTCTGCAAAAGGAATCCTGAAGACGTGGGACGTGTGCAAAGGGTAAACAGGACACAGAACTACAAGGCACAGCAGTCAGCACTTGGTCAAAGCAAGGAAGCACCAAGAGGGACATCTGACGTCCCCTTCACGTAACCCGGATCCCAGGGGAGCAGGCCGATCTCAGCCAGCAAACCACCCGAGCGCAGGCTCTGATCAGCCAACACAACCAAAATGGTTTAAAACACAAAAGAAACCCCAGATGAGTAACAAAAGCAATTTTTAATCCCAGACTCTTTGTACCAGATTCCAGCCTTAAATGATAACACAATTATTCACTAGTAAAAGGGAAAATCTTATACGTTATTAATAGAAAAAAAAAAAAAAAAACCACCATATAAACACCTTAACAAGTAAATTATAAAAGATTTGAATAGGGAAATGTTAAACCATCAAGTTTTTAACTCACATGAAAACTAAATAGATAAACTACATTTAGTGAATTTTAGAGGGTTTAAACTACTTCGACGTGAAGTAAAATAAACAAATGCAATAATGGGCAGCTAACCTCAGCCTGGAATTCAAAGCTCACTAACTTAACAAAAGAGTCACAAACTGTTTTCCTTTCTAATTACCATGTAATTAAGATCAGAAGATAAAGGTGAGGTCCTCTCCACTCTGCAAGAGAATTCCGTACTAACCCATGTTTTCCAAATACAACGCACACAAAACCAAAGAGATCAAACTAAATTTCAAAGGACAAAGAAACAGCACAGGGAAGAGGGGCAGTACTATGCTGTTACTCATTCTGTTTTGACAGCTTTATAACAGTAGACTAGTTAACAGACCATGAGAAAGTTTGTAGATATCTGACAGGCACATAAATTAAAGAGGCCACAGAAAAAGATTCCTGCTGCTCCTTTAGAAATAAACTCTAACACACACACACACACAAAGATTACCTTAAGATAGATTCACACCCGCCTCTTTTACAGGTCAGACAACCGTATCAACTGAAAATCCACTTCAGGATTTTCTGCATTAGAAAATACATTGTACTGAAAGCCACCAAAATCGGTCCATGAGATCTGTGTTTCCAAACACTGATACATTTCGGAACATCAATACGTGTTTCCAACTACCAGAGAAACCATTCAAAGGTCAGGTTTGTGGTAGAAATGAGAGAACTGAGTCCAAGAGGTGAAACTGGTTTTTTGTTTGCAACAATGTATTTAAAAGACCAAAAAGAGGACACTGGAAATTTGGCGGCATATTAATAGAAACGCTCCAGGGTTCATGTGTTCATCGTGTGAACCCCGGAAAATCCGTATTTCATGGTATTAATTTCTTAATGGACTACAGATTCACTCTGCACTTGTACTCAGTTCTAACAGCCTATAATTTAGCTCTCTCCCTCGCCCCCCGTTACTCAACTGCTGAAAAACGGACACCGCATTGTCTCTCCTAAGAAAACACTGGGGTTCCTTCTTCTGGAAATTCAGTTGTGACAGTAACACAACGCTGTGTCCAAGGGATTAGACGCGAGGAAGTATGTCAGACCCTTTGAGAAGGTCGCTGATTGAGGCCGCGGCCAGGAGCCCTTCCTGGGGGTCATCCTCGGGGACCACGGAGATGGCCACTCCCGCGAGCTCCCCCCGGCGCGGGCGCGCGCGCCCCGAGCTGAGGGGGCCCCGGGTACCCCGGACGTGCGCAGGGACGTGCCCTTCGCGGCACTTGGGCCCCGGCCGCGGGAGGGAGGGCCCCCATCTCGCTCCGGTCGAAGGCCGCGGGGAGACCCCGAGGGAGGCGAGGGCGGACCGACGGGGCAGGCCGGCGGCGGCCGCCGCGGGGGCGGGGCGGGGCGGGCGGCAGGCCGGGACGGACGAAGAGCGCCGCGGGCGGCCGCGTAGGCGGCCGCGGGGGGAAAGCACGGCCCCCGCCCCCGTGGCGGCCGGAAGGGCTGGGGGCTCCGCGGGCCCCGCGCCGCCGCGCTCGCCCTCCCCCCACCACGGGCGGCGGCGCGGGTGGGCCCGCGCTGGGAGCCGGGAGCAGCCGGGGCGGCCCGCGGCGCGGACGCCGGCCAGCGCGGGGCCCGCGGCAGCCGTGAGGAGAGGCCGCGCGGGCGGGCGGCGCCGGGGGAGCGGCCGTCCCCCCGCAGGGCGCTCCCCGCGACGCCATCTTGGGTCGTCCCGGCGCCCCCGGGCGGGCGGCGGGCGGCGAGGCGGGGCGCGCCGGGGCCCGCGAGTCCCCTCACCTGCGGACGGGCGGCGGCGGGCTCGGGCTGCGGGCTAGGAGACGGCCGACGGGGCTCCCTCAACGACGCCCTCCCGGCCCCTCACCACTCGGCGACAGCGGCTCCGCAACGGCGCCACCGGAAACGGCCGCGCCGCAGCCAATCAGCACCCAGCTGCTGACGTCAATGCGCCTCGCTCTGGCCAGAACCGTCGCCCCGGCAACCTTAAAGGGGCAGCGGCCCTGCAGGCGAACCCTCGCCCCTCCCCCGCCCGGAGTGGTCCTCCCTCTGCCCGTGTTTCGGTCCCAGCGCGTCCCTGATCCGCACTCTACGGCGCGCAGTCTCCGGCTCGGGGCTCCCGTCGCCCGTCACCTTCCGCCCCTCACCTGTCCCCGTTCGGACGCCGCGAGCACCCAGCTGCTCCGCGGGCTCCCAGCTGCTCCGCGGGCTCCCGGTCCCTGTGCGCGCGGCGCGGCAGCTCGCGTGCCCGTCCCGCGCTCGCCTAGCGCCCTCACTCCCGCCGCGCGCGCCGCCCGCGCCTTTTCTCCGGCCCTCCGCGCCCGCCCCCGCTCGGCCCCCTGGGGCGTCCCGGGGGACAGGTGGGCGGCTCCGCCCAGGGCCCCACCGAGGGGCCGCGGGACCCGGAGGGGGCTTCCCACCGCCTCCCACCCGGGGGAGGCGGCAGCTGCGCCGGGGGCCGCGCGCGGGCGGGTGCGGGCCGCGCACGCCCGCCGGGCATCCGGCGCTCGCGGCCTCCGGGCTGCGGCCGGCCATCCGGCCCAGGAAACCCGAGCCCGGCCAAGTGTCCGCTCGGCAGGTCCGGCTGCCCGCCCCGCGCCCCCCGCCCGGGGTGCTGTGGCTGGCGGAGGCCTCTGCCCCTTTGGGCACCAAGTGCTGGGAAGGACTTTGTGGGGGTCCAAGAGAGGCCCGAATCCCCCTAGAACTTGAAGCACCCCCATCCTCGCCCCTGACCCAGTGCGGTGAGAAGTGCAAACCATACTGATGGGCGCAGACCCTCTGACCGCAAGAGAAATCTCAGCCGCCTGCAAAACGGCCCCCATCGGGGACGATGCGGTTGGCGGCGTGGGGAGGGGGGTTTCTTCACCGCTTCAGCCATTTTTTTTTTCCATCCCAGACTGTGCTCCTGAAGAAGAAAGGGGATGCAGAGAGACAATAAATGAAGGCCCTTGGAACAAGCGCATCTTTGTGTCTGGCTGATACCTGTTGGACTCTTGGGGTATAGTTCTAGGGCTGCATGTGTGAGATACACAATGGATTTCACACTTGTATCCCTAGACTTAAAGGACATGAACTAGAGCAAATTCCTGGGAGACAGTGGAGGGCAGGAAGGCCTGGCGGGCTACAGTCCATGGGGTTGAACAATATATATATAATGACATACATATATGGATGTGTATATATTATAAGATATATACATCATGAATAATTTTATATGGATTTCAGGTCAAAACAGTGTATTTTGGATCTATTCGGTTAAATATTATTAAAATTAATTTCGCCTTGTTTTTTACCTTTTTGATACAGCTATTAGAAAAATTTCAAATACCTTTAAGGTTCGTGTTTATACTATTTCTGTTGGTCATCACTGTCCTAACAGGCCAGTTGCTCCCCTGGATCCAGCAGTCTGATGGGGCTCCTGCTTCTCAGAGTATTTCTTTTATTTAGTTGTGGTTATCCCCCGCTTTCTGAAAGTCGGAGGAAGCACAGACAATTATCAGAAGGGCCAGATTAGGTCGATAAGAGGAGGGTGTATGGGGAAGTGCCCACACCCCCATGAATCTCCCCCCAGGGATGGGTGGAATGACGGATTAAAGGCAGAGCCTCTGTCATATAGGATTTCACCGTGTCGGTACAAAGAGAACAAACAGCCTTAAGCTGGCAAGCAGGAGAGGGACTTCAATAGCAGTGAGCAGGCCCAGTCATGTTCCGAGAAGAAAAACTGCTGTCAGACAGATCTGAGTTTGGTTTCAGGCTCTGCCATCTCCGGTAATTGACTTAATCCCGATGAGCCTCAGTTTCCTCAGTGGGAAAGGACAAGCAGGGTGCGGCTCCAATGATTACTTAGGTAAAGGTAGTAGCAGCACACGCGTCTGTAGCACTTAGTACGTTTCTGGCCGTGCTAAGTACCTCGTGCACCATAACTGAGTCTTCATCATAGCTCTAGCATCGGTATTATTGTTACTGTTACCAAAGGAAGAGGAGGCACGGAGCGGTGAAAGGGCCAGGATGGCTCACACCCTGGCAGCAAGCTTAGTCACTTTCCTCTGCAGCTGCTGTGCAAAGTGTCCAGCCAGGCGGGGGCTACAATAAATACAAATGAGTTTGCTTGCCATTTATCCCCACCTCTCATCAGCTCCCTGCATCACTAGGTTATGACGGCCTTGGACGGTGTTACCTTCCTGCCACAGTCAAGACCCTTAGAGTAAGGAGACCAGCAGGCTGCTGACGAGGAGCCAGTGGCTCTGAGGGACCGCTGACCCGTGCTGGGTGGCCTGGCTGTGGCCCCACTCACCTGCACTCAGGCTCCAGTCTAGCCACAGGCCGTTTCCTGTTGCGCTCAACCTTCTTGTAGCTGCCAAACCCTCCTGAGCTGGGGCTCTGAAAGACAAAACACAGAAATGGGCAGCAGATTCTTGAGCCTAGAGCCCACTGAGACGATGGTTCGGAAAAACCAAACAGCCCTGGGGGTTTCCAAGAGAGGTGAAGGCTCTTTCAGTCCCACCCTGCCCTGGGGAGAATTTCAGCTCCTCAATTTCATTTCAGAAGCGACCATTGCTCCACCCTAGTTTCTGTGTGGTTTTACCCTCTCCAGAGGCCTTCTGCCCTGAATTCCAAGGTCTGCCAGCCTTTTTTTTTTTAATCTATGTCCTTATAAAGGCTCAACAAGGGACTTCTGGTGGTCCAGTGGCTAAAAAGAACTTGGCCATCGCAGCGCAGGGGGCCGAGGTTCCCTGGATCCCTGACCAGGGAACTGGATCCCATATGCTGCAACTAAAGATCCCATGTGCCACAACTCAGAGCCGGTGCCACCAATTAAACAAGTATTTGTTGAAAAGGCTCAACAACATGAGTTTCTACAGTAGGGTTGTAAGTCAATTTTTCTCTTTAAAACAAAATTCCTTAATTGCTGTTACAATGTTTGTGAAACAATAGCAAACAATTTTAGAAGCAAAATAAACATCAGTTGTGCATTTAGCCAAAGTGGAACTAAGCAAGCAAGTGTATAAATGGAAGGAAGGTCTTGGGAGACCATTTCTTGGCGTTATGGCTGAAGTCTCCACTGGCTAAAGATAGATGCACCGACTTCAGGTTTCCTAGGGATACTTTTCAGACTATCACCGCCTTCTTGAGCTGAGTGTATATGCTTCCTATGGAACCCAAGATTGTGGTTTCAAAGATAACCTAGTTCCAGCAAGCTTTCCAATGCCCGTGAGGTCTTTCCTCACTGGCAAATGCTTACCTAACCTGAGGACTGGTGGTCCTGTGGTTAAGACTCCGGGCTTCCACCGTAGAGGCCAGGAGTGCAGGAACTAAGTCTGGTGAGGAGCTAAGATCCTGCATGCCTTGCCGCAAGGCCACACCGCGCCCCCTCCCCAAAACAACACAGAATAAAGCCTGAAGGTTGGTGTTGACCCGAAGTATTCATTGAAAATGTTAACCCCAAAACCAGAGAAGTGGCAATTTTCACTCTACTACTAAAGAGAGTTTTCCAAGTAAAAATATCTTTATCCCAAATATATCTTCACCCAGAATAGCATATTTAAATCCACAATGTTCAATAAGAGAAAGTTAAATTAGTAGCCAGGTTCTCCAGACAAATAGAAGCAATAGGAGAAAGAGAGAGAGAGAGGAATTTATTTGAAGAAATTGGCTCACACAGTTGTGGGTCCTGGCAAGTCCCAACCTGTAGGACGTGCCAGCAGGCTAGCAACCAGGGAAAAGTTGGTGTTGGAGCCTTGACTCTGAAGACAGTCTGGAAGCTGAACTCCTTTCTCAGGAACCTCAGTGTTTCTTCTTAAGGCCTTCAACTGGCTGGGTAGGGCCACCCACACAATCAAGGATAATCTGACTTAAAGATTGATCACATCTAAACAATACCTTCTCAAGGACATTCAGACTAGTATTTGAACAAAAACTGGGTACCGGGGCTTAGCCAAGTTGAATTGTAAAATTAATTGTTGTAGTTCAGTTTAGTTGAGTGGCTCTGTCGTGTCCAACTCTTTGCGACCCCATGGACTACTGCACGCCAGGCCTCCCTGTGCATCACCAACTCCCAGAGCTTGCTCAAACTCATGTCCATCGAGTCAGTGATGGACTATCCAACCATCTCATCCTCTGTCATCCCCTTTTCCTCCTGCTCTCAAACTTTCCCAACATCAGGGTCTTTTCCAATGAGTCAGTTCTTTGCATCAGGTGGCCAAAGTATTGGAGTTTCATCTTTAGCATCAGTCCTTCCAATGAATATTCAGGACTGATTTCCTTTCAGTTCAGTTACTCAGTCGTGTCCGACTCTTTGCGACCCCATGGACAACAGCACTCCGGGCCTCCCTGTCCATCACCAACTCCCAGAGTTTACCCAAACTCATGTCCATTGAGTCAGTGATGCCATCCAACCATCTCATCCTCATCTCCTTCTGCCCTCAATCTTTCCCAGCATCAGGGTCTTTTCAAATGAGTCAGCACTTCGCATCAGGTGGCCTAAGTATTGGAGTTTCAGCTTCAACATCAATCCTTCCAATGAACACTCAGGACTGATCTCTTTAGGATGGACTGGTTGGATCTCCTTGCAGTCCAAGGGACTCTCAGGAGTCTTCTCCAACACCACAGTTCAAAAGCATCAGTTCTTCGGCGTTCAGCTTTCCTCACAGTTCAACTCTCATATCCATACATGACCACTGGAAAAACCATAGCTTTGACTAGACAGACCTTTGTTGGCAAAGTAATGTCTCTGCTTTTTAATATACTGTCTCAGTTGGTCATAGCTTTTCTTCCAAGGACCAAGCGTCTTTTAATTTCATTGCTACAATCACCATCTGCAGTGATTTTGGAGCCCCCAAAAATAAAGTCAGCCACTGTTTCCACTGTTTCCCCATCTATTTGCCATGAAGCGATGGGACCAGATGCCATGATTGCAGTTTTCTGAATGTTGAGCTTTAAGGCAAATTTTTGACTCTCCTGTTTCACTGTCATCAAGAGGCTTTTTCGTTCCTCTTCACTTTCTGCCATAAGGGTGGTATCATCTGCATATCTGAGGTTATTGATATTTCTCCCAGCAATCTTGATTCCAGCTTGTGCTTCTTCCAGCCCAGCATTTCTCATGATATACTCTGCATATAAGTTAGATAAGCAGGGTGACAATATACAGCCTTGATGTACTCCTTTTCCTATTTGGAACCAGTCTGTTGTTCCATGTCCAGTTCTAACTATTGCTTCCTGACCTGCATACAGATTTCTCAAGAGGCAGGTCAGCGGTCTGGTATTCCCATCTCTTTCAGAATTTTCCACAGTTGATTGTGATCCACACAGTCAAAGGCTTTGGCATAGTCAATAAAGCAGAAATGGATGTTTTTCTGGAACTCTCTTGCTTTTTCCATGATCCAGCAGATGTTGGCAATTTGATCTCTGGTTCCTCTGCCTTTTCTAAAACCAGATTGAACATCTGGAAGTTCATGGTTCACATACTGCTGAAGCCTGCCTTGGAGAATTTTGAGTATTCCTTTACTAGCATGTGAGATGAGTGCAATTGTGCAGTAGTTTGAGCATTCTTTGGCATTGCCTTTCTTTGGGATTGGAATGAAAACTGACCTTTTCCAGTCCTGTGACCACTGCTGAGTTTTCCAAATTTGCTGGTATATTGAGTGCAGCACTTCCACAGCATCATCTCTTAGGATTTGAAATAGCTCCACTGGAATTCCATCACCTCCCCTAGCATTGTTCATAGTGATGCTTCCTAAGGCCCACTTGACTTCACATTCCAGGATGTCTGGCTCTAGGTGAGTGATCACACCATCGTGATTATCGTGATCATGAAGATCTTTTTTGTACAGTTCTTCTGTGTATTCTTGCCACCTCTTCTTAATATCTTTTGCTTCTGTTAGGTCCATACCATTTCTGTCCTTTGTCGAGCCCATCTTTGCATGAAATGTTCCCTTGGTATCTCTAATTTTCTTGAAGAGATCTCTAGTCTTCCCCATTCTGTTGTTTTCCTCTATTTCTTTTCATTGATCGCTGAGGAAGACTTTCTTATCTCTCCTTGCTATTCTTTGGAACTCTGCATTCAGATGCTTATATCTTTCCTTTTCTCCTTTGCTTTTTGCTTCTCTTCCTTTCACAGCTATTTGTAAGGCCTCCTCAGACAGCCATTTTGCTTTTTTGCATTTCTTTTTCTTGGGGATGGTCTTGATCCCTGTCTCCTGTACAATGTCACAAACCTCCGTCCATAGTTCATCAGGCATTCTATCAGATCTAGTCCCTTAAATCTATTTCTCACTTCCACTGTATAATCATAAGGGATTTGATTTGAGTCATACCTGAATGGTCTAGTGGTTTTCCCTACTTTCTTCAATTTAAGTCTGAATTTGGCAATAAGGAGTTCATGGTCTGAGCCACAGTCAGCTCCTGGTCTTGTTTTTGCTGTCTGTATAGAGGTTCTCTGTCTTTGGCTGCAAAGAATATAATCAATCTGATTTCAGTGTTGACCCTCTGGTGATGTCCATGTGTAGGGTCTTCTCTTGTGTTGTTGGAAGAGGGTGTTTGCTATGACCAGTGCATTCTCTTGGCAAATCTCTGTTAGCCTTTGCCCTGCTTCATTCTGTACTCTATGGCCAAATCTACCTGTTACTCCAGGTGTTTCTTGACTTCCTACTTTTGCATTCCAGTCCCCTATAATGAAAAGGACATTTTTGGGTGTTAGTTCTAGGAAGTCTTGTAGGTCTTCATAGAACCATTCAACTTCAGCTTCTTCAGCATTACTGGTTGGGGCACAGACTTGGATTACTGTGATATTGAATGGCTTGCCTTGGAAACGAACAGAGATCATTCTGTTGTTTTGGTGGTTGCATCAAGTACTGCCCGAAAAATCCAGCATATTCCACCTATTTATTCCTTTTCCTTCTCTCAGCTGGTGGCAACCACTGACCATTTTACTGTCTCCATAATTTTGTCTTTTCCAAAACGTCACACCGTTGCGATCTAAAGGTATGTAGGCTTTTCAGACTGGCTTCTTTCGCTTCCTGCTGTGCCTTCCATAGCTTTTCATGACTTGGTGGCTCATCTCTTTTTAGGACAAATAATGTTTCATTGTCCAGATATACCACAGTGTACTTATCCATTCATATGTTAAAGGGCATCTTAGTTACTTTCAGGTTTTATTATGAACAAAACACCATAGGCATACATATGCAGGTTTGTTTTTTATTTTTTTTGGCTGTGCCATGGCTTGTGGGATCTTACTTTCCTGACCAGAAATAAACCTGGGCCCACAGCAGTGAAAGCACCAAGCCTAACCACTGGACTGGCAGGGAATTCCCTGGCAGGCACAGGATTTCACGTGGATTCGTTTTCAGCCCATTTGGATGAATACCAAGGAGTACACTGGCTGGTTCGTATGGTTAAGAGTGTGTACACTTTTGTAAGAAACCCCCAAACTGTCTTCCAAAATGGCTGCACCAATTTTGCGTTCCCGTCAACGGTAGATGACAGCTCCCGTTGCTCCACACCCTCGCCAGCATCTGGAGTTGTCAGTGTTTTGGATTTTCAGCCTCCGGCCGGGCAGTACATCATGCTTCTTTTCACTTGCAGTTCCCTAAGAGCCTATGAGATTCAGCATCTCTTGGCATGTTTATCTGTGTATCCTTGATGAGGTGACCGTTAAGATCTTTTGTCCATTTTTTAATTGGATTGTTTTGTTTTCCTGTTGGTAAGAGTTCTTTGTAAATTTTGAATAAAGTTCATATAATTTTTACATGTCACATTCACTTCTTTCAACAATTTTAAAATGTAAAATCATCTGTAGCTTGTAAGCTGTACAAGAACACATCAGGGACCAGAGTCAACCCATAGGTCATAGTTCGTCTGAGATGTTTGGGTTTTCCTCTTAGAACCACTCGGGAATCAGCCCACGGTCACATGCAGCGAACAGATGTAGTCTAGTGCATGCTTATCACTCTGCCTCTACTGAAGTGAGGGCAGGAGCAAGGTGTATGAGGGAGCTTGGAGCAAAGACGCTTGTTAGAGTTTGTTGCAGTGATCTAGGTGAGCGGTGGGGCTGGCTGAAACTAATTAAGTTTTGATGCAGCTGAGTAGAGCGGGGCTGTAAAATCCACTGTGCATGGTAACTGCAGCCATGAAATTGAAAGATGTTTGCTCCTTGGAAGAAAAGCTATGACAAAACTGCTGCTGCTGCTGCTGCTGAGTCCCTTCAGTCGTGTCCGACTCCGTGCGACCCCACAGACGGCAGCCCACCAGGCCCCGCCGTCCCTGGGATTCTCCAGGCAAGAACACTGGAGTGGGTTGCCATTTCCTCCTCCAGTGCATGAAAGTGAAAAGTGAAAGTGAAGGTGCGCAGTCGTGTCTGACTCTCAGCGACCCCATGGACTGCAGCCAAACCTAGACAGCATATTAAAAAGCAGGGACATCACTTTGCTGACAAAGGTCTGTCTAATCAAAGCTAAGGCTTCTCCAGTAGTTATGTACAGATGTGAAAGTTGGACCATAAAGAAGGCTGAGCACCAAGGAATTGATGCTTTCAAATTGTGGTGCTGGAGAAGACTCTCAAGAGTCCCTTGGACTGCAAAGAGAATCAACCAGTCCATCCCAAAGGAGATTAGTCCTGAATATCCATTGGAAGGACTGATGCTGAAGCTGAAACTCCAATACTTTGGCCACCTGATGCAAAGAACTGACTCCTTGGAAAAGACCCTGATGCTGGGAAAGATTGAGGGCAGGCAGAGAAGGGGACAACAGAGGATGAGATGGTTGGATGGCATCACCGACTCGATGAATGTGAGTTTGAGCAAACTCTGGGAGACGGTGAAAGACAGGGGAGCTTGATGTACTACAGTCCATGGGTTCGCAAAGAGTTGGGCATAACTTAGTGACTGAACAACAACAAAGAGCTGAGTATTTTCCAGAAACATTTAAGAAATAGGAGAGACAGAACCTCAGGCCTGACATGGAGAATCAGAGGAGGGGATACTCAGAGATGATCCCGAGATGTCTGCCTCAGCCAGCGAATCAATGCTGCTGCCCCTCCCTGAGTCAGAGGACTCGGGAGGAGCAGTGCAGGGGGGCGGGATGAGGGGCCGTGACTCATCCACGAGGGGCTGTCAGCTGTCTGCTGGTTGAAAGCTCAAGAGACAGCTAAAGGCTTTGAAATCATCAACTTATTAATTATAAAGCCATGGGCGGGAATGAAATCCCTCCTGGCTGTGGGCGTTGAGAGAGAAGCAAAGGGGAAGCAGGAAGGTGGCGTGAGGAAGACCGAGAATAAGAGGAGAAGAGAAGGGGACCAGGAGGGATGTAAGGGAGCAGGCAGAAAGCTGGGAGAGGGTGGAGGCCGCAGGAGCCGCGGGGAGCACGTGTCCAGAGATGGAAACAGAGGCTGCCAAGAAGTGGCGCGAGAAACGGAGAGTCGGGGCAGCTCACAGCACAGGCGGGGTCCTGGGAACCACGTCCTCGGCACTTCCGACCCAACGCCAAGAGGGGAGGGGCGCTCACAGCGCCTCCACATGGACTCTTTGCATGACCAGCCAGCAATAGATTGCTGTTGTTGTCAGTTGCCAAGTTAGGTGTGACTCTTTGTGACCCCATGGACTGCAGCACGCCAGGCCTCCCTGTCCATCACCAACTCCCGGAGTTTACCCAAACTCATGTCCATTGAGTCAGTGATGCCATCCAACCATCCCATTCTGTCCTGCCCCCTTCTCCTCTGCCTTCAATCTTTGCCAGCGTCAGGGTCTTGTCCGATGAGTTGGCTCTTCGCATCACGTGGCCAAAGTGTTGCAGCTTCAGCTTCAGCATCCAGTGAATATTCAGGACTGATTTCCTTTAGGATGGACTGATTTGATCTCCTTGCAGTCCATGAAACTAGAGATTAGAAATGAAACAATCATGAGGTTATTGTGCTGATTAAAGTCGTGTGAAACTTGTCTCCCTCAAAAGCACAGGGAAAAGACACAGAATACGAAGGCTGCGTTGTTTCTCTTAACTGCTTTTCTACACGTGTTCCGTGAAGCGAATCCCAGCCACTCCCACACTAGAGTTTTGGGTGTTGCCCCAAGTGGCACATTCTCGCTCAAACCTGGTTCTCAGCTCTTCCCAGAAGTTCTGTAAGTTACCCGATATATGTTCAATACATTCCTTTTGTACTCATGTCATCAAGGAATTGTTCCTTTGCTTACTAATAGAACTCTGACTGATAGAAGTCCCTGATCTTGTCCTGGAAAATAACAATATTAAGATCTCCAGGCTCCTATTGGATAAGTGAAGAAATGATTTATTCGTTAACATGCCATCTTCATGTCAACCAAGAAAGGAAGCTGGGACTCCCCTGGTAGTCCAGGGGTTAAGACTTCCAGTGCTGGGCTGCAGTTTCGATCCCTCATCAGGAAACTAAGATCCAGAATTTAAAATACATAAAAATAAAAAGTAATAAATAAATTTTAAAATAAAAAGCGTAATAAGAAAATTTTAATAAAATAATCATTAAAAATAAAATTAATGAATAAACAAATAAATTTTTAAGATAAACAATTTTTTTAAATGAAGCCTGATCTCTCAATGGGAGGAGCCCCCAAAATCCTGGACCATCTTTAATCTGAGCCATCAAGAAATAGGGAGCTGGTGAAGGGTTTCTTTTTTCTTTTTGGGACTCTGTGATTTCTTAAAAACATTTTTAATGTGGAAAAATACAGAAAAAGGCATTAGAAATCGTCCACTACCTAGAAACGATGCCATGACATCGTGAAGAATTCCCTTTCGATACCTTTGAAGCTCCACCTTCCCAGACTCTTCATCTATTTCCTCACTTTTCCTCAGAAGGACTTTAAATAGGAAAGAGACATTATTAGATTTGCATGTCGAAACATTACTTCGTCCTCAGCGCGGGGAACAGTCTGGCAGGGAGACAAACCGGGCAGCTATTGCTGTAACGGCGGCAACAGCCCGCGAAGGCCCCGCTGCAGAAGGCAGTGGCGTTAGTGTTCCAGGAGCCTCTCCACACTTAGGTTTTTGGACAGTTCAGAGCTTCCAGGTGGCTCAGTGGTAAAGAATCCACCTAGAATGCAGGAGAAGCAGGTTCAATCCCTGGGAAGATCCCCTGGAGGAGGAAATGGCAACGCACTGCACTTTTTACCTGGAGAATCCCACGGACAGAGGAGCCTGGTGGGCTACAGTCCGTGGGGTCACACAGAGTCAGACACGACCTAGCAACTAAACGAGAATGGACAATTTGACTTTTAACAATCCTACATAAAATGCTTTGCGGATGCAACTAGCGCAAGCCCAGTCCAGAAGCAGGCTGGAGAAAGAGCCCCTTGAAAATGCATTTCTCACTCACACGACAAGTCTACCCCAGAAGGCCTGCAATTCCGTTCCGTCTTATCTTCACATCAGATCTCAGTTTTTAAATGTGGCCTCTGTCCAGAACATCATGGCAGAGGGAAGAAACTATCTCTTCAAGCTTCCGTGGAGGAGGGACCCAGAGCGGTTCCTCGCGCGTTTCGCTGGTCCAAGCACATCTTGGGTCAGGGAAGTTGGAAACGGAGCCAAGAAGACTCAGGCCGGCCTGCATGCCCCTGCGATCTGGTCTTGTCACCCCAGATCTCAGCCCTTCCGCTTCCTGCCCACACATCCTCAGGCCACGCGGAAGCCTTGCTGCTGTTCAAACAAGCCCACGTCAGGGCTGGCCGTCCACTGACCCCTCGCCCGTGCAGGTCACCTGACTGTCTTATTCCAGGTGCAGCCTTCCTTCTCCTTCTGTGCGAGCCCCGTCACAGTCCTACTCACTCCGTATTCTCGCTGTGTGACGTGCGCATTTTGCTGGTTTGTTTGATCTCTCTGGGGGTCTCTTTCTTATTGTTTGTCTCTGTCTCTCTCCCCCCACCCCCCACATACACACACACATACAGAGAGACAGAGATCAAAGCTTCACAAGGGCAAGGCTTTTGCTTTGATCCCTGCTGTGCCTCCCATACTTGGAACAGCATCTGGTACATAAAAGTGCCCAAAATATCTTTGAACGAGTCCATAATGGATGGACGAATACTAGAAAGGGAATTAGCACAGGAGAAAGACATAAAGTGTTCACTAAATTATAACTATATACCTCTCACTACACAGCAGTGTCTGTGGCTAAATAAATACTCTTTAATTCATTTGATTGGCCTTCATGTGAAAACTCCAGAATGTAAAAGTGAACCTCTAGATACAGTGTATTTACCAGCCTTCCAGAGGACAGGTAGTTTTCAGTTTAGTCACTCGGGCGTGTGGACTCTTATCGACCCCATGGACTGCAGCACGCCAGGCCTCCCTATCCATTACCAACTCCCAGAGTTTACTCAAATCCATGTCCATCGAGTTGATGATGCCATCCAACCATCTCATCCTCTGTCGCCCTCTTCTCCTGCCCTCAATCTTTCCCAGCATCTGGGTCTTTTCCAATGAGTGGGCTCTTTGCATCAGGTGGTCAAAGTATTGGAGTTTCAGCTTCAGCATCAGTCCTTCAATGACTAGTCAGGACTGATCTCCTTTAGGATGGACTAGTTGTATCTCCTTGTAGTTCAAGGGACTCTCAAGACTCTTCTCCAACACCATAGTTCAAGCATCAGTTCTTCTGCGCTCAGCTTTCTTTATAGTCCAGCTCTCACATCCATACATGACTACTGGATAAATCATAGTTTTGACTAGATGGACCTTTGTTGACAAAGTCATGTCTCTGCTGTTTAATATGCTGTCTAGGTTGGTCACAGCTTTTCTTCCAAGGAGCAAGCGTCTTTTAATTTCATGCTGCAATCACCATTTGCAGTGGTTTTTGAGCCCAGGTAGTCTTAGTCACCTATCTTTTTTTTTTAAACAGAACAATTTTGGGGGCTACACTGCACAGCTGGCCTGTGGGATCTTGCCCGGGATCAAACCTGTGCCCCCTGCAGTGGGAACACAGAGTCCTAAGCTCTGGACTGCCAGGGAAGTCCCCCAGATTTCTAACTCAAGCTTAATTCTGGAGCAAGGGCCACCCTGTATACTCACTTTCCTCGGTGAGCATACTTTATTCTTTGAATGTGAAGAGGGAAGGCGAGTACTTATTTAAAAGAAGAAGAAAAAGAGAAAAAGGAAGAGGAGAAAAGAGGGGAAGGGGAAAGGGGGGAGGAAGAGAGAGGAAGACAAAGAGGAAAAATCTCCTTGAAATCAGGAGCCCATGTCTCCCGACAGCATAACCCGTGATCTCCTTGCCATCCCAGGGACTCAAAGCCCAGTGACTTTCACAGGACAGTTCCCTGGAAAGCTCTCAAGACTCCACAGTCACACAGACATTTCTAAACCTCATGGGGTCTTCTCTGCCTGGTCCCAACATCAGCTGTGAAATGGATTGCAGAGGTGGCTGCTTGCTGAGAGGGTCTGTTCTGCCACGTTAACCCATCCACGGTTCGCTGAAGCACAGGACACATCAGACTTGATCACTGAGCCTCAGGAATGTTTCTTGAGAATCAGTGGAACCAACGTAATTTTTGTATCTGAAGTTCTTCAGACTTTGCAAGCATAGGAAGATTTCCTCCCTTATTCCCCACAACCTCTCATCTCCAAGAGCTGTGGATGCAAAGTGAAGTCTCTGCTTCTGTGGTTCAGGCATTACCACCATTTTACGAACACGGAGAGGGGACTAGGGCACTTAGAAGGTCCTATTTCCAGAGTAAAAGATCAAAGAGGTCAAAGGAACAAGTGGTCGCTGAACGAGAAATATTTTTAGGAGGCTTAACTCACAAAAGTAACAGATGTCTTCTCCTTCCTACTCTGCCCTCCCTCTCCACAAAGCAGACCCACTGCTGTCTTAATATGACGTCATCCAAGGATAATGTAGTCACGACGAGGTCTAAGATGATATCCTTGTACAGACAACCGAAGCTGGTCTGAGAGGTCAACGGGCACCCAACTTTTTGTGGAATGGAAGTCAGGCACGGTCCCCCACGCTCCTTCTCTGCTGAGCTTTCCTTTGACTCCAGACAAATAGTACCACATGCAGAAGCAACAGCTCTTCTCCATGACGATTTGGTGGGTGAAATAATCTGATTGGCAGAGAGGCAGCCCACCATCTACCCTAGAATTGAGCAAGCAAATCATAAGAGTTCAGGCTGTTCTTTGAGGCTTTGGAGAAACAGATTCACCCATGATGTCTTCGTGTATTCCAGGAATTTCTTACAAACTAGGCCACTAATTTGTTAGTGCTTTGCTGAGTCACGATGGAGAACACTGTCCTTTTATTTTATTGAAGTATAGTCCATGGGGTCAGAAAGAGTCAGACACGACTGGGCGACTAACAGCTTCACTGTCATGGCTGATTTACAATGTGGTTTGGTTTCTGCTTACATCAGGGTGACTCGGTTACACTGCATGCATATTCCCTTCCACATTCTCTTCCGTTACGGCTGTCACGGGACACTGAGCGCGCTTCCTGTTTCATACGCCAGGACCTTGCTGTTCACCCGCCTCACACTGAACAGCTTGCATCCGCTCCTGCTGAACTCCAGTCTGTCCCTCCCGCTCCCCCTTGCCCTCCTGGCACCACAAGTCTTCTGTGTCAGAGGACGCTGTTCTGATGATCAGCCTTTTCTTGCTGGGTTGCATGCTCAGTCCCTCAGTCGTGTTCAACTGTTTTGCGACCCTATGAATGCCCATCAGGCTCCTCTGTCCATGGAATTTCCCAGGCAAGAATACTGGAGTGGGTTCCCATTTCCTCCTCCAGGGGATCTTCCTGACCCAGGGATCAGACCAGTGTCTCCTGTGTCTCCGGCATTACAGGCAGATTCTTTACTGCTGAGCCACAGGGGAAGCAATGAGTTTTCCAAACTGATCCAAACTGAATATCCGTAATCTGATAAAGGACGACCATGAAAAACCCATAGCAGGCACATATTAAATGCTCAATAAATACCAACCATTGCTGTTTACACATGTAAATTTTCAGTTGTATCCAATCAAAACTGTTAGCGTCCTTCCTTAGGTCGTCATCTGGTGACTGACAACTCATCTTTCAAAATTCAACTCAAGAAACTCATGGAAGGCGTTGCTCCCCTGACAGCCTGTGTCTCCCCACTGGAACGTGTGACCGTCACCACACTGCCAGGACCCATGTCCTTGTTCATCCCTAGCTCCCTCTACTCAATGAGAGACTCCTTAAAAGTAGAGCTTTTCTCCCACTTTGTACCTTGGCACCCACTTCTGATCTTGGGTCACATACAGACTGAAAGTGAGGGGATGGAAAAAGATTCTCCATGCAAATGGAAGTCAACAAAAATAAATCCAATTCGGCTTTTATAACTTTTAGAAGACATTTTAAATGTTTTGCTTATTTAAACAAATAGGAAAACTCAGGGGTTTTGACTTTTTAATTAATTTTTACTGAGTTTAGTTGGTTTACAATGATGAGTTAGTTTCTGCTGTACAGCAAAGTGAATCAGCTATCTGTATACATGTATCTCCTCTTTTTTGGATTTCCTTCCCATTTAGGTCACCACAGAGCACTGAGTAGGGTTCCCTGTGCTATAGAGTAGGTTTTCATTAGTTACCTATTTTATACATAGTAATGAATATATGGGGGCCTCCCCCTTGGCAGAGCGGTGAAGAACCTGCCTGCCAGTGCAGGAGACGCAGAAGACCTGGGTTCATTCCCTGAGTCGGGAAGATCCCCTGGAGAAGGAAATGGAACCCACTCCAGTGGTCTTGCCTGGAGAGTCCTCGTGGACAGAGGAGGCTGGCTGGCTGCAGTCCATGGGGTCACAAAGAGTCAGCCACGACTGAGGGACTGGGCACAGTGAGCGTATGTCCGTTCCAATCTCCCAGTTCAGCCCAGCCCTTGTTCGTCCTGGGGTTTTGATTTGGAAAGCTGGTGCTCTTTGGTTTTCATCTGAGGAGCTGTTGGAGAGGACTCAAGGGGGATCTTCCGGAGAGGAAGCGCCGGACACCCTGCCGGGCTGACTCTTTGTCACACGACCGGAGGTGCCCGTCTGCCAGCCTCCAGCCTTCTCACTATGCCTGACACCAGGCAGCTGCAGGGACCGGGCAGCCCCTTGGGCACCACTGTCCGAGGCAGGCAGCCCTTGACCCTCCTGTGCACAGGCACGCGCGCACACGCGCACACACACACACACGGCCAGCACAGGATATAACTTTCTGTCAGCATCCTCTTCATTCATTAGCAAGCACACCTCATCTTTTTAAAAACAGTCACCAAAATGACAGCTGACTCCCTGCCTTTCCAAAAACTTAGCCCCAGGAAACAGCAGTTGATCCGACTTAATGCTCTACATTTGGCCGTTTTACAGGCTTGCCATTTTTCAGCTGAACTGAAGGTCCTGAATGATAGATAGCTATGTCTCATATAAAAAGAATACTATATGATCCATGTAACAGATTCTATTTTAATACTGTTTATTATGAAATCAATGATACATTATTACATTGCAGGAATGAGAAGCCAACCATGTACTGAACTGACTTAGACATATTAATAGATTCCTTCACGTATTAATATGAAAAAAAGAATACTGTAAAAATGTAGGGCTTCCCAGGTGGCTCAGTGGTAAAGAATCTGCCTGCTAATGCAGGAATCACAGGAGACACAGGTTTGATCCCTGGGTCAGGAAGATACCCTGGAGGAGTAAATGGCAATCCACTCCAGTATTCTTGCCAGGATAATCCCATGGACAGAGGAGCCTGGTGGGCTACCGTCCATGGGGTCGCAAAGAGTCAGATGTAACTTAGCATCTAAACAACAGAATACCAATTAAATTTGGAAAATATCTTTGTTAAAGACAGGAAACTGACACAGATGATGAGTTCGTGGAAAACTTAACTTTATAAAATTAATAATTTTTTTATTTTTAAATGACTGATCCTATAAGTAGGTCATTCAGCAAATATTTCATGAGCCCCTACTATGTGCTCAAGCATCATTCCAGATACTGGGAGAAGACCATGCTCTCATGGACCTTACCTTCTGGATGGACGAGGTAGACAGCAAATAGGTAAACAGATAAACAGAGAAGATAATTTCAGGTTGCGATAACTGCTTTGAAGGAAATACACAGGCTAACATAAGAATCCCTGCTGGTAGAAGGCACCGGGCTATGTGTCTGTAGGAAATTACAGACCTGAGTCAAGAAGACCTTAAGATTTATACTATGTTCATGGATTGGGAGAACAGGAGAGGGGATGAACAGCCCACCACATGACAGTCCTTGCATGAAAGGGCACAGAGTCAGTGACGCCCGCTCTTCAGTCCAGTTCAGTTCAGTCACTCAGTCGTGTCCTACTCTTTGCGACCCCATGAATCGCAGCACGCCAGGCCTCCCTGTCCATCACCAACTCCCAGAGTCCACCCAAACTCATGTGCATCGAGTTGGTGATGCCATCCAGACATCTCATCCTCTGTTGTCCCCTTCTCCTCCTGACCTCAATCCCTCCCAGCATCAAGGTCTTTTCCAATGAGTCAGCTCTTCACATGAGGTGGTCAAAGTACTGAAGTTTCAGCCTCAGCATCAGTCCTTCCAATGAACAAGTTGTTGGTGTGCACCAAATCTCTTTTTAAAAAGCACCTCTCCCACCTCTGCTGGGAGTTGCTGAAGCAGGATTCTTTCAAGAGCTCAGGAGAAAGTGATCCTGTCAGGAATGCCGCTGGGAGGGCATGTGGATTTGCCCTGAACGTCAGAAGCAGGCAGGGCATTCCAGAGAGCGAGGTCAGACCGCGGTCAATTGTAGATAGAGACTGACTTAAAGCACCAAGTGTGGGGAGAGATCCTGGGGAGAGAGCAAAAAAGAGAAGAACTGACAGCCTAGGAAACTGCCACTGTCCATACTTTAAGATACATTTTGTTGACTCAATGTCTTCAATAACCTCCGCAGCCAAACTTCCACAGGAAATTAAAGTCCCACCAAAGGATGCTTCCAACCTCAGAGGAATCGTGAAACACTAAATCACGCCCACTCCAGGTATGCAGCCATAAAAACTCACAGTTGTGTTTTTGGAGAACACACCAGCTTTTTATTCCCTGCATGTATTTGCAAGCAATAAGGAAAATAGGTGATCTGTGGGTAATTAATAGGCACCAAAATAAACCTGAGCACTTAGTTTCAGCTGATGAGCGTCGGGCAGTTCGAGTTTCCATTTATAACGGAGGCTCTCACTCATCAGCAATGTGTGACTTAGAGCTGCCACAGCCGGCTAAACACACAAGCCAGCTTCCCTTCCGATAGTGTAACTAAAATTAAAGGAACAGTCCAGACATCAAACCAGGACGTTGCATTCCAATTCTCCGGCACCTGGCCTGTTTTCCATCACAGGTTACCTGGTCTCATGGCTTCAGCTACTTCCTCTCCGCCGTTGATCCGGTTCTCCCTTGCTCTCTCCCTCCCTCCCCCAACCCTGTCTCTCTCTTTCTGTCTTTCTCTCTCAATCCCATAAATCTACTCCGTGCCCGGGACACGGGTATCAGTTGCCGCTGAGACGTTCCCTCTTTGATGTCACCTGCATCTGTGGTTCAAAGGAACCAGAGGCTCTGGTTCCCAGTGCAATGTCTCCTCCTGTATCAGCTGCGATTGGTACCACATTTCGTCCTAACACAGAAACCTGCAGAGCGGAGAGCCTAGGCTGAGCCAAAGCTGGGATCACACAGCCAGGCTCATCTGAAGATCCTGTCCCAGCACATCTACAGGACCAGCGGTGCATCAGGAGAAGTTAGCTAGAGAATAAAAGACCAGAATGAAATGAACAGGCCAGAGATGGCAGCCCAGAATCTGCCCAGATACTGATCCCTCGACATGGCCCCGTGGATTCACCTCTGAGCTTGTGTATTGAAGCTGAACGAATTTCTATTATGACACAAAGCTTTGTAGCCCAGAGCATGGCCCAGAATAGACGTGAAGACCTTGAGAAGAAGAGACGTGAGAATACAGGAGATTGCATTCCCAAGGAAAGATGAACTGAAAAGGGGCCTTTTACAGAAACATCAAATGGAATACCAAGAATATCTGCAAGGCAAGAACAAACACACAGCTGAAATTTTCACAAATCAGAAGCATCCGAGATTGACAGAGACGGAAAGGAAGCGAGCCGCTCAGATGCACCAGCAGAGCTAGAATGGCCGTGGTCTCTGGTTGTGGAAAATCAGCTCAAGAGGAATTAGCCTGAGGCTGCCAGGGGAGCCAGGAACAGCCCCCCTAGAGCCCCCAGCCCCCTGCCCGCTCTTCAGGAGCAGGTTCACAGGCAGATTCATGGGGCTGCTCTGTCCTGTTCTCCCAACACCAGAACAATTCTGTGCCGAACGTCCCTGCAGACCAGCCGGGTAAAAGGATGTGATCAGTGAGGCCAGCCTCTTCCTGCCAACAGGACCTTACAGCAGCAGCTTATCTAAGTGCCGAGCATTTGGCGGGTGGAGGACTGTGTTTTATCAGGAGATCTTGGCCACACATTTCTGCAGCCGGCAGATCTGATCAGTGAGGGGAATGGAAACCCGTGGAAACTGCCACTTGATGAGTTACCATCATCCACGTGGTCGTGCCAAAGCAGCCTGGGGGCCCAGACCGTTGTGACACCGAGAAGTAGAAGAATTATTCCCAGTTTGGGGTCAGGAGCATCTCTCATTCTGGGGTGGATCCAGACACATCCACTCAAACTGCAGTCTCATCCAGCGCTGGTCGCCAGAGGTTACTGACGTTTGCATGATGCGCGCTGAGTCACTCCAGTCGAGTCCGACTCTTTGTGACCCCACGGACCCCTCTGTAGCCTCTACCCCTCCACTGTAGCCCGCCAGGCTCCTCTGTCCATGGGGTTCTCCAGGCAAGAATACTGGAATGGGTAGCCATGCCCTCCTCCAGGGGATCTTCCCAACCCAGGGATTGGACCCAGGTCTCCCACATTGCAGGCTTATTCTTTGCCATCTGAGCCACTGGGAAGCCCTCTCCAACGGGTACATCAGACACTTCAATGGGATGCAATGTCTCAGCTTTAGATTGAGGAACTGTGCAATAGGAAGTACAATAGGAACCAGAGATCAAATTGCCTACATCTATTGGATCATAAAAAGCAAGAGAATTCCAGGAAAATATCCACTTCTGTTCCACTGACTACACTAAAGCCTTTGACTGTGTGGATCACAACAAACTGTGGAAACTTCTTAAAGAGATGGGAATACCAGACCACCTTACCTACCTCCTGCAAAACCTGTATGCAGGTCAAGAAGCAACAGAACTGGACACTGAACAACCAACTGATTCAAAATTGGAAAGGAGTACGTCAAGGCTATATTGTCACCATGCTTATTTAACTTATATGCAGAATATATCATGAGAAATGCTGGGCTAGAGGAAGCACAAGCTGGAATCAAAATTGCCTGGAGAAATACCAATAATCTCAGATGTGCAGATGATACCACCCTTAGGGCAGAAAGTGAAGAAGAACCAAAGAGCCTCTTCATGACAGTGAAAGAGGAGAGTGAAAAAGTTGGCTTAAAACTCAGCAGGCAAAAAATGAAAATCATGGCATTCATGGCAAATAGATGGGGAAACAGTGAGACACTTTATTTTGGGGGGCTCCAAAATCACTGCAGATGGTGACTGCAGCCATGAAATTCAAAGACTCTTGCTTCTTGGAAGAAAAGCTATGACCAACCTAGACAGCATGTTGAAAAGCAGAGACATTACTTTGCCAACAAAGGTCCATCTAGTCAAAGCTACAGTTTTTCCAGTAGTCTTGTATGGATGTGAGAGTTGGACCATAAAGAAGGCTTAGTGCTGAAGAATTGATGCTTTTGAACTGTGGTGTTGGAGAAGACTCTTCAGAGTCCCTTGGACTACAAGGAGATCCAACCAGTCAATCCTAAAAGAAATCAGTCCTGAATATTCATTGGAAGGACTGATGCTGAAGCTGAAACTCCAATACTTTGGCCACCTGATGTGAAGAACTGCTCACTAAAAAAGACCCTGATGCTGGGAAAGATTGAAGGCGAGAGGAGAAGGGGACGACAGAGGATGAGATGGTTGGATGGCATCACCGACTCAATGGACATGAGTTTGAGCAAGCTCTGGGAGATGGTGAAGGACAGGGAAGCCTGGCTTGCTGCAGTCTGTGAGGTCATGAAGAGTCGGACATGACTGAGCCACTGAACAACAACAACAACAATAGGAAATAATTATTTCATCCAGCTCTTCTTCAGCCTGAGCGCACACAACACTGAGCACTGACCCCAGTTCCAGGAAAGGATCACCAGCTTCACAAAGTCAGTGTCAGTTTCATAACCGACAAAACCAGTTACAAGGCTGTGTGTACACCAGACAGGGCGTCTGAGGAAGAGGCTGCGTGGGGAGGGGCTTTTGTAGGACTTGCGTGTGTGCCGAGTTATTCTAAGGCGGGGAGGGCAGGGGCAACTGGAATCAGGCAGAGTTGGAGGTGATCCTAAAGTGGGGTGGTCTAACCATCGGGTGTCCCAGGGATCTTTGTCCGGGGGCGGGAGGAACAGAGCGAGCCTGGGGAGCAAAGCTGGTGATAAGGAGGCATGGGTCAGTCCTGGGCCATCGTGCGGCTGTGCTGTGACCGCGAGTCTATGACTGTCAGGAACACCAGAGCCGTCTTATCAGGGCTGACTTTTATTTTCTCAAGCCCCACAAGAAGTTAGTGGGTGTTCTGTGGGGGAGAAAAAGGAGATCTGAATAAGCCTGTGACACAGTGTTAAACAAACACAATACTGAACTTCCAGGAGCTTTTTACACACTCAAGTCTCCCAAGACACCCTCCATCGGGGGTCAGCGCAGCCGCCTGATTCTGTTCAACCAGAAGCCGAAGCCGCCAGGGCTTCTCCCCTCCCCACGCTCATCTCCACTCTGACCGCTCTTTCTCTCTACTCTGTGCCCACCGCTCTCCGCTCCCACCACCCGGCCTCCTCGCGTTTCACGAGCACTTCTGTTCCTTCTTCCCAGAGTGCTTTTCCCCGTGTGGCTGCAGAAAACCATCCCCTCCCCTCCTTCAGGCCTTTTGCAAATGGAACCTTCCTCCCCCGACTCTTCCAGATGCCCTGGTCATTGTTTAATTTTTCTCCTGAGCACTCATTACATCTAAGTTACTCCCCACTTTATTTTTTTCTTTATGGTCTTTCTGCCTATGCGGGCATGCACTTTATTATTATTTTTAAATTTAATTTTTATTTTATATTGGAGTATACTTGATTTACAATGTTGTATTCGCTTCAGGTGTGCAGTAAAGTGATTCAGTTCTACAAGTACATGCATCTACTCTTTTCCATATTCTTTTCCCATATAGCTTATTACAGAATATTGAGTAGAGTTTCCTGTGCTATACAGTAGATCTTTGAAAGAGAAAGTCACTCAGTCGTGTCCAACTCTTTGTGACGCCATGGACTATACAGTCCGTGGAATTCTCCAGGCCAGAATACTGGAGTGGGTAGCCTTTCCCTTCTCCAGGGGATCTTCCCAACCCAGGGATCGAACCCAGGTCTCCCGCATCGCAGGCAGATTCTTTACCGACTGAGCTCTCAGGGAGGCCCACAGTAGGTCTTTGCCGATCATCTGGTTTTCATGTAGCAGTGTGTATCTGTTAATCTCAAACTCCTGTTTTATCCCTCCCCACTCCCTTTCTCCTTTGGTAACCATAGGTTTGTTTTCTATGTCTGTGAGTCAGCTTCTGCTTTGTGAATAAGATCACTGTATCATTTTTAAGATTCCACATGTAAGTGATGTCCCACGATAGCTGTCTTTCTCTGCCTGACTTGCTCCACTTGGTATGATAACCTCTAGGTCCATCCATGTGCTGCAAATGGCATCATTCCATCCTTTTTTTGGCTGAGTAGTATTCCACTGTGTATATGTACCACATCTTTATCAATTCATCTGTTGATGGACATTTAGGTTGCTTCCATGTCTTGGAGAAGGAAATGGCAACCCACTCCAGTATTCTTGCCTGGAGAATCCCATGGACAGAGAAGCCTGGTGGGCTACAGTCCATGGGGTTGCAAAGAGTCGGACACGAGTGAGTGGCTTCACTTACTTACTTGCCATGTCTTGGCTATTATAAATAGTTCTGCAATGAACACTGGGGTACATGTATCTTTTCAAAGTATAGTTTTCTCCAAATATATGCCCAGGAGTGAGATTGCTGGGTCATATCGTAGTCTTATTTTTAGTTTTTTAAGGAACTTCCATACCGTTTCCATAGTGGCTGTACCAATTTACATTCCCTTCAACAGTGTAGGAGGGTTCCTTTTCCCTACACCCTCTCCAGCATTTATTGTTTGTGGGCTTTTTAATGACGGTCATTCTGACCAGTGTGAGGTAATACTTTGTTGTAGTTTCAATTAGCTTTTCTCTAATATTAATAGTTAGCAACGTGGAGTGTCTTTTCACATTCCTGTTGGCCAAATTTCTTGGAGAAATGTCTATTTAGGTCTTCGGTCAGGGGTTTTTAAACACTCTGAACCGTGGGGCGTCCCCAGGGCTGGACCTGAGGCAGGTGAGTCACAGGCAGGCACGTGATGCAAATTTGTCAGGTGAGTGACTACATAAACCCCTCCCAACAGAGGGAGTAGGCAGTGAAGCCCACGTTTTCAATGCATACCCCATGAAGAGGTTTGGGGAGAACACAGGGAGCACCTCGGGGACTCTTCTTCCAAAGCTTTAGAATCGAGTCTCCAGATCTCACTCAAGTCAGTCTTTTCTTCAAAATCCAGCCATCAGCCTGGAATGGAATATTTCGGGCCACTAGATGGCACCATTCACCAGGCATTGTTGGACTCTGAAACCCTAGCGTCCTAAGACTTCTGAAATCACCTTCTTGGAGAGGATGAATTCCAAGGAACAGTGACCACTCCCTAGGCCATCTCTCTAGACCAGGCAGAAACCCAGAGGCCCACTGCATCCCTTATCAACTAGCCACCCCTACCACGGAGCACAGATTAACCCTTTGATGGGAGCAAAAAATGTTTATAGTGCAATCGACCCCGGGTACCCCCAGGAATTGGTTCCAGGGACCTTCCCCATATCAAAATTGAATTCATTAAGGACTTCACTGGTGGCCCAGTAGGTAAGACTCCGTGCTTCCCCTGCTGAGGGCACAGATTCCATCCCTGGTTGGAGAACTAAGATCCCACATTCTGTGCAAGGCAGGGGAAAAAAATCAAATCTCTTACATAAAACAGCATGGTATTTGCACACAACCTCGGCACACCTCCCACATACTCTAAATCATGTCTGCATCACTTGTAATACCTAATACAATGTAGTGTTAGCGTTAGACATGCTCAGTCATGTCTGATTCTTTGCAACCCCGTGGACCTAGCCTACTAGGCTCCTCCGTCCATGGGATTTTCCAGGTTAGAATACTGGAGTGGGTTGCCATTTCCGTCTCCAGGGGATCTTCCTGACCCAGGGATCGAACCTGCATCTCCTATACTGCAGGTGAATTCTTTACCGTCTGCACCCCAAGGGAAGCTCGATACGGTGTAAGTGCTATGTAAATATTTACTGGCATGGCAGATTCCAAGTTTGCCTTTTAGAACTGGAATTCACTTATTTATTTACAGATTTTCGATCAAAGTATGGTTGAATTCATGAATGCGGAATCCACAGATCGGACGGCCAGCTGTCCTTCGAGTGGTAACCCAGCGAAGGCAAGCAAAGCTGTGGATGAATGTGGAATCCACGGATACGGAGGGCCAGCTGTGCATCTAGTAGTAACCCAGCGAAGGTAAGCAAAGCTGTGGATGGATGCAGAATCCACAGATACGGAGGGCCAGCTGTCTGTCAAGTAGTAACCCAGAGAAGGCAGGCAAAACTGTGGGCCTTTTAGAAAACCAGCAGGACCCCCCGCCTCCCCTGGCCTTCCGGGCACAGGCCTGCCTTTCTCTCTCTACCCTGCCTCTCTAGAGAATGGCTGAGAGGCCTGGATGCCAACTCTGGTTCTGGCCTCAGGTCATGACCGTGTGAGAGGCGCGGTGAAACATAGCGAACAAGTCTGACCGAGTGAATGTCTCCAGCACAACCTGCCCCCGGACCCTGAGAGGTTGATCCAGCATTTCTCCACTGGGTTTACACAGCTGCACGATGCGGGTAAACCCCTGGACAGGAAGGATGTCATGAGCATTTTCTGAGATGCTTCGAGCCAAGTTTTCTATAAAGCTTTGTTTCCATTTGCAGGTACCACCTCTATCTGTATGCTAACACTTAAGTCCGGGTGACTGGCTGATCTGATGAACCCAAGTCTGTAATCCCGGCTGGTCTTCAGAGTGAACAGAAACTCCGTGACTGAACCTCCCTGCATTGTCTTGAATGATAGACCATTAGCTCAAGTCTTGTCTGCAAACACAGGCCTAGAAAGCTACTGACTTCATGAATGTCAGTCGATCAGCAACTATTTATGGAGAACCTGTGATGTGCTTTGGTGTTTTAGGAAGATTGTTCTGGAAGCCAAAGTATGGCAGATCAGGGAGGGAGGTGAAGACAAAGATAACCCTTCTTCAGTGACGTATCGTTCATTGTTTCTTTCCCTCGAGAGGAAATACACACATCGAGGAACATTAGACAGGTTGTTAGATTTTGCCCCTTGCTGTCCCTCTACGTGACCAATAAAACCATCTGGGGAACAAACGCTCATCCCAGGGTCCGCTCACTCGCTGCAGCCACGCTCTCGTGCACAGATGGGGCCCACACTGAGTAACAGAAAAATCCAGTTTTGCCCTGACCAGGGACTTCCTGATGGCCAAGCCCACGGGACCATCTCCTTTCCCAGAAGTCATCCTATATTCCAGCGCGTCCTCCGCTACTGAGAACTGTGGGACTGACTTCCTGAGTTCCTTCCACACTGTGAGCCATCACCCTGCCCTTTCCTCGCCCCGAAGGCTTACCTGCTCTCAGGGCTCCTCCTCTCCTCTTTAACCACAGACTATCACATGCACTTACCCATCGCGGGTCTATTCTTTCCCAGCTCTCGTTCAGAGTGTTGAAACACATCAACCAGAAGAGAAAAGGGATATCGCTTCCCGTGACATGATTTTATAAAAATAGAATGGATTTTATAAAAAGCAGCAGCAGCCAGGAGTGGTATTTACTCACCTAGTAATCACTCTAATTATAGACAGTTGGGTGTCACAGGCAACCATATTGGGTGTCCGGAGGGTTGCATCAGACAGGATGTCTCGTTTCCAGCTTCCTCTGTTAATGCCCTGCACACGCCCTGGTCAGCATCTTTCAATTACAACCTGATTGTTACACAAATACGAAGTCTTCCCATTTGCTGGATTGTGGCCTGCAGTTTTATCTTACCGAGGATGTCAGACCTTCAGACCCTGGCTTGGTCCTCCCAATCTCCTGCTGATGTATGTTTCCCTAGACAGAATGGATGTTTTGTCTGGGAAAAGATGGACCATAGGAGTTCTAATTGGAGAAAAAAGAGAAAAGGTCAGACTCCTGTTCCCATTTCAGTAAACTGTCTGTTCTCTCCCCACCTCTCCTCCAATATTCCTTGGCTTCTGTTACTTGGCCTTGAAAACTCTGTTCCAAGAATATGGAAGGATTAACATGCCATAAGCGAGGACTTCCCTGATGGTCGCATGGTTAAGACGTGACCTTTCAATGCAAAGGATACAGGTTCTATCCCTGGTCAGGGAGCTAAGACCCCACACACCTCACGGCCAAAAAACCAAAACATAAAACAGAAACAATACTTAACAAATTCAGTAAAGACTTTAAAAATGGTCCACGTCAAAAAATAATTCTTTAAAAAAAAAAAAGATGCCGTAAGTCAGTATCTAAATCAGGAGTCTCCACTCACATAGAACCTACACAAGAAGTGGAGCTTGAAAAAAAACAAAACCAAAACCAGCCTGACAGTAAATGAATTCAGTACCTCTGAATTTATTTATAAGCTTTCCCTTGGCTTTTTATCCAAATGGGTTTCTGGGATTTTTTTTTTTAATTGGAGGGTGGAACCTCTCAAAGTGGCACCTTCTGCCTCTCACAGAAGTCACAAACTGGCTGTCCACAGACCGTATCCAGCCAGCTGATGCATTTAGTTTGGCTCACATAGTGTTTTTTAAAAAGAAGAATTCATTGTCAGCATTTAAAATTTTAACATAAAAATATAGCCATGAAATTAAAAGACACTTACTCCTTGGAAGGAAAGTTATAACCAACCTAGATAGCATATTCAAAAGCAGAGACATTCCTTTGTCAACAAAGGTCCATCTAGTCAAGGCTATGGTTTTTCCTGTGCTCATGTATGGATGTGAGAGTTGGACTGTGAAGAAGGCTGAGTGCCGAAGAATTGATGCTTTTGAACTGTGGTGCTGGAGAAGACTCTTGAGAGTCCCTTGGACTGCAAGGAGATCCAACCAGTCCATTCTGAAGGAAATCAGCCCTGGGATTTCTTTGGAAGGAATGATGCTAAAGCTGAAACTCCAGTACCTTGGCCACCTCATGCTAAGAGTTGACTCATTGGAGAAGACTTTGATGCTGGGAGGGACTGGGGGCAAGAGGAGAAGGGGACGACAGAGGATGAGATGGCTGGATGGCATCACTGACCCAATGGACGTGAGTCTGAGTGAACTCCGGGAGTTGGTGATGGACAGGGAGGTCTGGTGTGCGGCGATTCATGGGGTCGCAAAGAGTCAGACACGACTGAGCGACTGATCTGATCTGATAGGTTTCTATAAAACAAATATTTCTATATACCTTGACGTAAGATACAGATTTCTGTAGTATCTTGGGAAAAGTAAACCCAGATGAGGCTGCCCTGGGAGGCTATGCCCACGTGGTAACTGGTGGTGACCCGGTAGGAAACAGACAAGGCAGACCATCCGCAGGAAAACGTGGAGCCGGGAAGGTGGGCAGTTTTCTTCTGTGTCCGCATCTCTAGATCGTAACCTTGATTCTGACGAGCATCCAGTCAACCTCCCCAGCATGTCTGAAACTGAATGCATCTTCCTAAACACCCGCCAGATGTCTGGTTTCTGAAGGCAGCAGAGTGGGCCCCCTGACCATGGCGGTGGTTGGTGGTTTAGTCACTCACTCGTGTCCGACTCCTGCAACTCCATGGACTGTAGCCCATCAGGCTCCTCTGCCTGTGGGATTCTCCAGGCAAGAATACTGGAGTGGGTTGCCACGGAATTGGCTTTAAATCTTCCCTCTTCTTCCCAACTACCCCCACCTCTCCATCAGCCATTGGGCCCTGAGGCTTAGGCTCTCAAAAGTCCCCTGGACAATGAGACAGCACCGAAAATGTGGCTGCTGTGAATTGAGAGATGCAGGAAGTGAGAAGGACACACAGGATTTTTTTAAAAGATTGCTAGTTTATTTTTAATATTTATTAATTTATATATTTGTATTTTTCTAAGAATTTTGGACAAATTCTTAGAAAAGTACAACTTTACAAAACTGGACCAGGAAGAAATAGAAAATCTTAACAGACCCATCACAAGCACAGAAATTGAAACTGTAATCAGAAATCTTCCAGCAAACAAAGGCCCAGGTCCAGACGGCTTCACAGCAGAATTCTACCAAAAATTTAGAGAAGAGCTAACACCTATACTTCTCAAACTCTTCCAGAAAATTGCAGAGGAAGGTAAACTTCCAAACTCATTCTATGAGGCCACCATCACCCTAATACCAAAACCTGACAAAGATGCCACAAAAAAAGAAAACTACAGGCCAATATCACTGATGAACATAGATGCAAAAATCCTCAACAAAATTCTAGCAATCAGAATCCAACAACACATTAAAAAGATCATACACCATGACCAAGTGGGCTTTATCCCAGGGATGCAAGGATTCTTCAATATACACAAATCAATCAATGTAATACACCACATTAACAAATTGAAAAATAAAAACCATATGATTATCTCAATAGATGCAAAGAAAGCCTTTGACAAAATTCAACATCCATTTATGATAAAAACTCTCCAGAAAGCAGGAATAGAAGGAACATACCTCAACATAATAAAAGCTATATATGACAAACCCACAGCAAACATCCTCAATGGTGAAAAATTGAAAGCATTTCCCCTAAAGTTAGGAACAAGACAAGGGTGCCCACTTTCGCCACTACTATTCAACATAGTTTTGGAAGTTTTGGCCACAGCAATCAGAGCAGAAAAAGAAATAAAAGGAATACAAATTGGAAGAGAAGAAGTAAAACTCTCACTGTTTGCAGATGACATGATCCTCTACATAGAAAACCCTAAAGACTCCACCAGAAAATTACTAGAACTAATCAATGAATATAGTAAAGTTGCAGGATATAAAATCAACACACAGAAATCCCTTGCATTCCTATACACTAATAATGAGAAAATAGAAAGAGAAATTAAGGAAACAATTCCATTCACCATTGCAATGAAAAGAATAAAATACTTAGGAATATATCTACCTAAAGAAACTAAAGACCTATATATAGAAAACTATAAAACACTGGTGAAAGAAATCAAAAAGGACACTAATAGATGGAGAAATATACCATGTTCATGGATTGGAAGAATCAATATAGTGAAAATGAGTATACTACCCAAAGCAATTTATAGATTCAATGCAATCCCTATCAAGCTACCAACAGTATTCTTCACAAAGCTAGAAAAAATAATTTCACAATTTGTATGGAAATACAAAAAACCTCAAATAGCCAAAGCAATCTTGAGAAAGAAGAATGGAACTGGAGGAATCAACCTGCATGACTTCAGGCTCTACTACAAAGCCACAGTCAGCAAGACAGTATGGTACTGGCACAAAGACAGAAATATAGATCAATGGAACAAAATAGAAAGCCCAGAGATAAATCCACACACCTATGGACACCTTATCTTTGACAAAGGAGGCAAGAATATACAATGGATTAAAGACAATCTCTTTAACAAGTGGTGCTGGGAAAACTGGTCAACCACTTGTAAAAGAATGAAACTAGAACACTTTCTAACACCATACACAAAAATAAACTGAAAATGGATTAAAGATCTAAACATAAGACCAGAAACTATAAAACTCCTAGAGGAGAACATAGGCAAAACACTCTCTGACAAACATCACAGCAGGATCCTCTATGACCCACCTCCCAGAATATTGGAAATAAAAGCAAAAATAAACAAATGGGACCTAATTAAACTTAAAAGCTTCCGCACAACAAAGGAAACTATAAGCAAGGTGAAAAGACAGCCTTCAGAATGGGAGAAAATAATAGCAAATGAAGCAACTGACAAACAACTAATCTCAAAAATATACAAGCAACTCCTACACCTCAATTCCAGAAAAATAAATGACCCAATCAAAAAATGGGCCAAAGAACTAAACAGACATTTCTCCGAAGAAGACATACAGATGGCTAACAAACACATGAAAAGATGCTCAACATCACTCATTATCAGAGAAATGCAAATCAAAACCACTATGAGGTACCATTTCACGCCAGTCAGAATGGCTGTGATCCAAAAGTCTACAAGCAATAAATGCTGGAGAGGGTGTGGAGAAAAGGGAACCCTCTTACACTATTGGTGGGAATGCAAACTAGTACAGCCACTATGGAGAACAGTGTGGCGATTCCTTAAAAAACTGGAAGTAGAACTGCTTTATGACCCAGCAATCCCACTGCTGGGCATACACACTGAGGAAACCAGAAGGGAAAGAGACACATGTACCCCAATGTTCATCGCAGCACTGTTTATAATAGCCAGGACATGGAAGCAACCTAGATGTCCATCAGCAGATGAATGGATAAGAAAGCTGTGGTACATATACACAATGGAGTATTACTCAGCCATTAAAAAGAATACATTTGAATCAGTTCTAATGAGGTTGATGAAACTGGAGCCTATTATACAGAGTGAAGTAAGCCAGAAAGAAAAACACCAATACAGTATACTAACGCATATATGTGGAATTTAGAAAGATGGTAACAATAACCCTGTATACGAGACAGCAAAAGAGACACAGATGTATAGAACAGTCTTTTGGACTCTGAGGGAGAGGGAGAGGGTGGGATGATTTGGGAGAATGGCATTGAAATATGTATAATAGCATATATGAAACGAGTCGCCAGTCCAGGTTCGATGCACGATACTGGATGCTCGGGGCTGGTGCACTGGAACAACCCAGAGGGATGGTATGGGGAGGGAGGAGGGAGGAGGGTTCAGGATGGGGAACACGTGTATACCTGTGGTGTATTCATGTTGATATATGGCAAAACCAAGATCAAATAAAGTAAAAAAATAAAATAAAAATTAAAAAATCTGTTGAGACTTGAAAAAAAAATTTATATATTTGGCTGCGCTGGATCTTAGTTGGGATCTAGTTCCCGGACCAGGGAACAAACCTGGGCACCCTGCCCTGGGATCTCAGAGTCTTAGCCGCCAGACCACCTGGGAGGTCCCAGAAACATGGGGTTTTAAATGTTTGTGCTAAAAAACAATGACAATCTAAACTGACTGATCAATAATTTAACTGACTGATCAATAATTTTACATGGGTTACCTACTAAAATGATCTTTTTGACATACTGGGTTAAGTTTAATAACATTTAAAGGGTTAAATATTATTAAATCTAACTTGACCATTTTTCTTTACCCTTTTTAACAAGGTGGGGTTTCAAAAAACTTAAATGGCATATGTCTCGAAAATTTTCAATTACATTTGGGGTTCACACCTGTGGCTCTCATTTCTTTCTGTTGGATAGCACTACTTCAAAATAGCCCTTAGTGTGATGTGATGAGGGGCTAATTATATCTCCAATGGCAGTCACATTACAATACATAAATGTATGAAATCAACACGTTGTAAACCTTAAAACACGTTGTAAACCTTAAATTTACACAATGTTTTATGTCAAATATATTACAGGAAAAAACACCTCTTGGGTCTGTCCTAACCTTGCCACCATCCTAGAGCCCACTTTCTCACCTCTTTCACTCCTAAAATTTCACCTCAGTCTAGGCTTTTCCCCCTTTCTAATCTATTTTGCACACCCTGGCCCAGTTTATCTGCCTAAAACACTGCTTTTATCATGAAACACTCGTGCTCAAAAACTAACACCAGCTCCCATCTCTACTCCATCAAGTCCAAATTCTTGGTAATAATAAGACTTTAAAAACCTACTGGGCACATTATGTGATTCTCCAACAACCTCACACCTAGTATGCCATATTTTTTGTTTTCTAAATAGAACAAAAAGGGCTGCAGCATTTGCCTGAGCTGGGAGGTGAGCCGGAAATCAGTTCTGAGCTGAGAGGTTACAAGGATGATTCAGTTAAACCAGTAGCTGCCTCCCATACAACAATTTACACACCACCTCACATTCAACTAAAGAGCAATCAACATCTGGCCATCTATGAGCTGAGCTATTTTTACATCAGCTGAGAGAAAGAATAATAGCACTGAAAGAAGAAACTATTATATTTGCATTTCAGAAAAACAAAACCAAAAGTCAACCAGAAAAGCTTAAGAGAAGAAGCCCACTTTGTTCACTGTTTCAAAAACTATATACAGCTTTGTCACATAATAGAAAAATTGAACTATGCCAGTTTGAATGCTGTGGCAGGACAATAAAATACCATTTCATCTCAAAACTGGAAAAGCCTGAATTAAAAATTGATCAGTAATCATATAAAGCTAAAAACCAGCAGACCTGCTGATTCATAAGTTGTGTTGGTAATTCAATGGCAACATGTATTTAGGTTGGGAAGAGAGACCCTTTGTCAGGACTCACCTCCAATTACCTGAGTTTTTACTGTGCTGTCTACAAAACTCCATCCCTTTCATTAAAAACACTAAGCTACACACATTTTCTTTCGGGATTTTTTTCAGCTACAGTTCAGACCGGTTTTGCCAAATAGTGTCTAGCAGAGTCGTTTGGTGTACGGGTCTTGAAATCAGGCAACTCCACATTTTACTATTTACTGTGTTATTTCAGACAGAACTGTATAGCAGTTCTCTGCTTCTGTTAGAGCCTCTCTAAACTGGGCATAATCATACTTTCTTCACAAACTTTTATAAGAATTCAACGAGATAAAGCTCATTGTTAACACAGCTCTGGACCTGCGGTAAGAGTTGTAACGGCTGGAAAAGGGATGAGACAGCCCCTTATCTGTCCGGCCTCAGCACCCTTGCTAGAAACAGTTTCCAAGCAGCTCGAAGACTCCAGAAGAAGGTGGGGCCTTAGCGTCCAACGCGCGCCCCTAAACTGTCAGTTTAATAGCCGGGCGTCGGGTGGAGTGAGGCCGGCGCGCCGGTCCGTCTGCTTCGCCGCAACCGCGACGCAGACGCCGGACTGGACTCAGCCCGCAGGCCGAGCCCAGCTACCGGCTCTCTCCCTTCCCGCGCTCCGCCCTGCCGCCCCCGCAATGAAAACACCACCACGTGGCCTGAAGCCGTTGCGTCACTCTCCTCCACCCAATGGCAAGCTGTGCCTAGGGGCTGGGGGCGGGTCGCCAGCAGGGTGGGTCCGCCCACCGCCGTCGCCCGTTGGCTAATTGTGAGCCGGGCTGTGGCCTCTCCACCAATGGAGGCCGGCGGTGGGACCCCGCCCTCTCGGTGGCTGAGTCAGCTGGACCCGACGGAGGGCCGGGGCGGGACCAGGAGGGGCGGGGCGACGCCGGCCGGGGCGGGGCCTGGCTGGCCCGGGCGGGGATGAGGTGCCCCTGCCGGGGCGGGGCGAAGGTGGGGCCTGACGGGGCGGAGGCGGGGCCTGGCGGGCCCGGGGCGGGGCCTGGGTGGGCCCGGGCTGGGGTAGGGTGGCTCGGGTGGGCGGAGAAGGGGCGGGGCCTGTCAGGCCCGGGCGGGAATGAGGCGGCCCTGCGGGGGCCTGGCGGGGCGGGGCCTGGAGGGCTGGGGCGGGGCCGGGGCGGGACCGGGGCGGGGCGGGGCGGGACCGGGGCGGGGCGGGGCGGGGCCGGGCGGGAGACCGGCCCGCGGGGCCGGCGCCAGCGGGCTGCTGAGGTGGCTGTCGCCCGCTCGGAGCCGCGGCTTCCCGGGTCGAGCCCCCGATGGAGGCCGAAGGCGCGGACGGCGCCTCGGGCGGGGCGGAGGCAGCGCTCAGCTGCTTCTCCTTCAACCAGGACTGCACGTAAGCCGGGCCTCCTGCCCCGCCGGGAGCTGGGGGAGAAAAGTCTCGATCGAGGGTGTCCAAGTCGGCGACTTGGACAGCGGGCGCCGGCCTGCGCCCCGGGGGCCTGGGCTTGACGGCCGGCGTGGCCCGGGCCGGTGCGGGTCCTCGGGCCGCCCCTCCTCCGGCGCGGGGCTGAGCTCCCCCGTTCCCCTGCCGGCAGGGAGCCAGGAGGGGCCGGCCGGGAGAAGGGGGGACAGAGCCCAGGGAGGGGGCGGAAGGAGGCTGGGAAAGGTGGGGAACCGGGGAGTGACCAAAGCGAGGGTCTGGGCAGGAGGGGCTGTGGTCAAGACAAAGGAGAGGGAAGCGGACGGGGAAGTTGCAAGTTGACCCTGGGCGAAATAGCTAGGGCCCAGGAAGACGGGAGTTCAGGAAAAACTTTCCCGTTTGTCCTTGAGCATCTCAACGTGGCATCTGGGCAGGGCCAACGACCAGGAGGCAACCTATCCCCGAAGCCAGTCCAGCCTGATCCCAGCCCAGCCCAGCCTGGGCGCCTGCCTGCGGGCCGGATTGTCAGGAACCTTCCCATTGCCCCCAGTGTGTCTTCAGAAAGCCCACTTGGCCAGACAGAACTCCTCCTGGGAGTCCAGGAACCCTGTCCCCGGCCCAAGCTGTCCTCCGGGGGAACGTGACCTTCACTCTGTTGCTTCTTGAGTGGATTTTGAATGTCTCACCTTGATGTTCGCATTCGGACTTTGGCCAGTGAGCCAGGGGTTGCTGGACTGTGTTTGAAACATCTGGAGGAGTCAGTCCCTTAGAAGCAGAAGGCTGCTCCCTTTCCTCCTTTCGTGGGATTGTTAGACATCCCGGGGACCATATGGAATAACCTCTTTGGAATGTGCCACACAGCATCAGGCAGCGATGACCAGTCCCAGTCCCCCATTTCCTGCTGTACCAGTTTCTGTTGGGCTCCTTCGTGGAATTGCCTTCAGGCAGGTGTGCTGGCCGTCTGTGCCTGCACTGTGCTAATACTGAACATTCAGCGGTATCATTAAGGCCGTCATGTGCCATAAGCAGCCCTGGCCTTCCATGCCCTTTGTCTTCTCTTTAAAAACACCCCATGCCAAACAATATGCCTTTGTTCAAAAAAAACTGTATGTGTAATCATGTAAGCTGGTGGCCAGACAATTTGGTTCCATGAGTGACTTTCAAGCTTTCCTTGACCACAGCCCACAATAAGAAATACAGGTTACAACATTACCCAATATCTATCTATCTATCTATCTATATGCATACACACGGATATATTTATAATATACATTGTTTTTTAGTCACTCAGTGGTGTCCCCTGACCCTTTTTGACCCCATGGACCCACCAGGCTCCTCTGTCCATGGGATTGCCCAGGCAAGAATACTGGAACGGGTTGCCATTTCCTTCTCCAATATTATATACATAATATTAGTGAAAAGCAATTCACAGCTATTTACCCTTCCTATGTGCGCTACCTTCTGGAATTTGTATTTCTTTTCTTTTTTTTCTTTTAAGCCACTTATGACTCACTGAATTGTTTTCTCATAGTTTGAGACCAACAGTTTACAAAAATGATGGTCTAGATACCATTCTGATGTTTTGTAAGAAACATTTTGCAAGAGAGGGTGGCTGTTGAAATGCCTGGGTGTTTGCCTTCCCAATTGAACTCAGCTTCAGGAGGAGAGCAGACTAAGGAGAGTTCTTTCGCTTCTTAGCAGGAACTGTTCTCAATTCTGCTTTGCAGCACTCTTTATTAGATGTTTTTAAGGGTGTTAATTTTTACTCTAGGTGAGTCCCAGCTTTCTATAGCAGTTGTAGAAGCATGTTATTTTCAAAACCATAGGGTGCTCGGGAAGTTAATTTCCGTAGTCTCTACGGTCAGTTCTGTTTTCTTGGATGAAGGCTCTGCTGGACAGCTCTATCTCACCTATAAATAAAACTTTTTGTCACAGTCAGTTGCTTTGAGCCTTAGAGGGTATGACATTGGATTTTAAAATAAGTCACACCCTTACCGAATACATTTAGGAGTGTAAGCTGTAAGTATAGGCCGAATTTGGGATCCAGTATGTCAAGATAAGGGAGTAATGACAGTTAAGCTTTACTAGTTGGCTTCACTCATACTTCATGCTTGGCCCTGTGCTAGACAATTTGGGTATATTTTTTCTCATTTCATTTGATATGTATTTGTCCCAAATCCCATTTTCATGAGAGGTGATGACAAAAATTTTTTTTCCCTGAAAAGGTCTTATGAATAAAATAAAGTTTTAGTCTGAATTCCTTGAGTTAGAGTTTTCTGTGGCCGTTGATTAACCACTTAAAATGCAGTAGTGGGGTTTGCCTGGTGGCCCAGAGGCTAAGGCTCAGTGCTTGCGATGCAGAGGGCTCGGCTCGATCCCTGGTCAGGGAATTAGATCCCGCATGCTGCAACTAAAGAGCTGCCAAGCCACCAAGACCTGGCGCAGCGAAATAAATTGAAAAAAAAAAAAAAAACGAAAGCACAGTAGTGATCACAGTGTCATTTCCCATATTTAAAATTCTTCTGGAGCAGAGCATATGTTTGAAAATGATTTTAAGTTGCCAGATCTTTTGATTACTATTTTAAGACTCTTAATTACAACTTTCCCCCCCTTACTTGAAAACCTTAGAAACCTTGGTTTGCAACTAAATGCACATATGAAAGGAAGTGAAGTGTAGTCACTGAGTCACGTCAGACTCTGCGACCCCATGGACTGCAGCCTGCCAGGCTCCTCTGTCCATGGAACTCTCCAGGCAAGAATACTGGGGTGGGTTGCCATTACCTAAAAAATCTTTGTAGGAAGAAGCTTTAAAAACAGCACTGGCTACAGAGTAGGTATGTTTTGAAGGTTTAGGATGCTGCTGGCCAGCGTTTCCAGTTGCTGTTTGTGGTCATTAGTGCAGTGGTTCTAGAAGCCAAGCTCCAGTTCTGAGCCCACTGCTGCCTGAGGCAAACCTCTGACCTCCAGGTTAGCCCCTCAGCAGAAGGAGCCACCTTGCTTACTAACAGTTGAATGTCATCCCAGGGAAGAACAAATGTTTGGGAAGGAAAAAAAAAAAAAACTTCCCATGAAAATCATATGACCTTCTCTTTTTCAGGCTAGTGAAACAAGAGCCTTGGGCATCCAGACTTGTAGCAGTAAGCGGCTTATTTTAGTCTGTGCCTCCCTGTGAAGAGTGAAGCTCACCTTTTCATATAGTTATTTTAAATGAGAGAGTTGGACTCATTTTCAGGTCCAGGTAGGACTGGCTCAGCACTAAAGAATCCACCTTCAATGCGGGAGACCTGGGTTTGATCCCTGGGTCGGGAAGATCCCTTGGGAAAGGGCATGGCAACCCACTCCAGTATTCTTGCCTGGAGAAGCCCATGGACAGAGGAGCCTGGCGGGCTACAGTCCATGGGATCATAAGGAATCGGAGACAACTTAGCAACTAAGTAAGTAAGTGAAAGTCACTCAGTCGTGTCCAACTCTTTGCGACCCCATGGGCTAGTTCATGGAATTCTCCAGAACACTGGAGTGGGCAGCCTTTCCCTTTTCCAGGGGATCTTCGCAACCGAGGGATCAAACCCAGGTCTCCTGCATCGCAGGCAGACTCTTTACCAGCTGAGCCACAAGGGAAGCTTAGCAACTAAGCACACGCACCCACACACACACGCACACACACACACACACGCACAAGGCTGTATGTTTCCCTGTCCCCCTGGGACACCAGGGGGACGGCTGTGTCTGTCCGCGGGCAGATCCGCTGGACCCGGCGCCGTGGTCACTCCCGGGGCATCCGTGTCTTCACAGGTCCCTCGCCATCGGAACCAAGGCCGGTTACAAGCTGTTCTCCCTGAGCTCCGTGGAACAGCTGGACCACGTCCACGGAAGCAGTAAGTGTGTGTGTGGCTCTCGGAGCATCGTGTCCTCCTGCGGGACTCCCAGCCGGGCTCCTGAGCGCTCTGTTCCCCTCCAACCCCGTGAGCTGTCACACCTACAGAGTCAGCATTTTTTCAGGTTTAAACATAAATCACTGCTTCCACTTGCTTAGGGGAAAAAACCACCATAAAGGACTAGTGAGATTTGACTACAGCTTAGGTAACATTTTTCTTTTTACATTAAGAAAGGCTTTGAAACTGTATTGTTGACACTTTTCTGTATACTTATATGCATGGTCATCAGTTTTTACAATTGTCAAAGCAGAAAATGACTGAAGGGTTGTTTTTTTTTTTTTTGCCCTTTCATTGGCACTGTGGAATATTGGTCACATTCATTCAGTCCTGGAAGTCACTTCTTGGTTTTAATAAAGCAATACTGCCCCAATCACAGAGTCTGTATCAAAAACATTGAGGTACTTCCAGCAAATATTAAAAACAAGTCCAGCTTAGAAACATGTGACTCTCTCATTGTCTCAGGGAAAGTCACCATTTTTGCCAGCATCATAGTGATGAAATCCATCACTCTGGATTTCCTGGAAAGGAAGCGGCTTGGCACATGACGTCTTGGGCTCCTAGTTTATTCGTAAGATGTTATCATCATTATTATAACTTGTGGAGAAGACCATGCTCTGTATCTGCCCTGCGTTGTCCCCGTGGGGCTTGATGGAGCCCAGGAGAGGCCTGTGTGCAGAGTGTTCCCAGGAAGACACAGAGGCCCCCACGGCACTCAGACGGCTTCCTGTTAGTGGTTTGCCTCACTCCTGGGTGCAGGACTGCGCTGGTCACAACACAGACGTCCAGGTTATTTTCAACAGGAAAGCGACTCAGAGAGAGTCGGGGCACAGAAGGACGGGGAGTGGGTGCGCAGCTCACTGTGCTCCTGCCCTCGTTGTTAAGGTACCTGTAGCTCTTAGCAACTGGGACCTGAAGAATTCTGGAAGCAAAGACTTCCAACAGGGCTGTCACTCCTTGGAAACGGCGAGGAGAAAGAGTAGACTGAGGGAATTCCCTGGTGACTCAGTGGTTAGGACACCCAGCTCACAATGCAGGAGCTGCAAGTTCAATCCCTGGTCGGGGAACTAAGATCCCACAGGCCCCACGGCCAAAAAATAAATAAATACGCCAAATGTACCTGTTTTTTTTTTAAAAAAGAGGGACTTCCCTGATGGTCCAGTGGTTAAGAATCCACCTTCTAATGCAGAGGATTCGGGTCAGGGAACTAAGACTCCCACAAGCCCGGGCTAAGCCCACGCACTACAACTAAGACCTCCTGCAGCCAAATAAAACCCAAACTTAAAACGGTTTTTAAGAAAGAGAGAATAGACGGAGAAGGTCTAAACCTCCCAGATGGGGCTTCCCTGGTGGCAATGGTAAAGAATCCACCTGCCAGTGCTGGAGACACAGGTTCAATTCCTGGGTCGGGAAGATCCTCTGGAGACGGGAATGGAAACCCGCTCCAGGATTCTTGCCTGGAGGATCCCACGGACAGAGGAGCCTGGCGAGCTACAGTCCATGGGGTCGCAAAGAGTCAGACAGGACTGAGGGACTAACCAGCAACAACAAACCTCCCAGATATGTTCTACAGAGCGAGCAGGGCCCCTGACGGGTAGGGAGGGGGTGGAGAGGAGGAGGCTCCAGCGCTGCAGCCTCAGCGGGGCTGGGAGAGCCTGCTTTGTGCTCAGATTACAAGTGGACAACACTTGCCTGTCAACCACCTAAAGGGCGTGGGGACTCGGGAAATGGTTAGAGCTTCCCTGTGGGTGCAAGAGAAGGAAGTCATTGCAAGAGGGTGCCAAGGGAGGCGAGCCCCGTGGAGGCCAGCAGTGGGCAGGAGGGTGCCCAGGGCAGGGCGCTGACCTCTGCGCCCCCCCACCCCCACCCCCGCCTCCCCCCACCCCCGTCAGGGCCTGACATCTGTGTCCTCTGCCCCCCCGCAAACAGGGGGCTGACGTCTGCGCCCCCCGCCCTCCCCCAGCACCCCCACCCACCCCACCCTGGGGCAGGGCCTGACGTCTGCACCGCCCCTTTATGGACAGCGGGCTATAGTCTGCTTCCCCGGCCCTCCCCCCAGCCGCTGCCCGCCCCCCGCCCCCCATCCCCCCGTCAGGGCCTGACGTCTGCGCCCCTCCCGCCCTCCCCTCGCCCCCTCCATGGACAGGGGGCTGAGGTCTGCGCCCCTCCCGCCGCCCCCCGCCCTCCCCTCGCCCCTTCCATGGACAGGGGGCTGACGTCTGCGCCCCCGGCCCTCCCCCAGGACCCCCACCCCGGGGCAGGGTCTGTAGTCTGTATCGCCCCGCCTTCCGCCCCCTCATGGACAGCGTGCTGTCGTCTGCTTCCCCGGCGCCCCCGCCGCACCCCCCCGCGTCAGGGCCTGACGTCTGCGCCCCTCCCGCCCTCCCCTCGCCCCCTCCATGGACAGGGGGCTGAGGTCTTCGCGCCCCGCCCCGCAGATGACACCCCCGACGTGTACATCGTGGAGCGCCTCTTCTCCAGCAGCCTGGTGGTGGTGGTGAGCCACACGAAGCCGCGCCAGATGAACGTGTACCACTTCAAGAAGGGCACGGAGATCTGCAACTACAGCTACTCCGGCAACATCCTGGCCATCAGGCTGAACCGGCAGGTGGGTGGGGGCCCCGCGGGCGGGGTGGGCGTCCCTCGGGGTCGCTGGAACCGTGGAGGGGCTTGAGCGCCTCTCATGACCGCAGGCTCCTGCTCTGCCGGGTTTAAGCCCCAGCTCCGGGCTGAGTCCGCTCCACGTGCTCCTCCCGGTGGCGGGACCTCCCCAGCCCGCCCGCCTGCTGCACTTTCTTGAATGTTGTCCACGCGCTGAGTGAACGCTGTCCCCCCGGGGAACAAGCTGGGCTCAGAAACTATCTCGTGAGCCCCTGCAGGGGCCTTAAACCAGAGGGACACCTGTCCACTTTGGGGCCTAGATGAGGGCAGTCCTTGCAGGCTGGCGGCCATCCCTCTCAGAGTACGTTCTTTCAGAGAAAGTGTGGCTGTTCCCGGTTAGTGCTGAAGCCTTGCGGTGACCAAGGCCTTTCCTGAGGGCCAGGAATCAAGTCCAAGGCAGGAGGACTCCTTGAAGATGTTTCTGGCGGTGTTTTCTTTGTTAGGGGCTTCCCTGGTGGCTCAGACGGTAGAGAATTTGTCTGCAATCCAGGAGACCTGGGTTCAGTCCCTGAGTCAGGAAGATCCCCTGGAGGAGGGGATGGCAACCCACTCCAGTGTTTTTGCCTGGAGAATCCAATGGACAAAGGGGCCTGGTGGGCTGTAGTCCGCAGGGTCGCAAAGAGTCGGACATGACTGAACCACCAACACTTCCACTTTCTCTGTTGGACGAAGCCTTAGTGCTGTCTCAAATGTGCAATGCACGTTCTTTTACAAATTATAAGTTTTTGTTAAATAAGCATTTGGGGTATTAGTCAAGTTTCCCTCGAATTATTAGATTTTAAATCCTATAAGGGGACTTCCCTGGTGATCCAGTGATTAAGACTCTACACTTCCAACGCCAGGGGCACAGGTTCAATACCCAGCAGGAATTGATCTGACATGCTGCAGGAAACGTGCCCCCAAAAAATAAAAATAAATAAGTAAATCCCATGAGGGATGGGGACAACGCCTGTCCCCATTCTGCTCACTGTCGTAAGACCTGGCAAAAAAGACAGTGCTCAGGAGGAAAACGCTCAGTGAATGTCTGTCTCCCAGCTGCCTAACAGACACATAAACAGACAAACCAGTTCTTCTGGACTAGGCAGACCTGTCTGTTAGCTGAATATCATGTCTGACTCTTTGCGACCCGATGGACTGCAGCCCACCGGGCTCCTCTCTCCGAGGAATTTTCCAGGCAAGAGTACCACGGCGGGTTGCCATTTCCTCCTCCAGATCGTCCCCACCCAGGGACTGAACCCACGTCTCCCGGGTTTCCTATATTGGCAGGTAGATTCTTTCCCACTGAGCCACCGGGGAAGCCCATTAAACACGAAAACAAATAAATCAGTTTTTTTTTGTATGATGAGGCAGACCTGTCTATTCACTTACATGGTCCCAGGACACTGGAGGCCATTGCCCTCACCGAAGACATTGTTTTGCCCTTTGTACCTCAACTATTAAGTGCTTAATTTTTTTTCTTTTAACAAATGAGACAAAGTGCTGTCTTAGGTTTGTGAGAAGGAAGTGATGGTTTCTTTGGACTGACTATCCCCTGAAGTCCAGGGTGGCAGAAAATGGCCTGAGAAATAGAAGATGGGGGTTTTAAGTGAGGAGTAGCAGGAGATTAAAAAGATAAACCCGGGTTCCTGGCAAGGGAGAGAAAGGCAGTTTGAGGGTTTGTTTTTATTTTTTTTACTTGAAGGCTTTTAAGCACAATTCTTGGCTCCGGTGCTGTCTCTGATATCTACTGGTTGCACATTAAATTTCTTCGCAGAGCATTTTATCTTGGCATATGCTGATAGCCAGGGTATAAATCTTAAGACTGTTCAGGCAAATGTCCTGTCAAGATCAGAACCCTCAAATGGTATCCACGATGCTTATTTGTATACGGCCTCACTTGCTCACTCTCCAATATTTTCATCAGCAAATGGGGCTGTTAAACTTTGCTGCCAGCCTCTCCTTAATAAAACACTCATTAACTTCAGAGCTCCCCTCCCCCACCTCCTAAAGAACACCCTGGCGCCTAGAACTTCGCGCTGTCGTGGCCAAGCCAACCGGACCTCGGGCCGAGCAGGGCTCTCTTCCTTTAATGTTTCTGCTCCTAAGAGATGATCTGAAACAGGTCTGGAAAGTCTTCAGGGTTTGCTTTTCTTAAAAATGTCCAGATTTGGCAGAAACAGACTCACAGACTTAGAGAACGAACTTATGGTTGCCAGGGGGAAGATTGGGGGGGAAGGATAGTTAGGGAGTTTGGAATGGACCTCTAGACACGGCTGTGTTTAAAACGGATAACAAACGTGGTCGTACTCTCGAGCACAGAGGCTTCTGCTCAGTGTCACGTGGCAGCCTGGACGGGAGGGGAGTTTGGCGGGGAACGGACACATGTGTGTGTGGCTGAGTCCCTTTGCTGTCCCTAATGCTTTCACAACAGTCTGTTAAACGACTATAAGTGAGTGTTAGTCGCTCAGTCACGGCCAACTCTCTGTGACCCCATGGACTGTAGCCCTCCAGGCTCCTCTGTCCATGGGATTCTCCAGGCAAGAACACTGGAATGGGTTGCCATTCCCTCCTCCAGGGCATCTTCCCGACCCAGGGACCAAACCTGGGTCCTCTGCATTGCAGGCAGATTCTTTATCACTGAGCCACCAGGGAAGCCCACTGGTTACAAAATTTAAAAAAAAAATTTTTTTTAAGATTTTTTTAAAAAGGAAAGCATAAATAAAATTCCTCTTTAATCTGTGTATAGAGAAGAGTTTTTCTAACAAGAGCCAAAATCAATAAAAGACTGATAAATTTGAGAACAACGTTCAGGTTTGGGACGTCACTTTTGGCTTAGGGGGGCAGCCTCAGCCTGTTCCCTGCCAGGCCGGGGTCCCGCCCCGCCCCCCGGAGGATGTGAAAAAAAGGGGCTGCTTGGCTGTTTCATTGGGTCCTCAGGCAGTGCAGCTCCTTTCTGAAAAAAACAGGGAAAGTCCAAGATTTGTACAGGGAGTTAAGAGGAAAGAAAACCCCCATTTCCTCTAAATCTGGGTAAAAAGGAAGAAAATTGTGTAATTGTGATTTTTCATTTTTAGTGGCTCTTGATCCCCTAACACTAACAGAGGAAAGCGTATTCTGTGGAATAAAGACAATAAACCCGACATATCTGGGTTTGTAAACATCCACACTTCTTTGACCATCTGTTCTGAGGGACCCTCATTGTCCAGATGGGGAGTGACTGGATGGATGCTTCTGAGAGCAGGCTCTACAAATCATTTCCTAACTATTTAGGATAAAAGGAGCTTTTCTTGTAGAACCTAGGAGAGTAGATGAGAGCCAAGGGTGGCAGGGACTGAGCTGAGCTGGAGGCCAGCCCCGGGTTCCACAGAGATGGCGCGGTTAATCAGTGAAAGTCGAGCTGGAGGCCAGCCCCGGGTTCCACAGAGACGGCGCGGTTAATGAGTGAAAGCAGCTCAGCCCTGTCTGACTCTCTAAGTGATGTCCAAGTCTTTTTTTGACCCCATGGACTGTAGCCCTCCAGGCTCCTCTGTCCATGGGATTTCCCAGGCAAGAATACTGGAGAGGGTTGCCATGCCCTCCTCCAGGAGATTTTCCCAACCCAGGGACTGAACCCCAGTCTCCTGCACTGGCAGGTGGATTCTTTACCATCAGAACCACCAGGGAAGCCCACTGGTTAGTAATGGAGCACAGAACACTCTAGTCAAGCCATAGTAAGTGCGGGAAAATGGCAAAGCGCTGGGTAAGTCAGGGAATGTCCGTTTTACAGAGGAACACTAAAACATGCCATCAAGTCGGAGACCCTGTGAGAATCTGCTTTTTCACCTCTGGGCATCCAGCACTGTGGTCGCAGAGCCTCAGATAAAACTGAGAGAGGTGTTTCAGTGTTATTTTCCTGCTTGGTTCAAGTGGCAGTCTCCTGAGAAGTTCTGAGTGGGGAAAGTCTTACTAGAAGAAGAGAACATCAGGCTTTCTCAGAAGGAGAGCCTGCTGCTTCTCAGAGTAATTTTAGGTCCTTCCTTCCCAAGCGTTGTTCCCGGGATGAACGGTTTGGACCGGGAGTGGTGGTCCTCACTCCCAGGGTCCGTGTTAAAAACCCCTGAACCAGCGTCTCCAGGCTTTGCCCCTGGGACGCTCAGTGCTCATCAGGGCCTAAGAAGCAATGGTCTGGAGGAAGCCGAGGCTGCAGGAGTGGGGAGCAGGGGCTGCTGGAGGCAGGAGCCCCCAGGCTGAAAGCCCCTTCCCAGATGGGAAACAATCCGCCTGCAGTGCAGGAGACACGAGTTCGATCCCTGGGTTGGGAAGATCCCCTGGAGGAGGGCATGGCAACCCACTCCAGTATTCTGGCCTGGAGAATCCCATGGACAGAGGAGCCTGGCGGGCCACAGTCCATGGGGTCGCAAAGAGTCAGACATGACTTAGTGACTGAACATGCAAAGTACAAGAAAAAAAGAAAGAAATCTCAATTTCTAAATGAAATTTCCCCAAATCCTGCACTTTGCGCTTCTGTCCAACGGATGGTGATGGAAAAGTGGGCACACGTCCGTAAGGTAATCTTCAAACCGATGGCCACAATTCCTGCGCATTTAGGCTCAGAATCAAGTTAGGACCCACAGGATGGAGGGGTGAGTTCAGAGGGCCAGGTAACCTAGTAACCGATGGTCCGTGTGATTTCAGAGGCTGCTGGTCTGCCTGGAGGAGTCCATTTACATTCACAACATCAAGGACATGAAGCTTCTGAAAACCATCCTGGATATTCCCGCAAACCCGACAGGTGAGCCCCCGCCTGAGACAAGGGCCCTGTGTCTCATGCCCCGGGACTTCTTGCCAGCTGTGTTTCTACCTCAGTTGAAAAGCCCTTCGTGGAGATATTATGGGCAGGGCTCCTTAAGGCTCATCAGGACAGCAGCCTCCGGACGGTCAGAGCTCCCCTGCAAGGACAAGACCGTGCCTCACCCAGGAACCCCCAGCAGACCCTGTGAGGCGGCAGAAATCACCAATATAAGATCAGAGGCCAGGAGTCTCCTTTGTCTGTTCCCAGCCTCTTGTTGATTTTCTGCACGAAAACCTGTGAGGTGGAAACTGGGGCTCTGGATCTGATGAATTTCATGGGTTCAAGAAGGAGATGGGACCGCGTGGCCAACAGGCTCAGGCACACAGACTGAGTGTCTTTGCTTTGGGGCACTCGGGCACAGGACATTTTGCGTCCTGCCGCCACTTCCCGCCCAGCACGCTGAGGCTGTGAATTTCCTTCCTTCTGTCCGTCCGTGTGGTGCCCGCCCCTCCTGTGTCAGAGGCGGCCAGCCGCTTCCTCCAAAGGGTCTGCCCCATGGAGTCCAAGCTAATTTCCTGGCAGCACAGCAGTCTACGCCCTGAGCGGCTGAGCGTGGAAATCTCCATAAAAATCCACCAGCCGCCGAATGTGGGGACACTGTTGGCTTCACAGGCTTTCAGGGAATATTTGGGGAGCAGCCTGCACCCCACGGCAGTGTGGGTAACCGGGTAGGGTGGCTGCTCCCCAGTGAGAGCTCTTTCGAAGACGGACCACAGGTGGGGTCCGAGCACAGAGCACCTGTGAGTCCAGACATGCCTTCTCTCCTTTCTCTTTTTAAAAACTGGAAAGCATATCCCATTAATCAACCCAGAGGCAGCTGTACTTTATAAACAACTGTTAACTTGCTTGAAGTTTGACGTATAATACTCTAAATACTGGGGCTTCCCTCGTGGCTCAGCGGTCAAGAATCCTTCTGCCGTTGCAGGAGACGTAGGTTCGAGCCCTGAGTCTGGAAGATCCCCTGGAGAAGGGAATGGCAACCCACTCCAGTATTCTTGCCTGGGAAATCCCATGGACAGAGGAGCCTGGCGGGCTACAGTCCACGGGGTCTCAAAGAGTTGGACATGACTTAGCAACTAAACAACAACAGCTGTAAATACCAAGTGAAGAATGACTTAGAATCACAGGACCTCCTTCTCATTGCAGCTGATGATGCCAGTGGTTCTTGAATGAAAAGCAGGCATTTCTTCTCCAGCTGCAGAAGGCTCACAGCCAGACCATTCTGGTGGAATTATAGCTGACCGTGATCTATGAAAATGTGTGTCAAGCCTAAAGTCCCCAAACCACATAAAAACCCAAATATGCAGAGTTCCAAAGAATAGCAAGAAGAGCTAAGAAAGGCTTCTTCAGCGATCACTGCAAAGAAATAGAGGAAAACAACAGAATGGGAAAGACTAGGGATCTCTTCAAGAAAATCAGAGATACCAAAGGAACATTTCATGCAAAGATGGGCTCGATAAAGGACAGAAATGGTATAGACCTAACAGAAGCAGAAGATATTAAGAAGAGATGGCAAGAATACACAGAAGAACTGTACAAAAAAAGATCTTCACGACCCAGATAATCACGATGATGTGATCACTCACCTAGAGCCAGACATCCTGGAATGTGAAGTCAAGTGGGCCTTAGAAAGCATCACTACGAACAAAGCTAGTGGAGGTGATGGAATTCCAGTTGAGCTATTCCAAATCCTGAAAGATGATGCTGTGAAAGTGCTGCACTCAATATGCCAGCAAATTTGGAAAACTCAGCAGTGGCCACAGGACTGGAAAAGGTCAGTTTTCATTCCAATCCCAAAGAAAGGCAATGCCAAAGAATGCTCAAACTACGCACAATTGCACTCATCTCACACGCTAGTAAAGTAATGCTCAAAATTCTCCAAGCCAGGCTTCAGCAATATGTGAACTGTGAACTTCCTGATGTTCAAGCTGGTTTTAGAAAAGGCAGAGGAACCAGAGATCAAATTGCCAACATCTGCTGGATCATGGAAAAAGCAAGAGAGTTCCAGAAAAGCATCTATTTCTGCTTTATTGACTATGCCAAAGCCTTTGACTGTGTGGATCACAATCAACTGTGGAAAATTCTGAAAGAGATGGGAATACCAGACCACCTGATCTGCCTCTTGAGAAATTTGTATGCAGGTCAGGAAGCAACAGTTAGAACTGGACATGGAACAACAGACTGGTTCCAAATAGGAAAAGGAGTACGTCAAGACTGTATATTGTCACCCTGTTTATTTAACTTATATGCAGAGTACATCATGAGAAACGCTGGGCTGGAAGAAGCACAAGCTGGAATCAAGATTGCCGGGAGAAATATCAATAACCTCAGATATGCAGATGACACCACCCTTATGGCAGATAGTGAAGAAGAACTCAAAAGCCTCTTGATGAAAGTGAAAGTGGAGAGTGAAAAAGTTGGCTTAAAGCTCAACATTCAGAAAACGAAGATCATGGCATCCGGTCCCATCACTTCATGGGAAATAGATGGGGAAACAGTGTCAGACTTTATTTTTCTGGGCTCCAAAATCACTGCAGATGGTGACTGCAGCCATGAAATTAAGAGACACTTTCTCCTTGGAAGGAAAGTTATGACCAACCTAGATAGCATATTCAAAAGCAGAGACATTCCTTTGCCAACAAAGGTCCGTCTAGTCAAGGCTATGGTTTTTCCTGTGGTCATGTATGGATGTGAGAGTTGGACTGTGAAGAAAGCTGAGCGCTGAAGAATTGATGCTTTTGAACTGTGGTGTTGGAGAAGACTCTTGAGAGTCCCTTGGACTGCAAGGAGATCCAACCAGTCCATTCTGAAGGAGATCAGCCCTGGGATTTCTTTGGAAGGAATGATGCTAAAGCTGAAACTCCAGTACTTTAGCCACGTCATGCGAAGAATTGACTCATTGGAGAAGACCCTGATGCTGGGAGGGATTGGGGGCAAGAGGAGAAGGGGATGGCAGAGGATGAGATGGCTGGATGGCATCATTGACGTGAGTCTGAGTGAACTCCGGGAGTTGGTGATGGACAGGGAGGCCTGGTGTGCTGCAATTCATGGGGTCGCAAAGAGTCAGACATGACTGAGCGACTGATCTGATTTGATCTGATATATATATATATATTTTTTTTTTTAAGTCAAAAGAAAATATACTCAAATATTGAGCACGGTGAGAAGCCTCTGGGTTGTAGAATTAGGTGTACTTTCTCTTCTCTTCCTTTATAATTTCTAGGCTCTACAAATTTTTTATACTATCCCTTTTCTCTTATAAAATAATATCAAAGAAAAGGCACATTTCCCTTCCTACCAAAGTTTCCAGGGGGTGCCTGTGACAGAACAGGAATCCCTAAACCTGTAGCAACATCCAGTTTCTGAGACCTAGACCACACACAAACAAAGCGGCTCGCATTCAGCATTTCCAGGGACCTTCCTGAAGTCTGCGGGGGTCAGCGTGCAGGCTGCTGGGCTAAGTTCAGGTGGGCTGGCCGAGGGGCAGGCCAGAGGCAGGTGGGTCGGTTCGTGGTCACCGAGGGCTACCTGCCCTCGCCACCATCCTTGGCCCCTCCTTGTCAGAATCCAGTGTCTGCTCCCTCTCCACGAGGTGTTACAGAAAGTTCCGTGTTAGCTGAAGAAGTTCAAGCTTCCTTCCTTTCTGGGAAGCTTACATTTTTATATAAAACTCTGAAGTTCACCTCACACCTATCAGAATGGCTCTTATCAAAAGACGAGGTAACAGGTGTTGGCGAGGCTGCGGAGAAAAGGGAGCCCTCTCGCACTGTTGGTGGGAGTGTAAATTCGTGCAGCCATTGTGGAGGAGAGCGTGCAGAGTCCTCTAAAAACTAGAACTAGAGCTACCTTATGACTAAGTAATCCCACGTCTGTTTATTTATCCAAGGAAAATGGAAACACTAACTCAAAAGGTATCTGCAGGCATATGTTCACAGCAGCATTATTTACAACAGCCAAGACATGGGGACACCTCAGCGTCCATTGGTGGATGAACAGATGAAGAGGTGTGGGGCATAGACGTAGTGGAATCTGCTGCTGCTACTGCTGCTAAGTCGCTTCAGTCGTGTCCGACTCTGTGTGACCCAATATACGGCAACCCACCAGGCTCCCCCGTCCCTGGGATTCTCCAGGCAAGAGTACTGGAGTGGGGTGCCATTGCCTTCTCCATAATGGAATCTAACCAGCCATGAAAAAAACGAGGTCTTGCCAGTGTAATGACATGGATGGAGCTTGAGGGCATCATGCTAAGTGAATTCAGTCAGGCAGAAGACTAATACCGTAAGATCTCACCTACGTGCAGCCTTTTCAAACAAAACAAACAAGCTCATAGACAGACTCGTAGACACAGACTCACAGGTACAGGTTGGTGTACAGAGGCTCGGGAAAGGAGGATGTGAAATCGGTGAACAGGGTCAAAAGATACTAACTTCCAGTTAAAAAATAAATAAATCATGGGGGGTGTTCCCTTCAATGTGGAAACGATAGTTAATAATCCTGCACTACATGTTTGAAAGTTACTGAGAGAGTAGACCATCAAAGTTCTCATCACAGAAAACAAATGTTTGTAACTGTGTGTGGTGAAGGATGTTAACTGGACTTATCATGGTGATGATTTTGTAATATAAATATCAGATCATCGTGTGGGACTCCTGAAACATGTAATGTTCTATGTCGATTACACCTCAGTTAAAAAGAGAAACAGACTCTGAAGGGTCTGTCCAAGTCTTTCTGCTCAGAGGCCTCTCAGCCATCCCTGCCAGAGATGGGCCTCGATATTTTTAGTGGAGGAAGTAGGTTAATGAAAACTGGGATTCTTGGAACAGTAAAGCTAGAAAAAAGGCTGGATACCCACAGCTTCCTGACTCGTTCATCTCAGAGGTCGGAATCAACCCTGGAAAGGGCAGAGATAACCCAGCCCAAGTTACACGGTGGACAGTAGACCAGGTCTTGAACCCACATCTGCCGCCTCTCTCAGCCAGATGTTCCTAGAACAGCTTCCCAAGAGCTTCACATGTGCCTTCAAATGCCACATCATTCACCCATTTAAAGCAAACAGTTCAGTAGCTTTCACATGCAGAGAGTTGTAACCATCGCTGCAGTCAGCATTAGAACGTTTTCATCAGTCCCCTCCAGAATCCATTAGCTCATGGCCGTCACCCGCTTGTGCCCTGTCCTAGGCGCCCCGGACCATCTTTCTGTCTCCGTAGACTTATCTATTTCTGGACAGTCCGTGTAAGTGGAATTCAGTGCATTCAGTCATTCAGCATCTAGTCTTTGTGAACAGGCCTCTTGCACTCAGCACGGAGTCTTCCAGGCTCATCCACGTCATGTGTAATCAGGGCTTCGTTTCTTGTCTCTGATACCATTTACCGTAAGAAGATACCAGGCTCAATCTGTGGGTTCATCAGTCGATGGACACTTGGACTGCTTCCGCATTTTGACTGTGATGAATCACGCTGCTGTGAACGCTCGTGTGTAAGTTTCTATGAGGCTGCACATTTTAATTTCTCTTGAGTGGAAGCTGGGGGTTATATAATCATCCTCTGTTAACCTTCTGAGGCGTTGCCAGGCTGTTTTCCAGAGCCCCACTCCGTGCTGCGTTACACTCCCAGCAGCTGTCCGAGGGCTCCAATTGCCTGTCTTTTTGATTAGAGATGTCCTAGTGGGTGTCAAGTGGCATCTCGTCGTGGTTTTGATTAACACTGCTTTTTTCTTTTTCACCCACGTGCTCAGAACCCTTCGGCAGCTACCAGCTGCATTTGTAAGATCGTAACTCTTTGCTCTGGTTCATTGCTGAGGCCCCCGTTCAACCATAGCGTCTTCCCTGCTAAGGGCCCCTCTGGGAGGGCATCCACCAGACAGGCCACCGATCTCACTGTCTGCCCTCCCCATTTTCTTGAGGCCAGAACACCTTCTGCCTGCTTAGGCTAGCTGTTATGGAAAGTGCATTTTGATTGCAAATTCCCCACATAACATGGAGCATTGGGGTTCTCAGAGCAAAACTGGGAAGGTGTGGGTGGTCTCTTCTAAGGCCGGGGGGCCCTGACCAGGCAGGCAGGCTGCAGGGGGCCTCGGGAGAGGGCGCGGGGCTCAGTCTGTCCCTCCCGCGGCCGTGGGGCAGGTGACGAGGACACAGCACTGGCCAAGTCCCCGGCAAAGCCCGAGCCGGGCAGGACCTTGGTTCCCGTTCTCGACGTTTGCTTTCTTTTTTTAAAAACCTCTGCTCTTCTGCCCAGATTAGGGTCAGGTCCATTTTAGCCTAATCTAAAGTTTCTCTTATGCTTTTATAAGAAACCCACTTAACAGGCTCACTTGTAACAAAGAATCAGCCAGCTTTTTTATTTTAAAAGATGTCTCTCTTGTCTGATCTCCAGGTTCCTGTTATGGTGATGCTTTTGGTTCTGGGGATTCTCTGAATTCACTTCTGTCACAAACACCTGTGTTCATCGAAACCGATGTTGTGAAAATCCTTTACTTAAATGCCCTTAGGGTCCTCCCCAACTTGCCCTGCTCCAATCCCCTTGTAAACAAAAATGGCTTAGGTTTGATTCAGTGGTTTGATTGTGTCTTCATGCTTCCAAATATCGCTGAAGCGTCTTAAATCCAAAAGGTCCCCTTTCTTCACTTTGTCCGATGACTGACAAACGGTTCACCGCCCTCTAGGGAATTTCCCCTGGGTGGGGGCCATTCCCCTCAGCAAGGCAGGACCTTTGCGCAGAAATAATTTCTAAACAGGTCTACCCCTCCACCACCCAGCCTCCCCCCTTCAACCGAAGTGAATTAATCACCCGCAGAAGGCCAAGGCAACCTGCCCCTTTGCTGCGGTTATTGTTGGCGCTGAGTCGCTGAGTCGAGTCCGACTCTTTGTGACCCCATGGACTGCAGCCCACCGCCCACCAGGCTCCTCTGTCCATGGGATTCTCCAGGGAAGAACACTGGAGTGGTTGCCATCTCCTCCAGGGGCTCTTCCCCACCCGGGGACTGGACCCGGGTCTCCTGCTCTGCAGGCGGGCTCTTCCTACTGGGAAATCCCTTCCCAGTAGGAACCTTTATTTCAGTGGGGAGCTTACAGCCCAGAAGCTGAGTTGGAAGCGAGGCAGATGTCATGTCTGGGCCCTGGGGCACAGTTCAGAGAAGAGCAGGGAAAGCATTCTGCCTTCCGATCCCTCAGCTGCGCCTGGACATGGTGGCTGTCCGGTCAGCAGGTCTCCCCTGGGAGCTCAGTTCTCGGGGCCCTAAGAGTCACTGCGCGTCCGGGTGTGCGGGCCGGCGCCTCCCTCGCCAGCAGGTGGCGCTGCGGCCCTGCAGCGTGCGGACAGCGCCCCGCGGTCCCTGCTCTCCGCCGGGCCCCGGCGGGGCCCGGGGAACCAGCCGTTCGGGGGCTGCTCTCCCCGGCCCGACCCTCCGCCCGGCTCCAGCGGACCCAGCCGCTCAGGGGCTGCTCCCCGCCCGGCCCCCCGCCCGGTCCCGCGGACCCAGCCGCTCACTGGGCTTCCTCCTCCAGGTCTGTGCGCGCTCTCCATCAACCATTCCAATTCCTACGTGGCCTACCCCGGGAGCCTGACCACAGGCGAGATTGTGCTCTACGATGGACACTCCCTGGTAAGTCCGCGCGGCCGCGTGGTCAGCTCCGGGTGAGGGGCGGGCTCGCAGCCGGGAGGTGAGGGGCGGGCGGGGCCGCGGCCCTGGGTGTGCACGGGACCATCACGCGCTCTGCGCCCGTCGCCATGCGTCCACGTCGCCACGAGGCAGTCAAATGGAGTGACGCGTGTCCTGTGGGCCGCGGTGCGCTCTGCGACGCCTGCGCCTGTGCTGCCCCTGCCCACCGAGCTCCCCGGAGCCGGGCCCCAGAGGTGCATCAGCTCACGGCTGGTCACCGTCTCCCCAAGGGCAGGAGAAGGGACAGAAACGCAGCGGCCTTGAAGCGGAACCTAGACCCAGACAGCCCGGCAAAGGGGGGAGGGCGTCTCGGAAGGAAGGGGGAGGGGCGGGAGGTGGACGGCACCCCGGCGCCCCGCCATCGACCCCGCCGGCCCTGTCGCCAACAGAAGCCCGTGTGCACCATTGCTGCCCACGAGGGCACGCTGGCCGCCATCGCCTTCAACTCCTCGGGCTCCAGGCTGGCCAGCGCCTCAGAGAAGGTGAGTGCTGCCCGCGGCCGTGTCCTTGGGGGCCCCCCTCTGCCAGGGGTGCGGAGGGCCCCAGGCGCCAAGGAGCTGCTGGGGGGGACCGTGGCACCAGCGCTCGGAACTCACTTTAGAGGGAGGCCCTCGACCCCGAGTGTGCCGCCTCATCTATCATCTCCTCAGACCCAGGGCCTCCGCGTGTAGGGCGTGAGCAGTTCTGCCCAGAGCCTGGCGGTCTGACCAAGAACCGGCGTGCCCGTCCTCACAGACAGATCGGGGTTCTGGGAATCCAGAGCAGACGGATGGAGCAGCCAGCGCCTTGGGCTTGGGTGGGGAGGACAGGGAGACGGAGGCTGTTCAAGTCACCTTCCAAGAGCAGCTTACACGGCACGTGGACAGCCCTCCGTGTTTTCTCTCCGGGGTCAGATGGTCCAGACCAATCCAGGGAGCTCCCCTCCAAAGGGGCAGGTCTGCAGGAAGAAACGCCCACCTGCTCTCTCCTCCAGGGCACTGTCATCCGGGTATTCTCCGTTCCCGACGGGCAGAAGCTCTATGAGTTCCGGAGAGGGATGAAAAGGTCTGTGTTCACCGTGTGTGTCTGCGCGTGCTCAGTCGCTTCAGTCGTGTCCGACTCTACGGCCCCAAGGACTGTAGGCCACCAGGCTCCTCTGTCCATGGGATTCTCCAGGCAACAATACTGGGGTGGGTTGCCATGCCCTTCTCCAAGGGATCTTCCCGACCCAGGGATTGAACCCGAGTCTCTTGTGTCTCCTGCATTGGCAGGCGGGTTCTTTACCACTAGTGCCACCAGGGAAGCCCTAAAACCCAGTGTACGTGCCTGAAGTTTAAAATATGCCTCATTGTTAAACAATGCTGACCATCACGTGAGCCTTGAGCGAGTCAACCCTTTTATAGTTGTCACACCAAGGACCGCTGATGACAGATCACCATGACAAATAGAATAATCACGAGAAAGCTTAAAATATGTTAAGCGGGACCGAAACGTGACCCAGAGACACAGAGGGAGCGCATGCTGTGGGGAAGACCGCCCCAGAGGACAAGCTCCACGCAGGGCCCACGAGCCCCCAGTTCGTAAAAATCGCAGTCTGCAGCCACCACGAGGTGAAGCCCAACGCATCGAGGCCTGCCTGCGCCCGGACTCTCCGGGATACGTTTATGTGTCTCTTTTCTTATGAAGCTGATTCCAAGCAGGAGGCCGCTCGCCTCGCTCGTTCCCGGGCTCACCCTCCCCCTGTGGCTGTGTCTGCAGGTACGTGACCATCAGCTCCCTGGCTTTCAGCATGGACTCGCAGTTCCTCTGCGCCTCCAGCAACACAGAGACCGTGCACATCTTCAAGCTGGAGCATCTCGCCAACAGGTAGGACCGGAAACCCCCTGGAGACTAGAGCAGGGCCCACCTGCAGGCCGAGGATCGGGCTCCTCCCCTCAGGCCAGCAGCGGTGTAAAACCAGAGATGAAGTGCACAATCAGCGGGATGTGCTTGCGTGCGTGCATGCTAAGCCGCTTCAGTCGTGTCCGACTCTGTGTGACCCCGTGGACTGTAGCCCGCCAGGCTCCTCTGTCCATGGGACTCTCCAGGCCAGAATACTGGAGTGGGTTATCATGCTCTCCTCCAGGGCATCTTCCCGACCCAGGGATCGAACCCACACTAGTGCTACCTTGGCTTGAATCATCCCCAAACCATCCCCTCCCCCTTAGTCCGTGGAAGAACTGTCTACCATGAATCCAGGCCCTGGTGCCCAAAAGGCTGGGGACCGATGAACGAGAGGAGTGGGGTCCTGGTCTGACCAGCGCCCCCTGACTTCTCTGCTAAGGCCGCGAGCCTGTGTTACTCGCTGTCTCCACCAACGTGGTGAGTGTGTCAGCGGCAGACTCGGGGCGACCCCTGGGGCTCAGGGGCTGCCCTCCTGAGCCCGCAGCCGCGCTCCCGTAAGCAGGAGGCCGCAGGCAGGTGAGCTGCTGTGACTGGACTCCCGTGTGCTCGTCTGCAGAACCTGACGCAACAACGATCGTGTGTGCGTGTGAAGTCTCTGGCAGGTTCCTTGTAGTGTAGCGCTGGGCTCAGAGGGAAACCAACTCAGCACTCAGCAGAGCGCTCTCGGTGGGCTCTCGGTGTCAATACGGCCATGCTCAGGCCAGCCTTGTGCCAGAGCCTTGAGCGTGGACCTGCTTCGCCCCTGCTGAGCTTTTAAAACTGAAGATCTGTGGCCGTTCTGCCACCCGGGCCAACTTCCCACCCCCAGCGTCTGCTGGCTTTCTGTCTCTGGGTCACATTTTGGTCGTCCTGAGCATATTTCAAACTTTGGCGTGATTATTCCGTTTTCATGGTGAGCTGTCATCGGTGATCTTTGGTGTGAGGATTGCAAAAGGATGTACGACTCGTTGAGGGCTCAGGTGATGGTCAGCATCTTTTAGCAATAAGGCATGCTTTAAATGAAGGCATGGACGCTGTTTTTAGACATCTTGCCAGTGTACACTAACCAGGCTGCAAGATAGCGTGAGCATCACCATTACACACATGGGAAAAACAAAACAGCTGTGTGACACGCTGTGTTGCTGGGACTGGATCTGAGCTGGCAGCATCCCCACGGTCTGCCTGAGTGCTTCCTCTCCAGCACCACGCGCCTGCCTGGGCCTCCAGGGCTCCAGGCTGACCCTGGGCGGGGAGAGCCTGTGCTGGGCTGCAGCCCGGGGCGTGTGCGTCGGTGTCACAGACTTCATGGCGAGGAGCAGCACATGCTCGCGGCCCACCGTGCAGCAGTCAGGGCATCTAAAACAGTGTCTGTGTTTCTCTGGCCGTGTTGGGCTCAGTGGCAGCACAGGGACTCCTCTCTAGTTGCCTCAGGCCTCCCTGCCTCGTCCACCCGGGCGCTGACTCCCGCTGCTCGTGTGTCTTTGCATCCGACCTGTCTTCCCACCACTCCCCCACCCCGACTCTGAGTCAGACCTGCCTCAGGGCCCAGCCTGGGACTCCCCCAAAGCCTCCTGCCCACTGCAACCCCAGAGACCCCATTATGAGAGAGCACCTGCTGTGCGCCCGCCCCGCGGTGTGGCTGCTTCAGTTCTCCGAGCAGGCAACCCGAAGGCCCCGCCTCCCGGGGAGGCGCACCCCGGCCGTGCTCCCGGCGGCCCCCTGGCTGGGCGCCCCTGCGGACACGCTCACGTCTTCTCTCCGCACGTCTGTGTTGCGTCCGCCTCAGATGCGGAGCCTGGGTGCAGCCGGGGCCTCTGTAGACCCCAGCCCCTCAGCACAGAGCCCCAGGGACCGCAGGCCTGTCCGTGAAGCCAGGACGCTGGGAGGACATGGGCCTGGGAGCGCCGGGCGCCTCTGGACGAGACCCCACGGCCAGGGGATGTCCAGGTGGTGATGGCGAGAAGCAAACCCCAGGGCCCTGAGCTGGGGCCGCTTCCCCCCGTCTGTCCGTGTCCCCACTGTCCGTCCCGCGTCCTGCCCCTGTCCTGCGTCCCCCCTTCCGTCCCGCATACCCCCGTCCACCCCGCATCCCGCTCCCGTCTGTCTCGCGTCCACCCCGCCCCCCCCCCGCCCCCCGCCGCCCGTCCGCCCCTCATCCCGCCCCCGTCTGTCCCGCGTCCACCCCGACCGCCCTGCTCCCGTCTGTCCCGCGTTCCCCCATTTGTCCCGCGTTCCCCGTCCGCCCTTCATCCCGCCCCCGACTGTCCCGCGTCCCCCCGTCTGTCCCCCGTCTCCCCGTCCGTCCCGTGTCCCCCTGTCCGTCCTGCAGCCTCAGCGGGTTGCCCCGGGTATGCATCTGTCCTGCCCGGCACGGAGGCAGGTGTGCGTCCTGTCCACTGCCGGCTCACGGCAGAGCCGTCCCGTCCTCCACCCTCCTGTCTGGCAGAGACCCCGGGATGGGGCACAGGTGGCGGCTGCAGAGGGCGCAGCAGGCCCCGTGGACTCCCCCACCTGTGAGCATCCTGGCGCCCACTCAGGTGGCTCCGGACCGTAAGGCTACACCGCGCAGGCCTCTCGCCCCGGGGTTCGCTGCCCACACAGTCTGGCCTCGAGGTCTGACTCTGAGATCGGCCTGTTCTTTTCTGGGTGAGCCCAGAACAGGCCTGGGCTTGTTACAGCGGCCAGGGACCGACTCCGTCTCCCTCTCCCCAGCCCCCTCCCAGCAGCCTAGAAATCAGAGCCATGATCAGTTTCCACCTCCTGAATGGAGAGAGGCCGCAGCACCCGGAGCCGCTCAGCTGCCATGCGAGGGCTCCTCCCCGGAACACACGAGCCCTTGGGGCACGGCTGGCAGGGCACGTCCCCAGCCACCGTGGGCAGGATGTCACAGCAGGGCACGGCCCCTTCCTGTGCGGAGGCCTGGGGGGCGGTGCTCGGTCTCACCCTCGCTCACCTTGCTCCCCAGCCGACCCGAGGAGCCCTCAACCTGGACCGGCTACATGGGGAAGATGTTCCTGGCTGCATCCAGCTACCTCCCCACCCAGGTGTCCGACATGATGAACCAGGACAGGGCCTTCGCCACCGGGCGTCTGGGCTTCTCCGGCCACAGGAACATCTGCACCCTCGCCACGTATGTCCAGCCCCCCACCCCACCCCCACCCCCGCCAGGCAGAAACCCTCACTGATTTATTTCCCAAAGTGTGGGATGCCCCAAACATGCAAACGTATTTAAGGGAAAGCCTAGAGAAGGGAGCCAGGAAGGGCAAGTAAAGGCAGACCCGTGCCCCTCCACTCCACCCCACCACCTTGCCATCCAGCACCCCTCCCCCACCATCAGCCAGTCTCCGTCTGCTTGGTCTCTTCTCCTCCGGGGCAGCTGCAAGCTGGCACGGAAGTTTTAACCTCCTCATTCCAGTGATACTGTCTCGAAGAAGTTTCCCATTTTTATGGATTTATAAAGTTCCAAAGTCCAGGTGCAAACTCCTGTGGGGTGGACAGACGTCTTATCTAAGACCTTTAAGCGCGCCTGTTAAAGCTGAACTTTGGAAAGATTTTTGTAAAACTAGCCCGTCAATAACCTCAGATATGCAGATGACACCACCCTTATGGCAGAAAGTGAAGAACTAAAAAGCCTCTTGATGAAAGTGAAGGAGGAGAGTGAAAAAGTTGGCTTAAAGCTCAACATTCAGAAACTAAGATCATGGCATCTGGTCCCATCACTTCATGGGAAATAGATGGGGAAACAGTGGAAACAGTGGCTGAGTTTATTTTTTTGGGCTCCAAAATCACTACAGATGGTGACTGCAGCCATGAAATTAAGATGCTTACTCCTTGGAAGGAAAGTTATGACCAACCTAGATAGCATATTCAAAAGCAGAGACATTCCTTTGCCAACAAAGGTCCGTCTAGTCAAGGCTATGGTTTTTCCAGTGGTCATGTATGGATGTGAGAGTTGGACTGTGAAGAAAGCTGAGCGCTGAAGAATTGATGCTTTTGAACTGTGGTGTTGGAGAAGACTCTTGAGAGTCCCTTGAACTCCAAGGAGATCCAACCAGTCCATCCTAAAGGAGATCAGTCCTGGGTGTTCATTGGAAGGACTGATGCTAAAGCTGAAACTCAAATACTTTGGCCACCTCATGCGAAGAGTTGACTCTTTGGAAAAGACCCTGATGCTGGGAGGGATTGGGGTCAGGAGGAGAAGGGGACGACAGAGGATGAGATGGCTGGATGGCATCACCAACTCAATGGACATGGGTTTGGGTAAACTCCGGGAGTTGGTGATGGACAGGGAATCCTGGCGTGCTGCGATTCATGGGGTCGCAAAGAGTCGGACAGGACTGAGCGACTGAATTGAACTGAACTGAGCCCGTAAAGTTGGGGACCAGTTTCCCACCGTTTCCTTCGCTGTTAAAGATAGAGGCAGCATCCCACTGGGCCTGCTGTGCAGGGTTCAGGAGCGACCTTTTGTCTCATCCACACAGTTACATTCAAAGACAAGGAGCCATCGTCAAGGGACATCAGTAGGACACACCGCAAGGAGATCCCCAGAAACCCAGGCTCCCGGCCACCGGGCCTCGGGCGTGTGGAGGGCGGGACCCGGCGCTGGGGAGGTGTAGGCGTGGGGCGGCGGGGGGGGGGGGGGGGGGGGCCGCGGGGGGCGGGGCTTGGCCCCTGGAAACGGGTCTGAGCCCACACACGCACGTGGGCACCGCAGCGCGTGTCTTCTCGGCCCTCAGGATCCAGAAGCTGCCGCGGCTCCTGGTCGTCTCGTCCAGTGGGCACCTTTACGTCTACAACCTGGACCCTCAGGACGGAGGAGACTGTGTCCTAATCAAGACCCACAGGTGAAGAGGCCAGTTGTCAGAAAGCCGGGCTTTCACGACTCGCTGTTGCGTCCCCTGAGCCCAGAGCAGAGGGGGCACGGGGTGCGCGAGGTGCAGGGGTGTGGTGCAGGGGGAGCCGCCGGGGTGTGGGGTGGCGGGGGCGGGGGGGCGCCAGGGTGCGGGGGTGGGGTGCAGGGCCCCTGGGTGCGGGGATGGCGCTGGGGTGTGAGGTGCAGGTGTGTGCCGTGCGAGAGGATGCAAGGGTGCGGGTGCAGAGGGGGCGCCGGGGTGCTGGGGGGCGCTGGGGGGCGGGGCCCCGGGGTGCGGGGAGCCCGGGGTGCGGGGGCAGGGTGCGGTGGGGGCCCGGAGTGCGGGGGCGGGGGCCCCCGCTGGGTGTCGGGCTCCCGTTGGCTCAGCAGCAGGCATGCCGGGCTATCCCTGCCGGCCCCTCCTTCCCCGGGGTCCCTGGGACGTGTTTGCCAAACTGAACGGAGACCTCTCCTGCCGTCTGCGGGCAGGACGCCCCTGGCCTGGGCCCCCTGGAGAGCCGGCCTGCGCATCCCCGCCTGGACCGCACAGGTGGGCGCAGGTTCCGGAACCAGGGATGGGACGTTCATGACTGACCCGGCCGTCGGAGGGCGTGCTGGTCCGGGGAACCGACGCGGGGCTGCGCCTGAACCCGGGGCCAGGCCCGGCCTCCCCGGCTCTTCCTCGGGAGGTGTCCTGGGCGGGAGGTGAACACTCGTCTCTCCCTGCCCCCTCCATCGCTGCCGGTAGCTTGCTTGGCTCAGGAACCAGCGAAGAGAATAAAGAAAATGACCTCAGACCGCCCTTACCTCAGTCTTACGCCGCGACGGTAGCCAGGCCAAGCGCGTCCGCAGCCTCCACCGTGCCGGGTGAGCGGGCCCGGGGGGCCTGGGTGGTCACCGAGCCGGGTGAGTGGGCCCAGGGGGCCTGGGTGGTCACCGTGCCGGGTGGGCCCGCGGGTTACTGAGTGGTCACCGTGCCGGGTGGGTGGGCCCGCGACCTAGGCCTGAGATCAGCGCCCCCAGCGTTTCTCACACCGCACTGCCGTTCTGCAGGTTACTCCGAGGACGGCGGGGCGCTCCGCGGGGAGGTCATTCCCGAACACGAGTTTGCAACGGGACCGGTTTGTCTGGACGACGAGAACGAGTTCCCTCCTGTGAGCACCGGAGGCCCCTAGAGCTCGGTCCCTGTGCCTGGAAGGGCCCTCCCCTCCGCCCGGGCGGAGCCTCTTTCCCGTTGTCTGCTCCGCACCACCTAATCCTGCCCGGACACCCGGGAGGCCAGCGGGGTTTAGCGTGCGGTGGGCCTCCGCCCAGACTAGCCCACCCGCGTGTTAGGACGGCGCGTTCTCTCCCAGGCGGTCTCGCGGCCTCCCCCCGTTCAGAGACCGGGGCCTCAGTTCCGCTTCTTTAGCTGTGTTTTCACAGCTCACGGGGGAGGAACCTGCCCGTAAACTCCTTTTCCCGAGGTGCCTCATGTCCTAGCAGAACGTTGGCGCCCTCGTGCTACAGGTGATGCTCTGACAGGACGGGGCCCTCGGCCCCTCTTCTCTGACAGACAGACCCTGCAGAGCCACTTGTCAGCGGGGACCTCCCCCACCCCCGACCCCTCTAGCCCAGCCCCCCACCCAGCCCCTGCTTCAGCCCTGCCGGCAGAGGCGGCCCCAGGCTGGGCTGGGCGCTGGGCAGGGCTCCTTCTCACGTCTTGGGGAGAGGAGAAGCTTGTCCCCCTGGCTCTGAGCCTTCAAGCTTCTGTTCCGGGCAGCAGAGAGCCCTTCTAGTGAGCTTTAGTTAGAGAGCAGCCGGGACGGTCAGCTTGGAATCATCTCGAGATGGAAGCAGTGTTTAGGCCTAAACGTGGGGGGCTCCCTGACCGTTCCTCCTGGAGGCAGAGAGAGGCAGCCGCTGGGGCACAGGTCTTGGGGACCAGTGTTTTCTCTCCGTGCTGATTTCATGCCAGGTGGATTCCATTTGCAAGAGGATGGAGGGGGAGTCTGGCTTCTCTCTTGCATAGATCTGTAGGACAGTCTAAGCAGAGGAAAGAAAGGGAGGGGGCCTCCCTGGTGGGCCAGTGGTTAAGACTCCACACTTCTCACACTGGTGCAGGTGTGATCTCTGTTCGAGGAATTAAGATCTCATATGCCACATGTTACAGCCAAAAAATACAAAACAAAAAGCTGCCACGGGCCCTTCGTGCAGGGGCTGAAAGGCCACATTCGTCATTTCCCAAAAGGCTCCATGGGGTGCTGCGTGAGACGGACATTTCTGGCTTTTTATAGCTCGTCGCACACAGTGCCAGCAAGTGAAGTTGGCATTTCAGGGGTAGAAAGCAGTCGTCGTTAAAACTGTGCGCTTAAAAACATTTGTTGGCTCAATGCTTCCCAGTAGGGCAGTTGTTTTGCTTTGGGGGTTCTCTTGCCCCTCCTCACTACAGAGGGAGCTTTTCTGTCCCCCAAAACTTGGCATCTGGGTCCTGAAGTTGCATCCTTGGAACCCAGAGCAGGTCAGATGCAGTGGTTTATGGGACCTTCCTACACGTCATCAGATCCCACTTCAGCAGTTATAGAAGTCTGGGGCTGCTGTAAAAGATGATTGGATTATGAGACTCTCAGCTGTAACCAGAGCAGACCTGGAAACCTCTTATATTTACAGAACCGGGTTACCTGGATATTGGCATTCAGAGGTGATCTCTTGCCAAAGAAAACCTGTATCAAATTAAAGGTACCCCATGTTATTTGGTGTACCTGTTATTTGATACATCATTCGGAGTAAAAAACAAAAAACTGGAGATGCTTAAGAATTAGCGACAGAATGGGATGCCTGTCTGCTTAGGCAATGCCAAGGGAGCCTGGGAGGAGCCAGTCGTCCCGTCTCCCACATCAGCACCAGATGAGTGGAAGCTGCTTTAAATTGCATTGGGGCTTCTTATTTATATACGAGTGGGAGTGTCCGTCACCGAAAGACGGTTCCCTGGAATGCTCGTCAGGCCCTAGTGATTTTGAAGCAGACCCCAAAATTGTGCAGAGACGGCGGGAGGACTCGTGGGGGCCATTGGACCCCAGGCCTGCCCTGAGGCTGCAGGCACAGCGATGGGTAATGAGCGGGTTTCTCCATCTCAGCCACGAGGGTCAGAGGCCTGGTACGTTCTCATGAGAGGGACTGTCTCATTCACGCCCTCGCTGGCTGCGATCATCTATCCGGAGAGTCTAGACACTTCTCTCTGTGCCTGTCCTGAAGTGCCAGGCCCGTTACAAACACTGGCCCAGAAGTCTCATCTCTACCCACATTCCCAAAGGTGCTCTGGGATCCTGATGCATCCTGGGGTCTTAGCAGCTCACAGACAGGAGTGGGGGTTTGCCTGGATAATCCCAAGGGGTCCCTGTGTAGTCACTGCTGATCTTCCTCTTCAAACACACTGACACTCGCCTGGGTAGCATCCCGCTTCCCTCCTTGGGATTTACTTTGCTCTGAGCACAGTGAGAGAAAAGAGGACTGATCGTTTCCGGTCCCTTGGAAAGATGCTGTATTCGGGAAAGATGCTGTATTCGTGAAGGGAGCAGCTTTAGGTCAGTAACAAGTCGACCTTGGCAAGTCTGCATATTTTCTGATGTTCGTCTTACTCTTGGGAGCAGGAGTGAAGGAATTGGGACCAAAGGTGTTTACTGACTTTTTCACAGTGACTTAGCAGTCTGTGTTTACAAGTAAGATGAGCCTTTAAAGAAAATACACATATACATATCAATATGCATATATATTTTGGGCTTCCCTGGTGGCTCAGATGGTAAAAAAAAAATCGGCTTGCAGTGCAGACCTGGGTTGGAAAGATCCCCTGGGGGAGGAAATGGCAACCCACTCCAGTGTTCTTGCCTGGAGAATCCCATGGACAGAGGGGCCTGGTGGGCTGCAGTCTATGGGGTCGCAAAGAGAGACAACCGAACACACAGACACTTGCACACACACACACATATACATATATATTACAAATAGTATTTTCTGCACCCAAAGAAGACAGGTGACCCCCGTGGCCACACTCGAGGGCCGGTCTGTGGACTGATGGATGGGGAACCTCCCCTGGCCCCGCGTGGACACTGACCCGCAGGCACGCCGCCCACCTGTCAGCACCCCCCAGAAAGGGTAAGGCCGCTCTGTTTTGATTTCGGCAGATCACTTCGTGCCGTGGAGATCAGCAGGACAAAGCCACGCCGTCCTGACGGGCAGCAGGACCGCCCCGGTCAGGAGGTTCTGGAGCAAACGAGGAAGGTGGACGAAAGGCAGGCGGTTGAGTGAGCAGTGGGGGCGGGGGACAGAAGCCCCAGGATGTGGATCTCAGCCTGCGGGCGCAGGGGCGACAGGCGCCGGCCGGCCTGCACCCATGTCCTGCCCTAGAAAGGGTGTCCCAGCTGCAGCGTCCACCGGAACGAACCATACCCATCGACAACCCGAACTTTAATGAACAAGGGCATCCTTTTGAACATGTATGCTGTGTATAAAATGTACCTATAGGAACACCTCTCGGAACTGTATTCCTTGTATGTGACTCAGAGAGGCTGTTGTAGCCAGGCAAAAGGTGTTTGCAGTGACCAGAATAAATCATTTATGACCTTTCAGTCCCATTTAGGACACTAATAAAATCATGGCAATGCACTTCTGAGGCTTTAAAATTGTACTTCTTTGTGGTTTGAGGAAGCAGGAAGAATTCCTAAAATCCGCAAAGGACAGACATTTGCCTGTGGAAGGGATGGAGGGAGGTGGGGAGGCTTCTGTGGCGCTTCCGCTCGGAGACAAGCGGGCCTGCGTCACGTCTGCGTCCACCTTGCCCCGGCGTCCCTGGGGGAGCCTCCCGGCCGAAGCGTCTCCGGTCTGCACCCCGCCTCCTGGCCGCACTCAGCACGGTCACAAGCTCCCAGGTGGTCTGCGGGCGCAGGAAAGGCGGGCGGGGCTGCCGGAGACGCCAGAGGGACGGGCCTCCGTTCAAAGGACCGGCAAAACTGGGTACATTTAAAAAAAGAAAAAGGAACTAAAGCGTATTGTGCGCTGCTCGGGGTCACGTCCTGTTCCAGGCAGGCACCTTCACGTCTCGCCTGGTCCTCCTTCAGCGTCCGCCTGCGAGTCCAGTTACATAACCGCCCAAGTTCAGAGGCTGGTCTGACTCCTGACTCCTGTCTTTGCTCACAGCGCGGCCGCGGCGCGCTCTCAAACGGGGACGCAGAGCGATGACTGCAAAACAGCTCTGAGCCCCGTCTTCAAAGCACACGGGGCCGCGGCGGGGGCAGGCACCCGCGGCGTCCTGGTACAGTGCGTCCCTCACGCGGCCCGGCAGCGGCAGGCGGGGCGGCGGGGGTCGCAGCAGGGGCGCACGGAAGGATCCTGGCTGTAATCCGCCCGCGAGACGCGGTCGCGGGCGATGTCGGCGAGGACGCCCGCGAGAGCCGCCGCGACCCTGGGCAGCACCGCCCGGTACTCCGCGCCGCCCCGGTCCAGTGGCGCGGCCTCCGCGAGGTCAGCTTCCAGGTCGAAGATGAGGGGGCGCTCGTGGTGCCGCTCGGGGCCGACGCTCCCGTCGCAGGCTCGGGCTCCGCCTGGGGAGGGGACGGCAGAGACCCCGTCAAGCCAGCGTCGGCCCGAGGTGTGCAGAGCACCCCGATGAATTCTGAGTGCTAACTGGAGTGAGCCCAGAACCGGCGTGCAGCGGAGAGACCGGTTCACCCACACAACAAGTCTGAAGGGCTCAGCAAGGAGGGGATGTGGAGCTCACACAGTGAATGCTATTAAGCTAGACAGGCCTGATAAACACTTCGTGTTCTCCACTGAAGTCCTTAAACGTTCATGCTAGGAGCGAAGACTATGTCCCAGGATGGAGACATTTACCTAAGATTAAGGACAAAATTCAACAGAGCCCAGTTCTAACCAAGTATAAAAGCCAGCCTCCTCAAGTTTAAGGAGATTAGGTGGTAATTAACAGCCCGTGAGGGGGCTACCCTGGTGGCTCAGGGTAAAGAATCCCCTTTCCAATGCAGAAGACTCGGGTTTGATCCCTGGATGCGGAAGATTGTCTGGAGAAGGTAATGGCAGCCCAGTATTCTTGCTTGGAGAACCCCATGGACAGGAAATCCTGGTGGGCTAAGTCCACAGGGTCACAGAACAGACTCACACATAACAATGAATATAAACAACAGCCTAGTTCACCGAAAAATCTAAAATCACGTCCTCAGCACAGGACACATATGTCTTTCTCCAGTCTAATGGAGCAGGTGTCAATTCATCTCAGCCCAAAGCAGGTTTAAGTCATTCGGATGCAGAGTTTCAAGGATGGGAAGTGAGAGAAGAAGGAATCAGAGCTCCCTCAGGCTGCGTCCTCTTTCATCCTGTTCACAGTTTTCACCCCATCTGTTGACATCTCCCTTCTCCCTTTGCTAACTCTCTCAGGAGCTGGGTGACTGTAGAGAAGAGCAGACCTCCCCTGGGGGTCATAATTCCTTTCTGACTGTGATCATTTCCAACAGTCTTATTATGTCGTATGATCTCGGCACTGTGGTGCCAAGGGCTTTCTGGCTGGGTTGCGACTTCTGAAATTAACTCAGCCTGGAGAAACCATACCTCTTCAATAGAGTAATGTAAGGGCTGTAATCTAGAGCTTCCCATCTGAAAGCATAACAAATATCTGAGTGGTTTGCATTTTAGGTCTCGGAGAGTACAACATTCCTGTGGCAGCTTTAATATTCCTCAAGTGATGAACTCAAAAGAACTGGTTTTGCTTTTATGACACATTTTCTTTGGGGTCACTTATTCATGCTCAAGGCAAATAATGTTTGTTCTTTATAATTCTTTGGAAAGCTCTAACTCAAATAACTGAATCAAACTGGAATCCATATCAGATCCCAGATTCGAAAGGGCGTTTTTTTTTTTTTTGCATGGGGTGGGGAGAGGTCTTGTTTTTCATTCATTACAAAAAGGTGTTAGAGTTCCTACCAGATCCAAGATTCTGTGCGAGGCACATCAAGAGGACAAAGATTAAAGAGCTTACAGAGTTGAGCTTGTGTTTAGATGCTCAGTTGTGTCCGACTCCTTGCGACCCCATGGACTGTAACCCACAAGGCTCACAGCAAGAATACTGGAGTGGATTGCCATTTCCTCCACCAGGGATGTTCCTGATCCACGATCAAACCCATGATTCTTCGGTCTCCGGCATTGGCAGGCAGGCTCTTTACCACTAGCACCACTGGCCAGCTGAGTTTAGAGGGCTTAAAACTACTAGGAGAAATAAAAGATGTACTTAAATAACTGGCATATATGGTAAAATGTGGTAAATATCAGAGTTCTCCATATCCTACCAGCTGGGAAGATGAAAAGGCATTCTGCCATCCAGGTGGCCTTAAAAGCTGAGAGGGATTTTAATCTGGAGGCCAAGGAGGGTCATTGCTCTTGGGGAACCAAGACCAGACAAGCACAGGACAGGCTTCCCTGGTGGTCCAGGGGATAAGAATCCGCCTGCCAATGCAGGGGACACAGGTCTGGTCCCTGGTCCGTGAGGCAAACAAGACCGTGTCCACAGTTACTGAAGCCCCTGTGCCCTAGAGCCCGCGCTCCGGAACAAGAGAAGCCGTCACGGTGAGAAGCCCGACACCGCGACGAACAGCAGCCCCTGCTTGCCGCAACTGCGAACGACCTCGCACGCAGAGAGGACCCAGCACGGCCACAGACAAATAAAACTGTTTTAAAAAGAAACGAAAATACAGAACGTCCCTGGTGGCCCAGGGGTTAAGACTCTTTGCTTCCACTAAAAGAGGCGTGGGTTTGATCCCCCGTTGGGGAACTAAGATCCCCATGCTCTGCAGCCAGAAAAAAAAAAAAAAAAATTCAGGGACCCAGGATGGAGGGAATTTGAATTCAGTTGGAAGCAAGAAGCCACTGGAAGGTTTAAGAACCATCCCTGATCTGATACCAGGTTTCTAAAATATGTTAACATTTAAGACACCCACAGGGTGAGCCAAGAAGTAGGAAACCTCAGTTTGCTAAACAGACCTTCTACAAACAACTACTTTCTGAAACAGTCTCTTGTCAGGCAAATTACACTTTAAAGTCTCTCCAAGCCTCCACTGAACATTCAGTCACACGGGCCCCACAAGTAGAACCACGGGGTGAAGCGATTTTCCGCGGGAGAAAGAGCAGCGCGGACGCGCTGGGCCAGCTCCGAGCTGGCCGGGGAGCTTGGGGCAGAGTGGAAAGACGTTGCTTGCGTATTTGTGTGTGTGGCCGGGCCCCTGGGACCGGATCTGGGGGCGATGCCGTCAGAGATGCCGAGCGCGTCCCCGAAGGAGGGCCGCACCCTCGCTGTGAGGCCTGGGCGGGGTCCGCGGGGCGCCCCCCCACTCACCGGTGACGTAGAAGGCTTTGTACTGCTCCAGGCGGACGGTCTGAAGCGCTCCGTCCTCTCCGGCAGCCCCACTGTTGGGGTGGAACAGCACCTGGGGAGGGGACAGGGCTTCCTGGTGAAGCGCCCGACACCCTCCCTGGACAGCAGGAGCGTGCTTGTCGTGGCCCCTGCTCCCCATCACCACCGAGCCCACCCCGCCCCAAACACGGCAGACACAGGCCTCCGGTCCACGGCCTACTCCTGGGAGCCTAAGCGGGCGGCGCTTCTCCGGGTCAGTTCATCCGAGTGGGTCACAGGTCTGGCTGGATCCCAAGCCCAGAACTAGCCAGGTCATCTGCAGGGTCTGGTGCAAAATGCGGATGAGAGAAACCTTGTCCCCAAATCAAGAATTTCAATGGTCAGCACAAGGGATTATGTTCATTACCCTGTGATAAACCATGATGGAGAAGAATATGAAAGTAATGTACACATATGTATAACTGGGTCGCTTTGCTATGCAGGAGAAATTAACACAGTGTTGTAACCAACTCTACTTCAGTATTTTCTTATGATTTCATTTTTATTTATTTGGTTGCCCCAGGTCTTAGCTGGGGCACGTGGGATCTAGTTCCCTGACCAGGGATCAAACCCGGGCCCCCTGCACTGGGAGCAGAGTCTTAGCCACTCTTCCGCCGGGAGTCCCCTAAAATAAAATTTTAAAAATAACTGTTATTTTACTTACTACCCCCGGCTCCCAGATTACAGTTTTCAAGGTGGCCAGGGCATGCCAGGGGCATGGGTTCAATACCTGGGGCGGGGTTGTGGGGTGGGGGGCTAAATTCCACAGGCCACAGGGTATGGTTCCCCCTACCCTGCCAAAGAAAAAAGAATCGCCCTCCAGAATGGAGAGACCCAGAGTGGAGTTCAGGGTTCCCAAGGGCAAGGTCTGGTAGGAAATAAATGACCAGCATCCTTGGAAAGCTGGGGGCTTTGGGCTGGAAGTGTGAGACCGCCCTGCTATGAATCATGACCGATATATATCGCTGGAAAGGCGCTTATGTGATTCAAAGTTTCCATGGAGCTAAAAAAAAAATGAGAAACATCTGTTGGAGCGGTAAACAGCTGTCCCCCCGTTTCCCGGCCCTGAGCGGCTGCCAGCGAGGGTGGCTCCCCCCCAACACCTGCCGCTTCCGAGCTCTCGTGACAGTGCCCGCGATCCCGGCGGCGTGATGACAACAGGCCCCGTCCAAACAGGAAGAGGGTCATAACTCAGAACCCTCACCCTTTCCAGCCCAAGGAAGCCAAGCCTCTCACCGCAGGAGGCTGTGTTGTTTCCTTCTGGAGAGGACAGGAAGTGGGGGGTGGGTGCTTGGAAAGTGGAGCTTTCTATTGTCAGCGGAGCTGCAACGTTACTCAGACACCCAGGAGATGGGAGCCCTGGTCTGTGGGTTAGAATCCTTGACACCCTGTGACTCTCAATAACAGAAGCCCCGCAAGGGCGGACTGCCAAGGGCAGGATGTTTACTCGCGTTGCCAGGCGCCGCTTCCGAAATCCAGGAGGAAGCGGAATGGCTCACCCTCAGGCCCGTGGATGGGTTTGGAGAACTCTGTACGCGCCCTGCTCTCCCCTCTGAGCCGACCGACCACGGCGTTCTTGTTTACATCAACAGAGGAAGGAGGCTGGCGAATTTACACACGAATCACAGCTGGAGACATTTCCTCCCCAGGGGACACGCAGTCCAAATTTCAAAGATAACTTTATCTTCTGCAAACACATGCATCTTCTTGGTGGCTTTTCTTACCTGTTGGGTTTATTCTATCCGATCACCGTTTTTCAAGTGGGAGGCATCTCCTTACTTTAAGCCCTGGGGGCCGGTGCCTAGGTGACATCCCCAGAAAGCCGGGAGGGCTCCCAGCCCTTCGGGTGCGGGTGCGCAGACCCCCATCTCCAAAAGTGGTCAGCCTTGTGCCAGCCACTCTGGACAGCACCTCTGACCACTAGGGGCCTCTCTTCTCCTTAAGAGAGGTGATCAGTGGTCAAGAGGCTAAGGACTTAACTGCTTCTCCGACGTGTGGTCTCCAGGGATGGCTGGGCACTGTGTGACCACACGGCCCCAGGTTGGTCAGGGCAGAGCAGGTGCAGAGCCGCTACGGAAGCCTTCCATTGGCTGACAGTTCTCGGGCTTGGACATGTCAGCCTGGGGCAGGGATAAGATGTGACCAGCTGTGATGCTGAACCTCCAGCTTCCAGCCAGGAGCCAGGCGAGCCCTGAGTGGGACCTGTGCGCCCCCCTGCCCGCCCCACCTCCCTGCTCCCCAACTCCCCGCTCCCCTTCCCTGCTGTGGCTGCCCTCGGTGCCTGGACACAGACCCCCCCAACCCCCGGACTGCAGGGTGCGCAGGAACGCACAGCATAGAGTCAGCAGCCATGGTTTTCAACATCACAGACAAGACGGCCCTGGCTGTCCGCGAGGTGGGCGGTGAGACCGCTCCGCCGGAAAACCCACAGCCCAGCATCTGCTCTCATCGCAGGGCCCAAGGGGCGGGGCCAGGGTGCACACAGCCCCACGTTGCTTCAGCTCACTAACTTGCCGTTGCCATTACCCGTTTGCAAAACAGAAGCACCCAACGGCTGAGGCGTTTCGCATAGTTTTGAGATGACAATCTAGGGGTTCCTTCGAGCTTCTTGAAACTGGAATGGTTTTCTAAACCAACCCATACCAGAACCTTGTAAGCCCAGAATATAGCTGAGGGTGAACACAATTGTGTTTATTAAAACATACATGTGTATACTGTGGGAGTGAATGAATATATTCTGCATGTTAAGGAATGTTCCAAACAGGTGGAAACGTTTAAATCTAACCTTTAAGGCTGTCATGTGCCACTGGATGTCCCAGAACGTCTGGCGCAGTGCCTTGCATGTGATACTCAGTAAGTGATTACTGAATACGGAAAAATACACACATGCATGTGTGTGTGTAAACACACATGTATATGTACGCATGTCTTTATAATCACTCCTATGTTTCCCTCCTGGTCTTCCATCAGCAACTTCGAGAGGATTTACAATCGTTTCTCTGGGGGCCGACTAGGAAAGACCAAGGTGGGGCTCATGGTGAGAACCCTCCTGCCACCCCAGGAAATAAAAGAGACTCGGGCTCGATCCCCTGGAGAAGGGCATGGCAGCCCACTCTACTGTTCTTGTCTGGAGAATCCCATGGACAGAGAAACCTGGCAGGCTACAGTCCACGGGAGAGCAAAGAGTCAGACACGACTGAAGTGACTTAGCACACACTCGGAAAAGCCCAAGGCCAAATCCAGGGAAGCAGCAAGCTATGCTGACCTCTCAGGTGTCTTTACTAACAGTGCAGGAGTCTAGTCCTTGGTGGGGCCGGGCCCACGGGAGACACACCCTAAAAGTTCCCACAGAGCTCCTGGTGAGCGGTAAGGCGTGGCTGTTTCCCTCGGGTCACGGGGTGCCGTCAGCCCCACTCCAGCTGGGTCCCCACCCATCACACGTCCCCACAAAACCCCAAACGGAGCTGTGGCTTTTATCGGGCCGTCCTGCCGGGTCCCTGGGGCCCAGGTCAGTCACCACGCAGCCCTGAAGAGGGGCCCCCGTGAGTTTGCGGAAAGAGGCAGCCTGAGAAAGCAGGTCTCCGCCGGCTGCAGACGGAAGTTCCGCGCCCAGGAGCCGGCTCCCACGGGCGCTGGGACCGTGTTGAGGAGCCAGCGTCAAAGTTTCCTGGTGACCTCAGTCACCCTCCTGGACACTCAGGAGCATCTCTCCGCTGACGCAGTGGACAACCCCCCAGGGCCACGTACCGCCAGCTCCCAGCCCAGGGGCAGAAGCCACCTTCCAGCGTAGCTGTCCTGGGTGGGGGCGGGGAGCAGGGTTGGGCCTGGCAGGGTCTGCAGCTCGGGAAGTGGGGGGCGGTGGCGGGGATCAGACTGGCTGGGAGGAGCTGTTCTGCCCCAGGGGCCAGCCTGGGCCTCCAGGGAGGAGCCCAGGGCCCACTCTGACCAGTGCACCGGAGAGGGGCGGGGCACCTTCAGGAACTGCCCCAGGACACTCGACTCACTTCCCTGTGACTCTGGGGAGGCCAGAAATAGACGCTTTGATGTGCAGGTCCTAACTGGGAAGCCAGGCCCGGATCCCACCCGCCTCCTTCCCTCCTCCCACTTCCTCTTCCTGTTGGCAAAAGTAAAACAGAGAGAGAGAGACAGCCACCAAATGCTTCCGGGAACACCAGAGAGGGGCCTGGGGGCTGAAGGGCTGTGTGCGCTGAGCACTCCAGGAGCCGGGAGAGGTCAGGGGCCCCGACCCCCAGGACATCATCCATGCATCCGCTCACTCATTCATCCATCCAGTCATTCACTCAATTCTCATTTATTGCACGCTGGCTGGGTGCCAGACCCCGTGTTAAGCGCACTGAGAATTCCCTGATGAGATTCCTGCCCTCAGGGAGCTTTCGTTCTGGCGGGGTCAGTGGAGGGGGGAGGCAGGGAGCCCAGGATGCACAACGCAGACGCTGCTCACACATCCCATCCAGCTAAAACCTGTGCCTTCTGCCTACGTCATGTCAGAAAATTAAATGATGGTGAGAAAAAAAATCATTTGTTACAGGGAATATGTACCCACGGACACCTGCCCTAGGCCAAACTGCTACCTAGAAATCTGGGTGATGAGCTGGACTGACTCAGGAAGCAGAGCAGGGAGTGGGAAGAGGTTCCTGTCAAAGGAGTCCCCCTCCCTGGGGTCTGACACGCTGGACCTCCAGCGGCCACTGGCGGGCATCTTCTGAGGACAGGTCTGTCTGCACAGAAGCAGGCAGACCCCACTGGGGGCGGCAGGCCAGCCTCCCGACGAGCCCGAGAGGACACGCACCTCCTCTACTTACCCTGTGTCCCGTCTGCGCCTGGCCAAACAGCACCTGCGAGACGTCCAGACCGTCAAAGCGTCGGCCTTGGGGCAGGGGGGCCCCTGCCAGGGCCAGCACGGTGGGGAAGATGTCCAGCACGCTGCGGGAAGACCAGGCAGAGTCAGCCCCAGTGTCCCCAGGCCCTCTGCCTGGTCATCCTGGGGCCAGACCCACCTGGACGGCCCCCAGTACGGGCCATCCTCTGCCCAGGGTTCAGTCCCTGGGTCAGGAAGATCCCCTGGAGGAGGAAGTGGCAACCCGCTCCAGTCTTCTTGCCTGGAGAGTCCCATGGACAGAGGAGCCTGGCGGCTACAGTCCATGGGGTCGTAAAGAGCCGGACACGACCGAGCGACTAAACAGCAAGTGCAGAGCAGGGAACTCTACTCCATACTCTTTAACAGCCCAGACGGGAAAAGCCTCTAAAGAGGGGCTCCATGTGACAGAGGACGAGGTGGCTGGATGGCATCACCGACTCAATGGGCATGAGTTTGAGTAAACTCCAGGAGTTGGTGATGGACAGGGAGGCCCAGTGTGCTGCAGTCCACGGGGTCGCAAAGAGTCGGACACGACTGAGCGGCGGAACTGAACTGAACTGATGTGCATGTATACCAGTCACTTTGCTGTACAGCAGAAACTGACACAACATTAGACTGCAATAAAAATCATTTTTAAAAATAAATAAAAAGAGAACTAAGAGGCTCTACCTGTCACCACCGAGGCCACCACCGCCCGCCGAGCGGGAGCAGTGTGTGACCAGCATCTGCAGGGGAATATTTACTTCATTTTCCTCCCGGGGTCTCCATGTTGCAGATAGCTCGCTTGTGTTTAGAACACGGTCATGGGTGACACATCCCATCCCCTTTCATTAAGCCCTTTTATTCCTTTTACAAACTAGTCCATGTTTGGGGGCCGGGGGGAGGTGCTCATTCGTGTTGGACTCTTTTCGACCCCATGGACTGTAGCCCGCCAGGCTCCTCTGTCCGTGGGATTTCGCAGGCAAGAATACTGGAGCGGGTCACCATTTCTTCCTCCAGAAGATCTTCCCGACTCAGGAATTGAACCCACGTCTCTTGCATCTCCTGCATCAGCAGGCGGCTTCTTTATCGCGTGGGCCACCTGGGAAGCCCTGGTCTGTGCTGAGGGCAGGAGAAAAGGTAACGCCCAGCGACGTGAAGGAGCACCACGCCCACAGCCCCTCCACCCGAAGGCGGCCACGACGGCGGGTGTGCCTAGTCTGAGTTTCTCTGAAGTCACATGCTACCATTTGCCTCCATACCAAGGCACATCTCCCTCCTGCATTCTGGTCAGAAAAAAAAAAGTTCCAGCAGGAGCAGTGCTGTGACTCTGAGGGCCAGGCCCACCAAGAGTCAGTGGGACTCGATGGAGACCCAAGGGCCTGGCCACATGAGGCTGGACGTCCCTGGGAGAGGATGGGCTCCGGCTTCCCCAGCCCAGGGTCTTGCGGGGAGCCTCACCCCACAGGAAGGGGTCTCAGAAGGGACCTGGCAGGCCATCCTCCCAGCAAACATCCTCCCCTCCTCTGGCCCAGGGCTCCGCCCACAGCAGACCCTCCCCCTTGACTGGGAAGAGTCTCTGCTCTCCCTTTGGCTTCCAGAGTCCACGGGGCCAACGGCTTATCTCCCGAGATGCTCCTTCCAGGAGCTGGCACCCCACACACGTGCAGAGGCAGGAAGGGCAGCAAGCCCTCGTGGAGTACGGAGCAGTCCAGAAGCCAGTCCAGAGTAGGGGGTGGGGAGGGGGTGAGGGAGGGGATGGGGGAGGCTGCTTCCTAGAAGTGAGGACGTGACCTCGGGGCAGGTGTGATCTGCAGGCAGGCAGTGAGAAGTGGGGGGCTCTGGTGGGTCGGTTGGGGTGCACAGGCCTGACTCTGGGTCTAGAGCGAGGGAGGGGCCGGCAGAACCCCTCTGAACTGTGGAGAAGCGGGAACCAGCCCAGGGCATGGGGAGCATGCTCTTCAGCCTCTCTTAGTTGCCATCCGTCCCGCGTGGGGTTCACTCGCATTACCCCCAGGGGAATCTAGGTGCCCCCATTCCTGGCCCAGGTCCCGTGGGGGAGGCTGGAGAGGCTGCAGCTCCCCTAGCACCCCCAGGTCCCCCTGGGAGACCAGCAGCTCCATCAGCACCTTCCAGGGAGCAGAGCATGACCAGAGCGCCAGGAAAACCCAACACCAAAGCGCGCACGTCGATGACCAAGCAGAACGCAGCCCGGAGTGAGGTCGTCAGGACCACCCATTCCCCCGGAGCCCGCTGCCAGACACAGCAACAGGGACGGGGTCTTGAAAGGGGAGGCGTGGCTGGGCCTTGCGGGGGAGCGTGGCGCCTAGCCCATGGGACCCCCTGAAGGGCACTGCCTGCTGTGGATCCTTCTGGACCCACTGCCTGGAGACAGCTGTGGCCCCTGCACACAGCAGCCTGCCTTTCCGATCTGGGGAAAGAGCCGCACCCCCCTCACCCGAGGGACTATCCACTCTCCTGGCAAAACAGACCCTTAGCTGTTTTTCACATGAGGTTATTTCACGTCCTTCCTGCCCCAATCGTCGCTGTGGACTTGGCCCAGGAGTCCCCACGAGAGTGGTCCTTGGTTCCGGACAGAGGAGACGTGGCTCCCAGCTCAGGTGCGAGCAGACCCACCCCTTTCTGCACACAACCCAGGGCATTGCACGAGAGCTCGGACTCAACCGGCATGAGCCTGTCCTCCCAGGGGCTCATGGAGCTGCCTCGGGACGTCCCGGTCGTCACAGCTGGGGCTGGGGCAGCCGTTGGCATCTAGAGACATCCTCAAACGCCTGGGACACCCTCCACCATAGAGAACAGTCCGGCCCCAAATGTCAACAGCGCCAAGGTCGAGATACCCTGCTTCAGGGCTTTAGGGTCAGACCACAGGGCCCTTTCGGCGTGTGCTGCCAAGCCCTGCACTCCCGAAGGGACATCGGCTCCAAAACAGCAGGAGCTTTCAGTCTGCTGCTGCTGCTGCTGCTAAGTCGCATCAGTTGTGTCTGACTCTGTGCGATGCCACAGACTGCAGCCCACCAGGACCTCTGTCCCTGGGATTCTCCAGGCAAAAATACTGGAGTGGGTTGCCATTTCCTTCTCCATCTGTCTGATGAGCCTGTTCCAACATCCGGTCCCTGGAGCCATGCCTGATCCATACTGGACACAACAATCCATCTTCATTGAAGAATTTTATGCTTTGGTTTTGGGCGCGGGGGATCCTAGCTCCCCGACCAGGGATCGAACCTGCGCCGCCTGCATTAGAAGGCAAAGGCTTAACCACTGGACCGCCAGGGAGGTCCCCAAGACAGGCTTCCTTGGGACACTCACCAGCGAGCCCCTGAGTCAGCTGTCACCTCTGAAGCCTGAACTAATGAGCACAGGGATGCCGCTCCATCGAGGCACGGTGACCGACGGTAGGCACAGACGCCATTCTCAACCGACAACAGCCTGCTTGGCTCCTGGTGACGTCACCCTTGGCTGAGTTTCCTGTGCACGTCCAGCCCAGCCCGTGAAGCCCTGGCCTGACTGCAGCGAGTCAGGCCCAGGAAAAGCAGCCCGCCTGGCCCGCTTCCCGGCCAACCTGACGTCACAAACTCCAGCCCGAGTTGCTTGTCACACCTGCTGGGCAACACCCTCCCCAATGGTACTGGGCTGACCACAGGCTCCTGGGGGCCCAGGGACAGGGCCTGGCCACCCGCTGCTCTGGCATCACGGCTGGTTACCCTTCCGACCCATGGCTTCAAGCCCTGCCCCCCTCCGCCCCCCGCCCCGCCCCGAAGGACACCAGTGAGATGTGCGCTCCTCCTCTGGGCTGCATTTTCTAGTCCAGAACCCAACTGGTTGATGGCGAAGGACCTCTGGAACTAGAAAATTAGTCTTTAACCAGAACAAAGCCTCTGAGCACGTAAGCAAGCACCTGGCACCCCTGCCCATGGGGCACACCATGAGGAGGATGCCCCCCTAGTTAGGAATCAGGGCCGCGTGGCATTGCGTTCAGGACGCTCACCACGGCCGAGCTCTGTGCCAGGACATGGCCTCTGGGTCAGCCTCGATAAGGAGATCGGCATGATCTGACATGTGATCACGCTGACAGTTGTCCTACGAAGAAAGGGGCACTTCTTTTTGGAGCTTCTTAGGCAGAGGCAGGAAGAAGGTCCTGAGCCAAGGATTCAGCCTTTCCTCCCCAGCCAGGGGGACCCTCCTTCCCTCTCTCTCCCCTCCAGGGCACGTGAATGCCTAGACCCCTTTCTCAGGGCTATCCATCTGAGTGACCCCCCTCAGACACCTGCCCTACCCCCAAGGGGGGAATCATCCGGGTTCAGTGATCTGTTCTCCCCCGTTCCCTACCACCAGCTGGCATGAGTACATGCTAAGTCATTTCAGTCACGTCCGACTATTTGCGACCCCATGGACCTTAGCCCGCCAGGCTCCTCTGTCCATGGGATTCTCTAGGCAAGAAGCCTGGAGTGGGTTGCCATTTCCTTCTCCAGAGGATCTTCCTGACCCAGGGATCGAACCCAGGTCTCCCGCATTGCATGCAGATTCCCTCCCATCTGAGCCACCAGGGGAGCGTAGCCCAAGGAAAGTGGTGATGACGCTGCTGCAGACGCCACTGCAGCCAGTGCTGACGGCCATGCAGCCCGCCCGGCGCCCTCTTCCCAGAGACGGTCTCCCCGGAGGAGGGCCTGAAGAGCCCTCTGTGCTTTAAGGAGCTCACAGGCTGGCCTGCACGCAGCTCCGCGCAGCTGCAGTCTGAGTCTGGGAAGGCCCTGTGGACGCCTGCCCAGGGTCGGCGAGGGGGAGGTCTCCAGCCACCCAAGCACACGCCTTCTTGCATCTCAAGGAACTTGGCGGGGGGGGGGGTCATACCTCAGCAGAGCTGCACTGGTGACGTTGACGGGGACCCTGCCGGGCCAGTAAGCCAGGGCCGGGACGCGGTGCCCTCCTTCCCAGGTGGTCTGCTTGGCGGGACTTCCCCCTGCGAGACACGGAGGCAGTCGGTTCTCTGGGAAGAGCAGTCCTTCCTGACGGGGATGCTCTGAGAGCTCCCAATAGTTCCAGCAAAGGCCCGACTTCCCTTGGTAATCAGCCATTTTTATTCACCTAGTTAATCTCTTTCAATATGTGTGTATGTTCAGTCGCTTAGTTGTGTCTGACTCTTGCAACCCCATGAACTGTAGCCCGCCAAGCTACTTGGTGCACGGGATTCTCCAGGCGAGAACACCGGAGTGGGTGGCCATTTCCTTCTCCAGGGGACCTTCCCGACCCAGGGATCAAACCCACGTCTCCTGCGTTGGCAGGCAGATCCTTTACTCGCTGAGCCACCTGGGAAGTCCAATCTCCTTCAATACGTGCTTTTATTTTACTGGATAAAGGTGTAAATCGCCGCCTCTGTCCCTCGTTATGGAATCACGTCACCTAATTCCCTCATTCCACATATGACCATCAGCTTGCCTGGCTTCTTTACTGCCTGGCTTCCTGAGCACCTGCACAGCATGACCCGGCAAACATCCCATGCGCCTGAGACACAGTAAAGTCAAAGAAAGTAAAGTCACTCGGTCGTGTCCGACTCTTTGCGACCCCGTGGACTGTAGCCCACCAGGCTTCTCCGTCCATGAGATTCTCCAGGCAAGAGTACTGGAGTGGGTTACCATTTCCTTCTCCAGGGGATCTGCCCGACCCAGGGATTGAACCCGGGTCTCCCGCTTTGGAGGCAGACGCTTTAACTTCTGAGCCACCAGGGAACACAGGTGAGACACAGTAGAAGCTCAACAAATACCTGTCAAACAAACGCGTGAAGGAATGTGTCTTCCTACAGGTCCTGTTGTTGCTGCTAAGTCGCTTCAGTCATGTCCGACTCTGTGTGACCCCATAGACGGCAGCCCACCAGGTTCCCCCGTCCCTGGGATTCTCCAGGCAAGAACACTGGAGTGGGTTGCCATTTCCTTCTCCAACAGGTCATGTTGAGGATGGGAAATAAAATTATTTGACTAAAGGCAGAAACTCCCCCCAGCTATTTGATCTGTCTGATGCCAACAACTGACCTGGCATAGATTTTGTTGTATTTTCCCTTTGCCTCACTTTTCTCCCCCCTTTTGGCTGCCTTTATTTTTGAATGAATGAGCTGTTCCAATGTTGTGGAGACAGCATTCATAATAGCTCTGACCTCTTACCTCTTTCGGGGAGGTAAGAACAATCTATGTGTAATCTACGAATTTCCACGGGGTAATTAAAGGAATTCTTTTCGTAACTACCGAGTCAAAAGTGACCAGCAGTGTAACGGTGACCAGCGGGCTGGAAGGGATGAGGTCATGCCTTATGGAAACATCCTGAATACACGTCGCGTTGAATTAGCCATGACCATCCCCACCACTCCCACACACGCCCCGACTTCAGCCCAGCTGAGCCAGGAATTCCACACGGTTAGCGTGTCAGAGGCCTTCCAAGGCGAAGGCTGTGTGTGCCTCACACAGGCCGCGGTCATGCGACGGCCTTATGTTTGGCTGCCGTGAACAGGGGTGGGGGGAGAAGCCCAGGCTGCCCGCGCTCTGCAGCGGCCACCCCGCAGCGAAGGCAACCTTTGAAGTCCCGGGCCAGCTCCCAACACCGGAAGTGCCCAGCATTCTTGGAATTTTCTCATAACCAGCTCTGGAGTCCCCCCAAGTGTTGAAGTAAGAAACAAAACACGCACCAACTCACGTCCGTGTGGACGGTTCCTGTGTAGGGGTGTGGGGCTCTCAGAACCAAGTGGGCTGGGTGGGAAACTCTGTGGCCTGGCCTGGGGTGTCTCAAGCATCTGGCCGCCATCCAGAGTCCCGCTGTCCAGAGGGGCCCAGAGCCCCCTGCCGTTATTCACGCACATGCAGCAGAGAATCCGGCGCTGCTGGGGCATAAATCACACTCCCACGTGGCTGTGGAATGCATGACTTATGCCTCTGCTCTGGGCCAAGAGAGGGTGGGAGCATCGCACGCGCGCAAGCCCTGCACACATTCGCCCCCCCACCCATGAGGGGCGTTTCTAGGGACGCTTGGGAAATAGGTGGGTGAGAATATGGAGTCCATTTATTTGCAAGTCCATGGAACACAGTATTCCTATGAACTTGCTTAGCCTCTGAGGCCAGATGCTAAGGAAAAGTGAAGGCTTCAATTCCAAGAAACCAGTCAATGGTTCTGCAGGTCAACCAGAAGGCCCAAGATGGGGATTTGCACTCTGATGGGACTGTGGGCACCAGAGTCAGCACCAGAGTTGCATCTCTGCCTCCAAGGTATTTCCAGAAGGGTACCCAGGCCCCTGGGCCTCCCAGGTAGAACTAGTGGTAAAGAACACGTCTGCCAATGCAAGAGATGCAAGAGACATGGTTTCGGCCCCTGGGTGGGGAAGATCCCTGGGAGGAGGGCACGGCAACCCTCTCCAGTGTTCTTGCCTAGAGAATCCCATGGACAGAGGAGCCTGGCTACAGTCCATGGGGCAGCAAAGAGTCAGACACGACAGCACACACCACACACACACACACACACACACTGGCCTGTAATTAGTGAATCTGCTAATGGGCCCTCGCTACTAGGGGTTCTGCTCATGTGTCATAATCTTCTGTATTCTTCTTTTTCAGATGATTAACTTCCCTCCTTCTTTTTCAGAGAAAAATATGTCGATGTGTTTGCCTTATTTCAGCAGAGAGTTGAAAGCTGGAGAGGTGAAGAGGGATTTGGCCAGTTCTAAAACGTGTACATGTCAGCAGAGCGGACAGCCACCTGCAAAGATTAGGAGTCAGTACAAGAGAGGAGAAGGCTGGCTGGGAGGAGCCTCTTGGTGTGGACACTTGCCGGGGGGTGGCGGGCAAACCCCCATCTATGTTTTGAAGACTAGCCCGCTGATACCTGTCTGTGCCCCAGCTTCTGGCTTTACCAGAAAGACACACTGATATATTCCAGCCATGCCCACAAGCCTCGTCCTTGAAAGGAACTTATCTCAAGAGTCCAGAGCACAGGCAAGCAATTATAAATATACATGTGTACACACCCCATCTTCTTGCTCCGGATTCCAGTGTCCAGCATCTGGTCAGCACTGCTGGCAGTGGGCCGACTTTGAAAGGTTCGACTGGCATTGTCTGTGGGTCCCCGGGGCTGATGCCTGGTAGCCAAGCCTCTGATGATCAGAAACACCTGCCGGTGTGTGCTGTGCTTTATCTGCACCAGCAAACACGGAAATCCACAGTAGCCGGCCCTGGTCCCCTGATACTCTTCAGCAACTCCTGCTCCTGCTAATGGGCCCTCATCCTGCGCTTAACACACTCACAGTGGTGCTAGTGGTAAAGAAGTCACTGCCAAGGCAGGAGACGCAAGAGACGCGGGTTCGGTCCCTCGGTTGGGAAGGTCCCCTGGAGGAGGGCCTGGCAACCCACTCCAGTGTTCTTGCCTGGAGAATCCCATGGACAGAGGAGCCTGGCGGGCTACAGTCCATGGGGTCGCAGAGTTGCAGATGACGGAAGCGACTTGGGACATATACACTAGGAACAGTAATTCCTCCACTTAACTGAGCCTCCCCGAAGCACAGAGTTGCGGACTTCCCTGAACGGTCTCCCTTAACCCTCAGGGCAACTTTCTGAGCTGAGCACTGTGACTCTTCATTGTTCAGAGGCAGAAGTCGAAGCTCAGAGAGGTTAAATAATTTGCCCAAGGTCACACAGCAAGGAAACAGTCAAGTCGGGATTTGAGTCCAAGGCTGACTACACGGCCGGCACCCTCCGTCATTAAGAGCTCCTAGGACCTTCTAGGACTGTGGTTCCCATCCCTGTATGCAGACTCGAGTCACTAGGGGAGCTTTGGAGAAATACTCATGCAAAGGTCCATTTCCCAGAAATTGTGAGTTAATTGACCTGAGCTGGGGTCCAGACACCAGGAAAGCCCTGTAAAGCTCTCCTGGTGAGTTCACGTAGAGCGCGTCAGTTCCAGGGCAGTAAGAAAGGGGACACGATGTGTCTCGAAACTACCCAGCGTGTGTCTAATGACAGGTTTCATCTGGCCTTTGTGCCTTTGAGCCCCAGAGAACAAATGCGACCTTCTCCCCTCTCCGTTACAGTGAGTAAGAGCAACAGTTGAGTCCAGCCCATAAAGTAAAATGTGCAGTTTCTAATTTCAAAAGCTCTTTGTTCGTGGACAGCAACCTTCACACTTGGACCAGTCACACTGGCAGAGCCAAAGCATCCGTTGAATTTGGCTTTCTGCTGAGAAACCACGTCTGACAGCCATGAGAATGCATTTTGAGGCGCTTGTGGTTGGTTATGACTCTAATTAAGGCAGAACCTCTTACTTAAAGCAATAAATATTTAGCCTCAGCAACCAAAATATAAACAGAAGCATGATTCATGAGTGTGCTTACTTCTTCCTCCCTGGCTGTGCAAGGAGAGGCCGTTCTGAGATGCGTGGAGGAAGCCCCACCACGGTCCATGTTCAGACACACGGGCGCTTCCCAGAAAGGGTCCCTCCCAAACGCCACGGCCCCCTGAGTCAGAAGGGCGGGGCTGCTCACAGAGGCTGGCAAGCCTCTCAGCACATGGAGCTGCCAAAGGACCCCTGGAGATGCTGGTTTTGTAAGTCTCGGGTGGGGCTGTCATTCCAGGTCACTCTGACAGCAGTCTCTGGGACCAGAGGCTCAGAAAAAGCAGTAAGGTAAACAGGAGAAGGCCTTCTCGTCGTGAGACCTCAGGCAGCACGCGGGATCTGAGTTCTCCCACCAGGGATTGAACCCACGGCCCCTGCATCGCAAGTGCAGAGTCTTAACCGCTGGACCACCAGGGACGTCCAGGCGGAAATCTTAACGTCCCTCTGTCTCCTCCTCCTCAGTTTTGAAGGGGGAAAGCGACTGTACTGGTCTCATGGGACGCTGGAAAGTTGACGTCAGACAATGTATATAAAGTTCTGAGCAAGGCCCTCGGGCACGGTGCCTGCCACAGGAGTGCCCAACAAATGCGGTCCCGAAAAAACCCAAACAAAACAAAGGCACAAAAAAATCCCCTACAGACAGGAATGGGCAGACGCCGCGCCTGGCAGCCCGTGCGCTGAACGCAGGCCTCTGACACTGTGCTTTGGCGCGAAGCAGACTTTGTTTTTAAACTGAATCTGAATGTCATTAGACAAGAGCCCTCTGTCCCACTGACCGAATCCCTAGTCCTGTCCACAACAGACAAAAACAAGCATGTGTTCATTTGAACTACCTGCTTGGCCCCTCAAGCCATTATACGAGTGTCTCGGGGCAGAAGAACGCGCCTGTTCTGAGGAGTCCACATTCTATAACCTTCTAAAGAAGCAGCCTTCGTTTCTAAATATAAATATGTGCCTTTGCCAAGGATGCCCAGAGCTCACACTCTAGTTTTCTAGAAACACATGGAAGCCAGGCCTCTAGTGAGGCCAAGGACTCCAGCTGGCCTGGGTGGCCGTGAGCGGGGTGGGGGTGCTCCGAGCCTGGTGGCCGGTGGCTGGAAAAGGGACATCACTTGACTCCCACTGGTCCCATCGAGGACCCTGCCCCCAGCAGGCCGGCTGCCAGCATCCTCCCCACCCCGCACTCCTCTGACCCCTGTCCGCCCCCCTACACCACCTCTGACCCCTGTCCGCCCCCCCCCGCACCCTCTCTGACCCCTGTCTGCACCCCCTGCAACCCCTCTGTCCCCTGACTGCCCCCAACAACCTGTCTGACCCCTGTCGGCCCCCTCTAACCCCGTCTGCCCCGCTCTGACCCCATCCGCCCCCCTGACCCCTGTCCAACCCCCTGCACCCCCTCTGACCCCTGTCTGCTCCCCCCACCCGTCTGCCCCCCCAACCCCTGTCCGCTCCCCCTCGCACCCCCACCCGGACAGACAGCTGGGCCGCAGAGCCGGCTTCCCAGTGGGAAAGGTTACGTAACTGCCGGGTAGCATCACCTTACACCAAGGTCTCCCAGAAGGCAAGGATGCCAAACTCAGCAGCATGTTTCCTCATCACCAGGGGAGGAAGGAACAGCTCTGCTCTTCACATAAAGCAGGGAAGATTCTCCAGACAGAGGAGCCGTCCGTTAGGGGACAAACAAGGTGCTTGTTCTGTCCCGAAGAGGAAATAGGTCTGGATCGGGGAAGGGCCGCTGCTGCGACGCGGGGAGGGCGTGGGGGGACTCAGTGGCCGCCCGCAGCCTGGGCCCCTCCGCCTGGGGGAAGGCCAGGCCGCCCAGCGGTGCCCCTGCCCCCGGCCCAGGCTCTCACCCCCGCAGGGTGCCGGCCAAGCCCCGCGGAGCGTCCTCGCCCAGCACGGGACGAAACGCCGCTCCAGGAGACGCTGCCTCATCCCATCAGCTGAGCGCCGCCCGGGCCAGGAGAGGAAGGGAGGATGGGGAGGGGGCACCAGCGCGTGGCCGGCCGCCCCGGGCTGGCGGCGGGGGGAACAGGGCGGTGCTCCGGGTACTGTCTGTCCCGCTCCGTTGTGAAAACATGGACTGTCTTCTCGGTTTCATCGACTCTCGGGCGAGGCCTGCTCCCAGCAGGACACACAGGCCCCCACTGACCAGGCACCTGCCTGAAGATCTGCCCAGCGGGACCCCGGCCACACCCCCTCCTCTGGGCCCTGCCTGGCCCCCTGGAGCCCCCCGCAGTGTCCCGGGCAGAGGGGAGGGAGACAGCTGCCGCCAGGGTGGCGGGGAGCCGATGTGGAGGTCGAGGTCGGGGCAGAGCTCAGCCCACGGCCAGGGGCGCCGGCGTGACCCCCCAAGAAAAGCAGAGGCTCCCAGCCCCACCGCACACTCAAGCGCCGGGCAACGTACATATCCATACACACCACGTCTTCCCCATCCATTCACAGACGGGTGGACACTCCCTGGCGGCTCAGTGGTCAAGAACTCGCCAGCCAATGCAGGAGATGCGGGTTTGATTCCTGCGTGGGGAAGATCCCCTGCAGGAACACATGGCAATGCACTCCAGTGCTCTTGCCTGGAGAATCCCATGGACAGAGGGGCCTGGTGGGCTACAGCCCGTGGGGTCGAGAGGAGGCCACATGACTGAAGTGACTTAGCTCTCACGGTTGGTTCCAATGACGACTCGGAGTCCGTTCCGAACTGCACTGCACTCACGCGTCTCTTCTCTTTGCATTTGTAAGTTCCTCCTCTCTCTTCCCTACAACGTATTTGCAAGCCTGGTTCACTAGTTTAAAGCTGCCTCCTAAGAGACAAGATGAGACAGGTCCTCAGATAGGAGGTCAGAGGTCACCTTCTTAGGGAACAGAAAGGTCCCCAGAGAGGGGCCCCCTCCTGAACAGTTGTGTCCCCTCAATCTTGGCCTCCATGCCTTCAGAATTTTCACCCTGGAGAGTAAAAGTGCCCAGGCCCCTCTAACTGAGTACTGAGGACGGAACCTGGCCTGAGGGCAGGCGCAGAGAAGAGGAACTGCCACTCCCGGCTGGCACTGTATTTCCCTAGGTGATGGCTGCAGATTAAAGAATCTGCCTGCAGCGTAGGAGGCCTGGGTTCAAACCCCGGGTCAGGAAGACCTGCTGGAGAAGGAAACAGCAACCCACTCCAGTATTCTTGCCTGGAGAATCCCATGGACAGAGGAGCCTGGCGGGCTGCAGTCCATGGGGTCGCAGAGTCGGACACGATGGAGCGACTAACCCACACACCATGGCTGCAGCTACCGGACCCATTTCCACCAGTCTGGGTGTGGCATCTCTTCCTGGTCCAGCTGTCCAGGAACCGGGACTCAATTACAGCACTCTTGAGCAGGCAGGGCCAACGTGACTCATGCATGAAGTCACCTGGTCACTGAACAGGTCTGGAGGAGGCGGCACCCAGTCCTCCTGACTCCCATCACACATGTCCAGACAGGAGGCATGGTCAGGGTTCAGCAGCCACTCACCTGTAAAGTTCTCAAGGGATCTGAGCCAGGGACGCCAGATTAAAGCCCTTCCTTCTCACCACTGGCCATGGGACACAGGGATGTTCCAGCTTCTAGGTAGCTATAAACTTCCTGCCAGACTAATGTGAAAGGGGGTTTGTGTCCTCTGACCTGGAGACAGCTGGGGGCCACAGGTCAGGCCAGCCAGCCAATAGGATGACAGGGTGAACCCAGCCCCAGAGGATAATCTTGCCAAGCCCACCTCTGAACCCCTTGGACACAGGTGCTTTCTAAAATTTTATAGTTTTTAATTTTATAAAGTATATTCATTATAAATAATATATTAATATTAATAAATATTATATTTGGTATTATAAAATAATACCAATTCATTGGCCAAATGAAGGTAGGGAAAACTACACTTAAACCCTTCCTTGGCCTTCCCAGGTGGCTCGGTGGTAAAGAATCTGCCTGCCAATGCAGGAGACATGGGTTCGATCCCTGGTCCGGGAAGATCCCACAGGCCTTGGAGCAACGGAGCCCGTGCGCCCCAACTACCCAGCCTGTGCTCTGGAGCTCTCGTGACTTGGAGCCCACGCTCTGCAACAAGAGAAGCCGGTTGTGAGAAGGTCACGCACTGCAGCTAGAGAAAGCCTGCTCAGCAGCGGAGACCCAGCACAGACAAAAATAAGCAAACACATAAAACGATTTTTTAGAAACCCCTCCTCCACCACCCAGAGGTGACCACTGGCTCACTTTTGTTGCCCTGTCAAGGCTTTTCTGAGACCACGTATACTTAGTATGATACAATAAGATCATACTTTACATGTGGTTCTGTGACCTGCATTATTCACTAGAAACTGTTTTGTGTAACTGTTTCCAGGTGAGTCATAGGCACCATTGTCAGAGGTTCTGCATGTTTCCTTAGAGGCGTGCACCATAATTCCTTGGAGCGCTCCTGTCTTGCTGGACACTTGGGTTACGTGTTTGTTTGTTGTTTTTAATCTACAGCAAAGAGCGTTCTTTTACATACATTGTTGCGCACTTGGCTAACTATTTCTTGAAAACAAATTCTTTAAGGAGGAATTAAAGCACCAGCAGTCATGCACGTTGTTTAAGCCTTTCATCCGTACTGTCGAATTATCCCCCGAAGGACTGCCTTTCAGAGGGTGAGGTCCTTTCAGAGGGTGAGGTCCCTCTGGGAAGACCATCCCGGAGCAGATGGGTGCTGAGCTGAGAGTGAAGGATGATAAATAAAGAGAAGCAATGAGCATCAGCATCCTCAACTTGGTAGCAGGCCTGGCTCTGTCCTCCCCAATTGTGTGACTCCAGGCAAGTTTCTTAGCCTCTCTGAGCCTCTTTCTTCAGCTGTAAATGGAGTTATTACTACCTGCCTCTCATGAAGGTTTAGAGACGATACATACGGAAGCCTGGCATAATTGTGCACTAACCATTTCTTGGTGAAGTAATGGTTGGATGGATGAAGGGATTACTATAAACAAGGAAAGAAAAGAAAGCAAAAAAAAAAAAAAGAAGAAAGCAAAAAAAAAAAGAAAAGAAAAGAAAGCAAGGATAAAGAGCAAGGTCACCAGGACGAAGGCAAAGGCAAGCGTGTTTGCTGGACGGTCCTCAGCCTGGCCTCTGGGGGCAGGGCTGACACCCTGGAGGAAAGGAAGGGATGACCGAACGCACACCAACTGTCTCCGCCCCAACTGTTTCTTTTCTGGGAGCTGGTGGCTGTGAGTAATCTATTCCTGTGTCACAAAGATGCCCCAAGGCTGGGAGAGAAATCGGTCCTCCCAGAGGCTGTGTCTCCCGTCCCCACCCCCAGCGGAGACCATACCTCGACGAGCCTGCCACGATCCGGTGAAGGGCCCCACACTCCCGGCCAGCTCACACTTCTGAGCCCACGGGCCATTGTCCCCTAGAAACCAAGAAAGGCAACACCGAGTCAATGGGCTGCAGGACACTGCCCACTGTGGCCCCACACCCCTGTCCTGGCACCGACTGGAGAAAAGGACTTGTGAAAACAAGTGTGACCGTCACCCTTGGGGGGCCACCCTTTGGGGGGAGGGTGTCTGCCTTCCACGGCCCGCAGAGATGTGGGCTGTCCCAGCCCGAGCTCGCCCCACGCTGGAGCTCTGGCCTCTGGCTATGGACTCAGCAGCCCCCTAACCAGCGTCTTCAACTCAGCAACTGTTTGCTGTTTCTGTTTTGGCCACACAGCCTGTGGGGTCTTAGTTCCCTGACCAGGGATCGAACCTGTGCCCCTACATTGGGAGTGTGCAGTCCTGACCACTGGGCCACCAGGGAAGTCCCCAGAAACTCCCTCCTGAGCACCTGTGATGACCCAGTGCCTCCCACACGTCACCTCCTGACCCTCCAACCTTCGGTGGAAGAGGCTCGACTGGTAGCTCGACCCTGCCACGGAGGACAGAGGGGCTCAGAGGGGCTAAGGGAACTTTCCCAACACAGAGGTTCAAACAACCCTCGCGCCAGACAGGGACCCCTGACCCACTGTTCCTGAGTGGGTCCTTGAAACAGCCCACCGTGCAGCTCTGATCAGCCAGGAGATGTGAGCTGTGCCCGGTGGTAACTTCTGGGCTGGGGAGGGCGGTGAAGCGGGGTTCCAAGGACTGCCCGGGGGGACACAGGCTCATGACGTCAAAGTCACTCGTTAACAATTAGGAGCAGTACCCAGGTGACGCTGACCAGCACCCAAGGGGCCACAGGGGAGCCGAGCTCTCCGTGCAAGCCTGTCCGTGGGTGTGGCCTCGGGGACCCACACACACAGGCCCGTGAACACCAGCGGGGCCCCACGCTCAGGGCAAGCCCTCTGCCGCGGCGCAGAGGGTCACTCGCTGAGACGCTGCTCCTCTGGGGGTGTGCACAGGGTTACCCATTAGACCCGAGGGAGGCTGGCTGTGGTTTTCTATTCACCTGTAAACCAGAGGAACGTGTTGTTTTTCCCCACGAGGTCAACTGTGTCCTTGATCCGGCCCACGAGGTGGTCCATCTCCCGCAGGCCCGCGCTGTACGGCCTTCGACCCCTGGGTCCTGCTGATGGCGGCGTCCCGGCCAGGGGCACGTGCATGTGGGCCAGGCCCACGTACAGCAGGAAGGGTCTCCCGCTGGTGCTGAAACGAGAGAGCCGGACCATGAGCCCCCAGAAGGGCCCCGGGGCCCAGCGGAGACCCTGGAACCCCCACGGCCCAGGAAGCGCACATCTGTCTACAGCCTACAAAGACAACGTGCAAGTGACCGGGTTAGCGGGTTAAAGTCTGCGAGTCACTGTCAGCATCCTAACCGCCCTTTAACACTTATTGCAAAACTGACTCACCCTCGTGAGAATGCCCAAGTTCCCTTTTTCAGGTCAAGTGTCAGGGGCTTAGGGCGACTGAGAGACAGACCTGAGGTTCGTAGGCGACCGCATCCGGGTTCAGACTCAGACCCGGCCGGGAGCTCAGACCCGGCTGGGAGCTCTGACCCGGCCGGGAGCTCAGACCCGGCCCGGAGCTGCTCATGAGAACGCCCAACACACACATGCTTTCAGGCTTTATCTGCTCTGTCAGGGCATCCGGGCCACCGTGTCCATTCCTAGCCTCGGGGCTTTCTCGGGGGTGAACGGATGAGTCAAGGTGACCACAGGGAATTCCAAGGACACAGCCAGGAACATCCAGACCACGGTCCTGCTGGAGGCCTGGTGTCTGGCCGCCCCTCTGCTGATCCTGCAGGATTCTCGGGGTCTCTGCTTCCTGCCCACCCTCACGTGCATTCCTGGGGCGGAGGGGCAGGGTCAAGGGCAGCAGCAGGGACCCTCGGGGAGCCCCTCCCACAGCCCATGCCTGTGGAGGGATGGGCTTTCAGAGGATACGGCGAGGGGCGGGGAGGCCTCAGGCAGCTTGTCAGAGGGACAGAGGCCTGGGTGTTCTGTCAGACCATAAAGGAGGCTGAGCACCGAAGAATTGATGCTTTTGAACTGTGGTGTTGGAGAAGACTCCTGAGAGTCCCTTGGACTGCAAGGAGATCCAACCAGTCCATTCTGAAGATCAGTCCTGGGTGTTCGTTGGAAGGACTGATGCTAAAGCTGAAACTCCAATATTTTGGCCATCTGATGCAAAGAACTGACTCACTGGGAAAGACCCTGATGCTGGGAAAGATTGAAGGTGGGAAGAGAAGGGGATGACAGAGGATGAGACAGTTGGATGGCATCACTGACGCGATGGACATGAGTTTCAGTAAACTCTGAGAGTTGGTGATGGACAGGGAGGCCTGGCGTGCCGCGGTTCATGGCGTCGCGAAGACTCGGACACGACTGAACAACTGAACTGAACTGAACCTGGCACTTAACTTTCAAACAGGCCTGAGCTTTCCCGGCTCACCTCGGGTCACACCCCCCACCACGTCACGTTCTCTGAGTCCCATCAGGCGCAGCTCTGCCTCAAACCTGGAGACCCCCGCATCCCCACTCCTGGGGCCCCCAGTTGGGACTGGGTGGACTCAGCTCTCTGAAGAACAGACATGCTGGATGTGGACCTCCTCTCCCCACTTTAATCAACAGTTTCTTTCTCACGCTATGTATAAAACAGATGACTTCCCAGGTGGCCCTAGAGGTAAAGAACCCACCTGTCAATGCAGGAGACATAAGAGAAATGGGTTCGATCCCTGGGTTGGGAAGATCCCCTGGAGAAAGAAATAGCAACCTACTCCAATATTCTTGCCTGGATAATTCCATGGACAGAGGAGCCTGGCAAGCTATAGTTCATGGGGTCGCAAAGAGTCGGACACAATTAAGTGATTAACAAGAGATAAATACTCAAAAAAAAAAAAAAGACAACTAACAAGAACCTGCTGTATAGCCCAGGGAACTCTACTTGACATTCTGCGGTGACCTACACGGGAAGGAAATCCCAAAAGGAGAGGATATATGTGTAGGTATAGCCGATTCACTTTGCTGTACAGAAGAAACGGATACAATATTGTAAAGCAATTATGCTCTGAAAAAAATAAATTAAAAAAAAATCAGCAACTTCCTTGCTACATTTCTATAGTTTCGCTGTCCAATGCATAGCCACACCATGTGTGGCTATTTCGACTCATGAAGATGAAATAAAAGAATGCAGTGTCTCACGTGCAAGGGATGAGCCTTGCAGACATTACGCTGTGTGAAATGAGCCACCGCCCAAGGACAAGCATGGGCAGGTTCCACTCGCAGGAGGCACCCGGAGCGGTCAGCTTCAGACAGACAGGAAGCAGGATGGTGGCTGTCGGGGGCTGCGGGGAAGGGAAGACGGGGGGCTGGTGTGTAATGGGGACAGGGCTTCAGTTTGGGAAGACGAAAAGTTTCTAGAGGTGTACGGATGACCCTGGGCCGTTCACTTAACCTCGGTCGTCAGCTCAGTGGGGAGTGCCAAGCCTCCCCGGCAGAGCTGTGACTATTCACTGCCCAGAGTAAGCACTGAATAAACGGGAGCCTTTAAGATCCCCCAGAGAAGGAAATGGCAGCCCACTCCAGTACTCTTGCCTGGAGAATCCCATGGACAGAGGAGCCTGGCGGGCTACAGTCCGTGGGGTCCCAAAGAGTTAGACGTGACGTAGCTTCTGAACAACAAAGAACATCACTTCCATGTGGAATCTAAAGTATGACCCACATGAGCTTATCTAAGAAACAGAGACGGGTCCACAGAGAACAGACATCAGACGTGCTGTGGCCAAGGCTGGTGGGGCTGGGGTGGAGGAGGGGGCCTGGGCTTTGGGGATTAGCAGATACAAATCATCATAACAAGAAGGTGCTACCGATTAGCTCTGACTGTAAGTTCCATATGATGATAGGGACCTGTAGTCCACATCATGTGATAAACTAGAATGGAAAAGAGTATAAAAAGGAATGTATAACGGGGTCACTTTGCTACACAGTAAAAATTAACACAACACTGTACATTAACGATGCTTTCATTTAAAAACAACAAGAAGAAAGAATCAGCCTTCAGCATTCCTGCTAGGTCAGGAATCTAAATTCAAGTAAAGACCCAAGGAAAAACGTTCAAAGTCCTGGGGTGAGGCCCTTGCTGAGCGCAGGCAGCAAGCCACAGTCCAGTGACCGCCCCCCCCAGTGGTTTTGACAAACAAGTCCAGGTGGGTTGGGGTCACGGAGGAGAAAGGAACGCAGATGGGGCCTCGTGTGTGCTGACTCTTCAGAAGCCACAGGCGACCTGGCAGGTCGAGTCCTACAGAGACCAGGTGCCTGAGGATTATCCTCCAAGTTAAAAGCCAACAGGATTCATGTGACTTCTCACTCAATAGCGAATTCATAAACTCACAAATGCTTCGCCTCTTTCCTGCCACAAAGAGTTTGTTTGCTGATGTGCTTGTGTTTCAACTGGTCAGTTAACTGGTTTGAACAGCACCGCGCCCTCTTCAGGGCATCCGTCAGCCCTCAGCCAGCGCCACTTCCCCGAACCCCCCAGGAGCACCGAAGCCCCCCTGCAAGTGCAGCGGGGGACGAGCCCCACCAGCCACGGACTGGCCGCCCGCCCCAGGGCACCGTGAAACCAACCCAGCGCCCGGGTGGGAGACGGGGCTTTTCCCTCTTCATACCAACTGTCTGAAAAATACAAAGACAAGCAGACCAGTGAAACAGTGTTTCTCAGAAAGGCCTGAAAAACTTGGAAGATGCCTCTCTGAACCCTAAGGTGCTGCTCTCAAAATCTGGGTCCCATAGAATACCGGCCCCCAAAGATATCCAGGGTCTAAGTCCCAGAACCTCTGTTACTTTGTACAACCAAGGGCACTTTGTAGATGCAATGAAGCTAAGGGTCTTAAGATCAGAGGCTTTTCTTGGACTGTCTTAGTAGACCCTAAGTGTGAAAGTGTTAGTCACTTCAGTCATGTCTGACTGTTTGCAACTCTATGGACTGTGGCCCGCCAGGCTCCTCTGTCCATCGGGATTCTCCAGGCAAGAATACTGGAGTGGGCAGCCTTTCTCTTCTCCAGGGGATCTTGTCGAAGCGGAGATCAAACCCAGGTCTCTTCATTGCAGGCAGATTTTTTACTGTCTAAGCCACCAGAGAAGCCCAGTAGACCCTAAACATAATCACAAATGTCCTCCTAAGATGGAGGCAGCGGGGGGTCCTTGACCACAGAAGAGGAGAGGGGAAGAAGACCATAGAAACAGAGACCAGAAGGAAGGGGCCAGGAATTCCCTGCTGGCCCAGTGGTCAGCACGCCACACTTCCACTGCCCAGGGTCTGGGTTCCATCCCTAGTGGGGGCACTAAGATCCTCCAAGCCCCCTGGTGTGGCCAAAAAAAACAGACAGAACGATGCAACCAGAGCCAAGAAATGTCAACAGCTGCCAGAAGCTGGGAGACACGAGAAATGATTCTCGGGACTTCCTAGGTGGTCCAGGGGCTAACACTCCACCCTCCCAATGCAGGGGGCCCAGGTTCAATCCCTGGTCAGGAAGCTAGATCCCACGTTCTGCAGCTAAGCCCGGCACAGCCAAAAAAAATAAATGAATATTTTTTAATAAAAGAAAAAGAAACGATTTTCCCTGGAGACTTAAGAAGGAAACAGTCCTGCCGACACCTGGACTTGAGCCCCCATAAGACGCATTTCAGACGTCTGGTCTCCAGATCTATAGGAGAATAAACTGCTGTTGTTTCAGCCAATAAGTGGGGGGTAAGTTTGTGACAGCAGCGAACGTGCCCTGCCAACTAATGAGCCCAACAAACGCTCTGAATGCATAGAAGGCAGTAAATGGGCCCTGGCCTTGAGGGGTGACGCGCCACAGCGAGGACACGTGACACTGACGAGGGCGTGATCTGAGCGGGACCCTGGGAAGGGACCCGCACCTACGGCCCTGGTATCCCAGGCCTGGTCAGGTAACCCAGGAGACCCCAGGACAGGCTGTTTTCCAGCTTTATTTGTTGTTGTTCAGTCGCTCAGTTGTGTCCAACTCTTTGTGACCCCATGGACTGCAGCACGCCAGGCTTCCCCTGTCCTTCACCAACTCTTGGAGATTGCCCAAACTCATGTCCACTGAGTCAGTGATGCCATCCAACCGTCTCATCCTCTGTTGCCCTCTTCTCCTCCTGCCCTCAGTCTTTCTGACTGTCAGGGTCTTTTCCAAGGAGCATCTCTTCCAGGAGACACACGTGCATCTCTGTTGGGCAATGGGACTCTGCCACGGCTCTGAGCCCCCCTGGGCACAGGAGACATGGGGGTGGATGCAGGGCTCCTCACCTCGCCTGCTGGATGAACTGGGTAGCCTTCTCGGCGTACTTCTGTGCAAGGGCGCTCAAGTTCACGGGCTGCTCCACGATGTTGAGGTTTTCGTACAGAGGAAGGGCCACGTCAGAGTAGCAGTCCCGCTCAAGGTTCCTGTGTGGAAACCACAGATGGTGGAACACTCATTCCCACGACCCGGGTAGTCATGGAGTTGGACAAAACGCCCTGATGCAGCGATGCCCATAAACACAAAACACCGAGCAGCCTGGCCCAGATGGTTTTTCCAGCCTCCCACTTCCTCAGAGTGTAAAACCGATATAATACCTCTGTCCACTCCCTTCAAGCAGAAGTGTGCACTTCTTGGGCAAGCCTGGTCGCTGTATGAGGCTCCCAACGACTTTTTGAGCTAGGATGTTATTATTCCTGTTTTGCTGGGAGAGAAACTGAGGTCTAAACAACCTGAGACACTCAAGCAGAGTCCCAAAGCCAATCAGCAGCCTCGACTTTCCCCATGGGCCCCGCCCTCCCAACTCAGAGAGGCCCAGGTGGACTCTCCAGCTCCCCGTCATGGCTCCACCGTGACCTGGGCCACCACGTTAGCGCCATTCCCTGGACAATCAGGAGAAACACGTGCCTCGGTCCATGGTCACACAGACCACAGATCAGCGCGCAGGGAGCTTAGAATGTAACAGTGTCTCAATAAATGGCCATTATTACACTAACTACTGCGTTATTAATAAGCCACCTGAGACTCACTTGCCCCAAGCGGCTCAGACACCTGCAAACCTCGCAAATAACCGCAGAGCACGCTCTGAACAAGCAGAGCACCCGGCTTTATCACCTGGTTACGGTATATCGCCTTTTTCTGATAGGAAACGTATTGCGTGCTCATTACAGAGTATTGGAAAAATATGAGAGAGGAAAAAAAAATGAAAACTTCTTAATGGCACAACCGGAGTGAATGAACCGTGGTTGCCATTCTGGCGTATTTCCTTTGGGGCTATTAGAGGTGTAAATACAGACGTAGTTCAGATCCGTGTTGATGATTTGTTTCCTGCTTTTTTCACTTACTATTCTATTGTGAGCACTTCCCCATTTCACTGAATACGTTCTGAAAGCATCCTGTTGAGTGCCTGCGTGGCATTCCAACGCTGGGACACCGGCTTGTTGCTGGCGGGGGTGGGGCGCGCCAGGAGCCCTGCGGAATTTTCCTCCGTCTCCCTCCTCATGTCCCCTGGTGGGACAGGTGCGTGGTCCAGGACAGGAGGAGGGAGGCCATCCTGTGAGACCTGGTAGCACCCCCTCCCCTCACTGAGCTCAACAGTCAGAGGAAACTGGAAAAATCCAACTAAAAAAGTGCTGTCCCCTCATCTCCACAGAAAGCGTTCTTGCCCGCCATGCACATAATGCATTTAAAATTTGCACTAAAGGTACGCGACCTTTCTTTGCTGCGGTTACCGGTCCTCCTTGGCCTCTCTCATCTCCTCCAGGTGGACCACACCCCCGGGTCCGGATGGACCACTTGCCCTTGCTCTGATGCCCAGAGCCAACACCTTGGCCAGAATTACCTGGATGGTCTATCGCCCCGGGGACACGCCGGGCAAGGGGGGTGGTTGTAGCCAGGCGTGTCAGTGCAGCCCATGTCGTGGCTGTACGGGACCCCAAAGTAGTAGTCAAAGCCTGGAACAGAAGCACCGATTAGACCGGGGGCCTGCATTCTTACACCCAGGACAGAAATTTAATTTTCCGTGATTTAATTCTGCAGTGTTATGAGTGTGTAATTAAAAGAGGATTTGATGAATATCCCTTGGTAAGTATGCAAGGAAAACACGTTGCTGGCTCCCGGCCGCAAGACTAGATTTGCAAAACATCTTGTGATTAGAGTTAACCCGAAAGGGAAGGAAGCGGGGAGAATTCCTGGACGCCTACCATGCCCAGTGCTGTCCTGGACACAGCAGGAAATATCTGGGGCAAATCTACTACCTCACAACACTTTGAGGGATAAAAGAAGACATTCTGCCCTCAAGAAACTTCCCATCTGAAGGGGAGATAAGAAATAGAGATTTAGCTTGAAGAGCTGGCTTCCCAGGAAGCCAGCAAGAGAGATCAGAGGAGGAAGGCACCCCAGGATGCTGGGGGTGGGGGGGCTGGGGTTGAGACGGGAAGCTCAAAATGCTTCTCAAAATAGCTGGCGTCTCAGCTGGATGCCGAGGGCTGGCAGGATTGGACCTGGGACGGGGGAGGACGTGAGGGTCAAAGTGAGACCTGAAAACCCTGTGTTGACTTTTTTCTGAGACCCCTCCACTCATCCCACCCCTTCCCTACCCAACCCCCCCAGTCCCTGCTTCAGCAAAGCCCTCAGACAATTTGACCTCGTACCACACGGGACCTCGCGGGGGCCAGTATTCCCCGACATGGGAGAACTGGGTCAAGGAAAATGCTGATGGCCTTGCGATGAAAGGGCCCCGAGGGGAGACAAGAGGGGGGCCAGGACAGGGGCCAGGCGAGAGGCATGTGAGAGGAGAGGCAGCCCCGGGTACCCCAGACCCCCCCCAAGCAACCCTGTGAGCGAGGGTGTCCTGACTCAGGAGAGAGGCCGCCCAGGATGACTCTCTTCACACAGACACCTCTGTTTCCCAGGTAACCAGTCCCCCGGGGAATCCTTACCACGGAAGTTGGGGTGGTGAGAGCCATGGTGCCCAAGATGCCACTTCCCTGCAGGAAGACAAGAGAGAGAGGCTCTCAGAGGAGTCCCTGAGGGCCCACCCCACCGGGGCGCTGAGCACACGCTCAGGTGTCCATGCCCTGCCCTGAGGACATGCAGAGAGGCTGTACACGCTGTGCCAACGCCCAGCCTGGCTCTCGGGGGTGGAGAAGGGGTCCCCAGGGAGACAGAGAGTGAGCCAGGATGACTCAGGACTCACAGGAGATGCCCAGGGAAGGGGAAGACAGGTTACCAGGAGCCCAGAGGAGTGAGAAGGCTGAGCTTCTGCCCACAGTGAGGGTGGAGAGCCCACGGCACCCCCCCATCACAGGCCGCTCTGCCCCCTGGCGCTGGGGACCTTGCCAGGGACCGGGGAGCAGGCGCACCACCCACGTGGCCCCAGAGCTGCTGCTCGCACCTGGTGTCATCGTCTCCCCCTCTGGCCAGCAGCAGCCGCCTGCAGGGGCTGAGCGAGGGGCCAGGGACTGCCCCCCGCGGCCCTGTGGCCGGCAGATTGCGAAACTCAGCCGCACTGCACGGCGGCTCCCCGCCCTGTGAGCGGGCTCTCGGGGGACGCGTGGCAAGCCCGGGACGCGCTGCCCTGCCCGCCCTGCTCTGAGGAACCCAGGCGGTGAGGGGGCGAAGCGAAGGTGTGGTGCGGTGGCCGAAACGGCAGAGTGTGAAGCAGCATGAAGGGCGGAAATGAACAGGCAACCGCAGGAGTCTGGCCAGTACTTGCTCTCACGTGGCCTCCATGACACGCTTCCGACCCATCTTCTTTAGACGAATGCATGCGGCCCAAATAAAGACCTGCTCCATCTGCACAAAGTGTATGGGCGGGGGGAGTGGGGGGCGGGGGGGAGGAGTGGGGGGACGGGAGGGGGGAGGAGTGGGGGGGCGGGGGGGGAGTGGGGGGGCGGGGGCTGGAGGAGGCCCTTCTTGCAACTGGTCTATACGTTTGGGGAAAAATATGCAATAAGAAATTAAGGGAAGTGAATTAAACATTAGATGGACTACTTAGATTCAGTATGATGTGGAAATATAAAAATATAGTACAATTTTAAAATTCTTTCTAAAATGATAATAAATATGTAAAATTACACCACCAGGAAATGTGAAATAATAGGAAAGGCAGAAAAGTAGGACCGAGTGGTAGGTATACACCTAGGGAAAAACCCATTAACACAGATCAAGGTTAGAAGCAAACGGGCTTCCCTGGTGGCCCAGTGGCTAAGACTCCAAGCTCCCAGTGCAGGGGGCTCGAGGTCGATCCCTGGTCAGGGAACTAAGACCTCATAGGCCACAGTTAAGAGTCTGCATGCCACAACTAAAGATCTTGCATGCTGCAACTAAGACCCAATACAGCCAAATACATTAAAAAAAAAAGAAAGTAAAAAGATTATAAGCAAGGAGAGAGTGGTGTCAGTGGACTCCATATTCCTTCAGCAGGCTTTTAATTTCCCCTGTAAGTGTGCTTCTGGTAAAGTCACAGTCTCAACAAAGAGATATGCTTTGGTATTTTGTCCCAGAAAAAAATAAAAGAAGGTATGGTGAGGGGTGAATAGTTGATCTGTGATCAGTTGCCTTCTTGGGGTTGAAAGGCTTGAAGAGGGAGGGGCAAGTGCGATCCAATCCAGCTTGAGAAGAACCCACCCACCCCCAACCCCCTCTTAGGGTCAGAGAGCCCAGGGACCAAAGCCCCTCCCCCGGCTGGGAGTCCCGAGGATGCAAGGACCGGCTCGCGAGGATGCTCAGCCCACACTGAGAGCCTCATCGGGAACTGTGCCTCCAGGCTTGGAGACAAGGGGCTGAAAGGAGAGCAGGTTGGGACCTTAACGGTCCCGCCTCCTGCGGACGGGGGCTCATCCTCACAGACAATGAAGACCCCCACTCTAGTCTGATGGTCTGAAGCATATGTCAGGCTCCTTGACCCAGAGCGGGGGTCGAGCAGACACACAGAAACGCCTGCTTCCTGCAGGCCCCAACGACATCCCCACGGGACCCTCGTTGCCACATCACTGTGCGGAGGCGGGGAGGGCGGTGGGAATCCTGAGGGACCCGCTCTTGGAGAGTTAGGAGAAAAAGCACAGGCGTTAACAAAGGACATTTATTTTTCTGACTTCACTCTGTAAGACAGGCTCGAGGTTCCTATTTACAGAGAAGAAATGGAGACACCGAGGTGGAGAGCAGACTGGTGGACAGAGGAGGAGAAGGAGGCGAGGAACCACTGAGAAGCCAGAATGGACACATACCCGACCGCGTGTAACAGAGAGCCAGTGGGAAGCCACTGTGCAGCTCAGGAGCTCCCCTCGGTGCTGTGATGACCTCGAGGGGCGGGATGAGGGGGCGGGGAGGCTCAAGAGGGAAGGGGTATATGTGTAATTGTGACTGACTCGAGCCCATGTACAGTAGAGACCGCCACAGCATTGTAAAGCAATTGTCCTCCAATTAAAAAAAAGCGCAGGTGGGCTGAGGATGCCCCTGGGATGCTGGGTCGTCCTGGCCGCTGCTGAGAGGGGCGGGAGGCACTAGCTCTGTACCTGGTTTAGTTCACTGTTGGCTCAGCCGCTAACTCGTGTCCAACTCTTTGCAACCCCGTGGCCTATGGCCCACCAGGCTCCTCTGTGCATGCGATTCTCCAGGCAAGAACACTGGAACGGGTTCCCCTCTCCTCCTCCCGACCCAGGGATCAACCTGCATCTCCCGGGTCTCCTGCACTGACGGGGGCGGTTTTACCACTGGCACCACCCGGGAAGCCCCAGTCTACCGTTAGGTCTTTTCAGCTATTGATACTGAGAGCTGAACGCATTTCTAGCTTCCACGGCAAGAAACGAACACACGAGCAGACTCAAGCAGAAGAGAAGGCTCTGCAGACGTGCAGGAAGCAGCCCCCACAGTGAGCGCAGGGCACGGGGGTCCAGGAGGCAGAGGCCATATTACCAATCATCCCCGTGACGTAGCCAGCCCCCCGCAGCACTTCGGCCAAGGTGGTCTCATTGAGTGGAAGGCCCCCCACGGACGTGACTGCGAAGTTGTGAGTGACCCCGTTGCGGAGGCCCAGCCGACCAGTGAGCAGGGCCGCCCGGGAGGGCGAGCAGGTGGAGGCCGCCGCGTGGAAATCCACAAACCTGGGGGAGAGGAGAGTGATGGGGGTGTCCAGACACAGAGAGCCACAGCAGTCACCTCCCACTCAGTTCCCAGGGCCCCGGTGCTGGGGAGGAGCGCCCAGTTATCAGATGTGGGGCAGGTAAGAAAACGACAAACCTACAGAGCGTATTAAAAAGCAGAGACATCACTTTGCCAACAAAGGTCCATTTAGTCAAAGCTATGGTTTTTCCAGTGGTCATGTATGGATGTGAGAGTTGGACTATAAAGAAAGCTGAGCTCTGAAGAACTGATGCTTTCGAACTGTGGTGTTGGAGAAGACTCTTGAGAGTCCCTTGGACTGCAAGGAGATCCAACCAGTCCATCCTAAAGGAGATCAGTCCTGGGTATTCATTGGAAGGACTGATGCTGAAGCTGAAACTCCAATACTTTGGCCACCTGATGTAAAAAGCTGAGCCCTTGGAAAAGACCCTCATGCTGGGAAAGAGAGATGGTGGATGGCATCACCAACTCAATGGACATGAATTTGAGCAAGCTCCAGGAGACAGCAGAGGACAAAGGAGCCTGGTGTGCTGCAGTCCATGGGGTCACAGAGAGTGGGACACGACTTAACAGTTGAACAACAACAAAGAAAATGAAGCCCACTGGTATTTTCCTGGTGGCCCAGTGGTTAAGCTTCCTTACTTCCATTGCAAGCAACATGAGTTCCATCCCTAGTTTGGGAACTAAGACTCTACAAGCCTTGCAACGTGACCTCCCCGAAAAAGGAAATGAAGCCCACAGAGATAACGTGATTAATCCAAGGTCACATAGCTAATTCAAATAGATTTAATCCAACATATTGAATGGACTACATATCCCCTTTATCTGTAGATTGTATATTTTGAATTCACCTACTCAAAGTACCTGTAACCCTAAAATCAATACTCATGGCTCTCACATGCCAAGCAAGTGTCCTCCTTGTCACAGGCAATTCAGTGCCATGGTTTTTGCAACTGTTTTCTTTATGTTGATGATTTTACTGCTTAAAACAATCCCAAGCACGATACTCTAGGTCTGGCCAGCGTGTCTAAGCTTGAGAAGGCTGTGATGGGCCTTATGGAGAAAATACATGTGTCAGACAAGCTTCATTCAGCAGTAAGTATGGTGCTGTTGACCTTCAGTTCAATGTCGATGAATCAAATATACATATATATATATATATTAAATAAGTCACCCAATCATATCTGACTCTTTAGAATCTCATGGACTATAGCCTCTATGAAGAAAGAGTCAGGCTCCTCTGTCCATGGAATTCTCCAGGCAAGAATACTGGAGTGGGTTGCCCTGCCCTTTATCAGGGGATCTTCCTGACCCAGGGATCAAACCCGGGTCTCCTGCACTGCAGGCAGATTCTTCACCATCTGAGTAACCATGGAAGCTGAGCCACCAAGGAAGCCCCCTGGCGGCTCAGATAGTAAAGAATCTGCCTGCAGTACCCGAGACCTGGGTTCGATCCCTGGGTTGGGAAGAACCCCTGAAGGAAGGCATGGTAACCCACTCCAGTATTCTTGCCTGGAGAATCCCATGGACAGAGAAGCCTGATGGGCTACAGTCCATGGGATCAAAAAGAGTCAGATACGACTGAGTGACTTTGACGCATATATTAAATGAGATGAAACACACATAAAACCAAGTTCTGTACTGATTAGGTGATGAAAATGTTGTCTGCCATTTGAGAAATTAAGTACCCCGAGACTGCCTGGATGGACGGGTCGTCATAGCTGCTGCAGTCCACGACCCCAGCTGAGGTCATCGGTGTCTAAACACCACTGGTTTGAGCGAGGCCGCCTGGACCTCCCAGCCCAGCCGTCTGCCCGCTGAATCTCCCCAGGGTGGCCTCAGTCAACACAAGGCGAAAAAGAACTGCCCACTCAAGAGATGCTTGAGCGTCTGACCCCCGGCATCACGAGCCACGATCAGGTGGCTGTTGTGAGCCGCTGACTTGGGGACGGCCTATGACTCAGCAGGTCAGCACCCGGGCAGAGATGGCGGGACAGCGGCCCTCCCCCTTGGGCCCCCAGCCTGGGCAGCACCTGGTGCGTGCAGAGTGGGCGATGTCCCCGCCCTCTCTGCTTTCGTGAACACAGTGAGTCTTGCTAGACAGACCAGGCCTCAGCCCCGGAAGATGGGGGGATTCCCGGACACCACGTTTCATGGGGGCACACAGCAAAGAAGGGACAGCAGCCCCCGGGGGCACAGACGTGCCCGTGAGTCCCCAGCCACGCCGTCTGGAAGCACTGGCCTGGGCCTGCGGCCACGCTCTTCAAGCAGGCGAGCGATGCCTCCACCTGACGGAATGAGGGCAGGGGCTCCCACACCATGGGGTCTGTGTGCCAGGTACAGCGGCCCTGTGCCCCCGGGGGGCCTGGGGCCCCGGCTCTGCCTTCACACCCAGCCAGCACCTCCCTCCTGACCTTCCGTCCCTTGTGGTTGGAAGTTGCCTCCCTGCCCTCCCTTGATCGCTGGGCTCCCAGCGGTTCCCAGGCACCAGCTTCTCTCAGAGCATCGCCACCTGCCCGCGGGTCGTGGCTGGGCCGCCACCTGCTCTGGACGCCCGCGGCCGCCGGGAGGCGGGGAGGTGAGGAGGGGCATCCTCTGGATCTTCAGGGGGCGAGGCCCTGCCAGCTCCTTCACCCCAGCGTCCAGCCTCCTGAACCGCGAGACAAGGCATTTCCGGTGTTTTAGGCCACTCGGTTTGCGGGGCTTGGTTACCGCGGCTCCCGGCAACACACACGGCACACTACAGATCCTCAAAGTTCACCCAACAGGACAGGGTCCCGGGGCACCTCTCAGCCCCGCCTCTGCCTCCTCTCCACCGCAGACACCTCCCTCGGCTGGAGCTCAGCCTGCACACCCGGACTCGCTTCCCACCCTCCTGGCTTCCGACCTAACCTTCAGAGCCTACCACGGTCACAAAAGCCAGTGAGAGCCGCTCGGTCGTGTACCACTCTCTGGGACCTCAAGGACACCCAGCTCCACCATCCATGGAATTCTCCAGGCAAGAACACTGGAGTGGGTTGCCACTCCCTTCTCCAGGGGATCTGCCCGACCCAGGGATCGAACCCGCATCTCCTGAGCTGGTGGGCAGGTTCTTCACACTGAGCCACCAGGGAAGCCCTTGCCACAGAGGCTCTTATTCCCCAGAAGGATGATCTTGACTTTGACTTCTGGGCTTGGGAAGCTGCCTCGCGCCTAAATGCAGACCCTGGTCTGACGGCACCTAGGCACTTGCTAACGGGGGTTCCCTGGGGTCGTGGACACCTGCTCCCTGCCCCCACACCCACCCACCCAGACCTGGACCCAGCAGAGCAGCACAGACCCCTCCCTAATGGTCGGACCCACGACCCATGACCCAAGCATGGCAATTCAGAACCCAAACCTGGAATCTTCTTCTCTTTTCCTTTTTTTCCAAATTCTTTTTCTTAATATATTTTGTTCAGATATAGTATTCTCTTTATATATATTTTATTTATTTACTTTGGGCACTGCTGGGTCTTCATTGCAGGACCAGCTTTTTCTCTAGCTGTGGTGGGAGGGCTTCTCATGGAGTGGCTTCTCTTGTGGAGCACAGACTCCTGACACCAGCTTCTCTCAGAGCATCGCCACCTGCCCACGGGTCTAGGGCGCATGAGCTTCAGTAATTTTGCTCCCGGGCTGGAGAGCTCATGCTCAGTGGTTGGGGCGCATGGGGTGAGTTGCTCCGCGGCATGTGGGATCTTCCTGGACCAGGGATCAAACCCGTGTCTCCTGAATTGGCAGGTGGATTCTTTACCACTGAGCCACTGGCGAAGCCCCCCAAACCTGGAATTTTCTGACTCAGAGAGAGAGGAATAGTTCTTTCTTCCCCCTGAGTCTCAAGCTACAGTGATCTAATCCCAGAAGGGCAAGGGGCTGACCACCCACTGTAACCCGGAGCCTGAAACATTGGCTTAAATGGCCCAGAAGGCCAAACCAAAGACGGGGCCTCTCCAGAGTCGGGTTCACGAGCCGCAGCGGCGCCCCTTCTGTGCTGGGGCTGCGGGAGTCCCGCTGTCACACGGCGATGACCCGGGAGAGGGCCCTGCAGAACAGCGTGTAACAGCAGAAGGTCGGTCACTGCCCCTAGGCTGCACGTGGTTCCGACTCGGAGGTGGGTAATTCCAGCAAGTGCTCCTCAAAACTGTGACATGTAAGCTGAGACTAGAGTGTAAATATCCAGCCTGTTCTCTACGTCTGAGTCTGTTGCTATTTTTTCAGATAGGGCCGTTTGTGCCATATTTTAGGTTCCACATGTGTGTGTGTGTGCGCGCGTGCTAAATCGTGTCTGGCTCTTCAACCAGCGTTCGTCTCTCAGTCGCATTCGACTCTGTGCAACCCCATGGACCATAACCCACCAGGCTCCTCTGTCCATGGAATTTTCCAGGCAAGAATAGTGGAGTGGGTAGCCAGTTATTCCCTTCTCCAGGGGGTCTTCCCCACCCAGGAATCAAGCCCAGATCTCCTGCATTGCAGGAAGATTCTTTATCGTCTGAGCCACCAGGGAAGCCCAATTTTAAAAAATAAATAATCCACTGACTTGATGTTTGTTTGTCTTATGATACGAGAAAGAGCCTCCATTGGGACTTCCCTGGTGGCCCAGTGGTTAAGACTCCAAGCTTCCAATGCAGGGGGCTCGAGTTCAGTCCCTGGTCGGGGAAGTAAGATCACACATGCCAAAAACAACACAAAACACATAGCTACCATTTATCAAGTGGCTACTACCCTAATCATATTACATGCATCATTTCAAATCACCAGAATTCCATTTTACAGATAAGGAGGGTAAAGCAGAGAGCCTAAGTAGCTTTCCCAAGACTATGCAGCTGGCATGAACACAGATGTGTCTTGCTCTGTCTAATCCCTGTTTCATATCAAAGACTGTAGACCCAGAACTCCCTGGTGGTCCAGGGCTAAGACTCTGCAGGGGGCAGGGGGTTCGATCCCCAGTCAGGGAACCAAGATCCCACAACGCAACCAAGACCCGGCATAGTCAAATAAACACATAAATAAAAATAAACATTAAAAAGAAAAATAATAAACAGGGTTGGATGTGGGAGGGAGGCTCCGGAGGGAGGGCATATGCATAAACGATGGCTGATTCACGTTGACATTTGGCAGAAACCAACACAACATTGTAAAGCAATTATCCTCCAATTAAAAATGAATAAATTTTTTAAATTTAAAAAAAAAAAAAAAGACTGGAGATCCCTACACCTGGGAAAGGACAGAGCTAGAATTTGCACCCAGGCCTGTCCACACCCCAAATTCCACGTTCTTCCCACGTCCCTTTCCACCCAGAAGGAGCCCAGCAGCTGGGCTGGTCCACAGAAGGGATGGCCCTAAAATCACTCAGACACCAGGCAGTGGTCTGAGACTCACGCCCGCTGCTACTCACCCTGCCAGCCCAACTCACAGTCACACCCCCTACGTGAGCGACCCCCGGATGCCCATTTCCCAGCCAATGTCCAAGGGCAGACAGAGGAACCAGTGTCAGCAGGATCGGTGTGTCTTCTCTCTGAACACGGGAAACCACAGTCCAGAGTTCCCTTGAGGGGTGTGGAGCTAAGGAGCACAGAGAGCTCATGTGGGCCACAGCAAGGGTCCTTGGTCGCTAAACCTAGGCTACCCAGGCGGCTTAGTGGTAGAGAACCCGCCTGCCAATGCAGGAGACATGGGTTCAATCCCTGGGTCGGGAAGATCCCCTGGAGAAGGAAATGGCAACCCACTCCAGTATTCTTGCCTGGAGAATCCCCATGGACAGCCCTGGTGGGCTACAGTCCATGGAGCCACAGAGTATGACACAACTTAGCAACTAAACAGGAAACAGTTGGGAAACTTAGGGGACTCTTCCCCACTGTGAGCTGGCCTTTGCCAGGGCGTCTGGAATGCCCCAGGGCGGCAGTGACCACCATACTTCTTGCCAGGTGCTCGCACCAAATGTTTGTGTCCTCCAAAAACAGGCATGTGGAAGCCCTTCCCCCAGAGTCATTGTATCTGGAGGCGGGGCCTTGTAGAGGTAATTCCCTTTAGGTGAGGTCATGAGGGGGCTTCCCTTGTGGCTCAGCTGGTAAAGAATCTGCCTGCGGTGAGGGAGACCCAGGTTCGATCCTGGGTTGGGAAGATCCCCTGGAGAAGGAAAAGGCAACCACTCCAGTATTCTTGCCTGGAGAATCCCATGGACAGGGAGCCTGGCGGGCTACAGTCCACAGGGTTGCAAAGAGTTGGACGTGACTGAGCGACCAAGTGCACAAGATAAGGACGAGTCCTTCCTCTGCTCTGAGTGAAGACACAGTCAGGAGGCGGCCGTCTGCCAGCCCGGAAGAGGGGCCTCCCCAGAGCCTGACCCGGCCGGCACCTGGGCCTTGGACTTCCCGGCTTCTGGAACCGTGGGAAATAAATGTCTGTTGTTTAAGCCGCCCATTCGGTTGCATTTGCTACAGCAGCCCCGACTGACTGATACACCCAGGCAGTGCCCAAAACACTTGTCCTGGGTGGATGCCACTCTATCTGCCTGGTTTTACCTACCACCTGTGCTGAGAGTGGTCTCTCCTTGAATACGCTCATACCATCCTCTTGGAAACACTGCAGCACATTCCTCTGGAAGGATGTCGCTCTGCGGGACTTCCCTGGTGATCCAGGGGCGAAGGCTCTGAGCTTCCACGCAGGGTGCCGGGTTCCATCTCTGATCAGGAGACTAGACCCCACATTTCTTCATTCCCCACTCAGTCCTGTCTGACTCTCTGTGACCCCATGGACTGTAGCCCGCCAGGCTCTTCTGTCCATGGGATTCTCCAGGAAAGAACACTGGAGTGGGTTGCCATTTCCTCCTCCAGGGGATCTTCCTGACCCAGGGATCGAACCTGTGTCCCTGCATTGGCAGGTGGATTCTTTACCACAAGCGCCACCAGGGACGCTCCCACAAGGGTTCACTAGATCCCACGTGCCAGAACGAGAACATCTTGGCCGCATGCTGCAACTAAGACCCAGAGCAGCCACATAAACAAGTAAGTGAATATTTATTTTTAAAAAAGGAACTCTGAGTTCCTCCCTGGATTGTAGGTTCTGTTAGGACGGGGCTTCGAGGGGTCACTCCAGCCCCAAGCAGACTGCCTTGGAGTGATGGTGCTGCCCCAGCAAAATGAACAAAACTTGAAGAGAGAGATCCAGGTCATTTGATCGGAAAAAGCACGTTATCCATTTTCCACATAATCGCTTAAGCGGGTGCTTTTAGGGTTCAATTCCTTTCCCGCTGAGAGTTAAAGTTCATAGCTTAACTCTCAGCAACCTCATCTCCTTTATTTCCAAGTCTTTGGAAAGCCCTGGCCGCACCTCCCCCTGCACAAAAAAATACCTGCCGACACCCCACGCAGCCCGACGCACTGACCTCCAGGTCGCCTTCCCCCTCCCAGCCTCTGTCTCCGTTTGGCAGGGACTCATTAATAAGCAATAAAATGGTCTTGCTCTTTGGAAAGCTTCCTTTGTTTTTTCCCAAATCTTTCTGGGCAGGCTTGGGCCAGTTCACCAACAGGGGTCCTAATTAAAGCCTGAATCGACATTGTAAAGCGAAGCCAGAAATACAGAGCCAGACGTTACAGCAGCCCGTGAACAGGAAAATCAACGCAAATTAAGACACGGCCAGACAGAAACCAAAGCAACTCACCATTGCATCAATTACTCGTATTAGAATCGGGGAACGTGAGCACAGGAAATGCAGCCTTGAAATCCCCGGAGAGATATAACATCTCGAAGTGAACCGTGTCCAGCCTTCATTTATAAGGAATTTTAAATAGAGGACGAGCCCTGCTCTTTAAACTCTCTAAATGGCTGTGTGACTGGAATAAAAGCTCTCTGGGCTCCATTCATAATTTAAAGGTGTGGAGGTGGAAACGAGCTTTAACGACCATCTGCGTGCAGACTGGCCTCTGCGTGCAGAGGGACAGAGGTGGGCGGGGGACCTGGGAGAAGGTAGGAGCAGGACGTCCATGGACTCGGTCAGCTCAGCCGCCACGTTGCTGCTGTTTAGTGAGAAGGATGCTAAGTGGGACCACTGAGCAACCATAGGCAGGCTCTTTGAACTATAAGCAGAGACTTCCTTGGCGATCCGGAAGTTGGGGCTTTGTGCTTCTATTTCAGGGGCACGGGTTCGATCCCTGGTTGGAGAACTAAGATCCTACAAGGCATGCAGTCCAAAAAAAAACTAAAAGGAAATGTGGCAGCAAATAGCCCACTTGGTGTGTTCTGCTGACTCATCCACTCATCCATCCATCCACCCCTCCATCCATTCACCCCTCCATGCATCCATTATCCACCCCTCCATCCATTCACCCCTCCATCCATCCATCCATCCACCCCTCCATGCATCCATTATCCACCCCTCCATCCATCCACCCCTCCATCCATCCATCCATCCACCCCTCCATCCATCCATCCACCCCTCCATCCATCCACCCCTCCATGCATCCATTATCCACCCCTCCATCCATCCACCCCTCCATCCATCCATCCATCCACCCCTCCATCCATCCACCCCTCCATGCATCCATTATCCATCCCTCCGTCCATCCACCCCTCCATCCATCCATTAACTCACCCATCCATCCATCACTCCTACTCTTATTCTTTTCCAAAAACATGTCCCTGGCAGCTGAGCTTGGTATGATCCTTGGCAAGTCTCCCATTTCCCTTCCACACTCACCCACCAGGTACTTGACAACAAGATGGGCCCACAACTTATGGCCTGAATGTGACCCATCTTGGCAGCTGTTCCATGTACGTTTGAGAAAGATGTATGTTTTGCAGTTGTTCAGTTCAGTCGCTCAGTCGTGTCTGACTCTTTGCGACCCCATTGACTGCAGCACGCCAGGCTTCCCTGTCCAGCATCAACTCCCGGAGTTTACCCAAACCCATGTCCATTGAGTCAGTGATGCCATCCAGCCATCTCATCCTCTGTTGTCCCCTTCTCCTCCTGCCTTCAATCTTTCCCAGCATCAGGGTCTTTTCCAATGAGTCAGTTCTTCCCATCAGGTGGCCAAAGTATTGGAGTTTCAGTTTCAACATCAGTCCTTCCAATGAACATCCAGGACTGATCATTTTTAGATGGACTGGTTGGATCTCCTTGCAGTCCAAGGGACTCTCAAGAGTCTTCTCCAACACCACAGTTCAAAAGCATCAATTCTTCAGCGCTCACCTTTCTTCATAGTCCAACTCTCACATCCATACATGACCACTGGAAAAACCATAGCCTTGACTAGACGGATCTTTGTTGGCAAAGTAATATCTCTGCTTTTGAATATGCTATCTAGGTTGATCATAACTTTCCTTCCAAGGAGTAAGCGTCTTTTAATTTCATGGCTGCAGTCACCATCTGCAGTGATTTTGGAGCCCAGAAAAATAAAGTCTGACACTGTTTCCACTGTTTCCCCATCTATTTCCCATGAAGTGGTGGGACCGGATGCCATGATCTTCATTTTCTGAATGTTGAGCTGTAAGCCAACTTTTTCACTCTCCTCTTTCACTTTCATTAAGAGGCTCTTTAGTTCTTCTTCACTTTCTACCATAAGGGTGGTGGCGTCTGCATATCTGAGGTTATTGATATTTCTCCCGGCAATCTTGATTCCAGCTTGGGCTTCCTCCAGCAGAGCGTTTCTCATGATGTACTCTGGATATAAGTTAAATAAGTAGGGTGACAATATACAGCCTTGACATACTCCTTTTCCTATTTGGAACCAATCTGTTGTTCCATGTCCAGTTCTAACTGTTGCTTCCTGACCTGCATACAGATTTCTCAAGAGGCAGGTCAGGTGGTCTGATATTCCCATCTCTTTCAGAATTTTCCACAGTTGATTGTGATCCACACAGTCAAAGGCTTTGGCATAGTCAATAAAGCAGAAATAGATGTTTTTCTGGAACTCTCTTGCTTTTTTGATGATCCAGCGGATGTTGGGAATTTGATCTCTGGTTCCTCTGCCTTTTCTAAAACCAGCTTGAACATCTGGAAGTTCACGGTTCACGTATTGCTGAAGCCTTGCTTAGAGAATTTTGAGCATTACTTTACTAGCATGTGAGATGAGTGCAACTGTGTGGTAGTTTGAGCATTCTTTGATTGCCTTTCTTTGGGATTGCAGTTGTCAGATAACAGCAAAACATACATTTCTACAGTTGATAGAAATAACTTCTGAAGCTTCAAAAATTAAAAAAAAAAAAAAAAAGATGGGCACACAAGCATCTCAGGGCTTCCTAGATGGGCACTTCTGCCAGCCGCCACCACCACAGGTTGAGCCATCCTGGAGGCACAGCCCCTGCCCTCCCAGCCACCAGTGTGTGCCACGCCGGTGAGCTGGAATGGTCCATCCCAAACATCGTGGGTTACTTCAGTTCTCAGAGCCCTCAAACATCTGAAGGGGGGCCCTGCAGCAGCTGCTCCATCCACAGGTCCTCCATCCAACCTTCACACTCACTATGCAGCCGTCCTCAACCATGAGATTGCCAGCCAGACCAGCAGAGCGCGGGCTGCGCATCATCTGGATGGATCCTCAGCACCGAGGACAGTGGCTCTGGGGCCGGGGCAGGGGAGGGCCCGTATGGATATTTGTAGAGAGAAGGGGCATCTTTCAATGCCCGATCTCCGCTCGTGCTTCTCCCGCCACCTCCAACTTCTTTTCTCCCCTTGCTAGCTAATTCCTACTCATCTTTACAGTCCTAACCAATAAGCTCCAGGGAGTCCCTCCCAGCTCCCCTCTGGAGAAGCGGCCTTTGTTTCCTGTGGTCCCACAGCTGTATCCTTCATGCGCTTCTCGCCCTGGGCCTTATTGTTCGAAAGATGGGAAGCCCAGCGTGACCTTTCTCATTTGTGCCTGTGAGATGTATTCAGTTCAGTTCAGTCGCTCAGTCGTGTCCGACTCTTTGCGACCCCATGAATCACAGCACGCCAGGCCTCCCTGTCCATCACTAACTCCCGGAGTTCACTCAGACTCATGTCCATCGAGTCAGTGATGCCATCCAACCATCTCATCCTCTGTCGTTCCCTTCTCCCCCTGCCCCCAATCCTTCCCAGCATCAGAGTCTTTTCCAATGAGTCAGGTCTTCACATGAAGTGGCCAAAGTACTGGAGTTTCAGCTTTAGCATCATTCCTTCCAAAGAAATCCCAGGGCTGATCTCCTTCAGAATGGACTGGTTGGATCTCCTTGCAGTCCAAGGGACTCTCAAGAGTCTTCTCTAACACCACAGTTCAAAAGCATCGATTCTTAGGCACTCAGCCTTCTTCACAGTCCAACTCTCACATCCATACATGATCACAGGAAAAACCATAGCCTTGACTAGAAGGACCTTTGTTGGCAAAGTAATGTCTCTGCTTTTGAATAGCTATCTAAGTTGGTCATAACTTTCCTTCCAAAGAGTAAGCGTCTTTTAATTTCATGGCTGCAATCACCATCTGCAGTGATATGCTAATTCTGTTCCCCCAGAATGTGAAGCCGATTACATCCAACTCAGGTGATAAGAGCCTCAGGGGTGGGAGATGCTTCTGGAGTCCCCGTTCTTCCTTCTGCATCCTAAAGGCTGCCTTTCCTGTCTTGATTTTCCACCAGACTGTAAAACTGTCTTAAAGGCAGAGCTGGCCGGAGCCTCCCAGTGTGACTCATGATGGGCCCTCAGTAGAGATTCATTGTTGAACGGCTACAGCTGGGAGACTTAAAAGCAGAACGGAATGGTAGCCACTGTGCTGGCTGGTGAACAGTTCAGTTCCTCTTCTCTGAGACTGGCTGTCACCAAGATCCGCGTGTTCCTGCATGTCCCCGCTGCTACACAAGGATAAAACCAGTCTTCACGTTGTCCCAGTGGCCAGGTAGGCATCACGTGTTGTTTATGCCTGTGTGACGCACTGCCTCAAGGACAAAGAGGTAACCCCCCCTGTCCCGCAATGCTGAGGATTTACAAAGAGAAGACAGAATGGGACGTCCCAGGGCAAACAGCTCAGAGTTAAAGGTGAAGTGCACAGGAGGAGAGGATTTCTCCCTGAGGAGGGTCCTCCACCCAGAACCTGGATTACCGAGTTATAAGGTCAGGGGCAGAGTGGAGAAGGCTGGAAGGGGATGCCCTGGTAGGGGAGGGTCTTTCTCTGGCTGATATAAGTCTCCTTCACAAAGTTCTTCCTGCCCTCGCTCTCGGGCGTCTATCAGACCACTCTCCTGCAGTTTCCAGAACCTCTCCACGTCCTACAAAATCCCCAAAGCAGCAGAATGGCTGAGAAAGCCCTGAGAGGTGGCAGAGCATGTGCATTTTTGCAAAAAGTCAGTTCTGGAAAGAGAAGTCACACCTGGCTTTGGACTGAACTTGAAACCGTGCACCTCAGACTGAGACTTGAACCCACTGGCCAGGACCCAGCTTGGGACTTGAACACACCTGGGCTCAGGATTAACGAAGTTCAGGTTCTTGATGTCTCATGGCAGGAAGAATTCAGTGAGAGACAAAGTGATAGGTAAGAAGTGGGTGTATTTAGAGAGAAACACACCCCACAGACAGAGTGAGGGCCCTGGAGAAGGTGAGTATGGCTCCAGGGGATGGGGGTTGTCGGTATTTATAGAGGTGGGTAATTTCACAGGCTAATCAGTAGGAGGAACATGCCAGCTATTTTGGGGAAGGGGTGGGGATTTCCAGGAACTGGGCCACCACCCACTTGCTGACCTTTTGTGGTTAGCTTTGTAACTATCATGGCGCCTGTGGGTGTGTCATTCAGCTCACTTGCGTTACAGTGAGTATATACTGAGGCACAAGAGCTAGCGGAAGCCAACTGGTCTGCCATCTTGGGCCCATTTGGTTCTGATCAGCTGATGTCCTGTCCTCGGGCTGTGTCGGGCTGTGTCGTTCTTTGAAACGTCGTGCCCTGCCCCCTTCTCTCCTGTTTCAAACTGACAGCTCAATTCATTCCTCACCAGGGCCGTTTTTAGAAACAGCCCCAAGCTCCTGGGGGCCTCTGACCTTGCAGGGGTGACCGCTGATCTCAGATTCTTAGTCACTGCCTAGAACTCTCAGAGCAGCAGGGACTTGCCTCAAAATTAAATTAAGGGCAGAGAAGGCACAAAACAGGGAAGAAGAGAACTCAACTGTGCATAGTTAATAGATTACGAGTTAACTTAAAGAAGCAAACATATTTAAGAGGTACTGTCACCTAAACCCCTAGCTCATTGCAGCATTATTTACAACCATCAGGACAGGGAAGCAACCCGAGTGTCCCCTGATAGACCAAAGAAGATGCGGTATGTGCACACAGAGGACTATTACACAGCCGCAAAAAAGCATGAACTCGTACCATCTGCAGCTACACGGATGGATATTATGCTTGGTGAAGTAAGTCAGACAGAAAAAGACCACTGCTGTGTGATTTCACTTATATGTGGATTGCAAAACAGAAAGCAAATGAACCGAGACAACAAAATAGAGAACAAACATGCTGTTGCCCGAGGGGAGAAGGAGTGAGGGAAGTAGGTGAGGAAGACTAACAGGGACATACTCCCAGTTTCAACACAAATGCGTCGTGGGAATGAAATGTACAGTGTGAATACAGTCACTGATCATGCCGTACCTCGCATGGCGACGGACGACCACGAAAATGATATTTGGCTATGGATAGAAACGGCTAATCACTGCCTGTGCACCAGGAAATAGCAGTCTTGTAGGTGAATTACGAAACCGAGCAGGGCCCTGTGGGGCCTCCCAGGCACGAAAGCCTTTCCACGTCCGCCATTTCTTGTTAGTAGAAAATAGGCTTCACTCAGCCCCTATGACCTTCCCTGAGTTCCGACGTGTCCCTGTTAGTCCCCAGTCGTGTCCGACTCTGCGACCCCATGGACTACAGCTCACCAGGCTCCTCTGTCCATGGGATTCTCCAGGGAAGAAGCTGGAGTGGGTATCCATTCCCTTCTCCAGGGGATCGTCCCAACACGGTGATTGAACCCGGGTCTCCTGCATTGCAGGCAGATTCTTTACTGTCTGAGCTACCAGGGAAGCCCCTAAGCTCTGAAGGTCAGATTCAAATAGCTGCTAATCAGGGAAGCAGGGGAACTGCATGGACCATAGTCAGATTGAAAAAGAAGTGAATGGGGGCCTCCCAGGTAGTCAAGAGGTTAGGACTCCAGGCTCGCACCGGAGGGGTTCCATCCTTGGCTGGGGAACTAAGAGTCCAAGCCTCAAAGTGAGGCCAAAAAGAAAACCAAACCAGAAAACAATGGTTGACGACTAAACCACATCTCTCAGCCGCCCCTTCCACCTGCGCAGCACACAAATCCTTTGCCAGCTTCAAACGGAGGAAAACTACTGAGATTCCAATCCCCACCCCCTTCAACAGCTGCCTTCCCTCTTCCTGGCAACGCCGGCCCAGGCCTTGAAGGACACTCTTGGCAAACTCCCCTCTCCCACCCAGCCCTTAACGAGAAGGCTCTCGACGGGAGGATGTTGATTCCGCCACTCACTAACTCTGTGCCAGTTATGTGACCTTGAGTCCCTCACCTGTGGAAGAAGTGCAGCCTCGGGTGGTGGCAAGAGCCGAAGGGGGCAATGCCAGGGGCCTGGCAGCACTCGGGACGGGTTACTGACTGTTACGGCAGGTGCTGGTCCGGCATGCACGGTCCACGGATTCCCTGGGGACTGCCCCGGGTCCGCTCTCCCCCACAGTTCTCTCTTGGACTTCTCAACACGCAGAGGAGCCAGTTCATATGGACAATTCAAACATGTACTGTTTCTAACAACAAAAACCACAGCGAGCGTGTCTCCAGTTGCGGCTGCTGTTCAGTTGCTAAGTTCTGTCTGATTCCTTGCGACCCCATGAACTGTAGCCCACCAGGCTCCTCTATCCATGGGACTTCCCAGGCAAGAATGCTCGAGTAGGTGGCCATTCCTTTCACCAGGGGATCTTCCCTATCCAGGGACTGAACCCATACATTTACATTGCGTGCTGTGGGCTTAGTCACTTAGCCACGTCTGACTCTTTGAGACCCCAGGGACTGTAGCCCGCCAGGCTCCTCTGCCCACGGGATTCTCCAGGCAAGAATACTGGGGTGGGCAGCCATGCCCTTCTCCAGGGGATCTTCCCAACCCAGGGATCGAACCCAGGTCTCCTGCATTGCAGGCGGATTCTTTACCAGCTGAGCCACCATTTTATATATATATATATCTTTTTTTGGTAAATTTTACTGACGTGTAGTTGATTTACAACGTTCTGTTAATTTCTGCTGTCAACAAAGCGACTCAGTTACACACACTCATTCTTTTCGTGTTCTTTTCCACTGCGGTCTGTCACACAGGATATTGAAGGTGGCTCCGTGTGTCCACAGTTGGGTCCTGTTGTTTATCCATTCTACATATCCTAGCTTACGTGCCCAAACTCCATTCCTTCCCTTCCTTTTAGGTACTCTTTTTCAGATTCTTCCCCATTATAGGTTATTACAAGATTCTAAACGCGATCCTCTGTGCTGCACGGCGGGTCCTTCTCATTTACCTGTTTTATATGCAATGCTGTGTATCTGCCAATCCCAAACTCCTAGTTCATCCCTCCTCACCTTTCCCCTTTGGCGACCCTAAATCTGTTTTCTACATCTGTGAATCTGTTTCTGTTCTGTAAACAAGCTCACGGTATCCGTTTTTTCAGATCCCACGGGTAAGTGATATCGCGTGGCATCTGTCTCTCTCTGCCTCACTTCACTGGTATGATCGTGTCTGAGTCCATCCCCGTTGCCCGGTGAGATGCCATCATCTCACCCTTTCACGTGTTCCTTTACTTCTGGCCACGCCCCTCGGCCTGTGGCATCTTGGTTCCATGACCGGGAATCAAACTCTAGCCCCGTCAGTGGGAGTGAGGGGTCTTAACCACTGACCCTCCAGGGAGCCCTGATATTTCACCCTTTCTCATGGAAGCCACCTCGTCTAAAAGTAACTGGTTGCCACAATCCTAGGAAACGAGCACACGAAAGAAAGGGAGATAACAGAAGAGAGAGTTTCTCAAGTCCCCCTTGGCCCCTGTTTGGCAATAAGTGTTCTTTCTGAGAGTCACGGTTCCCCACCAGCGGCGAGCAGGCAGGCAGGGAAAAGCCCGCAGTGAATCAGCCCTGGCCTCACAGGAAGCGCGCTTTCCTGTCAACAAAGTGCAGAGTGAAAAGCTGTCGACACCGGTCCGAGGGCCCTGCCACAGGGCTGCGACACCAGGAGGAAGGGAGGAGAGCCCCCAAGCGCACGGGCCTTTGGTCCCCGAGAGGCCCTTTCCGCTGGGGCTGAGCATGCAGGTGGGGACGGCTCGCGAGCAGAGCCCAGGGCCTCACAAATCTCGGTTTAAACAAGGGGCCACATACTTCTCCACAAACCCACTCGACATGGAAAGCAGAAGTCCTTGAGCATTAGGCAACCCAGTTCCCGTTGAGGCTCTGGTCAATGCTAGGGATTAACTCTCTCCCCGGGGAGAAAAAGAAAAAAATCTGACATGAAAAATCTGGGGTGACATTCCAAAGCACCTGGAACTCCTGAAGCCCAATTATTGATGAACAAATATTTAGGAACTGTCTCCTAGGCGCCAGGCTCGGTGCAGCAGTACAAGCATAGGAGGACAGACGAGGCCTTTCTCCTCCTGACGCCCAGAGCTAGAAGGGCGCTGTACAGTCTCCTGTGGCTGCTGCAACAGATGACCACAGACCGGGGGGCCTGCAATTACAGAAACTGATTCAGTGTGGAAGGCAAGAAGCCTGAAATCGAGGTGGCGCAGGGTCGATTCCCTCTGCAGCTTCATCAGCAGAGCCCATCCCAGGCCTCCCCCCTGGTTTCTGATGGTTGCCTGGCAACCCTTGTGGGTGGATCACTCCATCCTCTGCCTCCATCTTCATTTCACCTTCTCTTCTGCATCCTTTCCTCTTCCTGTAAGGACAGCAGTGGTTGGGTTGAGGGCCACTCTAAATCAAGTAAGACATCACAGAGATCCTTAACTAATGACATCCGCAAAGACCCTATTTCCAAATTTGGTCACATTCTGAGGCTCTGGGCAGACGTGAATTTGGGGCTGGTGTTTTGAACCCAACACAGGTGGTCAGCTGGTTAGGCAGTTGCCATGAAGAGCAGCAGAGGTGATGACAGGGCGCACCGGAGACAGCCAAGTGAGCATCCCGAGGGCCTCACCGGGAACCGGGAACCAGGTGGTGAGTGGAGACTGGTTAAACAGTAGAGGAAAGTGGACTGAACCATAAAGTTGGACCATGCAGAAGGCTGAGCACTGAAGAACTGTGGGGCTGGACAAGACTCTTGAGAGTCCCTTGGACTGCAAGGAGATCCAACCAGCCAATCCCAAAGGAGATCAACCCCTAATATTCATTGGAAGGACAGATGCTGAAACTGAAGCTCAGATACTCTGGCCGCCTGATGTGAAGAGCCAACTCACTGGAAAAGACTCTGGTGCAGGGAAAGACTGAAGGCAGGAGGAGAGGGGGATGACAGAGGACGAGATGGTTGGATGGCATCTGCGACTCAATGGACATGAGTTTGAGCAAACTCCAGGAGATAGTGAAGGACAGGGAAGCCTGGTGTGCTGCAGTTCATGGGGTCGCAGAGTCGGACACAACTTCGTGACTGAATAACAACAAACAAGTGGAAAGTGTATCAAAAACTAATCATTATCTATAAAATGGATAACCAACAAGGACCTACTGTACAGCACAGGGAATTCTGCTCAATACTCTGTAGTAACCTGTATGGGAAAAGAATCTGGAAAAGAATGGATATACGTGCATGTATAACTGAATCCCTTTGCTATTTACCTGAAACTATCGCATTGTAAATCAACCATACTCTAATACAAAATAAAAGTTATATTTAAAAAAGAGTTGGACAAGACGAGCAACTGAACAACAACGAAACAACTAATTACACAGATGAGGATTAAACAGAGGGAGAAAACAGCTGAGGGCACAGAGGGTACCACGGCTGGTCCAGACAGGAGGGGCGCTGCGAGGCCCAGGGCAGGAGGGGCCCTGCGGAGGGTCAGGGCAGGGGATGGGCTGGGCTTGTTCTCTGCTCCTTGGAGTTCAGATTTTATCCTTAGGGTTACCAAATGCCTTTGAAAGGTTGGAAACAGGGAGACGTTTCTAGAAACTTCCTCTTGGCCAAGGGGAGGCGGATGGATGAGAGTGAGCGACATCAGATGCAGGGACCGCAGGGTCCCTATCTCAGGGGAAAGCTCTAAGCGTGAGGATGCTCGTGGGTGAAACTCCAGAGAAGCCCGTGTGCTGTCCCAACAAGCCGGCGGGGGTGATTCCCCACCAGAGGAATTTAACCTTGACAGATGGGATCTGGCCAGTCAGAGCAACATCCACCCAATAAGGAAAACCCAAAGTCTGGAAGCCTGACACTTTTTCTCAGTCTCACTTTCAAAGAGAGGAAAGCTGCATTGGAGCAAAAAATTTATAAACAATTGGACTGGTTCAGATACACACCCCTCTTCCTCTCTGCCGCCTTCAGAGTTAAGTGCGCCATAAATGGGCCATAAATCCTGTCAGCTCACAGTTAAGTCCTTGGCCTTTGTGTGCCCCACTGACTTTCAGCCACTCTCCAAAGGTCACCTTCTCCCTTAAACTTCCAGGCTGGGGTCCACACCCTCCCCACAGACTCCAGAAACTCCTGATGCAAGCTCCTGGACTAGATTGTAATCTGTACTTTCCTTTCAACCTGTCTCCACTAAGAGACCTTAAGGGCAAGGATCTTTATCTTGTTCACCTTTGTGTTTCCACTTCCTAATACACACACACACAAAGTTAGTGTTATCAGAATTCCCTGAGCGGTTAGGGCTCAGTGTTCTCGCTGCTAGGGCTCTGAGTTTGTTCTCTGGTCAGGGAACTAAGATCACAACAAGTTGAGGAGCACAGCCAAAAAAAAAAAAAAAGTGTTATTGGATAGATGTATGCATAGATGGATGAAGGAATGGATGGATGAATGGATAGATGGATGGATGGATGGATGAAGAGATGGATGGATGGATGAAGGGATGGATGGATGGACAGATGAAGGGATGGATGGATGGACAGATGAAGTGATAGATGGTTGGATAGATGAATGGATAGATAGATGGATGGATGGATGGATAGATGGATGAAGGGATGGATAGATGAAAGGGATGGATGGATGAATGGTTAGATGGACAGATGGATGGATGGATGAAAGGATGGATGGATAGATGAAGGGAAGGATGGATGGATAGATGAATAGATGGATGGATGGATGGATGGATGAAGGGATGGATGGATGGACAGATGAAGCAATGGATGGATGGATAGATGAATGGATAGATAGATGGATGGATGAATTAAGGGGTAGATGAATGGATAGATGAATGAATGGATGGATAGATGGATGGATGGATGAATGGGTGGATAGATGAAAGAATAGATGGATGGATGAATGGATAGATGGATGGATGGATGGACAGATGAAGTGATGGATGGATGGATAGATTAATAGATGGATGGACAGATGGATGGATGGAGGGATGGATGGATAGATGAAGCAATGGATGGATGGATAGATGAATGGATGGATGGATGAAGGGATGGATAGATGAAAGGATGGATGGATGAAGGCGTGGATGGATGGATGGATGGATTTCTTCATGCTGCTGTACTGGCTGAAAAACCAATTCATCAATCAATTAATTAAATCAACATGGACCCAGCAATTGCTCTCTAAGTGCTTTTACACAGCCCCCTTCCCCCAGAGAGTCAGGGTAGGACATCCAAAGAGGCCCAGCCTGGCACCCCAGCACTCACCTCGTTCCTTCTGCAGCCATCCTGTCCAGGTTGGCAGTGTCCTTCGTGCCCGCCCAGTTGGCTCCCAGGTCACCCCACCCCATGTCATCCGCCAAAATGATCACGAAATTCGGTTTCTGGCCTCTTATCTCCCCACTGAAGCTAAAATCCACAAGAGGATAAAGACATCCCAGGAAACTCAGCCCCACCAACCAGACCTTTAGGGAAAGCCAGGCCATGGTGATCGGGGAGGATTCCAAGCCTGTGGAGTGAGGGGGAGTGATGGGGATGCCTACAGGGATGTTGGGGGCTGCAGAAACGAGCAAGAGTCAGGAGCAAGAATCAGGAGAAAATTCAAGAGTCAGGAGGCTCCAGCCCCGAACGAGGCCTTCTCCAGCCCAGCTCCGGGAGGCGGCGGGCAGTGTGTGGCCGTCAGACCGCTGTGTCAGCAGCTGCTCTCGGCCACTTGGAAAACGACCCCTCGGTTCAGGGCTGTGTGAGCCGGAGCACAGGCCGTGCAGCTGTTCGGGGCTCCAGCTGGCAAGTGTGGGACAAGTGCTCACATCTGTGAAACACCTGGACAGTCCAGAAGCCACAGTCCTCCCCAGTCGAGTTTCTGAGTTCCAGATGGTGGAAGGCTTCGTGTGTCTGTAAGGTTTCCTGAAAGAACAGAAATTGACAAGAAAACAGAGTTAAAACTGCCAGTGCAGCTGTGTTTTACTCAGTAGCTTAGGAAATAATCACTTTCCCATGCCAACACATGTTTTCCTTCTTATTCGAGTATTGAACGGGTTCATCAGTTTCTCCACCTGAGAATTAGTGATGCTAATAATATTTGCAATAGACTGATGATTACAGGGCTGGAATCAACATTAGGGATGATGTCTGAACCCGCTCACCATATAGGGGGGAATATTCTGGGGCCCCGTGTTCCAGATCGGGGGGCAAGAACCAGCACCCCACTCTGTGAAACACCAGTGCTCCCCGACTCCCACCCCATCGTGTTTCTCTGACTCACGAGAAACCAAGTGCAAACGTGTCAAACCCATCAAGGATTCTAGAAGAAGGGGTGAGCCCCTTACTACCAAGACATGCTTCTCTCTAACAGTCGTGCTGTTACAGTTTTGTGTGTTTGGGGTTTTTGTTGCTGTTTTGGTTTTTCGGCTGCACCGTAGTTCTCCTACCAGGGATGGAGCACCTGACCACGTCCAGCACCGAGTCCTGACCACGTGGAATTTACTGGCATTTATTTGGAATTCCCAAATAAAAGAGCAGTATGGTTTTTTTTTTTGGTTGCGCTGTGCAGCATGCAGGATTGCAGCACCCAGACCAGGGAGACCCAGGCCCCTACAGCGGGCGCTCAGAGTCTGAACCACTGGCCCGCCAGGGAAGCCCCTCTGTACGAAGTTCTTGATAGAAAGTAGCTGGAGGGAAAGGAAAGGAAAATAACTAAGTTAATGGTTGAATCTGTAGGACTTTTCCACTTTGCTGTACATTTGAAATGTTTCATAATGTTAGGAAAAAACGTCCAAAAAGCACTTAATGGAAATGTGTCCCTTTACATACTGACAATGTAATCTGTAAAAAGAAAATCTTAAATCAACCAGTGCTTCTCACATTTTGATGCACATACAAATCAACTGGAGAGTTTATTAAAATGCAGGTTCATTAGGTGAGGCTGGTACCTGGAAACTATATTTCTGATGTAGTCTTTGGATCACATTTTGAGTAGCAAGATAATTAAGGGAAAAAAAAAAATCAAGGACTTCCCTGGTGGTCCAGTGGCTAAGAATCCAGCTGTCAATGCAGGGGACACGGGTTCGATCCCTGGTCGGCGAAGATCCCACATGACGTGGGGCACAACCGTGAGCCGTGCCCATGAGCCACAACCGCTGAGCCACGTGCTGAACTACGGAAGCCCGTGAGCCTACAGCCCCTGCTCCACAGCAAGAGAAGGAACTGCAGGAAGAAGCAGCACTCCGCAGCGAGAGAGCAGCCCCGCTCCCCACAGCTAGAGAAAGCCCACCCGCAGCAAAAGACCCAGCACAGTCACAACACACGAGAAACCAAAGAATTCAAGGCAAAAAAGGGAAGCATGTTAGTCGCTCAGTCGTGTCCCATTCTTTGCTACCCCACGAACTGTAGCCCACCAGGCTCCTCTGTCCATGGGATTCTCCAGGCAAGAATACTGGAGTGGGTTGCCATGCCCTCCTCCAGGGGATCTTTCCGACCCAGGTCTCCTGCACTGCAAGCGGATTCTTTACCATCTGAGCCACCAGGGAAGCCACTAACAAACAAACAAAAAATTAAGATTCTGGTCCTAAAAGAAAATAAACCTAACTGGAGGTGATTAGCATAACTAGAGATGATTCAGCTTCCGTGGAAAAACACAAAAGCAATGAATCAGGTTGAGTGTTGAAAGACAGAAATGGAAGGTTATGCTTTCAACTGCAGGCTGCAAATGGAAACACAGAATAAAACCATATTACCCCTAGTTCACCTAAAAGCCCTAAATTGACTAGGTTGGTAAGGAGACATGGACTTGAAATTCTGGATCAGATTTTAAAAGTCTCTATGGAACACCCAAGCTATTAAAGGAGAACCAAATTATAATATATAAAGATGCTACTAGGGCTGGGACTTCCCAGGTGGCGCTGGCGGTAAAGAACCCGCCTGCCAGCGCAGGAGGTGTAAGAGAGTGGGTTCTATCCCTGGGTCGGGAAGGTCTCCTGGAGGAGGGTGGGGCAACCCACGCCAGTGTTCTTGCCTGGAGAATCCCCATAGACAGAGGAGCCTGGCGGGCTACAGTCCATGGGGTCACAGACAGTCAGATACAACTGAAGCAACTCAGCACAGCACACACTAGGGCTGGGGTTTTGAGAGATGCCATCTGTATCCCTGCCTTTGAGGAAGGAATGAACAGCCCACAGATCAGCCAGCCAACCCAACGGCCAACCGGCTGGATGGGAGTGGCTGGAGGTATGTAAGTTCTGGAAGATCCAGATAAACTCAGGAGAGGCAGATATGCACTTCATCAAAATAAAAGGAATTCCAAGTCAACAATCATGGTCGTCTGGAGGGCAATGAATCAATTGTTCAGAAATGCAAATTCCTCCTTTTTCCAAAAGGAAAGTTAATATTTCAAACTCAATTAGATTCAACTGGTCTTTGTTGACCTTGAGGCCCCAAAGACTTCTCCCTTTCTAGAAGAAAAAGCCTCTGCACAGGGAGCGCCCTACAAACACTTGTTGACTTGTCTCACGGTACTGGCTTCGGACCATGAGCAACCGTCAGAGGAAGCTTTTCTTCTTAAAGTCACTTAGCTTGGAACCCTAGAGCGCTCCAGTTCTTCATCCATAATCCATTTCAGAATGACCCAACACGAAACCTCCCAGGGAGTGGGGGAAAACCACTGAAGAAGGAAGTTAAAATTAAGGTGGGAACAGAAGTAAACAGATTGTCTTTCTTAAGAATTCTATGATAAAACATTCCTCTGAGGTTTTTCAAAAAGGGTCATTAGTCCTTACAATTTTTATAGAATGGAAATAAGCTAATTTAGCCAGTACACCATCCTTCTCCTCCACACCCACGCCTCCAGGGAGACATTTAATACTTTCCCCCACTTATTGTTTTTAACTAAAGGGAAAAAGCAAGTCAGACTTTCAAAGAACGGACTCCAAGCCACGAACCTTGATTAAGATCCAGGCTGACATTATGGAAAACAGTATGGAGGGTCCTTCAGAACATTAAAAATAGAACGACCAGACAATCCCACAATCCCACTTCTCAGGGTATATCCAGAGAAGATGAGATTAAGATCTTGAAGAAATACCTGCACACCCGCCTTTGAAGTGAACATGGTGAAGTGAAGTCGCTCAGTCATGTTCGACTCTTTGCAACCCCATGGACTGTAGCCTACCAGGCTCCTCCCTCCATGGGATTCTCCAGACAAGAGTACTGGAGTGGGTTGCCATTTCCTTCTCCAGGGGATCTTCCCGACCCAGGGATCGAACCTGGGTCTCCCACATTGCAGGCAGACACTTTAACCTCTGAGCCACCAGGGAAGCCCACACCCACCTTTACTACAATATTATTCACAACAGCCCGAGTATCCAGTAACGGGTGAACAGGTAGAGAAAATGTGCCATCTGTATCACACACACACACATAATGGAATGAGTGGACCTTAAGAAGGAAATTCTTCTGCATTTATAGCAACCTGGATGAACCTGGAGGATATTCTGCGAAATGAAAAGAGCCAGGCACAGAAAGACAAGTATCTCCTGATCTCACATAGTGATCTCACTTCTATGGGGAATCTAACAAAGCAGAACACACAGAGCAGACGGGGTGGTGGCTGCCAGGGGCCGGGGGCGGGGGAAGGGAGCTTGTCAAAGTACAAACCTTCAGTTATATGCAATCAACCACTTCTGAGCGTCTAATGTGCAGCACACCGAGCAGAGTTCACGAAACTGCACCGCAAACTTCAGATTCACTAACAGCAGACCTTCAGTGTCTCTACCACCAAAACAGTTTTAAAGGTGACCGTATGAGATGACGGATGTGTTGATTAGCTTGACTATGGTCGTCATTTTATAATGTATGTATATATCAAAACAATACAGACAACAAATACAGTTCATGACGATGGACACGGACTTGGACAAACTCCGGGAGGTGGTGAGGGACGGAGAAGCCTGGTGTGCTGCAGTCCACGGGGTAGCAGAGCGTCGGACATGACTCGGTGACTGAACAACAGGCAAGTAATACGGTTTTCATTTGCCAGTTGTACTTCAGTAAAGCTGGGTTGTTCGTGCTTTTTTAAATATCCAAGCTGAGGGACCTCTCTGGTGGCCCAGTGCTTGGGACTCTGTGCTTCCAATGCAGGGAGCACGGGTTCCACCCTGGTCGGTGAGCGCGAAGACCCTACAGGCTGCATGTGTGTTGGTCGCTCAGTCGTGTCTGACTCTCTGTGACCCCATGAACTGTAGCCCACCAGGCTCCTCTGTCCATGGGATTCTCCAGGCAAGGACACTGGAGTGGGTTGCCATACCCTTCTCCTGACCCAGGGCTGGAACCCAGGTCTCCTGCATTGCAATCAGATTCTTTACCATCTGAGCCACCAGGGAAGCCCCACAATGTGCATGGCAAGGCCAAAAAATAATAATAATACATAAAAATGTAAAAATAAATATTCAGGCTGAGACTTTGAGCTCAGAGTCTTAGCTGAGGTCACCTTCCCCAATTTTCCTTATATATCACATTTCCCAGCTCAGAAGGGGGTGTGGTCACAGGCAAGGAACACTCCTGGGGGCTCAGGAAGACAGGAGGCGAGACTTCCCTGGTGGCCCAGCAGTTAAGATTTGACGCTTTCAACACAGGGGGCCCGAGTTCAGTCCCTGGTCAAAGAGCAAAGATCCCACGTGCTGCTCGGTGTGGCCAAAAAAAGGCAAAAAAAGAAAGGGGGTCTCTGGCAAATAAAGCCTTCACCCCTCCTTCCACTGAGTTGGAAGTTACCCGACCACCCTACTCAACAAACCGCTCCAAGGAAGGCCCATCTGTTCCATCCAAGCAGAACTCCCTTATGGTCCAGTGGTTTAGAGTCTGCCCTCCCAACACAGAGGTACAGGTAAGATCCCTGGTCAGGGAACTAAGATCCCGAAAGCCTCACGGCAGGGCCAAAAAAAAAAAAAGGCCATCTGGGATAGATCTTGCTGGGGAGAGCAAGAACCCTGCCTGTGTCCTCAGGCTGCAGGAGAGGGAACTCTAGCTGCTGATCCGTTTTGCGAGGGCCTGTGCTCTTCTCCGCGAGCCCCGGGGAAGCAGGGCACTGGACCTGCTAAGGCCTGGTGCTCTTTGGTTCCGGGCGGGCTGATGGGGAAAGGTGCTCATGACAAGGGAAGGATGCAGTCTGTGGCCGGGAGCGCTGAGAGCCGGCGCAGGAGGCCACCTGAAGACGGGCTTTCAGTCCACACGCCGGCGGGAGGCCCGTCACCTGAGCCTGGCTCCCCGAGGGGCCCCGGCCAAGCGGCCACGAGAGGGCCTCGCAAACAGCTGAAACAACAAGACAGCCGGCGGCCCTATCTGGCAGAGGGCTCTGTTGGTTTTCCAAAGACAAAGCTTCGGATGAGCTGAGGCCAAGAAAGACAAAGGCCCGGGGGGTGTGATCTCTGGTTGCAGAGCTCTGTGGTTTCATCCGGCAGGTCGGAACGCGGGCGGAGGGGGCGCAGGCTGCAGCTGCGAGTCACGCGGGAGCTCCCGGGGCACCAGCTGCCCACGTGTGTCCAAAATGATCCGACATCACCCATCAGGGGACGTGGAACGAGGGACAGTCTCGATCCGGGAGCTGTGCTTCAGCAGTGAATGAAACATGGAACCCACTGCCCGCCTGGCACCCCCGTGCTGTGGGCGGGGGAGAGGGTGGGAAGATCCCAGGGGGCGAGTCAGGGAGAGAACGAACCTGGAGGGGACCAGGAGTGGGCAGGCAAGCGGCTGTGGGTTACGGAAGGTCAAGGGCGGCCCCACTGAGGAGCGGACCCTTCCAGCGGCCCCGGGAGAGTAGCGCGCAAGACTCGCGGTTCTGGAAGGTTCTGCCAGAGAGAGCATAAGGCGGGGGCGGGTGAGCCCCACGCAAACAGCAGGACGAGAAGGGCGAGGGTGAGACGGCCTCTCCTGCGCCAGCGTGGGGTCGGAACAGGGTCCCCCGGGCTGCCTGGCTGGGGACGCGGTGCGGCGGGGGAAGACGGGCTGAGGAGCCGCGTGCCAGCCCGGGTGAGTCCAGGTGGGACTGGCCGCCAGGTGAGGCTGCCAGGGGCCCAGGGTGCAGCACTAGCGGCGGGGGCATGCCCGCCCAGGCACCCGCCCGCAAGCCCTGGCAAGAGCACTGCCTTCAGTTTTGCCTCGCCCTCCGCCAAGCCCAGAGCCGGGAAGATGCAGCTGACTTGGCGGCCGGCGTCAAATGGTTCCTTACCGCTGAGCATGATGAACCTCCTCAGGGCTCCTCCTTGGTCCTGAGACCCCAACACGGTCACTCTGGGCCCGGCCCAACGACTCCCTAGGAGTGTCTGTGGTGGGCGGGGGCGGGGGACTGCCCTGGTGGGCCAGTGGGACTCGGTTTGATCCCTGGTGGGGAACGCTGCAAGTAGAGACCCAGTGCAGCCAAAATTAAGAGGAAAAAAAAAAAGGAGTGTTTGAGGGGGCGGGGCTGCGGTCTCAGTTCAACAGAGGATGCAAAGGAAAAGCTTCGTTTTCTGTTCTGTATTTTTCTTGTTTTACTGAGATATCACTGACAACGCACCCCTGTGGAAGTCTAAGGCGGGCAGCGTAAGGACTGGACAAACGTGTTCTGTGAAATGATGACCACAATATCTCTTATAGATACAAGTAAGAAAGGAGAGAAGAAAAACAAATGGTTTTTTCCTTGTAATGAGAACTTTGAGAGTCTTCTCTCCTAACAACTTGCAAATATTCCACAGGGCAGGGTTCCCTACAGTCATGTGTCATCCGCCTCATCCCCACGACTCATTCATCTTCTAACCAGAACAAAGGAAATCTTTGAATTCAGTTCAGTTCAGTTCAGTCACTCAGTCGTGTCCAACTCTTTGCAACCCCATGAATCGCAGCACGCCAGGCCTCCCTGTCCATCCAAACTGGGAGAGTAATTCCACTTAGAAGATTGAAAAAAAAAAACTAAGGGACTTTCCAGTGGTAAGACTCCACGCTCCCAAAGCACAGGGCACAGGTTCAATCCCTAGTTGGGGAATTAAGATCTCAAATGCCACAACTAAGATTGAAGATCCCCAGCCCCAGTGCAGCCAAATAAATAAGTAGAAGTATTTTTTTAAATTTAAGCTTGAAGATGTCCAGCCAGACCCTGTGGCTGGGAACATCAGCTTCTGTGGCCCCAGCAATGCCAGGGGGCAGATGACACCCTGCCTGGCGTTCGGCTGGAACCACCTGCTGGGATCGGCCCAGCAGGAGACCACGCGGCAGGAGCCAGTCTGGGAGAGCAGAGGTGACCTGAGGTCACACCTCTGAACACTTGGCAGGCCGCAGAAATTATAGCTGGGTCCTTGAACACAGGTCAGAAAAACAGAGAGTAGATAGACCTCTGAACAACATCCTTTCCCTAAAACTCTGTCCTCCACTGGGAAGAAAAAGCATGAGGGGTGGGATCCAATGAAAAGGACTTTCATCAGGAGGGAGGGGACATAAATACACGGAGGGCTGATTCATGCTGATGCACGGCAGAGACCAGCAAAATACTGTAAAGCAATCAGCCCCTAATTAAAAATAAACTTTAAAAAAATATTTTGTTAAAAAAAGAGAAGCAAAGGGCTTACAGTCAATTACCTGAAATCCACTCCCTTGAGGCCTCTTTGCCAAATGTTTAAGGACTTTTTACAAAGCAGTGTTTATCTATTACTTATCAAACTTTTCGTAATGGAACTTGTCAAACATACAAAAGTTGAGAAACTCACACATACCCGCCCAACATCTAAACTCAACAGCCATCAGCACAAGGGCGCCCCGCTTCATCCGTCTCCTCTCCCAGGCCCCCTCCCTCATTCTCCACTTACACTGCAGTATTCGCAAACAAATCTCAGATATCATGTAATCTCATCGACAATCATTTCTCTATGCTTCTCTAGATTATAAGAACTGTTTTTACATATACTTACAGTTCTCAGTGAAGCCCCCTTTAAACGTAATGCAGTGATTTGTGTTCACCATCGAAAACCCAGGGGACGCTGCAATGTCCTCAGTCTCACCATTGGTTCTGGGTTTTCCTACAGTTTGTTCTGGACTCCCCCAGTGGCTCAGCGGTAAAGAATCCGCCTGCGATGCAGGAGCCACAGGACCCTTTGGTTCGAGCCCTGGGTCGGGAAGATCTCCTGGAGAAGGAAATAGCAACCCACTCCAGTGTTCTTGCCTGGAGAATTCCATGGACAGAGGAGCCTGGTGGGCTGCAGTCCATGGGGTCACACAGAGTCAACACTAAAGTGACTTGGCATGAACAGTTTGTTCTAATCGTGATCCAACAGAGTCCGTTCTGCACTGTGCTGCACTCACGTGTCCCTTCTCGTTTATATGCTCCTCCTCTCTCTTCCCTACAACAGATTTGTAATAAATTTGGTTGGTTGTCCTGTAAAATTTCTCAACTTTTGGATCTGGCTGATTTCACCTCCATGGTGTCACTTAGAATGTTTCCTGGAACTCTCTTCTGTTAATCTGTAGATCTACAAGTGAGACTAGATTCAGGTGAGTTTTCAGCTTATTTTCTTATTCTATTTCTTGTTAATATTTTATTAATTTATTGGCTGCACCATGGGCCCTGTGGGATCTTAGTTCCCTGACCAGGGTTAGAACCTGAATCCCCGAGTTTGGAAGTGCAGAGTCTCAACCAAGGGGCCACCAGGGAACCCCTCAGGTGAGGTTTATTTTTTGGCAGGAGGGAGGCACAGGCCGACCTTATACTTCTATGTTTCCCCCAGTAAGACATCAAGGGAGTATGTATCAGAATTTCATTTTTTTCCTGTGTGATTTTTGCATGAGAAGAGGGAAAACTTTCTCTTAAATGCTACTAGAAAAGACCCTGATGCTGGGAAAGACTGAAGTCAGGAGGAGAAGGGGACGACAGAGGATGAGATGGTTGGATGGCATCACCGACTCGACGGACACGAGTTTGGGCAAGCTCTGGGAGTTGGTGATGGACAGGGAAGCCTGGTGTGCTGCGGTTCATGGGGTCACAAAGAGTCGGACACGACCGAGCGACTGAACAACCACCACCACGGCTGTCTATTTTTGTAGATTTCTTTTCTCCCCGAATCTGCTGCACCTCTGCAATGACACACGTGAGGTTTCATTATGGACTGAATGTTTGTGTCCTTTCAAAGTTCTTCTATTGGTGGGACTTCCCTGGGAGTCCAGGGGCTAAGGTTCTGAGCCCGCCATGCAGGAGGCCCGGGTTCAATCCCTGGTCGGGGAACTAGATCCCACCTGCTGCCAATAAAATTAAAAAAAAAAAAGATCCCATGTTTCGCAACTAAGACCTTATGCAGTCAGGTAGATAAATTCACGTCTTGGCGCCTTTCCCCTTGTTAGGACAAACTTGCAGAGTTGCCTTTGGGAGACAAGGTTAGATGAGGTCACAGGGCACAGCCCTCCTGATGGGATTCATGCTCTTGCAGGAAGAGTCAGGAGAGAACTTGCTCTCGCTCTCACAGATGGAGACACAGCAAGAACGTGTGATGGCCAGAACCCTCCACAAGAGCCAAGTCAGCCAGCACCTCGCTCTTAGACCCCCAGCCTCCAGAAGTGAGAGAGACAGGCTCTGTTTTCTCAGTCACCCAGTCCACGGGGTTCACTGTGGCAGCCCCCGCCCACCCAGAGACTCCAGCTGTTTTATCTGAGAAGCTCTGAGGCTGAAGCCGGGGCAGAAGGAAGGATAAGCCCAAAACTTAGGGGAAAAAATAAATGCTCAGTCCAGGGACTTCCCTGGCGGCCCAGGGGTGAGGACCCCGCCTTCACTGCCATCTGTTGCTGTTCAGTCCCTCATTCCTGCCTGACTCTCTGAGGCCCCGTGGACTGCAGCACGCCAGCTCCTCTGCCCTGCACCATCTCCTGGAGCTCACTGCCACGGGCCGGGGTTTCATCCCTGATTGGGCAACTGAGATCGCAAACTGCGTGGTCCTGCCGCTCGTCCCCGCCCCACCCCCTGCAAAAAAAAAAAGTTCATTTCAGTGAAGTAGTTACTTGGCAAATCTGCCTTTTGTAGAACTGACTCTGGGGATGTGTTGACATTGACTGACTTTGCAGAACATGTGTCCAGGCTCCAGAAGAGTCATTCCTTTGCCGTGTGACTTTGGATAAGTTGCTGAATCTCTCTGGACCCCAGTTTCCCCACTTGCCTGAAAAACAGGACCACAGAAAAGTCCCTGCACCCCAAACCCAACGGTGAGCATGAAACAGCCTGACACAAGGGCTGCTCAGAGACGTGGGCCGTAATTCTGCCCTCCCCAACTGTCTTGAGGATAAAGAGATAACAGACATGAGAACATTCTGAAAAAAGCACCGTGCAAATCCGAGGCGTTACCTCAACGCCTGTTAAGCAAACCGATTGTGAGTACAGATGGTGAAATCCAGAATGCCTGCAGCTGCCGGCCGAGTCCTTGTCCTGACTCCACTGCTGGATTCGGAACCCAGAAAAGGTAAAGGACACAAGGAAAGCAGTCGCGCTGATTGGCATTTTCAAAGCTCTGAACCGCGGTTCTGGTCACACAGTCCTATGGCTCTCAGGTCTATTCTGGGAAACCCTAGAGGGTCCCTCTGCCCCCGGCAGCCTCTGGCGACAGCCAGCGTGGCCTCAGGAGCAGGCGGCCGACCAACGCATGCGGCTCTGGACAGCAGAGCAGCGCGAAGTGAAGTCAAGACGCAGAGGGCATGTGAGGGGAACTGACTCTCTGCTGATGCCGATGGAAAGTGGGAATTACATAATGCCATTTGCAGCAACACGGATGCACCTAGAGAGCATCACAGTGAGTGAAGTCAGACAGGGAAGGACAAATGTCACATGATATCATTTATATAAGGGATAAGAAAAAAAAAGGAACACATGGGGCTTCCCGGGTGGTTCCGTGGTCAGGAATCTGCCTGCCAGTGCAGGGGACCTGGGTTTGATCCCCGGTCCGGGAAGATCCCCCGTGCTGTGCAGGAGCTGAGCCTAGGAGCCAGGTCGACCCAAGCCCCCGTGCCCGAGTGCCTGAGCTCCACACCGAGAGCCTGCTGCTAGCTGCAACAGAGAAACCGGCGCAGCAGTGAGGCCCCGACATGGCCAAACCGAGTGGACTTCATCAAGGGAACAAACGAACTCGACTGTGAAACCGAAGCAGAACAAAACCAGCCCACGGTTACCAGGGGTGAGAAGATGGGACTGACATGTACATACTGCTGCACATAAGACGGGCGTCCCTGGTGGCTCAGCTGGTAAAGAATCCGCCTGCAACGCAGGAGACACTGGTTTGATCCCTGGGTCGGGAAGATCTGCTGGAGAACGGATAGGCCGCCCACTCCAGTATTCTGGCCTGGAGAATTCCATGCACTGTGTAGTTCATGGGGTCGCAGAGTCGGACACAACTGAGCGACTTTCACGTATAAAATAGATCATCTACAAGGACCTACTGTAGAGCACAGGAAATGCAGTGCTCTGTAATGACCTATGTGGGAAGAGAATCTAAAAGAGAGCAGATACATGTCCGTGTATAACGACCCGATTCACTGTGCTGTATGCCTGAAACTAACACAACACTGTGAATCAACTATACTCCCATAAAAAAATTTTTTTAAGTGGGAAAAGGAGTACCTCAAGGCTGTATACTGTCATCCTGCTTATTTAACTTATATGCAGAGTACGTCATGAGAAACACTGGGCTGGAGGAAACACAAGCTGGAATCAAGATTGCCAGGAGAAATATCAATAACCTCAGATATGCAGATGCCACCACCCTTATGACAGAAAATGAAGAGGAACTAAAGAGCCTCTTGATGAAAGTGAAAGTGGAGAGTGAAAAAGTTGGCTTAAAGCTCAACATTCAGAAAACGAAGATCATGGTATCCGGTCCCATCACTTCATGGGAAATAAATGGGGAAACAGTGGCTGAGTTTATTTTTTTGGGCTCCAAAATCACTACATATGGTGATTGCAGCCATGAAATTAAGATGCTTACTCCTTGGAAGGAAAGTTATGACCAACCTAGATAGCATATTCAAAAGCAGAGACATTACTTTGCCAACAAAGGTCTGTCTAGTTAAGGCTATGGTTTTTCTAATGGTCATGTATGGATGTGAGAGTTGGACTGTGAAGAAAGCTGAGCACCGAAGAATTGATGCTTTTGAACTGTGGTGTTGGAAAAGACTCTTGAGAGTCCCTTGGACTGCAAGGAGATCCAACCAGTCCATCTAAAGGAGATCAGCCCTGGGTGTTCATTGGAAGGACTGATGCTGAAGCTAAAACTCCAATACTTTGGCCACCTCATGCGAAGAGCTGACTCATTGGAAAAGACCCTGATGCTGGGAAAGACTGAGGGCAGAGGAGAAGGGGATAACAGAGGATGAGATGGTTGGATGGCATCACCGACTCGATGGACATGGGTGTGAGTGGACTCTGGGAGTTGGTGATGGACAGGGAGGCCTGGCGTGCTGCGGTTCATGGGGTCGCAAAGAGTCAGACACGACTGAGTGACTGAACTGAACATTTTAATATCAGAAACATCCAGAAGGACTAGCTGTCACCGACGCAGAGCCAGGCGCTCCCGAAGGAGGGCCCGGCTCTAAGATGTGAACCACACGAGGGCACTGCCCAGGCTGGTCCCGCAGCCCAGCGTGGATTCAATCTGTGTTTGCCAGAGTGCCTCTGTCTAAACTGAGCTCCGACCAAGCCCCCTGAAAGCTCAGCTCCACCTCAGCACTTCCCTAAACCCAGCCGACCTTCCCCGGCCTGCAGACTCTCACTTGCACGAGCGCCCTTGCTGCAGCGCCGCCTAAGGTGATGACCACATGTGTCCTCCCTGCTGAACTAACGAGTAAACACTTTGAGAGGGCGGGCCACATCCTCTGAGCTGTGGTTTTGTGGCCTGGGAACCTACTGTGTTTGCCAGTGCGCGTGGGTGATGGGCAGAGGCTGCGCTGAAGGAGGAGCAGTGGGTTCCCTGCTCCCGCCCCGCCCCGGACCCCGACCCAGCATCGAACTGAACTTCGGACGGCACCCCTGCTGGCTCACTGCCCAGAGTCCCCCTGCCAATGCAGGAGACGGAGGTTTGATCCCTGGGTCAGGACAATCCCCTGGAGAAGGAAATGGAAACCCACCCCAGTGTTCTTGCCTGGAGAGTCCCAGGGACAGAGCAGCCTGGTGGGCTACAGTCCATGGGGTGGCAAAGAGTCGGACATACAGAAGTGACTGAGCAGGCACGCATGCCAGTCATCTGGAAATGTGTGGATGCGCTGCTCTGACAGGGTTAAAACAGCAGCTTAACACTGCATTGCTCCTGGGAGCAGCAAGACAGACTGCGTGTTTAGACGAGATGGGGAAAGCCAGCATCTCCTTTTAGGCAAGAACAGAGCAGAGGAGCAGGTTTTCATTCCCCAGACTTGAGAACTTCAACGGTTATCCAGAAGAAGCCTGAGTTGATGGGGTGGTCCTGCACCCAGCGCCTTCCAACAATTCCAGGGAGATTGCATGACTCGCCACTGAGTCACAGAGTCTAATATGACAAGCATTTGATCCTGAAAGTGATGTGATTGAAACCACTTTGTTCAGAGAATTTTGGTTTTTGTTTTGTTCTGTTTTTAGGACTTCTGCAACAGGTTAGAGATCATGTATAGAGGCCTCCCCAGGCCACAGTTCGCTCCCTCTCTTTCTTTATAAGCGGTGAGAAGAGGACAGAACTGCAGGACCAGTGAACGATGGAGACAAAAAAAAAAAGAACAAACATCGTGTTGACAACCAAGTTAAAACTCAGCATGGACCCGCACCCAGGGATACATCAACACCACCCAGCGTGGCAACCAAGCCTGAGACAACTCAGACCCCAGAGGCCCAGTGCCCGGCGGGGAGGCGACCGCCTGTCCACTCTCCGCCCCCCCGCACCTGCCTCTCATCCTCTTCTCTCTGCCTCCCCACCTCCGCCCTGAAGTCCTTGCAGGGTCTCTGCCACGTGTTTCAGGCTCCCCAAGCTCCAGCCTCCTCAGCCCCCAGCCAGGAGAGCCTCTCAAGCACAGCGCTGGACCGCCCGCCATCACACGCCGAGTCAGTTACCCTAGCAACACGGCACTGAGTTCCTCACGCAGCTACCCGCTGCGGCAGGTACCATCATTATTAGTACTATCCGTATTATTATTCCCAAGCTTCCCTGGTGGCTCAGACGGTAAAGAATCCACCTGCAACGCAAGAGACCCAGGTTCAGTCCCTGGGTCAGGAAGATCCCCTGGAGAAAGAAATGGCAACCCACTCCAGTCTTCTTGCCCAGGAAATCCCATGGACAGAAGAGCTCGGTGGGCTGCACGGTCCATGGGGTCACAGAGTCAGACACGACTGGAACCAACTGAGCATGCATGCCCACATCATTCCCTGTCCATGGATAAGCAGAGTGAGGTACAGAGGGGTCAGGTCATCCACCCAAGGGGACACTGCTGTGGGGGCAGACCCAGGATTCCAAGCCAGGCCCTGGAGTCCACGTCCACACGCATCGAAACACTTATAGCAGGGGTCCCCAACCTCTGCGATCTGGTGCCTGATGATCTGAGATGGAGCCGCTGTAATAGTAACAGAAATAAAGTGCACAATAAGTTTAATCACCCGAATCATCCCCAAAGCATCCCTCCTCCCCGGGTCCGTGGAAAAACTGTCTTCCATGAAGCTGGTCCCAGGTGCCAGAGAGGCGGAGACCCCTGGGTCGAACCTCCCAGGTCCACAGCCCCCTCCCGTGCTTCTCACAGCCCACTCCAGGGACGCAGCGTTGTCTTCTCTGGGGAGAGCTCATCCGTGAGGGCGGGAAATCCCATCTTTCTTGTCCTTGTATTAATGTGCTCCTTATTCATAGACCTGAAGATGTTTCTGATGGAGCACCCTCTGAAAGAATGTGGAAGGGGATTTCCCCGGCGGTCCAGCGGTGAGGACTCAGCGCTTTCATAAAGCGCTGGGGGCCTGGGTTCCATCCTTGGTCAGGAAACGAAGATCCCACAAAGGGTGTGGTGTGGCCCCAAAACACAAAACAAATTCAAAAAATGTTTGGGGGTAAACAATAAACTCCTTCTGCGTTAACTCAAGCTGCCCTAGCAAAATAGCACAGACTGCATGCGCGTGTGCAAGCTCAGTGGTGTCCAACTCCTTGTGACCGCGTGCACTGTCGCCCACCAGCCTCCTGGGTCCATGGGATTCTCCGGGCAAGAATACTGGAGTGGCTTGCCGTTTCCTCTTCCAGGGGGTCTTCCCGACTGGACCCATGTCTCGGGCAGTGGAAGGCGGGATCCTTACCCATGAGACACTTGGGAAGCGCAGGTGGCGTACATGAGAAACGTGTCTCCTCACGGCCCCAGGAGTGGGAGGGCTGCGGTCAGGGTGCTCCCAGCCCCGGAAGGGCCGTCCTCCCGGCTCGTCTCCTTGCCACAGCTCCCCATGGCCTTTTCTCAGTGTGCGCTCTGACTTCTCTAACCCTCTTTTTTTGGCCATTCCCCTCAGCGTGTGGGATCTTAGTTCTCAGACAACGGATTAAACCCGTATCTCCTGCATTGGAAGCATGGAGTTTTAACCACTGGACCACGAGGGAAGCCCCTCGCTTCCTATAAAGCCACTAATTCCATCATATGGGCCCCACCGTATGATCTAATCTATTGCCAATTCCTCCCAAAGGCTCCATTTCCAGGCACTTTCGCCTGGGGTGGGGACCAGAGGGCGGGCCTGAAAGGGGAAGAGCACAGACATTCAGCCCCTAAAACCCTCATAGTTCTAAGGCACCTTCAATGCTTCATCACAGCTCTAAACAGGCACAAAAGATCTCATTTCAACTGTATTTAATAGTACTATCTGAACTATTAAACACTCTTGTCATGTATCCGGTATCACAGAAACACCAGAGCAATGTGAAAACCACCGTTTCACGTTTTTATCTACCTATTTATTTACGGCCATGCCACGTGGCTTGTGGGATCTTATTTCCCTGACCAGGGATTGAACCCGGCCCCAGCAGTGAAAGCGCCCAGTCCTAACCACTGGACCGCCAGGGAATTCCCACCATTATTCACTTAAAAATCACTTGGTTCTCATCAGGTTGGAAATTTTCTTTCATTTCACTCTCGTTTTTTTCAAAACTGCATTTCCATTTTATCGCAATACACTTGACCTTTATGTTCGAAAGTAGTTAACTACCTTGTCCTGTTTTGTGCTGCTTGTGCCAAGTCCCCTTCAGTCGTGTCCAACTCTTGGCGACCCCAGGGACTGCAGGCTCCCAGGCTCCTCTGTCCATAGGACTCTTCAGGCAAGAATACTGGCCTGGGTTGCCATCCCCTTCTCCGGGGGATCTTCCCGACCCAGGACTCAAACCCTCATCTCTTAGGTCTCCTGCATTGACAGGCAAGTTCTTCACCAGGGAAGCCAGACTTTGTATATAAATTGAAATTTGTTTAATGCTTTGCTCCAAGTGTAAAAAAAAAAAAAACAAATCCCTTCTAGATTAAGCCACTGTCATTATTACTGTAAGTCATTTATAATCAAGCAACATATATTATAAATTTTAACAGGTTATCATTAAGCACAAGATAACATTCTTGGAAATACATCTTTAACAAGATGCACTTGGCGGGTGGGCCATACTGACTTGCAGAGAGGAGTCTTCCCTAACGGAACATTTTGATCTTCCCCCAAGAGGTGTTTACAGCTGGGGCAGCGCACCCTGGTGAGACCTTGGCTCTGGTTAAGTGAGAGAAGGCCCACTGCACAGGAATAAAGAAACACAGCACTGCGCCGCGGTGGGCTCTCACACAAATCAACTTAGAAAAGCGCTGATGTTCGGAAAAGCAATCCCCCCAAATCTGCACCTAGGAACATGTTTTCCCCTTGGCAAATCTTCAGATTTTTCACAAAACATGCATTTCTGTTTGAAGGTCACTCAGTTGAGTTGCTCAGTTGTGTCCAACTCTTTTCGACCCCATGGACTGCAGCACGCCAGGTTTCCCTGTCCATCACCAACTCCCGAAGCTTACTCAAACTCATGTCTGAGTCGGTGATGCCACCCAAGCATCTCATCCTCTGTTGTCCCCTTCTCCTCCTGCCTTCAATCTTTCCCTCCAGTGAGTCAGTTCTTTGCATCAGGTGGCCAAAGTATTTGAGCTTCAGCTTTAGCATCAGTCCTTCCAATGAATATTCACGACTGATTTCCTTTAGAATGGACTGGTTGGATCTCCTTGCAGTCCAAGGGACTCTCGAGTCTTCTCCAGCACCACAATGCAAAAGCATCAATTCTTTGGTGCTCAGCTTTCTTTATCTTTCAACTCTCACATCCATATATGACTACTGGAAAGACCATAGCTTTGACTATATGGACCTTTGTCAACAAAGTAATGTCTCTGCTTGTTAATATGCTGTCTAGGTTGGTCACTTGAAGGTCGCTGCCTTCCTTCAAACCATCAGATGGGTCTGGGTTGGGGGACTCCTATAAACCTCAAGATAAACCCAGTACCTCCACCTGAAAAAATAAGATTTCTAGAGGTTAAAATCAGTTACATTCTCTGCTGCCTGCAGAAGCAGATACTAAAAGTTTTAAAGGAAGAATTTGTGTCCGTCAAGGGATTTCCCAGGTGGTCCAGTGGTTAAGAACCTGCCTTGCAACACAGGGGACATGGGTTCAACCCCTGGTTGGGGAGCTGAGATCCCGCGTGCAGCCAGGCAGCTAAGCCCACAGGCCACAACCAGAGAGAAGTCCACGCACTGCAACTAAGACCCAACACAACCAAATAAGTAAGAAATACATGTTTTTTAAAATAAAATTTTAGAAGTCTAAAAAAAAGACAATTGCGTCCATGGGACACACGTGGTTGGATCATGGGTGCCCGAGGCAGACACAGGAACGGGGGAGACAGGGCGGCAGGCGGGTCACCAAGCTCTCCCCACAAGCCCCTCCAGAGTCCCCTCTTCAGTGGCTGCTCTGAAGACCCAGCCCTTAAAGCAGGCCTGTGCCTCCCTGAGCTCCAGACAAGATTCCTTTCAGTCTACTTACCCCAAGTTGAGGTTCTCACGGGCTGGTAAATGCAGAGAGCTTATTTGCAAGCCAGGGTCATATCTGCCTAGCAACCCAACGTGAAGACTAGAAGGACTCGGCCTTTGGCTGGGACCAGGCAGGCCAAGTGCGCACAAAGGAATCTGTTCTCGTGCAAATGAGCCAAAGCCAGAGGGTAGAAAAGAGCCCTGTGGACCGCTCTCTGGAGCCAGCCTGCTTCCAGAGGTGCTGCGGGACGGGCTAAGAGCCTCTAGATAGCCTCGGCCCCAGCAAGTGAAGCCCAGGGCTCTGCTGCCGCCGGGTTGCGACAGACACAACAGGAGGGGCGAAGGGGGCGCTGAACTCGGAATTTAATTTCCTGATTTTTCTGGTTCTGTACTCCAGATTCCAAAGGTCCTTTTGTTCAGGTCTAGCACTAAAGAGGGTTAGTTTTGTTTGGGGGGCAGTTGGTGGGGTAATTGATTTGCATGGTAATGCAGTGCTTTCCCTGGAGAAGAGGGAAAAAATGTCCACCCTTGGTCTCACTAGGATCCAGGGAACAAGGTGAAACCAGCCGCTAACCAGGGTGGGCAAAGGTCACAGGTTTGTGGCTGGCAATACCGGATAGAGGCTGGGTTCCCAGACACCCCGCTGCTATCCAAACACAGGTGGCAAATGTCATACCTGATGGGCTTTCGTTGCAAGAAAGCCAGCGTATCTGCACCTGGGCAGAATCCCTCTTGTGCTCTGTGCCTCAACCTTTCTCATCTGTAAAATGGGGATACGTGTCAACTGTAGAAGGCTGCTGACGGGCTTCCCGGGGGGCGCTAGTGGTAAAGTATTAGATTGCCCGTGCAGGAGACTCAACAGACTCTGGTTCCATCCCTGGGTCGGGAAGATCCCCTGGAGGAGGGCACAACAAACCACTCCAATAGTCAGAGCCTGGCGGGCTGCAGTCCATAGTGTCACAAAGAGCCCAACACGACTGAGCACACAGACAGATGGGCATAAAATCAGACCACGCAAATGGCACCTAATACAGGGAACAAAGCAAAAGTGAAACAAAAAATGACTAATTGGTGGCGGTCTTCTGTCACTAAGTCGTGTCTAACTCTTCGTGACCTCACGGACTCCAGCACGCCAGGCTCCTCTGTCCTTCACCATCTCCCAGAGTTTGCTCAAATTCGCGTCCAATGAGGCGGCAACGCTATCCAACCACCTCACCCTCTATCATCCTCTTCTCCTTTCGCCACTAACAGATACAATTAATATCAATAAAATATTATTATACTTATGCTCCTCCAAAAGCTAGTCATTTCATTTGGTCCAAGACTCAGATGTGATTTCCCCAAAGGTTCATTCGCCCCCAGGACTTTCTGCACTGTTTATCTAATTTTTAAAACCAGGAAGCTGACGGACCGAGATCTTCTGTGACTTGCCAGCAGTCCACTCAGCTACATTAATGGACTGCTTGCTCCCTTAGGCTCCTAAGCAGGTCTCAGTACAGTGTGTGCTGTGTCATGTTGAATGTGGCATTTCCACACTCCGAGAGGGCTGTGCCCTGACGCACTGTAACATCCTAAGTTTCAAGGATTATGTTTCCAGGCACTCCTGATTCAGCACTAAGTGCTTGCATGCTGGTGGTTAAAATCAGAGTCTAAATATCATTACATTGAAGTCTGAGAAGAACAACTCGAAAAGGATCCCCAGGCGGTTGGACCCAATAAGGCGGTTGGACCTGATAAGTCAGAAGTAGCAGTGATGAGAAGCGGTTACGGCGACTGAGGGCTTACCATAAGGCAGTCTCTGGGATCCGTACTTTACCGACATCACCAATCACGCCCTCCGGTTCTGGGAATACCACCAGTGCCTCTACTCCATAGATTTAGAAATTGACGCTCCAGGAATCAGGCTGCCTCTGCAAGGCTGCAAAGCGCACCCGCGGTCCCCAGCGCACTGTCCGAGTCCCAAGGGAGCCCTGCGTCCTCAGAGCCCGCCCCTGACCCGCGGGACCCGGACCCGAACCACCAGAGAAGGCAGGCAGTGACTGCAGAGATGGGTATTAGGACTCGGACCGCCGGCTCCGCCCGGCGGCGACCCTCCGTACACGCACCGCCAAATTCGGGTCTCCCGAGTTGCAGACATAAGGAGCACGTTCTCCGAACCCAGACAAGGGAGCGGCCGGCGGGTGCGGGGAAGGAGGCCTCTGCTTCCCAGCAGGTCTCCACGAGGCCCCGCGGACGCGAGGTGGACGCCAGGCGGGCCAGCCTGGGGCCCCGCAGCTCCGAAACACACTGCTTTGTCCCGGCCACTCGTAACTGAGCTCGTAACTGAGGTTTCCCGAGCATCGTGTGCTGAATGCACTGTGACCCTGGGGTCGGGGCCCCCGGACGGGGGCGCGCACCCCCTCCACGTCCCCGCGGAGCCCCCCGGGAGTTAGGCGGCCGCGCACCTGCGAGGACGCCGCCTCCCGCCCAGAGGGGAGGACGCGCGCGCCCAGGGCCGGGGATGCTGACTCAGCCCGGCCGCTCGCTCACATCCCCGGAGCGCCACGCGATGCTGTCGCCGCTGCAGCAAAGGGGGTGAAGCGAGGCTCCCGTGCAGCCGGGCCGCGAGCTCCCCGGGGCCCCTGAGGCCCCCGTCGCCCCCGCCAAGAGGAACCGCGGGGATGCGCGAGTTGACGAAACCTGGGGAAGTGGGCGCGGGAGGAAGAACTCGGGGTCCCCGGCGCCGCGCGCGCGGCTCACACCCAAACTGGAAGGAACCTGTTCTGCCCGCGGCGGGCGCGGAGCCGCGAGCCTGAGCCCTGCGGGCGCGGGCAGGGCCGCGCAGGGGGCGCGCCGGGGACCTGCGGGCAGGGAGGTGGCCCGCGGAATCCGCGCGCCCGGCCGGAGGTCCCGGCTTTCTGCGCGGCCAGCGCCCGGGTCCGGCCAGGCTTGGCGCGCAGGGATGCGCGGGGCTAGGAGGGGCGGGGGGCGGCGTGTCCAGGATGCCGGCGGCCGGGGCGGGGGCGGCCCTGCGGGACCCCGCGGCTGGTCGGAACGGCCAGGCCGTTACCTTCCGTGACCCCCGGCCCCGGCTCCGGGCGGGCGCGCGCCCGACACGGCCTCGTCCACGTGGGCCGGCGCGCGCACGCCAGGCCGGCCCCCTCCTTGGCGGCGCTCCGCGCTCGCAGCACATGGTCGGCGGCGCGCCCCCGAGGCCGGCGGAGACCGGCTGCAGCCGGTATAGGATAAGCGATAGGCAGCGGCGCGGGGCCGGGGCGCGGGCGGCCGCACGCACGGCTCGGCTCGGGCTCGGGCGCGGGCGGCGGGGCGGGGGGCGGGGGGCGCGGCCCGGGGGCCCGAGGCGCGGGGGCGGGCGGGGGGCCGGGCGCCCGGGGCTCGCCCGCCGGAACCAACTTGCCATAGGCTGGGGCCCACGCCTCAGGGGTTAATCCTTTCTCGTGTTCCCGAACTGCTTATAAGGAGGGGGCGGCCCGGCCTCCGCCTTAATTGAGAGCCTTTGGGGTTTATTCTCCTCCGTCCTAACTTGGTGAGTTGGTTTTTATCATTTTACGTGTTTAAAAGTTTGATGGTGGGCTGTGGGTGGTTTTGTGAAAACCTGTGTTCGGAGCTTTCGGGGGGCTAGTGTGGTGGGGGGGGGGCGTTGGAAGGAGGGGGAGGAAACCACCGAGAAGCCGAGCGTTTTGGACACCGTGCTCCCGGAATCCTCTCTGACAGTTGGTAACGCTGGGGGCCCCGGGATGGCGCGCTGTCGCCGGTGTAGGCAGCCGAGAGTTGCCTGTCGGCGGCCCCGGAACAGGGGGTCCGGAAGACACCTAAAGGCAGGTCTGGCCTTTGGGTGCCCCCTCCCCGGTTCCGGCGAGGGTCTCCGGGCTGTCGGCAGCGGGGGGCGCCGCGCTGAGCCCGCCGCACGCATTTTCCGCATGAAGTTGTCCGCGCGTCATGGGAGCGAAATGTCAGAGGTACTGTCCCCAGGCTGGCGCGCGCGCAGGGCGGCCCCGGAGGCAGCTCCGGGGAAAGACGGGGTCCCGGCCTCCCCCACCCGCCGCACGCGCCGGGGCGGCCAACCGGGAGGCAGGCTTGGGCCCCGACAGCCGCTCGCCTGCCCTGACCGGCAGGGCTGTCTGCGGACGGCTGGTCGCGCTCAACTTCCAAGGTCCCCGGGGCTGCCCACCACGGGGAAGCGCCCGGGGAGCGGAGCGGAGCGGAGCGGAGCCGTGGCCAGGGAGGATGGTCTAGCGGAGGAAATGGGTTACTTCCTTCTGGTTTTCTTTGCTGCCTTCTTTTTTAAACTAGAGCCCAACGCTCCCCTAGCAGACAGGTGATAGAAGCGTGTTAGGTGGCACGGTAACTTGTCAGCAAACGCAAGGGCGGGGGGAGTGCGTCAGTCTCAGAAAAAGACTTCCCCGGAGCCAAATGGGGCAGAACGAGCGGTGACGACGGGTCCACCTGGGAGCTGGGTTTGTATGCACAGTTTAGACACCCCTGGGCAGCTCTTTCTGCACGGAGACGGTTTCTGCCCTGGGAATGGGATTTCTCTGTAATCTCATCATTTTGCAAATCATAGTAAGTGGATTAGGTGCAGGGTCTTGTTGGCAAAAAATAGTCCCAAGTGCTGTGCAGAGATCTGTAAGGGAGGGTTCTTCCCGGGTCCAAGCTCCAGTCTCAGCATCTGGTGGTGGGGAGGGGAACAGTTACCCTGCCTGGTGGATATAGAAATATTTCTTCTCATAATTAAGGGAAGCCTGTCCAAGATAGAGAGTTCCAGTATGTAAATAAACAATGCAGCCAAGTGGAAAAGCTCTTCTCTCTTCATGAGAACCGCTAACCCTGAGTTTTCCTTCTGTGGTTTCCCAAAAAGGACTTTCCTTGCTGGAACTCCTGAGGAGGACATTTAAATTAGGGGCTCGGTGTCCGCGTCACTGTCTTATAAAAGGGGTGAACCAGTTTAGCCAATGATTCAGAGCGGTCGGGGTGGCTGTCCAGGTTAGGCTTGGGATTTTTTTTTTTTTTTTTTAATAGATTATGGAGGTGAACTTCACCTTAAGACAGACGAGTTCTGACTGCTAGGGCCGGAAACAACTTGTCGAAAACTGCTCTCCAGGCTACGCCTTTAAGAAGGTTGGAGGGAGGCAGTGGCCAGGGAGGCGGGAGGCTGCGCTCACACCAGCAGCACCTCTGCCCGCCAGAGCCTTCGTTTTGGACTTCGCTCTGCTCTGACCCTGGACGAGCACCCTGATGGTCCATCCCAGTCCAATATTTTGCATTCTTTATGCCTCCAGGGCAAAGCTTTTCTCAGGAAATCAAATCTCAGAGAGATTCCCAGCTCTAGCAGCTTTCCAAGCCTTGGCAGAACAGTCATTTATTTAAGATTAGATGACCAAATACTCATAGGAAATCACTCCAAACGGCCCAGCGCGTTTTGTTCATCCTTTTCCTTTGGACGAACGTTAGGGTGAGGGTGGGATGGCTGCCAGGAACCCCAGTTTGGAGTCTGAGCATCTTACCCTCCAGAGTAGCCGCGCCTCACCCCTGCTTTTAGAGGGTGAAACTTAAGAGATGAAGTCATTTCCCCAGTTAATGGTAAATAGAAAGTCAACAAATGCACACGAGCCTCACAAAGGCAGACCTGTGGGCCTTGGGTCAAAGGGCTTAGAAGCGAATTGAGAAAGATGAAAGGGTCACGTAGGGTCAGTCGGGGTCAGAGGCCATCAAGAGTGGAGGTTCTAGGGCAGGACGAGAGCGAAGATCATCCCCGTCTAGTTTAAGGACCCTGTTCACCTCTTGAGACTGCAGATCAAGGAGCAGAGTGATTCTCCCCAGGCCACGGAGTCGCATGACTGTATCCCCACACAGTCAAAGAGTATCCCTTCCCATCAGAGAAATGCATGTACCCGTAAAAGCAAACAGATATCTCCATGTTCTGGAATTCTTAGAGCCTTTTAAGCCGCAGGCCTTGGTTTCTGGCTTTGTTTGTAGAGGCTGACCCGTTCGTTAAGCCGGCCGGCCTGCTGAGTGCATAGCAGCAGAGTCCAGGGAAGGTTTATTCTGCCAGCAGGGCTTTGGGGGGCTAGAGCCATGCGCTGCTTCAGGAGCACCCCAGGACACATACCGCGTTCAGTGAACTTCTATCCAGCACATGCTATGTGCCGAGCACACTGCCCAGGGCTGGGGCTGGGGACAGCAGCCACTGTGTGCAGGGCAGCCCCACTGTGTGTTACAGCGTCCGGGCTGCTCTGTTACCATTCTGTGTCACGCTCTCCAGCGCTCGCTACACCAGAGCACAGGGTGCGCTAGCGCGATACAGGAGTAACACTGGGGGCTCTGGGTCCTGGAGGGTCATCTTCCCTTTAGGGTGATCCAGTAATAATGACCTCCCCAACCCTAAGAATGCAGGTGACAGTTACAGTTGCATCTGGCTTCAGGGGAGGAGCCTGGATATAAAGCAAAGTTTGGGAAGAAAAAACACAGAGGCATCGAACACCCAGGAGGGCTCAGAGAGGAAACAGGAGGGAAGTAGTGGCCGCCATCCTGTAGCCTGCCGGCCCGGTGCAGACCTCGCCGGCATCGCCGCCTGTCCACCCGCGCCCGCGGGCATCACCTGGCGCTCATGCCTCCCTCCCAGCTCCCCGGGCACCCTGGGCCACCAGGTTCAACCCGATGACTCAGGTGATTGGGCACTAAAGATCAGCTGCCAGAGCTGGGTGGAGCTCTAAGGGGTCCCAGGGCCAACCTCCTCATTTGACTAGTGAGGTGGTCAGGCCCACAGAGGCGCAGCAGCTTTCTCCAGGCCACACAGCAAGGGGGTGAGAGAGAGAGACAGGCCAGTGAGCAGGACTGAGCTCCGGCCTCACCCAGGGCCTGCTGAGAGGAGGCGGCCTCAGCTTTGTGCAGAGACTGCAGGCCGCTCCTGCTCCTCTAGTGAATGCAGTAGCCGCTCAGTCATGTCCGGCTCTTTGCTACCCCCTGGACTGCAGCCCGCCAGGCCCCTCTGTGCATCGGATTCTCCAGGCGAGAATACTGGAGTGGTTGCCATGCTCTCCACCCAGGGTTTGAACCCAGGTTTCCCTCACTGCAGGCGGTTTCTCTACCAGCTGAGCCTCCAGGGAAGCCGTGCTCTGCTAAGTACCACCCAGCCAAAGATCATGCCTCCGTCCTGCAGCAGGCTAGAGATTCCTTTTGTCCCCCTGGGGCCTTTATCAATGTCAGCCCAATGTGTTTTTGTTCAGGTTGGCCTGAGCCCGCTATTAAAATGCTCGGATTTCCAGGGCCCCCTTCTGGGTCAGATCGTGCCCATGTGGCCTTGGACTTAGCCGCCGCTGCTGGCCGGAAATGTGCTGAGTTCCGGAAGGACACGGCTGAATGGTTTTAAGATGTGATGGGATTTCAGCCTTAAGGGTTTTTATCATTATCATCAACACACGCTGACGCCGTGGAGGTGGAGGCCACCTCTGTGCTGTCGCCGCCCCGCGCCCCCGGCTGTAGGCCCAGGCGCCTGGCAGGTACGTCCTGTGTGCGAGGTACCCGAGGGGTCTGTAGGGACCCAGGCCCCAGCTTGTTTTCCATGAGCTTATAACTTAACTGAGCAAATAAGACAAGTGCATACAAGTAGACAGCCCCCTGTTTTTCAAGGATGCTTGTCCCAGGAAGAGACCCCTGAGGTTGAGCGGATCAGAGGAAGCCTCATGGAGGAGGAGGACGCAATGGAGCCACACCTGTGGGCGCCAGCCATACGGAGGGGGCCTCCAGCCTGGGGAGGGGGCACGGCCACAGGCAAGGGGGCTGGAGGCACTGAGGCCTGGAGGGGTCCAGGGTGGCCTGGCTAGTGGAGTCCTAGAACAGGCGGGTAAGGCTGCAGAGGTCCGCGGACAGCAGGTCAGCCTGGGTGTCCAGCTAGGAAGGACAGGGAACGTCAAGCTGGTCCCGTGGACTCTGTCCTTCAGAAAGAGGAAAGCGCTGAAAAAGTCCGAGCAGAAAAATGTCATGACGGTGCAGCATTTCAGCAAGATTAATCAGACCAGACACGTGGAGCCAGTTAAGACACCGGTGAAGGAGTCTTGGGCTTCCGAGGTGGAGCTCAAAGGAACGGCCGAGTCGGGGAGCAAGAAGGGAGGGTGACCTGGGCTGTGGGCCCCCGACACTCCCTTCTTCCCTCCCAGGGGTGACCACGGTGCCAAAGCCAACACTGGCGCGGGTCGGGTTGGCCAAGAAACTTGGTCACGTTTCCCTTACCAGCCTACAGAGAGACCCGAACGAACTTTCTGGTCAGCCCAATACAGTTTCTTTTTCCTTCTCAGTCGTAAGCCCACTACTCTTGGCGCGCCTCTGCCCCAGCCACCTCATCCTGGGGGTGGCCTCAGAAAGTCTAAGGAAGGAGGAGGCCTGGAACGCCTCCGCTGCTGGAGGGCTCCGGGTTGCCTGTGATAGCGGCTGCCTTCCACGCTGGGAACGTGACAGGCCAGCTGGTCTGTGACCGTCGGCCTCCACCCCGAGCCGCTGAGTTCTCTGCGTCCCATCTTCCCCCTCCACTCTCAGGCATGACACGCGGACTCATCAGAACAGAGGCCTTTGCTGCAGGGAGCATAAGCTTCTTAAAGCGTCGTGTGCCCTATTTTATGCAACCAAATAGCTAACAGTAAGAGGGTAAAAACGCGTATATAGTCCTTTCAAAGTAGGGTTTGACGTGCTATCAGTAGGCTGAACAAGATGAAATGAGGTCAGATTTGTTGCTTTGTAAGATTCTTAGAGCAAATTCTGAATACTGGACCCTGTATCAGAAACTGACAAGTTACTAGCCGGTGGAAGTTTGTCCTGTTACTTGTCCTTCGCCCTCCGTTAGCAGTAAAACCTGCCTTAGCACATGCGCACTGCAGCTCAGGGCTAGGTTACCCGTACGCTCTGAACGTCCACTGGGATACAGCCGCATAGTTGCAGAGGATCCTTAAACTCAAGGTGTCGTCATTCAGCCCCTTAAGTCGTGTCAGAATCTCTGCAGTCCCATGGACTGCAGCACACCAGGCTTCCCTGTCCTTCACTGTCTCCTGGAGTTTGCGGAAATTCACATCAATTGCATCAGTGATGCCATCCAAGCATCTCATCCTCTGTCATCCCCCTCTCCTCCTGCCCTCAGTCTTTCCCAGCATCAGGGTCTTTTCCAGTGAGTCAGATCTTCGTATCAGGTGGTCAAAGTATCTGAGCTTCAGCATCAGTCCTTGCGGTGAATATTCAGGGTTGATTTCCTTTCGAATTGACTGGTGGGTTGCCATTAAGAGCTCAGAGACCACAGACTCATTGACTCTTGTCAACGAGTTTAGTTGGGCTAAAAACACACATGACTTGGAAAGTGTGTGCAACTGCAGAGGTTTGAAAAAGCCCACGTTTATGGGCATCGGTCCGCTGCAGAACTGCAGGGACTTAAGCGTCCCTGCCTCCAGGATTGACTGGACTGTGTCCCCTTAGTGGTGGTACTGTCTGTCCTGATGTTTGTTGCGAGTTGAATGGAAAAGCACAGTGAAGCCGGGGGTAGCTGGCTTACGTGCCCGAGCTGCCCAGACCCCTGACTTGGTGGCCCCTGACTTGGACCTTATATCCCAGAGTGCTGGTCCTGCGTGGAGGAAGTGCAGCCCTCAGACACCACGGGGTGACGCGCTGTGAGGGGCTCAGTCGTGCTGAGCCGGCTCCCAGCAGACAAGTGCCCACGTTTTCATCTGCCCCATTCCGGTCCTGCAGGTGCGTCCGCACGTGACCCCAGACCCGGATCGGGTGGGAAGCAGGCGGCTCTGAAGGACCCGCTGCCCCAGGCAGACGCAAGGTGTCTCCCGCACTTGGCCCTGGAGGGTGGCCTGTGTGCCTCTTCCTGGGCTTCCTTTCTGATCCACGTGTCTTCTGGTCAGTTCAGTGACCAGTTATGGTCACCTAACTTGTCTTCAGGTTCACGGTCAGCATGGATGCCTTTCTTCATCCTCCAAAGTGCCTCTAAATATCCTGCCTGCGTTCTTTATGTTTGTTTGGTTAGGTTTTGCCATTAACTGCCATAGCTTGGAAACCTGACTTCCCCAAGCGCTCCATATACAACACAACGATAGTTCGTTAGGTGATAGCTAGCTAGATAGAAGGATGGATGGATAGGTAGATGAGAGAGACCCATGATGATAGATAACAGATGACAGATATGTAGATAAATGGACAGATATAAATAGATGGGTAGATACTATTACTATTCAAAGACGTTATCCTAACTGCACATGATTTAAATGTTCATTGACCTAAGAACTGTAGTAAGTAGCTCTTATCCGTGATGTCCAGTATTAGAATCATCTACCCTCAGGCCACTGCTGGTCTAATTTTGTTTTAATTTTTTCTTTCAGATTAAGAATGTCCCATAAGAAATCACAGCTTTGTTGCAGAGCCAATGTTTACACTCAAGTGCCTGACGGTGGGTGGGGCTGGGTGGTCGCGGTTTCTTTTTTCTTCGTTGAAGTCTTCACCTACGGCATCATCAAGTCGTTCGGCGTCTTCTTCAATGACTTAATGGACAGTTTCAATGAGTCCAACAGCAGGATCTCGTGGATCATCTCCATTTGTGTGTTCGTCTTAACATTCACAGGTTAGTACATCTTTCAGCTTCAACGCCAGATAAGCATGTGTGTCTTGGCAGTTTGCCTAATGAGGTAAGAGAGGCTGAGGAAGATCGTCTGTTTGCCAGACCTGACTGCCGTCAGTTCAGAGCACACGTGTTAAAGGCTTCCCGTGCATGCTCTTAGGATCCCGCAGAGTACCCTGAGGACAGCGGTAAACTCCGGCTCACGGGGAAGCTAGTCATTTCCTAGAGAAGAAATGTCACAAAGTCTTCGGCATCCCGGGCCCTGGTCTCGTAAAAACGTGCTTAGGAAACAGGTGGAAACGGCAGGTGTGGCTACAGGCAGAAGAGAGATGGAATGCATGAAAGGAGAGCATGAAAAAGTATACATGTTGTCCAGAGGGGACGTTGTGAATTCCAAACACCTCCTTCCCTAAAGGAGTTCCCGTCTGGACTCCCAAATCCAGCAGCATCAGTTACAATACACTGTAGTGTAATTCTTACCACACTCACTTTCACTAGCAACACGACACAGCGGTGAGGTCTCATGATGCTTCATCCATCTGTCGGGGCTACAGCAGGCTTTCCTGAGCAAGCAGGGCCGTTGAACTTACCCCCGACAGTTAACGGAGCTGCATTCAGCTTCCCTAACTTTAGGTTCGCATCCTGCCGTGGAGCCGTTACCTCTAAAGTTTTCTGAACTGTCATTCACTCTATCTGACTCTCTGTGACCCCATGGACAACCCGCCAGGCTCCTCTGTCCATGGGATTCTCCAGGCAAGAATACTGGAGCAGGTTGCCATTCCCTTCTCCAGGGGATCTTCCCAACCCAGGGATCCAACCCAGGTCCCCTGCACTGCAGGCGGACTCTCTGCCATCTGAGCCCCGGGGAAGCCCAGGCTTGCCTGAGTGTACTCAGGTTTCTGCCCTGCAGTGCCTGAAAGAGGCAGCTCCACTGTTCTCTGCTGAAGTCAGACTTTATCCCCTTGGTCCTGATTCTGTCTCCTACATGTTTCATGGACGCACTCCTAGTTCCGGTGTGAAGATTAAGATACTTTCTTAGTTGGCGGCCTGTTTACTTTCTTGGAAAGATAACTTACATGAACTAGAACCAAAATTTTACATTTGGTAACCGAAGTAAGAAAATTGCAGAGTTGAACTTTCAGTCCTTTTCTAACCAAAGATAATATAGTCAACAGAAATACCCAGCTAATACTATTGTAACACAGACAACTGTTCTTTCTTTAACTTTAATTAATTCACTAACTTATTTGCTCGGCTGTGCTGGGTCTTAGTTGCAGCATGTGGGTTCCAGTTCCCTGACCAGGGATCGAACCTGGGCCCCCCAAGTTGGGAGTGCAGTTTCTTAGCCTCTGAACTGCCGGGGAAGTCCCAGAAGATAATTGTTCTAAATGCTGTTATGTTGTTGCTATTGTTCAGTCACTAAGTCATATCCAACTCTTTGCAACCCCATGGACTGCAGCATGCTGGGCTCCTCTGTCCTTCACCATCTCCCGGAGCTTGCTCAAACTCATATCCATTGAGTTGATGATTCCATCCAACCATCTCATCCTTTGTCGCCCCCTTCTCCTCCTGCCTTCAATCTTTCCCAGCATCGGGGTCTTTTCCGATGAGTCGGCTCTTCAGGTGGCCAAAATATTGAAGCTTCAGTTTCAGTCCTTCCAATGAATATTCAGGGTTGATTTCCTTTAGGATTGACTGCTTTGATCTTCTCATTGTCCAAGGGACTCTTCAAAAGTCTTCTCCAGAACAGTAATTGGAAAGCTGAAAGCATGAGTTCCTTAGCGCTCAGCCTTCTTTATGGTCCAGCTCTCACATTTGTACATGACTCCTGGAAAAACCAGAGCTTTGAGCAGATGGACTTACACAGAATGCTTTCATCCTGGTCACTAATGCCTGAGTCTGCACACTGCCTAAAAATGGCCCTGGTGATTTCATTCTTCACTGTATTAACGTATGAGCTGATGCTCTACCAGCATTGAGAGAGATGTACGGCCCAACCTCAACACCATCGAGTCCTTTTTTGGTGGTTTTGCTCTTTCTGTCCAGCACGTGCCACATCGTTCTTCCCCCTCCAAGTCTGGAGGGTCCCCTTATCTCCTCGTACTCCGGGGGGGTGGGGTAGCAGTGGTAGCCTAAGTAACATATAACTAGGAAACTTACTTGCCAGACTTTAATGTCCTGGGGCACAGAGAGCATAGAAGCTATGCCGACCGTAATGCATCAGCCACTTTGAATCATCTGTCCCATGGCTCGCCTGCTTCTGCTTTGCATAACACAACCCACCATACTTTCATACCATTTGCAAAAAAGTCAAGTGGAATTTGACCCTAAATGGAGTCTTGTTCAAAAGAATCCAAAGCAATGAGCATAGAAACAGAAAAAGTAACACAGAGTCATTGGAAATCCCGTGTTTATTACAGAAGAACATGAATGTAATGCATCTCCAGTTTCACAGGGGCTCCTGGTGGGCCAGAGGCTGTCATCTAAGAAGACGGATGTAAGTTTTAGACTGTGACTCTGGCTTTCTCTTGGAGGAGCCCCCAAAAGAGATTTTAGAGGATGGGATCTTAAGACAGACTTAAGGCACGAGAACAGACTTGCGGTTGCCAAGGCGGGAAGGAGGCCGTGTGGGGTCAGCTGGTGCAAACCAGCGTGTGCGGGACCGATGAAGACCCAGGGCCTCCTGTACAGCACAGAGACCTGTATTCAGGGGCTCGTGATAAACCTTAGTGGGGTGAACTCCCTGTGGTCCAGTGTTAGGACTCCGTCTTCCCTGCCGAGGGCCCGGGTTCAATCCCTGATCAGGGAACTAAGATCCCACCAGCTGTAGTGCAGCCAAAAACAACAGTGGAGAGAAAATTTTAAAGCATTTATGTAACTGAATCACTTTGTTGCAAGTCAACTACATTTCGGTAACAAGGTAAAAAGACAGACTCCCAGGGAGGCTGAGGCTGAGGCTGACGCCCTGGGGGCTGAGACCCGCCCGCTCTCCTCTGCAGCCCCGCTCTCCACGGTCCTGAGCAGCCGGTTCGGACACCGCCTGGTGGTGATGCTGGGCGGCCTGCTGGTCAGCGCGGGCATGGTGACGGCTGCCTTCTCGCAGAAGGTCTACCACATGTACATCGCCATCGGCATCGTCTCTGGTGAGCGTCTCTCCCGGGCTCGTACGTTCTCCGGAGACTCGGTGTCGAGAATGAGCCGTGGGGAAGGAGGGATCCGGACCCATCGCGCGTCTCTCCCTCCCGTTCACTTTTCTCTTTAAAATGAGGGCTGGCCCACATCTGTGCCTCTGAACTGGGCCGGATGCCTCCTCTTCTCAACACCCAGGACTTTGTGTCTGATGTTTTAATATTTACCGATGAGAAAGAGAACTTCTCTTTCACAAGAGTTTGCAGGCACAAGACGTCCTTTTCACAAAATAAGGTTTGAATGTCTTTAACCAGCACTTCCCAAGTCTGGTTGTGAGAAGTCTGAGCTGTAGGGGAGGGGCCGGCGCTGGACCGAGGGGTCTGAGGAAACTTTTCTCCTTTCAAAGGAGTCTGTACATAAGTCACAGATTTTATATATATATATATATATAACTGTATATATATCATAACTATATGTATAAAACTCTATATATAACGTTCTCTATATAACTCTCTATAACTATGTATATATAAAACTCTGTATATGTGTAATTCTGTATATAACTATATACATGACTAAATACACACATACATGTGTATATATATTTGGAAAACTTTTTCCCTTTCAGAGGAGTCCACACATTACTCACAGATTATATATAATTATCCCTATACACACACACACACACACACACACACACACACACGGGCTTCCCCAGTGGCTCAGTGGTAAACAATCTGCCTGCAGTGCAGGAGACGCCGGACACACAGGTTTGATCCCTGGGTCCGGAAGATCCCCTGGAGAAGGAAATGGCAACCTGCTCCAGTATTCTTGCCTGGGAAATCCCACGGACAGAGGCGCCTGGCAGGCTACAGTTCAAGGGGTCAAAAAGAGTTGGACTGAGTGACTGAACACACACACACACATAATTCTCTCTATATAACTAAATACATGCATGTATACGCAGAAATTTTTTCCCTTTCAATGGAGTCCGTACATTACTCAGATTATATATAACTATACTATATATGTGTGTACATAGTGAAGATTTGCAGACTTTTTCCCATATATTTCTGCACATACAAAAACTCATTTATTTCCAAATAGAAGTCTTATGTAAAAACTATATTTGATAAGGGTTCTGTGCACTGTGAATTATATAAATCTGGGGAAAAAACTGCAGAAAAGTAGGAAAAAAAAATTCCACAAAACAGATTTTTATGTTCCCTTTTTTTTTTTTCCCTACAACAAGCTTCCCAAAACAGCTCTTACAGTTTTTCCAGACCTCTGATGAAACCTGCTTTGCTCCAGAATGAATTTCTGGGCTCCCTGAATGTAATTGTTTCTAAAATAAGCGCCCAAACCCCAGCTCTCTGAACGCACCCTTCGGGCGTCAGCCGGCGCGTGGTTCTCACTGTCTCGCTGGTGTCCGTCACAGGCCTGGGGTTCTGCTTCAGCTTTCTGCCGACGGTCACCATCCTGTCACAGTACTTCGACAGGAGACGCTCCGTGGTCACGGCGGTTGCTTCTACGGGAGAATGCTTCGCCATGTTTGCTTTTGCACCAGGTAAGCGGACGACCAGAGCGTGCGTGTTCGTGTGAGCTGGCCCTTTATGGTGCTCTAGATGGTGCAGAAGGACAGGCTAAGTGTCTTCTCTCAGAAGGACAGGCTAAGTGTCTTCTCCAGTCCGGCAGCTTTTCAGGATCTATCCTCCTTTACCCCCGTTGTAGGAGTTCAAACATTTTAATACTCATCCAAGTTCACATAAGTAGGAAGTGGGGTGTGTGTGTGCACGCGTGTGTGTGCTCGGTCGCCCTGTTGTGTCCAACTCCTTGCAACCCCGTAGAAAGGTACGCAGCATATATTCAGCGAGGAAGCTTGAACCACCCATTCCTAAATAGATCCGGGCACTGCTTGTACTATTCTATCTCTCTCATTGGTCAAAAGAGCCATATTCTGTGCAGATTTAAATTGTGCTGGTAAAGTCAGGCTCATGAGCTATGTGGATGATCTCACGGGGAGACTTTCATCCCTGGCGTATTTCCCTGTCTAGACTGTGCACTCGTGACTCTCACTAACCAATGGAGAGAAGTCACCTTGGAGAGCTGGACTCAGCTCTCACCTTCCTTCCTCAGTGAGTGTGTCAGTGAACGGCAGTGGAGTTCAAAGGAACCTGCCTTCTTCAGTGAGTGTGTCAGTGAGCGGCAGTGGAGTTCAAAGGAACCTGCCTTCTTCAGTGAGTGTGTCAGTAACGGCAGTGGAGTTGAAAGGAGATGCGGCGTTTCAGGGTGACGCGTCATGTCTGAAGCTTCCCAAATAGTTCAGAAGAATCAATGTATGCGTGGCTATAAATATGCAGACAGAAAACTGTTCACTGTTGAATTTCGGTGATGGCAGGCATATGGGTGTCAGTCTTTGCACTTTTCTGTTGGTTTGAAATGTTTCATGAAGGACAGTCAGTGGCCTGCGAACCCCCTGAAGGTGGAAACTTCATCTGGGTCCGGCTTTACTCCCTAGCTCATCCCTGGCACCTGGCCGGTAGGCACCAAGGAAGGTGAGAGGGAGAAAAGGAGACCAGTTGTTGCCAGAAGAGGGTCAAACGCACTTGGAAATACCCAAGCCCGAAAGAGTTCACAATTCTGAGTTTTCCATTTTAACGGGGGAAATAGCGGCGGGAGCAAAGAAGTGCTGAAGAAGTAAACGGAGCCCCGGGCCCAGAAGACGGGGCTGTCTCACCAGGCCCATCTTTTACTAACCAGGTTACCGCATCTCTTAAACCTGACTGTCAGCTCTCACGGAGTGAGACTCAAACGTAGTTCTCAGGAACGTCATTTCACCTTCCTGGGATGATGACAAAGATACTTGGAATCTTGTCGGGCCTGTTTATTCTCGCGTCACTGGGGAGCTTGAAGCCTCCTTCGGCCCGACCCCGCCTCCCCATGCCAGGGTCCCGCCCTGGCCTCCAGGACGCCTCTAGGCTGGCAGGAAGGTAGTTAGGGCATCCCACAGGCTAGAAAGCGGAGGACAGCATCAACACAGCTACTGACAAGCCTATACCGCGGTCACGCAGTAACTGTGTTAATTCCAGGATAATCCTGTGAGCTTTCGGATTCTTAGTTGGTCCTCTCCCTCGTCTGCTACTGTTGAGAGCCAGAGGAGTGGCTGGAGAAGGATCCAGCTCAAAGGGTAGAAGTTCAGTTTGGAAAAGGCCAGAGAGTCAGTATTTCAGGCTTCCCGGACACAAGTCCTTGTCAGATCCGCTCACCTCTGCAGTGACGGCACAGGAGCAGCTCAGACGCCGCTGAAGAATGCTCCCAGCTGTGTTCCAGTTGAGGTCAATGACCCACGCTGGGCTGGGGCTGGGGCTGGCCGGCAGGTCGCTGTCCGTGCACCCTGATGCGGGTCACAAGCTTCGTTCACTTCTTGTGCCTCTGCTTAGAGGAAGGCACCCCCGAAGCTCCCTGCAAGCCTGGGCTGAAAGTGTTTGTTCCATCTTGTCCTGATACATCTTTCTCCTCCTCAAGTCCTAAAGGCCCCCAGGGATAATGCATGTCAGGTCAGCTTTCTTTTTTGCTGTGCTGGGTCTTCACGGCCCCACTGGCTTTTCTCCAGTTGTGTCGAGTGAGGGCTGCTCCCTGCAGTGGCTTCTGGTTGCCGAGCGCGGGCCCCGAGGCGCTCAGCCTCAATGAGTTGCAGCTCGTGGGCTCAGCAGTCGTGTTGCACGGCCTTCAGTCATTCCTGGGTGTGTGGGATCGTCCTGGAGCAGGGCTCTAGCCCGGGCCCCCTGCACTGGCAGGCGGAATCTTTGCCCCGAGCCACCGCAGGAGTCCCAGCTGAGGCACCACTGTTCCGTCGGGCCCCCAGCACGGCTGTCTTTGCTCTGCTCTCCCCCGGCCGCGTCCCTCTGACCCTGGGTTTTCTTTCTGTTTCGCCCCTGCCCTCCGCAGCCATCACAGCCCTGAAGGAGACAGTGGGCTGGAGGTACAGCATGCTGTTCGTGGGGCTCCTGCAACTCAACCTCGTGGTCTGTGGCGCACTGCTCAGACCCATCGTCATCGTCGGCGCGCCAGGGACCCCCAAGACCCCCGCCCCCGAGCACCGGAAGGAAGCGCAGTACATGCTGGAGAACGAGAAAACCCGCACCTCCATCGACTCCATCGACTCAGGAGTAGAGCTAACTACCTCACCGAAGAACGTGCCTGGCCACCCGGCCGTGGTGGAGCCCGAGGCCGAGCTGCAGGCCTGGGGCCAGCCCGGCGCCCCGCTGCTGGACTTCTCTGTGCTGACAGAGAGGAGCTTCATCTGCTACACGCTCTTTGGGCTCTTCGTGACGCTGGGCTTCTTCGCCCCGTCCCTGTACATCATCCCGCTGGGGCTCAGCCTTGGCTTGGACCGCGACCGCGCGGCCCTGCTGCTGTGCGCCATGGCCGTGGCCGAGGTGTTCGGCCGCATCGGGGCAGGGCTGGTCCTCAACCGGGAGCCCATCCGCAAGGTCTACATCGAGCTCATCTGTGTCATCCTGCTGACTCTGTCCCTGTTCACCTTCACCTTCGCTGCGGGCTTCTGGGGCCTCATGGCCTGCAGCGTCTTCTCGGGGGCCATGATCGGGACCGTGGCGGGCACCCACATCCCGCTGCTCGCCGAGGACGACGTCGTGGGCATCCAGAAGATGTCGTCGGCGGCCGGAGTCTATGTCTTCTTCCAGAGCATCTCGGGGCTGGCCGGACCCCCCCTTGCAGGTAAGCTGCTACAGAAAGGAGTACCCTTGTGGGCTAAGCTTCCCCTTTCTTTTCCATGGTGGTTTAACCCCGGGGCTCTGACTGCAGCCCCCGTACCCTGCAGCAGGACCTCGTGTCAGTGCGCGTCTGCACCTGCTGACTCCCGGGCTGCCCCGCCCCCAGCCCCTCCTCCTCCCTACCATGGGTCCGTCTGAGTCTGCTCCTGTTTCACAGGTGCTTGCCCCTGTGTCACGGCTGAGAGTCCACATTCAAGGGTACCGTCCTGTTACGAATCATGCCAGCTTCCTACTCAAGTAGAATGAAAAGCAGCATCTATTGATACTTGCAGAGCATTTTAGAGGTGTCAGGATGATCAGTATCTGAGCCACTGCTCTTGACTTCCTGTGAGGACGTGAACCCCGGGGTGTGTCAGCCCCCAGCCCGAGGCGGGATCGGCGCCCGGGTCAGGAGGGACTGGGGTCTGCAGCCCGAGCCGCCTGGGCGTTTGCTACCGGGTTGCCTTGTGAGATGCTTGGCGGGGGACACAGGGATTTTTGACCTCATCACACTCTGACTTTTTGGAAGACAGGACTGAGGGGCTTCTGTAAGCCAGCGTCCCTTCGGGGGATGGCTTTTAGGGAACTGAACCCCAGGCAGCGCTCTGCGGAGACCCCGCTGGTCACTTGGGAACATTTCCTTCAGGAAGGATGTGTATGTTTCATTTCTTGTGTGCTAAGTCTCTCAGTCGTGTCTGACTCTTTGCAACCCCATGGACTGTAGCCCGCCAGGCTCCTCTTTGTCCATGGGATTCTCCAGGCAAGAATACTGGAGTGGGTTGTCATTTCCTCCTCCAGGGGATCTTCCCCACCCAGGGATCGAACCCCAGGTCTCTGACGTCTCCTGCATTGGCAGGCGGGTTCTTTACCACTAGCGCCACGTGGGAAGCCCCGTTTTATACCTTGGACCGGAAATAAGTCCTTGGGGTTACCGTGATTACACATCTTACCCAGTGACCTGAGGTGGACCAGGGTGAAGTTCACAGAGCTCCTTCCTCTCAGGAGAGGATGTCAGCTTTCTTTCCAAGGAGATGAGCATCTCCCTGACCCCATGTTTTACATTCTTGACCAGGACAGACCTGCCCACAGAGAACATAGCAAGTGACAGAAGTCTCTCAGGTGCTGGATGGGGGTGTCTGTCTCCTCTCCCGTCTAGAAAACACTCCTACCTTCCAAGCTCTTTTTCCCTTAAAACAGTCAGACAGAACCAGGAAGGCAGAGAGCCCGCGAGGTGGCCGAGTTTGGGGGAGCCTGGGGCGGGGCGGGGGTCTGCGTGGCTAACATCTGCTGCCCCCGCAGGTCTGCTGGTGGACCAGAGCAGGATCTACAGCAGAGCCTTCTACTCCTGTGCGGCCGGGATGCTGGTGGCCGCCGTGTGCCTCGCCCTTGTGAGACCCTGCAAGCAGGGACTGTGCTGCCGGCCCCGAGCCCGGGAGGGCAAGGCCGGGGGTCCCCGAGGGAAAAAAGTGTTGCAGGACATCCCCGAAGACTTTCTGGAGATGGACCTGGGGAAGACCTGTGCTCCTGCAAGAACGGAGCCCGTCTGACACCCGCGTCCGTCACTGCGGCGCCCCGGGGCCGGGGAGGGCGTGGGGCGGGGGGCCCGGGCGGCAGAGCAGCGGACCACCCGCCCGCCTTCCGACTGCACTTCAAAGGGAATGTATGTGAGAACCACTACCAACATCCGTCTTGTTTTCTTCTTATAAGTTTTCTTTTTTGCTTGTTTTTTATGCCAAAACAAAAGCAGTGGAGCGCCTTTCTGTGCATCAGCCTGGCTGGGTTCAGCAGCAACACAAAGACGCGCAGGAGGACTCTGGGCCACATTCCGGTTTTAAAATAGGGACATGAATCGGCAAAGTGGTTTGAAGAGCTCTCACGTTTGATAAGCCGCTATCGTAAAAAATGACATCTGGCCCAGGCCACTGAAATTAAATCAGCCACTCAAAAAAAACACAACTTACATCATTTAAAAAATTCCTCATTTTCAGAACTATGAACAAATTGTTTAAAAACCTTTGAAAAATTCTGAGGTTTCCATTAACACATTAGGGCCTATGAATTTTCCAGATATTCCATGGAAACAAAGTACAATTTAAGACCAAACCTTTGGCCAGTAAATGGAGATTTTTTAAAATATACGTTAACTTGAACTTCAGAAATGTGAAGATGACCACTTCTTTGTGCGGCCAGTCATTTACCAGTATTTCAATACAGACCACACAGCATGGCATTCAGAAATGAATTTCCTATTGCTTTTTAATTATTCAGAAATATGTGATTGTAGTGTCTTTAATTTAAACCACTATTTATTATTAAGTTATTCTAGAATGAATAAAGTAATCAAAAGAAAGTCTGAGACATAAGCAGAATTTTTACCTCCCTTCTGCAATCCTTGACATGCCTCTTAACTTGTAAAGTTACTCTCTAAAAGGCCAAGTTGTAAGGATTCTTCAGTTTAATGGCAATGTGTGTGATTGAAAGGGGGCAGGGGGATGAACAGCAAATCGCCTTAGCTTTTTTAAATGATTTATCGCCTAAGAATACTTGAGGATCTTCTTTGATCAGAATTATATCTCATTGAATTGTTGAAGCATTTGATTTTTTTTTACCATCTCACTGTTGAAGCGTTTCTGTATTTCACAAGGGGCAGCAGACATTCAATTCGCCGTCATGAGTTGCGTCCTAGGAACCTTGATCGCCCTGCGTCGCAGGGTCACCGGGCAAGCCGGTCACTGTTCCTTTTGGCATCACACGACACGGATAGTATTTTTTTTTCTGTAAAGGGCAGGTTATGAGGGGAACAGGTGGGCTACGGACTCACGTGTCCGGATCTCATCTGCAGGTGACGGTCAGAGCCGCTGCTCCATCTCTACTCATTTTACTGTTAATTTTTGACAACTCAGGGGGAAAAAATACAACAAGCCTAGTTTGGTTCCAGGTACACACAAGCTCGAGCGTTTCTCTGCACTGACACGACAGTGGCATAGCTGAGCGCCTGCTGCATTTTGTGCAGCGCTGGGTCAGCCAGAGAAACAGGGCAGTCTGCAGACGCTGCGGAGGGCGGGGAGGGGCAACCACCGAGTGTCCGTCAGAGGCAGGCACAGCTGGGACGGGGCAGGCGGGGCGCATGTCACTGCCCAGAGGGACTCGCAGCTTGTGGCACGTTTGCAGGCTCCATGACTTCAGCACTTTACTACGTTTTTACTATGAATGTTCGATACAATTTAATATTTATAACTGGTTTCAGAGCGATCTGCTCAAGATGTCCATTCTGTTAAATGCATGGGAAAAAAAAATGTATGCCAATTTCAGTATGTCAGTAATCGAGGTTTTTAAATGTTTGGAAGAAAATGAGAACAGGATTGCTGATTTGTTCTGTATTCTGTGACATTCTGGTACTTCTAGATTTGCAATAAATGTATGGCTTTTTTATTTGGAGGGAGTGGTTTGTTTTTCACTGACGTCTCAGCACGCATCGCTGGGTCCAGCAAAGGTTTTAAAAGCTCAGGGAGGATCCGTTTAAAATAACATTTTCCGAAGCTTTTCTACAAAATCTTTTAACTGTACTAGAGACACGTTAACGGTTCTAAGATGTATTTGTTGAATGGGATTATTTTGTAAACGAACGACGAATGAATGAAGTGATCCAGTGACCACATAACAAGAGCTAAGCCCATCGAAAGCAACAGGTGAAAACAGGACTTCCCTGGGGGTCCAGTGGCTACGACTCCGAGCTCCCAGTGCAGGGGCCCAGGCTGGATCCCTGGTCAGGGAACTCGATCCCACAGGCTGCAACGGAGAATTGGAATGTTGGAACTAAAGATTCCGCATGCCCCAACTAAGAACCAGTGCAACCAGATAAATATGTTTTAAAAGAAGTAGTAACTGTAAATAGATTAGACTAACCATATATAGTGACAGCACAGGCCTAAGAACCAGCCTAGTCTGTCAGGAAACAGCATGACCTCTGCACGTAGCGGTCCATGGAAACCGTTTCTGTTAAATACCAGGCAGGAACTACTGAAGGCTTTGCGGGCCCCACAGGCTCAGTCACAGCTGTTCAGCTCTGCCTCTGCAGGGCAAGAGGAGCAACAGACACAATGTGAATGAATGAGCACGGCCGCCTCACGTGGACCCCAGTGTTCATCACAGCACTGTTTACAATAACTAGGACGTGGAAGCAACCCAGATGGGCACACGATAAGGAAGTCGTGGTACATGTACACAGTGGAATATTACTCGGCTATAAAAAAGGAACGTATCTGAGTCAGTTCTAATGAGGTAGATGAATCTGGAGCCTGTTACACAGTGAAGTCAGAGAAACGCCAATACAGTATATTAACGCAAATACATGGAATTTAGAAAATCAGTAACAACGATCCTATATGCAAAGCAGCAAAATAGACATAGATGTAAGGAACAGACTTTTGGACTCGGGGGGAGAAGGCGAGAGTGGGACGATGTGAGAGAATGGCAACTGAAACATGTTTATTACCATATGTAAAACAGATACCAGTGCAAGTTCGACGCATGAAGCAGGGTGCTCAAAGCCCGTGCTCTGGGACAACCCAAAGGGAAGGGTGGGGACGGAGGTGGGAGGGGTCGGGAGGCGGGGACATGCGCAACCATGGCAGGTCCGTGTCCATGTGTGGCGAAACACCACGATATTAGTAAGTAATCATCCTCCAATTAAACAAATTCTTAAAGACGTTTAAATTCATGGATACTGAAATTTGAATTCCATAAACTTTCCACACACTATGAAATACTGTTTTGGTTGTTTTTTTTTTTTTTTTGATGGCATAAAAATACAAAAACCATGCTTAGTTCGAAGGCTGTCAAGAAAAATCGGCAGTGGGTTGTATGTGGCCTGTGGGCCGCTCCACAGCATCTGTGACACTATCACGGAGGTACCACCAGCGGCAGGCTGTATACCGACAGTCCTGATGGGGAAATGCGGAAACAGTGACAGATTTTACCTTATTGGACACCAAAAATCACTGCATTTTGTGACTGCAGCCAGGAAGTTAAAAGATGCTTGCTCCCTGGAAGAAAAGCTGTGACGAACCTAGACAGCATATTAAATAGTAGAAACATCACTTTGCCAGCAAAGGTCTGTATAGTCATGCTCTGATTTTTCCAGCAGTCAATATATGGATGTGAGAGTTGGACCATAAAAAGGGCTGAGCACCAAAGAATTGATGCTTTTGAATTGTGTTGGCGAAGACTCTTGAGAGTCCCTTGGACTGCAAGGAGATCCAACCAGTCCATCCTAAAGGAAATCAACCTTGAATATTCATTGGAAGGACTGATGCTGAAGCTAAAGCTCCAATACTTTGGCCACCTGATGTGAAAAGATGACTCATTCGAAAAGACCCTGATGTGGGAAAGACTGAAGGCCGGAGGAGAAGGGGACGACAGAGGATGAGGTGGTTGGATGGCATGGACATGAGTTTGAGCAAACTCCAGGAGACGGTGAAGGACAGGAAGGCCTGGTGCACTGCAGTCCCTGGGGTCGCAGAGTCGGACATGACACAGTGACCGAACAACAACAGTCCTGACCAATGGGGAAAGGTCCTCGTGGCCAAAGTGACCCTCAGGCCACAGGCGCCAGAGACAGGAGAGACCAAACAGCCGCCAGCCCGCCATCAAGCTTCATTTCCTGTGATTAGGGCGGTCTGGCTTCCACCTTGCTGACTAGATAATTTCACTACAAATATAGAGTATTTCCTTCCCCCAAATAAAATTAATCCAGTTGTAAAAATGAGTTAAGATCATGTGCTCTTTTAAGACAAATGCATCTCTGAATCAGTGTTTCCAGGCTTTTAAACAAGGTTATCAATTATGTAAATGTAGCATTTATGCTTTTTAAAAAACCACCAGGGAATTCCCAGCTTTGTGCATTTATCTCCCCTTCCTTTAGCTTAATACCTGTTGATAAAACAGAAAATGGATTCTAACTCAAAGTTCTCATGGTCCAGCCATCCATTCAGGCCACATAGAGATATTTATTACACCTAGACTTCTGTACTCCTCAAATATTCTAAATCAGAAATGATCATAAATCCTTATTTTTAAAAGCTCCCAGATATGTTCAGTTCAGGCTCTAAGTCATGTCAGAAGTCGTGTCAGATACGGGGCTCATGAGCATACCTAGTTTAGAAGTCGTTGCCCTTAAAATTCTAAATGGTTACGAGCATTAATTAAAACCACCATATAAAGACAATTCCAACATGGTACATGCTAATGCTCAGTCGTGTCCGACTCTTTGCGACCCCATGGATTGTAGCCCACAGGCTCCTCTGTCCATGGGATTCTCCAGGCAAAAATACTGGGGTGGGTTGCACTTCCTTCTCCAGGGGATCTTCCCGACCTACAGACCAAACATGCGATAAGGTCTCTCCCATGAGTATACATCCGTTGGGAAAAAAGAACCTGTCCCGGTTTCCAGATTTATCTTTAATACGAGTCCAGTCCAACAGGTGGACGGCAGACTGCTGCATAAATAAGGAAACTAGCGCCCTCTGGTGTTCAGCGCCTGTCATGACTGCCTGATGGTGCAAAACAAGAAGTGTCAAGGTCAGGAACTTAAAAAATTTCAGTTTTCATGTAAGAAAAAGTCTCACAGCCAAATCACAGTGACCACAGTGACTGCGGATCTCCTATAGGGGAAACGGAATAGGAAAACCGATACTCCAGAACACTATCTATAAAGGCTTTTAAGAGGTACACAGGCATGCATGGCTGAGTCCCTTCTCTGTCCACCTGAAACCATCACAGCATTGTTCATTGGCTGCTCCAGTATAAAATAAAAAGCTTGAAATAAAATACAGCTCACCTGAGATTACTGGGAAAAATACAAATTGTGGCCATGAATTTATATTATTAATATTTATCTACCTTTGCAGCAACTCAAGACGACGACAGACACACGAACGAGACTAGCAACTTACCCACTAGAATCTGACCCAGATGTTACTCTCTATGTGGGGACTCCCTTTTTTAAAAAAATAATAATAATCGTTTATTTTTATTTCTTGACCATGGTGCAGCCACGTGGGATCTTAGTTCCCTGACCCAGGATGGAACCCTGGCCCCTGCCCTGGAAGCATGGAGTCTTAACCCCTGGACTACCAGGGAAGTCCAGGGATGCCCTCTCCAGCGTTGACCTCCAGACCGTGCCGCAGCCAGCTTAACCTGCCCTCAGCAAAGCCCCTGGTCCTCCTCCCCAGACCTGCTCCTTCCTTCACAGATCCTATTGACTCCGCTTTCTAACTATATCCATAGCCAGACCGTCTCTGCCACGTCCGCCAGCAGCCCACAGTCAGTGTGATCCGAGCTGAAGGACTGGTCACCTCCTAGCTGGTGTGCCCACCTCCACCCCTGACCGCCCTGGCCTCCCTTTTCCATAGAGAGGCCTTGCAACAATCCTTTGAAAGCACAAGGCATACCTGATCCCATTCACAACCCACAAATCCTTAATGTGGGCTCCCCATGCCCTGCCTGGGGCTACAATTTTCTGCCTGGGTTCTGCCACGCTGGCTGCACTGGCTTTGTTCTTGCTCCTTGAAATCTCAGGCCTCAGTGAGTGTGGCTCCCTTTGCCTGGTCCACTCGTCCCTTACATGTGCGCACGACCCGACCCTTCCATCTGTCCCCCCGCCCCTGCCCAGATGTCAGCCCCCGGGAGGCACACCTGAGCACTAAAGACACAGCGCTTGTTTCTACCCCTCGGATCCACATCAGGACTCGTCTACTCGTTCTTTATCGTTAAGGGAGGTGTGATCTTTTAAACTGGAGGACAGCTACACATACACCCGCTCCCTCCCGAGCCTCTCCCACCCCACCCCCAATCAAGGTGAAAGTGAAAGTCACTCAGTCGTGGCCAACTCTTTGCAACCCCATGGACTATACAGTCCATGGAATTCTGCAGGCCAGAATACTGGAGTAGGTAGCCTCTCCGTTCTCCAGGGGATCTTCCCGACCCAGAAATCAAACTGAGGTCTCCTGCATTGCAGGTGGATTCTTTACCAACTGAGCTATCAGGGAAGCCCAATCAAGGTAGCACTTTTTATTCACTGATATATTCCCAAGGCTTTGAGTAGGGTCTGGCACATAGTAGGTGATGCTCAAAACATACAGCTGAATGGATGAATTAGTGAGTTTCTCGGTTTTCATTGACTTTTTCAAAGATGAGCCTCAAAGGGCTCCCGGTAAGGCCCTACTATGGGCAGGTCCACTCCGAGGAAGAAAATATAAGTCCACTGGAGACTAAACAGTGAAAGAAAGCACCACGAGGGCAGCATCAGTCTTCTGTATATGCTGGTTCCAAGCTGAGGAGCCAACTAACCAACCAAACGGCAAAAATATTTGGGGAAAGAAAGAAAAAACACTCCAGAAAGTTCCAAAAAGCAAAACTTGAATTTCCCGCACACCTGGCAACTACTTACATAGCATTTACACTGTATTTACAACTATTTATATTGTATTAGGTATTATACGTAATCTAAGGATGACTAAGGTATACGGGAGCGTGCGCATAGGAAATACACAAATACTACACCATTTTACACAAGGGATGTGAGCATCCATGGACTTTGGTATTGTGGGGCGGGGCAGGGGGTTGGTTCTGGAACCAGTCATCCTGCAGAGAGACGGATGCTTGGAGGGCTGTGAATGTGAACATACGTTGGTGCGGAGTTTACTCTGTGCATGCATGCTGCTGCTACTGCTGCTAAGTCGCTTCAGTCGTGTCCGACTCTGTGCGACCCCATAGACGGCAGCCCACCCGGCCCCCTGGCCCTGGGATCCTCCAGGCACACGCATTTGCCAAGTCACCGCAGCTGTGTCTGACTCTGCACTCCCATGGACTGTAGCCTGCTGGACTTAAGCCATTCTCCTGGGGCTTCCCAGGTGGCGCTAGTGGTAAAGAACCCGCCTGCCAATGCAGGAGACATTAAGAGACATGGGTTCCATCCCTGGGTCAAGAAGATCCCCTAGAGGAGGGCATGGCAACCCACTCCAGTATTCTCGCCTGGAGAATCAATCCCGTGGACAATGGAGCCTGGTGGGCGACAGTCCAGGGACTCACAAAGCATCAGACACAGCTGAAATGACGTAACACGGCGCAAGCTATTTTCCAGGAGGCCTTTTCTTTCATGACGTCTCTCTATCGCTTTTTTTTTTTTTGCCACACCAGGCAGGATCCTAGTTTCTAGACCAGGGACTGAACCCGGGCCCTCCACAGTGAAAGGCTGGAGTCCTAACCACTGGACAGCCAGGGAATTCCCTCAAGGATGCTTCCTTTCCCGTGTGGTTCAACTGGGAGCAAGTAATTTTCTATGTATTGAGTCTCTCTCATTTTGGTGTTAAAGCAAAGCACTGGGATTTCTCTGACTTTGAGCAGCCCCAGATGGTCCCACTTGAAAAGAGGTTGAAAGAAAGTTTAATCTTACAACCTCTTCTATAAACAATCTGAAAAAAAACCAGTTAAGTCTCCGGCTTGTGGTGCTGTCCTTCTTAAGAGGTCATGCAGCATAGTGAAGACAAAGCAGAGCTTGGAAGTGAGGGAGTTCTGGGGTCATCTCGGCTGTTGGTATAACTACACACAAGTTCACACAAGCCTGAGCTTGTTTCCACATAATCAACACTTTGCAACTTCGCTTTCCAAAAGTGAAAAGGACGCAGGAGGCCCTTGGCAATGGAAAGAGAGAGTTAAAAAAACCCATCTGTTCCAGGGAATCACAGCAGGTCCCCAAAGCACATTCACGGGGACTCCAGAAGCCTTCACAGGGCCCCCCAGCTTTCAGCCTATGTGAACACTGCACACACTGAAGACCCCGCAACCGTTTCCTTCCCAAAGCCTCACTCTCCTGTTAACTCAGCTTCAAAGGGACACCTTCCCACGCAGACCGGAAACCGGTCGTAGCTGAGCACAGCACTGTCCAACACAGCAGCCAGGAGCCATCGGGCCTGCCCAGCGCTGGACGTGCGGCCACTGGGAACCCAGACGCACCGTCCCAGCAAAATACACACGGCATTTGAAGCCTTAGTCTGAGAATATGATGTAAAGTGACGTAAGTCAGACGGAGAAAGACAAGCACTGTGGGACATCACATCCGTCTGGGACCGAAGAGAGCAGAGCTGCTAAACTCAGGGACTAGAACGGTGGTTATCAGGGCTGGGCGCGGGCAGCAGGAGCGACGCGGTTCAAGGTCCAAAGTCGCAGGTAGGAGAGAAGCTGCCCCAAAGAGCAGCGCACAGCACCGCGATGACAGACAACATCGTGCGTAGAACATCAAACCTGCAAGAGACCCGCCTCAGTTCTCCCCTCTCCCCCCAACACACACGGAACGTAAACTCCCTCAGGGAGCTCGCGCGGGTCACCTGTTGGTAACACGGGATGAACTGAGGACCGGAGCCACGCCGTCGCGTGAATGTCACCCGCCTCCGTCCGCGCGCGCTCACGGGCTCCAGGAACGGCGCAGGGGCCGGGGCCGCTCCGAGCACCCACGGGCACCGAAGAGTGGGGGCTGACGCACAGAGGCCTGGCCTCGGCCGGCCGAGCCCGCGCGGACGCACTCGCGGCTGCGCGCCGTCCCGCTGGGTCGGGTCCGGTCCCGCCGCGGCGACGGGCCGGGCGCCCTGGGCGGAAGCTGCCGGGCGCTTCCTGCGCGGGGCGGGGAGGCGAGGGCCGCGGGGGGCGGCGCGGGACCGGGGTGCGGGAGCGCGCGCTCGCGGCGCGGGCATCTCGGGGGCGCGGCCGGGGTCGGGACGGCGCTCGGCCTCCGCGCGGAGTCCCCGCGGCCTGAACTTGAACCCCGCCCCTTCCGTGACCCGAGGGACCCTGCCAAGTCCCTGGAGCCGCCGGGAACGCTTCGGACTGTTTTCTAGAATGGTGTCCACACGGTGGAAAGTTACTCTTTTTTTCCTCTCAGATATCTTGTTGGCTTAGCGTTTGCGGAGCAGAAACTGCATAGGTTTTTGTCATTGAGAATCATTTTTAAAAACTACATTTATCCCTAGTGTTTTAATTTTAACTGCAAGAAACAAATAATATTGTTTAACTTAACCCTAAGAAGTGTCCCAAAAGTAAATGCAATGCATTTACACACAACACCCAAGTGACGATCGCAGAGTAGACGCCAAAACTGCAGCTTGCGAGGGAGGGAGCAGACCTGTAACAGACCTTGTTGCTGGTTTCACGGTGCAATCAGTGCAGACAGACACGTCTTCACGAACAACTGAAGCCCCGCCCCCTTACACATTTAGTCGAATCCGAGTCCTTTTAGGTTTGCGGCTAAAGCTGACCTACTGGACTAACACTGCTCACCCTGCAGGGCAGTGAAAGGAAACTGAAGGGAATGGAGAAGACCTAAAGCATTAACTCCGGAAGGAAGTTAATCCTCCATCAGAGTCCATGCTGCCTGGGTCCCCTTTGCAGTGTTTCTTAGAAGACCTGGTCTCCGCCCTCCGATAAGTTTTAATGACAAACCACCATTTTCTAAATGACTATAGGTTCACCGAGCAGGAGACTGGAGGCGAAGCCATTGATTTGGTTCTAAAATGTGCTTTAAATCGTGCTGCATAAATAACAATGCTAGGATTCAGGCGTAAAGGGGAGAACATAAAAATTACCTTTAGTTTCACCCTCCAGCTTAAACGAGAAGTGGGAACTCCACCTGCCAGCATGCAGGTCACTCGATTTGCTCTAGCTTCTAGATTTCCTGGATCCAGCACTCCGTCTGGTCTCAAGTTTTTAATCTGCTCCCCACGTGGACATCCAGCCCATGTTCCCAGCCTGATGTGGCCATTTCTGGCAGATGCACAGGTAACTGGGCCCACGCTGCCCCTCACTCACGTAAACATTAACACAAAGGAGTGGGAGATGACTGCAGGAATAAACCCAACTCCTGCTCTAGGCTGTAAGAAACAGTGCCACACACACAACCGCAAGCACCATTATGTAAAAGGGGAGAGCAAATCTGAGTCCACGTCGGAACGGTTTCCTTTCCTTTAACCTCTGTGCTCTGCTGCTGTTGCTGCTAAGAATGCTGGGGACCTCTCAGCAGTCCAGTGGTTGAGACCACACTTCCCTGCAGAGGGCGCAGGCTCCAGCCCTGGTGAGGGAGCTCAGATCCCACATGCCCCCAAGTGCGGGCCTGTGGCCCGAAATACACAGCAGAGCCGGTTTTCAAGGCTCTGACCTTTAAAGGTGTAACACTTTTCTATTCATATACAGAGGAAAAGCTGCAGAACAAAAAGTAACATCTGTTGTGTTGGAGGTTTGTAAGAAGGTGGTGACGTGACTTAAGTGGACAGCTACCAGAGCAAAGGATTCGGACACCAAGAAGTTGCAACAACCACCCACACCCCCTTCCCTTTTAGTACAAAAGCAGCCTGATTTCTAACTCTGCTGGGCACGCGTCCACCACCTTCTTGGTCTGGCTGGCATTCTGAAGTCACTATTCCTTGCCCCCAAAACTCATCTCTCAATTTGCTAGCCTGTCGTGCCAGCAAGCAGTATGAGCTCGGACTGGCTAACAATTGTGACACGTTATCTGCAAGACCCCTGGCAAAGGACTCCGTCTGTGAAAGCTGTGAACGCCAGCGTCCCCACAAGCACCAACAGCGGGGCAGGACGGGCACCGGCAATGCTGCCTGGCAATACTCCTGGGAGGAGCTCCCATGTCGAGCTGCTAAAAACTGAAGTGAGCTGTTGCTTCTTTCAGGGATCAGCTAACCATCAGCAAAGGAAAAAAATAGGCATAGCGGGCCCAAGGCTGGACGAGATTGCAGAAAAGCAGAAGGAATGTGAATGGAGGGTGATGTGGCCGGGTCAGCAGACAGGGACACCTCTTTCTAAAAACTGAGCCAGAAATCAACCCCCAGAAATGATGTTCCTTGGAAATCCTTTCTTAGGTCAGAGATGGCTATTTTCATAGGATCTGTTTACTTACTAATTTCTGCTGGTCCTAGCCTCTCATGAGACATAAACATATTTGAAGAATGGAAATGATGTGCTTGCTCCCGCAGACCAGACTAAGAGAGAAGAGAGTTTTGAGTTTTATTCTAAATGAGCCATAGTTCAAAGTTCAGGTGCTGTTAAAAAAAAAAAAAACCTCCACTCCACTGCCCAGAAACAACACAGAATCCGTTTATTCCAATGAAGTACTCCAGCCAAACGAAAGCATGATGTGCACGTGTTTATTTGAATTACTCCTACTGAAGGTCCTTATTTCTGGAGAACAGCCAGGCATCTTGTGACCCACTCCTTCCACTCTTTAAAGGCTTCCACAGGTTTTGGCAAAGTCACCAGCTCCTCACGACTGTGTTTTGGAGTAACTCTAGGAGTGTCAGTGGACTCGGCATCAATCCACCTGACCAGTGCCTGCAAAATCAGAGAAGAGACGCATCTTTGAACATATCACAGCAGAACAGACTCAGGCACGAGAAAAACCGGATATCCCAAATCATGTGATCTGCATGGGTGACTGATGCCACCCACGGAGATGTTCCACCCGATAAGAGCTGGTCGTGGAGGAGAGACCACGCTTATCAAAGAGTGTGCACCAGAGCCACGCCCGCTGTGAGCACACGGGACAGTCACAGGACGCACGGGACAGGAGACGAGAAGGATGACACGGGTGTTTGAAGGTGGGAGGACGATTTTCTTCTTTTCTCAGCTTGCCAAGGGTTCCACGAGGCACTGCGGTGTGCATGGGGACGTGTACACACCTGAAGTTAAGTGTGCACACTGGGCTGGCAGGCACGCACACGTGCACACACACGTGCAGACAGGGACTGCGTCCCCCGTGTGGGTGGCCATACCCACGCAGGGATGCCGCACACGCTGACGTGTTTGTGGGCACCTGTGGTCATAGGGACACTCCTGCCTCCTCAATACCACCCGTCCCTCCTAACGAGTGTCACACCGCGGCCCCACATTTGGACAGATAAACCACCTCCACATAGTCTAGTTTTTAAACATGAACTTTGCTCTTCGGCGTTTTACTCTGTTCTGCAAAGGCAAGCGCTCTGGCCCTAAACAAACAGCAAATGCAGAAACCTCTTCACCAGGTCTCATTGGGGTCCAAGCGTAAGGCAAGTCAAAGCTGTTAAGATTTTCTTTGCATTTTTTTTAAACCACAGCATCCTGCTTACCTCTGCTCTAACTTCCTCTGATAAATCACCTCCAGAGAAGGGCCTAATAGCAAATGGTCACTTGCTCCTTAAGTAACCACTTCCCCACTTACTTTGTACCGGTCTCTGAGCCGGAAGCCGACGGCACTCTGCAGCTTGCGTAAGCAGATGGGGCAGAGGTCCAGCGGGCGCCGGTCGGCTTCCTCCAGGTGGTTGGAGCCTTGCATCAGGCAGGCGAGCCACTGGCAGTGCCGGAGGCCAAAGATGTGTCCGATCTCGTGGGTCAGAGTCTGCAAGACAGCCACACGGAGGCGCCTGAGTCAGCAGCAGCAAGGCGAGCTCCTCCAGAAGCAGATCCACAGGAGCCCGCTCCGCGCCGCTCGTCGCGGGGGCCTGCTCGCTGGCCCCTCACCTGCCCATGTCTCCCACCCTCCTCTGTGTGCTCCACTGCTTCCCCGGCAGGTTCTCCACCTCCCCGCCGCGGACACCACAGATCACACCTTGGCGGGGCCGGGGGTCAGGGGGTGGTCCTATGCGCTAGCCTCCCCGCCTCTACCCCCTGGATGCTAGCAGCAGCCCCTCCCCGACGGTGACCACCAGAAGTCTGCAGACTTGTCCAACATGCCCTGGGTGGCACTCTCGCCCTGGTGGAGACCACTGTTCTAGACGGGGGACCCGCTGAAACTCAGCTCTGCAGCCCTTCCCCCAGATGCCAGGGCAGCAGGGGAGGGGAGGGGCTCCATCTGCATGATGACAAGCGGTCAAAGCAGGGAAGGCACAGCTGAGCCCCACCCCACACCCGCACAGTCAAGACTCTGCTCCAGCTTCCCAGCCAGCCTCTGCACCCTCGGTTCCCCGGGCCATGCCGGGTAGTGGTACTTACGGAGTCAGAGAGACACCTGTGTGAGTGGACCCTCACGGCTAAAAGCCATGCTGCTTAAGGGCCAGCTCTACTTAGAAACCATCGTTCCATCAGGTGGTGTTCTCGACCCCAACTCACAGCCCTGGTGAATGCGGAGAAGCCGGTGTCTCCAGCCATGAAGCAGACAGACACAAGGAGACAGGATTTCCAGAGCAGGGCGGGGCAGGTGTCAGGACAGGCAGCGTGACCATCGGCTGCAGGAGGTGAGCCGGAGCCCCAGGGAGGGAAGTCTCGGGGAAGGAGCCAGCAGAGGCCCGAGGGACGCCTGTTCTCCAGGAAGGGAAACCAGGGTGCGGGGTCCTGCAGGCTTGGGGGACTGGCGATGGGGCAGCCTGACTCGATGACCATGAACTCTGGAATCAAGCTAACAGTAAGGAGGTGGGTACAGCCAAGGCTGTGTGTTACAGGACAAAAAACAGGCCCAGATGCTGTACATGTCAGTATAAGAGTATCCCCATTTAAATTGTTTTTATTGATAATTTCAGTCAAGCGATATCCACTAAAAGTGTATAAACACCACCAAGTCACTGATATAGTGACCTTCAGGACTGGGGGTATATAATGTCAAAGGACTCCGATCTCTTACAAGCCACTGCTGACACATCACGTGAGCCACCCACCTTACACGAGCGGAGCAGCAGCACACTGGTGGCCTCAGGAAGGTAATAGTCATCGAACACCGAGTAGTCACTCGAAGACTTCCTCTCCAGCTTCTTCAGCTTGCCTTTGTAGTGTGAGCTGTAGAAGTCCGTGCCGTACCTGGCAAAGCTGAATATCCCCACACCTGGGGGAAGACGACAAGCCAGCACACGGTGAGATGAAGGTTCCCTCCTCTGGGGGAACTACCAGTTAAGGGCCTGCTTGGGCACCTGGCCAGGGCATGCCCGCAGCCCCCTGGGCTCAGGGAGGTCTGCCCAACAAGGGGACTTCTGCCCCAGGTTCCTGAGAGCCTTCTGCTGTCCAACCTGCTCTGCTCTGTACAACTCAGAGGTCTTGAGGTCCAATTCTTCAGAAAAAGAAAGTTCCACAGAGTTTGTTTTCTTTTTCCCCATAAAATATTTTCTCAGGAATTCCTTGGCAGTCCAGTGGTTTAGACTCTGCACTTTCACTGCTAAGCACCAGGGTTCAATCCCTGCTTGACGAACTAAGATCCTGCAAGCCTCGTGGGGCAGCCAAAAAAAAAAATTTTTCTTAAATCGCCCCAATCAAGTATTCCAAAAGGAGCAGCAGGGTTCAGGACCACGGGCGCTCACGCTCTCTCTGGAAAACTGCGGGAAACGGGTCTCCGGGCAGGCACACCCCTAAGGCGCCTGTCCTTCCCTCTTCCCTCTGCCCGCTGCTGCCCCCCAGCACCTTGGAGACCACACTTGGACCCCACTTTCAGACTGAAGAACCTCCCCCGTCCTCCCATCTGTAAACAGCACGGCTCTCTCTATGGCTGGCACCAGTGACCAGAACAAACACGCCTGTAACTGACTTCCTGTGACACTTCAGCTAGTTTCGGCCATCTCCGTACGCGGAGAACAGACACACACAGCTCACTCTACAGGGGCTGACCGCTTTACAGTCCAGCTGGTCTACATGGTCTCTTTCATGCAGGCTTCTCTTTCAGTTGCTAGTTTGAAAGTAATACAGAACTTTTTTGTTAAGGAAATAAATTCATAGTAAGTTTGTCAAACCTAAATTTGATCCAAAAAGAATGCGCCTCACCGCACCTCCATATTTGAAATATAGAGAAAAGGGCGTTCTAGAAGTTAAAAAAAAACTAAACCTACTCACTCCCAAGTGACGTCCTTTGACCAAACAAAAGTTGGCACATTTCACTACAACACCTTTGAAAGTATAAGTTGCTCAGTCCTGTCCGACTCTTTGTGACCCCATGGACAGTCCATGGAATTCTCTAGGCCAGAATACTGGAGTGGGTAGCCGCTCCCTCTCCAGGGGATCTTCCCAACCTAGGGATCGAACCCAGGTCTCCTGCATTGCAGGCAGATTCTTAACCAACTGAGCCACCAGGGAAGCCCATAATACCTTGAGCAAGAAAATTTTTTTTCTAGTAATCCTACAAATACATTATTTCCTTTAGTAATTAAATATCTCAATTTTAAAACACCGATCTTTATAAACCTGCCGAGAACAAAGTCACCTGCAGTAAGGAGACCCCCTCACCGCAGGGCTCAGCAACCCTGCTCCCTCATTACATCTTCTCTCACGTCATGCAAAATTTAAGAAACTTATTGGGGAACAAAAAAGCAGCAGAAACACTTGGGGAGAATGCTTCCTGACCTCCTCAAATGCATAAGATAAATTGGTTAACAATATCTAGATAAAAATTGTTTAAAAATGTTTAATGATTCTATTTCTCTCAAGTTAATAATAAAGGATTTGTCTCATACAACTTTTTGGTTCACTCTTTTTTTTTCTGATAGAAGGCTCGTACAAAAAACATCAGCAGGACAGCACTGACCCAGGCCTCTCAGAGAGCACTAGGGGGTCACCGCGGGGGGGCAGGCAGATGTGGGTGGGCACTCGCTCGTGCTCAGCTGCTCAGCCGTGTCCAGCTCTTTGCAGCCCCGCAGACTGCAGCCTGCCAGGCTCCTCTGTCCATGGGATTGTTCAGGCAAGAAAGCTGGAGTGGGTAGCCATTTCTTCCTCCAGGGGATCTTCCCGACCCAGGGATCTAACCTGCATCTCTTGTGTGTCCTGCACTGGCAGGCGGATTCTTCACCGCTAGTGTCACCTGGGAAGCCCCGTGCCTTAATGGGTGTAGGGCTGAGGGACTATGAAGACTACAAATGGAGAATGAGAATGAAGGAAGGGCAGAAAAAGAGGCCCCACAGCATCCTGGGCCCCAGATCCGACAAATGGGGAAGAGGGGGATCTGACAGGGAGAAGCCCTTGGTAGCAAGAGCTCCCTACCCTGCCACCCTGGGGCTCACACACTCCAGACTGACAGTCCGTCTGTGAACCCTGAGCTCGCACAGCCCAGCCCCTGCTATCTGTTCCTGCCCCCAGAACGACAGTGGGCAACCATGCCCCTCAGCTCAGTGGACTTCTCCCCTTCGAACCTGTCTTAGATCCTGAGGGATGTAGGCAGAAAAACAAGAGCAGAAATGGAAGGGTGGGAGAAGTGGAGAGAAGGCAAAAAAAAAAAAAGAAAAAAAACCCAAATAGGCAAATATATGACTTCCTTATAGAGCCTTTTCCTCCCCAGTGTTAAAAGGCAGGGTTCCCTGTGAGTCACAGTTAAGCTTATTTCAAGTCAAAGACTGAAACTGACCATAAATAACAAAACGTCTGTTCTGAGACACAGGATGTGAAGCGCACACTTATAAATCAGTGCACAGCGACCTCATCTAATGACAACTACGGAAAGAGCTGAAAAACAATTAGCGCCATTTCTGCTTCCATTAATAACAGTTCAAATATCCTTATTTGATTCACCTTGTCACTGAACTATCTCCATTTGCCATCTGTTGCACTGAATGTCTACATATGTGCCAGCCATAACTACACACTTTCTATGGATCAGCAATTTTATGTAAATGATCTCAAAACAGCACAGTCAAACAGGTATTATTAGCTCCAAGGTGGTGCTAGCAGGCAGTGAACAGCCAAGCTGGGGGGACGGGAACGGACCCAGATCATCAGGGCCTATCCAGAGCATCCTTTCCACCACGGCAGGATGCTGCACCAGAAATACTACAAGGCCTTCACATCTAAACTGTAATTGGAAGGGGAAAAAACTGTAATTGGTTGGAATTTTTTCTCTCTTTCAAAATCTTCACACAGAGTCTCAAGCTGAGCAAGTTTCTACCAACAATGTCAAAAAGGAATACCCTCTGTCAAAGAAGCCTGTCCAAAGACAAAATTCCAGGAGTCTCTTGGGTAAAGATCGATCATCGTTACTCCCACAACACAAAAGGCATCTTCGGGTTTCTTCTTTTTTAAGAACGTCAGGATCTGCCCTATTAAAAAAAAATTATGTTTAAGATATATTTGTGTGTGTGTGTGTGTACATATACCTACATACTTTACTCAATTCAAGCTGTAAGGCTGCCCCGTTCACCTGCATGAATCTGAAGGTTCAGTGTGCTATCGTTGATTCTAAAGGAACATCTGGTTGCAGAGACAGGAATCGGCTCTAGGAGTTTGACTGTCAACCCGTAGAAGAAGGCTTCACAGTAGCCCTTGAGCCATTTCAAATATTCTTCACTGATACTTCTGGTGTTTCCCAGCAATCCTATGACAGATACAGAAGAAAATTTAAAGAGAGATTTTGAGATGATCAGAACAGTCTTTACCTCAGTCTACAGTTAGAAATGTGGAATTAGGAACAAACAAACTCTAGATTTTCAATACACAGTTACCGTTCACTAAGGTGAACACAGATTAGAAAGAAAACCTGACTCCCTGGTGGCTCAATGGTAAGGAACCTGCCTGCCAACGCAGGAGACACAGGCTGGATCCCTGGTCTGGGAAGATCCCCCAGGCCTGGGAGCAACTAAGCCCAGGTGCCACAACCACTGAGCCTGTGCTCGATAGCTCGGGAGCAGAGACTACTGAGCCCATGTGTTGCAACTACCAAGGCTCGCACGCCCTAGGCCTGCGTTCTCCAACAGGGCACCACAATGAGAAACCCATGCACTGCAACTACAAAGCAGGCCCTGCTTGCCCCAGCTAGAGAAGTCAAATGTGCAGCTACGAAGAACCAGCACAGTCAATAAATAAAATTTTTTGAACAAAACAAAACCTTCTCTTTCAAGGCAGTTTGGTTACCAAACTTCCACTGTGGGAACGAATGTCAAAAATGATTATAAAAACTGCCCACTTGAATGAGACGGACAAGGCAAACTGTCCACGGCAACAGCACCATCACAAAACCAAACCAAACCCAGCATACTGGCAAGACGCACCAATGCACTGTATGTAAATAGTCTGCTTCCCCGGAGAAGGGCTCTTTCTGTGAAGATTACTGAAAAACTGTTCAAAGTCTTGCGGAGCCTCAGGATGGGAGATTATCCAGTCCGATGGAGAATGCAAAGTAATGGGTCCAAAGAGATCGCTGTGGGGCCGGAAGGCCTCGTTCAGCAGGCGCTGCTCCCCGGGGTCCAACTGCTCATACTGCTTCACAAGCTCTGGGTTCTTTGAGATGAGGGCCGTCTTCAGGGTGTGTTCAGAGTGCCCTACCGTTTGCATCTGCCAGAAGGACACACGTGGTCACACAGACCATGCATATCCAAACTGGGGTCTTTACAGACATCACTTATTTCTCCTAGAATGAAATGACTGATTGCTAACGCCTGGGCGTCATCACCAGAGGACTGCCCGCTTCCACCGTTTCTAATCAGTTTCTTAGGGGGGCTTCCCTGGTGGTCCAGTGGTTAAGAATCTGACCTGCAACGCAGGAGATGCAGGTTCCATACACAGTCAAGCATAAGATCCCACACGCCTCGAAGCGACTAAGCCTGTGAGCCACAACGAGAGAGTCTATGAGGCCCAGTGAAAGGCCTCACAGGTCGCAAGGAAGATACTGTGGGATGTAACCAGAACCCAACGGCAGCCCAATTAAAAAAAAAAAAGTCAATTTCTTGGGGAGAGTATCTGAAAGAGTGTAAAGACAATCATGAGATTCATTCCTCCACCTCTTAGGGAACCTGCTCCCACTATAAACGTTCGTGGTCACCCTAAGACACGACCCGATTCCCTATTTCCTCGCCCTTTGGGTAATAATGATATTAGGAGCTGACACATGAGAGCCACATGAAACACATCCTCTCCCACGTGACTCAAAGACGTTCCCGACCAAAGGGAAGTGCAACTCATGTTAAGTCCTGCGTTTCTGTAACTTGGCTGCAGGCTGATAACGGATCTCGGCCACTGAGGTGGTGTCACCCTGGGGAAGCCGTCAGGGGACCGACCAGGAGCCAGACTCACGCTGACAGATCTCTTCCGCTCACACGGCGTCCCCGCCTAGAGAGGTCATCCCTCCGCGTGACCGGCTCACAGCTGCTCCCCGAGGGGTCTGGGTGAGGGAAGGAGAGAAACGGGACGTCAGTGTGCGGAGCCCGCCGCGCTGCCTAACCGGGTTTTCTGCAGTTTAACGATGGGGGTGCGGGGGGGGATTTTTAGAGAATGGCTGTCCCCGTTGAGGGCTGAACTCCGGGGTCCAGGGCCAACTCCAGAACGAAGCTCTCTCTTGGCTGGGCTCGCCTGGGAGCTGAGACGGGTCCTCACCGCTGCTATGGGGCCCAGTCCCGTCCGGTCGGCCCACCTTCACCGGCGGGGCGGCTCCCGCCGCGGCCCCGCCTTAGCGGGCCGGCCCGTCTGCGCCTGCGCGGGAGCCACCACCCTGAGGGGAAAACGGCGGCGTCAGGGGTCAGAGGCCGCCTCCGGATGCCCGGCTAGGCCCGGCTCCCCCGAGACGCCCCCGCGTCCGCCGCGGCGGCGGCTCCTCTCACACCCTCCCCCGCCCCTCGAACGCGACTGTCCCCCGCCTCCACCAGCAGGCGGCCCGGCCCCCCGTACCCTCCCTTCATCCTCACCCCGCAAGGCGTCAACGCCTCCCCGCCCCCGGCGGCGGCCCCAAGCGCGTGCGCATCGCGCCCTGCGCCGTGCCCCGCCCCTTCGCGCACTGCCACGCCCCCGCGCTCCCCGCTCCGCCACGCCGTAGCACACACGCTCCGTCGCCCCGCCCCTTTGCGCCCCGCCACGCCCACACGCTCCCCGCACGCAATGCCGTAGCACGCACGCTCCGTCGCCCCGCCCCTCCGCGCCCGCCACGCCCAGCGCGAGGCCGTCCCGCAGGCAAGGAGCCCGAGTACTAGTGGCCGCTGCTTCCCCTACGCCGTCGAGCGAAGCGCGGTCGCGAGGGGGCGACCAGGCGCCGAGATCCGCCCCACGCTCCCCTTTCCGCGCTGCCGTCCGGGGGCGCCGCTGTCCGGCCACGCCTGCGCCGCGGGGTCAGCTGTTTGTGCGCGTGCCGGGTTGGCTGTGGGTGCGAGCGGCGCCCCAGGCGAGACGAGTCCCCGGCGCGGGAGCGAGTCCGCGGGTGGACGCGCGGCCTGGGCGTGGAGGCGGCGTCCAGGGCACGCGACCCGGGCCGGGCTTCTCTTCCCCGGGACGCGCCCCTTGGTGGGACTTGAGCCCCGCAGCCTCAGAGTGCAGGACGGAAGGGGCAGCTCCGATCCCGAGGGCTTGGGCAGGCTGAAAAGGCGCGGGGTCAAAGTGCAGGCTCCCCGGCCCAGCCCAGTGCTGCCCATTCGCACGGCCCTTCCCCTTCGACGTGGGGGTCTCCTGTCGGCCTCCTCCTCCCTCCTCTCTGACCGGCTCCCTTCACTCTCCCTCCAGTTCGTGCGCTCGCAGCCCCTCTGTCCTGGCAGCTACCTGAAGCCCGGGGAACACCTAACCCTTTATAACCGTTTCCCCATACCTTTTTTCATACCTGTCCTAAAGGGGCGCCCGACTCCCGGCACCTAACCCCAGACATCCCTGCTGCCCCTTTTCCCTCCCCACCTTGCCTGGTGGCTCAGCTTCCCTGGTAAAGAATCCGCCTGCGATGCAGGAGACCCCGGTTCGATTCCTGGATCCTGGGTCGGGAAGATCTGCTGGAGAAGGGCTAGGCTACCCACTCCAGTATTCTTGGGCTTCCCTTAGGGCTCAGCTGGTAAAGAATCCACGCAATGTGGGAGACCTGGGTATGATCCCTGGGTTGGAAAGATCCCCTGGAGAAGGGAAAGGCTACCCACTCCAGTATTCTGGCCTGGAGAATTCCATGGACTAACCCATGGGGTCTCGAAGAGTGGGACATGACTGAGTGACTTTGACTTCACTTTCACCTCCTCCCCCGCCCCAGCATTCACTCAAAAATGCCTCTACATTCAGGTTTTCATTCCAAGCCCCTGTCCTGCCACTGCCAAGTAACCTCTTGGAAGAGGTTCTCCTGATTAGAAATGAGTCTGTGTGCCAGTCATCCTTGTTCAAAAAGAAAATTTGTAACAAAATTAGAAGGATAAAGAAATGCAGTGGCACTGCCCCCAGCAGGTTTTGGAATAAAAGTTCAGTTCAGTCCAATCGCTCAGTCATGTCCGACTCTTTGCGACCTCATGAATTGCAGAATGCCAGGTCTTCCTGTTCATCACCAACTCCTGGAGTTCACTCACACTCACGTCCATCAAGTCGGTGATGCCATCCAGCCATCTCATCCTCTGTCGTTCCCTTGTCCTCCTGCCCCCAATTCCTCCCAGCATCAGAATCTTTTCCAGTGAGTCAACTCTTCGCATGAGGTGGCCAAAGTACTGGAGTTTCAGCTTTAGCATCATTCCTTCCAATGAACACCCAGGACTGATCTTTAGAATGGACTGGTTGGATCTCCTTGCAGTCCAAGGGACTCTCAAGAGTCTTCTCCAACACCACAGTTCAAAACCATCAATTCTTCGGCGCTCAGCTTTCTTCACAGTCCAACTCTCACATCCATACATGACCACAGGAAAAACCATAGCCTTGACTAGACGGACCTTTGTTGGCAAAGTAATGTCTCTGCTTTTTAATATGCTGTCTAGGTTGGTCATAACTTTCCTTCCAAGGAGTAAACATCTTTTAATTTCACGGCTGCAGTCACCATCTGCAGTGCTTTTGGAGCCCCCCAAAACAAAGTCTGACACTGTTTCCACTGTTTTCCCATCTATTTCCCATGAAGTGATGGGACCAGATGCCATGATCTTCATTTTCTGAATGTTGAGCTTTCAGCCAACTTTTCACTCTCTTTCATCAAGAGGCTTTTGAGTTCCTCCTCACTTTCTGCCATAAGGGTGATGTCATCTGTATATTTTGATATTTCTCCCAGCCATCTTGATTCCAGCTTGTGCTTCCTCCAGCCCAGCGTTTCTCATGAGGTACTCTGCATATAAGTTAAATAAGCAGGGTGACAGTATACAGCCTTGACGCACTCCTTTTCCTATTTGGAACCAGTCTGTTATTCCATGTCCAGTCCTAACTGTTGCTTCCTGACCTGCATATAGGTTTCTCAAGAGGCAGGTCAGGTAGTTTGGTATTCCCATCTCTTTCAGAATTTTCCACATAGAGGTATATATTTGGAAATCCTGCAGATCTGAAATGTTTTTATTTTACCCTCATACCTGACTGAGGTATTTCCCTGGATTGGTGTGCAATTTTAGGCTGAAATCAGTTTCTCTCAGAACTGTAATAACTCTTCAATTTCTTTTTGATTCCAGTAATGTCACTTTGACTCCTCATCCTTGGTATGTTATTAATAATACCTGCTTTTTTGAGGAACGTCTTACGGTTTTCTCTTTATCCTTGGCGTGCTGAAGAACTCAAGTTTTTAAGTTTTTAAAGATGTGTCCTAGTCTGAGAGGTTTGCCCCATCTTCATTTTGTGGCTCACTCATTGGGCCCTTCAGTCTTCTTTTTTAAAAAATACCTTGTGTATCTTTTTTCTTGGTGGGGGTGGGGGGCGGGGGGTGTGCTGCGCTGCCTGTGGGCTGCTGCATGCAGGCTTTCCTGTGAAGTGAATGGCTGCTCTCCAGTATTCCTACCTGGAGAAGCCCATGGACAGAGGAGCCTGGTGGGCTACAGTCCCTGGGATCACACAGAGTCAGACACCACTAAGGTTTTCTCTAGTTGCCGCAAGTGGGGGCTACTCTCTAGTTTTGGGGGCGCAGGCTACTCATGGCAATGGCTTCTCTGTCACAAGGCACAGGCTCTAGGCGTGAGGGCTCTGTAGTTGGGGTACAGCAGCTTAGTTGCCCCATGGCGTGTGGGATTTTCCCTGACCAGGGATGGAACCCATGTCCCCTGCAGTGGCAGGTAGATTCCTAACCACTGGACCAGCAGGGAGGTCTGGGCCCTTCAACCTTTAGATGCTTATCCTTCCATCCTGAGATGTTCTTGTATTATTTCTTTATAATTTTCTTCCCTCCAATTTTTTTCCCCGCCCTGGATATGGGGATTTCAGGATGGATCCCCTAATTTTCTTTTCTTTCCTATTTTCCCATCTATCTTTCTGTACAATTTTCTGAAGTTCTCAACAACTGTCCTTTCTTTTGAATATTTATTTTCAGACATTCTACTCTTCAAGAGCCCAAAGCCTTTTCTTGTTCTTATTGTTTATTTTGCACCTTCTCTCACTTCAGGGGTAAAAGGTCGCCTCTTATCTCTCTACAGATATTAACTACACTACTTTTGAAGTTTTGTTCTGCTGTTTCCTGTACTCGGGTCTTTTGCTTTCATGTTCGAATGTTCCACAAACAGCTGGTGATCCTTGGCTGTGTGTTAAGATGTTATCGTAAGGCACAAAAAGCTGGTTGAAGGTTCTGTGTGCATAAAAGTGGCTTATTCACTGAGGTTTCACGGATGTGAACTGGCAGAGAACCAGCTGATTCACTGAGGGGAGATCCCCCGGTGTCTGAACCTGCGACAACCGTGTTTTTCCCAAGGAAGGGTCATTTCCTAACCGACTGCCAGCGTCAGTCATTTACGAGAGGCCCATCAACGTGAAGGTTCTGAATCCTTAACCCCAAGTTTTCACTCCTCTGCCTTACTGCCCACGATGGCTCTCACAACCAGCTCATTTTAACACGAGAACACAGTGAGGGGTTTAGAGTCTCAGTCATTCAGCTGCTAGTAAGCATTCCCTGCTCAGTTTGCTTTTCTTCCAGGTTTCCTCTGATTATCAATCACTGAGGAAATGGAAGTCGGGTCAGGAGGTGGGGAAAGGTGGGTAGTTTGAGGTTGCAGAGTCCCTCAGCAGGAAAGCAGCCCAGAGCAGATAAGGCAGATCAGGGAGGGTGCTGTGATCCAGGGGTCTAGGGCACTGGGACCTGGATGCCTCAATGGAGGTGGTGGTGTTCAGTCGCTCAGTCGTGTCCGACTCTTTGTGACCCCATGGACTGCAGCACACCAGGCTCCTCTGTCCATCACCACCTCCCGGAACTTGCTCAAACTCATGTCCATTGAGTCAATGATGCCATCCAACCATCTCATCCTCTGTCGTCCCCTTCTCCTGCCCTCAATCTTTCCCAGCATCAGTCTTTTCTAATCAGTCGCTCTTCACATCCGGTGGCCAAAGTACTGAAGTTTCAGCTTCAGCATCAGTCCTTCCAATGAATATTCAGGGTTGATTTCCTTTAGGACTGACTGGTTGGATCTCCTTGCAGTCCAAGGGACTCTCAAGAGTCTTCTCCAACACCACAGTTCAAAAGCATCAATTCTTCCACCCTCAGCCTAATTATGGTCCAGCTCTCACATCTCTACCTGATTACTGGAAGGGAAGACAGAAAAGAAAGTTAACTTGTGTTTCCAGTGTGCTCAGAGCCAGGGCTCCACGGGGAGGGAGGAGCTGACTTCTTTTCTCCCTCTTGCAATTCAGACAACCTGTGCTCCAAGACCCAGAGCGCAGGTTCAGTAGGGGTTGGACCATGTGTGCAGTTAAGCTGAGAACCCAGGCACGCTGGGAAGGACAGTTGCTAGGGAAACACATCCTGTGTCCCAAACACCCAGCTTAGAAATCACTTTCTGGACCCATCCGAGGCTCAGTTTGCCTGCAGTGGACCAGCTCAGGCTGTGCCAAGGCAGCAAAGCCATTAGCAGAAATGAAAAGCAAGACATCTTTGAGCCCATTAGTTTAAAAGGGGATTTTTCTAGCTTTCATTATTTATGATTTGTGACTTCAGTTACTGTTTCCCGGAACAAACAAACTGTTAGAGTTCTGATTCAACTGACTGGAGCAAACTGATGCTTATCATGAGCCCGCTGCACACTGCAGAGAAGCCCGCCACCCTGGCCTTGGGTGCCACGGCCTCTTTCTGCAGCTCTTTGATGTCTTGTCAGGCAAGTTATTTTCTGAGCCTCAGACTGTTTCCCAAAGCTGCCACAATCTGCATGTGTGTGTGTGCGCCTGCACATGTATACAGACACACGTGTGTGTGTCTCTGTCTTGCAAATGAACAAACCCAGTGAAATGAGGAACAGCAGACTGTGGCTTTGACTTTAAGAATGTCACTCCTGAAACACAGGGGTCAGGTCCCCAGGATCGCCTGTGGGTGGCATCTAGGACCCCTTGGGTGGGAGCTGGGGACGTGAGTGAGGGGACGTGACCTGGGGCCCCTGGAGGGCGTCATGAACCGCGCCCCCACCTCGCCCGCCCCCCCACCTCCTGAAATCACTGGCACCCTCTCTGCGCTGGAGCTGCATCTGAAAGTCACGGTTTTCTCTCACGTTCCCCTTTTTCAGTCTCCAGGAAGGCGGGCGGGCGGCTGGGGAGCCGGGGGTGGGTGTGGATGAGACGCAAATGAAAGAGGAAGTGTCTCAGCACAGACGAAACAGCCAGCAACCCACTAGACCAGTGACCTCGGTGGAAACGCCGAAGACACCGCTGTGTCCTCGGACGTCCTGGGGGCGGGGGCGGCCGCCCAGAAGCCGCCAGCTTCTCTCTGGCCAGGTCCTCACGGTCGCCTTCCCTGAGGGGGAAGAAACACGGGCCGCGGGGCGGGGGCGCGGTTCAGACGCACCTGAGCAGGCGGAGCCTCTCTGCCCGGGTGTGGTCTTCACGGCTTCTCGCGGGAGCTGGAATCCAGTCCGCTCCTGCCGAGGGGATACCAGCCTGTGTTCATGGAGGCGCCACCTCGGGGGGCCACCCTGGACCTCAAGCCCTGCTCGGTCTCCACGCCAGACAGCACCCTCACTCCCTGAAACCCGGGGCAGCTGGGTTAACTTAGGGACAGGGGAGGACGGATGTGGAGACGCTGTTGGAGGGCAGAGGGTGGCTGAAGCGAACAGGAAAGAGCGAATCGTCAGGGTGGCACCTGAGTGGTTAGAAAACACTCATTGCTTGTTGGGCATAAAAACGCATTTCTCCTGGAGTCCGAGTAACAGTAGACACCAGTGAGACATGCTTCTGATAGAAACGTGGAAGGGATGGCAAAGTAGGCAAAGGAACAGAATCGGTCCTGATCCCGCCCGGAAATAACCTGGGAACACTGGCTGAACATGCAGACTTTTTCATGCTGTGCATTTTCAAAGAGAACTTGTACAGACAGACTTGTCAATCCATGTCTTTCTTTTTCCAGAGAGAATTCTCTGCCTCCAAGGATGTTCTTCACAGCATCATTTATCATTTGAAAACCCTGAAAAATAAGCGTTCATCATTACTGTTTCAGCCAAGTAAAGCAAGTTCTAATCTCACAGGAGAATATGTAGTCTTTAAAAAGATTGATCTCACGCTATCCACATGGAAAGATGTTGCCAAGATCCGGCCAAATTTTTTTTAAGTTTTCAAAACCATATATATCACTTGAGTTTTTTTCATATAAAAACATAGGTGTATACATGTGTAAAAGTATTTGCCAGAATGTTAATAATGACTCTCCAGAAGGAAGGCTGTCTGTGCTATCTATTTTAATATATTTTTGTACCGTTTACATTTTTTTTTGCAAGGTGCATTTCCTAGTTTTATATTTTAAGCTATTCATTTTCAGAAATATTTTATGTAAATCCATACTTTTAATATCAGATATATCCATTATAAAGTAAGTGAAAATGAGAGATACAAAACCTGTAGGTAATACACAATACCATTTTGATGTTTGACATGTCTATATACAAATTGGCATGTTTTATGTATATAATCTATGAGTACAAAAATAAGTACATTACTAGTGTTAAGTATGAAATTTACTTATCCATTTTACACGTGTGTATAAAAACAAATTTAAAAACTTGTTATTGTATGTGGCTTTTTAAAACATCATGAGACTATAATATTTTAGTCAAAAATGATATTTCCATGGTGGGGGGTGATGTTTTGGGCTGAGTCCTGGAGGAGCAGGCCTGGGCCTTGCAGGCAGTCTGGGTCGAGGGGACAAAACGCCCCCAAAGCACAAAGTCACAACAAAGCAGGTTCCTTTGTCGGCCTATCGCCCCGCATCTGACACCACGGAGCTGCCTCTGCCTCTGAAGTTCCCTCCTGGCTTTTCTGGGTCACCTTCTCTCTAGGCTGCACTGGCTCCGGTCAGCCCTGCAGGCACTGGGGCCGTGGAGAATGAGGTCAGGACCGCGACCTTGGCTGTGTCCGGCAGGAACTCTGAACTGACCATGAGGATGCAACCGACCTCGTTCATAGTACCCTGGAGGCCCAGACCACAGGAGAGAGAAGCTGGAGTCCGTATCAGGAAACTTGGCTTCAGGTGAGACACTCCCCGCCACCCTACCGCGCATCTCAGGGGAGATGCTCTGCATCCCTGAAAATGGGGCCATAAGAACCTCTGCTCCAGAGGGCTGCTGAGGAGGTGAAGGAGGACTCGGAAAGGGACTTCCCTGGCGGCTCAATGGTAAAGAATCTGCTGGCCAATGCAGGAGACCCAGGTTTGATCCCTGGTCTGGGAACACCCCACAAGCCCCTGCCCCCTAGAGCCTGCGTTCAGTAACAGGAGAAGCCACAGCAGTGAGAAGCCCACACGCCCCAGCTGGAGAGGAGCCCCCACTTGCCACAACTAGAGAAAGCCCACACAGCAACCGAGGCCCGGCACAGTCAAAGATAAGGAAATAAATAAAATGATGCTGCTGTCCTGCACTCAGTCGTGTCTGAGACTCTTTGCGACCCCATAGACTGTAGCCTGCCAGGCTCCTCTGTCCGTGGAGTTTTCCAGGCGAGAACACTGGAGCAAATTGCCATTTCCTACTCAGGGGATCTTCTCCACCCAGGGAACGAACCTCTGTCTCTTGCGTCTCCTGCATTGGCAGGAGGATTCTTTACCACTGCACCACCTGGGGAGCCATATATATATGTATAAATATATTTTAAAAGACTTGGAGAAAGCCCCTTTCAATCAACTGTATAGAATCTAAAGAAGTTGACTCCAGCAAGAACAGTCCCACAAAACCCCAAAGCCCAAAGCCCTGACATTTCAACAGGTCAGTTTTTGCTAAAAAACCCACGCTCACGACAAGCCCTTGTGATGCGGCCTCGTGGGCGGATGCATGGGTCACAGATTCTAATTGTGGAAACTGTCTGACACACAGCCTGTTGACGTGAGTCACTGGGTGTTAAGGCTCAAGGCCAAGGTCCCTCGTGAGAAGACAGCGGTGACCTGAAATCCTTTTCATCCGGGAGGGTGAGTGTACAGTCCCGACAGTAATGGGCTTTGGAAACTGCAGGTGGTGAACGTAGCCCTCCGGCGTCTCCCCGCTCTGACTCCCCTGAACTTGCCTCTCTGGCGTTTGCTCCTGCCTGGAGTCTCCACTCTTAAATACACAGCTCTGTTGATTCAGGATCGGGCCTGGTCACCTGAGTCAGTCATCACAAACGGCAACTCACATGACTTCCGTCCACTTGTAAGACACACACAGGACAAAAGTTGACTTCATGGGGAGGACTCCGTAAAGGGGCCGCGAAGGGAACAGCCTTCCGTGGTCGGGCCTGGGTGGGAGAGGGCGTGATGGCGTTCCTTCCTTTCGAGGGCAAATATTTCTGCCTCCTGAATATTTGGATTTCCTCTCTGGAGTCTTCCTGAGTTTGTTTTCTGAATTGTCAAGGTGTTGGATCACATAGAAGGCTTTTCTCTTCCGGATTCTGTGGCCGGGCCATTAGGAGAACAGACAGAGAAGGACAACCCCAAGATCCGGCTGGATTTTCTTTTAAAGTTTCAAAACGGTGTGTGTGCGCATGTGTGTGTGTGTGTGTGTAACCTGAGCCTGTTTATATAAAAGGGTTTCCCAGGTGGCTCAGTGGTAAAGAATCCACTTGCCAATACACAAGATGCCGGTTCGATCCCTGAGTTGGGAAGATCCCTTGGAGAAGGAAATAGCAACCCACTCCAGTATTCTTGCCTGGAGAATCCTATGGACAGAGGGACTGTAGCCTGGTGGGCTACAGTCCATGGGGTCGCAAAGAGTCAGACAAGAGTGACTAAACAACAAACTTATATAAAAACAGGGGTGTACATGTGTTTTAAAAGACTTTTGGCACAAAAAAGGCAGAGTCACAGATCTAAACAAACTAGGGGTGACGGGTGGGGTCGGGAGGAGCAAGGTAACGGGGAGCATGGAGTGCAACCTGCTGGGTGTGAGACAGGCTCCAGGGATGTGTTGTACAACAGAGGAATCCAGCCAGTTATTTTGTGATATTGTAAATGGAAAGGGCTTTAAAAATCAGTATTACAATTTTTAAATTGTTTTAAAAAGATGTTGGCGGAAATGTTAATAGTCAGTTTCCATAGGAAGAATCCACAGGCTTGAGTCCTAGCCACACCCCTTATGAGGATTATGAAAGCTCTCTGTTTCCTTGTCTCTGAGGCTGAGGCTTCTCTGGTAGCTCAGACGGTAAAGCGTCTGCCCGCAATGCGGGAGACCTGGGTTCGATCCCCAGGTTGGGAAGATCCCCTGGAGAAGGAAATGGCAACCCACTCCAGTGCCTCTGCCTGGAAAATTCCATGGAGGGAAGAGCCTGGTGGGCTGCAGTCCACGGGGTCGCAGAGTCACATACGACTGAGCAGCTTTACCGAGGCTGGAGGGAGACCTCGGGCGCGGGTTACACAGCACAGAGGGAGCACGCCTTCAGTGCTGCTGACTGGACCTTGAGGACGCGGGTGCTGCCATTGGCTGCTCCACTGAGCTGACGCGGCACGTGGAGGATGGATCAGGGTCAAGTTCACAGAGAGGACGGGGAGGAAGAAACCCAAGGGTCACTTAGTGCCACCCTCGGAGGGTAGCGCCCGGTTCAGCACATTCGCTCCCCGGAGGCACGAATCACAACACTTCTGCTCAGAAAAGAAGAAAGCCAGGGGGATCTGTCAGGTGACCTCCATGACCCCTGCCCCCCAGAGACGCGAGGGATGGGAGCTGCTCCTGACCTCCAAGTGGATTTTCTTGGACAAACTTGGAGTGACCGAAGCTTGTCACTTTGACTCTGCACTTCCCATCACTGACCAATCCCCTTTCTGACCAGCATGTTCCTAAGATGTGTTACAAGAGAAGGTTTGAAGTGTTTATGTCAATGTGCTCTTTTTACAGTCTCCAGTTACAGCCAGGTCTTGCTGAAGGACCCACGCTGACTCCCTACGGTGACCTTGACTTTGCTCTAATCTGCATGTGTTAGTGTCATACTTTAACTCTCCAGGCAGGGCTGCCAGATACAAGACAGGGTTCTTAGTTACATTTACATTTCAGGTCAACAGTGAATGATTTCTCACGTGTATGTCCCAAATATTATATGGAACATACTTAGAGCAAAACAGTATCTGTTGTTGATCTGAAATTCTAATAAACTGGGCATCCTCTTTTCTTTGCTGTATCTGGCAACTCTGTGTCCATGAGAAATCTTATTTCACCCCTTCCAAGGACTAACCAGGCCTGACCCTGCGTAGCTGCCAAGATCAAGGAGATTGGGCATATTCAGGGCGATATGACTGTAGGCAATCCCACTCCTGGGCATGTCTTTGAAGAAAACCATAATTCAAAAAGACACATGCACCCCGATGTTCATAGCAACACTACTTACAATAGCCAAAATGTGGAAACAACCAAAACGTCGATCAACAGATGAGTGGATAAAGAAGCTGTGGTCTCTATCTACAATGGAATTTTACTCAGTCATAAAAAGAATGAAATACTGCCATTTGCGGCCACATGGATGGACCTAGAGTTGGCCATACTAATGAAAGCAAGTCAGACAGACAGACAAACATCATATATTATCACTTGCATGTGGAATCTAAAAAGATCTATTTACAAGACAGAAACAGATTCACAGACTTGGAAAACAAGCTCGTGGCTGCCCAGGGGGAAATGTGGGGAAGAGGGGTAAATTGGGGTGTGGGGTTAGCACAGACATACCACTGTATGTAAAACAGATAATCAATAAGGATCTACTCAATAGCGCAGGGAACTCTGCTCAATAGTCTGCAATAACCTGTACGGAAGAAGAGTCTGAAGAAGAGTGGATCTATGTGTGTGTAAAACGGAATCACTTGGCTGTCCACCTGAAATCAACACAACCTGGTAAATCAACGATACCCCCCAGCAGGAAATAAAAATTTAAAACATTAAAAATAAAACACAAAAATTGTATTTCCCTATTTCCAAATTCTTGGAGTGGGTGGTGCCCTTGGGAATGCTTTTGTAACACAGACGCAGTTCTGGGAAGGTAAGCACGGTCACTCTTTATGCACAAGAACACATATCCACACAGAGAACATCTCCCTCTGCGCGGCGCGGCGCTGGGTGGCTCCGGGAGAGAAGAGGCTGGGCGCTCACAGTCTCCATCTCCAGGGGGCTTGCAGTGTAGACTATACTGTGTGACTACAGTGTCTGACTCTGTGAGACCCCGTGGACTGTAGCCTGCCAGGCTCCTCTGTCCATGGGATTCTCCAGGCAAGAATACTGGAGTGGGTTGCTCTTTCCTTCTCCAGAGGATCTTCCCCACCCAGGGATCCAACCCACATCTCCTGCGCTGGAAGGTGAGTGAGTCACCCGGGAAGCCCTACAGTACATCTATCCACCCAAGCCAGAGCAGAGCACAGAGCCCTGAGGAGGTCTCCAAGCCTCCCGCGACCAGAGCGGTGGGGATGGCACTGGCCGGGTGGGGCCGGATGAAGAAGGACTCCTTGCCGGGGCGACCTCTGGCTGCCCCGCAGTGTCACGAGGTGGAAGGAGTGACCTGAACGCATGTAAAGTCAGGGGAAAGAGTGACGTGTCCTCGGTGGCTTCCTCTGGGCAGAAGAGAGATGACCTGAAGAGGCAAAGAAGGGGAAGTGAGTCTGGAAAAAGGGGTGAGATCAAGAAATGCACAAATGGAAACAGGCCTAGGGAAGAACCCAGAGTCACCCCACCGTCTGCGTGCATGCGTATCAAACATGGAACTGTTCCCAAATGTTCACTCGAAGGGCGGCGGGGACCAGCTCGTCCTCCGAGCAGATGGTTCATCCCACTGAGAGTAGTTCTGTTTGCACACAGTTGGTGCCCCTGATGAACTCACTCCTGGGGTCCAGTGAACGCTGTGAGAGAAAATCAGGTCTGGTCCAGCTACGTCTGGGCGAAGGTGGCTGTGGAAGACCACACGGGTATCACTCGCTTGACAGGTTAGATGCATCCAGAGAAACCGGCCAGGGAATGAATTTTTGAAAAGAAAATGTTTCCCGATTTTTCTTTTTGGCAGATTTAATTTTTTATTGGAGTATAATTGCTTTACAATGGTGTTGGTTTCTGCTGCACAACATGAAGCCGTTAAAAAGTATACCTGTACCCCTCCCTCTTGGACCTGTCCCTGCCCCCCATTCCAGCCCTCTGGGTCATCACAGAGCCCGGAGCTGAGCTCCCTGTGCCATACAGCAGCTTCCACTAGCTATCTGTTCTGCACACGGTCGTGTATATGTGTTGAGGCTTCCCTGTCAGTTCATCCCGCCTTCCCCTTCCCCCCCATGGCCACAAGTCCATTCTCTCCGTCTGCATCTCTATTCTTGCCCTATTTCCTAATTTTTCAATTAAAAAAAAAAAAGAGAGTCCTGGGCTCTCAAACCTAATTCGCTCATTTCTTATCAGACTAAAAACCCAGATTAGACTCAGTTTTCTCATCTGTAAAATGAGAGTGTGGCCTGTGTCTCTACATTCTCCTCCAACTGACCCAAAGGAAAGTTCTCAGTGAGGGAGGAGTTGGGGGGTAACAGGCCCGCTTGGAGGGCCCAGGGCACCTGCGGTTCCCTTCATCCCTTCTGGATAAGGCGGCTGGAGGGGAAGCTGGTCTGGGAGCCAGGAGCCCACAGGAAGGGTGCTGAGGGGGACCCAGCCCTCCACCCACTGAAGAATCGACCACCTGGAGAGGCAAGGCGTGCAGAGCGCCTGACAGTGGCCAGCACAGCTCTGCAGTGGACCGTGCCTTCTGTACCAAGCCCTTCCCTCCACTTGACTCCCTCTGCTTCAAGCAACAGGAAGGGACGGGGGAGGGGGGGTACCCTGTACCAGCTCTCAGCCGACGCCTTAACGAAGCTCGGTGGATCCTGCTTTTGCCCTCTTGGGAGACCAGAGCCACCACAAACGTGTGCCCTGAATCCTGATGGAGAGGCCACAGGGCAAAGGATGCCCTGGACCCCGTGGAGAGCTGAGCACCCAGCCAGACGTTTGCCCCGTGCCAGGCCATCGGCCACCACCCTGCCTCTGACTTCTGAGTCACCTGATCCGGGGTCAGGGACAGCACCTCGGCTGTCCCCTGAGACAGAGACCAGGCACCTCGTGGTCTTGTTTAAATTCCCGACCCAGATCTGTGAGCAAATAGCATCGCCGCTATTTTCAGCACTGACGCTTCAGATCCAACGACAGGTCATGAAACCCCATGCTCTCGGGAAAGGTACACCGCCCTCCCCACAAAATATGCCAGGAATCTGTGCCGTCCAGCTGGTCAGGTTTCTCAGGGTCAGAAGAAAGGAGAACGGAGTTTAAACCACTTAACGGAGCATATCCTGTTGGGAACCAAGCAGGCGTTCCCTGTGTCCCGGGTTCCTGGGCTCCGGGCTGGGGGGTGACAGGCCCCCAGGGGAGCTTCTCAGAGCACCCTATGCTGAGGGACCCGCCCTGACCTCGTTCAACTACAGCTGTGCCTCCCCAGACACAGTGACTCGGGGGCTGTGTTCACTGGAGGCGGGGGGTGGGGAGGGGGCGTGGGGGAGGAGGTCACTGAGTCTCTGCCACCTTCCATATGGCAGCAAGAGCTAAAGGAGACAGGGGGCGGTGGGCGGCGGCATGGAGGCGGGAAGTCACCCCCTTGGGCAGCAAAGGCAGCTCCTGGGGCCCCTTCAGTGCCCCCAGGACAGTGAGCAGGAGGGAGAGTGGCCGGAGGGACCCCGCCAAGAAGAGGCGTAAATTCAGGGCACGCGCGGGGGCCTCTGCAGGCAGAGCTCATTCCGCGGGGTTGGGAGGGGCAGGGTTCTCTGCATCCGGGGAGGCCCCTGAAGGTGCACAAACAGGAGGGCAGGCCTCCTGGCCGTGGAGGTGCCGTCCCTTGGGCAGGAGGGCAGGTTGAGAAAGGACCCGGCCGGGTTGAGGCCACGGAGGGACCAGACATTGACCCACTGCAGCTCACACCAGAGGCAGGCTCGGAGCACTTTGTTGAACAGGAGTTCACTTCCGGGTCAGGGGGAGGAGTTCACTTCCGGGTCAAGGGGAGGCACTGACGCTGTTTCCACAGGGGTGAGTGGAGGGACACCGGTGAATAGGTGGTGAAACGGCTGCTGAGGGGACCGACCAAAGGGGACATGCGGGACCAGGCCCTGAGCAGGCGGCGGTGGGGCCAGAGAGAAAGGATGGGGGACTGTGTTCAGGAAGAACCTGGCCAGGAGGGGCGGTGGTAGGAGGGGTGTCCGGGCCCACAGGCTCTTGTCCAGCCTGTGCATCCCAGCGCCAGGTGACACGGGCCAGCAGCCACCTCTCTGCAGGGCTCAGCTGTGTCTGAATCGAAGGGGAGAGGTTCCTTCTGCTCGGGGACCTGGTGGCTCTGAGGCCTGGTGACTCATGTGGAGAGCGATAGGGTGGTGTCAGGAAGGTAGGAGCCAGGAGGATCAAAGACAGCCCTGGGGAGGCTCACGGAGAAAATGATGCAGCTGTCAACAGAAACCGGAAGTCAGAGAGGAGGACGGGGCTGCCTGGGTGGGAAAGCTGACGTGTTCGCCGTTAGGGAACTTTGAAGGGGATGAGGATGTGTCTCCAAGTGGGCAGTGGAAGTAGAAGATCACGGTCAACGAGAACATCCTCGGTGCTTCCCCCCGCCCCACAGACATGAGTTCAGTCAGTCCCTCCGTCATGTCAGACTCTTTAAGACCCTAGGGACTGCACAGACTCCCAAAGCTTCAGCATCAGGGTCTTTTCCAGTCAGTCAGTTCTTCACATCAGGTGGCCAAAGTATTGAAGTTTCAGCTTCAGCATCAGTCCTTCCAATGAATATTCAGGACGGATTTCCTTTAGGATGGACTGGTTGGGTGTCCTTGCTGTCCAAGGGACTCTCAAGAGTCTTCTCCAGCACCACAGTTCAAAAGCATCAATTCTTCGGCTCTCAGCTTTCTTTGTAGTCCAACTCTCACATCCATACATGACTACTGGAAAAACCATAGCTTTGACTACACAGACTTTGTCAGCCAAGAAATATCTCTGTTTTTTAATATGCTGTCTAGGTTGGTCATACCTTTTCTTCCAAGCAGCAAGCATTCTTTTAATTTTATGGCTGCAGTCACCATCTGCAGTGATTTTGGAGCCCAAGAGAATAAAGAGATACCCAAGTCCTAATCCTTCAAACTTGCCAGTGTAGGAGGGGTGGGTTCAATCCGTGGTACAGGAAGATCCTCCAGAGAAGGAAATGGCAGCCCACTCCAGTATCCTTGCCTGGAGAATCCCACAGACAGAGGAGCCCGGCGGGCTACAGTCCAGGGGGTCACAAAGAGTCGGACACGACTGAGCGACTGAGCACAGGGCGGGCTTCCAGGTCCTGGTAATGGGAGTGGCGCCTTCTTTCAGTGCCCAAGTCATGAAGCCACTACGTAGAACAACTGCACTCAGAGCACATTCGTCCCATCTTGGGACCTTGAGCGTCTGTCTCCTGGGACCTGCTCTGTCCCAGGGGAGCAAACAGGGACCCTAAGAGGGAGTGGTTTGTTCACTGCCTTAAAGCTGGTCCCCAGTGTTAGAGTGGATTCAAGATGTTCCAATCCAGCACCTCAGGTCTATTTTAGAAACAACTGAGCAGCTTAAAAATGAAAAGAGATACTGGCTTGGTTATGAGACCCTTGCCATCCAAGGCAGTCCCAAGACCAGGCTCCAGAGCTAGGATCTGAAGTCAGATGCACTCTCTGGACACATGCATCCTGCACACGTGAGGTGTGATGCTCACCCCCACCAGGAGGTACAAGGCAAGCAGGACAGGGCACTTTGCAGACCACAGTTTGGGTGGGTGGTGGGGGGAGACACTTGCCAAAACAGGTCCCTCCATTGGCTGACTGGTGGCCCACCAGGGTGCCCTCCCATGAGGCGAGCTGTCGGATTCAGCAGGGCAGCTCACCGGAGCAAGCTGGAGAAGGCAGAGAAGATTGATGAGAGACAGACCTGTCTCATTGCAGAGCTGCCTTGCATCCTTAAGGCAGCCTAGCAACTCTCATTCCTCCTGGCGGATCTGAGGGCCCCTCCCAGCCCCACGCCCTGTGTAGAACACCAGACACAAAGCCGAGGCACACTTACACAGGTAACAGTGTCTGCCCCAATTGTTGTTTTGCATCTTTGCGTCGAGATGTCGACATCTTTAATTCTTTTTTGAGGTGATATTCTTTTTTCAATTTTATTTTATTGACATACAGCTGATTGACAATGTTGTGTTAATTTCTGCTGTCCAGCACAGTGATGCAGTTACATACACACACACATTCTTTTTCATATTCTTTTCCATTCTGGTTTATCGCAGGACATTACTGTGGTTCCCTGTGCTGTACAGGAGGACCTTGCTCTTTGCCCATCCTGTGTACAATAGTCTGCATCTACTAACGCTCACCGCCCCCTCCATCCGTCTCCAGGCCCTCCCCCTTGGAGGTGATATTCTTAAACGCCTTCCTGAACTAATTTTGCTGCCTGTCACCCCTGCGAATGAGTCCACCTGGGCAAGTCAGATTTGCAAGAGGGCCCTCTCTACCGAGACAGGTCCCGAGAGGGCCCCTCACAGAACCAGTTTCAGACGGAGACCTCCTCGGGTTCCTCTTTTTCACACTCTAAGAGCCAGAATGAGATGGGGCAACCTGGGACCCCATTTTTTTCTGTATCAATGTTCCTGAATGAAAAATGCTCGAAAAATGAATGTTAAACCCTTCACCCATGGAGGAAAGTTCAGTATCTGCCTGAACACAATGCTAACTTGGAAAAAAAAACACCTATTTTGTGCTTTTCTGTAGTAAAATCAGACAAGAGCTGAGCTCTGTTGGTTGTTGGTCATGGACATGACCCGGGTTTACACCTGTGAGCTCGGCGGGCCACAGGGGCTGGGGTGTGTGTCCTGTTAGCACCATTTCATCTAAAGTCTCTTCACTTGAGCCCCTGTCTAGGCAGAGCCCCTGTCTAGGCACAGCCCCTAACTGTTACCAAAGACTGTCTTCAAAGACCTGGAACAATGGTGAACATGTACGCGACCCTGCTCCCCACCATCTGGGGAAGAAAAGGTAGGCCTCTTTTTCCTAAAATAATTGAGGGCAAGTCGATATTGTTTCTTTGGGTCTGTAGTTCAGCCTTGGCACTGATCCTGTGTTACCAAGAGTTCTATTTGGATGCCTAAAATCAAAACAGATTGGTTTCATACCATTTTATTTGTCAGTCTACCTCAATAAAGCTGGAGGATCATTTGTTTTCATGACTAAATGTTAAAATACAAAAAAAGAAAAGGTTGGATTCTTGGACTGTGCTTAGGGATCCCATTCTTAGGAGGGTGACCGTGGCCAATGACGCTCTCCCTTCCCCGCCTCCTCCCTCCCCCCAGTATCCACGATGGGGTCGTGAAATCACTATGGCCTTGGGTGACAAAGGTGGGATTACAGACTGAGAATTTCACACGTTGCTTTCTGATTTCTCTGGGGGGAACCTGTTGAGGTGAAAAACGAAGGAAACAGAAAGGAGACCACAAGGTACAGGGAAGACAAAGAAATTCAAGTGAGTGAAAAGAATAACATTAAGAAGATGAAATAAAAAAGATAACAATTGTAATATTACTTTTGGTTGGCCAAAAGGTTCGTTTGCGTCCTTCCAATATATCTTGCAAAAAACCCAAACATTTTGGCTGACCCAATAGCTCCCTTCAGTTTCTACCTCTGGCCCTGGGGCCGTTTCTGCCTTGACGGTGTACAAACCAACGTGCTGTACAATGTCCGCGGTGAGGCGCCCAGCGCCCAGAAAGGCAAGGCATCTGCCTAAAGTCACGCGGCAGAGGAGCCTGGGTTTGAATCCATGTTCTTCTTAAAGCTTCAAAGCCCATGTTCTTGTTGATCAACGGCAGAAGCACCCTGTCCTCAGCCCTTAGAGAATCTTATAAAACAGAGGAAAGAAGCAGCAGCGGAGTCCCCAGAAAATCATTCAGTCGAAACTTGGGTGGAAAGCATTTAGCGCGCCTGTCCTGTGCTGGCCTTGGCCGTGTGCGCCTCTCGTGTTATTGAACAGAGAGACCATTAAAGAAACAATGCGCACAGAGCCTGGTGGGGAAAAGTGCAGCCCCGTTGGGGACACAGGGTAACCTGGCCACGTGAGGATCGGACCGGGGCTGAAAGCGTCTTGATGTCAGGGGGTCGGCGGAACTCCACCCCAAACGCCTCCAGCTCGGCTTTGAGGTGGTTTTTACACTTACAACACTACCCACACAAGACTACGATTTATTTTTTTGCTAACTTCTGCTATGAACAATTTACAAACGTACACAGCATTTAAAAGAATAGCACAACGAGGGGCTTCCTTGGTGTCTCAGTGGTAAAGAACCCACCTGCCAGTGTGGGAGACATGGGTTTGAACCCTGGTCCGGGAAAATCCCACAGGCCAAGGGGCAATAAGCCTGTGCACTAGAGCCCGTGCCTGCAAACCACCGGAGCCCACTCGGCCAGGAGCCCAGGCTCCACAGCGAGAAGCGCCACGATGAGAAGCCTGCGCACCGCAACTCGAGAGGAGCCCCTTCAGCAACAAAAACTCAGCACAGCCAAAAATTGATGAATAAATAAAATTATGAAAAAATCTTTATTGACTATGCCAAAGCCTTTGACTGTGTGGATCACAATAAACTGTGGAAAATTCTTCAAGAGATGGGAATACCAGACCACCTGACCTGACTCTTGAGAAATTTGTATGCAGGTCAGGAAGCAACAGTTAGAACTGGACATAGAACAATAGACTGGTTCCAAATAAGAAAAGGAGTTCATCAAGGCTGTATATTGTCACCCTGTTTATTTAACTTATATGCAGAGTACATCATGAGAAACACTGGACTGGAAGAAACACAAGCTGGAATCAAAATTGCCGGGAGAAATATCAATAACCTCAGATATGCAGATGATACCACCCTTATGGCAGACAGTGAAGAGGAACTCAAAAGCCTCTTGATGAAAGTGAAAGTGGAGAGTGAAAACGTTGGCTTAAAGCTCAACATTCAGAAAACGAAGATCATGGCATCTGGTCCCATCACTTCATGGGAAATAGATGGGGAAACAGTAGAAACAGTGTCAGACTTTATTTTTCTGGGCTCCAAAATCACTGCAGGTGGTGATTGCAGCCATGAAATTAAAAGACGCTTACTCCTTGGAAGGAAAGTTATGACCAACCTAGATAGCATATTCAAAAGCAGAGACATTACTTTGCCAACAAAGGTCCATCTAGTCAAGGCTATGGTTTTCCCTGTGGTCATGTATGGATGTGAGAGTTGGACTGTGAAGAAGGCTGAGTGCCGAAGAATTGATGCTTTTGAACTGTGGTGTTGGAGAAGACTCCTGAGAGTCCCTTGGACTGCAAGGAGATCCAACCAGTCCATTCTGAAGGAGATCAGCCCTGGGATTTCTTTGGAAGGAATGATGCTAAAGCTGAAACTCCAGTACTTTGGCCACGTCATGCGAAGAGTTGACTCCTTGGAAAAGACTCTGATGCTGGGAGGGATTGGGGGCAGGAGGAGAAGGGGACGACAGAGGATGAGATGGCTGGATGGCATCACTGACTCGATGGACGTGAGTCTTGGTGAACTCCGGGAGTTGGTGATGAACAGGGAGGCCTGGCGTGCTGTGATTCATGGGGTCGCAAAGAGTCGGACACGACTGAGCGACTGATCTGATCTGATGAAAAAAACTTAAAAAAATAAAGAATAGCATAAAGGGAAGCCCCTCGTTGTGCTATTCTTTTAAATGCTGTGTATTTTTTGACCTGTTGTCTTATTTTATTCAAATACCAGGCTCCTCACACATGGTCCAAGAACATCCGAATAAGAAAGCAAACATTATCACATGTTACATATTGGTCTTCAAACATCACAACCAATGATGCCACACTTGGCTATGATCTCACCACCATGAAACCACATCCACAGCTCAGTGGTCACCAAACCACCCAGCAGAGCTGCCTTAACTGGGAGCTGATTGAAGCTAGCGGCTTGAACACTATTCAGTTCAGTCGCTCAGTCATGTCTGGCTCTTTGCGACCCCATGAACTGTAGCACGCCAGGCCTCCCTGCATCACCAACTCCCGGAGGTTACTCAAACTCCGGTCCATTGAGTCAGTGATGCCATCCAACCATCTCATTCTCTGTCGTCCCCTTCTCCTCCTGCCCTCAATCTTTCCCAGGATCAGGGTCTTTGCCAGTGAGTCAGTTCTTCGCATCAGGTGGCCAAAGTATTGGAGTTTCAGCTTCAGCATTAGTCCTTCCAATGAATATTCCTTTAGGATGGACTGGTTGGGTCTCCTTGCTGTCCAAGGGACTCTCAGGAGTCTTCTCCAACACCGCAGTTCAAAAGCATCAATTCTTCGGCTCTCAGCTTTCTTTTAGTCCAACTCTCACATCCATACATGACTACTGGAAAAACCATAGCCTTGACTAGACGGACCTTTGTTGGCAAAGTAATGTCTCTGCTTTTTAGTATGCTGTCCAGGTTGGTCATAACTTTTCTTCCAAGGAACAAGCGTCTTTTAATTTCATGGCTGCAGTCACCCTCTGCAGTAATTTTGGAGCCCCAAAAGATAAAGTCTGTCACTGTTTCTATTGAGCAGTATGGATCATCTTTTTCAGCATTTTGTCCCCAAATGCAGCCGACTGAGGCTTTGAGTAAGTAGCTGCAGACTTAACCAGCGCTGGGGCCTTCTCTGCAAAGTTATGGATGAACTGGGCCATGGTTCTTGGATAGAAAGTTCATTGCCCCACCTGAAAGCTTCCGATTCTGCCCTTTGTTCTGTGTCTCCCTCTGTCTCTGGGAGAGAGGTCTTGCTGCTGCGTTCTCACCCGCACAGCCCGCCCCCTCCTCCCGGGTGAGCCCAGGCCTCAGGGCCTGTGCGCCTGCTGTACCCTCCGCCTAGAATGTCTTCGTCCTGCTTGTCTCTGTAGAAAAGTTAGAAAGTGTGGAGGAGACAAGGTGTCTTGTGATTACCATCCCTCCAAAAAAAACATTTTGGTGTCTATTTTCAGTCTTTGTGTGTGTGACTGAATGGTCAGATTCTTTCCTGCAAAAACAGTCTTACCGTGTATATAATTAACGTACTATAAAATTCACAGATTTAAAGACACAGTTCAACAGTTTTTAGTCAATTCACAGGCAACCGTATCTATGATCTAGACCTGATTTTTTTCTCTGTGCCATGCGTTAATCTATTTTATTACTTTTAATCTGTTTTTTAAATGATGTATAGCTGAACTAAGACTTAAATTTCTTTTTGGCCATGTGGGATCTTAGTTCCCTGAGCAGGGATTGCGCCCTGGGTGCATTGCAGTGAAAGAGTAGAGCCCTAACCACCGGACTGACAGGAAAGCCTAATTTGAGAACAAGACCGTCAGACCCCAGAGAGACTGACACCCCATCTCCCATCCCCACAGCCCCAGGCCGCCACTAACGTGTGTTCTGTATCTATAGATTTGCCTGTTTGGGATATTTCATATTTATGAAATCACATAATGTGATTATAAAGATACATCCAGCTTCTTAACATCGTGTTTTCAAGGTTCATCAATGTTGTAATGCATGTCAATACTTTATTCATTTTACTGAATAATATTCTATTGTATGGATATTTCCCATTTTATCCACATGTCAGTGGTTGGACGTTGGGGTTCTCATTTTTTCTCTAATATAAACAAAGCTGCTCTGACTGTTCATGTACACATTTTTGTATGGATGTGTTCACACTTCTTTGGGGTAAATACCTAGGGAGGGAATTGCTGGGTGATATGATAACTCTGTCTTCCCAGGTGGCTCACTGGTAAAGAATCCACCCGCCAATGCAGGATATGCAAGAAATATATGAGTTCAATCCCTCGGTAGGGAAGATCCCTACAAGAGGATATGGCAACACACTTCAGTTTTCTTGCCTGGGAAATCCCATGGAAGAGGACCCTGGCGGGCCACAGTCCATAGGGTCGCAGAGTTGGACACGACTGAGCAACTATGATGACTCTGTGTTTAACATTTTGAGGCCCTGACTGTATTCTAAAGGCAAACAATCTCACCAGCAGTGAATGAAGGTTCTGATTCCCCTCCATCTCACCAACACTTGTTAAGGTCCTTTTTTAAAAATTCTAGCCATCCTAGTAAGTGTGAAGTGCTTCTCATTTGTGGTTTTGATTTGCATTTCCCTGGCGGTTAAGTGATTTTGAGCATCTTTTCATGTGCTTATTGAGAGCTCAAATTCTTATTTGGGCATTGCTACAAAGATCTTGGTTACTGTGCCAAAGACAAGTATCAGGTCGCCAGTGAATAAAAACCTAAGTTTGGTAACTAAGCACCCTTCTGAGCTCTCCTCTCAGTTTAGAGCTGGTTTCTGTAAACAACCATGAGGACCTCCTTGGACACAAACCTGTGCTGCTGGACACATGAAGCCCACCACCACAAGCCCCCAGATCAATAGAAGAGCGATGAAACTATGCTAGACACATGAAGCCCACCACCACAAGCCCCCAAATCAATAGAAGAGCGATGAAACGATGCTGAGATTTAATTTTACGACGTTGGGATAAAATGTATATGCACAGGTATAAATACATGTACACCTATGGCTGATTCCTGTTGACATTGGCAGAAAACAACAAAATTCAGTAAAGCAATTACCCTGCAATTATAAGTAAATTTAAAAAGTCATTATTTTTCATTGTTAAATGGGTGAAAAATTATTTACTATCAGATCTAGAGGTAGCGTACGGAAAGCGAGAATGTTTCTCACAATACCAGCGATACCATGGAATGCAGGGTCAGTTCTAAAGAGTTCTGCTCAACGGTACCACAAAGAATCTGAGGTTGAGCGCTCAGGAAACCTGAAAGACCATAGAAATGGTGGATTTATGAGAACATAGGATGGTTTCAGAAGCAAATGCCCGGACTCAGAAGTCATCTGATTTGCAGAAAGTTGAACACAAAGCAGGCATGTGAACACAAATTTAATCATCGTTGTTGCTATTTTTTAAATAATTGTATTACTTACTTAAGTTGTTTCGTCTGCTCTGGGCCTCACTGCTGCACACGGGCTCTCGGAGCTGCTCTCTGGGTGTGTGCACAGGCCTCTCACGGCGGCGGCCTCTCCGTGTGCAGCGCAGGCCCCAGGCGGCCGGGCTTCAGGAGCCGCAGCATGTGGGCTCGACAGCTGTGGTTCCTGGGCTCCAGAGTGCCGGGTCAGTCACTGTGGTGCACGGGCTTAGCTGCTCCGAGACATATGGGATCTTCCCGGACCAGAGAGAGAGCCCGAGTTCCCCGCATTCGCAGGAGGATTCCTAACCACTGGCCACTAGGGAAGTCCTATAGTTGCTACTGTAAGAACAGTTCGCCCCACTAGCTTTGGCAAGAAGTCAAAGTAGAAAGATACAGGCAGGCACAGAGTGAAATATACGGCTATTTAATTATCACTGGGACTTAAGCTAATGACGTTATGAATCATATATACAGAAAATGGACTAGACAGAAATACTAAATTTATTTTTAGTGGTTGTGTAGAGTAGTAAAATTGGGGTGATGTTTTTTAAACCAAAAGTTTTTGGTCTTCTATGGAGAATATAATATTCACTGGAAGGACTGATGTTGAAGCTCCAGTACTTTGGCCACCTGATGTGAAAAGCCAAATTACTGGAAAAGACCCTGATCCTGGGAAAGTTTGAGGGCAGGAGGAGAAGGGGGCGACAGAGGATGAGATGGTTGGATGGCATCACTGACTCGATGGACAAGAGTTTGAGCAAGCTCCAGGAGATAATGAAGGACCAGAGAGCCTACAGGACTGCAGTCCATGGGACTGCAAAGAGCCGGACACGACTTAGTGACTGAACAACAATAAACAAAGTTTTACAAAGAGGTGTTAAACAGAAGATTCTCAGGAGCTCCTGGATTCTTATCACAGGCTTCCCTGGTGGCTCAGTGGTAAACAATCTGCCTGCAATGCTGGAGACCTGGGTTCAATCCCTGGGTCGGGAAGATCCCCTGGAGGAGGAAATGGCAATCCACTCCAGTATTCTCGCCTGGGAAATCCCATGGACAGAGGAGCCTGGTGGGCTACAGTCCGTGGGGTTACAAAGAGATATGACTGAAAGGACTTAGCATGCATGCAAAACTATTAAAAATATTCTTTTCCACTATGGTTTAACATAGGATATTGAATATACTTTCCTATGCTATACACTAGGACCTTGTAGACTATCCATTGTGTTGATAAATACAGAAGCTTACATCTGCTAACCCTAATATCCCGTTCCAGCACTTCCCCAGGCCCCCCAGCCCCTCCCCCTTGGCCACCACAAGTCTGGTCTCTATGTCTGTGAGTCTGTTCATTTCCTAGGTGGGGTCATCTGTGTAATATTCTAGATTCCACATATAAGTGGTATCGTGATACTTGTCTTTGACTTAGTTCACTTATTATGATAATCTCTAGCTCCACCCATGTTGCTGCAAATGGCATCATTTTGTTCTCTTTTATGGCGGAGTAATACTCCACTGTGTCTACGTGCCAGACTTCTTATCCTTTCCTCTGTCGATGCATCTTTTGGTTGTTTCCGTGTCCTGGCGATGGTAAGTAGTGCTGTTATGAATATTGGGATACATGTATCTTTTTGAATCATAGTTTTCTCCAGATATAGGCCCAGGAACAGGCTGGCTGAATCATTTTCAGTTTTATGAGGAACCCCCATACTGCCTTCCACAGTGGCTGCACGAACTTCAGTTCCTGCTAGAGGACTTGTTATTGCAGGTTGAACTGAGATAATGACCAGAAAATGAATGAATCTGACTTTCATATATCTGAAAGCTCCAGTGAGTTTTTGAGGACATCAGAACCTAACTTTCAACACCTCAGAAAGACAACACACTGGAACATCTATGGCTTATTACAAGGACATTCTCCACGAGGAAAGAGGGCAGGAAAAAACACCAGCACGCTGGTGGCAGGGGCGGGGTGGGGTAAATTTTCCAAAAATCTGTTGGGTTACCCTTAGAGTCTTCAGAGACATGTAGTTATGATTTTCCCCATAAAATCCTTTTTTTTTTTTTTCAGGAAAACTTGAAGACCTTATCATAGGAATTTTGTATTATAGACTATAATCCTGTATTACACTATGAACTATTTTTTGTTGCAGGTTGTAATATTCTGGAAGGCTTTCAAGAATCTGAAAGTAGTAAAGAACATGGGAGCCCTGGAGCTCCAGCTCCTTGTTTCCCCAATAATCAGTCTAACCAGGCCACTCTGAGTTGGTGGCTGTGTACCCGCAGGCCGCTTGTCCCCAAGGGCGGGCTGAGCTCTCTTTACCCCTCAGGCTGGCTCCCCTCAGTCTCCGTCCCAACGGGACAGCGAGTCTTCTAAGGGGACCCCGTGTTGTGCCTCTTGGGGAGTCAGACACGTCAGACGGGCGCACAGCGAAAGCATGCATGTACTAACGTTGGGTTTTCTCAGTGTGGACATCAGCGGCTCCACAGGAACTGCCCTGAGAGACAGCTGCAGCCTGGGGTGGAAGCCATCCTGCCGTCTCCCTCTCTCGCAGCCTCAAGGGTGGGTGAGATTTGTTGTTGTTCAGTCGCTAAGTCATGTCCAACTCTTTGTGACACCATGGACTGCAGCACGCCAGGCTCCTCTGTCTTTCACTGACTGTGTCCCAGAGGTTGCTCAAATTCTTGTCCATTGAGTCGGTGATGCCGTCCAACCACCTCATCCTCTGTTGTCCCCCTTTTCTTCCTGCCCTCAATCTTCCCCAGCATCAGGGGCTTTTCTAGTGAGTCAGTTCTTTGCATCAGGTGGCCAAAGTATTGGAGCTTCAGCTTCAGCAGCAGTCCTTCCAATGAATATTCAGGGTGGATTTCCTTTAGGATGGACTGGTTGGCTCTCCTTGCAGCCCAAGGGACTCTCAAGAGTCTTCTCCAGCATCACAGTTCCAGAGCATAAATTCGACCTAGGGGTGGAACCCACGTCTCCTGCAAGGCCTGGCGAATTCTTAACCGCTGAGCCACTAGGGAAGCCCTTAGCAGGATTTTGCCCGTGGCAGAGAGAACCAGAGGAGAGGTGTTGTGGTAAAGGACGCGTGGTTCAGCTGGAATGAAGGAAGCAGGAGGGGCAGGCTGGCTTGAGGGGGAGGTTGATGCCTTGAATGTTGGGCGGAGGTTTGAACAAAGTTTTGTTTCCCTTGCTTTAGAAAGGGCTGTGCCTGGGGCTTCCCTGGTGGCTCAGAGGTAGAGAACTTGCCTGCCCAAGCAGGAGACACGGGCTTGATCTCTGATCTGGGAAGATCTCGTCCGTCATGGAGGCACTAAGCCAGTGCACCACCACAGGCTTATCTTTGAGCCTGCACTCCAGAGCCAGAGAGTGGTCCTCACTCACCGCAACTAGAGAGAAGCCTGCGCAGCAGCAAAGACCCAGCACAGCCAAGAATAAAATGTGGATAAATGAAGAAAGGGGCGCTGTCTAGGGCACCTGTGTCACACTGAGGGTTATTAGTGCCGTAAAGCCGGGCAGCCACCCTGGGTTTGGAATGTCCCCTTTTTCAAAAATACATACATTTGCCTGTGCCAGGTCTTAGTTGTGGTGTGCAGGGTCTTCATGGTGGCACGTGGGCTCTAGTTACCCGAGCAGACGGAACCCGCGCCCCCCGCGTTGGCAGTGTGGCATCGTCCCCGCTGGAGCACCCGAGAAGACCCTCACCCTGACACTGATTCATGGCATTGTCCCCCAGAACTACAACCCGCTACAGAAACGCAGGGATGGCCTGGACACCACGCGCTTTCCTGTCTGCGGAGCCTGGTGGCTGCGATGGTCTTTCTCAAGATCAAGTCTCAGTGGACTCATTCTGGCGTCAAATGAAACCGGCAAGTGAATTCTCGCAAAGCTGACAAGAACTGGGATTTTCCACGGAGAACAGAAAAGAGAGCACGCACACTGCTCTTCTCCCGAGGTCGACAGTGTTGGCATCTTAGGAGTTTGCTCTCTCCCTTCTCCCACGTTTGACGGGAGGGAAGTCCAGCCCAAATCTAAAGTGGCCGTGAAGTCAGCTGACAAAAGAACGATCGACTCTTAGAGAGGCTTCTCTGCTTGTCTTCATGTAACTTCATGGGGAGAAGACCAAGCAACACAGCTCATGGTCGCTCATCCTGGCGGGAACTCCCTCCTGCCTCCTTGGGGCCTCTGCCCCGCGGTGCCCTCGGACGGAGCCCCGCGGGAGCCTCTGGTCGTCCTGGTGGGCGTGAAGACAAGGACGCTCGGGAGGTCGTGGCAGTGTTTGTGTCCCTCCTTGCTCCAGCTGCAGTTCTGTCTGCCAGGGGCCCCACTTGCTCCCGAGGGAAAGTTACATAGTATGGCTTTTAAAACAGTGCCCGAGTCTTTTTGTTTTTTGCAGGGCTTGCCAAATTTCCTGTCACCCAAACAAACTTCTGGTTTAACCTATGAACTGCGAGTTTCCTGCATTCTCAAGGGACAGAAGTCTCTTTTCTCTTTCAAAAACCCATTCTGGGCAATGGAGCAGGCCAGTTTGCCAGGGCAACGTGACTGCCAATCAGCTATGTCAACGGTGCCCAGCACTTTCCTGGACAACAGGTTTTTAGCCGTCCGTTGACAAATGAACATTCTCTTGTTCCAACAACAGAATAAGAAGGTTGTGGGATTTTTTTTTTTTTAAAAGACCTCTTGGTTTGCTGTGGGCAATTCAAATGCACAAGTGAGTTTAGTTTCGATTTTAAAAGATCTTAAGTCTCACAAAGAAAGCCTGTTTGCTGTCTACAGATTGGTAGGTATTTGTAGATTTGGAAGTACCTCCAGATTTTTCTCAACTTTTCTTGCGGTTAACAGGGAAATCTCACAGTAAATGTTGAGTTCTTGGGCACAATTTTTATTTTGCCAGAAACACCTGGAACCAACCAGCCCTGGATTACAGCCATCACCATGAACGCTTGTTCACACCTGATTTGGAATCCCTATGGTAGGAAAAGCCCCTTCACTCTGCTCCGGGGAAGAAAAATCCCGCAGCGGCAGTTAAGGAAAGGTGTACACAGATGGAGAGTCATCGAACGACTTCTAATTGAGCTGAAGTTGCAAAGGGAAAGGACGACTGACGTCACTGAACGAGTGCTACTTCACGTGAGGTCCCGGACACAGAGCCCCGTCCAGTCACGAGGAGGACACCAGGCTGCTCCCGACAGGGACTGCCAACCAAACAGCGGCCAGCACCCCTCCTCAAACCGCCGAGGCCACCAGATGAGGGGGGTCTGCAAGGCTGTGACGGCCCAGAGGAACCCAGACAGACAGGGCACGTCATCCTAAGATGGTGTCCTGGCTGGAAGGACTTGGAATAGAAAGGGGCAGCAGGAAAAACCAAGATGGGAACGAAGAACAGGTTAGTTAAGAATAAAGTGTCGACACTGGTTCATTAATTTTAACACATGCACTAGGATGGGACATGAGCGTAATGTGAGAGATGGACAGTTCAAGGGCAGTTCAAGATGCTACCTGGGGAAACTATCTCCCAGTGTGGAGTTTTAGGAAACTGCTATTTTTGCAATTTTTCGGTAAATCATAAAGTTCCTTGAAGCAATAAAAGGAGTGGTATCATGTTAGTTTGCTCTTAAAACGCCATTTCAGCTACAGAAGACACAACCGTGTTAGACTGGCAGGTGGACAAAGCGTGAACCCAGACACGGGCGCTCGACCTCAGTGATTTCAGGAGCAGCAGAGAGAAAAGGTGGCGTTTCCTGCTTCTGGCTGCTGCATCAAAACGGGTGTTTGGGAACTTCCTTGAAGTCCACATCCCTTCTTCAGTGAGGAAACGTTTAACTTAAGTCAAAGTATCGTCAGAGATCTGCCGAAAGAGAGATTTCTGAGGTTCCAGCCACTGGGACTTTAAGTCTCTGCTTTGCTCTTGACATTAATCAAAGAGTTAGTTTAAATAACATCATAGTATGGGACAGTTTATAAATGTTTATTAAACGTCAGTAATTTTTACAAAGCAAATATTAATAGCAAGAGGCAAAAAATTTTGCAAAATATGTACAAAAGTAAAAAGCCTTGATGACCAGCAATTCATTTTATCAAATCAAGTCATTCTTTCCACTTTCAGACGTCCTGTAGGAATAATTTATTGCCAATCCTAAAGCACTGACAGAAAAAATGTACAACAATTACCAGATAATGTGCTCGGTTCTCAGAGTTATAAAAAGATAGATGTTAAAAAATCTGAAGCCGCAAATACTTTGATACAGAGCTAATACAAATCATGTTGTTAGGTACAATATCTACCAGGTTGTTACAAAATAAGACTTTTTGATAAGGCTTCTGTGGTAAATGAGCTCCACCACGCTGGAGTAGCAGAGAAAGCCATTTCAACATTTTGCAATTCTACTTTCAACTTAGAGGTAAAGAAAGAGTAAACGGTATAGTCCACTGCATCGTTACAGGTCCTTTCCAGGAACCAACCCCTAAACAGGCATGACTGAGGAGGAACACACCACTTAACTGTGGCAAGAAGCACTACAAACAGGATTTCCAGAGACAAGCCCAGACCAGAGGCTGAGCAAGGCGCATCCTTCTATCAGGAGATTCATGGCCTGACAGCGCACTGCCTCCTGGGGCCCTGCTTCCATCCATCTGGAAACGTTCATCACTATCAAAGGTGATGCCATTTTGGAAAGGTCACAAAATCTCTGACCAACCCAGAAATCATTGCCCTACCACCACCATTTTTTGTTGCATGTAAGCCCTGCCATTGGAAACCAGATGCTTAGACCTAGACGCTGCGAGGATGAGTTCTTTATATGCTAACTATACATTCAAGTACAGACCTAAGAATGCCAGTGGTGTACTGCAAGCCATGTTAACAATCACTATCTGCTAAGGCTAGTAGCAAGTTGATGGCATCTGAAAAATCCACGAAGTTCAACTTGTTTACAAGTGTCCAGGTTTAGACTTGACTTTACTCTCTACTGGGCTTCCCTGGTAGCTCAGACAGTAAAGCATTTACCTACAATGTGGGGAGGCCCGGGTTCGATCCCTGGGTCGGGAAGATCTCCTGGAGAAGGAAATGGCACCCCACTCCAGTCCTCTTGCCTGGAAAATCCCATGGACTGAGGAGCCTGGTGGGCTACAGTCCATGGGGTCGCAAAGAGTCGGACACGACTGAGCGACTTCATTTCACTTCACTTTTTACTCTCTATAATGAAGCCCTAACCTCGTACCATAAAATAATGGGAATGTTTACTGTTTATCTGGAACGTGGAGACACACTCACACACTCCCTCCCTTCCTCGTGTTTACTACACTGAAAAGCCAATCTGGATCCTATCACGAGAACGAAGGAAGGCAAAAAGCAGCACTTTTCGTCGAGCAGCACAGACCTATGGACACATCACCTGTGAGTAATGTAACTCTGCATGTTGAAATGATGTGAAAGATAGTCAGATTTTCAACTGGACAAAAAAAAAAAAGACATATGCAGAATCTGTGCTCTTGATCCCTCAATTAAAACTTTCTTTCATTAAAAGAAATGAAAAGGTAACAGAGTGGCTTTCTCTAGGTTTATTAGGGAGATTATTACAAATGTGTGACTGAGATTTACAGGCATGATTTCATGGGTTCAAACAGGAAATGGAGAGTTAACACTGATACGCAGCCTTCTCAATACACACAGAAGTAACACTTCTACAGACTGCAATGGAGAAAATCTTGTTTCAGATGGCTTGGTTTGGGGCTTTGCCGCAATGTCTCATTATATAATGAAAGCACCAATTTGAGGGTTTCTCACACAGTGATTTGAATTTCAGAACATTGCAGAACATGACTTGGTAACTTTATTCTTCATATAAATAAGGCATAACTGGATGTATGTACTAATGCTGAAAATAACATCCTAGCAAAAGCATAAATACAAGTATTTGGGCAGATGCTGGAAGTTAAGATGTACTCATTTCTGCTTACAAACAATTATGGAACCCATGATTTCTGTATATGTAAATCAACACTTCTAATCACTCCTGGGGTTGGGGGAATCCGACTTCTTCCTGCTTTATACCAACCACTGAACAAGGACTCCCCTCGGCAACCTCACCAAAGCCTAACCAGGACCTTCGCCGCGTGACAGACACGCGGTGCGGCTTCCGTGACGCCTTCTTTGGTTGCTCTTGTGCCCCAGCTATCAAGTGCCCATTCTAGACAACACAACTAAAGATTCCAGTTTAATACAGCACTTGGCAGCAAGCAATGATGTGGGTTGTTAAAAATAATATTTAAGTGGTAGAGGCATGCCTTTAAATTATTTGGATCTTCAGAAAAATATCTGACAACGCTTCCCTATTTAAGAAAAAAAAAAGGCAAAAATTTGAGGTGTTCTTTGCTTTATAAGGCAACTCTGTATACTGTAAGGTTCTTCAAGGTCAATGAAGACACTTGTGTGACATTTCTTAAGAATTAAACAAGAAGACATTCAGACCCAAGAACAGAATGTAATGGAGAATTAGGCACATTTTACTCCAAATTGTAACCATGAAGACTTAGAAAATTAAATACACTGAAGAATTTTAAATTCAAATTACATTTTTAGAGACTGGGGTAGGGGAACAGGCACGGGGAAAACTACGAGCACCCTTGCAGTTCTGTCCCTAATTTCCACCTCCCCTTCACACAGTGGCATTTTAAAAGGATCTGGTTTTCATGATATAGGTATAGGACTCTTTCACATGGTTTAAATATACAGTATATAAAACACGTGAACTAAAGCCTTCAGATTGAACCGGCAAGTCTGTATGAGTAATTTACTACCTCAAAATATACTCGAGGTTTTACTTTATAAGAAAGTTGACTCTGAGACTTCACACACATCAGGAAAGGAATCTCAAATGCTCAGAATAGTATCCCATCTCTTTGGTGCTTTAACATTTGACTGTGGTGGTCAAAATGGGGACTTCTGCTTTGTCGGGCAGTGTGTGTGGCTCATATCAGAGATCTGAACAAGGACCTGATTGAGACCATCCCTCCTCACTGCACACACCGGGAACTGACTTTAGCCCTCACTGGAGTGAGTGAACCACCACTCCTGCTAAACCGATGCACAGACCTCCACCAACGTCTCTGTGTAGCGTGCACGCGCTATGCCCTGAAATGGTTCACTCTGCGGGTTAAACAACACACTTGTGTTTGGTGAGAAGCACTGGACACAGAACTCTCAGACATGCGCGAGCCCTCCTCCACGGACGCCTGTCACAGGGCGGGGCTCACGTCAGCAGCAGAGGATCACCAGGACACGGACACACGGGCAGCTGTGGGGGGAACGATGGAGGAGCTTCAAGTGCAAGCAAAGTCAGGTGCCTGTCAAACCCTGGTCAGGACCTGGCAGAGTCCTATCCTAAGCCGACCACGACACAGACCCAGAGCCTGACCGGGGCAGGCTGGGGGATCCAGAATTCCGACCAGTTGTTCAAGGACTGCTTGCCTATAAAATACCTGAGAACAGTCAGCTGTACAGTGAAGGGGCAGGTATCACAGTCAATCACAATTTTCAGGAAAGGGAGGAAAACCATCAGACTCTCTAAACTGTCACCTTGTACACTGTTCCTCTACCCGACTGCCACACCACACGTAACCTACAGGGCGGGCCTCTCAATGCCGAAAACCAGCCATTCTGAGGCGCTCACAGAGGATGCATCTGTTAATGGCAAAGCTCCTTGGGGGGTGCGCCTTAATTTGGGGCGTGGTGGGGGAGGTCACGTGTAACCATCTTTCAGCAGGAACTGGAACACGACTCCTCATCCTTGGGAGAGTCCTTGGAAACGCACCTCGGGAGAGCTGGGATCCCACGGACAACAGTGCTGCCAACGCGTACAGCCTCTTCGAGACACACCGAGAAGGAGCGAGAACCCCAAACAATGGCTTTCCGGATAGCCTGACAGGAAAACGTTGCCCTTGGCCAGCTCTGAAAAACCCAAAAACCCCCATAAATGCTGCCATCTGGAGCCGACAGGAACAGGCAGGAGCGTGAAAGAACCACGTCCATGATGGTGCGACAGGGATTCCCACTGTGGGCCCTACTGCGTCTGAGACGGGGTCTCAAAGTCTTGAGAGTAAAACAAAACATCCTTGGGAAGGGCTGTGTTTATTGAGAAAGTTCTGTTACGAGGTTGCACATTCTAGCTGCTACTATGGCCAGGGTTTCCTGCATGGCACCTGGATGACATATCTAAGTATGGGAAAGGCAGCCTGCACTCCACTCTTTTGGCTTCTGATCAAAACCCTGGGAACGGCCCGCGCCTGTGCACACGGAACCACACGGGAGCGTCCACCAGCGCCAGATGAGACACCGTACGTGAACTAAGACACCTGCCGAGCACTGCCTTCAGGAGCCACAGAAACTCAGAGCAGCTGCTGGGGACACGAGCAATCAGAAGAATGTGAAGGCCAAAGCCGGGGAATTCTACGGACGGCCACCCCTCAGAGCAAACTTCCCCCGACGGCCCTCCTTCCCCAACAGTCCACCGAGGCTGGCCACAGGCGCGGCTACCGCGTGCAGCGACCGAGGTGCCCCGCGCGGTCCAGGGCCTGCGCGCACTCCACCCCGCCCTGCGGCGCTCAGGGCACCTGCCACGCTTGGCACCACAGGAGCACTGTTTGAGAAGTGGAAGGGTCAAAGCCAGAAGGACAGCGCATCTGAGGCCTGGCGGGAGGAGGGCCCATCCAGGGAGGCCGGAGCTGAGCCCGTGGGCGTCGGTCATGGGCGGCCCTCCGCCAGGGGCTGGAGTCGCAGGAGGAGGACTGAGATTTCCAAGGAGTTAAACCCAGAATCAAGACTGTTCTAATTCCTGCTGTAAACTTCTATTTTAAAAATAAAACAAACAGAACACAGGAAGGCGGGAGGCGGCAGGCCCTGTGGGCGTCACTGGAGCATCAGCTGCTTGAGGTTGTCGTGCAGGATGGTGTCCTTGACGTCGCGGAACACCAGGCGGATGTTCTCCGTGTTGATGGCGGTGGTGAAGTGGTGGTATAGGGGCTTCTGCTGCTGGTCCCGGCGCTTGCTGCGGAAGCACTCCACCAGGAATTTCTGGACGTCTCTTAAGCAGTGGGGGTCCCCTTCAAACTCTAAGAAATAGTCTTTGATGCTCACAATTTGCACTTTCTCCTCGAGCAAATCTGTCTTGTTCAAGAACAGAATTATGGAGACATTGCTGAAAACCCGGTTATTGACGATGGTTTCAAAAATGTTCAGCGACTCGGTCAGGCGGTTGGTCAGGCGGTCCTCCATGAGCACCTGGTCGAACTCGCTGGAGGAGACGAGGAACAGTATGGACGTCACGCTGTCGAAGCACTCGAACCAGCGCTTCCGCTCAGACCGCTGGCCGCCCACGTCGACCATCTTGAAAGGCACGTTCTTGATTTCAAAGTCGTACTCGTGGATGCCCTTGGTGGGCCTTCTGGCGAGCAGGATGTCTTGCTGGGACGGAATGTACTCCTGGAAAAGAGGAAATACTTCAGTGATTCAGGAATAATGAGAAAGTAGAGTGTGCCATTAACTGGTCTGCACGTGAATCTGAGCAAACTCCGGGAGACGGTGGGGGGCAGGGGAGCCTGGCGGGCTGCAGGGCATTTGCTGAGTGTCGAAGAGGCGCCGGGCCCTGTTGCTAAGCAGCAAGAACTCAGCTCTTCAGAGCCAAGTCACATGGTCCCTGCCTTCAGGGAAAGAGGGGGAAAGACCAGCCAACCTCACAGGAATCAACAACTGTAACACAAGCAGTGGAGTCTTAAAACAGGAGGGACCATGAGTGGTGTGCTCAAGGAAGCCTACACGGAAAGGCGAGCTCAGAAGAACAGGTCAGTTGGAAAACATGAAATAACTCTTAAAAACTGCGTCTATCCACCAAAGCTGCTCTCCACTTGGCTGGTACTTAACTTTTCTTTAAGGCTGACTACAATCTAACCTGATGGAAGGGTGACAGTGAGGTAGGTCTTCACACACAGTCTCACTGATGTGGATGGAGTGGACAAAACAGACAAACACAGGGGCCTACACAGAGACGGCCCCGAGGACACCTGCGTCTGGGGAGACACATCCTGAGTGCAGGGGGACAAGTGCCACCAAGCAACAGACAAGGGGAAATGCAAAGCGCGTCCAGCAAGAGCACAAGGAGGTCCTTCTCCACAAGGCCTGGCACAGGGGCTGCTTCCTGCTCACAGCAGGGCTCATTCTGCTCTCCTTCTGTTTTATGTTCAGGGTTAAACAGGGAGAGTCAGGACTGGCGCAGCGCCAGGGCAGCGGCCCTCAGGGGCCTTCCCAGCAGCCTGATGCCTCCTCCAGGGAGGCCTCTGCCTGAGCCCCGTGTGGAGAGCGGCCAGCGCCAGCCTCTGCTGCTTGGGGTCACAGGGGATGCACCGCCGGACAGTCCAGCCGGCAGCTCCCGTGGTGAGGGTGACTCTGCCCGCGTCACAGCCTCCAGAATCCAGCCTCCTATCCTCCAACCCTGCAAACGGGGGTCCTGAACTGGAAAACACTGTTTGTCGGAAAGTTCTGAACTCAGCGAGCGCTCTGTTCAGCCTCCGCTTACAGAAAAGCAGAGACCGCGCGAGGACATGCTCATGTGCTGTCTTCTTTCAAGCATGAACTTCTTTCTGCAAAGAGCTGTACTTTCATGAAACAGTGGGCAGGGCATTCCTCGTGGAAATGGCAGCGGTCAGGAGAGGAGAGAGAGGGAAAAATGAAGCGGGAACAATCCGAATACAGCCATGAGGAAAAAGGAAATGGCTCAGTACATAATTTCTCCACATTTCTTCACCCTGGTTACTGCTTTCTAACGACAATAAACGTAAACACTGCCTGAAAACTTACTGGTTCTCCGAGTTTATCCAAGTTATCCAGGAAATACTTTACAGATTCACCCTGAAAACAAGAAGAAGATAAATCGTTATTAGCGCTGAGGCATGGAAGACTTTGCTGCACAGTTTATGTTAGACTGTCTGGTTGTGCACTTAACCCAAACATGCTCTGCTTAGTCACCGCCTTCAGACGGAGCAGCCGACCCCGCTAAAAACGTGTAAAACATCCGCCTCCGCCAGAGCCTGGGAGCCTCTCAGTCTCTGCACGAGCGTCCCCCTCGACCACCCCCTCAAAGAGGGTTCCATGCAGGCATTTCCACACAGCTGCAAGTCCACAGGGAAGACCTGATGAAAAGGTGCAGACTGCTTTCGAGATAAACATACAACCACAGTCCCGGTGGGATGGCTTCTGTCTGTATCCTCCTATCTCAAGTTGGTCGTCTTCTGAGACAGGAGCAAAGCATGGATGAGGCAGGGACCGCTGAGGGGACAGGCGAGCCCAAACAGACGCCCCCGAGCCCCAATGCCTACACTCTCGGGGCCCACACTGCGCCTAGATTTCAGGCAGTTTCGGAGACCTCAAGCGTATGGGAACACCTTCCTCAAGGAAATCCTTGAACAGCAGACAGACAGGTGAGCGGGGAGCACCCACGCAGAGAAGGCTGTGGGCTCACCCCACTGGATCTCTGCACCCCAGCACTCATCTGCTGGAAGCTGCTCCCCAGGTCTGGCTCCAGAAGGCAGTGCCTCCCTGATGCAGAAGAGTCACCGTAAGGTCTTCTCTGTAGGGAGTTTCTACAATCAGGTGACTTCTGGGGTCACACTCTGAGTCATGAGGCCTTAAAGCTGCAGATCCCAAAATTTTAGTCTCTGGATTCCCTTTATACACTTAAGATTCTTCAGGACCAAAAAAATAAAAAAATAAATAAATAAAAAAGATTCTTCGGGACCCCAAAGAGACTTTGTTTAAGTGGATTACAGCTATAATACCATGTTAGAAAGTAAAAGGAGGCAGCTTAACAAATATTTTACTCATTAATTCATTTAAAAATACCAATAATAAACTCATTCACGCGAACCTAGTAAAGACAGTGAGACACTCAACTGCTTCTACACCCGCCCTGTCACCAAAGAGGACTTCAGCTGGAGCCAGTTAAGCAGGTCCGGCCTCCTACAGAATGCCCACTGGAAACGGAGTATCTTAATAGCCTCTGCAATTGTAGATATTTTTGTTTCTACACCAGGATTTGACAAATGACAGCTTACTAAAAGTCTACTTCGTACTCTGAATGGGTCTTTTACTCCCCAACAATTTTGTAGCATCAAGCCCTGGAATATAGTGGGCAATCAAGTGTACAAGACATAATATGGAGAAAATCATATTCATTGTCATCATGACCATCTCATAAGAAGCCTTATGGCTCGGGAAGTCGACAAGCTCACAGTGGCAAGCAGACGCAAGCTTTCCTAAATTCTGATTTTTAGCTGAAAGCTCAAGTTTTATCAATGGCAACAAATTTATTTTCCTCAAATTGGTGGGCTAATAATTTCATTCATTTTCTTAAAAAAAAAAAAGCCCATCAAATGCCCAAGTGTGAGTAAGCTGGTTGTCTGTTTCAAGGAAAAATGGTGTTCCATGAAAAATACAGTGAATTCGAACACAACACTGCCAGTCACCAAGGCACTTCCCAGAGACTGGTCTGTGCAGGAGCCTGCTGCGTCCAGAGCTCTTCCCATGGAGATCCAAAACAGTCTTTACTGCTCGATCAAGCACAGTCTTAGGGGAGCCTGGTGTGTGCTTTCCTTGGGGCTTCCCTGGAGGCTCAGACAGGAAAGCATCTGCCTGCAATGCGGGAGACCTGGGTTCGATCCCTGGGTCGGGAGGATCCCCTGGAGAAGGAAATGGCACCTCACTCCAGTGTTCTTGCCTGGAGAATTCTGTGGACAGAGGAGCCTGGCAGGCTATAGTCCAGGGGGTCGCAGAGAGAGTCGGACACGACTGAGCGACTTCACTGGTTCACCGGTGCGTGTTTCCAGCTGAGGACGCTGAGTAGCGTGTCTGGGGCTCACCTTGCACGGAGGCTCCAGCATCGGCAGCCATGCCGCTCTGGGCTGTTGGCGAGCGTCCGCCCGGCGATGGGAGAGGACGTCCCAGGGACACCACAAAGAGTGCAGAACATGAAGCCTCCTTTTAAAGGCTTTCTGGGATCCCTGTGGCCCAGGGACCACACCTGGAGAACTGCAATGCGGGAGACCCAGGTTCAATCCTGAGTCGGGAAGATCCCTTGGAGCAGAAAATGGCTACCCACTCCGGTATTCTTGTCTGGAGAATCCCATGACAGAGGAGCCTGGTGGGCTACAGTCAAAGAAAGTCGGGCATGACTAACACTTAACTGCTAAACTGAGGTAGACGATTACAAAGCGAAGGACCACAAGCTCCCCGTGAGCTTGGCCCAGCACTCCCCCGGCATCAGAGCCGACCTAGCTGCCGCGAGGGACTCTGCAGCCTCGACTTCTCCTACTGGGCGAAACTACTGAAGTGTTTTGCTGCAAAACAAGACGGAGATTACACAGCACACAGTGTCTATCTGTAACCCAGAAAACTCTAATGCCATTCATAAACGTGGACTCGGGGCTTCATGGTAAGAATAGCTCTGCAGTACACAGGTTTTGGTTTTCGTTATTTAAAATATGGACAAGGTAATTTGGCAGTTCTGAGTGACTATATTCTCTTCTCAAAACAGGAAAATCATCCCCATTTGGTCTCCTCTTGGTATTATTATACAAATACAAAGAAATATTTTAAATTTCACTGAAGCTTCCTGATTTAACTGCATTCCCTAAGGGGGGGGGGGGTGGTTTCAGAATGTGCCTTTGTTTATTAGGAATTCATAACCTCACCAAAATCACATGATGATACTATACAAACACGCATGTGCTCCGTTAACAAGTTTCAACTTCTACTGCAGAAAGTTTCATCAGTATCATCTACAAAGTCCTTTGTGCGCTTGACACTGTACAAAATCTAAGTAAAAATGTTTTAATTCTTTTTCACACATTTCAGTGTGTGGATTATTGCTAATATTTTAAGTCGTAAATAAGGTGCCCTTTGCCTTCTCCCCTAACATTTGGCCAGTATCTATTCAAGGACAAGAAATGCTTTAAAATATTATTCCTATGAAAAACATGTTTTGGTTTAAAATAACTCAGTCAAAAAAAGTGATGTTAACCTATCTTTTATATCACAGGTGATATGACTGACCCTCCATTAGTTAGCAGACTGAAAGTAGGAACGATAATCTTAATAACCTCAGTGATCTTTCACTGCACGTGGTGTGGTGATAATGGAGGCCGCTGACTGCTAAGGGGTGAAGCTTTCCCCGAAACCTGCCCTGAGACAATACAGGTTAAACACACATATGCGGTGTGAACACACGTGCTGTAGAAGGGTGAACACTCTTCTGAATTTGGTAACTCGGGAAATTCCTTACAGGAGCTTTAAAGACCTCCACTGGGGGAACGACAGAGAGAAATCTGTATTTTCACAACGTCAAAAAAAAAAAAAAAGATAAAAGATAAAAAAGGACCTCGATGGTGGTCCAATGGCTGAGACTCCGAGCTCCCTCTGCAGGGACTCCGGTTCGATCCCTGGTCAGGGAACTAGATCCCTCATGCTGCAACCGAAGTTCAAATGCTACAACTAAGATCCGGAACAGCTAAATAAACAAATATTTCTTAAAATATATATAAAATGTGTGTTGCTTGCAACTCAACCACGAAGGACACATAAATGAACAGCGGCACCCCTGTTCTCAGGAACGTGTCTGAGCTGAGGGCCCCGAGTGCAAGTGCAACCCCGACGCCTCGCTCAGCACGGCCGGCGGGCCCTCGACTCCCCCAGGGTCGGGGATGAACTGTGGCGAGCCGGGGCCAGCCTCCCGCAGGCCTTTGCCCTAACCACTTCAGAGGTGAATCGCAAGTTCTCTCCTGTCTAACGTTAACTCTGATTCGAGGCCTCTCCTCAACGCTGAGCCATCTGGCAAGCCCCTGAACTTCTCTGAGCCTCAATCTAACGGTAAACGAGGAAGGCCCCTGGTTCGACGGATAATCACCAGAGGGGGGCCCAGCAACAACTTCAGTTTGTGCAGCTGATCGACAGTGATGGTCTCCTTTCCTTTACTAGCCCCGAGGCGGGCGCTTCTGCTGTGGCTCACCATTCACGCCGTGCTGCTCAGTCCCCCAGCTAACACAGAAGTAACTTCAGGTCCTGGGCAAGCAACACCATGGGCTCAGGACTCACTCTTTTTGGTCATGACTCAAGGCGCCATTATAACTCTCCTCAGTATGTGTTATATTACTGAAGAGAATTCTTAATAAACTTCCAGAGGAAAGCCATTTCACACTTACAACTTTTTAAATTTAAGATGTTTGAGGTCACCCCGTAACTCTTTTCTCTTAAGTCCGGAGGTAAGTTCCCAGGCTGCCGTGGCCGGCCTGCCCACTTCTCGCCCTGCGCGCGTCCGGGCTCGGCCCCCACGGGGCAGGGCGGCCTGGCCGCAGCCTCCTCACACGGCGGCTCCGGGCTGACGAAGCCGGGCCTGACGACGTCCCCCAAGAGGCAGATGGACTGACAGGTGAGACCAGCTGGCTCCGCATGCCTCTGACCTGGATTCTAGTTCTATCAACCACACTTCGTGCCAGCTTTACAGAGCCAAGCCTGCGTGAGGAGCGGTCTCAGCTTCGCCCCGGACAGCGGGCACGTGTCAGAAAGACCGCCTTCGCGGGCAGAGACCAAGTGGGCGAGGGCCCAGCGCGCACCACGGGCGGACTGCGCTGAGCACCGCGGTGCCAGACCGAGCTCTCGGAACAGAAGGCCACAGCACGCAAGAGCGAGGCGGGAGGGTGAGCGTTTTATGCGCAACAGCTCCTCACAGGACTTCTTCACAAGAGGCAGAAATGGAAAGGGGGCTGCAGCTGAGGGCTGACGAGCCTCCGGTAGCTGGGGCTTGCGAGCCAGTTGAGGACTGCCCGCACCGCTCAGCGGTCGTTTCCTCAAGGGGGCAGCGCCAAGCGCGAACCGACTGACGACGGGGCCTGAGCGAGCCGTCTGCGCTGAGGAGCTGCAGGCGAGGGCGCAGCGCGGCATGACAGCCAGTGGCAAAGGGTGTGGCGCAGAAAAGGCCACTGCAGATTGTGCAAACGGTCACACCACAGATTCTTCGGGAAGATTCCCCTGGAGAAAGGAATGGAACTCCAGTGTTGTCTGGAGAATCCCAAGGACAGAGGAGCCCAGAGGGCTGCAGTCCATGGGGTCACAACAGTCAGAGACGACTGAGCGACTAAACCCCCCCCCCCCCGACTCTTCACCAGCACGGACTCTGCAGGAAACACCTGATGTCTACACTGTCTTACAAAACCAGCGCTGTTAACGAAAGATTTAATCCGCTCTCACGAATGGGACTGTCACCATGCCCACGAGCTAGGTCAGCAAGAAAAGCTGAGTGTGCTGACCTGCCTGCCCTATTACACCAGTCCCATGTCTCAGCAGACGTAAATTTTCACTGAGATTTTTGAACTAATGGATGAAACCAAATTTTTCTGCAACAAGAACCCACCTTCAACCACTAAAGCAGAACACTGAACGGCTTTTCAAAATCAACTTTGGGGAAGACTTGACTACACTTTCCAGTAAGTTCAATCCAAACCTAAAGGCAAAATACATTATGTAGGGGCTTCCCAGGGGGCTCAGGGGTAAAGAATCCACCCACCAATGCAGGAGATGCGGGTTCAGTCCCTGGGTGGGGAAGATCCCTTGGAGAAGAAAATGGCAACCCACTCCAGTACTCTTGCCTGGAAAATCCCATGGACAGAGGAGCCTGGCAGGCTACAGTCCATGGGGTCGTAACGAGTCAGACATGACTGAGCATGCACATGCACGCAAAAATCACTGACAATCAGCATTCCTGGAATTACAAGCAATGTCCAACCACTTAAAACACGTTCTCTGCTGTCAAGTTAAAACAGTGGGCCTCCATTTCATGCAAACATGCAGCAGGTATTTCTAAAATAAAACACAGTTCTAGCAACATCTTTCAGACCAAAATGCAAGTGTTTAAAAAAAAAAATTGCATCCATACTTCAAAATCCACTCAGCTATGGTGACGGCAAAGCTGCAATGTAAAGGCCCAGAGGCAAACACGGAGAGGACCCAACAGAACTCTCCCAGGTCTCTCCTGTTAGGACCACCGTCCGTGAGAGGCAGACTCTCCCCAGGGTGGGATGCGCCGCCTCGCTCCAGATCAGCATGAACGGTGCACATCCGCCCCTGATTCTGGTGACAGCGGAGGCCTCCCGTGAGCAACTCGCTGTCCCCTTCCAGAAGAATCTAACGCTCATCAGTAAACCTGCACTAAGAAACACAGTGTGCAACTTACTATTATGATTTATTCAATAAAAAGGCTGTGGAAGTTTGAATTCTCTCGTTAACACAAATACCTACAAAATGCCCTTGATTTTGTCCTTTGGCATGTGAAGGCTAAAATATCATACCATTGAGCCTGTGACAGGAATTTTTGAAGAGGGTGCTCCTTAAAAACAGAGATTCCCTAGGCCTAGCACAGTTCCACCAAATCAAAATTTTAACAAGTCCCACAAGAAGTGATTCTGAAGAGCCAATCCCAGCATCAGTTCAGGTCTGGACATACTGAATCTTTTACTCAAAATTGGATTTCATATTATCTTTTAAAAAAAATTATTTTTATTTATTTATTTGGCTATGCTGGATCTTAAACGCAGCCTCTGGGATCTAATTCCCCGACCAGGGATCAAACACAGGCCCCTGCACTGGGAGCGCAGTTTTAACTACTGGACCACCAGGAAGTCCCTCATATTAATTTTATCTTTTGATATTGATTATACCAAACCACGGAGAAGGCAATGGCAACCCACTCCAGTCCTCTTGCCTGGAAAATCCCATGGACGGAGGAGCCTGGTGGGCTGCAGTCCATGCGGTTGCTAGGAGTCAGACACGACTGAGCGACTTCACTTTCACTTTTCACTTTCATGCATTGGAGAAGGAAATGGCAACCCACTCCAGTGTTCTTGCCTGGAGAATCCCAGGGACGGGGGAGCCTGGTGGGCTGCCGTCTATGGGGTCGCACAGAGTCGGACACGACTGAAGTGACTTAGCAGCAGCAGCAGACCAAACCAGCTAGGGTTTTTAAAAAGCTTTGTAAAAACACGAAGAATATTAAGAATCTGTATCAGAAACTTATTTAGCTTTATCTTATGACCAAAGTAGATTTCAAGCAACATTTACTTGAGTTGAACTAGGTTTCACAAGAAAAGCATCGGGCCTTCCTTTGACGTATCTGAACTGTGACCTGAAGAGCAGAATTAAGCCTGCGAGTAGAGTTTTCTCTTTTTGAAGACTGGCGTGGTGACTCAGAGGCGCTTTACTTCCTGTGTTACTGCAGCTCCGGCCGCTTTCCTCTCCGTACCCCCAGAGCCCGTTTTCAAATGTCCCACATAGCCCACAGCTGTAACCGAGTAAGCAGCTAAAAAAGCACAGATGAGAACAACTATCAGAACTGCTATGTATATGTATAGGGCAGCAGGGCCCTAAGGAACCGAAAACCTCAATTTGTTATAAAACTAATTTGCTTCTGCAACAGACACCTGAACTTTGCATGACAGGTAAATAAACCAATGCAAACTGTTTAAGAGCAATCTATCTTTTTACCAGGTGAACAGGTAAAAACTACACTTTAGAAAGAAAAGAGCTGATAAAATTCAATCAAATGTGAACTGTAAGTACTGCAGCGGATTTTAGCTTGTTACTAAAATGCTTAATCTTGTAAAATGCCTAGAACTTAACTGCAGGCTGATTAGGTATCTCTCATAAATGGCAGAAAATTCACTGTGAATAAAAGTCAATTAGAAAAACATACTGCTACTGCTGCTGCTAAGTCGCTTCAGTCGTGTCCGACTCTGTGTTACCCCAGAGACGGAAGCCCACCAGGCTCCCCCGTCCTTGGGATTCTCCAGGCAAGAGTACTGGAGTGGGTTGCCATTTCCTTCTCCAATGAATGAAAGTGAAAAGTGAAAGGGAAGTTGCTCAGTCGTGTCCAACTCTTAGCGACCCCGTGGACTACAGCCTACCAGGCTCCTCCGTCCATGGGATTTTCCAGGCAAGAGGACTGGAGTGGGGTGCCACTGCCTTCTCCCTAAGTGCTTCTTAACCGAAGCACCCCATTTCTATGTGTGGAAGCCCTTCTAGTTACGAGACTGCTGTTGCTGTTTAGTCACCGAGTCGTGTGTGACTCTTTGCAACCCCATGGGCTGTAGACCGCCAGGCTCCTCTGTTCATGCAACTTCCCAGGGAAGAATACTGCAGTGGGTTGCCATTTCCTTCTTCAGGGGATCTTCCTGACCCAGGGATCAAACCTTTGTCTCCTGCTTTGGGAGGTGGATTGTTTACCACTGAGTCACCAGCAAAGCCTAATAATAGGTTAATAGTTTTTTAAGAATAAATATGGTAGTACAAGAAATACTAAAATTCAAAGAAAATCTGTATCATCAGGATAATTAAGCAGTGACAGCTTTCCTCTGAGATCTAAACAAACACGTGATTCTGAAAACAATGATATCACGCGAGCTGACATCCAGCTTTTCTTTACGCAGAGGAGCTGCCACTAGGCAAGCACCGTGACCAGCGCACACGTCCTGAAGAGCAGTGAACTACAAAACAGAGGTCTGTGTCCCAAACAGCCAAGTCCAGCGGCGCAGCGGCTCTCACAGCTCCATGCATGTTAAGCCCTTCCACCCACAAGTCTGGAGTATTTCAAAGACGAAACAGAATCAAGAGGTAAGAGAGAAAATGACAAACCTCTTGACTCCTTACACTGACCACAGCTGTGAGCTGGCCTGCCAGGTGGCGGTGCCTCGACTGTCATCGGACGGTTTTTTTTTGTACACCTATAATGTGCCTTTACTTTCCACCCGTCTTACAATCCTCAAACTAAGCCAGGTGGACACGTTTCCCGAATACTCATTTAGGTAGGCTTCACCATATCTTTGTTTAAAGAACATCTATTCAATAGGAAACTTATTAACTTGCCTTTAAAAGTGACCTAGAAGGTTGTTTTTTAAATCAGTAGTTCATATTTGTATACACTGGTAATTTCAGCCCTGCAAATATCCTGGTGAAGCCACATCTAAATAGACTTTAGAGGAGACTTTAAACCGTCTATGAAGAGACACTGTGTAATATAAGCCTCTCCATCTGGCATTTACTTATATGTCAGGTTTACAGCAAGAATCAATTGCCAAATATAAACAAGGAACAAAACGGAAATGTTTGAGGTTAAACCTGGTTAGTGAACCGAGACTTCTCATTCCACTCTAAGGATGCGGCTGCTAATAAGGACAGGAGGCAACACTTCTTGCTGGATGGGCCCCAGGTCTGTCTCCCCCGTAGTTTTTACTTCAAAGAAAGATGCGGTGATGAGGCTGGTGAACTCCCCGCGCCGGCGGGCGCGGTACGCTCCTATGCCCGGCTCCCGCCCCGCCGCAGCTCACTTCTTTCCTTCACCTGCCCTTCCAGATGCGCTCCTTCTGCCTGGTCTCCACAAAGGACCCATTTTACTGCTCCTTATCTTCAAGATGACTGACTCTTTTTTTTTTTTTTAATGACTTTATTCATTTTTTTCTGGAGAAAACATCGCCGGGCACTGCAGTGACGCACAGCACGAGTTTAGTAAGGGCGGGCGGCTGCCTCACCTTCACCGCCAAAGCATCCTTCAGATTGCCACCACTCACGCCTGGCGCATGGTTCACAGGGAGAAAGACCGTGTTTATTCACATTCAAAGAAACATAAGGACGCTTCCCTTGCTCAGTGGATAGGTCTAAATTAAGTGGAGTCCAGCTGAATGCGCTTGCAAATATCTCATTAGCATCTTCTATGTGCACCACTCAAAACTCAAAAGAGCCAAAATTAGTCACATTAAAAAGCACCCAAACATTTTTTGAAAGCATTTTTTTCAAATTAAATACCTCTCCAGACTAAGTTAGGTTATAACAGCCTAAGCAGAATTTTGGAAAGAATACCTCTAAACAGCTTTAAGACTTCTCTTGCATATAAGCTAGAAAAACAAAGCAGTGCACAATACTAGTAACAAGACTTTGGGGAAGAAGCTGCACTTTATTTTATAAACACTTTCTTGCCGCTGCTCACAAATACAATCTTTTAATATCAGGTTTTCTAATTAGACTTATCACCCAAATGACTTAAAGCTAATGATCTTAGTTTTCTAACAGTATTGCTGTAGTCCCACCAAATTCCAATTTACATATAACACAAAATGTAAATGCAGTTTAATAATTCTACTATAGATGTTACCAAAAAATGAAGGACTTTATTAAAATGCTTCATCCTGGAGAGACAGAAAAAGAGAGTATGGCTGTATGTTTAATAAATACTTATAAATGCACATGTCTTACACTTAAATGGTGTTCAGTTTTGTTATCTTAAAGTATCAACTGGGGCTTACCTGGTGGCTCAGAGGGTAAAGTGTCTGCCTGCAATGCAGGAGACCTGGGTTCGATCCCTGGGTCGGGAAGATCCCCTGGAGAAGGGAATGGCACCCACTCCAATGTTCCTGCCTGGAGAATCCCATGGACGGAGGAGCCTGGTGGGTAATGCCCAAAGGACTGCAAAGAGTCACACACGACTGAGCAACTTCACTTCTAAAGTATCAATTATTTTCAAAAGCCTATAAAAGAATTATAGCCCCTTCTTTAAAATGCAGGCTTCAGAGTGGCAGACAGTATTTCATTATAAAACCTTCCTTCCTGAAAAATCAAACGCACATTTTCAGTGTGTGGCAGGAGGCAGTCCTGAGAGGTGGGCGAGCTCGGACGTCGTGTGCCACCCTCTCACCAGAGCAGCGTCATGACAGGACGACCCGTCACCACCACCACTCTTCACAAGACATTCCCATGTGGGTGCTGGAAGGAGCTGGCCCTGCACGTCAGAAATCCACATCCACTTTCTAGAGGAACACCGTACTGGGCCTCTGAGAAAATCACCTCCTTCCAGCAAACGCTAATGGTACAACATTAAATGAAGAGAACATGAAATTCTGTACAGAAACTATAGGAGAGTCTAACTCAACAGGCAACACTGTATCCAGAGACTGGAAGGAAACAGCAACGAACCAACACAGACAGAGACTCAGCGGCTGACCAGACGGTGCCTACGGTGGGCACAGACGTGCTTTAAAGTCTAAATTGGAAAAAAAAAAAAGCTATTTTGGATTCTGGAGCCTATTACAAGTAATTCCCTCAGAAAATAAAATAAAAACAAAAACCAACCACCTTATTTTCAGATAATGACAAGACTAAGACACTTAAGAGTTCTGAACCCTGAAAAAGTCCTCAAAATTAAATACTTTTTGGAAAAGGACCAATCATATACAACCCCAATAGCATACAAAGGACTGTTGTGAGTTCAGAAGAAACGTCCTCGACTGCTGAGAAAAACAAAACAAAAAGAATATGCAGTTTTCCAACATAAGACATAACTTCCCAAATCAAGTTTCAATCCCCCGCCGTCTGAACGGAGGAGCCCACAGGCGGGCGTGCTGTGGCCCCGGGGCCTCTGCACCGGTGGGTGGCGCTGCCCCTTGCAATCCGCAGGCCCAACACACGCAACAGTCAACACTAACTAACCAAGTCTTTCTACGCCTATGAGCGCACGGCAGGTGAGAGAAAAACCCGGGTCACTCCACTCCCGGTTTGCTGTTCAATCCAGTGCCCCACACTCGGGGCAGCAGACAAGCCGGCCTGAGCAGTAGGGAGCCACCCCCAGCTCCAGTCAGGCAGGCCAGGTGCGGACGCAGGCAGCCGGCCTGCCTCACACCCTGTTGGGTGTGGCCACAGCTCCCAGCGCCCACAGTCACCGCTCGGTTAGCTGTGCTCTTAAGGGAGGCAGGGGGCACCGCAGTCAGGATCCCACCACGACCCCGCTCACCCAAACTAGCCGTGACCTTACCCTCAAAGGGCCGGCGCGCCTGGGTCCTTCCAGCCGGCAAACGCGCCGATTCCGCACACTCGTGGCAGGGAAGCTACAGATCAGTGCTCGATGCCGTTCACTGGATGGCCAGCAGCACTGCGGGGGGTCTGGCTGCCCCTCACTGGACCCCGAGCTCTGTGATGGCGGGCCAGCAGCTGGTTCCCGGTCCCCAGGGCCTGCCCATCCCAGGACACGGCGTGGCAGCTGTTCCACACACGCCTGGTGAGGAAGGGGAGCTGACAGGCACCACACTCCACCGCTGGATCGTGAGCCATGCTCACAGGTAAGCAGTGCCAGCCTCCGGGACAGCGCACAGGCTTCAGACGCACGTTGGCTGGCTGCTCCTTCCCCCGGTGCCCACCCCCCAGGCCCCGCACACATGGTCCTCCTCCTGCCTGTCGGGCTCAATTTTCCATCCCTGGGGTCTCAACCTCACCCTCACCTCTTCTGACCAGCCTCCTGCTCTCTCGTGGCTTTCCTTTTCCTCCACAGCATTTATCACATGTGTGGCTATTTACTTCTTTGCTTTTTAATGTGGGTTCTTCCGAATAGCATCTAAGATTGATGCAAACAAAGATTACTTTCATTCGGTTCACTAGCAAGTACTCAGCCTGCTAAAAAGTGCCTGACTGGTTGGTGGGTGGCCAGGACTATGTCCTTGAACAGCTGCTGAAAGCTGGCAGCTGACACGGTTTAAGGTTTAACTCATCTCCTGAAAAGTGCTACATAAGCCTTCTCATCCTCTCACACTTGCTCTCCAGTTCTCACATGTGAAAAGAATTCAGATTATCATGATGAAAAACGGATACTCTAAAAGTAATGCCTAAACAGTCACATTTGCAGAGAGTATAAAACAGTTACACATAAAAATATCAAATGGCGATGTTCATGTATATTCCTATACAAAGAATGAAGTTCTACAGGATGAATTTTTTTTTTTTTTTAATAAAGCTCCTTTTTCAAAAGAAAGCTATCTTACATTAAGGTCAAATGTGCAAAATAAAAGAGGTGGGGGCCTTGGCTTCTTACTAGATTGTAACACGAATCTTAAAATTGATTGCAATATTTGATCATAACAATTTAAAAGTTAAGAAAAACATTAAGTGTAATGCTCCTTACGCTAGCGTAGGGCTGAAATGTATATAATGTATACGACAACAGTTCAGTGTCCCCATCGCTTTTGAAGCTGCAGCTAACAAAGACAGTTTTACTGCAAATGTGACAAACAAGTTAGTATCATCTGAAAACGGCACACCATTTGCAATGCAGAATTTGAACTCTACAAGCCCAATCACATTCCTTTTATGAAAATATTTCAATGAGAATATATAGTATTTGCAGCTTTGTAAATATAAAGCATCCAACTATTAAGGTTTAAAAAAATGAACAGAAAATGAACTGAGAGGCCACCTCACCCCTGAGGAGCTCCGTGCCCGCCTGGTGCGGCGTGCGCCTCCTCTCACCTGTGGGGTCCGCCGGCCTGGCACTGCTCGTGAGCCGCTCCCCAGACACTGGAGAAGCTGGCACCACCGCGCATGGCCAGCGCTGCCCCGAGGTTCCCTTTACTTAACGTCAGTAAATGCGAACCATTGCACTTCACGGCAACCCACTCCAGTGTTCTTGCCTGGAGAATCCCAGGGACAGGGGAGCCCAGTGGGCTGCCATCTCTGGGGTCGCACAGAGTCAGACATGACTGAAGTGACTTAGCAGCAGCAGCAGCAGTTCACGGCAAGAAGCCTCAACGCACACCACACGACACCAGAGTGCAGACTCGCTACACGGTTTCTACTGAGGCGGTTCATCCCACGTAACAGGAAAATAATCTTGAAAAGATCGCTTGGGGATAAAAAGTGGTAACCAGGATACTGAAAGGGAAAGTGAAAGCCTCTCAGCCTGCGACAGTACTCACTGCCCAGCACCTCTTGCTGAATTTTCTAGAAAAGAGAAGACACACACCCCAGGAAGAGGCTGACGCCGCTGCCCGGGTGGAAGAACCCGCGACACCAGGCCATCTGGGGGGCAGGGCTGACAACGCGAGAGTTCTGTTCGCAAATCTGGAGTTTATTTTGCTCCGTTACTCTATTAATATTTCTAGTTGGTATCTTTTTTAACAAAATGGTCAGGAGTTCTAAAATCTCTCAGAAAGTGACATGAAACCTTAAAGAAAAAAAAATAAAGATTCTGTGTTTTATGAATATAACGAACTTTTCTAGGTTGGAAAACCCCAAACACCCTCCTTAACGTGAATGCTGACAACATCTCTGCCAGGGATGGCAGAAAGGGGAAGCGGGTCCATGTGCACACTGGGGGTGGGGGCGGTGCTGGAGAAGCGCAGGGCGGGCAGCTCACACTCTGGCCAGTTCAGACCACACACCTGAACCGTTCAAGGAGCACATTCTCCAAACAAACAATTCCGGCTATACATCTCATGCAATGCAGGAGACCCAGGTTCGATCCCTGGGTTGGGAAGATGCCCTGGAGAAGGGAACGGCAACCCACTCCAGTATCCTTGCCTGGGAATCCACGGCTACAGTCCATGGGGGGTGGAAACAGTCAGACACGGCTGAAGCGACCAAGCACGCGTGTGTGCAAATGTCAAGAGCCACATCGCGAGTTCTCGATCTGAAAATCAAGTGCAGTGACGCTGCAAAGGAAACAAGAAGCAACATGGCAATGAAAGCCTCACACCCTCCATGGTGCTGCCTCCGCCAGAGACCACGGGGTCTGATGAGAATGAAGCACTCTTCTGCACTGGTTAGAACGCAGGGTTTTCACACTGGAAATCAAGCTCTGAGAGTCAAACCGAAGCTGACAGTGCTTCATACTGTAGAAAACGACTCACAGTCTGTGGATGTGGCAGGGCTGTTAACAGCTAAGATGGTAACGTGATCAGCAGGTGTCGGGCACTGGGCCACAGGCTTTATTTACGTGGGTGATCTGAGCTCATGGAATCCCTGCAACTCATAACAGTCTCAGAATCGTACCTACTTCACAGTGGAAGGAAGAGGAAGTCAGAGAGGCTGGGGGGCCTTGCGGGGCTCACGCAGGAGGCGGAGCCGGGACACCAGCTTGTGTGGCCTTCAGGTCCACTGCGCCCCTCGGCACAGCAGGAAGCCACACCACACTGTGAAGTACCCGTAGAGACGCTTTACTATGCAAAACAAGTCAGTCAAGTCAGACCCGCTACTTTCTAATCTGTTTGGAAGATACAAAGTAAAGTTCCACACACCAAAACCAAGTGTATAAGTCTTAGGACTTAGACCAAAACCAAAACAAACGTGACAAGAGTAGTTCTACTGAAGGATTCTGCAGCCGTGGATGGAAAAGTTAACCCACTGCACTGATTTCAAAATCTTTTTTATTCATTTTGCCAAAAGAAGAGAAATTAAATTGGAAAGATTAAGAAAAACAACTACCATCACTGAAAGGGACTGGCAAATCTAGCCAAGGCCACTAAAGTCCAGTTTCAAAACAAAACTATTTCCTTGATCCGTATCAGCTCATTCTAATAATGTGGATGTAACAAAACCTCTTCAAAAAAGGCATCTTGTTTAAAAAAAAAATGTTCACAACACAGACTGAAGAATTGTATCACACGGCTAGGAAAAGACCATGAAACAAAAAATCACTATTAATTTCCAGAAATAGGTACTTTATAATTGGAAGAAAAATTTGCAACAAACTGTAATCTGAATCTGGAATGCTCATAAGCAGAATGCAGTCTGTGGCAACTACATGAGAAACGTGGCAAAGGGGTTCACAACATAACAGAAAAAAAGCGCCCCAACATCCGCCAGCCCCAGGAACAGCTCCGAGCAACTGTGCAAGACACATGCTAAGTTCCAAATGTCCCTTTCCTAGAAAAATGTATGCCTACCTCTCAGATAACTGGCTGTCACTAGACTTCTACTCTTCAGTGCAGTCGCTCAGTCGTGTCTCAGTCGACTCTTTGCGACCCCGTGAATCGCAGCTCGCCAGGCCTCCCCGTCCATCACCAACTCCCAGAGTTCACCCAAACTCATGTCCATTGAGTCAGTGATGCCATCCAGCCATCTCATCCTCTGTCGTCCCCTTCTCCTCCTGCCCCCAATCCCTCCCAGTATCACAGACTTTTCCAATGAGTCAACTCTTCGCATGAGGTGGCCAAAATACTGGAGTTTCAGCTTCAGCATCAGTCCTTCCAATGAACACCCAGGACTGATCTCCTTTAGGATAGACTGGTTGGATCTCCTTGCAGTCCAAGGGACTCTCAAGAGTCTTCTCCAACACCACAGTTCAAAATCATCAATTCTTCTGTGCTCAGCTTTCTTCACAGTCCAACTCTCACATCCATACATGACCACTGGAAAAACCATAGCCTTGACTAGATGGACCTTTGCTGGCAAAGTAATGGCTCTGCTTTTGAATACGCTATCTAGGTTGGTCATAACTTTCCTTCCAGGAGTAAGCGTCTTTTAATTTCATGGCTGCAATCACCATCTGCAGTGATTTTGGAGCCCAGAAAAATAAAGTCTGACACTGTTTCCACTGTTTCCCCATCTATTTCCCATGAAGTGATGGGACCAGATGCCATGATCTTAGTTCTCTGAATGTTGAGCTCTAAGCCAACTTTTTCACTCTCCTCTTTCACTTTCATCAAGAGGCTTTTGAGTTCCTCTTCACTTTCTGCCATAAGGGTGGTGTCATTTGCGTATCTGAGGTTATTGATATTTCTCCCAGCAATCTTGATTCCAGCTTGTGCTTCTTCCAGCCCAGCGTTTCTCATGATGTACTCTGCATAGAAGTTAAATAAGCAGGGTGACAATATACAGCCTTGATGTACTCTTTTTCCTATTTGGAACCAGTCTATTGTTCCATGTCCAGTTCTAACTGTTGCTTCCTGACCTGCATATAGGTTTCTCAAGAGTCAGGTCAGGTGGTCTGGTATTCCCATCTCTTTCAGAATTTTCCACAGTTTATTGTGATCCACACAGTCAAAGGCTTTGGCATAGTCAATAAAGCAGAAATAGATCTTTTTCTGAAACTCTCTTCCTTTTTCCATGATCCAGTGGATGTCGGCAATTTGATCTCTGGTTCCTCTGCCTTTTCTAAAACCAGCTTGAATATCTGGGAGTTCACGGTTCACGTATTGCTGAAGCCTGGCTTGGAGAATTTTGAGCATTACTTTACTAGCATGTGAGATGAGTGCAATGGTGCGTAGTTTGAGCATTCTTTGGCATTGCCTTTCTTTGGGATTGGAATGAAAACTGACCTTTTCCAGTCCTGTGGCCACTGCTGAGTTTTCCAAAATTTGCTGGCATATTGAGGGCAGCACTTTCACAGCATCATCTTTCAGGATTTGGAATAGGTCAACTGGAATAGCCCTACTCTTCAGGGTACATTAAAACCATGTTCACTGACGAAATGTCAGGTGAGGATCACCAAAGCTAGCTTTCAAGGCGGAGAACGTTCCAGCAGCCTTTACCATGATGCTCGCTAGATGCGATAAACTGTGCATCTCTAAGTTAGTAAGTTTACCAGTACATCTGGGATTACCGCCACCACCATCAAACATAAGGTAATAAAGGAGCAGAGGAGTGGCACAGAGTGTTAGGAGAGCTCAGAACATAAAAGCAGCCCTGTGCCTATGAGCGCAGTGCCACCCATCTCTAAGAGAACATGTGCTCAAAGCAAGGTGCCAGGACGCCCCTGGGGAGTGCTGACCGAGGGCAGGGCGCTGGGAGGCCAGGCCGAGAGCAGAGAGCGCCCGAGGCCTGGGTGGCCCCTGGACAGGAGGCGCAGACTGAGCTCCAGGCCCACCCTGTCACCATGACCACCCCTGGGAACGGAAGGCACAACCGCGCTGCTGCCTCCGAGTCTGTTCATCTGTGAGACCAGGACCAGAGCCCACGTTGCATGTGTTCTTTCACTTAAGGATTCAGTGACAAGGCACGTGATAGAAATAATTAATGTACTTTGAAAAGCACAAAGCAATTTTTGCAAAACATAAGGAATTAAAACGTCATGTAATTAATCAGCAGCACTTGAGTTTTCCAGAGAGACCAGTGCCTGCCATGGGCCAACAGGGCCAGACGGGGCCCGGCGGTCGGGCCGCCTCTCTGTCAAAGGTGAAGCAGGACCACGCGGCGCATGGGGTCCCGGGGCTGCTTCGCTTTGCTTACAGGCGGCTCCCAGCCCTTCTCCCGAGTGAGGCTGCACTCCAGTCAGGAAGAGTGGTAGCAGGCACCACACACAGCAGCACAGGACACTACCGTCGCTCTTCAGCACCAGAGCTCACACCCCCACAGCAAGTCAAGGTTCTGCCTAAAGTAACATGACCTAAAGACGAGCACGTCACCTTCATGTGACATCAGGAGACACACCCAGGATGCGTATGCGCGTCTTACACGTAGTGTGACTCTGAGACCCCGTGGACTGCAGCCCGCCAGGCTCCTCTGCCCACGGAATTCTTCAGACAGGAAGGATTCTCCAGGGGGATCTTCCCAATCCAGGGACCGAACGGGGGTCTCCTGCATGGTGGGCAGATTCTTTACCAGCTGAGCCACCAGGGATCCCTATGTCTGTCACACACACACAGTCTCACTAAGTCACACTAACACTATAAGCATGTGCCACACCAGCCTCTCTGTTTTCAAGGTAAACAGCAGACAGGTCTGGGTTTCCAAAGCTTAGATAAAATGTAACCATTCTGACACCTGTTTAAGTTCACCAAAAAAATAAACACAAATTCTACAGAGACCTAAATTTAAAAAATCTCTACAAATTCTAATGTTACATACAATCCTTGTAATACAGACTGAAATAGTTCACCCTAAGCCTACCATATTTTTAGCAACTTGAAGTCAGAGTCTTTCATTGAATTCATTTCATAAAGAAACTGGACCAGTTCACAACTGAAACTAGCGTGTCTCCCTTTCAAGCAAGCCCTCCTCAGGGCTCCGGAGCAAACGAAGGCCTCTCTCCCCTCAGCACCTGGAACCCACCTGCAGCGCCAACGAGAAGCCACCGTCCCAGCCTGAAGGAAGTGCCTACTTTACCGAGCTCTCCGCGCCTCACAGGCCCCCGCCTGAGGCTAAACAGTTACTGTCACCCAGACTGCAGGAAGCTCAGTCCTAAGAAAGACGAGCTCATCAGCCTGGAGAGGTGAAGGCGTCCTCAAGCACCAGCTGCACCCCTGGAGCAAGAGAAAACCACGTCAAACTCAAGGCACCACACGACACAGGAGGCAGTTTCAGTTGCGGGAGTTGCAAAGGCAAGACTGGCCATCACAGGAAGCTGCATTAATGCTGACGACGGCAAAGTGTGTGCAGAGATCCAGGAGTGCGCCCCACAGGGTCACACACTCTCTTGTCCTGTGTAAGGAGATCTGTACATTTTGCTTAGGCTCCTGAATAAGCAACTGTATATTACACACTCCAATGACTCCTGGCCATGCTGTTAGTTCTCACACGTATCTCCAACCTCTGACTCCCATCTCTGGAGCCATCTCAGCAAATTCCCTAGCTACGGTCACCTTGTTTTTCTAGAGAGGGTATCTCTCCAGCGCAGTGGCAGGCTATGGCAAAGGCATGCCCCAGGCAGAGGGTTACAGACATTTAACTGAGACGCTAAGAGACCCCCACTCAGGACGCACTGTCGTCAGTGTGCAAGTTCAGAGGAAGGAGAAAAAGACAATGTAAGTCGTAGCGACGTGAACCTTCAGAGTTTTCTTTTCCACAGTAAGGCATTTATTTAGCTCACTCACAATGATACGAACCAGAAAAGGAAATGTTTGCCTTTGGAAGCTAGAGAAAGAAAACATTCATGTTTGCACCCAAAGTTATTACTAACAAACAAACAGCCTGCTAAAAACTAAAAACCTACGCTATGATATCACTACGCTACCCTTGGCCCAAAAACTGATTCAAGGGCAGTCATTCCTCTTTAGCAAAACAGTGGTCAAGAGCTTAGAAATTGCCCCCATTTTTTTGCATTTAAATTTGCATTAATAAGCTTAATAATCAAGCGGTAGTTGAAAACAAAAAGGCTTATTTTCATTATTTTAGCTGCTAAATCCTCTCATTTCCCCTGATGTTTACTTTTCCTATGCAAGATTCAAGAAACTACACGGTTAAACACAACAAAAAAGAAAAATCGATTCCATGATACAAGAACTTCCCATCTCCCGGAAAATAACCAACTAGCACACAGAGACCCCACGGACAGAGAAGCCTGGCAGGTGCAGTGCACGGGGTCGCAGAGGTGACACAACTGACGACTAACACGACGGCACAGAGACACCCGTGCTTCCCAGAAAAGGAGAGCATCGTAATTCAGATCACCTAACAAAACAAGGAAACAAGTAAGTGTCAGACCCTGTGGCGGTGAGAGCGCGAGCCCAAACAGAAGGCAGCCCAGTGGAGACCCTACCCCAGAGGGAGGGCGGCCCAGGCGGGTCACCGGCAGGCAGGCCAGGCCGCCTCGGGTCCAGTGGGAGGACCAGGCGAGGCTGCTCACAGGGGTGCTCGATGCCAGACAAGCCACCCCTCACCCTCGCGTGGGCCTGCCACAGACACTGCACTGACCAGGCGCCCTCCCAGGCTCCCCAGGTGAGGAGGGGGTCATTGCGGAAACCGCTCTGTTCTTCGGGTTCCAGCTGAACCCGTGGAGAGGGCCCAGGCCTGCAGGGAGTTGCGTCCACCCTGTTCTGTGAAGGGGAGCCCGGATGAACGGTACGGGTGTGAAGGAGCCGGGCAGCGGGCCTGCTGAGGGCGGCCGTGGGCAGAAGCCCTCAGTGTGCAGGGTCTGAGCAGGTGCAGCCGTGGGGCACCGGCATCACCGGCTCGTGGGGCGAGCCCCTCAGCGTCCAGGCTCACGGAAGAAGTGGCTCTGTGTTTCGGAAGCAGTGGAGCTGAGCAGAGCTTCCCGGCAAACCCGGCCAGGTCTGGACAAGGTTACTGAGGTCCAGGGAGGAGACACCAGCCAGTGGGGAGGAGGGGCAGAGTGGAGGAGGCAAGAGACCTCCAGAAAAAACAGGACTTGGGCTTTATGTGTGCAGACGAGAGAAGGAACGGAGAGGACTCGGGGGGAATTTTAAGGAAGCAAGGTGACTTCCCAGTGTCAGCCACGTGACAGGCACCACGGAGCATCCCAAAGTATGGGAGCCATTAATTCTACGCAATGACTCAGTACCGAGCAGCTGTTCCAGGCACCATTAACAATGCAGGGCAGGCAGGAAGGACCCCTGTCCCGAGGAGCTTAAAACCAGACCTCTCCCTGTTCCTTGTTCCTTGCGCCTCTCCTTCTTATCGTGAACTTGCCTCTTCTTGTCCCGGAGGCTGTCTCTGCTCTGAAAGCATCAGCTGGCTCAAGCCAACAATCTGCAGGTCCTCAGCCTGAGCGGTTTAACAGTCTGTTCTTAATGGCAAATAAATTCTCAGGAATATCTTCTCAACAGTGATGACCACAAGAGTGTAAGACAGGAACGTTCAAAAGCAAGAAGTGTCAGGGAGGGCCATCTTCACCTAAATGGACTTGCGGAGCTTACCCACAGAGGCCTGTGCAGGACACCAGGCTGGTCACTCCCTGAACCAACATGCGGTGTGCTATTACACACGGACGTTTCTTCCCTGACCTGCAAGGTGAACAAGCTCCTGACACAGTGCATAGTAAAATGTGCGGCTTGTTGAGAAAACGAATTTAGAAGAAAGGAGAATAATCTGCACTTAACAACAGCAGGAAAGGTAAAAGAAGTTGAAGAGGGGTGTGTGAAAGACAAAAATTAACCCCAAGTCTGAGCACTGAATGGAGGCTACTTGTCAAGTCAAATTCATAATTTTCAACATATAATGCTTCCAGCTACTCAGCTTTAACAAGGATGTAGGACCACCTCTGCCGCTTATTAATGCATTAAGTTAACAAGCAAAATACACACAACAAAGAGAACTGAACCAGACGGCACACCATCAAGCACTGCATGACTCACACGAAGGCCACCACTCAGACAAAGTGGAGATTCAGGTCTCAGCTGTATCAGAAGCCGGCACGAAGACTTCTCGAGAACTTCTGGTAGCCAAGGCTGCCGCTGAGTACAAACTGTAATAGCAAGGACTGCTGGCTGCGTGTCACTCTGCAGCCACACCCAGATATGTGAACTGGCTTAACACCGTGACACCACCAAACAAGTTTCTAAGCAGTTTTACTTTTAACTGTCACTTTATTTTGATCACATTACAGTAAAACTTACTTTACATCTGAACTCCCTCCAAACTGCATACAGGAGAGATGGCTATCATTCCTGGGATCTTTCTGGTCTTTGGCAAATAAAACGCCAGATACAATCAACACATTCACAATCAAATTTTTTTTTATCAAGTGCTTTGTAATTTATTTCGATTATTATTTTTTTATCTTTAACCTAGATCAGAACCTTATTTTCCACCCTTTCTTCAATGCTGTGTAATAGCTACAAACTTTTAGTCTTGTGTAAGACAAAGTAGAAATAACAAATGCAAAATAAATTCTAAGTGTTTCCCATGGAAAAGAAAAGTACAAAAAACATCGTATTATTTTAAGGAGGAACATTTTGTAAAATGTGCTTAGAAGCTTTTAAAAAGCATAGCATGCAAATATACAAAAAGTGCAATGACTGTTAAACATTAAGGATTTTAACCTATACTGATGAATTGCGAAATAAATACCTCTAAAGGCTAAAGAGCACACTTGAACAATTAAGTTACTGAATTCTTAATTCAAAAATAAAAGGTCAGTTTTTAGAAAGATCAATACTGCTGCTATAACTGAGATGAAATTACTTTTAAAAGGAGAAAAAAATGGATGAAAGTGCCTGAGAAGCTCATTATGATCTTACCCTCGAAAAAGAAAAATGACCAACTAATTACTCAATATAACAGCTTCATCAAACCCACTGGGGGTTTGCCTTATTTTTACCTTGGTTAGTTTATAAAGCTCATCTAGAAAACTATCCACATTTCTGAGGCTAAAATTGTGGATACATACATCATACTGTGGAAGGCAGAGAAAAAGGTGTGTTACAATCAGATGTTAATAAATGCCGTTAAAATCACAACATAAAAAACAAATCTCTTACCAGCTGAAACTCTCGACGCCGGTCGTAGGCATTCTGTATGCCACTGTCTGCCCATAATGCTCTTATAGCAGGAAGGTACTGTAAGAAAACTTGCGTTTCCACGATTCCCTGGGCGGTCAGGGGCGTCCGGGTATCAAATGCCATCAGCTTGTCTCCATTGAGCTGGTTTGAGTTATCCCCCCAAGGAATGTGGAGTTTCTCTCGGGCATCTACCAGCACCCTCATACCTTTGTTTAAAAAAAAAAAAGTGTGATGGGAGTCATTAAATATTCTCAGAGATTCGATTCTCATATTCTTTCCTTAAACTTCTTGAGTACTCTAGGCCCAGCACCTCCAAAAAATGGAGACCAACATCAAAACAAACAGAAGTAACTTCTCAGAGTGTAAAAAGAAAAATTAAAACTCCCAGTTGTTCAGTCATAAGATTAGAACCTTGAAAAGCAAACACAATTAACACAAGTGCTTCTTTTGTAGGGTTTTAACATGTTCTAATTAGTAATTCCTGGGCAGAAGGGAGTCACAAGACAACCAAAACCAGCAAAGGAAGAAGAAACCCCACTGCGTAGCCTGATGTCCAGGCTCTGAAGGTCTGCGAACAAGGCTCTGAGTCTCTCAGAGAGACTTCTATGAGACGCCAAGAAGAGACTCAGCGCCCCGTGTTCTCCCGGTCCCCGAGCACCCTGCCCAGCCCAACCCACGGCCTCCAGGACCTCAGAGCTCAGACACTTCTCCCCTCCCAAGCTTCCAATCCGGGTGAGGCTCAGGGTGGCGTGAGACTTCCCTAAAAGGAGGAAGACCAACTGCAAAAAAGCGGTGGAAGCAGAGATTTCAACTCACAGAGATTATTTCAAACCCATTATTTCTAACACCTCACTGTTACCTTTAGTCCCTGCCAACAGTCACATGACTATTAGGTCATTTGTTTAGATAACTGAAAAACCATTTGGCTGTCAATTTTCTGATCACGTCAACTCAGAAAATGCAGATGGCTAGTGACTTCATCTTATCAACGCTCGAAGTAGGTCACACTTAGGAGCCAGTGTACAAGAGGAACCAGGTGTTAAACAAAGAGCCAAGTATCTACCTAGCTATCAGTCAACAGCTGGTCCACTCATTAACAGAACCCCTTACAATCAGCTGCATCAGATACAAAGGTACCCTTGGTTAAGGGCTGACTGCAGAGTCTTGGGCCTTGAGAGAGACCTTAGATTAATTTTGTACTCAACATGAAGAAAGGATAAATTTAACCTCTTTTTACCGCTTACTGCAGAAACCCTAGGGCTGGCTGTGGTCTGTGAGCTCCTGCTGTCCTGCCCCTCCCTCGTCGTTACCCCTACAAAGCCCCCCTTCTCCATACCCCGCACCCCAAGCAGTTTTCCTACATTCAATCCTGGGAGGGAAAAAAAAAAGTGACTCGAAAGAGTAACTTAAGTACTTCCTCAACAAAATCCCCCCTTAAAAAAAATGCTGCTTGGAAAGGCTTGACATCTATTACCAATCCCTAGATAAACTGCTACCCAGATGCCAGAGGCACCCTCAGGCACCTGAAGAACCAGGCTCTGTATCTCAATTCTGCCAAAATGCCTTTTATAAAGTAGAAAACAGCTGGACACTAAAAGGAGTGCTAATTATAGCTCAAATGGCAAAAGTAACCCCCCCCCCGATTTGTCTGAAAGCCCAGAACCAAAATTCCTGTGCGTTTTTCACTTGAGAACAAAGATCAACTCGAGTTTTAAAAACACCCACAAGAGCAGCAGAACCGATGCCCCAAGCCGACACTGATTCACTGACTCAGCCTGCACGGTCTCCGGCCCTAGACCCGCTGTACCCACACACAACTCCGTTTCAGCAGCAGACTCTCCCCCACCGCAGTCAGAAGCAGAAGGAGGGTGCAAGGTGCTCGGTGATGACAGGCACACATCCTGCCCGACCGTGACACTGGAGCGAAAAACCACTGATGCTAAAACTTTTTTAGACCGACGGCATGGTGCGCTTTCCTGACGGCAGCACAGCAAACGGGACACCCTCGAGTTTCACATCCTTGCCCCCAAAGGGCCAGGAGCCTGTCACCCTTCGCCCTTGACCAGAGTCTCGGGCACAGGGTTCCGGAGCTCCGCGGCCCCGGAGCTGGGAGTAGCCCCGACCCCATGTGACTGGGCCACCAGCCACCCGGGGCGCGAGGCTGGGCGAGCAGAGCAAGGGCGCGGGGTGGCCTGGTGCGTCCGGGGAAGAGGCCAGCCTGCACCCCGGGGCGCTTCCCTCCGGCGGGGGCCGAGGCCAGCGGCGGGGTGGCGGGCCCGGGGCCGCCCCCCGCCATCCTCTCCCCCGGCCGCGCCCCCTTCCCGCGCGCCCGGCCGGGGGCTCCGGAGAGGAGGGCGGTGCCCGGCGCCGCCGCCCCGGCCCCTGGCCCCGGCGCCTCCCGACCCCAGATCCCCCGGCCCTCCGACCTCCCCGGCCCCGGGCCCCCCGCTCCCCCGGCACCCCACCTTTGATCACGTTGCTGTAGATGGTGGGGCGGAACTCCTCGCGCGCGCGCTGGTCGAAATCCTGCCCGTGGATGATGCGCATCTGCTTGAGGAAGGTGGACTTGCCGCTCTCGCCCGCGCCCAGCAGCAGGATTTTCACCAGGCGCTTCACGTAGGTCTTCTCCCGCGACAGACACTTGTCGATCTCCTTGGACTTGCGCTGCTGCTCGGCCTCGCCGCTCGTCAGCACGCAGCCCGGGAAGCACACGGACAGCACGGACCGCGACGGCAGGAAGTCCGCCATCTTGCCGCCTCGGCGGGGCCCTACGGCTCCTCCGCCCGCTCGGCGCGCGGCTCCAGCTCCGGCTCGGCGGCTCGAGGGCGGGGGGCGCCGCGGCGGCCCGGGCGCGCCGGCGGAGGGCGGGAGCCGGCGGTCTGACTCGCAGGGCGGGCCGGGCAGGGCGGGCCGGGCACGCCGCTGAGGGAGGGCGGGAGGGCGGGCCCGGCGGGGCGGCGGCCCCGGGGCGTGCGCGCGCACGCCGCCTCGCGGGGACGCGCGCGCACGCCGCGCCCGGAGACTCGCGTTCTCTCGCGAGCCCGCGAGCTCCGCCGGGCGCGCGCGGGGCGGGGCGGGGCGCGCGGGTGGGGCCCGGCGGTCACGTGGCCCGCTCCGCGGCTGCGCCTCCTGCTTCCCCGGAAGAAGCCGAACCCACCTCTGGGCCGCGCGGCTACTTTCGGGGGTCCAGGGGCTCAAAGAGCGGCCCCAGGCTCTGCTGTTTGGGCTCCCAGCGGCTCCCGCCGCTCCCACTCCCCACCCCCACTCCCCGCCGCCGGCCGCCGAAGCCTTTGGCTCCAAAGTTGTTCAAACAGAGAGCGGGCGTTTGCGGTTTCGATGCATTTTCTTCCAGTGGGTCCCTTGACACCCCGCCCTCCCGAGCCCGGAATGGGAACCGGCGTGACCCACCCCCCAGCCCCACCCTAGACCCTGCCAAGATGCTGCTTGGGGAGGAGGGGCCGGGGAGGCACCGAGACGGGCTGTGGATGCCTCCCGGACGCGGTCCGCACGCAGGCTGAAGCCGACATCTGCACGTGTGAGGTCACTCCGAAAATCCCCCCCGCACCGGACACCGACGCGGCTGTTCCCCAGAGGAAGCAGATAAGCAGACAGACCGAGGACAGGAGCCGGCGGAGGTTAGGTTTCCTGCCGGATTGCAGAGGATGTGACCGGCCAAGACTCGGGCCGGGACACCTGCAGGGCTGCGGGGCCACACGTGACACCTGGGCTGGCAGAGGGACGCCTCACAAGGACCCCGGAAGCCAACTTCTCTCTGAGCGCTCTAGTTTCAAGTGGAAAAAGCCCTCTGGGCTGGTCTGTATGGCAGTGCAGCTCCTCCCAAGAGCCTTGCCTGGGGCTTCCGGGGCTCAGAAGCTTGTGTGTGTCAGGCAAAGAGGTCAGTGCCCCGAGAGGCTCAAAAACACGTCTAAACAAAAAAATAAGTGCTAATCAGTTTGCTGGCCGGATTGGGTTAATGGCTGAGGAGCCCCATGACTCAGTAAATTGGCTGCAGTAAGCAATACCTGTGGTAGGATTATCTCCTGTTGTCCTGGCCAAGCCCATCGTGTGGACAAGCTGCCCTATACACGGTAGGGTAGGTTCGCCTCCGGTATCACTAGGCGGTGCCTCTAGGCAAAATAGATAGTAAAAGTCCACCCAGGTTGGAAGAGCTTTTTGCAGCTTCAGCTACTGTTTGGGAAGCTTGGTTCTCCACCCTTGAAAGGACAGACCTCTGCCTAGGACAGGGTATATAGCGCTGGCCCCCAAGCAGCATGTCTGCTTGGACTCCACATGCTAATCTGAATGCCACAAAGACAGGAAGAGGGAAGCCTATCAATTAGATAGCTGGCATCTTTTTCTTCCTTTTCCGGGAGTGCTCACAACATAATTGAAGCACCAAGGATCCCTCTTCAGGCAGGAAGGCTTTCCCGCCCTGCCAGTTCATGCTGTGACATGTAGACCAGCAGAGGAAGGTGTCCAGAGCCCTGCGTGTAACCTTGCGTTGAACAAGGTTGACTCATATCAAACCCCGCTGCTGGCCTCAGTGCTTCAGAAAAAAGACCTCTTTGGGCCCTGCCTGGGGTCGGGCTGCAGTTGTCTAGTAGCTTCTGTCTGGTTGTCAAGCCACCTTGAAAGTGTGAGCGTTAAAATGAGCTGGTGGTATAGTAGATAAGAGTCCTGCTGATGCAGGGGCCACAGGGTTCGGTTCCTGGTCCGGGGTCTGGAAGAGCCCACGTGCTGCAGAGCAATTGAGCCCCGTGTGCTACAACTAGTGGGCATACGGGCTCCTAGCGCCTGTGCTCTGCAGTGAGAAGCCGCCGCAGTGAGAAATGCAGGGTAGAGAAAAGCCCGTGCACCGCAATGAAGACCCAAGGGCAATTAAAATTAAATAAATAAATGAATTATTTTTTAAAATGAGCTGGAGGGACTTCTCTGGCAGTCCCTCCCACTGCAGTGCACGCAGGTTCAATCCCTGGTCGGGGAGCTAGGATCCCACATGCCTCTTGGCCAAAAAACCAAAGCATGAATCAGAAACATTATTGTAACAAAGACTTTAAAAGAAATGGTACACATTTAAAAAAAAAAATCTAAAAAAAAAAAAAAGGAGCTAGAGGTTTGATGGTTCCTCAGAAAGTTATACTTAGGATTGCCATATGACCCAGCAATTTCATTCCTAGGTATATACCTGCAAAGAATTGAAAACAGGTGTTCAAAGGAAAAACTGTACTCCTGTGTTCATGGCAGCACTATTCAGAATAGCCCAAAGGGGTGAACAACTCATATCCATCGATGGATGGATGGATGAACAGTGTGGTATATCTGTGCAGTTCAATTATTCAGGCATTAAAAGGAATGAAGTGCTGACACGTGCTACAACGTGGATAAGCCCTGCAAATGTTATGCTGTGTGGAAAAGCTGGTCATAAAAGTCCACACGGTGTAAGGCTCCGTTTATAAGAAATGTCCAGAATAGACAAATCCATAGAAACAGCAGATTAGTACTTGCCAGCAGTAGGCAGAAAGAACAGGGAGTGATTGCTTCATGAGTATAGGCTTTCCTTTTGGGGTGATGAAGATGTTTAAGAATTAGATAGCGGTGATGGTTCATTCACAGAATTTTCGAATATATGTATATTATATACATCCTATATGCATAGGGCGTGCTCAGTCATGTCTGACTCTTTGCCCATGGACTGTAGCCCACCAGGCTCCTCTGTCCATGGGGTTCTCCAGGCAAGAATGCTGGAGTGGGTTGCCATTTCCTTTTCCAGTTCTTCCCCATCCCAGGGTAGAAACCACGTCTCTTGCACTGCAGGCGGATTCTTCACCCACTGAGCCATCAGGGAAGCCCCTTGGAATTTACTAAATGCCCCAAATCATACACTTTAAAATGGTCAAGTGATGAATTTAATGTTATGTAAATTTCACCACAATAAAATGAGGTAGGGAAAACAGTAGCTTCCATAAAACAAAACTCACCGGAGTCATTTACCATTGAAGGCCCACAGAATACAATGTTCAGTGAATGAAACTGTGATTATGAGTTTTTTTTTCTTTTTTGGCCATGCAGCTTGTGGGAGTCTTAGTTCTCTGAGCAGGGATTGAACTCAGGCCCTTGGCAGTGAAAGAGCTGAGTCCTAACCACTGGATAGCCAGGGAATTCTCTGGTTATGTTTAAAGTAACTCGAACAATTAAAATTATTTGCACCAGAAGCAAATCTACTCTAACTATTGTTTCAAGTCACATTATAATGATATTAGTGAATATTATAATTTTCAGACAAATTGTTTCATAACTGAAAATAGAATCTAAAGTTTTTAAGGGAATATAGAGTCTGTTGGTTGGAATTGGATCTGCTGGCTACTGTATTTCCGATAGACACAGATGTGAATCCATCGGAAGCATCTGTATTAGCTGGTTAATCCAAGTGCAGATGAGGGTTCAGATACCCCGAGGAGGAGCTGTGATAAAAAGATTGCACGGGTAAGCGGTTAGTTAGTTGTCGTGTGGCTCTCTTCTTACTGGAAACTCAAAGTCCAGTGGCAAACAGTCTTGCTAGATAAATAATCACGGTGTGACTGACAGCGTAGAAACACATTTCCACACGACTTTTCTGCTCTCTGTGGTCACTGTATGAAGGATCAGGCCCTGTCTAGCAATACTGTCCATTCCTGTAATCTCCTATCTGTTCTTTTTTTTTTTCCTCCTTGGCCGCTCCACGGCTTGTGGGGTCTTAGTTCCCCGGCCTGGGGTGGGACCCATGCTCCCTGTGGTGGAAGCGCCGAGTCCTAACCGCTGAACCTCCAGGGCAGTCCACCTATTTGTAACTTTCTGTTGGAACTGAAAGAAAGACAGGTTTCCTATCTTAGAGTCACAGTTTTCTAAAAAGTGTGGTCTTCCCTCGTGGCTCAGTTAGTAAAGAATCTGCCTGCAATTCTGGAGACCCCAGTTTGATCCCTGGGTCCAGAAGATACCCTGGAGAAGAAAATGACAACCCAGTCCAGTGTTCTTGCCTGGGAAATCCCGTGGACAGAGGAGCCTGGCGGGCTACAATCCATGGGGTTGGAAAGAGTCAGACACGACTGAGCAGCTAACACTTTTTAAAATAGTGGCACTGCTTAGCTCGTTTGCCAGACTCTGACAAATAACTCTGGGCTGTTTACAAAAATCAGTGTTCTTCACAGAGGACAAAAATGTGTCACCCTCAGACATGTTCGAAAGAATGTGCCAGAGGCACTTGGAACGATTCCAAAAAAGGAGTTTAAAAAAAAAAGATTTTGGAACGATGGGAAACATAATTTAAATAAGTGCTTGACCTGCCAAGGTGACTACTCACTCTTCAGGATGGGACAACACCCATTTAGATGTGTTTATTTAAAAATCAGTCACATTACTGGATGGGGAAACAGTGGGTTAATTTTCTAATAAAGATGGCAACACACCCAAGGTTTTCTCTCCTTGACTCTTCAGTCTCATCACCAGTGTTATTATAATAGGTGTATTCTGCTGCTTTCTTTCAGATAAAACAGGCGTGGGTTTTTCGTGTCTTCCTTTCTGTGCGAGGAAAGGAAGGGAATTCCCTAGTCTTCCCAGAATACAGATCTTCTAAGCTGTGTGTGTGTGCTGTTTTAAATGCCCCAAAGCACTTTGACCTACTTTATGTCATTCTCTGTTCACAATAGGCTGACGGAGCACCCAGTGTTAAGCTCACTCCCTGAGCAGGAGGAAGCCGGGTGGAGAGAGGCCTGAGGACTCGCAGCCTCCCTCCGACTGCAGAGGCAGAACCAGAACCACCTCCTTTTGACTCTAAATCCAGGGCTCTTTCTGAGTCACCAGGAAGAGGTAGTTCCCTGGTGCCCAGGTGTACGAAGATCGCATTTAAGGAACAAGTAGCTAAGTTTGTTTATTTGTTGGTTGGTTACTCGGTCTGTTTTTCCAGCCCCTTTTGGGCTACATGCCACCTCAAAGTTCACAGCTCGCAGGCTGATCCTGGCTCAGTCAGATGTTCTGCACCGGAGCTCAGACTCTGGTTTGTAAAATGTTCTGGGTGACTGAGGTAGAAACAAGAAAGGAGGAGGCCGGCTTTACAGCCATATTTACGCGGCGGCTGAAACCCCAGATGGTCCCTTCATGTGAGTCTGGTATGAAAAGGCAACTTTCTTTGTTACGAAACACAACGGTGCCCTTACCAGGATAAACCTCTCATGTGGAAAGTTTTGTATGAAACCTGGCATGTGGAATTGCCTTCGTGGTGGATCTTGTTGCTGGTGTTATTGAAGGAAAACATGACTTTAATTACTGGCTGTGTTTTTCTCAGCCTCCGAGGAAGATTCGTGAGCTGCTGTTGGGCAGTCGTGACCTCTCGGCTTCTCTGGAGTCAGAAGCCTGCCTCTCAAAGACACACACCCGTCCTCGGAGAAACCCTCATACCTCGCTTGCTCAGTGCGCCGGGCGCGTTTGTGGGCAGTCTATTAATGTGACCCTAAATGCGAAGCTTTGCTTGGAAATCTGAGATTCTTTCTGGGAAGCTCAGAACATCTTGCTCACCATGCCTCCTCTTCCCTTACACTTCTGAAGGTGAGGTCGGCTTTTTATGTTGTGCTGCCTGTGAATGGCTTGCGCCTTGCCAATACCAGTAAAGGTTCTCTAATGCAGGTTCATGCAAAGATGGGCCCGATAAAGGACAGAAATGGTATGGACCTAACAGAAGCAGAAGATGTTAAGAAGAGGTGGCAAGAATACACAGAAGAACTGTACAAAAAACATCTTCACAATCAAGATAATCACGATGGTGTGATCACTGACCTAGAGCCAGACATCCTGGAATGTGAAGTCAAGTGGGCCTTAGAAAGCATCCCTACGAACAAAGCTAGTGGAGGTGATGGAATTCCAGTTGAGATATTTCAAATCCTGAAAGATGATGCTGTGAAAGTGCTGCACTCAATATGCCAGCAAATTTGGAAAACGCAGCAGTGGCCACAGGACTGGAAAAGGTCAGTTTTCATTCCAATCCCAAAGAAAGGCAATGCCAAAGAATGCTCAAATGACCGCACAGTTGCACTCATCTCACACGCTAGTAAAGTAATGCTCAAAATTCCCCAAGCCAGGCTTCAGCAATATGTGAACCGTGAACTCCCAGATGTTCAAGCTGGTTTTAGAAAAGGCAGAGGAACCAGAGATCAAATTGCCAACATCCACTGGATCATGGGAAAAGGAAGAGAGTTTCAGAAAAAGATCTATTTCTGCTTTATTGACTATGCCAAAGCCTTTGACTGTGTGGATCACAATAAACTGTGGAAAATTCTTCAAGAGATGGGAATACCAGACCACCTGACCTGCCTCTTGAGAAACCTATATGCGGGTCAGGAAGCAACAGTTAAAACTGGACATGGAACAATAGACTGGTTCCAAATAGGAAAAGGAGTATGTCAAGGCTGTATACTATCACCCTGCTTATTTAACTTATATGCAGAGTACTTCATGAGAAACGCTGGGCTGGGAGAAGCACAAGCTGGAATCAAGATTGCCGGGAGAAATATCAATAACTTCAGATATGCAGATGACACCACCCTTATGGCAGAAAGTGAAGAGGAACTAAAAAGCCTCTTGATGAAAGTGAAAGAGGAGAGTGAAAAAGTTGGCTTAAAGCTCAACATTCAGAGAACTAAGATCATGGCATCTGGTCCCATCACTTCATGGGAAATAGATGGGGAAACAGTGGAAACAGTGTCAGAGTTTATTTTGGGGGGCTCCAAAATCACTGCAGATGGTGATTGCAGCCATGAAATTAAAAGACGCTAACTCCTTGGAAGGAAAGTTATGACCAACCTAGATAGCATATTCAAAAGCAGAGCCATTACTTTGCCAGCAAAGGTCCGTCTAGTCAAGCCTATGGTTTTTCCAGTGGTCATGTATGGATGTGAGAGTTGGACTGTGAAGAAAGCTGACCACTGAAGAATTGATGCTTTTGAACTGTGGTGTTGGAGAAGACTCTTGAGAGTCCCTTGGACTGCAAGGAGATCCAACCAGTCCATCCTAAAGGAGATCAGTCCTGGGTGTTCATTGGAAGGATGGATGCTAAAGCTGAAACTCCAATACTTTGGCCACCTCATGTGAAGAGTTGACTCATTGGAAAAGACTCTGATGCTGGGAGGGATTGGGGGCAGGAGGAGAAGGGGACAACAGAGGATGAGATGGTTGGATGGCATCACTGACTCGATGGACATGAGTTTGGGTGAACTCTGGGAGTTGGTGATGAACAGGGAGGCCTGGCGTGCTGCGGTTCATGGGGTCGCAAAGAGTCGAACACGACTGAGCTACTGAACTGAACTGAACGTAGGTTCTGTTTCTCTGGAGAAGTTGACATGTGCGGGGTCTCAGCTGAGTCCTGTGTCTGCACACCCTCTGCTCCCAATCCAGTTTTCTTTCCCTCAGAACATAGACTGGCAGGCCCGGGCCTGCTGCTTCCATAAACCGTGCTCCTGACTCGGTGGCAGCCAGGTGTAGCATGGCACGCCAAAACTGGCCTTGGCCTCTGTACCCACCTGGGCGCTGACCGTCATGTGGTTAGGGCTCACCCAGGGGTGCCGAGAAGCGGTCCCAGGGGCCTTTGTCAGGCCATGGCAGCCTGGCTCCCCAGGGGCGAATAATGCCATCAACGGTCCGTCTCCAAACTCCTGTGTCAGCCACTAAGGGAAAGAACAGGCTGGCTCCCGGCAGGACTCAGGGAAAGACACCAGCTGCTGAGTCAGAGTCACAGAGGCAGAGGTCTGGCAGCTGAGCCACGAAGGCCTTCCTTGTCTCTCGCTGTGGTTACTGCCTTTCTCCTGGCCCTGGGAGGGTTGGCCGGGCCCCCACCGCACACGAGAGGATGAGGAGGGGGTAAGAGCAGGAGGAAGCGCTTCCCTGTGTGCCAGCAGCTGTGCACTCGTTTGCCCTTTCTGGTACACAGCTGGTGATGGGAAAAGTCCTTTAAGCAATGAGTTGAGGTCACCTGCTTCTCTGGTTTAGCCGTGTGAGCCAGATCAAATTGTCTGCTGGTCATTTCCTTTCCCAGAGAAGGAAAGGAGCAAGGGTGCGGGACCCTGGGGAGAACTCACTGAACATAGCGTGCCTCACTTTTCCTGTCTGTAAAATGGGAGTTTGATGATGATGGTGGTGGTGATTTTTACCTTTTGGCCACATCGAACAACGTGAGATCTTGGTTCCCCGACAGGAGCTGGAACCTGTGCTCCCTGCAGTGGAAGCTCGGAGCCCTGAGCACTGGACAGCCTGGGAAGTCGCCCGGGATAAAAGCGTTTTCTTAGGGAGACACTGCTCCTGGTGAATTTCATGCCATCCCAGTCCAGTGCTGGCCATTTTTCGCATTTGGCCCCTGATGGTAGAGAACACCCAGGGTTCTCCCTGCTGTATTTCCCAGGCCCTCGCCCTCTATCTCACTCCTTTCCTTCCAGGACCTCCACCCCTACTCTCATCTCCCACCCCACCTCCCCACCCTGTCTCATTATTTCCTTCCCCTCGTCCCTCCCTCACCCCCCAGGCTGATCAAAGTTCCCAGCCCGAGGTCCCCAGGCATTCTCCCGCCCCCCACACCCCGCAGATCATGGTTCACAGCAGGCGGTAACTTCCCCCCCCTCCCCCACTGCCCCGGAATAAGGGTCCGAGGCCAGGACCACAGCCAGCTCACTGGTGCCCTCGACATCCAGCATGGCACATGGTGCGTGCTCGTGTGCTGAGCTCAGCTACACACGACTCTCTGCAAACCCTAACTGTACCCGCCAGGCTCCTCTGTCCATGGGGGTTCTCCACTCAAGCATACTGGAGGGGGTTGCCATTTCCTTCTCCAGGGTTTATTCCCAACCCAGGGATCAGACCTTCGTCTCCTGCATTGGCAGGCGGATTCCGCACCACTGAGCCCACTGGGAATCCCATGTCATATGGTAAAGACTCACTGAATGTGTGTTATTTAAATGAGTAGTCACCATCTGCCTGCTCCCAGCCGTCTCCCTGCATTTCTGACGGCTGCCAGCTGGATCTGCAGCCCTGCAGGACTGGAGGGGCGTGTGTGCAGTGACCAGAGACTCTTGTGGCTCTGCCCCACCACTCAGAACCAGGGTCCAGACGCTGCAGGACACTCCGCTAACTTGGCACGGCCAGACACCACTCATGAGGGGCTCTCAGGTGACCTGAGCTAGCCGGAGGGTGCGCCTGCCACGGGGCGCCTGGGACGCGCCATCACTCGCTGCTATCCATCAAGTGGCCGCCCCCATGGGGCAGGCAGGACACTCCTGATGCCCGCGGGCCGAGAGGAACCAGAACTTGAGCTGCCACCCCTCTCAGCCGCTGCCCACCCCTGTCAGGCTCGGGCTGGGGTCTCCGAGAGCGGCAGGGAGAGCTGGGCACGAGTGGGGTCCAATCCGAGCTGCTGCCCCACACGTCTACCGTGTTGTTCTTGTTGTTCAGTCACCCAGTCGTGTCCAGCTCTCTGCGACCCCATGGGCTGCAGCACACCAGGCTCCCCTGTCCTTCACCATCTCCCAGAGTTTGCTCAAACTCATGTCCACTGAGTGGGTGATGCCGTCCAATCATCTCATCCTCTGTCGCCCCCTTCTCCTCCTGCCCTCAATCTTTCCCAGCATCTACCATGTGAATCCTGAAAAAAAAAAAAAATACACACACACACACAAACTCCCTCAGCTTCATTTCTTTTTCTTTAAAAATTATTTATTTATTGGCTGCCCTGGGTCTTGGTCACGGCGTGTGGACCCTGGTTCACTGACCAGGGATGGAACCAGGCCCCTGCGTTGGGAGCGAGGAGTCTTAGCCAGTGGACACCAGAGCTTCGTTTCTGTCATCTGAAAAGTGGAGCTAATTCTGCCGACACGTCACTGGGCTGCTGAGAGGGTTCAGTTTGGTGGTAACTAAGCACCTGGCAGAGTGCCTGCCTGGCCCCACATAGGTGGCACATAATGTAGCATCTGCCGCTGTGCATCGGGGGACTGGAAGTGGTTAGTGATTTTGTTACATATATATGAAGGTTAAAAAAATACAAACCGTGGTGTTGTTGTTTAGTCGCTAAGTCCTGTCCGAGTCTTTTGCGACCCCACGGACTGCAGCCCGCCAGGCTGGCTCTTTAGTGAGGGCAAGGACAGAGGCAGATGTGCTGGGACGCGTGGGGGCTGCCCGTCTGGGAGGCTGGGTCGACCCTGAAGGGCTTAAGGAGCCAGGGTGCTTCTGTGTCGGAAAGCTCCTCTCCTGAGGAAGGGCTGAACGCAGGCCCAGGAGACATGTGTGTGCGCACATGCGCGTGTGTGTGTTTTAAAACAAACGTGTAATTTATGACATCTACTCCACCCTCTGAATCACACAGTGACCCTAGACTTTGCCCAGAGTCTCTGAGATTGTGAAGGACACTCCTTAATTCTAGCGAACTCCTGGAGGTGCTAGGTCCAGGCTGGAGACATCAGAAGTTGGAGGGAAAGTCGAGTCTCTGATGGCTCCCTGGCTGGCTTTTCAATCCCCTTCATACCTTCCCGGGGACAGGCACAGCTTCTAACAGGACTTCGGGCTTTGCTGGGTTGGAGGGGGCAGACTCTGCGGGAAGGGAGAGCTGCCGCACCCACAGCGGGACTCCCCCTTGCCCCAGCTCCGCTAATCCTCCAGCCGCCTGAGTCACTGTGACCCGTCTCCTTCTGCAGACTGTCCAGGTCAAAAGCCAGCCCGTGGTGGCTGCCGTACAGGGAGGGACCAACCTATGGCCTGTGGTACCAGCCCAGCACTGCCTGGCCTGGACGTGTGGGGAGCGTCTGTGTGGGCCGGGCACTGTGCCTTGTGTTGTGGACTTAGAAAGGAGGGCCATTGCAGGGAGGGCGAAGTGGATGAGGCCAACTGGTCAACCAGCCATCACAGCGCTGTCAGGAACAGGGACAGCTGATGTGTTCGAGCAAGTCCACCAGCCTGGGAACTCAGGTGGGGTCTTGGAAATCAGGTGGATGGTATTTGAGTTATTTTGAAAGAAAAGAAGGGGAAGGTGGGGAAGGGAAGGTGAGCATTCTGGGCTGGGGAATAACATTCGGGGAAAGATCAGGAGGCCCGGAACGACAGCGGAATAACGAGATGCTGCTGCTGGAAGTTTGTTGTCCGGGAGCTCTCGCTCTGTGTTGGGTGAGCCCTGTTCCCATTTCCTGGATGGGTAGACTGAAACTCTGAGCCGTCAGGGGCACTCATCAAGGTCGCACTCAAGGGGTGATGCTGATTGAAATCTGGAAATGCCTGACTCCAGCCATCCCACCCAGCAGCGCGGGGCACCCTGGGGGCTGCAACTCATTCGACTTCACATGGGGGGCACATGGGGACCCCACACTGATTCACAAGCATTTTTTCCTTGTAATTGTCTTGATGAGTAGACCTAGCTGGAGGAGCTGAGCAGGTAGCCCCGCGCAGGGCACAAAGGTGACCCTAAGTGATGGTCGAGCCCTGCCCGGTGTGGTGGGTCCGTCGTCAGGGCCGCATATGCAGCGTGGCCTCACCCCGGGCACGTCAAGCACCTCTGGACTCATGGGCACTTCCCCCGGGTGCTGGCTGGGCAGCAGATGTGGGTTTCTTTCTAGGCTGGGCTGCCCGAGGATGCGGTCAGTGTAAGCTGCAGGCCCGGCTGGAGCGCGGTGGAAACAGACTATCTCCTAACCCAACGTTTCCTTTTCGGAGGCCCCTTCCAGCTGGGGCGCTTGATTCCAACTTCCTTATCAATTCGAGCTTCCTACCCTGATATAAGGAAGCTATTAGAGTCCACTTCCTGGTGTTGCCTTGACCTCCCCTGGCCTTGCTTGCGCTGGCATGGAGTTGTCTCATCAAGTAACCAAGAGAGACAAGGGCCCTGCATAGCCTGTGCCTGGGTGTGACCTGTAGCCCCTCGTGTTCCCCGATGCTCCACGCTTCAGTCCTGCCCATCCGGGCCCTTCTCTCCCACTGTGGCCCGGGGGACGTGGGGAGCACCTTCCATCTACCTGGCAGACGCTGGCTCCGAGACGCTCTGAGAGCCAGGTCACTGGAAAGCTCAACTGCTCATCTCAACGTCCGCTCCTTCCCAGTCCTGCCTGGGGGCCTGGGAGTCCAGGAGAGGGGAGCTTGGGGGAAAAGACGGGGTGTGTCTCCTGACAAACTGGATCCTGGTGACCTGGGGCCGCTGCAGGGAGCCTGGCCTGAGCCAGGTCCTGCATGTCCTTTAGGGGCCCTCCAATGGGGACCTGCTCAGCCATCACTTTACAAGTGCGCCTTCCCGACTTCCCTGGGGCAGGAGGTCGGCAAGGACGAGGATGGACTATATACCCCAAGGCTGGGGTGGGGGCGGGGAGGGCTGGCCGGAGCTCAGGGCTGTCAGTGTTAACCTGCCGGCCTCTGGAAGCAGGGTGCCAGGAGGCACGGAGAGAGGTGCTTTGTGTCTGTTCCAGGGGCTTCTGGAGAGACAGAAGGGGAAGGGAAGCCCAGCCGGCTTCTCTCCTGGGAGCCGTGAGGCACCCTTGGGAACACAAGAACCCAGCAGAGCCCCGGAGCCTCTGCCTGCAGGTCTGGCGAGGCCTCCCCAGCTGTCTGAGCCCCCAGGGCTCTGGGCACACAGCACCAGCACTGGGTGACCCGCAGCAACAGAAATGCACTCCCGCCGCCCAGGGGCCACAAGCCCGAACTCCCGGGGTGGCCAGCTAGAGACCAGGAGCCTCCTTTGCTTGTCCAGTGTCTGCGGTGGCCACACTCCTGGACGCGCCGTGCCTGCACACACACCGCTCCGCTCCCACGGCCATTTCTTTCTCTGGGTCTTCACGTCATCTTCCTCGTGTCCAGATTTCCCCTTCTTGTAAAGACACCAGTCATACTGGAATAGCGTCTACCTGACCTCGTTTTAATTCGATTTTGTCTCTCAAGTCACATTTTCACGTATAAGGGGTGTCAGGACTTGGGTCCATCTTTTGGGGGGACACAACTGGACTCTGGCCCTGGCCTCACCAGGCTATTCTTGGCAAGGCCCTTAGCTAAGGGAAGAGACAGAGACAGAGTCAGAGACAGACAGGGTGGAGCAGGGCCAAGGTGGACATGGTGGGAAGCAGGCTGGAGCCCACGCAGGGAGGCGGAGGCCTCTAGCCGGACAGCTTTACCCTCTGGCAGGAGCCAGTGAGGATGCACCAGGGCAGGGATGCGGGTTAAAGGTTAAGGGTGCCATGCTTCCTACAGAGAATCAGAGGGGTGAGGTCTGCTCAGGGGTGTGGAAGAGCCGCAGGACCCGCCAAGGTCACGGGGTGATGAGTAGCTTCAGGACCCAGATGAGACGGTGACCTGCAGTCGTGCTGACGAGATGCCACAGCCGGTTTTCCTCCCGGGTCTCTTATTCTCTCCCACGGGGCACCTCCGCTGGCTCAGGGGGACTGGAGGGCCAGGCTGAGCACCGGGGGCCCAGGAGGCCCTCGAGAAGTGGGCTTGCCGGCTGACGTGGAGTCCAGCGAACCGGGCGGGAAGCGCGGCCCCTGGGGGCCGAGGACCCAAGGGGAATGGCAGGGCCGGGCGTTAGGGGGCAGCGGGGTTGGGGGGAGAGCTGGGGGGCGTTAGGGGGCGGGGTGGGGGGGGAGCTGGGGGGCGTTAGGGGGCGGGGTGGGGGGTGGAGCTGGGGGGCGTTAGGGGGCGGGGTGGGGGGTGGAGCTGGGGGGCGTTAGGGGGCGGGGTGGGGGGGAGAGCTGGGGGGCGTTAGGGGGCGGGGTGGGGGGGAGCTGGGGGGCGTTAGGGGGCAGCGGGGGAGGGGGGAGAGCTGGCGGGGGGCGTCAGGGGGCGGGGTGGGGGGGGAGAGCTGGCGGGGGGCGTCAGGGGGCGGGGGAGAGCCGGGGCGGGGGCGATAGGGGGGTGGGGGGGGAGAGCCAGGGGGAGGCGTCAGGGGGCGCGGGGGCGGGGGAGAGCGGAGGGGCGAAGCCGGCTCGCAGGCCCGAGCCGGACTCCAGACTCCGAAGGGCGCGCGTTGCTGGGTGAGGACAGGGTCCCGTGCGGCTGGGGGTGGGCGGCTGACGCGGGGGCAGCAGGGTCCCCGGGGGCTGTGAAGCTGGGAAGGGGGGCACAGCACTGCGGGCTCTGAAGTCACTCACTTCAGACGAGAGCCTGCCCGCGGGGGAGACACCTGGCAGTAGGAGGAAGCGGAGCGGCGGGGGTGGGGGAGCCCCAGGGGAGCGGGGCTTCCAGCCTGGGCGGGGTGCGCAGTGGGAGGCCCTGCGGGGGCTGCTGCTTGGAGTTCTTGGGCAGAGGGCAGTTCGTTTAGAAAGGGGGTCCCATGGGGGTGGAGAGTGTGCGATGCAGGGGCCGGAAGGGGGTGCCAGGAAGTTGTGTCGGCCCCGCGCTCCCCCAGGGACGCCCACAGTGCAGTGGGGACCCGGGCCCCTGGGATCTGTGTCACACGCGGGCGCGGGCCAGCCCAGAGGAGGAAGGAAGCGCTCGGGTGAGGGGGGCGCTTCGGGGCCGCCACGGTCAGACCCGGGCCGGGGGAGGCCAGAGCCGACCGGAGGTCCAACATGAACCAAAGCCGCTCCCTGCGCTGACCGAGGAGGGCGGTTCGGGAGGGTGAGGGGCAGCACTGGCTGGAAAATGAGCTCAGGTCCCCGTGGCCTTGGGGTGTCAGGCGGGGGGCGCCGTCCTCTCCCGGGAGGCAGTAGGGAGCCACAGAAGGTCTTTGCAGGAGGTATGCTGGCAGTCCCTGGGAAGATAAATTCTCTGAGTTTGTATTAAAAACAAAATGCTTGGTGTCTGCAGGGCAGCCTTGGCTTTGGTCCCAGAAAAGCTGGCTACCCAAGGAGCGAGGAGGCAGGAGGATAGGACTGCTGCCCCCAAGGTCAAGGTGCTGCTCACGTTACTGGGGAGAGAGGGGGGCGGGGAGAGGGCAGGGGTGCGGGGCAGAGAGGAGGGAGGGGAGGGCGGGGGTGGGGGAGGGGGAGGACCGAAGTTCCCCGTCTAAATAAAGAAAGTGAAACTGGCGGTGGCCGTGAAATGGGCCCTCGCAGGTGTCTTCACTTCCTGCCGTCGGTCAGCTTCCTGAGCCCTCCAGAGGGGCTCTTCCCAGGAAGACCAGAGCCGGAAGGAAGCAGGGCAGGAACCTTGGAAAGTCCCTGACTAGGGAGCATCACAGTTAAAAGGACATGGAGACAGTGCTTTTCTCTCATAAGGGCGAGGCTGGAGACCTGAGCCTAGTCTGAGGGTCCAGCGGGCCTGCGGAAGCCGGAAGGAGACGGGATCTCCCGGCTGGCCCAGGGCAGGGCTTCTCAGGGCGGGCAGCGCTGGAGAGATGCTGGCTGTGGGAAGCCCCGGCTGGGGGGAAAGGGCTTGCCCGTGGATGAGTCACCTCCGCCCCAGGACGGAGGGAGCAGAGGGCAGAGTCGGGGTGGGAGGTCGGGGTGGGAGCGGCCTTCAGCTCCCCCGCGCCTCCTGTCTTTATTCCACAAGCCTCCAGTCTTTATTCCACAAGCGCTTCACTCGGGAGTCGCCGAGCCCCGCGGCGGTTCCTCTGGACTTCGGGCCTGGCCTGCTGGGTTGGAATCTCTTCTCCACCCCTTCCTAGTTCTGGGCCAGGCCTCCTGCGGTGTCCAGGTTCTCTCTTGAACACGGAGCGGGTGGGGAGGGCATCCATGTGACCTGAAGACTAACTCTTTAAAACACACTTGGGACTTCCCTGGCGGTCCAGTGGTTAAGACTTTGCCCTCCAACAAAGAGGGTGTGGGTTTGATCCCTGTTGGGGGAGCTAGGATCCCACAGGCCTCAAGGCCAAACAAACCAAACTTAAAACAAAAGTAATATTGTAACACACTCAATAAAGACTTTAAAATAGTCCACATTAAAAAAAAAAAAAAACCTTTAAAAAAGGGCCTTCCCTGTATTAAATCCAGGAGCTCCAGTCCACCCCTTTCCCTCCTCCATCCCACTTCAAACTCTCTCAAACTTCTTTTCCTAGATTACATGCGAAGTTCAAAAATTCGCTTCTATTTCTATATTTTCAGTAGTGAGCATGTATTTACAGGGGAACAAGGAGACTTGTAAAATCAAAGACGTCAATTTTCTCAGAGTCCACCGGACTCCTGATTAAGGAAGGCCGAGTGTGATGTCTTCTGGGGAACAGGGGACGGGACAACGGGGTCCTGTTTGCCTTGGATCATTTCTAGCAGCTGTTTCTGGGAAGTGTGTGCCCCGGACCCTCTGCAGGAGCGCTTCTCCTTAGAAGATGGAGGGGAATCATTCCTTATCATAGAGGGGCATCCTGGAGGCGACTAGGAGGTCCCGCTTGGCTCAGATCATTCTACGTGGAATTCCTGAAGCCACATTCCCATGTTCCTACCCGCTTCCTCCATCCCCGACTCACTCACTCACCCACCTCACCTGGAAGCCATGGAGGTGCAGCTCAGGTTGAGAAATAGGATGTGCTGTTACTTCTGAACTGAGCTGATCCCTTTCGATAGACAGGCGTGATCTAATCAATTGCCTCGCAAGGAAAGCAAATTTTCATCAAACTCCAATGTATTTTCACCACACTGTTCTCCTTCTCTCATGCATCTTGGACTAAAATAAAACAATGTAGGTTCAACAAACATTTGGATGAATATAGTCACTTATCCTGAAGACCATTTCGACTGCACAGTTTTTCCTTTCTCCCCCCACCTTGTCCAATTCATCAAGCCAACTCCCATTCGCTACTCAAATACAATTTATTTCTATCCCAAGTCATTCCAAAAAGGACTTGTTGTGGCTGACCAAAAGACCAAAACCCAGAGAATGAAATCTCTGGGAGAAAAAAACACGAAAAATTGAACATTCATTCCAGTTCCTGCAAAAGAGCCTGATGCCAGATTTGTTCTGCTGCTCAGGGTGGGAAATGTCTGGGCGCACATCTCTTTTTGATCAAGAAAAAGGATACGTTGTGATTTCTGTCTTCAGGGAACTAAACTTGGAAGGAGATTTCTTTTGTGGTGTTTGTTAGAGAGACAGAATAGACACTGTCTTGACAGTAGTTTGGGGTCAAGTCAGATTTTTTTCGAAAAGAAATTCACGTGCTTTGTTCCTGTAATGACTTTTGGTACCCGCTGGAAACCCTCATACTGTAGATTTGCCCAGAGATGCCGATTCAACGTGGGCGTTTGAAAGCACAGTGGTGGAAGCTCAGACTGGCAAGAATTTTTGGAGGCAAATGTTATTTCTAATGTATTGGCCATTATTTTATTTGGCATCTGTGAAAACATAAGCATTATGTCGTCAGTGTTGTCAGCTAGGTCATTATGATTTTTAATAGGATGCCATTGGGTGAATCCTGTGACATACAAGTGGGGACTAAGGAGGAGCTGGGACTGTGGTCATTTGGACATGAGTCCACTTAATCTTTGGGGCTTCCTTGGTGGCTCAGAGGTTAAAGTGTCTGCCTCCAATGCGGAAGACCCGGGTTCGATCCCTGGGTTGGGAAGATCCCCTGGAGAAGGAAATGGTAACGCACTCCAGTATTCTTGCCTGGAGAATCCCATGGACGGAGAAGCCTGGTAGGCTACAGTCTACGGGGTCACAAAGAGTCGGACACGACTGAGCAACTTCACTTTCACTTTCCACTTAATCTAGTATTCATCCAAACTCTTGATTCATTTATACCATGCCTCTTTTCGGGCTTCCCTGGTGGCTCAGACGGTAAACAATCCTCCTGCAATGCAGGAGACCTGGGTTTGATCTCTGGGTTGGGAAGATCTCCTGGAAAAAGGAAAGGCTACCCACCCCAGTATTCTGGCCTGGAGAATTCCATGGACAGAGGATCCTGGCAGGCTACAGTTCATGGGGTCAGCTGCAAAGAGTTGGACAGGACTGAGCGACTTTCATTTTCACTTTATGCCTCTTTTCACAGTTGGATCAGTGAGGCATACAGGAGATGCTTAATATAAAACGTGTGTGTGTGCTTAGTCGTTCAGTTGTGTCCAACTCTTTTTGACCCCCTGGACTGGACTGTAGCCTTCCAGGCTCCTCTGTCCATGGGGATTCTCCAGGCAAGAATACTGGAGTGAGTTGCCGTGCCCTCCTCTAAGGGATCTTCCCAAACCAGCGATCCAATCCAGCTCTCTCGCATTGCAGGTGGATTTTTCACCATCTGAGCCACCAGGGAAGCCTCAACATAAAATGGTAAGCTATAAATTAGAAATCCAGGCAAGGAAGGCGTTCCCTGGGGGTCTAGTGGTTAGCACACAGTCTCACCCCAACCTGTTGAGTCAGAATCTGCATTTTTACAAGATCCCTGGGGGACTGCTATGTGCATTAAAGTTTGAGAAGGTTGAAGAGCGGACTCTGGGGAGTGCTGAACAACTCTGACCGGGGACTGGGATTCCCTGAGGTGATGAGTCTTGCCTGATGTCCCCAGTGGGTCAGCCGTAGGTTTGCAATCAGCATCTAAGTGTCCTGAGTCCTAATTACGTTCCTTCTTCCCACCCTACCTCGTCCCCTTCATCTGGGAAATGAGGACGCTTGATGAGATCCTTGTTAGGGTAGTAAACTGTGGGGTGATGAGGGTGGCCATTCAATTTATCATCCGAGCAAGGTCGCCTTAGAGAGTGCCAGAGGACCGTGAGCGTCTTCAGGCTGACAGGCCACTCACAGTGACTCAGCTGGCCACTCTACGCACCTACGGTTCTCTCCTGGTCGACAGAGCCCTCTCACAGATGTTCAGCAATTTAAACAGCAGAAATATCCAGTGACCAGATGATCTTAACATTCTATCTTTTTAATAAAATCTGATTCTCAAGGAAACTACACACACACACAATCTCCTAATAGACAAGTCACCATCTAACCTAATTGAGAAAACAGAAAGCCTAAGGTAACAAACAAAAGAGTGGGGAAACAGGTTTGCCAATTATGAGATTCTGAAACCGTTCTGCTCTCCCCATCCCCATGAGTCTGGGAGCCTGGCTGAAGCGGGGCTTTCCCGCCATCTGTTATGCTCTGTGGCCGCCGCCTGGCCGGGCTGACGTCACATCTGCTGGCTTTCGGCCAAGTCATCTCCCGATGAGTCAACCAGCCCTATTCCAGCACTTCAGCCTGGAGCTGAGATGTCAGAGCAGCTTGGCAGAACTCCGCTCTTCTGCTGGGATGGGAACCCAATTATCTAAAGCCCAGTTTGTTGACTGCTCCTCTGACGGCAGCTGCCCACGTCCCCTCTCTGCCACAGCGTCACCCGCCGCCCTCAGCTGCCCAGTTCTAGGCAAGTCCCCATTTTTCACAGAACCATGTTGCTGGAGCTGGGAGGGCTCACCCTGTCGGAGACTGGGAGCTCCAGTCGCCCCTTTACAGATGAAGAAATTGAGGATGAGGGGAGGGAAGTGGCTGTCAGATGAGACTGCTTTTATTCATTTTGTGCTCTTTCTATTATACTATCTTTAATGACACTAAGTAACAGTCACAACTGGCATCTGTTGGTTTGCGTGCTGTCTATCACGTAGGCAGTCACTGTGCCATTCCCATTTCACAGAGGGGTTAAGTAACTTTCCCAGACTCACACAGTTCGTTGGTTGTAAGTAGCAGTGTGGAGATGTGACCCCACATAATCTGACTTCAGATGCTATTCTCTCACCTCCACTGACTGCTCCAAGAGTCCTCACGTTATTCTGGAAAGATACAGGACTCAGACGATGGGTGTAATGGAGCCACTAGAGACGGTGGTTTTCAACAGTCCCCCCAAACACGAGAAACTGTGGTTTATCTGACATTCACCACTTGTCAGTCACGGTTCTAAGTGTTTTTAAAACATTTTAAAATTTTATATGGGAGTATAGTTGATTTACAGTATTGTGTTAGTTTCAGGTATACAGCAAAGTGATTCAGTTATACATATATATGTCCATTCTTTTTCAGATTATTTCCCATTTGGGTTATTATAGATTATTGAGTATAGCCTCTGTTTGTGACCCCAGGAACTGTAGCCAGCCAGGCTCCTCTGTCAAGGAGTTTTCCAGGCAAGAATACTGGAGTGGGTTGCCCTTTCCTACTCCAGAAGATCTTCCTGACCCAGGAATCGAACTTGCATCTCTCGTATCTCCTGCATTGGCAGGCAGATTATTTGCTCTTGCGCCACCTGGGAAGCCCTCATTAATACTCTCTGCTGTATACAGTAGGTTCTTGTTGATCATCTATTTTATTTATATGTAGTAGTGTGACCTAGGATAACCACGATGGTGTGGTCACTCACCTAGAGCCAGGCATCCTGGAGTGTGAAGTCAGGTGGGCCTTAGGAAGCATTACTACAAACAAAGCTAGTGGGGGGATAGAATTCCAGCTGAGCTATTTCAAATCCTAAAAGATGATATTCTTAAAGTATTGTACTCAATACGCCACCAGATTTGGAAAACTCAGCAATGGCCACAGGACTGAAAAAGATCAGTTTTCATTCCAATCCCAGAGAAAGGCAATGCCAAAGAATTCAAACTACTGCACAATTGTGCTCATTTCACATCCTAGCAAGGTAATGCTCAAAAATTCTTCCAGCTAGGCTTCAACAGTACATGCACTGAGAACTTCCAGATACACAACCTGGATTTAGAAAAGGCAGAGGAACCAGAGATCAAATTGCCAACATCCACTGGATCATAGAAACAGCAAGGGAATTCCAGCAAAACATCTATTTCTGCTTCATTGACTATGCTAAAGCCTTTGTGCGGATCACAACAAACTGTGGGAAATTCTTAAAGAGATGGGAGTACCAGACCACCTGACCTGCATCCTGAGAAACCAGTTTGCAGGTCCAGAAGCAACAGTGAGAACCGGACATGGAACGATGGGCTGGTTCAAAATTGGGAAAGGAGTACGTCAAGGCTGTATGTTGTCACTCTGCTTATTTAACTTCTATTCAGAGTACATCACGTGAAATGCTGGGCTGGATGAAGCAGAAGCTGGAATCAAGATTGCCGGGAGAAATATCAACAACCTCAGATACACAGATGACACCACCCTTATGGCAGAAAGTGAACAGGAACAAAAGAGCCTCTTGAAGTAGGTGAAAGAGGAGAGTGAAAAACCTGGCTTAAAACTCAACATTCAAAAATGAAGATCATGGCATCCGGTCCCATCACTTCATGGCAAATAGACGGCGAAACAATGGAAACAATGTCAGATTTAATTTTCTTGGGCTCCAAAGTCACTGTGGATGGTGACTGAAGCCATGAAATTAAAAGACACTTGCTCCTTGGAAGAAAAGCTATGACAAACCAAGACAGTGTATTAAAAAGCAGTCATTACTTTGCCAACAAAGGTTCATATAGTCAAAGCTATGGTTTTTCCAGTAGTCATGTATGGATGTGAGAGTTGAACCATAGAAAAGGTTGAATGCCAAAGAACTGATGCCTTTGAACTGTGGTGTTGGAGAAGGCTCATGAGAATCCCTTGGACGGCAAGGAGATCAAACCAGTCAATCCTAAAGGAACTCAACCCTGAATATTGCACTGGAAGGACTGATGCTGAAGCTGAAGCTCCAATAATTTAGTCACCTGATGTGAAGAGTTGGCTCTTTGGAACAGACCTTGATGCTGGGAAAGATTGAGGGCAGGAGAAGGGGCGGCAGAAGATGAGATGGTTGGATAGCATCACTGACTCAAAGGACATGAATTTGAGCAAACTCCTGGAGACAGCAGAGGACAGAGGAGCCTGGTGTGCTGTGGTCCATGGGGTTACAAAGAGTTGGACATGACTTAGTGACTGAACAATGAGTGTGGACTTCCTGGTGGCTCAGCAGTAAAAAATCCATCAGCAATGCAGGAGATGAAGGTTTGATCCCTGAGTTGGGAAGATCCCCTGGAGGAGAAAATGGCAACCCACTTCAGTATTCTTGCCTGAAGAATCCCATGGACAAAGGAGCCTGGGGGGGCGACAGTCTATGGAGTCCCAAGAGTCAGACATAGCATATGCGCGCGCGCGCGCGCACACACACACACACACACACACAGAGTGTGTGTATGTTAATTCCACATTCCTCATTTTATCCCTCCCCCCGCCTTTCCCTTTTGGTAACCATCTTTGTTTTCTATGTCTATGAGTCGGTCTCTGTTTAGTAAATCAGGTTATTAGTATCACTCTTTTAGATTCCACATATGATATTTGCTAAATGCTTTTCATATGTATCAGCTCAGGTATCCTAAAACCAAAACCAAAACTCCCCTTCCCAAAGAAAAACTCACAAGGAGGGAGCAGCAATGGCACCACTGAGATGGGGAGAATGAAACAGAGAAAGGTTACATAACTGGCTTGAGCACAGCGAGTGGCCATCTTGGGGTTCAGAGCCAGTCCACCTGGCAGGGGAGCTGCATTCCTCCCAGCTAACCACACTCCACTGCCGGTTCACCGGGTTATTCATTCTGTCCTCGCAGAGCCCGACACACAGACAGGTGTCACTTTCCATCCACTCACTTTTCTCCAGCGAGATGAGGAGACAGACGCTCAGAAAGTTCAAGCAGCTTGCTAAGGCCATGCAGGGAGCTGATGGCAGCCCAGCTAGGGATCCAAGTGCCGGGGCGCACTGTTCACGCCCCTGGGCCTCGGTGCTCGGTCCGAGCTCGCCCCGGACCACAGAGCATGCGGGCGCCCTGGACCACAGAGCATCCTGGCGCCCCGGGCGCACCTCACCTGCGGCTTCCCGTGCCCGCCGGCCCGACACTGCCCCCTAGCGCCAGGTGGGTGCCAGCGCAGCGCTCGCCCGGGCGGGCGCGGCGCGCTGATTGGCCGGCGCGGATTCGGGCTCCCGGGGGCGCGGGTCGGGGGCGCGGCGGGCAGCCTCGCTCCGCCTGGGCTCGGGACCGCGGGCGCGCTCTCCGGGGGCTTCCCCTTCCGTCCCGTGCGTCCCGGTTCTGAGTCCCAGGGGCCAGGATGACTATCCGACACAAAGGCCAGCAGTGCAGGCCGAGGATGGCGTTTCTGCGGAAGGTGAGCGCGGTGCCATCCGCCGGGCCCGGGAGGGGCGCGGGGACCACCTCGGGGAAGTGCCGGCGGGGACGTGGGCTGGGCTGGGGGCGGGCCTCGTGGGGTGGGGGGAGTCCTTTGTGGTCTTAGTAACCTCAGTTATCTAAGCTTCCACGCCGCCTCTTGGTCCATGTTGGAGTACACGGGCCCGACTGTCCTGAGGATGTCTACACGCCACACTTGCTCCGAGAAGCTTCCAGTGACCCACGGGGGGAACCTGCATAGGAATGCACCTGGCATTGCGCTCCTTTCTTTCCCTGGATCGGGCCCCCAGCCCTTACGGCCACTTCTGCGCATCAGACTGCCCACCGGACGCTATGAAGATAGGTGTGACTAGTGTCCCCATTTCACAGGGAAGGCGACTGAGGCGAGTGCGGCCGAACACTGGAAGGCCCGTCGGTGTGACACGACAGCCCCTGACAACGGTAGGAGCGCCACGCAGGGTCTGCTGGGAAGGGCTGCCGGCTCTACCCCAGGAGCCGGGGAGCGCCGCGGAGAAGCGTGCCTTGAATGTGAGACCCAGGCATGCTACATCGGGCTCTGCTGGGCCCAGGAGAGGCAGAATGAAGACCCAGGGGATGCGTCTTGTCTGTAGGGAGCCCTCTCCGGTTGGTGGGAGCTCCCCCTGGCTGAGATCTCTGTGGAGAGTGTCAGCCACCTAATGTGAGCAGCATTGTGAGCAGTGGGGGGTGGGCGGGATGTTGAAGCCATCCCTTCTGATACTTTTGGTGACTGTCTGGATTCCTTGCAACGTTTGCGGTCACACCTCGGTGAGCCGGAATCTGGGAGTGGTAGCGCCAGGGCTGCCTGAGGGGTCAGACAGGCCAATGATGACGTCTTGTTACAGCTGGGAAGCTGTGGTCTGGTCATCTCTGTGTGTCTGCCTGTCTGTATGTTGTGGAAGGGGTCTTCAGGAGGGATGGCACAGGGCACAAAGGTGATGGGGGGCCCGGAGAAAGGCCGCAGCAGCAGCCCCTGTGGAGAGCTTTAAAGTCTAGGCGGGTTTCTGTTGTTGGTGGACAGTTTCTGTTTAAGAAAAGATCAAGATGGCTCTGAGATCCTAGGCGTCAGTCATATACATGTACAATTTTTTTTTGCGCTTCGGATTGATAGCTTTTTTATATGTTTTTGTTTATTTCCAGGTCTTAGTTGTGGCATGCGGAATCTTCTAGTTTGCATAGGAACTCTCTAGTGGAGGCATGTGGGATCTAGCTCCCTGATAGGAGTGGAACGCAGGCCCCTGCATTGGGACTGCAGCGTCTTAGCCACTGGACCACCTGGGAAGTCTCTGACTAGAACTTTTTAAAGGGAACCATTTAAGTGGTTCCTTTAGAGTTTGGTTGGCATGGGTGTGTCCTCTGGAGCCAGGTTATCTCTGTGGGAACTGTGTAGGTTTCTGGCCGTACAGGATGGAGGGGCAGACAAAGGAACAAGGACACAGTCATGTCTTGTTACTGTCGTCCTTTGACAGGTCTTGCTTGAAAGTGCAAGTTTAGTAACATACTATTAATAGTAAGTCACTTCAAAGCTCCCCTTGATAGAGGTTTGGGTCAAAACTGCCTCATTGATTCTGTTGTTATTTCAGTATCTACATCATCGTGAATAAAGCTGAAGAGGTTCCTTGTACCCAATTTTATTCTATAATGTTAGGGCAAGTTTCCAGTGAAAGTTACTTCATGCACACATACAACAGTTCTTGAGTGTTTCTTAGCAACCTTCTATTTATCAGAGGAAATGTTAATCATGTTTTACTAAAGTAGGTCCTTGAACAAATTTCCGAGGTTTGTCATTAAGAAGCCCTGAATTGTTGAATTTCCACTTGGAACAATTTGTATTTTTTCCATGTAATTGTTTCTATATTTTATAAATAATTCATTGATAACACTGGCTCAACGATGTTGAGGCGGTATCTATTCATGATACATGTAGGAGGAAGGGCAAGGAGGGTCCACTTCCTTCTCCAAATGCTAACGGCTCGTAGTACTTCATTATTTATGGACTGATTTCTCAATCGTCTGTAAAACTGAAACCATCCTACGGAAATCCAGTCAGATGATTTTCAAAACAGGGGTTTCAAAATGTCGTTTGAGAAGTGAGAGTGACTCTTGCACAGGTCTGTACTCAGGTGAATGATTTATGTCAGTGTCCCCAAAAGTGTGTTCTGGGAAAAAAACACCAGTTGGTGGTGGGGAGAGAGGTGGCTATTAACAGGGTGTTACCCAAAAGTCTCTGAGGTCAAATGCTTGAAAACCACTCAGCTAAACAAAGTCAGCTGAGCTCCATTACTGCAGAGCTTCTCAGAACAGTTTAATATTCTATCAGTAACTGTGGCAAGAGACTGGAGCTCAGATCCCAAACTTACTTGTCCATCTTTTATTGTCCCCTCAGGAACACACTGTGTGAAAGCTTCTTTATGTGAAATATTCCCCCATGCAGCCTGACAGTGTCAGAGAAGGTGAATCTGGAGAATTCATTGAAGAATGCATGCCACAGTAGTCACACGCAGCAAGACAGGGTCCCATACAGGAGGCCAGGGTCACACAGGACAGGGTCAGAGTAGGACAGGGTCTCATAGGAGGACAGGGTCTCACAGTAGGGCAGGGTCACATACAGGAGAGGGGCACATACAGGACAGGGTCACACAGTAGGACAGGGTCCCATACAGGAGGCCAGGATGACACAGTAGGACAGGGTCACACACAGGGCAGGGTCAGAGTAGGGTAGGGTCTCACAGTAGGGCAGGGTCTCACAGTAGGATAGGGTCACACACAGGACAGTGTCACACAGTAGGTCAGGGTCACACACAGGACAGGGTCACACACAGGACAGTGTCACACAGTAGGTCAGGGTCACACACAGGACAGGGTCACACACAGGACAGTGTCACACAGTAGGTCAGGGTCACACACAGGACAGGGTCAGAGGAGGGCAGGGTCTCACAGGAGGACAGGGTCACATACAGGAGGCCAGGATGACACAGTAGGACAGGGTCACACACAGGGCAGGGTCAGAGTAGGGCAGGGTCTCACAGTAGGACAGGGTCACACACAGGACAGTGTCACACAGTAGGTCAGGGTCACACACAGGACAGGGTCACATACGGGACAGTGTCACACAGTAGGTCAGGGTCACACACAGGACAGGGTCAGAGGAGGGCAGGGCCTCACAGTAGGACAGGGTCAGAGGAGGGCAGGGTCTCACAGTAGGTCAGGGTCACACACAAGGCAGGGTCACATACAGGACAAGGTCAGAGTCGGGCAGGGTCTCACAGGTGGACAGGGTCACATACAGGAGGCCAGGATGACACAGGAGGACAGGGTCCCACACAGGACAGGGTCTCACAGTAGGACAGGGTCACACAGTACGTCAGGGTCACACACAGGGCAGGGTCAGAGTAGGACAGGGTCTCACAGTAGGTCAGGATCACATACAGGACAGGGTCAGAGGAGGGCAGGGTCACACAGGAGGTCAGGATCACATACAGGGCAGGGTCCCACACAGGACAGGGTCAGAGTAGGACAGGGTCTCACAGTAGATCAGGGTCACACAGTAGGTCAGGGTCACATACAGGACAGGGTCAGAGTAGGGCAGGGTCTCACAGGAGGACAGGGTCTCACAGTAGGACAGGGTCACACACAGGACAGTGTCACACAGTAGGTCAGGGTCACACACAGGGCAGGGTCACATACAGGACAAGGTCAGAGTCGGGCAGGGTCTCACAGGAGGACAGGGTCACACAGTAGGTCAGGGTCACACACAGGACAGGGTCAGAGGAGGGCAGGGTCACATACAGGAGGCCAGGATGACACAGTAGGACAGGGTCACACACAGGGCAGGATCAGAGTAGGGCAGGGTCTCACAGGAGGACAGGGTCTCACAGTAGTTCAGGGTCACACACACAGGACAGGGTCACATACAGGACAGGGTCAAAGTAGGGCAGGGTCTCACAGGAGGACAGGGTCTCACAGGAGGACAGGGTCTCACAGTAGGTCAGGGTCACACACAGGACAGGGTCAGAGGAGGGCAGGGTCTCACAGGCGGACAGGGTCACATACAGGAGGCCAGGATGACACAGGAGGACAGCGTCTCACAGTAGGACAGGGTCACACAGTACGTCAGGGTCACACACAGGGCAGGGTCAGAGGAGGGCAGGGTCACACAGGAGGTCAGGGTCACACACAGGGCAGGGTCAGAGGAGAGCAGGGTCACACAGGAGGTCAGGGTCACATACAGGGCAGGGTCCCACACAGGACAGGGTCAGAGTAGGACAGGGTCTCACAGTAGGTCAGGGTCACATACAGGACAGGGTCAGAGGAGGGCAGGGTCACACAGGAGGTCAGGATCACATACAGGGCAGGGTCCCACACAGGACAGGGTCAGAGTAGGACAGGGTCTCACAGTAGATCAGGGTCACACAGTAGGTCAGGGTCACATACAGGACAGGGTCAGAGTAGGGCAGGGTCTCACAGGAGGACAGGGTGACATACAGGGCAGGGTCACATACAGGGCAGGGTCTCCAGTAGGTCAGGGTCCCACACAGTAGGACAGGGTCCCACACAGGACAGGGTCAGAGTAGGGCAGGGTCTCACAGGAGGACAGGACGATAAGACTGCAGGAGGAGGCCACACACAGGAGGCCAGGATGGCTACGCCCACGCTCCTCACAGCTGAGGGCACTCAGCCCGGGCGGTCAGCGGTGCCGGCGGCCAGCCGCTACCCGGAGGAGGAAGAAGCTGGGTTCCGAACGGGTCTCCCCGCCAGGCCCACTTCCGGGCGGGGGCTCGGTTCTGAGCGCCAGCCCGCGCCGGGCGGGGGGCCCTTCCGGGGCGCCGGCAGGGCCTTCCCCCGACACCTGCACGCGTGTGTCTGTTACTTGATGCGTTTTACACGCGCGGCCGGTCCGACACAGCACGACGAGCCCTAGCTCGCGTCCTTTTAGGTCGGGTTTTCACCCTTCTTGTCCACAAACCAGTCGCCTCGAGGGGCTGAAACGAGGAGACAAGTCCACAGCGCTGGGGGTCGACGGGCCGACCCCGAGCCAGGCCCTCGGGAAGGGCCGCGGGAGCTGGGGAGCAGACCCACCCTCACTAGCGCGCGCCCCCCAGGCTCCGGCAGGCGCAGGGAGGGGCCAGGCCGGAAGTGGCTGCCGCCGGAAGTGGCCGCCGCCGGAAGCCCGCCGGCGGAGCCTGCCCTTCCTCTCTAGGGGTGGGGCGGTACCCGCGTCTCTGTGGTCCGGGCGCGGCGGGCGGCGGAAGCGGACGCGGCGCGGGGCTCTGCGTGGGGCCCTTCCCTGCCCTTTGGCACCTGTACGCGCCTGGCGGCGCAGCTGGCAAGAGTCGGGAATTGCCCTCATCACGACGTTAAATGTGGAGCTGCGGGAACGCGCCAGGGCCCCGTTTCTCACAGCGCGGCCATAGGGGCTCTATCGAAGTGAAGTCTGGCGCCCATTCGCTCACACTTGACTTGTTTTTTTTTAAAGCGGTCTCACCCTTGAAGTAAGTTTTGGGCCTGAAGCCCGGCCTGGCCGCTGGACCCGCGGCTCCTGTGTCCCTCCGGGTTCGGCCCTCCGGCGCCCTGGGTCTGCGGGGCCCACAGACAGACCTTCCTTCTCTTCCCCTCGGGCCCACTGGTTCGCCTGGGTTCAGAGGCTCCTGTTAGCACCCTCTTACTTGGATTTTCTGGTCCAAGAAGAGAACAGAAACTATACAAATACAGAAGCTAGGAAAAGTAGAATCGTCTAGGTTTAAAAAACTTCACAGCATCCAACACAAACATCCAACATCTGTGGAGGATTCATCCTGGGCAGACAATCAGAGAAGTGGAGGGGAGAGGAAAACCTGCGTTTCTGAAGTGATCCTCCCACGAACGTCTGTTGGGTTTGCTCGCCCAACACCCAGTTTTGTTTGTTGCAGTTTTAAAATGATGATTTTTCTGTGGAAACCAGCCAGCTCTCAGTCGTCTGAGGTGGGCGCAGGACCCAGGCGTGCCGGGTGGGAGCGCCCCAGCACGTCAGGGGGGCGAGGTTTGAGGTCAGAGGCTGGGCTGCCCAGGTCCCAGTCCTGGGTGCTACCTCATAGGGGTACTAAGAACCTCAGCTTATTATTTGTCCTCTACTCGTTTTTTAAGAAAAACCTTGTTTTAAATTGTAGTACAGTTGGTGTGCAATGTTGTGTTCATCTCAGGTGTACATCAATGTGAATCAGCTAAACACATGCATATACCCACTCTTCCTCGGAGTCCTTCCCCAGGTAGGCCGTTGCAGTGTTAGAGTTCCCTGTACTATACGGTAGGCCTATGGTCATCTATTGTGTTGCTTTTGTTTTGAATTGGAGTATAGCCACTTAACAGTGTTGTGATAGTTTCAGGCAGCAAAGGGACTCAGCCGTACACGTACATGCGTCCATTCTCCCCCAAACTCCCCTCCTGACCAGGCGGCCACAGAACACTGAGCAGAGTCCCCTGTGCGGTACAGCAGGTCCTTGCTGGTTATCCGTTTTATATGTAGTGGTGTGTGCATGTTACTCCCAACCTCCTAGTTTACCCCCCGTTTTCCACTCTGTTTACCCATTTGTTCACTGGGGGTATTTTGTTTTATTGGAGTATGATTGCTTTACCACACTGGGGGCATTCATAACAGGCGTCTACTCCGAGACTGTACCACACACTTGGGGGATAGGGCAGGTGTGCTAAGGCCTGTTAGTACAGGCCATGATGAGTTCATCTCAGCGTGCTCTCTTCAGCTTTCTGTTTTTTCCTTTTCGTTTTTGCCTCCCACGATCCCACATCATCCACTGCATTGCCCCAGAAGTTTATTTTTCGTCTTTTTTTACCTACGGGAGACACCCTCAAGACAGAACCATGTCTTCCGTGCATGCTCAGTCGTACCCATCTCTTCCCGACCCCATGGCTGGTAGCCCACCAGGCTCCTCTGTCCGTTGGATTTTTTTTCCCAGGCAAGAATCCTGGAGTGGGTTGCCATTTCCTTCTCCAGGGGATCTTCCTGACCTAGGGATCGAACCCTCGTCTCCTACTTGGCAGGCAGGTTCTTTACCACTGAGCCCCCTGGGAAGCCAGGACCGTGTCTTACTCACCATTATACCATGCGCTTGACACGGTTCCCACCCCAGAAATGGTGCTCGGTCAAGTCTGTCGAACAAAACTGAATACTCCCTGACACAGAGCGGAGAGCACTGGACCAACGAGTGAAAGTGTAGTGAATCCTAGAGGAGGGACAGCGGGGAGATGGTGACAACCTCATGAAACTGGGGCCACTTTCTTACCGAAAACGCCACGATCCCTGGAGACTGCAGACTCCATTTCTTCGTGCTCTGGACTTGCTCTCGTATGGAGGGCAGGTGCTGGTGATCAGCAATCTACTGGTACCCAAGCCTGGCTTTCTGAACGACTGCTGCTTTTTTTCTGCCTTAGAACCCATTTCTTCTCTTGGGGACTGGCAGGGAAAATGACCACTGCCTTCAAAGAAATCAAATCTACCCTCAAGATATCAGGTATTGCCCTGTGAGCCCAATAATCAGGTGCAAACGTTCACACACATGATGCAGAGTGGAGAGTGAGCCTCCTTAGGCACGGACGAGATGGATCCGGGCAGCCAGAAAACCCCTTTTAAAAAAAAATTAGTTTTCTTTATTTGTATTTGTTTTGGGCTGTGCTGGGTCTTCGTTGCTGTGCAGGCTTGTCTCTAGTTGCAGAGAACCGGGGCTGCTTTCTGGTTGCAGGGTGCAGGCTTCTCGCTGCGGTGACTTCTCTTGTGGAGCGCGGGCTCAATCAGTAATTGTGGAGCATGGGCTCAGTTGCTCCACAGCATGTGGGCTCTTCCTGGATCAGGGATCAAACCTGTGTTTCCTGCATTGGCAGGTGGAATTTTTTTTTTTTTTCTTTTTTACCACTGAGCCACCAGGGAAGTCCCCAGAAAACCCTTTCTCACGGATGATTGCCCAGCCTCCAGTGGTGATGCTGGGTGAGTGATATCACCATCTGTTTCTCTGTTGAACAAGACTCACGTGGAGCCACATGGTCTGAGACTCAGTAATTCTTAGAGTCAGAACAGACGCAAGCGCTGAGTGTAGATCTCATTCACAACATCCAGTACCATGGCCACTTAAGCTGTGAATATTCCCGTGACTCCCGGTTCCCTGGTCCATGAAATAACCTATGTAGTTTATGGAATATTCTAGTTGCTAGAAAGTTTTTCAAATCTTTGGTGAAAGATTTCACCAAATCTTTATGCAATGGTGCCCTAATTCAGATTTTGCTAGTTCTTAGCAAGCTTCGGTGCTGCAAAATGAATCCAGCAAATACAAAGGACCTTCACCTCCCGTCCAGTAGCCCTGTGGTCACTGATGGCACAACAGTAGGGTATTGATACCACGGGAATCGGCGATGCCACAATCAGATCTGCCTCCTGCCAGAACCAAAGCCCAGAACCCGCCGCTCACAAGCTGCAGGCTGACCGTGTCCTCGGCGAAACTCAGAATACGAGGGGGTGTAAGGTGTGCAGCAGTTATCTCCCCCAGATCTGCAAGGAAAAAGTGCCACATGGGTGGCACCTACTCCGTGCTGAGGGAGGAGGGTGGAGGGAGACGTGAGCAGAACATGCGACAGGGGAGAAGATTTGGAGGGGAGAAAACCCACCACGTGCTGGAGAAAAAGTAAAATTCAGGGCTGGTGAGAGGGAGAGACTCCATGTCGAGGGGCAGTGAAACTACAGCTGACAATTCAGATCAAGCCAGACTGAGGGAGGATGAGCGTTTTCAGGGAGCTGATGGAGCCACTGATGATTTTTAAGGAAGGGAGGGGGCCTTATAAGAGCAGGACCTGGGGAAAACTTTCTCTGACCTTGCACTTTAAAAATTGAGATATAACTCACATACTATAAACTTCACCCTTTTAAAGCACACCGTTCAGTCATTTTGTCTACTCACAAGGTGGTGCGACTATTAACTTCTGTCTAGTTCCAGGACATTGTCATCAGCCCCGAGAGGAAACTCAATACTCATTAGCGGCCACTCTCTCCTCCACTAAATATGTGTACTTTTTACAAAATACCAAATTTGGTAACCTGTGAAGTGACTTGAATTTTGAACCCAGGAGGATTTATGTGTTCCAAACATAAAGAGGAAAAGGGACAGTGGCTTTTCTGAAAAAGAAGTGGCTTTTCCAAGGTTGTGTTGATATAACCAGAAATTATCTATCTATCCATTCATCCAACCATCCGTCTGTGCCATCAATGTTCTATCTAACTAGTCTATCTTTCCATCCATCCATCCATCCATCCATCTATCCATCCATCCATCCATCTATCCATCCATCCGTCCACCTACCCAGAAAGAGTAGAGAGAGTGAGAGAGAAGGCAGTATTAGATCCACATATGGGAGCAAAGAGCGTGGGTGGAGCTGATCCTCAAAACCAGCATATGGGAGACATGGCCGCTCTGGATGTTAGAAGACAAGTCTTGCAGGGATCATGTTTTTACCTGCAGGCATCTCCCGTATCAGCCGTCTTCCTGTACGCTTCCAGACACTGCCATTCCCGGGGAATCCAAGAGAGAGCAGAAGGCGCAGAAACTTGGAAAATCCCTTGCTCTGGAAAGCCCTAAGGAAGACCCTTGCTTTCCATGGCCCTCTGGGCTCTTCTTTGATGACAGAGGTGGCGGCTGGGGCCCAGGCCTGTGGAGTCTGAGCGACCCCACAGTCAGGGGTGGCATCTGAGCGTCAGGAGTGGGGCTCCCTCTTGCCCCACCCCCCATCCCATGTGGCAGGAATGGTTGGGGCATGTCCACGATGGCATCCGCTCTTCAGCCACGTGGAACCTTGGGCTGGCTGGTCTCAGGGCAGCAGGGCCTCGATTTGTAGGGATGCTAAATCCCACCCTGTCAGCCTTCGGGCTGATCGAGCTGTGTATTTTCCTTCACATGTTAGAGTCTCGAGACTTCAAGACTGGAGAGCAATTCTGAGTTCATTGAGCCCGACTCTTTCTTATTACTCCTGAGAAAACAGAGACTCAGAGAGATTATGTAACTTGATCAAATCCACCTCTCCCACTAATCGAAGTGTCAGAAAAGCGGGCTGGGGGTGGGTGGGGGTGTCAGCGAGAGGGACAAAGGCCACAAGGAGATTTTGGGGGGTAACGTGCTCCCTGACTTGACTGTGGGTGTAGTTTCCTGGGTGGATACATACACTGAAGCCCATCAGGTTGCTCACTTTAAATTCCTGCACTAATGTATGTCAGTTCTCACTCAGTAAGGCTGCTGGAAAAGAGTCACCCATCCGGGGAGGGGCACAGCAGGGGCTAGCCAGGAGGTTCACGCTTCCCTGAAACCCAGCACTGTCTAAAAAGCAAAGCCTATTTGAAGTCGTGAAAATGCCTTTTCCCATAAAGTAATTTTTCCCTTTCTTAAAATTAAAAAAAAAAAAATTGAAGTGTAGCTGCTGAACAATATTATATAAGTTACAGATTGCAGTATAGTGACACAATTTTAAAGATTACACTCCAATGGTAGTTACTATAAAATATTGGCTATATTCCCCGTGCTGTGCATACATCTTTGTTTTACACCTAATACTTCGTACCTCTTACGCCCCCCTTCTCCCTCTTCCTCCTCGCCGCCCGCCGCCCCTCGCCCCCCGCCCCTTGTTTTACCTCCCAGCGAAGTCCCATCCTGCCTAAGGGCTCTCCCCGGACCACAGAGCATCCCGGCGCCCTGGACCACAGAGCATCCTGGCGCCCCGGGCGCACCTCACCTGCGGCGCCCCCGGCCCGCCGGCCCGACACCGCCCCCTGGCGCCAGGTGGCCGCCAGCGCAGCGCTCGCCCGGGCGGGCGCGGCTCGCTGATTGGCCGGCGCGGATTCGGGCTCCCGGGGGCGCGGGTCGAGGGCGAGGCGGGCAGCCTAGCTCCTCTCGGGCTCAGGGCCGCGGGCGCGCTCTCCGGGGGCTTCCCCTTCCGTCCCGTGCGTTCCGGTTCTGAGTCCCAGGAGCCAGGATGACCATCCGACACCAAGGCCAGCAGTACAGGCCGAGAATGGCGTTTCTGCGGAAGGTGAGCGCGGTGCCATCCGCCGGGCCCGGGAGGAGCGCGGGGACCACCTCGGGGAAGTGCCGGTGGGGACGTGGGCTGGGCTGGGGGCGGCCCGGTGGTCGGTTATCGCTCCTTGATGTTATTGAGTGACGGTTTGCCGTGTGTGTGTGTGTGTGTGTGTGTGTGTGTGTGTGTGTGTGTCTGTCTGTCTGTCTGTCTGTGTGTCTTAGTCTGTATTGGTTAGGTTTCCTTGTAACCTGTTTATAGTGGAGAGTCTGCAGCGGGGCGGTGATCAGCTGGAGGCTGAAAACAACCTGTTACTCGGGAGAGGAGGCGCGGCTGGGTCATTTCTGAGACAGTCTCCAGACGTTGTTGGAAGGCGCCCAGAGAGTAAATGAACATGTTTACAGTTTTCTGATTCAAAGCAGCAGTATTTAAAGTGTGTGTGTGTTTGTGTGTGTGGTTAATGTGTACATACAGAAATGGTGTGATTTGTAAGCTAGAGAGACACCCTGCTTCCAGCATCCCTGGGTTGCTCGTTCAAGTGCGTGTATTCGTGGCTCTCGGCTCTCTAGGCCGGCCGCAGAAGTCAGGACCCTCCTGTTGCAAGGGCTTTCTCAAACCAGGTGGCCAGGCACTGGGTGTCCATCCTGGGGACTTGTGCCAGGTGGAGCGCATCTTGTGGGGTGATATATTTGGGGATGAAGTGGCTCATTTTGTTCTGGGCTCTTAGATAAATGGTATTGGAGGAGGTTGGCAGAGGCTTCTGTCCTGGGTCACTCGCCTGCACCCGCTCCCATCTGCAGTGAAGTGTCCTCTGTCTTAGGCTTATCCTGAGGAGAATTAGCTGAATCCTTTGTGACGGTAAGAGCTGCCCTGAACCCTTGGAGCTCAGCAAGCTATTGTTGTCAAAACTGCCCTGATCTGTCTTGCAGTGTTAAAAGCTGGGCAGTTTGGGCTAAGCTGGGCCACTGGTCACCCTTGGTCCACTTAGTTCAGTAAGCTGTGCGTCTGCCAGGTGTAGAGGTGTGAGGGTATACAGCAGAGGTGCAGCGTCGTCTCCCTGGGGAAGAGCATACGTTAGAGAGTTGTTTAGTCAGTGGCTCAGTCGTGTCTGACTCCTTGCGACCCCATGGTCTGCAGCATGCCAGGCTCCTCTGTCCTTCACCGTCTCCTGAAGTTTGCTCAAACTCAAGTCTGTTGAGTCGGTGGTGCTATCTGGATCCCCAGGTGGTGCAGTAGTCAAGAATCCCCCTATGAATGAAGGAAACCAGGGTTCCATCCCTGGGTCAGGAAGATCCCTTGGAGAAGGACGTGACTACCCACTCCACAGTTCCTGCCTGGGAAAGCCCGTGGACAGAGGAGCCTGGCGGGTTGCAGTCCATGGGGTCCAAGAGTTGAGCACCACTGAGCACACACACGCTGAAGAACGGCGTTTAGGGAAACCCAGGGCTCGGATGTGGGAATCGTGCGGGGACGTGGGGGAGCCCTCAGGGAGTGCGGAACTGGCTTGGGCGGCGAGAAGTTGATGATGGAAGGGCTGGTGGTGAAGGAGGGCTCAGGGTCCGCACACGTCTTTCGGAGGTTGGGGGTTTGATGCTTTCTGTGTTCAGTGAGGAGCTGCTCGACAGTTTAAAGTTGGGGAGGAATAAAACCCGTTGGTTCCCATGTTAGAAAAACGATTCTGGTTAGAGGGGAGGAGGGCCTCTCCACTCTGGTGGCACTTTCAAAACTATGGCCATCAGATCACCAGCCTTAGAGTTTCTGATTTACTTAGGAGGTAATTAAGTCGTTAAATCTATGGAGCCCAAACATCGGTGTTTCTGAAAAAAAAAAAAAAAAGCAGCAGCAGCAGCTTCCCAGGTGATTTGAATGTTCGGTGCAGAGAAAAGGCCACAGGACATTGAGTGACATTTGGGGACGTTGTGGGGAAGGGGCTGCTCCTGGCATCTCTGGGGGGAGGCAGGTGCTGCCAGACCCCCAGGCGCACAGGGCCTCTGGCCCCACATGTCAGCAGCAGCAGCGCTGGAGGGCGCCCTGGAGGCGGGGGACCTGCCAGGCGCAGGCAGAGACAGGCGGCCAAGCCTGGGGGTCGGCGGAGGTTACACGTTTCCCGGAGGCCAGGTCCACTGGGCGAGTGGGAGACTCCGCAGAAACAAATGCAGAGCCCGCAGCAGCTGGCGGGGCCCTGGGGGTGCCTCCCAGGTGTCTGTCAGGTGGGCAGAGCAGGTTTTGGGGAGGGGCCTGTCTGGGAGTGGTGCCCCCAGGGGTTGGAGAGCCGTAGGCGATGTGATCCAGTGTCTACTGGCCCCTGGCGGGAGGGCTCCTTCGTCCCCTGTTGGCAGACAACTCCGAGGTGCCGCTGACTTGCCCGTTGTCTGTGCAGAAAAGGGCTGATGATTATCGTCCCCCGGGGAACCTTCTCGGGCTCCGAGGAAAATTCCAGCTCGTGATCTTGCCCTGTGAATGACAGCTCCCTCCTGCAGGAGTGGCGTGGGCGTGGGAGGTGGGCTGCCGTTCCTGCTCCTGGTGACACTGGAGTTCCCTGTCACGCCTGCAGTCATGCCCAGCACGTGGCCTCCAACTCCCCCATCCTGCCTCCAGCTTGGGGTCACCCGGGGTCAGGCGAGGCCCGGGTCCCCCTCCAACTTCTTGCTCCCCAGGATCGTGGGGGGCTGAGTCTGGGGGGCTTGAAGGGGGCTGATGTCTGGGGTGCGGGTGGCCATCCCCTCTGGCCTCTGGGCTCCCAGGCATAGGGAGGAGCAGAGGGGAGTTGGCAGCAGTTGAAGCTGAAAGGTGGGGCCTCTCACCTGCTGAGGACCTGGGGTGTGGCTCAGATGGCCCCATCTGTGATGGGCACGGGGCCTTCCTGCCGGAGGCAGAGCTGGAAGCCGGGTCTGCACGGCTCTGCTGGGCCACGACAGCAGAGGCGCGGCCCGGAGTGCACGCCCCGGCTGAGGTGTGCGCAGTGGTCTCCGGGTGGCTCTGCGGGGCCCGTGGGGCCGTGCTCTGCTGGCATCCTCACGTGGCACCCCGTCCCCCCGGCCGGTGTGTGTGTGTGTGTCAGTCGCTCGGTCGCGTCCGACTCTTTGCAACCCCGTGGACTGTAGCCCACCAGGCTTCTCTGCCCCTGGGGTTTCCCAGGCAAGAATACAGGAGTGGGTTGCTGTTCTCCTTCTGAGAAGATCCTTCTCCAGGGGATCTTCCCGACCCAGGGATTGAACTTGTGTTTCTTGAGCATCTCCTGCATTGCAGGTGGATTCGTTACCGCCTGAGCCACCAGGGAAGCCCCTCTGTGTGTGTCTGAGTCCTTACCTCATCTCTTCAGTGGACACCAGCCAGGCCCGCCCTAATGACCTCCTTTTAACTTGGTCACCTTTGCAAAGACCCTGTCTGCTGATCCAGTCACATTCTGAGGTCCTGAGGGACAGGACCTCAACCTATGAATTTGAGGAGTGGTGCCATAAGAGAGTCTCTTGGAGATGAAACCACCAGCCAGAGTCCTGTGGTTTCTTCCCTGGAGAGACCCCGGGGGGACTTCCCTGGAGAACATCTGAGGACGGTGGACCCAAACCCCAAATGTTCTCGAGGTTCCTTTGCTGCTCCCCCTCCCACCAGCCCCCCTTTCTGAGAAGTGTGACACCTGCCAGGGAGAAATCTGACTCCCGTCATTGTGTTTTTAAAATAACTCTCATTATTCCTCCTCGGAAGGTTATTTTCAAACCTTTTGTAACTAGATTTTTTTTTTTTTGATGCAAAGAGAAGGAATCAAACCCCCTGACTTTCTGCTGGAGAAACTCAGGTTTCTAACTCATACTTTGGGTTTCTATTCTCCAATGCTTGGGCGCCTGGACTCCATGAAATGTTGCTGTTTCATCTCATACAAGTTTTGGGATAAATGTGGACTTTCTTCTGGGAGCTAACGTGGGAAACGGGGCCCCGGACTCTCACGTCTGAATAGCAGGCAGCCCTGGAAGGAGCAGGTGTGTCCCAGGCTAACGGGCGGGTGTGAATGCAGAAGTGGTGCCTCCTGCAGCCCGAGGCCCCTCGGTCCCCACCCGTGTCCAAGAGAAGCACCCTCTCCACCCCCATCCCGGGGCATCTCCTCGCTCCCCTCTACTGTGAGCCTCTCGGCTGGCCCAGTGGCCTGAGACAGCAGTGGGCTCCTGGTTGTAAGCGCCCCATGTTCCTCTTGGCATCTTTTGCTCCCTCGGTGCCACTCAGCTGAGCCGGGCTGTTCTGTCTTGCAGATCGAGGCCCTTGTGAAGGACATGCAGGACCCGGACACAGGGGTCAGGGTGCAGAACCAGAAGGTCACGGTCGTCAGCATCCCTCACGCCATGACGGGTAAGGTGTCTGGCTATTTGGTCTTGGCTTGAACAGACCACACACAGGTGTTGGCAAACTAGAGCCCACGGGCCAGAAGCAGCCCCTGTTCTGTATTTGCGAATAAAGTTTTATTGGAACAGATCCACGTCCCCATTTATGTATTACCGGTGGCTGCTTTTGCACTGCAGTGGTAGAGTAAACACACACTCTCCCCCTCCATACACACACGAGTCCAGTGTCCAGCCTCTCATCCCTTGTCTAGGTGTGTGAGACACACTGTCCTTCCTGGCACCTGGGGCCCCCTCGGTTCCCGGATTTGGGGCACTGCCCACTCAGCCACGGTCCCCCTCGTTTCTCCTACGTGGGTGAATCCCAACTGCAGTCGGAGCCCTTGTCGTGTAGCATCGGCACTGATCAAAGCAGACTGGGTCAGCGCTGCTGCCCCCTCGGAGGGCAGGTGACCGGGACTTAGGGGACGACGGGGCTGATGTGCGAGCTGAGATCAGCACAGATCATGTGGTAGATGCCCTGGGAGCCCCTAATCCCATCTGGTCTATTTCAGGAAGTGCCCAAGTGGATGCGAAAGTCCTTGGCTCCTTGGCGGGGAGCGCTAACCCGTCTTCTGCTGGGGGCGGGGGGACTCCTTGGTGTGCACACCTCTGTGTAGAGACGTGGGGTGGACTGTCTAATAACACACCCAGTCCTGGGATTTTAAGTCGGATTTTAGGTGAAGAAGTCTGCTTTTGAATAAGCAAGGGGCTGAATAAAGACAAGAGCGACAGGGCCCCCCCCGGGACCGTCACGGTGGCGAGAGCGACAGGTGCCCCCCCGGGACTGTCACGGTGGGCACGTGGACGTGGGGAGTGGGTGGCTGGACATGTGTGCGCCCAGGACGTGTGTACGAAGGGGCGGGTACGGGCCGTCCCCCCTCAGCCGTGCTGTGCCCCCCACCCCAGGGCACAGGCAGTGGGGTTTAGACCCTGGCTCCCCCGCTGTGGTGTGTTTCGTGGGCCAGTTTCCACTCAGGCAGGGCACCTAGCTCAGCCCTTGGGAAGCAGGCTGGGGTTGCTAGAAAGAGTGGTGTTGGCATTTGCACGATGGCTTCGGAGCTGGGGTGCATCTTTGTTCTGAGATGATGCTGCCGCCTCTGACGAGGAGCATGTCCTGCTGAGGGGCCGGGGACCTGGCCGAGCAGGAGACACGCAGCTTCCTTGAGGTCCCGTGTCCACTCTCGGCTGGCTGGTGGGGCTCAGCTTGTCCTGGCCCTTGGATCAATGTGAATCCTTGGGAGGGGCTCCCCGTGCCCCGATCTTGTCCCCGTCTGCCTCCCCTGCCTTCTTGCTTGCTGGCCTCCCATCTGCGTTGCCCCCGGGGCCAGCCCTCAGATGTGCAGGGCTCAAGGGCAGGCAGAGCCCACGTTCCACGGTCTAAAGTTGTAAACAAGACTACAGAGTGTTCCTAAGAAAGTGTCTCGTCCTTCTGCTTTGACAGAAGCCTTTATGATGACCTGAAAAGCCAGGCTTGGATGTACCACTGGCCATCAGAGTTTTGCTGGGGAATGTAGGGGCGTCAGAGACCCAGCACCCCGACCCCCTTGCACCCCCTTCCCCTCCCATCCGGGTTCTCATTACTGCCAGGACTGAGCTCCATCCAGAGCTCTATGGACAGCTTGCTTTGGGGCTGTTTTTTTCCCAATGGTCAAGACTTAGTCTGTTTACTTCCCTCTTGATGGATGACAGTCCAGGCACCCGTTATTGTATCAGTAAGAAAAGAGAGTCAGTACCTCTGAGAGGTGAAGGCTGAGGGGGTGGCGGGGACATGGGGTGGAAGTCTGGCTGGACTCACATCGTGGGCGGCCCTGAATCATGGGCTGGGGGTTTGGACTGGACATAGTTGGGGGGTGGGTTGCAGGGAGGTCCCTGGAAGATCTGAGCAGCAGGACGAGATCACGGCTGGACAGGGAGGCGGCCAGTTGGGTGGCAGCGTGTGGGTGGGTGTTGGGGAGGCTCTGACGTTGGCCAGACCCTTCTGCTTTGCAGGAAGTGACGTCCTCCAGTGGATCAGCCAGCGCCTGTGGATCTCTGGACTGGGTGAGAGCGCCTTCTGTCCTCAGCCCGACTGAGGGCTGCTGTGGGCATCACCCTGGGGCGTATCTGGGTGTAGCTGGGTGGGGCTCAACCCGTGTCTCTGAGAAACTGACCTTTTAATTGGCGAGTTGAAGCCTTTGTGAGTAAAACAGCCAGACTCAACATGGAAGGGGTGATAACCGGGGGGACACAGTTGTTTTTTCGTACAAAATACTGAGATGTGTAAGTCACAGGCTTCCCTGGTGGCTCAGATGGTAAGAATCTGCCTACAAGGCGAGAGACCCAAGTTTGATTACTGGGTCAGGATGATCCCCTGAAGAAGGGAATGGCAACCCACTCCATTCTTGGCTGGAAGAATCCCATGGACAGGACTAGCCCCTAGCTAGGGGGCTAGTCCATGGGGTTGCAAAGAGTCAGACATGACTGAAGCGACTAATATGATGACTGCTACTACTAAGTCGCAGGAGTAACTGGGGAGGAGTCAGTCAAGAAGGACTTCCTGGAGGGGGTGATGCACACGTACACTTGGTCTGGAAGGACATGATGCCTGTGAAGTGTGCAGGGGAGCTCGGAGGGCCTGGACCCTGGGGGCAGGCAGAGTCCAGCTTGGGGCAGAAGTCGGCTGTGAACTGGGGGCAGAAGTCAACCGCCCCTTCCTGCCTCTCATGGGGTGAAGAAGGGTCTGTTGGTCAGAGACACTCTCCCTGCTCCTGGGTTTCTCCAGACTCAACGGTGTTCCTCCAGGAAGTCCCCATCTATCACCCCAAACCTGGCCCCTGTCAGCCCTGGGGTTCACTGGCTCCCCTCCAGACGCACTGAGTTGTCTCTGGGGCGACCAGGCTGGGGGACACTCTGGGACCATCTCCCCAGCTGGTACTTGTCCACAGCGAAGGTCAGGAACCGTGCTCCCACTTCTTGGCGAAAGTGCCGTGAGGATGGGGGTGCCCGTCCTGGCGTTTGGGGTGCTGTGTGGGGGCGGGCGGTGAGCTTCTGCTCTTGGCCCCTGCTCTTAACTTCCTTGTCTCACCTGCTCCTCCCCAGAGGCCCAGAACTTGGGCAACTTCATTGTCAAGTATGGCTACATTTATCCCCTGCAAGACCCCAGGAACCTCACTCTGAAGCCCGACAGCAGCCTCTATCGATTCCAGGTGAGCCTCGGCCTTGACCTGGGGTCAGTGGGGCAGGATGTCATCTGGAGGTTTAACGGTCAGCTTCACATCCTCCCAGAGCTTTAGCAATGGTGGCAGAGGCCGAGGCATGTTTCAGGCTACGGGGCGGGGGGCCCGGGGCGCACAGCCTGTGTCAGCCTGGCCGCCTGGTTTCTCTCGCAGACGCCGTACTTCTGGCCCACCCAGCAGTGGCCGGCTGAAGACGTCGACTACGGTAAACCGCGCCCGCCCCCGGCCTGGCGAGGGCTCCCCATGCTGCCCAGCTGCATGCTGCGTCTTGGCGGCGTCTGTGGCCGTCACGACCTTGTCTGTGTTAGGAGTGGCTCCTGGGGGCGGGAGCGGGTCCCGGAGTGTCCTGTCTGCTACGCTGAGCATGGCAGCCTAGCTCATAGGGGGGTTTCGACAAGCGATGAGGGTGGAAAATGGTGTCGTTTTCTTTTCTAGCCATCTATCTGGCCAAGCGAAATATCAAGAAGAAAGGGATTTTAGAGGAATACGAGAAGGTATGGAGACGCTTTCACGTATAGGTCCTTGTCATTGAGTGCAGTGCAGTCTTGAGCTGCTTCCCCCGTCCCCCCGTTACTCCATTCACACATGCGCTCATCACCCCTCCATCCCTCATCCTGTGCCCATCCATCATCCGCCCATATATTAATATTTGGAAGCAGCTGGTTGGAGTAGTCTCCCCCATGTTGTGCTACAGTTTCTCCTGCTATAGTTTAAGCCTTTGTCTCAGTAACTCCTGGGCTCATAGTAGCGACTGCTTTCCTTTCTGTCCCCAAATAAGAGGAGTTAACATGTGTGACGATGCACATTATAGGAGGGACAGATTTTTTTAAAAACACTTCTTATTTTGTGGTGGAGTATAGCAGATTAATGCTCTTGTAACAGTGCCAGGTGGACTGCAAAGGGACCCAGCCACACATACACGTGTCCATTCTCCCCCAAACTCCTCTGCCGTCCAGGCTGGCACACAATGCTGAGCAGAGTTCCATGTGCTGGACAGGAGATCCTTGCTTATCCACTTTAAATAGAGCCGTGTGCACAGGTCCATCCCAGACTCCCTGACCAGCCCTTCCCGGCATCCTCCCCACCTGCAACCATAAGCTCCTTCTCTAAGTCTGCGAGTCTCTTTCTGTTTTGTAAACAAGTTACATTGTATCATTTCTTTTTAGCTTCTGCATATAAGGGGTGTCATACGCTATTTCTCCTTCTCTGTCTGATTTACATCACTCAGTATGACTATCTCTAGGTCCAGGATGGAGAGATTTGAACCTGAGTGTGAGATGGGAAAACAGCAGTGCAGGCTTTTGTTTTGGGCAGAATAAGTCAGATTTCTCAGAGAACACACCCTAGTCCTCAAAAGGCTAGGTTTCTGGGCAGATGGCAACAATCTTGCTGTGTTTACTTTTTGAAAGTGAGAGTGTTAGTTGCTCAGTTGTATCCAACTCTTTGCGACTCCATGGACTGTAGCCCTCCAGGCTCCTCTGTCCATGGAATTCTCCAGGCAAGATACTGGAGTGGATTGCCATTCCCTTCTTCAGGGGATCTTCCCGACCCAGGCCACATTGCAGATTCTTTACTGTCTGAGCCACCAGGGAAGCCCCAAACACGTTTTTAGAAGGGCCAGCATCACACACAGTGTTAGGTTGTAGCTCTGTGGGTTTGTGGTGCTCTGCTGTTGACTGTTAAGTTTCCACATTCTTCTCCACACAACTCCCATCTTCGTAATCAGACTAGGGTACATTTATTAAAAAAAAAAAATCCAAGCCCACCTGTGGCTTCTGTTGTGAAAGCTTGTTGAGGATTCGGCATCACCCTGTGAATGAAGCCTTTGCACAGCAGGTGGGGAGGGGGCGTTTGGCTAGGTCTCCTGGTTGACTAGGGCTCCCTGCCCACTGCACACAGCAAAGCTCCTGAGGCTCAGTGTTCTCATTTTGTCTTCCTCCTCTAGGAAAACTACAACTTCTTGAACAAAAAAATTAACTACAAGTGGGACTTTGTCATCATGCAGGCCAGAGAGCAGTACCGGTAAGCCGGCGCTCGCCCTGGCCCTCTGGTATCCCTCTGCCCTCCCCTCCTTCCTTGTTTCTTTAAAAAAAAATGAGCTTTTATCAGGTGTCTGTGTGTTAAACAGCGGGCTAGGCCTAGGTGTAGGGAAGGGAGAGGCATTGTCCGGGGAGCTGGAGGCAGCGGAGAGGGGTGTCCGGAGGGGGCGGGGTGGGAGGACGGTGGCGGGGCAGGGAGGGAGAGGAGCGGGGTTGGGGGGACGGTGCGGGGGGGTGCCCACCTGAAGCGGAGCTGGCACAGAGAGTGGCAGGAGTGAGGCTGGAGGTGTCGCATCCAGACTGGAAGAGGGTACTCTGCTCAGCACTGCCGGATGGTGAGCCGCCTCAGTTCACGTGTCATGAGCTCAAAGAAGTTTATCTTTTTAAAAAAAATGTTATCAGAGTGTAGTTAGAGAAGGAAATGGCAACCCACTCCAGTATTCTTGCCTGGGAAATTCCATGGCCAGAGGAGCCTGGTGGGCTACAGTCCACGGGGTCACACAGAGTCAGACGCGACTGGGCGGCTACACAGCAGCAGCAGTTGGAGTGCAGTGCTGTGTTGGTTTTGGGTGTCTGGCAAAGTGGACCACCAGTCACACATACATACACGCCCTCTCTTTTTAGATTCTTTTCTCACGTGGGTCAGTACAGAGTACTGAATCGAGTTCCCTGTGTATACAGTAGGTTCTTATTAGTTACCTAGTTCATACACGGTAGCGTGTGTCTGTCTGTCCCAATCAAAGAAGCTTTTCTGATTAGCAGTTATTACTGCACACAGATCACCCCGAAGCTTCATGCTCCGAATGGCAACAGTTGTTTTCCGCTCACGGAAGTTTCCGCAGCTCTGGAGTCGGGGACGGCTTGGTTGGAGGTTGTGGATCAGAGCCTCTCGTGTGGCTGCAGCCATGAAACAGTCACACAAGTAGTCAGGAAGTAAATATAAAATGACATGTTGGGTCATGAACTTTAAGGACATGGCCTGTGCACTCTCGTGCAGAACCCAGGATGGCCCCTGTGGTGCTTTTAAATCTGTCTGCAGTTCTGAGGGCTTCCCAGGTGGCTCAGTGGTAAAGAATTCACCTGGAGTACAGGAGTCCCAGGTTTGATCCCTGGGTCGGGAAGGGCCCCTGGAGAAGGGCATGGCAACCCACCCCAGTATTCTTGCCTGGAGAACCCCATGGACAGCGGAGCCTGGTGGACCACAGTCCATGGGGTCACAGAGAGTTGGACACTGAGCGCCTGAGCACGCACGCCCGGTTCTGTGACCCCTGTCCACCGTGAGGGGGAGGGCTTGGCATTCACCCCTTCCTCCCCTCGGGGTCTCTCCAGGAGGTCACTTGGCCTTCCTCACAGCATGAGGCATCTCACCGCCTACAGGTGGTCCGAAGCTCTGAGGGCAAATACCACAGGGAAGGAGGGTGGCGGCTGCCCGCTTTGATGGCCCAGCCTCAGAAGCTGCACAGGGCCGTCTTCCTGACGTGCTCTGTTGGTCAAAACAGCCGGAAACCCCACCCGGTCTCTGAGGGGGAGGACACAGACCCTCCTTACAGCGGGGGGAACCGTAGACAGATTTATAAAGCACCACAGTGGCCACCCCTGATCCTGCATGCAGTATATGGAATGTGTCCCTAGAGCACACAGCGAAACTTGTGATTTTGTATTTATTGCTTGACTCTTTCTGTAACATTTAGACCAGAAGCTATTCAAGGGCAAGACACATGTTTGTGTGTCATGCCGGTGACTTAAACAGCAGACGTTCATTTTCTCACAGGCCTGGAGGTGGGGAAGTCAGAGTTCACGGTTCCGCCAGGGTTTGGTTTCTGATGGTGCCTCTCTTCTCGGCTTGCAGATGGCTGGTGGCCTTTTTGTTGGGGGAGGGTGGTGGGGAGAGGAGAGAGGCTGTCCAGTGTCTTCTGTACCCAGGGCACGAATCCTATCCTAAAGGCCCCACCCACATGACCTTATCTAACTGCTTCTAAACTCTTAAGTGCTTCTTAAAGAGCCTACCTCCAGGTACTGTCACACCGGGAGCTAGGGCTGCAGCACATGAATTCTGGGGGAGAGTTGCTAACGTTCAGACCTCCACAGTCTGGTTCTCCCAGTGCTTGGATCAGAGTGGAGATCAATAAATACAACATCAAATGACTGTGGGAATGAGTGCATAATTGATCAATTAAGGGATACTTTTGCTTTAAAGATCATAAAGTGACAAACTACGATAATTCCTCGCTCAGGGTTCTCTTGAAGCCCATTCCTCACGACTCTCCTCCAATAAGCTCGCAGACAAGCAAAGCCAGAGAGGACACAGCAGTAAATTAGCCCTCGACTGTATTTCCAGGGCTGCCAGCATTATGGAAAGTCCCCAGTGCCCCAGGCCATCTGTGGCCTGTCTGCCTGGCTCGTTTACCCAGTAGAAGATCCACTTAGGTTGGCAAGGGGACAGTGTTTATAGTTAACTTCCGGAGGAGGTTGCAGAGCGCCCCACGGGAAGGGCCCTCCCCGCCTACCTTGCTTGCTGGGTGTCCTGAAGTTACTCAAACACGTGAGCTGGCACACAACCCCGCCGACCGAGTCTTGAGAGGGTGTGTGCGTCATCCTGCGTTGCCTAGGAGAACGAGCCTCCCTGAGCAGAGCTCAGGTCGCCGTGGAAACAGCGCTGACGGGTCCACGGTGGGATAATGAGCACAGCCTCGTTTCCTACCTGTGATGGCGGGGGAGACTGGGATGGGAAGGAACACAAGTAACCTTTCCCAGGAATCAGCTGGGGGGCTCAGGAAAACTCTGACTTGGCACAAATTCTCTGAAGCCGCAGAGTGGAAGTGACGCTGGAGAGAAGCCGGGACTCCCCGTGCACGCTCTGGAGTTGCTTGCCACGCCCTCCCTCAGATGTTGATGATTTCGTTTATCAGAGCAGGGAAAGTTCGGAAGCCGGGTGGGTGGATGTCAGCCCCGCAAGTCCTCCGTACTTCTGCAGGGGTGACGTGGGTGGGGATGGTCAGACCCTCAGCTGGTCATGGGGCCTACATCGCCTTGCAGCCCGTGCTCCTGTGGGGAGCTGGACTCTGGGACCCGTCCCCAGTTCAGCTCCCGCCGCTGCCCCCTGGTGGCCCCGTGACCCTCAGCGGGGGCTCAGCCTCTCTCTGCTTCAGTCCCTGGGCTGCAAGGTGAGGCTCGCTCACCGGGAGGATTCGATGAGTCAATATGTGTAGAAGTTCTGAGCAGGGTACTCAGCGTGTAAGTGTGGTGTTAGGGTTCGCTACTTTCATCATCGTCATTATTATTATGGCAAGTACAGCTTATCTGGGCAGATCCGGAGAGTGGTCCGGAATGGGGTCCATCAGGAAGGGGGGCCATCAGTGAGCAAAGCATGCAGCATCTTCCTGGCCTCCAACGTGGCTTGTGGCTTTTCAGGGCCGGGAAGGAGCGGAACAAGGTGGACAGGTGCGCGCTGGACTGCCAGGAGAAGGCGTATTGGCTGGTGCACAGGTGCCCTGTGAGTGCCCTCCTGGCCCACCCGCCTCCTCTCACACCTGCCCGCCCCACCATGCTCCCCACCCCCGTGCGGCACAGGTGCCCTGTGAGTGCCCTCCTGGCCCACCCGCCTCCTCTCACGCCTGCCCGCCCCACCCATGCTCCCCACCCCCATGCGGCAGAGGTGCCCTGTGAGTCCCCTCCTGGCCCACCCGCCTCCTCTCACGCCTGCCCGCCCCACCATACTCCCCACCCGCGTGCGGCTCATCTGTCTGGGGCTGGAACTGAATCTGCAGGAGCTCAGTGTGGGCTCGCGTCCAGGGTCCTCTGGCTGGAAGAGGAAATGGACTGACTGGATGGAGTCTGCCCGCCGCCCGTCCGTTGGTGTCAGGATGGAGCGAAGTTCCCTAACGGAGGGACCGGAATGAGTCTGCCTTGTGTGAGGGCTGAGACTCGATGCCTTGGAAAAAGAATATGAGAAGAAAAAACTGTACTTCTCTGGGGGTCCAGTGGTTAAGACTCTGCTCCCGGTGCAGGGGCTTAGGTGCAGTCTCTTGTCGGGGAACTAAGATGCCACGCATTGCATGGTGCGGCCAAAAAATTAAAAGAAGAAGAAAGAACTAGAGCCCAGGCCGCACGGCGGAAGCAACCCCGTGTTGCGGGAACGGGAGTCGCCTCGCGGTGGCCACGCCCCGGCGTCCCCGCGCCGCCTCTCCCTTCCTCGTCTGCGTCCCGCTGGCGGGGGCGGGAGGAGGGGGTGAGCGTGTGCTCAGCCTGGGGCTTTGAGCGTGGGGCTCGAGGGCGCTAAGAGGCCGAGAGAGACCAGCCGTGACGGCCACGTGCCCTGTCACTCATTCCCGGGAAGGCTGGCCTCGCCCCCAGCGCAGCAGAGGCGGTGTCTGTTCACGCCTGTTTCGGACCCGGTCGCTGCAGGCGAAGGGATTCGGAGAAGTCAGCTATTCAGAACCGAGCTCCTCCTCTTGCGGGAACCAAGTTCTCAGAACCAGAGTGACCTGCATCCCCCACGGTGTCCAAGCTTCCGGATTCTTTGAACTTGAAGCCATCAGGGTTTGGCCGTTTCGCTCATTTTCTTTCTGGATTCAGAACAGACAGCCCGTAGGCGTTCCCTCTGTGAAGGCGTTGGTGTGGACGCCATGCTGGCCTGGGCTCCGCGCTAGGCCTCATGGTGCGATTTCTTTCTCCTTCAGAAAAAGCTTCTTCCTCTCTTTGGCCGTCTCAGGTCCTCGATGCGGCACGCGGGGTCTTTGGTTGTGGTGTGTGGGATCCAGTTCCCCGACCGGGGACTGAAGCCGGCCAGTGCGTTGGGAGCACGGAGTCTTGGCCACGGGAGCACCAGGGACTTCCCTGCGTGGACGTTCTTACGTCACCTCTCGGCCCGTGTGGGAGGCACAGTCAGGGCTGGTGCTGACTCCCTGTGGGAGCTGGCGCCCCGCTCTCCTGGAGAGCTCCTCTGCCTCCCACGACAGCGTCACGTGGTGTCACTGGGCGTGCAAGGCCTTTGTCACCTCCTCAGTCATGAGAGCATCACGTGATTGCTGCTCAGAGTTACCTGCCCCCTCATGGGTGGCCCTGGGGAGCTGTGTTCAGAACACGGCCTGATGTGAAAGAGCAGCCGTGAGCAGATGTGAACAGACGTGAGCAGATGTGAGCAGACGTGAACAGATATGAACACATGTGAACAGACGCGAGCACACGGGAACAGATGTGAACACATGTGAACAGACCTGAGCACACGGAAACAGATGTGAACAGACACGAGCACATGTGAACAGACATGAGCAGACGTGAGCACATGTGAAAGATGCAAGCAGACGTGAACAGACACACGCAGACATGAACAAACGTGAGCAGACATGAACAGCATGAGCACATGTGAACAGACATGAGCAGATGTGAACAGATGTGAGCAGATGTGAACAGACGTGAACAGCGTGAGCACATGTGAACAGACGTGAGCAGACATGAACAGATGTGAACAGATGTGAGCACGTGTGAAAGACGTGAGCAGACGCGAGCAGACATGAACAGATGTGAACAGACACGAGCACACGTGAAAGACATGAGCAGACGTGAACAGACGTGAGCAGATGTGAACAGATATGAGCACATGTGAAAGACACGAGCAGATGTGAGCAGACGTGAGCACACGTGAAAGATATGAGCAGACCCGAGCAGATGTGAACGGATGTGAGCAGACATGAGCACACGTGAAAGACACGAGCAGACGTGAGCAGATGTGAACAGACGCGAACAGACGTGAACAGACGTGAGCAGACATGAAGCTGCTCTCACACCCCGGCCCCCTCCTGGCTGCCTCTCTCCATCGGAACTGAACTGGGAGTTGGGGACGAGACCAGGGTGTCCCTGAGTCTCCGCTCCCTGAGTTTTTTTTTAAAACTCTCAGCCTCTCAGTGGCCTGGAGTGTAGGGATGAGGGCCACGTCTTGTCTGAGGAGCATCCGCTTTAAAGTCTGTCTTGGGTGGGGATGGAGCGATCCAAGTGACAGGCCAGCAGCCCAGGCCGTCAGATGGTCTCCGGGAGCACTCATCCAGAGCGTCCGCCCTGGGCTGCACGCAGCTGCGCGGCTCCCCATCTGCTGACGGCCACCGCCGCCCTTGTTTCCTGTGCCCTGACGTCAGCTCTGAGGGGTCTCCATTCCAGCTGCCTCTGGGGTCCCAGAAACTGCATCAGAGTGTGGGTCAAGTGTGTATGTGTGTGTGTGTGTGAGAGAGAGAGAGAGTGTAAGACTGTTTTCCATCTCCCTGGGATGGGAGGTCCCAGATGGTTGCCTGCACCAAACAGAGGAAGTGAAAGACCTCAATTGCTGGCCTGAAGGAGTTCAGAGCTGGAGCAGGACTGGCCGGGGAGGCGGCCTGGTGGAGGCGGCAGAGCTGGAGACCAGCTCTGGGCCAGGCCTCTCCACCGTGATCTTAGGGTGAACCGAGGCCTTGCCTGGTGACAGCGACCCTCCGTTGTGAGCTTCCATCGTGCTAAATCCTCACAAGAACCAGACAGACAGGAGGGGTCATCTCTGGTTCTCAGCACAGAGAGAGGTCTTTTCCAAGATCCTCCCCCCAGCTGGGAGATGGCGGAATCTGGATCAGAATTTCTGGGTGCTTGACTGAAGCCTGGACTCTCCAGAGCAGTGAACCGTGGAGCGCAGCAGTTGGAAGGCCCCTGTGCCAATCCCATGAACTCCGATCCAGTCTGCGTATTAATCCATCTATCCACCTACCCACCCACCCACCCATGCATCCATCCACCCACCCATTCATCCACCCACCCGTCCATCCATCCACCCACCCACCCATCCATTTATTTATCCATCTATCCACCCAGTCCCTTGGACTGCAAGGAGATCAAACCAGTCCATCCTAAAGGAAATCAACCCTGAATATTCATTGGAAGGACTGATGCTGAAGCTCCAATGTTTTGGCCACCTGATACAAAGAGGCCGACTCACTAGAAAAGACCCTGATGATGGGAAAGATGGAAGGCAAAAGGAGAAGAGGGTGGCCGAGGATGAGATGGTTAGACAGTGTCACTCAGTGGACATGCAGATGCAAACTCCAGGGGCCTGGAGTGCTGCAGTCCATGCTGCAAGAGAGTCCGACCTGACTTAGTGACTGAACCACCACCACCACCAATCCACCCACCCACCCACCCGTCCAGCCACCCATCCACCCTCCCTCCCTTCCTCTGGGGATGCTATGGTGGTGGAAGACGCCCCAACCTGAGGAACCTTACACACCCCTGTAGCTCCCCACAGATGGGCCACAATCCTCAGCTTGGTCTCACGATGGGCAGCTTGGCCAGAATCCAAAGGTAATCAGAAACTGGAGACTCTCCCGGTCCTTACACTGAGTTTTTCCTCATTCAGCCAGGGGCGAACAACGTGCTGGACTACGGCCTGGACCGAGTGACTAACCCAAATGAAGACCAGGTAAACCAGGTCAGTCTGCTGCGTACGTTGGGCGGGGCCTGGGCCAGGGGGGTCTTAGGCTGGGCAGGTGTCTGCGTGCCGTTGTCTGTCTGTGTCTGTAGGGCAGTGGAGCCTCTGCTCTGAGACGGCCAGGGAGAGGAGGCCTGTGCACGCTGTGGTGTCAGAGAGGGGCGACCAGGGCAGGGGTTCTGGTCAGGAGAGTGGGTGAGGGCAGGCCAGGGCAATGGGATCTAATGGTTGGTTTTCAGACTCCTGAATCACTTCCCTCTTTGAAAATCTGATGAAACTTATCAACCCGTGTCAGCCAGAGAGGCACAGAAAGGCCTTTTGCACGCCGCTTCCACCAGTTCCCTTCCCCCTCAAAGACAGTAGGCCCCAGGCTCACAACCCCTGAGTCATCTTTGGGTTCAAACCTTAATCCACATGACAGGACCTGGTCCCTCCACTTTCTTTTGCATCTCAGTCGGCTGGGATCTTTGCTTTTTTTTTTTTTTTTTAAAGGACCCCTTTCCTTAATAGGCCACCGCTGATGATGAACTGTTTCCTATAATAGACTTTTATTTAAGGAAATGTGGTTCAGAAGCTGCTGAAACACAGGGCACCCCGATTAGGGTTTCCCAGGCATGGCACAGTTATTTGGGGCAGATAGTTCTGTGGGGCTATCCCATGCCTTGTGGGGTGATCCGAAGCACCCCTGGCCTCCCCGACTGGATATCTGTAGCTCCAAGCATCTCCCTGATGTCTCCCAGTCCTGACGATCAGAAGTGTCTCCAGACATCATCTGGTGGTCTTGGGGACCAAGACTGTCCAGGCTGAGAACACGGGTCCCAATAAACCAGCCTGTCCCCACTTAAACTAGCTGTGGACGGCTCCCTTGCTTTCTGTCCACTGCTGTATCTGGCAGCAAGCAGCCAGGGGCCTCGTTAGCCCCGTGTATCACCTGTAAGCCTCGGTGGTGCCTGGAAATGCTGGCAGGAAGTCTGACTTGTTTTCTTAGCCCACGGGGACCCGGAGCTCCGCATGACTGTGGGGACCCCCACCAGTGCCTACACGTTTTGGGTGGGGTCCACGTGGAGGGTGTCCATACACAGAGGACACCCTGGGGACTCCGCTGGGCTCCCTGCCCCTAAATCAGAGCCCCCCTCCCTTGATACATGTTTGGCACCGTCAGCGGCCTTTTCCACATTCCCTGCGTCAGATGACAGGTAATTGCCCAGGCCTTGGCGGCTTGGTTGCCATGGATACAGCATCCTCAAGGAAAATACTGAACAGGGCTGGAGATTTGCTTTTTTGTGGATGCTGGCAGCTCTGGGACCTGTGTGGCCTGGAGGAGGGGGTGTGGAGGGGAGGCCCCCACTCAGCCTGACCAGCCACACACCGCACATGTGTGTGTGCATGTGTGCATGTGTGTACCTGTGTATCGTGTGTGTATCTTTCTGTGTGTATGGTATGTGGATATGCATGTCTCTCTGTATATATTGTATGTGTGTTTTATGTATACATGCATGTGTGTATATGCTTGCATCGTATGTGTATATGTGTCTGTATGTATTGTGTGTATATACATGTATATGTGTGTGACTCTGTATGTGTGCGTGTATGTGCACGTGTGTGTTATGTGTACATGTGTGTGTGTTGGGTGTGGATTGTGTGGATGTGTATTTGTGTACATGTGTACGTGTGTATTGTGTGGCCACCCCCTGGGGAGTCACCCCACACAGCACCCCCGTGAAGCCGCTCACTCAGCATCTCAGCCTCCCGCCAAGGCCAGAGCCAGAGGGCCCGCCTCTGCCACACACACACACATACACACAATACACATACATGCATGCACACATACAACACACTCACACAGACACATACATATATACACGCAATACACACAGACACACACACACAATACACATACATGCATACACACATACAACACACACAGACACACGTACACACACACGTACATACACACTGTGTGTGTGTGGTGTGTGTGTGTCTGTGTGTAGTGTATGTCTCTGTACTGTGTGTATATGTGTCTGTGTGCGTGTGTGTGCATGTGTGTTATGTTTGTGTATTTGTGTGTGCATATGTGCGTGTGGTGTGTATACATGTCTCTGTATGTGTGTTATGTGTGTCTCTGTGTCTATATATGTATGTCTCTGTATGTACTTGTGTGTTGTATGCATGTATGTGTATTGTGTGTACGTGTGTGTGGTGTGTATATGTCTCTGTGTGTATGTGTGTGTGTATGTATGTGTATTGTGTGTATGTGTGTGTATGTGGCAGAGGCGGGCCCTCTGGCTCCGGCCTTGGCAGGATGGCTGAGATGCTGAGTGAGCGGCTTCACGGGGGTGCTCTGTGGGGTGACTCCCCAGGGGGTGGCCAGCCCCTTCTGGCTGAGGCAGGGTCCTCAGGGCCCCTTTCTGGGCAAAGGCAGGCAATGTGCCCCTCCAGGAGCCCAAGCCGAGGCTGGGGAGGCTGCGGCCACGGTGCCGGCAGCGGGGGCACAGGGGGCGGTGGGGGGGTGGGGGACGCCGGGGGGCAGGGGTGGCCGGTGGGCCGGGGGCGCCGGTGGGTGTCACAGCCGGGTACCCACTGTCTTTCTGTTTCTCTCCCACCAGCTCCCCTCCTCCGTCTGCACTCGGGCTGCCCTGGTGCCTTAAGAAGAACAAAGACGTGTAACTCTGCTCGCGGGCCCGCCCCCAGCCCTCACCAGCCCTCCCCCTGGACCTGGGGCCCCCAGCCCTCCGCCTGGGCCCAGGGCGGGTGTGTGTGTGCCCTCTCCCGCAGCTGGACCCAGTGTCCCTGCTTGTCTGGCCCGAGCGCAGGGTGCAGGGAGCGGGCAGCGTGTCCCGGGGGCTGGGTGTCCGGAGGTGTCGGATTTCTGCGCAGTGCTGGTTTGAAGAGGGCTCGTTTCTGACAGTTTGTAAATTCTTGGAAAGACCTCTTTTCCTTAAACAGAGGCAGATGACCCGGAAACTGTAAACACCATGGAGAGAGGGCAGAGGCTGGGGTTTGGCAGGTGCCCGGGGCCCTGGGGGACCCTGTGCCTCAGGCTGGTGGCCGCGGGGGCTGCCCAGCCCAGGGAGGAGCCGGCCGGAGCAGGATGGCCCAGGAAGCGGGTCCTCTTGGTCCTGCCACCCCGGCAGGTGGGGCGCCCTAATCTCAGAGGGCACCTGTCCCCACGGGGAGCAAGCTGAGTGGCGGCCAGCCCCAGCCTGGCTGTAGGCAGTGGTGCCAGGGCCGTGCCCCTCCCCTGGACTCCAGCAGGGTCTCCAGGTGGTTCTGTGACAAGGGCTAGTGGGAGCTCTGACATCAAGGTGAGGCCCTGCTCCCCGCTTCTGCAGTTGTGTCATCTCGGACAAGCTGTGGCTCAGGCAAGCTCTTGAGCTCAAAGCCTCAGTTTCCTCGTCTGTAAAATGGAAATAAGGAGAGTGCCTCCAGGGGCTGAGTGAGGTCATTTATGCCAAGCGTCTGGAGTGGGATTGGCGTGTGCGCACACTGGCCACAGCAGTGCTCACTGTTGTCATGACCATCTCTTTGCTGCCAGAGAGGGAATCTCTGGGGCCCGGAGACCCTCCGCCCTATCTGGGGGGCTCTCCCCTCACCCCAAGTGTCCCCCTTCATCCTCCTTTCTTCTCATCCTTCTGCCCTGACTGTTGGTGGCAGAGGCAGGCACACGGCAACGCCACCACCCTGCCTGGCCCTGTGGACGGCTGCGGAGAACAGCGCCGTCCACACCGGTGGCCACTCCAGCCTTTGGGGGAAGGGCAGACACATGGCTCCACGGTCAGGGGCTGTGCCCTGTGGAGCTCCGGCCAGGAGCCCTCCATGAGCAACACCCCTCACCCCATGTGTCCCTGCCACCTGGGGGCAGACAGCTGTCTTCCTCTGGCTCCTGTGCGACCGGCGGGCGGCCGGGGCTCCATGCGGGCTCAGCAAGCGGCTCGTGACGCGGAAGCTCTGGCGTCTGTGTTCACAGCTGGGGACACAGGCGCTGGGGGTGGGCTGCCCGTCCCGGACACACTCTCGGGGCTGGTGAAGCCGGGTGAGAGGTGACGGGCCCGAGCCCCCTCGGGGCCTTGTTGACATGTCCCGATGTCCGCTGCGCGGCCTCTGGAGGCTTTGCTGGAGTTTATTCTCTTCTCCCAGCAGCGTGGTGAGAGAGGTCACACCAGTTCCGTTTTGCGGAGAGACTGAGCCGTCTGTCTGCTCAGGCCGGGCCAGCCGGCGGGCGTGTGGGTCCTCACGGTTCTGTAGCCGCTGCCTCTCCGGGTACCGCCTCCCCATCCCCAGCCGCACCCTGTGGTCCTGCGCCCGGCGCCCCCTTCATGGCAGGGTCTGTGCTCAGGCCCCGAGCTCTACGCTCAGCAGGCCCGCGCTTGCCTTGATGTTCTGCTGATCTAGAACCTTCTCCAGGTCCCTGGTCCCCTGAAAGCTGTGCGGTCAGTCCCGCCCTCATCGGGACAAGGACTCCTTCCGATGCTCACAGCCTCGAACTCTCGTCTCCTTGGACCGCTGACCGCACCCCTCTCTTTTCCGGTCAGCTTTGCCAGAACTGCTTCCGCTCTCGGATTTCCGGTTTCCGGCGTTTGACTCTTCTCTGCTCTCGCGGCCCGTGTTCCCGGCGTCCCTGGGGTCCTCCCCACCTTACGTTTCGCTCCACGGCTTGCCCGGCCCTCACCTGTTTCTGCACAGAAACCTGCCTGATCGCCTGACCCCAGGGTCGCTGCTCTTCCCTCCCCGGGGTTGCCCAGCCTCTGCCCCCGTCACCCCAGGGCACAACCTTGAGCCCTCCTGCCCTGGACCATCGCCTGCAGCCTGCGTCTGGATCTCAGGGCTGGCACGCGGGCCACAGGGCTGTGTGTAAACAGGCTCTGGACGTGTCCCTATTTGGGCAACTCTGGAAAAATCCCAAGCCAGAATCCTGGGAATGCAGAGAATGCTAAGATTCCTTGAGTGGGGTGCTCCTCCTGTAACAGCGTCTTCTTCCCTGGGCTGCGGGATAAAGAGGTGACTTCACCCCAGGAGGACTAGCTGTGGAGACAGTGGGGTTTGTGCGTGCCTTCCAGGGTGCAAGACGTGTTTTAGTCTTACCATGAGACGGCTTTCTCAGAATTGCTTAGAAATATGTGTGTGTGTACTTTTTAAGGGATTTCCTGGTGGCTCAGATGGTAAAGAGTCTGCCTGCAATGCCGGGGACCCAGGTTCAATCCCTGGATTGGAACAATCCCCTGGAGAAGGAAATGGCAACCCACTCCAGTACTTTTTAATAACTGAACTTTGATTAAATATTTCTTATGACCTTTTCTGCTTCCCTGGTGGCTCAGAGGTAAAGAACCCACTTGCCAATGCAGGAGACTTGCAGGAGATGCGGATTTGATCCCTGGGTTGGGAAGATCCCCTGAAGGAGGGAATGACAACCCACTCCAGTATTCTTGCCTGGAGAATCCCACGGACAGAGGAGCCTGGTGGGCTACAGTCCACAGAGTTGTAAAGAGTTGGACACGACTGAGCGACTGAGCACACACACGCGTGGCCTTTTCTGTATTGATAGTAATAATCATATTGATAGGTTTGTGAGGCTTTGAAGCCCAGTTAAGTTTAAATTTCACGTAAGCAGCAGATGACTGTGTCCCCAGTATTGCCTGGGCATCCTGATCTGCCTCCTGACTGGGGCTAAAGCGGTACCTGCGTGTTCTTGGCAGAAGCATCTGAGCCCTCGTCAGCAGCCAGTGCTTAGGGTCCCGCCCCACGCCAGTCACTGCAGCTTATGTCCCTCTTTACGGATGAGAAGGCAGAGGCTTTCAGCTGCCGGGTAACTTATCCAGAGTCAGGGAGCCGAGAAGTGACAGACCGGGATTTTGACCTCTCTGACCCAGAAGGTCGATACTCTTTTAGTGACCCCCATCCCGTCAAATTCTCTCTCTGTCTTTTCAGAGAAGTCCAGAACCTTCTCCCTACTGCCAAGATACACACTCTCCAGACAGGAGAGAGACTCCCTGTATGTTAACCTAGAGGAGGCAGGTCCCATGGACAGAGGGTTGTTTTTTTTTAAATGATATATATATATATACATCATTATTAAATGATATATATAGATATAAATCATTATTAAATATATATATATATATTTAATAGTTGGGCTTCCCAGGTGGCGCTAATGGTAAAGAACCTGCCTGCTAATGCAGGAGACATAGGAGACGTGGTTTCTACCCTTGGGTCGGGAAGATCCCCTGGAGAAGGAAATGACCACCCATTCCAGTATTCTTGCTCAGAGCTTCCCACGGACAGAGGAGCCTGGTGGGCTACAGTCCATGGTGTCACAAAGAGTCAGACACGACTGAAGTGACTTAGCATGTATGCGGTGGCTTTACAGTGTTGCATTTGTGCTGTACAACGAAGTGACCAGGGTACCTGTATCCCCTCCCTCTTGGACCTCCCTCCACCCCACACTGGACATCAGTATTTAAAGTTAGAAATAAACGCTGAAGTCCATGTGGGTGATCCAGGGTGGAGGTGGACAAGCTCTTAGACCCCAAGGAACCCACTGCAGTCCGATTCCCAGGAGATCGCTGGTAGTTTGGGGGAACCAGAAAGCCCACAGCAAGCCCAGCGTCCTGAAAGGATAGTAAAGTCAAGAAGGGAATTAAAATATAAAAAAGTTTAACACCCTGAAGACCGAGATAGTGGCCCCAGAAACAGCAGTATTAGGCCGGAGACCATGCCGAGTAGACTAGAGGTGGGAGTGCTGGTGGCGGGGGCTGTGCGAGGACGGCCCCCGGGGGCCCAGAGACGGTGGACAGGCTGGGCTGCGTGCCCACACAGGGCGCAGGGCCGGGGACACCGAGTAGACTAGAGGTGGGAGTGCTGGTGGCTGGAGGCCTGCGAGGACGGCCCCCGGGGGCCCAGAGGCGGTGGACAGGCTGGGCTGCGTGTCCACACAGGGTGCAGGGCCGGGGACAGCGGCTCATCCTGGGGCCTGGGCACTGAGGGAGGGTGTCTGAGACCCTGCCCACTGGGCACCCCGAGCACAGTTGCAGTCGTTACCACCGTCAGCGTGTCCACGCTCCAGCCTTGCTGAGGTATTGGCGTTATTACGTGTGCAGGTTTCAGGGGTATAGTGGGTGGTTAGATGCGAACAGATATGGCAAAGTGAGTTCCACCAATGAGTTCACACCTCCACCCTTGACTTTGTGGTGTAACAGTTAAGATCTGTGCTTTGAACAGCTTCTAAGCATGTAATACAGCATCGTTAACTATGGTCACCGGGCTGTGTCAGGTCCCAGGTCCTACTTCTCTTCCAGCTGGGAGTGTTTTATCGTCGTTAGTGTTAATTAAAGAGTCAGTCAGGTGTGTGCTTCCTCTTGGACTGGGGCTCTTGCGTTCTTTCGTGCTTCTTGGTTTGTTTTTGTTTTTAATTTGTATTGGAGTGTAGTTGATTTACAGTGTTAGCCTCAGGTTTACAGCGAAGTGAATCAGTTAAATATACACATGTCTCCTCTTTTCTGGATTCTTTTACCACTGCAGACTGCTGAGCAGAGGTCCCTGTCCCGTGCAGCAGGCCCTCATTCTTTATCTGCTTTATAGGAAGTGGTGTCTCATGGCCAAACAGGGGCATTCCATTCAGCACTAGCCTCAGCCTCGGGGCAAGCGAGGAACAGGTGAAGAGAACACACCATTTTCCGATTCTCCTGGATCACTGCTTGGATTTTTTTGTTTTTAAACGGCCTTTTTTCAGCCTTTCTTGCTATGATCCTTGTTTTCTCTGGCCCGCACTGTGCTTCCTGTGGGATCTTAGCTCTCTGACCGGGGATGGAGCCCGAGCCCCCCGCAATGGAAGCACAGTCTTAGCCACTGGACCACCAGGGAAGCCCCACTTCTCCGCTTGCCAAGGTCACATCTGGGTTTGAATCCTGGTTCAGTCAGTTACCAACCAGGAGATGTCAGAGCCTTGGTTTCCTCGGCCGGAAATTAGAATAATAAAACCTCCCTCCCTTAAACTTTCTAAGGGCTCAGAGAGGTGTAAATTGCTTTGTATATAGCTAGGTGATTATTTTCACACAAAAGTCCAGCTTCTCTTTTGAGCAGAAGGCATAAACCAGTAGATACTCTTCTTAATCCACTTCTGCATGACTTGAACTGAAGCCTCTGATTATATTAGATTTGAATGCAAATCCACCCTGGCCCTGGGGTCCTTTCCCACCTGAAATGTGTGTCTTCTCACACAGCCCTGTGTTAGGAGAACATAGGAACAGATAATTAGCGTAACTGCCAAAATGTTTGGGTCATTTGGAGAGTGTTCTCAGTTTTTTAAGAGAAAAATATTCTCTTAACCTTAAAATGCATCTCCTTTTTTTTCAGCCTCCAGGCACACAGTGGTCATCATTTGTCTGGTATTTAGCGAGCATCTGCTCTGTGCCACAGGTTATGCTCCGGAAGATTAACGTGGTCTTCCTGCTCCTGGTAGCGCCTGATGGGTGCTGCATAGATTAAACAGAGGTGCACAAACAGTGTCTAATTATGGTTGTGATGAGTGCGACGAAGGCGGAAGCGTGTGTGGGGATGAGGGTCAAATCAGAGAGCTGTGCCTGAGCATTCCCTTCCTTGGTTAAAAGTATGTACTTTTCATCTTTGACTGTGTCTGGTCTCAGTTTGGCGCGTGGCCCCCGGAGCGCACGGACTCTCTAGCTGTGGCGCGGGTACTCGGTTGCCTTGTGGGGTGTGGGATCTCAGTTCCCTGAGCAGGGCTCGAAGCCACGTCCCCTGCACTGGAAGCTGGATTCCTAACCCTGAACCACCAGGGAAGTCGCACGTTGCCTTTCTGAGATCTTCTGTCTTAGCTTCCCGCCCCGCCCCCGCCTGAGAAAAGCAATCACATAAAAACAATTCCTGATGCAAAGTTAAAAAAATGCCGCAAAGTAGAAAGGAGACTCACATATGACGTTCCAGATCAGACCCTCCTTCCTTCCTTGTCACTGGGCTCTGGCCCAGGACTTAGCTCACTAGCTGGCCAAAGGAGATCGTGTCGTCCTTGGGCTTTCCCAGGGACGCAAACCCGGTGGGACTCAGCAGCACGGGTGTTAGCCGCCAGGAATGGTGCTCAGCTTGACGCGTAAGAGGCACACCAGGCGGTCCTTGACACAAGCAAACCTCAGAAAACTGGTTTGGGAAGCACCAGCTGTACCCAGCCTCCCAGAGTTGGATGGGGCAGACAAATGGTACCAGGGGCGCGTGTCAGGTGGTAGGAAGGTTCAGGAGGAGGCAGGTCTGAGTGGTTTCCGGGAGCTTCCAGGATCCTAGACATGGGGCTCCTCTCCGAGTCGCCCTTCCTCTGCTGTGAAAGTCCAGACCGAGGAGGGAGCCCGAGGTGAGAGCGTCCGTGTTACGGCTCCGCTCTGGGGCTCAGCTTGCAGTGGAGGCTGCTCTCGAGTCTTTGAAGCATGTGCTTTATTTTCGCTGGCGTGGCTTTTCCCTGAAACATCGGGTACTGGTCAAGTGGCTAGTTCCCCCAGTGGATGTTATGTGGGCGCTGTGGTGGATTGGGAGCAGTCCTGAAATAGTGGCAAAGCAGCCCCTTCTGTCACCAAACCTCCCAGCTGATCTAATTCTCCAGTAGTTGTACAGAATAGGGTGGAACAAGTAATGGGGAAATTCTGTCTTTTAAGTAAAAAAAAAAAAAATGGGCAGTGTTCTCTTGGGGAAGGGTTTTTATGTTTCAAATGGATATTTGGACTCTAATGATTTCATGACTTCTGTTTAATGGTTTTGCTTCTTTGTTTTTACAGAAACAGACCGTGGTTTCTGTCAGGAAAGAGGTAATTAGCCTCCCAGTTTCAGGGAAGTTTGATTTTTAATCCTCTAACAAATTATATGTGCTTTGGCTTCCTGCTCTGCACTCAGCAATGAAATGAAAACCAGGTGTAGGGTTCAGACAGTTGTCTACAAAGTAACGGACGGCACAGACGCCAAAGCGTCTCTTGTAAGATGTGCCTGGGGTGAGCTGCTATGCGGGACATGAAGCACCCACCAAAGGCGGGATCTGCGGGGTGTGGGGTGGGTCCCGCACCCTGGATCCCGCTCACAGTCAGAGGAGCTCAGCGTCTGTCCGGGGTGACGGGCTAACTGCCCGGGCAGATCTTCTATCCAGGGCCCAGGACAGAGGCCTGGGTCATGATGGCCGTGAGGTTAGATCTGCTTCTGTGCGTCAGAGGCGTCTGGGGAAATGCTGAGCCTTTGTCTCGGTTTAGAACTTTCATTTTTCCCAGGTGGTGTCTTTTCTGAGATGAACACACAATGAGTTAAGGCTGCTCATTTGGAGTTGGGGTCCTCTGTGTGCTACAGACCTGAGCCCTGGGGTCCTGGGGGGCCGGCTTGAGGGGGCGGGATGGGGTGCTTTGATGGGGAAGCAGCTTCTGGTTCAGAGTCGCGTCTAGGCATTGGTGTTGGCGACACCCCAGGTGGGGCGGTCTAACCACTGTGTCTTTTCCAGATCATGTATTACCGACAGGCCTTGATGAGGTCCACGGTGAAGTCGTCCGTGTCTCTTGGAGGGTAGGTCTCTAACCTGTTGCTCTTGCTGAGGTTGGCACAGCAGGTCATCAGGCAGGAGAACTTCTGCCTCAAGGAGGACTTGACAAGTCGTGGTTGGCTTGAGATTCCCAAGGACTTAAAGGGACAAAAGCAGTCTCACGGGGATTAAGTTGGGTTGGTCTCTGGGTCGGGTGAGGAATAATCAGAGAGGGGTGAGGCGCTGGACAGTCTGTGGATGGGAAAGTGGGAAGCGTTCACGGCCTAGATGGTATGGTTCAGCGGTACTCATAAACATCCGTTGTTAACCTTTGATTAAAATCCAGTTGGGAGAAACTGGAAATTAATGTTTGATTTCTCAAACTTTCAGGCTGTCTTGATCCAGTCTCCCAGAGGGCATTACTACTCTGACCTGTTCCAGAAAGTCAGTTTTGAAACCAAATGGACAGTCCATTATAGGAGGCTCAAAGGCTGTTGGATACTTTTAGACTCACTGTCTCGGAGCCTCATTACCATAATTTCCACACCATTAGTGTCTGGACCTGTGGGCACCTGTTTTCCCCCTTTCTTCCCGCTGTTCCACGGTGAACGTCTGGTGGGAATAAGAAGGTCTTGTGAGAAGTGGAGCCCGGGGCCTTGAGTTCCACCCGGGACTGAGGACGGGGGGCTCTGCCGTGTCCCTGGGGCACGGGTCCTGCTCCGCAGTCCCTCGTGGCGGTGGGCAGCCTTCGTGGCGGGCACCTCGTGTGTATATTATGGATGCAATATGCCCACCCTTAGGGTGAGGACCTGGCAGATTTTTTCCCCAAACTAGCGGACACCAGGACACATGTTGGTTCAGGAGGTCTAACCCAGCTAGAAGGGATTAGCGCTTGCCTGTGTTTGTCTCGGGGAGACCACAGTGTTGAATAATGGGTCTGAATTCCCAAACGCCAGCATCTTTGACAGAGGGTGGGCCCCAGGGTGGAGACAGAGCCTCACTGAGTCTCCACGGACCTCATGCCTCCAAGATGGTGCCGAGACCCCTGTTTGAATGCGTGCAGAATCAGCTTTGCACTGTGAAGACTCACGATCAAGGCTGAAGAGGCCGTGTTCTATGAACCAAGCACAGAGAAGTCACAGAGGAGCCGGATTGGGAGACGCCGTTCCATTTCACGACGAGAATAGGACAGATCTTGTTAAGCACCTGCCAATCCTGAGAGTTGTTAGTGTTTTTCTGAGAAGACAGTGATGAGTATGTAACCACACAGACAGAGTTGAAGGAGGGCAGGCTGGTCAACCGACCTGAGTGTTGACTTATTTGGTCTCTGGGGTGTTGAACTTCCAGGAAATCACTTTTTTTTATTTTTATTTTTGCTTTTGAGGATCGTTAAGTATAGCGAGCAGTTTTCATCCAATGATGCCATCATGTCAGGCTGCCTCCCCAGCAATCCGTGGATAACGGACGACACCCAGTTCTGGGATTTAAATGCCAAACTGTACGTATTCGAGATGTCTGTGTTCTTTAGAAGGAACTTTTCACGTTACAATTTTCACGTCATAGAATTCACCACTTAAAGTGTATGTTTCAGTGATTTTGACTATGCTCCTAGGCTCATGCAACTGCCACAGGTCAATTTTTAAAATATCACCCCAGTAAGAAATCCCCTACCCTTTAGATTCCACCTGCAATGCAGGAGACCCAGGTTTGATCCCTGGGTTGGGAAGATCCCCTGAGAAGGAAATGGCAATCCACTCCAGTCTTCTTGCCTGGAGGATCCCATGGTCAGAGGAGCCTGGCGGGCTACCGTCCATGGGGCCACAGAGAATCAGACAAGACTGAGCGACTAATGCACACACCCTTTAGCTATCACCCCAAGTCCCCATCCGCTAAACCCCTCCAGCCCTCCTCAGCCACTAAACTGCCTGTCTCTCCAGGTTTGCCTCTTCTGGGTGTTCATATAAATGGAATCGTACAATATGAGGTCTTTTGTGATTAGCTTTTTACCCTTAGCATGATGCCTTCAAAGTTTATCCATGTTGAAGCAGATATTAGTACTCAATTTCAAATTATGGATGAAGAATATAATTCTATGGATGGACCACATCTTGCTCACCCGCTCATCAGCTGGCAGACGTCCAGGTCGTCTCTGCCTCCTAGCGCGTGTGAGTCTGCTGCTGTGAACGTTCATGCGCTCGTCTTCCTGTGGACGTGTATTTTTCATTTCTTGGGGTGTGTGCCTAGGAATGGAGCTGCTGGGTCAAAGGGTAACTCTGTTTTAACAATACAGAGATTGTTTTTGAAAAGAAAACAGTCATCTCTATGGCTTTCCATTCTCGATTTCTAATTAGAGTAAAAATAAGTTCTGGGAAGGCAGAGCCCTTAACCTGCCTTGAGGAATTACACCACTCATTCCTTCGCTGTTTGTGAAATTTGAGGGGTTGTTGCTGCATAATTCTGCTGTTTGGAAGAGGAGGCAAAGGCTGAACTACAGATGAGAAAGCCAAGCTGACACAGAAAGAAAGAAGGGGAGGGGGAGGAGGGGCAGGGCCGGGGCGTGGGTGCAAACCACGGGCAGGTCGGCGACACGGCCGCCGCCTCCCGAGGCCTGTGGAGCACCCCGGGCTCAGACCCAACCTGGTGAGCAGGCCTGGGGGGGTGCACTTTCCCCTCCTTCATGTAGCCCTGTGGTCAGCTGATGGGTCAAGGAGGGCGCCCGTGGGAGGCGGGGGTCAGCTGCAGGGCCCAGGACTCGGGAGCCATCTGGTTATGAGGATGGTTTCCTTCAGCCTGTGTGTCTCTCACAGTGTATCGAATAAGAGTTGTTGTTGGGGTTCAGTCGCTCAGTCGTGTCCGACTCTGAGACCCCGTGGACGCAGCACGCCAGGCTTCCCTGCCCTCCATCTCCCGGAGCTTGTTCAAACTCATATCCATCGAGTCAGTGATGCCATCCAACCATCTCATCCTCTGTTGTCCCCTTCTCCTCCTGCCTTCAATCTTTCCCAGCTTCAGGGTCTTATCCAAGGGGTAAGTTCTTCGCATCAGGTGGCCAAAGTATTGGAGCTTCAGCTTCAGCATCAGTCCTCCCAGTGAACATTCAGGGTTGATTCCTTTAGGATGGCCTGGTTTGGATAAGAGAGGCCCCCCTGAATTTGGGCCTGGCGTGGCGGCCGGCCCTCGCCTCCGCAGGCCTTGGAGGGGCTGTGCGTGTCCCTCTGTCCTGGAGGGTTAGTGGGGCGTCCCCCCCACAGCCCTGCCCGGGCCGCCAGCTCCCGACCCCAGGCCCAGGGGATGTGTCTGAGGCTGCATTTTCCGAGCAGGGGGTTACCTGGCTTGTCTGTGCAGGGATGGGGGAGGAAACGTGTGGAGGTTAGTGGGGCCGAAGCCCCTCGCCCCACACAGGTCGCACTTACACACGGTGGTCCTTGCAGGGTGGACATCCCAACCAAGATGCGGGTGGAGCGCTGGGCCTTCAACTTCAGCGAGCTGATCCGGGACCCCAAGGGTCGGCAGAGCTTCCAGCACTTTCTCAGGAAGGAGTTCAGTGGTGGGTCTTTGATTTTTTTTCTTAATAGAAGCATTTGCTTTTGGAGACGCTCCTGGACATCTAGCCTGGGGCCGGAGGATGCTGGCAGGTGTGTTCAGGGCTCTGCTCCGGCCAACTCTTGGTGGGAGCTTTCCAGACTTGCCCCTTCTTGGGCTCCCTGGTAGGGGGGTCGCTTTGCTCACGGAAGCTGTGTGAGCTGTGACTCTCCTCCCCAGCACCCCGTCCCCTTTGGCTGCTGGCACCTGCTCACCCTGAGCCCCAGGGTCACCCAGCCACGAGCTCCCAAGTCTGCCGCCGCCATGCGCCTGGCTTTCTTCAGCGCAGGGCGCCCTGGCTGCCGATTCAGCTCGCCTGGACCCCGTCCCCAGTGGGTCCTTCCCAATTGGTTTGGGGTGGACTCTGTCAAGTTTTGATAACTCCCCGAGTGACTGTAACGTGTGGCCCCGATCAAGGACCACATCTCAGCTCCCAGTCTGCTTCCTTAGAAGGTGCAGCTTCAGTGGAGTTGGGGGGGGGGCTGGGGGGGTCTAACGCCTGATGACCTGAGGTGGAGCTGACATAGTACCGATAGACATAAAGGGAAAGTGTTGGTCACTCAGTCGTGTCCGACTCTTCGCGACCCCGTGGACTGTAGCCCACCAGGCTCCTCTGTCCATGGAATTCTCCAGGCGAGAATACTGGAGTGGGTTGCCATTTCTTTCTCCTGGGGATCTTCCTGGCCCAGAGGTGGAACCTACGTCTCCTGCATTGCAGGTGGGTCCTTTACCATCTGAGCCGCCGGGGACATATGGACATAAAGTGCACCCTTGAATCGTCCTGAAACCGTCCCTCCCTCTCCTGCCCCCAGTCCATGAAAAAGCTGTCTTCCGTGAAGTGGGTCCCTGGTAGTGAAAGGCTGGGGGCCACTGGTAGGCCCGCGCTTCATGTCCCGGCCTTGGGGGCCCTGCAGCCTCACAGATACGGCGTGCAGGGAGGCACCCGGGAAAAGTGGAGGCCAGACTGGGGCCACGTCCCGCCGGTGGAGCATTCCTTGGGCTTCACCGCCTGCCCTGAAATCCTGGCTTTCCCGCCAGGTCCCCAGCCCCAGGGCACCCCTGCCCCTCCCTTGCTCCCTGAGACCCGCTGGCCTGTGAGTTGCATCTGAAACTACCCCCCGGGACGTGCCATGAGCCTGTTTGCCTGCCTGATGTGGCAACTTATGTTCTAATAGGGATTCTGGAAAAGCCTTTTCTCTGACTAAGCCTGATTTCCAGGATGTAATAAACCCAGAGATGGGGAGGGGGCTGCTTCAGGCCAGAAGCACCGGGTGAGGAAGTGGGCTGGGCGCCATCTCGTGGCCCCCTGACGAACCACAGCCTGAGTTTATCCCATCAGTGAGAATTCGTCTCTATGATTCCCTGGCTGTTATTTTGAAAAAGAGCACTAGTGTGATCTCTGGGTGACATTGCCACGGCTTCTGGTACAGGCAGAACAAGTAATCAGTCCATTTCATTAAAATTTTAAAAATCGAGACATGCTGCTCATGTTGTAAATTTGGACCATATAATCCACCTGCCCTTTCACAGTGTGCAGGTCAGCGCTCTGTATTAGACTCAGAGGTGCACAACAGCACCACCGTGTTAACTCTAGAACGTTGTCAGCGCCCCCCAGAAGGAACCCCAACCCATGGGAGCCGTTCCCTATTCCTCTGTCTGCCTCTCCCCCCACAGCCCCCTGCCCAGTCCTGGGCAACCACTGATGTTCTTTCCATTTTCACGGATTTGCCTGTTTGGGACATTTTCTGTACATGGAGTCATACGGTATGTGGCTCGCTGTCTTCTTTCACTCAGGAGAGTATTTTGCAAGTCGTTCTGTGTTGGAGCCTGTAATCATGCTTCATCCTTTTTAATGGCCGAATAGTATTCCATTCGGGCTTCCTTGGTGGCTCAGCAGCAAAAATCTGCCTGCCAATACAGGAGACGTGGGTTTGATCCCTGGGTCAGAAGATCCCCTGAAGAAGGAAATGGCCATGAACTCCATCTAGTATTCTTGCCTGGAAAATCCCATGGACAGAGGAGGCTGGTGGGCTACCGTCCGTGGGGTTGCAAAGGAGTTGGACACGACTGAGCCACTGAACGACAGCAGTGTTCCGTTCTGTGCAGGCACCCAGCCTCAGGTGGTAGACGTTCGGGTCGTTTCCGCTTTTTGGCTGTTACGAGTAGTACTGCTGTGAACATCCATGTACACACTTCCGTGTGCTCATTTATTTACACTGGTAAAATATCCATAAGGCTGCCACTGTAACCATTCTCAGTGTCGAGTTCAGTGACACTGTCACACCATCCGTCTCCAGAACCTTATAATCTTTCCAAACTGAAAATGTCCCCTTTAAACACGAACTCCCATTCCCTGGAAGCCGTTCTGCTTCCTCTGGGCCTGAGTGCTTGGGGGCCTCGAATACATGGAATCGTACGGTATTTGTTCCTTTGTGTCTGGCTGGTTTCACTTGGCACCACTTCCTTCAGGGTTCACGCCGCTGTGACCTGTGCCAGGATCCCCTCCCTCTCTGGGCTGAGTGGCGCTCATTGCGCGCGCGCATCACGTGTGTTTGCTCTTGTGCTGGCGAACATTTGGGTGGTTTCCACCTTTTGACTTTTGTGAACAATTGTGCATTTAATTTTACTCCTAAGCAATGAACTGTCTTTTGCTGTGGGCAAGGTGGTGTCCATGGCCCTTGATGTAAAGCCAGTGGCTGTCACTCAAGAGCATCCTGGCCTGTCTGCTCCTGCGGGTGGTCTTGGTCCTAAGGACTCCCTGGATTTTATGCCAAAGAGGAAGGGTATAACTCTATAGAATTCTAATCCTATAGAATTAGGGGACAGAGTCAACTCGCTTAGGCTCCTACAGCCTTCTCTGGTCTGAAATGCCCGGGAGGCTTCCAGGGAACAAGGAAACGGAGCAGAGGGATGGGGTGGTACATTTCCCTACGTGGTGGTGTTCCGTGACCCACCCCCCGCACACACGCACACCCGTGCCCACATGCACACACGCAGGCTCCTGCTTCCCGCTGCTGTGCCTCCTGTATTCTCTCAGGCGACACTGCCACCTGGGGCGATGCACCCGGGGTCACACTCCCGGGCGCGGGGTCACCGGGTGGAGGGCGTCGAGCTGGAAGGACACAGGGGGCGACGCCCGGCTTTCCTTCTGGGCCCAGAGGGGCAGGGTCTCTGGCTCAGGCGGCCCTGCGTTTGGTTCCCCGAGGCCAGGCCTTCCCGGAGGGTCAGTCCTTCAGGGTCGCGGCTTCAGCAGAGCATCTGTGAGGGGCTCTGGCGGCAACATGCGCTGCAAGGCTCTCAGAAGCGGGTCTCTGTGCACCAAGGGGGCACCGTCAGCATGCTCCCTGGCCTCGTGCCCTCTCCCGGGCCCTGGCCGGAGCACCCAGGAGCCTGCGGTCCCACCTCCACCCCCGCGCCCGCGGCCCAGGGCGGGAGCTATGCCCACTGACTGCTTCTCTTCTTTCCCTCCCTCCGCCTCCCATCCGGGTTTCCGTCCGGGTGTCCATGGCGTCTACCGTCTGCCCCTCGCAGGGGAGAACCTGGGCTTCTGGGAAGCCTGTGAGGACCTGAAGTACGGCGATCAGTCCAAAGTCAAGGAGAAGGCGGAGGAGATTTACAAGTAAGCACGAGCCGTGCGGGTGCAGAGGCCCCCCACCTGGCTGGTCCTTGCCCTGCACTCGAGGTCAGACTGGACGGAGGCCCCACACGCCCCGTGTCGTGCCGTCAGTGCACCTCGTGTGTGGACGCCTCACCCCTGCTCTGGGGGGCTGGGGGTCACCCCACCCACTGTTTGCTCTCTAAGAGGTTGGGAATTCCTAAGTTAAGCATATTTCACATTCCCAGTGCTGGCAGGGAAGTCTTCTTGCTTCTAGGAAATGCTGCTTGACAACCTATTCAGATGCTTGAGTATTCTGGAAAAGGACCCCTTTCACCCCAGGGTCGGTGAGGGGTGAGTTATGTCTGCCAGCCCCTCTCTCCTGAGCAGCTGGGAAGATTCCATTCACTGACTTGGTTTGGCTACTTTCATTTTAAATTTAGTTTTGGCTGCACTACACAGCCTGTAGGATCTTAGTTCCCTGACCAGGGATGGAATTCACACCCCCTGCCGTCTTGCGGTCGCACAGTCGGACACAACTGAAGCAACTTAGCGGCGGCAGCAGCAGCAGCAGTAGGGAGTCTTCACCACTGGACCGCCACCGGGGAACTCCCTGTCTGGCTACTTTGGCTAACATTCTTCTCCCGGTCTCAGGCTGTTCCTGGCCCCCGGGGCGAGACGGTGGATAAACATAGACGGCAAGACCATGGACATCACGGTCAAGGGGCTGAAGCACCCCCACCGTTATGTGCTGGACGCGGCGCAGACCCACATCTACATGCTCATGAAGAAGGTAGGCAGGGTTGGCCGAGAGCGCCAGGAAGTCCTCCAGTCTCTGGGTCCCCGGATGCGGGGGAAGGGGGCGTGTGTGGTCGTGGCCTTGCTGCTGTTGGGTGCAGATCTGTCAGCTGTGTCTCCCACCTGCAGCAGGGCTGGCCCCTCCCTGTGCTCCCGAGCCCTCTGGCCAGGGAGGAGCAGCTGCTGAGGCTCAAGCCCTCTCAGGTCTTCTCACTCTGCAGTTGAAGGGCTGTTCTGACATAGTGATGGCACCAACTTCCATTCCCACCTCGCGTGCGGGAGGGTTCCCTTCTGTCCACATCCTCTCCAGCGGTTTTTGCTTGCAGACTTCTTCATGGTGGCCGTTCTGACCGGTGTGAAGTGGCACCGCATTGGGGTTTTGCTTTGCATTGCTCTGATAATTAGTGATGTTGAGCATCTTTTCCTGTGACTGTTTGGCCATCTGTCCGTTATGTCTTCTGCCCACAGTTCTCATGACTTTTGCTGTCACTGCTTAGTCTTTAGAATGGTACCATTTCAAGAAATTAAAATCAGTTCCCCATTGGTTGTTGAGAAATTCCCCCAGTTGTTGCTCTGGGCTTTCTCCTGTATTTGTTGGGACTGAAGTTTGCAGTTGGTTTGGGTGAGGCAGCATTCAGGAAGTGACTTCTGTGAACCTGCCCAGGGTCCCAGGAAATAGCCACACAAAGGAATCCGGGCTTCCCTGGTGGCTCAGACGGTAAAGAACCTGCCTGCAGTGCAGGAAACCCAGGTTTGATCCCTGGGTCAAGAAGATCCCCTGGAGAAGGAAATGGCAACCCACTCTAGTATTCTTGCTTGGAGAATCCCATGGACAGAGGAGCCTGGTGGGTTACAGTCCATGGGGTCACAAAGAGTCAGATACGACTGAGTGAGTCAGCACAGCACTGTAAGTGATCAGGTGAAATGGATGCCGCCGGCCTGGGGACCACACTTGAGAACCATGGCTTTCGATGCAGATCTGAATGCCTTGAGCACAAGGAAACAAATCCTTTCAGCTCCCGTCTCGCTGCTGGGAGGAAGCTGGGAAAAAGGCAAGTGTATTCTTTTGACTGGACCCTTTCCTTCTTATAATTCTCGTTTTTCTCTTGTTCCTGCCAGGACTCTTACGCTCGCTACTTAAAATCCCCAATCTATAAGGAGATGCTGGCCAAAGCGATTGAACCCCAGGAAACTACAAGGAAAAGGCAAGTAGAATGGGCTGAAATCACTCACGGCCTGCTGTTTTGTTTACAGGGAAAGGAGGATCTTTTTCAGCCAAATGGCTATTATCAAGATATTTTCTGGATGAAAATATTGAGACTGGGAGGCATTCTTAGGGTCTGATCGCCTTATTGGCTTCATCACGCTCTGAAAGCATGCTGGCGGGACGCACATGGTCATTACTGCCAGTCAGTTTTGTTTTCCTAATGCTGGTTTGAAAGAGTTTTGATTATCAAATGGAATAATGACCTTTATTACAGATGGAAGCATTGCATTGGCCTTTTAACTGGCACACTTCTCCACTCCAAACTGGTGTTTAGGAATTAATTTAGCTACGTCCTGGTAACATCCTTTGTGATGGCTCAAGACTGTGGTGACAGGGGCAGATTGCTCCCAAAGAAAAATGCTGGACTTTCAGGGAAACGAACAGGGGAACTATTCTTGCTGACCACAGGGGACTGCTTTTCATCAAGTCCCTCTGTTCCTTTATCCATGCTCACCTTCCTCACTGGAGATGCGAATGTCCCTCTGGCAGCCCTTGGGCAAAGGATAAAACGTCCTGAGGAGCAGTTTGAACTCTCTGGGGGTGAAAAAGAAAACGCTAGAGGGATTTAAGATTCAGAAGAGTAACCAAACAACAGCTTGAACAAAGATTTGGGACTTTGGCAGAGTTTCCCCAGCCCCAGGGCCTGTCCTCCCCGCACCCACCCCACCCCACCCCCACCCCCGCCTCCCATAGATGCTTCCCATTTGTCAGCTCAGCCCCACGCCAGGCGCTTTTCCAGCGTCTCCAGTCAATCCAAAGGAGGGGGTGGTTGGACCAGAGCCTTCATCAGAGGAGCTTTAAAAGACCCCAAGTTGATTTCATTTTTGAGGATAACGGCCTTGCTATGAAAAGGAGAGAAAGGAGGTCTTGGTGGTGGGTAAGGACGGGAGTTCAGTGTCCCTGGGAATCGGAAAGCTTCTTTAAGCCACAAGAAACGGCCACAATAGCTCCAGACGTCCTGCCAGAAAGCAGTGGGGGAGGGAGGGGAGCGTCTTGTGCCTCTGTCCAGATGTTTTTAGGTTGGCACAGACCTGAGAAATCAGCTGGCGTCTCTTGTGGGGTGCCTGGGCTCTTGTCTGGGGTGGCGCTGGACCGCGGGTGCAGCGCTCGGCTTCAGGGTCGAGGACCGCGGTCTGGTGATGCTGTCGGCGCTCTGGGTAGTAAGCGCACCCTGGGGACCCGGGAAGCCCGGCCGGTAGCTGTGCGGGGATGGCAGGGGCTGTGAGTGTGTCCCATGACTGTCAGGCGTGAGACAGTGCACGAACCGGAAGTTTTCCAGAGCAAGTTAAGTGGAGCCCCAAGCAGGCATGGCTGGGGGTGGAGACCGAGCCTCGGGCACGGCTCACAGGTGGGGGCGTGGTTCCTCCCCCGGCGGATACGGAAGTTCCAGGGATTACATGCTCTGGAAATTTGGAGAGCTCCTAGGCCTGAAGTCGCCCTTTCCGGCTGAAATGCTTCCCCAAGCCTGCTCACGGTCGCCTCCATCACATACCCGGAGCTGTGTCCTGGCCCCCGAGGTGGTGGTGGACAGTGCGGTCTTGGCGATGCGTGGGTGGAGTTGGTGGAAGAGGCGGACGGGTCGGCGCATGCGCACATAGCCGCCAGCGCATCCCTGGTCCTCCAGCCCCTTCCCCTTCCTCTGCCGGTCCGGCCTCGCTCTGCGACGGCCTAGCACTTTCCTTCCTTACCAGAACCTTGGCTTTTGAAAACAAATGCTCCAGTTCTCCCTGGGGGGCGAGAGCCCTTGGGCTTCCAGTACCCAGGCCCCCTTGTCCCTTTCTTTCCCGAAGAACCTCTAGGAAGCTAAGGGGACACGTTGGTTTCCAGACACTGTGGCGGGTGGTCTGCGCTTGGCGCTGCCCAAGCCCTCTGGCGGCCTCTAAGAGCTGATGGCAGCTGGGGCTCACTCAGGCCCCATCCTCCCGCGGCTGGGGGGCCTCCGAGGGTCCCCCTTAAGGTTCTCCGGGAGGATGAGGGGCCGCCAGAGGCCGGCCTCGCCCCGCCAGGTGTCCAGTGCTGCGCTCCGCCGACCACCCCCTTCTCTCTTCCAGCTCGAGCCTCCCGTTCATGCGGCGGCACCTGCGCTCCAGCCCCAGCCCCGTCATCCTCCGGCAGCTGGAAGAGGAAGCCAAGGCGCGGGAGGCGGCCACCACGGTGGACATCACCCAGGTCATGAGCAAGCTGGACCGCAGGAGCCAACTCAGAAAAGAGCCGCCTCCCAAATAAATCCACACTTGCTTCCTCCCGGGGTGGGGGAGGCAGGGCTGGAGGAGTCCTTTCTGCGTTCTTGGGGCGGTGGGCCGCTCGGGTTCACGCTGATTCCTCAGACCCCCGACCTGGGCTTCCCCCTACCCCTCCAGCTCGCCAGCGGCCTCAGGTGGGCAAAGGCAGGGGCTTGGGCACCTGACTCCATAGCTGTGACATCTGCCTGCTTCCCTCCGGAGCACTTGGGGTGAGAGCCAGAGAGAAAAGCCGCCTCCTGAACCGCCACTGGCTTTAGGACGTTCGGGAGGGCCCTCCCCACCCCTCCGCGTAGTTCTTTCAGGCAGGTTTGCTGTTTGTTTCCAGTGGCTTCAGGAAGCTCCTCCTCTAGTCTCTCCAAGTTAGACTTTGTCTCTAAAGCACTTGGAGACCCGCCCCCCGCCCTCCCCCCAAGGGGCTGCTTCAAGGTTCCTCGTCAAACCAGCCCAGAGCAGCTCTGCTGACACAGTTCTGTTGAGCCTGTTCTCAGTCCTGAGTTTTGAAGGCTGGCCGGGTCTCTCCTTCGTTTTTGCCTCCTCTCCCCCTGTTACACGATGCCAGGGGAGATTAGTAGCTTGTAGGAATGAAGGACTCAGGCTGGAGGCCTCAGGATGGGTCCAGGTAACACGGAGCATCTTTCTGGACAAAGGATGAAGGTGCTGATGTCTTCATTAGTAGAAGGAGGGATGGTTGGAGGTCTGTGACATTTTCAAAGTGAGTCAGAGTCAAAGATAGTTCTCTTCGGGTTATTTTCTAGATGTTGGTGCTTCCCTTCTTTGTAGCTTTAGATTAGGTGAGCCTGTGGCGGGGCGGTACTTTCTGTTGTTCCCAGTCAGAGACCAGTTTACACTCTGAAAGAGCAACTAGAGGCGCTTTGTTCCTCTCTCCTTTGAAGAATGCTGGAGTCCTCCTATGGGAGGGGCACCTCAAGGAGAAATTCCAGGTGATGAACCTTTTGTAAACTCACCTGAGTGGGGGACAGTACCTCACCATGTGGAGTCTAATGCTTTAGATCTAATTAGTTCTGCATCAATGCATTATGTGAATGGATGGATGGATGAATTGATGAGTGGGTGGATGGATGGATGGAGGGATAAGTCGATGGATGAGTGGGCAGAGCCTTGGGTTTGGAGAAGGCCTCCTAGGCTTTGGTCCTCATTCTCCTGCTAGCCAGGTAGTCTTCAGCAAGTCTCTTCACCTCTATGCTTTGTGATTTGTGAACTGAGGCGCTGGGGCCAGATCCATGCTTCTTAGACCAGACTCAGTGAATTCCAGGAGGATACCCAGCCTGGGGCATCAGTTTTACTTGAAGATTTGGAATGGGAGGAAAGATAGATAATTTTTAAAATTTCACATTAAAATAATCATGAATATATTATGAATTAGACTGCAAGATGTACATGAATTTTTAAGATGAAATTTGAGACATCAAAGCCATCTCATGCCTGGCTGTGGCAGATTCAGGCTCTGCCCTCAGACTCCTGGGACAGCGTGGCTCCCCGGCTCTCCTGCTGTTTGTCCTACTTTAACGGGAAAGTTTGCGGAGCATGATCTGGAGGTATTTGCCACCCCTTGTAGTTACCGTGTGTGAGCTGAGTTTGTGCACCCAGCAGAGTGGGGGTGGCTGGTGGGCGTGTTGAAGTGCACCTTGAACCTTCAGGTCATGGAGTGTGTCTTGTTCATCTGTGACTCAACTGTTCACCTGCCCATTCCTCACTTGTGAGACATGTCTGCTTCACACGACTCTCGTCCTCCAGCAGAGTACTGGGTGCTCCAGGTCAGACACGTAGTAGGTCTGGCACAGATGCTGCTGGAAACCTCATGTCAGATACACAAGGACCCCACAATCCAAGCAGAGGCGTAGGCCTGTCAACAAAGTAGGTTATCGTCCTTTATTGGACACGTGAGCCCCATTGAAGGAAGGCGGATGACAAATGTCTTCTGGATGGCAGCAGTTACACTCCACACGTCTTTGATTCTATTATTATTAGAGTAGAGTTAGGTTACATATTATGTTGGCTTCATGTGTACGGCATAGTGATTCAGTGTTTTTATGGGTTGTACTCTTGTCTAAAGTTATTGTGAAGCCTTGGCCGTGCCCCCGTGCTGTGCATTATGCCCTGGCACCCGGCTTATTTTATACCCAGTAGTTTGTGCCTCTTAATCCACACCCACCGATGGATTTTAAACGCCTGCTTTGTGTGCAGGCCTGTGGTGGGGGCTCTGGCCCAGCTGCAAACGTGGACAGATGTCTTCTGCCCTCACGGGGCTGACGAGGGTGCGAGCGCATCCAGGCTGGGCAGTGCGCAACACCGACGTGCTGGAAGAACCTGGGGATGGAGAACTGTCTGGCCTGGGGACTCAAGGGGTCCACCGGGAAATTCTCATGTTCCGAAGGAAGAAACCACAGGTCCCTCCCCAGTTTTGAGGTTTTGGAAGTGTGTCTGCTTCTGTACTCCAGCCGCGGGCCCCGCCCCTGCCGGCTTAGTCTCTGCTCTCCATCCCTGTTAGCCCCACAGGGCCTCTTTGACTCTCAATGATATAAAAACAGTATTTATCTGGACAATATTGTTGCTACATTTAAATTAGTGTCATACTCCTTATTATGCCCTGTACTTAGGTACCTTCTCGATTCTGTTATTATCATATTTTAAACAGTCTGAGTTTCTCTACCCATATGGGGTGTATCTGATGCTAGAAGATAAGTTGTGCTACAGAGTGCCAGGGATGTCTCTGTAGAATTCCAGTGTGAAGCTTGGCTTTTAGAGAAGAGACTGCTTTTGTTGTGAGCGTTGAGTGGAAATACACGGGCTAGAGAGTCGAGTAGAGTGCTTTGGGAAATGCCCGGCGTGAGTGCTCAGCAGATGCTGGCGGCTGTGAGCGGCGTCACATCCACTGTTATTATTACTGTCCTCACTGTCATTCTCACCACCTCCACCAGCGTCATCACCACCAGCATCCCCTCCACCAGCGTCACCATCGTCGTCCTCCCTGTCACCGCCATCCCTAGCAGCTTCACACTCTTGAAGCGCATGCTCCGTTGCATGTCCGTGTTGCCCAGTACAGTGACCTACCATTCTTTATTATTTAGGGCATTTAAAGCCCTGTTGACCCACACCGTCTTGCCTCTGTCCTCGCTGAGAATCCGGCCCTCCAGGGACCACTAGGATATATCCGAGGGGAGGAGAGCAGGGCGTCACAGTCCTGTGGCCTGTCCGCAGTTCTGGGTGAGGGCTGACCAGCAGCAGGCAGTGACTGATCAGGCTGTGGTGGGAAGGCTGACGCTGGGGTGGGCAGAGGAGATGACGGACAGAAGAAACAGGGAGTTGGCTCGTGTGGATTTTCCACCGTGGGGTCGAGTGTGCTCACTTGCTTTGGGGGACAGCGGAGATGGGGAGAGTGAGAGGGGGCAGGAAGGGGGGACTGGTGCAGAGCATGCAGCCCCGGAAGGTGGCCCCCTCCTCCCGCCTGCTCCCAGGAAGTGGCCGCAGGGTCTCCTCCAAATTCCCAGCTGGCTTCTGGACGGGACGTGAATGGCATCCCTGTACCATCTGCTTTGCCTTTCATGAAAGCCTGAGCTCGTGCTCTCATGTCAGCGGCCTGCTCCACGCCATCGCGTTCTCCTGGGAAAATAAACAGCACAAAGCGAAGCTGAGCTCGCCATCACTGTGTCTCTGTCGCATCATTTCTCTGCCATGTGCCTTGCACGCGCTGCTTTGCCATTTCACGCCCGCGGTGGGTGTGGCCTGGGCTGCCGGGGCTGTGGCGAGCGGGGATCGTGGTGGAAGCGGGCGGAAGAGGCATCTTGCTCGAGTGTCCAGGGCCTGTTGGGCTGTGTCCAGGGCTGCTCACCCAGAAGGAAGGACCTTCTCAGGACAGGTGAGTGAAGCCGGATGGGAGCTGCCTCTTTACCTGTCCTGTCGTTCACCCCGGGGAGGAGCAGGTGCTGGGGGAGGGGGGTGGGCTGTGGGAGAGCCCAGAGTCGGGTGGGGGTGCGTGCCGTCAAGTCCCCTGGGTCAGGCTGCCTCATCTCCGTGGGCCTCAGTGTTTTAATCTGTGAAGTGGGGTCATAACAGGAATTGATCACAGGCTTAATGAGTGAGGTTTAAGGTGATGCCCTGAGGTGCGGGTGTCCTCGGTGAACTGGAGGAAGGAGAACCTTGCTGCCCCACCCCCCGTCTCTCTGAACAAAGCCTGGTCTCAGTGTGGCGTATTGGCTCAGCACCCCAAGTCCTGCCCAAACCCTGTAGGCAACAGGCTGGCAATGTGGATCAGTAGGCAAGCAAGGGCTTTGAGGGTTACACGGACCTGGGGTCAGAGTCTCATTTGGTCACGGTAAGAGTTAACAATCGCCGAGTAGCAAGTTCGCACCAACGGCCACCATTTATGAGCTCGCGGTTGGCTGGGTGAGGCTTTGCAGGATTTCCGGGCACACCGTCAAGGTGTCTCGGGCTGTGTGAGTTCTCACTGGGGGCTCAGGAAGAGTCTGCTTCCAGGTTGTTGGAAGGATCCCAGCTCTTGTTGCAGGACCCAGGGCCCCATTTTTTGCTGGCTGCTCTCAGCTTCCAGAAGCCGCCCAAACTCCTTGCCACCTGCTCCCCACTCTCCATCTTCAAAACCAACCATGGAGAACCCCGGCTTGTTGGATTTTTATCACGAGCCTCTGACTTCTGTCTCTGGCGTCTAGACTCAGGATTGAAGGGTTCAGGTGAAGAGCTCAGTGTCACCAGAACGATTCAGAGTCACCTATGCCTTATCTCACGGCATGATCATGGGGGTGGCCGCCCAACACGTTCACAGCTCACACCCATCCTGAGGTCTTAGTGGCCACCTTAAAGTTCTACATTCTGTAGTCACCGGCTTGCAGTGGGAGCCTGGGGATGGTCCCAATCCGCTCCGTCCTCAACATTCTGGTCACTAAAACGGGGCAGTTGTAGATTCACAGGGAACTGGCACAGAGGAGGTCTTCATAACCCGCAGGGCCACATATCTGACAGTCACCTCCCAAACCCTCCATCACGGCCATTCCCTGCAGACTGTCCTGCAGGGGAGACGTGAGTCCCTGTAGGAGGCGGCGTCAGAAGCACAGGGCTCAGCTTCTCACACGACCTGGCTCTTGCTTACTTGCAAAGCAGTGCCCTCGGTGTTTGTGAGGCTTTGGCCCCCAACTCAGGTTCCCCTCCAGTGAGTCTGGGGTCTGCATTTATAACGGACACCCCGTGTGATGCTGACCTGTAAGCATCCATTGGGCATCACACATGTAAAATGTGGAGCCGGTGAGCCCAGTTGCAAAGCCTGCTGACCATCCCTGCGTTCCTGGGCTTGGCTCCTGGAAGCCTTAGCTTTCTCATCTGTAAAATGGGCATAGTAAGTGTTAGTTGCTCTGGAGGTACCTGCAATAATTCACATCAAGTTTGCAGCCCAGAAACTCAAATTTCTGAGCTTCTCGAGCATGTTAATAATAATCACGATGGTGATTAGTAGGCATAGTAACCCGGTGGCCCTGGGTCAGGGCCTTGGCTCTGGTTGGTAGGCCTGTCTGAGCAGTGGATCAGCATCGGTGGCTGCGAGCTGCTGTTTCAGAATCTTGCTTGAGCTTCAGGGAGCAATGGGAGAGGGTGGGGCCCCCACCCCCCAAGGGCTGAGCCCCGGTGGTCTCCAGGCCTTGCTTTTCTTCTGAGGGCTGCTGGGAGTCTGCCCGCCCGCCCTTCCCTCTTCAGGCTGGGGCCCGCAGCCACCTTCCTTCGGGCCCAGGCGACGCCCCCTCTGGGCCGTGGGGCTGTGATGGTTTCACAGAGGGCTTGTGCTTCCCTGAGGCCAGTCCTCTCTTGGTGGCAGATTTGGTCCACCTCTCCCGGGCACAGCCCAGGACCGGCCCAGCCCCCAGCCCAGACCGCACCAGGCTGCCAAGTGCTGCTCAGCTGCGGCGGCAGGCCCTGGGGGACACAAACCCGGCGGGGGAGAGGCGAGACAAGCGAGCTTCCCTGCCCAGGACTTGGATCCTGACGCCCCCATCTACTTGCACGGAGCTCTCGGGCTCCTTCAGCTGACCGGCCCCGGTTCCCTGCTCCTGCCCCGCTGGTCGGGGACCCAGGGCCAAAGCCGCCCAGGGCGGTTGCCTCAAGGAGCCGCCTTATCTGTATTTCCAGTCTCCTCCTCCCCCGGGGGCCCAGGCCCTGCTGCGGTGCCCGTGGGAGGTGCAGGAGAGGGTGGCGGTGGATGAGAGTCGGGGCTCAGGACGCGGCGGCAGGTCTCAGGCCTGGAAGGGTCCGCACAAGCCAGGGCTCCTTGCCCCACCTCCAGTGCTCTGTGGAAAGGGTTTTACGTGCCTGCAGACCACAGGTGGCACCAAGGCAGGGCAGAGATAGGATGATGCTCGGTGGGTGGAGCCCGTGCTCCTGGAGAGTGGAGTTGATGGTCGAGGGGAAACCCCAGCCCGCAGCCAGCTCCCAGGCCTGGAGGAGCCTCCAGCTGTGCCCTGGGGAGGCGGCCAGGGCTTGGGGAAGCCTGTTCGAGGCTGTGCCATTCTCTCAGGGGGCTCGGGGCACCCCTCCCCGGTCCCCAGGGGCAACCGGACGGGCCTGGGCTCCAGCCTGGAGGGGGCAGCCCACGGCGGGGCCAGCTGTGCCCTCACTCCCCGTCTCTCTCCTTCTCTGCAGCCCGGCCAGCGGCTGGCTCCCAGCCCCCATCTGGCTGTGTACACCGGAACCTGCGCGCCCCCCTCTCCCTCCAGCCCCTTCTCCCAAAGCTGCCGCTCCCCTGGAAGGCCCTTCCGCTCGCCCAGCCGCTTCATCCGGAGGCCCAGCAGCACCGTCTGTCCCTCACCCATCAGCGTGGCCCTGGAGGGCTCCCCGGGGTCCGAGCAGAGGCGGGAGACCGATGTGTCAGGGGCGGTCGGCGGGGCCTCCATGGATCAGCCCCGGCCCCGGGCCCAGCCCAAGGCGCGTGTGCGCCTGTCCCTCGGGCGGTTCCTGAGACGAGGCTGTTTGGCGTCCCCGGTCTTCGCCCGGCTCTCCCCAAAGTGTCCCGCTGTGTCCCACGGCAAGGTGCAGCCCCTGGGGGATGCCAGCCGGCAGCTATCAAGACCGAGGCCCCGGAGAGCAGCCAAGTAAGGATGGAGGGGGTAGTGTGTGTGTGTGTGCACGCGTGCTCATGGGGAGTGTGTGCACGCACATGGGGATTGTGTGTGTGCACATGAATTGTGTGTGTGCGCACACAGGGATTGTGTGTGCGTGCATGGGAGTGTGTGTGTGCACACGGGATTGTGTGTGTGCACACATGGGGAGTGTTTGTGTACACATGGGGATTGTGTGTACACGGGGATTGTGTGTGTGTGCACGAGATTGTGTGTGTGTGCACATGGGGATTCTGTGTGCACAATGGAGAATGTGTGTGTACACGGGGATTGTGTGCGTGTGTGCACACGGGGATTGTGTGTATGTGCACATGGGGATTGTGTGTATGTGCACACGGGATTGTGTGTATGTGTGCACACGGGGATTGTGTGTGTGTGCACATGGGGATTTTGTGTGTGTGAACATGGGGAGTGTGTGCGTGCACATGGGATTGTGTGTGTGCACACGGGGATTATGTGTGCACACGGGGATTGTGTGTGCACATGGGGATTGTGTGTGTGTGCACATGGGATTGTGTGTGTGTGTGCACATGGGGAGTGTGTGTGTGTGCACGGATTGTGTGTGTGTGCACATGGGATTGTGTGTGTGCACACGGGGATTATGTGTGCACATGGGGAGTGTGTGTGTGTGCACATGGGGAGTGTGTGTGTGCACATGGGATTGTGTGTGTGCACACGGGAATTATGTGTGCACATGGGGAGTGTGTGTGTGTGTACTCGGGGATTGTGTGTGTGCACATGAATTGTGTGCGTGCGTACACAGGGATTGTGTGTGCGTGCATGGGAGTGTGTGTGTGCACATGGGATTGTGTGTGTGCACATGGGGAGTGTGTGTGCACACAGGGATTGTGTGTGTGTGCACGTGGGTATTCTGTGTGCACACATGGAGAGTGTGTGTGTACACGGGGATTGTGTGCGTGTGTGCACACGGGGATTGTGTGTGTGTGCACATGGGGAGTGTGTGTGCATACCGGATTGTGTGTGTGCACATGGGATTGTGTGTGTGTGCACACGGGGATTGTGTGTATGTGCACACGGGATTGTGTGTGTGTGCACACGGGGATTGTGTGTGTGTGCATACACGGGATTGTGTGTGTGCACATGGGGAGTGTGTGCACACACGGGGATTGTGTGTGTGCATGAGATTGTGTGCACACGGGGATTGTGTGGTGTGTACACGGGGATTTTGTGTGTGTGCACATGGGGAGTGTGTGTGTGTGCACATGGGATTGTGTGTGTGCACACGGGGATTATGTGTGCACATGGGGAGTGTGTGTGTGTGCACAGATTATGTGCGTGTGCACATGGGGATTGTGTGTGTGTGTGTGCACATGAGGAGTTTGTGTGTGTGTGCGTGCACACAGGATTGTGTGTATGTGTGCACATGGGTGTCTGGTGAGGACCCAGGTTCTGTGGTCTGGGGTCTAGGGCCTGGGGGCTGGGCAGATGGAGAGGGGAGAGTGCCGGGTGAGGAGGAGGATTCTGGAAAGCAGACCCCATGGACAAACCTTTGACCTCCAGACCCTTTCCAGACTCAGCGCCGCCCTGTGCGGTCTTTCTAGGGGAAAGTGACGTGGCGTGGAAGTGATCCAGCCGAGTCCGGCTCTTCATCCCCTTGGACTATACAGCCCATGGATTGTTTTTCTTTTCCATCTTCCCCCCTTTCTATTAACATGCTCTTCCAGGCTTCTCTGGTGGCTCAGTGGTAAAGAATCCACCCGCAATGCAGGAGACCCAGGTTCGATCCCTGGAGGAGGGAATGGCTACCTGCTCCAGTATTCCAGCCTGGAGAATTCCATGGACCGAGGGGCCTGGTGGGCTACAGTCCATGGGGTCGCAAAGAGTCAGAAATGACTTAGTAACTAAACAACAACACAATCCTCTTCCACTCACCCTGCCCAACTAAAACCTTGGCCTAATGAGTTTGTTGCATTTTTAAAAGGTCCGGAAATTTCAGTGGCAGTGCTGGGACCCACAGGTGGTGCTGGGCCCCGGTCCCCTCCCCTGCCTTGGGGGCCCTCTCCTCCCCCACCCGCTCTTGCACACATCTGCCCTGGGGAGCACTCAGTGGGGCTACAGGGTGCTGACAGTGTGCAGCCTCCATTCAGGGCTGGCCCCTGTTATCCCCGCTATGGGCGGCAAAGCAAGAAGGACCTCTGAGAGCCCCCTGCCCGAGGCAGCTCTCTGGTGAAGAACAGGGGCTCCGGGGTGCACTTGAGGGCTCCGGGCTCCTGGGCAGAAAGAAGAGTTATGGACAGTGCAACACAAAGGCAGCCCCGCCTTTGTTTGGTCTTGGGGGAGACAGCGCGGAGCACCCCTCCACCCTCTGCTATGCTCCTGCATTTTGGCCATGCGTGGTCTTGGAGACGGCGGCTCCGTGCTGAGGCCGTAGGTTGCCATGGATACCCAAGTCTCCAGCCTTGGCTGTGCTCTGTGCATCTGGGGTGGGGGGATTCAGGGGGAAAGAACTTGTCCGTTGATTCCTCCTGATGGGCTCTGCTGAGGGAACGCTCTAGTTTGTGGCCACAGTGGTCTTGGGGCTTTTGAAAACCTCTGTGCTCCGTGGCCACCACTTCATTAGAAGGCAGTTTAAAGGGGCTGAGGCCTGGGTCCCGGTATGTTCTACAGGAATATCTGGAATTCATCAAAACCGAAAAAACTGAAGCCCCTTGAAAAGGGAAATAAAGCGTTCCCTGAATTATCCTTCGTTCAGCAGGAAAACAGAGCCTCCCTCGACACCCAGTGAACGGGGTACCCCCCCCAGCCCCGAGTGGGTCACCGCACACACAGCTTCCAGAAAGGCGCCTGGGTCTGTGCCTCCTCGGGGGGTTGGGTGAGCTGGGTGTGGTGACCTTCTGTCTCCACACACTGCTCTGCTCATGTGTCTGAAGCTTTTTCCAGATCAAGATGGACGTGCCCATGGGAAGCGGGGCCTGTCTGATGGACTCGGAGGACCCGGGCCCCGGAGCACGAGGTGACCAGGCCACAGAAAAGGAGGTCATCTGCCCCTGGGAGAGCCCCGCAGAGGGCCACGCTGGCTGAGCCTGGGGCCTTGGGCCAGGAAGTTGCTCCCACAGACTCTGCAGGATGGGGCCACGGGACCCGCTGTCTCTGGGACCAGAGTGCACGAAGATCACACGTGGGGGCCGGAGGGACAAGATGGGTGGACTCTGCAGAAGAGCGCTCTGGGTGGGTGCCCCGTGGCCAGCCTTTCCCTTGCCCCCATCTTTCCTCTTGTCATCAGAAGAAAGGCATGTGGACCAGAGGACTTGACTTGCTGCCTTAAAACCAATAAAAGGTTACCTTGTCTAAGTGTTTTTGGATCGGAATGCTAGCGTACATCTAGTTTTATAAGCTATCTGTGAGTTCTCGCCTGCTAAGTCCCTCCAGTCGTGTCCAACTCTTTTGCAACCCCATGGACTGTAGCCCCCTAGGCTCCTCTCTCCAGGGGATTCTCCAGGCAAGACTTCTGGAGTGGGTTGCCATGCTCTCCTCCAGGGGATCTTCCTGATCCAGGGATCAAACCCTGGATCTCCTGCATCTTCTGCATTGGCAGGTGGGTTCTTTACCACTGGTGCCACCTGGGAGAAGGAAATGGCAACCCACTCCAGGGTTCTTGCCTGGAGAATTCCAGGAACAGGGGAGCCTGGTGGGCTGCCGTCTCTGGGGTTGCACAGAGTCGGACACGACTGAAGAGACTTAGCAGCAGCAGCCACCTGGGAAGCCCTTTATGAGATCTTATTTATGCGATAAACTCAGGTCTTGGTTTTCCGCACCAAGGGAACTGAATCGCCTCCAAGAGCTCCCTGCTTGTATAATTGGTTTGTGCTTGATGCCCTCATCAACTGAGCTCCTCAGGGGGAGCTTGGGGCTGGGCCACCACACAGGAAGAGGGGGCTGGGAAAGACATCCTCCTGGAGTGCCAGGCTTGCTCAGATCCACCCAGAAGCAGAGGGCAAGGTGGGATGAGGTGGACCAGGGAACTGCTAGGGGAATAGCTGGAGAAAGGGGTGGGGCTCTCGGACCGCAGCGCAGGGCCGACCTTTGGGGAGGCGGGGGGCGGGGGCCCTGGATGGTGGAGCAGTTCCAGGACCGTCTTGGCGAGTTTGCCGGGGTGTCCTTGAGCCTGTGTCTTTCGAGGGTGGCTGCGCATTTGGACCCTGCTGTAAGGGCGTTGGCTGGGAGCCTCCACGGGCGGCCTGACCGTGGCGTGGACACGCTGGGGCCGCTCCCAGAGGTTTGCGCCCCGGTCGCCCTTCGCTCCCAGCTCTTCTCCAGTTGTGAACTCAGCATGCTGGACAGAGCGCCCCCACGGTGAGTCTCTGCAGGGCCCTGGGCAGCCAGCCGGACATCTCACTTCGTGGAATTCCTCTAGAGCCCTGGTTCTCAACCAGGGCCCAACTTGTCACAGGGGACGTTGAGCAGTGTCCGGAGACATCTTCAGTTGCCATGGCTGGGGTGGGCCTCTGCTGGGTTGGGGTGGGGGTTTCCTGAAGTCCAGTAGGTAGAGACCAAAGTGAAAGTGAAAGTCACTCAGTCGTGTCCGACTCTTTGCGACCCCATGGACTGACTATACAGTCCGTGGAATTCTCTAGGCCAGAATACTGGAGTGGGTAGCTGTTCCCTTCTCCAGCGGATCTTCCAGACCCAGGGATCGAACCGGGGTCTCCTGCATTGCAGGCGGATTCTTTACCAACTGAGCCACCAGGGAAGGTGCTAAGTGAACTACAATGTGGGACTGCCCCCACCCGCTCCTCGACAGAGGACGACGGGCTCTGAAGTCTCAGCCGCAGTGGAGGAAGCCGGAACAGAGGTCACAGGTCACTGCTTGTGTGCTGGACGCTGCTGGTTTCTGCCCAAAGCCCTGAAGTGTTGCCCTGAAGGGTCCACTGCGATCATGCTTGAACTGGGCAGTGGGTTGAAATTAAGGGTTATGTGGTGAATAAAACATTTCTTAAAAGTTGCCTGGAGCCTTCCCTGGTGGACCAGAGCTTAAGGCTTCCCCTCCCAACGCAGGGGCTTCAGGTTCGATCCCTGGTCAGGGAGCGAGGATCCCACAGGCCTTGCAGCTCAAAAACCAAAACATAAAACAGAAGCAATACTGTAACAAATTCAATAAAGACTATAAGAATGGTCACATTAAAAAAAAAAAAAAAGCTTAAAAAAAAGATGCCTGGAAGGTCCTCGTAGAAAAAAAGGTAAGTGGTTTGCCAAACCACTTATTATGTTCTTCACCTTTAATCCTCAGAATTCAAGAGCCTCTCACTTTTAACCTCAGACACTTACTTTATTTAGCCCACAAACACTGGGGCTGAGCCATCGCTCTGCACACATCAGGAGACGAGTGGGGGCGGGTAGCTGTGTCCCCCAAACCTGGATCTACTGCCCTGAGGGAAACTCAGAGGCTTCAGCTCTGAAATAGCATCTCATTTCAGATTCTACAGAGTCCCCTCTCTTGGGCTCACAGGAGTCCCTCAGGAAGGGGAAGGGAAACTTTCTCCGAGAGAGTGAGCAGTCAGCCACGTTTCTTGGAAGGTGAGCAGGCCAATCCATTGAAATGGCCTTCCCCGGTGGCTCAGACGGTAAAGAATCTGCCTGCCATGCAAGAGACCTGTATTTGGTCCCTGGGTCGGAAAGATCCCCTGGAGGAGGGCGCAGTACCCCAGTCCTGTGTTCCTGCCTGGAGAGTCCCATGGACAGAGGAGCCTGGTGGGCTGCAGTCCACAGGGTCACGGCTGGATGTGTTTCATTGCAAAGCTGGTCTGAAAGGAGATGAGGGGCAAATCCACGTCCTCCCGGCAGCCAGTGTGTCTGGAGACGAGGAGAATCTCAGCACCGGGCTCGCACACTCGTGCCCCCAGGCACCCGGGGTCCTGCAGGGAACCCCGCCCGGCATCTGGTGATGGATGATGGACTCTGGTTGCCTGAGCTGAGCATGTGTGCGTGCCAAGTGGCTTCAGCTGCGTCCGACTCTTTGCGACCCTAGGGACGGTCACCTCCAGGGCCCTCTTCTGTCTCCTGAGTTGGCAGGTGGGCTTTTTACCACTAGTGCTGCCTGGGCAAGCCCCGCGCTAGGGGGAAGTGCAGTCACAGAGAACCCCAGGAGGAAGGAAGGCAGTGGTCCACACGGGAAGGAATTTCTGTCTCCACCACATGCTGTTCAAAGGCAGGGAAGGCCCAGGGTGAGTGGCCTCCAGGGAAGAGAGACAGTCAAGGGACTGGTATGCTTTGTGCCAGCCCAGGGCGCCGGGGCCCTCAGGAGCCTACAGGCCGAGCTGGGTAGGGGCGAGGGGACACAGGTCTCGGGCTCCTCGGCCTCAGAGGCCCTGCCCTGCACTCTGGGGACGGTCCCCTCCCAAGGCTTCACCAGAAGGGGGAGTCCCAGGCTCACGGATCCCCAGAGAGGCAGCTTTTCCTCCTGGGGACTTGAGACTGGAGTGAGAAGGAAGCGGGCCAGGAGGAAGGTCCTCTCCTGGTTGGAAAGCCAGAGAGACGGATGCGGGGAGCGGAAGGGACCGGGCCTCCCCCTGTGCTCGGAGCCTCCGGAGCCGCTGAGCTGCAGGCTGATGGTGGCCTGTGGGGGTCTCCTGGCTGCTGCGTCCTGGGGGCTACCGGGGGGCTGGGCCATTTCTAGTGGCTTTGGTGAGTGTTGAGACTCTGCAGAAAAACTCCCGCAGGAAGAAAACTCCCTCCTCAGCCTGTGGACCATGGCCAAGAGAATCCCTCGCGTGGAAGGTCATCTCTGCGTGTCCACCCCCGACTTCCGGACGCAAACTGATTAACTCGCTTCCTCTGTCCCTGCAGGTTGCCCAGATGGCGCTGGTGATCAAGAACCCACCTGCCAAGCAGGAGAGGTGAGAGACAGGTCCGATCCTGGGTCGGGAAGATCCCCTGGAGAAGGAAGTGGCAGCCCACTCCAGGATTCTTGCCTGGAGAATCCCGTGGACAGAGGAGCCTGGTGGGCTACAGCCCATGGGGTCACAAGAGTCGGACACGACTGAGTGCACCCACACGCATCTTTCCCTGCTCAGCCTGAGCGGCTCATCAGCTCCCTCGTTGGGCAGGTGAGGCTGGAAGCTAGGCCAGGCAGAGGCACCTGGACGGGGGCTGATGCACCGGGAAGTTAGCAGAGTCGGGGCTCTTGGCATCTTTGCGTGGACGCAGAAGACAGAAAGGTCCAGGTTCCTGGAGAACAGAGAAGTGAGGAGCTGCTTCCCTCCTTCTCTGGGGGTTCGGCCCTGAGGCTGCTGACGCCCCCACGCCCTCCCTGAGAGTGAAGTCTGACTGGAGACGTGCATGTGGTCCAAGTATCACACCCATCAGGTCTCAGCGTGTCAGCTGCCAGGTCGGGTCATCCTGACTGCAGAGAATGATTCAGGCCCCTCAGGTCCACTGGACCCTTGTGGTGGGAAGACCCACCCAGGAGAGGCTGGCTCCAGGGTTGCCGAAATCGAAGAAGCGGGTTCTGCCGATGACTGCTTAAAATTCATGTTGCCATGGCAGCGTGGCATTAGGCCACGGGTGATCCGGCTGCAGGGAGCTTTCATCTCGGGGAAGGCAGGGTTTCTTTTGCTCTTGAGCTGGCTCCAAGGGGACACTGCCTTGGGGTCAAGCTTTGCTTTGCTCCTGCGCCTGGGGATTGTCCCAGCAGTGGATAGCTGGGAACGGGGAGACAAAGAAGGAGGCTCTCAGAAGTCGGCTAAGCCCAGACACTGTGATTCTGGTCGGGGGGAGTTGGCTTGAAACCCTCCGGGCAAGAGATTTGAGTCTGAAGAGAGAGCAGTTGAACGGTCTGTAACGAGGGACGCGTCTGCACTGCTCTGCTTGAGAGGGAAGCACCAATGAGGAGGTTTGTGTGTATTTAGCAGCAGAGCCAAGGAAGAGCGTGGTTTATCTCCAGATGTGGCCTGGCTCAGCTAGTCCTAACAACCTGAGTAATTTAAGGGTTCGTTGAACAGCCGTCATGAGGACTTACTGTGTGGTTGGCGCGGGAAGATGCAAGAATGAGTCACATGGCTTAAACCCTTAAGGACTCGCTGGGTAGTCAGGTCACTAAAGACAGTGAAAGCATTAGCTGCTCAGTCGTGTCCGACTCTGCGACCCCGCGGACCGTAGCCCACCAGACTCCTCTGTCCGTGGGATTTCCCAGGCAGGATACTGGAGTGGATTGCCATTCTCTTCTCCAGGGATCTTCCTGACCCAGGGGTTGAACCTGGGTCTCCTGCATTGCTGGCAGATTCTTTACGGTCTAACCCCCCGGGGAAGGCCCAGGGCACTGAAATCTGCGTTAAAATGGTGTACGCTGCTGTCTACAGACCAGATAGCTAGTGAGAGCCTGCTGTATGGCACAGGGGACTCTCCTCAACACTGTGGTGACCTCAGTGGGAAGGAAATCCAAGAAAAGAGAGGATACGTGTACAGCCAATGCACTTTGCTGTACGGCGGAAACAAACATGACATTGTAAAGCAACTCTACTCCAATAAAGATTTTTTTAAATGAGGCAAAGCAGCATGTGAGACTTCAGAGAAGGGAGAATCACCCCATCGGTGCCCTCGGGGTTTTCACAGGTGAGTCTAGGTTGAGCCTCAGTTGATGGGAGGAAGAGGAGGAGAGCATTCCAGCTGGAAGGGCCACAAGGACAACCGGGCGGCCGCGGGATAGAGGGGGCAGCATCTGGGAGCGACCAAGGGGCCGGTTCACTAAAGGGCCAGGAGGAGGTGGTGCTGCGACATAGGCTGACCCCAGAGCTGTGCTCAGGAGGATGGGCTTAACTCAATGGGCAACAGGGGGTCATAGAGCCTGAGCACGTCTGATCAGAGTCACACTTTGGAAGAATATGTCTGGGGACAGAGTTTGGGATGATGGAGCCACAGGGAGCTTGTGAGACCTCCATAGGGCTCGAGGGGTAAGGGGACCTCATGAGGCTGACAGCAAGGGGGTTTGAAGGGACAGAACAGCCAGAGGTCAAACAGGCCTGGGCACGTCGAAAGGGGCCAGAAGACGTTGGGGGCGAAGGCGGCTGAGACGGGGAGCCTGGTGCATCAGAGAGCGCAGCTGCTCTCCAATGGGCCAGGAGACCAAGAGGAGGAGGCGGGTGGGGGAGATAATGCATGACGCTGAGTCTGAAGATTCCCGAGGGGCACTAGCAGAAGAGCTGGAAGGGCCAGGTAGCCCTCGTGGGCATCCTTAGACACAACAGGGGTGCTGAAGACCTGGTGTTTGAGAGCAGATTGGCAGGCAGGGCAGGGGGAGATGGGAGGGAGGTTCAGGAGCAGAGCCCGGGGTTGGGGGAGTGAGTGAGGAGGAGCTGGAGGAGCGTGGGGGGCCAGCTGGAGACCACGGGTGCAGGCTGGCGGTGCCGGGGCGGCTGTGAGCTGCTGTCTTCTCAGGCAAATGCCTCAGCCCCCCCACTTACTTCTGTGTCTGTGTGTCTGACCGTGGGGGAGAGGGTGCAGGCTGGCGGTGCCGGGGCGGCTGTGAGCTGATGTCTTCTCAGGCAAATGCCTCAGCCCCCCCACTTACTTCTGTGTCTGTGTGTCTGACCGTGGGGGAGAAAGACGGTGGGGTGATCTGAGAGAGTAGCTTGAAACACACATATAGCACGTGTAAAGTAGAAAGCTGGGGAAATCTGCTGTCTGACACAGGAGCCCGCAGCCGGGGCTCTGTGACGGCCTCGAGAGTGGGGAGGGGAGGGAGGTGGGGGAGGCTTGGAGGGGGAACACGTGTGTGCCTAGGCTGATTCATGGTGATGTGTGCAGAAACCATCACAGTATTGGAAAGTGATTATTCTCCAGCTAAGAATAAAATTAAACAAAACAAAAATGTGTCCTTTGGTCCTGGAGGCTGACTCTACATATCTGGCCTCCTAAGTCACATTTCTGGTGACTTTCAACCCTTTCTTCTTTTCCCTAAGACACAGTTGAAATTCCCTGGTATTATTACTCTGTACAGTCATAGAAAAAAGGCTCAGTCCTCAGACAGCATCTTCTTTCCCCTGTCTCCTCACCCACCTGACTCACACTGTGGGACCGGTTACTGCTGTCGCTCAGCCCTGCCTGACTCTGTGGCCCCATGGATGGCAGCACGCCGGGCTTCCCTGTCCTTCACTATCTCACAGAGTTTGCTCAAATTCATTTTTTTTAATCCCATAGATGCTGTGAATCATGTGACCAATCCAGGCTGTCTCAGCCCTGGCTTCTGGGGAAATCAGAGCCACGTCTTCTGTAAAAATGCAGTGTGTCTGAGCCGTACAGCGTGTGCTGTGTGAACAGAGAAAAAAGGGAAGGAGACGAGCTGGCGCGTCAACAGCAACAACACTGCTGTGTTTCCTAAAAGCAGACCCTGAGATGAAGACGCGCGTGCCGGTCATACCTGATGAGCGCTTCCGGGAGGGCCTGGTCAGGGATGGGGAGGCCGGGCGGGGAGGCGGAAGAAGCCACGCCAGAATGTGCTCTCGGGACACAGCCTCTGCCCGCAGGGGACTCTGGCGTGAATCTGGCGTGTATGTTGCACCTCGGCACGTTTTCTATGACTTCATGTACAGTCTGCCCACCTGCCTCTCCCTTTCTGCACATTTGGGCGAAGCAGCTCCAGGACCTGAGAGGAGCCCTTCAGGGACGTCACAGGTGCTGGTGGTTAGGAGCACAACCACGCTGAGCCCGGAAGAGGAGCTGCAGAAACAGCCGCAGGGTCCGTGGGGCCTCGCTGCTGCTCCAGGGCCCACTGCCCAGCGGTCGTTTCTGAGAAGCAAGCTGACGTGTGATGATGACGCCTTTTGTACACTTCGGCAATGTTCATTTCTGCGTGTTAAGGATACATTATTTTAGAACTGGAATAAAAACTAAAGTAAAATGTTAAACCATCTCGTCACTATTCTCCTGTATCCATTAGCCTGTTTTCTTTCCCTCTTTGATAAACTCCCTTTAAAGAACATTTAAGATAAATTTAAGATAAGTTTTATTTATCTTTCTTATTAAAAGTGGTACAGGGACTTCCCTGGTGGCCCAGTGGTCATGGCTTTGTCTTCCAAAGCAGGAGTTGCAGCTTTGACTCCTGGTCAGGGTGTTAACATCCCACATGCCTCGAAGCCAAAAAACCAAAACATGAAACTGAAGCAAAAATGTAACAAATTCAATAAAAAGATTTTTAAATGGTCCACATTTTAAAAAGTCTCTAAAAATGTTTTCAAAAAAATGTTTTACAAAATAAAAGCACTACAAAAGCACTACCTGTTCATTGTAGAAAATGCAGAAAATACAGGTGAGTAAAAAGAAGGCAATAAAAGCCCCCAGTCTTACCATAAAGAATACCCACTGTGATCACCTTCAAATATATTCTTTCATGAGTGTATGTCAAATTCAAATAAGACAGTGCTGTAAATATCTGGTTTTTAAGATGTTTAGACAAACTGTTACATCTGAAAATAGTTTTAGATTTACAGAAACGTTGGAAAGTAGTGCAGGGAATTCCCGTATACCTTTCACCCAGTTTAATACTGGCTTTTTTCACTTAATTTGTCACGAACAATAAATATTGTTCTCAACAATCTTCATCTCAACATCATTTAAAATAATCAGATCATGTTCAATTGTAAGGACATAGCATATTTACTGAACTAATCCCACTTAGTTGGATATTTGGGATATTTCTAATTTTTCACTTTTACAGGTGTTTCTTACCACAAAAAAAAAAAAAAAATTCCTAGAAGTATTGCTTGAAAATGAGAGGAAAAATCTGAATGCTTTTGATACCTGTTGGTCACTTGACTTCCAGGAATATGCCTTCAGCAGAATATCTGAGCCCCCATTTCACCTACTGTGGTACAATTTAAAAGTATATTTTTAAAAAACACCACTCACTTACATGTTCATCTACTCCTCAGCCATCTTCACAGAAACATTTAGGATGAAGTTTAGAATTTAGAAAGGATTTAGAACAATGACCGAGCACCTGAGCCCTGCGGCCCTACCCACCATGCGGGGCAGGTCCCACGTCCTGACTCGGTCTTTCCCTGGCTGCCTGACGCTTTCCGGGGCTTCCAGGTGGCACAACTGGTAAAGAGCCCAGCTGCAGTGCAAGAGACGTGGAGACACAGGTTCGACCGGGAAGACCCCCTGGAGAGGGCCTGGCAACCCGCTCCAGTGTTCCGGCCTGGAGAATCCCATGGACTGAGGAGCCTGGCGGGCCACGGTCCATGGGGTCGCGCAGAGCAGGCACGACTGAGCGACTCAGCATGCACGCCTGATGCTTTTAACCTGGTGTGTTTTGCTTGGCTTTGTCTTCCCTTCGGGTCATCAGTACCTCCAGGTCCTGACGGCCCACAGTACCAAGTGCCACACTGAGAAATCAATGGGTGCTCAGTGATCCCGCTGTGGTTCACAGACTGGTTTAAAGTTCCCTCATCTGGGGGAAGCGTCTGTATAGGGCAGGGAGCTCAGCCTGGTGCTCTGGGACAACCTGGAGGGCGGATGGGGAGGGAGGGGGTTTAAGCAGGAGGGGACGTGTGTACCGATGGCTGACTCGTGTGGATGTGTGGCAGAAACCAACACAGTATTTTAAAGTAATTATCCTTCAATTAAAAATAAATAAATTGCGAAGAGCTTCCCTCATTTTGGGTGGGACAACTCAGAACTTCCCCAGGGGGATCAGCCCCAGGGGCCCAGCAGCTTCGTCAGCAACACACAGCTCATAGGTTTTCTCGGTTCTTATCTCACTTACCCCACGGCCTCACGGAACTTTCTGGAATCACCCCCAAATAAGTGACCTCCAATGTCTCTGGCTTTCTCTGGTGAAGGAGGGGCGGTGTTGATGATATATGGTGACCGAGGGCACTCAGATCTGAAACAGGGTCTCAGAGAACAGTATTTACCCTAATACATCAAATGCATTCTGGTCTTTTTTCTTTTCTCTGTAATTCTGCCGGACCTGATCCGCTACATTGACTTGATGACCCACTCCTGGGTCTCAGCCTGCAGATGGAAAAACCGCTGTCCTAGAGGGTGGGCATTCTCAGAAGAGCTGGTCTTGATCAGAAAGGCAGTTTGATAGCTGACCTCTTCCTTGAGAGGCACAGTGAGCTGCTGAGGTCAGCCCGGGTGGCTTTTCACAGCCCGGGGACGCCTCCATTTCATCCAATTTCAAACCAACACTTCTTGTCAAGGGGCTACTGCACTGGCCTCTGCTGACCACTCTGGCACGACGCCAGATGGGAACAATGCACCCCCTTCTCTCTGCAGCCCCTCGGGTCAGCTCCGAGAGGACCAAGGCTCCGAGTCAGGGTGGGGAGAGCAATTAGGGAGGAGGAGGAAGAGACGTGAATTTTCAAAGGTCAGTTGCAGTATGATCAGCCAACGCTTGGAGGTTTATTCCAAAGGCCTTTCCTGATTAGAAAAACAACAATAAAAGAAAAAAAAAGCCCCCAACCCACAAGTGGGGTAGGAAGTCGAAGAACACTTTAATTCATAAGGAAAAGGACTTGAATAATTGATGCTGCCTCCATGCCAAAGATAATTTCAGCTCGTGCTCTATCTCACAAAGACATTTAGCATTGATTGAGATCAAAGCCTCCAGAACCCCTGCTGCTGGGCTGAAAGGCAGAACTCGCAGTGGCCTTTCTCGGCTCTGATAATGTCGTCTTTATGTAGTTAATAAACTGCACACTTCAGTCAAACTATATCATTACAGAAGACTTAGGGAGCTAATAATTTAAAAGCAAAGAATTGCCTCTGTTCTTCACTTTGAACTAAACAACATTCTGTTGAATGAGGAGCACATCAAAGTCTTGTCAGTATTACCAGTGTGGATTGAGAGAAGGCCGCACAGAGTGGGTGCTTCAGCCGTCAGGGAGAGGGAGAGGGAGAGGGAGAGAGAGGCATTGGCTGGTCCACCCAAAGGCAGTGCTGGGTGCGTTATTATTCTTTTTCCGACTGTGCACGCGTCAGGTGGTCTGCTCATCTGGTGGGCATCCTTGTTGCACAACGTACTTGAACGAGATCACAACGTCCGCTTTTCACCTTGGCCTCGTTCTGAACTTCATCTCAGTTACCTTCAGCCTGCCCACCCCTCTGGCCACTCCTGGACTCCCAGGTTAGATCCCTGGGTCGGAAAGATCTGCTGGAGGAGGTAATGGCAACTCACGCCAGTAACCTTGCCTGGAGAACCCCATGGACCTAGGAGCCTGGTGGGATGCGGTCCATGGGGTTGCAAAGAGTCTTACACACATACACACACACACACACACACATCACATCTTTCATTTACTCTCTCATTCGATTCTTCTGGCCATTCTGTGAGGTAGTGCCAGTGTTTTATGAATCGAGATGCTGAGGCTTCGAGAAGTGATGACGCTTGTCTTGGAACCCACAGCTGGGAGTGGCATGCCCATGGGGAGTGTGTGGCAACGTCAAATACAGGTATAAACATTTGGAGGGTCAAACAGTCGCCTACTTACAATGATTTAACTTAAGATTCCTCCACTGCAAGCTGGTGCGGAAGTGACGCTCATTCAGTAGAAACTGTGCTTCGAGTCTGGAATTTGGATTTCTTCCTGGCCCATGACGCATGGTCCGGTCTCCCCTTCTGCTGGGCACTGGCAGCCCCTGTGTTGCCTGGGCAGCCAGAGGGTCACGAGGGTAAAGAGCCGACGCACCAACGGCGACCCGGGACCTAGACAGTCACCCTGGCCTCTCCTTTCAGTCCAGGGTTAGTTCAATAACTCACATGAGATATCCAACGCTTCACTCTAACATAGGCTTGTCGTTAGGTGATCGTGCCCAACTGCCGGCTAACGGAGGTGTTCTGAGCACGTTTGAGGTGGGCTGGGCTAAGCCGTGATGCTTCCTGTTGTTTAGTCGCTGAGCTCTGTCCAAGTCTTTGTGGCCCCTTGGACTGTGGCCTGCTAGGCTTCTCTGTCCACAGGGTTCCCCAGACGAGCATACCGGAGTGGGCTCCCATTTCCTTTTCCTGGGGCTCTTCCCGACCCAGGTATCAAACCCATGTCTCCTGCATTGGCGGGTGGATTCTTTGCCACTGAGCCACCCGAGAAGCCGTGATGTTTGGTAGAAGAGGTGTGTTAAACGCGTTTTTGACTTAAGAGGTTTCAGCTTACTCAGACTTTGTTGGTCTGTAAACCAATAAATCAAGGAAGACATGCCGTGTGTTTCTCAACACTGGGGGCTGTCAGATAAGTGACTGCACCCCAAACAACGGCACAGCTCATAGAAATGCCATCAGGGTGCAGGGATGGGTCCCTATGTGCCATTAAGTGGAAAAATGAGGTCACGAATTTGCATCCCGCAGGCGTGCGTGCGTGCGTGCGTGCGTGCAAGCTCATGTGTGTGGACAGTATCTCTTAAACATCAAGGGCTGTTCTGCACCTGCATTTCCTTTGCTGAGCCTCCCCCGAGCCCACTATCTCCGAATTAAAGTTCGGCTCTTCGGTGCTCGTTGCCTCGGGGAGGGGATTTGGAAGAGAAGGAGCGATGTCAGGGTTTGGGCTTGAAAATAACAAAGTCTTCAGAGTGGAAATAAGGAGGCAGGATGGATAAATTCCACATCCCCTCTCCCTGCTCCACCCCAGGAAAAAAAGGTCCTCTGTGGTTAAGGAGGGGGTGGGATGGAGGGGGAGGGGAAAGGGAGAGAGGCTGAGGGGCTGGGGGTTCCCGAGATCAAATGCTGAGCTTGGCCCATCACTTGGGCCGAACCTGCTGGGAGCTGTGTGGAGGCTCCTTCAAAGGTTCTGAGAACCACGAGCATCTGAGGCTATTGCTCAGAGCCCTCTGACCCCAGCGGGGTACCACGTGGAGAGGACCCGAGACGGGCCCCAGCCCGCCCTGTGGCCCACCCGACCTTTCCCCAGCACTGGGGGCCTCGCAGGGCCTGCTGAGGGGCAGCGCACGTGTCGAAGGCTGCCAAGACCTACAGACCAGATGCCCGACCCCCAGTTCCTCCCCTTCTGTTCTCCACCCGTGGTGAGAATTTGGCTGCTAATCCAGGGGAAAGGAGGGGACTGAACGGATGGCAGTGAATTCCTGCCTGCGGGGGGTCGGGTTCACGAGGAGCTGAACTACAGGAAATCAACATCTCTTTCTTGCCCACCTGAAGCTGTGGACCCAGGGCTTATGGACAGGAGAGCAGTATGATCAGTGGTTATTGCTGAGCGATTTCTGTTTTCTTCTGGATGCTTTCCTGGTTTTTCACGTGTTTGGCGATAGAACACTCATTAATATTGAAATTAGAAAAAAAAAACAAACGTGCTTAAGGTCCTCCTCCAAAAGCAAGAACGAGAGTTCACCTTCGCCGAGGAGGCTCGGGGCACCGGCCTACGTGCCATCCCCTTCCTTGCTCACACCCTCCATGGCCACGGCCTCAGAGCAGAACCCGGAGGCTCAGGAGGTGGTGCAGCTTGCCTACAGCCGCAGAAGGGCACTCGCCGCACAGATGTGACTCCAAGTCCTGGACTCCTTCCGCCTCACCCCATTGTCTACCAGACAAAGTGTTTTTTTTCCTTGTGAAATGCGAAGTTAGCCAGAGCATCTGGGTTGGGGCTACAGATTCCAAGAGAACACAGGTGCTGAGCCGCGCTGGCCTCGCCAGTAAACAGACGAGTCTGTACAAAGGGCGGGCCAGCGTGGGGCCTGGGACACAGCTGTCTGTACAGTGTGAAAGGAAGGCTTGCCACGATGAATTATACTGATGCAACAATGGGAGAACCGTTTTTGAAAGAATTGAGCTGTTTTTAAGAGACAAAGGCACATGAATCCCACCAACATTGATCCACTTGGTGTAATTTTTGAACCTTTTTCTAGGGTACGTCCTCACTGAAATCTGACATAAATAGAGATGCTCACACAGCGAACCAGGGTGCAGCCTGATGGATTTTCACAGGCGTTTCAAGGCCCCCAGGAGCCCGCTGGGTACCCTCTTTCAGATTCCTTCTCCTCGACAAAGATAATAACGCCCCTGACTTCTAACACCTGAGCTTAGTTTTGCCTGATTTAAATTTTCTGTGAATGGAACCTTTTGAACATTATATAAATGGATCATAAAGGATGTTTATGAGATTTGCCTGTGATGTTGATTCATCTTTTTTCAAGCTCACTGACATACAACACCCACTGTGTGTGCTCAGTCACCTCAGCCGTGTCCGACTCGGCGACCCCAGAGACTGTAGCCCGCCAGGCCCTTCTCCCCACGGGAATCTCCAGGCAAGAACACTGGAGTGGGCTGCTACTTTATCCGCCGAATGACTATATTTATCAAATGCGAGTCTACACAGAAGGTCTTAGCCATTCTCCTGCTGATGGGCGTTTGATTGTTTCTACTTTTTTTTTCATGTTGTTTGGTGAATGTGTTTCTCTGGGGCAGATCCCCAGGAGTGGAATTGCTGGGTCACGGAGACTACGCGTGCTCTGCTTTGGTAGATTCCACCAGACAGCATTCCCAAGCGGCTGGACCAGGTTGCGTCCGAGCTCCGAGTGTCTCAGAGACTCCCGTCCCCAGCCTCTTTGCCAGCAGCTGGTGCTTTCTGCTTCGATGGGCGTGCAGGGGTGTGTTGTTGCCTCACTGAAGCTGAGTACCTGAACGCCTCCTTGTGTGTTTATTGGCCATTTGGATATCCTTTTGTGGTAAAGTCCTGTTCAAGTCTTTTGTAGAGATTTTAAAGAATAATTACTATAATTCTTTGTGGCATAATTCTGATTCTATTGGAGTGATTGTACACGTGGTCTCTGTGGTATGATTTTTTTTAACTGCACGCTTTAAAAAATATTTATTTATCTGACTGCTCCTGGGTTTAGTTTTGACACACAAGATCTCCATTCTTCGTTGCAGCCCGTGCGCGCTATAGTTGCAGCGTGCAGACTCTTAGCTGTGGCATGTGGGATCTAGTTCCCTGACCAGGGATGGAACCCAGGCCCCCGGATTGGAGTGTGGAGTGTTAGCCCCTGGAAAGTCCCTATGGTATGATTTTTTATGTTTCCTTACTGAAAACACATGTTCCCACTAGTCTTTTCACTGATGCCTGAGATGTCTACATCACACTTTCTTTTGAGGGAAGACCTGAACATGTAGGTGGAGAGGAGGGTCTGACAGGTGCGTTGAAGTTGTGGGGAACGGGGGCATGTCCAGATTGCCGTGGTTAGCTCGGTCTATGATAAAGGACCCAGGGAAGCTAGAGAGATGGCAGACATCTTAGCAGCCACACGGCCACGGCCCACAAGGAACAAGAACCTCTCATCATAATGAAAGTTATGGTATTTCAACAGCCAGGCTTTTTCAGTAGGGTGGGTCAAGAGCTAGGTGGTCTCCATAGCAACGCAGGTCATCCCACTGAGAAGCTTGGTCCTGCAGCTGCCCTCGGAGCGGAAGGCGTCTGTTACTGCCTGGCCGTTTGTCCCTGCTGCTGCTGACAAAGCAGCGTCAGATTTCCTTCTTCCTGCGTCCCTGATGACGCCCCGTTAAGGCTTCTAAGTCTCAAGTCATCCACTGCATCTCCAGTCTTCTCTCTGTTGTCTTTCAATGGTTGCCCCCTATTTATCATACTTCTCTCTCTCTCTTTCTCTACAAGCCTCATTTTCCAATGAGAGACTCTGATCAGATGGCCACTGTGGGGCACTCCTGATGAGCAGAGCTCTTCCACTAAACCAGAGAAACTGAGAACGTAGTGGGAACCACTGGGCGAGCCCTACTCTTCACTGTGGTCTTTGGCTCTAAAGACCAAGCCAACTTTCACCTACTTGGTGTACAGCATCTTTCTGAGGTTCCACTGTGGGAGCCTGAGAGATCAAGAGAGAGAAAGATTTCTGATCATGTTGTTATGGACCTGGTTTCAGCTCTGTTGTTGTTATTTAGTTGCTAAGTCATGTCTGACTCTCTGCGATGCCACGGACCGCAGCACGCCAGGCCTCCCTGTCCATCACCAACTCCTGGAGTTCACTCAAACTCATGTGCATCGAGTCGGTGATGCCATCCAGCCATCTCATCCTCTGTCGTCCCCTTCTCCTCCTGCCCCCAATTCCTCCCAGCATCAGGGTCTTTTCCAATGAGTCAACTCTTTGCATGAGGTGGCCAAAGTACTGGAGTTTCAGCTTTAGCATCAGTCCTTCCAATGAACACCCGGGACTGATCTCCTTCAGAATGGACTGGTTGGATCTCCTTGCAGTCCAAGGGACTCTCAAGACTCTTCTCCAACACCACAGTTCAAAAGCATCAATTCTTCGGCGCTCAGCTTTCTTCACAGTCCAACTCTCACATCCATACATGACCACTGGAAAAACCATGCCTTGACTAGACGGACTTTGTTGGCAAAGTAATGTCTCTGCTTCTCAATATGCTATCTAGGTTGGTCATAACTTTCCTTCCAAGGAGTAAGCATCTTTTAATTTCATGGCTGCAATCACCATGTGCAGTGATTTTGGAGCCCCCCAAAATAAAGTCAGCCACTGTTTCCACTGTTTCCCCATCTATTTGCCATGAAGTGATGGGACCAGATGCCATGATCTTTGTTTTCGGAATGTTGAGCTTGAAGCCAACTTTTTCACTCTCCTCTTTCACTTTCATCAAGAGGTTCTTGAGTTCCTCTTCACTTTCTGCCATAAGAGTGGTGTCATCTGCATATCTGAGGTTACTGATATTTCTCCCAGCAATCTTGATTCCAGCTTGTGCTTCTTCCAGCCCAGTGTTTCTCATGATGTACTCTGCATAGAAGTTAAATAAGCAGGGTGACAATATACAGCCTTGACACACTCCTTTTCTTTTTTGGACCCAGTCTGTTCTTCCATGTCCAGTTCTAACTGTTGCTTCCTGACCTGCATACGGATTTCTCAAGAGGCAGGTCAGGTGGTCTGGTGTTCCCATCTCTTTCAGGATTTCCCACTGGTCTAGGCAGAGGCAAATCCATCTTCGGAATTTTGTTTACATGCACCAGTAAACTCCCTTCTGGCCTCAAGCTGGGTTGAGTTGAGTTTCTGGCCCTTGTAACACAAAGTGTTCAATGAATGTAGTGAGCTTCCTACATAAATACTAGCATGAAGAAACTGGATCAGAAGTTTGAAAGATGCTCTTAGAAAAAAGACTCACAGTTCCAAGGACATCAAATCATAGAAGAAAACTCTGTCTTGTCATCCTCCTCCGGAACACATGAAACAGAAGCAAGTTTGAGCCTTAAAGAATCGAACCTACAGCAACTGGAACTCGGGCGGACTGGCTCTGCTGCGTTTCTGAATCCGCTTCTGACCATTATTATTGTGCTGCTGAGCCCTGGGAAAGAGAGAAACCACCTGTCAGCCCTGAAACTTCCCTAGTGGCCCAGCGGTTAAGATGCAGCACTTCTGACGCAGGGGGTGCTGGTTCAATCCCTGGTTGGGGAACTAAGATCCCACACGCCTCGTGGCACAGCCAAAAAGTAAGAACTTAATAACTCTTTAAGTTTGATAGCATCTCCTTCCATCCACTCCTCTATTCATCCATCCATCTCTATATTTACCCACTAATTAAACAAATATCAACAGAGTTTAAATAAGGGACACAAAGAAGTGAGTCAGAGAAGGACAAAGACCGTATAACACGTGGAATCTAAAAAAATGATACAAATGGACTTATTTATGAAACAGATTCACAGACTTAAAAAGTGTTTTTATTTGGTGTGGACCATTTTTAATAATCTTTATTGAATTTGTTACAATATTGCTTCTGCTTTATGTCCTGGTGTTTTGGCTGTAGACTTGTGGGATGGGAGCTCCCTGAGCAGGGATCAAACCTGCACCCTGTGCATTAGATGGTGAAGTTGTAACCACTGGACCGCCAGGAAGTCCCGGACTCACAGACTTTGGAAACAAACTTACAGTTACCAAAGGGGAAAGGCAGATGGGAAAGGGGTAAATTAGGAGTTTGGGGTTAGCAGATACACACTACTATATGTTGGAGAAGGAAATGGCAACCCACTCCAGTATCCTTGCCTGGAAAATCCCATGGACAGAGGAGCCTGATGGACTACAGTGCATGACGTCACAGTCAGACACCACTGAGCGACTTAACTCACTACTATAACAGGTGATCAACAAGGACCTACTGTATAGGGCAGGGGACTCTACTTAATGTTCTGTGATAGTCAATGTGGGGAAAGAGTCTGAAAAGGAATAAATACATGTATATGTATAACTGAATCACTTCGCTGTATATCTGCAGCCAACACGACACTGCAAATCAACCATACACCAATAAAAAAATGAAAATTAAATAAGAAAGCAACTATCACAAGGCCTAAGGAGGGAGATGACTTGAAACACTAGGTCATGATCAGATTAGCAAGACTTTTCTGCGCCTGGAGGCTGGGGTCCTCTTTTGCATTAAAAAAAAATGAGAAAATCTAGTTAGATACTTGCTCACGTCCCTTTGAGGCTGTTCCGTGATGATTCAGATGGTTTTCAGAATGGATGATAACTTAGAGGGTTATACGGTCCAATTTTATCATGTCTGGGGCGAGAACACTCAAACTTTCGGTACCCAGAGCCCGACACCCGCTCCGCCCCCCATGACGTCATCACTTGCCTGTGGGGTCGAGCAGCAGGGCCCGGAAAGGACGCGGAGCAGCTGCCGTGTGATGGTGGTGTCTGGGGCACCCACCCAGAAACGAGAAGTGGAACAAAAGAGCTGGGGGCCCCAGAAAAGCTGCCTTGGGGTTCTCCTCCAACAACTGAAATTCAGAGCGTGTCTGCACACACAGGGAGAGGAAAGGGTTCTGAGCGCTGGCCCCGGGAGCAGGGAAACGCCAGCTCCGGGCAGGCTCACGGGGGCGCCGGGCGGCTCTGCCCAAGAGCTGCTTCCCCGACTCCCTCCTCCAAAAAGGAAATTGCAGGCTTGTTACAGCTTCGCTCAGGACCGGGGATTATGGAGCTTAAACTCTCTCCTTCAAGCCATGTTCAAGTTTTTGACTTAAAAGGGAAATGTTTCATTTTGGGCCAAACGCATCCTCCCCCTTCCCCCCTTCCTGGACGGAGAACAAAGCAATTCAAATCAGAAAACAGAGGGGACTCCGTGAGTAGTGTCCACAGGGACCCGGCTCCCAACTGGATCCGACGGAATTTGATTGAAGTACAGCTGAACCCCTCCGCGTTTGTTCAAATGTCATTTCAATAGAAACGTTTCAAATCTCTGCCAAGGAGCTGCCCAGGGGGTGGCGGGCAGCTTGGGCCGGAGACCACAGGGGCGGACCGGGGAGAAACTGACTCAGCCCGGCTCGGGGTGGGGGGGGCGGGGGGGGCGTAGTGGGAAAGGGAGGGGGAGAGGGCGGAGGTGGACTTTCTGGGCCGCTCTCACACTACAGATGCGAGATGTAAACGAGACAAGGAGGCCTGGATTTTGGCATCGTATTTTCCTTTTTTTCTTTTTTTCAGACGCAGATAAATGCAAAGCCTGGGAGGATTCATGATCGAAAGAGTGAAAGAGAGACTGCAAGATCCATGGTGCTCTAACACGAATGCGCCGTGTTGTCCGTTTGGAAAGGGGACGTGTGTCTGGCTGGCCTGGGCTTTGTCAAGGCAACTGCACAGGATTTGGTTTGAGGTTGGGGCTGAGGAGGTGGGTCTTGATTTCCTTACCCTTCATGGTGAAGGTGGCCATGATGTTAGTGGTTCAATAGCCAAAACAAGAGAAAAGGAAGACCCAAGTTGGAAGACTCGTGCTTTTTCAACTTCTGAACAGTCAGCTGTGGAAATCGAAGATGTATACAGAGAGCTACAGGCATCAGGACTGTGTGGTCCTAGTAAAGGACAGACCAGGGGTCCACGGAATAGAACTGAGAGTCAGAACAGGACCACAGCACTATATTTAATGTGGAAAACCAAGGACTTCCTGTACAGCACAGGGAACTCGGCTCAGTGTGCGGCCGCCTGGACGGGAGGGGAGTTTGGGGGAGAGTGGACACATGTGTGTCCACTCAGCGAAGGCTGAGTCCTTCGCTGTCCACCTGAAGCTGTCACAACGTTGTTGATTGGCTATATTCCAACGTACAATAAAAAGGTTTTGAGAGGAAGCGGGAGCCTAGGAATAAATCCGTATACTTACGATCGATTGATTTTAGACAAATACGTCAAGACAATTCAGTGGAGAATGAATACTTTTCAACAAGCAGTGCTGGAACTATGGGACATGCACACAAAAAATGATGAAGTTGGATCCCTACCTTATACCACAGACGCAAACTACCTCAGCGCGGCCAAAGACCTAAATGTAAGGGCTAAAGCTTTTAGAAGAAAACCTGGGTGTAAGTCTTCAGGGCCTTGACTTGGGCAATGGCTTTTTGGATATAACGCCAAAGGGAAAGCAACCTCCTGAAAAGTGATAAATTGAACTTCGTCAAAATTAAGCGCTGCAAAGGACATGATCAAGAAAGTGAAAAGACAACTCACAGAATGGGAGAAAATATTTGCAAATCTAGTGTCTCATAAAGGCCTCATAGGCAGGCAACCTAATTTTAAAAGTGGACACAGGGACTTCTCTGGTGATCCAGTGGTTAAGAATCTGTCCGGCAATTCAGGGGACATGGGTTCGATCCCTGGTCAGGAAGGCTCCACTTACCACGGAGCAGCTAAGCCCGTTCACCCTAGAGCCGGTGCTTTGAAACAAGAAGCCACCGCAATGCAAAGCTTGTGTGCTGCAACGAGGGAGTAGCCCGCATGAAGCAACGAAGACCTAGCTCAGCCAAAATAAATAATTATTTTAAAATGGACAAAGGATTTGAATAGACATTCTCCAGAGAAGATGTGCAAATAAGCAATAGGCATAAAATAAGCTTGACATCATTAACCTTTAGAGAAATGCAAGTCAAAAACCACAGTAAGGCATCACCTCACACCCACTAGGGCGGCTGTGATCAAAACGTCAGCAACAGACGCTGGCAAAGGTGTGGACAGATTGGAAATCCCCTACATCGCCGAGGGGAATCTGAAATTGTGTAGCCATTTCGGAAAACAGCAATTCCTCAAAAAGTTAAATTTAGAGTTAGCCTATGACTCAGCAGCTCCACTTTGAGGTCCATCCCAGGAGAACTGAAAACAAGTGTCTACACAAAAGCTTGTACATGACTGCTCAGAACAGGATTACTCACAGTGGTCAAAGAGGCAGAAAGAGCCCACGTGCCCATCGACTGATGACAACAAATTGTTCCTACAAGGGAATATTTTTCAGCCTTGAAAAGGAAGGAAATACTGATACATGGGGGAACATGCGTGAACTTTGAAAACGTTATGCTGCTGGAGAGAAGCCAGACACAACAGGCCACGCTTTATGTGCACACTGCAGGTCCAGGTGACTCAGCGGTTAAGAACCTGCCCGCCGGTGCAGGAGACCTAAGAGACTAGGGTTCGATCCCTGGGTCGGGAAGATCCCCTGGAGAAGGAAATGGCAACCTGATCCAGTATTCTTGCCTGGGAAATCCCATGGACAGAGGCACCTGGCAGGCTGCAGTCCGGGGTCACAGAGAGGCAGACAGGACTGAGCATGAACACGTCAAGAGCGCTGAGCAGAGAGGGACCCACACTTCTGCCGCCTCCTCGCCTCCCTTGGAAACATCCAGATTACTTGCCAGGTGGCCGGCTGCCGGCCCCACTGCACTGGCTGCCTTGATGTCCCTGGACTTCCCCTCGAGACGTCCCCACCACCTCCCCCTTAACCCCCAAAGAGCCCTTGGCGGACTTGGAAACTGAGTCACACGGTCCCTTCCGGAAGCCCACTCCTCCTCTCCCCACCCCCGCCCTCCCACCCGTGACCCGCAGGCTGGTTTTCATTCTCTGTCTCTCTCAAGCTGTGAGGGGTATGTCTTCCTAACACTTGTCAAAAATTAAAGTGAGACCCGCTTTCAAATGTTCTGTCTGTACTCACGGCCAGGAAGGCACGTCTGTCTCCAAAGAATTTGCATTTACAATTCCAAATATGCACTTGCGCTTGGGCGAAAGAATGTCTTCCTGCTTTCAAGCTGGGCTTGGCATGACCTCTAGGTTTTAATATTTTCAACGAAGTGTCATTGGACGATGTCACCGCATGCAGAAAGCGGGGGAGGGAGACGGGCCTTTTGCGGATGTGCCGCCTGGTCCGAGAGTCAGCTGAGACTTGGCCCAGAGCCACCTACCTGGTTTTACCTTTTGCTCTCACCCTTTATTTAATTTTAAAAACCTCCACGGAAGCGTTATTGTTTTCATTTCTAGGTTTTAATTACTTGAGGGTCAACACGCGTTTTCTGAAGACTGAAGTGTTGGCCAATGCTACACAAGAGCATCATGGTGGACCTCCTTCCTCGGTCACCATCCCTTGCCTCCAGCCCTTGCCCCCACGCACCCTGTCCCCCGAGGCTAATCACAGCCACACTCCTAGGTCTAGATTTTGCCCACAGACTCACTGGAAAAACCCTGATGCTGGGAAAGATTGAGGGCTGGAGGAGAGCGGGTGACAAAGGATGAGATGGTTGGATGGCATCACTGACTCAACGGACAGGAGTTTGAACAAACTCCAGGAGACTGTGAAGGACAGAGGAGCCTGGCGGGCTGCAGCCCTGGGGTCGCAGAGTCGGATGCAACTTAGCAACTGAACAGCAACATCATCCAACAACAAGTCCTGTAAGAATCCAGCTGAGGGTGCTCTCTCTAGGGCTGCCCCAGAGGGTGATGAGCGGTGGGATTCTGGCTCAGAGTGGTGGGGCCTGGCCGCCCCCAGTCAGGGAGCCCGGCTGGGTCTGCGGCAGGTGCAGTCCTGTGGGTGGCCAGGAGGAGGTGTCTTGTGCTTCACAAGGTCCTGCTTCTGGGCCACGGTCTGAGCTCTGCCATTCCTCCTCCTCTCTGCACACAGAAGGCTCTGTCTTGACAAAGCAGTGGCGGGCACCCCACGACTCTGCCTGTCCATCACCCTGTCACAACAGTCAGCGCTGCCCCAGGCTTCACCACCCAGCTCTGTGTGACTTAGACGTTGGCCCGACGGCGGGATTCTGAAGCTTCATTCAACAGCCCACCAGGCGGGGGGCCCTGGATAGGCAGGTTTGCTCAGAAGTGAGTGTCCCTGGCATCCAGAGCAGGTGTCTGACGCCCTCACTCACCACCACCCCGGGAGGAGCCCCCTCGGGCTGGACGGAGCAGAGGCCGTCTGCGAGCAGACTCAGGGGGCATCACCCCCGGCCGTGGGCTGGCTGGGCAGGGAGGACTTGGCTGATGCTGGGGGCTGTGACTCCAGGTCCATTTTCAAGGAGCACGTGTGGATTTTCACAGCCCTTCCTGGATTCATTGGGGTCGCCCCCAGAGCTGACCCTTTTCCCACCTACGCCCCGGAAAACAGGCTCAGATCTGCCAAGCGCTTCATCAGCCCCACAAAACCGGAGGTCTCGGAGCAGGCCGATTGGAGGCCCTCCGAGCTCCGCTCCAGGCTGCCCCGCTGCAGCACGTGTCCAAACAGACGCGACCCCTAAGGGGCAGAGGACACAGCCAGCCATCATCACCTGCTTTCAACTCCTGAAAGCCTTTCCACTTCCACCTCTGTTATCTTGTCTCCTGTTCCCGGGAGGTCTTGGAGCCTGTGGTTGGGGTGGACACGGGACCTGCATGGTCTCTCCTCCCTGCCGACCTCACCCCCAAGGGTGAGGGTCCCCAAGGGACCCCCCACCCACTGTGTCCTGCAGGCTGCCTCCTGGGATGTGTGGGCGCCACCCTCCCCTGAGAAGCCCGCCTGGGCTCAGTCGCCTTTGCAGCCCCGTGAGCTGAGGGGACCCGCCTGGACCCGCCTGGACCAGAGAGAATGTTGCTCAGAGGCCTGGAGCGGCGGGCACGAGGCCTGGACCCGCAGCTCCGGGACAGCTCCCGCCCTCCTGTGTGTCCTGAACCCCAGGGGATGGAGGAAGCCCAGAAGTTCCATTTATCCAAAGAAAAAGCTTCCTGGAAAATTACCTTCTACTTCATCACCTATCTGTTTCTCTCTCTTTTTTTTTTAACAATTGTAATAAAATACGCATAACATAAAATCGACCGTCTTAACCATTTTTAAATTCAGTGGCGTGAAGTGCGCTCACCTTGTCAGGCAACCACGGCCGTCGCCCACCTCCAGAACTTTCTCATCTTCCCACACTGAGACTCTGTCCCCATTAAGCACCAACTCGCCGCCCCCCCAGGTCCTGACAGTCACTGTGCTACATCTGTCCCTGTGAACGGGAGGGAGTACCTCACCTCAGTGGAGTAATCCTTCGGTGCCCTTTTGTTTGTTTATTTATTCTCTACTTTCTGGCCGTGATTCGCAGCATGTGGGCCTCAGCCCCTGCGCTGGAAGCACAGTCTTGACCACTGGACCGCCAGGGAAGTCCCCGGTGTACGACCTTTTGTGAATGACTTTTTCATTTAGTGTAATGTCCGCAAAGTTCATGCTGTAGCGTGTGTCAGAATTTCCTTCTTTTCAAAAGCTGAATAATATCCCAACGTGTGTGTATATGTATGTGTGTGTACATGTGTGTGTGTGTGCGTGCGTGTATAAATGTGTGCATATGTGTACGTGTGTGTGTGTGTGTGTGTGTACCCACTATAATTTAAATGTTCATCTGGTGTCTGTTTCTTTTAAATCAAATGTCTTAAAATTACTTCCTGGTTAAGCAGACTATTTATACCAAAATAAACCCTGATAAATAGGTCCAGGGGTCTGCAGACTTCTTAATGGGCCAGATAGTAAATATTTTAGGCTTTATGGTGATTGTGGTCTCTAATGAGCCCTGGTGGCTCAGTTGGTAAAGAATCTGCCTACAATGAAGGAGACCTAGGTTCAATCCCTGGGTGGGGAAGATCCCCTGGAGAAGGAAATGGCAGCCCCCTCCAGTGTTTTTGCCTGGGACATCCCATGGACAGGGGAACCTGGTGGGCTACAGTCCATGGGGTCACAAAGACTCAGATAAGAATTACTGACTAAACCACCACCACCAGCATCAGAGTGATATAGTAACACAATCACAATGAAGCCCATATTGGATGCTTAACTTGGTTTCACCAATCTTAGCTGCTGTGAGAGCCAGTACTTAGTTGGGGGGTGAATTGCTCTTACCCTTGGCGGCCCTGATGGGCTGTGCCCGGCGCCAAGCTTCCTTCCCATGCTTCTCCACTGGGAGGGCTTAATGGAAGCCAGATCCAGGGTGGGGTTTGGTTAGGCTTGGGGGTCCAGGACTCAGAGTTTCTTGGTTTATCACTGAGCACAACCCCCAACGTGATGACAGATGAAGACCCAGGGGTGGCGAGGAGGTCATGGTGACCCTGTCTAGACTCTGAACTTATTTTTAAGAGGCAATTTTGTTGGAACCGGGTCTCAGGCGGTTCCATGTGTTCTGAGATGGTGCTAAAAGGATCTTCTGTACAGGGGCAATGTCCTAGGTTTATGGTTTCCTGGCTAATTCCACCATAAACTTAATTGCCTTTTCTTTGGCTTTGAAGCCCTAAGACTCCCCTTGGCACAGGACTCCCTTCCCTACACACACCCAGGCTCCTGGCAGGAAGGATTGGCTGAAGATCCAAGTGCCAGGGCTCCCTGACTCATTCTGCAAACGGTTACTTCTGCCTGGACCCTCCCTCTGCAGGAGGTGACGTCAGCGAGAAGCCACGTCGCCAACAGCTTGCCGAAGCCCTTGGAAGCAAGCTCCTGGGAGCTGCTGCTTCCAGGCCCGGCCCGAGCATCGGGGAGTCCAGCTCACCGCCTCCCCTCCCTGGCCGACCCCTCCACGATTTAGGAGCTCTGTCCAGCCTGCTGGGTCTAACCTGAGTGGCCTTAGCTCTCACTTCATTCCCACTACAACGCTAGAAGCCTGTGTCCGCGTACCCATTCTACAGAGGAAAATACTGAGGCCAGGGTGAAAACGAAGGAGCTGAGTGAAGACCGGCCGGGAGGTGTTGAGCGAGAGCTCAAACTGAGGTCATCTGGCTCTCAATTCAGGGTTTGTTCCATCATGTTGCACACACCGGTGTTCACTACTTACGGCCACCATGATAAATGATCTCCAACCTGGTGGCTGAAAACAATAAGAATTTATTCTTTCTACAGTCCTGGAAGCCAGAATTCTAAAGTCACTGTCGGTGGGTGGGTTCCTTCCAGAAGGAGAGTCTGTTCCTTGTCTTGCTCCAAGCGCCTGGCATTCGAGAACCTGTGGGTGCCTCGCTTCCGTCTGTTTGTCTTCTCACAGGTCTTGGCAAGACTCTCTTCTCTGGATAAAAAGGGAATGAGGTAGAGAGTTGGAGGCCTGGTGGCAAAGATAATCCAAGACAGAAGGAGGGTGTAGAGTCAGGGACTCCCTGGCTGAGTCCTGGGCAATGACTGGGGCTTCCCACGTCTAAGCCTCCTTGTCACCTATGACTTGGGGCTCGTGACCACACCCCACGGGGTTCTCTAAGAACTAATTGTATGCACAGCAGCGCTCAGCCCCAGGCCTGGCACCAGGGAAGAGCCCGATGAACATGGAAGAAACAGGATTGATAAGGAGTCTCCCATCCCGCTGTGGATAAAACCCAAGGTCTTTGTGACAAGGCCTTGCCTGACGCGGGTCTCGTCCTTTCCGGTCTCCCTTCTGCCCGCTGCCCGCTCTGCTCTGGGCATCTCGGCTGCTGCACTGTCCCCTGTCCCCTGCTGCCCCCGCCTCTGCTCAGGGCCTTTGCAGCTGTAGCTACTTTGGCCTGGCCTGATTCTGCTCCCTCTTCAAAGGTCATCTGACCTGAGGCCTGTCCGGGCGTCCTGTTTAAAACCCTCCCGATCAGTCCAGTTCCACCCAGGTCCTCCTTGGTGCCCCGGTTCTGCCCTTCTGCCCCCGTGGACCGCGGTCTTCTCAGCGCTTATCACTCTTGTTTTCATTGTTCAGCTACTCAGTCGTGTCCGACTCTGCGATGTCATGGACTGCAGCACGCCAGCTTTCCCTGTCCTTCACTATGTCCTGGAGTTTTCTCAAACTCGTGTCCGTTGAGTTGGTTCAGTTCAGTTCAGTCTCTCAGTCGTGTCTGACTCTTTGTGACTCCATGGACTGCAGCTCGCCAGGCCTCCCTGTCCATCACCAGCTCCCGGAGTTCACCCAGACTCACGTCCATTGAGTCGGTGATGCCATCCAGCCATCTCATCCTCTGTCGTCCCCTTCTCCTCCTGCCCTCAATCTTTCCCAGCAACAGGGTCTTTTTAAATGAGTCAGATCTTCGCATAAGGTGGCCAAAGTATTGGAATTTCAGCTTCAACATCAGTCCTTCCATTGAGTTGCTGATGCTCTCCATACAGTAAAGCTGTGGTTTTTCCAGTAGTCATGTACCAATGTGAGAGCTGGACCATAAAGACGGCTGAGCGCTGAAGAGCTGATGCTTTCAAATTGTGGTGCTGGAGAAGACTCTTGAGAGCCCCTTGGACTGCAAGGGGATCCAACCAGTCACTCCTAAAGGAAATCAACCCTGAATATTCATTGGAAGGACTGATGCTGAAGCTGAAGTTCCAGTACTTTAGCCACCTGGTGCGGAGAAATGACTCATTAGAAAAAACCCTGCTGCTGAAAGATGAAGGGCAGGAGGAAAAGAGGGTGACAGAGGATGAGATGGTTGGATGGCATCACCAACGCATTGGACAGCTTATCATGAACTGATGTGGTAAATACTCTTGACCCTTGAACAATGCGGGGTGTGGGGTGCCACTGTATTTAACTTTACAGTCAAACCACTATAACCAGGTTCCATATTAGAGGATTCAACCAAGTGCAATTGTATCACACTGGAGTACTTACTGAAAAAGTATCTGCTTGCAAGTGGACCCACACAGTTCAAGCCTGGGTTGTTCAGGGTCGACTGTATTTCCTGATCTGATCGTTTGCTTCTGTCTTCTTCCAGCCAAGCATGAGTGTTTAAGGCCTTGTTTGTTCACTGCAAATCCTCAGTGTCCGTGGCAGAGGCCGCAGGCAGTAACTCTCTGCACGTATGTTACACTCATGCATGAAGTCTGCCCGGCAGCCCTGGCTAGCAGTGGCTCACGTGTGCAGTCTCGCCCCGTCAGCCATCTTTTGACTTTGCACGTCCACCAGCTGCACTCTGCGCCTCAACTCACTTCACGTCTGCATTTATAGGTGGAGAAACAGGCTCAGAGAGGCCAAGTCAGTGGCCTAAGATCACATAGCTCATCGGCAGAGGCGTGGAACTCGTATCCCTGTCCGCCTCGTCTCCCCTCCTACGCTGGGGTCTCTCTCAGCTTCTGACTCTAGAGGCGGAAAATGAGGAAAGATGGAATCTGCCCCCATCAGGGGGCTCCCTGGGAAACTCTGCAAGCTCGGCTCCCAGAAGAGGGTCCTGGCCTCCGGAATTCTTGGCAAGAGGCAGGAGATGTGCCTGGACCTTCTGTCGCTGACCTTGAAGAAGCTTCTTCAGAAACTCTTTTTAATCTAAACTCCCCGGCAGCTTCCAGCCACCCACATCTGAAGTCGTGTCAGCAGGGCCCGCTCAGGCCTGGCTTTCTTTCCAGAGTTCCTGACCCCGCAGCCTCCAGCACTGCTCTAGCTGCTCCCCCATCTGTGGTGACGGGGGCGTCGAGGAGGTGGGCGGAGGAGGGCAGGGACCAGGCTTCCACCCCCGCCTTCCCAGGGGCCGAGGGGCCGCTGTCCTCTGCCGCTTCGTCTCAGAAAGTCCACCTCCAGGAAGCACTGCAGAAGCTGCCGTGAAGAGCCGGGGGTGCCCAGGGGCTGTCTGGGGTCAGGGCCCCACTTGGGGCCGAGCACCTTCTAGCTGGCATGCCGCCTGGTCAGGCCACGGGACCCCGCGCCCTGGGTCTCTGAGTCCACCCTGCACGGCTCCCTTCCTGCCACGGCATCTCCATCAAACTGAATCGAAAATGTGTATGGAGCCAATGTATAGCCTGTTTGGGGCCCTGGGCCCTCTGGGCCCATCTGGGGTGTCCCTCCCATCCGTGGGGTGGTCAAGACCTAGCTCACAGCTCAGAACCTTCCTGAGGTCTTCCCAGCTTAACCTGCTCCAGACTTTGACACCGATTAAAATTCACAGGGGCTTCCCACCACCTTCACCACCGTGCGACCCTCTGCAACGCCAGCTGGGAGTCCTACCGCCCAGCTCAGCCTTGAACTGTCCACCTGGAAACAGCGTCACACAGCGTAAGTGAAGGGCTCTATCCTATGAGAAGACCTCTGCCCTGCGGACGCCACTTAAAAGTCCATATTGTCACCGGTGAGTCTGACCGACCTGCTGCAGTTCAAGGGTCTAACGACCCCTTCCTTGGGTTAAATTAATTTGCTAGAGAGACTTGCAGGACTCAGAGAGACAATGTACTCAGTAGACCACCGGTCTATTGTAGAAGGATATGACGTAGGAACAGACCGATGCAAGAGACGCAGGGTGCGGGGCATGGGGAGAGCTTTCGTTCCCGCTTCAGCGAGAGCCTACCCACATCTCCACCTGTTCACCAACCAGCTCCTCAAACCCGCCCCTTTGGGGTTTTTATGGAGGTTGCATTACCTAGGCATGATTGCTCAGTCAGTAAGTTACGTCCGAGTCTTCGAGACCCCACGGACTGTAGCCTGCCAGACTCCTCTGCCCGTGGGGTTTCCCAGGCAGGAATACTGGAGCAGGCTGCATTTGCATCACCTGGGCAGGATTGGCTGAATCACTGATCAGCCCTCCAGCCCCTCTCCTCCTGGGGTGGGGGTGGGAGCATGGCATGCACCCTGCTGGTTCTCCCGGCAGCCAGCCCCCGTCCTTCAGGTGCAAGTCCAAAGTCATTTCATTAACACAGCGAAAGACACCTTGGTTGCGCTCACCACTAGGAAATTGAGAGAGTTTTAGGAGCTCTGTGCCAGGTGCAGGACAAAGACCGAACGTGCGTTTCTGATTATAAACCACAGTATCACACGGCTCAATCAGATCCCTTCACACTGCCCGCCCCGTGGGGCCCAGGGTCTCTGTGGAGCAAAGACCTGTGGGAGGGCTTGCTCTTGGCTCAGGATAGGCCCAGGGTCTGCGGCTCCTGGATCCCCAGCCTCATCTCTCCAGCCCGTCTCTGCTCTTCTGGATCTCTGAGCGACCTGGCCATTTTCTGTGGTCTGGCTTTCCCTGTCTTCTTTCTGCTGCCCCTCTCCGGGCTGGGGAACAGGGTTCCCTCAACACTTGAGTCCTTCCCAGAAGCACGGAATGGAGCCTATTTGGAGTAGGTTGCTGATGAGGTCATTTGTCAAGACGCAGCCATGCTGGGTCAGGAGGGCCCTGGGTCCCGTGTGGCTCTGTCCTTACGAGAAGAGACCCAGAAACACACAGAGAAGAAGCCCAGGAAGACGGAGGCAGAGATGGGGTCATGAGATACGGGCCAGGGGCCTTCCCGTCTTCCTGCCACCCCAAGAAGTTAGGATATGGGCAACGGCGTCTCCTCCCCTCCAGCATGGCCCTGCCGACACCTCAAGTTTGAACTTCAGGCCTCCAGGACAGTGATAGAATGGATTTCTGGGATTTTCAGCCATCCGTTTGTGGTGCTTTGTAACACTGGCCCTAGGGAACTAGTCCTTCCTGTGGTGGGCACAGCTTTTCCCCTTCCACATCAGACCTCGCTTTCCAGCCTCCTCACATCAGGTGAGCGCGCCTGCCGAGCAGCCTGTGGCCACGTGGTTCCCAGGGCGCTGCGTCCTGTGACACTGCTTCGCATCTCTCCTTCCTGCCTCCCCCATCCTCACTGCCCTGGGCTGGAACCTTGCCATTAAAGCGTCAACACTTCTCCTTTGGCTTCGTGCTCAGTTTTCCAGAGGGTGCAGTCTAAACAGTGGTCAAATAGGATTCTTGCCCGGGAAATCCCATGGACAGAGGAGCTTGGCGGACTACAGTCCTTGAGATTGAAAAAAAGTCGGACACGACTTAGTGACTAAACAACAGCAACACCAAAACCTGCTTTTTACCCGGCTCCTTGCTTCCAGAGTCATAGGCCACAGAAGCAAATCAAAGACTGAGCAATTCTGGAGTAAAAAGGAATCTGTCTTGAGAAGGACATACTGTATGACATCCCTTATATGCAGAATGTAAAAAGAAAGGATAAAAATGAGCTTATCGACAAAACAGAAACAATTTACAGTTTAGAGAAGGAACTTATGGTTGGTGGGTCGGGGGAAAGGATGAAGGGAAGGGATAGTTAGGGAGTTTGGGATGGACGTGGACACACGGCGATATTTAACATGGATAACCAGCAAGGACCTCCTGTACAGCACAGGGGATTCTGCTCAGTGTTACCTGGCAGCCTGGGTGGGAAGGGAGCTTGGGGGAGAATGGATACATGTGTATGTATGACTAAGTCAGTTCACTGTCCACCTGAAACTATCTCAACATTGTTAATTGCGTATGCTGCTGCTGCTAAGTCGCGTCATTCACATCTGATTCTGTGCGACCCCATAGACGGAAGCCCACCAGGCTCCTCTGTCCCTGGGATTCTCCAGGCAAGAACACTACCAATGCAAAATAAAAAGTTTAAACAAATCTGCCTACCCAGCAGGCTAACATTTATTGAAAACTTCCTCTGTTGTAAACATGATTCTAAATGTCACATGCTGAAATTCCCACACCCACCCACTGGCGGGGGTCTTAGTATCATTCTGCCTTACACTCAGGGACGAGACACGGAGAATCTGCGTAACTCATCTAAGACAGCACGGCGAGCCAGCAGAGAAGCCTGCGCTCGGATCCAGGAAGCCTGGCCCCAGAGCGTGGTCGTGGTCGGAATGCGGCACAGGCTCCGCCTTCACTCAGGACTGCCTTTGTTTTTGAATGATGGATTAAAAAAAAAAAAAAAATCACACCGCCTGTGGACATCACCTGAGCTGGTTCTACCGAGAACAGTTTACCCTGATTTCCTCCAGAGATGCTGTTGGAACCAGCAGGGAGCCTTCTGCCTCAGCCTGCGCAGAGACCCACCGCAACTCTCTACGAGCTCACAGCTTCGCCCTGTAATAAACATTTGCAAGAAAGGAGAGGAGGAGAAAAGGGGGGAAAGTTGTCTTTATTTTAAAAAAAGCAGCATCCTTGTTGCAAGAGCAGGAACCCTGGACAGATATTCAGTGGTACTTTCCATTCTTAGCTGCGGCTCCCACATTGGAAGAGAGAGTCTTTTACTACATCATCAGTTGCTCTGCGACTCTGTGGCTTCTAAACATGGGGATGGCCGAGAAGAAAGCAAGAAGAGGCTGCCACCACCATGAGACAAGGTCCCTCAGCTTCTGGGAGTGGAGCTGCCACGTACAGTCGCACAGGTTGCACACTGCACAACTGCTGGGGTGGCCGTTCCCACGGTTGTCCATCGCACGGTTGCCCTGAGCGGGAACCACGCAATCCAATCCAGCAACCACAATGCTGAGGTTTGGGTGGGGTGGGTGAGGGTAATTGCAGGGCTATAATCATTCTAAATACAATCTGGCTTATCTGAGTGCCTCAGGGTGTAGTCCATGCCATATCACAAAGCCCCAGGAAGGTCTGACACTGGCGCCTGGAAGCCTGCCCGGTCTGAGGCGAGGCCTGAGCTCCAGCGGGAGTGTCTGCAGTGGCATCGCCCTGACAACCTGGCCCTGAGTGCCCACTTGCTCCCAGGGTCCCGCGGCCTCTGTCAGCAGGTTGGGCCGGATCTTTCTTTGTTGTTGGGGCGAGGCTGCTGGGTGCCCTGACGGAGGTTTAGCACGTCTTTGGTCTCTATCCTCAGATACAACAAAACTGCCCCCATACGTTACCAGGAGTTTCCTGGGGAACAAAAGTGGCTGGGACTTGCAGAGCCGTGCTTTCGAGGTTGACTCAGTGCGGTCGAGGTGGTAGCTACTGGCACACGTGCTCTCAGGCACTTGGAGTGGGATCGGTCCAAAGTGAGGTGCCCTCGTTCACAAGCGATTTCAAAGAGTACAAAGCAAAAACCAAAAAAAAGAGAGTGCCGAAGTTCTCAGTAAGAATTTTACAGCGTTGATTACACACGAACATGATAATCTTCTGGATCTAAGGGGCTAATTAAAATATAACATCCATTTCCTCTTTCTTTTTTTAAAATGTGACCCCTAGAAAACTTAAAATGACCCATGAGTCTTTTTGTAGCTTTTAGTCGGAAGGTAATGGCTTTACAGTGTTGTGTTGATTTCTGCCACATAACAATGGGAGTCAGCTGTAAGGATACTTGTGCTCGCTCTTGAGCCTCCCTCCCATCCTGCTGGGACCTATGAGTCTTCAATGCTGCTTCTGCTGAGAAGCGTGAGGTTAGCTGTCCCCCCTCTTTTCCAGGGTCTTTCCCCCATGGCTCAGTGGTGGAGAAGCCACCTGCCAATGCAGGAGACTGGGGTTCAGCCCCTGGGTCGGGAAGATCTCCTGGAGAAGGAAATGGCAACCTGATCTGGTATTCTTGCAGGGAGAATCCCACGGACAGAGGAGCCTGGTGGGCTACGGTCCAAAGGGTCTTGAAGAGTCGGATACGACTGAGCTCCACACCCTCTGTTGCTGGGGCTCCAGGGGCGTCAGCAGTGACCGTGCTGGGCTTGCCTCTGTCCTGCCCCTGCCGCCCTCGTCCCCATCTGGACACGTCAGGCCCACCCCACTTAGAAACACCCTGTGTTGGAAACTTCACGCTGTCACCAGCTCCGGGAAGAAGGGCCCAACAGGCCTGCTCCTCCACACCTGCTGGGCAGGCAGGGACCCCGGCCCCGACCAGCGTCTGCATTCCCGGGTCCCCCGTCACGGGTTCTACCGTGCTGCCATTCTGGACCCATTCCACCGATTCCATAGCCCTTTTCCTCCTGCCGTCTTCCAGGTACATTGCTCTGATCCTATTATTCCCCCGTTTAAGAACCTTCTGTGGCTGCCTCACCATCCCCCGGACAGCCAGACCCCGTAGCTGAGTGCTCACAGCCTGTTGCAAGCTGGCTGCAATCCACCTTGGGGGCTGGGACTTACTGTCACAGGCTTTCCTTCCTGTTCCAAACAAATGGGTTTATTTCCTCTCAGGTCCCCTGCCCTTGGCATCATCCCCTCTGTCAAAGCCTATTCATCTTTAAGACCCTTTCCAATCCCTCCTCCTCTGAGAAGCCTTCCGTGTTTACACCATCCGTGGTCACCAGACCATGTCTGCACTGAGCACTTGGGAACAGTCATCTGACTATCCTGAGGATGTTCTGGTATCTGGTATTCTTTAGTAACTATACCACTCCTTGGATTTCCCTGAGTTTAGATTGCTTCAGTCCTGACCAACTCTCTGTGACCCCGTGGATTGTAGCCCGCCAGGCTCCTCTGTCTGTGGGGTTCTCCAGCAAGGATTACGGAGTGGGTTGCCATTTCCTTCTCCAGGGGATCTTTCCAATCCAGGGATTGAACCAGCATCTCTTGCATCTCCTGCGTTGGCAGGCATGTTCGTTACCACTAGCACCACCTGGGAAGTCCCTCTTTAAGCACAGTTCGTAAAGTTTGTGGACAAGCCTTCTAGGAATATACTCATGAGAATAACTAGTCCCAGTATCTTAAAATGAGAGCTCTCTCTCTCCCATGGGAGATGCTGGGGATCATGCCTAAGCCTCTCGCTATTTCCTAAAACCCCAGCCCTGTGCAAGACACATCTGAGGGTTCACTCATGCTGGTTGGAGAATAAGGCCCTCATTCAGAAGGACAAATCAGGACTTTCCTGGTGGGATAGTGGTTAAGAACCCGCCTGCCAGTGTAGGGAGCACGGGTTCGACCCCTGGTCCAGGAAGATACCACGTGTGTACTGCAACTAGAGAAAGTCTGTGCACAGACATCGAGACCCAGGGCTGTCAAAAATAAACAAAGAACTTAAAAATAAGAAGAACAAGTCAAATGGGAGGTGGGGGTCAGGCAGGAGAGACCCTGGGAGGTACTCTGGGTGCACGCGTTGCTGCCTGTGTGCCATGACTCAGGTACCCGTGGGCACTGTGCTATGTGCCCATGGGTACTTGCCCAGCCCTGGAGCTCTCCTCTGAGAGGCGAAAGGTCAGGGCGGGGAGTCCCCTGTTCTCTGGCAGAACATCTGAGGCGCCGTCTCCCCAGCTGTCTCCTAGGTTAGTGGCTTCCTAGGAAGTGGCGAATCTCTCCTCCGGCTGCCTTATAGATCAATATTTGCGCTGGTGGATTGTGGCAATTATGCAGGGTGGTGGGGCTCGTTTCTCTGCCTCCCGCGGTGCCGGGCCCTGCAGACGGGGCTGTAAACCTGACTCAGGGAGACGGGCTGCCAGGCAGGACGGTCCTTCTGAACAGCGCGCTCCATGTCCAGTAGGCCCACCTGCGAGGGGGTTGCTGCCCCTCCGTTTGTGTGGTTGGTTTGGCTCTAATGGCTCTGCCCTCTTCCTCCCAACAGCCTGAGCAGTGAGCAGGCTCTCACCATCCAGCACTGGTGATTTGCCATAAAGTCACCCCTTTCCTTTGGCTTTGTTCTCAGAGCAGGATGAGATGGGGAGAGCTGGGTCCTCCTGGGCCTTCCCTGGGGCCAGTCTGGCCTGAGAAGGGGCACAGCAGACACAGCGCCTGCCCAGCGGCCGTGCCCACCAGCCCTCTCAGCCTGCGCCTGTTCTCGAGCGGCCGGTAGGTGGCTCTGTGAGCGCTGCTCACTCTGCAGGAACCTCAGCCCAAGCATCCGCCCTCTCAGCCTCGCGCACTGGGCCCCCAGGATGCTCTGGCAGCTCCTCAGGTCCTGTCTTCCTGGCAGGAGGCGGCAGTGGGCATTTTAGGGGCTTGGAGAAGCCTGGGAGGGCCAGACCACATGTGGTGTGTTGGAGGGCTCAGGGAGAGTGCAGGTTTGTGCAGAGCAGAGCAGTGGTCTCTGCATGCTCACTCATGTCCAACTCTTTGCAACCCCCTGGGCTCCTCTGTCAATGGGATTCTCCCGGCAAGAATACTGGAGTGGGTTGCCATTTTCTCCTCCAGGGGATCGTCCCGATCCAGGGATGAACCTGTATCTCTTGCATTGACAGGTGGGTTCTTTACCAGTTGAGCCACTGGGGAAGGAAGTGGGGGGAGGCTCTGTAACAGGGATTAATCACACAACCCCTGGAGGAAGGGGTGGTCAGGCTTTGCATCCTAGCTCAAACTCCTACAAGCTGCTCGGCTTTAGGCAAATGACTCAACCTCTCTGTTTCCATGGGTTTATCTGTAAATTGAAGACGTGATACCTCACAGCGTCCTTGAGATAAGAGCCCACATGAACAGGGCCCGCCACCGTAGTAAGCACTCGGTGAGTCTCAGCCCTTTCTTATTAAATGGAACAGGCAGGCTGCAGAGGCCGGTGCGAACTTACCCACCGCCCCTACCCCCATTCCCACGAAAGACAAGAAGAGGAAGCCAGGAAAACAGGGCAGCGAATAGGAAGGACCCTTCTCCTTCTGTTGTACAGAAACTGATACCAGCAGGGATTAGATGTAGTCTCCATGGTAAAGGAAGCCTCGCTTGGAGACGGGAAAGAGCACTTGGGAGCTTGGGGCTGGGGTTACCTAAACCAGCAGGGCCTGTGGGGAGGCACCGAGGGGTCTCCCAGGGGCTGGTGCGTGCCAGGACTGCTACCCTACGGTGTCACAGAGGACCAAGGTGCCCAGGGGTGGGATGTGGTGGGTGGCTGCACACCCCCAAAGAAGGAAAGGCGCAGGTAAGCCCTGATTCCCAGGGAGGAACAGGTTGGGCCTTTCCTGGGAAGATGCTAGAACCATCTGGGGTGGGGGCCCAAGGGGGTGGCTTAGTGAGGAGCAGGGGCCCTCGGTCAGACCCTAATTCCATGCTGGTCAGTGCTCACGGGCAGCACATTAACCCCTTCAGTTCCTACTGCGTGCCACGGGAGGGTCTAAGGACCAGTGAGGTCACCCACGTGAGGATGTGTGTTTCAGTGAGCGGAGGGAAAAGCCAGATGACGTCATAAAGAACACATTATCCCAGACAGATTTAATTTCAGTCATCTTCACTTTCAGGGCAGAACATGGCAGGTTGGGCATACCAGAGGAATCCAATCTCTTTGCTAAACTGAGGCTCAGACGAAAGTAATTTGTCCAAGGTCATAAGCTCATGAAAGGCAAAGCTGGGGTCTGGTCTCCTGACTTCAAGTCAAGAGCTTTTAAAAATTGTTATGACTTTTCATCCTAACATCAAGATTTAGTCAATAACAGCATTTCTACAAATAGTTTTTGAAGGAATAGTAATAGGTACTTCTAGAAACAGAGTTTCTAGCTAATTAAATTTGGGAAATGCTGAGTTAGAAAAAATTACATGGGATTTTTTTTTTTTTTAAACCATGGGACTTCTCAGAGCCTTCACTATGTCTACACACTTTGAGAATCTCCTAGACACCAGTATAGTGAAAAGCATTTCTCAAAGGAATGCACTTCTCAGAGCCTTCACTATGTCTACACACTTTGAGAATCTCCTAGAGGCCAGTATAGTGAAAAGCATTTCTCAAAGGAAGGCACAAAGCTACCCTTGTTTTCTTAGACCGTCTCCTGGAGGTTATTCATGGAGTCCGCAGTTGACTCTTGAACAAGGCAGGTTTGAGGGGGTGCTGACCCACCAGGCAGCTGAAAATCTGAGTGTTTATAATTCCACTTCCCTATCTGTGTCTGCTCTGTCTATGGCTCATCCACACTCCAGAGTCCTCCCACCCTCAGATCCCACCAACCGTGGATCATGTAGAACTGTAACATCTACTATTGAAAATAGAATCCTTGTAGAAGTGGATCCACGCAGTTCAAACCCACGTTGTTCAAGGGTCGAGTGGTTGGGTTGCTGTGTGTGTGTGTGTGTGTACGCTATGCGTAAATGCTCTTGATTTGGAGACGTCTGTGGAGTAGTTGAGTATGGATAGTCACTAGCTCTCTGATCATGCTATGCGATCAAGTTCACAGATAAGCTCAATGGACGTCCTTTAATCCATGTTGATGAACGTATGTATGTATCTGTTTAATGAGGAGGGCCCACAGCAGAAGACAGCACTCATGCCTGCACGGTGGGATTACTAGTTATTTTCATTTCCTTCTTATGCTTATCTGTGCTTTGTAAATGTTCTACAATGAACGCGTGTTCTGCGGCCAGAAAGAAAAGCCGCTCTTTATTGCGTAATCAGTGCTGTGGCATCGACTTGAAAGGACGCGGCTCCTCTGGGGATTAAGTGCCGGGCCTATCTTTACTAATGACTTAAACAAAAGGATGGAGCTTGTGCTCATCAGAGCCTCACATGATGCTAAATTTGGTGGGGTGGCTCCCACTCACAAAGCCAAGAATAAAATTCAAAACAACCATGACAAATTGAAAACACGACCCTACAAAAACCGGATGAAATTCAATAGTACAATTAGAAGGTGAAATATTTAGGGCTAAAATCAGCCACCATATGTTGAGGATGAAGGCTCCGACTGCCAGGTAGGCACCTACGAGGCGCTTGATTCTGGACTAAGGACTGGGGCCAGACACGGGGTTAGGAGGAAAGTCCTGGCGGCAGCTGCTGTCCATGCGACTGTGGTTTCTGAAGGCAAATGCCTAACGGAGCCGTCCGGCATGAGGAATGGCTCCCGGTTTGCAACACGGACCGGCCTTTGAAACCTCGGGTTGCCGACGTTTCCGGTGACCTCGCTGCAGTAGGAAGTCCTCTGTCCCCCGCCGGGCTGGGCGGACACTTTAGCGTCACGTCCCCTACTAAGAGGCGCTCTGGGGTCTGCAGTGTGGAAGCAGAGAAGTCAGAGCTTCTGGGACATGTTACAGGTTTATGGGGACCATCAAATAGAATCTTTGAAATCTGACACATTTCCAGAAAGCCCATCCTGGAAACTCTGGGGCATCTGGTCGCTGTCAATAGAGCGCCTTGCCTTCTTCAGGGCTGCCTGGATCCCACAGGCAGGGAAGGGCCATGATGTGCTGGGCCTGAGAGTCGTCCCCCTTCTGGGGTCCAAGTGAGTCAGCCCCTCATTAGGCCTCTGAGTTGAGTCTTGTGTCACCCTTCTGAAAGGGTCCGGAGAGGCTGGAGGGTGTCCAGGCAGGAGCCACAGAACTGATCAAAGCAGTGGAAACAAGGGCCAGTGCAGCAGGTTAAAGGGACTGGAACCAGGTCTCCTGGAAAAAGCCAGGGAGAGTCTGAATCACCCAACGCACAAAACCCACCTTAGCGTCACCCAGGGGCCTACTGGAAGTCATCCCGAGAGCCCCGGGTGATCGTGCTCCCACGACGCTCGGAGCTTTCTGCTCAGAGCTTCGCATAATTGTGACCTCACCTCATTACGACTGCCGTCCTCCGCCAGCCCTGCCCCAGACGAGGCCCGGCACAGGAGCTACACAGCTTGCTTGAGATCTGGCTGGGATCTGAGCTCAGTCAGTCTCATGACCTTACAGACAGTTTCCCAACGGTAAGTGTCCTTTCTGGAGCCTTTACAGGAGCGCTCTCATCTGGCGTTGTATGGCGTGAAGCTTGTGGATGGCAGCTAAGGAGGAAAGCCGGTTAGGTGACGGATGGCACTGAGCTGTCACCAGACTCATTTTTGACAATGCATCTTCTGCAGTGTGGCACCCCCGCCCCCCGCCCAGTGTAACGCCGGGGCTCACGGGTGGACCTGTGCACCTCCCCCACGTTCATATGTTGCAGTCCTAGCCCCCAGGACCTCAGATTGTGACTGTGTTTAGAGACAGGGGCGTTTTTTATTTAAAACAGTTTTTAAAATTTGTTTTTGGCTGTGCTGGGTCTTGGTTGCTGAGGGCTCAGTAGTCACCGCTTCCGGGCTCCAGAGCGTACATGCAGCAGCTGTGGTGCGCACAGGCTTAGATGGGCCACAACATGTGGGATCTTCCTGGACCGTGTCCCCTGCATTGGGGGCTGATTCTGCTTTTCAGCTTATTTATATTTAACTGGGGAGTAATTGCTTTGCAGTCTTGTGTTGGATTCTACCATTTACCGACATGAACCTTCGGTAGGTATACGTGTGTCTTCTCCTTTTTGAATCTCCTTTTCACCCCAGTGCTGTGTGCTCAGTCCCTCAGTCGTGTCCAGCTCTTTGTGACCCCATGGACTACAGCCCACCAGGCTCCTCTGTCCATGGGATTCTCCAGGCAAGAATACTGGAGGGGGTTGCCATGCCCTCCCCCAGGGGATCTTCCCCACCCAGGGATCAAACCCAGGTCTCCTGCATTGCAGGCGAATTCTCTACCATCTGAGCCACCAGGGAAGCCTTCCCACCCCATGGGTGGTCACAGAGCACCAGCTTCCTGCGTTATGCAGCAATTTCCCGCTAGCCATCAATTTTACCCGCCCCAGGGTGTGTATTTCAATACTCTCTCTCAGTTCGTTCCATTCCCTCTTGCTCCTGCCGGGTCTGTAACCTGTTCTCTATGTCTGAGCCTCTGTTCCTGCCCTGGCAGTCGGACTCCTATCCACTGGACCACCGGGGAGGTCCCGAGACGGGGCCTTTGAAACGGTCACTAAGGCAGCGGAGGTCAGGAGGTGCGTCCTCATCCAACACAGCCAGTGTCCTCCTGGGAAGAGGCGATGAGGACACAGACGTGGCGGGACGGCCGCGGGAGGATCCGGCGAGGCGGCCAACTGCAAGCCTCGGGGAGAGGCCTTGGAGAACCCTGGTGACACCTTGATCTTGGACTTCCAGCCTCCAGAACTGTGAGCAAATACATTTCTGCTGTTTAACGCACCCCGCCCCTCCACTGTCCCCGCCATGGCCCCCAGGGCCTGCGGTGCCCCGTGAGCCACCTGAGCAAACGAACATACCGAGAAACTCTCCCATCTCAGAAGAGGAACCGTGTCTTGGAGGAGCCAGTAATTCGTCCACTGTGACGGAGAGAAAGAGATTCAAGCCTCTTTCTGTGACCCCAGGACCACGGGGCGGAGACAGAACACACAGAAATGTTACTTAGCACACGTCTCAGCAAACACAGTCCTTTCTGACCCTAGTGTGGATTTGCAGGGGTTTTTTTTATGAATATATTTTTTAATTGAAATATAGTTGATTTACGACGTGGTGGTGGTTTCGTGGCTCAGTCGTGTCTGACTCTTTGCAATCCCATGGACTGTGGCCCACCAGGCTCCTCTGTCCAGGGGCTTTCCAGGCAAGAATACTGGAGTGGGTTGTCATTTCCTTCTTCAGGGGATCTTCCTGATCCAAGAATCAAACCCAAGTCTCTTGTCTCCTGCATTGGCAGGCTGCTTCTTAGCCACCAGGGAAGCCCTGATTTACAACAGACAAAGGAAAATGCTTCAGTTCACACACACACACAGAGTCTCTTCTACATTCCTTCCCGTTATGGCTTTTCACACGTTACTGAACACTGTTCTCCATGCTGTAGAGCGGGACCTTGCTGTTTATCCCTCCTGTCTATGGGATGCGGCGTGCCCAGCGCCCAGAGGGATGGGAGGCCCCTGCTGCGAACTCAGCACCACTTGTGCCCACAGGTGGGATGAAGGCAGAGGAGCTGGATGGGGTTGGCAAGATGAGAGCTCACGTCACCGAGGTGCCCACGGCGCCCTGGGTGACCAGAGAGCAGGATCCCGGGGGGCTTCCCATCTCTGGGGGCTTCCCAGGGGTGGGGGCAGCCTGGGACAGCTACCCTGAGAAGCAGCACTGGGGCAAGAGAGACTGGCTTCTCTCCTGCTCCCTGAACTCGACGCATCACAGGCTGCCCTGTCCTCAACCAAGTGAGCCTGCCTGTAGGTTCCCTTCAACAGTGACTCTGGGTTCCACGACTGAGGACAGGTCTGGGGGGCTTGGAGCCCACCAGCCCGGAAGCCTGAAGGTCTGGCCCCATGGGAAGCAGGGACCACCCCCCGCCCCCACCAGCCTCCCCTTCCGCTCTGCAAAGCGAGAGCCCAATCCTGGCAGCTCACGGCCTCATGGCAGAGCCAGTTCGAAATATGTTTGTTCCATTCAAGGGCCTCTAATGGAATCAAGACCAGGCTATTTATATTTACAGATGGTGCAGACTTCAGTGGGACATCAAATGTGCCAGATGTTGTCAGAACAGGAACATAGGGGAACTTGGCTGATGGAAATCCAAGAGCCAACCCCTCCCCCCCACCCCCCACCCCCCCAACAAGCCTCCCAGGACCCTGACCAGGAGACGAGGAGAAAGGCCGGGCCGCTGGGCCCTTGACCGACCCAGGCGGAGAGGCGAGCCCAGCTCCTCTCGCTGGAGGAGAAAACAAGAGTCTCGTCTCTTCCCCGCGTTCCTTCCGAGACCACGCGGGGGACCGAGCGGCGGGCGTTTCATCTCCAATTATTTTCAGCCAAGGGAAAAAGCAGATGGTAAATAGCACCGAAAAAACCTTTTTCAGAATTAATATTAATAAAAGATGTGAGCGCGGCTTTGGCTGAGTCCTGGGGAGCCAGGGCCGCCCATGCGCGGCGGGGCGTGGGGAGCGGGGGACGCAGAGGGCCCGGCGCAGGGCGCCCCTGGGTCCCTGGGGGCCAGTGTGGGTGACGGGGCACCCGCGGGAGCCCGGCCTCTGGAGGGGCTCCAGCCACACGGCGCCTGCCGAGGGCCCGAGCTCCGCGGGAGGCATGCCCGGCTCATGGGGAAGGCTGGCGCCGGCCCTGCCACCCCCCGGCCAGGATGGCTCTCCTCCGCGCACAGAGGGGCGGGCGGCGTCTTACCACCTCGGCCCACGCGGCCCTGCTCGGCCAGGCCCAGCGTCCATCTGTCAGCAAGTCCTATCGGATGTCCGCAGGCCGCCCAGCTGTCCTCTGACAGCCCGAATTCCACGTTCAAGCAGAGACACTGATCCGGCTTCTTCAGGATTTATGGGCTTCATGGGGGTGGAAAGACCGCCAGGCAGCGGGTCCTGGGTGTGGAGGCAGAAGGGCGAGTTCTGGGGACCCTCATTTATCCCCCAAAGCTCTGGAGCATGGTCAGGCGCTTTCGGTGGTTCTAGGGGACAGAGTGGATGCGAGCCCTGCCCTACAACAGCTTCTACTGGAGCTGGAGAGAAGTCATCATCCCAGGCACACTCGCGTATATGTCGATGACTGTCAAGTTCAACTAATTTACAGGAAGTGACAAAGGACCACAGTGTTGTGAATGAAAGAACAAGAATACCTGGAGAGCTGCCCAGCAAGTCTGCATCATGCTGATTTACTGAGGTCCTGGAGCTCAGGGAGTTATGGGCTTGGAGGAGAGGCTGGAAGAGAGGAGGTACCACAGAGGGAGACACCGACCACACAAATCTGCTTTACGAGCCAGGAACCCCCAGCGGGGACCACCCTGCTGCCTTTGCAGCTGATCTTGTTTCTTTCTTTGCTTTGGCCACCAGGAAGCTCAAGATGGAAGCACGTTTGTCTCTGGCAACAGCCATGAAGGGTTTCACGCGATGTCTCTTCTGAAGTAATCTAGCTCCTGGTTGTGGTTTTCCTTCCATTCTGTTTGATTTCCTTCATGGCGTATTTTTAATTTGTATTTTCTTACTTTGTACGTATGCCCCCTTTTTTGGTATGCTGTTTGGAATGCTTTCTGAACTGCACCAGAGAAAATATAAACAAAAGAGAATGGATGTTGATGGGGTTCAATTAAGACAGAAAAATCATTCTTGCTTCCTGTGATTCTGGATGAATCTGGGGCTTCCCAGGTGGTTCAGACAGTAAAGGATCTGTCTGCCCATGCAGGAGACGCAGGAACTTGGGTTTGATCCCTGGTCGGGAAGATCTCCTGAAGGAGAAAATGGCAACCCACCCCAGTATTCTTGCCTCGGAAATTCCATGAACAGAGGAGCCTGGCAGGCTACAGTTCAGCGGGTTGCAAAGAGTTGGACACAACTGAGAGACTGTCCACATGAATAAGAAGTTAAACATTGCCAGAAAGGACATTATTATTTTATTTTATTTTTAAGTGGAGGATAATTACTTTACAAGAAAGGACATTATTGGGATGATTGATGAAATCAGAATACGGGCCATGGATTGTAGATTAGATAAAAGCCTGGTTTGAATGGAAATTTCCTAAATTTGGTGATTTACTGTAGTTACATAAGACAATGTCCTTGCTTTTGGGAAATGTACCCTAAAAAGGATAAAGAAGTATGCTATCTGCCGTCTCCTCTCAAATGGTTCAGAAATGGGGAGGAAAAATGTGTGTATATTTATATACATTTATATACAGAAGAATTTTTGTATGTGTGTATAAATGTATATTTATATATAATGAGAGGACAGGGAAAGAGGAAAGATTACAGTCTCACCCTTGCAAAACGAAAGCGCTTGTACATCTAAGTGAGTTCACCTTGCAATTTTAATTACAGTGGGTGCCCTTTGAAAAAGAATCTTAAAAGGCTGATTTTTTCTTGCTTTCAACACCGCCCTCTCCCTCCGCCCTCTCCTCTGAGGACTCTCACCCCCAACCCCCAAAAGCTAAAAAAAGAGACTGCATTTTGGAGTGATTCCGGAAAGAATTGTTTTCAGATAATTAGGCATGGTCTGCATTTGCCTGTGGCATCGGTGTGGATACAAAAGTCCCATCTGGGTGATCAGCAAGTGTTTGAGCTTTGAGACGTTTTTCTTCTGGAGGTTTTTATTAATCCACTGGGGAAGCGCCTCCAGCTTCCCCTCCCAGCCCGACTTCTTGCTTGCAGTTCAGCCAGAAGGGAGGGTCAATGCAGAGGGTGGAATCGGAAGTCGGCCCTTTCCACTGGCTCAGCTGCAGGGCCTTCTCCCTCCCCCAGCCCCTCTCTCCATCTCCCCTGCACCCCAGTCAAGGTGGGCTTGGGTGCAGAGCTCTGGCAGACCCTAGGGAGCACCCACCTCTAGCCTGTCATTCAGAAACACTCAGAGCAGGAATGCTCTAAGCCTTCTCTTCGCCCCCTGCTGCTACTACTGACCCACCAAGACTCTGGACAAGGAGACGCCCCCTCCAAGAAGCGCCTCCTGTTTTGGCTGTGGCCCACTGGGCTCTGTCTGCAGCCCACGGGGCAGACGCCCAGCGCTGTGTCACTGTTTGGGTTCCACGCGTAAGTGGCACTGCGTGGTGTCTGTCCTTCACTTTCTGACGCACTTCACTTAGCATGATAAACTCTAGGCCTACCCACGCAGTTGCAAAGGGAGGCGGGGTTGGGATGGGGCGGGAGTTTGGGATAACAGATGCAAACTCAGGCATATTCGATGGATAAACAACGTCTCTGCTAAATATTACAGGGAGCTGCAGTCAATATGCCATTATAAACCGTAATGGAAAAGAATCTGGAAAAGAACGTGTGACCCTGGTGGCCCAGTGGCTAAGAACCTGCCGTGCAAAGCGAGGGACGCCAGTTTGATCCCTGGTCCGGGAAGATCCCGCGTGCCGCAGGGCAAACTAAACCCACGCCTCACAACTCCTGAGCCCGCGCCCCTGGAGCCTGAGCGCCACAACGAGAGGAGCCACTGCAGTGAGAGGCCCTCGCACGGAAACTGGAGAGGAGCCCCCGGCTCGAGAAGGGCCACTGGCAGCAAGGAAGACCAGCGCAGCCAAAGAAAGGAGAAGGAAACACACACACAACAGAGTCGCTCTGCGGCACAGAAGTGAACACAGCATCGTAAACCAGCTTCAGCAGGACTTTTTAAAAAGGTAAAAATAAAGATCACATAAAACGTGGAAAAAGAGATGTCAACTCGAAAATGAAAGCCCTTATGAGAGACCAGGAAGGCCGAGCACGCTGAGACCCCGTAACGGGCTCTGTGGCTCAGCTAGCAGCATCTCCAGATGGCCTGCACGGGGACGCCCCAGGAACTGGGGAGCTGGGGCCGGCTTGTCCAGGGACCCCGGGAGCTGAGCGGCTGATACAGGAAGGCCACCCCTTCTGTGGGAAAACCAGTGATGACCGTAACTGTCTCCCCAACAACCCTATACTTAAACCCGATTAAGTCCGCTCTCTGAAAGGAAGTGCCCCATGGTTTAGCCGAGCTTGGGGTCCCTTCTCTCTCCCCAACGCTGTGATGCTGCGTTATACAGCAGACTCTGCTCCGAAGCAGGACCATGTCCATCGGGCCTGGTTCCAGCAGCCTGCGCCTCCCTGACACCAAGGGGAAGGTTCCATTTCTGGGCCACGCTCACAGCCTGGGGTGAGGCTGGGGAGACACCGTGCATCCCAGTGGGTCCTTGGTGCCTCCGAGCTCTGGATGGGCCGGCCTCCCTGCAGACTTTCTCAGCCTTGGAGACACTTGGTTTCCCTTCTCCAGGCAGACGCATCTGGGAGAACAGAAACTTCCTAGGTGAGAAAGAAGAAAGGGGAATGTGTCTGTCCCTCGGGTGTGTGTCTGTCCCTTGGATGTGTGTCTGTCCCTTGGATGGGTCTGTCCCTTGGCTGTGTCAGGCCATCAAAGGTATCAGTGGGTGACTTGGTAAAATCAATCCTCTGCCCTTCACACATCCAATTCAACTCGGAAATAGAGATTATGGCTTCCAAAGTGGGTGTTTTCCTTTGCCAGTGTGGTTGCAGGCAAGGCACTTCATTCCCTTAATCCTCTGGACACCCACTCATGTATATAAACACCCATGCACGAGATAATGCGGCTTCCCTGGTAGCTCAGACGGTAAAGAATCCACATGCAAGGCAGGAGACGCAGGTTTGATCCCTGGGTCAGGAAGATTCCCTGGAGACGGGAATAGCAGCCCACGCCAGTGATCTTGCCTGGAGAATCCCATGGACAGAGGAGCCTGGTGGGTTACAGTCTATGGGGTCGCACAGAGTCGGAGACACCTGAGCACGCGTGTGCACACACACACACAGCAAGAGGTGACACACCCGCACACGTGTTTGCACACCCTCACACATCTTCTTGCACACATCTTCTTGCACACATCTTCTTGCCGTAATTAGCACCCCGTGAAGGACAAGTCCATGAATCAGAAACCCCCAACCTCAATCCTGGGTGACTGACAAGCCAGAAAACTTAATTTCCCTCTTTGTGGGAGAGATCTTTTAAGCCACCGTTTGATTGCTTCAGCAGATTAGGCCAGTTCTGAACTGCTTTGGAGAAATGCGTTCCTTTGCCCAAGGCACCCCCACCTTCCCGGGTGGTGATAAGGCATCTGTAAACACTCTGAAACTTTCTCTCCAGACTTCTGGGCTCTGCCACTTTGAAGTTGAACTGCAGGAAGACCTCCGTATGAGATGAAAATGTCTTGCCAACTGATAAAGAATTGCGGATCCAGCTGAAATCTACTCAGTCATAGGGATTAACCAGCCTGAGAAGGTTTGTTTGGGTGGAAGGCTGAGTTGAAAAACAGGAGGTTTGGATTCAATCAAAAACGAACAGAGAACTCTAATCACCCAGCGCCCACCTCCATCTCACCCAGGGGTGCCCAGGCAGGCTGGGAGGGCACCCACCTCCCAGTTCACAAAGATCTTCGCTCTCACAGCGCTTTCCCTCTACATGGCAATTCTTAAACTTCGTAGGGCATGTGTGTCTCCAAAGAGCTTGTTCCCTGCATTGCCGTGGAGTCTTATTTGCACAGGTGGGACTCGGTGAGCTGGATTTTTAGGAAGACCTGGGGCTTCTAAAGCAGGTGATGTGTGTCATGCATGCTAAGTTGCGTCCGATTCTTTGCAAAGCTATGGACTGTAGCCTCCAGGCTCCTGTGTCCATGGGATTCTCCAGGCAAGAACACTGGAGTGGGTTGCCATGCCCTCCTCCAGGGGATCTTCCCCACCCAGGGATGGAACCCGCATCTCTTACGTCTCCCACATTCGCAGGAGGGTTCTTTACCACTAGCATCAGCTAGGAAGCCCTAGGCAGGTTATGCTGCTGCTGCTAAGTCGCTTCAGTCGTGTCCAACTCTGTGCGACCCTATAGACGGCAGCCCACCAGGCTCCTCTGTCCCTGGGATTCTCCAGGCAAGAACACTGGAGTGGGTGGCCATTTCCTTCTCCGGTACATGAAAGTGAAAAGTGAAAGTGAAGTCGCTCAGTTGTGTCCGACTCTTCGTGATCCCATGGACTGCAGCCCACCAGGCTCCTCAGTCCATGGGATTTCCTAGGCAAGAGTACTGGAGTGGGGCGCCATCACCTTCTCCGAGGCAGGTGATGACCAGACTCTTAAAAACACCAAAGTGGTAAATACCACTGTCTATGCAGGGCTAAGGCCTGTGCCAGGACCGGGGGCAGAGTGTGGGTGAGCAGCCCCCGCCTCCAGACCTCCGGGTGCCACCAGCTGGTTTATTGTTCAGATCTCAGCTAAGCAGACCCTCCTAACCCTGCAGGCTCACACAGCTGCCCATCCACTCCACCGCCTGATTTTAATTCTCTGCATAGTATTCACCACTAGCGGACATTTTAATTATTTACTTCTTCACCCAGTTGTTTATTGCCTGTCTGCCCAACTAGTCCTAGCGAGTGCTGTGCTTGGGGAGCATGTCTGCCTCTTGGGGGCAGATCGTCGGACGCCTCTGTTTCACTGGGCGGTGTCACCCAACTAGTCCTAGCGAGTGCTGTGCTTGGGGAGCGTGTCTGCTTCTTGGGGGCGGATCATCGGATGCCTCTGTTTCACTGAGCGGTGTCACTCTTTGCTGAACTCAGGCTCCCGTCTCTGCCGGCCACCCTGTGGTCAGAGGTCATGATCTGGCAAAGCAGTAGGCGTGCTCACTCCAGGTGTCTGCAAAGTGGCCGTTACCCTCCGAGCCGGGCAGAGATGCTCTAAAAACGAACAGATGCCTTTGGTGCAGTGTGGTGGCTCCCAGATGCTCACTGTGGGTTGATGGCATCGGAATTACCTGGGGAGTATCTGACCTGTGCAGATTCTCGCCACTCCCCTCCTGAAGGACCTGTTTCAGGAGATGTGGAGGGGGTCTGAGGACCTGTTTGAGGAGACGTGGAGGGGGTCTGAGGACCTGTTTGAGGAGATGTGGAGGGGGTCAGAGGACCTGTTTGAGGAGATGTGGAGGGGGTCAGACGACCTGTTTGAGGAGATGTGGAGGGGGTCAGACGACCTGTTTGAGGAGATGTGGAGGGGGTCAGAGGACCTGTTTCAGGAGATGTGGAGGGGGTCTGAGGACCTGTTTCAGGAGATGTGGAGGGGGTCTGAGGACCTGTTTCAGGATGTGGAGGGCGTCTGAGGACCTGTTTCATGATGTGGAGGGGGTCTGAGGACCTGTTTGAGGAGATGTGGAGGGGGTCTGAGGACCTGTTTGAGGAGACGTGGAGGGGGTCTGAGGACCTGTTTGAGGAGATGTGGAGGGGGTCAGACGACCTGTTTGAGGAGATGTGGAGGGGGTCAGAGGACCTGTTTGAGGAGATGTGGAGGGGGTCTGAGGACCTGTTTCAGGATGTGGAGGGCGTCTGAGGACCTGTTTCATGATGTGGAGGGGGTCTGAGGACCTGTTTGAGGAGATGTGGAGGGGGTCAGAGGACCTGTTTGAGGAGATGTGGAGGGGGTCTGAGGACCTGTTTCAGGAGATGTGGAGGGGGTCTGAGGACCTGTTTCAGGAGATGTGGAGGGGGTCTGAGGACCTGTTTCAGGAGATGTGGAGGGGGTCTGAGGACCTGTGTGGAGGGGGTCTGAGGACCTGTTTCAGGAGATGTGGAGGGGGGTGTGAGGACCTCTGCTTGTCAAACGTAGCCCAGTTGTGCTCACGCTCTGCGAGCTTGCCGAGCGCTAGCTTAGCGGGTCGCTATGGAGACACCTAGTTCATGGGAAGAGACCCTCACTGCCTGCTCCCAGCGCTTCTCGGCCGCGTCTCCATCGACATCTGGGGACGGAACTCTTTGCGGGGCGGGGCTGGGCTGTGTGCCCTAAGATGTTTACCACCACCCCTGGCCATCCCTCAGGACACCATGGCACCTCTCTTTCAACCGTGACAACCAAAAATGTCTCTGGGCGTTGCTTCGTTTTTTCTGGGGGGCAAACACGCCCCTGGTTTAGACCCACTGCCCCAGGGCCTCAGCCATGCTTCAGGTAGCCTGGAGGAGATCTCTGTAGTCAATGGTCTAGAAGATTCCATCACCCAAAGTCTATAACAACAGAGGTGACTCCTCAAAAGGCCAACTTTTGTTATGCTAAACAATTGCCTAAACCCATCCATGCATATGTGGTGGATACTCGTGTACCTGGAAATCAAGAACAGCTTTAAACTAATCAAAAAGAGATATCCTGGTCAAAGTGTATTTGAAGACTGCCATGTTTTAAAACTCAACACGACTTAAAACAGAATCCTATAAGTTCCTCGGCTAAAATACTTTCAGGAGGTATTAAGTATAACAATAGTTTGCTACATGAAAATGGCTTTGAAAAATCTTAAAAGTGTTTTAAAAGAAAAGGGACTTTTTTTGGTGTGAGGCATTAAATTGGATGTGAATATGACAGATTTCAAAGACTGTCAAAATAACAAATTTACATCATAAATGCATCCGCTTTCCCTTTAAAGGCTTTTCCACCATCAGGAAGGCGTTTAATGGTGAGCAGGTTCAAAATGTCGCCAACTCCCACCGGTACAGAGGGGAGGCAGTCCCCACCAGAGTCTCGGGGCTTCAGACAAATTCTCTGCCTCTTTTCAACTTAATAAACTGCACTCCTGTCAAATTGCAGATAATGAGAGACAGCGCCATTGTTTTCTCCCACATCTTGCTAAGAAAGATATCTCCCAATATTTTGGGAGGACCGCTATACCAAAAAGTAAACTTGAAAGAAATCCACCCCGCCGTGACTTTACCGGATCAAAGGCAACGGAATCTCCACAGAAGCACGGTTCTGAAGTTTGCAGCGCTTTCGTTCAGACAGAGGCTCATTAAGAAGCATCTAACGTGTTTGATTGTTTCAGAGTTAGCCATCTAAATTTTTAATCATGTGTGGGTGCAAGATAGTCCTAGGGTTGTACCCAAACACTGCAAAGCCTTTATATTCTAAAGAGTCATGTCAATACCCTCTCTTCCTGAATAGTCAGCAGGTAGGCTCGTGGAGGGGGTGGCTTCAAACGGCTCCCTTCTGTGACAGAGGGGTGGGCAATTTCTGAAGTTGCCTTTGGAAAGAGAAATAAGTCCGAGTGTTTTGAAATCTGGGTTCCTTTCTTTTTTGAGGGAGTGAGGCTGCGGCTCTCTGTGCTCCCCCCTCCTCTCTTCTTTCTGCAGAGATGAAGCTGCTCTTCTTCATAAAGAGGACAAGAGGGCTTCGCTGGGAGCCCGGCCTCTCCACCTAGACTCTCCCGGAAAAGAAGCATGTTCTCTTACTCAGCATGCTCGGGTTCAACGTCCTCCAGCCGTAACCGCATGGGCGTGTTTGTTGTACCCTCCTCTTCTGGGACAGTCTGTTTTCCTTTCTCAAGAGACTGATGGGTCTGCAGCCTGGGCCAGGGTCCCGGAGCCCTTGGCGAGGGGTTGGTGGAGGTGGGGAAGGCGGGCCGAGGAAGAGCACTTACCCTGAGCTCCTCGGCCAGAAGGGCTGTGCGTCCGCCTTCCCCACCCACTGGAAAGCCTTCATCTCCCTGCACCGCCCAGAGGCAGAGGGGCTGGAGATGCAGCGTTTGTCAGGGCAGCCCCTCCCAGACACAACCCGAGAGTAAAGGGGAAAGTGCAGGAACGGCCTGGGGGGCGGCCTGGGTGGCTCAGTGGTAAAGAACCCGCCTGCCAAGTCGGAGACGCAGGAGACGCAGGAGACGTGGGTTCCATCTCTGGCTCGGGAAGACCCCCTGCAGGAGGAAATGGCAACCCCCTCCAGTATTCTAGCCTGGGAAACCCCACGGATGAAGGAGCCTGGCTGGCTACAGTCTGTAGGGTTGCAAACAGGCAGACATGACTGAGCGAATAAGCACACAGAAGCCTGGTGGTCCTGGGCTTTCACTGCTGGGGCCTGGGTTCAATCCTTGGCTGGGGAAATAAGATGCCACAAGCTGAGTGGCGTGGCTGAAAAATTTTTTAATGATAATTTTTTGAAAAGGGAAAGGGTAGATGGTTGGTGGGCCTCTCACTGTCCCTGTGACATCAGGAAAAGGGCTTTTCTTTCTTTAAGTGATGATTAGAACCGGAACGTGTTCGAAGGGGCGGACCTGAGGTTTTCAATCTAATGGCCCACTACTTACGCTGGAAAGGGAGTGAAGGCCTTCCTCTCGCTTCTCTGTCTGGATTTCTCACCCCACGTGGCCACAGTGGTTCTCCTCCGGGGATCACAGGAGGGTTTGTGACAATGAAGTTCATCACGGCCAGCCCCAGGAGCAGCTGAAACCAAAGGGGCCAGGGTGCGCCGAGCAGTCAGGGCCCGTGTGCGCCGAGCGGTCAGGGCCGGTGCGCGCCGAGCTGACGGGCTGGTGCGCGCCGAGCCCACAGGAGGGGGTGGGCCTGCTCCCAGGCTGATGACTGGCTCCTGGTGAAGTCCTGGAGAGCACTGCCGCTGTCTTAAAGGACAGCTTGTACACACTTAGGAAGGTACGCGGTGATGGCGGAAGAATTAGACCAGGTTCCCAGGACCACATGCGTCAAGCTCATCTCAAGTTCGTCTTCCACGGTCTTAATCTGGCAAACCAAGGAGATGCAGGAAACCCTGAAAACTGAGTTTTGTACAGTGTTTGGCAAGACCTCTCATAAAGTCCGAGGGGGACTCTACAGCATGGGAGACGGTACATTTAGGTGGATTTATGACTAGTTGACAAATCGTTCTCAGAGCAAGCTGAAACAGGGAGGTGGGGCTGCTACCTGAATGCCTTCAGGAGTCAGATGGTGTCATTGATGGGTAGGGCTGGCAGGGTGCTTGATGATACACAGTGATGGGGACAGAGACGAACGGAGAGCCGGTCACTGATGGCTGAGCGCCCTCCACACACCTCCAGGGGGGTGTGCAGTCCACAACACACGCAACCACCCAGAGCTGCTCTGGTCACGCCTGCCGGTTGTCAGCGTGTTGGACTGTGGACCCAGGGTTGAGCTATATTCAGTCTTTCAGGAGAAGCTGGCTGTGGACCCAGTGTTGAGATACACTCAGTCTTTCAGGAGAAGCTGGAACCCAGATGTTGGCCACTGATTCAAAGTTAAAACAAGAAAGAAAATACCATGCAGGCCAAGCAAAACATCCCACAGGCTGTGTTTGGCAGCTGGACTGTCCCTGTGTGATCTCTAACCCAGGAAAGGTTTCCGGTAGCACAGGGTTATATCGTCGGTCCCGTTCTACTCAGCAAGTTTAATCAGTGACTTGGATCAAGATCCAGAAAGCATGGCTGTTGATCCAAAGCCAGAGGGACCGTCGGACGACCGGCATGGGATTCTAAAGAAGCTCAGCAGAGCAGGACAGAGGCGCTTGTGGGCAGACATATAGACGATCGCATCCTTGGGTTCGCAAACATCAACCACACAAACACAGAAGGGATTAACAACAGCACACGTTAGGAAAAACATGCTGTCAAGTTTCAGCTGTTTGCAGATCAGTGTGGGACGACGGGGCGATGGGGCTGCCAGAAGGCAAAGGCAACCTCAGCCCGCGTCAACTGCAGCGGAGCCCGCCCGGCTCAGCCAGCCGCAGCCGGAGCTCTGACCTGGGTTCCAGGAGACGCTTGAGGAGGGACGTGCGGAGCGTGGAGCACACTGTGGGGCATCAGCAGGCACGGGGAGAGTACTGGAGACTCTTCAAGCGAAGGAGAGCTGAAGGTGTTAGGGCTATTTTGCTTCGAGAAGGGATGCCCTGAAGATACACAAACGCTGGGTTCCAGCATTTAGGGGGTTCGTTGTGTGTGGGGGGAATTAGCATTCTTCCTAGTGTGTAGATTAATGCCAAGGGGGAAGTGGTGCAGGGACCCAGCGTTCAAGTCAACATGCAGACACCTTTCAAACACATCTCTGGGGAGGGGAAGGGCTGTCCAGAAGGGAAATTGCCCCCCCCCCCCGACCCCACCAACAGCTCCATCCCTAAAGATGGAAAGCTGAGGGTGGGAGACCTTGGGGATAATGTAGAGGGAACTCATCAGAACAGGACTGATTCATCGGAAGGACTGATGCTGAAGCTGAAGCTCCAACACTTTGACCATCTGATGCAAAGAGCCAATTCACTGGAAAAGACCCTGATGCTGGGAAAGACTGAGAACAGGAAGAGAAGTGGATGAGATGGTTAGATAGTATCACTGACTGAATGGACATGAATTTGGGCAGACTCCCGGAGACAGTGGAGAACAGGGAAGGCTGGTGGGCTACGGTCCATGGGGTCTCAGAGTCAGACACGACTTAGCGACTGAACAACAACAAATCAGAACAGGCACACTTGAGATGGGATGCAGAGAGTCCGGGGGGTTGGAGGGCCTTCCTAGCTCCTGCCACACAATGAACTCCTGGCAGGTAGAGCTGGCAGGGAATAATGCGTCAAAGAAGGTCATCGAGGTGGTCAGGGAGGCAAGAACAGTAGGCATTCAGGAGAAGTGGAAGTGTCAGAACTGTCACGAGCCATAGTCTCAGGAAGATAAATCCTGGTACTGTTGACTGAAGATGGTATGTCAGTCCTGTAGGAAGATGCGGGGACTGAAGTTCAAGGTTCATGAAAATACTTGGTCTCTTCTCGGTGGGTGCCATATTTTAGAGATTGAACCACAAGTTCTAGAGCAAAGGCAACTTGGATTCTTAAGCCAGAACCCTTTGGAATGAACTAGCTCAGTCTCTTTGTTGCATGAATTAGGGAACTGACTCTCACAAGAAGGAAGTGACTTGTCTAGGGTCATATAGCTGGGAAACAACAGAATCGGAACGTGACTGGGGTTTCCTGACCTAAGATGTTGCGGTGATGGTCATGCTCTGGGTGGATACTCTGTAGAAAGCTTAACCTCAGTATCATCTTTATCCTCAGACTCACCAGCTGCTCCCATTTAGTGGCTTAAAAAATGGTCTTGGTACTGACTGCAATGGTCTCCAGACACAGAGGCCGCTACAGCTTGAGACTTGATCTTGACACACTCCTTCGGTTCCCTACTTTTTCCCCCAAGGTAGGTTGGTTCCAGGATTCACCACATTCTTTTTATATCATCGCTCACTGTTTTTTAAAATTTACATATTTTTAATTGGAGGATAACTGCCTTACAATGTTGTGTTGGCTTCTGCCGTACATCAACGTGACTCAGTCATAGGTGTACACATGTCGTCTCCCCGTTTAACCTCCCTCCCCCCCACCCCTCTTCTTGTTACTGGTGGGGCTCCCTGTGCTGTGCAGCAGCTTCCAACTCCCACAGCTGTCTGTTTTACATGTGGTGACGTATATGCTTCAGTGCTCCCCTCTCAGTTCGCCCCTTGCTCTCCTTCCCCCGCTGCATCCACAGTCTGTTCTCTATGCCTGTCTCTATTGCTGCCCTGCAAATAGGTTCATCAGGGCCATTTTTCTAGATTCCATATATATGTGTTAATATGCAATATTTGTTTTTCTCTTTCTGACTTACTTCACTTTGTATGACAGGCTCGAGGTTCATCCACCTTGCTAGAACTGACTCAAATTTGCTCCTTTTTATGGCTGAGTACTATTCCTTTGTATATATGTACCACAACTTCTTCATCCATTCATCTGTTGACGGACATTGAGGTTGCTCACTCTTATCTGTGGTTCCTATGACATCTTGCCAAAATGCAGGTCCAACAGGATCCCTGGGGGACACTGGAGCTTTATCACTCTGCCTGTAAAGACCAGTTTCCAGATCCCTTTCGCATTTCGTCTCTGAAGCGCAGCAGGCAGGACAGGGCAGGTGAAGGCTGCCAACGGCCACCCACCAGGCTGCGCCTGAACACAGCCCAGTGGTACAGACTTCCCTCAGCCCATGGCTGGACCAGTCACATCCTTTGAGCTCCTCAGAAAGGCTGAGTGAGAGACGCAGAGGAGGGCATTACTCAGATCAGCTTTGTCCTTATCCAGGAGCCCTCATGGCTCAGCAATGCCCAGTCAGCGTCCCCCACCCGGGGCAGGCTGGTGATGGAGCCGATGGCGGCAGACTGTCCCGCTGGAGGGCCTGTGTGCTGCGGACTGAGGCCCGCTGGATAGAACCCTACCTCGGGTCTTGGAGCCCCGGCCGCTCCCCTGTGGGGGCACGACTTACGGCCTGGGCCTGAAGCGTGGTCCGCAGGCCCTCCTCCCTGCGGCCCGTACATGCTCATCCGTCAGCACGGCTCCGTCCACCACGCTGCCGCTCTGGGCTTCACCGGAGACAGCTGTGGTGCTCCCAACTGGTTCTTACGAGAACTCTCTCTCCCCACTTCTGGAATACGGAAGGTCAGCTGCCTCCCCAGGACAGGCTTGGTCTGGAGGCGGGGGCCTCTTGAGCCTACCGGGCAGGCCTGAGCCAAACCACACACCCCGAGGGATCAGCGGCCTTCTAGAGACACAAGGAGATGGACTGAAGTTCCACTGTTGCCAGAGGAGGAAGAGAACCCCCAACAGCACTCTGCGCTCCCTCCTGCAGATCTGAGGCTGCGCTGGGACACTTCACAGGCACCTCCCGGAGCAAGAAGCGAGCTGGGCTCTCGATGAGGTCAGGAGCCTGGGCTTCAGACCAGCACCTGCATCTCTGCTGTGGCCCCTCTCTTCACACCAGCTGTGTTGTGATGCGCTGTTAGCTGAAAAAGGAAAACTGCTTACCCAACAGCAAGCACGTTCTAGCGAATAGATTTCGTAATATTTAGTATCACTTATATTATGAATATGTGTTGTACAGCTGTATGCGTACATTTATCAATAATAAAACCCATTCCCATGTCAACTTCGCTGCAAAGACATTGAGAGAGAAAGAAGAGAGTACGCATAAAATGCTGCGCATTCTCCTCTGGGTGAGGCGTCGTCAGTAATTTTCACCTTAATTTTTGTGTGCTAAGTCACTCTGTCTGGGCTTCCCTGGTGGCTCAGACGGTAAAGCGTCTGTCTGCAATGCAGGAGACCCGGGTTCCATCCCTGGGTTGGGAAGATCCCCTGGAGAAGGAAATGGCAGCCCACTCCAGTATTCTTGCCTGGAAAATCCCATGGACCGTGGAGCCTGGTAGGCTACCGTCCATGGGGTCGCAAAGAGCAGGACACGGCTGAGCCACTCTGTAACCCCATAGACCGTAGCCCACCAGGGCTCTGTCCACGGGATTCTCCAAGCAAGAGTACTGGAGTGGGTGGCCATGCCCTCCTCCAAGGGATCTTCTTGACCCAGGGATCGAACCCGTTTACTTCTTAAATGTTCTGTATTGTCCATGTTTCTTGTGCATCACTCATGATTAGAAAAAAAATGAGGCTTTTTAATTCCCTAAGGGAGGGAAGAGGGCACAGCTGGCTTAGAACGGCTTCCTCCAGCTTGGGGGAGGGGAGCTCGAAGAACAAAGAGACCCCAGCGCCCACGGGTCCGTGGGGACTTCCTGAGGCTGCCGGGTCTGGCTGGATTGGGATTTCGGGCCTGGCCAGGCTCCCACCAGCTTGAGGAGCCAGGAGCCGCCCAGGGGTCACCATCTGGGCTGGAAGGTCAGCGTCTTCCCCTCCCAACCCAGCGGGAGTGGGGAGAAGGGGCTGTTGGGAGAGAGGCCCGAGGAGCGAGGAGGAGAACGTGGGCAGTCAGGAAATCGGGAAATAAACAACGTGTTCCTGCGAGGTGGGGGTGGGCTCGCTTTGATCCCAGGCCGGGAATGGGAAGCACCAACTCTGGGAAGATGAGCCGCTTCCCGAGACCTCCTCAGCCCACCTGGGGCGGACACAGTGAGAGTCTTAGCCCGGCACAGGTGGATGGGGCAAGGGCCCGCCGGCACCCCGAGGCCCCCTGAGGCCCCGCATCCCCGTGGCCGCATCACAGGCTGGCCCTCTGCCCAGACGTTTCTGCCTCTTAGAGTTCGCTTTTTGAAGAAAGGTTCCACTCCCCACTCTCGGGAGCATTCTCAGCCCTCCCCGCCCTGACCACCACACACTGTCATGCCGTGGTTTGCCTTGACGTCTCCCTTATCTGCTTCCTGTCCCTGGCACCCAGTGGGCACCCTGTGTGGCATCCATGCCCCCTGCACTGAGTGAATGAGAGATGGACGGCTCCAGGGAGGGAGCACACAGCTTGCCTGGACATCTCTCCTAAGACCTCGGTCAGCCCGACCTTGCTCGGTGTTCAGAGTGACTTGTCTGGGGAGTCCCGGTCACCCTGACCATCGCGGCATTTCCCCCGGGCTGGGCACCCCTGCTCACGGCGGCGCACCCTGCTGGCCTGCTGCTGATGTGTATCTCAGGCACGGAAATCCATGACTTGACTTTGTATGAAAGTTCCCCTTCCCCGATGCACCTTGCGATGGTTCATTTTACGTATCAACTCGACTGTGTTAGGAGACGCCCAGAGACCTGGGAAAACATTAGCTGTGTGTGTGAGGGCGTTTCCAGAAGAGATGAGCATTTGAACCCCTCACCAAGGCGGGTGGATGTCACCCAATCCACTGAGGTCCCCGATAGAACCAAATGGAGGAGGAAGGCGAATTCTCCTTCTCTCTTACTGAGCTGGGACAGCCGTCTTCTCCTGCCCTCAGACACAGGCTTTCAGGCTCACATCGCACCATCTGTCGGCCCCGCCCCAGTTCTCAGCACCTTTGGACGTGGGTTGCATCACACCACTAGCTTTCCTGGTTCTCCAGCTTGCAGCTGGCAGACCGTCGGACTTCTAGGCCTCCACAAATGTGTGAGCTAATTCCTATCATAAACCCCCATCTATTGATCTGGGCTTCCCTGGTGGCTCAGCAGTCAAGAATCTGCCTGCAATGCAAGAGACCCAAGTTCGATCCCTGGGTCAGGAAGATCCCCTGGAGAAGGGAATGGCAACCCACTCTAGTACTCTTGCCTGGGAAATCCCCTGGACAGAGGAGCCTGGTGGGCTACAGTCCATGGGGTTGCAAAAGAGACAGAACTGAGCGACTGAACAACAACAATAATCAAACTATCTATGGGTCTCTTTATCTATCTACCATCTGTCTCTCTGTCCATCTATTTGTCTTATCTGTCTGCCTTCTATCTACCTATTCTATCTTTCTATCTACCTATCTATCTATCCACCCTCTTGGTTCCATTTCTCTGGAGAACCCTGACTAATGCACACTTCTATCCCAAAGATGTACCCGTTAGACCCAAGAGGCTGGAAACATGTAGGCTCTAAATGCATAGCATCACAACTATTTTTAAGGAAGAAATCCAGAAAACAAAAGCCGAAGCAACTGCCCTTGTCCACCATGACTCCCCAGACTTGGATTGACAAATAACAAAATTGAGAATAATAAGCTTTCAAACTCCCCTTTTCCTTCTGAGACTCACTAAACACAAACATCTGGGTTGATTCTGGGGACCGGCAGAGTAGAATTCCCCTGGACTTGGGAGAGAAGGAAAAGAAGGGGCTTTGAAATCAGGCAGACCCAGGCCCCAATTCCCTGCCCGGTCACCAGTCGGCTCTGTGGCTTTGGGCTAAGCCTCCAGGTTCCCCTCTGCCGAGGGGGCGATGCTATTTCTGCCCCGTGGTGTCGGGAGGGCGTGAGTCGCTGCCAACTGTCGGGCGGACAGCATAGCACCACAGACGGCTCCAGCGCGCGTGGAGGCGACTGTTGTTGGAAGTCCATCGGCTTGATTCTAGTCTGAGCTCAAGCGGACTAATTTCTGGCTCTCGGTTGCTTTGTCCATAAAATGGGAGAGGAATGGAGTCGACTCTGCCCTCTAGTCGCATTGATCTCCTTTTCGTTCCTTCTACATGTGTTGCTCCCTCGTTGCGGGGACTCTGCACTCATAGCTCACATTACTTAGCATTAGACTCAGCTGCATGGAGAGAAAACCCACAGGAACAGCGAGTTAATGAGATAGATAGCTTATTTCTCTCCTGTACAAGCCCCAGTGGGTGCTTTAAGATAGTCAGGTCTCTTTATTTTATCGTTCACCATCCTCAACAGGTAGTTTTACTTCATGGTTAAAATGGCTGCTGAGTCTCTGCCATCACGTCCATCCTCAGCCGGCAGAGAGCTGAAAAGACAAAGGGAAAGGTACATCCTCTCCCTTGAAAACTTTTCTTGGAATTTGTGCAGGGCTCTTCCATGTGCATCAGAGGGTGGAGGCTGTTACACTCATTTTCTGGAACCTTCTGGAACCTGTGACAGGATGCCACAGACTGAGTGGCTTGCATGCACGTGTGCTAAGGTGCTTCAGCTGTGTCTGACTCTCTGCAACCCTGTGGGCTGTAGCCCACCAGGCTCCTCTGCCCATGGGATTTTCAGGCAAGAACACTGGAGTGGGTTGCCATTCCCTTCTCCAGGGGATCTTCCTGACCCAGGGATCTTCCTGACCCAGGGATCGAACCCAGGTCTCCTGCATTGCAGGCAGATTCTTTGCCGACCGAGCTATGAGGGAAGCTCACATCTCTGGAGGCTGGAAGTCCAAGATCAAGGATTGGTTTCTCCTGGGACCTCTCTCCCTGCCTTCTGGCTGCGTCTTCACTTGCTCTTTTCTCTGTGTGCGTGTATGTCACGTCCGAATGTCCTCTGCTTGCAAGGACACCAGTTTTATGAGATTAAGGCCCACCCCGAGGACCTGATTTTTACTAAATCGACTCTTTAAAGACCTCATCTCCAAATACAGTTATATGCTGAAGTACTATAAGTTAGGGCCTCAACACAGAACTTTTGGGAGAACATATGTGACCCTTAACAGCTACGTTTAGGGACCTACTTCCAACGACTAGATTATGAGGACCGAGAAGAAAAGGTAACTGCATGGTAGCAACACTTGGCAAACTCTCCTCCGGCCAGGGTCCCAAGGTCAACGTCATCAGTGCCAACTCATGTTGATGGTACAGCCTTTGGTATGACCGCACTTTACCCCCATGGTCTTCCTTCCAAAACCCATCACCCCTGTCTCACCAAGAGAGAAATGTCAGGTAAACCCACACGGAGGGACCAGCACGCCCCAGAACGGTCAAGGTCACCGAGACCCAGGAAAGTCCGAGAAAGGATGCCTCGTGGCTAAATGCAACGTGGGACCCTGGATGGATCCCTGGAACAGAGGCCAGATGTTTGCAGAAATTAGTGAAATCTGGATAAAATCTGCAGTTTCGTTAATAGCAAAGCACCACTGTTTCCTTAGTTGTGGTAAAAGTACGTAGCTATGTAAGACGTTGCCGGTAGGAGACACTGGGTGTGGTTGTGCAGGGCCTTTTGGTACGAGCTTTGCAGCTTCACTGTGAATCTAACACTATTCTAAAATTAAAGCTGCCTTTGAAAAAATAGCCCACCCTTGTGGACTTACATTCTTTTATTTATCTATTGATTCCTTGATTGGGGTATAATTGTGTTACAATATTGTGTTAGTTTCTGCTGTACAATGAAGTATATTTATTCATTTTTATAGTATAAGTATAAAGTATAAGGGCTTCCCTGGTGGCTCGGATGTCAAAGAAACTGCCTGCAATGCTAGATACCTGGGTTCGATCCCTGGGCCGGAAAGATCCCCTGGAGGAGGAAATGGCAACCCACTCCGGAGAATCCCATGGACAGAGGAGCCTGGTGGGCTACAGCCCATGGGGTTGCAATGAGTTGGACACAGCTCAGTGACTAAACCACTACCACACAGTTGATCACAGTGTTGTGTTAGTCTCTGCTGTACAGCAAAGTGATTCAGTTATACATGCACTGCATCCTTTCTTAAAAGCATCCTTCCCCTTTATGGTGTATCCCAGGATAGTGAATGTATATATAGTTCCCTGTACCACACAGCAGGACCTTGTTGCTCTTCCATCCTATAAATTAAAGCTCACATCTGCTGATCCCAAACTCTCAGTCCGCCCCTCCTCTCTCCTCACCCCCTCCCTCTTGGCAGCCACAAGTCTGTTCCGTGTGTGGTGAGCTTACATTCTGATTGGGACTGGGTGGGGGTAGAGAACAACCGACACTGAACAATCAACAACTACATTAAGTAAGTTAGGTGGTGTGTTTGGAGGAAATAAACACCCTCAATAAAAGAGCAGGGTGTGGGTGGGAAGAAAGACCAGGAATGCTGCTGCAAGGTTAAATCCTAAATACAGTGAAAGCGTAGAAAGGGCTGGCCCAGGGCTGGCGCACAGCAGATGCTCAGGAAGCCAGGGCAGCCCCGTCTTGCAAGCATTTTTGTTAGGACGATGTTCAGATGAGTTGCACTATATAAAGTATGAATGAAGAGGGATGGTTCTGAAGTTCTCTGGGTGTCAAGAGGAAGCCAGATGAGGGGCTTCCCTGGGGGTTCACTGGTTACGTCTCCACCTTCCAATGCAGGGGCTGCAGGTTCAATCCCTGGTCGGAGACCTAAGACCCCACAGACCAAAAAACACCCCATGAAACAGAAGCAATATTGTAACAAATTCAGTAAAGACTTTGAATTTGTTACACACAACACCAACAAGAAAAAAATCTTTCTTTAAAGAGGAAGTCAGATTGAAATATTTGCCACAGACAGTCCTCACAGGGAGAAAGCAGAATTCAGCAGCACACCCGAGACCCAAGGCTGTCTATCCCACGAAGAACCTGGGAAGCAGACTTAGAAGAGCCCGTTCCGTTAGCTCAGAGGCCCAAGAATTGAGAGGATCGATTTTAACATTCCCATTATCAGTGCTAAATAATCGCAGGGGAAAAGAGTGAAAAGGACTTCGGGAGCCCCTCTGAGGAGCAGGCTGAGTGTCATCACTGTCAGAACACTTCTGCAAAGGAGCTGATTTTATCCCGGTTTTGTAGGTAAAGACACCGCGGCGCAGCGTGCTTAAGGAAATTGCCCAAAGCCCTGGGGGTTAGCACTAGCTAAACCCGCGCTGGTTTTCTTCGACGTCCGAGGCAGCGCAGGTCCGCCTGGTACGCTCTCCGCGGCTCCCTTGAAACGGGCTGGCCGGCGCCTCCAGCCCGCCCCGCCCCAGCAGAGGCCAAAGAACCAGAAAGGCCCCATTCATGTGGTCCCGCAGGAAGCCGGCGTTGAAGGCAAACACACACGGAGCCGAGGACGGTGACTCACAGCGCCTGAGCCTCCTTCTCACCGGTTGCACACACTTTTCCAGCGCATTGAAGTCTGGTAGAAATCGTGCTTCCTGGGAAGGTATCAAGGAAAATATGCCAGGAACCAAGCGGCAGGCCCTACTCTGAGTCCTCGCCCCTTTTTTTGAGGTTTTTCTTTTTTTTTCCTGGGCCATTCCTTTGAAAAAAATTTTTTTTCCTTTCCCCATTGACCTTGTTCGCAGAGCTGGTCCCGCCCCCGGACAGCGAGCACTTCTGTGCTGGGTCTGTTCTTTCTGCCACTTCCTGGCTCTTTGAGCGCGGCTGTGATGTCTGAGCAGCGGGCCCTTCTGATCCAATTGCCGCTCGCCGGCTCATCCTCTCCCCAGGTATCAAGAATGAGGGCAGCGGGGCCTGGGGGTCCTCATTAGAGGGGGCGGTCAGCTCTCCCACCGGTCAGAGCAGGGAGGGCAGCCCCGACTCCACGAATGACGGGTGTTGAAAGAAAGCCCCAGGGGTGAGTGAGAGACACTGACAGGCGGAGTCAGAAGCAGAAGGTTAAAAAAGACAAGAAACGCAAAAAACCCAACAAAAAACCACCCCACAAAAGCCTTCTTTCTGACTAAGTGGCTCCCTTTCGGGACCTGAGGCTTTCCAGAAAAACGTCCTGCGAAAAGTAGACCATTTGGGGCTGTAGCATCTTCCCTCCGAGGGCAACGCCTCGGGCCGTCGGGTGTCCGCCCTGGAGCTCTCGGCCCAGCCCAGCCGTCACTCAGGAGGGAGGGAGGCCTTATCTCCGTAAGCGTGGCCATGGCCATCCGAGCAGAGGGCGGTGGGCAGCTCCGACCACAGCGGAGTCCGGAAGCTTCCCTGGATGCGGATGGGTCAGCCTCACTGGAGGGAGGACGGCAGGGGGAGAGGGGCCCTGGAGAGCCGCCACGGTGGCGGCAGGTAGCGCAGCGCAGGGCCGGCCGGGTGGTCCTGGGGGCGCCGGCCCTCCGCGAGGGGCAGCGCGCACCCTGCCGGTGGAGGCGGCGCTGGCCGTGGGCATCGGGGGGCCTGGCTCTGAGCCCGGCTGACCCGGGACGACCTGCGCGGGCTGTCTCAGCTCTCTGAGCTTTGTTTCCTTTTCTTGGAAACGGTGATGATTCTGCATCTTCATGCAGCGTCAAGCGCGTTTCTTTGAGCACCTACTGTGCGCTGGCTGCTGGAGATAGATATCAAGATGATAAGAAGACCGCAGGCAAAGACCGCTTGCTCTGCTGGGAGAGAGAGACACATGGACCAAAGACCAAAATCCAGGGCGATGAGTGCAGTGTTAGGAGTGGACACCCCGTGGGGGCTGACAGGGAGTCCTTCTTGCACGGGAGACCATGGAAGCTGCCTTTAAGCTTCGAAAGATAACTTCTGAGTGTGATGGGCAGAAGGGAGGCAAAGAGAAAGTGGCGTCACGGGTAGAGACACAGTGATGCTGTCGTCACACTAGAATCATCTCAATGGAAGCTGGATGGAGGTGAGGCCATGTTGCTGATGGTCCCAGGCATCTTGTATGAGACTGCTCTCCAGAAGAAGATAACCACCCAAACACAAAAGGAAAGGAAGTTCACGGCAAGTGACAATCTTCCAGTCCTAACCTCCACTATCCTAGAAAATATAGTGATGATTTGTGTGCAAAGGTTTGAAATTTAAAAGTACTGAGTTCCTGAAATTCAATAAAATATTTTTATTATTGTACTAATATTTATGTGATATTTAATATTTATTAATATTTATGGGAGGTGGAAGGGAGGTTCCAGAGAGAGGGGACATGTGTATACCTATGGACGATTCATGTTGTATGGCAGAAACCAACACAATATTGTAAAGCAATTATCCTCCAATTAAAAATAAATAAATAAAAAAGACAGCTCATATGACTATATTAAAACAAGGTGGGTGTTAAGGGCAAAAGAGCATCACCAGAGAGAAAGTTGTTGAAAATACTAAAAGTTTCCATTCATAACCAAATTGTATAAGAACTCTAAATTATCATGCCACAGATAACTTCAAAATACAGAAAGCAACATTTTTCAGAACTGTAAGAAAAAATGAATAATTTCATAGCCATAGAGGGATATTTTCAGTTCAGTTCGGTTCAGTCGCTCAGTCGTGTCCAACTCTTTGTGACCCCATGATTTGCAGCATGCCAGGCCTCCCTGTCCATCACCAACTCCCAGAGTTCACCCAAACTTATGTCCATCGAGTCGGTGATGCCATCCAGCCATCTCATCCTCTGTCGTCCCCTTCTCCTCCTGCTCCCAATCCCTCCCAGCATCAGGGTCTTTTCCAATGAGTCAGCTCTTCAAATGAGGTGGCCAAAGTATTGGAATTTCAGCTTTAGCATCAGTCCTTCCAAAGAAATCCCAGGGCTGATCTCCTTTAGAATGGACTGACTGGATCTCCTTGCAGTCCAAGGGACTCTCAAGAGTCTTCTCCAACACCACAGTTCAAAAGCATCAATTCTTTGGCACTCAGCTTTCTTCACAGTCCAACTCTCACATCCATACATGACCACTGGAAAAACCATAGCCTTGACTAGACGGACCTTTGTTGGCAAAGTAATGTCTCTGCTTTTGAATATGCTATTTAGGTTGGTCATAAGTTTCCTTCCAAGGAGTAAGCATCTTTTAATTTCATGGCTGCAATCACCATCTGCAGTGATTTTGGAGCCCAAAAAAATAAAGTCTGACACTGTTTCCACTGTTTCCCCATCTATTTCCCATGAAGTGATGGGACCAGATGCCATGATCTGCGTTTTCTGAATGCTGAGCTTTAAGCCAACTTTTTCACTCTCCTCTTTCACTTTCATCAAGAGGCTTTTGAGTTCCTCTTCACTTTCTGCCATAAGGGTGGTGTCATCTGCATATCTGAGGTTCTTGATATTTCTCCCAGAAATCTTGATTCCAGCTTGTGCTTCTTCCAGCCCAGCATTTCTCATGAGGTACTCTGCATAGAAGTTAAATAAGCAGGGTGACAATATACAGCCTTGACATACTCCTTTTCCTATTTGGAACCAGTCTGTTGTTTCATGTCCAGTTCTAACTGTTGCTTCCTGACCTGCATATAGGTTTCTCAAGAGACAGGTCAGGTGGTCTGGTATTCCCATCTCTTTCAGAATTTTCCACAATTTATTGTGATTCACACAAAGTTTTTGGCATAGTCAATAAAGCAGAAATAGATGTTTTTCTGGAACTCTCTTGCTTTTTCCATGATCCAGCGAATGTTGGCAATTTGATCTCTGGTTCCTCTGCCTTTTCTAAAACCAGCTTGAATATCTGGAAGTTCACGGTTCACGTATTGCTGAAGCCTGGCTTGGAGAATTTTGAGCATTACTTTACTAGCGTGTGAGATGAGTGCAATTGTGCGGTAGTTTGAGCATTCTTTAGCATTGCCTTTCTTTGGGATTGGAATGAAAACTGACCTTTTCCAGTCCTGTGGCCACTGCTGAGTTTTCCAAACTTGCTGGCATATTGAGTGCAGCACTTTCACAGCATTATCTTCCAGGATTTGAAATAGCTCAACTGGAATTCCATCACCTCCACTAGCTTTGTTCGTAGTGATGCTTTCTAAGGCCTACTTGACTTCACATTCCAGGATGTCTGGCTCTAGGTGAGTGATCACACCATTGTGATTATCTGGGTCATGAAGATCTTTTTTGTACAGTTCTTCTGTGTATTCTTGCCACCTCTTCTTAATATCTTCTGCTTCTGTTAGGTCCATACCATTTCTGTCCTTTAATGAGCCCATATTTGCATGAAATGTTCCCTTCGTATCTCTAATTTTCTTGAAGAGATCTCTAGTCTTTCCCATTCTGTTGTTTTCCTCTATTTCTTTGCACTGATCACTGAGGAAGGCTTTCTTATCTCTGCTTGCTATTCTTTGGAACTCTGCATTCAGATGCTTATATTTTTCCTTTTCTCCTTGGCTTTTCACTTCTCTTCTTTTCACAGCTATTTGTAAGGCCTCCCCAGACAGCCATTTTGCTTTTTTGCATTTCTTTTCCATGGGGATGGTCTTGATCCCTGTCTCCTGTACAATGTCACAAACCTCCATCCATAGTTCATCAGGCACTCTATCTATCAGATCTAGTCCCTTAAATCTATTTCTCTCTTCCACTGTATAATCATAAGGAATTTGATTTAGGTCATACCTGAATGGTCTAGTGGTTTTCCCTACTTTCTTCAATTTAACGGAGAAGGCACTGGCACCCCACTCCAGTACTCTTGCCTGGAAAATTCCATGGATGGAGGAGCCTGGTGGGCTACAGTCCATGGGATTGTTTAGAGTTGGACACGACTGAGGGACTTCACTTTCACTTTTCAGTGTCATGCATTGGAGAAGGAAATGGCGACCCACTCCAGTGTTCTTGCCTTGAGAATCCCAGGGACGGGGGAGCCTGGTGGGCTGCCGTCTGTGGGGTCGCACAGAGTCGGACACGACTGAAGTGACTTAGCAGCAGCAGCAGCAGCAGAAGCTTCAATTTAATCTGAATTTGGCAATAAGGAGTTCATGATCTGAGCCACAGTCAGCTCCCAGTCTTGTTTTTGCTGACTGTATAGAGCTTCTCCATCTTTGGCTGCAAAGAACATAATCAATCTGATTTCAGTGTTGACCATCTGGTGATGTCCATGTGTAGAGTCTTCTCTTGTGTTGTTGGAACGGGGTGTTTGTTATGACCAGTGCATTCTCTTGGCAAAACTCTATTAGTCTTTGCCCTGCTTCATTCCGTATTCCAAGGCCAAACTTGCCTGTTCCTCCAGGTGTTTCTTGACTTCCTACTTTTGCATTCCAGTCCCCTATAATGAAAAGGACATCTTTTTTGGGTGTTAGTTCTAAAAGGTCTTGTAGGTCTTCATAGAACCATTCAACTTCAGCTTCTTCAGCGTTACTGGTTGGGGTATAGACTTGGATTACTGTGATACTGAATGGTTTGCCTTGGAAACGAACAGAGATCATTCTGTCGTTTTTGAGATTGCATCCAAGTACTGCATTTTGGACTCTTTTGTTGACCATGATGGCTACTCCATTTCTTCTAAGGGATTCCTGCCCGCAGTAGGAGATATAATGGTCATCTGAGTTAAATTCACCCATTCCAGTCCATTTTACTTCGCTGATTTCCTAGAATGTCAATGTTCACTCTTGCCATCTCTTGTTTGACCACTTCCAATTTGCCTTGATTCATGGACCTGACATTCCAGGTTCCTATGCAATATTGCTCCTTACAGCTTCGGACCTTGCTTCTATCACCAGTCACATCCACAATTGGGTATTCTTTTTGCTTTGGCTCCATCCCTTCGTTCTTTCTGGAGTTATTTCTCCACTGATCTCCAGTAGCATATTGGGCACCTACTGACTTGGGGAGTTCCTCTTTCAGTATCCTATCATTTTGCCTTTTCATACTGTTCATGGGGTTCTCAAGGCAAGAATACTGAAGTGGTTTGCCATTCCCTTCTTCAGTGGACCACGTTCTGTCAGACGTCTCCACCATGACCCACTCGTCTTGGGTGGCCCCACACGGCATGGCTTAGTTTCATTGAGTTAGACAAGGCTGTGGTCTGTGTAATTAGACTGACTAGTTTTCTGTGATTATGGTTTGTGTGTCTGCCCTCTGATGCCTCTTGCAACACCTACCTTTGGAGAGGGAGGTTTTAATATGTCTCAAATAAAACAGAGAAATAATCAGAAAGAATATGATAGATTTGAGCAACATGAGTAGCAAACTTGACTTAATGGATATATATATGAAATGTTAGAATCAACAACTTGAAGCACATTCTTTTCAAGCAGTTGTGAAAAAAAGGATTTTAAAATGACTATATGCTGGGCCATAAAACAAGTTTAAAACTATTGAAATCATGCATAGTAAATCCACTGACTACAATGCAATTAAGCTAGAAATCAGTAACAAGACAATAAGTAGAAAATCCCCATGTGTTCATAAATTAAACAAAATATATTGCTACTAACCCACAAGTAAAAGAATAAATCACAATGGAAATAATAAAAAAAGTATTTAAAATGAATGATAATGAAATATAACAAAATTTGTGTGATGCAGCTCAAGTGGTGCTTAAAGGAAAGTACACAGCTTTAGTTTCATACATTTGGAAACTAAATACCTGAAAATCAGTGATCTAAGTACCAAACTTAAGAAGTTAGAAAAAAGAACAGTAGATAAGCCCCCACAAACTAGAACAAAACAAGAAATAAAGCTATTTTCAGAAATTAATGAAACAGAAGGGCTTCCCTGATGGCTCAGTGGTAAAGAACCCACCTGCCAATGGAGGAGACCCGGGTTCAATCCCTGGGTGGGGAAGATCCCCTGGAGAAGGAAAGGGCAACCCACTCCAGTATTCTTGCCTGGGAAATCCCGTGGACAGAGGAGCCTGGCAAGCTTCAGTCCCTGGGGTTGCAAAAGGGTCAGACACAAGTTAGGGTCTAAACAACAAGGAAGTAGAAACCAAACAAAACAGACTCGATAAAGCCAAAGATGATTCTTTAAAAGAATGTTGTTGTTCAGTCGCTCAGTCGTGTCCCCGTGGACTGCAGCACACCAGGCTTCCCTGTCCTTCTCCATCTCCCAGAGCTTGCTCAAATTTATGTCTATCGAGTCAGTGTTGCCATCCAACCATCTCGTTCTCTGTCGTTCCCATCTAAGAGTAATTCCCTGGTAAAGTTAATCAAATAACATAGAGAAGGGACAAATATCGGGCAGTATCAGAAAGTAAATTTAAAGGAAGACATCATTGCATGTTTAACAAGAGGAGCTATTATAAAGAATTTTATGCCAATAAATTCAAATGTAATGGACAAGATTTTAGAAAAATTTAACTTACCAAAATAGACACTAGAAGAACTGAAAAATGTGAACAGTCCTAAATTAACTTTAAAAAAGTAATCTGTGATCTAGAAGTTTTCACAATGAAAGATCTGGGTTGAGGAGGCTTCACTAGCAAACTCATTCAAACATTTGAGGGAGGAATAACATCAATTTTACATAAATTCCTTCAGTAAATGAGAAAAATATAATGTTTTTCAACTCAGTTTATGAGGACAGCATATCCTTGACACCAAAACCTGAAAGGAAAATTACAGGTCTATGTATCTAATGAATAAAGATGCAAATTCTGGACAGAAGGTTGGAAAGCCAAATGCTGAGATATAAAAAAAGCTAGCGTATGACACCAGGTTGAATTAATTCCAGTAGGGTTAGGTTCATTTGATATTAGAAAATTAATCACTGTGATTTAAATACTAGCAAAATAAATGGGAAAAAATTACTATTGTCTCAATAGATGCAGAAAATTTATTTGATGGCTACCTAACTCCAGTGTTCTTGTCTGGGAAATCTCATGGACAGAGGAGCCTGGTGGGCTACAGTCCATGGGGCCACAAAGAGTCAGACACGACTGAGCCACTGAGCAGACACACACATGCGTGTAACCATTTATGGTTAAAAACATAAAAGTCTTCATAAACTAGGGATGGAAGAGAACTTCCTTAACCTGGTAAAAGGGGTATTTTACGAAAATCAAATTAAAAAAAAAATTCACAACTTGTCACAAATATAATCCTTAACAGTGAAATATTAAAATTACCAACTGAGATCAGGAAAGAGATATCAGTAAGTAGTACCAACGTCCTATTCAGCATTATACTGGAAAAACTTGTAACAGGCCAGAAAAAGAAGTAACGGGGGGACTCCCCTGGTGGTCCTGACGAAGTCTCAGCGCTCCCAATGCAGGGGGCCCAGGGTCCGTCCCTGCTCAGGGAACTGGATCCCACAAGCTGCGGTGAAGATGGAAGATCTGGCAACTTGGACCCAGGGCAGCCATAAACAAATAAACAATAAAATACTAGAAAAGAAACAGTGGTATAAGCATGGATATGTACAAGCAGTAAATAAAAGTATGGATGCAGAAAATCTTGAAAAATATTGACAAACTATTAACAAAATATTAACAACAAAATATCAATAAATAATACAGGAATTGGGGACATATTTGAATATATGAAATCAATATACAAAATCAATTATATTTCTATAACAACTGGAACTTCTAACAACTGGAAAATAAAAGTCTTAATAATTTAAAAAACAAAAATTTTAGTTTATTAAAAATGTAATAGAAAATTTAATTGCACTTACAACAAAATTTAAAATCATTAAATATTTTGTTAGAGCTAAAACTAGTAAAAGTATTCAAGACAACTTAAAAAGTTACAAAAGGGTTATTGAGGGAAATTGAAGAGGACTTAATATATGGAGAAATATGCTGGTTCCTTGGACTGCAAAGAGATCAAACCAGTCAATCCTAAAGGAAATCAGTCCTGAATATTCATTGAAAGGACTGAGACTGAAGCTGAAACTCCAATACTTTTGCCATCTGATGTGAAGAACTGACTCATTGGAAAAGACCCTGATGCTGGGAAAGATTGAAGGTGGGAGGAGAAGAGGGTGACAGAGAATAAGATGGTTGGATGGCATCACTGACTCAATGACATGAGTTTGAGCAAGCTCCAAGAGTTGGTGATGGACAGGGAAGCCTGGCGTGTTGCAGTCCATGGGGTCACAAAGAGTTGGACACGACTGAGCAACTGAACTGACTGATGCTATATTCATATATTGAAGAGTCAATACTATAAAAATGTCAGTTCTCCCAAAATTAAGCTCTAGATTCAATGAAATCCCAAACTAAACCTCAACAGATATTTTATGTGTGTGTGTGTGTATTGACAAGATGATCCTCAAATTTATATTGAAATACAAATAGCCATGAATAGTCAAGACTACCTTAGAAAAGAATGACAAAGAGAAAGCCCTTGCTCTACCAAACATGGAGACATTATTCGCTATAATTAAGACACTGTGGTGATGGTGAGATTGTAGGCAAACAGAGCAAATGAACAACAGAGAGTCCAGGAACAGACGCCCACATCTCTGAAAACCTGATTGCCCATCGGGATGGCACCGCAAAGCAGTGCCGAGGGATACCATTCTCACACAGTGCTGGGTCAACTGGACAAACATATAGACCAAGATTCGGAGGAGGCGATGGCAGCCACTCCAGTGCTCTCGCCTGGAAAATCCCATGGAGAGTCCCGGTGGGCTGCAGTCCATGGGGTGACACAGAGTCAGACACGACTGAGCGACTTCACTTTCACTTTTCACTTTCATGCATTGGAGAAGGAAATGGCCACCCACTCCAGTGTTCTTGCCTGGAGAATCCCAGGGACAGGGGAGCATGGGCTGCCGTTTATGGGGTCGCACAGAGTGGGACACGAGTGAAGCGACTTAGCAGCTGCAGCATGTGTGTGTGTGTGTCAGTCGCTCAGTCATATCTGACTCTTGCGACCCCGTGGACTGTAGCCCACCAGGCTCCTTTGTCCAAGGGATTCTCCAGGCAAGAGTACTAGAACAAGATTAACCTTGATATTTTTCATACAATTTACAAAAACCAACTCTGTAAAGTTGGGCTCTCACCTGACACCATATTTGTGCTATTCCTGGAAACCTGGGTTTGGGGAGCCCCTGTGTGTGTGACTGTGAGAGAAAGAGAAAGAGAGTGTGTCAAGTGTGGGTCTATGTGAGTGAAAGTTGCTCAGTCGTGTCCAACTCTTTGCGACCCCCTGGACTGTAGCCCGCCAGGCTCCTCTGTCCATGGGTTTCTCCAGACAAGAATACCGCAGTGGGTTGCCATGCCCTTTTCCAGGAGATCTTCCTGACCCAGGGATCAAACCCACGTCTCCTGCATTGGCAGGCAGGTTCTTCCACCGCTGAGCCACCGGGGAAGCTTCCGTAGTCTGGCCTTTTCCAGAACGTCGTGGAGTTGGAATCATACAGTGGGCAGCAGTTTCAGACTGGCTTCTTTGCCTTGGCAATCTGCATTTGTTAATATGTCTCCTCTGTCTTTTTGGAACCTGCTAAGCTCTGTTCTTTCAAGCACTGACCCTGTGACCGACGTGGAGCAGGAGATGCTGCAGGCTGAGCCAAGGTCTTCTCAGAGCCTGGCGGTGCTGCGGTCCACTGAGCGGGCGAGGAGTTACCAACGGGAACAGGGAAAGTGGGGGAGGCTTTGCTAAAGCCCACCTTAGACGTGTGGACGGGGTTCCTGGGGAGCCCTGTAGACGGGCACTGCCCACTCAGATGCATCCCGCCCTCCCCTCCCTGGGGGAGCACAGAACAAAGGATGCTGGGTGGTGACAAGGGACCCCGAGCCACCTCACCCCACAGCCTGCTGGGCAAGGAAAGAGCACTCTGGGAGGAAAATGCCCACCCCCTAACCCACCTTGCCCTGAGCCCGGAAGGCCACTGGGGTCTCCTGCCCCCTCCACAGGCGGAGGGCTTTGCAGGGAGCAGACGGCCTCCTGAACCTCCCCACCAGATGCGAACCGGCTGGGGGTCATCTGTCCGCCTCCCTCCCGGGCCGAGACAGAAGTGTCCCTCCGCGTCTGATGCCGGCCTGGATGGCTCTCATCCTCCGGGTCCCCAGCAATTGCTCCCAACCTCCTAGGCCTCCCTCCTGGCTTCCTCCTTGGCTTGGCATCATTCATGCCCACAAAATGAACAGAGGAACAAGCTTTTCACTCGGGGTCAGCCCTCGACCGGAAGAATTCATGCGAAGTTTTGCAAAACTCGGCCACCGTCAAGGTCTGGCCTCCTGAATCTCGGCGGGCTTGGGGAGGGTGAGGGCTCAAGGCGCCTCTGCAGGATGGACGGGGCGGGGAGGTGCAGGGGCTGGAGAAGAAACAGACGATATGGACCAGCCTCTTCTGGACCAGAAGAAAAAGCCCTGTAAACGGCATCAGACACCTCCTCCCTATAGAGCTTCGAGGAGCTGTTTCTAGGGTCCGCCTCTCACAACACGGGGTACCCCAGACTGTGCATCTCAGCCATCGCGTCTGAGGCCCAAACTACAGAGTCTCTGATGTTTCTTCTTGCGGACGTTTTTTCCCCCACAATCTGAACTTTTTTTCCCCAAGGTCCCCCAGTCTCCAGTGAACCCTCTCCCGTCTCTTTTTCTTGCTGAAGCTGCAGATGTACACGACGGTGGTGTGAAAAAAGCTAATTAAACTGCAGCGACTCTGCGGGGGGCAGGCAAGCCCCCACCGCGCGCAGGGCGTGATTGATCCGCGCTGTCACTCCGCGCCGCTGGGTGTCAGAACTTAGTGACAAACCGGGGATTACAGAGGCCCGGAGTCACTCTCCCGCTTTGTCGTTCGGCAGACATCAAAGCGGCGGGGAGTTTTAGTGTTTTTCGTAAGTAGTTAGGCCAGGAGTCGCTCACAGTTTAGAATCCGTGTACAACTCAAGGTGGGGGTGGGGGAGGGGATGCAGAAACCACCCCAAAACGATTCGTTGGATTAAAAAAAAAAGAAGAAGGAAAAGAAAACCAAAGCCGAGCAAAGCAAATGAAACGGAGGCCGGTGGCAGAAGCACGCTCTTGGCAGGGGTTGCTGGAGATTTTGCATTATTTGTCTAAGCCACACGGAGGCCTGCTGAGGCGAGGCACGCCGTCTGAAAATTAGGTTTTCTAGGGGAAAAAAATGATTCTAAACGCTACAGTGCTGGTGGCTTCCTAAGCAAGGGGGTTTATTTTAATCAGTGCAGGAGGAAGCTGGGGGGGGGGGGTGGGGGGTGGTCACAGGGATGTGTTTGAGGGTGAATACCAACAATTAGTATCACAGAAACGATTGGAGACTCACCTTATCTTGAAGGTACACAGATTCCCAGAGACAGTGCAGTTGAAGCTGGGCTTTCTCAGGATATTTACCTTCAGCAGCAGAGCAGAGAGCTGAAATCAGAACAAGGTGGGGAAGCTGCAATCATGTCACCCTTGGGATGCGAATGGTTTTCCCGGAAGTAGCACTGAGCCCCTTGAGGACACTGTTGGGGTCAGGCCTCTGATAAGGCTGGGGGGCATCACGCTCTGTGGGGTGCCAGTTCTGCCCATCACTTTGAGCAGAGGCAGACCCTGGACAGGGAGCAGCTCTGCGGTGGCCACACGTGGACTCTGAAGGTGCACGGGTGGACATCAAAGACGGGGTGACCCAGCCCACGTGGTGTGGGAGGGGAGCAAAGGCTCTGCTGTGTGACTCTGGGTAAGTCTGTCGACGTCTCCGGGCTTCGGTTTCTTCATCCTCCATAGAGGGAAATAATTCTTTCTTCCTCGCTCAGTGGGTTGTGCAAATGTATTAAGCAGCGCTAATGACCGTGTTTCACAAATTAACTGTTAGGTGCATCCGTCAGGAAATGGAAGCAGGGAAAGAGCATCTTCTACATGTGCTGGGCAGGTGACACGCGTGAAGAAAGCCATCATGGCAGCACCCACTTGAGCACTTGACACCCACGTGGGTCTCCTACAGCACTTTCACCGAGACTCACTCTGGTTTACGTTGCGTCTAAAACCCACTCAGAACAAACAATGGCCTTGATTCTCTTCTGTGTGTATGCAGGAATCTAGGCATGCCTATTTGTATCCTGACGAGCAAAAACAAGAAACATAAAAATCACGGTGGTAGATTCAGGTGTTACTGCTATGGATAAACGATGGAATGGGCCATCTGCAGGAGGAAGGCGGACGTGGGGGAGGAGGAAGGCCTGTGCTCAGGAGGAGGTCCCGGCAGGTGGCTGGTAGAGCATCGCCCACCCGTGGAACAATACCCCACGGCCCCCACGGCTGGGCTCCAAAGTGGACTTTGGAGGGGTCTGATGGCCCCTCGAGCAAATTCATGCTGACTGAGCTGCCAGGGCGCCCATCCAATGTGTAGACCCATCCATCTGCAAACTGGGCCCCAGCTCTTGCTTAGTGAGTAGGCCACCCAAGGACAGCCAGCAAGGCAGATTCTTAACACCGGACCACCAGGGAAGCCCCTGACTTTCTTTTCAGGTCATAGACTCGTGCTTCACTTCTCGACGTTATCTCTGACACATTGCAATTGAGTGCATCACAGTTGATTCTCATTGGGGTATTCTAGTCTTTCCTAGAAATACCTGTATTAATAATACAACCTGTAAACTGAGCTCCTTCTATATACACCCAAGGGCATCTTATTATAGGGATTCCTATTTATTAAAGTTGCAGAATTACTTTGAAGAAACCAGTGACTTTCTTTGTAAGACTACAGAGGACATGAGTCTACCAGAGCTGGGTTCTGCTTCTCCAACTACAGAGAGGTTTCCTCAGATGAAATCTCTGTGGAATAGAGTTCTGTCTTCTCTAACAAAGTTGAGTCTGGTCCCAGCCCTCTGAGCCAGTGATGCCACGCCTCTGTATATATCCGAGAGTCACTCCCACTCGGGCCCCAGGAGACAAGGCCAGGAATGGTTGTTGCATTTTTCCCCAAGAGTCAAAAGATGAAAAACAGGCTTAGTGTCTCTTGGCGGCAGGAGAGACAAATCACGGTGTATTCCTATCAAGATATGCTATTGGTTGGAGAAAATGCCTGCACCACAGAGGAGGGCGTGAATGCAAATAAATCTCAAAAACAAAAAATGAACAAAGAAATGCAAGTCACAGAGGACAACACGGTAGGATTTTGTTAATAAAGAAACTGGCAACAATCAGTACACTGATCGGGGACGCATACAGAAGTGGAGACTCTGCGAAAGAAGAGAGAAGGAAGGAGGAAGTGGGGGGATGGGGAGGACAGGAAGTGGGGGGAGGAAGAGGATGGTCTTCTTTCTGGAGTGAGGCTGTGTCCTCCCGGCTCAAGGAGACTCGGGCAGGCAGTGTGTTGGGTATAGGGGTAAACCACTGAGATCACTGAGATCTCAGAGTTCCTGTATTAGAGGATATTTAGATACGCAGCAAGTAGGTAGCAGGGGTTTTCCAGGTGGTGCTTGTGGTGAAGAACCCGCCTGCAATGCAGGAGACATAAGAGACATGGGTTCAATTCCTGGGCGGGGAAGATCCCCTGGAGAAGGAAATGGCAACCCACTCCAGTTTTCTTGCCTGGAGAACCCCATGGACAGAGGAGCCTGGTGGGCTACAGTCCATGGGGTCCCAAAGAGTCGGACGCCACTGAAGCAACTTAGCATGCAGTCACACAGTAGGTAGCAAGGTTTGCAAACTAGAATGCTCAAGTAATGGACAGATTTTCTTCTACGGTGTTCTAGAGGAACAGAAGAAACAGAGGTAGTTCATAGCAGGGATGTCTTAAAACAAATAGCTTCCCGTATGTCTTCTTTTCATGAGGCATCTGTTCAGCTCTCTTGCCCACTTTTAAATTGGGTTGTTTATTTCCTTATGGCTAAGTTTTAAGAGGTTTTTTGTATCTTTTATGTATAACTTCTAGATCAGATATTTTTGCAAACATTTCCCCCTAATCTGTGGTTAGTTTTTTCATTCTCTTATCACTGACTAGAGATTTTAATTTTGATAAACTCTATAACATCTAGAATGGTTGAAGAAAAACAATGGAATATTATTCACCATAGAAAAGAATGAATAATGCTAAAGGCAGCAACTGTCATACTAAGTTAGTGAAATCAGTCAGACGGAAAGACAAAATGTTTTATAATATCAGTTATATGTGGAGTCTGAAAAAATAATACAAGTGAATTTATTTACGAAACAACTAGACTCACAAATGTGGAAATCAAATTAGGAGTGTGGGATTAGGAGACACGAGCTGCTATACGTAAAGTAGATAAGCAGCAGGGGCCTGTATTCAGTATCTTGTAATAAACGATAAGGGGAAAGAATCAGAGAAATAGACGTGTATCACTGGCTCACTTTCTGTACATCTGAAATGTAAATCAGCTTCGCCAACAATCAGAGAAACACATGGCTTCTAGAAGAAGGCTTAGGGCCAGCACGAGCCGGGGTTGCTCTCCTCCACCTTCCAGATCCCCAGCTCACGTCACACACCTTGTGTAGTGAACACACTGCTAGGGAGCTCCTCAGACGGCAGGGCAGGGTGGAGCGGGGCTGGCCTGAGGGAGTCTTAGTTCTGACACAGGGAAGGGCGGCGACAGGAGGCCGTGCCCGGAGGGCGGGCGACCGAGTCTGCCTCCTTGGCTGCATGTGTGAAGGTCAGTGTGTGACCGCGGACATGAGAGGAGAAGCACATTGGGGTCAGGGCAGCGCTCAAGATCAGCGCCGAGATATGGCATCAGGCCAACCAAGACGGAAGAGGTTGACGAGCTGCTGCTGGCATCACCACAGGAGCCACCTCCTCAGAGAGACGGGGGAGACCCCGCGGCCGCTCCCCAACGCTTCTGTTCACTTTCGTCCTTGCAGAACACTTTGCAGCATCTCCTGAATTTGCAGGTTTTAGGGTGTGTTGCTGTGTTTGCTTATTGCTGGTCCTCCACCCTCTTCCCTCCCTGGAGTCTCTGCCCCTGGGGAGTCAGCTTTGTCCCCTTAACTTCTGAGTCAGAGGAGCATCCTGTGAAGGCTGTCTCCAAGAGTACAGCATTCAGACATCCAACAACACACCCTCAAACAGAGCTGCAAGAAACAGCTTTTTCTAGTTACGCAGGAAGGACAGCTAAGACACTGGGAGCTGTAATCTGTCTGTCTGTCTGTCTCTCCAGCCTGCTCCTAATTACTCAGAATAGGCAAAAGTTTCAAACTCCCTCCTTAAAAGTTCCTTGGTCCTGATTAATAATGTTTCAAGACTTCACCTCCAAGCCTCTCCTGTCCATTTGGAATTTAGACAAAACATGCGGATATCTTCTTGGTGTTTAGAAGAATTCCCTTCTCCTCCCTGGAGGAGTCAGGAGACATTTCCAGAGGCGTCTTGGGAAATGATCTGCTAGTCCAGACCCTGGCATGAGTGACGTGGGCTTTCTGAAGCACTTGCTTGCTGGGACAGTGGGGCTGGTTCCCACAGGACGAACACAAGCTTCCTCCCCACACCTGCCGGGCACCTGGGCCAGGCACCCCGACAGCCCCTGCAGAGGGTGTCAGTGCCCCACTGCCCCTCTGACCCAGAGGAGGAACAGGTAGGAGCAGTGGCCCAGCCCCCGGGCCGGCAGGCTGAGTTCCTCTTGCCGCTAAACCAGGAAGCTCATAAAAAGACTTATCTCTGGGTAACCCATGCCTCCCCAGTTTCCACCCGCCTGGCGCCTGGGAAAGGACAACAGAAGGGCGTAGAGAACAATGCCTGTCTGTGAGGCCGGGCCTGCCGCCGAGTCATGGGAACCCCAGGGGCTCCGTCCCGCCATGCCTTGGCCCCGTGCCCGGGGGGGGCCAGGCGTGCTCCTCGGTAGACCAGATGGCCCTGGTGGCCAGTGGTGCTCCTGACCTGCCACGTTCTTTCTTAAATGGTAAAACCCTTCTAAGAGAGCCTAGTGGGTATCCTGGTTTTCTCCTTTTATTTCTTAGAACATTCCTTATATCATGACTCTGGAATAAATGTGCCACCTCCTCCCTGGATGGGGCTGAAGACAAGGCCCGTGGTAGGTCACTCCCTTCCCCTCACCTCCATCCTGCCTTCCGCCCCCCACCCCCAGGTGGAATTCTCCATCCAAAAGAGCACTGCCCGAGGGTCAGGAGGTGGCGATGGGCCCCTTTGGTTTGCTTGAGCCTCAGCAACAATCCATGGAGTCATCTCCTGACAGGCCTCTTGGGCAGGCGAGTGTCCAGGTGAGTCCCTAAGGTGGGCCCTGCCCTTCTTCCCTCCCCTCCAAGCCATCCCACCATGGCTGAGTTACCCAATATTCTTTTCTTTACATTTCCTGTCTGCTATTTCATGAGTGGTTTGCCACCAACCTATGCACACAGATACCTATTTTTTATCTCTCCTTTATGGATAAATTAGCTGACGTACAGGTCTGTCAAAGGCCATCATTAATCACTGGCTGAGAGAGGACTCCTGACCCTTGCCTCCTGTCCTGAGGCTGTCTCTGTTCTATTACCAGCTCAGAATCTCTTCTCCAGGTTTTGGGTCCTAATGCATTTCACAGGCCCCATCACACTATGCGTGATAAAAAGGGCATCAGTTTACCCACGGCCCACCCCCTCACGAGGGAAGCGAGCTCCAGAGATGGCTCCCAGATTGCACAGGGAGGGTGACTGAGACTGGATGAGGTGGGTGGGCTGGCCGCCCGCTCCGTCTCACCCCAGGCCTGCCCCCTGCTCCCAGGCCCTCTGGCACTGGGCACCCAAAGCCTTTTCCCTCTAATTTCTCTCCTCCCCGCCAGCGGACCAGGCGGCCCCTGTGTCCTGGGCCTCACATCCTCTGCCTGGCTCCTGTATCCACCAGCTTCCTCTGAGGAGGGCAGCCGCAGGAAGGGAGCGGGAGAACTCAGCACAGACATACTGAGGGGTGTGGGGGGAGTGTGAGATGAGAGTGGAGACAGACACATGGGAGCGTCCTCCAAGGACACAGGGGCGCAGGAAAAGCCCATCGTTTCTGATTACGGGTTCAGTCTGGGAAAACTAATAAAGTGAGAAAAGAAAAGGTGTTGGTTGGTAAAATGACTACAAATTAGAGCTGATGAAGCAGAACGCCGTGGCCTGGGTCTGATGACCACACATTCCATGAAAGCCCTGCATGTCATCAGGAATGGCAAATGTGGACCTCGGTGTCGTCACACTGTGTGAGGATGCTTATCCTGTCTGCTCCAAGGACAGTGTGGCCAGAGCTTTGGGGTTAGAAGGGATGCAAAAAAGACCCCTATTTACAGAAAACTAAAGACTGACGCTGAGGCTGAAACTCCAGTACTTTGGCCACCTCATGAGAAGGGTTGACTCATTGGAAAAGACCCTGATGCTGGGAGGGATTGGGGGCAGGAGGAGAAGGGGACGACAGAGGATGAGATGGCTGGATGGCATCACTGACTTGATGGATGTGAGTTTGGGTGAACTCCGGGAGTTGGTGATGGACAGGGAGGCCTGGCGTGCTGCGATTCATGGGGTCACAAAGAGTTGGACACGACTGAGCGACTGAACTGAACTGAACTGAAAACTTAATTAACACTACTATCTGTTATACTGGGCTTCCCAGGTAGGGCCAGTGGTAAAGAATCCTCCTGCCAATGCAGGAGACACAAGAGACAAGGGTTTGATCCCTGGGTCAGAAAGATATATAGGAAAGTTGTTAAGAGAGTAAATCCAAAGAATTCTCATTACAAGGAAGGAATATACTTTTTTCTCTTCTACTTTTATCCATATGGTGACAGATTTTCACCACTAAATTTATGTTAGTCATTTCATGCTCTATATGAATTAATAATGGTGCTGTACACCTTTGATTGATACAATGTTGTATCAGTCATTGTATGTCAGCGATAGGGGTTTCCCTGATGGCTCAGTGGTAAAGAACCCGCTTGCTAACGCAGGAGATAAGGGTTCAGTCCCTGGGTGGGAAGATCCCCTGGAGAAGGAAATTGCAGCTCACTCTGTTATTCTTGCCTAGAGAATCCCATGGACAGAGGAGCTCGGCAGGCTACAGTCCATGGGGTCACAGAAGAGATGGACACACTTAACAACAACAATATGTCAACGATATCTCAATAAAACTGGAAGAAAGCACACACACCCCCAAATATAAAACATAAAATAACAAACCGTGGACTCAAAGAAAAATCTGAAACAAAACATCATCTTGAGTCCTGCCAGTGCCCCCTCTTTTCTGGTCTCTGGTGTGAGGTCCAGCAGGCAGCCACAGGGCCGCTGGGGCTGACGATGAGCCTTGGCCGAGCTCTAAAGGAGCAAGATGCAAGACGCTCACTTCTAGAGCAAGGGCCAAGCGTGACCCTCAACCAGGCCATGGGCTCGTGCACCATCCCCAGGAGACTTCTGCAGGCACCCAGCTCTGGGCTCCTCTAATATTTCCTTAAAGAGCTCCGCATTGAAAAAGAAAAGCACAGGGAGTGGAAACAGAGGTGGGGGCACATGAAAAAGCCAAATCCCGCCCTCCTCCAAGTCAGCTGAATGGTGGGAAGACAGAGATGCAGCCAGGCTTTCTGTGTTCACTTTGAACACGTCCTTCAGAGCCTTTTTCCGGCTCCCTTGTCTCCGCCTCCTCGTCCTTCCCCCAGTCACAAAATATCTGCAGACCGCAAATAAACATCTCGTGAGACGGCTCAGGTTTTCACCATCAGTGCCTTGCACAGCTCTGATCTTGTTTTAAAGGCTTTTGAGAGCACATGACCCAGCAATTCCACTGCTAGGTATGCACCTAAGGGAACTGAAAACAGATGTCCACACAAAAGCTGTCCCATGAGTGTTTATAGCATCATTATTCAGAAGAGCCCAGAGATGGAAAAAACCTGAATGTATCAACTGACGGACGGATGAAAGAAGTGTGGTATATCCACACAATGGAGTATTATTTGGCAATAAAAAGAATGAAGTAACAACACATGCTACAACAGGGGTGAGCCTTGACATCCAGATCCTAAGTGAAAGAAGCCAGACGCAGAAAACCACGTAGTGTTTGATAAAGACAGAGAGTAGGTTCGCAATTGCCAGGAGCTGAGGGTGGAAGGCAGGAAGCAGTTCAAGGCTTGGAGATTCCTTTCAGAGGTAATGAAAATGATCCCTAATTAACTACTATGGTGATGGTTGTTCAACTCTGTGAATACACTAATCACCAAATTGGAGGCTGTTATGTGCGTGGACTGTATGGTATAGGAACTACATCTCAATTAGGTTGCTTTTGAAAAGTTTTAGCTATTTTGAAAGTGAAAGTGTTAGCTGCTCAGTTGTGTCCAACTCTTAGTGACCCCATGGACTATATAGCCTTCCAGGCTCCTCTGTCCATGGGATTCTCCAGGCAAGAATACTGGAGTGGGCTGCCATTCCCTTCTCCAGGGAATCTTCCTGACCCAGGGATTGAACCCAGGTCTCCTGCATTGCAGGTACACTCTTTACTATCTGAGCCACCATTTTATCCACAAGTAAATCAGTAAATCTCACACACACATACTCACAGATGATGTAGCAGCTCTGAGCTGGAGCAAGAGAGGAATTTAAGGGTGACCCCAGCTCGGAGGCAGCCAGGTCTATAGTCCATGTGGAAGGCAAACATCCGAGTCAGGGACCTGGAGTCCAGAGAGGCCTGCCAAGCAGTGGGCACAGGCTCAGGAGGGCCCTGTTGACCTCTGACCTTCAGTGACAACCTCTTAGGTGCTGGGGAGCCATGGTTGGGGAGGAGCAAGCCCTCAGAGGAAACCAGAGTCACTATGGGAGCCAGATTCGCTTCTCAAGAGAAAGCAGCTCTGTCCTTCTGTCCTCTCGGACTGGGCCAGCTCCTCTCTACCCCGACTTGCTGCCTGCTCTGGGCTTGTGCTCTGCATCCTGGTTCTCTGATGGCCTGGATTGCTCACCCAGGAAGAAGGCAGAACCTTCCTATCACCTGGGTAGGGTTTGGTCACCCAGGGGCTGCTCTCTCACTGGGGGTCATAGGTTGAATGGTGAACACCCTTCTCCAAGGAGTATATTCATGTCTTGACCCCAGGGACCTGTGAGTGTGACCTTACTTGGCAAAAAGATATTTGCAGACATGGTTAAGTTAAGGATTTTGACTTGAGAATGTCCTGGATTATCCAAGGTAAGTAAGTGTTAGTTGCTCAGTCGTGTCTGACTCTGTGACCCCATGGACTGTACCCGCCAGGCTCCTCTCTCCATGCGATTCTCCAGGCAAGAATACTGGAGTGGGTTGCCGTTTCCTTCTCCAGGGGAATCTTCCTGACCCAGGGATTGAACCCAGGCCTCCCTAAATTCAACAACATGTGTCCTTATTGGAAGAGGAGAAGACACAGACAGAGGGGGGCAAAAGGCCATGCAAAGACTGAGCAGAGTTGGGGGTGAGGAGCCGCAAGTCATGGAATGCCAACAGCCACCACGTGCCGGAAGAGGTGAGAAAAGGAGTCTCTTCTAAAACCTCCGAAGGGAGCATGGCCCCACTGACACCTTGATTTTGGACTTCTGGCCCCCAGAACTGTGAGAGAATAAATTTCTGCTGTTTCAAGTCCCCCAGATTGTGTGCATTTATTACAGCAGCCCCAGGAAACTATACACTGGGGAACTGAAGACCAGCATAATGGACAGACTTGCTCCGCCAGCCTCCTGCTACATGCTTCTCGTGGTCCATCCTAACCCCAGACAGAGGGAAGAGCCTAGTAGCCAGAACTGACCAATCAGAGAGCCCCATCTCCTCAGCTGCCAGTGATTGGTCCAGGAGCGACTCGTGACCCAAGTGGCTGCCCAATCAGAGCCCTTCCCTAGCTTTTTATGATTGAGCAGGTGAGCAGAGAAGGCAATGGCACCCCACTCCAGTACTCTTGCCTGGCAAATCCCATGGACGGAGGAGCCTGGCGGGCTGCAGTCCATGGGGTCGCAAAGAGTCGGACACGACTGAGCGACTTCACTTTCACTTTTCACTTTCATGCATTGGAGAAGGAAATGGCAACCCACTCCAGTGTTCTTGCCTAGAGAATCCCAGGGACGGGGGAGCCTGGTGGGCTGCCGTCTCTGTGATCACATAGAGTCGGACACGACTAAAGCGACGCAGCAGCAGCAGCAGCAGAGCAGGTGAGGGTTTACACGTCTCTTTCCACTGGGCCTGCTAAGCTGGTGCACGAGGAACCCAGGGAACTGGAGGACATTTCTGTGCTGTCTGGAGAAATCTGGTGTGCAGTAGAAGGAGGCCAGTGTGTGGAAGGAAACAGAAGCAAGAGGCCAGGTTCGAGAGTGAGGATATCCTGAAGAGGTTTAAACTTCTAGGTCCAGTTGACCCTGGGGCCAGTTCCACCGTTCCTATGGTTTGCTCTGTGAAGCTGAATCTTTGTGCCCAGGCTAGATGAAGTTGGATTCTGGCCAAACTCTGGACAAAACTCAGACTAACACAACAGATTGAGAGCAATGGCCATGTCCCCGGGCAGAGCAGGCTCTCAGAACAGGCTTTACTGCATCGCCTGCATTCTTTTCCATTTCAGCAAAGGTCTGAGGACAAGATCAAGGACTAGCGTTGCTCTGTGTTGAAGAAAAGAGGAGAAAGGCACGTGCTTGAGAAAAATGGGTCTCCTTGATCTTTGCAGCATCAGTCAGAATGTCCAAAGAACTCAGTGGAGACCATTTCAAGCAGGAGAATGTTCGTTCCTATTTGGTGGAGCCTGGGGAAGAGAAGAAGAAGAAAAGACTCAGACAGGGAGCCAAGTCAGGGTGGGCACAGAGGCCCCGACTGCCTTTCATAACCACACGAGGCCACGGAGCCAGCCCTGGCCCCCAGATCACAGTGACGTCTGAAATTTCTTTCAGGCTTTTCCTTTCCTTTCAGGTCCTTTTGGGTTCTTCAGCCCATATGTTGCTAATTTTCCCTCTTTTCAAAGCTCCCTGTTGCATTTTGAGTCAGAAGGCATCCTATTCATTGCTTCTGAATTTGAGGGGGAGGAAACTGCAGAGGTCAGCAGGCCTTTTAATATAGAACATAGATGAGTTGGGCCGGGCATGAACATGTGAGTGCATGTGAGCACACACGTGGCTGCTTATTTCCTGCCTCCAGCCAGTCTTCAGTTCCATCACGCAGGACCACAGGTACGACTTGAGTGGCTCCTCTTAGAACCGTTCCTAGCCTCTCCTTCAAGGAAGAGGCTTCTTCCCCAAGGGCGCCTTTTGTAGTTCTCTGCGTCTGCCATGCAGCCCTCGACAGAGCTAATTACCAGTCAGCAAGTGGCCCTGGGAGGCTGTGGTGTGCTGGGGGACTGTTTCCTCATACTGCCTCTTATCTTTCCAAGTGGCAGAGGGCCCCTCTCGCCAGAGATAGTGCAGACAGGAGGCCCTGCCAATTAAGGCATTGGCAAAGAAATGGTGGATGGCTGGTCTTTCAACGAAGGTCAATAGCAAGAGGGTTCATGGAGAAGCTGAAGCTGGTTGCTGTCCTTCATCTAAAGGAAAAGTCAGTTTAGAGAAAGAGAACATGTGGGATCCAAGGAAGCCCTTGGCCTCCCTCAAGCATCGTCACAGAGTTTCCAGCCTGCCCGTGGTCCCAGGGGAGGGGTGTGGGTCGGGAAGGGTGGCTTAGCGTGGGTGTGGGGAAGACAGAGAGGCAGCAGGGGCCGTCTGTTTCCCTAAACAGGGCTTTATTTTTTAAGCAACAGAGAAAAAGAAAATATTGGACACCAAAGAGCTGATGGCGCTCATGTACAAGCAAAGTTAACAAATTCATTACAAATAGGACTTTAATTTCTGAACCCAAAATGCGGGCAAGTGGTCTTATGACTAGGCATATATGTGGAAACTAAGTCTTAAGCCTGACTGTGCCAGAAATGATAGGATAGCTGTTTCTAAGCTGTGGGCAGCTTTGCCCTCCCCAGCCCCCTGCCTCCAACCAGGGAAAATTGGCAGCAGAGATGTTTTTTACTGTCATGATTTGGGGAGGTTGAAGGGGGAGGGAGAAACCCTGAGTATAGATTATATAACTGGAACTCCCATTGTAACCATCCTGGCTTACTTTACTCCACTGGCAGGTTAAAAGTGTCCCCCTTTCCTAAATTTGTCTGCATTTCTCACTAAAGACTGAGGATGGCTCTTCTCTCTCTCTCTCTCTCTTTTTGGCCTCCTCCCATTTGGCAGGATCTTAGGTTCCTGACAGGGATCGAACCTGTGCCCCCTGCATTGGGAGCACTGAATCTTAACCACTGGGCTGCCAGAGAAGTCCGGCCTCTTCTCTTAATAGGAACATTTCTCTCTCCAAACTCTCCTTTCCAAAGTGATGAAGGCAAATCCCTTTCAATCATGATTCATCTCTATTCCGGTTACATCTTATTGGGCCAGAAGTGAACAACTGACCCATGCCGGGCCACTCAGATCCTTCTCCCAATACTTTATAGCTAAACAGGAAAGAGTCTGTTAGCCAGGAAAGGATAGGACATGACACAGTAGAATCTTTGTGGATTAAAAAACGCATTCCTTGTTCACATGCTCATTCCTAGCATTGAGAGCCTGTGCTGGGTGCCGGGCTGGGGGTAGGGGGCAGACGGGTTCTCCGTCCACAGAATCTCTCGGGCCTCGTGGCAGGGGCTCGTCCACCTTGAGACGGAGGGCCTCTGTCACCTCCACTGGAGGCTCCCGGGCCTACCAGGTGGCAGAAGGACCCCAAAGGGGCTCACTGCTGCTGTTCAGTTACTCAGTCATGTCTGACTCTTCTGCGACTCCCTGGACTGAAGTCCCCCAGGCCCCTGTCCGTGGGATTTTCCCAGCAAGAATACTGGAGTGTGCTGTCATTTCCTACTCCAGGGAACCTTCCCGACCCAAGGGTTGAACCTGACTCTCCTGCATTGCAGGCATATTCTTTACCATCGGAGTCACCTGGGAAGCCTTTGGTTTCTTAATTATTTATTTTTAGTCACTCAGTCAACTCAGTGTTCAACTTTTTGTGACCCCATAGACCGTAGCCCACCAGGCATCTCTGTCCATGGAAATCTCTAGGCAAGGATATTGGCATGCGTAGCCAGTTCCTTCTCCAGGGGATCTTCCTGACCCAAGGATCAAACCCAGGTCTCCCATATTGCAGGCAGATTCTTTACTGTCTGAGCCACCAGGAAAGCAGGTTTTTTTTTCCCCCTGTATTGGGGATATTAACCCTCTGACTTGTGTCCTAAATATTTTTCCTATTTGTGTTTTACTTTTTACTTTGTTTATGGCGTTTGTCATACAGAAGTTTTTAATTTTTATGTTGTCACATGTTTCAATCTGTCTCTTTATTGTTTGTAGTATTTGTGCCATGCCTAGAAGTTTCCATCCAAAGAGTTACAAATATTCACCCGTGCGTTCTTCTAGTACTTTTAAGGCTTTATTTTTTACATTTAAAGCATCTGGAATTTATTTGGGGAAAAGATGGCACTTTTTTCCCCAAAAGGCTACCCAGTTGCACCAATAGCATTCAATAAATTATTTTACTCCACTCGTTAGAAAATACCCTTTAACAGAGTCTGAATTTTGAAATTTACATTGGTATATTTTGGACCCTCTAGTCTGTTCCATTAATCTGTCTTTTATTTCCTAGTATGACACTGTGTACGTCACTAATTTTATAGCATGCTGTGTTATCTGAGAGGGCTATTGACCCTTCTATAATTTTTTCTTTTGAAGGATTTCCTATTCTCATCTTTCTATGCTTCCTCATGATTCAGAGGGTTTATTAAGCACCCAAAACTCTCACTGAGATTTTTAAATTTTTATTTTTAACTTAAGGATAATTACAATATTGTGCTGGTTTCTGCCATACATCAACATGGATTGGCCATAGTTTACATATGTTCCTTCACTCTTGAGCCTCCCTCCCACCCCGTCCCACTGCTCTAGGTTGTCAAAGAGCCCTGGTTTGAGTTCCCTGAGTCATACAGCAAATTCCCACTGGCTATCTAGTTTACATATGTTAGTGTATATGTTTCCATGCTACTCTCTCCATTCATAATTGAGATTTTATTTAGTGCTAAGTTTTCAGAATAATCTAGGGATAAAGGACCTCTTAACAATATTGTCTGTTGCTTCCCTTGTAGCTCAGCTGGTAAAGAATCCGCCTGTAATGCAGGAGACCCCAGTTCAAGTCCTGAGTTGGGACGATCCCCTGGAGGAGGGCATGGCAACCAACTTCTGTATTCTTGCCTGGAGAATCCCCACAGAAAGAGGAGCCTGGTGGGCTACAGTCCATGAGGTCGCAAACAGTCAGACACGACTGAGCCACTAAGCACAATATTACACCCACATATCCAAGAACAAAGGATGTCTCTCCATTTACTCATCCTCCTTAGGTTTTTCAGTAGAAGGTAAACACTTTATTCCTCTAAGTTCTGCATGACTCTTGTTAAATTTATCACTAGCGTTTTATATTTCATTGATATTCATTATATTTTCTGTTTGATTATTGTTTGCATGGGGTATTTCATTAAAAGGGATGAAGACAGGACTAAAGGAGGAGGAAAGAGAGACAAAACCAAGCTGATCAGCACAGTTTTCCCTGAGCCTGTCTTCCTAAGAGATTCCAGAGAAGGTTCAGTTCATTATAATGATGTCCCAAGAGGAAAGACCATACGATCAAGGACACCAGTTTCAAGATAGGAGAGAGAGAAGAGGCAGATAGAGCTCTCCCTACCATTCTAACTCTTGAGGGGCTGTGAGATCTGGACCAAAGGACCCTGGCAGTGCCTTCCGGAAGTCCTCTTCTTTTGCCGTAGCAAGACCCAGCCTCCCATTGGCTCTCAGGACAAGCCCCGCCCCTTCCGGTGGGCGGGGCCGGCTGTTTGGACAGTGCGGCCTGCTGTTTCCCTCTCTGGCTGCCTTTTAGGATAACCTGCTCCTCTGAAAGGGTCTGGCATCTCTCTGGCACACACGTTTGCTTAAAGATTTACATTTTCGATCTCCTTGCCCATTTTCTGACTGCATAAAAAAGAATTGTAAATGTTTAGAAAAATCAAAGTTCTTCTTAGACACCCGCAGCTTCAAGGAGAGAGTTTCTTTAATTCATGCCAAGAAGAGGCTGTAGAAACGAGGTGGGATCACCTGGCCCTTTTCTTGCTGAAGGTTTCCAGCCTTTATTTTCTCTCAGCCTTGGAGTAGCCTCAAGTCCTCAGGGCAGGTTGGAAGCTTGTCAAACTGGGGCAGGCGGGGACCCCACCCTGGACCCAGGTCCTGGAGAGAGGCCCTGGGGAAGGGAGGGCTAGGGCAGCAGCCACTGCCGAGGGTCCGAGGGCATCGGCCTGCCTGATACCTGGGCCAGACACTGGGCAGCGAAGCAGATGGCCTGCTCCTCGCCCTGCAGCACAGCCTCTCTGCAGACCCCACCTGTGTCCGTCCATCCTTCTCTGCCTCTTTTCCTTTTGTCTATGGCGTGACCACAGCTCTGCATAGGGATTTGGGCTTGAGGCTTTGAGCTTTTGACAAATAGCTCGTTAATTCACACCCAGAAAAGCATGACCTTGGTTATCATCTCCATTTCTTCTTTCAAAGAAAATGAAAGGCGAATGCAAGGAATCTCAGGGTTATCCCTAAAATAGAAAGCGGAAGTCGAGTGTACTTGATAAGTATAGGTAGAGACAGTCCATGCTCTTGGCTCGTTAGAAAGGAAACTTGCTAAGTGATGGATGAAGGATAAGACTTCCAGTCTGAGTGATGCTTGTCTGTGGACCACTGGGGACCAAAAGCCATGGGTTCAGCTGACTGCACAATGCTCCACAGGTTCTCAACCCCTGACTTTCCAACCACCCGGGCCAGATTGCCAGAAGAGTGACACTCCTCAGCTCTATTTAATTTATTTAAAGAAAGTTCACATTTCTTTACCTAAAGAAGTCTATGGTGGGACTTCCCTGGTGATCCAGTGGTTAAGAATCCATCTGCCAATGCAAGGGACACAGGTTCGATGCTTGGTCTGGGAAGATTTCACGTGCTGCAGAGCAAGAAATCCCACGTGCCACCACTACTGAGTCCGCGTTCTAGAGCCCACGAGCTGCGAGTACTGAAGGCCGCGCACCTAAAGCCCATGCTCTGCAACAAGAAAAGCCACTGCAACAGGCAGCACCCCCATCACGACTAGAGAGTGGCCCCCCTCACCGCAACTAGAGAAAGCTGGCATGCAGCAACGAGGACCCAGCACGGGAAAAACAAATAAATAAAACTAAATCAAAAAAGAAATCCATACTGTTTCCCCTATCACACCGCCACTCAACCACTGGAAATGGAAACCTCCATCCCACGAGGCAGATTCCTTCTTTTAGATGCCCCACCAGACCCTTTCAGAACAGTCTAAACTCCAACGGATGGGGTTTTTCCTGTCTCTTGCCTTCCAGTTAAAGGCGGTGGGCCACCTTCTGGTTTCCCCAGGTCTTATCTGACCCATTTCTGCGTTTTGCCTTCTGTGTCAAAGGAGGACCCTAGATGCCATCTTCATCCTTTGAAATGGAGGAAAAGACCCACCTCTCCAATGTTTTTCCCTGTTACACACAGTCCTCTTGAATGTTCCAGAAAAGTATATGCAAAAATTCGAAGAACTGAATTCCAACCCTGATTGCACATACTCTGAGAGGCTGGTGACGTTTTCTCCTGTGTCTTCATTCACCCAGGGCTCCCGGAGTCCCAGGGTGAGACCCTGGGGCTGTTTTGGATGATGTGGAGAACTGGGCTGGATCTCACCAGGGCAGTGAGCTTGGAAACAGGAGAGTGAAAGAGAACGGAATTCCGGACAAGGACCCAGTTCTCCTCCCCGGGACAGTTCACAGCACGCTTCCCTTCTGACCCACCGACACGCCATTCATGGATCCCCATTTACTGCAAGCTTCTGACCCTCCAAGTCAGCCTATAAAAATGAGAACATCTGGAAATTCCATGGCGGAGTAGTAGGGAAAGCGGCTTTGTGGGCTCTTGCTTTCTCCCAACCTCGTAACCTTTTATGGCTTCACAGATCATTGTCTCACTCCACCCCCGCCCCCACTGCCCTCCTCCCAACTCCACCCCACCCCCACCCACCTCCCACCGCCGTCCTTTTGCTTGCATAGGTCCTGTGGGAAACTTCCTGTGGTGGGGGTGGGGGGCATTCATTGCTTTGGGAACGGCTGCTGGACTGTGATCATCTCAGCAGAATGCCCGGCTGGGACTGGGACACTCAGCCCCACCCGCTTCGTGCATTCCCTCCTCTGGCTCCAAGCGGAGCAATTTCCAGCCCAGCCAGAGCAAGGGCTGGGAATCTTTCCTTGGTTTCTGCTTCTCATCTACTGTGCGTTCCCTGGAACCATCTGGGGATGGGAGCCAGGTAGCAACAATGCAGAGAGTCTCTGAGACCAAAAGATAATTGAAAATCCCCAGGCAGTCTGTTCCTTTGGCCCCAAGTTCACATATGGTCAGCACATTAGGGCCCCCGTCCAAAGGAGCAGAATGGGACAGAGGGTGGGGGTGGCCTCTGTCACTCACGCGGGCGCCCGTCCCCCAGGGACTGGGCAGTCAGGGCTCCGCGCACCCCTGGTCAGTTTCGGGCTTGACCATGTCGCTGTTTTTAACCCAATACCTGAAGTCCCTTCTAGAACGCTCCGCAATGGAGCAGATAAAGTAGCTGTCTTCATGAGTGATCACTTCCAGACCCAACGAAGAGAAACTCATGTGTTTGAAATGCCTGCCATTCTTCTCCATTTCACCATCAAGTAGCCCATTTAATTTTGCACAATACTGTTTGATAACAACCATGTGTATGTCTTCTGTATTTATATACTCAGGAAAGGACCTACTTGGTCAGTGTGAGATAATTTCACAAGAAAAATGGAACCAGATGCGACTCCTTTTTATTTGGCTCTTCAAACTCCAGCGATCTAATTCCCAGGGTCAGTCTTTACTTGAGTTTTCTGTTACCTTGCAGAAGAGGATCCTTTTACACGACAAGTTTGCTTTTCCCAGGTACCTGGCAAGCAAGAGTGAGCAAAAGATTTAAAGGAGTTGGTTCTCAGCTTAGCAGTTTCCAGCATTTCCAGACTGGAGATTCAGTGGGCTGGAAGTTTTGTGTTCTGGAATAGAACACGTCTGCCTGCTAGTAGGCTGATCCACCTCAATTAAGCCAGTCTTCCAACTACTCAGAATATACAAGCACTTCAGGCCTGAAACGCAAGGTCAAATAGCACTAAGATGACTCATTTGAACCCAAAGCAAAGGAGTTAGGCAGGGCTGGCATTAGAGCAGACTCTTCTCTCTTTTCATCTCATTTCCTCTTTTTTCTTTTATCTCCATCCCAATTTGTGCCCATCAGCCGGCCGTGTACAGTGGTACGGTTTGTGCAGTGTACCAAAGTGCTCATCCAAGAGAGCGAATGGAGGCTGGAATCCAGTCCCCAAACGGCGTGTGTGTTGTCATGGACCCCAGGCTGGGGTCCGTCTACCTGAGGAAGAGACACCCTTTCTCCCTCTTGAATGAATGCTCACGAAGTTGGGAACTCAGAGGCAGCATCTGTACAGGAGAGGCACATTTTTCTACGAAGCTGAACGTGTTACTGGTGTCCTGCACACACGGCAGCCTGAAGGGTGAATATGCCAACGCCAGCATGTGAGCTGTCTGTTCCTGCCCCGCGTGCATTCGGCACATCCCGTGTTCTGCCCTGTCTTCAGGAGGCCCCAGGGCGAGTCATCAGGAAACCTTTAGATCCATAGCAGCTATATGGCCCTTGTGCCATGGCCCTTCCTGTGGCAGACATCACTAATCGATCCTGGAATTCTCTCACACTGAGTCCCGACTGGTCTCACTTCTTCACCCAGTGGAGCACCTCCTCAATTGCTACCAACTGAACAGAGCTGATGTACAAGGGTGAGCTGTCTGCCATCCATCTCAGCCAGCTACCACCACGACAGTGATGCAAGACACCCAAAACTCAGTGGCTTGAAGCAAGAAGAGTTTATTGTTTGTTTATTTTTGGCGGTCCTGGGTCTTTGTTGCTGCCTGTGGGCTTTCTCTGGTTGTGGTGAGTGGAGGCTACTCTCTGGTTGCGGAGTGTGGGTGTCTCACTGCAGCGGCTTCTCTTGTGGTGGAACTGCGGCTCTAGAGGGCAGGCTCAGCGGTCGTGACCCCGGGGCCTAGGGTGCAGGCTCAGTAGTCACGGCGCCTGGGCTTACTTACCCCGCTGCATGTGGGTTTTTCCTGGACCAGGGATTAAACCTGTGTCTTCAGTTGGGAAGCAGATTCCCAACCCCTGCACCACAAGCGAAGTCCAAGAACTGTTTATTCGTGTTCGGCCATCTTGGGGCATCTGGGGTGTGAGTGGCCTGGGGCGAATCGGGCCGGGAATGCTCTCCTTCGAGCTGAGGCTCAGCTTCTCACCATGCGTTGGGCTCAGATCTGCTCAGCGTGTGTCCATTCTGGGGCCCAGGTCAGCCAGAGGTCACTCTTCGCACGTTGAGAGCAGAGGCTCCGTGGGCAATATCGGCCACACGAGTGCATTTTTAGTCTCTGCTTGTGTCATGCTCCCTAACATTTTATCAGCCAAAGTGTGTGAGGTAGCGAAGCCCCAGATCAAAGGGCGGAAGGAGGCCCCTCCCACGCTAAGACCAAAGCGAGGGGCCCCCCACATCATCTCGGTCCTCGGCGACGAGGCGGGGTCACGTCAAATCCCGTCTGCTGCAAGGTCCCCTTTGATAGCATCGTTACCCCCACCTTCCCTAGCCAGACAGTCCACCTCTTGGCTCAGGTGAGTGGACAGAAACTTCAGAGTCCGAGAGGCAGGGCGAGAGCGCTCCTGTGTACAGTCTGGCCAGTGGAGCTGAGGGCGAATGGCGGTGAAAATGGACCCGAGACAGATGCTGACTCTGGCAAGGGGTGCACATCAGCAGCTGAGGAGCCAGGTGGGCTCGCGGAGCTGGGCTTCAAGGTGTGTGATTTGGGAGAAATGAGATAGTGATGGAGAAACAGCAGCCGTGATGGTGGGTCAGGACAGGTCCCCTGACCGGAAGTAACTGTGGGCGTGGAGACCCCTGCTTTTCATTTTCACTCATCAAAAGCCACGCGCCCCTTGAGGCCACAGCATCTTATCCCCACCATCAAAGGTGAACCCAGAAAATTACAGAGCTGAGGCTCTGCCCTCCAGGAGTTCACGATCTGAAACACACAGGCAGCAACTCCTGGGAGGAAAACATAAAGAAAGAACCAAGCTGGTGTGCAGCAGACAGATGGCGAGGGGAATTCCAACTGTAGATGAAGAAAAGCAGGGATCAATCCAGGCAGGCTCCCTGGAAGCAGGGGCATTCAGGAGTTTCTCATGGAGGGGAGTACTGTCATCCCAGAACAATGATGTGACTTCACGGAGGCTGTGGACATAGAACTGGAGCATGGGAAGAGAGGGCTTTGGCTGCAGGGTCAGTGGAAGGGAGGGGGCGGGAGGGGGACTGCAGAGATTGGTCTGTGGGCACTCAGCCTTGTAACTCAGTGCAGGGTTTAGAACTCTGTGCCAGCTTGACAAGAACTCTTTAAGAGGGCTTGTAAGGACTCCTCTTAGAAACGTCTGGCAGGCTTTTTTTTTTTTTGGTCATCAGGGGTATTTTTCTTTCTTTTTTTAATTGGGGTATAATTCCTTTACCATGCTGTGATAGTTTCTGCCAAACAACAGTGTGAATCAGCCATGTGTGTATTTATATATATATCTCCTTTCCGTTTCGGGCCTTCCTCCCACCCGCACCGCTCCTCCCACTCCTCCAGGTCATCCCAGAGCACTGGGCTGAGCTCCCCGTGCTGAGTGTAAAAAGGAGGAAGTGATGGAAAGAATTGTGGCCTTCCATCAGACACCTCAGTGCAGGGACTGGGGAGAGGCGGGGTTGCCAAGGCTATACGCACCCCCACCCCACTCCCCTCCCCCACCCAGGTCTCCAGCCCTGTGGACAGAGCCAGGCCAGGCTTTGTGAGTCCTCCAGGTAAGACGGCAAACCTGTGACATCAGGATTGTTATTAGCCCCTTTCCCCGATGAGGAGACTGAGTCTTCATGAAGCTGGATTCCTGGTCCGAAGTTCCTCGTTTAGAGACTGACAGAGCTGGATGCTGAACTCAGGCCTGCTGAATATAGCACACAGATCCTTCACGGGCTTCCCTGGTGGCTCAGGCGGTAAAAAATCCGCCTGCAATGCAGTGACCCAGGTTCGATCCCTGGGTTGGGAAGATCCCCTGGAGGAGGAAATGGCAACCCACTCCAGAATTCCTGCCTGGGAAACCCCATGGACAGCGGAGCCTGGTGGGCTACAGTCCATGGGGTTGCAAAGAGTCAGACACGAGTGAGTGACTAACACTGCCCACTACCACTCTCTCTAAGAGGGGTCTTTTGCTTTACAGAGACCACCGCCCACTACCACTCTCTCTAAGAGGGGTCTTTTGCTTTACAGAGACCACCGCCCACTACCACTCTCTCTAAGAGGGGTCATTTGCTTTACAGAGACCACCGGCCCTGGATTCCTTAGTCAGGCCCAGCCAGTAACCTTGCGGCTCATTGGCCACTCAAGCCTAAGGCTGCAGCCACCCAGAAAATTGACCTGACCTCATTTCCTATGTCGTCCCGAGAGTGTGTGTCCCGAAGCACCCAAGCCCCTTGGGAAGGCTATTTGATCCGGCGGGTCCCAGGGCTTTCCCTCTGTGCTGCAAAGTCCTGGCATCTTTCCTTCCAGAGAGAAGTGGAGTGTCAGCGGTGGCTGAGGGGGGCCTGAACGCAGGGGGCTCTTCCCTTTCAAGCCAGGTTAACTGAGTGTGGCTTGCAGGCAGGTCAGCCATTGATTTTCCTCTCTTCTCCAGAGAGCACTGCCATGGTTACACGGATAAAAGCCGGGGAATAAAAGCAGGATTGAATGGTCCGGGTTGAAAGAAGACTTCTGAAAGAGGTTCGAAGACTCCAGTCGGGGGTGGGTTAGTGGTGGGAAATCTTGCTACCTGAGCAAGACGTCTGAGCTGTTCGGCTGTGATTGGGGTGAGGGGCAGGGTGGGGACACATGCTGTAATTGCCATTCCTTCAGAAAGCCGAAAGGAAACCGCTTGCTTTTGTCCTTTTGGCTTCTTGCAGCCTGCACCCGCTGCTCGGCGTGTCTGACTTTGAGCTTGGATTTTTCTAAAAGCATTTAGGCTTTTGCTTCTATAATGTCAAGCCCAACACAGCCCACACTCATGGGGGGAGGCTAAGGCTTCAGTCTTGCAAAGCAAAACAACGACAAGAACAAACTGGCTCAAAATCACCCCAGAGGACCCACCAACTGGGATGGGTTGATGGGAAGAAAGCCACAAAGCCCGCCCTGCTCTGGGATCCCCCAGGGATCATTCTTGGAAGATTGTCTCTCAGTAGAAATGGGCCCAGAGGTACAGAGAAGGTGACTCATTTTTGGTAAAAAGAAAGAAGAGGAAAATGGTGGAATTGCAAAATACGAAATTCTCATCAAGGAGGCTGCAGAGGATGAGATGGTTGGATGGCATCACCAACTCAATGGACATGAGTTTGAGCAAACTCCAGGAGAGAGTGGAGAACAGAGGAGCCTAGATTGCTGCAGTCCATGGGGTTCCAGAGAGTCAGACACGATTGAACAACAACAAACAAATCCATGCATGCCTTTTAAGTGCCCCTAACGTGTCGCAAAGAGTCGGACACCACTGAGCGACTGAACTGAACTGAACTCAACTGAATGTGCTGGCAGGTATGCTAAATAACACGAAGAACCATGTCCATTCAGCCACTTTTTATGAGAACCTCAAAAAATAATATTAGCAAAAGCAAAAAAAAAGGGGGGGGGGAAGCTGGGTTCTTCTTCCAGGCCAAAGGAATACAGGCTTTGAATGGGATCCATTAGGAGAAAGAGAATTCTACACACGAAGTTTTGTGTCACCTGAATCAAACAGCCCGGTGGCCCCGTGTGGCTTCTGGAGCAGACGTTCCAGTTTGCTTAACAGTCAGGGTGAAGAGCATGCTGTGGGCCCGCCACGCGCAGGGCCAGACTCGGTGCTGGTTCCCACGGGAGCGCGGGTTGACCTGAACAACCTTTGCTTCTCCATACAGTCTGTCTGTGATGAACAGCAGCAGTTTGCAAGCTGGCGATTGATGAAGGTTAGAGACTTAGTGGAAGCAAAATAATCTGGTCCATCTGGGCCAAGGCAACCCTCCCTCTTTGTCTCCTTAGCCCTGTCCTCCCCAGTTAACCAGTTCAGGCTCTACTTAACTCACTGCTTTTTTTCTTCTAGGTTCTTGATCACATAAAAGGATGTTCACTCCTGGGTCCTTCTCCCTAACCTCCGTTGTGATCCCCTTTGGGAAAATAACAGTTCCTTTTGTGCCCTTACTGAGCTCGAGAGACTCAAATGTGTCCGAAGTGACAGAGGTCCCTCAAGCTCAACTTTGAAGAGCATCTCACAGGTTAAGCCAAGTTTTAGGGGTCAGTGAAAATTACAGCAACCTGGGCAGCCAGGTGTGGGGGGGCGGGTAGGGCTCTGAGATACATGAGCGTCTCCAGGACCATCAGTCAGGGGTGGGAGGAAGGCCATCTATGCTCTGCAGGTGGTGTGTCCGCACCTCAAGAGCAGGAACACTGTCTGTACATTTCACCTGTAGCAGAGGCTACTAATAGCCTTTTTCCCCTGAAGCATGAGATCCTCTCTCCACCTTTTAAACTGGGCTTGTGGCCCAAAGACTACGTCTTCCCTTGCAGTTGGCCAAGGTATAGTTGATGAGCTACTGGGAGTGATTTGTGCTGATGCTGGGAACATTCTCGAAGGAAGGGAGTTTTCTCCTTCTTGGTGGCTGGAAGGCAGATATGATGACCAGAACCATAGCAACACTTTCGATCCACGAGGACAAGGACCACACCACAGGGCAGTGGTCCTGAACCTTTTGGCCTCAGAACCCACGTTTAGGCTTTTAAACACTCTAAAAAGCTTTCACCTATGAAGTTATACTCCTTGATATGTGCAGTATTTTAAATCAAAACAGAAAAGATAAAAACGCAAGTGTACACAAGCACACATTCCACTAGTCTTCAGAGCAATAGTGTCATCACATATCACATGGCCTCCAGAAACCCCGCCCTTGAGAGAGCGAGAGTGAACAGGCAAGTAACAACTCAGTATCACATAACAATAGTTCTTGTCTCAGAGATCTCCTGCAAGGGTCTCAGGGTCCTCCCCGGGGATGGCAGAGCAGTGAACTAGAAGTGTCCAAGTCTTGGAGGAGTTTGCAGAGTGAGTGACCCCTGTATCTGATGTAGATATTCAACTTTCAAACTTCATGGAGAAAAATGAAATCCATCTTCTCCCTCATTGAAGATGCTGATACTTGGGTGGACATTCTCCCCAGGGGTTTAGTGGGATGTACTCAGGGCTTCCCTGGTGGCTCAGACAGTAAAGAATCTGCCTGCAATGCAGGAGACCAGGGTTTGATTCCTGGGTCAGGAAAATCCCTTGGAGGAGGGAAATGCTACCCACTCTGGTATTCTTGCCTGGAGAATCCCGTGGACGGAGGAGAAGGGCAGGCTACAGTCCGTGGGGTCGCCCAGAGTGGGACACGACTGAGTGACTGATGCTTTCAATTCCACTCTGTGACTCTGGTCCGCATCGTCTGATTGTCCTCTTCCCAGAGGCTAAAAGTAACACTTGCATTCTCAGGCAATTGTAGTAAATTTGTGTAAACTCAAACGTTTTCCGGAAAGCATTCCTCTTTCTCCTTCATCGCTGTTAAAGCACAGAGATCATCCAAGCTTTAATCTACTCAACGAAGGGCATCATCAGTGAAAAGTCTGGGCCGCAGGTCCGTCTTGACTTTAAGTTGCACCACACTGTAAACGTCGTTCCTGAATATGAAAGCACAGGGCAGGTCAGAATTAGCGTGGGTCTCCCCGACACCCCAGTGAGATGTGTGTTATTATCCCCACTCTGCAGACGAGGAAGCTGAAGCAGGAGGCTGAAGGAACTTGCCAATTATTCTAATGTCACGTTTTCCATTTTCAAAGCCTCCTGGTCCATTAATTAGCACATCCACGCGATAAGCCTAGAAGGTTGCTAAGTGCACTTTGTACACACCTCCAAGCATCCCTCAGTCCCTTATGGATCCTAAGCTGATTAATATTCTTCCAACATCCCCCGAAAATGTTGTGTATGTGGAAGACAGAACAGGTGTGTGGAGAAGGGACTGACTTGCTCAAATTCAAATGTCCAGCTGGGACGCCTTCCCCCCATGCCTCCTGTGATATCAGTGATATTCAGAGCAGAATTCACTGCAGTTATGTCCTCCGGGATGTGGCTCACTAAAAGGTCCATGGCACGTGGATGCCGGGCCCAGCCAGCTTCCTGCCTTGTCCTGTGTCCCCGTGGAAGCCCCCTTTCTGAACAGCAGTAGGACCGTTCAGTGGCCCCCGCCTCTCTGCCGGGCTGACACAGCCCAGGAGGAACAGGAGCTCTGAAGTTGTGTTCAGTCTTCTGTTGGCCCCAGACAGTTGGGAAAAGGACTGCCCTACAAACCCAGCGCTGCGTCCTGCCCCAAACACGACGTGGCACAGCTTACAGCACGCTGCTATGAGGGATGCTCGTGTTCTCAGCCTCACACGCAATTTCATGTGATAATGCTGGGGGGAAGGAGACAGAAAGAGGGCAGCTTGTAGGGGGCCTGGCATGGTATTCACAAAAACATCCTATAAGTCTGTAATAAAGAAAGTGTCAAGTTAAAGATACCAAAATCGGTCACATTAAAAGGGGAAATGAACAAAGTAAGCTAACATAATTTTGCTGGCTATAAAATATTTTTTGAAAAGAGTTTTGATTTTTCTCCCCCATATCCCTACTCCACAGATAATTTCAGTAAGGTGAGAATTATTATTGAAGGATGAGCAAAGATAAACTTAGCATTTTGGCTTAAAATTACACATAGAATTTACTTGTTTTCAATGTGACATTAATATAAACAGCATCATTTTTGCTCATGCTTTTTTTTCTCATTCCTTCTCCTCTTTATAATTAAAAATATTATTCACAAGCAAAAGGAAAAAAAAAAAACTATACCGATCAAAATCACAGCCCACAAGCATTGTAATAATTCACAATTGCCACAACTCTCAATGATACATCAGTAGTTATATTAACGCCTCATGACTGGCTTGGAATCCATACAAATTCATTGATAAGATGAGGCCTAAGATGAGAAACTGCTGTGTTCCCTACCATTACAGCTGCCTCCACCATCAACAACAGTGTGTGTGTGTGTGTGTGTGTGTGTGTGTGTGTGTGCATGCGTGCACAAGTGCGACCCCATGGATGTAGCCCGCCAGGCTCCTCTGTCCATGGGATTCTCCAGGCAAGAGTACTGGAGTGGGTTGCTATTTCCTCCTCCAGGGGATCTTCCTGACCCAGGATTGAACTCACCTCTCTTGTGTCTCCTGCATTGGCAGGCAGGTTCTTTACCTACTGTGCCACCTGGGAAGCCCATTAGACATCCATTTTATTATAAGTAACCAAGTAATTGGTGACACATAAAGTAATAATTAAAAGGTCTGGAATGCCCGGGCCCCTAGAGTGTGGTCCCCAACCTGATGTCGATTTACGAACTACTATTAACTCTCCGGATGAGGTAAGTACAGAAGCTGAGAGTGAGCACTGAGAAACTTTATAGCAATTTCACGTTGCCAAGACAGCCAAACAGAAGATCAGTGGCTGTCTCCCTACGCCGTGTACAGACGTTTCTGGAACTGCTCAGCTCTCACAGTGAGTCATGGTGGCGACAGCTGTCTGCTAGACTTGTGCAGCGGGGCCACGTACTGAAAATCAAAACAAAACCGGAAACAAAACGAATCACAGAAAGCTGGAGGAGCACCACTGCCGCCTGCGGTAGTCACGGGGCCAACCTTGCTCACTGATCCCTCTCCAGATGAGGACTGCTGCTGCTGGACGGATGTGAGTGGCGAAGTTTGAATTCTTAATTAAAAATCCCTGTGGGGTGAACAAGTCTTTCCAAGCTGGGAAGTGGGCATGTGGGGAGACCTGGAGCTGGTGGGGAGGAGTGGAATATGAGTCTCTTGCCCTGGAGGTGTCAGTCAGCAGCTACAATGTGTGGAGACTCCGTCCTCTGTGTTAAACCCTGGTGGCTCAGTCGGTAAAGAGTCTGCCTGCAATACAAGACACCCAGACTCGATCCCTGGGTCAGGAAGATCCCCTAGAGAAGGGAATGGCAACCCACTCCAGTATTCTTGCCTGGGGAATTCCGTGGACAGAGGAGCCTGGCGGGCTATGCTCCATGGGGTCACAGAGAGTCAGACACGACTGAGCAACTAGCACTCTCCTGGTCCAAAGCAAGGATCTACTGAACCCTAGGAGTAAACAAATCCTTTAATTCCTTGGCTGCACCCAGATTCCCAGCTTCTCACTTCTGGAAATGTCCATGCAGGACAAAGACTCTTCCTTACGGAACACGTTTCAGGCTCTGTATTTGAGCAAAGAGTCAGACCTTTTGTCCCTGGATTACTTGAGACCACGCATACCTGGTTCTTTCCTCTAGAACAAGTGTCAGAGGTGCTTAATGATGACATTGACGTGGTGGAGGTGGGCACAAGAGGATCCCCATCTCCCTTGTCGTTTGGTTGCTAAGTAGTGTCTGACTCTTTGCGACCCCACGGACTGTAGCCCACCAGGCTCCTCTGTCCATGGGATTCTCCAGGCAAAAATACTGGGGTGGGTTGCCACGCCCTTCTCCAGGGGATCTTCCTGACCCAGGAATCAAACCCACATCTCTCACCTTGCAGGTGGATTCTTTACTACAGAGCCTCCTGGGAAGCAGCAAAATGGGGGCATGAGAAGACGCCCACCTTCCCGACCCCCATCTCTCTTTGATTTTTTCCTAGGCTTACATTTTTAAAGGTGAGTTTGTGCCCATATAGTCCCTGGGTGTCCGGAAACTGACCGCATCTGGAGGTGTGGTACCCAGAGCCAATCGCCACCCCTTCACTTGGCCTCCTCCATTGCCCCGGGGTCTTCTAACAGCCACGTTGGACTCAAACGTCCAAGAAAGAAATATTCTAAACCACTGCTCAGAACAGTATGCCTGTAATTAAGAAAAGATTTTTGATTCTTAAACTGCAAATCCAACACATGTGCAGTGCACGGAGGAGCAGACCAGAGAAAGCTGAGCTCTTGAGACGCTGCATCTTTGAAAGTGTGCAGATTTCTAAGGACACGTGCCTGCTGTGGGGGCCTTCAATATTTGCTGGATATGAACTGACAGGCACTTCAGAGTGAGAAGAACCATCTGAGAAAGGTGACTGTGGCCAGAGGACGACGTGCTGTTTTGCTCTTTAACATGTTTCAGGGTTCTTGCCTGGTGAAGCCCATGGGCAGAGGAGCCTTGCAGGCTACAGCCCATGAGGTCGCAAGAGTCGCACACGGCTTAGCGACGAAACCACACGCAGTATTTGTGAGAGAACAAGCGTCCCTCGGTTTGGAATCCTAAAGGAAAGGATAAAATTCAAGACTGCCCTTGTCGGCAAAAGTCTGGATTCGGCTTTGCCTAAAGGTGGCTATCGGAGAAGGCAATGGCACCCCACTCCAGTACTCTCGCCTGGAAAATCCGTGGACGGAGGAGCCTAGTAGGCTGCAGTCCATGGGGTTGCTAAGAGTTGGACACGACTGGGCGACTTCCCTTTCACTTTTCACTTTCATGCATTGGAGAAGGAAATGGCAACCCACTCCAGTGTTCTTGCCTGGAGAATCCCAGGGACGGTGGAGCCTGGTGGGCTGCCGTCTATAGGGTCGCACAGAGTCGGACACGACTGAAGTGACTTAGCAGTAGCAGTAGCAAAGGTGGCTATGACCCCGGAGACTGTAGCTCAGTGACCTTCAGTTTAAACTCCCAGAATAACTAACTTTAGATTAAGGATAAGCCTGCTGATTGATTCAGATAAGGTTAATTTAAAATGTTTTTCCTAAACATTCTCTGAATTGAAGTTAAGTTGGCCAGATTCGCTGCCCGGAACAGCGCTCTGGTGTCTGGATGACGGAGCTCTCTTTCCTCCTCCTCCCACCCCTTTTCTGCTCTTCTGGCTTCTTTATGCCAGCCTTCTAGTTTTCCTTTCCTCCCTTCCTTGTCTTTAGTGTTTTCTTCCCTCCCTTCTATTTCACGTTTGTCTTTCTTTCTTTCTTCTCTTCCCTACACCTACCCTTCCTTTCCTCTTTCCCAGATCTTTGCTTCTTACTTCCCCAGGGTTTCTCCTTTTAAGAATCCTTCCTTCCTTCTTTCCTCTTTTCCTTCTCCCTCTGTTTCTTTCCTTCCTGCCTCTCTTGGAAAGAATCTTTCTTTCTCACCTTCCTTCGTCTTCCTGTTTCTTTCTTACATCTCTTCCTTTCTTCCTAATTGTCTTCCTCTCATTCTCTCTTCCCTTGTTTAATGAAAAGAAAATTCTAGGTATGTGGCCAAACCTCTTTTTCCAGATTATCTCCACCCATCTCATTAACATCCATCTGTACTTATTAACTCTCAGGTCTGAAGATGGAACGCAGAAAGCCTACAATCGTTTTTTACATCCAAGGCCATGAAATGTCTCGATGGGACATGGCTTGGTACAATGAGTACAAATGTTCAACTTTGCTCTACTTGTGTTTTCTTCAAAAAGTTGTTCTGTGCAAGTTTCTGGAAAATCTCAGAAGGATCTAATCCTCATTAATAGAAGCCCAGTGTATGTAGGGTGTCAGAATATGTTTTAGAAAAGCCACAGGCCGCCGTTACACAGGTTGCCTCATTATCAGTAACCCAGCATCATGCCTTTCGTGTGTCATTTCTTTACACAATATACCATCACTGACGACTTTCAGCAGATACGTCGTGGCAAAGGATTACTCTCATCAGAGGAAGACTTTGAAAAGGATATGCTAATTTCTAGGGAGCAAGAAAACATCAAAACAGTGCCAGCAAATAGCCAAGGGACTTTTATGTCTTAATATCCTTTAGAAGTGCTTTATCTCTGAGTGCAACGTGTATCATAGTATAAACAGGAAATGAAACAGCCTCAGCATCAAAGAAGCACTGGCCGTGGCTGTAATTTCAGATCAGGTTTAATAAAGGTTATCTGCAGTGGGCTGATCAAACCAAAGGGTGCATGTTTTAAAGACCCATCTGATAATTTCCATTTAAGGCGCTCAGTCCAGGAGATCCAACAGCGTCCTGTGCCTCCTGCTGACTCTCCGCACCTTCTCTCCAGCGGGACCCCTTAGTAAGTTGCAGGGCTGTTCTGATGTCCTAATTTCAGAGGCTTCTAATTTGGAGGTGGTCAGCTTATCAGAAGTTGACCTACTTCCATGCAGGCCCCGATTACAAATACATATGTATAAACACAAGAATCCAAAATGGATCAGCGTCTGGAAAGGCGCCCAGCCACTACACCCGGGTTGCAGCTGAGCAAAGATGAGTCTCCCTGCCTGTGGAAGTACCTGATGCCTCCAAGAGTGTCAGCTCAGCCAAGTCCTACGACTCAGGGCAGATCAGCTCATGGCTTTTCATCGGAGTGTGAACTCAGGAGCGACTCCAGGAAACGGTCCATCTACTTATTATTAAGAAGTGCAGCCTTCAGGTTTCCGATATAGGTACCAAAAATGGCTCTTGGTACTTCTGAGTCGAAAAGTGACCGAGAGAAGGAACCCAGTCTTCTCTCTGCTGGGCACTGAATATATGGGGTTTTGACAGTCATGAGCTGGAGAGGTTCTGACAGCAGAAGGCAGGTTCTTCCTGGGCAAACCCAGGCTGGTGCTGGGGGCCACTAACTCCGGGGGCACTGCCTAGAGCTGTGACCCCCACCCAGGGCCTGGCATCAAGGTCCACACCCCTCATCTCCCAGCTGGGAGAGGACCACTCCCAGACTCTGCAAGCCACCTGACAATGTCTGTGTCCCTCCTTCTCACCAGGGGAGGGGTCAGGGAGGGGAGGAGTCCACCGCCCAGCCACTGGGCCTGGCTCCTCCGGGGCCCAAAGGGGTCACTTTAACCAGTCCTCCCTTCAAGACATTTTCAGTAAAATTCCCTTCCCCCGTGGCCAGTTTCTGGCTGGCCTGCTCCACGGTGGGGCGGGGAGCATCCGCTGGGGGCACGCGCAGTTTGAACCGGCCCCCCACCCCCAGTACCCCAGATCCCCGGCTCCCAGCCCCTCCAGTGAGAATTCCTGCTTTTCCCCAGGCCTTGACCCCAGCCCCTCTGCCGGCCCCAGACAGAAGTGGGGAGGGGGCCTCTGGCACGTCGCCCATGACCATCCATCTCGCCCGTCAGGCCAGGCTGGATCCTCACGCCCCTGCCCCCCAGCTGTTGCCATGACAGGCCACGGGGGTCCAGGCGCCGGGGCGGGAGGGTCAGCGCCCAGCTGGGGTGATGCCATATGCCAGGGCCGCGCTCGGGGCGGAATCCACCAGCAGTTGCCCGCCGAGCTCCTCCACCTCTTTGTGGAAGCAGCTGGGGGGCGGAGGGCGTCCTGGGCTTTGTTGATGGGAGCGGGCCATTTTCATCTTTCCTCGGGCCCTCCGGCCCCCAGCAGAGACCCGATGGCCCAGCCAGGCAGCCCGCGTGGCCAAGCCCAGGCTACCGGTGAGTTGAATCGCACAGCTGAGCCTCCCGTCCCCAGGAGTGTCCACAAGACCCCTGCCCGCCCCCAGACCCCATTTCCAGCCCCCACCAGCAAAGCTCCAACTTGACACATTCCCACAAGGCCAGCAACCCAGCCCATCCGAATTCCAGACCCGCCCTGTCATCTCTCCACCCTTCTATTCTGTGTGTAGGAATCTGATAAAACACCAGCTCTGTCCCTCCCACAAACAATGCGGGCGGCCCTGTCCATTCAGGGTAGCAGATCAAAGGCGGTAAGGACAGAGGCATAAACATCCATCTCGACCCCCCAAGACCTTTATCCCTGGATCTGAACCCCACCCGCTGCAGGCCAAGGGGAACTCATTGTGTGCGGCTCTGGGGTGGCCTTCGGGACCGTGTCCTTCCCATCTGAGAAAGCCAGCCATGGGAAAAGTTCTAGAAAGCCAGAAATGGTCAAAGTCCATTCGTAAAGGCTTGCCTGTAACTGGAGGTGAGCTTTTCGCTTTTTCTTTCCTTGTACGCCTCCCTGGAAGTTCAGCGGTAGGAATCTGCCTGCCAATGCAGCAGACTCGAGTTCTATCCCTGGGTGGGGAAGATCCCCTGGAGGAGGAAATGGCAACCCACTCCAGCATGCTTGCCTGGGAAATCCCACAGACAGAGGAGCCCGGCGGGTGGGCTCCAGTCCATGGGTCGCAGTCATACACGACTGAGCACGCACACACACCGTTTATGAGCTGTGGGAGGCATGACTTCCTGTTTTGTAAACCTCAGAGGGTCGCTCTGAAGATGAAGTTGTCCAAAATTACAATGGCAGGAATTCCCCAGTGGTGCAGCGGTTAGGACTTGAGGCTTTCAGTGCCGGGGCCTGGGTTCGATCCCTGGTCTCACAAGCGACGCTGGGCGGACAGAAGCAGTTCACATGGAGAGTCCCTGAGTGCACAGTGCAGACCGGGCGTGGCGCTGGCGCATCTGCTTTTCTTGTTGAATCCTCTCAACTGCAGTATAAGGTAGGTACTATCGTTGTTTACATTTTACAAATGAAGACGCTAAGGCACAGAGGAGTCTGGTAAGTTGTCCAAGGTCACACAGCAACCCGATGGCAACTGAGATTTGAACCCAGACAAACACGCTTAAATAACAAATTGCAAAATGGAAGGACAAGTACAAAAAGAAATCGAAACCCATGCTGTCCAATACAGGAGCCTCAGTCCCACGGGGACAGCAGACAGAACATTTCCTGCGATCGCTGCACGGGCTTTCAGCAGACAGCACTGAGGAGGCAGCTGATGTCAAATGTTTTTAGCAATGCAGCCATTTTTCTCTAATAAAATCTTGCATTAACCTTCAATGTATCCAATAAAGAAAAGTGCCATTTGAATAAAATTAGTATTAATTATTTTATACAGTCAAATTAATAGCATGATTATTATACATTATACAACCATTATACAATGGTCTCATTATACCAATGAGAATGATCACGTTTTGTATGTGTTGCTTTATATGTCATTCACCTTCAAACATTTCCATTGTAAAATATCACACACGGACACTCGAAAGGTCAAAGAACATAAGTGCACAGTTCATTGACTATTGACAGAATAGACACCCACGTAACCACCACCCAGGTCAAGAACGAGACACCTCCGCCCTTTCCAATCACACCCTCTCCATCACCTAGAATTTACCATCATGCAGCTGTTTCAGTAGATGAAAACAATATTAAACTGAGAGTTACAGGCATGCTCATGAATTAAGACTGATTTCTACATTTTGAATCAGTTGGAAAAACCCAGAAGAAGAACAAATGACACGTGAAAATCCTATTTTGGAAACGTGTCTTGGGTTTTTCTGTAGCATCGTATGGAAAAATTTGAACGAACTTTTTGACCAATCCCGTATATGAAATTCAAATGTCAGGGCCCACAAATAAAGCTTTGTTAGCACAGAAACATGCTTCTTCTTCTTTTTATTTTCTGTGGCTGCGTTTGTGCTGCATGGCAGAGTTGAGTAATCGTGGCAGAAGCTGTATGTCCCGCAAAACCAAGAAGATTTATGACCTGGCCTCACAGGGAGAGTCTGCCTATCCGTGATCTAGAAGACAATTCATTCATAAGGCGGCCTCAGTCACCAATGTGCCAGTGATTTCCATAGTTTTGTTTTGGTTTTACAGTAACACAAAAGTTTACACAGAGAAGAAGTTGATAGAAATTTGTTTTTTCACTCAATTCCCCTTGCAATTTCAGAATACTCCTTTGTTTCTACTTGAATACTTTCATTTATTTAAGGAAGAAATGACACAAATATTATATAATTTATCCAAGAGACTAGAGGAGGAAGAAAGTTCCCAGCTCATTTTTGAGGCAAGCATAACCTTAATGCCAAAACTTGACAGAGATTTTATTAAAAAATTTTTTATAAAGTTGTTTCTCATACAGGTCGATACAAGAAGTCCTCCTTCCAATACTAGCAAATAAGATCCAGACACGCATAAGAGGTGTAATGCATGTTGACCAAGACTGGTTTGTCCAGGATTGCAGTTCAACATTTGAAAACTAATGACTATAATTCACTCTATTAATAGAATGAAGGAAAATTTATACAAATCTTTTCAATAGATGGCAGAAAAAGCACTTGACAAAGCTGAAACGCATCAGCACTTTTAACCAGAATACTTTTTTTTAATTGGAGTGTAATTGATTTACAATGTGGTGTTAGTTTCTGCTGTACAATGAAGTGAATCAGCTCTGTGTACACACGTATATCCTCCTTCCTGAACTCTCCCCACATCCCACTCTCCAGGTCATCATGGAACCCCGAGCTGAACTCCCCGGGCTGGGCTGCCCCGGGCTGGGCTGTCCCGGGCTGGGCTGTCCCGGGCTGGGCTGCCCCGGGCTGTCACGCCAGCCTCCTGCCGGCCACTATTCCACACACAGCAGTGCGTGTGCCCGTGCTCCTCTCTCAGTTCGTCCCTCCCTCTCCTTCCCCCTGCATCCCCAAATACTCTTTGGAATTTTATTTCCAATTTGAAGTACATACAAGATCTAACCTTGGCTTCCATTCTTTGTCATAGATACAGATGCGAGAGAGGAAACAGTCTCAACTTTGAATAGGTATAAAAAAACCCATAGTGCAATATTATCAGGATGTCACGTTAGAAGTTTACTTACTATTGTGCAACTGAAAACAAGTAAATACCAAGTAAACACATGCTTGGAGCAGATGTGCCCATGTCCCGCCTCCGTTTGCAGCAGTTCTGCACAGCTTTGTGTGAGCAATTTGCCAGGCCTGAATTTAGAAAAAGACCAGCTCACCCTTTCTAATCAACGACACATTGACAAGAAGTTCACATTTAGGCCCGGGAACAATAAGCTGAGGCACTGCTGGTGGTCTCTGGCAGGTTGCAATTTGGTAGAGGATGCCCGTGAGCAGCCTGTTGGTTTTAAGTTTTTAAACTAGTCTTAATTTTTAAAGGTTGAGATTGCATTAAACGGTTGGGGAACACCCGGTCACTCATCTGCTCTCCACTAGAGTGTTCCTAGGATTCAGGGAAGGGATGAGACTTGTTGTTAATGATTCTCAGGCAGTGATTTGCAAAAAGTACAAAGGTGGAGGTGGGTCTGCCCATCAGAACTGAGGAGGGAGATGTTACAGTCCTAACACGACAACACGGCTACGGTCCTAACACAGTGAAAAAGTTGGCTTGAAACTCAACATTCAGAAAACTGAGATCATGGCATCTGGTCCCATCACTACATGGCAAATAGATGGGGAAACAGTGGAAACAGTGAGAGACTTTATTTTGGGGGGCTCCAAAATCACTGTAGATGGTGACTGCAGCCATGAAATTAAAAGACGCTTGCTCCTTGGAAGAAAAGCTATGACCAACCTAGATAACATATTAAAAAGCAGACATTACTTTGCCAACAAAGGTCCGTCTAGTCAAGGCTATGGTTTTTCCAGTAATCATGTATGGATGTAGAGTTGGACTAGCAGAGTGCCGAAGAATTGATGCTTTTGAACTGTGGTGTTGGAGAAGACTCTTGAGAGTCCCTTGGACTGCAAGGAAATCCAACCAGTCCATCCTAAAGGAAATCAGTCCTGAATGTTCATTGGAAGGACTGATGCTGAAGCTGAAACTATAATACTTTGGCTACCTGATGCAAAGAGCTGACTCATTTGAAAAGACTTTGATGCTGGGAGGGATTGAAGATGGGAGTAGAAGAGGTAACAGAGGATAAGATGGTTGGATGGTATCACCAACTCAATGGACATGGGTTTGGGTAAACTCCGGGAGTTGGTGATGGACAGGGAGGCCTGGTGTGCTGCAGTCCATGGGGTCGCAAAGAGTCAGACACGACTGAGCGACTGAACTGAACATGGATGACACAGAGTCAAGTCCAACTTAGCCTTGGCTGTTGAGGGAGGAGAGGGTGGGACCATGGAGAGAACAGCATGAAGACATATACACCAACTTAGTAAAACAGTGGGGATTTGCTGTATGACCAGGGAGATCGAACTGAGGCTCTGTGACAACCTAGAGGGATGGGATGGGGTGGGAGGAGGGAGCAAGTGTCCGGAGGGAGGGAACATGTGTATACTATGGCTGATCCATATTGATGTGTGCAGACGGCATCCTGGCAGGGAGCCTTCCCCGGAGCCTGACCCTCATCTTGGACTTCCAGCCCCCAGAACGGCCGGAGAGCCGTTGCTATTGTTCATTGGTCAGCCCTGGTGATGTGCCAGGGCAGCCCATAACGAGGCAGGCGTCATCGGTGGAGGGTAGGTGTCTCTCCTCATCAGAAAAATCCACCCCCTGCCGACCCCCAAGGAGGGGGACCTGGCTGACCGGGCGATCCTGGCGGGGCGAGGAGTCACTCTGCTGCACTGATGGAGTGCACACCACAGCCTCGAGCCCGAGGTGCAGCTGGAGAACCGGGATGCACAGGCTTGTCTAGGCCGGCACTGCATGGATCTCGGAGACCGAGGAGTTTGGGGAAGGTGGAGAGACGGGGCAGGGGTCGGGGCAGGGGTGGCACAGGCAGCGTAGCGACAGCCTCGCGGTGGCGCAAATCAGCAAATTCTAGATTGTTGAGCTCGAAGGCACGGGGGTCTCCTCGGGGCATCACAGACCACGACGCCCGCGGAGGGCGCAGCGGGTCCACAGGGACTGCCTCCCCCAGGGCGCACACCCTCCCAGAGCCAGACCCCGCTCGCAGCCCCGGGCGAGGGCCGTCACAGAGCATGTGCGCCCCGGGTGCCAGATTTTCTGATATTTCAAGAGCAGCCAGAAATCTGGATTTCCATTTGAAATCTCCCCCATCTGAAATGTTGGAAACGAATTCAAAATGTTTTGGATACTACGCGAGCCAAATAACCCACATCTGCGGGCCAGACGCAGCCCTGGAGTGCCCGCCTGCAGACGCCGACGCAGGAGGGAAGCCGAGCTGCCCCAGCACGGTCAGTGACTTCCCTGAAGTCGCTGGTCAACGGCAGAGCTGGGACTGGACCCCCTCGCCACTGGGGCTGTTATAGTCTCCATCAGCTGTGCTTGGAAAAGAGTCACCCACTGCCTGAACCGGAATGGGCCAGCTGCAGCCCACGGGCCAGAGCCAGCTGGCAGGCTATTTTTGTAAATAAAGTTTTATTGGAACGCAGCCAGGCATGTTTGTTTACATACCGTCGGTGGCTGCTTTCCCACTGCCCGCTGCTGAAACAGAACTGAGTTGCTGGGGCAGAGACCACGTAGCCCACAAAGCTGCAAAGACTGACTCTGATCCTTTGCTGCTTTGCTTTGCAGTCCCTGCCCTCGACCCTTGACACTGGCAGACGTCCTGTTCCTTGTTGCAGCTCTTCGTGAGATGTCCTGATGGTCCGAGCTGTGACTCAGGAGCACGCCTGAATCCTGCTTGTGATGCTGGCGGCCTTCGGGTGGGGTCCCCGGAGGGTGGGGACCCAGCCCAGCCTCCGAGGCTTATCTCATCCTCTGGAAGTTCTTCCCGTAAGATGATAAAGGAAGACCCTCCGGCCACCACGGCCAGCAGCACCACCACCAACTTCTGTTTGTGGAAAAGAGCCCTGAAAGGAGAAAGGAATTTACTGGAATTCAGAGGCCTAAGGATGTGAAGGTTCTTACAAGTAAATAGACAAATTTTAGATAAATGGTTGAAAGTTGGCAATAGCTGTGGCCAGGACATGTGTACATGAGTGTGCACACACACACACACAGACACCTCCTTGGAAATCAGAAAGTGTGACTCGTATTTTCAGAGGTCGCTCCAAGCAGCAGAAACATCACCTGTGCAATGAACGAGACAGCACCGATGTGTTTGGCAAGGCCGATAACCCACATGAGACCCTTGGGCGTCCCTGGCAGTCCAGTGGTTAAGAGTCTGTGCTTCCAGTGCAGGGGGCAAAGGTTTGAACCCTGGTTGGGGGACTAAAATTCCATACGCAGTGTGGGAAAAAAATTTTTTTTAATGTTTTTTTAATTAAAAAAAAAAACACAAGAGTCACGACTCTTTCTGGAACACCGTGTCCGGAACACCCTGGGCCGTCAGAGGAGCCTGTCCCCCTGGCTTCGGGCCCCTGTTCTCAGGCGCCTCCTGGAGGCTGCAGGACTCGCTGGTCCGACCACAGAGGTGGGCAAACGACCTGGGGTGCTCAGCTCTGCACCCAGGTTCCCCTCCGCCAGGATGGCAGAGGCGATGCATTTGCTTCCTTCTCTGCCCCAAGGAGGCTCTTAGCCGAGGCAGGCGGGGGTCTCGCAGTGGGTGGGGGTGTCTAGTGCCGGAAGGTCGATTAGCAAGCTGGTTGTGGCCCCCAAGCCTGGCCTCTCCTTCTAATCCAGCTTTCGTCAGATTCTCTCCAGTTCTCCAGCTCCCTGACTTATCTGTCTCGCTCTCTCTATTTAGAACTTAGGAAAGAGAAAGAGGTGTTATTTATTCAAAGCAACTGGTGGTAAGACAGCATGCAGCTATTTTTACAATGCATTTTAAAGGGCGATTATCTGTTACTGCCAAAGTGGTGTGTTCAGGGATTTTGATGTTCCCCACTCAAACGTCAGGCCATTCCTCTCCTCACTTGGGCTCCAGCATCTTCTGGGACCTGTTTGCTGTCAAAGCAGGATGAGAAGCCCAGCCCACTGACTGTGTGTTTAAATACATGACTGAACAAAACACTGCAGCGTTGTTTGGTACTTTGTGGAGTACAGGCTAATATAAGTGTAACTTCTTAAATTCAGTGGATCAATGGGTCAGGCATCTGTTGTGTGTGATTTGAACCCCAATACGGCCACAACTGTGGCTTCGCTGATGGCTCAGCGGGTATAGAATCCACCTGCCCTACAGGAGACACAGATGTGGGCTCAATCCCTGGGTCGGGAAGATCCTCCGGAGGAGGGAAATGGCAACCCACTCAATACTCTTGCCTGATCAATCCCATGGACAGAGGAGCCTGGCAGGCTACAGTCCAAAGGGTTGCAAAGAGTCAGACACAGCCAAGTGACCAAGCAGAAATATGTTAATATCTATGTACACACAAAACTGAAAACACAGAGTGTGTTTCCTGATTTTTAAGTTTAACTTGTGTTAAACCAAAGCATGTACAAATGGCTACCATTGCATTATTATCAGCAAGTTCCTTGTGAGCAAAAAAAGGGTTTCTCGGGTCTCACTAACCAATAAGAGACTAGATAACCTCGAAAGAGAGGCATGAAGGTGAACAACTAGGAAAGAATGTGCCTTAAAATACCTACAGGTCCCTTGGACATCAAGTCTTCTCGTGACTAAAGGGCCATTGTTCCCTTGGAGTCAAGTTGTTAAAGTTCTAAGAAGCCACTACAACGCTGGGGAATTTCGGTGCTGATCGTTCAAAAAGTCATTTCCTGGCTTTTCATTCTAAGATGAACTGGAAGCAGAGGTAGAAGGCCTCTCTGGAAGGACATCTCTTGTGTGTGCACAGGCACATTTACATTTAGAGGAGGAGGGGGCGACGGAGGATGAGATGGTTGGATGGCAACACTGACTCACTGGAAAAGACCCTGATGCTGGGAAAGATTGAGGGCAGGAGGAGAAGGGGACAACAGAGGATGAGATGGTTGGATGGCATCACCGACTCGGTGGACACGACTCTGAACAAACTCGGGATGTGGTGAAGGACAGGGAAGCCCGGCGTGCTGCAGTCCATGGGGTCACAAAGAGTTGGACGTGACTGAACGACTGCATAACAATGATAGATAGATGGATAGAATTTCCATTTAACTTTTTCAGAGCACAAATCAACTGACAGAAAGGGTGATGACCAGGACTTTTCTGGATGGCCAAAAAGTGGGACGCGTTAAAATTATGGAGAAATGTTAGCAACTGATTGCAGGTGTATGAACTAGTTTGGTCTATCAGGAGAACAAATCAGTGATTTAGAGCAAGAGCTCTTAATATGTTCAAACCATTGGACCCAGTAGTATGTGTTCTGGGCTCTAGACTGAGGAAAGGAAAAGATGAACATGCAAAAGTATTCACTGCTGCTTTCTTTATACTTAAGAAAGGGACTGACCTAAGCGTCCAACAGCAGAAAGACAGCTAGATAAACGCAATGAATCTCAACTTGTTTCATGGGGGCCGCTATCCTACTTGGCAGGAGAAGTGGAGCGGTGAGCATACGGCCTTTCAAGCAGATCGTTGGGCTTCCCGTCCTGGCCTTACCACTTACTCAGGGTGTAACCTGAGAAAGCTGGCCGTCTACGAGCTGAGGAGAAAGGCCTGGCAGGCCTCAGAAGAGACAAGTCAGCCAACCCTGACCTTGGACTTCCAACCCGCAGACCTGGGAGAAAATAAACTTGTTGCTTCATCCACCCAGTCTGTGGTATTTTTTACGGCAGCCCTAACAAAGGAATACGGGCAGGTACCTAAGGATGGAATTTCCAGGTCACAGAGTGTAGGGATGATTAGCCCTGGAAATACTGCTGGAAATAATGCACACAAGTTAAACTTAAAAATCAGGAAAAATTATACACCCTCTTATGTTTTCAGTTTTCTGTGTATATAGATGGCAGCATGTATGTGCCTGGTCGCTCAATCGTGTCTGACTCTTTGCGACCCCAAGGACTGTAGCCCACCAGGCTCCTCTGTCCCTGGAATTCTCCAGGCAAGAATACTGCAGTGGGTTGCCGTTTCCATCTCCAGGGGACCTTCCCAACCCAGGGATCGAACCTGCGTTTCCTGTTCTCTTTACCTGCTGAGCCATAGAGAAGCCCAATGTCAGCACAGATACACCTATATCCAGATAGAAATAAAGACAAATATATAATAGTGGAAAACTCATCAGAAAGTTACCTGTAGACAAGTCCCTTCTTTTTGTCTATATTTTATAATGGACATGACTTTGTTGTTGTTCAGTCGCTCAGTCATGTCCGACTCTTTGCGACCCCATGGACTGCAGCACGCCAGGCCTCCCTGTCCATCACCAGCTGCCGGAGTTTACTCAGACTCATGTCCATCGGGTCAGTGATGTCATCCAACCATCTCATCCTCTGCCGTCCCCTTCTCCTCCCACCTTCAATCTTTCCCAGCATCAGGGTCTTTTCCCATGAGTCAGTTCTTCGCATGGCTTACTTATGTAATATAGAAGCATAAGAGTTATTGCTATCATTGTGATTATGGTAATGATCAAATTGGATTATTGACAGCTGGCATTTTACATTATACTGGTTTCTCTGTTTTCTGATTTTTCTACCATGGACATAAGTTATTTTTATAGCCAGAGGAAGGAAATGTTTCTAATAAAGAAAGGAGAAAAGTGTAGAAAGGAATACAGTAATGAGCTATTGGCCCTGATCTCTGCATGTTTATAACATGGAAACTGGCAAAGGCTACAGACCAAGTTTATGGTTCTCTGGACTATCCAGACTTAGGGAGTAATGGGGAAAAGGCTAATAACGCAGCTTAAAGTTCAAAGCGTGTTATTTCTGTAATCACTGTACTGTGAAATAGCACAAAAAATTGAGACATAAGATTATTGTTGCCGTTTCTTTATTTCAATTATCTGCATTTCTACCTAATACCGTGCCCCTCTATTCCTGTTATAATGAGAATGGGGGACAGAGAGATTTTCATAAAAAATTAGCCAGAAATCAAATTTAAAGACTTTAGTCATTTACAAAACAAGTAACTTAGTTATGAACCTGTGCTTATATTTATATATTTTCAAGTATGAATTTGGATATTAATAATTATATAAGGACTATATAAGAAATTTAGAAAATTTACTAATTTCAGTCTTTGTGCAAAATCCAAAAATTTTCACTAATTAAAATTTTATGCTTGTAACCTGATTCTTTTATTTTTAAATTGGATTCCTATGAATCTCATAAATATTGAAAATTACGTGATCCTATTTATTCCACTTAAATGTTCTAGGCAAACATTTTTGGAGAAATAAAGTTTCAGCACCTTAAAAGCTAAGAATAAAAGAAAATTAAAGTAAGAATTAAGTAAAAATAATTAGCAGGAAATAACTCACAAAGCTACAAGTTCTAGTTATTCAGTCATTAAGTCATGTCTGACTCTTTGTGACACCAGGCTTCCCTGTCCTTCACTATATCTTCTGTTCATGGGAATTTCCAGGCAAGCATTCTGGAGGGGGCTGCCATTCCCTTCTGCAGGGGATCTTCCCGACCCAGGGACTGAAGCCAGGTATCCGGCATTGCAGGCGGATTCTTTGCTGTCTGAGCCACCAGGGAAGCCCGTAAGTTCTGGAATGAACGGCAAACGCATGTTTCGACAATGGCTGACATCTGATGGTTGTGTGACACTATTATTTTCTGCACCAGTGAGGACAGCACTTCCAACTGAAGGATGAACACGTTAAGATGCTCACAGACGTCAAGGTGCTCAGATGTGGAGGGAACGACTCCTTGAACTAAAGACATTCGACGGGCGGCATCTGCACACTATGAAAGAGGCAAGGTGGTTTCACAGGCTGTGGGGGAAGAGGAGCCGTGGCTGCAGGCCAGCCCAGGGTGGGTCAGAGGTGCTGCAGAGGGCGCTGGGCCCCGGCCGAGACCCCGCTCCCCAGAGGCTGGGGTGGAGAAGGGGTCTCCTCCCCGCTGAGGGGTCCCCTTCCAGGGGACACCCACTGACGGGGCAGGGAGCCGTGACGTGTAATTGGCTAATGTCTGGGGGACACTTTGAAGATGAAAAGTGCCAGGTGGGTATCATCACATCCGCTTCTTAAGATGGTATGCGGAATAATAACACAGCTCTCCCCCACCGGGCCTTTCATCCGTGGATTTCAAAGCCCTTAGCCTTAATTAAGTCGCCCAGCACCTCTCAGAAGGAGGCACTAACAGCCTCTTGCCTGAGATGGAGACGCAGAGGAGAGGAAGTGACCTGCCCAGGCCCTCAGCGGCAGAGACAGCCGTTCTGAAGGCATCCGGTGGCAGGCAAGCACGCGCTCCGAGCGTCTTCTGCGCTGGGCCCCCTGCTGAGCTCCGGGGCACCCCCCACTGGAGCTGGGCCATCCACTGCTACATTTTCAGGAGGTTTGCAAACTCATTGTGAAACAAAACCACTATTTCACTTTTTTAAAGATAGAAGTAAGGCGCATTCTTTTTAATTTTTTGTAAGTACAGTTGATCCACTGTGTTGTGCTAGTTTGAGATGCAGAGCACAGGGGTTCAGTTATACGTACAATTCTAGTTTCTCCCGCCTTCGTGGATCACAGCCTTGTCATGGTGAAGGGGCTTGTATAACTCAGAGAAGCCGTGAGCTGTGCCAGGCAGGGCCACCCAGTACCGACGGGTCATAGTGAGGAGTTCAGACAAAACGTGGTCCGCTGGGAGTGGGAATGGCAGACCCCTCCAGTATTGTTGCTGCAAGAAGCCCAGGGACAGTATGAAAGGGCAAAAGATACGGACACCAGAAGATGAACCCCCAGGTCAGATGTCCAATATGCTACTGGGAAAGGTCAGAGAAGAGAAAGAACGAAGCAGCTGAGCCACAGTAGGACCGACTCAGTTGCGGATGTGTCTGGTGGTGAAAGTCAGGTCTGATGCTGTAAAGAACAATATTGCACAGGAACCTGAAGTGTTATAAATGAAGGTGGGTTGGACACCGTCAAGCAGAAGATGGCAAGAGTGAACATCGACAGCTTAGGTATCAGTGAACTCAAATGGATGCGAACGGGAGAACTTAACTCAGATGACCATTATGTTTACTGCTGTGGGCAAGAATCCCTTAGAAGAAATGGAGTAACCCTCATAGTCAACAAAAGAGTCTGAAGTGCAGTATTTGGGTGCAATCTCAAAAACAGAATGATCTTGTTCAGCTATATCTAGTGTCTATATTGATTTGTACATATCTAATGTCTTTTCAGATTTGTTTCTCTGATAGGTTATTACAAAATATTGAGTATAGTTCCCTGTGCTATACAATAGGTCCTGTTGATTATTTTATAGTGTGTATATGTTAATGCCAAATTCTAATTTATCTTTCTTCTCTCTAACTTAAGTTAAAAATATTTTAAAATTAGGCAGTTAAAAAAACTACTTATTTTGTGAATTTTCTGTACATTAAAATATCAGTATAAATTATTATTGGGCTTCCCAGCTGGTGCAGTGGTAAAGAATCCACCTGCAAATCCAAAAGACCTGGGTTTGATCCCTGGGTTGGAAAGACCCTCTGGAGGAGGAAACGGCAACCCTCTCCAGTCTTCTAGCCTGGAGAATCCCATGGACAGAGGAGCCTGCAGTGCATGGGGTCACAAAGAGTCAGACACAACTGAGCGACTGAACACACAAGCATAAACTATTATTATACATGCTTTTTTCCCCACAGAGTCTACTGTAAAGCATTCACCAGCATCTGCTTGGGGCACCTTTGGATGGAAAAGACAGGCCCAGGCCCTGTCCTGAGGGATGCCCCAGGCAAACTGGTTCGTTCAGCGTGAAGGACTGTGACGAAGTCGGAGCCATCTTTAGTGTGAACTTAAGCTTCTGGCCCATCACTTACATGAGAGGGGCCTTAAAACTGGGTTCAAACATTTTGTAACACTTACAGAGCACATTGCACATGGGTTTGTTTGTTTGTTTGTTTTTTGGCCATGACGCGTGGCTTGGGGGACCTTAGTTCCCCAGCCAGGGACTGAACTTGCACTCTCGGCAGTGAGCACAACACCTAAGCTAACCCTGGACCACCAGGGAGTCCTCGCTGCTGTAAGACCACTACCTCTTTCCACTCTGCCCTGCATTTCACTCCCCTTCACATCCTTAGGTGCTGGGGTGACCTTGGTGTCATGAACAGGCCAAAATGAGATGGACACATGCACCGTTCCCTGGCCACTGCGCGGTCCGTGAGGCTCTGACAGTGTTTTCTGTGTGTTCTCCAGACTCTGCAGGCTTCTCTAGGGAATTCGGGCTGTAGGTCATCTGTCATTCCCCACCTCCACCGCTTTGCTTCAGCCATCCCAGACGGATCTGTTCCCTCTCACACGGACGGGGTCTGAAGGGTGAGTTCGGCCCAGTGGCCCACAGCCAGAGTCCAGGCTTGGGTGCTAGGACTCCCTCCGTGCGCTCACCCCCAGTTTGGGGTCCGCTCAGCAGTGTGCTCTGTCCTTTGGAGAACAGACTTATGGGCACAGCGGGGAAGGAGACGGTGGGGCCCGCCGAGAGAGAAGCGCTGAATGTGTACATTACCATACGTAAAATTAGACAGCCAGCGGGAATTTGCTCTATGGCACAGGGAGCTCGAATCCCATGCTCTGACAGCCTGGGAGCGGGATGGGGAGGGGACATGTGTGCCCACAGCTGAGTCATGTTGATGCGTGGCAGAAACCAACACAGCAACTGTCCTCCAATTAAAAATAAATACCTTTAAATTAAAAAAAAAAAAAACACCAAAAACCACGCTCTGTCTTGTACAGCTTTGCTGGGATGCCAGGGCTCCGTCAGTGTGGGGCTGCCCAGGCCCCCACCGCTCACCCCCGGCGCACCCCATGAGGCTGGCAGCGCCCACCTTCGCGGTGCTCCTGAGGGTGTGTGCTGGGCAGGAAGAAGCCGGGCTTTGTGCTCTTCGTCCCCAGCCCCAGGCGCCACCGGGGACCCAGTTCATGCCACGGTCCTGCCTGATGGAAAGAGAGGTACTGAGTTCTGGCAGAAGCAGCTGAGACTCGAGCCGGGGTGGTGGTGGGGGGCCTGAGCCGCCCTGAGCCGGGGTGGCGGGGGGGGGGCCTGAGCCGCCCTGAGCCCCACCCCGCACCCCCACCATCTGCTCCTCTGTGTGTTTATTGTTGTCTGGTTTTAAAAAATAAGTTCAAGGGGAAAAACAAAGCAAACTGGTGAAAAACAATGTGAAGGATTGAAACAATTTATATTTAGAGTCTGTTTAAAAAAAGAGTATATTTCACCATCTTTGGTTCCATAGTCCTGTGTTTCTCATTAAAGCTTGAAACAGAGAATCTACCCCTCAAATCGTGCCCTGAGTACTTGGGGAGGCTCCAGCGGTCTCTGTTCAGCCCTTCAGTGTCTTCCTAACAACACCTGGAGTCCTACCCAGGCTCCTAACAGACCTGCAGCTTCCTGCATGGACAGTAGCCTTTTTTTTTAAAGCAACCCCCCACCTTTGGGGCTTCCCTTGTGGCTCGGATCGTAAAGAACCTGCCTGCAATGCAGGAGACTTGGGTGCGATCCCTGGGTCAGAAAGATCCCCTGGAGAAGGAAATGGCACCCACTCCAGTATTCTTACCTTGTCACACAACAGAGTGACTCACACTTTCCCACTTTCTCCACCCTCACACATACTCCCCGGTTTGGGTTGCTTTCCCCTTGATGGGCTACAGGTACAGAACTCCCCTCCTTCTTGGCAGCAAGGGCCTGATCACGTGACCTAGGCTCAGCCAATCAGAGACTCCTAACTGAGATTCGGGTTGAGGAGTAACTCCAAGAGTTAGGCAGCACCCATGTGGTGCAGGACGGCTGCGTAGACGTCTGGTTTCCAGGGTGGACACCTGGACGCTGAGCTGCTGGAGGCAGAGGCTGGTCTGCAGTGGAGGCCTGGGCGCCACCTCATATCATCCAGGGAAGGGCCTGGAGTCACCTGGAGCTGTGTGAGGATCATGTGGGCGTTGCATCAGGGTGCACAGCCCCCGGCCCGGGTCTCTGGACCACCCCGGTTTTTATGAATATCCTTTGTGAGTGAGTTGCTCAGTCATGTCTGATTCTTTGTGACCCCATGGACTGTAGCCCACCAGGCTCCTCTGTCCATGGGATTTCCCAGGCAAGAATACTGGAGTGGGTTGCCATTTCCTTCTCCAGTGGATCTTCCCAACCCAGGGATCAAACCCAGGTCTCTCCTGCATAGCAGGCAGATTCTTTACCGTCTGAGCCACCAGGGAAGCCTGAATGTCTGGTAGTGAATGCCTTTTCTGTTTAAATTCTCTGGGATTAATTTTGCTGGTTGCAGTTATGAACATTGATTCATACAGTAGTTAATACATAATACCACCCATCACCACCTGAAATGCATATTTCCCCTTATACTGCCTGAATTTCTTGTCTGGCCACTTATCAATTTCTATTGATTGATTAAGGAGGCCAAGATCCCTGGCTGGCATTGGTTAGACTGTACAAGCCATGTAAGGACTTAGGGAAGGCGTTAGGGCCTTAAGATTCCTGCTTCCCACATTCCCACTGCCCAGAGACTCAGGCCGGGGTCCCGTCTGTTTGTTTTCAAGCCAGAGACCCTGGAGTTCCTCCCTCTGAGCTGCCCTCAGTCCCAGATGCGGAAGGCTTTGAGAAGAAACTGTACTTTTCCATCCGACAGTAAGCTGCCCACATCAAAGCCCAAGAAGGCACAGGCATGTGGGGAGTCATGGGTCAGATACTTAATTATTCTAATCTAGAAATCTTTTCTCCCTGCACTGCCAAGAACAGAAAGTTCCTTTTTGAAAAGCAGGGTTGTTCCTTGGAAGGATTGAGTGTCTCCTGGACCTATGAAGCTCTCAGACTCACCTCCAGAGCTCCAGAGTTTGAGAACACCCAGACACGTTCCGTCCGCAGATCGTGGACTAAGCGGGAGCTGCCAGCCTTTGCAGGAGAGGGTGTGGAGGGTGGGCTTAGGTGTGTGCCTTTCTTATTTATTTTTAAGAAAAGCCTCCTTTCAAATGGGGAGATTAGGATGGACTTGTATTTCTAAACAACCGTGTCCTCTGATATCGTCAGATAAAGAAATGACTCTTAAATGTTGCCTCATCTACAAAGCTTAGGACCTCTTTTTCCCTTTTGCTTTTTCTTTCTCTCTCTTTTTAATCTTTGAGAAAGATAATGAAAGAGGAAGCTTGAAACCCCATTTCTATTGATGTTTCAACACACAACTGCAGGATTTAAGAACCAGCAGAGATCAAAGGGAACGAGTCCCATTTCGATAGCATTACAGCGTCGTGGGCAGAGGGTGTGGAGCTCATTTAGGAGCTCAGAGGCAAGGAGTTGTTCACACACCTTCATTTGAGCCAAAGACAGAAGGAAAAATGCCCGAGGTTCCAAGGGATTCTTCAGGAGCGTGGTTAATAAGGTCACAGCAGCTGCAACACTTGGCTGATGCGTTTGCCTCGGGAAAACCCACAAGACTCCCGTGTCAGCATCACCCGGAGGAGAAACAAGCAGTGGTGACTCCATCCTAGTTCCAAATTTAACTGAGTGAGGGGTGTTCAGCCGGCTCTTCTTTCTTTTAAAGAGAGAAGTCATTTTCTTGTTAAAAAAAAAAAAAGGATTGATCTCACTTATTTTCAGTCGCGCTGGGTCTTTGCTGCTGCTCAGGCGCTCTCTGGCTGAGATGAGCAGGGGCCGCTCTCCATCACGGTGCTCGGGGTTCCCGTTGCGGTGGCTCCTCCTGTTGCCGAGCTCAGGCTCTAGGCGCACAGGCTTCAGTTCTTGTTGCCTGTGGGCCCAGTAGGCGTGGTGTCCAGGCTCAGCTGCTCCAAGCAGGGGGAGTCTTCCCAGACCAGGGATCGAACCCGTGTCCCCTGCATGGGCAGGCAGATTCCTATCCACTGTACCACTGGGGAAGTCCTCAATCTGTTCTTAGTGGGATCTGGGATGAGAGCCTGGGAAAAACAGAGTTGGGAATAGAGTGGCAGGTAAGGGACAAAAAACACGTCCTGTCGGCTTTGACTGGGTCTCTTACTGCCTTCCTCTGAGATGGACATCCCATCTGCCTCCCACCTGGTGGTCCTGCCTCCAGCCTCGCTTCCCATTAAGACGAGCTCTGACCCCAGGCCTTCCTCCTCCAGCCCCGGTCTCTGCAAGGCACCACCACCCTGCACCTGCCCAGAGACCTGAGCGCCATCACTGTCTCTCAGCCTCCAGTCCTCCCCACGTGGACTCCATCACCGCAGCCCACGGACTCCAGCTCCATTCCCTCCCAGACGCACCCCCGCCCACCCTCCCGCCAAGCCCACGTTCGGACCTTCTAATAACAGACTAGAGGCATGTGAAAAAAATCAACCAAGGAGAGCCTGAGAGATGTTAGAGAGCCTGAGAGACTCACCCTAATTGTTATATTTGTGACTTTCTAAAAATGAAAATGAGGTTCATAAAACGTGATGATGAACAATCCGAATTCTTCCCCAGGAATTTGCAATAAGATGTTGAAATAGCATTTATGAACGAAAGCCACTTGAAGCAAAGCCGGAGGACGGCTGTGGGTTTTAAAAAAACCCCATTATGCGCAGGAGGAAGAAAAACAAAACTAATAAACTTTGTTTTGAAAATGTGAAGTCTCGCCCCCACCCTTGTTGAAACATACTTACGCATCTCTCAGGCCTATGAAAGCTGATACAGTCATTTTGGAAAATAATTCGGCCATATATATCAGAAGCCATAAAAATGTTCATCTCCTTTGACCCAGTAATCTCACTCCTGGGAATTTACTGGAGGGAAATAATTCAAAACAAGAAAAAAAGGGGAAGGGGCTATTTCTACGCAGATGTTTATTACCTCCTTGTATAAGCAAGAATCTAATAGCAAAAGAAATGTCCAATTATAGTGGAACATGAAGTACATTTTGGGGTAATTAACGCAGTGGTATATTAGGCTGCTGCAAAAATAATAAATATGGGCTATAGGTAGAACCCGGGGACAATATACAGGAAATAATGTTGAATGAAATATATGTGTTCCACAATTACAACTGCAGAAAAAACAAATACTTTTGCAGATGAAGAATGGAAGGGGCATTGGATTCAGGTAAATGATGTATGTGATTGATTAGTGGGATTGTGGACATGGCTTCTCTGATGCTTTCGAATTAAATGGAAAGGTGTTCAAGCCTCTTTGAAGCACCCTAACTGTGGGAGTGCCTTGGCTGGGAGAAGGGGCTCTGGCCCAGCCCTGTGGAGGGAGGGCCTCCCTCCCCGCCGCACCCGCCTCGGGGGCCCCCTCACCCTGAAGGGAGATCTAACCCTGGGTCCCCTCGGGCAAGCAGCCCAGGTTCAGCGTCAGAGGCTGAGAGCAGAGTCCTGGTTTGGGCACCGACCCTGCCCTGAGGACAGAGCTCGTCCAAGGTCCAGACAGCAAAGTTGAGGCTCCCAGTCAAGGTGAGGAGCTCGGGTCAGGATTCTGGAGGGGCAGGAGGAGAGTTAGAGAGGCGGATGGGTGCTGACGGCGATGGTGACACAGCCAGAAAGTGGAAAAACCAAACACAAGCCAAAACCCAGAGAAGCTGCGCCAGGCCCCACACAGACGGCCACTCGCGAGAAGAGAAGGGTCTCCACGAATAAGGTGTTAACTGTTCTCGGTGCTGGAACTGGGTAGAAGAAAGTTTCTAGTGCTTCATTATTTCTAGATAATGAGTATCTGTAAAGGAGAATGTTCTAGAAAAGGCTCCCTGTTGCTCACATGGCATATTCGAAACGTCCCTGCTTCTACAAGAGCCCTTGTGAGGGCAGAGGGGCTTGCAAACTTACCCAACAAAGTGAGGCGCATCTTTCTTTTAAGAAAAAACAATTCATCTCGTGATTCCTTGAAATGAACCCCCTCAGAACATTTCCAGTTGTGTTTTGTGTTTTATTAACTTGAAAGACTGTCCAGGTTGCAGAGAAGCGTAGAGGATTAATCAGAAATGAAGAAAGCATTTCTGAATTTCCTCCGTACGTCAATTATGTGTAAAGTGATATCTACCCCAGTGGCCCTCCCAGGCGCTGCAGCGATAAAGACTGCCCTGCCAACGCAGGAGACACAGTTTCCACCGTGAGTTGGGATGATCCCCTGGAGGAAGACCACTCCAGTGTCCTTGGTTAAGGAAATCCCATGGACAGAGGAGCCTGGTGGGCGACAGTCCATGGGTTTGCAAAGAGTCAGACACGACTGAACACGCACCCTAATTGTTATATTTGTGACTTTCTAAAAATGAAAATGAGGTTCATAAAATGTGATGATGAACAATCCGAATTCTTCCCCAGGAATTTGCAATAAGGACTTATATTTACCATGACCGCAAGCCCTATTAACAGAAATGTATAATGCTTACTATGTACCAGGTGCCATCCCAGTGTTCATAAATATTGATTCATTTAATATTCAAAGCAGTTCTGTGAAGTGAATCGTTATCACTGTTCCCACTTTACAGATGGGAATAGAGAGGCACAGAGACATTAAGTAGATTGTCCAAGGACACACCGCTGGGCGGGCGAGAGCCACTGAACCACCCGGGTCAAGGTGGGTGGGATGGGGGTAACACCATCCCCATGCCCAGGGGACTCACGCTCCAGCCTGGCCCTGCTGCTCGTCCTGGAGACGGGCACCTGATCAAGGAGGACCAGCAGGCCTCCTGGGCTTTGTCGGGCAAGATGGGGATGCCCAGCCCTTCCAGGAACATCTTGCCACCACAGAGAGGACGCAGTAGAGACAGAGATGCAGAGAGAAGGCGTCACGGCACACCTGAGCCCAGAGCTACTGCCAGTGTCTCTCTTCCATTTTTAATTTGGTTCCCGTCCCTTTCGGACGTTCAGTTATCACAGGTATGAAATGGGATCTTGGGGCTGAGTGAACAGCTGCTGTTTTCAGCATCAGGTGGTGACAGGGTCACTGACAAGGCCGCAGCCACTCGGGTGTGGAGAGAACAGCGGTCACATCCACTCCTCTGTTGGACGTGCGTCCATCTCTGCCGTGTGTCGGGCAGAGGAGAGCCGCGACCTTTGGTGTGGACCCCCTGGAGCCCTGGTTTTCTCATCTGTCACATGGGAGTCATAATACTCCTGAGAGGGCTGTCCTGGGGCTAAATGACATGGTACCAAGAACCTATCTAATGAATGGTTCTGACCCCAAACACGGTGGCAATTACCACACGGTGCCCGTGCTTTCTGTAAATTACTGTGTTGAGTTTGATCCTTACAACAATCCGATGCTTTAAAACCATCATCTGTCCTTTGTTCTGGTGAAACTGACACTCAGAGAGTCTGGACTGTAAAGAAGGCTGAGCACCAAAGGACTTACACTTTTGAACTCTGGGGCTGGAGAAGACTCTTGAGAGTCCCTTGGATTGCAAGGAGATCTAACCAATCTATCCTAAAGGAAATCAGTCCTGAACATTCATTGGAAGGACTGATGTTGAAGCTGAAACTCCAATCCTTTGGCCGCCTGATGCGAAGAGCTGATTCATTCGAAAAGACCGTGATGCTGGGAAAGATTGAAGGTGGGAGGAGAAGGGGACGACAGAGGATGGGATGGTTGGATGGCATTACCGACTCAGTGGACATGAATCTTCACTCCAGGAGACAGTGAAGGAGTTTACTGAGGAGCCTGGCGGGCTGCAGTCCATGGGGTCGAGAAGAGTTGGACACGACTGAGTGACTGAACGACAGCAATGAGGTTACTTGACAACTAAATGACAAGTAAGCAACAGAATTCAAGAGCTTTGGCCAGATCTGACACAGCCCTTCCAAGGCCTGGGTGGCTCGAGGGGACCTTCCACGATCTGGAAACATGAACCCGAGGAGCCAGTCATCAGACCCATAAGGGTATGAAGACCACCGGTGGTGGGGGGAGGGAGAGAAAAGTGAACCCTGAGAGCTTGTCTCACGTCCTGCCCACCTTGGAAAGCTCCCTGGAAAATCCTGGGGCTACGGCTCGGAGGAAAACCGGCTTCAAGGAACGAAGGTGTGGAGCAATCCCACAAGCACCCAGTCCCCACACCCGGGGAATGACAGTCATGCACGAGCACGGATCCCAGATGCTGTTCTGGTTGGATTACACAGACTTGGAAAGTCCAGGCATGAAATGCCTCAATGATAACAATAGAAAACAGATCAAAAGCCCAAAGAAAGAAATCAGGAGAAATGAAAAACAGAAGGACTGGCAGCAGAAGATGAAAGGGGAGAATTTACAATTTGACACCAAAGCAGAGCCAGTGTTTAAGGTTTTGCTGGCAGTTGACCCATATCCAGATGAGAGTTTCGCAGCATTAATTGGAGGGATGAAATTACCATCTTTGAGCAGCGTTGCAGACTTCTGGGACCTCAGGGTCAGGAGAGCTCCCTGACAGCCTCCAAGGCTCACCCTGCCTTTTAAATAATCTAGGAGGTCATCGGGACCTGAACCTGCACAGAGTCTGCCGTTGTCAGCCATAAAGACCAGGAAGGTCCACCGGGTATAAGAGGGTTTGAAAACACAATCTCCCTAAAAATAAGCATTAAAAAGAAAGAAGGGAAAATCCAGTCTCCCTGGCTGCAGTCTCACTGCATCATGGATCAGATCACCCTCAGTCTCAGTTCAGATCAGAGAGAATCCAGTTTATACTGACTTCAGCAAGAGGGAAGGCGTTGGCTCAGATAACTAAAACGTGAAAGGACACTCTAGCTTCAGGTGTCAGTAGGAACACACGTTCCAGGAACGTGGAAGAGAGGAGTCACCAGTAGCAAAGCCAAGTGATGAATGCAGTGGTTGAGACTCGCCTGGCTGGCACCGGGGGCCTGGAGGAGGCCCGGGAAGGCTTCTGGGAGGAGGAGGCTGAGGAGAGAGAGTGGAGATAAAAAAGGATGTTCACGAGGACTGGAAGCAGAGAGAAGGAGGGAGGTGAGAAGCTGGAGATTGTGGGATGACAATGAACGCCGAGGAATCAGGCCACCAGACTCTGCCGGCCACCGGGGTTCCGAGGCGGACAGACTCGAGTTCTCCACCGTGCAGGTGGGGGCTGGCTGCGGGCAGCTCTGCCAGCAGAGAGCAAGGCGGGGAAGTTGTCAGGGTCACCCCGTGGGGACGGGGCCTCCGGGGCCGAAGCCGCCCCGATGAAGACAGGGCAACGGCCTTGGCTGCAGGGGAGGGGCCGCGAGTGGAGAGCCGCCGGGGGCCTGTGCTGGTGACGCTGCTCCATGAGGGGTGCGGGTGCGCGGAGGAGGGCGCGGAGCTATGTGAGACGCCGTGTTTCAAGAAGGACACGGGAGATGTCTGCTGGGCTGCACGCTACGCAAGGGTGGGACTTGGGGACCACTCTGAGCCAGGAAGACAGACAGGGATCATCAGGAGCGGGGTGCACATGCGTGGTGGCGAGAGCTCTGGAGTTGGATGCATGGCTCGGGAGGAAGCGATCCAATGAAGGACAGAGCAAGTATGAAGTCCCTTGAGGGACACGAAGAAAACCAGGAGACCCAGGGGTCCTGGGAGCCAAAGTGGGAGGGAAAGTGGAAGGGAAGGGAAGGGAACGCTTTTTAAGGAGAGGTGAAAGCTCAAGATGGTAGGAGAAATTGTCCTCCAATAATTGTATTTTGTTTTATACTTCTCAATATTGTACAATAATAATCTTTGATAATTAAAAAGAAAGAAAGAAAAAAAGAAAGCAAAGACAGCAGATCTGGAGGGATCAGCGTAAAACAGCGCCTACGGGATCTTGCGACTGAAAATCCCCTGGCCCCTTTGGCAGGCGTGTCAGTGAGGAGGTGGGGCCGGCGGCCAGGGTGCGGTCCTTGCCGAGGAGATGGGAGGTGATACAAGGCAGCGGCGTGGGGACAGGTCTTTCAAGAAGTCCGGCAGGGAGGATGGAGAGAGACGGAGCCATGGATGAAGAGGCGGTTTGGAGCCTGGGGGGTTAGGCTGCTGCTGTTTTAAGATGATAAGGCTTGGGAGTGTCTACCAGAGACCTTTAGGACCCTCAGCGGTGGGCGGGGACGGGCTCAGGCTGCAGAGGGCAGCCTTCTGAGCATCTTCCTGCTGAAGCCCTGGGAAAAGGAGGGGCCACTCGAGGCCGAGCTACGTGCATGGGGCGAAGGCAAGCCCTTGAGAGACCACAGCTGGTAACCTGGACCTTCTCAAAGAAGCTGGGAGGAAGGGTGTGTGCTGAGAGTGGGGGACCGAGGCTGGGTGGTGGACGACGCGGAGACTCCGAGTGGCTCTGGAGGAGGAGGCGGGAGGCAGCCAACTCGGGGCTGGGACCACTGGACGTGGATGCTCCGAGGCCCTCGTGGTCCAGAGCAACCCACCTGTATCAGACCGGATCAGACCAGATCTTCTAATCTGGAGTTCATGGCGAGGTCAACGGGGCTGGGCTGAAACGTTTTACCGACGTAGAAACAATTAGCTGGGACTCCCCTGGTGGTCCAGTGGCTAAGACTGTGCTCCCAGCGCAGGAGGCCCAGGTTCGACCCCTGGTCGGGAGACGAGATCCACGTGCCGCAGCTAAGACCTGCAGCAAGCAGACACAGAAACAAAGAGGCATGAAAGAGTGAGGCGAGCTACAGGAGCTCCCGGGTGGCGCTGGCAGAAAGAACCCGCCTGCCAACGCAGGAGACGTGAGACCCGGGCTCGATCCCCGGTCAGGAGGATCCCCTGGAGAAGGGAATGGCAGCCCACTCCAGTATTCTTGCCTGGAGAATCCCCTGGACAGAGGAGCCTGGCAGGCTACGTACGGTCCATGGTTTGCAGAGAGTCAGACACGACTGAAGAGATTTAGCACGCCCGCGGGGGTGCGGGGGGAGCCATGGTCCTTCTGCCCAGCTTTTAGGAGCCATGTGTCTGGTAAGGCGGCGTGTGCTGGGGGGTAGAGTGGAGACCAGTTAAGGGGCCACGGTGAGGTGGCAGCCACCTGGGGAGGTGACAACAAGAGCTGATGCTTGTTGGAGGTCCACCTGGTCTGACTGCCCCAAAGGCTTCACAAGGGCTGTCTCAGGCCATCCAAACAACACCTTATGCCATAGTTGCCACTATTTTTTTTTAAACCTTTAGTTGGAGGCTAACTGCTTTATAATACTGTGTTGGTTTCTGCCATACATTATGAGTCAGCCATAAGCATACACATGTCCTCTCTCTCCTGAACTTCCTACCCATCTCACCCCTCTAGGTAGTCACAGAACACTGGGTTTGAGCTCCCCGAGTCATAGAGCCTATACAGAGAGAAGTTAGTCAGAAAGAGAAACATAAATATCACAAATGCATATATACAGAATCTAGAAAGATGGTATTGATGAATCTATTTACAGGGCAGCAAATTAGAGATACCAAGGGGATATTTCATGCAAAGATGGGCTTGATAAAGGACAGAAATGGTATGGACCTAACAGAAGCAGAAGATATTAAGAAGAGGTGGCAAGTATACACAGAAGAACTGTACAAAAAAGATCTTCACAACCCAGATAATCACGATGGTGTGATCACTCACCTAGAACCAGACATCCTGGAATGTGAAGTCAAGTGGGCTTTAGAAAGCATCACTACGAACAAAGCTAGTGGAGGTGATGGAATTCCAGTGGAGCTCTTCCAAATCCTGAAAGATGATGCTGTGAAAGTGCTGCCCTCAATATGCCAGCACATTTGGAAAACTCAGCAGTGGTCACAGGACTGGAAAAGGTCAGTTTTCATTCCAATCCCAAAGAAAGGCAATGCCAAAGAATGCTCAAACTACCGCACAATTGCACTCATCTCACGTGCTAGTAAAGTAATACTCAAAATTCTCCAAGCCAGGCTTCAGCAATACATGAACCGTGAACTTCCTGATGTTCAAGCTGGTTTTAGAAAAGGCAGAGGAACCAGAGATCAATTTGCCAATATCCGCTGGATCATGGAAAAAGCAAGAGAGTTCCAGAAAAAACATCTATTTCTGCTTTATTGACTATGCCAAAGCCTTTGACTGTGTGGATCACAATAAACTGTGGAAAATTCTGAAAGAGATGGGAATACCAGACCACCTGATCTGCCTCTTGAGAAATCTGTATGCAGGCCAGGAAGCAACAGTTAGAACTGGACATGGAACAACAGACTGGTTCCAAATAGGAAAAGGAGTAGGTCAAGGCTGTATATTGTCACCCTGCTTATTTAACTTCTATGCAGAGTACATCATGAGAAATGCTGGGCTGGAAGAAGCACAAGCTGGAATCAAGATTGCCAGGAGAAATATCAATAACCTCAGATATGCAGATGACACCACCCTTATGGCAGAAAATGAAGAGGAACTCAAAAGCCTCTTGATGAAAGTGAAAGTGGAGAGTGAAAAAGTTGGCTTAAAGCTCAACATTCAGAAAACGCAGATCATGGCATCTGGTCCCATCACTTCATGGGAAATAGATGGGGAAACAGTGGAAACAGTGTCAGACTTTATTTTTCTGGGCTCCAAAATCACTGCAGATGGTGACTGCAGCCATGAAATTAAAAGAGGCTTCCTCCTTGGAAGGAAAGTGATGACCAACCTAGATAGCATATTCAAAAGCAGGGACATTACTTTGCCAACAAAGGTTCGTCTAGTCAAGGCTATGGTTTTTCCAGTGGTCATGTATGGATGTGAGAGTTGGACTGTGAAGAAGGCTGAGTGCCGAAGAATTGATGCTTTTGAACTGTAGTGTTGGAGAAGACTCTTGAGAGTCCCTTGGACTGCAAGGAGATCCAGCCCTTCTGGAGGAGATCCATTCTGAAGGAGATCAACCCTGGGATTTCTTTGGAGGGAATGATGCTGAGGCTGAAACTCCAGTACTTTGGCCACCTCATGCAAAGAGTTGACTCATTGGAAAAGACTCTGATGCTGGGAAGGATTGGGGGCAGGAGGAGAAGGGGACGACAGAGGATGAGGTGGCTGGATGGAATCACTGACTCAATGGACATGAGTCTGAGTGAACTCCGGGAGTTGGTGATGGACAGGGAGGCCTGGCATGCTGGGAAGAGTCGGACATGACTGAGTGACTGAACTGAACTGAACTGAACTGAATGGACATGCATAGAACAGGATTTCAGGCTTTTCTTAAGAAAAAAAGACCCCAAACCCATTGAATGTTCACACTCATTCTCCAAAATGCCTTGGATCAGTACCTAAAACTCAAACCAGCTTTTGCTCCCAATGAAGAAATTACCTGGTCCTGATCCTAGCTGATCTTTCTTGTTCTCCTGGAGTTGAAAAGTGCCTTTTGTGGGAGAATGTGAAAAACAATCCCCGCCGAAGACTTTGAGAGGAATTCAGATCGAAGCCCTTTGCTCATTTCCCCTGTTGTGCCCGTCTCATTCGGAAATGACTCTGTTGTGAAAGCTCTATCTTCAGTCGCGCCTTCGGAACTTAATTTCATCTCGGAAAGGCAAGGGCGGAGGCGGGGCCTGCCCCAACTCCCCGGGAAGCCTATGGGTTCCCAGTGGGGGTGAGGTGCTGGCTTGGCGCCCACTCCCTGACGCTTTTCCCATCAGCCCATTTCATTCCACTAAAGACAACCCCCTGGGGATTTCAGCACACTTTCTCCGCTCTTCCCTGGAAGTGGAGAGTCTCCTCTGACCTCGGGCACCAACTGCAACCAGTCAGATTTCTCACCTCGGCCAGGGGACAGCCCCTGTGAGTCCCCCCACACCCCCGGCCTGGGGGCCGCCTCTGGGTCCTGGCAGCCGCCCAGGGTTGTTTTCCCAGGTGTGGAGGAGCACTTCCGCAGAGCCTCTGTGGGCACTCTTCTCTGTTCATACCACGGATTTTCACGAACTCCTGTTAAGAAGCAAGTATCCCAGCGAATTCCCTAGCCGTCCAGTGGTTAAAGCTCTAATGGTAAAGAATCTGCCTGCCAATGTGGAAGACCTCGGTTCTGTCCCTAGGTGGGGAAGATCCCCTGGAGAAGGAAATGACAGCGCACTTCAGTACTCTTGCCTGGAGAATCCCATGGACAGAGGAACCTGGTGGGCTACAGTCCATGGGGTCACAAAGAGTTAGGGTACAGCTGAGCACACAGCTCTTTTTTCAATGTGGTAACACACATAACATAAAATTGACCATTTTAGCCTTTTTTTTTTTTTTTACTGTTTTTTAAATTGGAGGTTAATTGCTTTACAATGTTGTGATGGTCATTTTGGCCATTTAAAAGTGTACGGTTCTGCGGCATTAAGTACAGTCACAAGTTGTACAGTCGTCACGACCATCCGTTTCCAGGATGGAAACTTTTTCATCTTCCTTGACTGAAGCTCTGTGCCCACTGCTCTGCTTTCTGCCCACTGTGAACTTGCCTACACTTGGGACCTCAGGGAACTGGAATCCTACAATACTTGTCCCTCCATATCTGCCTCAAGTTGCTTTGCAGAATGTCTTCAAGGCTCATCCGTGTTGGAGCCTAGGTCAGGGTGTCTTTCCTTCCAAGACTTTCCATTGTGTGTACGGACCGCATTTTGTTCACTCATCTGTCGAAGGGCATTCGAGTTGTTTCCACTATTGCGACTTAGGCTGCTATGAACGTGGCCATATGAATGCCTGCTTTCAATTCCTTTATAGACCTAGAAGGAAAGCTATTGGGTCAGTGTTGTTGCTGTTCAGTTGCTCAGTCACGTCTGACTCCTTGTGACCCCATGGACTACAGCACGCAGGCTTCCCTGTCCCTCACCATCTCCCAGAGCTCACTCAAACTTATGTCCTTTGAGTCGGTGAGGCCATCCAACCATCTCATCCTCTGTCGTCCCCTTCTCCTCCTGCCTGCAATCTTCCCCAGCATCAGGGTCTTTTCCAGTGAGTCAGTTCTTTGCATCAGGTGGCCAAAGTATTGGAGTTTCAGCCTCAGCATCAGTCCTTCCAATGCATATTCAGGGTTGATTTCCTTTAGGATGGACTGGTTTGACCTCCTTGCTGTCCAAAGGACTCTCAGGAGTCTTCCCCAGCACCACAGATCAAAAGCACCAGTTTTTGGCACTCAGCCTTCTTTATGGTCCAGCTCTCCCATCCATATGTAACTACTAGAAAAACCATAGCCTTGACGATACCGACCTTTGTCAGCAAACTGTTGTCTCTGCTTTTTAATATGCTTTCTGGGCATCCGGTCATCCTTGTTTAATTTTGGAGGTGCCACCATACTGCTTTTCCATAGCAAGTGCACCATTTGACATTCCCACAAGCAACGCACAAGATCCCAATCTGTCTCCATCCTCATCAGCACCAGTCATTTTCTGTGTTGTGGTTTTTGCTTTTACTGTAATAGCATTCTAACGGGCATGAAGTGATATTTCATTGTGATTTTGATGGCATTTCCCTAACGATTAGTGATGTTGAGTATCTTTTCATAGCTCTTTGTATGTCTTCTTTGGAGAAATATCTATTTGCATCCTTTGCCCTTTTTATAATTTAATTTTTATTTTATTCTGGAGTCCAGTTGATTTACAATGTTGGGTTAGTTTCAGGTGTCCAGTAAAGTGAGTCAGTTATACACAGGCACGCATTTTTTTTTCAGCTTCTTTACTCATTTAGGTTATTACAGAGTGTCGAGTAGAGTTCCCTGGGCAATACAGTAGGTCCTGGCTGGTTATTTATTTTATATATAATAGTGTGTGTATGTTAATCTATTTGCCCATTTTTAATATGATTGAGGCTTTTTGTTGCTGAGTTGTAGGAGGACTAGGTTTCTTAAGGAGAGAAAAGCTAATTCATGTCTTCCAAACACACACACACACACACGCGCACGTGCGCACCCACACTCCAGGCCGCATGACACTCAGGGTGACGGGACAGAGCTCTGAAACACAGAACAAGAATGTGCCCCACCAGCAGTCATGCAGGCTTGCCTAGAAACCAGGCACTCGGGCCAGCAGTGCTGGCCACACGCGAGGGCAGACGCGCCAGCCAGGCCTGGAGCACGTGGGGCCCTCCGCTCTGTGGGGCAGCTGCTCCATCTCAGAGATAAGTGACCTCGGGTGAAGCAACTCGAACACGCAGACGACTTGGCTCATTCTTCAGGAGAGGACTTGGTCTCGGCCCCCGAGCCTGTGGGCTGGGCCCCCGGCTCTCATGGGGCAGAGAAACTGAGCAGACCAGGGCTCCTCTACTCACACTGCCCAGTGCCAGCATGGCGAGGGCGCCGGGCGCCAGGAGTGGCCCCACTTAAAACAGGGGCAGCCAGTGCCAAGGGCGAGGCTCCTCTTTGTGTTGAGGATAGCATCCTGACTTCTTCCAAGTCTAATCTGGCTTCTTTGGGTGGTGCATCCAGCTCATTAGAACGTTAGAAGAGATTCAATAATAGTTGTGTTGGGGATTCCAGACTCCACCCTACCACTGCAGGGGCCCAAGTTCAACCCCTGGTCGGAGAACTATATCCCACATGCCGCAACTAAGACCCAGCGCAGCCAAATAAATAGTTTTAAAAAGTATATATATATATATATATATATATATATATACATATATGATTTCCCATGAGGACTAGATTGTAACCAACACGATAGCTTATGTAAAGTGTCTGGAAAAAGAAAAAACTCCATGCACATAAATAGTAATTGTCTCTCTTTAGTTTTACCTAGATATTCTGCCTAGTAAGCAATGCAGAGACAGAAACAGGGCAAATCTAGAGCTTCCCTCTGACTCATCCTCAAGCCCCTCCTGTGTCTCTCCTGGCAGCCTGCTGACATACACAGAGATGAACCAGAACATCACAGGACCAGCAGCCAGTCCTTTCTTGGCCACTTGCTCGCTGGGTGACCTTTGGCAAGAAACATTACCTCTCTGAAGACCTAAGGAGACCGCACCCAGGCAAGAATGTGGTCAATCATAGTAGCGATTAACATGGCTACTCTCTGCGACCCCGTGGGCTGTAGCCCGCCAGGCTCCTCTGTCCATGGGATTCTCCAGACAAGAACACTGGAGTGGGTTGCTATGCCCTTCTGCAGGGGATCTTCCTGACCCAGGGATCGCACCCACGGCTCTCAGGTCTCCTGCGCGGCAGGCGGGCTCTTCACCAGCAGCGCCCCCGGGAAACCCTGATAAATTATAAAGGGCTGGCAAACCAAGATGGCGGCCCCAAGCCCGGACGCAGCTGGGTCGCAGGTCGGAGCCGTCTCTCCACGTGTTTTCTTCCCCAAGGACAGCTGGACAAAGGACCCTCGTCCACAAAAGACTGGGGAAGGCAGTCTGGTTAATGGTCCTTCACCCCGAGGCCAAAAGGCGAAAGGTCACAAGGAGGCCTTGTCTACCCGGGGATTCCTGCAGAGGGGCCGCTGCCCTCGGGAGGCCGGCTGCCCTCGGGAGGCCGGAGCAGTGGGTTCTCCAATCAAAGACAGGGGCACTTTGTTCTCGGGATTCTGGGGAAGCTAAACGCGGAGGAGGAGGGCGGGGAGGGCGGAGGCCATGGAGCTCGCGCCTGCCCCCACGCCGGACCATGCTAATTAGCATCTGCTGATCAAGGTGTGAAGCCCACAGCTGGGCGGGGAAAGCAAGGCTTTCCTGAGCCCTCCAAGGCCCGAGGTAAGCCTGAGTTGCTTTTCCTTGTTTAACTTTGGGCAGTTATTTTTTATTATTTAAAAAAAATTTATATTGCAGTATATTTGATTTATAATATCCTGTTAATTTCAGCGTATAGCAGAGTGATTCCGTTATATATATACATATATATATATATGCATTGCCGTTGGTTTAGTTGCCAAGTCATGTCTGACTCTTTTTGACCCCGTGGGCTATAGCCCGCCAGGCTCCTCTGTCCATGGGATCTTCCAGGCAAGAACACTGGAGTGGGTTGCCATGCCCTCCTCCAGGGGATCTTCCCGACTCAGGGATCGAACCCGTTTCTCCTGCATTGCAGGCCGATTCTTTACCATCTGAACGCATGTTGGAAGGTGGATTCATATACGTTCATCTGTTCTTTTTCAGATTTTACCCCATACAGGCTATTACAGACTATAGAATATGGTTCCCTGGCAGTGCCATTGGCCCTTGTGGATTATCTAGCTTATATATAGTGGTGTGTGTATTTTAATCCCACCGTAAGGCTGAGTCACCTTGACAGCCCTCCCATTCAGCAGTCTGGTGGCTGATATTTGAGGCGTCCCCCCAGTGACGCAGCAAGCATGCCATCCTCCTTGGGTGCCCACTACACTCTGCACATGCATCCTCTACATGTCCCCTGTACCACATCCTCTCTGAGTGCCCACTATACACCAGGCTCTGCTGGGGAAGGCTGGTGGGGCAGAAAGGACCCCAACAAGGTCCCTGGCTTGAAGCCCAGGGACCAGCAATGACTTAAGCAGGAAGAAGGCCGTACTCAGATTTTGGGGAATGAGCCCCAGCTCCAGCTCAGCTGGGGAACCTCCATCCGCCCCCACGCCCCAGCCCCAGATTTAAGAACACAGGATCAGGCTCTCCCTCACGCACCTACCCCCTGCTGCTGGCCGACCTGGACTCGAGGTCAAGCGGCCACTTCTGGGCCGGGAGTGGGGGGGGGCTTCACTCTCGGATCCCCTCCCAGAACGTCCTGTTAGCAGCACAGACTTGGCTGATGGAAAGGGCCGCTCAGTCCGCTCGCCGCTGAGCAACGCGGGCTTCTTGGCTCGACCTGTGCTCTCACGAGCTCTGTCATCCTCTGAACGGCCCTGGGATGTGGTCCTTGTCTCTGCTTCACAGATGAGGCATCTGGGATCAAACAGAAACTTGCTGAGGGTCACACCGCACAGGACCGGGCAAGCCGGACGCTCCCGGTGTGAACCAGCGTGCTGCCCGGATTTACCAACAGGGAGGAGGGAGCCACGAATGAAAAGGACACTTCCAGGATGGCTGGTGGGAGGGGGGCTGTCTTGGACTTGGTCAACGCTGAGCGTGGACTTGGAAGCCAGCGGGCCTGGGCTCCAGTCTCATCTCCGCACAAACCGCCGCAGGACCTCAGCTTGCCCTGTAGAGCGGGGGTGGTAAAGGCACGCCCACCCGGGGTTGTTGGAGCAGTGTCTGCAACATGGTCACCAAGGGGCTGCTCTGCCATGTTGGGATGAGAACGCCCCCCTTTTACTACTGGAGGGTGATGATGGGTTTTAGGGGCTCCCCCAGTGGCTCAGCGGTAAAGAACCTCCTGTGGTACAGGAGGCATGGGTTCGAGCTCTGAGTCAGGCAGTCACCTGGACTGATCTCCATCTCTCCAGGAAGGGCCGGGACCCACCACAGCCAAGCCCAGCACTCCCGGCTCGCCTCTCCTGAGCTGTCCAGCGCCCCAGGCTGAGCTGGGGAGCCAGAGGGTGTCTAGGACACTGGGAACGTGCCCAGAGGGTTTTGGATCCCTCCGCAAAAAAAAAAAAAAAAAAGACATTTATTATCAGAGACTGTTTGTTCCAGGTTTTAGTGTCCTCAAGAGACAAAGTAAATTCTCTCTGCAGTTGAAGGGGCTTCAGAATAGAAAATCAGAGGTTGGAGGGGTAGGCCTCAAGCAGAAAGCACCATCCATCACCCAGGAGGCAAGGGGGGTGCGCCGTGAACCCCTACGATAGCTGGGGTGGGGGAGCGCAGGGTAGGGGAGGACGAGAAGGGGCTCCGTTCTAGGGTCTGTCTCGCCACCCCCGGCTTCGGGGCCGCGGTCTGTCTAGAGGCTCCGTCCTCACTCCCCCTCTTTGTCCCCCACCCACCCCTGAAGACCTCTTAGCCTTCACTGGGGAGAGACCACGAGGTTAGGCGGCTGTCACTCTGCGCACCCTGCAGCCCCGAAGGCACCCCCAGGCTGAGCGCTGGAATCGAGCGCCCCCACCCCGCCCCCACCCGGAGGCACAGCCAGGTTCCAGCTTTGAGACCTGCTCCTTCACGAGACTCTCACTGTCAGACCGAGGTAAACTGAGTGACTTTGGTACCAAGCAGACTTGGGTTCACATTCCGACTCCCCTGCTACGCAGGGCCCTGCAGGGCCCTCTGGGTCCCCGGGGCTTCCCGGGTGGCTCAGTGGTAAAGAAACCCGCCTGCCAGTGCAGGAGATTCGGGTTCGATCCCTGGGTTGGAGAGATCCCCGGGAGAGGGAAATGGCAATCCACTCCAGTATTCTTGCCTAGGAAATCCCCTGGACAGAGGAGCCTGGCAGCTTACAGTCCATGGGGTCGCAAGAGTCGGACGCAACTTAGCGACTAAACAACTGGGTCCCCTGGGTCGGAGCCCATGTCCTCAGCCCCAGAGCTGTTGGAGGATTAAGCACCCAGCGTGTGCAGGGTGAGCAGTGCCCGGCCCCACGTGGGTAGAAGCTCAAAAACAACGGCTGCAGTTAGGCAGGGTGAGGGTGATGCCACTGAAGCGCAGAGAGGGCGGCGACCCTCACAAGGTCGCACAGCACACCGGGGGCAGAGCCCAGAGGGCTCCAGCTTCCAGGCACCTGGGCGCTGGTTTCTCAACACCAGGAGACATTCCCCGGCCCCGTCTGTGAACCGGGGCTCAGAAGACATTCCCCAGCCCTGTCTGTGAACCGGGGCTCAGACCGTATCTACCCGGAGGGAGCGGGTCTGCTGGGATCAGCGAGCGGGCCAGCTCATGGACCTGGCAAGTGCCTGGTTCTGACCCAGTTCTCTCCGTGACCCTGCGCAAGCTCCCTGCATCTGGGCGGCTCTGTTCTCCCACCTGTAAGCTGGGGCCAGTAAGGATCTACCTCTAGGCTTGCTGGGAGGATTCACGGGTTCAGAGTCGGTAAACACCCCTCAAAGAGCAGAAACATTCTTCAGACCGCCCCCTGCCTAGGGGCGGGGGGAGCCCATGGTACAGAGATCCGGGCTCGCCAAGCCCAGGGCGGGTTTCTGGGAGAAGGAAGGAGCCAACCCCACACTCTGACACCACGGAGGGCTTGGGCGGGATGAGCCAAGGGGTGCTGGGCGCTGAGCAGACAGGCCCGGGACAGGCGAGCGGTCCAGGAGGTGGCAACCAGCCGTCCACTGGGCAGGCGTGACTGGAGAAGGTGCTGCTGGTGCTCGTGGGGTGGCGGGCGTGCGGCCAGACTCTTGGGGGACCGGGATCCGAGCGGTTCTCTAGGAGAGCGCACAGTTCCCCGGAGCGTTAGAGACGCTAGTCCGCCAGCTGCCGCTCTATTTTCAGACAGCTCCCGCCCAGTGCCCGCCCTGCTCTGGCCCCTTGCCAAGACTGGACTTTGTGCTCTGGTTTTTTTAAACTAGAACTGAAGCAATATCTTCATGCTCCCTTCAGGAGGGGGAAACACACAGAGGTCACTTCTTGGAATATCAGTAACGCGCGAGGTACGGAAGAGCGGGGCCTGCCTTTCGCCAAGTTAAGGGACAGCACGGCCCTGACGCTGTGTGGCCAGCTTTGTTGGGGGCTTGTCTCCTGCTCTGCGGTTGCGCCTTTGTGAGGAGCCCCCCTTGTCAGACGGGGAAGCAGTCGGTCTCCCTCCCTTGCTGTTGTCAGGATTTCCGTGTGTTTCCAGCAGCTGACACGGTGCCCGGAACCAAGGCCTTCATGGCCGTTTGGTGAGTGAGCGGTCCTTCCTGCTGCCCCCGGCCCTGTAGCCTCCTTCGGGGCCTGGGACACGCAGCGGCGGGCCAGGGTGGAGTCCCGTCTGCCAGGGGGCTCCCCGCCCCCTGACACAGAGCCTTCTTTCCAGGAGAGACCCCACTCACGTGGCTGAGGTGAGATGAGTCTTGCTCACGGAGTCAGACAGGAGACCACACCTGAGCAGCGCCTCCACGGCCTGCGTTAGGGGGAGTCCTTGAGGGTGAGACTGCTGTCCAGTATGGCAGCCACCTGCTGTGTGGCTATTCATGTTTAATTAAAGCCAAATAAAATTAAAAACTCATGTCCGCAGCTGCACCAGCCACGTTTCAGGTGTTCAGGGGCCACACCTGGGCAGCGGCTGTTCTACTGCACAGCCCAGCACAGAGCCGTTCCTAGAAGGTGATACAGCTTCCACATGGCTCTGCCTCCTGGGACGCTCGTCCGTGGAGCCCCCGCGCTGTGCTGGGAAAACAGACCCCCGGGGAGAAGGACCCAGGCCTTTGTCCTCAGTTCCAAGGAGCGCTCAGGTGTTAGCAGTACCAGCCTGCCAGCTATTTGAGTGCACCATTGAAGTGCATCCTCCAGCCCTCGGTGAAACCCGGCCCAGGGACGCCGCCTGGACCAGGGGCGGGACTTCCCCACCGAGCCCCATCCAAACCGCAGCTTCAGAACCCTCATCTGTCCGTCTCCAAACCTTCTGCCTTATCCCCACACTGTGCGTGCTCAGTCGCTCAGTCGTGTCCAACTCCTTTGCGACCCCGTGGACTGTAGCCCACTGGGCTCCTCTGTCCATGGGATTTCCCCAGGCCAGAACACTGGAGTGGGTTACCTTCTCCTCCTCCAGGGGATCTTCCCGACCCAGAGACTGAACCCACCTCTCCGGCATCTCCTGCATTGCAGATGGATTCTTTACCACCTTGGGTGATACCACCTTAACCCCGCTAAGATGCCCCATAACCTTCCCCCTCCCCTGTCACCAAGGCAGATGGCACTGTCGCCTCCTTGGGTGCCCTGGAGCTTTGACTCTTTCACCATAAAGATGTGTTTGTACATCTGCTTTCTGCGGCCTCTCCTCCCAGCCCTTGGTTGGAGCTTTGAAGGACCCGGTTGGTCTTACAACCTCTGCCCCCTCTCCCGACGGGCACCCCTCTGGACCCTTGGTCTGGGGCTGTTTCACCGTCTTGTGAGGTCGGCGGGCACCCTCTGGGAGGAGGCGCTGGGAGCTGTGGCCGGGGTGGGCGCCCCGTACTTCCGGGTGGCTGGGTCTCAGCTGGGAGCCGAGAGCTGGGCGCCCGCTCCTTGCCAACCATTCACGGGGGAGAAGTGATTAAAATGCTGGAGAGACTGACTCATGCGGAAATATGAAAAAAAGCACACGAGTCCCCAGATTTGTTTAGCTTGGCTCCCACACAGGGGTGACGCGATAAGGCTCCGAGTCAGAAGGTGCAACACGAGGGGATCAAGAGAGCACGGCGGGGGTCCCGGGGGGTGGGGACCAGACTGGGGTCTGCGCTCCGGGGACCCCAGCCCGAGGCTCCCCGCGGGCCCCTCATGCTCGTCTCTGGCCCCAGGAGAGCCTGGTCCTCTCCTCCAACAAACTCCCCAGCTCCCGCCCTGGACCCAGCACCCTGTCCAGGCTGGAGGGTCGCCCAGCGAGGAAGCCAGACCTGCCCTCCAGCTGCTTCCAGTCCATCAGGAAGGAGTTCCTGAGGCCTTGGTGCTGGCTGGTCCCTCTTTTAGAATGTTCTTCCCCTGGATATCTGGATGATGGACTCACCCATCACCATCGAGCTCTGTTCAGATGCCACCTTCTGCACAAGGCCTCCCTTATTCATTATGGTAATGTTATAGCCGACCCCCCTTTATAACACTGTGACCTCACAAGGGCCTCCCCGTTCCTCCAGACCCCGTTCCTCCATCCTGCCTGTCTATTCTGGGCTCCAGAGTGCTCAGCACTCTGTAACATGCCTGTAATTATTTGTTTAGGGCTTCCCTGGTGGCACACCAGTAAAGAATCCACCTGCCACTGCAGGAGACACGGGTTCAGTCCCTGGGTCAGGAAGATCCTCTGGAGGAGGACACAGCAACCCACTCCAGTATTCTTGCCTGGAGAATCCCCTGGACAGAGGAGCCTGGCGGGCTACAGTCCACGGGGTCACAGAGTCAGACACGACTTGGCAACTGAACAGCAAGGAGTGCCTTGTCTGTCTTGTCTGCTGTGTTTCCTGACTCTGCCCCTCGGGGAGGCCGAGGGCCCGCTCACTGTCCCCGAGCCCAGAGGCCTGTCGAGCCTGCAGGTCGACAGGACCGACCGGCTCCAGGCCGGCTCGGCGCCCGGCTCAGGTGTTCCTGTGAGGTTCACCTCCCCACATCTCTCCCGTCCTGCGTCACCTCCTCCGCTGCCCGTGAGCGGGGCTGGGTCGCCCACAACAGTAAAGAAAGTGTTAAAAATAACCGGGGTGAAGACGACAGTGTGGGTGGGACTTGCCCACGTGACCACCCACCCGTGTTGATTTACCGTGGGAACAGCACACACCCGGCGGCCCCGGAGCAGGGACACGCGAGCCTCCTGCAGCAGCTGTGCGATCCCCCGGGGGGCTTCACACTCTGCAGAAAGGGTCGGGGGTGGGGTGGGGTGGGTGAGAGGCTCAGGCTTCACCCGGAGTGAGGGGGGAGGAAAGGGAGCGATGAAGACCGTTCAATCAGCCCGAATCACCAGCAGGGGCTCAGTGTGAGCCCCGGGGGCAGAAACCCAGGGGGCCAAGCCCCAGAGGCTCTCAGCCCCCGTTGAGGGCTCCCGCTGAGCTGGTCAGAGAGGCTGAGGCTGCGTTTTCGCCCCTGAACTGGTCCCCCAGGGCCGCGCTCGTCGGCTGGCGTGTGCGGGGCACGCTAGGCACAGAGCGGGGGTGGACCGGCGTCTTAGGGCAGTGAGAACTGGCCCGGCTGCCGGGCTCGCGTGTGGCCGGGAGGACGGGGGCCCCTCGGCAGGGCGTGAAGCACAGAGGTGCGGGGCGTGCTCGGCACAGGCGGGGTGGACCAGCGTCGTGGCGCAGTGAGAACCCGGCCCGGCTGCGGGGCTCCCGTAGAGCACGGCGCCCCTCATCCTGCTCTGGTCTTGGAGTCGGTCCGCGGCCTCCTGCCGACCGCTGGGCACAGGGCCCCTGCCTCCTCCCCACCTCAGCAGCCTAGCCAGTCTTCCTCTTCCTCTGGGGCGGGGGCCTCGTCTTCCTCCCTAGGTCCAGCTCCCGATGCGCCTCCAGCACCGTGCCCAGTGGGCGTCCGATGCCTGTTTGTGAAAGTAGACTGAGACCCATCTGGACGGCTTCTGTGTGTGGGTGCTCAGGCGTGTCTCTGTGTGACCCTATAGACCATAGCCCCCCAGGCTCCTCTGTCCAGGGGATTCTCCAGGCAAGAATACTGGAATGGGTAGCCATTCGCTTCTCCAGGGGATCTTCCTGACCCAGGGATCAAACCTGCGTCTCCAGCATGGTAGGCAGATTCTTTACCGCTGAGCCACCCGGGAAGCCCCAGGCGGCTACTATGCACCACCTAAGCTAAGTGCCATGTCATAGACAAAGGTCCCCTGAGGCCTCTGCAGGTTTTGAGCCCCGCCCAGGACCCCTCAGCCATCATCAGCGGAGCCTGCCCTGTCATGAGAGCTGCTGACACCTGGCAGCGGCCTTTCAAGTTCACCCAGCAACCCCAGAACGGCGGGTCACCAGCAGGACAGATAAGAGCTCAGTGAGAGACACCGCCCTCTGAGCAGGAGAAGCCGAAGAAAGAGTCCTAGAGAACCCAGAAGTCCAGAACGAGGGTGAAGCCTTAGAACCGTGGTACCTGCCGTGTGTTGCCATGTGGACTGGGAGTTTTGAAGCACCCGGGCTTTTCCAGGGGCAGGTGGGGTGGGCAGGAGGGCCAGGAGTGTGGATGAAAACGGAGGTTCCTCAGCCCCATGCCAGCTTTAATCTGAGGGCTCTGCCTTTATCGGGTTTATTTGTGTATATTTCTGGGTACAATTTCCTTTGAACAAAGGGATCTGTGACTCAAAGAATGTTTGAAAGCCACTTACTATTTCCAGTACAAGATCAAGGCACAGAGCAATCAGGAATGGCTGGGAACGATGGGGCAGGCTTCCAGGAGGGAGGGCTGAAATTCAGAAGAGGAGAGGGAAGGAGAGAGGGCCCTGGGTGCGGCCGATGACGGGAATGGTGGTGGGACCAGCAGGTGACCGGGGGGCAGCCAGGGCCCTCCTGGGATAAAACGAGAGTTGTGTGGATGAACGGAGATGTGGGGAGGGTTAGAGGGGCTTGGGCTGAGGGCTGCCCCCGTCTCTCACTTGCTGGGTCCCCTAAATCACAGGCCCATGTTTTAGGGTCCAAGACAGTGATTCCAGAAACCTGGTTCTGAAACATTCCAGGCACCTCCCACCATCTTCATGAAGTCCTCAGCCCATGATGTAATTGGACAAGTTCCAGCAGGACCCGGTGCTCAGAAATGTCGCCCCTCCCCTGCTGCATCTGACCTCCTTGCTCCAGGGTTTCGCAGCCTCGAGTTTCAAAGGCATTGATCCTTGTTCACATCCCACCCAGCAGTGATAACTTTGGGTGTTCAACTCAGACTTGAAAATCATGTTCACCCAAAAACTTGCACACGGAAGTTCATAGCAGGCTTGTTTGTAACAACGCAAAGCTGGAAACCACCCAAGTGTCCTTCCATGGGTGAATTGTGGTACGTCCAACCCCTGGAAGACAGCTCGGTGATAAAAAGGAATGAAAGATGGATGTGCAAATAGCTTGGATGGATCCTGAGGGAATTACGCTGAATTGAAAACTCCCAGTTGTGGTGGGTTACATACTGTGATTCTGTTTATGTGGGATACTCTTGATATAACGAAGTTACAGAGATGGGGAACAGATTACTAGTGGCCAGAAGTTAGGGATGGGACAGAGGGTGAGCCTTGATGTAAAGAGGGACACCAGAGAGCCTTGGGGTGATGGAGCGGGCCTGTATCTTGGTGGAGGTGCTGGCTGCACTGACCTAGGCATGCGATAAAATTGCAAAGAAGGACACACGCACAGAATGAGAGCAGGTAAACCTGGCAAAACCTGCACACGCTTCACAGATTGTACCAATGCCACCGTCCTGACACTGATCTTTTACTCTATTTATCCAAGGTGTAGTCACTGGGGAAAATGGGCTGAATGTACACAAGACCCCCTGTGGATTTCTTTCTTTTACAAGTTCTTCTGGATCTATAATTATTTCCAAAGTAGAAAATTAAAGAAACACTCCCACGCTGCGCAGATATCCCTGGGAGGGATAACCCTTGTGCTTCAATTAAGATCTTGTAAATCAGTCACAGTTTTGATAGACAGCAGAGGAAGCTCTCCCCTGGGGGCTCAGTGGTAAAGAATCCACCTACAACGCAGGAGACGCGGGTTCCATCCCTGGGTTGGGAAGAACCACTGGAGAAGGGAATGATAATCCACTCTCACCCAATTTCCACTTTCGCCCAGAGGTTTCCCAGACTTTGCCGTGAGATGCTTTCATGTCGTGTGCAGGGAAGCTGGATGCACTTTCAAAACACTTTAGATGATAAAGACCGCGATCATTTAAGGGGGTGAACGGTGAATCCCCCCAACAAGCGGCACCCTGAATCCAGGACTTCCCAGACACCGGAGGAGAGCCCTCGGGGAGGACGGACAGACACCTAACCAGGCTGGTGAAAGAAGAGGTGGGAGAAGGCAGAGTAGGAGGCTTCTTCCCCCTCGAGTTAGAAAGTGAGCAGAGTGAGAGATCAAACACTCAGAGGGCCCTCCTGTCAGCCTCTCCCTGTTTTAATTAAGCAGCCTGTCCACACGCCCACCCTCCCTCCCGCGAACCTGCTTTGCACTCAGCGAGAGCCGCTGCCCAGCAGGCCGCAACTGAGCCTTCAGAAGCCAACAGCCTCGGGAAAGGCCAACAGCTTCAGGTGGGGCTCACCCACCCCACCCCCACCCCGCCTCCTGCACCAGGCACAGCAGCCGCAGGTGGGCCAGGGGCTGGGGGTCACCCCAGACCCTCCTCCACGCGTGGGGACCCCCACCCCACAGTGACCACCCCCAGTGGGAAATGCACGGCCAGGGTGGGGGCGTCCGCACGGATGAAACTCACACTGAAACCCCTGTGCTTAGCACTGCCATGTGCGACGTGCCCGTTTTCTCTTCCCTGTTGTTTTTAATGCTGGGGCTTCTTAACCCTGGACCTCCAGGGAAGTCCTGCGGTATGTCTTCTTTAAGAAGCCAATCTGTAACTTGTTTTTTTAACGTGTATATATAGCATTCTTTCTTATCCTTTTCCATTATGGTTTATCCCAGGATATTGACCAGAGTCCCCTGTGCTGCACAGTAGGCCCTGTTGTTTGTCCATCCTGTGTGTAACAGTTGGCATCTTTGAACCCTAACCTCCCCTCCAGGCCTCCCCCCACTACCCCACCTCCTCCTTGGCACCCCACGGCTGTTCTCGAGGCCCGGGATTCTGGTTCCGTCTCACAGATGGGTTCATCTGTATCATAGCTGGGATTCCCGTATAAAGAGGCGCTGGCCGGGTGTCTGGCCTCCTCGCAGCTCCTGGCTGGCGGCCCACATCCCTGCAGACCCTGCGCGTCCCGAACGTCTCCAGGTCCTCCCACCTCCAGGCCTTTGTCCAAGCTCCTTGCTGAGCCCAGACGCCGCCCTTCTGTCTGCCCGTGCTTCCCACGGTCGTGACACCTCGCTGAAGCCTTTCCTGAATTTCTCATGGTGCCCCGGGCCGCGGGCGAGCGCCTCTCTTCACCGATCCCGTGAGGTGTGGTGGCCCCTGGGGGACCCGTGCCTCCTCCCACCTGGCCAGCGGCCCACAGATCAGTGTCTCCGTCCGCGTTTCTGATCGGAAGAGAGTGGGCTGGAGAGCGCGGGCCGGAGGGCGCGGGGTTGGACCAACCCAGCGGCAGGGCCGGTCCGAGGAAGGGCACCCCTCCCGGGCTTCGGCTCTGAGTCGAGGAGCCACCACCTCCGTCTCCAGGTGGGAGCAGGCGTCATCTCCAGGTGAGAAGTTTCCGGAAACCCTTGGCGATGCCTTGACAAGCCTTCTCAGAAGAGAAGCGCAAGCCTCTGGGCTTAATCCAGAAAGGCGGGGACGAGGGGGAGATAGGGCGACTTGGGGGAGGGGTGGCGGGAGGGAGGAGGCCCCGTTTCTAAAGCAGCGATGCCCGATCTTGCATTCAGAGCCCTCCCCCTCCATGCGGCTGACAACGCAGCCTTCGGTAAGGATGCCAGCGGTCCTTCAGGGGACAGAGGAAGACGGAAGGGAGAGCTCTGTCACAGGGGCTAAGGGCAGGACCTGTCTCACCGCGTTTCATGAGGTCCTGGTGGTTAATCTAAACGAAGCACTTAGGGGCTTTCCTGGCGGCTCAGTGGTAAAGAACCCGCCCGCCGCTGCAGGAGATTCAGGTCCGATCTCTGGTCCAGGAAGATCCCCTTTCCTGGGAGCAACTAAGCCCGCGGGTGCCACGACTGAGCCTGTGCTCCAGAGCCCCCGCATCTGGAGTCCGTGTTCCGGACAAGAGGAGCCGCCGCAGTGGGAGCCTGTGGCAAGAGGAAGAGCAGCCCCATTCACCACAGAGGAAAGCCCTCAGGGCAACAGAGAGCCAGCACGGCGGAAATGAATAAATAGAAGTATATATATAATATAATATATATATATAAATAATATATATTAAATAAAATTTTATAATATATTAATATAATAAATGAAATTATATATATAATATTTTATATATATATAAGGAAAAGCACTGAGAAAATGGCCTGGCACAGAATAAGTGTTCTGTTTGTTTTATTTCATCATCGCATCAACTCCTCAAAGTGAGTATTATTCCCAGTTTACATATAAGGAAACTAAAGCAGGAAAGAGAATTAACTCAAGAAGAATTAGCGTCAGACTCAGATCAGAAAAGAATGTTTAGTGACCGTCTGGACTGCCCAGGTGGCGCTAATGGGAAAGAACCTGCCTGCCAGTGTAGGAGACGCAGGAGACGTGGGTTCGATCCCTGGGTCAAGAAGATCCCCTGAAGAAGGACATGGCAACCCACTCCAGTGTTCTTGCCCGGAGAATCCCATGGACAGGGGGGCCTGGCAGGCTGCAGTCCATGGAGTGACAAAGAGTCAGACGTGACCAAGTTCATACACACACACTGAGCATGTGGACATCCCTGCCGGTCCAATGGTTAAGACTCTGTGCTCCCACTGCGTGGGGCCTGGGTTCCATCCCTGGTGGGGAGATACAATCCCGGAAGCCACAGGGCCTGGCCACAAAAAGAAAAAAGAAGGAATGCTTAGTGAACATCTGTCTTGTGAAGAGTCCTGGGAGGGTTCCTAGGAGACTGAAAGGTCCCCACTTCCCCAAAGAGATTCTGTTTTCTACTGGACTGCTGACAAATGGAGGCTCCAATGGAGGCTAAAACGTCCAGAGAAGGGCAGAGAAAACCCTGGAGGAAGGCAGGTGGGGAAGGAAGGGGTTTTAGACTGGTCAAGGAGAGCTTGGCTGGAGGAACCACATCTGGGAAGTTCTAATTAGGGCTTGTGATTAGTGGAGAGAAAGCCATCAACAGCTTAGAGGCAGGGAGATGCTTTTGTTGTTCAGTCACTCAGTCATGTCTGACTCCTTGCAATCCATGGACTACAGCGCATCAGACTTCCCTGTCCACTGTCTCTTGGAGTTTGTTCAAACTCATGTCCGTCGAGTCGGTGATGCCATCCAACCAGCTCATCCTCAGTCGTCCCCTTCTCCTCCTTCCCTCAATCTTTCCCAGCATCAGGGTCTTTTTCAGTGAGTCGGCTCTTTGCATCAGATAACCAAAGTTTTGGACTTTCAGCTTCAGCATCAGTCCTTCCAATGAATATTCAGGGCTGATTTCCTTTAGGATTGACTGGTTCGATCTGTTGCAGTCCAAGAGACTCTCAAGAGTCTTCTCCAGCACCACAATTTGAAAGCATCAATTCTTCAGAGCTCAGCCTTCTTTATGGTCCAACTCTCATATCCATAGATGACCATGATAAAAACCATAGCTTCGACTAAACAGACCTTTGTTGGCAAAGTGATGTCTCTGCTTTTTAGATGCTTTAGTGAGAGTTAGATTTGCATCTGCCGCCCTCGGGCCCTGCACTGGAAGGCGCTGATTACAGAAAATAAAACCGCTGTGGGCCAGAGCAGGTCAAAGGACCCCTTGATCCTGGGCCTCAAAGGTAGACTTTTGATCTCCACCCCGCCAAGGAGGAAAAAGGGTATCCACCCCTCCACCATCGTCATTAAAGGTAAACAGTAAAAGCACAGTTACGAGACAGTGGCCCTCAACCTAGGAGCACATTAAATCCCCCGAGGGAGTCCCACCCCCACTCCAATGAAGTCTGAGTCCCCGGGGGTGGTGCCCAAATGTCAGGCAGCTTTAAAGTCCCTGCAACTGCTGTATTGATGAGCACCAAAAGCAAGGTTGAAGCTCTGTTTCTTCAGCTTTTTTTCTTTTTTCTTTTCTTTTAATGGAAGTGGCCAGAGCCTCTCTCCAGGCGAAGAACAGAGAGCAGAGAAGAACTGGCTTCTCCTTGTGATCTTGGTCCAAACCCCTTTTTCTCTTGCTGAGGGATTCTCCCAGCAACCTCCAAGCAACCAGCTGAGAGATGCTGCCCTGTATTTTCGGCCCTCAGCTGTAGAACAAAGAACTCTTTGAGGTTTAATAAGAGGCTGCTCAGCTGTCTGGCCCCTGGGCTTGGAAGATCTAGAGTGAGAGTCCGGCTGCCCCACCTGGAACAGGGCACACCTCGGAGCAGGGCTGGAGGACCCCAAAAACAGCATCTCTCCTCCCAGCTCCTGCCCACCCTGCTTTGAGCCCTGAGAGAGGCCTCAGCAAAGCAAGGTGCTGCAGGAGGTAAAAGCCAAGAAAGCTAGGGGTGCACACGGGGGTGCAAGAGGAGAGCAGAAAAGCTGGCTTAAAACCCAACATTCAAAAAACTAAGATCATGGCATCTGGTCACTTCATGGCAAATAGAAGGGGAAACAGTAGAGGCAGCTGTTAGGGGAAGCACAGTGATTGAAGCCGCCCACCCTGGCCAGGCACCATGGTAACCATTTGCATGAGTTGTTTTATGACACGGGATCCTGATAAGGAACACGGAACTAATGAGCCACCACCAACCGGAAGAGTTCGGGAAAGGTCGAAAGGAGACACTGTGTGTCTGGCCACTTCCCAGAATCCCTCTCACTAGCATCCATCGTGGCTGAGCGATCTGTGCACCACCAGGAAAGACTCTGAATTAGAATGACTGGCCAAAGACCACCCGGAAACTAATCCCATCACCATAAAACCCGAGACGTGGCAGAGCAGTTCTCCTGGGTTCCCTTACCTCCTGCTCTCCACCTGGGTGCCCTTTCCCAATAAAATCTCTTGGTTTGTCAGCACATGTGTCTCCTTGGACAATTCATTTCCAAGTGTTAGACAAGAGTCCAGTTTTGGGCCCTGGAAGGGGTCCCCCTTCCTGCAACACAGTGACAGATTTTCTTTTCTTGGACTCCAAAATCACTGCAGACAGTGACTGCAGCCATGAAATTAGAAGATGCTTGCTTCTTGGAAGAAAATCTATGGCAAACCTAGACAGTGTGTTAAAAGCAAAGACATTAATTTTGCCAAAAAAAGTCTGCAGAATCAAAGTTATGGTTTTTCCAGTAGTTATGTAGGGTGTGATAGTTGGACCCTAAAGAAGGCTGAGCACCGAGGAGTTGATGCTTTTCAACTGTGGTGCTTGCAAAGACTCTTGAGAGTCCTTTGGACAGCAAGGAGACCCAACCAGTCAATTCTAAAGGAAATCAACCCTGAATATTCATTGGAAGGACTGATGCTGAAGCTGAAGCTCTAATACTTTGGCCACCTGATGCAAATTTGACTCATTGGAAAAGCCCCTGATGCTGGAAAGATTGAGGGCAGGAGGAGAAGGGGATGGCAGAGGATGAGATGGTTGGATGGCATCACCGACTCAACAGACCTGAATTTGAGCAAACTCGGGGAGATAGTGAAGGACAGGGAAGTCCAGCATGCTGCAGTCCATGGGGTCGCAGAGTTGGACACGACTGAGCGACTGAACAACAACAGTTAGGGGTACAAGGTATTAGGGTCTCAGGCAGCGAACCACAGCCCCCATCCATCCTGCTCGCCACTGAAGGGAAACCAGCTTGAATTTAACTCCTTGGTGGGAATCTGTCAATGCAATATCTCCCAAGCCTTCTGCTCCCTGCTTTGTCCCTGGGAGAAGCGATTTCCAGCTCATCTAAAGTGGTCCTGACCCCCTGGTGTTGGGGGGTGAGAGGCTAGGAAGTGAGTGTTGAAAAGGGCTTGGGTCACGTGAATGAGGCAGGGCCTGGAAGGGCATTCCCCCCCCCCCCCCCCCCGCCCCCCGCCTTCTTCACTCTCTCTGGGAGGTGCTGAGTGGCACTCAAGACCCAGTGGACCTGTCTGAGCCCGTGCGTGGGACCTGCCAGTCATCCTCACCCCTGCCTTTCCACCGCTCACTCTCACCTGGGCCTCTGCCTTTGCCTTCCTGCACACCTGTGTCTCTTCGGGGCATCCTTCCGCTGGACTGGTCCTGTCTGAGGACCTCCCAGACCCAAGTCCATTCATCTTACCCAGCATCTCACAGCCTTGGTATAGCTGACCACACGGTGTAGCTGTGGTGGTAGGGTTAAAGTGACACTCTCTCAATAGACAGAAGAAGATCAGTTCAGTTCAGTCGCTCAGTCGTGTCCAACTCTTTGCGACCCTATGAATCGCAGCACGCCAGGCCTCCCTGTCCATGACCAACTCCCGGAGTTCACTCAAACTCATGTCCACGGAGTCAGTGATGCCATCCAGCCATCTCATCCTCTGTTGTCCCCTTCTCCTCCTGCCCTCAATCCCTCCCAGCATCAGAGTCTTTTCCAATGAGTCAACTCTTCGCATGAGGTGGCCAAAGTACTGGAGTTTCAGCTTTAGCATCATTCCTTCCAAAAACAGGACTGATCTCCTTTAGGATGACTGGTTGGATCTCCTTGCAGTCCAAGGGACTCTCAAGATTCTTCTCCAACACCACAGTTCAAAAGTGTCAATTCTTTGGCGCTCAGCTTTCTTCACAGTCCAACTCTCACATCCATACATGACCAGTGGAAAAACCATAGCCTTGACTAGATGGACCTTTGTTGGCAAAGTAATGTCTCTGCTTTTCAATATGTATCTAGGTTGGTCATAACTTTCCTTCCAAGGAGTAAACGTCTTTTAATTTCATGGCTGCAATCACTATCTGCAGTGATTTTGGAGCCCAAAAAAATAAAGTCTGACACTGTTTCCACTGTTTCCCCATCTATTTCCCATGAAGTGATGGGACCAGATGCCATGATCTGCGTTTTCTGAATGTTGAGCTTTAAGCCAACTTTTTCACTCTCCTCTTTCACTTTCATCAAGAGGCTTTTGAGTTCCTCTTCACTTTCTGCCATAAGGGTGGTGTCATCTGCATATCTGAGGTTCTTGATATTTCTCCCGGCAATCTTGATTCCAGCTTGTGTTTCTTCCAGCCCAGCATTTCTTGTGATGTACTCTGCATAGAAGTTAAATAAGCAGGGTGACAATATACAGCCTTGACCTACTCCTTTTCCTATTTGGAACCAGTCTGTTGTTCCATGTCCAGTTCTAACTGTTGCTTCCTGACCTGCATACAGATTTCTCAAGAGGCAGATCAGGTGGTCTGGTATTCCCATCTCTTTCAGAATTTTCCACAGTTTATTGTGATCCACACAGTCAAAGGCTTTGGCATAGTCAATAAAGCAGAAATAGATGTTTTTCTGGAACTCTCTTGCTTTTTCCATGATCCACTGGATGTTGACAATTTGATCTCTGGTTCCTCTGCCTTTTCTAAAACCAGCTTGAACATCAGGAAGTTCACAGTTCACGTATTGCTGAAGCCTGGCTTGGAGAATTTTGAGCATTACTTTACTAGTGTGTGAGATGAGTGCAATTGTGCGGTAGTTTGAGCATTCTTTGGCATTGCCTTTCTTTGGGATTGGAATGAAAACTGACCTTTTCCAGTCCTGTGGCCACTGCTGAGTTTTCCAAATTTGCTGGCATATTGAGGGCAGCACTTTCACAGCATCATCTTTCAGGATTTGAAATAGCTCAACTGGAATTCCATCACCTCCACTAGCTTTGTTCGTAGTGATGCTTTCTAAGGCCCACTTGACTTCACATTCCAGGATGTCTGGCTCTAGGCCAGGGATCACACCATCGTGATTATTTGGGTTGTGAAGATCCTTTTTTACAGTTCAGTGTATTCCTGCCACCTCTTCTTAATATCTTCTGCTTCTGTTAGGTCCATACCATTTCTGTCCTTTATCGAGCCCATCTTTGCATGAAATGTTCCCTTGGTATCTCTGATTTTCTTGAAGAGATCTCTAGTCTTTCCAATTCTGTTTTTTTCCCTCTATTTCTTTGCATTGATCACTGAGGAAGGCTTTCCTATCTCTTCTTGCCATTCTTTGGAACTCTGCATTCAGATGCTTATATTTTTCCTTTTCTCCTTTGCTTTTCGCTTCTCTTCTTTTCACAGCTATTTGTAAGGCCTCCCCAGATAGCCATTTTGCTTTTTTGCATTTCTTTTCCATGGGGATGGTCTTGATCCCTGTCTCCTGTACAATGTCACGAACCTCATTCCATAGTTCATCAGGCACTCTATCTATCATATTTAGTCCCTTAAATCTATTTCTCACTTCCACTGTATAATCATAAGGGATTTGATTTAGGTCATACCTGAATGGTCTAGTGATTTTCCCTACTTTCTTCAATTTAAGTCTGAATTTGGTAATAAGGAGTTCATGATCTGAGCCACAGTCAGCTCCCGGTCTTGTTTTTGCTGACTGTATAGAGCTTCTCCATCTTTGGCTGCAAAGAACATAATCAATCTGATTTCGGTGTTGACCATCTGGTGATGTCCATGTGTAGAGTCTTCTCTTGTGTTGTTGAAAGAGGGTGTTTGCTACGACCAGTGCATTTTCTTGGCAAAACTCTAATAGCCTTTATCCTACTTCATTCCGTATTCCAAGGCCAAGTTTGCCGGTTACTCCAGGTGTTTCTTGACTTCCTACTTTTGCATTCCAGTCCCCTATAATGAAAAGGACATCTTTCTTGGGTGTTAGTTCTAAAAGGTCTTGTAGATCTTCATAGAACCGTTCAACTTTAGCTTCTTCAGCGTTGCTGGTTGGGGCATAGACTTGGATTACTGTGATATTGAATGGTTTGCCTTGGAAACGAACAGAGATCATTCTGTCGTTTTTGAGATTGCATCCAAGTACTGCATTTCGGACTCTTTTGTTGACCATGATGGCTACTCCATTTCTTCTGAGGGATTCCTGCCTGCAGTAGTAGATATAATGGTTATCTGAGTTAAATTCACCCATTCCAGTCCATTTCAGTTCGCTGATTCCTAGAATGTCGACATCCATTCTTGCCATCTCTTTTTGACCACTTCCAATTTGCCTTGATTCATGGACCTGACATTCCAGGTTCCTATGCAATACTGCTCTTTACAGCATCGGACCTTGCTGCTATCACCAGTCACATCCACAACTGGGTATTGTTTTTGCTTTGGCTCCATCCCTTTGTTCTTTCTGGAGTTATTTCTCCACTGATCTCCAGTAGCATATTGGGCACCTACTGACCTGGGGAGTTCCTCTTTCAGTATCCTATCATTTTGCCCTTTCATACTGTTCATGGGGTTCTCAAGGCAAGAATACTGAAGTGGTTTGCCATTCCCTTCTCCAATGGACCACATTCTGTCAGATCTCTCCACCATGACCTGCCCATCTTGGGTTGCCCCACAGGCATGGCTTAGTTTCATTGAGTTAGACAAGGCTGTGGTCCTAGTGTGATTAGACTGACTAGTTTTCTGTGAGTATGGTTTCAGTGTGTCTGCCCTCTGATGCCCTCTTGCAACACCTACCACCTTACTTGGGTTTCTCTTACCTTGGACATGGGGTATTTCTTCACGGCTGCTTCAGCAAAGCACAGCCGCTGCTCCTTACCTTGGACGAGGGGTATCTCCTCACAGCCGCGCTTCCTGACCTTCAACGTGGGATAGCGCCTCTAGGCCCTCCTGCGCCCGCGCAGCCACCACTCCTTGGACGTGGGGTTGGTCCTCCCGGCCGCCACCCCTGGCCTCTGGCGTAGGGGCGTGGGGTAGCTTCTCGCGGCTGCCGCCCCTGACCTTGGACTTGGATAGCTCTTCTCTGCCGTTCCTGCGCTGTTGCAGCCTGGCACTCTTGGCCGCTGCCCTTGACTTCAGACGTGGGGTAACTCCTCTTGGCTGCCGTCCTTTGGGCATGGGGTCCTCCTGGCTTCTGCCCCTGACCTCGGACGTGGGGTAGCTCCTCTCAGCCGCGCTTAGCGTGCCGGTCACAGCCGCCGTCGTGCTTAACCATAGCCTTGACCAAATGGACCTTTGTGGCAAAGTAATGTCTCTGCTTTTGAATATGCTATCTAGGTTGGTCATAACTTTCCTTCCAAGGAGCAAGTGTCTTTTAATTTCATGGCTGCAATCACCATCTGCAGTGACTTTGGAGCCCCAAAATAAAGTCTGACACTGTTTCCACTGTTTCCCCATCTATTTGCCATGAAGTGATGGGACCAGATGCCATGATCTGCGTTTTCTGAATGCTGAGCTTTAAGCCAACTTTTTCACTCTCCACTTTCACTTTCATCAAGAGGCTTTTTAGTTCCTCTTCACTTTCTGCCATAAGGGTGGTGTCATCTGCATATCTGAGGTTCTTGATATTTCTCCTGGCAATCTTGATTCCAGCTTGTGCTTCTTCCAGCCCAGCATTTCTCATGATGTACTCTGCATAGAAGTTAGATAAGCAGGGTGACAATATACAGCCTTGATGTACTCCTTTCCCAATTTGAGGCCAGTCTGTTGTTCCATGTCCAGTTTTAACTGTTTCCTGACCTGCATACAGGTTTCTCAAGAGGCAGGTCAGGTGGTCTGGTATTCCTAGATATAGATAGATGGATAGATAATTGATAGATGATGACAGGTAAATGATAGATGGTAGATAGACAATAGATATTTGACAGAGATAAACAGTAGGCAGAGGATAGATAGTAGATGGACAGATGTAGACGGACAGATGGTAGAGGACAGATGGTAGACGGACAGATGTAGACGGACATCACACGCGCTTAAAGCCGGCTTGCTTTTCCCCCCCTATTTCTGCTACCTCCCTTGAAAGTTGACTTGGGACGATGGTGGGTCAGCAGTGACTGGAGAGAACAAACCACTGGCCCAAGACCCAGTGGGAGCAGTCAGCCGCAACCTTCCTGGACTGCCATCCCTGCGGGGGAGAGACAGGACTGCCCACTCTTCATCTCCTTGTAGAAGCGGCAGGACCAGAAGCTGGGCTGAGAAGCTCCAGAGATGGATGTGACTTTGGATCCCCAGTTTTCCTACTGGCTGCTATAAGAAGGAGGCGGTCTTTCTTTTTCTCTGCCCTTTGAAGATTTGGGTTTGGTTTGCAAGGGAGGGGCTAGCCTGACTGTAGTCCTGGAGGAAAACACCAACTGAGAAAATGCCTTAAAGAGGCAGACAAAGGAAAAGAAAAAATGCCTACATTTATAATTTATTTTTTAATTTGGTAAGAGAAATGGAAAAATATCAGTGAGTGGTTCTAAGGCCAGGTAGGAAAGCATTTCTAAGTATACATGTATTAAGAACACGCAATGGACACAGTGAAAGATTCAAATTCTTTTTTAAATGTAAAGTTTCTCAATGTGAAAGAAAATAATTTCTATCGTTAAAAAGAAAAATACGTACAATTCTATAGGTTAAAAAAGAAAATATTTCAACATATATGACAAAGTAAATGTCCTTCATAGATCAGATCAGTCACTTAATCATGTCCTACTCCTGCCTTCATATATAAAGAGCTATTAAAAATGAATGAGGAAAAAATGAAAAATTCCAGTTTAAAAAAAGTTCAATGCACAAGAACATATAATTTACAAATGAAAACATACAAGTGTAAAAAGTATATTCTATCAAGTAATAAAATAAATACAAACTAAAATAATAATGGAATTCTATTTTTTTCACTTAAATACTCAATGTTGTAAAGAATATGAAAAACAGGAACTCTGATTCGAAGCCACTGGGGACAGTTTGGCAATCTGAATTAAACTATTCACATTCCTTCACTTAGCCACTCTCACTTTTAGGAATGCCTCTTAAGAAAATAAAAAGAAAATCATTATGAAGATTCACATATGAAGATATTAACCATGGAGTTCTTCATGATAATTTTATTTATTTTTAAAAATTTTTCTCAGAGTATTATTGATTACAACGTTGAGTTAGTTTCAGGTGTACAACAAAGTGACTCAGTTATATTTATCCACATACCTGTTCTTCATAAGATTCTTTCCCTGTGTAGGTCTCTATAGAGTCCTGAGTAGAGTTTCCTGTGCTATATACGGTAGGTCCTTACTATTTATCTATTTTATATATCATGATGATTTTAAAATTAAGAACAACCTAAATGCCTGAAAATAGGAAATTAGTTTAATATCAGTTCAGTTGCTCAGTCGTGTCTGACTCTTTGCAACCCCATGGACTGCAGCACATATAATGAGTTTAATATAGTTTAGTACAAAAATATTGGATAGAATACTATACAGTCAATAAAAACTGTGTCTTCAAAGAAAATTTAAGGACACACAAAGATGCTCACAGTCCCTTCACTTCAGTTGTGTCCGACTCTGTGCAACCTCATGGACTGTAGCTGGTCAGGCTCCTCTGTCCAATGGGGTTTCCCAGACAGGAATACTGGACCGGGTTGCCTTTTCCTTCTCCAGGGGATCTTCCCAACTCAGGGATTGGACCCCTGCCTCCTGTGTCTCATGCATTGGCAGGTGGCCTCTTTATCACTGAGCCACCAGGGAAGCCCAAGTCTCAATAAAATTGATTTAAAAAAATGACTCTGGACTTCCCTGGTATTTCAGTAGCTACAACTCTGCACTTTCACCGCAGGGGGCACGGGTTCAATTCCTGGTCTGGGAACTAAGATCCCACGTGTTCGGCATGGCCAGAAAATTTAAAAAAAAAAAAAGACTCTGAACACTACCTTAAAATACTTTTCTGTCATTCTCATCCATCAGGTAACTAAAAGTGCATGGCTCTAACTGCAAATTATCCTGAGCAGATCTCTCCATATTGAAGGTATCCTCCTTACTATCTGGGACCTGAGACTCGGCAGCATGGAGATCCCCCCAATCCTACACAACGGGGCCTCTTTCTCCTAACTCGAATGTCAGGAAGTGGAACCAGGAGGGAAGCAGGAACAAAGACATTTCTGATCAACTGGCAGTATTATAATATCCCATTATGACATACACGCATGGACATGGACATGGTCACGGACACGTGTTTATTTCCACAAATGCCATTCTTATGGCGCCTGACATTAAGAAAATATATGCACGCATGCGTGCGCAGTCATGTCTGACTCTTTGCGACCCCATGGACTGTAGCCCGCCAGGCTCCTCTGTTCATGGGATTCTCCAGGCAAGAATACTGGAGTGGGTTGCCATTGCTTCCTCCAGGGGATCTTCCAGACTCAGGGATTAAACCTACATCTCCTCATGGGCAGGGAGGTTCTTTACCATTGTGCCACCTGGGAAGCCCCATAAAAATGCATAATAAGTGTGCATAACCCTTGTCCCAAGCCTGCATTCTTTATGCTGTGATCTCTATATCCATGGACGTTTTCATGAAGCCGAAATTCTCTTTAACCTTGTATCGAAGGTGCTGCCTTTGGAATGGAGGCATGATAAGAAGGCGGTTCTAGGAGGAGCATCTCAGAAACCCATTTGGGAGCCTTGGGGGGAAAGTAGAAAAGAGTGGCTTTATCGCACTGCCAGGCAAGTGGGCCACAGCAGGCTGGTACCCTCCACGTGTGTCTCCTGGTTCTGGAGCCCTTTTCCACGGTGTCCTGGGCCAGCTCACAGCAGCCTGGGAGAGCTGACCTCAGGTTTCAGCCTGAAGTTGGCTGTGATGGGAGCGCTGCCACCATGGAAGTCAGCAAATGGCACAAATCAAGGCTTCCTCCCCAGACAGCTCGTTGTTCAACACTTACCAGCACACCACTGCCTCTGACTCAGAAAGAGATGCAATTCCCACTGGAAAGAGGATAGCGTGGGGTGTGAGCATGGACATTGAGGTTTGGAACTGATGCTTTTCATCTGAGGTCACAGAGACCATTGCAACTGCCCTGAAGATCCATCTTCCTGTAAGACGGGGGTGGGGGTGGGCTGGGAGAGGGGCCCGGCTGACGTTCCGTAGAGTGGTTTAGCTTTTTTTTCTTATTGATGGCTGCCCCAGGTCTCGGGGTTGCGCACAAGGGCATTCTGTAGGAGTGGGGGTTACTCTCGCTGCGGTGCATGGGCTTCTCACGGCGGCAGCTTCTTGTTGCAGCTTGCAGGCTCCGGAGTTCAGGCTTCAGTGGTTGCAGTGTGCAGTTTAACTGCCCGGCAGCACTTGGGTTTTCCTGGACCAAGGATCAAACCCATGTCTCCTGCACTGACAGGCAGGTTCTCAACCAGTGGACCACCGGGGAAGGCCTCTGTGGTGGCGGTGGTGGTTTAGTTGCTAAGTTGTGTCAGACTCTTGTGACCCATGGACTGTAGCCTGCCAGGCTCCTCTGTCCATGGGATTTTCCAAGCAAGAATACTGGAGTGGGTTGCCATTTCCTTCTCCAGAGGATCTTACCGCGCCAGGAATTGAACCCAGGTCTCCTGAATTGCAGGCAGATTCTTGACTGACTGAGCTAGTCCTCTGTGTGGTTTAAAATTGTGCTTGGTAGCATAGGGGGCTTCTGATTAAGCAAAACCCGTTTATTTCAGAAACCTGTTCTTGGTGTTGGAATGAAGCTGAATGCAGCACAGAGTTGGGTGAGATCGTAGCTGTGACCTCAGAGCAAGGAAGAGAAAACCCCATTCGGGGAGGGTACCACCACAGCCTCAGTTGGATGCGTTTTCGGATAGTTCATGATCTTGCCAAGAGTCCAGAAGATGGGATTGTTTGAGGGACCGCAAGGTGAGTACCAGGCAGAGCTGAAGCATCCTGCAGGGCTCCTGGTGCCAGGAAGGCAGGAAGTGTCCCTGCGAGCAGCCCCTGGCGGGGCCTGTGTCTGCCAGGTGCTGTCTGTCGGCCTGGCCCTCAAGGGGAAGTTCCTTTCCCCCTGGGGGGGGCGGGGGGTGGGGGGCCTGGGGGGAGGGCAGTGAGAAGACCAGGTGGCATCCCAAGCCCATTCAGTCCACATCAGCAGACGGGGCCTTTGGGGTGGGATCCTTCAGTCTTGAGGCTTAAAGCCCCTCTTAGAAGGTATTTAATCACCTTGAAAATGTGACCTCTATTTTTTTCTCATCAAGGAGCAGTGTGGGCTTGGAAATCAGACCTGGAAAGCTGAAGGCCTTCTTCTGGCGACAGGTCCTCCCCCATCACACTGGGACACGAGCAGGAGCAGGGGGCGTGGAGACCCACGTGGCCCCGCGCTGGATGCACCCCAGGCTGCCTCCCTGACTCCTGACCCTCTGCTCCTACGGCTCCCATGGGACCTGCGTGGGCAGGGGAGTCTTCAGCTCCGCCCCCTCCTCCCGGTAGAACAGGAGCCAGAGCAAGGTGCCCTCCTGGGTGTAATTAGGGGACCAGAACCACTCCCCGCCCCGCCCCCCGCATTTCTCTGGGAAGCCGTTGAATGGCTGGAAAACTTTCTAATCAACAAGAAATCAAACGCCGAGGCTCCATCGCGACAGTCACGCCTGAAACCCTAAACTTTACATGAAAACTCTCCGCACGCCTTTGAACTCACCTCCCACTCCGTCGGCATCCTGCCTCCTCCATTATCCGCCTCCTTCGCCGTCATGTCCGTCCTCCATCATACCCCCTCCTCCATCATCTGCCTCCTCCTCCATCATCCCCCCTCCTCCATCCCCCCTCCTCCTCCATCCCTCCTCCTTTGTCATCCCCCTCCTCCATTCCTCCTCCTTCTCCATCCCTCCTCCTTCGTCATCCCCCCCTCCTCCATCCCCCCTCCTCCATCCCCCCTCCTCCTCCATCCCCCCTCCTCCATCATGCCTCCTCCTCCATCATGCCTCCTCCTCCATCATCCCCTCCTCCTCCATCATCCCCTCTCCTCCATACCCCTCCTCCATCCCTCCTCCTCCGTCATCCCCTCCTCTTTCGTCATCCCCCTCCTCCTCCGCATCCCCCTCCTCCTCCATCATCCCCTCTCCTCCATACTCCTCCTCCATCCCTCTTCCTCCATCATTCCGTCCTCCTCCGTCATCCCCCTCCTCCTCCGTCATCCCCTCCTCCTCCATCCCCCTCCTTCGTCATCCCCCGTCCTTCGTCACCCCCTCTCCTCCATACCCTCTCCTCCTCCGTCCCTCCTCCTCCATCATCCCCCGTCCTTCGTCATCCCTCCTCCTCTGTCATCCCCTTCCTCCTCCATCATCCCTCCTCCTCCATACCCCCTCCTCCTCCATCCCTCCTTCTTCGTCATCCCCCGTCCTTTGTCATCCCTCCTCCTCCGTCATCTCCTTCCTCCTCCATATCCCCCTCCTCCTCCGTCATCCCCCTCCTCCTCCGTCATCCCCCGTCCGCTGGCACCCCGTATTGACTGGTTCCCCGAGGTTGTGGGCGTGGCGCGGCCTTTGAACCCTGGACTCCCAGAGCCCATCACCGCTCGCTCGGCTACATCGAGGCCGGGCTTTCAAGTCCCTTCTGGCTGTGGGCTTCGCACACTTTTGGTTACTGAGCAATCAAATAATTAAATGGGCTCTCAGGGAAGAAAAGTCATTCTTTTCCGCGGTAATGAAACCCTCCAGGGTGGACCAGAGCGCCGCGTTGCCAAGGCAGCGGGGCCGTAGAGACGCCGAGTGCACTCGTCTCTGCCCGGGTTCCGGGGGATGGACCCCCGAGGCCCCCCGCACCGCAGCACCCCCGAGACGGGGCTTGACTGCCCACTTTGGGGCGCAGATGGAGTGGGGACTGGGGAGCCCCCTCCCTCCGGGAGATGGGGGCGGGGAGCAGGCGGGAGGAGGAGGGGAGGAGGGGAGGAGGGGCGGGGGAGGAGGGGAAGAGGGGGCGGGCGGGGGAGGAGGTGCAGGGAGGAGGGGTGGGGGGAGGAGGGGACGGGCGGGGGAGGAGGGGAGGAGAGGAGGAGGGGAAGAGGGCGGGCAGGGGAGGAGGTGCGGGGAGGAGGGATGAGGGGAGGAGGGGGCGGGCGGGGGAGGAGGAAGCTGTGGCCCCGGGTTCTGCGTCTCTCCATCACCTGCGCGCCTGTCACCTGTCTTCCCAGCCTATACCAGAGCTAGCTTCTCTCCGGAACACTGATTCCCGCCTTTGATGGGGGTCAGCCCCCACCTGGAAGACCCTAAGGCCCCCTTCATCACCCCCCAACCCAGACCCTGGGCGCTCCCTTCCGCCCACCTGCGGGCCTTGACCGGCCTGGTCCCTGTCCCAGGACCCCCTCCTGCTCTCCTCCTAGTGGGTTTCTGGGGCCCAGGAAGTCTCAGCCTGCAGTGACCCTCCTCCGGGTCTCGGGCGGTCGCCTCAATCAGGCAGCGCTGCGTCCATCGTGTCAGAACCCACGCCTCCAGGGCAGGGACTGGGGCTTCAGGGACAGGCCCCCTCCCCCAGGAAGGCAGGGTCCTTCTCCGCAGGCGCTGCTGATGCTGGCCTGTAGCAAAGAGCCAGCGTGGCCTCAGGGCCCAAGAGCCCTGTTAGGAAAAGGCCCTCACACCCTCAGGCCTCTGGTTGCAAACATCTAACCTGTGGAATTCTCCAGAACTGGAACTCGAGATTCTCTTTATCACTGCGTCCTGTTTCTCAAAGTGACTGGTTCCATCCCCAGCCTCCCTCTCACATGGTGTGGGCTCCTGGTCCTGAGAACACATCTGCCCACCACCTCCTGGATGGGAACTGTGTTATTAGCATCCTTTGGGTTGAGTAAAACAAAACCCAAGTCAAGTCGACTTAAGAGAAAAAAGAGACAGGATTTGCTGGCTCCCAGGGACCTGGGGCAGCTGGATGTAAGGATCCAGTGACGTCAGAGGTTGGCCAGTCTCCCCCTCCGCCGCCAGCCCCTCCTCTTGAGGCTCTGAATTCTTCTGGCTTCAGCCCCAGAGGGCTCTCCTTGGTGAGGTCTTCCGAAGCTCGTGTTTGTCCTTCCACTTGAGAGGCCCCAGCAGATAGGGAGCGCCGTGCTCTCTGAATTCCTGGCCTGAGTCCCAAGGCTGACTCTCGCTGGACCCACGCTAGTCTCACGCCCATTCCCGAACCAATTTTGATACCAGAGAGGGAAATGTATCAGTTGGCCAGATCCTGTGCTGTTTGCACGACCGAGGAGTGCTCCCCAAAGGAAAACCACGGTGCTGCTACCAGGAGACCCAGCAAAGATCAGAAGCAGCTACAATGACCGTGGGGACAGCTTGCAGAAGTAAACACTGGTGTCGTGTATGGAGACTTGGGAGCAGGCGGCTTGGAGCACTCTGCGCACTGGGGACCATAGTGTGGAAATCAACCAGGCCCAACGCAAGACACCATCAGGGGTTGTATGGAGCGGGAGACTCGGGCGGGGGACCCCCGCAAGCGGCCGTCAAATGAGGCGGGTATGGTCCCGAAGCAGGACCTCCCGACAGGTAAGGGGTGAGGCCGGCAGGCAGGCCCACAAGCCCTTCCTTCAGGGCGGAAGTGAATCCTGCAGTCCCGGGGCGGGCGGGGGCGGGGCGGGGGCTGGGCTCGGCCTGCTGTCGGTCACAAACAGAAGGGACTGCCCTGCGGCCTCATTGGAAGAGGAGCTCCAGGTGGTGGAGTCCAGGCGGTCTGCACAGCAAGCAGGTGGTCTGAAGAAATGGCCACGGAGCCTCCCCTGTGGTTCAGAAGGTAAAGAGTCGGCCTGCAATGCAGGAGAAACGGGTTCAATCCCTGGGTCGGGAAGATCCCCTAGAGAAGGGCATGAGAACCCACTCATGTTCTGGCCTGGAGAATGCCCTGGACAGAGGAGCCTGGCGGGCTACAGTCCATGGGGTCGCAAAGAGTTAGACACGACTGAGCAACTAACACGCAAACACTGCTTGGAACAATAAAAGTCTTCACACATGTAGGAATTTATCCTCAAAAACAGATGATCAGAACACTGAGCAAGAGAGTGTGCCATATACAGGAAAGAAATACACCAAAATATTATCAATTGGTATCTTGGGGCCGTGGGATTACAGATGAATTGGGGGGGGGGGGGCTTTTTATCATTCTATGTATTTTTCAAATTTTCTACCACGACTATTTATTTCTCTGGTTAGCAAAAAAAAAAAAAGGAAAAATCTCTGCAGCTCAGATCAAATAAGCTGACCTTTTACTGTGACCATCCGCGCGTCCGCTTAACTCCCTTTCTCATGTCTCGCTGTCCCTGCCCTGGGGACCCGGCTGTCCCTCCGTCTGGATAATTGGCCTCTGGCCCAGTAGGAAGCAGGTGGCCCCAGCAGCCCTACCCCCTAACGCGAGGGGAGGGGCTCTGCTCCTCCGCCGGCGGAGGGGCTCAGATGGACGGCAGCTGCGCCCCACCTCCAGCTCGGGCCCGCCCCCTTCTCTCACCCCCGGGGCGTTTTTCAGGCGGGAGGAATAAACAACGAAGGCCTGTGGCCATCGCGGGCGTGCCAAGCAGTGGGTGTCATCTGGCGGCCCTTCAGCCCAAACCTTTTATGTTGACAAACCGCCTCGATCAGAGGACTAATTGCTTCTTGCTGTCTTCGGCCCGGCCAAGTGCTCCACAATGACTCACAAACCAACCGCACAACTGGCGATCGCAAAAGTCTTTACCCTCCTGGAAACAGACACGAGAGAGAGCGCCCACCGCCTGGTTGGGGCTGGGAGCTGAGGCTCATTTTACCAGTGCGGGTCCCTGCCAGGACAGAAACCTTCCCTCAGAGGCAGGAAGACTCCCCTCCCGCAATCCCTGGCTGCCCCCCAGCCACCAGGTAGCTGATGGCTTCCCTTGGAAAACACTGTAGAAACCCCCAGGCCTGTGCCGAACTCAGAATTCCCTGGAGGAAGAGACGGACAGCTCACACAGTCTAGGGTGCAGCCTCCAGACCTGAAGAGGACCATTTCTCAACCTGGAAATCTTTAGAGATAGAAAATCCGTGATTTCTCCCAAGTGTTTTATATCCTGGTAGCCAAGCAGAGAGAATGACAGGCCAAGGCCCTGAGCAGATGAGCCCTTTCGGAGAAGTCAAGAGTCATGTGGATGGAGCCAGGGGCCTTATGCCCTCGGAACCGGGCCCTGGACAAGGTGGACACTTGTGTCTGTGGCGGGTCTCTGCTAAAGCCCCCAACACACACACACACACACACACACACACACACACAGAATCTTTTTTTTTTTTTAAATAAGACCAACCAACAGGAGCAAAAAGCCCAGCCTTACCTAATTATTCAAATAGACTGGAGTATTTTCCCTGGGGTGACTTCCAATTTCCTTCCTTTTGACAATATGATTATAATCCCAACATATCCTGGGGGTTGAAAAGAAGAAAACAGGGTCCTTTATGCAAAACCCCAGTCCATGAACCGCCCGTCCCCCAGGTGGGGGGCTGCAGAGAATTTCCAGGTGCTGTGGAAGGCAGCAACCCCAACCTTTGTGGCACCCGGGAGCAAGCGGTTTTGTGGAAGACGGCTTTTCCACGGACACGGGTAGGGGAACGGTTTCAGGATGACTTAAGTGCCTCACGTGTACTGTGCGCTTTATCTTTAATCTCGTGCTGTCGTTGATCTGACTGGAGGTACTGGTCTGCAGCCTGGAGGTTCGGGACCCCTGGTGCAAGCTCAAACGTAATGAAGACAAACCTTAGATGCACTGGGGCCAGAGCAAGGCTCCGGCTGGACCGTCTCCGTCTCCCCAGCCGGCGTGGTGCCCCCTGCCCCTCCTGGTTCCGTGCCAGGCCAGTGCCCAGAGGCTGCAGCAGGATGTGGGGTGGGGTGGGGGTGGATTTCCTAATACTAATCCAGGGAGCGAGGATGGAGCTGCAAGAGCTCCTGCCAGCCCAGAGTGGACTCAGGCCCAGGGTCTGCACGCTCCTCTGATGAACTGGAGAGCGATCAATCAGAAAAGGGGGCCAGAGCTTCCGGAAGCACCCAGGAAATGAAGACGAGGTAGGTGACCCGCTGGGCAGCTGGCGCTTAGAGAGGGGAGGTGGTGAAGGACCAGGGGGGTGCCCCGGGCCTCCCTGGGGTGGGGTGTCCGGCGTGGGCAGCTGTGAATCACCAGCTCCCAGTGGAGACCCGGCGGGGCTGGAGGAGGGAGGTCTTGCATTTTACCTTTTTCTTTGGAAAATTTGAATAAAACCAAAGACCCTCTCGTCTGAGGAAGGCACAGTGGATTCTGTAGACGAAGTCAAGGTTTGAGGATCCCAGAGGCCAGTCCCTGCCGCCCGTGCGGAGCCGACTGTCACAGTGAGAAGAGTGAGTGCGAGCGGCCATCGCGTCCGCTTTCTGCCTCGTGCATGCTGCTGGGGAGCTTCCCACAGAGACAGTGGCTCTGGGATGTGGGTTCAGGTTCTTCTGAACCCCAAGCCCGAGTCGGAACTCATGATTCTTACGGGAGGAATCCAGAGGTCTCCCACCACGCCACCAGCTTGAGTCTCTTCATTAATACTGGAAGTGAAAGTCGCTCAGTCGCGTCCGACTCTCTGCAACCCCACGACCTATACAGTCCATGGGATTCTCCCGGCCAGAATTCTGGCGTGGGCAGCCTTCGCCTTCTCCAGGGGATCTTCCTGACCCAGGAACCAAACCGGGGTCTCCCGCATTGCAGGCGGATTTTCAGATTGGAAAGAACCCTATGATTCTGGGAGTGGGTCTGGGGCACCCCGGCTTGGAGCCCCCATCCAGTCAGGAGGGGAGGGCTGCAGCCACCTGCATCCTGAGGACCAAGATCAGAGTCCTGCAGCCTGGACGCGCTCGCACCCTCACCAGCTGCCCAGGAGCAGCCCCATCACACCTTGGCGTGGGGGCTGCACAGTGCAAGCTGGCCCGGCCCCCAGCGCCCCGCGGCCGGGACCCTGGCCTCCTCTGCCTGCTCTGCCCGCACCAGCTTCCAGCAGCAGCAGGAAGCCAGCCTGAGCCTCCGCAGACCCACCTTGTGAGAAGTCACACCCAACTGCCGTCAAAGCTTTCTCTTCGTAGATAAACTCATTTGTCTCATATTTTAGATCCCACATATAAGTGATATCCCCCGGTATTTGTCTTTTTCTGACTTACTTCGCTTCGTAAGATCCCCTCTAGGTCCTTCCTGGTTCCTGCAAATGACATGGTTTCATTTTTGCGGCCAAGTAGTGTCCCCCTGCACGTGTGGACCGCAGCCTCACCCATCCCTCTCTCGATGGGTTTTAGGCTGTTTCCGTGTTGGCTATTGTGTACAGTGCAGCTGTGGAAGTTGGGGTACATGTCTTTTTGGATTCTGGCTTTCTCAGGGTGTATGCCCAGGAGTGGGAGTCCTGGTTGTGTGATAACTCTGCTTTTGGATTTCTGAGGAGACTCCATACTGTGCCCACAGTGGCTGCACCCACTCACATTCCACCAACCAGCAGTGGAGGAGGGGCCCTTTCCTTTATACTCTCTCCAGCATTTATTTGTAGACTTTTTTAAATTTAAAAATTATTTAAATTTTTATTTTCACGTATAGCTGATTTACAGCACTGTATTAGTCTCAGATGTTCAGCAGTGACTGTCAAATATACATATATATATTTTTTTTTTTTCAGATTCTTCTGTTACGGGTTGTCACAGGATGCTGAGTAGACTGTGCTCCAGTAGGTCCTTGAAAGTGTTAGTCGCTCAGTCGTGTCTGACTCTGCTATCCCATGGACTGTAGCCCCCCAGTGCCCTCTGTCCATGGGATTCTCCAGGCCAGAATACTGGAGTGGGGAGTCTTTCCCTTCTCCAGGGGATCTTCCTAACCCAGGGATCAAACCCAGGTCTCCTGCACTGCAGGCAGATTCTTTACTGTCTGAGCCACCAGGGAAGCCCAACAGTAGGTCCTTGCTGGTTATCTGTTTTATATATAATATGTGTATATGCTAACCCCAAACTCATTTACTGCCCCCCACACACGTTTTCCCCTTATTTCAGAAAGGGTTCATCCTAGGACTCCTCTACATGGACTTGCTCTCCGGGATCTGAAATGCGGCCCAGCCCTGAGTGCTCACGCAGGGGGAGGGGATGTTTGTTGGGTGAAGAGCAGTCCACAAAGACAACCACCCTGTGAGCAGTGTGCTCCTCACTGCACCATCTGATCTACCCAGCCGGGGGAGGGTGGCTGATGGGCACTGGGACGGATGTGGTTCACTGACCCCAGGGCAGTCACGATCTGCTCACCATCTCCAGAGGTTGCTCACCCCTGACACACCTGAGATGCAAGTGCTCCCGGAAGGACCCTACCCCAGCCCCTGGTCACCTGTACCTACCTGGCCAGGTGGCAGATAGCTGCTGCGAGGAGGAGGCTGATGAAGCAGGTGGTAGACAGGGAGAACTTCAGAGATGCTGTCCACATCTGCTCCCACATGAGAAAACCCTCAGCCAGTCAGCAACCCAGTCACTTTGAAGAAATCATTTTCCAAAACACCAATCGGGTAAGAAGACCTCCAGCTCAGAGAGAAATGGATTCGAGCCAGGTGGGAAAAATCAAGCAAAGGTATTGACATACAAAAGGGTGCCACTCCCCCAGTTCCACCCCGCGAACTCAAGGATGAGGCTGATATTTTGAAAAATATAAAATTTTAATAAAGGCTACATCTCTTAATTACAATAATTATTGTACCAAGTAATTTTCCTTAGATGAACTCTTTATAATGCATAATTTACAGTATAAGTAGAACAAAATGCCATGGCAAAAGTCATTGAGTACAAGACTTGTAATAAAAAGGCATAAAATATATTTGTACATAAACCCCTTTCAAAAAACAAGGGAAAGCTGGAGCCCTCAATATAGGGCGACACACGGCGTGGGCACCGTGCAGGTACAGGTACTGTACTGATTCAAGGGCAAGCTCCAGAGACAGTGGTGAATACTCTCTCCATACAATATATACAGACGCGGGCTCAGGGGACAACGGCCGACACAGCTATGAGTTAACGTGAAAACCCCAACGCCAACAGGAAGGTGTCTGCAGGGAGGGTGCTCGGGCCAGTCTTCCCAAAGCTGTCCGCTGCTTTGCAGGGCGGGTGTGAGGTGAGGAGTAGCTTCTAGAATGGCTGGGGTCCAGAGAGCAATCTGTAGCAAACGCCGAGGACTAGGACCGCTATTTCCATAAATCACAAGGCGAACCACACGGCTGCAGCAGGCGTCGGCCGTGGGGTGGAGGGGCTGGGCCTTGGTGGGGAGCCCCAGAAGTCACAGGATGGACTTCGGCCCCAGGGAGGCCTGTCCCCCGCCACGATCATCCAATTGACAGGACCTCAACACCAGGCCTCCAGACCTACATGAAAAAACAGCAGCGTGGGGTGGGGTCGCGGGGGAGCGGAAAATGCACCAATTTCCGCGTGTGCCGGCGGCGGGCCACCCTGGACGGTCCGTCTTCACGCGGAGCTTAATTCTTGGTGACAGAGAACCAGGAAAATCCCTCTCCCGCGTCCACACGCGGGGCGCGGGAAGCCTGTTCAATAAATACCCGCAGGGACTCCTGTCCAGGTGAGCCAGGGCTGGATTCACGGCCCGGGGGGGCGCCCAGGACACGCGGCAGCCTCTCCGGCAGTCAGCATCGCCGGCGCCGAGTGGTCCCGTTTCTAGCGAGCAGTTCCGGCTTTCCTCTCGGCTTTCCTCTCTGCAGCGCCGGGCGGAGCCGCGAAGGCCCCCGTGGGACTCGTCCCGCATCTTCACTCTTGCTTCGCAAGGTGGGGTCGTGGTCGCCCCGGCGGAGGAGGGCTCAGTCGATCCTCTCCACCTTGCCCAGGATGCGGCCCTCGTACATGGGCAAGACCACCTCGTCGTCCCAGACCTCCTCAAACACCGCTCCACACGCGAACTCGTCGCTCGCCTTTTTGAAGTAATACCTTAAAGGGAAAACCCAACGTGCTCGGTGAAGTTGCACTTTCTACACGTCTTGAGAAGAGTTTGTCAACAAGAGGGGGGACCAAGGGGTCTTGAGAACGCTGCTGCACGGGGCTGGCAGGGAAATCACCAGTGGGATCTGCCGTGAGAGCCTCTGGGCTGGGTGAAGGGCAAAGCCAAGTGGGCAGCCTGGAGGCCGGGGGCCAGGCCCCTCCTCCCCGCACCCCTCCATAGCTGCCACCAGCGCTAAGGCTGCAGCCTGCAGTCCAGGACTGACGAAGAGAGCTGCTTCTTTCTCCCCAGTTTTTTTTTTTGGGGGGGGGGGGCGGGCAAAGCATGCTTGGAGTTCACCTGCAGGGGCAGCCTGGGGAGAGGGGCCCTCAAAGAGCCCCCAGACTCAGCCATCTGATTCTGTGAAGCCTGTGGGAGGCTGGTACCTGTGATCCTCCCCACCCACCAGTGCCTGACCAGGCTTGGGCACAGCCAGGGGCTCAGGCACAGCTGGGGAGCAGGACTGGCTGCTTCCACTGTGACCACCACGGGAGGTGGGCAGCTCCCTGCTTCATGGGGCCACCGAGGCTGCCCCGTGACTCTGCCCTCCGCCCCGGTCCCCTCGCTCCCCTGCCCCAGGGTCCAACGCCAGAAGCCCCTATCCTGTGTGGATGGAAAGGCCTGGGTCCCACTCCGGCCTTCCTTCTTGAAGCCACTTGACAGCACTGGCGCAGATGACCAGCCTGTCCCAGGAAGGTCACGTCTGGGACGACTGCTGTCCCGCCCGCCTGGCCCACCCGCGCCCCTGCCTGGACACCGTGCCATGTCCTCTGCCTCCCCCGGCCCCTGCCAGGCAGACCCCGCAGACGGACTAAACTCGCCCCTGAAGGCTGTCATCTTCAGGCAGCAGAGGCCCCCGGGGGAGGGGAACAGCTTCTCAAACAATAAACGAGCAACCGCGTCTCAGGGGTATGGGGGGCCTCTGTTTTTATCTTTTCTCCTTAAAAAGCTTTCCCACAGCCCCCTGGCTTAGAGCTAAATGTCTCTGCTCTTCAGTGAAGGCAGGCCAAGTACTCGCAAAGCCGATAAGGCTAGATACGGTGAGACAGCTGGAGGTACTCAAGGGGCTGGGCTGCAGGGGTCAGCGCTGGAGACGCCGGTCCTGGGTGGCCGCCGAGACAGGGCACCGTGGATGGGGGGTGGGGGGAGACAACAGTCTTGTTTCCCTGGAGAGGCTCCGATGCCCTGGCACCCCAGGCCCACAGCCCTCGGGGTCAGCACGGAGCAGAGCAGGGTGGCTTCCCGGCCTCTCTGAGCAGAGGCTCTTGGTGACCGTGTCCGTAATCGCAACCTCCTCCAGGAGCCCTGACCTTGAGACTTCAAAGGCGTAGCCCTTGGCTTCTCACCACTGCGACCCGCTTCAGGCCCTGCTTCCTGGGCATCTGGCCTCTGAGGGCGGCTCCCCTCCGGGCCCTGCCCTGCAGCCCACGCCCCGGCCTGTCCTCGCTGGAATTTGGCGGGCGGGGGGCGGCGCAGGCAAGGTGAGTGCAGCAGCGCACGGGCTGAGAAGACCAGGGGCCAGGGGTCCAGCTCCGGCCCGGAAGGGCGGCAGGGAGGCCCCCTCGCCACAGCCTGATCCAATCAGCAAGGAATGTGCGTGCAGAGTCCACGCGTCAGAGGAGGGCTGGGGCTTCAAAGCCCAGCTCGCTGAGCGTGCCTCGGGACAGACAGGATCCGGGCCAGATGTGGCCAGAGTGCCCAAGCGGGGGCTGCCCTGCTCCGTGCTCTGGGCCCCCCGGAAGGTCACCTACGGTCCCACGCAAGGGCCAGCTGCGCCAAAGCTGAGATCCACATGGGTCCCTGGAGGGGCACCTGTGCCGCTATCCTCGCCTGGATCTGTGCAAGATAAGCCAGACCCATTCTCCCTTCTGCTCATCTCCAGAACCGTCTCTGCCAGGTGTGAACCAGGAAGGTCCCAGCCCGGCCCAAAGCCTGTGGCCCATCACTGGCATGGCCCTGGCCCTGAGTCCTACTCCCTTCCCTGCAAACCAAGTCATTCTGGGCTGCAGAGGGCCTGCTCTGAAGGGCAGGGGTCTCAGGCCCTGGAGGTGGGCTCACCAGGTTGAGAGATGGTGTGCACCCAGCAGGTCACTTGCTAAGGGATGCTAAAGTTCTCACACTCCCTTCCTCGCTCGGGGGGGCACTGGGGTGGTGGCTTCTGCGCCCGAGCTGGGCTCCTCTCTGACCCGTGCCCCCCACTGCTTCCCACTCCTCGTCCCGGCCCTGCACATGGCACCCAGGACACAGCGGGACACAACCCGTGTTCTCCTCTGGGATGGAGGCAGCTGACGAGGCCAGCTAGGACTCTGGATGAACCAGACAAGGCGAGAGAAAAGTGACCTCCTTGGACGCCTGGAGCTGGCACACCAGGGCGGGGTCTGCACCGTGCAGGCGGGGCGAGGCCTAGGGGGACGGTGGGGCATCTCCCCCAGGTCCCGGCAGGAAGAGTGGGCAGCCCCGTGCCCCCACAACCACCCACAGGTCCTGCCCTCTGTCCGCTTCAGGCCACCCTGCCTCACGCTACCCAGGATCCAGAGCTGAGGGGGCACGATGCCACCCGTCACGGGTGGCGGTTTCCACCGGCCTTTCGTGTGGACGGCTCTCCCGGACCTGCCTGAGGGCCGCCTTTCAGCCTCCTCATCCGCCTGTCCGACTCCTCTGCTCTCTCCATGATCTCCCTTTCAGGCTCCTGCCCGGCTCTCCTGACAAAGCGAGCTGTCCCCTGGCTCCTGAGTCCCCTTCTCCTGCTAGAGAAAGCCTGTCCCGGCCCTGTGCTATCTCTGGGAGGGGCAAGGGTGGGGGAGTCGGAGGAAAGGAGACAGAGCAAAGCCCCAGGCAGCCTGCCCCCCCGGGCCCTGCAGGTCTGGGGGCCGAGAGGCGACCTGGCTCTCGGTTCTGAGCAAACAGGCTCTGGAGCAGAGGAAAGCCCCAGGACGCTCACCGGTAGTTTCCCTTTTTGCTGAGCTGCTCCTTAAAGTGGCCCAAGGTCAGGCTCTGGGCCTTCAGCATCCGCCGGTAGGGGATCTCCTCCCCGCAGAAGAAGTAAGTGACCACCAGCTCGCTGGCCTGGAGCGCATGCATCCCTGCCAGCTTCTTGGGCTCCTTGTGGCTGAAAACGAGATAGAAAAGCCACAAGTCCAGCATCTGAAAGCGGTCAGAGCGCACGCACACACCCAGAAGGTCTGCAAACGGGTGTCTTCAGAGGTGAGGCTGCAGCTGAATGTGCTGAGGGCACTGGGCAGGGGCCCTGCGTCGGGGGAGCCACCGTGCTGGACACATGGTCCTCCCCCGGTCATCGGTGCAGGGCACACAGATGTGTGTGCTGCCCAATGAGAGGACAGAGAAATGTCCATTGGGGGGCACCCACAGGGAACTTGCCCCAAAAGATAGCAACCCTCCCAGAGTGACCAGGACACCACACTTGCCCCAATCAGGGTCTGTGGTTTCTGCCTCTACCCAGGGATGGTGTGAACTTGGAACGCCAGGGACCATGGTGGGGGTGTGTGGGGATCAGGCCTCAGTCACTGCAACTTCTGAGTTTTTGCAGAATGGCTAAAAAAAAAAAAAAAAAAGCAATAGGCCCAGACAGCTGGTCAACTTAAGGTCAACCAATTAAAACGTTGTAGAGATTTTTTTTCTCTCTTTGAACACTACTCATGATGGAGCAACTAAGAAAGAACAAGTGAATGATTTCGACCACTTTAGATCTCAGCAGCTGACCACTTTTTTCACACCCCATCATGGAACGAAACGAAGCCTGGCTTTCCTGTCCAGTCACAGGAGTATAACTCGACAACAGGAACCGGGGCACCGGCTGGGAGATGCTTTTCCCACCACCCCCCAATCCCGGCCCCCGCAAGACAGCAAGGATGGGCCCTTCGTCTGTCTCTGCAACCAGGCAGAAGGGCCTTCCTGCTCAGTTCCACACAGACGTTTTCAACCTGCTAGCCTTCCAGGTGAACAGGAACAACTTTTCCATCTGTGTTTGGGTTTCTCTAACCAGAGGCTAAAGGCTTTGCTCTGAGCTTGCGACCTTGAGCCAACCACCACTTCACGAAAGAACACTTGCGTGTTACTACAAGTCACCACGCATTCCTCTGCATGAACAGGGGTTTTCCAGACTCTGATCTATGGCACCATCTGGGTTTACTGTTCCTTGTCTTGGATGTTAAAATCAAGATGATTTTATAGCCTAAAAAAGTTTTCAAAAATTGCAACCCCTGACATGAATACCCAGAAAACACAAAGCCTCTGGGTGGACCTCAGCGTCACCAGGCCAAGACACTCACTCTTCCGAAGCCGGGCTCGGGCTGGAGAAGGGTGTGGTGCCTGGCATCCCGGGGCCCGGGTGGCTCCTGTCCCTTTGCTGACCGGCCGCACAGCACCTGAGGATGGGAAAGGTTGAGAGGGAAGCCCCATCCCTGGGGCCAAGGGAAAACAGAGAACCAGCCTCCCCAGACTCCGACTTCCCCCGGGGGGAGCCCCACCCCGGTCTTGTGTGGACAGGAGCTCCCAGGGGCTGGCCCAGCCATGCTAAGCCCTGGGCCCCTGGGACTGCACACTGCCTGCTCAGGCCGAGGGATGCAGGCACTGGATCCCCAGCAGGTCACGGTGCCTTGAAGCTCGTCTCACAGCTCCAGCCGACTGGGACATTCCTCAGGTAATGGGATTTGCAAGGAATTTCAGAGATTCCTTTTCTTCCTTGCAGACACAACTGGCCAGATCCAGTGAGCCCGTCAGAGCGGCTGGACCTCAAGGCAGGGGTCCTCCGGCCTGCCCCTCCCCTGACCGCTGCGGCTGGTCCACTCACCGCTGCTTCGGGGGTTTGGACACTTCGGCCAGCCGGCGGCATGCCTCCTCCAGCTGGGCCAGGGTGTTAGGCGGGGTCAAGGGAGGCACCGAGGAGTCCTGGGTGCATGCCGGGTGGGCCCGGGGGACGGCGCGGGGGTGCCCAGTGCTGCCCCCCCACAGGTGGTGGCGGCCGGCCCGCTCGGCTGGGGATGTGCGGGCTGACTCCGTGGGGTAGGCCCGCTTGGTGCTCTGGGCGCTGGAGGAGGAAGGTGGAGAGGGTATGAAATGCGGTTAGAAAAACTGGAAAATGTGACTCCACCAGCGAGCTCTTCATCCTGCCTCCGGAGAGCAAAAAAAAACCCAAAAAACAAAAAACAGCTGGGCCATACCACCACCCGGCGTTGCCAGGATGCGGCACTTCTGCGGTCTCAGCGCAGCCGCTCGCCCTGGGAGGGCAGCGCCCACTGCCCTTTGGCTCGGGCCGCGTGGCCAGTCCGCCCCCATGCCCTGGGGCGGGCCGCGCCGCAGCTCACCTGTGGGGCTTGGGCTTGCCCGGCCGCTCGCTCTCCAGCACCCACTGCCACACGACTTGCGCCCTGTCTCCTTCCTCCCCAGGCGGCTGCAGGGACCCCATTCCACCGGGGGCCCCGGCTTCCCTGGCTGGCGCTGTGCTTCGTCTTGGGGGGGCACCGCCCCGGCTGCTGGTGGGGACAGAGGAGCGTGTCCATCTCAGCAACCCCAACCGCCTCCGCCACCCCGCCCCTCCCTGCCACCAAGTCCCGCTGCCCCACCCTCGTACAGGGTCACTCACCCAAGCTGGGCAGCCCCAGGGGGCTCGGGGACCCCGGGGTGGCTCTTGCACTTGGCGCAGCAGGAGTAGTCGGCGCCCCCGGGGACTGGGCAGGGGCAGCGCGCCCGCGGGGCGGCCTCGGCCTCCGCCTCATCCCTGGTCCGGGGGCCGGCGTGGTGGTGGATGTAGTGGTGGTGGATGTGCTTCGTGGCCTGCCTGCTCACGAAGCCCCTGGCCCCGAGGAGGGAGCAGCTGGCTGGGACGGCCGCGGCGGGCAGGGGGCCCCCAGGCGGGGGCAGCGCACGGTGCGACTGGAGGTGGTGGCGGTGGTGGTGGTCAGGGGAGCGCGCGCGGGGGCTGTAGCGGCCCACACCCGGGGACTGGCAGCCGGGGGTCTTGAGGACCCTGGACAGGTGGTCGTCCAGGATGGTCTGCGGGTCCTCCTCGTAGCTGCTGGATGGCAGGAGGCAAAGCGCGTGTGGCGCGGGCCCTGCCTCCCGTGAGCCCGGTGCCAGCTCCACGCCCTCCTTCTCCTCATCCTGGAAGGGAAGGCAGCGTTGGTTGGGAGTCGCCCGGGTCAGCAGGAGCCCCTTCCCCCGCTAATCCGGGGCGGGGGGGACGGTGCGGCCCCCACCTCTTGGATCTGCTGCAGCCGTTCCTCCAGGCTGTGCCGCGTCTCCAGCTCCAGCTTCAGCTTCTCCAGTCGGGCGATGAGCTCAGCAGCGAAGGCGGCAGGCTCCACGGGGGTCATCTCCTTGGGCAGCCGGTGGGTTCTCTGCGGGGCACGGGGAGGAGACGTGATCAGGGGGCTGCCCGGGCTGGGGAACGGGCGTCGGGATGCGGCCAGGTCCACGGCTGCTTGGAGACTGGGCAGCGCGGGGCCCGGGTGGCATGGCCGCTTTATGCGCCGGCGCCGCAGTCTCATGGAGAGCCATGGTCCCCGGCCGTGCGCCGTGGGCACAAGCAGTTGGTCGCACTCCGAGAAGCCGCGTGCGCTCCCTCTGTAGTACAACCAGCCCATCAGTCGCTACTCTGAAGTTGAAAATCTTCAAAGACTGTTGTCAAACATCAAAAAAAAAAAAAAAAGGCAGCTCTCTGCAATGGGGAGGGGAGAGCGCAACTCAAGGAATAAAAAGTATGAGTCTAAACAGAAAGGGAGTTGGGAATGTGAAAAAATAAGATTGGAAGAGAGGTAGGGGGGAGCAAAAGGAAAAAAAATAAAGGAGTCACAGGGCCCAGATCAGAAGCAGTGGTAATTTCTTCCCTGGCCGCACACTGTGCACCTTTGAGGTGGTGTTGTCTAACACTGCACCGACCCCCCTCGTTCTGGCCCACCCCTCCTCCCATCTCTTTGTACAGAAAATGAAGAAAGCTGCTGCGGGCTAGTTGCAGAACACGGCTGAGTTTGGCTGCCTGAAGCTGATCTATCAAGGGAGAAGGGAACATCTCCAAGTCAAGTGTGGAATATAAAAAGGCACTAGAACACTGCCAAGAGCAGCCGACAGAGAACCCCCGCCGCCGGCCCTCTGTCCCCTCCTGTCGTCCTAAGCCCCCCACCCCAACCCCTGGTCCTTCTGCCTCCTCCCCTCACTTTCCTCCTGCTTTGGCCCTTTTCTTGGGTGGGGGATGGGCAACAGAAAGCCAACCTGCAGAGGCCAGCATCTCCCCACTTCAGCAATGAACTGAGCCTCACCACGGCAACCGCAGAGCCACAGGACTCCGGGAGGGGAGGGCCCATCTAGAGATGGCTGCCATCTCACCCAGGCTGGCTCCATGCAGCACCATCCCCCCCAACCCCCAGCAAAGTGCTGCCTCCTGGAGAAGGCGGGTTTGCACTCCCCAGGACAAAAATCATGTAATTTACAAGCCTGGGCAACAGAACTTTTCTTAAACGCACAAAACTCCCCCTAGCACCCTGGCTCCACCAAATCAAAATATATACATCGCATCGATACTGTTGTATTGGGGTGAGGAGACGGTGATTGAGAAGGGGGGCTCTAGAGATCCCCAGAAAAGCCATCTTCATCGGCTGTTTTCACAAATTTGAGTGCCCTGGACTGTTCCAGGAGCTTCGGAGAGAAGTTGCAACAGTCTACACACTAATGCAACATGGGACCAGCAACTCGACGAGCTGATTTTCTATATGCGACATAACCAGTGAACCAGCTGGGTTCTCTGTGGCTGGCAGGAAGGACTCGGAAACAGATGCTGCTCTGAGCTGCGCACTCTCTTGCCTTCCCCAGGGAGCAGTTAGACAGGGCAGGGTGGCCCCCTGCGTGCAGGGGCCGGGGGCTGGCTGCCCTCCAGGACCTGGAAATCACCAGGGAGGTCCCTGAAAAGCCCTCCACACCCCGCTGGCCTCTCGTCTCAAGCACAGAAAGAAGCACTCATGGATCCTCAAACACTGACTGCAGACTCAACAGGCAGGCACTAAGCCATGTTCTGGGGCTGGAAACAGGAGGGACAACTGATCTCCAGGGCTTTGGAGCAGAAATGGTACAAAGAGGAACACTGACTGAAGTGACAGAGCCAGGCGGGCAACACGAGGAGAGGGCCCGGGGATGTAACTGGCCCCGGCAGGAGGCAGACTCCGCCAGCCTCCTGGTTCAGTCAGTCAGTCAACAAGAGCTCAGGGAGACCTACGATGCGCCCGGCGCGGGTCTGGTCTCTGTGGAGAAGGAGCTAACAGAGCCGCCCAACGCAAAGCGTACGTCACCTTTGGGGCCTGGTTTCTGGGAAGGAACCCCTTGGTTTCTTTGTCTTAGAGAACTCTTTCTTTGTTGAGAAAATGGAGAGGGTTGCATAGGTCATTGTGAGGTCCTCTGCGCTGGGTTACACCCTGATGAACCCCGTCACACCTCTCAGGTGGGCCTTCCCTTCCTCCAGTTCCCGGAGCTGACCCACTTGGAGACTGCACTCCCAGGCCCCGCCTCCACGATACTGCCCCACGAGGCCCCGCCCCCCACAGACCCACCCCCGCCCCCCTAGGCGCAGGCGCACTCACTGGGGCCCCGCCCCGAGCCCCTAGCAGACCTCCCCCAACGAGGCCCCGCCCCCGGCAGACCCCACCCCTGCCGCGCAGGTGCACTCACGGGGCCCCGCCCCATGAGCCCCCGGCAGACCCCACCCCCGCGAGGCCCCACACCCAGCAGACTCCCCCTCCCCCACCGCGCAGGTGCACTCACGGAGGCACCCCCACCCCATGAGCCCCCAGCAGACCCCCGAGGCTCCGCCCCCAGCAGACTCCCCCTCCCGCACCGCGAAGGCGCACACACCGGGCCCCGCCCCCACGAGATCCCGCCCCCCACCGCGCAGGTGCACTCACCGGGAAGTGAGGTAGGGACACTTGACCGTTGGCCTTCACGCTCCGGTGCATCTCTCTTTGCAGCTGCTTCTTACTCCCCACGCGGTAAGGAGGGACGCCATCTCTAAGGGAGACGAAGGACAGGACCCACCGGCTCACGAGGACGCCGCAGCACACGCGCCCTCCGGCGCTCCCACCGAGGACAGACGCCCCGCCCGCCCCCTGTCCCTGGGCGCCATGGTGGACCCTGAGGGGACGTCAAGCCAAGACCCAGGCGCCCTGCCCCTCAGGCCTCTCTGGAAGCGGCTCCAGCTCAGGGAAGAAGCGCCAGCTTGGAAAGAGCTCCGGTCTGTGCTCTGGTCCTAGGAGTGGGCCCACGCGGAGGGAGGGTCCCCCAGCAGGACACTGAGACCCTTTGCTTCCTCCAGTGGTCTGCTACCACCGCAGTGCATTACCCGGAATCAGGGGGCCAGGGCCTTAAAGTACATCAGGCGGTGCTGAAAGGACGGGGACCAGGCCCACAGAAGACTAAGCCGGGCTGGTGCAGGGGTGCAGACTTCTCTCAAGTCAACCTCGGGTTGTTTCCGAATGTCTCCCTCCCATCAGTCACCAGCAGGCGTCCTTGGCCTCCTCCCTTCCCTCAGCTCCAAATCCCACTGCCCCCAACCATCGGACTCTCAGATCCATGACCAAGGTGGGCGTAAAAGAGAAAGCCCCTACTTCCGGGTGTTCTGCATGAGTCATCCAGATTAAGTGAGCACCTACTATGTGCGAGCGCTTATTCTAGGCTCCAGGCAAGACAGCAGTGAGGGGAGGGGATAAAATATGCAGATGACTCCCTGATAAAGCTTGTGTTCTAATACATAGCAAGTGAAACATAAAAAGCAAAATGTAAGTTCAGTGGTAAACAATCTGCCTGCAATGCAGGAGATGCAGGTTCGATCCCTGGGTCAGGAAGATCCCTTGGAGCAGAAAATGGCAACCCACTCCAGCATTCTTGCCTGGGAAATCCCACGGACAGAAGAGCCTGGCGGGCATGCCATCCATGGAGCTGCGAAAGAGTCAGACATGACTTGGCAACTAAACAACAACACGGTAAGTGAGAAGGTGGTAAGTACTATGATGAAACGCACTGTGGAAATGGGGAGCAAGGACAGCTGGCGGGGTGGAGCTGCAGTTTTAAATGGGGGGGCGGGTTGTCAAGTCCTTGCCACAAAGGTGATTTCTGAGCAAAGATAGGGAGGCAGTAGAGGCCCTTATATTATGATTATATTTTTATTTTTTAAAATTGAAGTAGGGTTGATTTACAATGTTGTGTTTATTTTTAATTTCTGGCCTCACCCTGTGGCATGGAGGAATCCCAGTTCCCTGACCAGGGAATGAACCTACACCCCTGGCACTGGAAGGCAGAGTCTTAACCACTGGACCTCCAGGGGAAGTCCCCATCATTATATCTTTTGGAAAGCAAATGGAAGAGGTTTAAAAACAGCACCACCACATCCTCCTCCACTCCGCCCAGTCTTCACTGAGAGCAGGACCTGGAGTTGTGAGGACGTTTTTAAAAGACTTTTGTTCTTGGAAGCTGTTGGATGGTCAAGGTGTGATTATATCCCCAAAGCTCTTCCTTTCGGAAGCCATTTATTTACAAAAGCCTCGGGGTTCAGACGTTTGCGTACTGAATCATCCTTCGAGGCAGCAAATGTTGGAATGAGCTGCTTGGCTATTTCCCTTTCCCTGGCATTTTCTTCGTCATCAGGCCCCTGGCTTGTCAGTGGTGGGGGAGCATCAGTTGTGTCTAAGAAAGCCAACAGGTCTCCTTGTATAATACTGTGGTATAACTCTGTGTGGCGCCAAGGACTGTAACCCGCCAGCTCTTCTGTCCATGGGATTTTCCAGGCAAGAATACTGGACTGGTTGCCATTTCCTCCTCCAGGGGATCTTCCTGACCCGGGGATCCAACCCGCATCTCTTGTGTCTCCTGCGTTGCGGGCAGGTTCTTCACCACTAGCGCCCCCTGGGAAGCCCAGGTGGTTTCCCTGCCCCCACCTAAAATCACCTGTGGGGTGGGGGTCACAGTGGGGACCCACAGCTTGGGTCTCATGCTTGTCTGACCAACTCCTGCTGCCCCAGGACTACAAGATAAGGTCCACATCCTGCCAGCAACTCTCTTGGACACACCAGGATCTCCCTGTGAGGCACATAGGGGCCCCACCCGCCCCTCCAAGGCTCTGACCTTGAGCACCCTCTGGCAGCCTCCGCACCTCACCCCTTGCCTCCCAAGATGAAAGCAGTGCTAAGGCTTCCATAGAAAAGAGGAGACAGAAAGGTGAGCTGGGGAGGCAGTTGAGAAAGGGAGGTGGGGGGGCACGTCACGGGCCACTTGAAGGCAGAGGAACGAGTGAGTTCTGGAAACACCCCTGCGACCAGCACCCAGCAGCCCCCTGCACCCAGGGAAGGTGGAGGGTCTGGTTGCCGGCGCGAAAACCTGTGGCCAGCGCAGAAAAGGGAGCTTCTAACCCAGCTCAGAGGCTTACCAGGCGCCTTCAGGGAAATGTGGCTTTAATCCACCCCCCTCCTCCCCACAGCCAAGAATCTTCTACCAAAACAGCCCCTCATTCCAGAAGGGGCCTCTCTTCTTTTCATCCAGGCTCTATGAGAGTCTGTGATCAGTTTCCTGGCTTCTCAGGACTGTGAGCTGATGTGCGCCCAAGTCTTGGTCCCTGAACAGTCTCCTTTAATTATAAACATTTTAGCTAGCGAGCCTGCTGCTGGGCCCAGCTGTTTCTGGGGAGCACGGTTTTGAAGTGTGGACTCCACTTAGCTGCCATTTAAGCCGAGCCAATTAGCTTAGCCTTTTGACTGGGCCGTGCCCGGCCTAACCTGAATGTTGCTTTCCGGGAGCTTTGAAATAGCAGGCTCACGTGCACACGTGTCCACTTGCATTTCCGTTTGGCCACCACTCCGAGGGCGGCCTCTGATCACAGCCAACATCAAAGGGCTGGTTTGTAAGATAAGGCACTATGTGAAGTTCACTCGGACGCTTTCCCCGGGGACCAGAATAAACCCATAAATAAGATAAAAGGAAATAAAAATAAATAAAATGACCTGGACCACCCTCTGCAAGAAACGCATCTCGGGCTGATTTTGTGACACCCTGAGCAGACACTGACTTCAGAAGCAGCTCTGTGCAGAGAGAGAAGTCAGGGTGCCACCTCCACGCTGGCCTCCCAACTTTCACTTCCTAACAGGCCACACTTGGGTGGCAGGAACCTACTGCTCCTGGTGTATTCAGCCCACCCTCCCCCCCCAATCCTTCTGCCCAAGGACTGGGCTTGAGGACTTGGCTGGGAGTCTAACTTTCAAAAAAAAAAAAAAGATTAAAAAAAGTCATTTCTTCTGAGAATGTAGGTTTTGGAACAACAGGCTCGTAAAATGGCCTTCTCAGAGGCCTGTGCAAAGACTCAAATCCCCAGCCATCTTTAATGGGACTTTCTGCTTAGCGGGGAACCAGCAGTGGGCAGCAGGCCCTGGCCTTCTGGCCCCCGAGGCTCCCTGAATACCCTCAGGGCAAGGCCGCCCAGCCCAACTTCTCCCTAGCCTCAGGCAGAGGTCCCCAGACTTCACTGGTTCTGTGGCAAATGAGACCAAGGCTTCCCCAGGCTTGCGTCTAATGAACTCCAGCCTTCTGGAGTCTATTGAAGGCGGCCCGTGACCCCCGTCCCCCCAGCCCAAGCTGCGCCCCTCCCCAGCCCCCAGCAGGGCGGCCAATCCCTTGCTGGCTATTGTGCCCTGGAGAAGCAGCCAGGGCCCTTTTCATGCTTTACGGGGGTCCTATTCACTCGTGCGAGGAGATTTCAAAGGGGCCTGCTGCCTCTCACCCCTGAGCTTCCCCAAGTGGACAATGGGCTGAAAGCGCCTCAGCTCATCTTTTCATCCCCCGCGCTCCGCACCGTGCCGGGCTGCAACTGGCCGAGCTGAAGAGGGTCGAATCCCAGCCAGGGATCCGCCCGGCGCCGGGCCAGCGGCCAGAAAGTGCCTCGCCCAGCGGGCTTTCCGTGTCTGCCAAGGCAATGGGCCCGGGACCCCTAGGATCTCCAAGCCCAGTCCCGCCCGTCAGAGCAGCTCTCGTCCTGAGACCCTTTGTGCACCCCTGCGTAGGCAGTGGGAGGCGGCCCCACGCTGATGGGAACTGTGGGCCCAGGGGCATCAGAACGTGGAACTGGGGACGGATGGCTGCATCCAGCAAGCTGCCCTCGAGGCTGGGCGAACAGAGCCACGCACTCCCCCATGCCCCCGGCACTGACCTTAGGAAGGCAGGCTCCAGGGCTTGGGCCTCAGGGCCCCAGGCCCCCCGCAACCCTCAGCCTTGGTGTCCTGGTTTACTCATCCCCATTCAAGGGGGCCATGCCGAGGCGGGAGCAGACCCTGCCTTGAGGTCCCGCCACCTGGGACCCAGGGCACCCACTGTGAGCACCTAGAGAGCAGCTGCTGCGCGAGGGGTCCGCCTCAGCCTCCCCACCCACCCAGACCTTCCTGGCCCACATGCTGACCCAGGACAGCTCACTTCTTCCTGCGCTCTGGGCACCTTAAGTACACAGCGCTTTAGCTAAAGGTGGGGGAGGGTAAGGGCTTTGAAGTCACCTCTGAGGATGCCTTCTTTCCGGGCAGGGTCTAAAGAAGAGGGGGAGGGCAGAGGGGGCAGGGGAGGAGTTAGACCTTCCCCCCAACCCCAGCCCCAAGTCATTAGGGCTTCCCTGGCGGCTCTGCCAGCGCAGAAGACCTGGGATCGATCCCTGGGTCGGGAAGATCCTCTGGAGAATGGAACAGGGACCCACTCCAGTATTCCTGCCTGGAGAAGTCCACAGAGGAGCCTGGTGGGCTACAGTCCACAGGGTCGCAAAATGTCAGACATGACCGAGCAACTAATGCTTCACTAAGTCATTAAAAAAGAAAGCTGTGTGGTCACTAATAAATAGAGACTCAGGGTAGCTCAAAGATCTCCTTGTCAACTGGTCCTATTACTGCGGTTGTTCATGGGGGGAGCGGGAGCAGGCTGAGGGCAGGGGCCTGTGGGCTGGACCTCAGTTCTGTCTCTGACGGGAGCAGTTACAGGAGCACCAGGCCTTCCTGCCCCATCTGAGAGCCATGAGCGGTGGCCAGTTTTTCTGATTGGGTCTTGTGAGGCTCAGCCAGGTATGGGGACTACACCCAAGTTACCTCATCCCAAACCCAGAATAACACCTCAGTGACGCAGAGCAGGAGGCAAGCCAAAAATAATCTCTAAGAAAACTAAATAGAAGCCTCACAGTCTTAAGTCAACTATGTTTAACTAAGGAGATTCACTCAATACCCTCATTCAGACCCAACTTACACTCCTGTTTTACACGTAACACTGACTCCCATGCAATCCACACTCTACTTAAGAACCAGAGGGAAAGTGGTGCTAGAAACGAGCACACAGGCGGAGAAGGACAGGAGCAGCGTGGCCGAGAGGAAAGAGACGTGCTTTCGGGGTGGGGGAGGCACCGGTGCCCCTCGGGGCAGAAAGTGTGAAAGTGGGAACGTCAGTCTCCTGGTCGTGTCTGACTCTGTGACCCCCATGGACTACAGCCTGCCGGGCTCCTCTGTCCATGGGAGTTCCCAGGCAAGAGTACTGGAGTGGGTTGCCATTCCCTTCTCCAGGGGATCTTCCTGACCTAGGGATCGAACCCAGGTCTCCTGCATTGCAGGCAGATCCTTTACTGTCTGAGCCACCAGGGAAGCCTCCTGGGGGCAGAAAGCTGTATACAATGTTGAATTCTGTGAGATCATATTACAACGTGGTATGAAAACAGAACTTCAGATTAATTATTGGACCAAGAAACAGAATACATCTTGTCTAATACTATTTAATAAGGAGAGAGCAAAAACACTGTTTTAAGAAATATGTATTTTCCAAGTACAATAACGATGGAAACCTCACCTCTGTAAGAGCCCTCATCTCTTCATGTTGGATGAATGACGGCTTCCCTCTCTCCATTTCACTCAAGCCAAAGAGCTATTCTTGTATTAAATCTCACCTTAAACGTCTCTCTCCTTTTACTAACGGGGAAATCTGAGGTGATACAATAAAAGCCACCGGGAAACTCAACAGTCAAGTCTCAAACCAACCCGTCCACTTTCCTTTCAATCGGCTCCATGCCGCAGGCCAAGCAATAGATCTCTGGCCAATGGAAACCAGATCATTTCAAGCAAACTGGAAGAAGAGCTGGGAAGTCTTGGGAAGGCAGGAGGGACGGACTGGAAACACGTGCGCCAGAAGCAACCACAGCTGCACAGGCTTGCCTGCAGAAAGCGGCCCCCTTAGCAGACTCTACTCCAGAGCGTGTGAGGAAGACTCTCCAAAGACCACCTCTAGAGTGGTGGTTCCCAGCTGGGCTCCACCTCTGAGCCTCTTGAATCAGAATCGTTAAAGTTGGCAGGAGATGGGGATGTCTGGTCCATGCCAGCGCCCCACCCCCACACACCTGAGACTCACAGAGCATCCTTGTTCTCCGTCCACAGAAGTCACCACTGCACGACCTCAAACGACCTCCAGCTCAAAGCATGACCCTGCCCATGGCCTGCTGACCTCATCTGACCACCCTGATGGCTGGGACTGCCTTCAGGAGCCCCAGCTGTCCATCTGCAGAAGAGCCAGGATCCGAGACAACTCTGGAGAGAGCGCCCAGCGACAGAGCAGGCACCACACTGGCACTTGCTGAACTGAACCATCCGAGAGGCGGCATCACACGCAGCGGCCTGGGGAGCACTCGGGCTTCTGGACTCCGCTGTCACTGAGCCCAGACACAGCCTCCCGCGCCCCCTGCCTCCCACCTGTCCGTTCTGCAGACGCAACACCTGGATTCAAGACCCGCCAAGCTCTTCTGCCCACAGGGAAAGTGGCGAAATGACAAGCAGAAGTGGGCGTCTGCACTCAGGGAGCCTGCAGGCGCTGCCCTTAACCGTCTACCTTAGTTCACGTGTCTTCTGTGAAGACACCTTCCGATCCCCATTCAAGGCTCTAAGCCTTCCAAGGGACCCTCCCGCATTAAAGCTGAGCCACGCCAGCGGCTCACTCCCGTCCCAGCCAACAGACGCCCACACGGACACGGGTGGGCTTCACAACGCCGGCCGAGGACCCTGCCCCGCTGCTCCCGCGGGCCACACTGCCAGCCGGGCGCGTGGTGGGAAAGCAGAAGGCGCTTACACGCTACTGTCTGTCATGGACATGGAGTCGTCGGTCAGCGCGTCACTGGATATCTCGCTGTCGTTGGCGCTGGCGGCCGGCGCGAAGACGTAGCCGGAGCCCACGTGGTACGGGTTCACGGGGTCGCTCCTCCTGAAGGACCTGCGGAGAAAGGCACAGCTCGCATCCCGACTCTCGCCCCAGCCCGGGCGCCCGGGAGACCCTGGGACAGTCCCCCGCCTGCCGCCCAGGGCCCGCTGACCTCATCTGATCCTCGAGGCCACCAGGGTGAAGAGGTCGTGTGCCCATTTCACAGACGTGCCCGGGGGGCCCTGGATCACAGAACCGCAGCCAGTGGGTGTGGGACCCATCCGGATGACTCCCCCTCAGCCCGTCTCTCTGCTTCTTCACACAGGACTAGCCTCAGTGTCAAAAGACACTCCAGCGTGAGAGCCAGGACGACTGACCCATGGTGGGTGTCCGGGCTCCCCGGTGGAGGAACTGGTGGGGTGGTGGGGATGCTCCCTGGGCCCGGTGGGCCCGGTGACCCTGGACGGGACACGGGGGTGGGGGCCAGGGAAGCGAAGCGCAGCAGCAGGTCCTCCACCCTGGGTGGCGGCGGGGTGGGGGAGAGGCCTGAGGCTTTCCCAGCAGCCGTGGGATCCAGGGGGCCTGGGTCAGACTGAGGTGGGGGGCGGGCAGGGAGCTGCTGCACAGCTGGGCAGAAGAGCCCCGAGGAGGGTGGGCACCGGGGCTGGAATGAAGGTGTGTGTGGGGGGTCCTGCCTTCGGGACCTGCCCTCCAGCTGCAGCGACGAAGCAGACAAGTGACACTTAGAGCTGTAACTCTTCACAGCAGAACAGACCTTACAAAGGGTCTAACCCGACCCCTCAGTTTAAAGCAGACAAGTGACACTTAGCGCTGTAACACTTCACAGCAGAACAGACCTTATAAAGGGCCTAACCCGGCCCTCAGTTTAAAACGTTAAAGAAACCAAGAGCTACCACCAGTGATGGGAACAGTCAACTCACTGGACAAGACCCTGATGCTGGGAAAGACTGAGGGCAAAAGGAGAAGGGGGTGATGGAGGATGAGACGGTTGGATGGCATCATTGACTCAATGGACAGGAGTTTGAGCAAAGACCAGGAGAGTGAAGGACAGGGAAGCCTGGTGTGCTGCAGTCTATGGGGTTGCAAAGAGCTGGACATGACTGAGTGACTGAACCAGCACCACCATCAGCTCAGGGCTCAGTGTGGGTGGGGTCCCATCTCCTCCCTGCCGCACCCCCGCCAGTACAGGAGGTGGTCAAGGACTGTCTGCCACCCAGTCATTGGCAAGGCCCCCCAGGGAGTGATGGAGCCCCAGGTGGGGGTGATGCTCTGCAGGGCGGCCACGTGGAGCCCACATCAGGTCCTGGAGGAGCTGATGGCAGCAGAGATCCCCAACCTGCCGGACTGAGCGAGGCCAGATCTCGGAAACGTCAGGTGGCCGAGCAGCGACCAGGAAGTGCTCACAAGGAGTGTGGCGTGAGCCCACTGGACACCTTGGGCCAGGCCACCCTGCCTGGCCCCGCCGCTCCGGCCTCGCTGGCCCACCTGTGAGGGTGGGGGGGCCTGGCCCCTCCCTCCTTGCCCGGATTCTCGGTGCTGATGCCAGGAGGCCGGGGGATCCTCCATGACTTGGAACTGGTGCCCATGTCTCCAGTGTGGCGTTTCCAGACAGCAGGGCAGGAGGAAGAGGGAGGAGGGGACCGCCCACGAGAGGCCCATGGTCCTCCCAGAGCAGAGGCGGGCGAGGGGCGGCTGGTGCGAGCACTCGCGAGGAGACACACTCTGCCGTGTCTCCACTACGGGCGGGACAGGAGGGGAGTGGAAGAAAATGCTTCCCCGTGGTCAGGTGGCCCCAAGGAGCGGGTGGGGGCAGGTTATGGGGTCGCCAAGATGTTAAAGTGGCCCAAAGCTCCAATCTCCTGGACAGGCCCCTGCCTCAAAGCAGGATGGAGCTTCCCAGGGGGCTCAGTGGTAAAGAATCTGCCTGCCAATGCGAGAGACACAGGTTTGATCCCTGGTTCGGGAAGATCCCCTCAAGGAGGAAATCACAACCCACTCCAGCGTTCTTGCCTGGGAAATCCCACGGACAGAGGAGCCTGGAGGGCTACAGTCCATGGGGTCCTGAAAGACTCGGATATGACTGAGCGACTGAGCAACAAGAAGGATGGAGGAGATGACGGTCCTCAAGGGCTCCGTCAGGTGGAACCGGGAAGCTCCCAGCCAGCTGGGTGTCACAGCCTCCACGGAAATGGGGTCCACCTCAAACAACGTGTGGTTCAGATAGCCACTGGCCCCGGGCTGGAAACACCTTCCAAGGGCGATGCTTACAGGGGTCCTGGTAAGGGGGCGCTGTTTACAGGGGTCCTGGTAAGAGGGCACTTTACTGGGGTCATGCTAACTCTCCAGAAAACCACCCAGCAGCAAACACAAGGCGCTCTCGGGCAGGGTTATCAGGGTGACTGCACAGCGCTGGTGTGTTTCCCTCCTGAAGGCCTGTCCTGCGTGTGCAGGTGACAAGCCCCCTGAGAGCAGGGCCGGCCCGTCTGCCTCCCCGGCGCCCACCCCCAGCACTGCCCAGCGTGTGGCTCGTGGCTGAAGCTCACAGCTTTGTCCACACTCCCTTTTTTAAGGACCTAGGACACGGTTGCTGAACGGGTTTTTCATCTAAGAGGTGTAACACAGAGATCAAAAAAGCCCAAACAGCCTTAAGCCTCTGTGCCCCTGCCCATCCCGTGTTGCTATCTCTGCGGTCTTCACACATCTGCACCACCAGGTGAGGGCTGCAACCGCACGGCAGGGACGGCGTGACTGAGACCCCCCCAGCAGAGCAAGGTGCCTCCCGCAGACGCTGCGTGCAGACACCGCTCTGCGCTCCCGGCCAGACACCGGGGCCCCAAAATAAACTGGGCTCCCTCCCTCCCAACACAGAGGGCTACTGTGCCACCAGCAATCACACGTGGAATGTACTGCTCTTCGCTCAGTCCCTGTAGTGAAGTACAGGGATTTTCCTTCCATCATCACAAGATGACTCAGAGGAAGGTGGAGAGTCCTAGGGAGAGACACAGACTTGATTTTTTTCTTTTTCTTTTTAAAAAACCCAGAACTTTGTCAAGACCTCCACAAAGTTTGGAGAAAATGAATTAGAAATCCTTTCTTGTGATCGCTTTAAAAAAAAAACAAAGAAACTCAACCAGGCTACAGTAATTGTACCCAGATGCGGATTATTTCTTCAGGGCCATGGTGCTCCCAGTTGCTGCAAGCCCCTTCTATTCCTCCAGAGAGCAGAGGCCGGGACAGGGCTCGCGTTGGGCACTCCCAGGCCCGCGGCTTCAGGGCGCACAGGGCCTCAGCAGTCAGGGGGCAGAGGCCCCTGGGACCCTGCTCCGCACGCCCCCGGCCTGGTCTTATCTGTTATCTCTTGCGATCCCGGGGCCCCATCCCCACCCCCAACTCCAGGGCCAGGCCCATACACAGAGAGAGCAGACTCGGCCTTTGGGACCCCTTTCTGGGGCCCCTCTCAAAACAAGGCACCTTCAAAGGCATTGGCTTCTAAGGCTGTGCGTTTGAGGCTCTTCTTTTCAGAAGCCCTCTAATGATTTCCTCACCAAGTCCCCACCCAGAAGGGGCCGCTCCCTCCCGCAGCATCTTCTAAGGGAGGTGGGGAAGGTGGAGGGCGAGGCCAGGTTCGCAGGCGAGGCCAGGTTCGCAGGCGAGGCGCACGGGGTGGGCGTCGGCACAGCGCCCCCCTCGGCCAGCTCCCAGCACAGCCTCCCTCGGGCGTCATGTTCTTCCATGATGTTGAGGCCAAGCTGGACTCCAGTGGCTTCCACAGAAACGGGCCCCATCGGCGATGGCTTAGGGGGGACAGGAAGCACTGGCAGCTGGCAGGGGACACCTGCTGGGCCCCTGATGTACCGTGAGGCCATGAGGCCGGGGAGCCAGTGATAGACGGGAGACCACCGAGAGGGCGTCCCAGCACCAGGCCAGCCCCCACCAGGCCGCCGTCCTCCAGGGAGGTAGGGAGCATGTGTGCATGTGCGTGCGTGTCCCTCCTCTGAGGACCGTCTCCTCTTCTATGAGTCTGTGTCCTTTCGTGACCCATGGACTGTAGCCCGCCAGGCCCCTCTGTCCATGGAATTCTCCAGGCAAGAACACTGCAGAGGGTAACCATTCCCTTCTCCAGGGGATCTTCACAACCCAGGGATCGAACTCACATTTCCTGCACTGCAGGTGGATTTTTTATTGTCTGAGCCACCACGGAAGCCCCTTAATATGAAACCCAACCAAATCAGTAAGAACAAAAACCAAGTCTTTGAAAGTGAGGCTCCTCTCAGTGCCCAAGGTAAACTCAGGGCTTGGGGACCAGCTGGTGCCCTTGGCATCCAGCTGCCAAGCCTGCTCCTCAGCAGCTGGTGACAGGGAGCCCTCAGCAGGACTCGGGCTCCCTGTCTCCTTCATTTGACTAAATCAAGCCAGTCTGTAGGCCAGGGACCTGGCTTCATCAGTGGAGGGGAGGCTGACTTGAGCTGGAGACGTTCCCTACATCCCAGGAACTAGCTGAGAACGCGGACACAAGTTCAACAAGTACAGGAGGTCGGGGCGGGGGAGGGGACAGCTGAGACCGATGGGCACAGAGTGAAGGGACAGAGCAGGTGATGACATAGTTACCCCCACAGGGGATGGTAAGAAGAAATGTGGGAGACCCCTGTAAGTCAGTGATCGCTCAGAAAGGCAAAGCACGCTTGCTTCACAACAAAACCACCAACAGAAGCCCTGGTTGTGCCCCCAAACAGTAAAACAAGGTTGCCCTGAGCCCCACATCCTACTCGGGAGCTCAGTGAGTTCATGAGCCCCAGGACAAGCTCTCTGAACAATAAAAACCAGTCATTTGTGGACCTGGCTTGACCACATAGGGACCATAAAACTCCCCTGCTCAACCTGGAGGAGCTGAGGCTGGAAGCATGACGTCTGCTCACGAGTCACAGAATCTCTTCTCCCCTCCCCACTTTTCCGTGATCATAAAACTGTAGCCCAGTGAGTTCTTGGGCCATGGCACCCCTTTGCCTGCCTGCTTGTAAACCTCACAAGTGTCCTATTCTAACAAGTCACTTCGTATCTGTCACATTGCATCTGAGTTCTTTTCTGCACTGAGACATAAAGGACTAAGGTACTGGAGCTCTTCAGAGCCCCCGAAAGGACACAAACTGCTTCAGAGGTTCACAGTGGACACGGGCTAAGACTCAAGGCTCACTCTTTGCAAGTGAGACCTGAACCTGGTTGCCCTTTTCACACAGCCAACAGTGAGCATGAGTAAATCAAGCTAATTATAATGCCTTATGTCTGTTCAAACCATGTCCCTTTACAAAGGGCTTTCCTGTTCATTATTCTGATCCTAACAGCAACCTGTGACATCAGCAGAAGGGACAGTGCCCTCTCAGCTTCAGCAAGACTTCAGCCCAGGTGGGAAGAGGTGGTCAGGGCTGCACCTCAGGCCTGTGAACAGCTCGGTGCAGCTCCTAACACACCGCAGGCACCCTTGAGTATCTTGCACGTTAAAAAAAAAAAAAAAAAAAAATACTGGGGTAGGTCTTAATCCCTCTTTGACGATGCCCAGGTAAGACTTGCAGTCCAGGTAAGGTACCAGCCTCTCAACCCAACAGGGGGACAACGTCAGGCAGGAATCTAGTAGGAAACCCAGGGGGCCAATGAAAAGGTGTCATTTACATATGAACAGCACCCACCAACCCCAACCAAAGAGGCACGGAAGAAACACAAAGGAGGACGCTCGCCTGCAGACACCCCGTTAAAGCTGAATCCTGGTAGAAACACCCAGGCTGGGCCGGGAGGGGGCGGGGTCCCGACTGCCCACCCACAAAGGGGAGGGTCCCAGGAGGGTCCCGCCCCGGAGCCCGAAGGGCTCCAAAACCAGCCAGGGCGCGGTTTACAAAGGTGGCGCTCTGGGCCCTGACCCCGGGGGGACACTGAAGCCCCACTGTCTCAAGGCCCCCAGAGAAGCCGCCTGACCACAGGCCTTAAGTAGCCTCGGCGACCGCTGCCAGCCTGGAGGGCACGGAGGCCGGCGGGGCTTTCCCCAAGTATCCGCATAACGGAACGGGCAGGGGTGGCAGGTGGCCTGGAGCTGCCAGCCCCAGAAGTCAGAGCCAGCATCTTTCTCCAAACAGCCCGAAACCATAGCTTAAAGATGCTGAAACAACTCGGTTCCGATGATCCTTGGAGCCCTTGCACAAGCCAGTTAGGTCCCATCGAAGGTGGTGGTGGTGGACCAGATGTCCGCCCGGGAGACCAGCTCGCAGAGCCACAGGAGCGCCCCCTGGCGGTGCCAACGCCACCCTTCCCTCCCAGCAGGACCACCCCAGGACCACCAGCTTCCTGGCTCAGACCCGGCTCCCCGCCCCTCCGAGGCCCGCCGGACCCTACAGAGGGAGGCAACCTCCAGGGACAGCAGCCAGGTCGCACGCCCCTTCCCACAGGGTCAGCGATAAGCTGCTCCAAGAGCAGCCCAGCGGCCGGCCCCTCCCCCGCATGCCATCAGCAACAACCTGGAACTCAGAGGCTCATTCTCTTTGGATATTTGGAAGGGGAGAGAGAGAGAGAAACAGAAAAACTCATTCCAACAGGAGGTCTGAAGTTGCCTCCAAAGGTCAAGAATCTTAAGACTTGGCCGTTCTATAAAGAACTGCTTGTCCTCCAAGCCTCCAAGAGAGAAGGCAGTCCAGGGCCCAAGTCCTCTCCCGCCAGAACCTCCTCTCCATCAGCAGTGAGCGACACAGGCACCAACCGGGGTCTGCCCCCCAGGGCAGCAAGCATGTAAGACCTAGCAGCAGGTTCTAAAAGCACAGGACCCTTCACTGGGGAGTCACAGGTCCCTGCCTCCTCTGGAGGATTCCTCGCAGGGTTCACATCTCGTTCCATAAAGAACCACAAGCCCAGTTGTTAAGCCAGCTGCTGGCTCTTAACATGAAAGTTCAAACGATCCCACTTACCCCCGTGGTCTGGGCACACATGCTACCACCTGGGCCGCCAGCTCCGCCAGCATTCACTCCTCACCACTGAGTGACCCCTTCCCAAACCGGCACTTAGTGTCTGACTGACTCTCCTCGCTGCCCCTCTAAGACTGGTGCAGGATAATGAGTAACCACATTGAGGCATTCTGCTGCCACTGTCTGCAGCCGGCACTGGGAGACTCCGGGTATTTAGCTGTGCGTGCATCCCTCTCCTCTCCTTTCAACAACAGAAAGCCAGATCAAAGGGTTCGTGGCCAGCGGTCCGAGTGCAAGACAGACCTCTGTCAGCCTCAGCAGCACATCTGACCATCCATCCATCCACCCTCCTTAACTCAAAACATCTGCAGAGCCCACTTCATTTCCCACCCCCCCGTCCACCCCAGGGCTTACCTGTATCCGCTTTCGATGGTGTCCATGGCCCTCGCGCTGGCTGTGGCCCTCAGGGTCTTGCTGGACAAGCCCACCACAGTGGGGGGGAGTTTGCACTTGAAGTCGGCACAAGTCCACTCCTCCTCCTCATTCAAGGTGGGGAGGTAGCCACACACAAGCCTGAGGCTGCCCAGGCCCCCCTGACTCAGGTAAGCTGGGTTCTCGCCCCCGCTCCCCACGTACTGGAGGCATATGTCCGACGTCAGAAACGTCTGGTAGGCGTTCTCCTCCATCACGGCCTGGACCTCGGTCTGGGCCTGGTCGAACATTACAGAGTCAATCTGCTGCTTCTTGATGCTGTCCCGAATGTACGTCTTGGTGGCAGGTTTCAGCTGCTTGGAGACGATGCTGTTGTTCTCGATGTACCTTTTGTAGATCGCTTTGGCTACTCGTAAAGTTTTGGCATCCTTCAGGTTCATCTGCCGGAATCCATTGCAGGCGAACCAGAAGTCTAAAGTATCCACGCATTTCTCCCGCTCCAGGAAAGTCCGGAAGAGATAAGCACCGTCCTGATCGCCCAGCAAGGAGTGCAGAGACTTGGTCCACCTGGTCAGCGGGGAATCCGGGGACGCCCGGCCCTCCGGCTCCCCCAGCCCGCCCTCGTTCCGCCGGGCGCTGGGGGAGACGGGCGAGGCCTTGGCGGCCGGGCCCTTTCCCACGCCCGGCTGGCACGGTGGGGTCTCCCCTTCTTCCCCGGGCACTGGGGGCCGCGGGGCATCCTCGCGGAAGCTGCTGCTGGGGTCTGGGAGCCGAGGCACCAGCACAGCACTGCTCATGGCGAGTGCCTTCTTCTCGCTGAGTTTAGGAATTTTTTTCTTCTTCCAGTTCCTCCCAGCAATCAGCGTGGTCTCTCTTTCTCTCTCAAGTCAGCAGGGACTCATCTGAGCCTCCTTTCTGGGAAGAAAAGGAAGGGGGTGGGGGAGGCAGAGAGAAAAGGGTATTGATATAATCAAAACCAGATCTACCCAACATCAAAGCAAGAAAGTAAACAGGCTTTTCAACTCCTCAAATTCAAATCAAGCAACCCAGCTATCTGCGAGGTGCTCATCTAAAGTATCAGACGCTGCTTTTTCAAAGGCGAAATCTGAGCTCCCCGCTTGGGGGTGGGGGCGGGGGTGGGGGGGGCGGGGAAGGGGCGCGGGGAGGGTGGGAGGTGGGGCAGAGGCCCCGGGAGGTGGAAGACACCGGCTTCCAAAACCCCACCCGGCCCCGGCGCGCGCAGGGCAGCCCGGCGCGCCCCTCCCCTCGCCGGGACAGCACCCACTCCACAGACGCGCGCCCCGAGCCGCCGGGCGGTGCGCAGGTGAAACCAATCTCGGTCAATTTCCCTACGCGGCTCTCAGCACAGATACTCGAGCTCCAAACGTGCCCTTCCCCGGCATCTGGTTCCCATCCCCTCACCTACCCCTTCCCACTCCTTAAAAATTCAGAAGAGCCTCGACCGAGCAAGCAGCCCGCCCAGCACAGGGAGGGATGGGCTCCCGGACTCCCAGCTGGAACCACCCCCCCCCCACCCCGCGCCACCCCCAGATGGAAACGTTCGCTGCGCCCCGCCTCCCGCCAAGAATCCGGCTCAGTCTACACCTCGGTTTTCCCGGTTCCCCGAAACCAGAAATCCACTCACTCAGACAAGGCTTTGATCTCTCAACTTTGCCAGAGAGCGGAGAAGCCTCAGGACTCGCCGCCCCCTGCCCCCCGCCCCCCCGGAGCCGCAAACCCTACAAAACCGGATCAGAAACCGTCTCACGCTACCACCGCCTGTGCCAAGAATCCCAAACTCTGCTGACCTCAAGCCTCTTTTTTCCACAAGCAAAAAGTCTTATCTAACCAATAAAGCAGCCGCTCACCCCAGCATGGGAAGGATCAAACTCGGGAGAGCGGAGGGGAGGGCTGGGGGGGCGGGTGGGCGCGACACCGAACCGGAGGCTGGGGGCCCTGGGTGGGCGCGCGGGGCCCCCGCGCGGGGCCTCAGGCCGCCAGTAGCGCAGCGCTGCCCAGGCGGAGGGGAAGGGGGTCGGCCCCGTTACCTGGAAGACGAAGGGGGCCCGAGGGCCGGCTCTCATCGCTGTCGAGCGCCCCCCACCCACCCCGGCTCGTCCCCCGGCCCCGGTCCACCCCGACCGTCCGGAGCCCCGGGAGGCGCTCGCAGCCCCGAGTCCGGGCGCGGGTCGGAGGCGCCCACAGAGAAGCCCGGAACGCGGCGGCCGGTCCAGCAATGGCGACGCGGAGGCTCGGCCTCTCCGCACGAGGGGCCGGGGCGGCCGGGGCGCGGGGCAGGCGGCAAGAGGGACGCGGGGAACGCAGGCGCCCCGGGCTCGGGCCGCTCCGGCGCGCAGACTGAGCCTCGGCCGGCGATCGGGGCCCCTCTGCGCCGACCGGGGGCTGGAGGGGAGGAGGGGAGGGGAGGAGAGAGCGGCGGGAGGGGGCGGGGGAGGGGAGGGGGCGCCGCCGCCCTTTCATCCCACCTCCCAAAGGCGCCCCGGCGCACTCTCGCACCCCGACTCCTACCCAGCGCCGCCCCGGCGCGACACCCCCGGGGGAGGGGGCGTCTGCCCCCGCTCCGCCCCCGCTGATCGCTCGAGTCTCTCCGCCCGGCCCCCGCCACCCCGGCCGAGCCCCCCGGAGCGCCGGGCGCCGCGCCCGCCACCCCTCTGCGCGCCCGCCCGGAGCGCGCCCCGAAATAGCCGGCCTGCCCACTTCAAAGGGCCGCCCGGCACATCAAAGCGCGCGGGCCGCCCGCCGCCGCGGCCTCGCACTCACCAGGGGTCCGCGCGCGCGCTCCGCGCCCAGACCTCGCGGGCGCCCCGGGCAGGGCCCCGGCCCCGGCCCCCGGATCGGCTCGCCGCCGCGGTCCCAGGCCCCCCCGGGCCGGACCCGGTGTCGGGGAGCATGGGGAGGCGCGCGGCCGGGGAGGGAGTGCGGGGAGCCCGGCGGCGAGGGCGGCGGCGGCGCGCCCGGCCGCCCCGCGTCTGCGGAAGATCCGAGTGGGCCTCGCCCCGCCGCGGCCGCCCTGGCCCCCCGGCCACGCCGGCCGGGCTTTCGACGCGGGCGCCGCTTCCAGCAGCCGCTCCGCGCACCCCACGTCCTCCCGGCGCTTCCAACAAAAACTGCGCCGCGGACCTCACTGTGCACTTCAAAGGCGCGGGCCGGCGCACGGTCCTGAAAGGGAGGTAAGCGCCCGGCGCGCCCGCGCCGCCCCCGGGCCCCCGCCGCCCCTCGGCGCGCCCGGCCGGCTCGCGGCCCCCTCCCCGCCCCCCCCCGCCCCCGGCCGGGCCGGAGCCCCTCCCGCCCCCGGCGCCCGCGACGCCGCCGGGCGCGCCCTCCGCCCCGGCCCGGGGGGCCCGCGGGGCAGCCGCTCGGCCGGGGCCGCGCCTCCGTCCCACCTTTCAGAGCGCAGCCGGCGGCGGGGGACCCGGGCGCCCCGGGCCCGGGGCGGCCCCGCGATTCATGGCTGCGAGCGCTTCTCTTCACTTCCCGGCGCCCGGCGGTACCGAGTTGCCAGGACCTGATCAAAGCGCCGCCGGCCCCGCGCGCCCGCCCCGCCGCCCTGATCCCGCCGCGCCAATCCCCGCCGCGCTCGGCCGGCCCGCGCCGCCCGCCTTAAAGGGGCCGCGCCCGGCCCGCCCCGCCGGGCCCCCGTGGCCGCCCGCGCCCGGCCCGAGTTCTGGTTCCGCCTCTCAAGTGCTCTGTCCTTTTTGCTCCGGCTTCCTCCGCCAGCCTGTCCCCGTCCACCCAGCTCGGGAAAGCAACAGTTTATTGTAGCATCCTGGCCATTCTGAGAATTGCAAGCAGGCAGATTTTTTTTTTTTTCCTATCATCAAACACTTTTCTACCTCTGTACAAGTTTCCCTGGGAATTTGGGCTTAGAGAAGCTTGTAAAAAAATAAAAATAAAGATAAGAGCGCTAGACCGGGGGTGGACGGCTAAGTGTCGTAGGAGGAACGCAGGCCTGCACCAGAAGTCGTGCGTGCTTGTGATAGGACCCCGCGTGCCTGGGTCGGTGAGTGTGTGAAGATGGTGTGAATCTGCCTGCAGAGGCCTGGGGGCTGGAGGTGGGCCCAGACGCCTCCCTGGGAAGCCAGCCTCAACTCCCTGCAGATTTTAACCCCACATTCCCAACCTGGCCATCAGGACCCTCCCAGCGGGTACACCCCCATCTTTCGGTATCAGCTGCATCCCCCACTCTCCGGATGTTGCATATTAAACAGACACGGGATGTCTTTCCCCCCATGGACTCTCAGTGCTAACGTAGTGAAAACTCCTCACCCCACCATCACCTCTCAGTACCCCCAACATCCACCCAACAACCATCTCGCTTAGAATAATGAGAAAATATACCACAAACCCAGAACATTGTTTATTTACGCATCTATTGGATCTCTCAAATGATGAGCTAATAATTGATTTTTCCTCCTCTTAAAAAACGCGAAGGTGGAGCCCAGACTTGCTGCAGAAGGGAGAGGAGAGCTTGGCATCCTCAGACGTCGAAGCACTGGCTTTCCACCTCTACTGTTTCTTACTTTACGTTCTTAGTGAATTGAATGGAGGGCAAAGCCTTCCCAATGCAGAGGGGCCTTGAACCTTCATCAGGCCTTTAGGACTTCAAAACACGCAAGAAACAGGTTTCTCTGACTGCATAGGTTTCTGCAGGGAGAGAGGAAGAGGGGGCGTCCCATAACCTGCTGTGCCGGCAGAGATGCTCCCAGGCTGTGACCAGGGCCCAGAGCTCCTGCAGGTTGAGCCGCCTGGGCTTTGCCCTCCCCAAGACCTGCCTCTCTGTGTCCACGCTCTGCTCCTCGGGCTCACCTCCCAGGTGGCCAGGCTGGTGTGAAGCCAATGGTCCAAGGCCAGGAAACACATGGCCACTTTGGGGCAGACCAGTGAACAAGAGTGGCCAGATGAGTTAGCTCTGGATTGGGACCTGCTGCTGCTGGGTGTGAGGACGCTGGAAGCCAGCCTTTCAGAACGCTGCACACCCCCTCAGGGGACCGTAGGAGAGCCTGGAGCTGTCCGGGGGTTCCCAGGAGCCTTTCGACCACAGAGGGTGTGAATCTAGGACCACAAGTGTATGCGGAAGGGGATGCATTGCCATAAGCATCTACAATATAAACAACAGCAGCGTGTGTGTGCGTGTGTGTGTGTGTGTGTGCACAACGCACACACACACAATGTGGGGGAGTGCAAACTCCAAAATCAAAATAAACAGCGGTCAGGAAGAGGAGGCTCTAAAAGGCGGTGGGCACTCAGTCTTCACGGGTGGCTCTCCTCCCCCCCAGCTGCCACCCCCTCCCACCCTGCACGACCCCCTGGCCCCAACCATCCCAGGTTGGCTTTCACCAAAGGGCTCGCCCTCTGTTCCCTATGAGCCCAGGACTGGGCCGCGGGAGCAAGGGCGGGTTCCGCTTGGCGCTCTCAGCAGTGAGCACTTGGAGAGCCCGGTTTCCAGAACAGGTGCTCGGTCACCTTGGGCCAGCGCCTCCCCCCGCTCCCCCGCCCTGTCCCCTGGTGGTACATTTAGCGCTGGGGCTGGGCCAAGGGCCCAGAAGTCAGGAGCCCCTCAAGCCCCCCGGGTCCCCGACTACTTGTTGATGATATTTCTGGAGGAGGAGCCAAAGGGCCCTGCTTCTCCCCAGCCCCTTTCTCAAGATAGCTCAGTTTTCCATTTTCCCCTTCTCCCTGGCAGCCGCAGCGTCATGTGACTGGTTGTAATCCTGCACGGTTGCCTGGAAACTGGAAAGCAAGGTGATGGATTTCTGCACATGCTCACTGCCCCTGCTTTGAAGACAAGCCCTACGGAGGATCAACAGCCCACTTGGCCTAAGCGCAGACAAGTTTAATAAAGCAGAGAGTAATTCTTTTCTGGAATTAGGTACCGGGCTGAAATCCTAGAATCCCAGAAAATGCAGGGCTCCCTGTGAGGCACCTGGCCAGATCTCCAATCTTGAGTCAGCTAGACAAAACCTCCTGGGGGGGCAGAGAGGGGGAAGTCACACCAGCTGCGACTTCAGAGCAGCTCAGACCCAGGACATTGCTCTCGAAGAGTCAGTGACTCTGTCTGTCTTTTATTTCTTTGGAAAACTGCCACCTTAGACAATGCAGCTTTGTGTGGGGAGGGGGTGGAGAGACATGCAGGTAATGTTTCTAGAAACTGCAGGTCACCCAGCTGCTCTGAGGCCCTGTGTTTACTTGTAAAGTGGAGGGGACACCCCTCCAAAGGCTGTTGTGAGGAGGCACCACGCTGGACACCCACGGCAGCCTCTGCAGTCCCTGTTTCCTCAGTAGCCTGTTAGCTGTTCTGGGAAGTAACTCCCATCTCTGGAGCAGTGATGCCCTCCAGTTAGGGGCTTCTGGCCTAGGGGGCTGGAAACCGAGCAGGGGGTGCCTGCAGAGGGGACCCCCAGCCTCTGCTGTCCTCCGGGGAGAGGGGCAGGGCTCGGCGCAAAGGGGTCTGTGCTGTCGGCTAGCTCTCAGAGGCCTCGTACCCAGGACCCCAGAGAAACAGAAGCAGCTGCGGGCTTCCCTGGTGGTTCAGTGGTTAGGGCTCTCTGCCTCCAATGCAGGGGTTGCGGGTTCGATCCCTGGTTGGGGAACTAAGACCCCATGGTGGCTCAGCAGTAAAGACTCCACCTGCAGTGCAGAAGACGCAGGTTCCATCCCTGGGTTGGGAGGATCCCCTGGAGGAGGAAATGGTAACCCACTCCAGTATTCTTGCCTGGAGAATCCCAAGGACAGAGGAGCCTGGCAGGCTACAGTCCGTGGGGTTGCAAAGAGTCAGACGTGACAGCAACTAACAACTGTATATCTTTGGCAGCGTCTTCCAGCCAGGGGAGGCCTTAAAATGGGGTCTAATCTAACCCATCATTTAAGAGATGAGGAAAGTGAAGCAAAGAGGAAGGGAGATCTTCCCCGGGTTCCTTGGCCCACTCCCAAGCTGAGCTAGAACCCCCAAGTCCATCCCCTCTTCTCCACACTGTGGTCACCAGACCTGGGCAGTTCACCCTGGGTCCTTGGCTTCCATAACAGGACGGATAAATATCATTTCATGAAAAGAACATTGTAAGTCAACTATATCCCAATAAAGTTAAAAGAAATAAATCACGAACTTAAGTGATAACCAAAAAAAAAAAAGCCGAAAAAGTCATCAGCCATCTTAATTAGTACAATTTACTTTACAACGTAAGAATAATTTGGAATGTGGTCCTAAAGCATCATTGCTGGGCTTGAGCTGGAAATGCCAAGGAAGCACATTCATTTGGCTCCAACCAATGGGCGGCCTTGACCCAGAAGTGGGCTCCCTCCGTGGCCCCTGGGCGATGCTGCCAAGCCTTCAGTGGTGACAGGTGTTTCCACAGCCACTCTGTGGGGTGGGTGCAGCGGAGGGTGGGGTGGAGCCCCCAGAGTCTGGGAGGAGGAAGGGAGTGGGAAAAAGTGGGCTCTGCTTCCTCCCCCTCGGGAGGGGAGGGGGTGGAAATGGCAAGGTGGGGATTTTCAAGCCACAGGCGAAAAAGTGAGGTCTTAGGCAGCCCCATCCCCAGCAGTTTGGAGGAGAAACCTATTTTTAATAAAAATGATCATCTTCATTCTCTTCAGTTTAGAATGAAATTAAGCTAAACAGTCAATCCTGAAGGAAATCAACCCCGAATATCCACTGAAGGGCTGATGCTGAAGCTGAAGCTCCAATACCTTGGCCACCTGATGCAAAGAGCCGACTCATTGGAAAAGACCCTGATGCTGGGAAAGATTGAAGGCGGGAGGAGAAGGGGATGACAGAGATGGTTGGATGGCATCATTGACACGATGGACATGAGTTTGAGCAAGCTCCAGGAGCTAGTGAAGGACAGGGAGGCCTGGCATGCTGCAGTGCATGGGGCTGCAAAGAGTCAGACAAACAACAACAAAGCAAACAATAATTTAAAACTTCCTAATCTGATTTACCTTCAGGTGCTTTTAATATTTACTATAAATGGAGCTAGAAACTGCTGTCATGGCTGGCATCCCACCAGGAGTTTTCAGGGAGATGGGCTTTCAGGAGCTTGTCACCAGAAGAGACCATCCATAGTCAAACAAATCCAGAAAGAGGTTCTGATTTTTGAAGTTCTTGGCTCCTGAGTGTCCAGCAGATACACACACACAAAAGCTGTTTTCAGAAAAGGAAGTGAAAGATAGATAGGAAAAAAAAGTCCCTGAAGTCAGCATTCCAACTGGCAACACGTGAAATTTTGTAAGTAAATAGGTCTGTGTTCCTGAGCGGCGGCCCTCCATGGGCCTTCTTGTTTTCTGCCCCTGAAGTTTCGTCCTGCTCCCTTTAAACAGCTGCTGGAAGGGGCAGTTGTCCCGGGCTTGAGATCAGTCCCCTTGTTCCTGCACGTCAGTGTCTCTTCATTTGTCCTCGGCATCTCTGCCCGACGCTCAGTGCCTCCCTGGCTCTGAAGGGCTGGCCACGTGGCCCGGGATGCTCGGCGGGGCCGCGGGCTGCCCCGGAGCACCTGGGAGGTTCTGGATTTGTTTCTGTTGAGGCCTCCCGACGTCAGGTCCTCACCCTGTCTCCTGGGCCTCAGAGCATCGGCTCCAGAAGGCTGCCTGCCGTCCTTCAAGAGGCGTCTACAGGGGCAGGCTGCCCGCCTGCACTCTCAGTGTCCCTCCCACCCATGGTGGGCTCTCAGCCGGTGAGGGGCGTCCTGCCTGGGGAGTCCCGGGCCTTCCTGGGTGCGCGCCTGCAGTGCTCCTGTTCTCAAGTCCCGCTGGCTTCTTCGGGACGACCCTCTAACGGTGGCCGCCTCCCTTTCTGGGCTCCTCCCTGTCGGGTGTCTTCCTCTTTCCATCCACACCTCCAAGCCCATCTCTCCAGGGATCAGGGCCTCCCAGCCCTCCAGCCCCACCTCTTCACCAGCCTCCTTCATCCTCCCGATCCTGGACCACTGGCCACAGATGGCTAGAATTTAACACCGTTCAAATGGAACCACCTTTGTCTCTCGCAGAAGCCAGGCAGCCTCTGTCAGGCAGTGACCCCGCGTCCTCTGCCGCCTCCGAGAGAAACCTGGGCCAGTCCAAGCTCTTCTCCCTCACGTGCGCCCACCCAGCGTCCAGCCCTGATGCTTCTGTCTCCTAAAATCTCCCCCAGTCACCACCTTCTCCCCGTATCTGCCACTACCACATGGCTCTGGCCCTTCTCTCTTGCCAGGAGCAGCAGCATGTCCTATCTAACTGTCCTCCGGGCCTGTGGTTTCCAGTCCCTGCCTGGGGCCCTTAGGTGATGCTGCGAAGAGAGTGCAAGGCGCTCTCCAGCTGACTGTGTCCTTCCCACCTTCAGATCCCCCTCCAACCCCGGCTGCACATGACCTTCGTTCAGGCCCAAAACCCTGTGCGAGGCCACGGGGTGGTTGGCCGGCCTGGCCTCCAGTTGCGTGTCCGCCTCACACGGAGCTTCCGTTCCCCTTCCTCACAGGAGTCCCCTGCCGGCCAGCCGCCCCTCCGGCTTCTTTAGGCCTGATCCCTCTTCCCCGGACTGGAGCACCTCCTCCCGCGGTCATGGCGCCGGTGGCAACCTGGAGCAGAACTCACCCCCACCTCCTCCGGGTCGGCCCACTCAGCCACGGACCCAGGATGCAGGGGCCATGCTCTAGCACACTCGCATCCCTCAGCCCAGCCCCTCCCAGGCACCAAGTCAGGACTTGATAAATGTAGACAGAGGTGGTAGTAAAGGAGGGAACTGGGGACCATCCGCCTGGACCGAGACGCCGGTCTCAGAAGTGCCCTCGCCAGGGTCCAGCCTTTAGTCCTGAGTCAGGACAGCTATTGATGAGATGAGGATGAGATGGTTGGATGGCATCACCGACTCAATGGACATGGGGTTTCAGTAAACTCCGGGAGTTGGTGATGGACACGGAGGCCTGGCGTGCTGCAGTCCACGGGGTTGCAAAGAGCTGGACGGAATGAGCGACTGAACGCCATCAACCACGAGAGGATGTCCCCTGAACAGAAGCGGAGCAATGACCTGCACATCAGGTATGCCTGTGCTTACCCAATGGCTTCTTAGCAAAAAACATTAGTATCCCACCCAGAAATTAAAATGTGAGAACTGAACCTCACTCCTGTACTAATGTTCTCTTGATAACCATTGCCCCATAACTTCAGCACAGAACAAGTCACACTAATGTACTGAAAGTGTGAAGTCCGTCTTGGTAATACCAAAGAACCACCCCAACGCTTAGAAAACGCCAGGAAAAAATTAAGTGGCACAAACACACTGTGCTGGCCAGCGCATCAGACAAGAAGACCCGGAGAAGATGCCACCAGCGTCACAGCAGAGGCCAGAGGACCGGCTCCCAGCTGATAATACTGCTGCTTCCCCTCCCCCGAAGGGAGTATGTCTTTTTTGCAGAATTGACAAACTTTTTCTCAAGAAGATCAGAACGTTTCACATGAATCCATCAATTCACAAATCAGATAGTGATCAACGCCTGGTGGCCTGATTTGGGGGCCAGAAAATTCAGCCACGGGAAGGGGGTGAGTGAGGGGCCCCGCCCTGCCGCTGCCTCTGTTCCAAGGTCAGGGGGAGACCTGCGGCCCCTGGGCCAGGTGTGGGGGCAGCTGTGAGACGGCTGCCCGCTGCCCGCTGGGTGGGGTGGCGGGCGGAGGGGTGTGCCGTCTTCCTGGGGGACTTTGGCCCCTGGAGGAGCCCCCGCTGCAGGACGGTTTCTAGAGGCCAAGACCACAAGGCCGGCCTGAGCGAGCTCTGCCGGGGTGGGGGGTGGGGGTTGGCGGGCGTGGGGAGGCCCTTTTCCTCGGGGCGGTGGGCTTCCTCAGGCCCGCAGCTGCTTCAGCTAAGCTTGACTTTCCTGAGAGCGCCCTGGCCCCGGCCAGCAGACCCCGGGCTCTGACCTTTTGACCCACCAGGGGCATCCTCGCCCACCCCTTAGCCAGCCCTAGGGTGGCCGGACTTTGGATTTCCCTGAGGAAAGGTGTCAACATTCAACTCTACAAGACAACGGAGGGGCCTGCCTGCCCTTGGCGGGGAGCTCCCCCTAGAAGGGCCTGTTCTGGGGAGCCAGGACGGGAAGAGGGTGGGCATCGCCGGGTGCAGCACAGCGGAAGGGAAGCGGGACCCTTCGAGACCCAGCGCCGCGTTCCCGTACTTCTTGCAGCTATCAGGCAGGAGAAGCCGGGGTGCAAGGGGGGGCTCCGGTCGCCTCAGAGGCGGGGAGCCTGAACCCTGCAGTCTCCCCAGGAGTGGGTGGACCCTGGGGCTCCCCAGGTGGCGCTAGTGGTAAAGAAGCTGCCCATGCAGGACCCCAAAGAGACGTGGGCTCAGTCCCGGGCTCGGGAAGATCCTCTGGAGGCGGCACGTGCCTGGAGAAGCCCGTGGACAGAGGAGCCCGGCGGGCCACAGTCCTTGGGGGCGTAAAGAGTCAGACTCAGCAACTGAACAACAGCCCCAAAGCCGGGTCAGGAGGCGCATGTGCCCCGAGGGGACCCGGCCTGGGGGGCCGCCCCCGGTGTCCGCTGGGCCCTCATTGGCTGTTTCGTCTCCATCCGCCAACCCACCTGTCTGTTCTGCGTGCGCTGTGCCCGGGGTTCCTGGCCCCATAAAATTTCACCTCCTGGTGTAGAAGTTGTCTCACCTATAAACATGCTCTTTGAGGTGGGCCTCCCCAGGGGCGCCCAAGGCAGGGGAAACTGGGGACACGGGCTCACAAAGAGGCAGGGAGTCACGGCCTCCCGATTGCAGACTGCCGCTGCCCACCTTCCGCACGCGGCCGGTGCCGGCTGTATCCGGCATATGAGGGCGCTAGGTCTGTCCAGGGCTGCTCATCAGGACGGCCTGACCTCCATGAGCCCCCAGAGCTGCAAACCGAGCCTCGCACGGCTCTCAAATCCAACGCAGTGGAATGAAGGGAGGACCAGAGGAGTCGGGGTAAGAAGCAACAACACACACTGGACTCGGGAGTCAGGAAGGCAAATCCCGTTTCAAATCCTGACCCACCACTGTCGAGCTGAGACCTTGAATAAGCCATATCCATCCTTCATCTATCTATCCATCTATTAATATTATCTGTCATCTATCTGCTTATCTATCCACCCATCTATCTATCTGTCTATCTGTGTGCTTAGTCGCTCAGTCGAGTCTGACTCTTTCCAACCCCATGGACTGTAGCCCACCAGGCTCCTCTGTCCATGGGATTCTCCAGGCAGGAATACTGGAGTGGGTTGCCATGCCCTCCTCCAGGGGATCTTCCCAACCCAGGGATCAAACCCACGTCTCCCACGTTGCAGGTGGATTCTTTCATCCGAGCCACCAGGGAAGCCCCATCCGTCTCTCTGCTGCTGCTGCTGCTGCTGCTGTGTCGCTTCAGTCGTGTCCGACTCTGTGTGACCCCAGAGATGGCAGCCCACCAGGCTTCCCCGTCCCTGGGATTCTCCAGGCAAGAACACTGGAGTGGGTTGCCATTTCCTTCTCCGATGCATGAAAGTGAAAAGTGAAAGTGAAGTTGCTCAGTCGTGCCCGACTCTTAGCGACCCCATGGACTGCAGCCCACCAGGCTCCTCCATCCACGGGATTTTCCAGGCAAAAAGTACTGAAGTGGGGTGCCATTGCCTTCTCCTCCGTCTCTCTATTATCTATTAATCCTCTGTCTTCAGTCTCTCTACTATCTGTCCATCCATCATGTATCTACCTATCTTTTATCTGTCACTCACCTGTCTAGCCATCCATCTGTCGATCACGGATCCATCTATCATCTCTCTATCCATCTTTTCGAGGCCTCATTTTCCCGTCCACAGTGGAGCTAAGGGTCGATAACCACCGTGGAAGCGACAGATTGCCAAGCTGCCCTTTCTGGTTTGTTGCCTGGCTCCAGTCCTGGGCACCGCACCGCCTCGGGATGTTGTGAGAGCCAAGATGAGGGACGCGAAATGTCTGTCATGGAGACCCGCAGGGCAACCCAGAGCTGGAGTGCCTTCTCCCCACTCGGGGTGTGAGGCCAGGGCACTAGTCCTGGGGGCCCGGGCAGGGGGACCACCCCCGTGCAGTAAGCACAGGTGCGGCCGAGTCAGGCCTGGACCCTGCAGGGCCGCAGGGACCCCAGGGGCTCCAAGGCCTGTCCATCCACCGAGCACAGGAGGGGCCGTGCCCTCCTTGGCGCCATCTCCCCTCGCAGAGGCGGCGGCGGCAGGACCTTCAGGCCGAGGGCAGTAACCGGGCCCTAAAGAGGCCTGGCCACCATAGACCAGAGACGGGTCCCGAGTCTGCTTCCTTTCTGGTCAAAGGCCTCAAGGGCTCGGGAGCCACTGTGACGTCCAAGTCTGGTCCTTGCAACCGGGATGTTTGAGGCCTCAGCTCAGAGTCCACGGAGACAGAGATGATCACGGCAGGGCCGGAAAGATTGGGGGGGGGGGCGCCGTCCCGCCCCGGGGGAGAGACGTCCACAGGGAGAGACGCGGAGGAGGAGGCACCCGGCAGCCCCTCTCCCCTTCAACCACTGCCTTTATCAGCCTACTTTACAGAACAGGTAAGAGGGCGGAACCTGCTACAGCAGAAAACACAAATTCATCCCCTGTGCAATAGTTCTTAGAAATTTCAAGACGGTGACATGCGTGTGTGCTGACTCACTTCAGTCGTGTCTGACTCTGACCCCTTGGACCAGAGCCCTCCAGGCTCCTCTGTCCATGAGGATTCTCCAGGCAAGAAGACTGGAGCGGGTTGCCGTGCCCTCCTGCAGGGCATCCTCCTGACCCAGGGACTGAACTGGCGTCTCCTGCACTGCAGGCAGATTCTTTACCACTAGCGCCTGTGAGCTTGCTTCCTCCTGCTGAAATGCAGTAGGAAGAAGAGGCCCGGGTGGGCGAAGCAGGGAAGAGAGGAGGGAAGGGCCCCTGGCCCCCTCTGGGGCAGCTGGGGGCAGATGGTGGGCCCCGGGCTGCTGGGAGGACGACGGGGGAGGCCGGGCGGGGTCGAACCCCAGCGCATCACTGGGAAGCTGTGGGGCCTCGGGCACAGGTTCTGAGCCTCCACGTTCTCTACTATGACGTGGGGCTAAACCACCTTGTTCCCGGGAGGGCGAAGGGAGGAGATGGACATAGAAGTCCGTGTAGACAGCAAGGTGAGCGCCTCCCTCGACTTAGAGAATCAGGCCTTGCTCTCCCCCAGGAAAACGTCTGAGATGCTCCGGGGAGCCTGCTGGATCTGGGGATGCTGAGCGCAGGCCAGTCACCCCTGGCCAGCTTCCAGGCTCATCCTTGAGCCGGGAGGGTCACTCCCTCTGCAGACCGTGTCAGCAGGCAAGGCCACCCCAGCCCAGGGAAGGGTGATGGGCTGTGATCAGGTTTGGAAATGTGTGTCAAACCCAATTCCAACCAGATGCGGCTGGCCCGCTTCCAGCAGCCGCCTGCCATCCCAGGCCTGGCCAGGGGGAGGCTCATGCCAGGGCAGCCAGGCCTATCTGTTCCCCGAGCCCTTGGGTCCAAACTGACATGCTCACCTCCCTGTTCAGACGGTCTAGGCCATGAGGACCTCAAGGACACAGCGAGCCTGGGCAGAATCCACCTGCCCATCTTCCAGCCGGACGGGCAGGGTGGGGGGGGGCAGCTGGTGAGGAGACACAGTGCAGCCTCCGCGAAGGGGTGCGTGAGCCCAGCCTCCCCACCCCCACCACGGGAAGCGCCCCCTGAGCCACAGATGGGCCCCCGGCAACCAGCCAGGAAGCCACGCTTTGCTGGGTTAAATATGGTGGCTGAGAAAAACCCAGGCCGCCGCCGCCACCACCCAGAAACCAACCCAGCAAAGAGTGCAGCGTCCCAGCAAGAGTCGAGTGACAGGAAACCCAAATGTTTTGAGTTTAGCTGTTAAGCATAGTTTCCAGCGAGTGTGCTCATGTCTTGAAATGAAACAGATGAAAGCAACATGTGTCGATGGTTGTAGGAAGACAATAATGTCATCAACAGGAAACAGAGAAATTGAGCCCCGAAGCCTCAGCCCAGAGCTTAACTCTTCCCCTGCCCATCCCCAGAGCCTTCTGTGGGAGTCTGGGGGCCTTTCCCCAGGACGGGGGCCCTCGGAGACCCCCTGCAAGGGTCATGAGCACCAGAGAAGGACTTGCTTTGGTTCGTGAGGGCTGATGGCCGTGGTGGGTGGGGGGACGGGAGCCTCCGACCCTGGAGCAGCCAGAGGGGGAGCCATGTGGCTTCGCTGTCCTGAGCGGCTGCAAAGCTTTGGCTGTGGGGCCATGGCTATGAGGTCTTGGCCAGGGCAGGGCAGGCAGCTGGCAGAGGTGGCCCAGCCCAGCCAGTGTGTTGGCATTGTAGGGAGTGGGGACCCCGTGGGCCCCAGGAAGCACTGACGGCTGCCTGGTGGCCAGAGGTGCAGGCAGAGCAGGTGGGGTCTGGGAGACCCCTTTTCACCCAGTCTCCCCACTCAAGACAGAGTAAATGAAGTACACCCACCCCACTAGCCAACCCTCAGAGAATAGGGGGGAAAACGCTGACTCTGGCTCAGCGAGTGAAGAATCTGCCTGCAATGCAGGAGACGAGGGTTCGAGTCTTGTGTTGGGAAGATTCCCTGGAGGAGGAAATGGCAGCCCACTCCAGTGTTCTTGGCTGGAGAATCCTGCGGATGGAGGAGCCTGGTGGGCTGCAGTCCTGTCCTGTGTTGCTGTGCTTAGTCCCTCAGTCGTAGAGTGAGGGGCTTAAGCAACAGATGCTTATTTTCTCACAGGACCGGAGGCTGGAAGTCCAAGATCAAGGTGCTGGAAAGTTTGGTTCCTGACTAAAACTTTCCTACTGAGCTTCTGTGTCCTCACATGGGAGACGGGGAGGGAGCTGGTCTCTTCCTTGTCTTAAAAGGGCACTAACACATCATGGAGCCCCACCCTCACGATCTCATCTAAACCTGATTGCCTCCTAAAGCCCCCCTCCAAATCCCATCATTTCAGGGTTTAGGGGTGCAGTACATGAGTTTGACAGGAGACAAGATTCAGTCCACAGCACTGAGTGTGAAGGAGCTTCCAGGTCAGCCTGATCTACCTCTGCGAGTGGTGGCCCCGTGCCAGCCACCGTCTGAGGCTCAGGAGCTGTGTGAGTGATGGGCAGACCCCGGCTTTGTCTTCCGGGAGCCCTCAGCGAGTGAGAGACCAGCCCAGAGGTGGACGACACGGCACCAGCAGACTGAGGGTCTCAGCGGAGATGCCCGCGGGATTCAGGCTGGGAATAGGGAAAGAGCACTGAGCCCACCCTGGACGGGACAACATGAGGAGGAGGGGGTCCCTGGGAGCGAGATGCAGCCTGCGGAGGGGCTGGGCCCCTGCAGGACCTCCCCCGGGAGCCCAGGAGGCGGGAGGCCTGCCACGGGGGCATGGCATGGAGCTGGCATGGTCGGATCAAGGGAACCCAATCCTCTGGCCTTGACTTTGCAGAGAAACTTTTTGTCGTTTGGTGGGGAAGCAGTGTCACTGAGCTCTGCTCTAGGAAGTGCCTTCTGTGGATGGTCAGGGACTGGATTCCATGAGGGCTGGGCTTCCAGAAGCCGATGGGAGTCTGCTGTAATCTAAGAGGTTGTCCTTGGTTAGATTGTTGCTGTTGTTCAGTTGCTAAGTTGTGTCCAACTCTTTGAGACCCCACAGACTGCAGCACGCCAGGCTTCCCCGTCCTATACCATCTCCCTGAGTTTGCTCAAACCCATGTCCATCGAGTCGGTAATGCCACCCAACCATCTCATCCTCTGTTGTCCTCTTCTCCTCCTCAATCTTTCCCAGCATCAGGGTCTTTTCCAGTGAGTCAGTTTTTTGCATCAGGTGGCCAAACTATTGGAGCTTCAGCTTCAGCATCAGTCCTTCCAATGAATATTCATGGTTTCCTTTAGGATGCAAGGTCGGATCTCCTTGCAGTCCAAGGGACTCTCAAGAGTTTTCTCCAACACCACAGTTCAAAAGCATCAATTCTTCGGCGCTCAGCCTTCATTATGATCCAACTCTCACATCCATACATGACCCCTGGAAAAACCATGGCTTTGACTGTACAGACTTTTGTCAGCCAAGTGATGTCTCTGCTTTTTAATACACTGTCTAGGTTTGTCGTAGCTTTTCCTCTAAGGAGCAACCGTCTTTTAGTTTCATGGCTGCAGTCGTCTTGGTTAGATATTCACACCTGATTTCAGCAACTGCCTTAGGCTGGACTTCCCCGAAGCAGATCTGAGATGGGTGTTCACGCGAACTATCAGGAAACAGTCCTGGGGACAAGGGGGCTGGGGTGTCCATGCCACTGCTGGCTCAGGGCTGGGGACCACGCACTCCAAGCCTGCAGCGTCCCAGCAGCTTCCACCAGAGATGCAGGAGGGAAGGCAGAGGGTGAAGCGGGAAGCGGTGGGCACCGCGGCTGGAGAGCAGACAGGGAGAGACTGCTAGCTGTCGTTAGGATGCCACCCAAGGACGCCCCTACAAACCACAGCACCGGCCTGGCCAGGAGTCAGGGCGTGGGAAGACATTTTGGGGCTCAAATCAAGGGTGTCATGGGAAGCCCAACACCCATATCCAGGATCATGAGAACTATGGCTGAGAGACCTCTTCCAGCCATGGACGGATGGGACCCCCGCAGAGCAAGGAGCGCTGGCCCTGCGTTAGCTCAGTGCTGACGACGAGCACATCAGTGGCTGCGATGGGCTTCGCAGCGAGAATCAGAGCCGGGCTCCTGCAGCCAGGAGCTGTCCCTGGGCTGTTGTTCAGTCGCTGAATCGTTTCTGACTCTTTGCAAGCCCAGCGTCTGCAGCTTGCCAGGCTCCTCTGTCCTCCACTGTCTCCCGAGTTTGCTCCGATTCAGGGCTCCTGAGTTGGTGATGCTATCTAAGCATCTTGTCCTCTATTGCCCCTTCTCTCTCCGTGATCACAGCTTTGTTGTGCTGAAAGGGGCTGCAAAACTTAATGAAGCTATGAGCCATGCCGTGCAGGGCCACCCAAGACGGACGGGTCGCAGTGGAGAGTTCTGACAAATCATGGTCCGCTGGAGGAGGGAAGGGCAACCCATTGCAGTATTCTTGCTGAGAACCCCATGAAGAGGATGAAAAGGCAGAAAGTCCCTGGGCTGTGCCGACTGGTTACCTGACTGCAGGGCGGGGTGGGTCCCGTCCACCGGTGACTCAGGGCCCTTTGGCCCTGTAACCGGGATGGCCCCACCTGCCCCGCCCGTCTGTAAGGTTGTTCCGGAGGTAAAACCGGGACGCCAGCCTGGGGAATTCTCCAAGAACGTCAGGCATGTTTTGCTTCTGAAATGCTTAGCAGAGTCAGGCGGGGAAGGTGACTGGTACTGAGCGTCCCCTCCAGGCCCGCAGCTGCCTCTGCAGCTTTGAGCAAACGCAAAGGACAGCAAGGTGCCCAGGGCTGAACTTTGACCCCCAGGCGGGGACACTGAAAGAGACCTTGGTCTGTCCCTACAAACTGCAGATACGTGAAGGCACGTGATCTCCGCCCAGATGCGATTATCACAGAGCATCTGAGTTACCTGCTGGGGCAGGAAGACAGATCACAGCCCGCCGTCAATGAGGCTCCGACAAGCCTCCACCTGGGTTCTGCGCCGGATCCCTCCCTTCCTCTTGGTCGGCCAGACACTCTTTGCCTGGGTCTGCCCTGCCACTCGCCACTCGCCAAGCCAGCCACCCCACCCGCACAGCGCCCCCCCCCCCCCAACCCCGGGGACTCTGGAAAGTTCAGCCCTCAGAGTGACTTCCTGCCTGTTAGAAAGGGGCGGGGACGCCAGTTTCTTGGAGACTCAGCCCTGGGGGTGATGTTCCTTAGGGGCCGCCTCTCTGCCTGCCCTCAGCAGCCCCTCTTCACCCTCATCTCAGAGCAGGATGACTCCCTCTAAAACATCAACCCCAGGACCCCACGCTAAGCCGCTTCAGTCGTGTCCGACTGTTTCTGACCCCATGGACTGTAGCCCGCCAGGCTCCTCTGTCCATGGGATTCTCCAGGCAAGAATGCTGTAGTGGGTTGCCATGACCTCCTCCAGGGGATCTTCCTGACCCAGGGATGGAACCCTTGTATCTTACGTCTCCTGAATTGGCAGGCGGGTTCTTTACCGCTAGAGCCACCCAGGGCCCCGGGAGCATCAACTGCTTGTCTTCGACCCTTAACGTGCAAGAAAAAGAAAAGTCCCAGCTATGACTGTGACTCTGAACTGTAGGGGCACCATGGGGCCTTGCTGTGGGGCCCTCCTGGATGCCTGTGTCCACACCCGAGTCCCCACCTGCCCAGCGGAGGAAGCCCCTGCCCAGAGCTCTGGACCTAAGCTCCCTGAGGGCGAGGACGGCATTCAGCCATTCACCCAGACCCATACACAAGGCAGGTGTCCGCCTCTCAGGGACCCCGTCACTCGTCCCTGGGCACGTGGAGGACCTAGGAGGCATGGGATGTGTCCAAGCTGGCCAGTGACCTGAACACATGGCTGTTTGCCTTCCAAGTGTGGGTTCGTTCCAACCACACATGTGTCTAAACGGAGACACGGGGATCCAATGTCACGAATCTCAGACCTTGGCGATGCTCACGTCCCCAGCCTCCAGCCTCACCCTGGCCTCATGCTTCAGAGCCGAGGCCTCGAGGCCGTGACCCCAGGCACCTTTCACTGACCACGGCTCTGCGTGAGAGAAACGGAGCTGTCCACAGGGCTCCTGGGCAGGAAGGTGGGCCACACGGAGGGTGTTCCTGGTACCTCCGGGTTGGTTTCTCTTTTCTACAGCAGTGTGTAGGCTCAATGTTTAATGTCTAAATGAGAGGATGATTTTTTTAAAATGTTGGATCCTGGGAGAAATAATATGTATGATTTTCTGCTACCAGGCTATGCTGAAAATTCATCACAGTTTTCCAAGAACCAACCCAAGGCAAAGAAAGGATGGAGCATCCCTGTTGGCATAATTTGGAGGGTGTGTCACCAAGGAGATGCTCCTGGGAACCAAGTGATGAAAGAGACTGGGCCGGGCCACGGCCTGCCCCGACCCTTGTCCCACTCGCTGCCCCGCACCCCATGGCAGGCATTCTGCGAGGCGTGGACGCTACACGGTGGGGTGGACTGCAGAGGAGTGGGGGGAACCCCAGCTCGCTTCTGCCCCCCGCCCCCGTCCTTCCACCCGGGGCCCAAGTATGCAGTTCCTTGGCGGGACCTGGTGTCCCTTTAGCGAGGGTAGTCACCACGTGTGCTTCCTGAGTGGAGAAGGCAATGGCACCCCACTCTAGTACTCTTGCCTGGAAAATCCCATGGATGGAGGAGCCTGGTAGGCTGCAGTCCACGGGGTCACAGGGAGTTGGACATGACTGAGCGACTTCACTTTCACTTTTCACTTTCATGCATTGGAGAAGGAAATGGCAACCCACTCCAGTGTTCTGAGAGGTTTGTGGGTGGGCAGGCTGCAGTCGGGGGCCCTCGGGGCTCTGCACACCCGGGGCACGTGCTCTGCACTCAGCGGCAGGCGCTGTGCCGGCCACGGTGGTCGGGCAGCTGCTGGCCCTCTGGGGCCTCGGGGGGCTCTGTGTAGGGGGAGAGAGGGCGGGCAAAGCAGGGGCCTGCCAGCTGCCTCGCAGGAAGGTGTTCTCGCCACCTCTGTGGCCCCAGCCTTGGCCCCGGGGTCAGAGCAATAGGCCTGGCCCTCAGCTGCAGCTCTGCAGGCAGGGGGCCATCTCAGGGGCTTCTGCTGCCCTTCTGACGGCCCGAGGGGTCAGCCCGAAGCCGTGCCCAGGGAGCCTCACCCTGTCACAGTCCCTCCGGCCTGGAGATGGAGACGGAGCGGGCGGTCGGCATGGTGGGCTGGCACAGGGTCTGAAGGGGTCATGGGGACCCGGAGAGGAGGCCCCTCCGTCTAGGGTTTGCTGAAGGCCATGCGGTGCATGCGGGGCGGAAAGGAGGCCGCGAGAGGCCAGCGGGAAGGCTCCGGGGGTCCTGGGGGAATTTCCACTTTCTCTTCCCAGGCCTGGTCTGCGCCCGCCCCCCACCGCCCACCGCGGGGTCAGAGCCGGGCCTCTGGTGGCTCTGTTTGTTCCAATGAGCTGGCAATTTAGGGGTGTCGCCTCGCTTTTCAGAACACTATCCTCTCTTCATACAAGAGTTGACCTTGTCGTCATGGACACGGGGCATCTTCGAGGATGCAAGGATGCCCAGAGGCCCAGCCTCGGAGGGGGAGTGAGTGTGGGGGGCTCGAGGGCCTCCACCCCCGAGGCCTGTGAGGGTTGGATGACGCTTCCCCAACCCCCGCCGGAGCCCCAGACCCTCACATAGTGGATCTGGCTCACAGGGAAGTGGGACCCTCAGCGTCTACAGAGTCTGCCCGGAGCAGCGCAAGAGGACGTCTTCCCAGTCCGGACAACCCTGCGCTCTTCCTGTGTCTTCCTGTAATCTGACTCTTGATTGCCGCCCTGAAGGGGAGCCCGGGGACCTTTGATCTCCCCGCCCCGGGACGCTGGGCCTGTGGTCTGGCTGAGGAGTTTGCGGGGAGCAGCAGTCGCAGCCGTCCTGTGCGGGAGCCTCAGGCCCAAATTGATGTCAGGTTCCCGGCCAGGCGGAGTGTTACCTGGAGCTTTGAAGCTCGTAATGACTCCAGACCGTCTTCTCAAGTCAGCGGCTACAAATGTTAATAAAATTAAAGCCACCTGAGAGTTCAGCCTGGCGATCCTTTGAACGCAAGTCTGTGCCGGGTTATTACCCTCAATTATCTAGTTGTCCACTCTCTTAGCTTGGGGTTAAACTCTTAACTCTTCCCTTTGAAGTCATTATCCTTTTATCTATGACTGGACCAAGGAATTTTAGGACAATAATCAATGGAAACTTCATAAGAATAGAAGAGCGGGGAGGGGGGGAAAGGTGTGAATATCCCTTTAACTGTTGGCTTGCTCCGGGGAGGGGGTGCGGCAGGCGAGGGGCTGTGTCCCCAACTTGCAGGGGAAAAAGGAGGGGGACCCCACTCCAGCTTCCCAGTGAGCAAGGTTCAGCTCCTCTGAAAAATGAAGAAAAGGGATAATTTGGGGGCGACAGAGGTGCAGCCTTCATCAAAGGGGAAGGGAAAGTAATGAAGCAAAGAGACACAATTAAAGAGCGGGTTTAATCAGGGCTTTGATGTGTCCTGGTCCTGGCACTCCTCCAGGAAGTGGCCTGTGAAGGGAGCCGATCCAGAGGCTGCGGGCCGGGGGCTTCTCCATCAGGAGGAGAGCCAGGCTCACCCAGGTCCTCACAGCAGGAGGACAAGAAATCACAACTTTCTTTTGTGCACAAGTCCTTCTGGCCTCCTGGAGGCAGAAGCTCTTTCGGTGTCATTATGCTGCCTCTCTCCCTGTTTAAAAAAAGAGACACAGAGACAGAGAGATGAGAGGCAGAGAGACGGAGGAGAAAAGAAAGACAGAGATAGGGGATGCTGACTAATGCTGGTGAGGTGTTTCATTTTCCTCTTCATTTAATCCCATTTGGGACACTTGTCTACACAGAAGAGATAAAAACGCTCAGGGGAAGAGCCCGTTGCTGAAGTTTCCAAAATGAAACACGCTGGATGCAGGAGCCGCCTCTCACCAGGAGCAGCTGCCCCGCCTAGACATTGCACACACACACACACACACACACACACACACGTGTCCACACATGCACACAGACATGCACACACATGCAAGCACAGATACACACGCATGCAAACATACTTGCACACACACGCAGAACACCCCCCAAATGCATACACACGTGCACATACCCACCCACACGCAGCACACACGCACACAGGCACACACACCCACACACAGCACACACCCACACAGGCGCACACACACCCACACGCAGCACACACCCACACAGGCACACACACCCACATGCAGCACACACATGCGCACGCCCACATTTTGCCGTTACAACTCCCCCCTCATTACAGAAAGAAATCTCAAGCTGCTGAGCTGCACACACATCTGGAAAGCACCCTCGTCCACAAGCCGGGCCCTGCGGGTAATCTGGGGCCACGGCTGCCCCCGCCCCGGCAGACCCTCTGGGGCTGAGGTGGGGCGGGGCAGACCACCAGGCTCGCCCGGGGCTCTCTGAACCCTGCTGGGGCTGCGCCTGGGGCTCTGAGTTTCAGGGAGGCAGTTGGGGGCCCCCGAGTCAGACCCGGGGAGCAACATCCGCACTTCTCGCGTTCTCGAACGCGAGTCAGGCCCTCCTGACAACAGGTGAGGGGCGCCCTGCGGCCTGCAGACCCCAACACTGTCGCCGACAAGTCTACTGGAAATGAGCCTGTCTTGAGCTTGCATTTAAAAAATGTCTCTGTCTTAGGTTTTTATTTCTTCTACTTATCCAGAGACTCTGCGAGCACTCTGGGAAAGGAAGGCAGCAGGTTTGCAAAGCAGAGAGGTTCACATGAAGAGACGAGAATGCTTTTTACACCTTCTTCCGAGGCCGGCCCTTCTCTCCCAGGGACTGAACACTTCTCTGAGAGAGGAAACCCCTTAGCGCCCCAGTCCTCATTCTCTTAGGTCACTCTCCACAGCTCGGATTAAAGGAGCCCAAGGGTCGCTCAGGAGCGCCAGTGGCTCTGGCTGTCCTGGCGTGACGGTGGGGTGGACAGCTGACCAGGGCCAGCCAGTGCGGGGTCACAGAAACGAGGGGTCCTTGGGCGGGGGGGAGGGGAGGCCCCGGCTCCATCTGTGTGAACGCACACACATTTCTGCGTGAGCAGAGGTGTGGCGCGTCCTGGGATGCGTGTACATCTGCTCCCCATTAGCGTGGATGCTAAAGTTAGCTTAACAAAAAACAAACTCCTTCAAATCAAGTGTAATTATTCTAGATACATAAAAGCTGCTTTCTAATATGATTTGTACAGACCCTGGAGGAACTTCTACTTGAATGGGAGGGTTTCATTTGCTTTTTTTTTTTTTTGCCAGAACTACAACGGCTCAAACATTTCTACTGTGAAGAAATAAAAGATGGAGCAAGCCCTGGAAGCCCGCACAGGCCCACATTAGGAACAGTAGTAATCTCGCCTCCTCTCTGCGGGATTTTCCATTTCCTGGTGGTTTTCTAATCTTTGCACGTTGGAAAGTAAAGATGCTTGGGGTTGTTTATAATAAGAGAGGGGCAAAAACTTCTGGTGGGCGTGGATTTTTTTTTTAAAGCTTTAACACGCCCCAGGGTTATTCTAAAATACTTCTGAAAACATTCCGCTCAGTGTTCCCTCATCACAAAAGGAAGATTTGATAGGGAGTTCATTTCTAATTACTGGTTCTGAGAAGGTCTAATGCTGGCTTCTGATATGTAGATCTGCTAGGGGGAGGGGGCTGAGCAGGAATGGGCACTGGGGGGCTGGGGTCCCGGGAGTCCAGCTGGGGGACCTGGGGTCAGGGGTTAGCCGGATTCTTCACAGCTCTTATCCGTCCTTTCCGCTGGGGTCTGCCAATAGTCCCCCTCTTATACCTTGCTACTTTCTTATGTGACAAACATTTCAGCAGCAGGAGGAAAACGGACGTTCATTACCAAGTGAAGCTAAACACAGATTCACCCAGGGCATTCTCTACAAGCTGCTGCGGGAGCCAAGCGAAGGGCCCTTCTTTCAAGCAGCTTTCAGAGGTGGGCGGCCAGGGCCGTAATGAGAGTAGGTGCCAGGAGCAGGCCCTACTGGAGGTGGTAGGTGCCAGGAGCAGGCCCTACTGGAGGTGGTAGGTGCCAGGAGCAGGCCCTACTGGAGGTAGTTTTGCTGGAGGCCGCGTTCTTTTAAATAAGCTTCCACCCGCCCTGGCCTCAGAGCAGAAACAGGCCTCAGTGTGCCTATCGGAGGCTGTGTTCTGGGGCGCTGTAGCTGTACTTGATACACCCGCCGACTGTCTTCCAGTAACGTTCTGTGTGCAGAGACCCAGATAAGAACAGACGGGGTCCTGTGGCCCCGAGACTGAGGTTTCCCGAGGGCAGGGCCTGGTCCCCACTGCACTCCCGGACCTGGTGCGCCGCTGGCGGTAAGATGAGCCTTTTTGGGTGGTTGTGGGCACACTTGGACGGCTGCGGACTCGCTCGGCCAGGAGAGGGGCAGGGCATGGAGGGCCACGGGGCCTCTGCTGTACCAAGCTCGACCTGGCGGGGCTGCCAAGTCCACACAAGCGGGCTTATCCAAGGATGGGCAGCTGTGGGAGCCAGGCTGGGCCACCGTGTGCTAAACAGGGGCACCTACTGGTCAGGCCTGGGAGTGCAACCCGCTCCTATTAGACACTGCTGCCATCAGGCCAAAGGATAGGGGAGCAGGTTGAGGGTGGGGCCCCTCGGCTCTGGGAGCTGCAGAGAGGAGACGGAGGAGAGACGCCAGGCTCTCAAGCTGCTGGCAGAAGGCCGTGGCCCTCCGCCGGGTGGAGCCTGGTCCGTGGGGTGGCTCTGCTCACCAGCACTTGTGACCCTCCCGCTCCCACCCACTCAGGTCATCCTGTCCGGGCTCCACGGCCCATCGAGAACGCGTGACAGACCAGGGCGACTACGGGGAAAATGGGCCGGGCAGAGAGGAGATCAGAGTCACTGCCGTGATGCCCGATCAGAGTCGGGCGGGGGGCCTTCCCACCAGGATGACAGCAGAGGACGTCAGAGGGAAATGGACTCACGTTACAGGATCTCTGCCCACTGTCCCTCACCTGCCTTTGCTCTAGGGAGGGGCCGACGTGCAGCTGACCTCATGAGGCCCTGCGTGTGTTTCCACAAGCCCTCACTGAACACCCGTCGTGTGCAAGGGTGCTGTGCTCGGAGCGAGTGGGGGACCGGTCCTCCCTGTCAGCAGGGCCGGGTTGCGGGCCCCACACAGATATCAGTGTCCGCAAGCGCTCAGACCCTGACGACAGCGACGCCAGTGCGGCCCTCTGTGTTCATTTAGGTTCTGAACTCGCGGGTCCCGTGGGCAGCTCTGGAAGCAGCCCTTGCATCTCCATGCCCCCCCTTGTGTCAGGGCCATCTGAGCAGCCCACTGGCACAGACCACTGGCCAGCCCTGTGAAATCCTTGGTCTCTTAGTTTCTTCCAGTCTAAAGCGAAGGGTTAGACCAGATCATCCACAGTCCACAGTCAGACTCTGAGCATCGCGCTCCACCTGGAGAGCAGGGAGCCGCCCTCACTCTGGAAGAGGCGGTGCAGGTGGAGTGGCGGTCATGCCTGTGCTCACAATCGCAGCCGCCACATCAGCACCTCACACACGCAGCTGTCTCCCTCATCAAAAGCCTGGGAGCTTCGGCAGGTTGGTTCCTTCCGCTTCTGGCAGGCTCCCCATTAGAACTGCCGGAGCTCGCAGGCCTGCGTGCCAGGAGTGTCCCCGACACCAAGGAAACAAAGGGGGACACGACAGTCCGTCCTCTCTTCTCTGAGCACCCCCCCAAGGGCGGGAGGGAGCCGGGCCATTTGAGGAGGAAGAATAGAGAGATGCAGAGTGCCTTTTCCAGGACAGTCGTTGATGGCAACCCTTCCCTCAAGCTCCAAGTCACCCTAAGGCTGGCTCCTCATCGGAAGCTTCATGGGCAGATCTTTAGAGGAGATGATCTGGCATGAGCCTTAGTGTCTTAACATTTTTATAATTATTATTTCTTCATTTATATGAAAATATCTTCCCTGCCAACCTGATTTACTGGTAGGTCTTCTGTTGTTTGCAAAAAAAACAAACAGGGAGAAAGATTGTTTGGAACAGTTTGAAATATCTTTAAGGGAAGACTCAGATCATCCACTCAACCAAATAGGAGTCAACTCCTCTACAAATAACTTACAAAAACTTCTTTGGAGTATGACATTTTCAAAGCAAAATTCCTTTCTTTTTTCAAAAATACCACAAGCAATGCATTGAGTTCAGGGAATATTGGGCCAATCTACAATTTTTAGACTTAACCTTTCTTCTTCTTTTTTAACGTCTTGCAAAAACATGCTTGGAACTCTTCAGAAAAGCCTTTTCAGCTTGCAAGTTTGAGAAAGAGTCTTAACTGACAAAATTCTTGGTTCTTAGCCTCCTTGCGTCTTCCCTTGTCCCTTCCCTGGTTCAGGAGAAAAAAGATCGTTGCCCATTTGTTCACCAAACCTTTCACCAGGTTGGGAAGGGCCAGGCCCCGGCGCTGACTGCTGGCTTGTAGCGACCATACCTCCTAAGTGACTCATTGTTAACGCATAGCTTCTTGAGCCATTCAAAGTGAGCATCCCCAAACTGTGCTTATGGTAGAAAAATGATATCAATCGTAGTCCCACCCCATCCGCGTCAGGGCACATCAGCACTGTAAAGTCAGTTCTGCCAAAGAAATTGGGAATCTATCTACAGAGCGGCACTGGCGGCTTGTCAGCATGAGAATCTTACTATTAAAAAGGTGTCCACGAGACACTTGTTAGAACGGGAGAGCTGGTGGTGCTCTGGGTACGACGTCCTTCGGGCCGAGAAAAAAATCACCATCTTGTTCTATTTTTCCTGAAGCCAGAGAAGCCCTCCCAGCCCAGACAACAGCCCCTAACTTGCTTTCTTTTTCCTGGCATGTGTTCTATTAACCATTTTCTCTGTTACTCGCTCTTGATGGCTCAGTGGGTATCGTCATTCTTAGGAGGTGATCACGTCCTGGGAGATGCTGAGTGGGGGCAGAAATGCACACACGCTCCCCGCCCAGCGCAGCAGGAAAAGCCCCTCTGTGGTCCTGCCTGGTGCATCCGCAGTGGGTTCTAGCCAGCCTGGAGCGCTCGGGCCTTATGACAACATGCGCTGTCAAGGAATGCAGCTGGCAACAGGCTGGCGGTTTGCAGAGTGATTAATATTTCGGTTTCCCAGCCAAGGCCAGGAGGCTGCTCACCACGTCTCTGCCCCCGTCTCGTGACAGGCTCCCAGCCCAAATGCAACAGTGTTGGGGGTGTTGTCTCAGAGGCCGCAGGAGCAGCCTGCATCACACCGTCTCAGGTACCAGCCTGGGCTTCGGTTCAGCCAGGTGACCCGAGTTCCCACCAGAGCTGCGCTACCGTCCTGAGAGTGAAGTTGGAGGCCCATGTCCTTGTTGCGGTCGATTGGAGCTCTTCTCTGGGCCTGGTGCCTCTCTGTATGTCCAGGGCCCAGGTCGGTCTCATGATACTAGGGGTTTGTGAATTTTCCTTTGTTTCAACAAATGAAAAACAAACAAACAAAAGGCCCTTCACTTGTCCACTAATTCAGCCGGCCAGCTGAATCCCCAAGGTCACGGCTTTGGGCCCGACGGGACTCAGTTCTGCAATTTCCCGGTGTTGTGAACCTGGGCAGGGCCCTGCCCAACTCGTCCCAGCTGAGGCCTGAGGGCATCCCCAGACGCCCCCAGCACAGCTTCCCTTCCGTCTGCTAGCCCCACAGGGCTTGCAGAAACACAGGGGCCTGGGTGCTTGTCCTTCTGCGGTGCCCTGGATGAAGGTCTCCAAACTTTGTCCCCAAGGAATCTGTGGGCAGCGTGCTCACTTCTGAGGGGCAAGACAGTGGGGTTAAATCTCACGCCGAGGGGCTGGGGGTGGCTGCACTCAACCGCTCCCCTCTCGTGACTCTGGCCGACTCCACAAGGACACATGTCACTGGTCACCAGGAGGTCACCACAATCCCCAGGGCACCAGGTGAGATGCTGCCACTGAGGGTGGCCCTCTGCGTCGGCCACGTGTGTTGTAGGTTCTGCTTTTTCAAGATGGAGCTGTGAAATGAAGTTTGAGAAGTCCAACTGATGTGCAATTAGAAAAATTTCATCTTACCCTCTTGTCTCTTTGGTCATTCAGTTCAGTTCAGTTCAGTTACTCAGTCATGTCTGACTCTTTGCGACCCAATGAATTACAGCATGCCAGGCCTCCCTGTCCATCACCAACTCCCGGAGTTCACTCAGACTCACATACATCGAGTCGGTGATGCCATCCAGCCATCTCATCCTCTGTTGTTCCCTTCTCCTCCTGCCCCCAATCCCTCCCAGCATCAGAGTCTTTTCCAATGAGTCAACTCTTCGCATGAGGTGGCCTAAGTACTGGAGTTTTAGCTTCAGCATCATTCCCTCCAAAGAAATCCCAGGGCTGATCTCCTTCAGAATGGACTGGTTGGATCTCCTTGCAGTCCAAGGGACTCTCAAGAGTCTTCTCCAACACCACAGTTCAAAAGCATCAATTCTTCGGCACTCAGCTTTCTTCACAGTCCAACTCTCACATCCATACATGACCACAGGAAAAACCATAGCCTTGACTAGACGGACTTTTGTTGGCAAAGTAACATCTCTGCTTTTGAATACGCTATCTAGGTTGGTCATAACTTTCCTTCCAAGGAGTAAGCATCTTTTAATTTCATGGCTGCAGTCATCTGCAGTGATTTTGGAGCCCCCCAAAATAAAGTCAGCCACTGTTTCCCCATCTATTTGCCATGAAGTGATGGGACCAGATGCCATGATCTTAGTTTTCTGAATGTTGAGCTTTAAGCCACTCTCCACTTTCACCAAGAGACTTTTGAGTTCCTCTTCACTTTCTGCCATAAGGGTGGTGTCATCTGCATATCTGATGTTATTGATATTTCTCCCGGCAATCTTGATTCCAGCTTGTGTTTCTTCCAGTCCAGCGTTTCTCATGATGTACTCTGCATAGAAGTTAAATAACCAGTTTGATAATACACAGCCTTGACATACTCCTTTTCCTATGTGGAACCAGTCTGTTGTTCCATGTCCAGTTCTAACTGTTGCTTCCTGACCTGCATACAGATTTCTCAAGAGGCAGGTCAGGTGGTCTGGTATTCCCATCTCTTTCAGAATTTTCCACAGTTTATTGTGATCCACACAGTCAAAGGCTTTGGTATAGTCAACAAAGCAGAAATAGATGTTTTTCTGGAACTCTGTTGCTTTTTCCATGATCTAGCGGATGTTCGCAATTTGATCTCTGGTTCCTCTGCCTTTTCTAAAACCATTAGGAAGACAAAAAGAGTTGGCAGTGTAATGGGATACTTCTTCAAGTGAATGGCTTTATAAAGTTTCTGTCAAGTCTGGTGCAGGGTCCTCGCAGGGATCCGTGTCTGGGCCACGTATTAGAACAACCCGGAGCCTTCTAAGCGTCGGCGGGCCCCAGCCCCTTCCTGGGTATTCTGTCAGACCCGTCTGCCTGGGCCACAGATCTGGGCGTGTCTCGGAGAGCTTCTCAGATGATTCTGGTGTGTGACCCAGGTGAGGGCCACTGTCCACTCTCCCTGGCTCCGGGAGAGTCCTCTCCCACAGGTCGGGCTAGAGCGCCTGCGCCCCGGCATTGCTCTCCCGCGAAGGGCCAGGTGGCCTCCTCCTCCCTGGCCTGTGAAAAGCTCGGCGGCCTCCTCCTCCTGCAGTGAGGGCCTGGTGGCCTCCTCGTCCTCCTCCGTGTGAGAGCCCGGCCGCCACCTCCTCCTCCTTTGCCTGTGAAGGGCCCGGCGGCCTCCTCCTCCTCGGCCGCCTGTGAGGCGCCCGGCGGCCTCCTCCTCCGCCGCCGCCTGTGAGGCGTCCAGCGGCCTCCTCCTCCTCCTCCTCCTCCGTGCGAGAGCTCGGCCTCCACCTCCTCCTCCTCCGCCTGTGAGGTCCCCGGTGGCCTCCTCCTCCTCCTGTGAGGCCCCGGCGGCCCCTCCTCCGCCTGTGAAGGGCCCGACTGCCTCCTCCTCCGCCTGTGAGGCGCCCGGTGGCCTCCTCCTCCTCCGTGTGAGAGCCCCGCCTCCACCTCCTCCTCCTCTGCCTGTGAAGGGCCCGGTGGCCTCCTTCTCCTCCTCCTCCGCCTGTGAGGCCCCGGCGGCCCCTCCTCCGCCTGTGAAGGGCCCGGATGCCTCCTCCTCCTCCGCCTGTGAAGGGCCCGGCGGCCTCTTTCTCCACCTGTGAGGCGCCCGGCGGCCGCCTCCTCTTCTGCCTGTGAGGCGCCCGGCGGCCTCCTCCTCCTCGCCTGTGAAGAGCCCGGCGGCCTCCTCCTCCTCCGCCTGTGAAGAGCCCGGCGGCCTCCTCCTCCTCGCCTGTGAAGAGCCCGGCAGCCTCCTCCTCCACCTGTGAGGGCCTAGTGGCCTCCTCCTCCTCCGCCTGTGAGAGCCTGGAGGCGGCCTCCTCCTCCACGTGTGAGAGCAGCCGAGGCAGCTCCGCCCCGGGAACAGTGAGGGCTCGGGGAGGAACGCCGGGTGCGGCGGCCCTCGGAACACGGCTGAGTCCTACCCGGACTGAGCGTTTTTGGTTCAAAGCTGGCCTGCTTCTTGATGGCCCAGGTCTCCCGATGAACTGCTTGCACCCCCTTTATCCAACCTACGTGTGACCACGGGAGGGGTGAGAGCTTCTGGCTTTTTTGGAGGTGACCCTTTCCCCTGGGAGCCCCGAGGGTTCAGGAGCTGCTGCCCCCAAGACACGATCTGCTTATCAAGCCATCTTGGAGCATTTTATTTCAAGCGAAAACGGAGCTGGGACGTTCTGAAGACAAGGAGACCCAAACGTGGGGATGAGGCTCTGCTTCCTTCTCTCGCGCGCAGTCTCCCGGGCGGCCCTGGGCCCAGCAACTCACGCCCCTCAGCCCTGCTTCCGTCCTCTTCAGATGGAAAATGGACCCGGCCACGGGGCGCGTCAGGGTCTCTCTGAAGGCGTCCGTTTTCATCCGGCCCCACATGAGGCTCCCTGGCTGGATGTGGAGGAGCCTCGGGGTCTTCACTCAACACGTGCTCAGCTCTAGTCGCCTGTGTCCTGAGATTCCGTCACAGCGTCTTGAAGTGACAAAGCCCGTGAGACACCGATTGCATGAGGCAATCCATCTCCCTCTTGCCTCCCTGGTGCCCCTGTTGGAAGACTCGCAGGAGTGAGGCCCTGCTGTCCCCGGGAATGGGAGGTCTACTTCAGACACCTCAGGGAACGGGAAGGAAGTCAAGTCCACAGAGAAAGGATTTCCTCCTTTGGGTTCAGCAAGGCCTGAGAGTTCAGGAGGCATCTTCCTCAGGGACCCCCTCGGCCACTGCCTGGAGGGTGGACGGGGGAAGCCTGAGACCTGCAGGTGGTGCTGGGGTCCTGGCTCCCAGCCCCTCACACCCCTTACACGTCGCCCCAGAGCAGACGCTTGTGTGCCTCACTCTGGGGACTCTGGCAAGTGCTGCTCTTCTAGAAAGTGTCTTATCAGGTGGTTTATGAAATGAAGCTTCCATGCCTGGGAGCGCCTCTTCAGACAGACACCGTTGCCGGGACAACCAAGGGCTGGACTTTCTAGATCAGGAGGCATGCAGAGAAATTAGGCAATGGACATTGGCCGATCGTGACAACTGTAAGAAAAGAAAGCTTGATTCATCTCAGCAGAGTGGTCAGTGTGTCCCATGCTCCTGGTGTGTGTGAGTGGGGGGTGGGGAGGAGAGCAAACAAGGGGGAAGATGGGCTTTGAAACCAAAAGCCTGGGTTCTGGACCCAATCTGCTCACTGGGGAGCTGATCTGTGATCTCAGAATAATCACGTTTGATCTCAGAAAATCAGTCAAACACTAAATCATAAATTTTCCATTTTGAAGGTTTTTTCTTCATGGGTGGAGTTGGATGAGCTTTCTTAAACTATGAGTTCAATGACATTGGACAGAAAAAGGGGTCTTCGTGTCAACATTTGTCATCACTCCAAGGGCCTTGGAACTGTGTGCGATATCTGGGTCATCTCTAGAGAATAGTAACGGGGGGTGTGAAGGGGTGAGTGCTCAGGGAGATGGGCTCTTTTGGTTCCTTTCATAACTTTTCTGTAGAATTCTAGGATGCTTCTGAGCAGGCTCATCAAACGTTCTTCTGTACATTGACATCAAACCAACAAGCTTGTTCCCAGAAGTGCTGAGGCCTGCTTTGGTGGTGTGGAAAAGCTTCCTATTCTCGGGCGTTTAGCAGAGAGATGCCCAAAACACTGCTGGATTTGGGGCATATAAACTCACTGCCTCTGATGAGGGGCCTCAGATTCCTCCCTACTTTATAAATGAGCCTGTCACATTCTCTTATCACCTAGGAGCTGGCTCTGTGTACTTCAAATGCTTTTTGTATTTTTCAAAACTGTGCTTACAACTAAATAAGAAGTCTCCCTTTTGCTGAAATGCTTTATTTCTAAAATGTGGCCTTTCCTTTTGTCGATTCCAGAATCAATGCGTCACTTCTGCTTTTCTTACAAACAGTGAAACATGGAGACATTTTAGTACTCGATGAATTTTTTAAAAGAAGTGTTGCAAAAAAGATCTTTTTTTTCCTAAGATGCAAATGAAGTCAGAGGAAACACTGGCAGCCTTGACCTTGAATGGGTAGATGGTCCACGCTGCTGACTCAGGCCATTGTCAGTCTGTGTTTGGATGGCTGGCGGTCTACTCAGGTGAAGAGACGACGTCATGGCGGGGAGGGGACCCAGACAGGCTGCTCACGGCAGCTGCAGGTGGCGTTTCTCTGTCCAGATGGCCTCAGTGATTTCTGACTTGTGACTTCTGTATCTCAATCCCACCACCTATTTGACACTCTCGTAATCGTTTTTTCTTGTCTGTTTATCTTGATGGTGCGCCTAAGGCACACAGAGTTTAAGTGGTGAGCCTGAAGGCCATTTCAACCAGTGCTAGACATTGAATTTGTCTATCAATACGAGCTCTTGTCTGAAGTTATCATGAATGATACTTGCAACAATAAGATAGTTAATAACTTCTCAGAAGACACAGTAGAATTACACTTTCTCTTCTTTGTGGTCAGAAGGTATAATGCAAAATTCAACTATTCTTAAAGGAACACTCACAGGTAAAACCATTACAACCAAGTAGGTGTCAGAGTGCAAACTATAACTCTATAGACTGGAACTACTTAGATGCTGTTCCAGGGAAGTCATCCGACATCAGACTCTACTTACTTATGGCCCAGAGACTCCTTCCAGAAGATGAGAGCTGCCCCAGGTTTACACGCGTTTCTGGGAACAGAGTGCCCCTCTCCAGCAAGAGAATGGCGTGTGCTCAAGAATCAAGCTCCCGACAAGCCGCAGCATTTCTCAGTCTGCCTCTAGCTGATGCTGTCAGAGAAGAGTGCCCCACTCCTAGGACACCAGCAGCAGGAAACCCCGCGTCACTGTCTGCAACCCCCTGTCAGCTCTGCAATGGACAAGCCAAACACTGACAAGCTTGAGAGCTGGGACCAGGTGCCAGCTTTTCTCGCCTCTGTAGCCAAGGGGTCAGATCCTGTTGTTGTTGATAGAATAGCGTCCAGGCCTCTCCTCATCCATGGAGGCAATACAAAATAGTAGAAGGAGCAAAATCAAAATGTTGCTGTTTAGCCGCTAAGTTGCGTCTGACTCTTTGGGACCCCACGGACTGCAGCACCCCAGGCTCCTCTGTCCTCTGCTCTCTCCTGGAGTTTGCCCAAATTCGTGTCCATGAGTCAGTGTGGCTATCTAAAATAAAAGTAGAGGAAGCAAAAGTGAGCGAATCAGGGGGACACGGGTCCTACTTTGTTTTCATGGGTATGAGAAACGCGGCCTTGAGCAATTTTCCAGATGTCTCTCTCTTTCAGTTTCCTCAGGTGTAGGTAACGCTTAACTCACGAAGTTACCAAGGACTGTGGGAAGATAAGAGGAGCCTTCATCTGTGGGACGTCTGTTGCGTGCTGGACTTTGTAAATGGATCACCTCAGTGAGTCTTCACACCACGGCCACCGTTTCCTCCATCTCGAAGGCCCTGAGCGCAAGAGCGGAGGCCTGGCCAGCACCGGGTGGTCAGCTCGCCCAGACGTCTGTAATCTGACTCCAGCACACCTGGGAAAGCTGCTCTCCAAGTGCTTTTCTCCGAGCTTGCTGTGATCTGGACCATCCGGTCCTTCCCCACATCTCTACCGACTGAAATCTGACTCCTGTTCCAACGACCAGCTTAAATGTCACCCTCTCCCATGGGACCGCATTTCAAAATGCTACCACTTCCTTGGAGTTGCCTTAAGACTTGGCATTTCCCCCGTACAAAGCTCTTGCCCTGCTCTTCTATCTTCTTTTCTCCATGTGTGCCTCATCGCCCCTTGTGGATGACAAGCTTGTCACGGGCTGAGGCAGGTCCTGCTTGCCCCGGGTTCGGCCCTGGGGTCTGTGGGAGGTGTGAGCTGGGAGCAGACGGGGGCTGAGCTCGTGGTACAGTTCGCAGGGGGTGAAGCGGCTCCTCTGGCATCACGTGGAACCAGACAGACAGCAGTCCCAGCGCGGGAGGCGGGGCAGCTCACCCCCCTGCAGGGAGAAGGCAGATGGTGACGATCACGTGGTTCAGGAGAAACACCTAACGGCAGGGGCAGCGGGGCTCCACGTGGTTTGCGGCCTTAATTAGCCTGTTAAGAAATTCTGCAAGAAACATACTACTGAAAAAGAACATCTGTGTATCTATACATGTAAAACTGAATCACTTTGCTGTCCACCTGAAACATCAGAGATTCCCTGGTGGCTCAGATGGTAAAGAAATTGCCCACAATGCAGGAGACCCAGGTTCAATCCCTGGTCAGGAAGATCTCCTGGAGAAGGGACTGAGAACCTACTCCAGTACTCCTGCCTGGAGAATTCCATGGACAGAGGAGCCTGGGAGGCTACAGTCCATAGGTTGGAAAAGTTGGACACGCCTGAGCAACTAACACTTTCACTTGCATTGAAACATTGTAAATCAACTATACTTCAGTTAAAAAAAGAAAATTACTACAAGAAAAAAATGCATGGATAGGCCTTTGAAAGTGTATGGATTTACCATCACACACACACACACACACACACACTCGCTCTCTCTCTAAATAAGAACGTAGAAAACATTTTAAAAGAAAAAAAAATTCCCTTAAGTCCAATTTGTTTGCAATCCACGTGCCCAAATGCATCAGTGAAAATGCTAAAGAAGAAAATCAGATAACAGAAGTGGGATCTCGGTCAGAGAAAGGGTCTCTGATGTTGGAAGAAATACCACTCTCAGCAGGAAACTGCTCCCAGATTATTAACTTTGAGAAGGAGCCGGTGGGGACAGATGGAGGTGACCCCCGAGGCACCATGCAGGAGCTGGGCACCCGGAGTGGGTAAGTATATCGTGGGTGCAGTGACGGGTCCTGGGCCCGGGGATCAGTTCTCCACTCGGACTTCACATGGGACTGTGACCCAAAGTAGCTGGGAAACATGAGCATGTTCACAGGAGCCCGGGCTGGAGCAGAGTTCACGTGAACGTGGAGAGAGCAAGCTCCGGGGCCGCGTCAGTAAGTGTCCCCCTACCCCCCGACCTGCGAGAAGCCAGCCTGGGAAATGAAGCTGGCTTCTGAGAAACCTCCGCTGACGCCAAGGCATTTCTGCAAAGATGCAAAGTTCTCAGGACCCTTGCTAGCCTGTTAGGAGAACACTTCCTCTTCTGAAGGAAATGATGTTTCTATTTTTCTTTCCAGCCTTAAACAGGCCCTGCATGCAGGCCAGAGCTAAACGCCACTCAGACCAACAGTTCTGACTTTTTTCAAAACATGCTGGTCACCAGTTTGGCTGAATCGTCCAGTGACCTGCAGCGGTCAGTGAGATGGGGAGAGTCAGACAGGGCGGGACGCCCCTCATGTCTGTGCGTGCTGGGCTGGGTTTTACACGTTTACGGCTGCCCGCACTCTCCAGGTTCAGGCTGAGAGGAGTGATGCGGACCAGCTAGAAAGAGTGGGATGAGCAGAGATGACTTGGTGGGGGCGAGAAGGCTGACGGGCGACCAGGAGGCTGATTGTTTGTTTATCCAGATGACTGGGCCCCACTTCCCCGAGCACTTCGTCAGTGTCTGTGGCTCAGGAAATGTTCCTTTGCAGGCTCATCATGTCCACATCCTTCCATGTGCCCGGTATTTCCACGAAAGAAGGAAAAACCAGGCTAAGCACAGGGTCTGTGTTTTGGTGGGCCTTATAATGATACACTAGCTGAGATAATTACAATAGGCCCTGCATTCCAAGCCCCAAACAGAGGAGAACTGGGAGAATCAGTCAACGCTGGTCACGACCATCTTCCCATAGAGTCACAGAGGGAGACGGGGTCTCCCTAAATGTTCCTGACCCAAGCAGTGTCTCCAGACCGCTCACGTAATCTGCGGCTAGAAATACGACCTAGATCAACAGGACTCTTGGACAGGAAGGAACTTTCAAGTCCTCACCTAGGCCTGCACTTTTCTAATCAATGTCTCACAGAACTTAAAACAATAAAATATGCGGACGATGGAAAAACGCTTCCATGGATCCAAGCATTTTAGGAGATTCCAGGTGAAAGAGTTGGGGCGGGGGTTTCTTCACCAAGGAGACGGTCGTGGAATCTCTGACTTTGCCGAGGTCTCTGTCCTCTGCCTCTGGCTCTGGGGACAGAACCCGGCAGAAGCGAGGCTGTGCCCTTTCTGAGCCCAGGCTGCACATGGCCCTGGTGCCGTGGTGGTCTCTCGTGGGGGGGTTGTCTTGAGGGCTCCTCACAGTTGCAGGAGAGTGACCCATCGAGGGCTGGAGCCTCCCACGGCTGCGGCTCGGCTGACTGCACCTGCATGGGACCCCTGTGACCACGGCCTCGGCAAGCGTGTTGACCCTCAGCAACCAGAGAGATGACGATGTCAGTGCTTCAGCCGCTGGGCCTGGCACATGGCAGCTGATCAGTAACTATTTACTACATGGAAGCAGGAGTGACCGGCCAGTGCTGTAAACATGAACCTTGCAGAGGGGGCCGGAGCCTGAGATGTTTCCTGAATCTGACAGCTGAAGACCAGTCGTACAGACAGGGCTTGAAGGAATGCTGGTTTGAGAGACCCTGAAGTAGAGGACGGAAATGGTGCCCCGTGGGAAATACTGGTCTAGTTGTGCCCATGACAGTGGGGCTTCCCAGGTGGCTCAGTGGTTAAGAACCTGCCTGCCAAAGCAGGAGACCTGGGTTCAATCCCTGGGTTGGTAAGATCCCCTGGAGGAGGAAGTGGGAGCCTGGTGGGCTGTAGTCCATAGCGTCACAGAGTCAGATGCGACTGAGCATATACGTCAACACCCTTGGTGTCCTAGATTAGAGCCATGAGGCCCAAGTTGGTGAAGGGAGCTGCCTAAAGGAAATGGCTTATCTGTAGACCCCACCTAGGAACTAGCTCCTCTTTCTAGCTGGAGTGAAGGAGTGTGGGCAGAGTGGTTTCACTCACGGAGGCCCATTTAGCTAATAAATCTACCAGGCTTCTCACCAGGTAACCCTCTTGTTTTGCTCTGTGATAGAGTCTTTGTTTCCAGCGAGCTGTTCTCTGTAAGACTCTCTTGAGCGGTAGACTCCCAAAGAGGGTATAAGAGTATCTATTAGCCTCATGTCTAGACTAAGTTCAGTTCTGAAAACAACAGAATCTAAGGGAACATCTTGGGCCTTTGGCTTTAAAACATTTGCCTGGTGGAAATCTTGCTTAAAACTGAAATGTCTGGAAGAAGGGAGCTTCCCCTGCAGTGGATACTGGTGAGGATCCAGATTTCAGAACGCCTTCAATCTTACGTTTCAAGTTGCCTTTTTCTTCCTCCATGGAGAAAGAAATAATATGATCTGAGGGTTGATTCAGTTCTTAAAACTGTAGTGAAGAATGTTAACACAGGTCAAAACCTGGGATCTTCAACTTTTACTTCTCAGATATGATTACAGCCCATGCCTCTACTTCCTAATCAAGCCTCCATATCTAAGAGGCACTTCAGCAGTTGAACAAAAGTTTCATCTAATTATCTGCTTTTCCTACTTTGAATTGACCAACCATGTATCTCTTCCTGGCTTTATCAAAGGGGCTGCCAGGATGGAAGCACAGCCAATTCTAAGCGAGTGGTAGTTAGCAGACTCAAAATTGATCATGCATTTTAGTCCCAGTAACTTGCAATTTCTACACCCTTTGATAACCCACTTTAAAGCGCAAACCGCCTTTAATGACAAGGCTTAAAAGAGACGAACTTTCTGAACAAAATAGGAAAGCCGAGAGGAGACAGTTCTTTTAAGGCCACTGTGGATGAGGGTGACCTTGTGTTCTGAAACCTTCCCCCCGCATTTTTGATGTTTTTACCTTTCCTTTTTACTCTGGGAAAGAAAGCTAGGACAGCCCTGCCTTCCGCAGATGGGAATGTGCTTCAATGAGAAGACTGCTAATTGTCAGCTCCAGCTCACGGCCCCCTCTCTGCCCTTCTCCGCTGAGGCCTTTAACGAGGCCATGCAGGGGTGTGTGCCGTCCTGCCAAGTCAGCCACCTCGCGCTGCTCCGGGATGAGGTTTGACCCCAGCCCTCTCTCGCGGGCCACAGTCGAGCCTTGCGCAGGCTAAGAAGCAAGCCCGCCCGCCTCCGCCGCCTCCCTCTCATCCCCTTTTTTCTCTGTGGTGCCCCTGGGTGGCTGCCGTCTGGGGAGCTGATTGTTGAGCAGGGACACTGCCAAACCTGGGGTCAGAGCCCTGACGTGGCTTACTACGGGGATGCGGAGACGGGGGTCAGAGCGAGCCCTGACACGTGCTGACGACTGAGGCCGGCGTTCACGTGAACCCTTCTCCAGCCGACCCCTCGTTGGACAGATGTGCTCACCAGCAACACGGTGACCCCACAACCTTGCTCTGCTCAGCGTGGCCAGCCCTGCCTGTTGACGACGGCGGGTCGATGTATAAGGGCACAGATGCCTGGCTCAGGTGCAGAGCCGCTAATAACTCCCAGAAATGCAGCTGAATCCGGTGTCGGTGATGAACAGTTGATCTTCCACCAGACAGAAGAAAGGATGACATCTCAGACGGCTTTACAATGAGGCGCACTGTCCCTAATGTATTCCCTGGGCACTCACCTCCTCTCCCAGTAACCACGGAAATACTGAGTGCCCCCCTCAGCAAGGAATTTGCAACGGGCTAAGCGCAGTCTTTCCCTCCCTGTATCAGAGAATGTTCACAGGAACATTCGTGTCGGCCACTTAATTCCTGTCACACAGAACCCAACCGACCAGTGTTTCAGTCTGCTGACTCCCAGAGCGAAACAGGATCTGGGTAATGTCGAAGGTCCACCTGCGTTTGTAATTTCATAACCCTTGAAATAAGAAAAAGAAAGAATAGCAGGCAACTTTCCAAAACACCTACTGATATTTACTCATGGAGAACAAATACTCCGAGTGGGATCCGGGCTCGAGCATACAACACCATCAGCAAAGCGCTTTCACTTCAAGCCGCTAATAACCGTCCTGCCTGACGAAACCTGCTGCCTGTCAACCCACTGTTCACGGTCCGGACAGAACTAAAAATCAATCATGGTGTCACGATGGTCCCTTCCGGGCACTGAGTCACAGTCTGGTACCAACTGCCTTACCTTGTCAGGTCGTCGTAACAGCACCTGACACTATTTCGCTTTTTCCCAAATAGTCCTTAGGCCGGTGCTACCATTTATTTTACAGGCAAGGAAACCCGAGCGTCCAGAGCACAGAGACTTGCGTTCCTGGAGGAGGGGCCAGGGAACCTCGGCAGGCAGCGAGGTGCCAGCTGAGACAGTTCAGCGCAAGAGCTGGAGGCCGCTCACCGCCCGCAGCCAGCAGGCAGCAGTCAGGCTGACCCGGGCCTGGCTTTGGACGCAGCTGTAAAATCTACTGCTCCCTTATCATCCCCATGTCTCAGTCACAGCACAAAATCGGTAATTAATCCTCAGGCAGCAGACGATGACGATGGGCGTGGGAAAGAGAAAAGAATTTGAAAAACTGTAAATAAACGTCCTGCCCTGTCCTTTCGCAGTAAACCAGATGACTCCAGCCCCACCCACGGCCCAGATTTTTCCAGCGGCTCAGAGGGCCCGAGGCACGCACCACAGTGCAGCCAAGAGAACGTGCCCATCCTCTGCAGTTCAGCATTTCCTCGGCAAGGTGGGGCTGACCTGTGAGTACAGAGCTGCTTCCTGGCCTCTGGGCGGGCACTAAAACGCCAGATTCTCTCCGCGGGCGGACCCGGCAAACTCATTCCACCATCACTTGCCAGGGTATTGAGCGGCCTCCCAACTCATCTCAACATTCGGAGGCTTCCGTAAGGAGCATCCATTGAGGTTATAATTAAACCACAGCCATAAAATCAGAGATCAAGCAGGTAACAGTAAAACCACAGCTGCCACACAAAAGTCGTACCCCACTCTGCCTCTAGAGGCCAGATGAGATTGGAGACCAACATGACAGGGACTTGGACTCACGTCAGTTGACTCAGCGATTTTTATTCTAAAGAAACACGCTACGTATGAATGTGATCTTTGACCTGACATAAGATATTTTTTCCCCATAGCACGATTTGAGATGGTCAGTATTTTCCAGAGAAAAAATACCATGTCATCTTTAGTCTAGCATATGAGGTGCAATAAAAATGTAGAAATAAAATCGATAAGTACAAAATAATAGTTTAATAATATATGAACATGAAGATAATGCAAACACGGTAAAAACACTGACATGCTACAAACGTGATCTGGAGCAGTGGCAACTGGTAAATTCTATGCAAAGGCATCCATGAGGCATTGCGACGGTTCATTTCTTTCTCCCAAACCAGCAGTTCTCAGGACGCACTCAAATGCACACAAATATGGAAAGTGGAAACAAAGGAACATTAAAAAAAAATAGGCAGACACACAAAAGCAGCCATTGCCGTATGAGTGACGGACGTTTTTATGATCTTAATTACATTTAAGTATCAAAAAATGCCACTGGTCTCACAGTTTACTGAAATAATATCCGAATCTTCAAACCTGCTGGAAGAAATCTGTGGTGCAGCTGGGACGGCTGGATCCACCGCCCTCTCCAGGGTGACGCGGGGGGCCTCCACACGGTCACCTGAAAGGCAGACCCCAGAGTTAAGGCTTTCTTGGCGTCCCGGCCCATCCGAAGTCACATATGCTCTAATTCAGGAGGAGCTGGATGTGGGGTGGGAGGGCTGCTTCATGTCAAAACCAGTGTTGATGTTGTTCATCGTCAACACCCAGAAGGGATCAAGTCCTCTCTATACCAAGGAACAGAAGCTTTTGAAAAGTGAACGAGTCACGAAGTTTTCACTTTTTAAAAAACGATTGAAGTCTAGCTGATTTACAATACTGTTTCAGCTGTATAGCACACTGATCTAGGGGTGTGTGTGTGTGCGCCTCTTCCCCTATGAGAATATGCGATCCTCTCCCCTTAGAGGCTGTGGCGAGACACTGAACACAGTCCCCTGTGTGGCACAGTAGGCCTCTGTCGTTTACTGGAGTCGTGTATGGCAGCATCTCCGGAGTTTTTACTTTTAATTCAATGCCAAATGGCTCAGCTTTTCATTGAACAGGGGGAGGGCTGTTGGGGCAGGTAAATGCAACCCAGGTCAGCGACATCTCGAGAACCTTTGACCAGAATGGTCTCCTGCGTCCCTGAAACGGGGGCCTGGGGTCACCAGGGTCCTGGCCAGCACGGTGACGTCACTGAGCCTTTATCTCTGGGACCTGGAGCTCCTGTGTCCACGCTGAGTTCAAGGGACATGGGCCCTGAAGCGGTGGGCGACCAGGACCGCGTTCAGCCCACCATCTCAGGAGGGAGAACTGCTCCTTAAGCTGCAGCTGGGCTTGCGGAGCACATCCCGTCCTGACCCCGCCGCAGCCCAGGCCCGTCAGGGGCCACTGACCCTCGCTGATAGCGCTGATGGAGCATGAAGATGATGCTGCGGTGGGGGGAGGGCTCCTCCAGTACACGCTCTTCACTAAAAATTGGTCTTTCTCTAACACTGGTAAGTTTGTGCCTTTTAATGAAGACTCTAGCTCCCGGGCAGGAGCCTCCCTGGTGAAACGCACTGACTGGTCAGGAGACCCGCGGGCGGCCGTACCTTCTGCTTTGGTAGGCGGTCAGCTCATCCTGTAGGACAGACGCCCGCTTCTGCAGGAAGTTAACCTGGAAAAGAGGCCCTGGGTGAGAGGAGGCGCGGGGGGTTTCCTCAGCGACACGGGAGGGTTGCTGACCCCTGGGTGAAACACAGGCCCCTGGGAACCTGATGCTGTGGCTCCACATTTGACCACATCCACCTCCTCGCCCCCACCTCCCCCCCGGAAGCCATCAGAGGCTGCAGAGATGAGGGGGCCGGCCCGCCCTGGCGGCTTTGTCTCTGCCTCTTCCATCACCGCTTTCCGCCCCACGTCCTGATCCCTGGCCTTGACACAGGCCTCCTGCACATGGCCCAGTCCTGGGCTCAGGGTCTCGGCCCCTGCCCACCTCGCTGCCTCTACCTGCGAGCTGGTCAGCGGCCTCGCCTCTGTGTTCTCCTGCTCTGTTAGCACTGATCCAGCTGCCTGTACAAAGCCCTTCTGTGTGGGGCGGGTGGTGCTGGAGCACCTGTGTGCCCCCGTCTCCTTTTCAGGGCAGAGACATGGCTGGCACCCCCGGCTGCTGACAGAAGGAACGAGTGAGAGGGAAGCAAACTGCCGCCTGCCGAGACTGCCGTCTGCCCCCGGGGCTGCAGAGGCCGTGCTATGCTGTGCACTGTGCTTGGATCAGGCCAACTTGGGCTCAGTTCCTGGCGTGGCTCCCACGGCTCTAGAAAGTCCTTTTTGCTTCTGACGCTCACCTGTGAACTGGGGTGAACGACAGCCACTTGCCAAGGTCATGAGATGTCATGAAGCGACTGAATCTGGGGCAGGTGCCTAGTACTGAGCTCTAGGCCGGTACTGCCCGTGACCCCTGCCCTGACAGCCCGCCAGTGGAGCCGGGGCGAGGGGCGCGGGGACCTGAGCTGCCCCCAGGCCTGCAGGGCGCGGCCGAGGGGTCCCGAAGCGCAAAGCTCCGGCTCTGCCGCTGCACGATTAAAGCCACCTGCGTCAGGTGGAAGCTCAAAGGCACTGTATGCAAGCGCTCGAGTGGTTTTCTGATGACCGACATCGCTGCTGAACGCAATCAGAGTCGGTGGCTTCCGATCACTTCGGAACTGTGTGCTCTCGTCCCTGGTCTGAACGGAAACCATGGTGATGGTGGCTCCTGAGCCACAGTTACGCAGGAGAGGCCAGCTGGCAAAGCAGAAAGCCTGCCTGCAGGAGCAGCATGTAGGGCTCATCTAGAGGGGTGCACGCCTCCCCCTGGTCGCAAGTCTACCTGTTGCTCTAGCGTGCCCCGGGACAGTTCACGAGGTCCACGGCCGTCCACCTCCCTGCCCCCACCGTGCTTTGGGATTGGAATTCCAACAATTTTCACAAACACGGGCACCGGTGCTTTCAAACCGAATCTCCCCCCTACCCGGCCTGGGACTCTGCTGTGCAGCTGCTGACTCGGGGCCGCATGCAGCTGACAGCCCTCACCTTCTGGGTCAACGTCCAGTTTTAGGAGCTGAAGCGCTTCTGTTACAGTGACTGATACGAATGATAACAGAAGCCCTGCAGGTGGATATCAGATTTCTGTCTTTCTAAAACAACAACTCCTCTGAAGGTGCTACGTCCCACACAGCCGGCCCCAAGGAAGGGCTCCTACGCAGTTAAGGGAGAACCGCACCTGAAGGAGAGCTTTTCACGTAAATAAAGATGAAGGAACCCTCTCTAAGGGCTTCCCCGGTGGCTCAGGGGGAAAGAATCCACCTGTAACACAGGAGACGCGCGTTTGATCCTTGGGTGCGGAAGATCCCCTGGAGGAGGGCAGGGCAACCCACTCCAGTGTTCTTGCCTGGAGAATCCCAGGGACGGGGGAGCCTGGAGGGCTGCCGTCCACGGGGTCGAGGAGTCGGCCACAACTGAGAGACTGAGCGTGCGTGCAGCCCCTTCTAGGTTAGCCCTCTCCCGCCACGTCGGTTTTTGTTGGTAGGCGTGAGTACTCCTTAGCTCCAGAAGTGGGAGCTAACCGTAGCACAAGGATGGATGTAATGGGCTTCTCATTTCAGCTAAGAGGCTTTTACTGAGGGAGCAGAAGAGGCACAGCTGTCATGCGCCACGCATCCGCCCCTCACATGTAAACAGACAATGCGAGTGGCCTTAAACTGGGTTATCGGTTTTCTTTGTAAATACATGTACTGGGCACCTTCTCTGTGGCAGGCACTGTTCTTGGCACAGAAAGCAGAGGATTTTTTCTCTTGCAGAGCTTCTCCAGGAAAAAAAAAGTATGTCTTAAGTGTTTTAGAAATGGGAATATGTGAACTCTTTCTCATACTGAGTTAAAACATTTGATTTTTAAAAAAGTACCCATCTAAAATCTAAAAAATTATGTATCTATAAAATATATACAGCAATTTATAAAACGTGTTTTAGAGAAAACTTATGTAGGAAGTGTTTTGCACTCACACTCAGCCACTAAGTCATATTCGAGTCTTTTCGAGCCCATGGACTGCAGCCCACCAGGCTCCTCTGTCCATGAGATTCTCCAGGCAAGAATGCTGGAGTGGGTTGCCCTGCCCTCCTTCAGGGGACCTTCCCAACCCAGGGATCGAACCTGAGTCTGCTGCACTGGCAGGTGGATTCTTTACCACTGAGCCACAGGGAAGACCAGGAAGTTTTAGTATCAAAACTGAAGTCAATTTTATTTTTTATAAACTACCAAGAATTACATGTTTCAGCAGAAATCTTTAACCAAATTGTTTGAATACCATGTCATTACCCTGCTTTGATCTTAAAATGCATCTTATCTCTAATAATCATATAAAATACATCAGAATAAAAACACTTAGCCCTGTTTTTTACTTCTTCACACATTTACATCGTAAGAAGTTAGCAACGTGCTAAGTGATTGCATTTCAGGCCTGGTACCAAGAATAAAAGGGTGAGTCTGTATTGGAATGTGGATTGTAAATAAAAGAAACCATAACTGAACTTTTCAATTTCAAGGATGCTTTCAAGAAAGTCTTATCAAGCAGAGAGTTCTTAAAATGGTCAGAAAAATTCTAAAACCTCCCCAAAACACAAAACACTTCACCCTGGCACCAGGTTATTCCACGACACTGCACTGATTTCTGGTACCAGTTCAGAAGAAGCTTATTAATTAAAACGTGCAGCCACCTGAGCCTGCAGGACGCTCCTGAATTCTAGGCATTACCTGTGACTTTAGGGAGGAGATGGTGTCTTCAAGTTCTTGTCTTAGAGATGCTGGCATCAACCCTTTAAATTTTGTTTCATACTCTTGTCGTATGTAAGTTATCTAGAGTGAAAAAACAGCAATTTTTTTTAACCACAGAAACGACTGGTTTGAATTTAAGAAATCACAGAAAAATATCATTACAAAGGTAAGTTTGTTACATGAGGTCAGAAGCCAGGCAGCTGGCATGTGATATGGGGCAACGCAGTCACAAACTGAAAAGGTACCCAGTCGTCCTGCAGAGTCTGCGGGAGGCAGTCCCTGCAACAGCATTTTGTTTCGCTAAAATCCTTGTTAGCACAGTTTTCAGCACTAAGTAAGGAAAACACTTGTCCTCTGCTCTCACGATGCACACATGATGCTAATCCTACATCCTCTTCTCATTTGGGGAGTGGATGGTGGTCCTGCTATGCTGTGTGTGAGGATGACCCGTAGTGCGTGGTCAGGCGGCTCAGACACTCCCCCACGCTGTCTCGGCACCTGGGTGCTTGGTACCGTCACGTGATTATGAAGATACAAGGGAAGCAAAACCTGCACAGCCACGTCTCCAAGTGCCCCCGGACACGTGGACCAGGGCGCAGCACCCTCGGCACCACGAGTGTGTCTGATTCACGAGTTTCCCACTGCCTCTAGAATGCATCCAGGTCTTATTCTGCTAACGCGTGGCCACTGGGCTCGTCAAGCTACAAACAGGCACCGAAGGTGGAGGGAAGTCTGCGAGCCTGTGTCTGAGCAGGATGGAGAGGTGTGTCTGTGTGTGGAGGACAGTCTGGGAGCCTGTGTCCGAGCAGGATGGAGAGGCGTGTCTGTGTGTGAGTCTGAGTGCAATTGTCCTTCCTGCTGTCTTTCTCCAGCTCTGTCTATTCCTTTCTCCTAGTCTGAGATGCTGTGGAATTTGAAAATTTGTTGCATGTGTTGTGGGGACTTAGGTGAATATTAAAGCTGAATTGCAGTGTACCCCACAGACGATTCATTGGACACACCTGGGAACAGGCACCTGACTATGAAAGTAAGTGCAGCTGAGTTCAGTTAGACAAGTCAATGGACTTCTTGAGTATGTTAAAACTGCTAGCCTTTAATTCCAACAGTCTCTTACACTAGACTAAATTAAGGAAGAAATGTGCTCTAATAGTTTATTTTACTTCCCACTCAAGTCCTATTGCAAGTGTTCTTGAATGTAAGTTTTTAAATTTTTGGCAAAGTTTTTTGAGGTATGTTATAATCTTGTGATTTATATCCACAGGGAAAAGAAAAAGGATGAAAATGATCTTCCCCACTGATGAAATGTTTGATTCTTCCCACTTTATCTTCTTGGACTTAAGTCCAATAGTAACATCTGTCAACTGACTGAAATGAAAGGCAAACAGCAGGAAAAACACAGGACTTGTAAGTCAGACCTTAGGGGCAGCCTCAGCCGGCCTCACAGGCTACGGGACATTGACTGTTTTTTTCTATCACTCAACGCTGGCTCTGGAATTCTGAGCTACTACTCTTTTTTATTTTACAAAACAATTGTATGTATTTATTTTTGCCTGTGCTGGGTCTTCACTGCCTCGAGGGCATTCCCTAGTTGTGGCGAGCAGGGTCTATTCTCCAGGTGCGGTGTGTGGGCGTCTCATTGACTGGCTTCTCGTTGCTGAGCAGGGGCTCTATGCACACGGGCTCAGCAGGTGAGGCTGCTGGGCTCTAGAGTAGTTCTGACCCACGGGCTTAGTTGCTCTCGTGGTATGCGGGATCTTCCCAGACCAGGGATTGAAGCTGTGTCTCCTCGCCCTGTGTTGGCAGGCAGATTCTCTCCCGCTGAGCTACCAGGGGAGCCCTGGCGGACCGCCTTTAAAATGGCTCACGTTTGCTCTAGTTTCTCTGTCCCTTCTTGTTGGCAGTGTCTGCCCACAACCTGTCCATGTGAAACACATCTTGGCGGTGTATAAAAACGATCCTGTCCAATTTCTGTCTCAGAAAGACAGAGGCATAGCAGTGTATTCTTTAAATGCTTTGGCATTATGAAGAACTATTTGTTTCAAAGAACTGTAATTTGTCTGAACCTTTTCCCTTCTTCTTGGGTAATTTCCCACTTGGTCTATGTTCTAATTTGATTTTTGCTTATTTTCTTTCTCTTTCAATCTAGCAAGGATCTTATGCTAACTCCTTTCTCTTAAAAAAAGTGAAAATTTCATTTCTGAATGGGAGCGACTTTTCTGGATGTTGAGGTGGGGAGTGAGCGCGGCCGCCGTGATTCACTGTTGCTTCCGCAGCACCCTTTGACTAAACCTATCATTTCATCTCACCTCAAGGAGAGCGCGGCAACCCACTCCAGTATTCTTGCCTGGGAAAACCCATGGACAGAGAAGCCTGGTGGGCTACAGTCATGGGGTCTGAAAGAGTCAGAGACAACTGAGTGACTGAAAAACAGCAAAAGGCACCTTTGCCAACCTCTTAACATGGGCTGGAGTCCACAGGAAGCAGAACACACCCAAAGACACACAGCCGGGCTCCTGTGACCAGCACCACACCTGTGCCAGATGAGACAGGAAATGGGGGCCAGAGGGCAGTCCACCTTCAGGCTTTTAAGACAGGCTGGGGTTCTGGTGGCTTCCCTGGTGGTCCAGTGGTTTGGAATCTGCACTTTCACTGCTGAGGGTTTGATCCCTGGTAGGGGAACTAAGGTCCTGAATGCAAAAGTAAGAAGTCAAGAAACACCTGGAGTAACAGGCAAATTTGGCCTTGGAGTACAGAATGAAGCAGGGCAAAGACTAATAGTTTTGCCAAGAAAATGCACTGGTCATAACAAACACCCTCTTCCAACAACACAAGAGAAGACTCTACACATGGACATCACCAGATGGTCAACACCGAAATCAGATTGATTATATTCTTTGTAGCCAAAGATGGAGAAGCTCTATACATTCAGGAAAAACAAGACCAGGAGCTGACTGTGGCTCAGATCATGAACTCCTTATTGCCAAATGCAGACTTAAATTGAAGAAAGGAGGGAAAACCACTAGACCATTCAGGTATGACCTAAATCAAATCCCTTATGATTATACAGTGGAAGTGAGAAATAGATTTAAGGGCCTACATCTGATAGATAGAGTGCCTGATGAACTATGGACGGACATTCGTGACATTGTATAGGAGTCAGGGATCAAGACCATCCCCATGAAAAAGAAATGCAAAAGAGCAAAATGGCTGTCTGGGGAGGACTTACAAATAGCTGTGAAAAGAAGAGAAGCAAAAAGCAAAGGAGAAAAGGAAAGATATAAGCATCTGAATGCAGAGTTCCAAAGAATAGCAAGGAGAGATAAGAAAGCCTTCCTCAGCGATCACTGCAAAGAAATAGAGGAAAACAACAGAATGGGAAAGATTAGAGATCTCTTCAAGAAAATCAGAGATACCAAAGGAACATTTCATACAAAGATGGGCTCGATAAAGGACAGAAATGGTATGGACCTAACAGAAGCAGAAGATATTAAGAGGTAGCAAGAATACACAGAAGAACTGTACAAAAAAGATCTTCATGACCCAGATAATCATATGGTGTGATCACTGACCTAGAGCCAGACATCCTGGAATGTGAAGTCAAGTGGGCCTTAGAAAGCATCACTATGAACAAAGTTGGTGGAGGTGATGGAATTCCAGTTGAGCTATTTCAAATCCTGAAAGATGATGCTGTGAAAGTGCTGCACTCAATATGCCAGCACATTTGGAAAACTCAGCAGTGGCCACAGGACTGGAAAAGGTCAGTTTTCATTCCAATCCCAAAGAAAGGCAATGCCAAAGAATGCTCAAACTACCACACAATTGCACGCATCTCACATGCTAGTAAAGTAATGCTCAAAATTCTTCAAGCCAGGCTTCAGCAATATGTGAAACGTGAACTTCCTGATGTTCGAGCTGGTTTTAGAAAAGGCAGAGGAACCAGAGATCAAATTGCCAACATTCGCTGGATCATGGAAAAAGCAAGAGAGTTCCAGAAAAACACCTATTTCTGCTTTATTGACTATGCCAAAGCCTTTGACTGTCACAATAAACTGTGGAAAATTCTGAAAGAGATGGGAATACCAGACCACCTGACCTGCCTCTTGAGAAATCTGTATGCAGGTCAGGAAGCAACAGTTAGAACTGGACATAGAACAACAGACTGGTTCCAAATAGGAAACGGAGTTCATCAAGGCTGTATATTGTCACCCTGTGTATTTAACTTATATGCAGAGTACATCATGAGAAACGCTGGGCTGGAAGAAGCACAAGCTGGAATCAAGATTGCCGGGAGAAATATCAATAACCTCAGATATGCAGATGACACCACCCTTACGGCAGAAAGTGAAGAGGAACTAAAAAGCCTCTTGATGAAAGTGAAAGTGGAGAGTGAAAAAGTTGGCTTAAAGCTCAACATTCAGAAAACGAAGATCATGGCATCTGGTCCCATCACTTCATGGGAAATAGATGGGGATCCAGTGGAAACATTGTCAGACTGTATTTTTCTGGGCTCAAAAATCACTGCAGATGGTGACTGCAGCCATGATATTAAAAGACACTTACTCCTTGGAAGGAAAGTTATGGCCAACCTAGATAGCATATTCAAAAGCAGAGACATTACTTTGCCGACAAAGGTTCGTCTAGTCAAGGCTATGGTTTTTCCTGTGGTCATGTATGGATGTGAGAGTTGGACTGTGAAGAAGGCTGAGGGCCAAAGAATTGATGCTTTTGAACTGTGGTGTTGGAGAAGACTCTTGAGAGTCCCTTGGACTGCAAGGAGATCCAACCAATCCATTCTGAAGGAGATCAGCCCTGAGATTTCTTTGGAAGGAATGATGCTAAAGCTGAAACTCCAGTACTTAGGCCACCTCATGTGAAGAGTTGACTCATTGGAAAAAACTCTGATGCTGGGAGGGATTGGGGGCAGGAGGAGAAGGGGATGACAGAGGATGAGATGGCTGGATGGCATCACTGACTCGATGGACGTGAATCTGGGTGGACTCTGGGAGTTGGTGATGGACAGGGAAGCCTGGCGTGCTGCGATTCATGGGGTCGAAAAGAGTCGGAAAAGACTGAGCGACTGAACTGAACTGAACTGTGGCAAAAAAAAAAAAAAAAAAATAGAGGCTGCAGTTTCTGTTTTTACAGATTGGATAAATCAGTACCTTGGCTTGGTCCATTTGGACAGACGTGAGAGTAGAATTTCTGTTAGGAACAGTCTGGTTAAACTCCCTTTAAAAGCCTTGCGTGTGCTGCTCCTGGCTCAGACAAAACCCACACGACCCTAAGACTCAGCACAGAAAGAGGAGCTCGTGTGCTGGTCGATGAGGAAGGAGACGCCTTGTCTTCCTCATCGTTATTCTCACCAGTGTGCTTCTCCACGAATGTCTCTGCGCATTCTTCATAAAACTGTTGCCCACATCTTCTTTAAAACACACCAAGCCAACAAAGGTCAAATCAAGAGCAGGAAGATTTTGTTTGTATTAAAAATGTACTGAGATCTAGAAACATATTCAGATGACGTCTGAGAAGAACTCACTGTGGAGAGTAAAAACGACAAAGAAGAAAGCTGTCTACCAGTGCTGGGGGCAGCGGGCTGCTCCATCCTTGGCGGCACAGTCTTTTTCTTGACTTCAGTGATGGAGGAACATCACTCTCTAAAATTAGAAATAAAGACCCTGAACGCTGTGTGTGATGAGATGACTGACAGGGCTTCACATGGCCCTTCTGCCTGTTCATTGGTCCTTACAGTACAACATACTATGGTGAAAACTTCACTACCTTATCTATATGTGAAGACAAACAGCAGGGTCTTCTCTTCCTCGGACGGAGTTCTGAGGTGCGTGCTTGCTTTATTTGCGACCATCGGTGGCTGCTCTCAGGAGCGTCTCTCTGGGCAGCTCGAGTGGTGCCTGAGACTTCCGGGCAGTTCCCTCCCTGCCCTGTATCTTGCCCATGAATTTAACACTGACCTTGGGCTTCTCTGCTAGCTCAGTGGTAAACAGTCCACCTGCAATGCAAGAGAGCCTGGTTTGATTCATGGGTTGGGAAGATCCCCTGGAGAAGGGATAGGCTACCCACTCCAATATTCTTGGGCTCCCCTTGTGGCTAAGCTGGTAAACAATCCACCTGCAACGCGAGAGACCTGGGTTTGATCCCTGGGTTGGGAAGATTCCCCTGGAGAAGGGAAAGGCTACCCACTCCAGTCTTCTGACTTGGAGAATTCCATGGACTGTATAGAACATGGGGTTGCAAAGAGTTGGACATGACTGAGTGACTTTCACTTTCACTTTGGCAGCAACAAGTCTGAGATTTTAGAATAAAGAAACTATTTTACCCTGCATTACAGAATGCTTTCCCCACCCCCAACTTTGAGAAAATCTTTCCATAATGCCTCCTTGATTTCAGTGACTTCTGTTGCCACATCACAGGCTTTTCCATGCCTGCTCTGCTGGCCCCTGGCCCTCTGGCTCCCTGGCAAGCCGGGCCCTCCCCCACTGCTGGGACAATAGGTAAGGACAGGAAGGACCTGGGGTCTGAGGCCCAGAATGTGGAAGCAGCTGGATTTTTCTCCCGAGCTCAGCCCTGTCTTCAGACCTCGGGACCTGGGAGGGGCCAGCTTCATTAACCCCATTTGGGCGGCCTGGCATTGCCCACTGTTCGAAGTCCAGCCAGGATGGAGTGCGGGCTGTGACACAGGAGCTGCTGGGACAGGCGCTTCCTCTTCTGTGGTTTGAGCCTGGAAGTGCAGGCCAGGAGCTGCTCGCGGTTGTTCCGCAACCACGAGGAAGAGAACTTGCCGAGAACGGAGCCAACAATAAGGAAACAGCCTCAAAACGGAGTGCGAGCCCCTGGCTTCTGGTCACATAACTTGAGTAATTGGATTAGGCCTCCCTTGAAGCCAGCGCTGCATCTCAGTTACACGGAACAAAACATTCTCATTGTTTAAACCAGTATGAGTTTCAAGCAGCTATTTCTACTGGATTACGTGAAAACTGCCAGGGCCTGGACTGTGCGCCTGATGACGAGCTAGCCCGGCCGCCCAGCAGGGGACAAGGATGCCCAGTGACGATGTGGTGCCGGCTGATGGCCCGGGGGGCTCAGCCTGACCGAGCCGCCGCCATCGCCAGCCTCCTTGCCCACCTAGTGTCCCTGCTCCCAGTAAGGGGGAGTGCTCCCCCATCTCTCTCGCTGATTCAGCCAGACTGGACGCTCTCATTCCACCGGTCCTCTGGGCCAGACTCCAGCTCCGGGCACCCGCTGCAGCCTGCTTTCTTCACCAGAGGCTGCAGAGAGTAAACAACAACAACACCACCACACACACACACACACACACACACACACACACAGTCTTGATGGGGTCAGCTACAAATTCGCACTGTGGCCTCGGCAGCCCCGCTCTGCTCCTGGCTTCTGTGGGCACCGTCGGGGCCTTGCCCACACGCCTTCACTGATGAGAGACTGTCGTGCCCAGCAGCCCACTCGCTGGTGGATGGCCAGCGGCCTGCCCGGGACCCGCCTGGCGGAGATGTGCACAGAAAATGCCCCTGGTTCACGGAGCTCAAGTGGAGGGCTGAGTAGTCTCTGTGGCTCCTGCTGCTGCAAGCAAGGTACCAACTGACGAAGAGCCGCGACTGAAGGGCGGGTCCTCTCGCAGCAAGCCGTGCCCGATCTCCCCAAACCACCAACTGGTTTCGTGAGAGAAATTCCAGTGGTCGCCTCTGTTTTCACGCTAAAGCACTTGTAACAAACACTGCGAGCTCCCAGCGATGAAGGGAGGCGCACTCACTCCTGAGCTCTCCCGAATGAGCAGTTCGGAGGCCAGCCCCAGGCTCTCGTTCCTCTGCACTCCCTCCCCTCATCACAGACTTCACGTGAACCAAGCACAGCCAGTAATTCCTTCTTTGGATCCTCAGGGTATTCTTTAAGAACGGTCACCCGGTCTGAGGGGAATGTCACGTGGAGTCAGAGGAGTGTCTGGGAAATACTTCCCATCTGGTCTTGCACCGCTGGCCCGGAAGCACCCAGAGCGCATGGCTGGTTCCGGGCACCTGTGGCACGCAGGGCGGGCTGGGCTGCAGCCTCGGGGGGAACCCACGCCCGGCGCTGCCTCTAGGAATGAGACGCTGGAGTCACTTCTTTATACCGGTGTCATGACCTCTATAATACTTCTTAAGTGGAGGACAAAGACGGGCCCACTGAGCCTTAACCGTGATTTAAATCCAACCTGACAGAACTGAAGCCCAGAAGTCCAGGAGGCAAGTGGCTGAACAAGCTTAGGAGAACGTCCAGGGAGCCAAGTGGAGAAGCCCAGGGAACTGCAGAGTGGCCACAGTTTCAGGGCAACGGGTGGGGGAATAAAGCAGTATTTTCTGAGTTGGTATCTGTTATAGGATTGACTAAAACTGTGACTAAAATCACTGAGGATTTGGGTGGTCATTAATTCTAGGAACAGTTCAGTTCAGTCGCTCAGTCATATCCAACTCTTTGCAATCCTATGGACCGCAGCATGCCAGGCTTTCCTGTCCATCATCAACTCCCGGAGTTTACTCAAACTCATGTCCATTGAGTCGGTGTTGCCATCCAACCATCTCATCCTCTGTCATCCCCTTCTCCTCCTGCCCTCACTCCTTCCCAGCATCAGGGTCTTTTCCAATGAGTAGGTTCTTTGAATCAGGTGGCCAAAGTATTGGAGTTTCAGCTTCAGCATCAGTCCTTCCAATGCATATTCAGGACTGATTTCCTTTAGGATTGACTAGTTTGATCTCCTTGCGGTCCAAGGGACTCTCAAGACTCTTCTCCAACACCACAGTTCAAAAGCATCAATTCTTTGGCACTCAGCCTTCATTATGGTCTAACTCTCACATCCATACATGACTACTGGAAAAACCATAGCTTTGACTAGACGGACCTTTGTTGGCAAAGTCATGTCTCTGCTTTGCAACGTGCTGTCTACGTTGGTCATAGCTTTTCTTCTAAGGAGCAAGCATCTTTTAATTTCATGGCTGCAGTCACCATCTGCAGTGATTTGGAGCCCAAGAAAATAAAGTCTGTCACTGTTTCCACTGTTTCCCCATCTGTTTGCCATGAAGTGATGGGACCGGATGCCATGATCTTAGTTTTTTGAATGTTGAGTTTTAAGCCAGCTTTTTCACCCTCCTCTTTCACTTTCATTAAGAGCCTCTTTAGCTCCTCTTTGCTTTCTGCCATAAGGGTGGTGTTGCCTGCATATCTGAGGTTATTGATATTTAAGGTCTGTGTTAAATTTCATCCATCCAAACAACATGGAAAGGGGATGAAGATGAGCTCTGATATGTGAACACTGAGGATAAACCTGCAGAACCTCGAAGATGGAGGCAGCATCAGAGGCCACGCGGCCGGGCCCTCCAGGGTCTCCCTCCGCCTGGGAAGGTCTGCCCGGCAGCTCCCTGCCCTTCAGACGGGGCCCTGCACCCAGGACACTTAGGGACGTCACTGCATTTCAATAAAATAAAAGTTGGTGACGAGCCCATTTAGGAAATTTTATTTTTGATTAGTAAACAGTTCTCACATGGGGCCTTGCTCTTGACCGGCTGGGGCCTCCAGGTGTGTGGAGTGTCCAACACGCACAGTAAGTGCGACTCTAGGTCTGGAACCTCCTGCCCACACCCAGGGGCCCTTGTCACCCCAGGGACTTGTATTTCAGCAGTTTTCTTCTCATAACTCCGATCCCCAACCTGGAAAACCCTCAGTTTGTAGTTAAGCAATCAGAGTCCATATAATGCATAACCACGAAGGCAAAGAAAACCCTAAAACTGCCCAACTGCATGTAGCTTTTGGGGAGCAGCATTCCTGGGATTTCAGAGGCGACAAGGAATCAAGCGCCTCCGACAGCGCCAGTCAGACCCAGGGCCCCGCCTCGTGGGCGGGCCGGCGGGGCGTCTTCCGCTCTGCTGCTGCTGGAATGACACTCGTCCCCCTGCTTGGGGTCCAGCCCTGCGGGTCCACAGGGGACAGGCTGGCGCTCGGCTGAGGACAGGCGTGGAGGCTCCCCCGGCTGCCCGCCAGCACGTGCGGGACCCAAGGGAGTGACGGTGCTGGGTCACGCGTGGGAGAGGCTCCCCGCGTGTGTGTACGTGTGTGTGTGTGTGTGTATATGCCGGCATGCGTGTAGATGCACGTGTGTGTGTGTTCCTAGCACGTTACACCCTCTGCCCTCATGGGCATCTCCGTCCAGCGGGAAGGACAGGCACGCACACAGGTAATTATAATGAAGGTGTGGGTCTAAACCCCACAGATTTTGTCACAGGAAGCAGAAACTCTCAGGAACCCGAAAGGGAGCCTGACGCTGTGGGTGGGAATGTAAACTCAAGCAGCTTCTGTGGAGGAGAGAGTGGAGGCTCCTCAGAAAACTGAAAATAGAGCCACCATGTGACCCTGAACCCCCCTCCTGGGCATATATCCAGGGAAAACCATCCTTGGAAAAGACACACGCACCCCAGTGTTCACAGGGGCACTATTTACAGTGGCCAAGACACGGAAGCAGCCTCAGCGTCCACCGACAGACGACCGGATACGGAAGATGTGGTGCAGACACGCGGTGGACTATTACTCAGCCATAAAAAAGAATGAAACCAGGAATAATAAATTGCTCTGGTTGGGGTGGATATATACAAACACGTGTCAGTATGTCTCTGAACAACAGGGACAACTGTTTAGAGAACATAAAGGGAAAATGCACAAAAGGCAAAACATGCCATGATATATTTGGGAATAAATCTAATAAGAAATGTACACTGTCCATAGAAGAAAACATTTCAATTGTACTGAAGATCAGAAGGAGACCTAATGAAATACAAACATTAATTAATAATTAATGCAAAGGCATTAATTCTTCGAAGACTGATTGGTGAAGTGCAGTAAGAGCAATTCTAACCAAACCCTCGGTGAGATTTTAAACCACGGAAGCTATTCTGAGACCCGTGTGAAAGTACTAATGCTCAAGAATAAGTAAGACAATCCTAAAACAATGACAAGAGAAGACGCTCCCTACAGATAACACAACCTGCTATGCACTAGCCCTTGTGAGGGAATTACATGTAGTAACTGACTGGTGGTGGCACCCCACTCCAGTACTCTTGCCTGGAAAATTCCATGGACGGAGGAGCCTGGTGGGCTGCAGTCCATGCGGTCGGGAAGAGTTGGACAAGACTGAGCGCCTTCACTTTCACTTTTCATTTTTATGCATTGGAGAAGGAAATGACAACCCACTCCAGTGTTCTTGCCTAGAGAATCCTAGGGACGGGGGAGCCTGGTGGGCTGCCGTCTCTGGGGTCACACAGAGTTGAACACGACTGAAGCGATTTAGCAGCAGCAACTGACAATCTTCTCAACAATTTTGTGAGGTGGGTGTAATTATTAACCCACTTTCAAGACAGGGAAACCTAGGCAAAAAAAGTAAGCTGATCTGTTCAAAGTGGAAGTGGCAGAGCTGGGATTTGAACCCCGGCCCTGGGGCTCCGGAGTCCACGCCTCCGAGCACCATACCCTGTGACTCATCTTGGCACAGGACGCTGATGGTCAGGAAAGAATGCAAAGTCCCAAGCAGATTCACATACAAATGGAAAATCTGACTGTTGACAAAGCAGCATTTCCAGTAAATAGGGGGAGAATATCTCAGTCCATAAATGGTTCCAATAACTGGGTATATTTTTGGAAATACATTAAGATCCCTGTACCGGTTGTAGGGTTGCTGTAACAAACGACCACAACCAGAGCAGCTCAAACAGCACAAGCCCACCACCTCCCAGTTCCAGGGGAGGGCTGGGGCTCCCGGCCCCTCTGCTCTGGTCTCGTGCGGCAGAAGGTGAGGGCCAGACTCTCACCTGGAGGCGCTCTTTGAGGTTGTGGACAGAGTTCAGTTCCCCACAGAGCGACGCCCCCCGCCCTGCTGGGTGTCACCTGGGCCCTCCCCCGGGCCCTGCACCTCTCTGAGGCTCTCTGGCCCCACCTCGGTCACTGCCTTCTGCCTCCAGCCAGAGGGCCCTCTGCCCCTGATGCAGCCCCGTGCTTACACTGAGCTCACTGCCTGCTTGATCTGAGATACCGCCCCTGCTTCACGCTCACCAATTCTTCACTTCAGCTGCCTTGGCAGACTCTCTTCTGCCATGTGATGTATATATTCACAAAGTCTACAGATGAGAGAATGGGCCTCTCCTTGGGGGAACATTCTATTATAATCCTCATACCATATGGTATATTTCTATAAATTTGAGGTGGATTAAAGAGTCAAAATGCATAAAACAAAACTCTCATTAGTGATGGAAGAAAATAAAAGAGAATACGCTTTATAACCCTGGGGGAGGGGGGGCCTTCCTAAGCAAGCTTAGAAATCATAAAGGAGAAAAACAGAGGATCATGTTCTCAAAAATTAACATATTGGATAAAGAGATTAAAGGTAAGCAACTAGGAGAAAGCACTTGCAACATATTTAACAAATCGTTAATAGAGTTCATATGAAAATGAATTTCTACAGATCAAATTAGAAAATCAAGTCAATAGAAGAGATTAGCAATAATGTGATCGAGTAATTCACAGCAATGTAAATGCAGATGGCCCCTGACTGATGATGGAACGACTCCCCATTTTCTGTTTTACAGAGGTGTGAAGGTGATACACTTTCAGTGGAAACCACACTTTGGATTGTGGTCTTTTCCAGGGCTAGTGATATAACCCTGTGGCAATGCTGGGCAGCGGCTCCGGGTCAGTCAGTGACCACAAGGGCAAACAGCCAGCATTCTTATAACCTTTGTGTCCCGACAAACCATTCTGAAAGAACTTCACTTTCAGGGCAGCATTCAATAAACTGCATGAGATATTCAACACTATTATAAACTAGGCTTTGTGTTAGATGATTTTACCCAACTCTAGGCTAATAGAAGTGGCTTCGGTATATTAGATGAATTTTCAGCTTGTAGCGTTGTCAACTTCAATTGGTTCATCAGGGTGCAACCTCATCATAAGTCAAGGGAGCTCTGTGGTGGATTTCCGCTTCTAGTAATGACTCTCTACCAAGTCTGCTTCAAGCTATCAGGGAACCAGGAGGGCAGGGAAGGGTTATGGGGCCAACCCGGAGAGGAGAGAAATGCAGAGAACTGAGGAGTCTGGCTTTGGGGACATTTGAACAGGGGCCTCTGCCTATTCTAGGTTGGCCGGTCAGAGCTTGAGAAGCTGAGTAGATCTTTCAACAGCCTCACAAAGAAGCCAGGGAGACATAAACCACATCCAGGGCTCACTGCAGGGGAGTGCTCGGTAAGACCCATGCTTCTGGGTGGAGCCCCTTGGGCTACACCCTAGGAGTGGGAGTGAGCTGGCCACAGACCATCCCTCCCCAGATGGAGGCCCACCTAAATGGACTATGGCTGTTCAAGATGGCAAGGGCACCACCTGCCTATCGAGAAGCAAATGTAAATTCTTTCCAGAGGAAATGACCATCATCTTAAGACTCCAATTATTCCTATCAAGTTCCATATAAAATATCTGGCACACGATCAAAAATAGTCAGGCTCATGAGAAACCAAGACCATGTGACCAGAAGCTGAGTGAAACAAATGCAGCGAAATGATAACCACGTGAATCCGTGTAACGTTATCAGACCCAGACTTTAAGAGAACCAAAATAGACACGTTCAACAAAGTTAGGGCAAGAGCGGTGAACTTCAGCACAGAATAGCAAAGTAAACAAGGATCTAAGTAGAAACTCCAGCTCTGGAATATTCAACACTTAAAATTAAGAGCGAGTGTAACAGCAGGTGAGACACAGCTAAGGAGAGACTCAGTGAAGAAGAAGCTAGATTAAAAAAAATAAGCAGAATCAATATAGAACATAGGAAACACAGTTAGAAGGTCAGGAGTATACCTATTTATATGTATATATAAAATTATAGCCTCAAACAGAGAAGAGAAAACGAGGCAGAAGTTAAAACAGAAATTCTGATACCACAGCCATTAAGCAAAGTACATCCATAAATAACTGAAAATCTTCCAACAAAAAAAGTCTTTAGGCCCAGATAGCTTAATCTACCAAACAAACATTTTCAGGATGAAATAATTATCAGTATTACACAAATTCTTCCAGAAAACAGATAAAGAGGGAACACTCCAGTTTGTCTTATGAGACCAGCAAACTTTGACACCGAAATCTAATAAGATCATCACAATAAAAGAAAATTGTAGGATAATGTCATTCATAAGCATAGATGTAAAAATTCTGAACAAAATATTAGTGAACCAAAATCCAGCAAAAGGTAAAAAGGAATAAGTCTTCATGATCAAATGAGGCTTATTCTAGAAGTGCAACATGGATTTAACATTAGAAAAATCTATGAAGTCCACTGCATTAGTAGAATAAAGGACAAAATTCATATAATTATCTCAAAAGATGGAAGGGAGGTATTTAAGAAACATCCATTTATAATTTTAAGAAGAAAAGAGACTTTTGGTAAGAATAGAAAGAAATTCCCTAAATGTGATAAAGGAAGTCTATGCAAAAAGTCAATTGTCTTTCTCAGCACCAGCAACTGAGAAAATGAAATTTTAAAAATAACGTCATTTAAAATAGCATCATAACACGTCAAATTGCTATTAGTGTTGTTTAGTTGCTGAGTCATGTCTGACTTTTTTTGACCCCCTGGACTGTAGCCTGTCAGGCTTCTCTGTCCATGGGATTCTCCAGGCAAGAGTGCTGGAGTGGGTTGCCATTTCCTCCTCCAGGGGATCTTTCCAACTCAGGGATTGAACCCGAGTCTCCTGCATTGCAGGCAGATTCTTTACTGTCTGAGCCACCAGGGAAGCCCAATTCTGTATAGAAATCCAAAAGGTGATTTACAAGGAAAGTATGTTCAAGTGGTCTTTTAAACTTCTGAATTTTTCCCCTGTATTAAAAAAAAAAAACACCCTTCCTTCTTTATTCCTAACATAGACTGACATACATCTCACATCTCTGAAATACTTCTGCTCTGTCATTCGCTCGACAACAATTTCAATTGCTTCTACCTCAAAACAGCCCTTCCTCAACAGGAAAAGGAGATCTTTTCTGGCTGGACCACAGTAGAAAAGGAATTGCAAGTAAGGCTTATACTATTTGACACTCTTTTCTGAATGTGACGAGCACAATAAACAGTCATCAAACACTTATCTCTCCTGACCATGCTGACTCACTCTCTCTTACCATCCCTGTGTTTTATCTCTGCTTTTTCTTCCTCATTTCCATGAATTCAGGGCTTAGTAACTGCCAGTGAAGTATGCCTTGACAGGATAGGGCCCAGGAACCCAGCCTTCTTACTTTCCTGGGAGACGATACTGCATCCCCCAGGGTAACGCTTGATCACTGTCCTTGTCCACCAATTCTATACGGTGGGACACAGCCGAAGTTGGTCTTTAGCTTTTGTTCCTCCTTTTTTGAGAGACCCTTAGACAGCAAGATGAAACCAGTGAATCCTAAAGGAAATCAACCCTGAATATTCATTGGAAGGACTGAAGCTGAAGCTCCAATACTTTGGCCACCTGATGCAAAGAGCCGACTCACTGGAAAAGACCCTGATGCTGAGAAAGATTGAAGGCAGGAGGAGAAGGGGGTGACAGAGGATGAGATGGTTAGATGGCATCTGTGACTCAATGGACATGAGTTTGAGCAAGCTCCGGGAGATAGTGAAGGGCAGGGAAGCCTGGTGTGCTGCAGTTCATGGGGTCACAAAGAGTCGGACACGACTGAGTGATTGAAAAAGAACAACAATTATTTACTCATTTGGATCCATTATTTTTGGATTTTAAAAACTAATTTTAAAAAAGACTAAAATTAAAGACAAAACTACCTTAAAAAAAAAGAAATCAAACCAAAAGAAGTGAGAACGTGTGATCACATCCCTTCCCCACAGGTGGCAGGGAGCGAGACCCAGCCCCGGGCGCTCAGCGTGGCTTTGAACCTGGCAGCCCAGGTCAGAGTTTAGAGCCGTGTGTCCCGCGGCTGGACCCCAGCTTCATCCCCCGTCCACGTTTGATGACCAGCAGCCACTTCAGCAGCGCAGAGGATGCTTTCCAGAGCAGCTGCAGTGATGCAGGGGGCGCTGTGCTGGCACTTGGCTTTGGGACGTCCGCGGAGCAGGAGATTGAAACCACACAGCGGAGCACACAGGGACCTGCCTCCCACCCTCAAGTGAAGGCCGACACGGAGGGACTCTCAGGAGAGCAGTGATGGAGCGCAGAGCCCACTCACCCACCAGAGACGCTCTGAGCTGCCACGGAAACGGCTCTGTGGTCGCTGTGCGTGGCTTCTGGTGGTGGTTTTGGGTGCAAGTGGGCTGACTTGCTTTGCCATGGAAATCTCCCAGAATAACGATTTATAAGGCATGGTTTGATGAAATGCACGCTTCAAGTCTTTTTCAGAAAACAGGGACAAGAATTCAAACTCTCATTGAGAATAAGATGTGGCCAAAGTTAAATGTGGTTCTCTCTCTCATAACAGCTTAACATTTTACAGCAACATGTCATACCAGCTGTCTTGGGAACAAAGGAATCAGCCTGAATTTTGTAAATAAACTGTGGTTATTAAAGCTACTTGAAAGAAGCCAGAGTAATAACCATTAAACATGAAAAGTCAGTAAAAGTCTTTGAATGGTATTTCTGTTGCAATTATTATTCCCATTTTAATAATGTGCTTAGGGATAAAACACAGTTTTGAGCTGTTGGGACTTCTGAATAGATTGCACTGCAGATCTGTTAGCCCATAGCAGCCAAGACTGTGAAGTTTTAAAATCCATTATGGAAAATGGAAATTAAAGGCTTGGAAATCTGTAAAAGACAGAGCTGGTCTTCCTCATGACGACTGCCATGATTCTGGCCTAACTGACCGTCTGTCTGCACCCCATGTCTGTCTGTGAGGCTGCCCGTGACCACAGGCTCGCTGGTGGCCCCTGGCGCTGACGGGGCTTTAAGGCCGGCCAGTGATGGCTTTACCGCGCTGACGCTGGTCCTCCCAATGCTCACCTTCTCCCTCACGGGTCACTGGGCCCCATGGGAGGCCCACACACTCTTCAGGAATAGACGATAATGTGGTAACGGTGTGACGGCAGAAGAAGCTGGATTCAGCTCTTGTCATCTCTCATTTTACCTTCTGCTGCTGGAGGGATCTCTCTAAAGACGCAATCATGAAACACTATGCAGTTAAACAAAAATGTCCTCTGCAGCTGAAAACAGCCTTCTGAGCAGTGACCAAGTCCCCACTCTGAACCCGGGGCGGGCACTGCGTCCCAGCAGAGCACAGAGCAGGCAGACGCGGGCTTGCTGCTGTCACTGCTTCTCAAGGGATGAAATGAGAGTAGCTGACGTCCTGGTCTCTCCTCCTCACCAACGGGACCCTAGCCCAGGAGGCTCCCCACTGCCCCCGGGCACCCGGAACCTGTTCTCCGCAGTCCCCTCATCGTGACCAGTGTCTTTCCTTCTGCGGACGCCTGCCTCACGGGCCCTTCTCCTGGGTGAAGAGTTGTAACCACACATGCTCCATCCACGTTCCCTGGCTCCTGACGTATTTCACACGCATCCTGCCGCAATGTCCACATGGACCCCATGGGAAGGTGTGGCTACTGACCTAGGAGCCTGATATCTGGGCCAGTTAGGGCCTGGACAGGCCACGTGACCCATCGTGACCAGGGTGGACCCTCCCCTGCAGGCCGTGCTCATCCTGAAGCCTCCCCCGGTCCCTCACCATGGGCCTTAAAGGGGGTCTCGGGACCCCCTCTGTCCCCTCCCCAGATGCACGTGATCAGCCGTGAGACTGGCCACTAGACTCGGCAGGTTCCGTCCTGCATGAACTGATGAGTCTCGGCCTTGCCTGCTGCGAGGCTGGGACTCAACTGTGGGCCGTGCCCAGCACTTCACGACACACTCAGGGCAGTCTGCGCACACTCTAGACCGTAGGGCCTGGGCACACCCGAGAGGAGCGGGACCGGCCAGTTGCCGAAACATGCCAGCCAGAGAACCGGCGAGGCCTCTGGGCGGCCTGGGGTCTGAGCTGAGGACCTGGCCACTGGATCTGGAGGCTCTGCCCTGGGGGAGCCTCCCCCACGGTCGGGGAGATGGCGGGCAGGGCCAGGGTGGCAACCTCCCGCCTTGTGCACCTGAGCCTCACAGCCCCTTAGGAGGAAAAGCACATCGTCAAACCCCAGCCTGGAGTCCGCGCCCCATACCGCCTCTGCTCGACTGCACTCGGAACCCCTCGAGGGCGGAGGAGGACCCGCACATCCAGGCCTCTTCTCGGTTCCCGTCGGGGGCCAGCACCTCACACTGCCCAGGAGTGATGCGTGCAGGAAAGAAAGGATGATCCTTTGTGAAAAGCACGGCGTTGCATCTTATTGATCGGATCTCCAAGTACTAGTTCTCACAGATTTATTTAAAAGAATCTTCTGGGAACCTGAGTGATCCAGGTTCACACGTTTGAGGCTGAAAATGCCTGGTTCAGAGCAGGGGCTTCGTTACGCGTATGGCATTGTCTGCATTACGTTTGAGGTCCGAGGCTCATGTGTGTAGTGCCCTGTGGTAAGCAGACCCTGGCTTCGCAGCCTTAAGAACACTAGTAAAATTTTGGACTATTTCTTTTCTTCTGCTATTTTCCATAATTTACTGAATCACTTTGACGAAGGCTTGCAAATCACCCGGTCTCACAGTGAATAATGAGACCCTGTTGTTCCCGAAAAGGAGACTTGGTTTCACACACAGGCTGAGCCTGAGTGACGTCCAGCACAGATCCAGATCACAGTGTGGTCAGTCCGATGGACGATGACACTGGGGTGGGTGGCCCGCCTCCGTCACGGGACGTCACGGGCTTCCCGAGGACTCGGTCTCCTCACACAGTGAGGTCTGCTCGGAGGCCCAGCCTCCCCTCCGCTGCTGGAATTCTAGGATGCTTGCTCAGATCTTATCGGGAACCAGATATTATTAACTCCTGGTGTGGAGAGGAATGACGGTTTTTAAAATCACTTTCCTGTTGTTGTTTTCAGTCACTAAGTCGTGTCCAGCGCTCTGTGACCCCGTGGACCGCAGCACACCAGGAAGCCCTGTCCTTCCCTCTCCCCCGGGGTTTGCTCAAATTCATGTCCATTGAATCGGTGATGCCATCCAACCATCCCATCCTCTGTCGCCCCCTTCCCTTTTGCCTTCAATCTTTCCCAGCATCAGGGTCTTTTCCAACATGTCGGCTCTTTGCATCAGGTGGTCAAAGTACTGGAGCTTCAGCTTCAGCATGGGTTGTTCCAATGAATATCCAGGGCTGATCTCCTTTAGGATGGACTGGTTGGATCTCCTTGCAGTCCAAGGGACTCTCAAGAGTCTTCTCCAACACCACAGTTCAAAAGCATCAATTCTTCGGTGCTCAGCTTTCTTTATGGTCCAACTCTCACATCCATACATGACCACTGGAAAAACCATTTCGACTATACAGACCTTTGTCAGCGAAGTGATGTTTCTGCTTTCTAATATGCTATCTAGATTTGTCATAGCTTTTCTTCCAAGCAGCAAGCATCTTTTAATTCTGTGGCTGCAGTCAATGCCCAAAGCAATCTTGGAGCCCAAGGAAATAAAGTCTGTCACTGCTTCTACTTTTCTCACGTCTATTTGCCATGAAGTGATGGCACCGGATGCCATGATCTTAGTTTTCTGAATGTCGAGTTTTAAGCCAGCTTTTTCACTCTCCTCTTTCACCTTCATCAGAAGCTTTGTAGTTCCTCTTTGCTTTCTGCCGTTAAAGTGGCATCATCTGCATTTCTGAGGCTGTTGCTATTTCTACTGGAAATCTTGATTCCAGCGTGTTACTTCCTTATTTATGCGTTAAAGGAAAGATATGTTTCTGTCCACTCCAGTACTCTTGCCTGGGAAATTCCATAGACAGAGGAGCCTGGCTGGCTACAGTACGTGGGGGTGCAGAGAGTCGGACACAACTTAGCGACTAAACAACAGCAACAACAACCTGTTTCTGTAAGGCTGGCTTAGACAGAAAATCGGTCTTTTCTAGCTACATCGGTGTTATCCTGATGCCACTTAAGGGGCAAATTAACCCTCTGCAGCCACGGGTTCCCGGGCACTCGGGGACCGGCATGCTGAGGGTGAGGAGTTGGAGGAGAGGCCAATGCCGGCAAGGTGGGCGGGGAGCAGCTGAGGTGCCAGCCATCGAGACCGGAGGAGAAGCGGCTTTCTGTGTTTAAGTAAAAACACATCTTTCAGAATGCCTCATTCAGTTTTTTTGTTTTTACAGAATTAAAACACACGAATTTTTCTTAAATGAAAAACAGAAACAGCTTAAATTTTTTTTAAAGCAAGTTAAAAAAAGACGCCCAGGAAATTATCCTTTGTAATTCTGCTAGTTTCAGTTTTGATTCTTTATGCAGCTAGTATCAGGATAATAACATTTGGTTGAAAAGAAAGAAGAAAAATTTCAAGAGGCTGTTCTGCACACATTTTTGTTGATTGGCTGATGTCAGGTTGACTACTGTTATTTTGCAATTGCTTTGACAGATGCAAAATAGAAAATCGCAAACAATTTTGACACTTTAAATACCTTAAATACCCTCAGTGAGCACATACACAATGAGGCCCTGAAGACTGTGGGTTACGACACTTGTGATTGGTTTTGACTGCTGCTATTAGTGCCACGAGAGGAAAGGTCGGATTCAGATAAAACAGAAGTTAAAGCAGATTAAACACAGGTGAACTGAAGGAGCGCCACGATTTGCTCTTCAGTTCTACTGAAACAATTGCTAAGCTACACCCTAGGATCTTGTGGAAAGAACCCAGCATTTCGTGGCTGCAAAGATTATGAAATATTCAGCTTTACCCAGGGGTATTTCCTGACGTTTCTTTGGTAAACTGGAGCCTAATAGAAGATATCAGGAATTAGTATAAGAAACAGTTTAGAAACCTATTGTCACTACAAAGATGAAAGCAACTTTGATGATCAAAAAGAAGTCAATAAAATAAGACTGAAGTGGTTCCTGAACCCTTCCCTATTGTTCATCTGGGATTTCTTAATTTCCCTACTCTCCATCTATTATGGGGTTTTCTGTGTGAAGTCCTGCCATGAATTAGAGTGATGTCAACAGAGTTTTACCTTGAGTCGTATTTTATCACAAATGGGAGGAGGCCCGGTCCTTCAGGGAACATGCTTCCTGCTCTTAAGAAGCTTGTCATCTTCTCCTAGTTCCAGACACACCAGCCGGCCGGGGTGGGGGCCCAGCTAACCTCAGCGACAGTGGGACCTGGGCCATCCCCCCAAGACCACACTGCCTCCTGGGTGGGTTTTCACCTGTGGCCACGCGGGCTCTGCTCTCCGGCCACAGGGAGCTAACCGCCTGTTCCAGCTGTCTGGGGCGGTGGTTCTTCCTCTGCCAGCCTTAATAAACTTTCCCTGTCACTGCCGTGTCGATTTTTAAACTAGAAATGCTGTAACTTAAAAACTGTCATGACAGGAGCAAAAGTTTGGAATTCAGATCAACCAGGGTGTGACCCCACCCATACTATTTTGCAGCTGGGTGACCTTGGGCAAGTCACTGAGCCTCTCGAGCTGCAGTGCATCAGCAGGGAAACGGGAGTGTAATGCTGGCCTTAAATGGTGATTATCAGGATAAATGAACTAAGTCGTGTACTGTTCCTTGTGCAGTGTCTCTCATATTGTAGGCCTTGGGTAAATATAGTTACAACTCATCTTTCATCCTAGGATCATATTTTGTGATCCTATTGCCTGTCCAGCACGGACGCTATACAAGACATATCCTACACAGACACAACACAGATGCCCACGCCACGTCCACAATGCACATATGATGCAGGGTGAGCAGCAGACATGGGGAATGAATTCCGGGAGGTCAAGTCCATTTAGTAAGTATTAATATTACTATGCAGCATCAATCAGATACTCACACCTGCCACTCTCTGCAGTCCCCCACCTGGGTGTCAGGCTCCCCTGCTGGCTCGGTGGCAAAGGATCCACCTGCCAGTGCAGGAGACGAGAGTTCGACTGCAGGGTGGGGAAGATCCCCTGGAGAAGGAAATGGCTACACACTCCAGGATTCTCGCCTGGGAAATCCCATGGACAGAAGAGCCTGAGGATAGTCCATGGGGCAGCAAGGGTCGGACACGACTGCATGCACGACCTGGGGGTCCCATTTGCCAACAACTCCAGAGCTGATGTAAGTCTCTGCATTCGCCTTACGTCAGGGCTACTCTTCACAGAGTCAAGATGACCGCCCTGGCATTCCTGTGCTGAATGGACCATAGGAAACAGCAGCTCATAAGTGTCTGCCGACACCCACAGTGGGTTCTGTCCCACAGGTTGGTGGTCCTGAGAAGGACATCTGCAATGCTGTACGTTAAGGCCGAGGGTGATGCATTTAATAAGTTTCATTAAGACTCGTGATATGTATTGATACTCTGTCGGCTTTTTAATTTAAAATTAGTAAAATTTAAAAGACTTCGACGAAAAAGACCCTTTCATTTGAAAATAAAATAGGTCATTAGCTATTGTCATAGCTGGATCATCGTGGTTATACTAGATTTGTTTCATGAACACAATGGAAGAAAGAAGGAGAAAATTAAAATTCAAGAGAAAGCGTGATTCGTGTCTCTAAGTACGACGGTGTCCCTTTATCCTAACAAGCAGACCCTGTCGGCGACGTCCCCGACACAGGCATCCCCCCCTCCGGGTCCAGGTTGCCCCCTCCCTCCTGTAACTCCATCCTCGCCAGGTGGACCCTGATTGGTCCAGGCCAGTTTGACCCCTCTGTCCTCTCACCAGGGATTGGCTGGTCTCAGCAGAGCATGTGGCCTGTTCTGGCCAATGAGATGAGAAGAGTGGTCTTGCGGGTGGGGGTTGCTCCAGGGAAAGGCGCCCTCACGGCTCAGAACAGGACCCCAGATATGAGCAGCCCCCCTCTGCCTCTGGGTGTCCCCAGGCCTGCTCAGGATGCTGGGAACTGTCGCCGTTGAGCTGGTTTAGGATGAAACCAGCACGGGACACAGAGATGCGGGAATGAGGGGAGCAGAGCTGGCGGCAGGGCTTCCGCCCGCAGGCTGCGGGTGACAGATCCCGTGGCAGTCCACGTGCTGCAGGACCCGAGCATTCTGCCACTCGAGGCCACAGCATCCCAGAGGACACAGGACGACCACCATCCCCAAGCCCCTGGACCTGGAGAAAGTCAACAAGCGAACCGGCCATGTGGGCAAGTACCTGCTCCTGTGACTCCAGTTCCTTGTGCTGTAGCTTCTTCTCTATGGATCGCACTTGTTTCGAGCGGTTTTCCAGTTCTTCTTGTAAAGCCTGAAATGGTATAAGACAAATACAAAAATATTAAAAATTAGCACCCTTGAGGGTGCTAAAAATTACCACCTAAGCTGGTGTCAAAAGAGCCTCAGATCTCAAGTCTATTACAGTTGTTCCAAATAGTTCAGGCAGAAGAAAGCCCAGCCTTTCAGCATTGGGCCCAGATGTTTCCTACTTTAGCAATAACTAGTGTTAAAAATTCCAAACTTACAAAACAGACACATTAGCAGGTGTCCATTCATCTTATAAAAATATGTCCTCTGTTCCCAGCACAGATGCACAGCATGTGATAAAGCGTAAAACGACTGCTAATTAAAGTAGTTCGACCAGTACACCTGTGAGGGGCCCTTACACTCTGAACAGTGCTGTGGCCGCAGGAGCTGAGATACTGGCCCAGCACGTCGCTTTTCAGCATTGTGCTGTGGTGATCTGAGTAAGTTACAGTGACCTGAAAGGCATTTCTTTATTAAGCCACTGAAGATAGCACTGAATCTGAAGAACCCGTAAGAAGCAGACAGAGGGGAACTCTTTCAGTTGCCAAGTAGCCGTTCAGGTTGCTCTGGGGGAACCCCGGAATGACAAGGTTCAATAAAGAACGCTGTATCAATTACTATTTTAAGTAAAAAGGTGAACTAGAAAAGAAACAGGATCCATTCGAACAATCCCATGCGATGACAGATACAATACACGGGAATGACGGCGAGCAGAGCGCAAGGGATGGGACGGGAAGATGCTGAATGCATTCTCAAAATAAAATTCATTCAGGGAAGACGCCCGGGTTTCTGCTCTAGGTTAAGAGCTGTGATAGGTCCTTCAGATGAAGCAGTGAAAGAAAACAGATGAAACAACTCTCTGCTGTCACCAGCTTCCATTACACCGGGGGACAGAGAGGATGCAAACAGTGAGTGTATATACATGTCAGTGACGAGCACGGAAGCAAAACAGTGCAGCGAAGGGGGCTCCTGGAGGGTCTGAGGATCGCTTCAGCTGCTGCAAAGATTAGACTGAAGAGGGGTTCAGGCAAAGCAGAGAAGCAGGGTCCAGGCTGCTGAGACACACGGCAAAGAACGCTGGGGACTGGACCGGGGTGGTGTCAGGGCCCCAGTCCACTTGAGGACCCGGGTCGCAGCCCTGAGGCGTGGATGCAGAGTGAAAAATAAAGAGATGATGACTCTGGGGTTGTGGCTGGAGCAGGAGGGAGGCAAGGGAGGGAGCGGCATTGCAGGGAGGTCCAGGGCTTGGCCTGGGGTGGAGGAGCGGGACGCACGGCCCATCCTGACTGAGATGCTGGGGCAGGGGAAGAGCTGCAGTCCGGGCAGCACAAGTCAGTTCACGTCCAGTAACAGTCCCGTCAGTGCAACTCCAGTCTTCTCTCCACGGAGACAGAGCCCCTGGTTCTCGGCCTTTTTCTGGTGTTCTAGATTCACTGGAGCATCTGGTGACTGCTATGTGGTCACTCCCCACGTGGAAAAAAGTGCTTATCATGTGCTTCTAGTTTCAGGGGCGTCCATGTGTTGCCGGAAGCCTGTCCATGGATGAACCCCAGGCTAAGAACCTCTATTTAAAAGACAATAAGGGGGAAAAAAAAGAGAGTTAGGGGGACTTCCCTGGTGGCACAGTAGTTAAGAATCCACCAGCCAATGCAGGGTTCGTGGGTTCGATCCCTGGTCCAGGGAGATGCCACGTGCCGTGGGACAACTGCCGGTGCACCACAGCTGCTGGAGCCCGAGCTCCTAGAGCCTGTGCTCTGCAACGAGAAGCCCGAGCAGGCAACGGAGAGCAGCCCCCGTCTCCACGCCTGGAGAAAGCCCGCGCACAGCAGTGAGGACCCAGCACAGCCAAAGATAAAGCAACAGAATGTTTAAAAAGAGTGTAATGGTTTGACTGAGGAGAGAATGAGAATGAGGACAGAAGCTTTAGGGGCTTTTTGATATTATACTGGAATATAAAATCCACCCTTCAGCCAAGACTGACAATGAGCTTCAGACTCTATTTTTGTTTATATTAATGACTGTATTATCGTGGGCTGTTTCCAGAAGGATGAATGCAGTTGTTCCTATGCTTTATGACCAAGTAGCACTTTTTTGCTTTTGATAATTTTGTACCAGTGCATAGGATCTTCTTGGCATCTCTTACGGCCTAACCGAGGAGAGGCGTGAACGTGGGGCTGGGAGGAGACTGGCCTGCTTTCTGCCGTGCTCTCTCCTGCTCTCCATCCTCACACCGCAGAGTGTGACCCCACGCCCCCAAATCCAATCACGTCATCCCCCTGCTGCAATGCTCAGACACCAAAACAGCACCCCCGAGCTGCGGCTCAGACTCCCGACCTGGGTCCTCGGGGACCCGGGTCTCCAGGCTCTGGCCACCCTGGGCCGAGCGAGCCTCCGTGTCCTGCAGATTTTGTGGCCATGATCAATGACCACGTGCCACCGTCGCCTGCATGGACTTTGTTTTTCAGCCTCCTGGCAATCCTGTGCAGCAGGCAGTTTCTCACCCACGTTAGGGAGGACTGAACCGAGACCCTCAGAGGGGAGAGAGCCCCCTCAGGTCCATCCACAAGCCAGAAGGCGCTGGGATGGGACTGCAACACGCTGACCCACCCCGAGTTCAGCGTTTGTGCTCACCACGACACAATGACCCACCTTGAATTCAGCGTTTGTGCTCACCACGACACACTGACCCACCCCGAGTTCAGCGTTCGCGCTTCTCCCCACGGCCCTTCACCCGTCGCCCGCGTCTTCTCGCCTTTGCCTGGAAGCCGCTCTGCTCTTGGTGTGACCTCACCGACCTGTCCCAGGAGCAAAGCCTGGACACTGCGTGGCTGTGACCCGTGCGGGGCTGTGACCCGTCCGGGGCTCAAGGGGCTCTGTCTCTGTGCCTGTGTGAGGCCAGGACCCCTGCAGCCCAGGGTGCTCTCCCTGTCACGTTTCCAGCCTGGAGTCAGGCCTGGTGCATGCTGGCACCAGGCCCACGCTTGGGCAGGAGCTAACACACATCTCAACTGTTTCCCCAAGGAAATTACTTTAACCATGGGGTCATCCAACTATCGTCAACACAGCAGAGTAACCGAACGGTCATCAAGTTTCTCAAGATACAGAATGTACAAGCATACCTTCCAAAGTTCTCTCTCTATACACACACCTGAAACATGTATATACATATGACATTATTATTTGTGATGACATATTTTCTGGTTTCTGACACAATAAAAAACTATACTCTTTTGTTTCTTGATTTATTTCAAAGAAGAAAAATACAGGAGATGCGCATGTCCTTTGTCTTTTAAGCAGAAAACTGTCACCCCCGCAGTCTCATCTCCACCCTGCCCTTCCCCAGCAGAACCCCGGGCACGGCCCCCTCGAGGGTCCCCGTCCCCACCCCGGTCTCTCAGCCCCTTCGTCCTTCCTCTTGTGCCCGCCCTCCACGAGGGAGCAGGCAGAACCAGCAGTGTCCCAGCACCGGGGGGAGAGACTCCTTGACAAGAGTTCAAGGTGCTGCAGGGCCTTCCTGGAGACTGTCACGTGGGGAGGGGCTTGGGCAGTGGGCAGGGCCTGAGTAGGGGCGGGGCCTGAACAGGAGGAGTGGTCTGAGCGGGGAAGGGGACTGAATGGGGGAGGGGCCTGAGCAGGGGCGGGGCCTGAGCTGGGGGAGGGATCTGACGGGGGAGGGGGGGGGAGAGGCGTTCTGGGCAGGGGGTGGGGCTCCAGGGCTCAGGCCCACCCATGCAGACAAGGATGCCCTGGTGGGGAATCATGAAAGGAGCGGAGGTCAAAGCCTGACCCTGCGTGATGCCCAGACTAGGAGCAGGCAGAGGGCGAGGAGGCCAGAGGCCGGGGGGATCGCGGTGCTGGAGGTGATGGAGGAGGAAACGAGTCCAGGGGGTCTGATAAGACAGTCCCCGCGAGGACAGGGGACAGCGCCAGACCTGTCCTTTCTCCGCCTTCACACAGCGAAGAAGAAATTGCTAACCCACTGTGTCTCAGCAATGCTAAAAAAATAGAAGGGAAGTTACATTTGCTTTTCAAACGGCTCCGCTTTTCAGTTTGCTCATAGTTAACTAAAGGATTCACATGATGTTTCTAGGGCTAATCAGAGCAAGCCATATAGCTAGAAATTCCTTATTACCTAATAAAAATCAGTTTAAAAAGCTGAAGAGTAACGGAGTAATATTCCACTTTCCAAAAAGTTAAAATGCATCAGACGAAAGGAAAAGGACAGTTTATACTGACAGCTGTTCCTGATCTCATATTCTAAAAAAATTATTAGGTCAGGAGCTGTTCACCCCCAGAATGGACGCAGGCCTCTCTGAGGGTGACAACTACTGAGTAAGCACTGCTCCTGCTGCTAAGTCGCTTCAGTCGTGTCCGACTCTGTGCGACCCCACAGACGCCAGCCCAACAGGTTCCTCTGTCCCTGGGATTCTCCAGGCAAGAATACTGGAGTGGGTTGACATTTCCTTCTCCAATGCATGAAAGTGAAAAGTGAAAGTGAAGTCGCTCAGTTGTGCCCGACTCTTAGCAACCCCATGGACTGGAGCCTACCAGGCTCCTCCATCCATGGGATTTTCAGGAAGAGTACGGGAGTGGGGTGCCATTGCCTTCTCCGACTGAGTAAGCACTAGCGGGGACCTTTCTTCTCAGCTGTGGCATCTTCATTGGAAAGCCTTACAGTCTGATGTTTGACGCACATCTATGAATACAACTTCTACTTTATTCCCGAGAAAAGCCCAAGATCATCAAAGAATGGAGTGTCCAACATTGGTTCAAAAACCTAAAACAAAGTCCCACCTGAACGGCCACGCTGCGTGTCCTGCAGACGTGCCGCTCACCTCTGCTGGGTGCCTTGGCCTCGTGACTGAAGGGCGGCTCTGCCAACGAGACCTGCCTCTAGACGCCAGGTGACGGGGCTGGCAGCGGGCACCACCCATGGCTGACTCTCCCAGAGCTCTGTGTGGACTGCCGACAAAGAATGGGCTTTTCCGGAAGAAAACCCGCAGCCCTACAAGAACAACGAGCGGAGACCACACTCTGCGAAAGGGAGCAGGCTACAGGATAATCTGACTTGTTTGCTTAAAATATGAAAATCGAGCACGTTAGAGTGGAACAGGTCCACAGGCCACGGACTCCTCAGGCAGGGAGAAGCCAGGCAGCTCATGTTCCTGGAGGAGGCACCCGTCAGCATCCCAGGGCTCTGCTGTTCATTTAGGGGGAAACTAGGACTAGAGTCAATGCTATTTTCATAAAACTTATAAACAGGCTTCAAAGTCAGCTGCTCAACTTTAGCCACACATTATGGGCTTCTGTGGTCTTCCTAAAAACCCAAGTGTCCCTCCTAGTTCTGAGTCAGTTAAACAAACACGAAATGATGGCGGATACACACTTTTTAATAATGGACACATGAAATGCAAGTCCATTTGAATAAGTAGCTAAAAAGTTATGTAATAAAGGAAACTTTCCCTGGAAAGGACGGATTCTGGGCTGTGGGGACACAAAAGCCACAATCCCAGTGTCCCAGGGTGAAGGGTGTCCAGAAGTGCTCGGCCTCAGATCAGCACAGGTCTTTGGAGAGGTTTCTGACCTTGGCTTTGGCCAGACTCCACCAGGCCCTCATCCGGAGAGGGGCGGAGTGGGTGTCCAGCGGCATCGGAGCTGCAGCCTCACTGCCGTGGCCCAGAAGGCCGCCCGGCTGAGCCGCAGACCGGCCTCTCACCCCAGGACGCCTGGCCCGCAGGCTCTTACCAGACAATACAATCCCAAACTCCCCACCTTCCCATCTTTACCGAGACCCTGGGCTGTGAGAAACCTGAAAACATCCACTAGCAAATGGAGGCAGAACCAGAAACACAGACATGACCCTGCTCCCGAGTCACACGCCCTGCAGGCTGTGCCCCACTCTTCAGGAGCGTGAGCCGGTTCCCTCTCCCGGAGACTCAGCGTGTCCTGAGTACCTTCTGCCCCATTCCGTGCATTCCGTCTTGGCAAACACCTGTGTCCGGCCTCGTCAGTCATCCTGAGGCCTCCGGCACGTCTCCCGGGCCTGCCGACCATCGACCGTCGAGGGGCAAGGCTAACGGGCTCCTCCCCAAGCTCTGGCTCACAGAACACGTTCTCTGGGGGCCGCACCTTGAGTGGCACAGTGTTCTCCCATTTACAGGGACTGGAGCAGATGTGAGCACAAAAGACCGTGGGGGACGGTCCGTCCTGTTAAATATACAGCTGGGGACTTTGGGTTAAGTCAGCGGTGGGGAATCGAGGAGCTGGGCGAGACACGGAGGGGGCCTTGCCAGCAGCAACTCCACACGGCGAGGAGATGAACACGGAGAAAAGCAGAGCTTGGCAGGAAGGCCCGGCCCAGGAGAGGTCAGCCCTGCAAACGAAGGTGAAGCCGGGCAGTGGGGTGCTGCTCTCTGGTCCCCCTACGCGTGTCTCTGAGAGTTTCCATAATAAAGAGAAGAAGGAATATTTAAAGCTTTTTCTACTTAAGACATACGAAGACACCATATCCTTCCTTTCATGAGGTTTGAATTCACTATTTTACTTCAGAAGAAGCATGATTGACGCGTCCTCCACCGGCAGGAGGGAGGGCAGGACTTCCCGCACTGTGTATATTCTGGAAGACGACTGCGGTGCCCAGATTCTGACCGAAGGAGAAGGTGACTGGACGGGAAGGCTTATTTCTGCTTTTATTGAGACACACGCGGTAGGATTCCAGGGTTCTAAAACACGGTGCTGGTCTGTTTTCTATTTAAAACCTGTAATACGACTTGAAAGTTTGTCTCAAAAAGTATCCGTCCACTGACTGGTTTATCCATCAGACAGAGAGGACACCCGTGACTCGGTGAAGAGACAGATTATAACAGCGAGAGGAGGAGAGCCCTCCGTGAAACCTCACTGCCTTTGTAACAACGCCCACACCTGTCTAAGGTAAGGAGACTTCAGTTTACAAACGGTGCCGATAATATTTCTGATGAGTGGGTGTTCTTTGAGAGGGAAATTGATGCAGAAACAGCAAATATTTTCCTTTGTACTACTCCTAACTGAAAGTTAAGGGAAAATTAAGTAAAACTATAAAATCTCATCATTTTGGTGTCAGATTTGTACTTATTTTTCTTTTTTTCACATCTTAAACATCTGGGATCCAGCAAGAAGACATGTCCTGTCCCCGAGACAGGGAGACAATCTGGGGTTAACACCAGAGCGGAGAGTGATGTGTGTCCTGGGTGGTCTCGCTGGCTATTTACACAGGCCAGTATTTTTTTTTTAATGGGGTAAATCTACTAACAAAAGCAGCAAGTCTTCTTCACCTGAAATGCCAGTCAAGATTTCTTTTAAAGTGATTTCTTCAGAACTACTCAGAATGAATAACAAAACCATAAAGAAGTCTTATCAGTGGTTCTGCAGAACGGAGAACAGGTTTGTACTACAGATCTAGTTACTGAAACAGGTCACAGTTACTGCCAAGGCCAGTCGTGTATTCAAACACAACATGGTATCTTTAAGGCCTGCGTTCAGGTTTTTTGGGTTTCCCTGTCGGTTCATTGGTAACGAATCTGCTTGCCAATGCAGGAGACACAAGAGACATGGGTTCGATCCCTAAATTGCAAAGATCCCCTGGAGAAGGAAATGGCAGCCCACTCCAGTATGCTTGCCTGGGAAATCCCATGGACAGAGGGGCCTGGGGTGCTGGTCTGTGGGGTCGCAAAGAATCGGACACTGCTTAGTAACTAAGCACCCACATACACATTCAGGTTTTTAATTTTTTCACATTCCATGCAAGTAACTTTTTTTTCTCATTTCTTTAACCCTCGTAATTCAGTATCTTGTGATATTATATGAAGAAAAGGAGTTTTAACCCAATATGTGGGCTATTCTTCACATGAGGCAAAGTTCCCTCTGGGTGAAAACTCTTCAGCTGTTGCAACAAACCTCGTGGATGAGCTTGCACTTTGATCCGAGGCTGCTGTTGCAGTGCTTATTAGGCCACGGATTCAACTCGAAAGGTAAAAAGTATCGTGGCCAATATAAGAAGCAAGAGCAGCACTTCTGTCAAAGAATCCCACAGTGTTCACTATCCTTCTTTTCTTCTCTCTCTCTCATCTATTTTCTGGCCTTTAAAATTCCTAAATGACTTCCTTTAAAACTCTTAAAACTGCACTTTTAAAAGAGTTAGTGTTTCCTGGTCTCCATGGAGGTTCCAGGAAAAGAAATCATGTTATCCCAAGACTTTGATGATCTAAGGAAGCTGGAATCCCCCAACACACCTCATTAACGTTCCCCGGCAGCACACAGCCCGTCCTGACCTCACCCACATTTCCTCTGGGAGCAGCCGCCACATTTCTGCTCAGGAAATTCAAAGCACATTGCCCACTCTGTCCCTCCAGATGGCGTCACTTGTGAACATGTTACTATCTCGGGGGGTGGAAATCCAGGACCAAGCTCAAGAACCAGGCTAGGATGTTCCAGGATCTCAGAGGAATTCCCTCTTTCGGCCGGTGTGATAACCACTTACACTGCGGTCAGCCTACAGAACAGACCGCCCTCCTGCCGGAACCCAGGGAGGGGAGCACCCAGGAGCCACTGGTCTAAATGTTTAGTTTCTTGCATGGTAATCGTCTACACGGGAGGTCAACGTGAGCCTGCAGCACGGTTGTAACCCAAAACGAGCCATGAATTTCTCCTCTGTTAAACCTGAAGTCATATTTCTCAGTCATGTCCCCTACATGAGAACACACTTATGAATCATGATTCACCTAGTGTTTCCCCTTCATCTTAGACTGTAAGCATCACAAGGTAGCCTGCCTAGTCACACTTCTAAAGTGCTCTCTGAAACGCTCAGTGAGATGTTGGCGCTATGGCAATTCCCAGGTGGCGCAGTGGTAAAGAATCTTCCTGCAGTGCAGGAGACACAAGAGACTCAGGTTCATTCCCTGGCTCGGGAAGATCCCCCGGAGAAGGGCGTGGCAACCCACTCCAGTATTCTCTGCCTGGAGAAGCCCACGGACAGAGGAGCCTGGCGGGCTATAGTCCGTGGGGTTGCAAAGACCTGGAAACGGCAGAGTGACTGAGCACTCACGTCAGCAATAGTAGTCACTGGCAGCGTGAGCCAGTTTTACAGAGGACACGTGGCTTTTCATTGAAAACAGTTGGGGTCTCCCTGCTGAAATTTCTCCAGATCCCCCTTCCCGCCTTGAACCACACCACTGCATCTGCTTTGGCTGCGCATGGATAAGAGTGCCCGCGTTTTGCTCAGGCTCCTCCCTTACCCATCCCAAGGAGCGCCCTGCCTTGTTTCCTCAAGCCGTCCGCCAGTGTCCTTGCTTCTTTTTCAACACCTGAGGGGTTGGTCACGACTATCGGACATTCAGGCCCGTCCAGAACACCCGCCGAAACTGGCACAAGAAAAGGTCCCGGTATCGGGTCCTGTGAAAACGTCCGGATTCAGACAGCCCACCATGCTTCTTTCCACTCTGGTTTATCTATAAATACACTGAAGAGGCCGGCACGCTTTGCTGCGCGTGGGGGGACGGCCCTCCCGCCCCATCCAGTCTGAGAGCGCCGCCCCCTGCCGGGGTAGGCTGCCGGGTCCTGGCGCTTTGCCACAGCAGCCCTGGGACGGACGCACGCGGGGAGGGAAGCCCCTCGTTTTGTGTCTGGTCCTGAAACGCGGCCCCCGCCCGCCACTCCTTTCCCACTGCCCAGCTCCGGGCCCCATCTCAGCCTTGGGAGGACCCAGAGTGCTCCCCTCCTGAGACCTCTGCGGAGCCGCGTGAGGAGGGCGCCGCGGTCACCGCACTGGCTGGTCTGCCTCTGTTCTCCCGTGCGCGCGGTCACATCGGGTCAGAGACGCGGTCACTCCGCCGTCACCTCGGCACATCGCTCGGTGAGGAGGCGCCGAACGCCTGAGACGTGAAGGCAGGACCCTCAGGTGAGGCCCTCCGGGACCCCCGCTCACGGAGGGATGGGATTATACTCGCCAGATAAAGTAGTTTTCTTTCCCTTTTCAACCTCGGGATACTGTGCTATCTGGGGCCAATACTCATGAAGGAAGAAGTTTAAAACTTTCTGTTTAAACCACTTAGAATGAGAGGATTTGCAAAGATCCTGCTTAATGTTCAGCTGACACATTGTCAAAAACATTTATCATGCAACCTTTGAAGTTCCTCCCACTCCCTTTCGGTTATTAAGGCTCGGATTGCAGTTAGTTATCAGCAACAAAGCACACACAGGATAGTGTTTGTACTGTCAGACTTTCAGCTTGATTTCTGAACTACTGAGCAGAATTAAATTCTTAGATCAGAAAAATGATTAGTGAGCTGATTTTCACTGCTGAATGCACAACACCGCTGATTTCTGACACCACTTCAGTGCGCACCTGGAGTCTGTGTGAGGCACTGGGAGATCTCACCCGTTTCATAACTGCACATGTTAAGTGCTTTTACTCCAAACTGTAAGCAGCTTCAGATATAAAACTGTGCCCGCGTATGTTTGGCTCTAATTCTTTCAGTGCAAAGTAGAAATGGGGACTTAGATTATTGAGAATTCTCTGGCAACTCAATTCCTAATATAAATATCTCGGCACTGAGTGTATATATCTCCAGCTCACATTTTGCAAGAGGGAGAAAACTCATTCTAGATAAATCAACTGAATGGTATTTTAAAAATACAAACAATGTGTCAGACATCACCCAGGAATCCCAGTGTGGATCAGACATCACCCAGGAATCCCAGTGTGGATCAGACATCACCCAGGAATCCCAGTGTGGAGTGGAGCCACGGCCTCACCTTTGAAGGTGCTCAGACTGACATAGAAGGTATGTGGTCAGGACAAAAATCAGGGGGTTCAGTGATGTCTTAAGTGTCCAGCTGAGAGAACAAAAGGGAACAAAAAGGAGGCAGAAAGAAGTCCAGCAACATTGCAGGGAAGCCAGTGCAGAAGTGCAGAAGGCGGGAGGCTCCACGGCCAGGCCCTGGGCGTCTGCAGGAGGTCGCCAGGGTGGGGCAGAGAGCAAGGAGGGTCTGCTGCAGACAGAGAGACACAAGACACGACACGCAGACACAACTCTCCTATTTCATTTGGATCCTGATTCAGACAAATCAACTTTAAATGGACATTTCAGGAAAACTGGGCCTACCTAATTATGAAGCACGTGTTAGATGATACTACAAAGACTGCTGTTAATTTTCGTGGGTATGACGTTGGCACTGTGGCTGTGTGACACGGTGCCCGTGTTTTCTGAGAGGCCTTCTGGAATACGGAGGATAAAATGACGTGACGTCTGAAATGTGCTTTAAGTTATTTTAGCAAGGAAGAAAAGGAGAAAGTGTGAGACACACATGGCCCATTTTTGATCACAGTTGAAACTGCCCGATGCACATGATGGGGTTCGTAGCACTGTACTTGGCTTTTGGGTATATCTGCAAACTTTGATAATAAAACTTAAAAAAAGTCCACTTACAATTAAGTGACATGAAGGCAAGGCGCAAGGTGATGAGGACAGTCTTCAGGGAGGAAGTGGCGTTTGAGAAAAACCCCGAGTAACAGTAACGGCTCTGACAGGCAGGGGTGAGGAAGGGGAAACTGTCTGCTAAAGAAGCAGCTTTCGCAAAGGTAAATACAGGGGAATAAGTTCAGCTCAGTCGCTCAGTGTGTCTGACTCTTTGCAATCCTCTGGACTGCAGCACGCCAGGCTTCCCTGTCCATCACCAACTCCCGGAGTTTACCCAAACTCATGTCCATTGAGACAGTGATGCCATCCAACCATCTCATCCTCTGTCTTCCCCTTCTCCTCTCACCTTCAATCTTTCCCAGCATCAGGGTCTTTTCCAATGAGTCAGCTCTTCGCATCAGGTGGTCAAAGTATTGGAGCTTCAGCTTCAGCATCAGTCCTTCCAATGAATATTCAGGACTGATTTCCTTTAGGATGGACTGGTTGGATCTCCTTGGGACTCTCAAGACTCGTCTCCAACACCACAGTTCAAAAGCATCAATTCTTTGGCACTCAGCTTTCTTTATAGTCCAACTCTCACATCCACACATGACTACTGGAAAAACCATAGCTTTGACTAGACAGATCTTTGTTGGCAAAGTAATGTCTCTGCTTTTGAATATGCTGTCTAGGTTGGTCATAGCTTTTCTTCCAAGGAATAAGCGTCTTTTAATTTCATGGCTGTAGTCACCATCTGCAGTGATTTTGGAGCCCCCCAAAATAAAGTATGGGAATAAAAATAAACAAGGGAATAAACCTACCCATATATGATGGATTAATCCATGACAAGGAGGCAAGAACACATAATGGAGGAAAAACAGTCTCTTCAGTAAGTGTTGTTGGGACAACTGGACAGCCACATGCAAAGGACTGAAGCTGGACCACTGTCTTATACCACACACAAAAGCCAACTCAAAACGGACTCAGGACATCCTCGAATGTAAACCTCTTAGAAGAAAACAGGCAGTAAGCTCTTCGATACTGGTCTTAGCAATACTTGTTTGGACCAGTCTTCTCAGACAAGGGCAACAAAAGCAAGAGTAAACAAACAGTACAGCAGATAACTAAAAAGCTTCTGCACAAGAAAGGAAGCTGCCGATAAAACGAAAAGGCACTCTAGTAGACGGGAGAAGATGCTGGCCAGTCGCACGTCTAGTGAGAGCTTAAGAGCTGAAACGTGTGATGCGTAAAGAACTCGTACAAGTTAGCCCTAAAAGCGGAAACGACCTGACTGAAGAATGGACACATGACCTGAACAGACGTTTCTTCAAAGAAGACATTCAGACGGCCAACACGCGTGCGAAGGTGCTCCACACGACTGATCAACACGGAAACACACACCGAAACCACAGTGAGACACCGCTTCGTATCTGTCAGATGGCAATTATCAAAACGACAAAAAATTACAAATGTTAGTGAGGATGCAGAGAAAAGGGAACCGCCCCCCGCCCAGTGCTGTTGATGGGAATATAAATTGGTGCAGCCATTATGGAAAAAAGTATAAAGATTCTTCAAAAAATTAAAACTCGAACCACCATACAATTCAGTCATTCCACTTCTGGGTATTTATCTGAATAAAATGAAATAATAACTCGGAAAGATATGCACCCCAATTTCATCACAACATTATTTATGATAGCCAAAGCATGGCACCAACCTGTGTGCCTACGGATAGATGGATAAAGAGGATGCGGTACATACACACAGTGGATTATTTCTCAGTGTAAAAAAGAATGAAATGGTGCCAGTCACAGCAGCATGGATGAACGTAGAGATTATCATACTAAGTGAAGTAAGCCAGACCGAGAAAGACAGATATATACATGACATTGCTTGTATGTGGAATCTAAAAAAAATGATACAAATGAATTTATATATAAAACATAGACCCACAGACACAGAAAAGAAATTTATGGTTACCAAAGGGGAAAGTGGGGGAGGGAATGAACTGGGAGTTTGAGATTAGAAGATACATATTATTCTATGTAACAGATAAACACTACTGTATATAAAACAGATGGTCAACAAGGACCTACTGTATAGCACAGGGATCTGTATTCCACACACTGTGATAAATCATAATGGAAAAGAATATGAAAACGAGGCCACCGTCTTCCATCTGACCAGCAAAGCCCAGAAAAACACGTAATTTCTGCCATGCCGTGCTGTGTGGCTGCAGCAAAAAAAGCCTCCTGCTTTCTCTGCAGCAAGTGTAAATAGTGACCAGAATAGTGCCTGAGAGTGTGCTGGTTAGCGCTGTCTGACCCTGCTCTAATCTTCCCTTGGGATGAGAAGACACGAGTGACTGTCCTCTGGGCAGGTGGGCACATGCGGGAATTCAGAAGCAAAGGCTAGAGGGGCTCGGGGCTGTGCGCCCGGACTGGAGCAAAGCTGGTGCATCTGCGCCAGGCTGAGCGAGCGGACACTGGCCAGGAACCCGGTGAACGCTGGGCATGGATACTCGGGGAGGCAGACACAGCACAAAAGCCACGGAGACACGCCCAGGGCGCACAGCCTCACACGCTGACAGACCGCAGCGCGCCAGGCCTCCTCACGCCAGTCACGCTCCCTTTCCCTGCGTCTCCTCTGGGTTCCCAGCTCCACAGCAAGGCAGGCAGGTGACACGCGGCCCGTGTGTCCTGGTAGCTCTCGGAAACTCGCAGAGGGAGGTGGGACTGGAGGGGGCTCTGCAGCAGACGGCCGTGGTCGAGGCTGGCACCAGGTGCCCAGACAGAACCTGCTGATGTGACTGACATTGTTACAGAGCCTTCAGAAACTGCTGTCTGTATTTTGGGGAGCACAAGCCCAAATCTGCAGAGGATACAAATTATATTAACTTTAGAAACAAAAACATAAGCAAATCTAAATATAGCTGCTTAAGGAAAGCCTATACTGTCTAAAGAACAACTTAGACGTTATTTTGAGCGCTCTGCGGCATTGCGGCACTCCACACCGGCTCCTAACAAAGCTCTTTCCCAGGTGACGGCAAAACGCACACATTTCATGAATTCGGTCCGTTTCTCCTGCTCGGATTCTCTGCGGGCTGTTCTTCCCTCCAAGTCAGTTACCTTCCTTCTTCCCTTGGCTGCCCCCAGGGAGCTGGGGACACCGCACTAAGTCACCTCCCCTCTGACAACGGCCACTGCTCGCGGGAGCCCAGGGCTCCTCAGCCTGGACATGAGTCTTCGGGTGGCAGTTCTAATACACTCTTCACGTAAATTATGCAACCATCTTCTACTTTGTCTTCTCCAAAGAGGATCTGATTCTCTCCAAAGGAACATGTCCCTTTGAGCTCCAGTTTTCAAGAGTGAAAATGACAGCTGGGCCCAGACCGCCTCACCCAGCTCCAACGTCTCTCTCCGCCTCTCCCCCTGCCCCTCCTCTTCCCCCATCTCCGTCTCCCATGTGTTTAAATACAGGTGGATACACACACGTAAACACACACATACGTATATTTTCATATCCCTGCCCACAGTGTAAATATATAGTATTTTTACTGATAGCTACATCTAATTTTGTTTGGGTTGTGATAACCAAACTGACTAAAGTATAAACAAGTCAACAAAAAATACAGATATTTTACAGTATTCTTTCTTAGGAGAAGGAGCTTCTATAGAAAGTCTAAAATGTTTACCACTCACGCGGTGATTACTGGCCCTTGGCGTGGAGATGAACTAACAGTCTGTGCTCCCGTCTGTGACTCCCCTCTGCTCACCTGTGGGATCAGAACGTGGGCAGCTCTGGCCGTGCCCGCTCCTTGCCATCTCTGACAGCCACGTGAGCGCAGTGTCTCCACTAACGCCCACCTGTGTCCCTAGCCACCCTGTCCGTTCCTTCTCGCCCTCTCCTCTGGAAACCTTCACTTCACCTTTGTTTTGACAATGCAGTCCACGGCTCTATCTTATATCTTCATTTTATCATTTACAGTTGGTGCATGTCTGAAATCTTAGACTAAGCAATCCTGTATCTGACCTGGTGGAAGAAACAATATCTGCAAAGATTCGTGTGTAAGGAAACAGAGGGTGTATTTAGGCCACAAAAATAGTCACTCTGGTTGACGCTGCGGATACACACAGGGCAGTGAAGAACAACTGGAGGCGTCTGCATGGGGCTGACACTCTCGGGCCGGTTTAGACACGCGGCCCACGTATCTGCAGAGGAACCAGAGATCAAATCGCCAACATCCGCTGGATCATCGAAAAAGCAAAAGAGTTCCAGAAAAACATCTATTTCTGCTTTCTTGACTATGCCAAAACCTTTGACTGTGTGGATCACAATAAACTGTGGAAAATTCTGAAAGAGATGGGAATACCAGACCACCTGACCTGCCTCTTGAGAAATCTATATGCACGTCAGGAAGCAACAGTTAGAACTGGACATGGAACAACAGACTGGTTCCAAATAGGAAAAGGAGTACGTCAAGGCTGTATATTGTCACCCTGCTTATTTAACTTATATGCAGAGTACATCATGAGAAACGCTGGGCTGGAAGAAGCACAAGCTGGAATCAAGATTGTCAGGAGAAATATCAATAACCTCAGATATGCAGATGACACCACCCTTATGGCAGAAAGTGAAGAGGAACTAAAAAGCCTCTTGATGAAAGTGAAAGAGGAGAGTGAAAAAGTTGGCTTAAAACTCAACATTCAGAAAACAAAGATCATGGCATCTGGTCCCATCACTTCATGGCAAATAGATGGGGAAATAGTGGAAACAGTGTCAGACTTTATTTTTTGGGGCTCCAAAATCACTGCAGATGGTGATTGCAGCCATGAAATTAAAAGACGCTTACTCCTTGGAAGGAAAGTTATGACCAACCTAGATAGCATATTCAAAAGCAGAGACATTACTTTGCCAACAAGGATCCGTCTAGTCAAATCTATGGTTTTTCCAGTGGTCATGTATGGATGTGAGAGTTGGACTGTGAAGAAAGCTGAGTGCTGAAGAATTGATGCTTTTGAACTGTGGTGTTGGAGAAGACTCTTGAGAGTCCCTTGGACTGCAAGGAGATCCATCCAGTCCATTCTGAAGGAGATCAGCCCTGGGATTTCTTTGGAAGGAATGATGCTAAAGCTGAAACTCCAGTACTTTGGCCACCTCATGAGAAGAGTTGACTCATTGGAAAAAACTCTGATGCTAGGAGGGATTCGGGGCAGGAGGAGAAGGGGACGACAGAGGATGAGATGGCTGGATGGTATCACTGACTCAATGGACATGAGTTTGGGTGAACTCCAAGAGTTGATGATGGACAGGGAGGCCTGGTGTGCGGCGGCTCATGGGGTCGCAAAGAGCTGGGACACGACTGCGCGACTGAACTGAACTGATGTATCTGCTGTAGGGGCATATGGGAGAGCTGGGTGAAAGGGAGCAAGGGGACTCAGGGGGAGTCCGGGACGGGGGTGATCAGCGCAAATCAGATTGAGGTGATGGTGCTAGAGCGGAGAGGGTCAATTCAGCTGGCTGTGCAGGAATAAGGAAGAGTCAGCCGAGGAGCTCGGTGTAACCAGAGTCAGCCACAGTGAGACTGTGGAGAAGACACACAGCGTTCTAGATCCTAGGAGACCATCTGCAACTCAGCCTGGACTTTGAGGGGAAACTGACATCAAAGTTGTGATTCTTCTGCAGAGCAGACAGAGGTGAAATTGAAGGGACTTATGTTCCCCTTAGGGTTAGGGTTAGGGAAAAATATAGAGAAAAAATCAAGAGCATTGTGTACAATTTATATGGTTGAGCAAAAGATTAGGATTTTTCTGTGATATCTTATGGAAAATTATGAATGAACCTTTTGCCCAACCCAATATATTTAAAGCTCCTCAAGAGGAAAGAAGAGCCAGTGAATACAAATGCGGAAGAGATTTAAGTGGAGTGTGGAGCAGGCGGTCATCAGAATCCCAGGCTTCATGCCTGAAGCCCCTCTCCCATTGTCACCACCACGATCCCCCCCACAGTTCCCACTATGATCCCACCAGGATCCCCACCACAGTCTCCACTATGATCCCACCAGGATCCCCACCACAGTCCCCACTGTGATCCCACCAGGATCCCCACCACCACCAGTATGTCTAGTATGAAAATAAGCAGGAGGAGGTTGATCCTTTCTAAGAGTATAGTTTTGTTAGTTGGTGGATGTAGATGCCAAATTCATTTCTTCACTCAGCAAACATTTACTGAGTGCTTATTGTTTACCAAATACTGAACTGGACGCTGGGTATGAAGCCAAGAACCAGAATGGGACGCTCGGTGAGAAGTAGGGACCAGTGTGGCCCTGCTCCCCAGAGGGTAGAGGAGGTCCACGAAGGGGGCTGGGGCGGCTCAGGCTCATGTCAGTGTTTGTATCCGGTGGAGGAACTGGACCTGGAAAGGCCTATCTGACCCTTAAGTGTATGAAATTCAGCGCTGTGCCGCTGTGAGACCAGGACCTAACCTTTATCACAAAGCTTCTGCTGGGAAACGCATTTCCATTTGCGGTTCAGGGCAGATGTCTGCTACAACTGCCGTGGTGGTGTGTGTGGTTGACTCAAAACTTGGGGGTCAGTGGTGGAGACAAGAGACGGGGTCACCAGACAAGGGGAAATGAGGAACAGAGGCCGCAAGTGGCAGGCATCCGGGGACAAAGTGATCCCAAGGGCCTGGTGGGGCAGGAAAGTCACAGGAAACCCCAACCTCGCGCTGTGCTGCCAGCACAGGGCTGGGTTCCAGAAATTAGCTATTGTTGCCATAACTTTTCAGTTGAAAATCGGGTTTATGCTTACAAAGCCAGTCTCTAAACAGTGGTGCAAATAATTCAAGCCTGAAGACATTCTCATCTGTAATAAAAGTTGTATTTACATGTTCCATTTTATTTTATTCCTAGAAAAATGCTAACCTTTACGGCTGTGCTCTCATTGGGAAATATAATTTGCTCAGCTAAATAAATATGTATATTTTAGGACTTCTGACTACATCACACTTAAAAGTCTTTACCATGAATTTTAAAACTTGCCTTGCCCCCGGAAACAGCCTTTGAAAGGCTGCCGTGTGCCTCAGGCAAGCGGCCAGCCGGCCAGCTCAGAGCTCACAGCTCACACAGGCTGTCTTTAAACTCTAATGATCTCACAGAGAGGAAAACAGGTCAGTCCCAGAAGAGAGAGGGAAAACTCCAAAGAGACACTGGAACTAGAACAAAAATAAGGTTTTGAAACTGATTTGACGACTTTCAGAAATGCCATATTATGGTTACTGTACATAATTTTTATCTATTCTTTTGATTAGTGGTTTTTCCTCTTTGGCTTTTGGCTCCAGGGCTTAACCTAAAGGCAGGTATTTGAAAGTCCATATTCCTACCCAATGTCCCCCAGCATAGCAGCTATGCTTTATAGACGCCATACGATAAATACAAAGCATGGCTTTGAAAACATTTTTTTGGGTCAAATCCCTTTTTCCAGACTGTCTTTCAAGTTTTAATTTTCCTGCACACGATTTCTTGGAAAACTAGCAGTTAGAGAATTTGCGCCCTAGTGAAGGCATGGCAGCTGAAGGTGAAAATGTTTCAAAGGCCCCAGATTTCTTGGCCAGGAAGAAATAAGAGAAATAAGAATGAGAAGCTGATTTCTCTGTCTTGCCCACCGAGGGTCATGTAGGCAGGCTGACCTGATAACCATTTGGAGGCATTGAACATAATTTTGCCTATAAATATTTTTTCTGACAACTTTTCTCTATTGATATAAACTTTGACTCCTTTCAATTCTCCCGACTTGACTAAGCAAACGTCCTAAAGTGTAAAGGTGATGTTTTGTTATATCTTAATTGGAAGTTGCATTTACTAGTTTAATTTCAATCAAATATTTACTATTTTTCTAGAGAATATAATCAGTGATTGAATGTTTGCAAAGTGCCTCCTTCAACTCATCCTGTTAGGAAGACAGCCTCTTTCCATGGGCCCCTTAATTTTAATGTCTATTTAATTAGTAGTTAAATATGTATTCATATTGAATGCTATTGATTTTATTTTGGGAGGATGTAGTTGAACTTTTTAGGGGGACGTATTTCTTTATGCTTATTAATAAAACATTTAAAAAAAGCAATGAAATAATCTAACCTGAACATGATGAAACAAAAACTTGGATAAACATTTGAAGGAGAAAGGAAAGGAAATCCAGCTCTTCAGAGCTTCTAGTCAGAGCTGTGATTTCTCCCGTGGTCACACACGGGTGTGACAGCTGTCTCCAGTGGTTGCGTACAGACGTGAGAGCTGGACCATAAAGGAGGCTGAGCACCGAAGAATGGATGCTTTTGAACTGTGGGGTTGTAGAAGACTCTTGAGAGTCCCATGGATTACAAGGAGATAAAACCAGTCCATCCTAAAGGAAATCAACCCTGAATCTTCATTGGAAGGACTGATGCTGAAGCTCCAATACCTTGGCCACTTGATGCGCAGAGCCAACTCACTGAAAAAAAGACTCTGATGTTGGGAAAGATTGAGATCAGGAGAAGGAGATGACAGACGGTGAGATGGATAGATGGCATTTCTGACTCAATGGATGAATTTGAGCCAACTTCGGGGACAGTGAACGACAGGGAAGCCTGGCGTGTCGCAGTCCATGGGGTCACCAAGAGTTGGACATGACTGAGCGAGTGAAGAGTGACAAACAGCAGCACAGACAGGCCAGGGGCTGGTCACTGAAAGATGAGAGACAAGAACATGCTCTTTTCTTGGGGTAAAGCCTGTAAGTATGATTGTTTTTTTAGCACCAAAATCTTGTTAAGCATTTCTGCTTGAAAAGTTCAGAGAAATGCTCAGAATGGTTTGCCTCTGAGAGACACAGAGGAGACAGAAAGAGGAGGGTCTGAGGAGGCGCCCAGACATGTCGTGGAGGGTGCAGGGATTCAGAGATGCTTCCGAAGGTGGACGGCTTGCTTTCTCTGCGTGTGTGTTGCCGCAATTTAAAAAAAATGATATAAATGAGCTTATTTACAAAACTAAACATACTCACAGATTTTGAAAACAGACTTAACTTTACCCAAGGGGATAGGCTGTGGGGAGGGATACACCAGCAGTCTGGGATGAACACATACACACGACTGTATATAAAAGAGATGATCAACCAGGGCCTACTGGACAGCGCAGGGAATTTTACTCAAAACTCTTATATGGGTGGCTTACATGGGAGAAGAATCTGAAAAAAAACATGTATTTGTATAACTGGGTCACTTTGCTGCACACCCGAAACCAACGCAACACTGAAACGAACTACACTCCCATAACATTTTAAAGAAGAAAGTCCTTCTAAGAGGAGCTCTGCTTCTACTGCTCATGCAGCCCACACGAGGACAGCCCACACGCAGAGGCGACGCCGGGCCTGGCTTTATTAGCAGTGACCACCCGCGAGCCAGCACATGAGCGCCGGGTGACCATGCGGCTAGGCTCCAGGCTGGACTCGACTGTGGTGAGCGGCCCTGACCTGCTGGGGCTGGGTGTCCAGAGCAGCAGCAGAGGCGCCAGCTGTCAGCATGCCCTGTGTCAGCACTCCCGTGAGCGCACTCCCGCGTCCACTCTCCCACGCGCTCCCGCGCCCACTCTCCCGCACACGTGCTCCTGCGTCCTTTCTCCCACGCGCCCACTCCCGCGTCCACGCTGTGGGGAGAGAGAGCCCACAGGCGGGCCTAGAGGACGGAGCCCAGGTCGGTCTCGAGAGGTCACCATCACGGAAGTCTTTCCGGGGACAGAGGCACCTGAGAGGAGATGCAGAGCGAGCAGGAATGGGCGGGGTGGGGCGGGCCGCCCACCTGGGCGCGCGGCGCCACTGGGAGGCCGTGGCCAGGCCTACCTGGACGGCTGGGGATGCGGAACCCCACGAGCCTGTGAGAGCTGGGGTGCATTCCCAGGCCCCCGGGTCTCCGAGGACCCGAGAAGTGAAGGGGGATCCAGGGGTGGGGCGGGGACAGGAGGGGCCAGCCTGGGGGTTAGCGCTTGCCCAGAGTCAGGGCAGAGACAAGCCCCCAGGGACTGCAGCCCACCAGGTTCCTGTGTCCATGGAATTTTCCAGGCAAGGTGACTGGAACGGGTTGCTATTTCCTTCTCCAATGATGTACATGTGCATGCTAAGTCACTTCAGTCGAGTCTGACTCTGCAACCTCATGGACAGTAGCCCGTCAGGCTTCTCTGTCCATGAAGGTCTCCAGGCAAGAACCCTGGAGTGGGGCCTCTTCCTTCTGCACCAATGATGTATACGTAGGGCTTATTAAGCAGAAGCACTATCCTCCACACCGCTCAAGCCGTAAGCCGTTTACTTCTCACTGCCATTCCTGCACATTTTACTGTAAACTGTTTCTTGACATGAGGAAAGTGGGCCAGAGAGCTGAGGTGACTTGTCTGAGGCCCCGCGGCTTCCAGATGGTGGAGGCAGGGTTTGGACCCACGGGGTCCCGGCTCCAGAGTCCCTGTCAGGAAGGCCCGCCAGCCTCTGAAAGGCAGCACACGCGAGCGTGTCAGGGAGGAGTCTTTGAGCCTCAGAAAAATGAAGCAGATGCAACAGGAAGGTGGGACTTCGGGTGACGCATCCCAGTTCAGCAAAGGTTGGAAAATTGCTCAAAGGGACCCAGAGCCGGCCATTTCCAGTCAGTGTCTTCCAAAAACACAGCAGGCTGCTGTGTCGACGGCTTTCCTTTGTTCACTGACCACAGGAATAAAGCCATCGAACCCAATGGATCTTCAAAACAACCAGTCTCCTCTTGGAAAACAGACTCTCACAAATCAGTCTTGGCCTAAGTGTCTACAGAGCCCAGGCCTGCAAGACGGTGAGGCGTGGTTATTCACCAGTTTCCTTCCTTTGGAACGCCCTTAAAATTAGCGAGGGGTCCAGAAAGTTGCTTCTGGAACCCTCACCTCTATTCTAAATTGACCTTGAATATTCTGATTCCAAGGACACTTGGTGATAGTTTAAAAATCATAGCAAGTGACAGAGCCAGCCACCGAGGGACACGTTCCTTAAACATCCAAACAAGCGCTGGCTTCGCTGAGCCCCCGGCCAAGAGCAGTCACGGGAACCAGGCACGACGTGAGGAGACGCTTCATCCGTTCCGGCAGCTCACGTAGATTTTAAAGGAAAATGAATTTTCCTTTATTTCCATGTGTGTTTGGATACAGTGAGCACGAGGGAAAGGCTGAAGAGGTGGAAGCCTGGTCTCAAGGCCTGATGCTGCCAAGAGCTGCGTGGAAAGGACCACGCCGCCCCCTCCACGGGCTCAGGACTCATTTGTGGAGCGGGGTGGGGATGAGGGCAGGAGAATGCGGTAGGGGCCGGTTATCTCCAAGTCTTTTCCACTTGAAGATACTGTTGGTCAATGAGATGTTATGGACTGGGCTGTAGCTGGTATAAAAGGAGGCGGTTTCACAAGAATCCACTGTATTTAAATACTCTGCTCATTAAGCTTTAAGAATAAATGAACAATGGATTTGAACAGGAAGATGGTGAACTCAAGTAGAAAACCACCATCAGATGAAAAGAAATTAGAATAAAAACTCAGACAGAGAAAAGGTAGCTTAGGATCGGAGCTCAGGATCAGTGTTGGTGAAAAGGCTTTGGGCTGAGGAGGTAAATGGTCGATGTGTCATGAGGCCATGTTGGGGCTGCAGCAAAGCCGATCCGTGGAGGAGACCCGCTGTCCCGCCCGGAGGGACTGGAGGTCAAGTGTACACCTCTGGGGTCTCCAATCCAGTGTGTCTTGTGGTTCAGTCACTTGGTCATGTCTGACCCTCTACGACCCCGTGGACTGCGACGCCAGGCTCTTCTGTCCTCCACTATCTCCCAGGAGCTTGCTCAAACTCATGTCCATTGAGTTGGTGATGCCATCCAACCATCTCATCCTTTGTCACCCCCTTCTCCTCCTGCCCTCAATCAGGGTCTTTTCCAGTGAGTCAGCTCTTGGCATCAGTTGGCCCAAGTATTGGAGCTTCAGCTTCAACATCAGTCCTTCCAATGAATATTCAGGGTTGATTTCCTTTAGGATAGACTGGTTGGATCTCCTTGCAGTTCCAGGGACTCTCAAGAGTCTTCTCCAGCACCACAGTTGAAAGGCATCAATCCTTCGGCGCTCAGCCACCTTTATGGACCAACTCTCATATGTGTACATGCCTGCCTCGTGCGTAATCTTAGTCACACGCTGTGTTCGAGGAGGAAGACATGCCTGATGTGGAATGTGAGCCACCTCGTGATGTTCGTCGTGATGTCAGTCAGAACTTGTTCCTTGCTCCAACAGGAGCCCAACCACTTCTACAGACTTCCCCTGGGAGATGAGTACTTACAAGGTGCTGTTTTATTGACTCTCAAAGAAAAAATCAGGTCAGATGCAGACTCTGTAAACAAGGATCTGCAGATACTACTTAAAAACAAAGGGAGCTAGATAAGCCAGCTTGGAAAATAGAGGAGTGAGTAAATATATCTCTCTGAGGAACATGAGTGTTTGCTAACATCTGAAATAATTGGCTTTTTGAGCAATAATGGGATATTGTTGACAACAGTGATTCCCTGAAGGGAACTGGCTGTCCAGCTGAGGTCTGGTCTGAGCTCGATGGGAAGACAAGTTTACTGGGAAGAGCTTGAGAAGGACCCAGCTCTCGGGGTGAGGAAACACAGGCCAGCATCACTTTTGAACTTGGAACGAATCTGCCCTGAGGAATGGCAAGGATATATGATGGAAAAAGAACCGGGAGGAAAAGAAAGAGTAGCGCTTGCTTCTAAGAATGCTGCTGCTTTGTTTTATGAACTAGTCTATTTGTTTTGGCTGCAACTGAACTCAAGAATGTTCTCTGCATATTTCACAGTGTAGTTTATAGACATCAAAGGAACAATCTCTCCTTTCATCATTATTTACACATAAAAATAACGCAATTTGTGGTGTGTGTAAGATGTTACTTCTTAAAAACCTCTCGAGTCTAGTTTATTAATTGCTTGAGATTTAAAGTTAAACAAGGGTGAGATGCAAATCACATGTTACTCTGAAATATGTTACCACCAAATCTTGGTTTATTAATGAGATGTTGAGCAGCCATATGAATATTTATTTAGGTGGTTAGAGGGCTTCATGAAGGATCCTGGAGCAAGTGACAGAAACATAAAAGCAAAAGGGTTTTGCTTCTCTTGAAAAAAACGGGGGCTGTGTCTTTGTTTTTAATTCCTCTCTTTCCTCTGTGCTTCCAACATTAAAGCATTCCTGCAACCCACTAACCACCCCGATCTCGCTCGCTCCAAATCTCTAGTCTCAGCTGCTATGACAGCAAACGACTCCTGCTGACAGCCCTGGAAATGACATTTTGGTCTTTTTTGATGGCATGACGACATCACATGAATTTTTTTCCTCATTATCTGCTTTTGGAAAATTAATTATAAAAACTAGGCTTATCCTTGTTAATTTACTGAATTGATTTAGTTCCCTAGAAATTCTGTGTAAAGTTAACTCTCTACATGTTCTATTTCTTTAATGCAACAAATTCCCTGAAAATAACATTATATAAACGTAAAGCAAAATGAGCAAGGCCTGTCTTAAAATTTTTCCATGATTTACAAGGCACATTTAGGAGAATCAGTTATGCTGGTACGACTGCTTGTTATTCACAGCTTCACTTTTTTTCCTAAGAATGTATAACTGTTGAATATATGGAGATACATACATATTACATTGGCCAAAAAGTTTGTTCCCGTTTTTACATAGCATCTTACAGAAAATTCCAAACGAGCTTTCTGGGCAACCCAACATATGCATTCTTTTTTTTTTTTTTTTAAGTACACACACACACCAATACCATATACAGATAAACGTGCAACCCATTTCCATTTTTCACTGGATATCTGTATCCCAACCTGCACAGGTGAATGTAGGGTCAGGGGAAACACAGTCACAAGCGTGTATGAGTTACGCCCCTCATCCAGGTGGCCTGTGCTGGAGGCCACCTGCCGCCTTCCCGCATTTTTGAGGCCCATTCAGGCAATGGTAAATGTACATAGTGTGTGGCATCTTTCCCCTGACTGCATGCTGGCAATCTTGCCTCACTTTCAAAGGCAGGTCTACTTCATTCTTTGATCGATGCTTTCAAACTGTGGTGCTGGAGAAGACACCCGAGAGTCCCTTGGACTGCAAGATCAAACCAGTCCATCCTAAAGGAAATCAACCCTGAATAGTCACTGGAAGGACTGATGCTGAAGCTGAAGCTCCAGCACTTTGGCCGCCTGATGTGAAGAGCTGACTCACTGGAAAAGACCCTGATGCTGGGAAAGACTGGAGGCAAAAGGAGAAGGGGGCGGCAGTGGGTGAGATGGCTGGACAGCATCACCGACTCAATGCACGTTCTGGGAGACAGGGGAGGACGGGGGAGCCTGGCGTGCTGCAGTCCACGAGCTCATGGAGCGCGGGACACTTGGCCGCTGAACAGCAACACCAAAGCATCCCGCTGCTCTCATGCAGCACCACTTATTTCTCCATCTTTTTGCTCAAATAAGGCTACAAAGATACTGCAGAGCTTTGCAAGTTTATCCGTGGGATACACCCCTATGAGCGGCACCAAAGGTTCCAATCGTGTGCGTCTGACGTAGCAGCAGCTTCCATCACACCGACTTCCAGAGGCAGCGCTGATTTGAACTTCCAGTGACCATGCATCACTGGGTACTTTTTCAGGGTCAGCATTCACGCCCATCAGGCGGCAGCCAGGCCCTTCGCAGTTCTGATTTACAGTTTAAATCAGGGATGAGAGTCAGCCGGTCCTTACACGTTTACTGGATGTTACTTTTCGTCTGTGAGCCTGCGTCCATAGCTTTGCTCTTCTGCTCCTCTGGCGGGCGAGCCGCCTCCTGGTGATCCCAAAGCTCTCCTTGTGAGGCAGGGAAACCAGTGATCCAGGGCTGCTCTGGCAGAGCTCCTCCTGCTGGGCGGAGCTGAGAGCCTTCTGGCAGGGACAGCAGCCGAGGGAGGCTGTGTTACACCATAGCGAGCTGAGAAGGGCTCTGAGTAGGGTCCTAACGGAGGAGTAAGGAATGCCTTCGAGGACTCCAGTGACACGCTTGAGATAAATGGGGATGAAGGCGAGAGGACAAAGACGAACCTGAAGTGTCCAACAGCAAACAGCACAGCTGGGGGGTGACCCCGCTGGGCGGGAAGGAGGAGCCGGCTTGGAGATGCTCACTTGAGGCTGCAGTTACTGAGCAGGTTGCGGCAGCGCATCTCCGGCAGAAGATGGGAGCCATGGGGCCTGACCAGTCAGGCGAGGCTTCCTGCGAGCATCTCGACAGAAGTGACAGCCAGAGAGTCACAGGGGAGACGAGCGCACCGTGCTGGGAGACGGTCCGCAAAGCCCAGCCCGGACCGGAGGCCGCCCACGCAGGGGGTGCGAGCCCAGCAGAGGAGACCCGCCAACCAGGAGTGGTGTGAGCTCCCCGATCCCGGCGGGCAGACTGCGGCCAGTGGGCTATGTCCTCACTCAAGCCGGTTCTCCTAAATAAAGTTTTATTGGAATACAGCCTCACCCATTTGTTAACAAACTGTCTGAGGCTTGCGCAGCACGGCACCAGGAGCTGGGTCACTGTGACGGAGACTGTATGACCCCAGAATATCCACTCTCAAGCCCTTTTCGGGGAAGGTTCTCCAAGCCCTGCTCTAGAGGGAAAGTTGTGGGTCAATATGGTCAATGCTGCATGGCGTTGGGGGGGCACTAGAGGTGGGAAAACACCACTGGTTCAGGCCTCAACAGCTACATCACGCTGGGATTAGTAAAGGGGCCTGGGGGACGCGTGGGAGAGCTGACTCGGTGCCTCAGAGAAAGCAGAGCAGGAGGGTGCCCGGCAGCTCGAAAGCGAATCAGGGATGGTGGAGAGCCGTCCGTCCACTGTCTGTCCTTGCAGCCCCGTCTTGGGGAGGTGGACGGTCCTTGCAACCATGGGGCCTGGAGCTGGAAGGCTATGTTATAAGACACGGCAATCATTCAGTCACTTTAGCTGTGGCCGCTTAGGTAATGATGAAATCACGTATTTCAGGTCATCATACTGACTTTGAAACAGCTTCGGATTAGTTCAGAATTATTAAGGATGAAAATATTTCCAAACAGTTATTTGTTAATTTTTTCATATATGAAAGGAAAAAAGCTGAAGGATGCACCCATATTCCAGCATCTGAGGCAGCAGAGCCGTTCCCAGTTTGGACCGTGCGGTGTTGCGGGCTCTTCCACGAGGCACAGGCGTTGGCGCAGGATCCCTGCTCCTGCCCGTGTCCGCCCTCCGCAGGCGCTCTCACACTCACTCACCCGACTCTGCTCGGCTCCCTGTTATAACACACAGGCCTGGGCCCAGGGGCTAACAATGCTCTTCACAGTGCTTGAAGGTTTTTTCCACTGAACAAATGACCTTCGACTTGTCTTCAAGTAGAGCAGAGATCTTCCAGAGAACAGAGCTGGAGGAGAGGCGGGGCTGGCATACTCGCGGGGAGACCGCTCGCCCCCTCTGCTCAGCCACCGCCGCGTCCCATGCCCGCCGCCCAGAGCACCCTTCCTGGGGAAACGGCGCTCCCGTTGACGCGGTTAGGACTGGACGGCTGTCTCCCTCTCCGCGTGGGCAGGCCAATCACCTTGGGTGAGATGGAAAGTCCATTTCTCTTCTTGGCATTATTACTCCAGCTCCAGAGGGCACCGAGACAGCGTGCCCTCCACGCCCTTAGGATGAGCACAGGGGAGACAGGAATTAGCTGGTGAGCAGGTTCCAAGCAGGGCTGTCTGATGCCAGGCTCCGGGATTGCTCCCTGTTTCTCAATGTCCCTGAAATCCCGCAATGAGGTCTGTAATTTTATTCTCTGGGAAGTGGATTCCTGTGAGCTTTCAGCACAGCAACAATTGCCCAACCTTATGAAATGCTCTTTCCCCTCCCTCCAGCCCTGCTGGTAACACAGACCAGATTGCTCGACGGCCCCCTGGCAGCGATCTTTCCTCGTAAACTCCAGGCAGTGGCCAAGGCAGAAGAGCATCCCAGCTCTAAAATCTCTTTTCTGTACCTACAAGCGAAAATTTTACAACACCTCTCTGTGATGTGAAATCTCTGCTCGGACATCTGGCTTCACAGCGAGGCACTTTCAATCCAGCAGCTTCACAGACAGGACTCGGCCTGGGGGTGCCCGATGCTGGAGGAGAGCTCCCGGCCCTCCTGCAGAGCTGCCTCTGCCCACATCCCCCGCCAACCGGTGTGAGTTCAGGGGCGGTGCTGGCGGACGCTCAGACGGCCGGCTCTGGTGGGCAGCCTGGGGTTTGGGGAACAGAGATGCTGTGTAAACACAGCGAGGGGGTTTGATTAGAATCTGCCTGGGAGGCAAAACACAAACCTGCCAGCCCAAATCGGAGCCGTGTTCGAGCGTCTGCTACTGCAGCACAAAGCACTCCCGAGCTCGCTGCTGCCAGCAGCGCGACTCCAGAGTGAAGGCATGTGCTTCCTTCCAGAGCCTTGATTTAAGAGGTAACATCAGCTGCTGAAGAATCCGCCTGCGATGCAAGAGACTCGGGTTCACCCCTGGGTTGGGAAGATGCCCTGGAGAAGAGAACGGCTACCCACGCCAGTACTCCGGCCTGGAGAGCTCCATGCACTATACAGTCCACGGGGTCACAAAGAGTCGGACGCGACTGAGCGACTTTCACTTTTCATCATTCATTTATTCAGTCTATTTCCAGAACTTCCACTGAAACAAACCTGGCAGTAAGCGCTTGTGCTCAAGAAACTTAGGATCTGCTCGGCGGCAGAAGGAAGCAGAATCCAGACACGACCTCCTCTTTGCAATCCCCAAATCCTCTCAAGACCACCGACTGTTCTGGAAGGTGCGAGGGAGTTTCTGTCCGTCCGCTCAGGGCGTTCGCATGCGTCACGCCGCACGTGGGTCTGGGTGCCGCGTGTCGCCCCTGCCCACAGATAACGACGAGCTCCACGTCACCTCCCTAGACGTGCAGATCCCGGGGTGCAAAACATGTCCCACAGCAAGGTTTCAGATGAGGACGTGGGGACAGCATCAGGGTGCAGTGGAAACTTCACTAGAGGAAGGAACAAACCTGGCATGGCTTCTCACCCAGACACGTCACAGAAGATGACACTGAAACCGTAAGGGAAAGGACTCTACACGGAGACCGTATCACCACGGTGAGCACGAAGGTAGAGAGCAGGCGGTCAACAAGGCCGAGAGAAGGGCAACGTCTAGACAAGCGACTCTCAAAGGATTTGGTCTCTGGTCCCCTTTACACTTTTAAGAAATTAAGAACCCCAAAGAGGTTTTGTGTATGTGGGTTGTATCTATAATATTTACTACATCAGAGATTAAAACCATTGTTGTTCAGTTGCTAAATTGTGTCTGACTCTTTGCAACCCCACGGACTGCGGCACACTCCCTGTCCTTTACCATCTCCCGGGGTTTGCACAAACCCATGTCCACTGAGTTGATGATGCCATCTAACCGTCTCATCCTCTGCTGCCTGTTGCCTCCTCCCCTTCCTGCCCTCAATCTTTCCCAGCATCAGGGTTTTTTCCAATGAGCTGGCTCCTCACATCAGTTGGCCAAAGTATAGGAGATTCAGCTTAAGCATCAGCTTAAGTTTTTCCAATGCATGTTCAGGACTGATTTCCTTTAGGATTGACTGGTTTGATCTCCTTGCTGTCCAAGGGACTCTCAAGTGTCTAGTCCAGCACCAGAGTTTGAAAGCATCAATTCTTCAGTGCTCGGCCTTCCTTAAGGTCTAACTCTCATGTCTGTACATGACTACTGGAAAAACCACAGCATACGGACACCAAATTGGGACAACTCAATCCCCAGGATGACATGCCGCTGCCCGCACACCCTTTAAGGCAGTGTGAACTCAAAGAGCAGTCAGCCTGACCAGCCTGTGAGCGCCCTCTCCTCCAGCTCTCCCACCCCTTCCCTAGGCTCCAGAAAATGCAGAGACTCTACCAGCAAGTGTTATATGGAGGGGAGGTTCGCTGCACTTCAGAGACAGTTGATACGGAATGCTTAGCATTTAGGGGGATCCTGGTTAAAAGCATAATTTATCCGTGTTACTCTATTAAGCTTAACGATAAAGACAGACTTCTTCAGGAATCCCCTAGAAACAGCAAACTGCGGACCTGGGAAAGCTCAACCTTGCCTAGTTTTCTCCACGGCAGCTTTATGTGCCACGTGAGCAACGTCCAAGTTTTCAGTTGAAAATGAAGATAAGGATACTATGTCCATCTCACAGGTTATTCAAACATAAGGGTTAATCAGCAGACTTTTTAAAAACTTTAAGAATTTTTTTTTTGATATGGGTCACTTTTAGTCTTTACTGAATTTGTTACAATATTGCTTCTGTTGTTTTTATGTTGCTTTTTTTTTTTTTTTTTTTGCTGTAAGGCACATGGGATCTTAGTTCCCCAACTAGGGATCAAACCCTCACACCCTGCGTTGGAAGGTGGATTCCTAACCGCTGGATCACCAGGGATGTCCCAGAAGACATTCTTAAACATGGAAAAACCCAGGGAAGGCAGCACCGTGAGTCTTGAAGGAACCACTTGCCCATGAAATCCTGCCCATTTGGAACCACATGAAAGTTAGGAGTTTGGGGGTGGGAGTGTGGAAGGCTGACTATAAAGGGCCTGGTGGGAAGTACCACGTCCTTTAGAGACAGTGTGGGTATGAAGTAAGGTTACGGCTAGAGACAAACTGTGCGTGTCGCAAGCCCAGACCGTGTGCACCCCAAGCAGGAGGAGTGACGAGGGTCAAGGGAGCACGTGTGTTATTCTAGAACTCAGTCTTCAGCCAAAACTCAAATTCTGCCCCAAAGTTTAACAGTTCTTCCTGTTTCACTCTAGATTCACCCATCTGCCGAATTTAAGTAAAATCAACTTGAGATTTTTCTAAGCCTAACACAAATACAGAATCTAGCGGGTGAACCCAGCTCACCAGTCCATCTGGATCTCCTTTCTCCCTGCAGTAGTCAGGCACCTGCGATGACCTCACCTGACTGCTAAGGTGGTTGGCTGCTTCTGGGTGATGAACTCTGTCGTGACTTCAGGTATTTTTCCCTTTCCCCACTGCACTTGGAATTATTCATGAGCATATGCCATTATCCATTTTTATAAAAACAATAGAGTAGATTTTCTTAAAACAAAACAAAAGAGGCCATGCACGGTCCTGGGCACTGCAGCCCAGCCCAGCTTCCGGGAGAAGTACGCTGACCAGGGCGCACCCCACGCCGCTTGCTGAGCAGAGCCGCCCGCCCGCCCCCGCGCACGTTCCTGACGCGGTCGCTCTAAACCCCCAGGTTCTGGGGTGACTTGTTACATAGCAGCGACAGATCTCTTCAGAAGCTTGCCTCTGAAGGTGAGGATGAACTGAAGCAGTGAACAGTGATGAGGACTTCTGCTCTGGAGACGGGGTGTACTTCAGCGTAAAGGATCTGCTTGCATGACCGTGTTTCTAGAAGTCTCTATGCCCCAGGAGTTCCCCTTCATAGCATGCTCCCCTCCTTGTCTCCTAGACAGCGAGGCTCATGCCCGCCGTTGGTCTCAGCTGCAGGACTCCCTGACGTCCACCTCTGAATTCCTTCAGGCTAAGGCCTTTTCTTTTCTAGCAAACAATTTTTACTGTGTCATGTTGTCAAAGTGTTGTTAAAACTAGAGTATCGGGGGGGGGGGGGTGGAAACTTGTATACCTGTGGCCAATTCATGTTGAGTATGGCAAAAACCATCACAATATTGTAAAGTAATTATTCTCCAATTAAAATAAATCAATTAATTTAAAAAAGAACTAAAGTATAGAGCTAAGAGAGGAAAATTACCACAAATTCCACCACTAACAGTATCCACCAGCAAAATGCTGACACATAATTCCAGCCTTTCTTCTCTTTATACATACCTTTGGCGGGGGGGCAAAGACGACCTCTTATGTACTTAATGTTTTGTAAATTGCATTTTCATTGAAAACTGTCTTGTGAACATCTTTCAGATCCTTAAGTATCCTTCTCCAGCATCGTTTTCTACATTGCTCAGTTTTCAGCTGATGTGCTAGGGTGGAAAGTACAGCACCGAAAGGAGATGGGAATGCTGGTGCTGTGGGGGCCTTTCCCGGAACGGGAGCTCCATGATAGGCATGTGAGCGCGGGAAGGAGCATCCTTCCGGCTAAAGCTCTGGGCGCGTCTTTACCTGCCACGCAGGGTGGATCCTGGAAACAGCATGCCTCCGGGGTGACTGAATAGTGAGGGGTACTCTGCACTATTCTCCAGATTGGCGGCCCTGTAAGTGGGTTTTTCGGCCTACTCAACACCTCCGTCTTCCCCTAAAGCCTCACTGTGACGAAAGGCCCGCGTACCCACGGGAACCCTCCGGTGGCCTGCTTGGCCTGCTGCTGGGTCTACCGCCCACCCCATCCTCCAACCCGGAAGGTGGGCAGAGGCACACTTCACAGGCAGCGCACACACTGTTCTTACAGCACTGCTGACAACCGACATTTAACTACGCTGGTATCTAGCACTACAAACCGCAGGTCCTCGTCGGCTTCCTTGAGTGTACATGCAGACACATGGACTTGGTGACTGTGTCTCTCTCGAGTACCTAAGTCCGTTCGCGAATCTGCGTCTACAAAACAAGCACGACTAGAATGCCGAGAGGAACAACCGCTGCAAAGGAACTACCCGCCTTCGGGCAGCCAGGGAGCGAGAGCAAGGGCTCCCGCGCTCACCGGTGTGCCGGGCGTGACTCGCTGCCACAGGCAGTGTGGGCACCGGGCCTCTGTGCACGGCGAAGTCGCTGAGGCTCGTGCCTCAGAAGACACTGAGCCCGTCCTCGCTGGTCACATCACAGGCAGTGTGGGCACCGGGCCTCTGTGCACGGCGAAGTGGCTGAGGCTCGTGCCTCAGAAGACACTGAGCCTGTCCTCGCTGGTCACATCACAGGCAGTGTGGGCACCGGGCCTCTGTGCACGGCGAAGTGGCTGAGGCTCGTGCCTCAGAAGACACTGAGCCCGTCCTCGCTGGTCACATCACAGGCAGTGTGGGCACCGGGCCTCTGTGCACGGCGAAGTCGCTGAGGCTCGTGCCTCAGAAGACACTGAGCCCGTCCTCGCTGGTCACATCACAGGCAGTGTGGGCACCGGGCCTCTGTGCACGGCGAAGTCGCTGAGGCTCGTGCCTCAGAAGACACTGAGCCCGTCCTCGCTGGTCACATCACAGGCAGTGTGGGCACCGGGCCTCTGTGCACGGCGAAGTGGCTGAGGCTCGTGCCTCAGAAGACACTGAGCCCGTCCTCGCTGGTCACATCACAGGCAGTGTGGGCACCGGGCCTCTGTGCACGGCGAAGTGGCTGAGGCTCGTGCCTCAGAAGACACTGAGCCCGTCCTCGCTGGTCACATCACAGGCAGTGTGGGCACCGGGCCTCTGTGCACGGCGAAGTGGCTGAGGCTCGTGCCTCAGAAGACACTGAGCCCGTCCTCGCTGGCCACATCACCCCAGAGCCTTGACTCTCCCATCTGTAAGATGGGACGATGGAAATGCCTTCCTCGACGAGACTACTTATAAGGCTTAAATGAGACAATGGAACATGGGATGAAAGGAAAGGTTTGGCAGAAAGCCTGGTACACAGTACTTGTTGAAGAAATACTAGCTCTCATTCTTACTTTTGTGACATAGCCTAAAAAAAAAGCAAGGCAACAAGTGTTAACACATTAACACTGACACAGGTCAGTAAAGAAAAAGCCATGCACTTCACCAGAGTATAAATGAATGAATCAACACTCAAACACACCTTATCTACATTGTAATTTTAGTTATTTTCAGGCATCTAAGCTTTGGTCATTACATGTTACATAAATATATATGTATGCACGTGTATGGATGCCATGCCTGTGTGCTTAGTCTTATCTGTCTCTTTGAGACCCTTTGGACTGTAGCCTGCCAGGCTCCTCTGTCCATAGGGTTTTCCAGGCAAGAATACTGGAGCGAGTTGCCATTTCCTTCTCCAGGGAATCTTCCCAACCCAGGGACCGAACCTGCATCCACTGTGTCTCCTGCACCGCAGGCAGACTCTCTGCCCGCCGAGTCATCGGGGAAGCCCAGTGTATTGTGTCAATGTATGTCTCTCATCATTTAACTTCAACTTCAGCTTTTATGATCTGACGGTTGGCTGGAAATTAGGATCAGGTTTTTCCGTTGTAACAGGTAAACAGGTTACCACTGCAAAAATAAACAAAACTAGGCAAATATGAATTGTATTTCTTTCAAGATTTTTTTAATCTTTAAGAAACAAGACTTGAAATTATGTTGTTATGGAGTAAATTGATGTTTTCCATTTTGCATATGTTGGGATCCAATTATTTATTTAAAATTTGGCAATTACCTACAACGCAGTATTTGGATTTCAAGTGGAAAAGAAATTCACTTAAAATGAAATCTTTATATAGAAAAAGAGTTGAAAGAAAGTAGTCAACAGTTCATACAAAGCAAAAGAGTTCTACAGACCAATGCGGACTTTTTCCTGCATTTATAAATGAAAATTCGAAGATTAAAAAAGATTATCAGAATATGAGAAAAGAAACACCTTTTTGCGTCTCATCACATGTAGGGGGGAAAGAAATGCTCACAGGTGGAAAAATACAGGGAAAATCTCATGAAGGAGGAAACAGGTCCTCACCCCTGGTCAGGAGGCAGGGTGTGCTGGCCTGGAAGGTTTTGTCCACATCTTAAGGTTTTTGCTTCTATTCGTGCTGCCCAGCGTAAAGGGTATATATGAAAAAGCAAGCGACGCGGACACTGACTTTCCCCCAAATCACAGGGATGGCCGACAACAGGCCAGAAGAGAGAAGGACGGAGACACTGGGCAGAAGAGGCGAGACAAAGCCCAAACGCTCTGATGTGATCACCCTACCTGCACCCTACCTGCACCCTACCGTTGTAACAAAATCAAATGACCGAGAAACAGCCTTTTGCCGGGAATTCTTTAACACACACTTTCTCTTTAAATGTTACTTATAAAGGCTCCAGACTCTCACCCTCACATTAAACCCCAAATGACACAGACGCTTTCATCCATGTTCTCTGCGGTGAAGTCAGGACTGGCCCAGGGGATCACCCGGCCGTCGGAGGCGGGCCGCCATAGAGCGGGTGTCCGCGCATCAGACCCGGGCAGTGCTGGGGGACGTGGCGCGCAGGGGCAGGTAAATGGGAGCTGCCCGTGCGTTTACCTGACAGCAGTGCCAACGCGCTCGCTCTGGCCAGAGGCAGCTCCAAGGAGCCTGGGGTGGGCATGGGGTGGCTCTCAAGCATGTATCGGCTGTGGGCGTGCTGGGCTTGAGGTGGCCTGTCCCTGCGGGCACGTGGCCTCGCAGGGCCGGCGGCATCAGAGCCCAGCGCACGCGAGGCCAGGGGGCGCGCTGGACAAGGGTGCCTGCGGCTGCCTCGCCTGCCGGCAGCCACGTGAAAGCGCCTTACCTTGACAGCTCGCTCGTTCTCTCTGATCAGCTGCTGCTTCTCGTCTTCAAACTTGCGCACGACCTCCTGGAGCCGCCGCTCGGCCGCGAGCTGCTGCCGGCTGCTGTCCTCCCGCAGCGAGGAGACGGTGCCCTGCAGCTCGGCGATCACCTGCAACGAGAGCGCGCGCTGCGACTCGGGCCTCGGACACAGCCCGCCTCGTGCACCCAGCCTGCTGGGCGTGCCCGCAGGGAGGCGCGACCACAGCTAGCGCCCCGCGCACCCGTGCGTGAGACTCCACACGGGAAAGCTGTGAATGGTGAGCAACTGCTGAGCCAAACACGCCTGGAAGCCGTTCCCACTACAACATTCCACAGTATTTACTCATCAGGGGAAAGAACATCTGTGATCCCGAAAATATGAAATGTGTCAGGATTTATTTTACCGAGAAACAGTCTTGCTGGAGTAGGAAAAAAAAAAAAGCTATTTTGCCTTTCATAATACTTTGAACTCTAATAACCAAAAAAAATCATCAGAGAGTCCATTCTTCATAGCCACCTAGTTCTACACAGCGGCCTCTGAGTGTGCGCTCACGCTCGTGTACTGTGCTAAGCACCTCCACTCCTGTGTCAGTCACTCCTGTGCGGCCAGCACTGTCATCGCCCGTCTTCACAGAGCGGGACACAGAGGCAGACCCAGCACGCGACCAGGACACAGGCAGAGTCCTGACCACCGCCTGGGCGGGCTGCTGTGCTAGGCGCTTCCTCTCAGCGAGCTCCTGCCCTCTCTTCCTTCTAAACAAGGTTTCGGGATTGAAGAGGAGTTTATCCTGATAGCGCTCCCAACAGGTTGCTCTCTTCCTGACTCATATAGACTGCTGTGGCTTCTCTACATTCGAGGACTGGCTCTCTTCTGTCACGGGGTCCCCTCTGTGGTCTCGAATAATTGGGTGAGGGTCTTTTCTCTTTAACAGGTTTACTGGAAGCTTTACTCTTCTTTGGGTTCGGATGTCTCCTTTTCCTTTAAAATTCAACAGCAGTTCAACAAACTTCCTTTCAGAAGGAGGTAACAGTTTTCCCTTCTAATAAAAGAAGAAGAAACTTTCATCGTGGGTTAGGTCCTTATACTTTTGGGTCTACTGGAGAAGGGCTGGTTGGTGAGAAACACTGGACCACTTAGTTCTGTGTTTTCCTTGAAGCTCAGTTTTTCAACTGTGTTTTGATAACAAAACTAGAGTACAGTATTGTGAGGCAGTAAACAAAAACTGTCTGGAGTCTTCCAGAAGCCAAGTCCTGTAGAAACATTAGCTGTTACGACTGACATGGACTTCCCAGCCTGCCAAAGCGGGAGACACAAGACCTGCGGGTGCAGTCCGTGGGTTGGGAAGATGCCCTGGAGAAGAGCATGGCAATCCACTCCAGTGTTCTTGCCTGGACAGAGGAGCCTGGTGGGCTACAATCCACAGGGCTGAAGAGTTGGGCACGACTGAATGACTGAGCTCACACATGCTGACAAAAATAGAGCATTTACCCCAAAAAGGAACATTTATGCTTTGAGAAGTGCACAAGCTCACTGTGGCTGAGTTCAACACTTAGAATTTGAAAATAATCAAATAGAAGACAAGTGTGAAATAAATGACAAAATATATTACATTCTAAAGTGCAAACTGGAACCTTCTGCAAGGAGCGGAGGGATTCATTTACTGAGAACGAAGATGTTTTCATCTGTTTTTTGAATTCTGATTAAATGTTTCCAAGTTGGCATCAATTCAGTTCATTCTCATAGCACTTCTACGAAACAGGGAAGGTTAAATTCTTAGAGTAAATGTCAAAAACTGAGGCACAGAATGATCAGCTCGCAGTCACAGAGCCAGAGGAGCAAGAGATAAGGAGGAGCCAGATTTCCTTGGCCCAACATGAAACCCAAGATGGATATTTCATAAGAACTTGGGGCCAAATAGTAAAAATAACTATTTCTATGGCTATTGCAGCGTTTCAAGTTGAGTAGACTCGAGCGTGGCAGGAGCGAGAGCTGCGTTCTGTAGCGCGCTCACCGTGCATGTGTGCTTGTTTCTGTGCCAATTCATCACACGTTGATTTGTGCATCCCTCACCATGATTACACGATGCACTGTTAAAGCACAAAGTAATTTCGTGTCTTTACGAATTACTAAGATTTAGATTTGCTTCTAACTGACTAAGACTGAAGATTTAAAAAAAAAATTGGGGAGCTCTTCAAATGACCACAAGGACATGAGATGTGGGTTTCTTCCTTTTAGAAGATTTATGACATGCATTCATCAAAAAGAAGTTACTGCATGTTTTGGAAGGAACAACGGGTGAAGGGCAGGATGTTCTGAAGGGAACACGCTTGCTTTTGTTAGAAAATGAAACCTTACATTCTTTGCGGGAATAATGAGATGCCTCTGGGAGAAATAATGAAATTATCTTTGGAAAGTTGCATTTTAAAACTTATGATGATGATTCAGGAAGAGTTTCAAAACACTTTAGGTAAAATGCCTCACAATGAAATTGAGAGGCTGACAGATGTGATCGATTTAGAGAGGTGACTGAAATGTGGATAACTTAGAAGCAGTTTTAGGTTTACTCTGAGACTGAGAAGTAATCACGCTAACTAGTTAAGCAGGTCTCGGCTGTAGCCCTCGCCTGTGAGAGAGTATCTTCTCTTCGGTGCACATGACTGGCACTTGATAGATACTGAAGTCGTGGAACTATGATCCACAATTATACTATGATTATAATATAATCAGTGATATAATACCTCAGTGATTACATTGAGATAATCTAGTCTTTTCATAGGGTTTCACAGGGCTTCCCAGGAGGCTCAGTGGTAAAGAATCCACCTGCTGATGCAGGACACACAGGTTTGATTCTTGGGTTGGGAAGATCCCCTGGAGGAGGAAATGGCAACCCACTCCAGGATTCTTGCCTGGAAAATTCCATGGACAGAGGAGCCTGGAGAGCTACAGTCTATGGGGCCATAAAGAGTTGGACATGACTGAGCTCGCACACACAGTCTTTTCATAGAATGATAATTCAAAAAGTTTCTCAGAAAAACAAAAACGGACACACACAATCATAATCAAACCCTCCTGGTTTTGATTTAATCATATTAAAAATCATGGAACAAAATGCCATAACTCAACTAAACGTCTACCCCGTGTTAGCTTTAGAGGAAGTGGGTTAGAACATTTCCACGTGGATATTGAAAATTAGTATATGGGGAAGCAAAAGGAAAGCTATATGGAGCTAATGCTGGGAACAACCTAACCACTGAGAGCTATGATACACTCTGCATAAACGTCAGTGGTCTTACCAGGTCTCAAAAATAACAGGATTCTAAATAGAGAGTAGGCTTTCATTTTTAACTCTTGTTTTTCAGATCATAGTATAGTCAAGATTTTCATAAAACTCTTCTTTAAAGTACAATGTACTTGGCAGGGTTTGGCAAACACTGAAGAAAAGATCCTAGGAGTAAGAGGGAGGGGGTGCACGTGCCCTCCGGGTGGCTGGGCAGGGAAGGAAGACCGGGGCACGGGCAGGGGGCTGCGCCTGGGCTCCGCTCTGCACCAGCGGGGGCGTGGGGGGCCGTGGGTGGGCTCCACCAGCACTTCTCCACACTGTCTACATTCCTGTAAGACGGCAAGATTTCTCTTTGAAAAATGGCCACCAGGTAAGTCAGTTGAGTGGGGAAGACCACATGAAAGATGAAAAGGCAAAGTTAATATTAAGATAAAAAAGAACAAACATGTGGTCCTGATGGGAACTCCCAGGAATGTGCCCAGGGAGGGTGCCAGCGTCCCCATCGGGGGGACACTGAGCATCCTGGGGGGAGTCGGGGGGCACCGTCCCGGGTCCCCAAGGGTGCAGGGGCCACGAGCCACGAGGTCCTACAGCTTGATAAAATCTTAAGGATGAAGTAAGTTCCTTCAAGGGAGGAAAATATTTAAAATATTTTCCAAATTTAACCTGATGCTCCCCTAGGTACCATGCATTCATTACTAATGCGTTCATCTTTTTTTTTTTGAGAGAAGGATTTTTAAAAAATCTGATAAACAGTTAAGCAGCTTTGCTTTTGGCAGTCCCCTCAGCTGAGATACGAGTTAGAGATTCCAGCAAACTATCTCGGGAAAACAGTGAAAGTCAGCCCGCAGTTCCGTCTCACAGTGTTTATTTTTAAATCATCTGCTGCTTTGAACTGACTGGGTTGTGGGCCAGCGCTTCTCGAGCGCCAGTTCGCAGATGGAAACATGCGCGCGCGCTCACACGCACGTCAAGCTTTACGCTGCGGGGCACGCACAACGCCGTCCGGTCAGCCCACCCCGCCTCTCGGGGAAGGTCGGGCCTGCGGTGGGGGCCCTCTCTCTGGGGGTCGCCCTGCCCTTCACTAAGGGATGTGACCGCGGTCACAGCTGATTTCTGCTCCCTGCCTCCTGCTCGTCCCTACTGAGGGAAATGGTCAGCACCCCACTGCCTCTCCAGATTTTGGAGGGAGGTTTCATCAATTCTTGAGCACCCCAAAATAAATTTAAAATAACCAATTTCTTGCTCCTTCCATTCTTTTCCATCCTCCGCCCCCTTCTCTCCTGTCTCTCAAGCTCCGGTGAGAACTCACAGGGTGAAGGCCTTCGCTGGGTTCCAGGCCCTCCCTGCGCCGAGCGGCTCTGAGGTCACCGCTGCCCCTTGTTTCACAAGTGAGCGCAGGGAACTCCGGAGGCGGCAGGAAACGGGCTCGCGGTGGCCCAAGTGGTAGGGCAGGTATTCAGAAGGCTCAGCCGTGCTTCCACACCACTCAGGTTCCATCTGTTTTACCGAGGACCAGTCAGGCTCCTTCACACCTTTCCTGAGATAAACGTCAACACCCTGCTCATCCTGGCATTCCCATCAGCGGTCTCGCTCCTCACTCGCAGCTGCCTCCTGCCTCCCCATTTAGCATAAAGCACTGCAAGCAGGATGTGAGGGGATGCCAGCTCGGGTGTTTTCATGTTCTAGTTTAGCACTCGGAGTAATAAGATTTCTTTTGACTAGAACAACCTTTCTCACTGGATTAAAAAGAACATTTCCCTGTTTGCTTTCTTGGGAGAAGGGCAATCAAGAATTGCCTTCAGCTTTCAGATAAACACATCAGTCTCCACTCAGACAAAGACTTCTTGCTTTCCCGATAGGATGGGACTATATATCACATTTTACCAATAACTGCAGAACCTAAGAAATTTCATAGTTATTCGGCAGAGTTTTGCCATATTAAAAATGTGAGGGTTGGGTCAGATGGGTGGTGTCAGGTTAAGAGCTTCTGTTCCAGCTGGAAGACAGGCTGGCTGCTGGCTTAGTCACCTGCTAACCTGTGTGACCTCGCCTCTCTGAGTCTGTTTTCTCCAGTGAAAAATGGGGCCAGGAGTAGTCTCTAAGCCGAGTTCCTGTGAACGAGGACTGAATGCGCCACTGGGACTGCTGCTGCTGTCGTTCAGCTGCTCAGTCGTGTCCGACTCTCAGCGACCCCTTGGACTCTAGCCCGCCAGGCTCCTCTGTCCATGGGATTTCACAGGCAAGAATCCTGGAGTGGGTCGCCATTTCCTCCGCCAGTCAATATGATCAGAGACCCATAAATTTCTTAAGTTTTATTATTACTTTGCTGTGGTGTTGCCAGTAACACCACTGTTTGGTGACCTGTAGAAAGGCACAAACATTTCAGCTGACCGCCACATCTCACTGTACTCATGGCGAAAATACTAAGAAAAGCTGATTTAAAAAGTCATTAGATATGATGTCTATAAAATGAAATGGCTTAATCTCGCCATCAGTAAGATGAAAATCAGCATTTGTTTATTCCAGAATGACTCACACAGCTAAGGAATGCTTGGAATCTCCTGGGTGATACCAAAGGAGATCTTTATAACAACTTGTGCAGAAAACCTTCTACTAAAACTACTGCAGTAACAACACACAGCAAGGAGCGTTTGCTGAGGCGCGGGCTTGTAAATTTTCTTCCCCCCAAAAGGAGTCAACAGTGGAGCTGCTAATTTAACTTGGTGAACTTGCCATTTTGAATCTTGTTAACCAGCCTTTTGCTGTTGCTGTTCAGCCACTCAGTTGTGTCTGACTCTTCACAAGCCCATGGACTGCAGCACAGAAGGCCTCCTGGTCCCTCACCAGGAGGGATCAAATTGTCCAAATTCATGTCCATTGAGGGGCTTCCCTGGTAGCTCACACAGTAAAGAATCTGCATGCAATGTGGGAGACCTGGGTTTGATCCTTGGATTGGGAAGATCTCCTGGAGGAGGGCATGGCAACCCACTCCAGTATTCTTGCCTGGAGAATCCCATGGACAGAGGGGGCCTGGTGGGCTACAGTCCATGGGCTTGCCAAGAGCTGGACACAACTGAGTGACTAAGTACAGCAAGTGTCCATTGAGTCAGTGATGCCATTCAACCATCTCATCCTCTGACACCCTCTTCTCCTCCTGCCCTCAGTCTTTCCCAGCATCAGGGTCTTTTCCAATGAGTCAGTTCTTCACTTCAGAAGACCAAAATATTAGAGCTTCAGCATCAGTCCTTTCAATCAATATTGAGGACTGGTTTCTTTTAGGACTGACTGGTTTGATCTCCATGCTGTCCAAGGGACTCTCACGAGTCTTCTCTGGCACTACAGTTTGAAATCAGCATTTAGGTGAAGAAACATGGAACACTGCAGAAGAGCTAGATGGCATCACGAGCGTTTCTATCACAAGTGCAGGCGTGTATCTCCTGCCCTTGTGAAACGTGGTTCGGCCGGGGCTTGTCCAAGTGCACAGGCTGGTTTTACAACACCTGAGCACACAGGTGCCACAACTTGGCTGTGTGTGTTGGTTCAAATGGTTCGATTTGCCTGATTTTTAAAAATTGAGACTGAAATATTAAAAACCTATTTTAGCTATACACATACTTATCAAAACATGGTACTCATCCATAAAAAGACTGAAAAGAAGTGCGTTGAGCTGTGAAGTACAAACCCCTTTATGCTGAGGTTTCTTTCTTGTTTGCTTTGGTTTTGCTCTGTTTTGTTTAACGTTCTTACCTGAGAAGACTTGGCCAGCTTCTGGGTGTATTCCTTCTCAATCTGCTTCAGCCTGCTGTTGGCCTGAAAAACACACGGACAGGAGCACACACACGAACACACACAGTGACCTGTCAGCGTGGCGTCTCTGCACACGCCCGTCACCAGGCGCTGGGCCGGCCGCCAGCCGCAACGCCCTTCTGGGGCAGCCAGAAAACCACAGGCCTTGCCTTTGATCTAATGCCAACTATTCATCACTTAAAAAGCAAAACAGAAAAAAAAAGATCTCTCCTGCCAATTATTAGGCAAACACAGACTTCTGTGGAAAGAGAAAGGGAGAAGGAGAGACAGAAATAGATCCAGCAGAAGTGTGCCGGCTCAGAGGTGCAGGGGGAGAGACAGGAAAGAGCAGGAAGAGGAAACCAGGGGAGAGGGGTGGCGAGGAGGAGGGGAGGTAAATTTAATGCCCTTTCCCTTAGTTTAGAGATAAAAGAACTAGACGCTCCTGACCGAGGTGGAGGGGAGGCCCAGAGGCGCTGAGCTGAGATCTGAGCCCCTCCTGCCCTCCTTCCCTGGAGTGACAAGTGCACCTAAATCGCACCGTGCTTGTGCCCGGGAAGTGGGGTGGCCTTCCCAGAACCAGCCCACACCCCGAGAGCTGCGTTCTCTCCTTTGCACTCAAGCTCCGGGCCTGTGTGTGAGCTGCTTTGCTGTCTCTGGGAGCCTTGCATCTCCATTTTATCCTCCGAGCCGGGGGGACGTCGTGGTGAAGCCTCCGGCCTCCCCTCCCACGCACTGTGCAGGCAGCACACTGGCCCTGTCGGACTGGGCTTGTGGCCCTCATTCTAGAACAGGTTTTGGTCATGACTGTCTCCTTTTTCCCCAACCCTCCCTCCCTCTGTCTCCTCTCTCCGACCGCCTGCCTTTCAGCTCTGAGGACTACACCTCTCAGGTTTATCGTCTCTTTTTCTCATCGTTTCTATTTTCTATTACCCTGTCTTTTTGATATTAATATTTTGTACAGATTTCTCAACTGTGGATTTAAAAAAAATTCTGCCATGCAATTTATATTTCCAAGAGCTCTGTTGTTGCTCTGAACAGCACCATCATGCGCCCTTTGATAAGGGCTGAGGAAGCTGAGGTGCAGCGAGGTTCAGTAACCCGCCGCAGCAGCACTCACAGGGCGTGAGGGAGCCGGGACCGACCCACAGGGGAGCAGGCCCCGCACAGGCTGGAGCGCTGGCCCAGGGCCTCTCAGGGTCCCACTGCTCCCCGGGGGTTAATTTCATATATACCCGGACACGTCTGTGTGTCCAAGCACACACACATGCTCTGCTCTCTAGAGCATCTCTGTTTTTTCTTAGTTCCCTCTATTTCCTTGCTGAGCCTGCCCGTTTTGGTCTGTTTTTCACCTTAGAAATTGCTTTGCATTTTGGGTGACCTTTGGCATTCATTCTTATTTAAAGCGTGGCCCTCTAGAACCGGCAGGCCTGGGGATGGCTGCGCGCTGGCTCCCGGGCTCTCCCAGCCATCGTCTGACTGCCCAGCGCTGTGCCCTCGGGTTTACCGCCTGGAGGCGCACACCTGGTGACCAAGGTTTTCAGAAGGGCGTCTAGATGTTCAGGATATGGATTCTTGTACAATTCCATTTTAATTTTAGCCCTGGGTCTCCTCTCTCATTCCACCTCTCCAGGGAACAAACCATCTCCAAGTGGTGGTGTTTGGAGTGAGGCTCAGATGGTAAAGAATCCGCCTGCAATGCAGGAGACACAGGTTCGATCCCTGGGTCGGGAAGATCCCTTAGAGGAGGGCATGGCAACTCACTCCAGTATTCTGGCCTGGAGAATCCCATGGACAGAGGAGCCTGGCGGGCCACAGTCCGTGGGGTCACACAGAGTCAGACAGGCTGAGACAGACAGACAGACACACACACATACAGCATCGTTTGGGGGTCACTGGGTTGCAGGGTGGGGCTCTGGAGCCAGGATCTGCCGGTAAGAAGAGGCCCCGCCAGCTCCGCACGCAGTCGCGCAGTCACAGTGAGAAGGCGCGTGTGTAGGGGTGGGGCGGGAGGGGGGTCCTGCCGGCACCCACCTCGGACTCACGCCCCCCAGCCGCTGGGGGGACGTTTCTGCTCCTGACAAGGTGCCCATGTGGGTCTGTTACAGGACCCAAGCTGACTACGCAGCCCTGTGCTTCATGACAAGCTCCCCAGCTCCCTCGAGGCCCTCCCACCTGGAGCCCCAAGAGGGGCCGGGCCTGACTGCAGCTGCTCTCCCAGGGACTCAGAGTCCCTGCGGCTCCGTGACTGATAAACCACTCTGGAGGAAACCCAGGCCGTGGAGAAACTCACAAGGTGCATCTGTCTCAGCCAGTACTTTTTAATTTAAAGATGCTTTCATCAATACTTCCAGAGTGTCAAGGTGGGCATGAGGGGGACTGGTGGTCCAGATGTGAGCTGAGTGGGCCCAGTGCCCCGTGGAGCCCAGGAGATGAGGGGATGGCAGGAGCTGGGGCGAGGGGTCCAGACTCTGCTGCCGAACAACGGAGAGATGGGCTGGAGGTTGCAGGGCAAGTGTGGAAAGAAAGGGCAGTTGCTCATTTGTTTTTCGTAGGAGGACAGCACAGCTGTGTGTAGGAAGACGGAGAGGCCTGACTGTGGAGGGGGCGGAACTGGGGGGCTAAGCTTTAGCGGAGCCATGTCCTTGAGTAAAGGACGGGGTGGGCGGTGAGGCCCGTCATCCCCGGTTCGGGGTGCAGAAGGAGAGGTTCACGGGGACCTCTGCAGGGCCGGCAGAGGAGGCTTTTCGGAGAGCCCAGGTGTGCAGGCAGGTGTCAGCAGTCACCGGGGAAACCAGGCAGAGAAGAGGCAGAGGGTCAGTCTGAGCCCCGGGATCCAGGAAGCATTCTGGCCACTCACAATCGACAATGCTGGCTTTAAAATGAGGCCAGCTGGTGAGACATGAACACCTCCAGGACTTGCCAGAGCCACAGGGAGCAGAATCAATACTCTGGGGAATAATGAGACCAACTGAAGAAATAAAATGAACATGAACATATCCCCCTCCAAGGCCTTTACTGTTTGAGCCTAAATCACAGCTACCTGGATTTCTGAACTCCTCTTGCTGCTGCTGCTAAGTCGCTTCAGTTGTGTCCGACTCTGCGCAACCCCATAGACGGCAGCCCACCAGGCTCCCCTGTCCCTGGGATTCTCCAGGCAAGAACACTGGAGTGGGCTGCCATTTCCTCCAATGCATGAAAGTGGAAAGTGAAAGTGAAGTCGCTCAGTCGTGTCTGACTCTTAGTGACCCCATGGACTGCAGCCTACCAGGCTCCTCCGTCCATGGGATTTTCCAGGCAAGAGTACTGGAGTGGGGTGCCATTGCCTTCTCTGGAACTCCTCTTAAGTAAGTCTAAAAAGCTCTAGTTTAGCACTGTTGAAATTCTACAGCTCAGTTACGATGCAAGCTGCCTCCAAAACACTTCAGAATAATTTTATTCTCAGGATGTACTGACTGTCCATTTTATTTCCATACATAAAATTAGGTTAGGGTTAGTTATTTTAATCTTATTTTTATGGCCATGGTTACTATTTAGAAACACGATTTTCCAACAATCATCTGCAGCATGGCCTGAACAGACACAGAATAACAGATGAGAGGAGAGTCCTGAAACGAGAAAGCGGTTTTGCTTTCGCTGCTGTCCTTCGACCTCCTGGCCCCCATGGCCTGGCCTCCTGCCCCTGGGGCTCAGCTCCCTCTGCTCCTCCTGGCTGCTTCCTCGGCTCACTCTTCTCTGCTCGAGAGTCTAATGTGTTCATCCACTTTCTCTGTGATTCCCATCAAACTCTTGGGTTCCAGACCCTTCTGGAAAGGAGCACCAGATAACTTTCACAGAAGTGTTGATGGTTAATCATCTTAATTGCTACCTTTTTTCTGCAGGGTATTTTGTCTTAATTCCAAAAGAGTCCTTCATTCTCCACCCCCTCCCCCCCCCCCTTTTTTTTTTCTCATTTCCTGTCATTAGTGGTGAAAGTCCAGGCATTCATGATTTCCAAGAACGTGACCTGGGGAGATGAAAATTAGGAGACTCATCTAGAATACTCATATTCGAGGCAAGCCCAGATCTTATATAGAGAAGTTTCTTTAAAAATATAATAACATACATCTTTGAATAATATATTTGCTTTTAGGTTTAAAGAGAAAGATGCTTCCCAGAATCTTGAAATGCAGCATAAAGCTCGGTTTACTGTGCAGTGTTTTCTATTCATAAGCTTTGCAGGAATCCACCTGATGCTTCATCAAACACTGTGAGTGTGGTTATGGCTGCTGGTGCCAGATGTTAATATGTAACTGTGTACTGCTCTGCCAACAGCAATATTCAGAGAATTCATAACAAATACTTGTATTTAATATATTTATAGAACTTTCCAACTTGAAAAATCTCTGTGTTGTACCTCAAAATAAAGGTGTAAGTTTGAAAGCATAAATAAAATTCACACTTTACATTTGGCGGGGATAGAGTACCTGGGGCTGTACATAGCCTGCTGTGTAAACAGCCAGGAAACTGGAAGAGATGCAGGAAGCACTGCTGTCAGATGTGATGTGGGAGCAGGAAGCACAGGTCCGTGCCCCTGGGAAGGGTGGGAAACTGGCAAGAGAAGCCCAGCACTCGCCCTGCCTTTGTCCAGGAGGCAGATACTGGATTGAAGGATCAAAGATAAGCAGACAGAAGGAGGAGCAGGAATAAGTGTGCAGGAGAGAAGTCAGGCAACAGACTCGGACCCAGAAGTGACAGAGATGGAGGAATTAGTAGACAAAGATTTTAAAATACTAATTAAAAACAGACCCACGTATTTAAACAAAAACTTGAACACAGTGAAGAGAGAAACAGAACTAAAAAAGGACTGAACAGCCTGGAGCACAGGAATGTATTCTCTGAAAGGAAAGTTCACTGGTGGGATAACAGGTTTGGCACTACAGAAGATCACTGAATATGAAGAAAAGGCATCTTAAATCCAAATGACCATCAGAGAGACAAAAGACTGAACTTAATGACCCGCTGAGACCATGTCACAACAACTAACATATGCGAAACTGTTTACCAGGAGGAGAAGGTTTGGGAAAATATTTAAAGACATAATTGTGGGGAAATTTCCAATGTGAAGAAAACTATAAACCCACAAGTTGAAGAAGATCAATGAACCAGAACAATAAAAAAGACAATGAAAATCAAATCAGATATACCATAATCAAATCGCAAGAATTGAAATAAAGGTAAAATCCAAAAACATCCAGAAAAAGGATACAGTAAAAAGAGTAAGGATTTTTCATCTGAAACTATACTAGTCAAAAGATAACATAATGAATCTTTAAAGTGCTGAACGCAAAAAATTTGTCAATCTAGAATTGCATACTTAGTGAAAGTATCCTTCAAAACTGAAGATGAAATGCAGATAGCTTCAATTAAGATCTTGGAAATTGGTCACATCTTTGACAGACAGCAGAGGAAGTGCTTCCCTAGTGGCTCAACGGTAAAGAATCCGCCTGCAATGCAGAAGACACAGGTTTGATCCCTGGGTCGGAAGATCCCCCGGAGGAGGGCACAGCAGCCCACTCCAGTATTCTTGCCTGGAGAATTCCATGGACAGAGGGGCCTGGAGGACCATAGTTCATGGGGTTGCAAAAAGTTGGACACGACTCACTGATTAAACAACAACATATATCGGCATGTACCAGGGTATTTCTGAAATCATTGTTTCCCCTGTAATTTTTTCCCTAGAATTTCCAGCTCATCTTTATTAGGGAGTGGCCAATGATAAATTTTAACATAAGATGATTTTTTTGTAAGCTTTTAAACTGAAAATATTTTTTTAACTTTAAACATTTTATTTTATATTGGTCTATAGTTGATTTACAGTGGCATGTTAGTTTCAGGTATGTAGCAAAGGTGTGTACACTATTAATACTTAGCTATATATACATATATCCACTTTTTTCAGATTCTTTTTCTCTATAGGTTATTACAGAGTACTGAGTAGAGTTCCCTATCCAGCAGCACAAGATCACAGGATGATTTTCTTTTTTAAATTGAAATAGAGTTGACATTTATTGTTAGTTTCCGGTGTCCTGAAGAATGCCCTGCTGTTTGCATACGTTATGAAATGATCACCACAATGAGTCTAATCACCACCTGTCTCCGTACGGAGTTGCTATTAATGAGATCCAGTCCTGCTGTTGCCCTAGAACATCTGAATCTTCCTTGGAGTCCCAGTTAAGTTCTCAGTTTGAGACGATCATTACAAGGAAGGGTACTTTAATTAAAGGCTCCTCCTTCCTTTCCATCATTAAGCGCAAATTCTGACTTGAGAAAACGGCAAACCGGTCTAAACTGCAAAACATCAGCAAATGTCACACTTAGTGATTCTTCAATTTTGATTCATTTCTAGAAAATTCATTTAAGTCATTTTATATTGTTGCTTTACCCAGAACCTTAATCTAGTAAGTAGGAGCCCCAAGTGTTTTGGTTTTTGTCAATGCCTATTTTTTTGGTAAGGAGCTATATTCTCTATTAAAGAAGGAAGAAACTAGACAGTTTTGGAAAAGGGCTGTGATGTCATTATCAATATCACCACTGACTATCCTCAGTAACTACTGATGGATCCATTCTCAGAAAAAATGCCCATATTCCTGAACTTGCCCCATTTCTGAATATGCAAATGAATACTGGATGCATTCTCTACACAGATTTGATAACTGTGGTCGATACTGTGGACTAAAATGATTGGTCTTCAGGTCTGTGATGGACAACCTAAAGAATAATGGGGGGCAGCTGGCTTTCTGCCCTCCCTGTAATTCAAGAGACTGATTTTCTCACCATTGCAACAAACATGCTTACATGGCTAACACCCATAAACGATCATATAAGATTTACATGAGTTTTCTTCCCATTACTGAATAAGAATGCAAACTGTGAAAAAAGCTTATGAAAATAGTTAAAGAATTAAGACCTAATCATATTTCAAAAGCTCACCCTCAGAGAAGTTCTCTGAAGCACAGCCCACAGAAACTGAAATGCATTTAATACTTGGGCAGAAATATAAACTTTGAGAGAATGAAGGAGAAAAAAAACCTTTATTTTGCTCCAGGGAAGAAGCAGCTATTCTCTGATGTGCAAAAAAGAATTTATCATCAAAGACCAAATGTAAATGGGGCCAATTAATTTTTTTAAGATTCTCTACCTTCTATAATATTTTTATGTTTTTGCTGTTATGCTTTATGCCAAAATCTAATGTTGTATGATTTGACAAAAGTTAAAGAAAATGACTAGTGTATTTAACAAATTTCAGCATGCATAATATACATTTTAAATATACTTAGTAGATCTATATGTGAGTGGCACAGTCATTGGCATGGCACTTTCAGGAAGCGGGGAGAAGATCTATTTCAAATATGTGACTTCAGACATCAAAACATGTTAAAATGATTCTAATTGAGATATTGGTCAAGCAATCAATTATTTCAAATAAGCTTTGAATCTAGGAGTTAGATGTCCTGACTTGGCATACTTATAGATCCCATTAATGTTTTACCTATTTCAGAAAATTTTCTACTTTTTGCCTCACTTGTATAAAGTAATGAATATTAGTAGGGAATTTATAAAATAATGTATTTACAGGAAGTTCCTACATTAGGTTTGCAGAAAGTTCAACATAAAGCAGTAGTCTCAACACTTAACAAATGCTCTAGTCCCTTTCACAGGTAATTTGGAAGTTCAGAAAAGTGCTGAGAAGGCAGTCTTGAGATTTAGTCGTTCAGTTCAGTTCAGTTCAGTTGCTCAGTCGTGTCCGACTCTTTGCAACCCCATGAATTGCAGCACGCCAGGCCTTCCTGTCCATCACCAGCTCCCGGAGTTCACTCAGACTCACGTCCATCGAGTCAGTGATGCCATCCAGCCATCTCATCCTCTGTCGTCCCCTTCTCCTCCTGCCCCCAATCCCTCCCAGCATCAGAGTCTTTTTCAATGAGTCAACTCTTCACATGAGGTGGCCAAAGTATTGGAGTTTCACTTCAGCATCAGTCCTTCCAGTGAATATTCAGGGCTGATTTCCTTTAGGATGGACTGGTTGGATCTCCTTGCAGTCCAAGGGACTCTCAAGACGCTTCTCCAACACCACAGTTCAAAAGCATCAATTCTTTGGCACTCAGCTTTCTTCACAGTCCAACTCTCACATCCATACATGACCACTGGAAAAACCATAGCCTTGACTAGATGGAACTTTGTTGGCAAAGTAATGTCTCTGCTTTTGAATATGCTATCTAGGTTGGTCATAACTTTCCTTCCAAGGAGTAAGCGTCTTTTAATCTCATGGCTGCAGTCACCATCTGCAGTGATTTTGGAGCCCCAAAAAATAAAGTCTGACACTGTTTCCACTGTTTCCCCATCTATTTGCCATGAAGTGATGGGACCAGATGCCATGATCTTAGTTTTCTGAATGTTGAGTTTTAAGCCAACTTTTTCACTCTCCTCTTTCACCTTCATCAAGAGGCTTTTGAGTTCCTCTTCACTTTCTGCCATAAGGGTGGTGTCATCTGCATATCTGAGGTTATTGATACTCCTCCCGGCAATCTTGATTCCAGCTTGTGCTTCTTCCAGCCCAGCGTTTCTCATGATGTACTCTGCATAGAAGTTAAATAAGCAGGGTGACAGATCTTCATTATTACAAATGCTTAGTGCGTGTGTAGTTTCATGCAGTTTTCCAGGGTTGCCAGTATTGAGAGACTGACAGCACCAATTCACTGAAAATAACATCCGAAACGTTTGGCAACAAGGAGGATGGTGCTAAGGCTCCCGTTTGGTCTGCACACAGAGGTCTTCTTCATCAGCGCAGCTGCTCTGACTGACGAGGCCCACAGCTGCCAAACGGTGCACGGTGGGACATGCTGGTGAACAGCACCGGCTTTGACGTTAAACCAACGTGGGCGGTGTGAGCACAGGCAAGTCACCTACCTTCCCTGGCCATGATTTTATAATGTGCACATGAAGTGGACAACAGAGATGAAACTGGACTGAGGTTTAGCCGTGCAGGTGTGGTGGACGTTCAGGACAGTGAGTGAGCAGAGGGCGGTGAGTCGGCCCTGCAAGGAGGACCAAGACCAGCTCTTCAGGGAGGAGCAGGAAAACCGCAGGGGAAGGAAGACTGAGCAGGAGGAGAAGCCGGCAGACTGAGGACTCAGGGTGAGTGGCTGAGGGGTGCTGAAGGCTGAGGCAGGCTGCGTTCTCCAATGGAGGAAGTGGAAACAAGATAGAGCTGGGCGACCGCTGAGCTTACAGGCTGGCAGTGCCAGGTACGAGAAGAGCAGCTTCCCAAATCAGGCTTTTGTGGGCAACTCTCCTAGTATGTGTGCAAGCGTGCTCAGGTGTGTGTGACACTTTGAGACCCCAGGGACTGTAGCCCACCAGGCTCCTCCGTCCATGGGATTCTCCAGGCAAGAATACTGGAGTGGGCTGCCATGCCCTCCTCCAGGGGATCTCCCCAGACCAGGGATCGAACCTATGTCTCCCGCATTGGCAGGCGGCTTCTTTACCACTGAGCCAACTCTCCTCACTCTTCCTCATTATTCCACTTCAAGTCCATAAAAATAACTACTTGCCTCTGATTCTTTACTAAGGAAGCAATTTTCTTTCTGAATTGTCCCCAAGTCTGGGGCACTCTGCGGCTTTTGATATTGCTAATGACTTTTATTTGTCAACATTTATAATAATGGACACATATAGGGCAAAATATTTTGTGTGTTTATGAAACATGATAAAGAACCCTCCTGAAATGACCATACAACTTAACATCCCGCACTGCAGACACCAGCACATCCTCCCAGCCCACTGTGTCTCCTCGCTCCTGAGAATCAGCAGCTCTTGGATATTATCTACTGCCTGACTTAGAAAATATTACCTGTGTAAGTACCTCCAACTTATCACTTAGCTTTACTATTTTTTTACCTTTATACAAACAACCACGCTCTACGTAATTTCCCGAAACACACGGTTTCTCACACAACATTGTTCCCAAGGTTCATTCTCGATGTTTCATTTGCAGCTGTGTTTCCTTCATTTTCACGGCTTTAGTCTATTCTAATTCATCTGTTAAGGGGCACTTGAACTTTTCCAGTTTCCTTCTCCATGAGCTGTGCTGGTGTGGACAGTCCAGTGCACGTCTTCTGGTGTGTACTTATGATTTTCTGGGGCACATGCTCACTAGCTGAACTGACAGTTCATAACTCAAATGTTCATCTCTACAGGATGATGCCACCGACATTTTGTATTCTCACCACAGTGTACGCACTCTTTTGTTCCATACTTTCAACCACACTCAGGGCTGTCAATCTCCTATTTTTAATAATAGGTTTCAGTTCAGTTGCTCAGTCGTGTCCGACTCTTTGCGACCCCACGAACTGCAGCACGCCAGGCCTCCCTGTCCATCACCAACTCCCGGAGTCCACCCAAACCCATGTCCATTCAGTCGGTGATGCCATCCAACCATTTCATCTCCTGTCGTCCCATTCTCCTCCCGCCCTCAATCTTTCCCAGCATCAGGGTCTTTTCAAATGAGTCAGTTCTTCGCATCTGGTGGCCAAAGTATTGGAGTTTCAGCTTCAACAGCTTTAATAAGATATAATTACTTCACATTTCATGAAGTTCACACTTTAATCTGCACAAGTCAGTGTTTCTTAGTGTATTCATACAGCTGTATCTTGATCACCACCGCTAAGTTCCAGGACACTTCCATCACCTCAGAAAGAAACCCCAACACCCACTCACGGTCATATCCTCCCCCGAAGCCACTGGCAAGCACTGATTTCTTTCTGTCTTTGGATTTTCCCACCCAGGACACGGCGTGTAAGTGGGGTCTCACCACAGAGGCCTGCTGTGTCTGGCCTGTTTGTCTTAGCGCGCTTTTGTCGTGGCGTGCGCCAGGCACACAGTGTTCCGTCGTGTGGACGCACCACACTTGTTTGTCTCCTTGCCAGCTGATGAACATTGGATTTTCAATGTTACTGGCGTACAGCTGCTCATTAACTCTCAGTACCTTTCAGTCTCTTCTGGATCTCCAGCCCTAGTCCTTAATTCCTCTCTTATGTATGTGTGCCTTCTCCTTATTTTTCCAATTAGTCTTTCAGAAAGTCTGTGTTTTCTAGTCTTCCGAAAGGATCTAATTTTGATTTTACTGCACTACAACAAACTCTGGAAAATTCTTAAAGAGATGGGAATACCAGACCCCTGATCTGCCTCTTGAGAAATCTGTATGCAGGTCAGGAAGCAACAGTTAGAACTGGACATGGAACAACAGACTGGTTCCTAATAGGAAAAGGAGTACGTCAAGGCTGTATATTGTCACCCTGCTTATTTAACTTCTATGCAGAGTACCTCATGAGAAATGCTGGGCTGGATGAAGCACAAGCTGGAATCAAGATTGCCGGGAGAAATATCAATAACCTCAGATATGTAGATGATGCCACCCTTACGGCAGAAAGTGAAGAACTAAAGAGCCTCTTGACTAAAGTGAAAGACGAGACTGAAAAAGTTGGCTTAAAACTCAACATTCAGAAAACTAAGATCATGGCATCTGGTCCCATCACTTCATGGAAAATAGATGGGCAAAGAGTGGAAACAGTGACAGACTTTATTTTTTTGGGCTCCAAAATTACTGCAGATGGTGATTGCAGCCATGAAATTAAAAGACACTTGCTCCTTGGAAGGAAAGTTATGACCAACCTAGACAGCATATTAAAAAGTAGAGACATGACTTTGCCGACAAAGGTCCATCTAGTCAAAGCTATGGTTTTTCCAGTAGTCATCTGTGGATGTGAGAGTTGGACTATGAAGAAAGCTGAGCGCCGAAGAATTGATGCTTTTGAACTGTGGTGTTGGAGAAGAGTCTTGAGAGTCCCTTGGACTGCAAGGAGATCCAACCAGTCCATCCTAAAGGAAATCAGTCCTGAATATTCACTGGAAGGACTGATGCTGAAGTGAAACTCCAATACTTTGGCCACCTGATGAGAAGAACTGACTCACTGGAAAAGACCTTGATGCTGGGAAAGATTGAAGGCAGGAGGAGGGGATGACAGAGGATGAGATGGTTGGATGGACTCGATGGACGTGAGTTTGAGTAAACTCCAGGAGTTGGTGACGGACAGGGAGGCCTGGCATGCTGTGGTCCATGGGGTTGCAGAGAGTCAGACACGACTGAACGACTGAACTGAACTGACTCACTTTTACTAAACTGTCTGCCTCCCTTGGCATCCACAACACTATCACGTTTTGATTCTTCAGGCGCCTCTCTGGTAACTGCTTACTGGTCTCTGCTGATTTTAAATGATAACTGCCCCATGCCATCTGCTCTTCCCTAGCTAAGCCCTCTTTTTAAAAGTCCATTCTTAGAGCTTTAAGTCCCCTTTTTGTTGGGGTGAGTTCCTACTCTCTCTTTCTACTGCTCTGTCCCTTGTACCCACATCCAGACTCAGTCCAGCCACAAGGTAGCCCCCTCTCTGAGCTGTCTCATGGGCATTGAACCAACGTCCCAGCTAACCTCGGTCATTATCACCTTCCCTGAGTCAGCTCCTCCTCAGCTTGTTAACCACTCCATCACTGAGTCCCCCAAATCAGAAACCCAAGAGTTTCCCATAATCCTCTTCTCTCACCCTTGACTGTCTTACCGATTTTCACCTCCAGATCTTTACCTTTCCTCCCCTGGATTTTACACCAGCCTGTTCACTGGTCTCTCCTCTTTCTTTTTCTGTCTGGCCTACATGCACCTCCTGATGTTCTACATGAACCGCAGGGATGATCCCAACGCCCAGCCACTCTGCAGGCTTAACTTCTCCAGTCTCCGCTCCTGCGATTTCTTGCATAGAAGCTGTAGTAAACATACAGCTCAGGCCATTCTCTGAAAACTGTATTTGCTTTGGGCTTTTCACAGTGATGGTCTAAAACAGTGGTTCCAGCGTGGGCACCTTGGGCTTATGAAGCATCACGATGCTATCAGAGGACGCAGGAAAAAGCCTGAGAAGTTCTCTGGGCCCAAAGATAGAATCTATAGAACAACAGAATGCTTTCTGTGGAAGCCCCCACCCTACCCCCATTACAGAGGATGAGTTCTTCAAACTGTTCAGTTTTCCCCAGCAAGGCCTCTGCAGTGTCACCACCAAGCTGCCCATCTTAGCCTGACCCCCTACCCTGGGGACCACCCGATGCACTCGCTCACCAACTGGCCTTTTCTTTCAGACCAAAATCAGCATTGTGTGCCGTCATATCTGTATCCCACCCACACGTTACCCTGACCCCGTTTGGAATGGGGAGGTCTGAATCCTTGTATCAGTTTCTGGGTGTGATCTGTCTACATCTAATGTCAGACTGATTTATTATTCAGTTCAGTTCAGTCTCTCAGTCATGTCCGACTCTTTGCGACCCTATGAATTGCAGCAGGCCAGGCCTCCCTGTCCATCACCAACGCCCGGAGTTCACTCAGACTCACGTCCATAGAGTCAGTGATGCCATCCAGCCATCTCATCCTCTGTCATCCCCTTCTCCTCCTTCCCCCAATCCCTCCCAGCATCAGAGTCTTTTCCAATGAGTCAACTCTTCGCATGAGGTGGCCAAAGTACTGGAGTTTCAGCTTCAGCATCATTCCCTCCAAAGAAATCCCAGGGCTGATCTCCTTTAGAATGGACTGGTTGGATTTCCTTGCAGTCCAAGGGACTCTCAAGAGTCTTCTCCAACACCACAGTTCAAAACCATCAATTCTTCAGCTCTCAGCTTTATTATTGTACTAGTGTAAATCTAGATTTCACTAGAGAAAAACACATCAATAAAAGGATAACAAGAGGAAACAAAATAAGAAACCAAAATCGTGACAAATAATTTTGCAAAGCTTAAATGTCTGTGAATAATCTACAGCATTGAGAAGTACTTCCTCAAAAAGGGTTACAATGAAGGAATAGATTAGGAGAAATGATACCAGTGTGAAAGAAAAAGATATTATTTGAAGTCAGAACCACCAGGAGCTTAGGACCTAGGAATCTGCATTAAAAGCTCTCCTGTTGCTTCTGATAATCAGCGCACTTGGGAACCACTGTTCTGGCTAAGTGAGGATGTGACTGAGGGCTCCTTCTTAAATAAAAGCACCAGGACCATAATTATAGAAAGCACACAGTTTCTGCTCACCATGTTCCATCTCGTTTCTACTGTGATTTTTTTTTTTTCCGGTAAAAAGAACCCAATAAGTTGAGATTGGCTGTTTCAAATGAATGAATAGCATCAACTTTGATAACCTGAAAGGGTTTCTATGGTAACACAGAACAAAGGTAATAACCACCAAGGTCTAAATAATCAACGTTGCTTAGCGATCTTAAGCTGGCTTACTTTTAATGGTTTTAAATGCAGCAAAAAGCAAAACGGTCAGTTCCAAGGAGTCAGGCAATATTACTACTAGAGTATATAACTAATTATGTGCTAACCCCAAACAAATATAAACTGGAATCTACGGTTTACTCATGGAAGCAATTAAAATACATAAATATAATTTACACTGAGTCCACCACTCTGGCATGTAATTATCTATCTAATTCAAACCACGAAGCTAGGTGTTAGAATTTAACGTCCCTGAACTAAATACAAATATGGAAAGTCATTTTGGGATTTGATCCTGATTCATTTTCAACCAAATATCCACAAATTCATTTTAAATGCACACAAGAACTGCAACAGCTTCACCTAAATCAGTTTTCTACAAGTTAAACATCCCTCCTACACTCAGATGTGATTGTGGAATGACTTTGATCTTTATTCCCAAATTTATTGCTCCGTGTAATCCATGACAAAATGTAATGTGATTTACTGTATCTCTATATGACAGCCCAGCAGCTGACAGAACTTAGTAATTTAGCATAAGAAACAAACCTTCTGGCACCAAAGCACACAAACCATAATGGGGGCTCTTTCGTGTCAGTTTACAATGCAGCCTACACAAGCCGACGCTAAGAACTTCAGAACGATCCTCTTTTGTGTGCGTTTAATGAAGGTGCTTTTCTGCCTTAAACGTGCCGTGTAGCTGCATGCAAAAAATTGTGGAACATTTTGCTTTTGTTCTCATTAAAACAATGAGGGACCAGTCGCATGCGAATGTTCTTTTCTCAAAGAAAACGACTCAGTTTTTTCATTTAATTTGAAGCAAATGAAGAAACATCAACATGGGAATCTATAAACCAAATTTATATTTGGTTATCCGAATCCCAGCAACCCCATGGACCGCAGCCGACCAGGCTCCCCCGTCCATGGGATTTTCCAGGCAAGAGTACTGGAGTGGGGTGCCATTGCCTTCTCAATTATATACAAAAAGGATAGGTTATATAATTGGGCACCATATACAATATAGAAAAAGAACAGGTTAGATAATCAGGCACTATACAAGGCAGTCAAAACCTGTCTTGAGAACTGAAGTTTCTCTGAAACTCTCTTTGAACTCGGGTCTGCATTCAGGGCTGGAAATGTCAGACCAGATGGTCCTCAGGTCTCTTTCAACTCTGAATCTCCAGGATCCATTTGACTGCTTTTCAGAGGGTCATGGTGGCTCTGATGGTGGGGGCCATGATGGGTCTGGGGGTCTCACGCTCCTGAACAAGGTGGCCAAGAGTGGGGGATGCTCCCAGATCACTTGTCCAGCCCCTGGCGATGACAAGTTGGTGTCTGAATATGAAGCCTGGCCGCGAGGTCTGGCCGGGCTTCCAAAGCAGGGGTCTCTGGAGTCTCACTCGTTCTCTAGCGCTGGGGTTCTCAACAGAACACCCACCTTACCCCTACCCTGTGGGTCTTCAGGCATTTGTCAACCTATGACCCAATCAAGGAGAAGCCACTTTTCGTCGCCTCTCCAGGGTATTTGGTTATAAAAGACAAGTTATATACGCTTTAGTTGTTTAGTTGTGTCCGACTCTTTGCGACCCCATAGACTGTAGCCCACCAGGCTCCTTCCATGGAATTCTCCAGGCAAGAATACTGGAGTGAATTGCCATTTCCTTCTCCAGGGCATCTTCCCCACTCAGGGATTGAACCTGGGTCTCCTGCATTGCAGGCGGATTCTTTACCAAGTGAGACACCAGAGAAACCCAAGTTATAGCTTCATCACTTCAATTCAGACCTTTGACACCCAGTGTCTTCTTACAGGTATTTGAATGAAAGATTTTCATCGAGGTGAATTACCGCTGGGACATCCAAGACACCATCCACGTGCTGCCGCCAACTGGCTGAACCCACCACAGGTCACAGTCTGAGCTCCTGCTCTGCAAGTGAGGAAACACGTCGCCAGAGCCCCCCTACCCGGGGGGCGGGGTTATCAGATGTGCAGACAGAACCACAGCAGAATCAGGTTCGAGGCATGTTTTCTGTTACCCTGTGTTGTATCCTTTCTTACGTCTCCTTCAGGTCCGCACATTACCTTGCTCACATTCTAAACCAGCATCTTGCTGTGCTCAGCACCTATCATTTGTCACACACACTCATCTCTAGTTCTGTAATCTCACAACAGAACTTGGAAAAACTCCAAGAATTCCTACTGTCTCTTGTTTGGAAAGATTATAGTTAATTGCTTCAGAGTCCAAAGCTATGAAAATCCTTTAAGTGCTTTTTTGATGAACTGTATGATTGGTTTTCAATTCACTCCAAATAAAGAACAAATGAAACATATGCGCATGTGCCGTGAGCCGGGCTTTGTTCTGAAGTGCGTCAGTGGACTCTTATAACGGCCATGAGCCTTCTGAATATTTAAGTACAAAAAAATCAAAAGATGTGAACTAAATAATTTACTAGCCAAAACAGGCAGAAACTAAATTTTAAAATTTCCCTGACTGGTCAAAGGTATAATACAAATGTTTTAACCCAAAATATACTCAAAAGCTATTCCCCTCCACTTGATTCACAAAGTTTAAATATATTTGGTATTTAAATATATACAAAAATAAATTTGGTATTTAACTCTGCAGTGTTGCTTCTCTTCTATTTTGAAGTGAAAGAGTAAAAAAAAAGAAATGTTTTCTTTGCACAACCTCCTAAAAAATGTTTTCTCTTTTTTTCTACATTTGACATGGACTCTGCAGCTGCCAACAGGAGAGCTTCAGGAATGTCCACCAAGAAGAAGCGCCACACCCTTTACGGCTTGGACCAAGGCTCCTAGCCCTCCCCGTAATTCACCTCTCCTCCTCTCCCAGGTAGGCACCGTCCCTGGCTGCATCCACTGTCCTGCTTGTCTTCCACTCAACTCTGACATCAGACCCAAACACCCAGGGTTTGGCCAAATCCAGGTGTCTCAGGTCAAGGAATGTGGATTTTATTCTGGGTGCGGTGGGATCCCTAAGAGGCTCAGGAACAGGCAGTGAGATGAACAGCTGTCACGGGGGAGATGAGCCCCCAGGACCACTGGAAGGAACCGGAAGAGCAGAGCAGGAAGCTGAGCGACAGTCAGGACTTTTGTTTCCAGTCCTGATGTAGCTACGAGTGGCGAGGACACAGAGGAAGTGGGGGGCTTATCCCAGCCTCGGGCCTCTTTCTGAAGAAGAAAGTTGGACTAGGGAAACCCAGAACATTAAACCAAAGGAAATGATGGCCTTTGAACTCTTTGCATGTTTATCTACCTTTCTACCATGTCTTTCACAAACATGTGGGCACCCAACTGCTGACACACTTCCAAATGGATTCTCCTATAGAAAGTCTTCATTTAAAGATGTTTAATTTTGATGTATTTTTCAGAGTGCAGCGGGGACAAATGAAAGATGCATTGAGAGATGTGACTACCAGTGAACCACAGACAACCCTGGGACTGAGGGCCGGAGCCCCCCGTGTGGAGGCGATGGCCTCCCTCACAGTTGCTCCCAGCCCTTGCCGTGCTCCCTTCTCAGTGTTATTGGTCGCCTTTGCTTCCATAAGCCACTGTCGTTTTTAAACAGATATAATTCATTCACCACCCTGCTCACCCTTTTCAGGTGCACCGTGCAACAGCGTTTACTGTATTCACAAAGCTGCACAACCGTGTGTCCAGTGCAGAGTGCTTTCTGCCCCAAAGGAGGCCCTGCACCACTGCTGCCACTCTCCATCCCCTCTCAGGCCTTGAGACCCCGAGTCTACCTTCTGTCTCTGTGAATTTGTCTATTCTGAATATTTCTTACAAATGGAATAATACGACGTGTGGTGTTTAGTGTCTGCCTCTTCTCATGTGCACAATATTTTCAAGGCTTATCCACCTTGTAGCAGGCATCAGTAATTCATTCCTTTTATGACTAAATAACATCTAATTATATGGATATACCACACTTGTCCATTTATCACCATTAGATGGGAATTGAGTTGTTTCTACTTTGTGACTACTGCAAATAAATGTTGCTATGAACATGTGTGTATAGGTTTTTACATGAACTGGAGAAGGAAATGGCAAACCACTCTAGTACTCATGCCTGGAAAATTCCATGGGTGGAGAAGCCTGGTGGGCTACAATCCATGGGGTCGCAAAGAGTCGGACACGACTGAGCAACTTCACTTCACTTTTACATGAACATGTGTTTTCAATTCTCTTGGGATATACTTAGGAGTGGAATTGAGGGGTCCTATGGTAATTCTATGGGCTTCCCTGGTTGCTCAGTAGTAAAGACTGCTTGCAATGCAGGAGACCTGAGTTCGATCCCTGGGTTGGGAAGATCCTCTGGAGGAGGGCTTGGCAACCCACTCTAGTACTCTTGCCTAGAGAATCCCATGGACAGAGGAGCATGGCAGGCTGCAGTCCATGCAGTCACACAGAGTCAGAAATGACATACGCGACTACGCAGCAGCAGCAGCATGGCAATTCTATGTTCAGCCTTTGGAGATTGATGCTGTCAAGCTGTGGTGTTGGAGAAGACTCTTGAGAGTCCCTTGGACTGCAAGGAGATCCAACCAGTCCATCCTAAAGGAGATCAGTCCTGAATATTCATTGGAAGGACTGATGCTGAAGCTGAAGCTCCAATACCTTGGCCACCTGCTGGGAAGAGCTGACTCATTGGAAAAGACCCTGATGCTGGGAAAGATTGAAGGTGGGAGAAGGAGACGACAGAGGATAAGATGGTTGAATGGTATCACCAACTCAATGGACATGTGTTTGAGCAAACTCTGGTGATGGTGAAGGACAGGGAAGCCTGGCGTGCTGCAGTCCATGGGGTCACAAAGAGTTGGACACGACTGACTGAACAACAACAAGGATGACAAAAGAATGCCCGGCACACTGCCATCGTTAGAAAATACCCTGTAGAAATGTTATGTTCCATGAGAATGTTTTGAGGATATGAACCACATTACAAGCTGTCTTCTTCACTGAGGAAAAAAATAGTGAAAGTGTCAGTCGCTCAGTTGTGTCTGACTCTTTGTGACCCCACGGACTGCGGCATGCCAGGCTTCCCTGTCCTTCACCATCACCAGAGTTTGCTCAAACTCGTGTCCATCGAGTTGATGATGCCATCCAACCATCTCATCCTCTGTTACCTGTTACCTCCTTCTCCTGCTGCCCTCAATCTTTCTAAACATCAGGGTTTTTTCCAATGAGTCAACTCTTTCCAGCAGGTGGCCAAAGTATTGGAGCTTCAGCTTTAGCATCAGTCCTTCCAATGAATATTCAGGGTTGATTTCCTTTACACGAAGAACCCCTAGTAAATTTTTATCTGAAGATTTCAATTCCAGGAATTTGAACAAGTGACTTTTAAAACTGTATTCCATTGAATCTTTTTTTTTTTGCATTGAATCTTGTTCTAATTGTGATGCTCTCTTGACATTTGTTCCTAAAAAATGTAGAGTCAAATTCAGTTTCCCCTCAAAGAGGCAGACAAACCCAGCATTCATTGTTTTCTCACAAACCTGACCTCCAGCTTCATGTTGTTTCCTTGTATTTCCCTCTAGATTTGATTCCTTACTCTAAAAAAAACTTGCATTTAAAAAGCCATCTTTGAATTTTAGTATTTTCTCGCTAACGATGTGAAAAAGTAAAAATGGAAAAAAAACCCCACCACCTTCAGTGAAATTAAAGCCAGAACTGCAAAGGAGCGCCGAGTGAAAAAACGCAGGCCAAGATTCACCAGTGGATGACGAAGAGGTGGGAGAAAGTCTGGGGAGATGCATGGTCTGCACACAGACTCAGAGTAGATCCTCAAGTCAGGTTACCCGTCACAGAGGGAAAACGACTTTACAACAGAGAACCTGACCGAGCGACGGCTGTTAACGTCACCAGGGACACAGCGTCTCGACATCACTGATACCACGCACTGGAGACGGCACGACATCACCTCCGTAGGATTCCCGCCAAAAACACAGGCCCTCAGTCTGCTCATGAAACAAGATAAAATACATCCAGAGTGAAAAACATTATACAAAATAACTGGTACTATTCAAAAGTGACAAGGCATGAAAAATAAGGAAAGGCTGAGAATGTGTCATGGATTGGAGGAGGCGAGAAAGAGCTGACAACTGAGTACAGTGGGAGACCCTGGATTAAACCCTGGGGCAGCAGAGGAGGGACGCCAGTGGGAGGCCGCAGAAACGCAGAGAGGGTCTGCAGGAATTAACCAGCACAAACACAAACTATCTTGCTGCTGCTGCTAAGTCACTTCAGTCGTGTCCGACTCTGTGTGACCCCATAGACGGCAGCCCACCAGGCTCCCCCGTCCCTGGGATTCTCCAGGCAAGAACACTGGAGTGGGGTGCCATTTCCTTCTCCAATGCATGAAAGTGAAAAGTGAAAGCGAAGTAGCTCAGTCATGTCTGACCCTCAGCAACCCCATGGACAGCAGCCTTCCAGGCTCCTCCATCCATGGGATTTTCCAGGCAAGAGTACTGGAGTGGAGTGCCATTACCAGCATTAATTTCCAGGTTTCCACGGTCACACTAAGTAAGGTGCTGACCTGGGGAGAAGCTGAGTGATGGACGGATGGAAATTCTCTGCACTTTAGCAACTTCTTAGTAAGTGTAAATAGAAAGCTTTAAAAGCTTTACAATGTAATCTTCTAACTTTTTAATAAGTAGAGTTTTCATAATCACTGCTTGACAACCCCCCAATATGTTCTGAGCTCTTTGCTTGCCATTTGCTGTCCCAGTGGACTGCCTCAGAAATTTGTATCTAGTGTCAATTCAAAGACCATCTTCTCCATAAAACAGTCCCTGATTATCACAGACCTCAGATTTCCAGCGTTGTACCTAAGCTAGAATTTTATCATGCAGAGATACCCAGTTTTAGACAGACAGTTGGACAGGACTTAGCGACTAAACCATCACCGTCACCGTACAGGTAGGTTCGCTTATGCTTGTATTTCTCGCTATCACCACTATAAAAATCTTCCCTGGTGGCTCAGATGGTAAAGCGTCTGCCTACAATGCGGGAGACTAGGGTTCGATCCCTGGGTCAGGAAGATCCCCTGGAGAAGGGAATGGCAACCCACTCCAGTATTCTTGCCTGCAGAATCCCATGGATGGAGGAGCATGGTAGGCTACACCAAGGGGTCGAAAAGAATCGGAAATGACTTCACTTTCACTTTCCACTATAACAAAAGCTCCCAGGAAGCAGGGGAGGTTTACGCTCCTCCCCCTGATCAGCACGGAGCTAAGTATACGGTAAATGCCTGATAGATACACACTGACTCATTCACCCACAAACTAAGGAAGCTGAAGCTCTGGGGGTCCACACCACCTGTTCATTCTCTTTTGAGCTGTCAGACACCAAGCAGAGGACTAGGTGGGCCATGAGTTATGGCCAAGGATGACAGTTCTAATACTTTCTTGTTCACAGAAAGTCTCTAAAATGTATGAGACTTCCTTCAATTTAATAAGGTGATCTGGGTCTAATAAACACCATAATCTATATTGGAATTTTAACAATTAACAGAACTAGAGGCCTAAATTATAAATCTTTAAAATCTTATTTTAAAATCTGTTAAAATTCCTCATCCAATAATAACAGGAAATGTATAATAATAAAAGCAACGTCACAAATAAGACTCAAAGCCACCGAGGTTTTATGAGGTATTTTCCACAACCCAGGGCTGCTTCCTTAGACTGTCCAAGGATGTCTACTGAGCTGCTAAATTCGTGCAGTGGGAACAAACGTCTGTTCTCTTTGCCAAGAAAATACCATAGATGAATATTAAAAACAGCCCTGTTAGCCAAAATTCACATCTGCATGCACTTAGAAGTGTAGCTTTTCTTTCTTCCAATAATAATTTGTAATGCATTGTGAAAAACTTTAAAAATGGCATACAGTACTCTCCACCTGGCCGGTTAGCTAGTGTTTTGGCCATAAATGCACTGATAAAGCCTGTACGGTTACTGACATGGGTTAGTGTGCTTGTGGACACACACATATGTGTGTATCTACTAGGAACATGTTTGGACATACAGCTCAGTGTTTGCTCTGTCTCCATATATATATTCAGAAAATAAAATTCAAAACATACCCTAATGTAATTAATCAATTAAAAAAATATATTTTTCAGGGTACTGTAATTTAAGATGGGCTTCCCAGGTGGCGCTAGTGGTAAAGAACCCGCCTGCCAATGTAGGGTTCCATTCATGGTTCTGAAAGATCCCCTGGAGGAGGGGATGGCAACCTGCTCCAGTATTCTTGCCTGGACAATCTCCATGGAAACAGGAGCCTGATGGGCTACAGTCCATGGGGTCGCAGAGAGTCAGACACGACTGAAATGACTCAGCATGCACAGCGCACATGCACATAGTTTAAGACACAACAGTTAGATTTTTAGACACAATTATGGGAATACCAATACTTAAAACAACTTCTCAACTATCAAACTGATATTGTTTTTAAAAAAGGACATTGATTCACTGAAAATGACATTACAAACACTGATATTTTTCCACCAAATTTTCAAGTGTAGGAGAATATATTTTGTGTCTGATTTCAATATAGTTGTTTTTGCAAAAATTATGTAATATTTAAGTAGTAGAGGCTTTCAATCTAATGTAATATTTAGAATATGTGCATAAACTACTAATTTTAAATCACTTTTTAAAAAGAATGATTAATAAGATCAAGAATAACTTGTATCTTTAAAAGAGGCAATTCAATATACCTATTACATGCCTATAATTTATGGATATCATTGTTATTTAAAAACCACATATGGGTCTGAGGACACAATAAAGTAAACTGGGAAATTAAAAATGCTCTGGATTCCGGATGCATTTTCCATGATTGATGTGACATCATCTGGCTCTAAATATGTTAGGTTTGTTTTGAGAAGTCATTTTTAAAAATTCATCAGTCTAGTAATAAAATATGCTTCTGTGAGAAATAAAGTATGTTAACATAGGTTGCTTCACTGAATTAAAATTAATCCTCCATAAAGAAAACTGTTAAACAATACTTATCTGATTACATACAAATTCCAAAGAAGCTACCAAAAAGTAACTACAGCAAATAAGTGAGTTTAAAAAGGTCACAGGATACACAATCACTATTGAAAAACTCTACTGTACTTCTCAATAGTGGTAATGAAAAAATGAGAATGCTGAAGACATGAAATGATTAGGTACAAATCTAATAAAATTAAAGCAACGTCTGTATGCTGAGAACCGCAAATGCGGATGGAAGACAGTCAGTTAGTCAGTCAGTTCAGTCACTCAGTCGTGTCCGACTCTTTGTGACCCCATGAATTGCAGCACGCCAGGCCTCCCTGTCCATCACCAACTCCCGGAGTTCACTCAAACTCGTGTCCATCGAGTTGGTGATGCCGTCCAGCTGTCTCATCCTCTGTTGTCTCCTTCTCCTCCTGCCCCCAATCCCTCCCAGCATCAGAGTCTTTTCCAATGAGTCAGCTCTTCCCATGAGGTGGCCAAAGTATTGGAGTTTCAGCTTCAGCATCAGTCCTTCCAGTGAATATTCAGGACTGATTCCCCTTAGGATGGACTGATTGGATCTCCTTGCAGTCCAAGGGACTCTCAAGAGTCTTCTCCAACACCACAGTTCAAAAGCATCAATTCTTCGGTGCTCAGCTTTCTTCACAGTCCAACTCTCACATTCATACATGACTACTGGAAAAACCATAGCCTTGACTAGACGGACCTTTGTTGGCAAAGTAATGTATCTGCTTTTTAATATGTTATCTAGGTTGGTCATAACTTTCCTTCCAAGGAGTAAGCGTCTTTTAATTTCATGGCTGCAATCACCATCTGCAGTGATTTTGGAGCCCAAAAAAATAAAGTCTGACACTGTTTCCACTGTTTCTCCATCTATTTCCCACGAAATGATGGGACCAGGTGCATGATTTTAGTTTTCTGAATGTTGAGCTTTAAGCCAACTTTTTCACTCTCCACTTTCACTTTCATCAAGAGGCTTTTGAGTTCCTCTTCACTTTCTGCCATAAGGGTGGTGTCATCTCCATATCTGAAGTTATTGATATTTCTCCCAGCAATCTTGATTCCAGCTTGTGCTTCTTCCAGCCCAGCGTTTCTCATAATGTACTCTGCATAGAAGTTAAATAAGCAGGGCGACAATATACAGCCTTGACATACTCCTTTTCCTATTTGGAACCAGTCTGTTGTTCCATGTCCAGTTCTAACTGTTGCTTCCTGACCTGCATATAGGTTCCTCAAGAGGCAGGTCAGGTGGTCTGGTATTCCCATCTCTTTCAGAATTTTCCACAATTTATTGTGATTCACACAGTCAAAGGCTTTGGCATAGTCAATGAAGCAGAAATAGATGTTTTTCTGGAACTCTCTTGCTTTTTTGATGATCCAGCAGATGCTGGCAATTTGATCTCTGGTTCCTCTGCCTTTCCTAAAACCAGCTTGAATATCTGGAAGTTCATGGTTCATGTATTGCTGAAGCCTGGCTTGGAGAATTTTGAGCATTACTTTACTAGCGTGTGAGATGAATGCAATTGTGCGGTAGTTTGAGCATTCTTTGGCATTGCCTTTCTTTGGGATTGGAATGAAAACTGACCTTTTCCAGTCCTGTGGCCACTGCTGAGTTTTCCAAATTTGCTGGCATATTGAGTGCAGCACTTTCACAGCATCATCTTTCAGGATTTGGAATAGCTCAACTGGAATTCCATCACCTCCACTAGCTTTGTTCGTAGTGATGCTTTCTAAGGCCCACTTGACTTCACATTCCAGGATGTCTGGCTCTAGGTCAGTGATCACACCATCGTGATTATCTGGGTCGTGAAGATCTTTTTTGTACAGTTCTTCTGTGTATTCTTGCCACATCTTCTTAATATCTTCTGCTTCTGTTACGTCCATACCATTTCTGTCCTTTATCGAGCCCATCTTTGCATGAAATGTTCCCTTGGTATCTCTAATTTTCTTGAGGAGATCTCTAGTCTTTCCCATTATGTTGTTTTCCTCTATTTCTTTGTATTGATTGCTGAGGAAGGCTTTCTTATCTCTCCCTGCTATTCTTTGGAACTCTGCATTCAAATGGGTATATCTTTCCTTTTCTCCTTTGCTTTTCGCTTCTCTTCTTTTCACAGCTATTTGTAAGGCTCCCTCAGACAGCCATTTTGCTTTTTTGCATTTCTTTTTCTTGACAATAAAGAAAACTAAATAAATGACAGTACAGTCTGAGTTCATGGACTGGGATACTCAATATCATTAAGATTTCATTTTTTCCAAACTGAGAAATAGATTTAATACAATTGAAAAGTCCCAGGATTCTGTGCAGAATTCATTTCACTGACTCTAAGCGCAAAAGAACTACCGTGAGCAAAACTATTCTGAAAAAGAACAAAGTTGGACGACCCATACTGCTTGTCTCCAAGACTGACTATAAAAGCTACAATAATTAAGACAGTGTGGCACTGGTGAAGGAAAGATACACATGCCAAAAGAACAAAATTTGAGAGTCTAGTATTACGGCACACATGGACGGCCAACTGATTTTCAACAAAGCTGCAAAGCTGATTCACAGAGGAAAAAAAATCATCTTTTCAACAAACAGTGCTGATATATGGAATCAATCTACATCTTGCACCAGTCACATGGACCACAGAAACAAATATAAAACTTGTAAAAGAAAACAGGAGAAAATCCCTGTGACATTATGATAGGCAAAAATTTCTTAGGAATGACACCAAAAGCCTGACCTTAAAAGAAAAAATTGATAAACTGGATTACATAAATATTAGGAACTTCTGCTCTGAAAAATACTGTTAAAAGAAGAAGAGAAGCCACTGACTGTGAAAGTGTTTTCAAATCATAAATCTTATGAAGAATTTGTATCTGAAATACATTAAGAACACTCAAAATTCAATGGTAAGACAATAAATGACTGAATATGAAATTAGAAAAACAGTTCAATAAATACCATAGCAAGGACAGAGAGCCTGGCGTGCTGCCGTCCCCGGGGTCCCGAAGAGCGGGACGCGGCTGAGCAACTGAACACCGCCTTAAAATACTGAGGTGACAGGGCTGGGGCGGCCAGTGCCCGACACACCCAGTGCTGAGATCTGTCTCTCAGGACGACTCCCGCCTGGGTCTCCATCTTACCTTCTTCTCTTTGAGGCCAGATGGTCCAGGGTCCCTCAGGGGCCGCAGACTCCCAGCCTGCTCTGTCTCAGGGGAGCCACCACACTCTCCCCTCAGCCCCATCAGACACCCGGCCTGACTTTCCCTGAGACCCAAGGAGTCTAAAGTCAGAGAAGCCCACATGTCCTTTGCCTCATGAAGACCCAGGAGTGGCCGAGAGCGGGGAGCAGGCTCAGGAGAGGCACAGCTCCAGCTCTGCTCTGATGCTCCTGGGGCACAGCCTCCCACCCTGCTGGGCAGGCGGCGGCTGAGGTCACAATCCGGCTGTTACCAGCGTCACACAAGGCTGAGGACCACGCGCCCTGTCCTGTGACTCTGTCTCCCAGGGGCAGAACAGTCAGGAGGCTGAAGATGCCCCCGGGCTTAGGGGCAGGACAACAACAACCCGCTGGGGACTTCTGCACATCACTGCTCAGCCTAGAGTGGTGATAATGAAGAGCATAATGGAGGAACTGAAGAATGTAACTTCAAAACCACATATAAACCATCTGGCAAAGAAATGAATGAGCATATTCCCTTTTCCCCTAAATGTAAGCTTACGTATGGCTTACTCCTCCTTCATCTCAGGAGCATGCGTGCTAAGTCGCTTCGTCGTGTCCAACTCTGTGCAACCGCACGGACTGCAGCCCGCCAGGCTCCTCTGTCCATAGGACTCTCCAGGCAAGAATGGTAGAGCGGGTCACCACTTCTTCCTCTAGGGGATCTTCCCGACCTGAGGATCTTCCTGACCCAGGGATCAAGCCCATGTCTCCTGCATTAGCAGGCGGATTCTCTACCACTGAGCCACCGGGGAAGTCCACTCAGGCCTTTTTAAAATTCTGTGGTTTAGGGTCTGTGTCTCCTGCTGGAGTGTGAGCTCTGAGAAGGCAGGAAGCTCTGGCTGTTCATTCACTGCTAGAGCAAGCTTCCAGGATCACTACACACAGAGTAGGTGTCAAATGCTGAAGTATTACAAACGTGCCACTGCCTGCTAATCGCCCGTAGCGTCCATGCTTCTCTTCTGAAACAGTAGCCCTCTGCACACACGCTCACAAGCCCCTGCTCCCCTGCAGCAGCCCAGGACTAGGATTTCTCCAGTGCGGTTTGATGGGAGTGAGAGGCAGCTGCCGTCGCACTTCCTGAGAAGCACATCGGTTGTCCTCGTCCTCCTTGCCCCTTCTTGCTGCTTGAGCACTGGTGATGCAGGAACCACTCAAGGCAGAGGGAGGCTCCACATTGGAGACGACAGAGCCATGCCACCAGCCAGCCTGGCCCTCCATGACCTTTTGGGACGGAACCACTGGCTCCCACCCTGAACCAGAATGTGATGAGGGAGCAAAATAAACTCCCAATTTTACTAGTCCACGGTTTGAGGATTCTTTTTTACAGAAGCTTGGGCTCACTGTAAAGAATATGGAGAAGACTTCATTCAATTTTTCACTTTTGATTTATCAATATAGTGAATTACACTAATAGCATTCCTAATATCAAGCCATTTTTGCATTCTTGGAATAATCTCATGTGGTCATGGTAAGCTGTTGTTGTTCAGTAGCTAAGTCATGTCCAAGACCCCATGAACTGCTGCAAGCAAGGCTTCCCTATCCTTCACTATCTCCTGGAGTCTGCTCAAACTCATGTCCATTGAGTTGGTGATGCCATCCAACCATCTCATCCTCTGTCATCCCCTTCTCTTCCTGCCTTCAATATTTCCCAGCATCAGGGTCTTTTCCAAAGAGTTGGCTCTTCACATTAGGTGGCCAAAGAACTGGAGCTTTACCTTCAGCATCAGTCCTTCCAATGAACATGTAGGGTTTATTTCCTTTAGGATGGACTGGTTGGATCTCCTTGCTGTCCAAAGGACTCTCAAAAGTTTTCTCTAGCATCACAATTTAAAAGTGTCAACTCTTTGGCACTCAGCCTTCTTTATGGTCCAACTCTTGCATCTGTACATGACTACTGGAAAAACCATCACTCTGACTATATGGACCTTTGCTGGCAAAGTAATGTCTTTGCTTTTTAATACTCTATTACATGATGTTTTAAATGCAATACTAACCTCTATTGCCTAGTATTTCATTGGATCTTTTCACAATATTCATGAGTGAGATTAATTTGTGCTTAGAGGGATATCATTTTCAGGTTTTAGTATTGATATTATGGTAACCAGAAAAGATTACTAGATCAAAAGGCATAGATATTTTTAAACTTACTAACATAGGCTACTGAAGGCTTTCAGGAAGGTTGTAGCAATTTATACTCAGTAACAGCACTTTAGAATATTTATTCACTGCACCCTCAGTATTTTGTACCCTTATTTTAAAAGAATACTTGGTTCTATTTATAGTAACATGCTTAATTGATACATGAAAAGTAGCTTCTTGTCTCAGTATTTCCTTGATTACTTGTGAAGACGAAGAGGTTTATTTAAGCCAATTAAACCTTTCCTGGTCATGTACAGTTACTATTATTTTTTACTGTATCTTGTAAGGTACTCAATTAAATTAATTGATCACTTAAAATCATGTTTAATCCTCATGATACTGAATCAGGAAGCCCTGCCTCACCCAGAATAACTGCTTCCCTTTCGTGATGAACGATGGCCAGAACGAGACTTGGCTCTCGGCCCAGGGCCATCCGCTGTCCTGTGCTGACTCCTCCGCAACCTCAGGCCGGACACCCGACGCCTGACGCCCGTCTGCTCGCCACGCGCCGTCCTCTCACAAGAGGCGAGCACACACCCAGAAGCCTTTGCGCACGGATACTGGCGCCCGCTCCTCAGTCTGAATGTCACTCTCTGAAGATGGCAAATACACTATTCTCCTCTCAGCAACTTCTCAGGTCAATAACTACCTTTTGCTGCACTAATCTAAGAGATTTTTCCTTCATCCTAGGTGAAAAAATTTTCCCTCAAGAACATCCCAAAGGATAAAGCCAGCAACGTCCGGTGAATGGCGGTGCTCCCATCGCTACTGGTACAGTCAGCACATCGGGAAGCTGGGCCACAGAATGAAAAGGGGGACTTGGAAATTTTAAACGTTTACTTTTAAAACAAACTGATTTATTTATAATTCTAGATGTTATTTTCAAATAACCCCTAACATAAAAGACACTGCCTTTTAATTTTCTCCTGGTAAGACAGCTGTCTAGCTTAGGCACGCAGACTGACCTGCTCTCCAGACTTGCTAGAAAGCAGGAGTGCTCTGCCTGGGGCAGCAGGGCGGAGGGAGGAGGTGCAGAAGGTCCTCGGGAGACCCTGCACGCTGCCCTCCTCCGTCCACATGCCAGACTCTGCAGTCCCACTCATGTGGGGGTGGTGAGACCTTGACCATGTTAAGTATTCAAGCTCGAATGATGACAGACATGCTGCTATTTCTGCTTAATAAGCAAACACCCCAGAAACGATTCCAGTATTTACTTCGTGGAATCCCTGTGAAACAGGTGCATCACATGAGAATCAGAAGCAGGAGAGAGCTGGACACTGGTGTAAAACTGAGCCTCGGAGGGACATACAGCTCCTCTCATCACATGTGTATAAGACATAGCCCCTATTACCACCCAAAGAGGGCTTACAATTGAGGCAACTGAAGATACCTTAAAATTCTAAATGTTAATAAGTAGAGTACATCATGCAAAATGCAGGACTGGATGAAGCACAAACTGGAATCAAGATTACCAGGAGAAATATCAATAACCTCAGATATGCAAATGACACCACCCTTATGGCAGAAAGTGAAGAGGAACTAAAGAGCCTCTTGATGATGGTTAAAGAGGAGAGTGAAAAAGCTGGCTTAAAACTCAACATTCAGAAAACGAAGATCATGACATCCGGTCCCATCACCTCATGGCAAATAGATGGGGGAAAAATGGAAACAGTGACAGACACTATTTGCTTGGTCTCCAAAATCACTGCAGATGGTGACTGCAGCCATGAAATTAAAAGATGCTTGCTCTTTGGAAGAAAATCTACGAAAACCTAGACAGCATATTAAAAAGCAGGAATATTACTTTGCCAACATATAGTCAAAGCTATGCTTTTTCCAGTAGTCAAGTACGGATGTGAGAAGTGGACCATAAAGATGGCTGAGTGCCAAACAATTGATGTGTTGAACTGTACTGTTGGAGAAGACTCTTGAGAGTCCTTTGGACTGCAAGGAGGTCAAACCAGTCAATCCTAAAGGAATACTAAAGACCTGAATACTCATTGGAAGGACTGATGCTGAAGCTGAAGCTCCGATACTTTGGCCACCTGATGTGAAGAACTGACTCACTGGAAAAGACCGGATGCTGGGAAGGATTGAGGGCCGGAGGAGAAGGGGACTACTGAGGATGAGATGGTTGGATGGCATCACCGACTCAGTGGAAATGGGTTTGAGTAAGCTCTGGGAATTGGTGATGGACAGGGAGGCCTGTCTGCTACAGTTCATGGGGTCACAAAGAGTGGGATACAACTGAGCGACTGAACTGAACTAAGTTTTCCAAGTTTCCATCTGCTCAGGTTTTTTCTTTTGTATTAGATTAACTGCCTGTTACGTTCAGAGGCATCGCTAGAGCCCAGCGCCCGAGCTGCGGGGCACATGCCTGGGAAACACCCACCGGGAGCCCCCCGACGCCCGAGCTCCGAGAGGGTCAAGCTGGGCACTGTGTGTCGAACAGTTTTTGCAAATCTGAACTGTTTGAGAATAACATTTAATTTAACATTTTAAGGACACAAACTTCACTTTCTTTGCAAAGGAAAAACTTGGGGAAAAGATCAAAGTAAAAAGAACAGAATTGAGATCAGAAATCCATTTTAAGCCAAAATGACAATGTCTTCATAAGTTAATATTAATCCTTTAATTATAAATCTCAAAGGTTTAAGTAGTTTCTGTGACCTTAGCTTTGGATAATTACACCATATGGAGCTTTTCTTAAATTTGAAAAAGATGCTGAGTTGTTGCTCCAGGCCTTTTGGTGACTTCCGCCTGGCAGAATTCCAGTACAGTCCTTCAGATGCCATTAAAATTATAGACCAGGAGCCCAAGCCTGTAAGTACCATGTCAATTTCACAAGAGCTTTTTAAATTCAGTACAGTGTGCAAAATGTGTGATGTGTTCATATATTTTAAGATATCAAATTGTGAAGCTTAAAGCCACTGCTTATACTGGAGATTTCACAAAGGAACTGATAGAGTATACTAAATACAAATAAAACTTTTGTGTTTCATAAAATCAAAGGACAAAATTAAAAGGCAAATACCAAAAATACTTGCCACCAAGAATTTTATCATCCTAAATACGAAGTTTATATAAGGTGATGAGAACAATGCCAGGACATCAACAGAGGAGAAAGAGCTGAAGGACATGAACACACAATTCTCAGGAAATGAAATGTGACTAAAAGATCTGCTGTAAACATCCAGTCTCACTCTTAAATATGAAATCAGAAACAATAAATGTTTCTCACTAACACCCTGCCCCCAAATTAGAGTATTAATACTAAGGACTGGCTATATGAAACAGATATTCTGTGGGGAAAAATATAAATTAGTACAATGTTGTTGAAAAGCAATTTGACCCTGTAATTCTACTGGGATCTTAAACTAAGGGGAAAAATGGAAATGTTGACAAAATTTTTAGTATGAAGATATTAATTTTTGCATCAATTTAGATAACTTTTAAAGCAAAATGTTTAAAAAAAAAATAGAAGAATTTCGGCCTGGGCGGCCCGCCTGCCCTGATGCTCTACCGAGCAGAGAGGACAGCAGGGTGAGGGGACGGGGAGCCTTCCCCGGGCAGAGACCTGCAGGCAGCGAGGGAGGCAGCCCCCAGGCCTGGCCGCTGTCCGCGCGGCTGGACTGAAGTCGGCTCACAGCTGCATCCCGGCCGCAAGCATCAGGGTCCACAGTCCCACCAGGAGGCTCCTCCTCCGCTCGTGTGTCTCCAGATGTTTTCAGCCCAAACCCTGACTCCTGCACTCTGTGGACCTCTCCTTCCTGCGGCGCCCCGTCCCCGAGCGCCCCCGCCTTGCCCACGGTCCCGAGGCCGCGCTCAGTCGACACCGCCGCCTGCAGTGCTCTGCCCCCGGTCACAGTGGTTCTCAGTTCCAAATCCGGGACCTTCCTCCCCGCTCGGCATTCCTGATTTTGTCACATCCTTGATAAGCGTCCTTTCCAAACCGCCTCTGCCGCTATTTCCAGGAAAAAACATTTTTCTCCTCTTCCTCTGCACAACCCCTGTCTCCTCCCCAACTTCACGAGTCCAGCACGGCTGGTGGTTTGGGGGTACGCTCCCCAGCCCCCGGGCTGCAGCCTCCGCTCCGTCCGGCCCTCCTGAGGGTCGTCTACAAACGCTCCTCCAATCCACATCACTACTGGGCCCGAACGGAGCTCATCCTCTCCCGGACCAGAGGCCCCGACAGGGCCGCTCGTGAATGCCGAGAGCGGGACTCGCACGGAACGGTTGCCCGCTGGGCCGACTCTGAGACGCGCCTCCTCCGGTGGGGTCGCCACCTTCAGGCACCTCGAGGCGCCCTGGGGGCCCCTCCTGGACTGACCCCTCCTCTGCGCTGGTCCTGCCAACGCTGACAGAAGAGCCTCCTAACAGCCCACTGGGTCCTGACACTTCACGGCAAAGGAGCCCTGAGTGACCTCGGGGTTTACGCTCGGGGCTAAGACCAGTGCCGTGTGAGCTCGGCGGGCCTGCTGGTCAGGCCCGGCTGGAACCGCGCCGCCCCGTTGGCCACCCGGCCACATACACATCCATCACGGTGCGGCTCAGCGCCTGCTCGCCCCAGCCCCGCGTCGTGGCGTCCAGGTGAGTCTCACCTGTCCCAGGGGTGCCCCGGACGCCCTTACTCCAGCGCGCCTCCCCCGCTCACCGTGCCCTGCTCACAGCCCCTGCGTGTCCCGCAGCCGTCCTTGCCCACGGGCTCCTCAGGGACAGGGGCCTCTCGTTCTCGCCTTTCTACGTGGCTCCCAAGTGCTGGGATAATGCCTCAGACACAGAAGATATTCCAGAAATATTGGCCAAATAAGTTACTGGCAGTGTCCAATACTATTATCTATAATCTGTATCTATAAATTAGCAACACATATAAACCTATACTTGAAAACTTTCTGCTTTTATTGAAAAGAACCACATTTTATTAAAATGTGGACACCTGATTCAAGAGAACGGAGGCCTCAGATGCCTGTTTTAAGTCTGGCTTCACTATCTGGACTTTAACCCTCGGGGCACACGGTGTCCAGGCCAACAAAGCCTGTGTCCTTAGAGACACTCTGCCCGGTGGGCGGCGATGAGCGGCGGGGGCGGGAGCTTTCCAGGGGCAAGGAGCGGGGGTGGGGTGGCGGCTCTGTCCGCATGGTCCCCCTCGCTGTGGCCAGAGGCTGAGATGGCCCCGCAGCAGACGCCCTGACCCAGACACTGTGCACTCTGCCTCAAAGCTCTGACTGTCCTGTTCTGACGGGATGGCCACCCGCGACCCCACTGGGTGCACGAAGGCCCCGCGGCCGGCTGTGTCCCTGAGGCTCGGACGCTCCCCTGCCTCTCAGCAGAGGGGACTGAGGCTGAGTGTCCGTCGGCTCCAGCGCACCGCCATGCAGCCGCCCCGGACGACCTGCTCAGCGCGCGCCCTCTGCCCCTCACCGCCCCGACACGTCTGAGCCGGAAGCAAACCCTGAGCCCCGCTGCGGACACCTGGGCCCCAAGGGGACGGGGCCGGTCACCGCCCTCCGTGCCCCTGGCCACCCCAGCACGGTCACCTCCCGCCCGCATGCCTGCAGCGGTTGAACTGGTCTCCCTGCGTCCAGCTCTGCCCTCAGCGGAAGTGAACCCCCGGCCTCCGCTGCTCACAGGGGACAAAGCCCAGCCCTTTCGAGGGCCTCCACTCAACGCCAGAGCCCACATACTCCTGCCCAGGGTGATGCTCGACGCGTCTTTAGTCACTCGGCAGGGGGTGTTCCATCTGTCCCTCCCCGGGAGACAGGGGTGTTAGGGAAGCCTGAGACCTGCAGACCGCGCACCTGCAAGGCTTATAAACTGGGGGCCGGCTCCAGGCCACGGCCCGAGAGGTGAGCCGGGAAGGCAAGGCGGCGGCCTGGGCCTCGTGCACGCCGGCCTGCTTCCCACCGCCCAGCCGCCTACCTTCTCCAGCGTCAGCTCCGTCTCGGCCGCGTGGGTCTTCTTCAGCTCAAGCCTCATCTTCTCCGACTCGGCCTTCAGCTTGCTCACCGCGGCCTCGTGGTCCCGCGCGGCCCTCTGCTTCTCCTCCTCCCGGAGCAGCCCCAGCTCCACCAGCTGCTGCTTCCGCTGCGAGTTCACGCTGACCAGCTCCTCTCTCAGCTTGTGCACCTGCGCCTCCATGTCCGCAATCACCTTGTCAAGGAAACGGGCAGAGGATGTGACGGGAGTGCGTGGAAGGACACGCGCCGCGAGGCTGACAGACGCGCCCCGCCGCCCCGCTCCGCCGCCCTCCTGCTCCGGCCCCGCCAGCCCCTTCGGGCTCAGACATAGACGCCACCGGAAATGTTTTACCCCGGACAACGCGTTTAGTTTTGTTTCAAATACCTTTGCAAATGGAATATTACTTGGTTCTTCTGCAACTTGCTTCTTCAAGTATTTGGCATTATGTTTCTGAGATTCCTCAGTACTTGCTACTCAATTTTTGTTTTTATTTCATTGATTTCTGCTCTTATTTTTGTTATGTCCTGCATTCTACATTCTTGGAATCTTTTTTTATTCTTCTAACTTTTTATCTTGGATATTTCACTCATTTATTTTTATCCTTCCTTCTTTCTTGATTTATAAACTTAGACTATGAATACTGCTCTACTGTTGCGTAAGTTTAATCTCTTAGATACACGGTATTTTCATTATCATTTAATTCAAAGCATTTTTAACTTTCATTTTTATTTTTTCTTTGACTTATGACCTGTTTGGAAGTATGTCTCTTAATTCCCAAACACGTGGGCACGCTAACTTCCCAGGGATGTCACAACAAAGTACAAAAAGCTGGGTGGCTTTAGACGTGTTTACTCTCTCACAGTTCTAGAGGCTACAGAATTATCAGGCTGGACTTATTACTTTAACGTCTCTGTTCCATTCTCTCTCCACTCATTATGAACTCACACAGATGTAAATTAGATCTTCCTATTCTTTCATTTCATGAATTTCTCATATTTTCCATCTCTTTTCCTCTCACCTACATTCTAGGCATTTTCTGCATGTAATTAGATCTCAAATCCATACAGATTCTGAATTTCAGTTGTTTTATTTTGGGGAGTTTATTCTTACACAAATATGGCGATTTTTAAATGTCTTTAACCGCTTTAGTAAATATTTTCAAGTCCTTTAAAGTCTTTCCCTACAGCATATACTAAGCATGGCCGTCTGTCTGCGGCTGATAATTCCAGCATCTCAGCTGTTTGCAGCTCCCACGCTGTTGTTCAGAATTTTTAAGACCCTGGGTTCACTGTATTTTGTTTTTGTCACACTACGTGTTACTCTTTTCAAATGCAGGCTCGTGTCTGATGGGATTGGAAGTGGTTCTCCAGCCACCATCTGACCCTGACAGAACCTGGAGATGTCAGCAGGTCTGGATGACTTTAGAGCAAGTTTTCAGCCTCGTATCCCAGGGCACACTGATGTGACAGTTCGGGCATCAGATGTTCCTGAGCTTATAGGCGTGGATTTTCAGGGGCACCTCACTCAACACTAAGGTTGTTTCTAGTTTACTGGTTTCTTTTTTTTTTTAATTGAAATACAGTTGCTTTAAGGGCTTCCCTGATGATTCAGTGGGTAAAGAATCTGCCTGCAATACAGGAGACGCAGGAGACCTGAGTTCGATCCCTGGGTCAGGAGGATCCCCTGGAGAAGGAAATGGCAACCCACTCCAGTATTCTTTCTTGGAAAACCCATGGAGGAGCCCAGTGGGCTACAGTCCAAAGGGTCACAAAGACGGTTGCTTTATACTGTTGTGTCAGTTTCTGCTGTGCAGCAAAGTGAATATGTACATATATATATATTATTGTTGTTTAGTCGCTAAGTCGTGTCCAACTCTTTGCAACTCCATGGACTATAGCCTGTAAGGCTCCTTTGTCCATGGATTTCCCAGGCAAGAATGCTGGAGTGGGTTGCCATTTCCTCCTCCAGGGGATCTTCCCGACCCAAGGATTGAACCTGCATCTCCTGCATTAGCAGGCGGATTCTTTACCACTGAGCTGCTGGGGAGGCCCTATATATACAGCCCCTCTTCTTCAGATTTCTTCCCAGCTAGGGCACCACGAGCACCGAGTAGGGCCCCCAGTGCTGCACAGCAGTTTCTCGTCAGTCACCTGTTGAATACACAGCAGTGTGCACGTGTCGAGGCCCGTCTCCGGGCTCACCCCTCCCTGCTTCTTCCCCGCTTGGTGACGGTTCTCTGGTTTCTAACTCGTCTGCGCCTGGTGGCCCTTCCGTGTCCCAGCTCGAGGCCCAGTGGCAGCCTAGATCATCACCTTAAGCAAAGCCTGGACTTTGTTTTACTCCTGTGCCCAATACAAGTCCCCAAACTGAAGTTCAAGTTCATTCGGTCCTCAAGGCGAAAGATGCCTTCAGCACTCCGCTCACACTTCTGGGTTTCTGTTTTCATTTAAATGTTGACATCTGCGCATCCTAACTAACTCAACCGTTTGTGAATACACACACACACACACAAATGTGCTTTAAAAAACTGCATCTGGCCTTTCGAGTTGTTTTCACAGGGAAAGCAGCGCAAGGACCCTGGTGTGCCCAGCCAGCAGGTGGTCAGCTGGTGCAGGCTGAGGGCACCTGGTGCCACTGTCACTGTCTGTGCATTAGCTGAGAATGCAGCGTTTTCTGAAGCCCAGTGGCAGCTGTTTAAGGCACCGCATGCTTCAACAGGCGCCACATAACCCAACCATCCCCTGACCGGACACACCTTCCAGGGCTGGGCGTCATCATTCTGTATATTTTTATCAGTTGACTAGGCACGTAATGGTAACTTAGAGGAAGGTGTTTTAAATTGCTGGCAACACTGATAATGCACTGGCTTCAATCCAACGGTGATTTTTCAAATAGAAAAACTATGCTGAAAAATGTATCAACTAATTATGGAAGAAATAGACATTAACTGAAAGAACTCAATGCTGAAGGTGTCCCTCAGGTATTTAATATTTCAGTCATTAGCATGTGCTGATAACTAGAGTGAGGAAACTGACAAGCTCAATCTGGAATAGATGTGTTCATTTTTCTTTAATATTATAAATAGTAAGCTATAAAACTTCACCTATGTGACTGACATAAAAGAGCAGAATTATTTTAAAAATTCAAAAATTACTAAAGGCTGTGTCTCTAAGAGACAAACCATAAGGACAACTTTTAGTTAACCTGACTCTTAAATAACAGTTCAAAAACATACAGACCAGAAAACATGGAAGCGACCCCAGTGTCCACTGATACATAAATGGGTAAGCGCAGTGAAGTGCGGTTCATACACACAATGGGATATTATTCAGCCTTGGAGAGGAAGGAAAGCCTGCAATACGCTACAACACATATGAATCTTGAGGACATGATACTAAGTGAAATAAGCCAGAAGACAAAGGCTGTGTGATTCTCCTTATGTGAGGTACTTAGAAGAGTCAAAACCACACAGATAGAGAGTATATGGGGATTGTCAGGGCCCGTGGGTGAAGAAAGGAGAGTTGTTGTTTTAATGGAGACAGTTTCAGTTTTACAAGATGAAAAGAGTTAATGTGATAGGTGGTGATGATGGTCGCATGCAAGGTGAATGTATTTAATATCACTGGCCTGCACACCTAAAAATGGTTAAGATGGCAAATTTTATATTATGTGTATTTTACCATGATAAAAAATTAATTACAAAATCCTTCCAACAACACAGACTCGTTTCCTCAGATAGCTAATGGCTCTTGAAACCACACTGAATCTGAAAGGTTCTGGCAAAAGAAGTGGCAGGCTTATTATCATCTCATAAATGATTATGGATTCTCAGGACTATCATCCCAAGTAAACATTTTAAATGCTCTTTGTGGAAAAAAATACATTAATATTTAAATTGAGGACATGTCCGTAGTTAAGAAGCAATCATTTTGATTATTTTCAAAGTTGAAGAATTATTCTACAAGCACTTTTGGAATAACAACACATTAACAACTTCTTGATACATGAATTCACTCTCGTACATTTCATAGAGTTTATGGGCAATCATCACCACAGGCTGAGGTGTTAATCTATAACTATACATAAGTCAGTATTTATTAAGACTTATGGTGTAGAAGCCACTGTGACAAGAGACTTCCAGAAAAGCATTTTCCCTAAAAGACTTTAGACTACACTACATAAGCTACACATACGTGTACATGAACACACACACACACACACATAACACACATACACCACACACACCACACATACCACACACACACATACCACACACACAACAAACACACACCACACACACCACACACACATACACCACACACACACAACACACACCACACACACACAGCACACACACACACATAACACACATACACCACACACACACCACACATACCACACACAAACACACACACATAACACACACAACACACATACCACACACACACACCACACACCACACACACACACCACACACCACACACACACATAACACACATACACCACACACACACACCACACACACACACCCCACACACAAACACACACAACACACACACCACACACCACACACACATACCACACACACACAACACACACACATAACACACATACACCACACACACACACCACACACACATAACACATATAATACACACACATAACGCACACAATACACATACACACATAACACATATAATAGACACATAACACACACACAACATACATACACCACACATAATACACATAACCCACACACATAACACACAAACAACACACAGATACACACATAACACAGATAATACACACACCACACACACACCACACACACATAACACACACCACACACACACACCACACATAACACACACACACATAACACACATACACCACACATACACACCACACACACCACACACACACAACACATACACACATAATACACATAACACACACAACACGCATATAACACACATAACACATATAACACACACAAAACACACATACACCACACACAAACGACACAGACACAACACACACACACCACACACACACACATAACACACATACCATAAGAGCCATAAGAGAAGACAAAGGGCCATAAGAGGTCAGAGAGGGAGCGGTTATTTGAGCTCAGAAGAATTCTGGCAAACTGAATAAAACCTAAGCATCTGAGACGGACCTTAAGAGAAAGGACAGTAGCATCTGGAGACAGAGGTAGATATAGGATGTTTCAGGCAGAAATAATGAGCCACAGGAAGAAGAGAAACAGCATTAAAAAGGAAGAGAGGAGACTCAGAAAAGAGGAATTTGGTGCAGTTATTGAAGGATTTCCAAGCTTAATGTCTCCAGGTTTCCCACAAATTAAGATAAACCAAAAACAAGCTCCTAATAAAAAAAAAAATCACCAAGTCCCCCGGCATCCCCAAACCACCACTGGTTAGTCAACAGAAACAGATTTCCACGAGCAAGCATTCAGATATCAGAAAAAGAATATAAACGTGTATTAACTGTTTAAAGAAACAAAGGGTAGAGTCACAAAATGAGTAAACCAGAAGAGATTAAACAAAAATGACCAGATTGGACAAAGAACCAAACACAATTGCCAAAACTAAAATTCTGTGTAAAAGACAGAGTGTGTGAGTTCAGGCGGCATAAACACAGCAGAAGTGGGAGTGCTGACCCAGGAGGAGATCTTAACAAAAGGCCCGTGGCACAGCACGAGACGAGAGCCGAGCAGCGAGAGCAGAGGACACTCGGCAAGGGACATCCCGGAAGCAGCAAGCACACGAAGCCCAGCTTTTGCTTCCTCACGCCACGCCCCAGTGAAAGGAGCCAGTGGTCCTGGGACAGGTGGCAGGACATCCCAGAGCAAATCCGGGGACAGCCTGGTGCACTGGGAGCGGGGCAGTCACACTGACAGAGGCAGATCTAAGGGCTGGCCAGTGGGAGAGAAGTCCGTGCTGGGCCCCACCGTGTGGACCCACATGGGTACAAATGATTCCATTGATAAATGACAGGAAAGAGATCAACGTTTCTTGCAGAAGAATTCCACATTACCATAGAGGCACACTCCACAAATACCTAACAGACACTCCTCAAAACTGTCAAGATCATCAGAAATAAGGAAAATCTGACAAACTATTCCAGCAAAGAGGAGACTAGGGAGACATGACGACTAAAATTAATGTGACATTCTGGATGCAATCTTGGAACAGAGAAACACATTAGGTAAAGATTAAGGAAACCTTAGGAAGGTGTGGATTTCTGTTAATGATGATGAATTAATATTGGTCATATCTTTATGCCTTTTCAAACTGTTCATGAGGTTCTCAAGGCAAGAATGCTGAAGTGGTTTGCCATTCCCTTTTCCAGTGGACCACGTTTTGTCAGAACTCTCCACCATGACCCATCCGTTTTGGGTGGCCCTATATGGCGTGGCTCATAGTTTCAATGAGTTAGACAAGGCTATGATCCATGTTATCAGCTTGGTTAGTTTTCTGTGATTGTGGTTTTCATTCTTTGCCCTCTGTGGGAGGAACTGGCTATGGAGAAAACTGAGTCTTGTTCTGGTGGGCAAGGCCATGCTCAGTTTCAGTTCAGTTGCTCAGTCGTGTCTGACTCTTTTTGACCCCATGAACCTCAGCACGCCAGGCCTCCCTGTCCATCAACAACTCCCAGAGTTCACTCAAACTCATGTTCATCAAGTCAGTGATGCCATCCAGCCATCTCATCCTATGTCGTCCCCTTCTCCTCCTGCCCCCAATCCCTCCCAGCATCAGGGTCTTTTCAAATGAGTCAGCTCTTCGCATCAGGTGGCCAAACTCTTAGGGTTTCAGCTTCAATATCAGTCCTTCCAATGAACATCCAGGACTGATTTCCTTTAGGATGGACTGGTTGGATCTCCTTGCAGTCCAAGGGACTCTCAAGAGTCTTCTCCAACACCACAGTTCAAAAGCATGAATTCTTCACTGCTCAGCTTTCTTTATAGTCCAACTCTCACATCAGTACATGACTACTGGAAAAACCATAGCCTTGACGAGATGGACTTTGTTGACAAAGTAATGTCTCTGCTTTTAATATGCTGTCTAGGTTGGTCATAACTTTCCTTCCAAGGAGTAAGAATCTTTTAATTTCATGGCTGCAATCACCATCTGCAGTGATTCTGGAGCCCCAAAATATAAAGTCAGCCACTGTTTCCCCATCTATTTGCCATGAAGTGATGGGACCAGACAGGAAGCAACAGTGAGAACTGGACGTGCAACAACAGACTGGTTCCAAATCAGGAAAGGAGTACATCAAGGCTGTATACTGTCATCCTGCTTATTTAACTTCTATGCATAGTACGTCATGAGAAACGCTGGACTGGAAGAAGCACAAGCTGGAATCAAGATTGCCGGGAGAAATATCAATAACCTCAGATATGCAGATGACACCACCCTCATGGCAGAAAGTGAAGAGGAACTAAAAAGCTTCTTAATGAAAGTGAAAGAGGAGAGTGAAAAAGTTGGCTTAAAGCTCAACATTCAGAAAATGAAGATCATGGCATCTGGTCCCATCACTTCATGGGAAATAGATGGGGAAACAGTGGAAACAGTGTCAGACTTTATTTTTTGGGGCTCCAAACTCACTGCAGATGGTGACTGCAGTCATGAAATTAAAAGACGCTTACTGCTTGGAAGGAAAGTTATGACCAACCCAGATAGCATATCCGAAAGCAGAGACATTACTTTGCCAACAAAGGTCCGTCTAGTCAAGGCTATGGTTTTTCCAGTGGTCATGTATGGATGTGAGAGTTGGACTGTGAAGAAAGCTGAGTGCCGAAGAATTGATGCTTTTGAACTGTGGTGTTGGAGAAGAGTCTTGAGGGTCCCTTGGACTGCAAGGAGATCCAACCAGTCTTATTCTAAAGGAGATCAGTCCTGGGTGTTCATTGGAAGGACTGATGCTAAAGCTGAAACTTCAATACTTTGGCCACCTCATGGGAAGAGCTGACTCATTGGAAAAGACTCTGATGCTGGGAGGGATTGGGGGCAGGAGGAGAAGGGGACGACAGAGGATGAGATGGCTGGATGGCATCACTGACTCAATGGACGTGAGTCTGAGTGAACTCCAGGATTGCTGATGGACAGGCCTGGCGTCCTGCGATTCATATGGTCGCAAAGAGTCGGACACGACTGAGCGACTGCACTGAACTGTACTGATGGGACTGGACGCCATGATTTTAGTTTTCTGAAGGTTGAGTTTTAAGCCAACTTTTTCACTCTTCTCTTTCACTTTTATCAAGAGGCTCTTTAGTCCTTCACTTTCTGCCATAAGGGTGGTGTCATCTGCATATCTGAGGTTATTGATATTTCTCCCAGCAATCTTGATTCCAGCTTGTGCTTCTTCCAGCCCAGCGTTTCTCATGATGTACTCTGCATATAAGTTAAATAAACAGGGTGACAATATACAGCCTTGATGTACTCCTTTTCCTATTTGGAGCCAGTCTGTTGTTCTATGTCCAGTTCTAACTGTTGCTTGCTGACCTGCATATAGGTTTCTCAAGAGGCAAGTCAGGTGGTCTGGTATTCCCATCTCTTTCAGAATTTTTCACAGTTTATTGTGATCCACACAGTCAAAGGCTTTGGCATAGTCAACAAAGCAGAAATAGATGTTTTTCTAGAACTCTCTTGCTTTTTCAATGATCCAGCGGATGTTGGCAATTTGATCTCTGGTTCCTCTGCCTTTTCTAAAACCAGCTTGAACATCTGGAAGTTCACGACCCCAAAAAGATGTCCTTTTCATTACAGAGGACTGGAATGCAAAAGTAGGAAGTCAAGAAACACCTGGAGTAACAGGCAAATTTGGCCTTGGAATACAGAATGAAGCAGGGCAAAGGCTAATAGAGTTTTGCCAACAGAACACACTGGTCATAGCAAACACCCTCTTCCAACAACACAAGAGAAGACTCTACACATGATATCACCAGATGGTCAACACCGAAATCAGATTGATTATATTCTTTGCAGCCAAAGACGGAGAAGCTCTACACAGTCAGCAAAAACAAGACCAGGAGCTGACTGTGGCTCAGACCATGAACTCCTTATTGCCAAATTCAGACTTAAATTGAAGAAAGTAGGGAAGACGACTAGACCATTCAGGTATGACCTAAATCAAATCCCTTATGATTATACAGTGGAAGTGACAAATAGATTTAAGGGCCTAGATATGATAGACAGAGTGCCTGATGAACTATGGATGGACGTTCGTGACATTGTATAGGAGTCAGGGATCAAGACCATCCCCATGAAAAAGAAATGCAAAAGAGCAAAATGGCTGTCTGGGGAGGACTTACAAATAGCTGTGAAAAGAAGAGAAGTGAAAAGGAAAGGAGAAAAGGAAAGATATACACATTTGAATGCAGAGTTCCAAAGTATAGCAAGGAGAGATAAGAAAGCCTTCCTCTGCGATCAATGCAAAGAAATAGAGGAAAACAATAGAATTAGAAAGACTAGAGATCTCTTCAAGAAAATTAGAGATACCAAAGGAACATTTCATGCAAAGATGGGCTCGATAAAGGACAGAAATGGTATGGCCCTAACAGAAGCAGAAGATATTAAGAACAGGTGGCAAGAATACACAGAAGAACTGTACAAAAAAGATCGTCACAACCCAGATAATCACAATGGTGTGATCACTTACCTAGAGCCAGACACCCTGGAATGTGAAGTCAAGTTGGCCTTAGGAAGCATCACTACGAACAAAGCTAGTGGAGGTGATGGAATTCCAGTTGAGCTCTTCCAAATCCTGAAAGATGATGCTGTGGAAGTGCTGCACTCAATATGTGAGCAAATTCAGGAAACTCAGCAGTGGCCACAGGACTGGAAAAGGTCAGTTTTCATTCCAATCCCAAAGAAAGGCAATGCCAAAAATGCTCAAACTAAGGCCATGCTCAGTAAATCTTTAATCCATTTTTCTGCTGATGGGTGGGGCTGTGTTCCCACCTCCTCCAAAAGGACTTCTGCTAGCATGCTATGACTCCCAGGACTCTGCAGTTAGTGCCAGTGACCCTGCAGCAGGTTCCTTGGAAGAAAAGCTATAAGAAACCTAAGCAGCATATTAAAAAGCAGAGACATCACTTTGCTGAAGTATAGTCAAAGCTATGGTTTTCCAGCACTCATGTGAATTAAAAAGCAGCGACATCACCTTGCTGAATCGAGTCAAAGCCGTGGTTTTCCCGCAGTCATGTGAGACCTGTTGGACCATGAAGAAGTCTGAATGTGGAACAACTGATGCTTTTAAACTGTGCTGCTGGAGAAGACTCTTGAGAGTCCCTTGAACAGCAAGGAGCTCCAACCAGGCAATCCTAAAGGAAATCAGAACTGAATACTCATTGGAGGGACTGATGCTGAACCTGAAGCTCCGATACTCTGGCCACCTGATGTGAAGGGCTGACTCATTAGAAAAGACCCTGATGCTGGGAAAGATTAAAGACAGGAGGACAAGGGGGCAACAGAGGACGAGATGGTTGGATGGCATCACCGACTCAATGGACATGAGTTTGAGCAAGCTCCTGGATATGGTGAACGACAGGGAAGCCTGTCAAACTGCAGTCCATGGTCACAGAGTCAAACACAACTGAGCAATTGAACAACAACAAATCAATCTTGGTGCAAAACTGGAAGCACCCTTCAGTGTAAGATGTTAATAATAGGGGGTGGGGTGTGAGGCCACTGAGAGCTCTCTACATCACCCTCTCAATTTCTCCGTAAGTCTTTAAATTAGGCTATTTTCAAAATCAGCACAAAAAGAGCATAGGAAAAGGTGGGAAATAGAAAAAGAAAGTAAGATGGTATATCAATAATCAAAACACAAATAAATGGACCAGAATTACTAGTTCAAATAATGCAACAGTTTAAATTTTTTAACATCAAAATTCATCCATGTTTCTTATGAGACACACCAAAGTCATGAAGAGACTGAAAGTAACTAGATGAAAAAAGTTATTATACCCGTAAAATATTAATGAAAGGCATTTTTAAAATAGAGTGTCACCAAATGACTTTTTTATGTCAGTCACCAGTGGGACACATCTAAGTCTGCACACATGTGATAAAACAACCTCGAAATACATACAACTGCAGGGAAACTGTGGGAGAAAATGTCAAATCTACCATTCCAGTAAAGGAGTTCATTAACACACACACACACATAGACACACACACGCAAAATCTGTGTCAATGTATTGCAGGAAATTGGTGGTATCAAAGATATTATTTGGAGAAGGCAATGGCACCCCACTCCAGTACTCTTGCCTGGAGTATCCCATGGATGGAGGAGCCTGGTAGGCTGCAGTCCATGCGGTCGCTGAGAGTCAGACACGACTGAGCGACTTCACTTTCCCTTTTCACTTTCATGCATTGGAGAAGGAAATGGCAACCCACTCCAGTGTTCTTGCCTGGAGAATCCCAGGGACGGGGGAGCCTGGTGGGCTGCCGTTTATGGGGTCGCACAGAGTCAGACACGACTGAAGCGACTTAGCAGCAGCAAGATATTATTTGGTAAGACTGCAACTGCAAGTAAATTAAGAACAATAACAAAAATGAAAACAACAAAACCAAAATAATTTCCCATATACTTCAAATATTTAAAATATATAACTTAAATAGCTCAGGTTTCAAAATGAAGTTAGGATAACAATTAAAAGCACTTACACTTAATCTCTGGAAGGAGACACAGCACACTATGTAAATTGGTGTTAGACGGGACTGAGGCTGTTAGTCCCGGCAGGGTGCACGGGGGATATTTCACTGCATCCATTTTTATGGCTTTCAAATTCTGACTGGTGTTAACAGTGGTAAAGAATCTGCCTGCCAAACAGGAGATGTGGGTTTAATCCCTGGATCGGGAAGATCCCCTGGAAAAGGAAATGGCAATCCACTCCAGTAGTCTGGCCTGAGAAATTCCATGGACAGAGGAGCCTGGACAACAGCCCACGGTGTTGCAAAGAGTGGAACACGACTAAGCCCGCATACAAATGCGCTAATCAAATAAATACGTAACATTTAAATTCTGAAAAATGACTGATAATTAAAATTTTCCTTTCAAATCCTGAAGGATGAAACTAAAGGAAGTAAGTAGCCTTAACATGCTACTTATTTTTAAAAGGCTAATTTTTAGTGAAATAGGCAACCAATTTAAGAAATTAGCAAGATAGAACAATTTCTCATAAGAGTAATGAAGGAAACAAGGAAGAAGGCACAAATAAACAAATGTTAGAGATGAAAACAAAGTATGGCAATGTTATCCAGAAAAAAAGGATAATAACATTTAAAGGACATACTACAGATCCATCAGAAATCAAAAAGATAATACCATAAAAATATTATGCCAATAACTAGATATGCTAGGTAAAATAGATTCCTAGGAAAATATAAAATGAAGAAACTATCAACTAAAATAATCCAATTAAAGAAACTGAAAGAATAGTTAAGAATCTTCTGACAAATAAAACACTAAGCTCAGATAATTTTATAGGTGATTTCTAGAAAAACACCCAGGAGATGTATCATTCTAAATTTTCACAAACTTTTCTAGGGAATAGAAAATGAGAAATATACACTGAAACGATTTCAGAAGTCATAATATTGATACCAAAGGAAGATGGGAATGGGAAGAGAAATAAAAAACTATTGGCCAACTCAGTCATGAACCAAATATAAAAATTTTAAATAAATTATTAACAAGCCAATTCCAATAATGCATAAAAATGAAATACGTCATCACCAAGTTGCAGAGGATGCAAGGGCAGTACAACATTTATAAAATTCTATAAATACATAAAGATCAGATTTAGATGAAAAAAAATTGTTGAACTATAAAAATTTACCAAAACTGACTAGAAAAAAACTGGAAAATATGAATCACCCTATCACCGCTAGAAAAATTTAAATAGTAGTCAAAAATCTTTCCAGAAATAAATATCAAGCCCAGATGGTTTTATTGGCTAGTTCCTCCAAATAGTTAAGAAACAAATAACTCACTCTTCTGCTAATTTTTTGAGAGAATAGAAAAAGAAGAATTATTCAGCAACTCGAATTATGAGGCTAGCATAACATAACTTAAAAACGTCCAGGTCAATCTACCTCAGCAGTTATTAGCAAATTGAGTCCAATGATGAGTGAGTGAATGAAGTTGCTCAGTCGTGTCCGATTCTTTGTGACCCCATGGACTTTAGCCTACCAGGCTCCTCCCTCCATGGGACTCTCCAGGCAAGAGTACTTGAGTGGGGTGCCATTTCCTTCTCCAGGGGATCTTCCCAACCCAGGGATGGAACCCGGGTCTCCTGCATTCCAGGCAGATGCTTTAACCTCTGAGCCACCAGGGAAGCCCCAAATAGAAACATTGTCTTTGTTTCTGCCATGATACTAGGTCATCAAACTATTAGATGGGACATAATGCTCGTTTAATATCAGACAATAGCCTGTAATATGATTTATTCTTTTTATGCATTAAAAGAAAAAGCTTTATGATTATCTTTAATACACAGAAAAACAATTGATGAAATTCTACCATATAAACTCTCAGTAAGATAGGAATAGAAGAGACTTTCTTAACCAGACAAAAATATTTACCAAAACTCCAGCCAATTTAAATCATTCTTTATAATCAAGTTTTAAAATAGCTCTCTTAAAACCAAGGAGAAGCAAAGAATGTCTGCTATCATTACTTGTATTCATAAGTGCATGACAAGAAAAAAAATTAAATAAAAAAAAAACTGTCTTTAATCACAGATATTATAATCATTGAGGAAAAGGACAATGAACACACATGTCACTAGAAATAAAAAGAGAGTTTAGAAAGGCATCTGAACCAAAGATCAAAGTTTAAAAATCGCTTGTAATTTTTATACATCTGAAAAAATGATCAAACACTATTTACAATTATGTATAGCAAATATAAGATGGGCAAAACTCTGACGAAAAGACAGTCAGCCTTTTTGGAAGACGTTAAAGATCTAAATGCCTGAGACACTTATCAGTGACGTGAAGCCTGGCCATCAGCTCTCCCCAGAGTGGTCCCCAGCATCAGCGCGAGTCCAAGTGAAGGTCCAAGGGAAGCTTCCCAGCCTTGACAAGTGGAGTCTAAAAACTACAGGGATGAACACAGTACCAGGCTACTCCTAAAAAAGAACAGGTGGTTCGGAATTCACACCAATATTAGGACCTAAAACAACGTTACTGAAATGAACAGGTTGTATTCTCAGAGACCAAGGGGCCCAGAAAGGAGCTCTGTGGGAAAGGGCTGCCATGCAGTTCAGCGGGGAAGTGACGGACAGGTTTAAAACCTGTGCTGAGACAACTGGTTATTCAAATGGGGAAGGAAGATGCCATATCCCCAACTTATACGATAGACAAAAATAAATTCTCCCCATTCTGAGATACATGTCCAAGAGAAACGAAATACATCCCACAAAAACGTGTGCAGGATGTTCAAAGCAGCATTATTCATAGTGGCCAAAAAGTAGAGAGAAGCAAAGCGTCCACCCGTTGATGGGACAAATAAGACCCAGTATAGCCAAACAACGGGATGTTATTCAGCAGTTAAAAGAAACTGAGCACTGATACATGCAACAACATGTAAGAACCTAGAAAACACACTGAAAAAAAGTGTCAGTCCCCGAACAGCACGCGCTCTTTGGTTCCACTAGGTGACCCGGCCAGAACAGGCGAATCCAGAGCGACGGGATGTAGGCTGGGCGGTTCCCTGGGGCTGCGGTGTTTGGGAAAGTGGAGAGTGACTGTTACCGGAGCTTTGACAGGAGGTGATAAAGTGTGATGGCTGCACAGCTCTGAGAACAAAGACTCCCTGAACCGTACACTTTAAATGGGTGAATTGTATGGAATAGAAATTACATCTCAACCAAGGGTCATTTTAGAAATCAATGCTTAATGGATTAAGACTAAATGTGAAAGACAAAATCTTTTTAAATATGGGAGATGGCCCTTTTTTTTTTGGAAGAGCTGCATGGCTCATGGGATCTTAGGTCCCTGATCAGGGATTAAACCTGGGGTACAGCAGTAAGAGCACCAAGTCCCAACCACTGGGTCACCATGGAGTTCCGTGGGACGCGGCTTTCTATTTCGAGGTAAGGACGGGCTTAACGCAAAGGGCACTGACTTGAAAAGACTGATAAAATAGATAGAATAGAATTAAGAAGCTTCATTCATACAAAGATACCACAAAGCTAATGAAAAGATAAAGTGAAGCCTGGAAGAGGAGACTCACGATGTATGTGATTAACAGAAGAGCAATACCCAGAATTTGTAAAGCGTATCAGTAAATAAAGGAGAACAATCCAACAGGAAAACAAGGCAAGACATGGACAGGAACTTCCAGAAGAGGCAAAATTCTAATGGTAAACATCTGAAAAGCGTCTTAATTTCTCTATTTTCATGATGCTGGGCACAATAAATATGTCTTTGGATTTAAGCTGACAGATTCAAAGAAAACATTATTTTAGCTTATGGTATTTTAACCTTCTAACATCGTTTTATAAATATCATATGGTTAGATGGCATCATTGACTCAATGGACATAAGTCTGAGCAAACTCTAGGAGATAGTGAAGGACAGGGAAGCCTGGCACAGTCCATGGGGTCGCAAAGAGTTGGACACAATTGAGCAACTAAAAAACCAAAATGCAACAGAACATCCTCTTTGGTTCTAAATAGCTCCCACAGGAAGCGTGGCATACAGACAGTCTGACCTTGCAAGAAAACACTTATTCTACAGTTGTTAGACCGAGCAATTACAATCACCTGCCCACCTTGCACTTCACCAAAAACATTGCCTCTGCAACTTGTAAAGATGAGAAAGAGGTTTAAATTGCCCCAGATTCCATAAGAATAGCTTAGCTCTGGAAGGAATACCCAACACAAAATTAAATGTGGCATCTTTGATCACAGGACACAACTAAATTACATGGACAAAGAGAAGATAGGGCCTAATCTATAGGAAGGGCAGGAAAAAATTTAATGATTAAAAAAATTTTAGAGCAATTAATACTCAGCTTTGGAACACAGTCCAAAGGGCTTATGTCAATAAATGAAATATAGTTTTTATCTGCAAAAGAAGAGAGTGCTCTGGGTAGAGAATAACAAAGAAAAACAAGAAATAGGGTGAAAATACAAAAGTAAAGCACTCATTAATTTATGTGCCTATCTGGAGAAAAAACTTCAAAAGGAGAAGCGGAACGTGTAATGAGTCTTATGAGCCGGCAAACACCATGTCTGCACCTGTTTCTTGTGAGTAATGATAATTCTACTAAAAATTCATAACTGGTGCTAAAATTTCCAGTTTTATTCTAAAAGAACCACCCAAATCATCTGCTTGAAAATAGGTCTTGAGGAAAGTGAGTGAAAACCCATAGCAACTGGCTTTTAGGTTAAGTCACAATTAAATGGGGAAAAAAGTTCACATCACATTGGCCTATTTTGGAAACTTGCAAACAAAAATGTCCACTACACTTAAAATGACTGCATATGAACATTTATTTTATAGATTAAATGTATTAATGATGAACAGAAGCACCAAATACAAATAAGTATATATTCTCTGGACTCAAATGGAATTATAAAAGTGGGAACAGTCCCTTGAGGATCGCGACACTGCAAAGACACTGTTTTCAGGTAGCGCTTTCAACAGTCTCATCGTGAGACAGCAAACCAACCTCTGAAAGCGCAAACGTGGACGTGTCATTCACAGCCCTCTTGCGCGGCGTCGGGGCTGAGAACAGGAGGACCTCGAGCCAGAAGAGGCTGCGTGCTGCACCCAGAAGCACCTGAAGCTATTTTTTTGACAGAGAGTTTTCAGGAGCGACAGGTAACCTATTTGGCCTTGGAAAAAGAATAAAATTCAGGCTGAATTAGTCTTTCCTAGAAAATTTCTATAAAGAGTGACATTCAAGTAATTGGAAGGCAAATTTTCAACATTTTCTCCACTTACCATACTTCCCTTTTCCAGGAAAGCAGAGCTTTGACCCAGGTTCTCTGCTAGTTCTGTTTTAGCCTCTCTGTCCATTCTATATGCAGTAAGGTCACAAGAGCCCAAATGTTACACTATTGCCATTCAGAAAGCATGAATCAGTGCGCTAATGACCATGCGACTTCACTAAATCAAGCCATTCAGAAGTTTGGGCTGCTTAATTAAATACAAGAAAATCTAGACCATGCAAAGCACGAACACCTGGACTTCGCACAAGCTCACGGAAGGGAGACTGAAGCTGGGCTTGGTGGGTCCTCTCTTACGGTTAGCATTTCTGACAGCATTTCTCCTGATTACGTGTTCTTTAGTGCATTGTGGGTACTTCATACAATTCTTTAAATATATGCAGAAACTAAAGTAGAAAAATCACAGATAGGTTTTAAGTCAGTGCCATGTAAACACTAGGACTTCTAGCTCAGTGTTCCTGTCCTCCTCACTCACTGCGGAAAATAGTGTTGTTGTTCAGCACTCAGTTCTGTCTGACTCTTTGCGACCCCATGTACTGAAGCAACACAGGCTTCCCTGTCCTTCACTAACTCCCAGAGTTTCTTTAAACTCACACCCACTGAGTCAATGACACCATCCAACCACTTCATCTTCTGTCGCCCTCTTCTCCTTCCCTCAATCTTTCCCAGCATCAGGCTCTTTTCCAATGAATCAGCTCTTTGCATTAGGCGATCAAAGTATCAGAGCTTCAGCTTCATCAGCAGTCCTCCCAGTGAATATTCAGGACTGATTTCCTTTAGGATGGACTGGCTTGATCTCCTTACTGTCCAAGGGACTCCCAAAAGTCTCCCCACCTCACAGTTAAAAGCATCAATTCTTCAGCACTCAGACTTCTTTGTGGTCCAAGTCTCACATCCGTACATGACTACTGGAAAAACCATAGCTTTGACTAGACACACCTTTGTTGGCAAAGTGATGTCTCTGTTTTTTAAAATGCTATCCACGTTGGTCACAGCTTTTCTTCCAAGGAGCAAGGCCTTTTAATTTCATGGCTGCAGTCACCATCCACAGTGATTTTGGAGCCCAGAAAATAAAGTCTGTCACTTTCCCCCTTTTTTCCCCATCTATTTGCCACGAAGTGATACTTCTAGGAATCCTGAAATAAGCTCAAAGTAAGTGTCCTCTTAAAGCCGGGGAGGCGTTGGTGGTGCCTGTCTCCACACGGCAGCACGGCAGCTTCGACCTGGAAGGGCAGCCTGGAGACCCAAGTCCAGCCGCTGTCAGCCGTCCCGCGGCCTCCCGGGCGATGGAGCGCCCTGTGTCATGTGTAGGGCAGAGGGTCAGAAGCGAAGGGGTCACCGCGCTCCTTACCACCCCACCAGGAAAGAATCCTGGGCCAGTCTGCTGTCCACACAGGCACCCCAGGAGACAGTAAAGAACAACTTATAACAGTCCGAACTTTTTTTTTGAAAATAGTTTGAACTTTTCTACATGAGCTGTTACTTGCTGCTTTTGCTTCTCTATTCATAAAATGAATTCACTTAGTATAAAAAGAAACTGTATGGGTAAAGCCAAAGCAAACAGCTAGGAAAAGTGCACTAACTAAATCCTGCCTCTGCTTATAAACATAACATACATCTTTGTTAATTTTTAAATAATTTACCCTCTTTAGTTTAAAATTACATTCAAACATTTGTGTGTGTGTGTGTTTAAGCTGAGCTTCAATTAAAAAGGTTGTTCCGAAATATATCCAAGTGTACATTCAAGAAGTATAAATAGTTCTGTAGTAACTAGCGTACAGATCAGATCAGATCAGATCAGTCGCTCAGTCGTGTCCGACTCTTTGCAACCCCATGAACCACAGCACGCCAGGCCTCCCTGTCCATCACCAACTCCCGGAGTTCACTCAGACTCACGTCCATTGAGTCAGTGATGCCATCCAGCCATCTCATCCTCTGTCGTCCCCTTCTCCTCCTGCCCCCAATCCCTCCCAGCATCAGAGTCTTTTCCAATGAGTCAACTCTTCGCATGAGGTGGCCAAAGTACTGGAGTTTCAGCTTTAGCATCATTCCTTCCAAAGAACACCCAGGGCTGATCTCCTTTAGAATGGACTGGTTGGATCTCCTTGCAGTCCAAGGGACTCTCAAGACTCTTCTCCAACACCACAGTTCAAAAGCATCAATTCTTCGGTGCTCAGCCTTCTTTACAGTCCAACTCTCACATCCATACATGACCACAGGAAAAACCATAGCCTTGACTAGACGAACCTTTGTTGGCAAAGTAACGTCTCTGCTTTTGAATATGCTATCTAGGTTGGTCATAACTTTCCTTCCAAGGAGTAAGCATCTTTTAATTTCATGGCTGCAGTCACCATCTGCAGTGATTTTGGAGCCCAGAAAAATAAAGTCTGACACTGTTTCCACTGTTTCCCCATCTATTTACCATGAAGTGATGGGACCGGATGCCATGATATTCGTTCTCTGAATGTTGAGCTTTAAGCCAACTTTTTCACTCTCCACTTTCACCTTCATCAAGAGGCTTTTGAGTTCCTCTTCACTTTCTGCCATAAGGGTGGTGTCATCTGCGTATCTGAGGTTATTGATATTTCTCCCAGCAATCTTGATTCCAGCTTGTGTTTCTTCCAGTCCAGCATTTCTCATGATGTACTCTGCATAGAAGTTAAATAAGCAGGGTGACAATATACAGCCTTGACCTACTCCTTTTCCTATTTGGAACCAGTCTGTTGTTCCATGTCCAGTTCTAACTGTTCCTTCCTGACCTGCATACAGATTTCTCAAGAGGCAGATCAGGTGGTCTGGTATTCCCATCTCTTTCAGAATTTTCCACAGTTGATTGTGATCCACACAGTCAAAGGCTTTGGCATAGTCAATGAAGCAGAAATAGGTGTTTCTCTGGAACTCTCAATGTACATTAAAATGGAAAGTGGAAGTCGCTCAGTCATATCTGGCTCTTTGCAAGCCCATGGGCTGTGGCCCGCCAGGTTCCTCTGTTCATGGAATTCTCCAGGCCAGAATACTGGAGTGGGTAGACCATCCTTTCTCCAGGGGAATTTCTTGACCCAGGAATCAAACTGGGGTCTCCTGCATCACAGGCGGGTTCTTTACCAGCTGAGCCACAAGGGAAGTGGTAATGTGCCGGTCAATGCTATTCTCTCAGATCGTCCCACCCTTGCCTTCTCCCAAGGAGTAAGTTTAAAGTGTACATCACAATGGTTTGATCTATGTATATATCGTGAAATGTATTTATATATTCTTAATTCATTCAGCCATTGATGGACACAGGTTGTCTCCCTGTCCTGGCTACACTGCTGCAATAAACATGGTGTGCTGATCCCTCTTGAGGATAGTGAGTTTGTTTCCTTCAGAAATATGCCCAGAAGTGGAATTGCTGGATCACACTGCAGTTCTATTTTTAATTTTTTGATGTGGAGAAAAGGAAACCATTGTGCCCTGTTGGTGAGAATGCAAACTGGTGCAGTCAGGATGGAAAAAGAGTATGTAGGTTTCACTAAAAATTAAAAATACAACTTTGCATAAAATAATCAATCTTTTTTCTAACAATAATAGGTGGGGTCGATCAAACATCCACCCAATTTGATGAACACATCATCACTGCCTAATCTTCACTTAATCATTCTTATAACCTTGATTATCCAAGTTTTTACCCAAGTTCTATTATCTGTATTTCTGTTAAGGTTGGTAACCTTTACGTTGCAACTGTCACCATGCATAAACTTTCTATGCGCTTTATATAAATTGATTTCTAAAGCTGTATTTAATAGAGTCTAATTCTTGTACAAAACAACCAGATAATACATTACTCCCACACCGTATTTCCGGTGGTTTCGAACCCTCCCCTCCCTGCCCCAAGATTTCTATTTCATTTTCCTTTTTCCCCATTCACTCTGCTTTTACTGCCTCCTAACATTAAGAATTCTCATGGATACAGTCTAGATTCCTCCTGCCTCAGCCCTCTGTTCTGGTCTGGGCTGTGTATTTTCTGGGCTCACTGAGCAACCTTTCTCCACGACTTCCCTCTCTCCCCTCCTGTCAGGATCCAACGGTCTGTGAACCCTTTGCACGTCTCTTGTAATTGCTCCTTTATTTTACTGAAGAATGCCTCCAGACAACTTCCAAAGACATGCAGGAGATGAACTCCAAACCCTTGCATGTTTGCAATGGCCTTCCCCAACTTGACTAACTGCATGTTCACTTACGTATAGAAATCTTTTGATTTGAAAAGTCTTTGGTTTGAAAAACTTTCCTTCCATGGTTCTAATGAAGGTATCGTTATATTTAACCACTGGTTAGTGGAAGTACAGGGCCTCCCTGGTGGCTCAGGTGGTATGGAACATGAGTGCAACGCAAGAGACACAAGCTGGATCCCAGGTCAGGGAGATGCCTTGGAGAAGGAAATAGCAGCTCATTCCAGTATTCTTGCCTGGGAAATTCCATGGACAGCGGATGGTGGCAGGCTACAATCGATGGGGTCAGACAGAGTCAGACACGACTGCGCGACTCACACTTTCACTTTTCATTTTCAGTGAAAATACGACGCCAATCCACCTTGTTCCTGGGCAGACAGGTCTTCCCTGGAAGGCTGCACGTCTCTTTTACGCCTTCTGCTCTGACAGTTGGTGGGACGTGTGCAGACGCAGGCTTTCACTCATTATGTTGGTGCTCATAGCCTTTTCAATCTGAAGACACACATCCTTCAGCCTTGGGAATCTGACTGCTGACTACACGGATAATCATTCCTTACTCTGTCTTCTATTTCTTGAACATCAGCTACCTACTGAGCATCCTGGCTTAATCTTCTAAGTCTCACCCTTTAAAAAAAACCTTTTTATACTCACATTTTTGTCTCTGCTTTTTATTTTCTCTTGAGGGAAGATTTGTTCAATGTCAATTTTGGCAAACAGTTAAAACAATTTTTAATTTTCAGAGCCCTTTTTTATTCCTTTGACCATTACATTTTCATAGCAGCCTGCTCTTCTTTCATGAGCTTAACTCTGTATTTGGTGTTTCAGCTTTGCTCTCCTTAAATTTACTTTTTGCTCCTGAAGTACCTGTTTTCCTTGGAGTCATCTAATTGTTAGTCCTTCTCTTTCATGCCTCAACACCAGAAGATCCAGGGCTGTCTGTTCATACTCAAGACTCAGGAGGTAAAGCGCAGAGCGGAAGCGCTGTGTGCGTCTGGATCCCGAGTCTGCGTGTTACAGGGCTCACCGTGTCTGACGGTGAGCAAGCGGGGCAGACACGGTTTTCTCCAACATGCACTCAATCAGGCTCTGCCCCAAGGCGCCTGACCCACACTAGCTCCCTGTGCTCCTCCCAGGCACTCCACGCACTTCCTGAGCCTGGACATAAGTGCTGTCCCCCCCGGGATCCTGGTCAAGATAAGCTGTCTACTGTCTGCTCACTTCCAGTGAGTCCTAGTCTCACCTCACATGCCTTCTGCTGCCCTTGCCTCTTTGCATCTCTGGGTTCCGGTCTCTCCTGGGTGTCACGAGGAGGGGAGGCTCTCTCCGAGGCTGTGTCAACCTCGCCTGTAGCTAGAAGCCGGACATCTCAGCACTGCCTCCACAAACGTGTCCAAGTCTCGTCTGCTGATGGCCACCCTCGTGCTGGTGGATTTACACCTTCATTATTCCATTATTGCCACTTTAAGGGCCTGACAAGGGACAGAAAGTAAACTCATGTGGTCTGATTATTTGGGCTTCTGTGGGTATGTTTTAAATAAACAAGATGCAAACCTTGAGAGTTGTTGTCATGCAGGGAACACTCTATTGTGTAAAGAAAGATGCATCTGTATTTCTGATCCATTTTCACTGTTTCAATTCCAAACACTTCCAGTGTCCTGGACCACATCTTTCTGACCTGTCTGAATGCAGCCCAGCTGAGGCATGCTACTCACACCTAAACCCACCTCAAGTGACCTCTTTGTGGCTCAGTTTTCCACCTCGAGTTTTCTTCAAAGTTGGAGAAGGCCATTCAGTCCAAGAGTAGGTGAAGCCAGATGTGTGGGCGTAGGAAGGAAGCACAGGAGCAGGTAGAAAGTGCACGAGCAGGAAGTGCAGAACAGGAAGCTCAAGAGCAGGAAGTGCAGGAGCAGGAACAGGAAGTGCAAGAGCAGGAAGCCCAAAAGCAGGAAGTGCAGGAGCAGGAAAGAAGTGGAGGAGCAGCAAGTGCTGGAGCAGATGCCCTTCAGGAGTACATTCCATTACACGGAGCCAGAAGTCCATGCATAAATGCTCTGGACCTCCACACTTTGGCGGGACGATGCATGGTGTTTTCTGAGAGGTCATCCGTGGGATGGAGAATCCCTGCTCCGGTAGTGATTTGATCAATAAGGCTCCCATAATTGGGTTTTCTCTGTTCTGCTCTCCCCATTCCCTCACCTCAGGTTCCTGGAATCTCTTACCTCGATGCTAATTCTTGTATCAGGCTCTGTTTCCAGAATAAACTAAACCTCAAAAAAAGCCAAGCACAACTAAGCTCCTATAACTGCACTACTTTATAACGTGAAATCCAAAAGAAGCGGCTGCCTGGACGTCTATAAAGTGTCTAGTGATCCATCATTCCAGTCAATCTCAGTAGGCACTACTTTAAAAAGTACTCTGCATCAAATTATTGTGTTATCAGATACAAATTAGCAAAAAGTCTTAACCAATATTCATTCCTTGAATGCAGTAGCTTAGTTATTATATGTGGAAGTATTTTTACATCTTTAAGTGAATATTATGATGTATTAAGAATTCTGCTTTCAGTGACCTTTAACCAATTTAGTGAGCTGCCAAGAAGTGACCTTGAGTAAAACAAAAACTGCAGCAAACAAAACAAAGTCACTACAGGTGTGCTTGGGAGACGCTCATTCCAGAGCTTTCAGTGCGTCTGTCGGAAAGAAAGCAGGTGAGAGAATAACGAGATGTTTGAGCATAAGATGAGCTGTGAAGGTCGAGCCGGCGAGGAAGCTCAGCAGAGCTGGGCCTCCATCCGCCCGGCCCCTCTGGGCGCACCTCTATAAAGAAGGTAAGACACGACGAGAGCTGACAAAGAAACAAGCTCCTGAGGCTCTGGTACAGGGGCGGGGTCACCCCAACCCGTAGATTGAAGGCAATCTGGGTGAGAAACAGAAAAAAATACCTGAAGTTACCACCCAGGGACACCGACGGCTCCCAGAGTGGATTCTACAAACCCAGTGTAAAGCCCTCTCATTCCAGCATCTCCGGGGCGCGGGGGCTCACACGGCTGTCAGTCCAAATGTGCCCCCTCCCAGGACTCACTCCCATTCACCCAGGGAGAGACCACTCAGGGAGACTCACTCAGGTGCGGCGGGGAAAACTCTTATTTACAGGACAGGCCCGCCGCCCTGTCTGCGGCAGGCTGGACAATGGCCCCTCCACCCACAAAAGTCTGCCTACGTCCTCACCCTCGGGACCTGAGACCGCAGCGCCGCTGGTGGAACAGGGACACCTGTGGCTGGGGTGTGACGAAGGGCCTGAGGTGGGCAGTCCCCAGGAGCACGTGTGCGAGCCCGAGGCCGTCACAGTCCCTGGGAGGCAGAAGGAAGAAGGCAGGGCCAGCACGGGGGCAGGGAGAGGGCTGAGTGGGCGGGGCGAGGGCTGAGTGGGCGGGGCCTCGGTGGGCAGGGGGCGGGGGATAGCGCCCGGAAAAGGCAAGGGCGCAGGCTCTGCCCCGCCTCCAGAAGGAAACGCCCCGCCCATAGCTTAATCTGAGTCTGGTGACTGATTCTGGGTCCATCACCCTCAGAACTGTAAGATGATACATGTCTGTTGTTGTAAGCCACAAAGTTTGTAGTGAGTAATTTGTTACAACAGGCAACTAATACAATATTCATCTGTAGTAAATATGAAGAGAAAGCAAGAACCATCAAGTGCAAAAGAAAAGCCAAGAGAAATAAATACAAAAGAGAAATGAAAAGATAAACAAGAAAACAACCCTGAAGGAAAGAGATAATTTGGGGAACAGTGCTAAAAAATTCATAAACATAAAGGAAATTTTATTACATCTTTAAAGTGAAAACAAGAGGCTCTGAAAATAAAGAGGAAAAGTACAAAATGATGTTTTAGAGCTTGAAGACATGATTCTTGAGCATAACGGGAAGGAAATTGGAATTCCCAAAGACTGTGACTGAAAAGACAAAATGAAGAGCCTGAGAAGAAGCTGAGAGTCAGGACAATGTTCAGAACACTTTGATGCGTGGCTGGCTCAAGCCTGATGGCTCTGCTAACAGCCTGGTGAGGCCGGGGTGGAGGCCTCACCCTGGGAGCAAGGCTGCCACATCCCCTGACCAGGACGAGCTTGGGGACGTTTGTCTCAACCCTTCTTTTCCAGCAATGACACCCCCTGACAGTTCAACCTTAGAGTCTTGGCCTTACAAAGGAACAAAATGTGTTAGTTCCACGCTCTTCATCTCAGGTGACAAAGTCTCCAATTGTGGTGAAAACAAAGAGTAGCAACGGGGGTAAGAGGCCATCTGCAGCACAAAGTGCTGTGGCTTCGTGACGACTGACGTGGTGCCCCTTTGCGTCATTTTTATGAGAACGGATGTGGCCAGCTTCACTCGTGAACTTCAGAGGCAGAGCAGAAGAAAGGCTCTGTATATGTGCGTACGTGTATGTGTGTGTATGTTCTCCCCTTGGTCATCAGACGTAGCTTCAAACAACCATCTCGTTATTTTACCCCAAGTTAATATGTTGCCTGGAAAAGAGCTAGGGAAGTTCCTGAAGATGACCTCGGACTGTGCTCCTCTGCCCTTAATTATAACACCGGCCCCACTGGACGTGGAAGAAAGAACCCGCGCTGTCGGGAGTCCCACAGCAGCCCTGAGACAAACCCCGCACTTGTCCTCGGAGGGGCTACACACAGCAATAGAAATTCGGTTCTCCTCACTGAGGCCCGTTTATGGGCCAGAGAAACACCCAAGCTGCCTCTAGATACAACCATATCACCTCAGTGATCGCTACCAGAAGACAGAAAATTAAGGACATTCTTCACACTGACACCCCCCCCCCACTTTGGAAGATGATAATATAAATTATGGAGGGTAACATTAAAATATGCAGGAACACTGTTACAATGCCAGGGAATCAGCAGCATAATTCACTCCTTGGCTGGTTGTGGTGGCTTCCAGCAAACAACTAAATATGTTAATGCTCCTTTATGGACATGGCAGCCTCTGCAGGGAGAAACCATACAGAGATAAGATAATTTTGTATTTACTTTAAAACATTAAAGAAATAATAAAGGATGAAAATTATTACTGTCTGCAGTTGGGAGAAAACATGACATGAGCAGTGACCAAGGGCTCCGCCTGGGAGACGGGCCACCACCTGACCACTGGCCACCCCCAACCAGGGCGACTAACATCTCCTCCTCACGGCTCACACGGCTCACACGGTCCCATTTTGTCTCTGACGCTGTGCTTATACTTATGCTCACTGTCTTTTCCTCCTGAGGACCGTGTGTATTGTTTATTTTTTGCATCTTCAACAGCTTGCAATATGCCTAAAACTGAGGTCACCCTCAGTACATGCTGGATCAGTTTAGTTCAGTTCAGTCATTCAGTCATGTCTGACTCTTTGCGACCCCATTGCCTGCAGCACACCATGCCTCCTCATCCATCACCAACTCCTGGAGTTTACTCAAACTCATGTCCACTGAGTTGGTGATGCCATCTGACCGTCTCATCCTCTGTCGTCCCCTTCTTCTCCCACCTTCAATCTTTCCCAGCATCAGGGTCTTTTCAAATGAGTCAGTTCTTTGTATCAAGTGATCAAAGACATGCTGGATAGACATTCTATAATTTTCATCATTATTACCCAAGTGGCAACCGATTCTCTGAAGTCAGCACTATCTGGAGATTTAATAAATGTTACCTGCATATTTTGGAAATATGAAGGTTATATGTGGACAAGCAAAGCCCAGACCTGGACCAATCTCTGCAAAATAGTTGCACTTACTGACTTGTGTTCACTCGTTCACTGACTAGACATCAGCCCTGGAGCCAGGCCACCCGGTAGGATGCTCGGATGCAGAGACCTAAGGTACAGTTCCTCCTCTGGCAGACAGACTTGAGACAACAATGACAGTACGGTGACTCTGGGCTGATCCTGGACACATACGTTTGTCATTTTATGTTAGAAACTCTGTGAGAACGCTACCGATCAGTGAAGTGACCTCTGTTAACACACGCTAACGTGAAAAAATGGAAACAGTGACAGACTTTATTTTCTTGGGCTCCAAAATCACTATGGACGGTGGCTGCAGTCATGAAATTAAAAGACGCTTGCTCCTTGGAAGAAAAGCTATGACCAACCTAGACAGCATATTAAAAAGCAGAGACATTACTTTGTCAACAAAGGTCCATCTAGTCAAAGCTATAGTTTCTCCAGTGGTCATGTGTGGATGTGAGAAAACTGAAAGTGAAAGCTTCCCTTGTGGCTCAGCTGGTGAAGAATCTGCCTGCAATTTGGGAGACCTGGGTTGAGAAGATCCCCTGGAGAAGGGAAAGGCTACCTACTCCAGTGTTCTGGCCTGGAGAATCCCATGGACTGTATAGTCCATGAGGTCGAAAAGAGTTGGACATGACTGAACGACTTTCACTTTCATTTTCACTTGAGACTCCCTTGGACTGCAAGGAGATCAAATCAGTCCATCCTAAAGGAAACCAGTCCTGAATATTCACTGGAAGGACTGATGCTAAAGCTGAAACTCCGATACTTTGACCACCTGATGCGAAGAACTGATTCACTGGAAAAGACCCTGATGCTGAGAAAGACTGAAGGCAAGAGGAGAAGGGATGACAGAGGACGAGATGGTTGGATGGCATCACCGACTCAATGGACATGAGTTTGAGCAAGCTCCGGGAGTTGGTGATGAACAGGGAAGCCTGGCGTGCTGCAGTTCATGGGGTCACAAAGAGTCAGACAAGACTGTGCAACTGAACTGAAACTGAACATACATGTTTGCAAATGTATGTCAAGGCCATGGTCTGTCCAAGAATCTTTTCAGTAGAGGGTATACAGAAGAATAGATGCTTTCATACTGTGGTGCTGAAGAAGACTCTTGGGAGTCCCCTGGACAGCCAAGAGATCGAACCAGTCAATTCTAAAGGAAATCAACACTGAATATTCATTGGAAGGACTGATGCTGAAGCTCCGATACTTTGGCCACTTGATGTGAAGAACTGTCTCATCGGGAAAGACCCTGATGCTGGCAAAGAAGAAAGTGACAGAGGAATCTCATCCAACCATCTCAGGTTGGATGGCATCACTGACTCAATGGACATGAGTTTGAGCGAGCGCTGGGAGATAGTGAAGGACAGGGAAGCCTGGCAAGCTGCAGTTCATGGGGTCACAAAGAGTTGGACATAGCGACTGAATAACAACAAATGCAGAAGTGAGGAGAGGAGATATGGGCCTCTTTTTCGGTCCACTGGGTGAATAGACGGAATTTAATAAATATGCAATATAAACTGAGAATAGTGCTTTGAAGTTCACAAACAAGATGCTCTGAAAGAAAAAGCCTTATTTATATATTTATTTTTATTACCAGATGCATATTTGATGTATAATTTTGCATTAGTTTTAGGTATATAGCAAATTAGTTCAGTTATAGCCATATATATTTTTTTCAAATTATTTTCCAATATAGGTTATTGAGAGACATTGAATATTGTTCCCTGTTATACAGTAAATTAATGTAAATTAACAGATACAAATAGTAGTTTGTACATAAAAACCAGTATTTCTGTTAATCCCACACTCCTGATTTACCCCTCCTCCCCCTTGCTCTCCCCTTTGTTAATCATAAGGTTGTTTTCTACGTTTGTGAGCCTGTTCCTGTTTTGTATATGGATTCATTCGTATTATTTTTACTTCACATATAAGTGATATCATAATATTCCTTAGTATAACTTGTTTCACTTAGTGTGATAATCTCTAGGTGCATTCATGCTGCTGCAAATGGCAGCATTTCAGTCTTTTCACAGCTAAGTATCCCACTGAATGTATGTATGCATGCACCACACCTTATTTATTCGTCTGTTCATAAGCATGTCTTGGCTATTGTCAATAATGCTGCTGTGAACACTGGAGTGTGTGTATCTTTTTGAATTACAGTTTCGGTCGTTTCCAGATACATGCCCAGAAGTGAAATTGCTGAATCGTGTGGTAGCTCTACTTGTAGTTTTCTGAGGAACCTCCATACTGTTCTGCATAGTGACTGCACCAATGACATTCCCACCAACAGAGTAGGAGGGTTCCTTTTTCTCCGCATCCATCCAGCACTTATTATTTGTAAATTTTTTTGACGCCAGTCACCCTGACCAGTGTGAGGCAATATCTCGTTGTGGTTTTGATTTGCATTTCCTTGACGATTAGCGATGCTGAGCACCTTTTCATGTGCCTGTTGGCCATCCTTCGTCTTCTTTGGAGAAATGCCCGTTTAGGTCTTCTGCGCATTTTGTTTTTGTTGTTGTTGGGTTGCTTCATTTTGTTACTGAGTTGTACGAGCTGTTTGCATATTTTGCAAAGTCAGCCCTTATCAGCAGCATCATTTGCACATATTTCCTCCCATTTCTGTAGGCTGTGTTTTTGTTTCTGGTTTCCTTTGCTGTGCTAGTTTATATAAGCTTAATTAGGCTCCATTTGTTTATTTTTGCTTTTCTTTCTTTTGCCTTGGGAGATTGACTTAAGGAAACACTGCTACAATTTATGTCTGAGAATTTTTTGCCTGTGTTCTCTTTTAGTTTTATGGTCTCATGTTTTGTATTTAGGTCTAACATTTCAAGTTCATTTTCCTACACGGTGTAAGGAGTATTCTAACTTCACTGATCTACATGAAGCTGTCCAGCTTCCCCAATGACTGCTTATTGGAGAGACCGTTCTCCACTGTATGTTCTTGCCCTTCATTGTAAATTAATTGACAGTAGGTGTGCTAGTTTTTCTAGGCTCCGTATTCTGCTCCATTGACCCATGTTTGTTTTGTGCCAATAACATGATGTTTTGATTACTGTAGCTTTTTAGTATTGTCTGACGTCTGAGAGGATTGTGCCTCCAGCTTTGTTCTTTTTTCCTAGGATTGCTTTGGCAATTTTGAGTCTTTTGTGGTTCCACATAAATTTTAGAATTTTTTATTCTAATTCTGTGAAAAATATAGTGGGTACTTTGATAGAGGTCACATTATCTGTAGATTGCTTTAAATAGTATGGCCATTTTTACAACATTAATTCTTCTAATCCAAGAGCATGGAATATCTTTTCATTCTTTGAGTCATCTTCAATTTTCTTTATCAATGTTTTATAGTTCTCAGCAGCTAAGTTTTTCACTTCTTTGGTTAGGTTTATTCATAGGTTTTTTTAATGCAATTTTAGACAGGATTGTTTTATTTTCTCTTTCTGATATTTCTTTTTTAGTGTAAAGAAATGCAACAGACTTCTGTATATTGGGGATTCCTTGGTGGCTCAACTGGTAAAGATTTCGCCTGTAATACAGGAGACCCCAATTCGATTCCTGGGTTGCGAAGATCCACTGAAGAAGGGATGGGCTACCCACTCCAGTATTCTTGGGCTTCTCTAGTGGCTCATCTGGTAAAGAATCTGCCTGTAATGAGGGAGACCTGGGTTCAATCTCTGGGTTGGAAAGATCCCCTGGAGAAGGCTACCCACTCCAGTATTCTGGCCTGAAGAACTCTGTGGACTGTATAGTCCATGGGGGTCACAAAGAGTCGGAACCGACTGAGTGACTTTCACTTTTCTGTATATTAATCTTATACCCTGCTACCTTGCTGAGTCCAATTATTAATTCTAGCAGTTTTTGTGTGGAGTCCTTAGGGTTTTTTATATACAGCATCATGGCATCTGCAAATAATGACAATTTTACCTTTTCCCTTCCAATTTGGATAACTTTTTTTTTCACTTTTTTTTTTCTTGTCTGATTGCTGTGGTTATAAGTTTCAATGGCAAGTTGAATAGACGTGGTGAGAGTGGGCATCCTTGTCTTATTCCAGAATTTAGCAGGAAGGCTTTCCACTTTCACTGTTGATATCATATTGGCTGTGAGTCTGTCATAAATGGCTTTTATTAGGTTGAGATATGTTCCCTCTATAACCCTTTGGTAAGAGTTTTTTTTAATATAAATTTGAATTTATTTATTATTATTATTTTTTACTTTACAATATTTTATTGGTTTTGCCATACATCAACATGAATCCACCATGGGTGTACACGTGTTCCCCATCCTGAACCCCCCTCCCACCTCCCTCCCCGTACCATCCCTCTGGGTCATCCCAGTGCACCAGCCCCAAGCATCCTGTATCCTACATTGAACCTGGACTGGCGATTCATTTCTTATATATTATACATGTTTCAATGCCATTCTCCAAAATCATCCCACCCTCTCCCTCTCCCAGAGTTCAAAAGACTGTTCTATATATCTGATAAAGAAGGACACTACATAATGATCAAAAGATCAATCCAAGAAGAATATATAACAATTATCAATAAATATGCACCCAACATAGGAGCACCGCAATATGTAAGACAAATGCTAACAAGTAAGAAAGGGGAAATTAACAATAACACAATAATAGTGGGAGACTTTAAAACCCCACTCACACCTATGGATAGATCAACTAAACAGAAAATTAACAAGGAAACACAAACTTTAAATGATACAATAGACCAGTTAGACCTAATTGATATCTATAGGACATTTCACCCCAAATCAATGAATTTCACCTTTTACTCAAGCGCACACGGAACCTTCTCCAGGATAGATCACATCCTGGGCCATAAATCTAGCCTTGGTAAATTCAAAAAAATTGAAATCATTCCAAGCATCTTTTCTGACCACAATGCAGTAAGATTAGATCTCAATCACAGGAGAAAAACTATTAAAAATTCCAACATATGGAGGATGAACAACATGCTGCTGAATAACCAACAAATCACAGAAGAAATCAAAAAAGAAATCAAAATATGCAAAGAAACGAATGAAAATGAAAACACAACAACCCCAAACCTGTGCGACACTGTAAAAGCAGTGCTAAGGGGAAAGTTCATAGCAATACAGGCTTACCTCGAGAAACAAGAAAAAAGTCAAAGAAATAACCTAACTCTCGGCTGCGACTGGCGCATTTAGCGCGGGCAGCTACTGTTGGGGGCCGGTGGGAGGCACTCCACCCGTGGCAAAGGTCATGAGGAGGGAGGCTCGACATACGCAAAGGCAGGATCAAGCCTCAGGAGTTCCCCTGGAAATCCTCGAGCATCTACCCCCATAACCAGAGCCTGCTTACTTTACTACTTTGTGCTCTCACCTACATCTCTGACTTTATGGGGGGCTGTCCCCCACCACCTCTTTCAGAGAAGGAGTTAACTTAGAGCTCCAGTTAATAATAATTCCTGGGCGTGACAGGAGTGTTCCAAACTTACAAACTTCTCTGAAGGTTCTCTAGCCTGTCTGACAGGCTTGTTCGGCCACATGTGATTGCTCACAGCCTCCCAACCATGAGAGGCACGAGATGCTTTAAACCTTCTAAAAACAGGTTCTTTAGAGAAGTTAGAAAATTATTAGTATAAGTATAGTGGGCTGATTAGAAATTGTATTGCTGAAGGGTTTTTCATTTGTTGAGCCAATGTTTGTTGCTAAGTCTCCACATCCCCTGCCCTTATACACATTAATGAATATATAGAAGAAATAAGTATTAACCTTTGATATAAATCACGTTGGACCTTAGGCTAAGTAAATTCTTTCCTTAATTAAAACCCACTACACCCTCACCTTATAGGAATGTAACTTTATCTGGTACCTTGGGAAGGTGGCATCTGTTTTAAGAATAATCACCCCTAGAGAAATAAGTGTTGACTGACCGCTGTCACAAGGAGAGAGTCATAAATTGTCAGCAGGCCCCCCTGGCCAGAAGATGATGCAACACCCCTAAGACCTCTGTATGCATTTGTAATGAAGCACCTGACTTTAATAAAATTCAGGACTGCTGTCTCTGCCTGACTTTTGTATAACATCTCAGTGTATAAAAACAGACTCTGGAAAATAAAGAATTGGGATCAGTTCCTTGAAATACTGGTCTCCCCATGTCTCTCTCTCTCTCAAACTCTGGCTGAGTCTCCATCTGGAGCGCGGAGCCTGCCATGCTTACTAATTATGCCTGGGCTTCTAAGATCCGACCGGGGAGGCCTCAGTGTCTCCTCTCCTTCGGGAAGGACGCCTGTGGCCTACCTAAGTGGTGCAAGTTTCTTGTCTTGAAGTTTTATTGGTCTCCCGTGTAAACCAAGCTACTCAGCCTCTTTTCTCCACTGAATTTTCCTACTGAGCTATCCTCATTCTATTACTCTTTATATCTCTAATTAATATTTAAATAAGTCACCGATGCCGTCTCTCCTTTGAATACCCTGGATCAGCTGGGGCTGGACCTCAGCAAGCTACCCCACGTCCGACGTCAGGGGCAGAAGTGGGGAGGACCCCATGCCCAAGAGGAGGTGGCCAAGAGGAGTTACCCCACATCCGAGGTCAGGGGCAGCGGCCAAGAGTGCCAGGCTGTGACGGTGCAGGAATGGCTGAGAGGAGCTACCCTACATCCAAGGTCAGGGGCAGTGGCCAGGAGGAGCTACCCCACGTCTGAGGTCAGGGGCGGTAGCCGAGAGGAGCTACCCTGCGTCCAAGGTTAGGGGTGGCGGCCAAGAGGAGCAACCCCACCTCCAAGGAGCGGTGGCTGCGCGAGCACAGGAGGGCCTAGAGGAGCTATTCCATGTTCAGGGTCAGAAGGGGCAGCGGTGAGGAGATACCCCTCGTCCAAGGTAAGGAGCAGCAGCTGTACTTTGCTGGAGCAACCGTGAAGAGATACCCCACATCCAAGGTAAGAGAAACCCAAGTAAGATGGTAGGTGTTGCAAGAGGGCATCAGAGGGCAGACACACTAAAACCATACTCATAGAAAACTAGTCAATCTAATCACACGGACCACAGCCTTGTCTAACTCAATGAAACTAAGCCATGCCCGTGGGGCAACCCAAGACGGGCGGGTCATGGTGGAGAGGTGTGACAGAATGTGGTCCACTGGAGAAGGGAATGGCAAACCACTTCAGTATTCTTGCCTTGAGAACCCCATGAACAGTATGAAAAGGCAAAATGATAGGATACTGAAAGAGGAACTCCCCAGGTCAATAGGTGCCCAATATGCTACTGGAGATTAGTGGAGAAATAACTCCAGAAAGAATGAAGGGATGGAGCCAAAGCAAAAACAATACCCAGTTGTAGATGTGACTGGTGATAGAAGCAAGGTCCAATGCTGTAAAGAGCAATATTGCATGGGAACCTGGAATGTCAGGTCCATGAATCAAGGCAAATTGGAAGTGGTCAAACAAGAGATGGCAAGAGTGAATGTTGACATTCTAGGAATCAGCGAACTAAAATGGACTGGAATGGGTGAATTTAACTCAGATGACCATTATATCTACTACTGCAGGCAGGAATCCCTCAGAAGAAATGGAGTAGCCATCATGGTCAACAAAAGAGTTCAAAATGCAGTACTTGGATGCAACCTCAAAAATGACAGAATAATCTCTGTTTGTTCCCAAGGCAAACCATTGAATATCACAGTAATCCAAGTCTATGCCCCAGCCAGTAACGCTGAAGAAGCTGAACAGTTCTATGAAGACCTACAAGACCTTTTAGAACTAACACCCCCAAAATATGTCCTTTTCATCATAGAGGACTGGAATGCAAAAGTAAGAAGTCAAGAAACACCTAGAGTAACAGGCAAATTTGGCCTTGGAATATGGAATAAAGCAGGGCAAAGACTAATAGAGTTTTGCCAAGAAAATGCACTGGTCATAGCAAACACCCTCTTCCAACAACACAAGCGAAGACTCTACACATGGACATCACCAGATGGTCTACACTGAAATCAGATTGATTATATTCTTTGCAGTCAAAGATGGAGAAGCTCTATACAGTCAGCAAAAACAAGACCAGGAGCTGACTGTGGCTCAGATCATGAACTCCTTATTGCCAAATTCAGATGTAAATTGAAGAAAGTAGGGAAAACCACTAGACCATTCAGGTATGACCTAAATCAAATCCCTTATGATTATACAGTGGAAGTGAGAAATAGATTTAAGGGCCTAGATCTGATAGATAGAGTGCCTGATGAACTACAGAATGAGGTTCGTGACATTGTACATGAGACAGGGATTAAGACCATCCCTGGAAAAGAAATGCAAAAAAGCAAAACGGCTGTCTGGGGAGGCCTTACAAATAGCTGTGAAAAGAAGAGAAGCAAAAAGCAAAGGAGAAAAGGAAAGATATAAGCATCAGAATGCAGAGTTCCAAAGAACAGCAAGAAGAGACAAGAAAGCCTTCCTCAGCGATCAATGCAAAGAAATAGAGGAAAACAACAGAATGGGAAAGACTAGAGATCTCTTCAAGAAAATCAGAGATACCAAGGGAACATTTCATGCAAAGATGGGCTCGATAAAGGACAGAAATGGTATGGACCTAACAGAAGCAGAAGATACTAAGAAGAGATGGCAAGAATACACAGAACTGTACAAAAAAGATCTTCATGATCAAGATAATCATGATGGTGTGATCACTGACCTAGAGCCAGACATCCTGGAATGTGAAGTCAAGTTGACCTTAGAAAGCATCACTACAAACAAAGCTAGTGGAGATGATGGAATTCCAGTGGAGCTATTCCAAATCCTGAAAGATGATGCTGTGAAAGTGCTGCACTCAATTTGCCAGCAAATTTGGAAAACTCAGCAGTGGCCACAGGACTGGAAAAAGTCAGTTTTCATTCCAATCCCAAAGAAAGGCAATGCCAAAGAATGCTCAAACTACCCCACAACTGCACTCATCTCACACACTAGTAAAGTAATGCTCAAAATTCTCCAAGCCAGGCTTCAGCAATATGTGAACCGTGAACTCCCAGATGTTCAAGCTGGTTTTAGAAAAGGCAGAGGAACCAGAGACCAAATTGCCAACATCCACTGGATCATGGAAAAAGCAAGAGTTCCAGAGAAACATCTATTTCTGCTTTATTGACTATGCCAAAGCCTTTGACTGTGTAGATCACAATAAACTGTGGAAAATTCTGAAAGAGATGGGAATACCAGACCACCTGATATGCCTCTTGAGGAATTTGTATGCAGGCCAGGAAGCAACAGTTAGAACTGGACATGGAACAACAGACTGGTTCCAAATAGGAAAAGGAGTACGTCAAGGCTGTATATTGTCACCCTGCTTATTTAACTTCTATGCAGAGTACATCATGAGAAATGCTGGGCTGGAAGAAGCACAAGCTGGAATCAGGATTGCTGGGAGAAATACCAATAACCTCAGATACGCAGATGACACCACCCTTATGGCAGAAAGTGAAGAGGAACTAAAAAGCCTCTTGATGAAGGTGAAAGAGGAGAGTGAAAAAGTTGGCTTTAAGCTCAACATTCAGAGAACGAAGATCATGGCATCTGGTCCCATCACTTTATGGGAAATAGATGGGGAAACAGTGGAAACAGTGTCAGACTTTATTTTTTTGGGCTCCAAAATCACTGCAGATGGTGATTGCAGCCATGAAATTAAAAGACGCTTACTCCTTGGAAGAAAAGTTATGACCAACCTAGATAGCATATTGAAAAGCAGAGACATTACTTTGCCAACAAAGGTCCATGTAGTCAAGGCTATGGTTTTTCCTGTGGTCATGTATGGATGTGAGAGTTGGACTGTGAAGAAAGCTGAGCATCGAAGAATTGATGCTTTTGAACTGTGGTGTTGGAGAAGACTCTTGAGAGTCCCTTGGACTGCAAGGATATCCAACCAGTCCATCCTAAAGGAGATCAGTCCTGGGTGTTCATTGGAAGGACTGATGTCGAGGCTGAAACTCCAATACTTTGGCCACCTTATGCGAAGAGTTGACTCATTGGAAAAGACTGATGCTGGGAGGGATTGTGGGCAGCAGGAAAAGGGGACAACAGAGGATGAGATGGCTGGATGGCATCACTGACTCGATGGACGTGAGTCTCAGTGAACTCTGGCAGTTGGTGATGGACAGGGAGGCCTGGCGTGCTGTGATTCATGGGGTCGCAAAGAGTCGGACACGACTGAGTGACTGCACTGACTGACTGACTGACACCTACACTAGAAAAGGAAGAAATGAAGAACCCCAGGGTTAGTACAAGGAAAGAAATCTTAAAAATTAGGGCAGAAATAAATGCAAAAGAAACAAAAGAGACCATAACAAAAATCAACAAAGCCAAAAGCTGGTTCTTTGAAAGGATAAATAAAATTGACAAACCATTAGCCAGACTCATCAAGAAACAAAGGGAGAAAAATCAAATCAATAAAATTAGAAAGGAAAATGGAGAGATCACAACAGACAACACAGAAATACAAAGGATCATAAGAGACTACTATCAGCAATTATATGCCATTAAAATGGACAACACGGAGGAAATGGACAAATTCTTAGAAAAATACAACTTTCCGAAACTGAACCAGGAAGAAATAGATAATCTTAACAGACCCATCACAAGCACAGAAATTGAAACTGTAATCAGAAATCTTCCAGCAAATAAAAGCCCAGATCCAGATGGCTTCACAGCTAAATTCTACGAAAATTTTGAGAAGAGCTAACACTTATCCTACGCAAACTCTTCCAGAAAATTGCAGAGGAAGGTAAACTTCCAAACTCATTCTAGGAGGCCACCATCACCCTAATACCAAAACCTGACAAAGATGCCACAAAAAAAGAAAGTTACAGGCCAATGTCACGATGAACATAGATGCAAAAATCCTTAACAAAATTCTAGCAATCAGAATCCAACAACACATTAAAAAGATCATACACCAACGTGGGCTTTATCCCAGGGATGCAAGGGTTCTTCAATATCCGGAAATCAATCAGTGTAATACACCACATTAACAAATTGAAAAATAAAAGCCATATGATTATCTCAATAGATGCAAAGAAAGCCTTTGACAAAATTCAACATCCATTTATGATAAAAACTCTCCAGAAAGCAGGAATAGAAGGAACATACCTCAACATAATAAAAGCTATACATGACAAACCCACAGCAAACATTATTCTAAATGGTGAAAAATTGACAGCATTTCCCCTAAAGTGAGGAACAAGACAAGGGTGCCCACTCTCACCACTACTGTTCAACATAGTTTTGGAAGTTTTGGCCACAGCAATCAGAGCAGAAAAAGAATTTTTTTAAAATCATAAATGGATGTTGAATTTTATCAAATGTTTTCTTCTGCATCTCTTGAGATTGTCATGTGGTTTTTTACTTTTCTTTCATTGATATGGTTTATTGCATTGATTGATTTGGGTATGCTGAATCCGCCTTGAAACCCTGGAATGAATCTGACTTGATCATGGCATGTGATCCTTTTTTTGTATTGCTAGACTTGATGTGCTAATATTTTCTTGAGGATTTCTGCATATATATTCATCAAAGACACGGGCCTTTGATCTTTTTTCAGTGGTATCTTTGCCTTGTTTCGCTCTCAGGGTGACGGTGGCTTCATAGAGGGCTCTTGGAGTGGTCCTGCCTCTTCAGGCTTCCGGGAGAGTTTGAGAAGGAAACGTGCAAGGTCTTCTTTGTGTGTTTGGTAGAATTTTCCAGTGACGTCATCTGGCCTGGACTTTTGCTTGTACAGAGTTTTTAAAATTGCAGATTCTATTTCACTTCTAGTAATTTGTCTGTTTAAATTATCTACTTCTTGACTCAATTTTGGCAGGTTTTATTTTTTCTTTATTTCTGTGGTATTGGTTGTTATTCCCCTTTTATAATTTTTTGTTTTTTTTATTTGGAGTCCTCTGCTTTCTTCTTGATGACCCTGGCTAGAGGTCTGTTGATTTTGTTTGTGCTTTCGAAAAATTAGCTCTTGGTTTTATTGATCTTTTCTACTATTTTTTTTAAATTTCTACCTTATTTATTTTCTCTCTGATTTTTATTATTTCCTTCCTTCTGCTGACTTTGGGCTTTGCTTCTTCTTTTTCTAATTCTTTTAGTGATAGGTGAGGTTGTTTATTTGAAATTTTTCTTGTTTCTTGATGACGCCCTTTTTAGATAGAGACACTAGGAAAATCCTACTTGAGGAGTTATCAACTGGGCTATGGCACCCTACTCCAGTACTCTTGCCTGGAAAATCCCATGGACGGAGGAGCCTGGTCGGCTGCAGTCCATGGGGTCGCTAAGAATCAGACATGACTGAGCGACTTCACTTTTACTTTTCACTGCCTGCACTGGGGAAGGAAATGGCAACCCACTCCAGTGTTCTTGCCTGGAGAATCCCAGGGATGGAGGAGCCTGGTGGGCTGCCGTCTATGGGGTCGCACAGAGTCGGACACGACTGAAGTGACTTAGCAGCAGCAACTGGGCTGAGACCTAAAGATTGAGAAGTAGCTAATCATAGAAAGGGCCAGAGCAAAAGCCTTCCAGTTCCAATAAACAGTCAAAGTCTGAAGGCTAGAAAAAGTCTGGTATCTTTCAGCAATGAAAAAGAAGCTGATAGCTCAAGTTCAGGTGGCAAGGGGAGGAAGTCCTGGGAATAGTAGGGCCAGGTCATGTGGGGCATCGAGGGCCAAGCCACTGACGGATTTTAAGCAGGGAGGTTTTCTAATCCAATATATATTTTGAAGACAACCATTATGGTTGCTGAGTGTCAGGAGGAAAGCAAGAGTGTCAGTTAGGAGATAACTGGAGGCCTGGGTGAAAGAAGAGGGGTGGCCTGGACTCAGGCAGTGGAAGGAAGTAAAGGGAATGAATGGATTAGAGATCTGTTTGGGGAGCTGAATCTACAGTATTTACTGATGGGTTAAGAGAAGGGTAAACCATTCAAGGATGACACCCATTCATGACTTGTGCATTCCATGTGTATAATAAATGCTAAGATGGGGGTGAAGTATCAATTGTGGACATGTGACATTAGAGGCACTCCTGAGCTAAAAGAAGGTGCCAAAAGGCAGCTGGATATCTGAATCCAGCTCTAAGACAAGAGAAGGGAACTCTGAGGTCATTAGCGGATAGCTGCGATTTAAGGCCACTGAAATGTAGATGGTTGCTTAACAGAAGAATTAAGAGGAAAGAGGTGGTGGAAGACTACGATAGTGTAAGTTAGAGGAGCTGGTGGAGAAATTAGAAACTTGGATGGAAAAGTGGGAGAATCCAGATAAAACTAGGACTCACTGAGGAGACACAGACATGATTCAGTAGGTCGGAGCGAAAGGAACGCATATAGAGATGAAAACTATTAACACATGGTTACAAGCACTGGGAGACTGGCTGGCCACCACATGATGAAAAGGTGGGAAGCTAGAATAGAGTTCCAGAGTGAAAAACGATGGCGATTATACTGAGAAATCCAACTTATTCCAAGTAACCTGGTAAACTTATGAATCTGCAGAAATACGTTAGGGTGGGGCACAGTGTCCTTCCTGGCAAATCCAATATCAAAGTGCACCATTCCATGTTTTCTTCAAAGGAAATGGGAGGCAAAACAGGAACATGAAACATTCTGGACTATGAGGCAGACTCCACGGACTGCAGGAAAAGAGGAATTACAGTACCGTTCCACCGGCCAGCACCTGCTGCTAAAGTAAAACTCCACAGTTCAGAATTTCTTCAAACTATGGTTTGGATATTAACTTGTAATTTAAAATAGAAATGATATTTGAAGACAATGAAAAATAATTGGTGCAGAATGATCAAATCTGTGCAAGTAAATGGCACCAATCTTCTAAGTAAATGGAAGAACCATTTTTTTTTTTTTACTTTGAAAAATAGCACATTTCTAATGTAAACCAGTCAATCCTAAAGGAAATAAACCCTGACTATTCACCGAAGGACTGATACTGAAGCTGAAGCTCCAGTGCTTTGGTCACCTGATGTAAAGAGTTGACTCACTGGAAAAGACCCTGATGCTGGGAAAGATTGAAGGCAGGAGGAGAAATGGGTGACAGAGAACAAGATGGTTGGATGGCATCACTGACTCAATGGACATGAGTCTGAGCAAACTCCGGGAGGTGGTGAGGGACAGGGAGGCCCGGTGTGCCACCGTCTGTGGGGTCACAAAGGGTCATCATGACGGGGCGACTGAGCAACAATGTGGAACAGGTGCACATGATTTTAAGAAACCTTTCTAATGGATTAAAAGCAAAATTTACCCTGAATTATTATTAGAAAAAAAATTTTTAGTCACCTCTTACTTTGAAGTGGACTTAGATCTATGTTCTAGGTTTGCAATTATCCTAAACTACTTAGCTGGTTACTCAATGACTTGGCTCAAGATAACGTTTATCGTTCAGGAGCTTACTGAGCAAAGGCAATGTTGAAATCTGCCTTCAGAAAGGATTTTTTTTAGGTTAATAATTGGATGAGGGGAAATATTCGAATGCGAATTAAGTCATGGTTTCACGCGACGTTGTTTTCTTTCTCTCATAAAGTGGATCGAGTTAAACGACTCGGTTTCCTTCCCCTGCGGTGCACTTGTGCACGCTGACCTGCGAGAAGAGCACGGAGCAGAAGACAGGCTGCTGCTTCAACCCTTCTCGTCAAATCTGAAGCGATACCAATCAGCCGAACATCTCGCTGACAGTCATGAGGCTGCTGTCTTAATTAACTGGTGATGTTCGTGACTGAGGACGCAGATGATGAAGCTGTTTTTCCATGTGCTGAACTGGCTGGGCCCCCACGAGCCTGTCCCGCAGTGACAATACACTGAATACAAATCAGACGGTGCAGTCTCAAATCTGTGTCGCGGCTCTCGTTTCCAATTCGAGAGCTGTACCGTAATCACAAGCTTCTGTGGATGAAAGGAAATCAGCTCTCTGAATATTAGCTAATGCCACATTTGCAAGTCCTGAAGAGATCTGTGCCGTTAAAAAAAAATAGATCGTTTCGCGTGAACCTATATATATGAACTGCTTTGTTCTGCTCAGCTGATAGACGCAATGCCTGTGCTGGGATTAAACCCTTTTCATCATAAAACCTCATCTGGTTCGGAGTCCAAGTCCATCAAACCTTTTTCCTTTAAAGTCCCGCCTTTGATTCTACATCAATTTATTCAAACCGCAGCTGGGTGGCTGAAAACGAAAGGACAGCCTCATTTAAACCAACCATGTTCCCAACTTGAAAGAAGGGCTATAATTAAAAAAATGGGCATAAAAGAATGGAAATGGGATAATATTTTTTAATGGTAGTTCAAAGGCCGACAGATGTCAGAGCCTTTGAAGATGTCTGTACACTGAGCAAGGAGTTGCCATAAAAGAGCCTGCCTGAGAGGTGAAGCAGCTTTGTAATGGCTGAAAAAGCCCTTGCAGACACATCCTTGTGTTTTTAATTTGTCAGAGTTTCTGCAGTATTTTCTGATTAATGACACACGATTATAACTGCATAGCAGACATATTTTTATCCTCGGCTAAATGAATCGTTTATCCCACATTCTTTCAGAACTAGATAAGAATAGGGCCCTATCCTAGGAAGCCCCAAACTGTTCCGATCGCTTCACATATTTATGCTAATTTTGTGGGACTGGCCAAATCCAGAGCTAGGACATGTTGCCAGCTTTTGTTCTCTTAATAGTCTGTTGCTGGTAACGTCGCGATGCACATGTGGTCGTCAGAGCCCGATTCACTACAGTTCCATTCTTTTCATGTACGTGGAACAATATGTGCTTGAATAATTAATTTGTGCACCAAGTCATGTCAAACCAAATTAATGTTTAAAAACATTCCTGCACTCAATCTAAACAACCATGGGCTGCCACAGGGTTTCAGAAGAGAAAGAGTTGCTTAGGGGGAAAAACTGCAGCCATAACTACAGTATGCTGTTAATGCTGCTGCAAAGGGGCTCGAACGCGCGTGGAAAATGCTGGGGAGGCTGCGATGTGGGGCTCCTGATCGTTCCGACACGTCAGTCTGATTTGTCCTGTGAAATGGCCTCACGGTGCTCAGGGAGGCTGAGCACAAGTCAGTGGTGAACAGCAACGGAATAAAGGCTTTCCCACGAATGGGCTCGCCCGTGATTGCTCTCAGGAACAGGCGCAGGGCCAGGAGAGCTCAGAGGCTTTGAAGTCACATGGTCTGGGTTCAAACCCCAGCCCTCCAATGACGCCCCGCACCGCATGGCCTGTCCTTTCTGTAAAAACAGACATAATACCTGGGTCCTCCAGAAAGCGTCTGAGGCACAAAACACTCTGCTCAACGCTCTTTCTCAAAATAAAGAGACACACGAAAACATAAAACTAGGTCCCGTCCAGTTGAAAATGCTTCTTTCAAGAGAGACGTGTCTGTGGATCTCACTTGCAGGCCCTCACGCGGCCAGGACGCCTGGCCCTGAGCATACACCCGTCCTCCCCAGAAGCAGACATCAGCCCGGTCCTGCAAGCCTAAGCTTGGAAGATGAAGCACCAGGTCAGGGGGCGCGGGCAGGCGAGGGGTGGCCCGGCAAATAGAGGACTGAGCGGCACCCCGACCTGCATGCAGCCCTCGCAGGCGGGGTGCCCCGGGTCCCCACGAGGACAGGTGCATCCTGGTGAGGGGCAGCTTCCTCTCCCCTGGCTCCAGTGACCACCTGGGCGCTGCTACCGAGGAGGACCCAGGGCAGGCAAAGTCCCCCCACCGCCTGCCCCCCCCATCACAGGCCCTGTGCCTGTCCCCCTCCGCCGCTCCAGACACCAAGTCTCTGGCCCCCAGCCTAGCGATGTCCCAGCGGGACGTGCTCGTCCTGTGCCCGTTCCTCTCCGGTCTGCTGGACACGCTCCCCACCGTTAGATCTCCCCCTTCTTCTGTGTGATGGACTCACGTTGACGAGAGCTGTGTGACTAGGAACGACCTTGCGACAGGACGAGGCTGACCGTCCCCTCCCCTCCTGCTGCTCAGATCTTCCTTTCTCTGGAGGTTTCCCGGTGCCTTCAGGCACACACAGCCTCCTGACCCAGACCGCGGTGCAGATCACCAGGTACCCGCTGGGGTAAAGAAACGGGAGACAGGGACAGGATGAACCCCAGCTGGGACCAGGGTGCAGGGAGGCCTGCTCAGACTGCTCAGCACGGTGCAAAGCGTTTCCAGGCACTGACCACACCACGCCTTCTGTTCTAATCTGCAGAGTGAATCTCTATTCACTAAAAATGCTCAGTGCGCAGGCCGTCTCCCTGAACGTGACCTTTTGGATCACCTGTAGATGCCGTGTCCCCTGACTCCAGGCTCCGTCTTCTCGACACAGGGGTCAGGGCCCCTCTGTTACTTCACTGCGCTTCGCTGGCCTGCTCCAGGCGGCCCTGAGGTCTGTCTCTTTCCACGCTGGTATTGTTACTAGTTCCTCGCACACATGGCGGGTGTGGCAGGCCAGTCAGCAAGGTTTCCAGAGAGCAGGTAGAAGCCAGGAGGGTAAGGATCACCCCCCAGAGAGGGGCAGCCAAGGGCCTGGAAGGACCTGATTAGCTCACCACCCGATCAGGGTGTCATCGGCAGAAGGTGCCCTCGTGGAGACTGCGGGCCAGGTACTGTCCTGCCAACGGGCGTTCCCGCATCTCTGCCCCACACAGCCGGGCCCTGTCTTCAGCAGCCCCTCTGTCCTGGGGTCCCCTCTGGGCTCCCCTCCCCATCATGAGGACTCACACGGCCCTGTCTGTCCACAGACGGTGAGCAGGGCGCGCTGTGGTCAACACGCCCCGTTGATCCAGTGCCGACAAGCAGCAGGGGCTCGCAGGTGACATGACTGACCGCGTAGGGTTCCAGATGCGGGGCGAGACCAGCAGAGACGCAAAGCGGCGACTCAGGCTCACACGCCAGTGGGTGGACGAGACTGCCATGACCAGCATCTTTGATGCATGTCCAGTAAGAACTTGATTGCTGCATCCGGGCCCCTGCTGTATTTGTTATCCATGTGCCAGTGACGTCCAAATCTGTGTTTCTGGAATCTCCACCTGCACTTCCAGCTCGTCTGACACCTCTCCATCTGGACATTTAAGGTGCAGCTCAACCCTGGCCTGGCAATGACACGACTCCTGCTTTTACTCCCTCCTCACGGTCCTCATGTTTGACGCCTTATCTAATCAGCTGTGTTGTTCAGTTGCTCAGTTGTGTCTGACTATTTGTGACCCCATGGACTGCAGCATGTCAGGCCTCCCTGCCCCTCACTATCTTCCAGAGTTTTCTCAGTTCACGTGCATTGAGTTGGTGATGCTATCCGACCACCACATCTCATTTAGTTAGCTGCTCAAACCAAAGCCCTAAAGCAGCCCTCCTTCCCTCACCCGCTACCGCAACCACCAGCGCGTCCTCCTGACTCTAGGACACGCAGCACAGACACGCAGGACCCTCCACGACAGCCGCAGGGGCCTTCTAGAAGCAGGGGCACATCTTGTCACCTATTGCCCGAAAGAGTCCGCTTGTCTTCCAATCACGTGCAAAGTCAAACCCAACAGAATTGGGCAACATTCATGTGGCAAGCCCTCCTCAGGTGTCCACCCCATCCCCAGGGCCTGCACAGGACTGCACTCAAAAAGCCTTTACTGAGGTAATGAGTCAAGGTGAAGGCGTAAGGAAATGCCATATACACCATTCTGCCTAATTTTGACAGGAAAACCCATGTGGAAGTTAATTTGATTTATACAATATCCAAGTGTCACAATTACAAAAATATTCAAGTCACAGGCTTCCACTTTGTCAGTATCAACATGGAACAATGAGATTTCAAGAAGCAATCAGGACAGGCAACAATAATGATTTTCCTGAGAAGATTTACTCCACTATTCCTGTTTCCGAAGTGACTTTCTTTCTAGTTTATTTATTTTTAGTTGAAGGATAATTGCTTTGCAGCGTTGTGTTGGTTTCTGCCAGACACTAACACGAGTCAGCCACAGGCACACACGTATCCAGGCTTCCCTGGTGGCTCAACTGGTGAAGAATCTGCCTGCAATGCAAGAGACCCCAGTTCGATTCCTGGGTCAGAAAGATCCCCTGGCAAAGGGATAGGTGACCCATCCTGGAATTCCTGGGCTTCCCTGGTGGCTCAGATGGTAAAGAATCCACCTGCAATGCAGGAGACCTGGTTTCGATCCCTGGGTTGGGAAAATGCCCTGGCAGAGGGCATGGCAACCCACTCCAGTATTCTTGGCTGGAGAACCCGAGGGACAGAGGAGCCTGGTGGGCTCCAGTCCATGGGGTCGCAGAGTCGGACACCACTGAGCGACTAAGAACAGCACACACACCTGTCCCCTCCCTCTGGAACTTCCTTCCCACCTCCCACCCCATCCTACCCCCTCCACTGTCACAGAGCACCAGTTTGCGCTCCCTGAGTCATACAGCAGACTCCCACTGGCTGTCTGTTTCACACTGGTTGTATACTCTTTTAAGGAGCACCAACTTGATGGCAACAGACTACAATGTCTGCTGCACGTCACTGAACAAGATGGACAGGTGAACGTGCCCGAGTCCACCCCCTCACTTCTCAAAGCCTGAACCAGCGCTCGGCCACGACTGGCTTCTAAGGGCCGGGACACGCCACACCCCTGGAACTCGGGACTTTTCTCTAACACCAGCTTTGGCAGTAATTTCTGAGTAAATGAAGAAGCAAAGTTTTCCACCCCCAAGCTCCCCTCATCCTGTGCACACGCCAGTGTCACTTCATCTCGATCTATTGTGAAATGTGCCCCAAAACGGAGAACAATGTTTACATGACAAAAATCAGCTTTTCAGGAAACACTTGGTGAACACGTGCATTCTGCGTGTTAAATGACATCTTTGCAAATAACAAAGTAAATAAGGTCCCACTTGACCCTAGGGGTCTGGGCTTTGCTTCATTAATAAATACTCACTTGAGTAAGCTTAAGATGAATGAATCACCAGTTTAATTTTAACCTTTTTAAGACCTACAACTTTTAAGTCCTTACTGGAAAATTGCCTTGTTTTAAGATGCTAGGCATGGCTGGACCACTGTCCGTGTTCACTGACAGCTCCTCTGTACCACAGAGTAGTAATATCAGTGGGACACACACACACACACGCGCGCACACACACACGCACACACGCCCTGAAACTACTGCAGCACTGGAGCGCCCCCAATAACAAGGAAAGAGACCGCAGGTCCAGGCCACAAACATCAGCAAACTTCGTTCTCTGAGGACACCATTAACTCATTCTCAAATATTACCTCCAGGCTTTGACTTCATACCCAAGAAAAAACAAATCCAAATGAAAGGGAAAAATAACACACATTTTCCAACCCTGCAGGTCTAACTGTGTGCTGTTTCTTTATGATTTCTTGGGGTCTTTCCCCAGTATCTTAGGATACAAACATCCAAAAGTACTCGAGAGGCCGGGTAACAGCTTAAAATAATTGTTAGAACAAGTGACGAAAAATAATTTTCACGAAATTTTAATACTTGTTTTGATGGAAAAATATTGCATCAAGTTCCACATTAATCCACCAATTAGGTCTCAGTGAAACCACTTTTTATTATCCTAAAGTTTCCTTCTAATGACAATATTTTTCTAAGGTTTCCTTTCCATAAATACTAAAGAAATTTGAAAATAGGCTATTATTTTCATGTAATGCTCGCCTCCTCAAACAGGAGTGTACGGTCTCCCCAGCAGAAATGTTTGTTATTTCTCTCAGGAAAAAGCTCAGGTGTAAAATATCCTCTGCGCCGTGCGGCCAGGTGCTGACCAACAGCCCTGACCGAGGACACAGCAATGGTGCAACGAGCTTCAGTCTGCAGCTCTCCGAACATGTGATGACATCACCATCTGGCCAGTCATTTCCTGCACTCTGCCTTCAACCTCTCCATTACAAAAAATTACCTCAAATATACAAGTGAAGACATCAAGGATGTCTCTTAAGAGAACTGAGTCAGAAACCCAAGGATGACTTTTCCGAGACCTCAAGGAAGAGGAGCGACCCGTCCACTGTTCCCTCAGTGATCTCACTCACGCGGAGGTGAGCAGAAGGAAGGGCAGTGCGCTAAAAATAACCCAATGGGAAGGAATTTCCAAATGCGGAATAGCCTTTATTGCTGGAGTATTTTATGTATTTAAAAAAAAACAAAAACTGAAAACTTTTCATTTTGATCAAAATTACTCTAGAATCTAGCTCAAACTGCATCAACATAAATGGCTTTTGAAGATTCTAAACAAAACACGCTTTCTAATTGCTCCTTGTATTTCTATCAGGAAAGTCTCCAGATTTGAACTTCCTCAACCACCTCGACGTCACTTCTTAGGAGGCTTTGACTAACTGCTGCCAAGTAATAGGATCCTTACATGGATTCCTTCATGGAAAAAAATGCAAACATTGAAGGCTCTGAGATTTAAAAAGCCACTCAAAAGGTATGAATCATATCTAATATTTCAAATTAGTATGTGCATATAACAGACATTTATCTACAGTAAACCATTCACAACCAACTGTATTTCGCCAGAATTAGATGTAAACTCCTGGGCAACTTTCTCTGAGGATCGGTAGGTCCCACTGAGATGGAAGCCGCTGGGTTCTTACACTGGACATACCTTCTTATTGCAGTAATAATGCGGAAACCAAAAGTGAACCCATTCAAAAACGTACTCATTTTTCCATCCTACAAGTTCTAAAATTTGTGGGAAGGATTTCTATTCCAAACAAAACACTAAGAAACGCACATCTTTTCACAGTTGTACTTGTCTCAGATGAGAGACATGGCCATGGCTGTGACTTTGGAGAAAGACTGAAACCACTGGCTAAGACCCGACTTGGATTTACATAGCCTGAGTTACGGGTAATCAGTGCCTTAAAGCTAGCAACCTATTAACAACCCAAAATGGAAAGTACAGTGAGAGGTTACGTGGAATTCAGAGACAGTGAGCTCTCCATAAGCAGTGAGTGGGCAGGGGCCCTGGCTGTGAGCCCAGCGACACTGCTAGGCACGTCACCTTGGGCGACTCGAGGTGCTTTCAGAATCTGCCCTCATCAGTAAAGGGAAATGCATTTTCTGACCGAGGTAAGAAGGTCAAAACCACTTCCAATAAGAAAGTTAATCCTCGTCGGGGGTTGGAGGGCTGAGTGAGATAATGCAATGGACAGGATCAGGCAGAGAGCTTGGCGCATAGGAAGCCTGCGATGAATATTTGTTGTTAAGGCTGCTGTTAAAACGCACACGAGCGTAAAGATCCAGCGTTGTTCCAGCAGCACTGCTGACTAGTCACAACTCTGCAGCAGCGTCAAGTGCAACAAATCACTGAGAGAAATGCAAATGAAGATGCAAGTCTCTGCCTGGGAACAAAGGTCCCAGTGTCTGCCACGCCTGGTGGAGTCACAGGACTCTTCCCTTCTCCAGGTCCAAGCCTCTCCAGAAATCTAAAACCTTCCTCGAAAGAGGCTGTGAGATGAAGAAAGAGCACTGAATTAAGGTCAAGAAGCTCTGGTTGGCTAACTCTGTGACCTTGGGCAAGATAACGACCTTGGAACCACACAGGTTCTTTACGTATAAAATGAAAATAATTGGACGCGGCCATCTCTTTAGATGACATCAATCTGAGACGCAGACACTTGGTGTGCTCGTAGGCTTCCATCTGTCGGAACACGCCGTGAGTACAGATTGTGCTCCCGTGAAACCACCCACTTGCACCACCGCAGAGCGATCACCTTAGATCTCCCATTGTAAATATCTCCAGCATTTAATTACTATTCTTCAGGAACAATTTATATATTTCTTTAAAAATTCAGTAAGTATAATGAGAACAAAGGACAGATTTTTTTAAAGCAACCATTATTGATGATATAAAGTCATTAATGCAAAGGCAATACTTTATATGTTATTATTTTGAAGGTTTGTCTTGAAAAGGAATATGCTTTCTCTAACAGTGGACCACATGCCATAGAATGTGGTTTCCATGGTAACTGCCACATTTTAAAAAATATGCACAGGATTGAAGATACACTGTGTAACTCTATGATAAACGGATCATTCTTAGAGAAATCACTTTCCTTGTCTCAACCTGTCTTTGTTTTTTAAACTTAATATAATTTTCTCCACAATGAAAACCAAGTTGAACGATTTATATAGTTTAATTATAGGTATATATGCTACTTTTGTGCTTTAAGATGAAAATAATTACAGAATTTTAGAATTCTTATGAAAAAGAAAGCTGGTGATCTACCAAAAATGTAGCTTTACTTGAAATGGCATCTTTCCCTGTTTTCTCCTAATTAAGCACCTAAGAAATAGTGTTCTTACACTGGTAACACACACAATAATACATTAGTGCAAATTTCTCCTAATTAAGCACCTAAGAAACAGTGTTCTTACACTGGTAACATACACAATAATACATTAGTGCAAATTTCTCCTAATTAAGCACCTAAGAAACAGTGTTCTTACACATGGTAACACACACAATAATACATTAGTGCAAAAATCTTATTAGTCCACAGGCAGCACTCTCAGGTTCCTCACCACTGGACATGATAAAACGAGATCTTCGCATCAACGCATCTGTTTCTGAATTTAAGAAGGACCTTTGCCCTATTTGGAAAATTCTGAATAACCTGGGATTTTGGCGCCAGAAAAAGAATATATTGCCCACAGGTTTTAAACATGGCTTAGTTGGGAAAACCTCTATTTATATTTTAAACAAGCACCGAAATTCCTCGGCTATCTTAAGTAAAGCATTTCAATAATACTATAAAACTTTATGTAAAAAAAATAAATGGAAACTTTTAGCATGTGGTTTTACCCCAAGTCTACTAAAAAAAAGGCTTTCTTTTCTCTTTGCAAAATGAAGAGAATTGTGCCTCTGATGCCCTCACTGAGCGTGCCGTCCAGCGCAGCAGAGCACGCTTGCTGCACGACTAAGCTCAGAGCGCCCGCCCCTGCCCCGACACGCGCGGCGCGTGCGTCACGACCAGCACTACGCGTGGGCGCGCACGCTGAGCCCGGGCCCCGAGGGGACCGCGCGTCCCTGAGGAGAAGAGGGCAGCACAGAGGCGGGCTGGCACGAGCAGCCGCAGCCTCGTTACAGGGGTGGGGGATGGCTGACGTAAGTCGGTTTATCTGAGCAACCAGTCCAGGGTCCAGTCTGACCCAAAGAAATAATCTACTACCCCGAAACAAAGCAGATGATATTAGTGAAGTACTGATGATGAAACACTACTTTGGTTATGCAGGTAGGGAGTGAACCATTTTAGTGCAGGTACACATATCCTGTGCTCCCGGACCAAATTACCATTTGATTTATTATTTATTACAGTTTTCCATAGTATCAATTCAGAGGACAGGAGAATCAGATATAAGGAAGAGAGCAACACACCTGGAAATTAACATTAGGGCACTGACTTTTAAAGCGTTTTGAATTTCAGCCACGTTTCTAGTTTTAACACCCTAGCGATGTTTTATAAGGGTTTCTGGAATAGTCATGTAGTGACGGTATAGAAATTTTTAAGCTTGTGACTTAAAATATGCTTTCTTATGATTCATAATATCTACAAAATTGGATATCTCAAAGCAGCTGTGTTTTTTGATGTTGAGGATAATGACATTATCCATAAATTAAAATGAAAATTTGGCACATTAAAATAAACCTGCTAATTACATTTTGTGAAAGTAGTTAGAGACTCTTAGGGTTTTCCGACTGGGTTTTTTCCCCAAATGTTTTAACACCTACAGAGCTTCATCAATTATACTGGTCAGTACCTTTTATATTAAGCCCTATATCTTAAATTTCTCTCAGAACTGAGAGCTAGAAAATAATGAACTGGTATGATCTCTTACACTAGATACTTAGGCTTACACGATTTATCATGTTTCCCTCTTCACTGCAGCTTCCAGGCAAACTCTGGGCTAAAACTTGTACTTAGCTGGAACATGTTCTTTAAAAGTATGGCTTTTCTGATGTGGTTAATATCATTTATTGCTTAATTATTATTTTCAGCTATATTTCACCTGTATAATGTGTTTATCATAAAATGCTGCCTCAAATCCTTTTTGAAAGTGCTTGGAATACAAAGAAATTAAAATCAAATGTTTTCAATAGAAAAAGTGCCAGCCCCCTCAAAGCCCAGAGACCACATACAGGTTCAACAGTCATGCTCAGAACACACGCACTGTTAAAAGTCACCCTTAGAATAATCTTTGAAGAATAACAGCCCATGCTGAATCCACTGCACACATGCACACACCCAGTTTATAAATGACATCTACTGATCTGAAGGTCTTTTCTTTTCCTAACATGTTACACCCTCAGGGACATACCAGACTGAACATCTTACACAAGGGGGGAAGACTGCATTTTACCAAATGTAAGCATCACAACGTAAAGTAGCCCACTGCTGAAAACCAAGGAATTATTAAAATATAATTGTTAAAATTGTCTATTATAAATATCTTTTTTGGAAACTTTTTAAAGTAGAAGAGAGAAAGAAGAGGAGATCTAAAACCCGCACATTTTAGAATCAGCAATAGCACGTAGCCGCTTACTGAGTCAATATGGCAAAATCCAGATGTTCTGTCTTTTACACAAAATTGTTCCTCTTACAACCACGGTTCTCAGTTCAGGGAGTCGAGAAAGACATCAGCTGCCAGGGTCAGGCCAGACCCGTTTCATGATGTCTGCTCTGCCTTCTGCACGTGGTGGTCCCCAGCAGCCTGTGTCACCTGCACCCCTCGCATGTCTGCACCGCAACAGCTGTCCCCAGACGGTGACAGCCCTTGGGCGGGCACAAAGGCACTCTGGGACGGTCTCTGCGGGGCTCATGCACACCGTTCACTTTGGCAGCAAACCTCAGAGATCAAGCAATCCTTGAGTGGTTCTGGGTACTAAAAGCATGCCAAGGGATCAAGGAATCTATGTTCTGCCTTCCCTCAATTTCAAGGGGCCAACTGCAGAAATTCTTTTACTACACTGCAGTTCAAAAGCAAAACAAGAATTACATGAGGACTACCACATTAGACAAAGCACTCCCAAGATGATCGCAACAAAACTATGCATCACCTTTATATTAAAAAATACGACGGCATCAAGCAAATCACTCACCAGAGGACCTTCAGTAAGTGGGATCTGGCAAGTGAGAAATATTTGCTAATGAGGTTGTGAATCTCTGTATGTCTTGACATCTACTGATGTCCCTCAGGGACATACCAGACTGAACATCTTATACGAAAGGGGAAGACAGTGTGCATTTTAGCAAATGTAAGTATCACAACATAAACTAGCCCATCACTAAACACCAAGGAATTGTGATAAAAATATATGCACAGAATAATTAGCTCAATGCACCAAATAAAATGAGAGATGGTTAACTGTCCTCAATGGTATTACGGCATCCTGTCATTTCTCTATAAGACAGAAATTGCTAGAACAACAGCGCACTTGTAATAATCACACGGCAGCTTCACGAAGGCGCTCCCGGTCGTCACGGCTCGCCTCGAGGCGGACGTCTGTACTTTATACCACTGGCTTTCTTATTAGTACACAGCGTGTTACATTTTCAAAAGGAGCCAAAAGTAGATTTTTTAGTACACTGCCTGCATTCAAGAATCTGACGGATGAAAGGCAGCACACAAAGCCGTAGTGCCCCAAACAGATAATCCCCTGGTGCTCTCTCGGTTAAGGCTCCAACCTGTCCTTTTTACAAAATGGCCTCCGCAGCTGCCGACCTGAACTGAGCCTCCGGCGCCTCCCGGCCTCAGACAGAACGCCGCCCCCGCCGCCCGCGCCGCCCGCGCCGCCCCCGCCGCCCCCGCCGCCCGACGGCTGCGGCAGGCCTGCGGCTCCCGCTCAGCCCACACGGCGGCCATTTTGAAAAAGCACCTGCTGTTTCTTACAACATATGTCACTCTGGGCTTTTTTGAAATTTATAAATGTAGTTCAGAGCTTAAAAGGCATTATACGTTATTTAGACCACAATCATGAAAAGATATATTTGGAAAATTTAGGACTTACCTGAGGAAACTGAATTAATAGCCCCAATAAATACCCAAAAATGAATACAAGTTGTTAGCATTTTGGTATATATGATTAGATTTTTTAAAATATAGCTTACTGACAAGAGCTTTTTTTTTTTTTTAAATATGTTCTCCAAAAACAATTTAGTATAGCTTCTGCAGAAAATCATTTTTCATTTTGATCCAGAATGCATTTAGCCTAAGTTGCAATTGCTACCTTGCATTCCTGGGACAGCAATTTCAATTATTCCAAGAAAGACAGAAAATGTGAGAAATATAGTCATATGCTATAGCGTTTGAGGAAGTCAGATTAATACTTCAATTAGAAGAAATTCAATTGATGACATTATTATACTCTCCCCATGGCTTAATTGTATCTAATGATTCCAAAATCTCCCTTTTGTTGTCACTGAATGAACCGCACCCTACACATGGTAGATACGGCACACGCAAAACCACAAAGATTCCCTCTGAACTTGGCCTCCGTTTGTGTCTGCTTTCCACAACACCACGAAAGTAGTTCGAAGTTGGATAAATTAATGTGTTTTAGTGTATCAATTATTCTACCATGCCAACAGACCCTACTGACTCAGAACTCAAATACCTTCTCAAAGAAGACAATGGTAAGGCTTCATATCATCTTCGAAGGAGAATCTAAGTGTGAAAACACCCTTAATAAACTGCATGACTGACCCTCAAAAGACCAGCATGTATCTTATGAAGGCTCTAATGAGGTCGGAGGCAGAAACACAGCACATGTTGGTTTCACAGGAACCACCTGCCTATGCTGTCCCATGGCTGCTACAATGACCACCTCTTAGTTAACAAAGCCCACAAAACAAATTCACCTAATTTTCCTAGAAATCCATATTATTGACAAAAAAAAAAGCCTGTGCTGAGTATATTCATATTGCCTCCGTCGTTATCCGAAAGTAAAAGACAACTCAAGGTCAAATGAAAGCGACCAACAACTCCTATTCTTTGCCTCCTGCCTCCCGCCCTGGCTTGAGTTCTAACACCTTACTTAATCAGTAGAATTTGTACGTTCAGATAATTATAAAATTGTTTAAACACATCTTAAAACAAATAGAAGGTCTATCTCTTTTGCTTAAAAATTATATTATTTGGGCAGGAATGTATCTGAGGAGAAGCTTGTGAGGGGTGTGGATAATATGGTGAGATTTCAATAAGAAAAGGGTATTTAGACCTCGTGGATGATATGGTTTTGTTAGAAGAGAAAATTATCTTTTTATTGTTACCAATTGCTCTTCAATTTTTCTTTAATGAAATTTCACAGCGACCTCCCTGAGAGGACGCACTAAAGGCCTTTGATTATATGTGCCCTAAAGAGTGTATCGTGCCGCAAAGAAACACACCCAATAAGATTTTTTTTTCATCTGAAATTTATAAAGATAATTTTCCATGCTGACAGTGCACATTTCATCCATAAGTTTGAAGAGTCAAATGCTACCACAGCTGGGGGTTATTCTGCCAAATGGCTTCCAACAGGGACTACAGAGATGAGGCTGGGAGGCGTGTGTATGCGCACGTAGGAGAAAGCGACAGACCTGGTGGGAAACAGCCCTTCTCTGGAGGCGTTTTTATCAATTATTATCACAGTAATCTAATCAAATATAGAGTCTAAAGGAGAAAAGCAACACTAGGAAGGAAAAGCAAATATTAAATCAGCTGCTTGATTACCTACAGAGATTAAAACAAAAAGCAAGGAGTGAGGCTGATACATTTCCTAGGGATTTGCTAAGGCTGAGGGGAGGGGTAAGGGGCAGATACCTTAAAAAAAATCCATCATGAAAGGAACTGAGACAAGATTATAAAAAAGGGGCCAAGTTATAGCACGCCATGGGATTTTTAATCTGGCTACCTGTGGTTTCTGTAGTTAAAGCCTTATTCATCCCCCCAAAAAGGGGGGGTGGGGAGAAAACAAAAAAAAAATCACATTTATATGTCAGTTTTGCAAATGATCAAATAGCGTGCACCAACAAGAATAAGGAGAAAACATGAAACGCTCTGATGATTGTTTAAAAATGGATACCCGTTTTATCAAATATCATTGGTAATTACCTGTGAGTCTCGTTTCTTGAACTCCTGGATTTGATTTTCGTGCTCCATATTGGCAGCGCGGAGCTTATTCTCCAGGTTTCCGACTTCCCGTTCGTGGTCTCGGACTAGGCTCTCCTTCTCCGCCTTATGCTGCTGTAATAGGTGCGTCTTCTCCTGTTCATGCTCCAGCTTCAGCTCTACTATCTGATTGGACAATGAGGACAGTTCATCAACAGAACATCCTTGTCGTCATGACAACTCATGGACAGCTTAATTTTTCTCTAATTTGCCCAAGTTGAAAATTTTATTTTTTGCGTCATCATTACCTCATCCTTAAAATACTCTCATTGGGTGGGGGGGGGGGCGGTGGATTTTATCTAAACCTCCCAATATTCAAGACAGTTGGGCATATTCAGTAAATCCTTCTGCAATCTGTTGACACAAATGCCTGAACATTGAAAAAAATAATTATGTTGAATGCTAGGTATCTCCTCCCCAAGAATTTGGGTATCACTGACCAGCAACGGTTGTAAATGGTTAATAGTCAGTACACTTTGCGTTTTGCTTAAATATATACACGTAAAAACAGCAATTAAATCGGTCTGTTTTCTTTATGGTTTTCAAATAAAAGATAGAAGCTAAGTACGCATCTGGATTATTGTATATACAGTTGTCTTTCTTAAAATAAAATGATAAATCTCAAAGCTCTATTATCTCGTTGTCAGCCACAGGACACCAACACAAACAGATGTGGTGTGCTCCAGGGGGCACCTGCTGCGCCGCCAGCCCGCGCCATGATTTCATAAAAAGCACGCCATTCTCAGGGTGCTTTCCCAGTCCACTCCACGCTGGAGACGGTGACCTTGGCTGGTCTGAGCTGCGCCCTGCTAGACTGAGTGGCAGCCGGAGACCGAGGGCCTGGTCGCCGCAGCTTTGATACTAATCCTCCGGGCCGCACACAATGGCACCCTACCTGGCCCGCACACTATAGCCGGCCAGGCTGCCTTTGAAGCAGGTGCTGAATGGGGACTGCAGGACGCCAGCTTCCCCAGTGAACTCCAGGCCACACAGCTGCGAGGAACAGTCACTTGGATTTTTCTTCAGTTTTGGTGGATTTCAGGGGGGAAAACTGCTGTTATCGAGAATATGTGGTGTTATTTTCGGCGTGAGAATCCATCTTCAAAAAAGCTAACAGTAGGAGCCTGCTCCAAATCGATCTAGTTTCGTGCACTGAATCACCAGACTACCTTATCTTAAAGCTATAGCATTCATTTCTCCAGGCATGCAGCCTACACCACACTTCAGGAGCTATTTTCTTTGGAGATTTAACACTCTCATCTTCTAATTGCAAATTAAGAAACAGAATGCAGATTAAAAGTGCTTTTAAATGTAGGTTTCAAAACGGTTTTATTATTGTGACTTTTCTTTGAGAGTGGGAAAATCAGTGATCAATTCCTGCTCACTCATTCATTTTTTCTACTATTTAGAAGAAAGTGTCCTAATTCTCGAATACACACACATATCAAACAAGATAGCATATAAAATAATATGGAAATTTTTATTTTGCATCTGAGAACAAAGATGCATGCTAGTGAATTTATGTCTTTTAAAAATGACAGATTTTTCCTTCATATTTAGGCAATAAACAGAAAAATATAAGTATTCTTCTTATATACTATGCCAAGTGGAACAGTTTTCTATGATTATTTAAAATAAATGTGCATGGTTGACTCTGTGAGTCACACAACTACAATGTTAATCCCCCAAAAAAGAGAATTTAAAATTTTATTGACATTACTGCATCATTTTCAGGCAGCCAAGTATATGAATTATTGAGTTGGGATATTTTTAGAATAATCTTGGACACATTATTATTCCTGCTCAGTATTATACTATCAAGCATTATAATAATGAAATTATATACCTTAGTAGAAGATTTAAACATGTAAGAAGGAAATAGAAGGAGCTAAAACGTTCTACTCAGATCTGATTCTCAAAAGTCTCAAAAAAAAATGAAGAGAATGGGTGTGATTCAAATTGATAGAAAGCAAAATATTTTACGATACTCTAAGGAAAAGTAACTGATAGACCTCCCCCAAGAAAAGACGTGAGACTGGGACTGGCTGAGGGACTCGCAACGGTGTAGCCACGCTCCAGGCTCGATGACCAGCGCCCTTGCACAGAAACGCTGAGTTATCTGAGGAGTTCCGACAGGCAGGAAGGGATCCTGCTCATGTTCACATTTCACTTCATTCATTTTCAAAACCAGGCACAGATGAAAGAGAGATAATGGCATTTGAAGCCTAAAGATAGCTGTTCATAAACTAAACTATTCAAACAGTTTGCTCTTGTGTTAGGGCCTGCTGCTCAGTGAGGCTGGTTAGTGAACAGTCTCCAGGCTGCAGAGCCTTTGCAAGTGAAATAGCTCAGTCCTGACGGCCCAATCCAGTGCTGCCTGACCAACTGCTAGACGTCACAAGCCCTTTGCTTTCCTCAGTGTCATCAATTTCAGGCAGGGGGGTCCTCCGCAGATTAACAGTGGAGTCCAGACGTCACAAGCCCTTTCTTTCCTCAGTGTCTTCAATTTCAGGCAGGGGGGTCCTCCGCAGATTAACAGTGGAGTCCAGGAGAAAAACCCTCACGTTTCAGGAACATCTTAAGGATAATATTCATAATGCCACCATCAAGGTGGATTGTGTTAAAATTCAGCCCAGCCCCTAAGTGTAGATACATGTCCTTGGCACATGGGCACGTCTCAACAGTGAGCTGAAGCCGCACGTCCCTTCACCTGGAGCTACTGCACACGTCTAGTTGACCACAGTCACGTGTAACGGAGTTCATGGTGACCAGGAGGTGGCGCGGCAGGGACCGTGTGGAGGATGGGACAGCAGATGACATCCGCAGGGTTGGACAAGGAGTCTCAGCAAAGTCTCTGTGTCAGTGCTCTGCGGGGAGGAGGCCCATCACGGAAGACCTAAGTGCTCACTGAGTGGTGGGCCCGGAACTGGCCAGGCATGAAAGCAAACTGGTGAGTCATCTGGTGGCCAGTCCTCTGTGATCCTGGACTAGACAGCACGGGCCGGGTCTGGGAGAGAAAATGGTTGCATTGCATAGAAATTGCAAGGTTGACTCACAAGGAATTATCAAACAGGAGACCAAGAAGGATGGTGCTCCACCCACGACGCACCCCTGGCACACTCCGGCCGGGATTCTGAGGCCCCTGAAGGCACAGACCTCGCCCTCAGACTGGATCCTGCCACAGTCTGACCACGGCCTCCTCCCTCCACCGGAGGCGCCACACAAGTGCCTGGGGCAGGAGCATACGCCAGGCCTGAGAGACCAGGCCAGGCGGGCTGGACGGCCAAGTCGCTGAGGGTCTCGAATATGAACCCTAAGTTCTCGGCACTGTTCGACAGCAAGCTCAGTGCGAGCAAATGCTGCCTGTTGATGTTGTTCAGTCACTCAGTCATGTCCAGCTCTCTGTGACCGCTGGGACTGCAGCCCGCCAGGCTCCTCTGTCCTGGAGTGGGTTGCCATTTTCTTCTCCAGTACTACCTGAAGACTTGTTAGTAATCTTATATTATTAACCTGTTAATTCATCTTATTTTAAAAGACAAATGGGATGCAGCAAGTCGTTACTTCTCAGTACACAATACATAGAAGGTCAGCTGTCCCAGTAATACACCTTAAAGGCAGAAATCCCAAAGCCAGAGGAGGAAGTTACAGACAGGACAGAATGCACCAACACATAAAAAAGGAGGCATTACAGCACAAAATACTAGCTGAGACGAGCTCAAAGTGACCGGGTGGCAACACCGCGTTCTGCAAGCCTTGGTGCGGTGAGGGGCAGCTGCAGGAGGTGGGAGGGAACGCCCTCCTTGTTCTCGAGAAGGAGGAAGAGGAGCTGCCAGCTGGAAGTGCTGGAAGAGCGCCCTGCAACACAACCGCCTCTGCTCTTGGGCCAAGTGCACGCAAACGTGAGAGCCCAGAGCCTGGAGAGCATCGGAGGTCCTCAGCACAGCGTTCCTCTGACCCCAGGGGTCCCCCAGCACCCCACGGCCGCCGCTCGGCCGCCACCGGGGCTTTCAGCAGGAGGGGCAGCCGTCCCGAGCCTCTGCCGCCTCCACCACACCTGACGCTGGACGGCAGAGGGGCTGCTCCCACTGTGCCCCCTGCACTGCTTGAGCTGCTGCCCCCGCTCTACTGGCCTGGACTCATCAAGGGGCAAAGACCTTCCTGCCACCGCAGCAGTCAGCTGTTGGCCTCCATCCAGCCTCCCATCCGGCGACGACTACACAGCTGGAGACTCAGGTCCTCGTCTCCAGCCTGTGGCCCAGCTGTGCACAGCATGGGAAGGCTCCTCTTGGGCATTCTTGCCATTTCCTCCCTCTGGTGCCCACGTCTAGCTGTCGCTGCGTCCCCAGCTCAGTCCAGGCACTTCCTCTCTGTGAGTCAGTGTCTGTCACAACTGTTTGTTCACCTGGTTGCTCAGCTGGAAAACCCGAGTCCCCTCTCTCCTTCACGCGCCATTCCACATCATCAGCAAGCCTCGCCCGTCTAACATCTAAGATGAAAGGACACGCTCGTGCAGCGGGCCCTGCACTCAGATGCAGTGTCCCGCTGCGTCTCCAAGCGGCGGTCACGGCCTCGCCTCACACTTCGTCCTCAGGCTGGGGGGCCGTGGGCTCCCCACCACCAGGGCAGATGCCACTGTGCACACCGCCACATCGCAGCACCGCGCAGTGTTCACACGGAGAGGCTGCTCAGTAAACGTGAGTTAAGTGATGAATTCGCACGGAGAGGCTGCTCAGTAAACGTGAGTTAAGTGACAAAGGACAGGATGGAGCTCAGACGGTGAAGGAGCCTGGAGAGTGGGATCATCGCTGAGCCATTTCACTACTTAGGAAACGTTTTTCTAGTATCAGTTGTGTCCAACTCTTTGCAACGCCATGGACTGTACCCCACCAGGCTCCCCTGTCCGTGGAAATCTCTAGGCGAAACGGCATGAGTGAACTGCCATTTCCTTCTCCAGGGGATCCTCCCAACCCAGGGATCAAACCCGAGCCTCTATGTCTTCTGCACTGGCAGGCAAGTTCTTTACCACTGTGCCATCAGGGAAGCCCCTTGTAAAATGAGGTATCCCTGAAGTAAATCATCTTAATGTGATGGTCACTGAAAAAAAACCACATTCATCTTTGCCCCCTTCAATCCCACTTGAGGGAAAGATGCCATTTGTACGAACCTAGATACTAACAATTCCAAGCTAAGAAAAGGTGGGGGAAAAGGGAAGAAGAGGTGGGGCGTTAGGCATTTTTCACCAACGGCCACCGCGGTTCTGTGGGCCTGGGCTCCCAGCACGTCACAGTCTGGACGCCAGAACGCCAGGTACCTGGAGGACCCAATGCTGCGCAGTGCAGCTGCGTGCCTGGATCAGGTGGTTATGGAGGGAGAGAATCTGAAAGACCAGGGTCTGCACTTGTCTTCATCACCACCTAGGAGTCCAGTGACCGCAACTGAGGCTCAAAGATTGTTACAAACTTAGAAGAGGATAACCGAGAAAGAAAGACTTTTTAAAGAGAGTATGATAAGGTGAGCAGTAAGTCAGAAAAACGGGCATACTAGACATAGAAATTAATAAATTACACAGAAATCCCTTTCGAAGAATTTTTAGGGAGACCTGCAAGTCCATGGTTACTAACCTCGCCTGAGGCCTCGCCACCCAACAGAAACTCCCTGAGCTGCTGCCGTCAGATCAGCCCTGCCATCACCAGTGTCATTTCAGACAGCTTCCACCCGCCCTGGCTCCCCTGTCCACCTGATGTCTTCAGTGTCAACAAACGGTCTTCTCCCCTGTCGCACAGAGGAAGCCCTCAGGAGTCAGAACACCCTTGCTTTCTGACTGCAGATCACAGACCTCTGTGCCTGGTGCCCCCCGAACCAACAGCTGAGGCCCAGCCCTGCCCCCACCCACGGGTGCCGCCCCCCTGCACTGGGCCCCCTTCCCTGTCTCCACCCTCACTTTCTGCTGTGTCCTTTCCCAGTGGAGACTAACAGTCTGATTCAAAACAGGTCCATGTTTTCAGGTTATATCACCTAAAAAATCTAGGTAATATTTACAGAGAAAAAACTGGGAACTGCATGCTGTTTCTAAAACATCTCAACTGATCTTCAAATGTCCCAGTTGCGCTCTTATCTTCTATAATTCCTGGCTTGTCTTTGCTACCAAAACATTTTGTTCCAAACAGTGGTGTCGTGTAAGGATTGGGATTGGGCTGTCCAGTGTTTTTAATCATCCTCAACAGTAAGTGTTTATTCTTCCTGGAGAATCTGGCCACTTGTTTATCTGTTGAACTACATTTCCCTTTAAAGGCTTTGCAGGGAAAAAAGAAGATATAAAATATAAGATTAAAGAATGAAATGCTGGAATTGCCAAAAACAAAGAATCTCCACAGTTCAGGAAATCCTAGCACGCCTGCTTTGTTGTCTGTTTCCAACTGGAGTGAGGCTTGTGAAGACAATTAGAATGGTCTCTCTGTTCCAACGGGTCATACAGGAAAGAAACAGGAAATCTTGATGAAAGCTTGGGTTTCGCAGGATATTTGTGTGAGTGTTTATCCCATGTGTTTGATGTTGTCTCTCCACATCTGCACACTTTAGGCCTGCGTTTGGGCTGAAATGTTTTAGAATACCACTCTGCTTTTTTCACTTCATTACAGTTCCTGGCACTGGGCTCTCTACGTGGGAGGGGCTCACGAGTAGCACTGAGTAAGGAAATTGAGGCCCAGAAGGCACCAGTCATTCATTTCCTCTGGATGCGGGCTCCCTCATTATAAAATGTGAGAATTAGACCGGATAAGTGCTTCTAAAACTTTTCCACCAAGGCATCCCTCGCAGCGGTGAAGATGAATAGTACCCCCTGGGATCTGAGGGCTCAGCCTGGAGCAGCCTTTGCAAACTGCAAGTTGCTTTGAAATGCCCTGTTTTATCCTACAAAATTCATGAGAACTGTGCATTTTACAAAACAGGAAAAGTCTCTGTTTGTTTTAATATGAACGTTACCTCAATAGTAAAACCTCTTTGCTTTCCCACCAAATAATCAAGTGAGTCCAACATTGTAAGATGCAGGCTTCAGCCCCTCCACCCTAGCGCTCATGCACCCCAGGGCTCGCCTACCCGGGCCTGAGAAGCTGGGGCTGGTGGTCGGCATGTACATCTCCTTCCAGAGTGAAACGCTGCACCCACAACACTCAAGCCTTGTGCGTTCTTCAGAAAAGTAAGACAAGATAACGGGAAAGTTGTCATCCTTGCACTTGAATGGCAGGCAGAGAAGGCAGGTGGGTGTAGAAAGGTGTGTAGGTAAAGGACTCGGAGCCGCCTGCAGTTGTCCAGAGCCACACAGGGCGGGTTAGGGTCTGATGGAAGGTGCGGATGGTCACCGATGTCGGACCTGGAAGGGACCCTCTGCCCCCAGCACTCAGGACAGTCACCTCCACACACTCAGGAGGGAAACTTACTTTCTCATGAGACAAACCACTGCACATCGGAATAAGCCTTTAGGAAAGAACAACCTTGAAACGATCCAAAATGTTCCCACAATACCATTCACCCAGAGGCTCAACAGGAAATGGCAACCCACTCTAGTACTCTTGCCTGGGAAATCCCATGGATGGAGAAACCTGGTAGGCTACAATCCATGGGGTCACAAAGGGTTGGACATGACTGAGCGACTTCACTTCACTTCAGAGGCTCAATTTCTGTCTCCAGACACCCCAGGGTCTGTTAGTGTGACGAGCACAACTCAAGTTCATGTCCACGTCCAACCCCGTCACCTGGTCACTGGGTGGCCCCTCTGGCCAGTAACCTGCCCAGGTGAGCTCAGTCTCCACGACTGGGAGATGGAGCAACAGACAATGGACCTGCCTCTCAGCACGACCGTGACGACGGGAAGGGGCTGAAATCTGTAAAGCAGGTAGAAATGGGACTGGCCTGGTGTGTGTCCTCCTGACTGCAGGCTGGCTTTCCTGGTGGCTCAGCTGGTAAAGAATCCTGGGGTCGATCCCTGGGTTGGGAAGATCCCCTGGAGAAGGGAACGGCTACCCATTCCACTATTCTGGCTTGGAGAATTCCATGGACTCTGTAGTCCATGGGGTCGCACAGAGTTGGACACGACTGAGTGACTTTCATCACACAGACCAACGGTAAGACTTCCCTATTACAGGCCTGGAATTTAAAAATACATAACGTGCAATGCTCCCGAGTCTCATCCTCTCTTGGCAAATATCCTTACTTCTTGAAATACTCCTCTGACCTAACCCTACACGTCCTTAGTTCTGGAAACTCTTTGAACATGTTTGCATTTTTCATCATCCTGCTTAAAACGCAGTGACCAGAACTGACCTACTCCTCAGCGACCTGATAGGTGGACAATCCACGGAGACTACCTTTTACCCTCCACTGCCCATCGTCCCAGGTTCTTCCTCCCTTCCTGGTCACTCAGTCCCCGACAACCCCACCCAGCCCCCGCTGCATACTTTCTGCCGACGACTGTCTGAGAGGAAGTGTGGAATTTTACCTTCAGTCCCAGTAAACAATCTTAATTTCAGCGGTTTAAAGCTTCAGAAGCTGATTCCGGACCCCGTTTGCTAACTACTCTGCGTCTAAGGAGGCGGTAACTACGCGCACCTTATCGCCGTGCGATGCACCTGGAAATCTAGCGTGTGGGGACCCTGGTCACTCAGAGCCGGCCTCCCCCGCACCCCACAGAGGCTGTGGTGACTGGCCTTTGAGCCCCCGCACCCCACAGATGCACCCACAGCGAGCCCTACCCCCGCCGCCCGAGGGCCCCTCCCACTGCTGAGCGAAGCCCCGCCCCTGCCCTACCCCACCCCAGGGCCCCTCCCACGGCTGAGCAAAACCCCGCCCCCTTCCCCACCCCCACCCCTGGGCCCCTCCCACGGCTGAGCGAAGCTCCGCCCTCCGCCCCTGTCCCCGCCCACGGCCGCCTGCGCACAGAGAGGAGTGTGCTCGGCTTCCCCTCAGGGAACATGGTGGCGCTGGCTCACGGGACACGACTCTATGCCTATCTTTCCTCATGATACACTTCCAGCCTTAAATCGTTGGCAGTTTGGAGTGGTCAGGGGAATACCTTTCTGGTTGATAGAATTTTCAGCTTAAAAGGGGGTTTTTAAAAAGTTTGTATATTATCAGGTCATTAAATGTTCTCCTAACACCTCGGAGCTCATAGTCCTGCCTCATAAGTGACTGTCCGGAAGCTTCGCTCTCAGCAAGGGTGCTGATGATCAGCTCACGACACAGGAAGAAGAGAAACAGGCTAAATCTGCACTGACCTCAGAGGTCTTTGAGTGGTTTTCCAAAAATTCCTATTATACACTCGTCAAACATCTATATAATTTCTTTTTCATGAAAATTAAATAAGAAAAATTGATGCAATAGTGTATGGATTCTATTAATAGTATGCATCCTTTAAATAATTGATCAATTTTCCTTATTAAATATTTTTGACCAAGACTATAAAAGAGAAAAATCTGGTACGGCTTCAAATCTAAGACTCTGAGAAAAGCCTTTGAAGCTTAACAGTCTTTCAAAGGAGTTTATATAAATTTATTTTTACCCTAAAAAAAGGGACTGTCATGTTAAAAAGACTATCACAGAGTGGAAAGTAGAGCATGTAGAAAAGAATCAACCACCTAAAAAATAATTAACATCATTGTTTGAATATTTCTGTCTGATTTTCAAGGTTAAGGATAATTGGGCTGGAAAATGTAAACATTTTTCATGACTCTTAGTAGATGCTACAGAAATTTTTTTTGGCTACATGAACTTAAAATGCCACTAGCAATATATAAAAGTGCCAATTTTACAAAACTTTTGTCAACTTTAGATGGTACATCACTTTAATTTGCATTTTTATTAACACCAAGGCTGAAGATATTTCTACATGGTCATTTACTCAATTTACTTCTTATATATCTTTCTTTCCTTTGCCAGTTTATTTACTGGGACATTAAAGATTTTCTTATAATCTGCGCTACTTATTTATATGTTAATTTATTTGTTATAATTCATTAATTTGGCAAAGGGAATCACTCTTTGCCTATCCTAAGTATTTCTGTCGTGCAGACGCTGTGCTAGAGCGGGGCGTGTGGAGGAGATGAGCGCACGGCAGCCTCAGGGCCTCGGGGCCACGCACCTGCTGCTCATATCTCTGCTTGACGTCGTCCAGTTGCCACAGGAACTCCTTGGACTGCTTCTCACGGAGAGACTTGGACCGAGTCAGGTCTGCTTCCACCTTTTCCATCTGCAAAGTTTAAAAATCAAATATCAAACTCTTAAGTGACAAATGGCAGTGCATATTTTTGTCAATTGCACATTTATTAAAATGATGGATTTTCAACACCTCACCAATCGTAATGCTGAATTTAAAGATGATAAAATGGTGACAGCTGTGTCTACTTATCTTGATAGGTTTCAATAGTTTCAAATCAGGGAATTTATCATTGGTATATAGTTGACTAAACTTTACTGTGACAATAATATTGTGACAGAAATACAATTTTGAACATCCAAATACTTACTCAACAAGGTTTTATTAAGGCCTTGCTGTGTGCTGAATGGGAGAAAATATTTGCAAAGCATCTATCTGGAAAGGGACTTGCATCTAGAATATATAAAGAAATCTTACAACTCAATAATAAATGGGCAATTAAACCCAATTTAATATTGGGCAAAGGGATTGGAAGACATGCCTCCAAAGAAGATACACCGATGGCCAACGAGCACATGAGAAGATGCCCACCACCACTGGCATCAGGCAATTTCAAGTCAAAATAGCAACCTGCACTGCACGCCCACTAGGATGGCTGTAATCAAAAAGCCAGATGATAACAGGATTGGTAAAGATGCAGAGAAATCAGATCCCCACAAGCGCTGGTATGGAGATAAAATGATGCAACCACAATGGAAGGCAATTTCACACTTCCTCAAAAGATTAACCATAGAGATGACACAGTGAACCCACATGGATTCCATAAGAACCAGGAATTCCACTCCTAGGTGAGAAATGAAAAACATAATCCATACGAAAAACTTGTATTCAGATGTTCATGGCGTAACTGCCAAAACGGAGACAACCCAAACATCCATCAATTGATGACTGAACAAAATGCGGCATATCCATACAATGAGACATTATTCGGATGAAGTACTAACACACATTACAACATGGATGCGTCTTGAAAACAGTCTTCAAAGTGAAAGAGAACAGGCAGCAAAGGCCATGTATTGTACTGTCTCATTTGTGTTAAACTCTCAGAAGAGTCAAATCCACAGAAACAGAAAGAGGACTAATGATTGCCTAGGGTGACGGGGGCTGGGGGTGGGGTTTTTTCTGGAGTGATGATAGTTGCACGACTCTGAATATATTAGAAACCACTGAACCATACACATGGGCCGGCAGCTTCCAGATTCAGCGATCAGAGTTCTAAGACGACCAACATAGGCCCTCAGTCCCATGATAAGCTTTGCTGAGGAATGTCTAAAGCACGCATGGTGGAGCCCACGTTGTTTCCTAACTCAGGACGTGGGTTTCAAGGCACTCTCGCCTCCAGTGAGCGCTCTTCGCATCAGCCCTCTACCCAGAGGCCTGTGACTTGGTCCTCAGGAGCCACCCCTGCGCTCTGGCTCCCCTGGCACTTCCCAAACGACTGCGGCTACTCACGAGGCAACTTTGCTCCTCTCTGTTGGAAAACCCTCCATGTTTCTCTCACCCAGCCATCCCTCTCCAAGGCTGACTCGAGCCTCCCCTCCTGGCGGAGGGGTCTGCTCTCTGATCCACAACAGACGGAAACACCCTCCTCTTACTGTGCTCTGGGAGCAAGAAAATGAAACTTTCCCTTTTCCCAGCACAGGGTGCTTTTCTCTAGAGTGCAGGAGTGTTTCAAATTCTAAGCCTCGTTTATTCATCTACACAGCGGGCTCCCAAATAAAAGAAACTATGACTTATAATTCTGTTGTATCTTAGTTATTAATTAATTGCCACGGTGTGCAGAATAAATACATATTAAATTCTCAAGGATGAATGGAGGGCAGACAAAAGCAAAACAGAAAGGAGGCAAGAAAGGAAAATCAAGGAGAAAAGACCTGGTTTATTCAGTGCTTTTAAGACAAATCTTCATATGAAGTTGATTTTTGGTTCTTATTCTACTTTAGCACAGATTGAGTATTACAAATAACAATAATTATTAAAATATTTTAAATGTAATGAAGTGCTTTGTATATGCAACATTTATAAAAATAGGATATCTTCCTTCAAAAAATTATCTTCTATAATCAAAATAGAAAACAATTTAAAGCACATGAAAGACCTCTTTCTTATACCGAAACATTAAGAAAAATTCAAAGTGTTATAAGTGTTATTTTATACTGACCGAAAATGCAAGACCCCACTCCATTCTCCTTCCACAATTTAACCAAAATAAATAAACAAGTCTTGTAAAACACTTGAAGTTTGTGTAGAAACAAGGTTTTCAGTTGCCATAGATACAAAAGATTCTGCTTAATCATACATCATTCCATATTCCATTTAACTTCAAGTGTAAGGAAAAAAGAACCACCCACTGCTTCATTGGGTAACTGGCTTCCAAGAAAGCTAAGTGTAGAACTTGGTGATCAAATTAGGAGCAGAAAAGGGCTCGGGTGTGGTTCTGTGAATGTCTAACGTTCACTGGTGATGAAGAGGGGTGTACGCTGGTGTCTTGAGCGTTACTTGAGCTCCACGAAAGAGAACGTCTGAGTGTCCAGAGCTTAAGCAACACCAGCGCTCTGTTCCCCTCGGGTCACGAAACGTTCAGGAACAGGCCGCGTCGTCGGCAGTTCAAAGACGTCAGGGCTCGGGTCTCTGCAATTCAGCCTCCCGTGATGGCCCCAGAGCAGTTTCTGCAGCTCAGAACCCCAGCCCCAAAGGGTTGGGGTGAGGGGACAAGGGTTAAGGGTCCAGAGCAGCTGCTGAAAACCCTCTGAAGGGGCTTTCCTGCAAGCTCCTGGCAGGAGCAAGCACAGTGCGCTGTTTCCATCTCATTCACTGCGTTACAAGTCTGAAGGGGCTTTCCCGCAAGCTCCTGTCAGGAGCAAGCACAGTGCGCTGTTTCCATCTCATTCACTGCGTTAGAAGTTCTCTGCATTAGAAGCCACACTCCATCTACAAGGTGAGAGACTGCCGATTTAGAACTGTGTCTAATGTTGCCCTAAATAAACTCAGGGCTCTGCTGTTTTAGTAAGAGACTAGGAATGGACACTGGACCAGGATCTGGCATTTCTGTCAGATGTGGTTGTAAAAAGTCACTGTTCTTTCTCTAGTCAAGTTCTCCTGTGTTGTTAGGTTCTGAGTAATCTGACATATATAATTTAGTAGACAATTATACAAGTCTATAGACAAATACAATTTTGCTGTATTTAATACATATTTAGATAAACTATAAGAAATTGTCCTTCAAATATTTTCAGATATGTATAGATATAGATAGGATAGACAGACAGATAGGCAGATAAGACAGATACAAATGGCAGCAACACAGATAAGCAATTATCTGTGCTTGACTGGAGAAGGCAATGGCGCCCCACTCCAGTACTGTGGATGGAGGAGCCTGGTGGGCTGCACTCCATGGGGTCCCTAAGAGTCAGACACGACTGAGCAACTTCACTTTCACTTTCCACTTTCATGCATTGGAGAAGGAAATGGCAGCCCACTCCAGTGTTCTTGCCTGGAGAATCCCATGGACGGAGGAGCCTGGTGGGCTGCAGTCCATGGGGTCGTACAGAGTTGGACACAACTGAAGCGACTTAGCAGCAGCAGCAGTGCTTGACTGAAGATTCAGTAGAAACTAACATCCTTGACAGAGAAAAGCAGCGGACGCGTGTCTGGTATCTCTCCCCTTCTTATCTATTTGTAGCAGTTCTTTATCAACCCTGGATGTGGATGCTTTATTCAGTACCTCATTACCACAGCAAGCATTTGCTGACCTGCCCCTTCTTTGCCTGCTGTACAGCAATACTTGCTTTGACATGAATCAGGGTAATCATAATGTGTGTGTCTACTTTTGGTCTCTTTCCCCTAAAACACTGTTCATCTTTGTGCCAAAACCACACTGTATTTATGAATATAGCTTAATATTAGTCTCAGTATTCAGCAGTATTTATAAGTTCTGGTAGCATAAGGTTGCCATGGTTGCTCTGAGACGTCTGTATTTCCATGTAGATTTTAGAATCAGCTTACCAGTTTCCCTCACTCCCCTACCACTACCACCCCCCCCACCCCGCCACCAGCAAAAAGCACTAATGTTTTGAGTTTTAGGATTGTGTTGATTCTATAGATTAATCTGGGGAGAACTGACATTTTTACGGGTTTTCCCGATAGCTTAGCTGGTAAAGAACCCACTACAATGCAGGAGACACAGGTGAGACAGATTCAACCCCTGAGTCGGGAAGTTCCCCTGTGGGAGGAAATGGCAACCCACTCCAGTATTCTTGCCTGGGAAATCCCATGGACAGAGGACCCTGGTGGGCTACTGTCTGGGTCGCCAAGAATCGGACAGAGACTGAGCAACTAAGCATGCACACACAGTGTGGTATTAGAAGGGGCTAAACCAAGGCAGAATCAACAGGAATGGAGTAAAGAACATGGAAACATATTTTAGGACATCTTTATAACACTGAATCTTCAAATCCATACACAAGATCCATTGCCCAATTCGTCCAGGTCTTCCTTGGTAGTAAGTAAAGTTTCACTTACTACTCTATTAAGCATTTAAGGATGAGAGTTAAGGTTTCTTTTAATTATTTGTTTGATTTCTTTAATTTTGTTTTTCAAAACCAAACATTTATCCATAGGCTTTGGATGTTGACATTTGGAATTGATTAACACAATAAACTCTGTTAGAATACTTAAATATGCTTCGAGAAGTTTACCTCTGATACCTCATCTCATTTGAAGACAAAATTTTTCAAATGCTGAAAGCAGAGACAGATTTGCCCATTATCATCAAAAAGTGAGAAAAAAAATGCTTCTGTTTGTACTGGATATTCTATTACCTTCAAGCTGGTCTAAAAAGACCTTATTTAATTACATGAGCCAGCATGGCCCTTAAAGGACAAGAGAATGGATGGTCTGTATGTTGAGTCTTGTCTCTCTCAGTCTGTTTTGTTATCCATCTACATTTATAAAAGCACAGATATATTCAGATAACATTCCTCCTTCCTTGTAACTTGAGAGTTTTTTCATGAAGTCAACAGCAACTATAAGACGATGCTACTGCTGCTAAGTTGCTTCAGTCGTGTCTGACTCTGTGCGACCCCAGAGATGGCAGCCCACCGGGCTCCCCCGTCCCTGGGATTCTCCAGGCAAGAACACTGGAGTGGGTTGCCATTGCCTTCTCCAATGCGTGAAAGTGAAGTCACTCAGTCGTGTCCGACTCCTAGCTACCTCATGGACTGTAGCCCACGAGGCTCCTCCATCCATGGGATTTTCCAGGCAAGAGTACTGGAGTGGGTTGCCATTACCTTCTCCGATGAGAAGGCGGCTTCCCTGGTGGCTCAGAGGGAAAAGCGTCTGCCTGCAGTGCAGGAGACCTGGGTTAGATCCCTGGGTCAGGACGATCCCCTGGAGAAGGAAATGGCAACCCAGTCCAGTACTCTTGCCTAGAAAATCCCATGGACAGAGAAGCCTGGTAGACTACAGTCCATGGGATCGAAAAGAGTCAGACACGACTGAACGACTTCACTTTCACTTTCTCCCATGAGATGATGAATTAAACTCAAAATCTTTTAGACTGTAAGAAGCTGCTAATCAGTTTCAAATGTACCAGCACCCAGAAGCAACCTCACTAGTCAAAGGCAGGGTTTCCAAATTGGGTTTTCACAGCAAACCGTGGGCTTTCCAAGTATAAAGCTAATACCTTGTAGCTGATGGCTACAAAGATAAAGGAACAGAATTTAAAGCCAGATATTTAGCAGCAGCAGCCACTTAATGAGAATACATTTTCAAGAGGAGCAAAATTAACTAGAAAAGTCAAGCGGTTGAGTGGAAGCCCCAGGAGGAAGTGGTGAGCTGACATTCATTCAGTCAGTTTACAAGATGAAAAAGTTTCACCTTAGAATTGCTGCCAATACTTCAAAAGACATAGCTGTCTTTTTCAGTCATTTATTTGTTTCACAGAGAATAGGTAAATACAGAACCCTATTTCTTTAAAAAAATACAATTATATACACATATACAGGAATAATTCTAAGAGTAATACATTTTCACAATTAAAATATGTATATTTTCCACAACTAATTGCTGACAGCTAACATATATAATGGATTTCACCACTGGAGTAAGAATTGGGTTATTTAAGCAGTCTTAAATGAGATAAAAAGTTCTTCAAAGTGAAAGAAACAGTGTGAAGCAACTTTTTAAAAAAGTTAAAGTCTGTTCCATTTTCTCTCAGGGGCCTCGTTTTTCAAACAGCAATTCGCTTTCAAAAACAAACTCAGAGCTTGTTTAATTCAAATTCCCGTTGTCTTCTATGTGCAGCGGTTTCCAAGTGGAAAAAGATGCCCTGAGCTCTCCTGGCTTTTACACAAAAGACTTCAGTGAGAAAAGAGCAGTTCAAAAACAACAGCAGAAAAGGAAAGTGCAGGCTGCGGAAATGTCCAGAAGCAGCGTGGCTGCTCCTCATAAGGAGCCTGCTGACTGGCTTTCCGTGAGCGCTCGAGCCGCGTCCACACTTTGACCACTGACAGTCTGAGGTGGAGGGGTCCGATTTGCCGTGTTTTGACATATACACTGTATTTACTGCCTGTTAAAATCTGCTACGTGAGAACTGTCCCATCTGCCAGTGAGCCTGGCTATAAGGGCTCCTTTATACGTGGGGCTGCTCCCTGTTGCTCCACTCACACCAAAGGCACTTCCGTGTTTGAGAAGCTCGGCTGCACTTGGCAAGACCACCTGCCACTGAAACCACGCAGAACTTTCTTCCAGCAGAAAACAAACAGAGCATCGCCTCCCATCAGCCGCTCTCACTGTCACGTTTTACTGAGTCTGAATCCAGAACCACTGGACACATCGGTGAGGACCGCGGGCAAAGACAGGACACGGGTGAGGGAGTGTGGGGGGAAGTGGACCCCAGCCGCATGCACCACAGAGGACCCTCCGTCAGATCAGGTAACCGGTCCACAGAGATGCAATATCTGCAAGGTAGGAACATGCGAACTCTGGAGGTCCAGCAATGGGAGAAGCAAACAGAGGGACAGAGAACTGGCGAAGGAAGAAAGAAGACAGAAGATGGCGCTGGTGCAGGGCACAGCGGTGGGGCGTGAAGGTGGACGGACTGCGCGGCGGTTTCCGCATCCACTGCACAGACGCCCTCTCTCAGCCCCAGCTGGTCTTGTTCTACTGCAGCATCACTTGCTGGCTGGGCAGGGTTCGTCGTCGTCGTCGTCTTTTTTTAATTTCTTTCTAGTTGTTTGTTTGCTCCAGTTAACTTGGAAACAGTAACTAGGGGGTTAGCATCTGGATCTTCAAGATGGTTTGATTTTAAAGGGGCCAGTTTTTGCAGAGGAAAGAGGAAGATGGATTTCTAATTTAATGGTTCCTGAGATCACATTCTCTCCAAGTCTTTTTTTTTTTTTTTTAACATTCTCTCTGACTTTTTTTGACATCAGTTCAGTTCAGTTGCTCAGTTGTGTCTGACTCTTTGCGACCCCATGGACTGCAGCACACCAGGCTTCCCTGTCCATCACCAACTCCTGGAACTGACTCAAGCTCATGTCCATTGAGTCAGTGATGCCATCCAAGCATCCCATCCTCTGTCGTCCCCTTCTCCTCCTGCCCTCAGTCCTTCCCAGCATCAGGGTCTTTTCCAATGAGTCAGTTCTTTGCATTAGGTGGCCAAAGTACTGGGAGTTTCAGCTGCAGCATCAGTCCCTCCAATTAATATTCAGGACTGGTTTCCTTTAGGATTGACTGCTTGGCTCTCCTTGCAGTCCAAGGCACTCTCAAGAGTCTTCTCCAACACCACAGTTCAAAAGCATCAATTCTTCGGTGCTCAGCTTTCTTTATAGTCCAACTATATATATATTTTTGACATATAGTTTCTAGTTTTTTTACCCTTGATAAATAACACACAATAAACAACCCTGAACACACATCATGCACACCTTGGAGTCTTGAAAAATAGAATCCTAGAGGTAGGACGGGAAAATGGTTCTTCCCATCCACACTGCTTGATCCTACTACTGCCTGAACCACAGTGTTTGTTAGAGTCTTCTTGCCTGGAGAACCCCACGGACACAGGAGCCTGGCTGCCTACAGTTCGCTGGGTTCCAAGAGTCAAACACAACTGAGTACACAGCACCAGGGAAGCCATCTGGTCCTGGGCTTTTCCTTGCAAAAGGATTTTTAATTGCTAATTAAATATCCTTATCTATCATAGGACAATTTGGACTTTCTATCTCTTCTGTAGACAGTTTCAGTAATTTGCATCTTCCTAGGAATTTGTCCACCTCACCTAAGTTTTTGTTGTTTGTTGGCACCAAGTTTTTAAAGTACCACCTTATAATTATTTCATTTTCTGTAAGATCCGTAGTGGCGTCCTTTCCTTCTGCGTCCCTATAAGATCAGTAGCAGCATCCTTGCCCTCTGCGTCCCTGTAAGATCAGTAGCGGCGTCCTTGCCTTCTACGTCCCTATAAGATCAGTAGCAGCGTCCTTTCCTTCTGCGTCCCTGTAAGATCAGTAGCGGCATCCCTTCCTTCTGCGTCCCTAGCTGCGGTCATTTGTTTCTCCTCGCCTTTTGTATTTTACCCTCAGCAGTCAAGCTAAATTTGTCAATTCTGTTCGATCTTTTCAAAGAACCAACTTTTGGCTTCATTGACTTTCTCTATTTTAATGTTCTCTACTTCTTTGCTTTCCATAAATAAATATATATACTGCATACATATGTAAATATCTGTGATTTCCTTTATTCTGCTTCCCTGAGCAGAAGCCTGCTTTCCCTGGTCTGGTTTCTTAAGACGAAAACTAGGTTACTGATTTGAGAATGTTCCTCTTGGAGATAGATGTTACAAGCTTTTCTCTGAGTACTCTGTTAGCTGCATTCTGTAAATTTTGATATGCCATATTTTCGTTTTAATTCAGTTCAAAGTAATTTCTAATTTTAAGTAATATCTCCTTTACTCCATGAGTTACTCATAAGTGTCTTATTTAATTTCCAAACACACGGTATTCTCCCAGATTTATTATTATTGTTTGTTTCTAATTTATTATCGGGGTCAAGGAACAAATTTTGTATGATTTTAAGATCTGAGTCCTTTTAAGATTTATTGAGAACTGTTTCATGCCAAGCATATGGTGTACCCCAGAGAATGTCCCGTGAGTGCCTGGAGTTACTGTGTGGAGGGCTTTAAATCACCACCAAGTCTGGATACGCTCCTGAGAGGCCCAGCACAGCCAAGGATGGAGACTTGACTGAAACTGGAACCCACCCACAGAAGAAGAGACTTCTGCTCTGGAACAAATCAGGTTGGTACTCTGCCGAAACAAACAAGCTGACGTCATCTGGGGCATCCTAACATCGAAGAGGCACGCAGCACACAGCAGGGGCCCTTGTTTGCAGCTTCTTCCCTCCAGCGGGACTTCTGAGATGTGTCGTCTGTTGCAGGTATCAGCAGCTCATTCCTTTTTATCCCCAAGTCATATTCCATTGTATACACTGCATCTTGACTGTCCTTTCAACTTCTGAGGAATATTCGGGTTGTTCAAGTTTTGGGCTTTTGTGAATAAAGTTGCTGACAACTTTTGTGTACAAGTCTTTGTCTGGATACGACTTCTGTTCTCCTGGTTACACACACAGGACGGGAATGGCTGACAGACGGCTGTGCACGTGGAGCGTTTTTGCACCCGCAGTGTGAAAGCGCCACGTCTGCCCACACCTTTACCTTCACCGGTGTTTGGCAGCCTCAGCGAGTCTTTACAATTCTAACCTTTTCCAAGAGCACGCAGTGGCATCTTCCTGGTTTTAGTTTGCACTTCCTTGACGAATGGTAACACTGAACATCTCTTTATGTGCTTATTAGTCTTCTCTGAGGTGTCCAGATATTCTGCCTATTTTTAACTGGGTTGTTTGTCTTCTTCTTATTGTGTTGTAACATTTCTTTTATATTTTAGATATGAGTTCTTGGAAATATTTGTGAATCCTTTATTTTCCCATTCTCTGGTTTGCCTTAACTTCCTCTTTTTTTTTCAATGGTGTTTTTCAAAAAACAAAAGTTTTTGGTGAATGCAGCAATTTTTTTGATTGAAATTTAATTTCTGGTTTTACTAATAAGCATTGTGGTAAAAATATGTCCTGCTGAGTTTCAGAAATTTATTGGTTTACTGAGTTCTGTAACTGCTCCATTGGAGTAAGAATTTAATATGTCGTATTTAAAGAGTGGGAAGTAGAAATATGGCAGTTTTATAAACTGCTATTGAGATCTCCTATTTGTTTAGGTTTTGCCCCCCTGAGCAGTCAAGAATGGAGAAAAATTTATTAAAGCACCCCATGACTATGTCAATTTTTTCCTGTATTCCTTATATCTTTTCATAAGGACTCTTGTCTTTCTCAAGCAAAAATATATTCCTTTGTCCAGTTTATTGACTTGTGTTGATGTTAATTTATATGACAGTATTACATTTTCTTTTATTCTGAATACAAGTGATAAAACATATTTTCTATATATAACTTTTGTGTAACTTTTAGTTGTGCCTTTTATAAATAGCATATACTCATTTAAGTCAGCTAATCAATACCTTTCTTACTAAAAAAATTTAACCTATCACTGTTTATTCCTACAGTTACATACTCTGTCTTATTTTGGACATTTTGTTCTGTTTCTACCTCTATTCCTTTGGCAATATCTCAAGTTTTGCTTTTATCTTCTCTAGATTTTTATGAGGATGTAGCATCTTGTTTGGAGAAGGCAATGGCACCCCACTCCAGTACTCTTGCCTGGAAAATCCCATGGACGGAGGAGCCTGATGGGCTGCAGTCCATGGGCTCGCTAGGAGTCGGACACGACTAAGCGACTTCACTTTCACTTTTCACTTTCATGCATTGGAGAAGGCAATGGCAACCCACTCCAGTGTTCTTGCCTGGAGAATCCCAGGGATGGGGGAGCCTGGTGGGCTTCCGTCTATGGGGTCGCACAGAGTTGGACACGACTGAAGTGACTTAGCGTAGCGTAGCATAGCACAGCATGTTGTTAACTTTGTTAATGCCTGTTTACCGCATCTAAAGAGCATTTCAGCCTACAGCCCTCACCTCGCGATGAACCTCTGAGTCTCATCTTCTAGGGCAGAGTGCTGGCCCCTGGGCTCCCCGCAACCCGATCCAGGCTTCGTGAACTTTACTAATGCGACCTGAGGATTCAGATTATCTGTTGTTATTGAATTTGCATTTTCTATTCTAGACACCTTCTGCGGCAAGATCAGCATTCTATCTCACGACTACAGGTGTGACGATCAGTTGATTTTGCTTTTATTTTGTTGGATTGCACTGTTCTCGGCTCAGCCTTTACTATGATGGTTTCCCTGCATGCTGGGTGTCTTCTGCTGCATCTCTGAATTGATATAATTTTTTTCCAGAAAAGAAACAATCAGTATACATTATGTGAACTCTTACTAATAAAATGTTTTTCTGTTGATTTTGGAAGTGAGAAGCTCCTTGGTTATGTATAAAATCGGGTCATAGCCTTTCTCCTTCAAAACTCCATTATTTCTCCGATTTCTTTTCCAGTTTCATTCTGCCTAGAAACTTATTGGATTTCCATTTTATTCTTGACGTTCAGTACTTTTGCAAATGGTATGTAGCTTTAATTGCATTAATTGTACTTGATGTATGTGCCTCTTTCATACAGGTCATGTGTTCTCATTAAAGGTACTACTACTCTGAGGTTGTTTCTCCCCCCCTGAATTCTACAGTAGACTGTTTTCAAAAGTGTGCTTTTATTCTGTGACTGCTGGATACAAACGCCTTTTTTTTGTTCTATAAAATGTTTCCACCAGTCCCATATTGTTTGCTGTTTTTCTCCTGACCCATTATTGGGCAGTTTGTTAATATTGCATCACCAACCCCCAAAAGTGTATTTATTGAGCCAAAGGTGCCTGCCGTAGTTTCAGCTTTTATGGGAAAGTTGTACTGTCAGCCTTGGCACTTTCAAAAGCCCCTTTTTTAGCCTTCTTCAGGGCATACTCAAAACTTCTTGCCAGGGGCCCCCTCCTTCAATATTGTCTGTATTCCTTTAAACGTTAAGCTGATCAAAGAGTTCCCTGTGAGCTCCACTGCACATCTGAGCAGATATGCCTCCTCCAGGCCTGGCCTCTGATCACAGCAGGGAGCTGGGAAGAGACGCACGTCCAGGAGTGGGCACCGAACGGCCCTCCTTCCAGCTGCAAACTCTACCAGGAGTCTGGCTTTCACCCAAGGCAGTGAGTGCGGGTCTCAAACCTTGCTCTCAGGACCCAGGTCCACACAATCCAAATCAAGGAAATAATAAGGAAGCACAGTTCCAGTTTTGTAAACCCCACAGGCTCTGCCCATGACCTTCCACAGGGAAGTTTCTACCACCTGTGAGTGCTCAGGCCTCCTGAGGAAGAAAACTGCAGCTGAAAATGAAATCACAAACAAGTATTGTAACACTCTTAATAATTAAGAAAGCCTGGAAATCAACTAAATGCTCTTGAATAGTGGAGCTGATAAATAAAATATGGTATATTCATATGATAAAACACATACGATGTTAAAAGCATTGCACTAAATCAACAGGCCACAGCTATACAAAATTCAGTGTAAAAGTGCAAACAAGACTGAGACATAAAATCTGTAGTCTTTAACTTTTCAAAAATGGAGGCACAGAAATTACACATATATGTATACATGTACACGCATGTGACACTTACAGACACTACGCGTGCATGTGAAAGTACAAACACACTGAAATGATACACACCGCACTAATTATAGTGTGAGCGCTCCTGAAAAGACCAGGAGAGAGACGGGAGAATAACATGATTAGACTGGAAATGCAAAGCAAAAGGAAACTACACCTGTAACATTTTATTTAAGTAACTGGCGTGGACAATTGTTGATTCTTCATGATGTGTATCTAGGCATCTCTTTCCTTTATTCTTCTATAAATTTTTAAATTTTTTCTCAGAACTATAAAACATACCACTTACATAAGAACCGGGGATAGCCACTGTCCTCCTGAAATGCCACTTAAAAATAATTTGCCATAACTGACCAATGCAACACCACCTATGGCACATGAACAGACACAGAGGAGGGTAACTTGAGGCCTCGCTCTGGAGACAATGGCCGGTCATGGGTTTCATCTGTACGCTGCCCCGTGTCCCAAAGCCTGGCACAGTCTGGCCACAGCTGCGTCCACGGACAGGACTTTGAATGGTTTCTGGCACTGCTTTCCAGAGGAATCGGGGCACTGAGGGGGAGGAGGGCCCTCAGCCCCTCTCACCAGGCTCTGCCCACTCCCCACCACCAGGAGCAGCTGAGCAGAGTCCCTCCCACGGCCCAGGAAGGCCACCCCATGGGGAGGGCAGCCGGCTGGGCCCTCCTCCAGGGCTCTTGTCTTGGCCAAGAGGAGCTGCCCGTCCTTCCGGGGCTCTGCAGGTGGGGGGTGTCCACCCCGGCCCTCACCTGAAGCCCCGACCCCGACATGGTGGCCTAACCCTGGCAGAGCCTTCTGAGCTGGTAAACACGCTGCTTCCCACAGGAGACCTGCACGTCTCCGCCCCAGAGGCAGCCTCTCACCTGCTCCTTCATCTCCGCGTAGACCTTCTCCGAGTTCAGCTCCACCTGCCGCTTGAACTCCTCCAGCGCGGCGTCCGCCTGCTGCGCCTGCAGCCTCTGCCCCTCGCTCACCCGGGTCAGCTGCTCCTCCTTCTCCCTGGGAAGGCCACACGGGCCACAGAGTTAACGCACAACCAAAGAACCAGGTTTGATCAAAGAACAAGCTTTCATCCTCTCTCAAGTACAGACCAGACTTCTATCTGAAGTATCCAAATGCTATAAAACCTCTCTTCAAAAGACGACAGTAACACGACTTGTCTCAGGAAAGAAGGATATAAGCACATAATGTGTGTTCTGATAAGGACACACCGGCTTCCAACAACTTCCCTAGAACAAGACTGTTATCACCAGGGCCCTCCATCACCCGACGGACGGAGCAGTGAAGTGCGGTCCAGCCACACAGTGGGCCAGCACTCAGCCTCAGAAAGGCATGCAGCGTGGACGCCCCTGCACACGGACAAATCTCGAAAACACTGCCGCGTTACAGGAGCCAGACTCAAGGGCACACGCTTACGTACCACACGATTCTATCTATGAGGAACATCCGGAACAGACAAACCCATAGAGACAGGGAAAGCAGGTCAGTGGTCAGCACGGGCCGGGGGGCGGGGGTGGGCAGTGCTGCTCACGCACGGGCGCTGGGGGTGACAAGCGCACTGGACTTGGAGAGTGGCGATGCCGCGCGTCTTTGTGGATATGCTAGAATCTGCTAAACTGTGCACCTTGAAAGGGTGAGTCTTACAGTATGTGGGTAACGTCTCAACTGAAAAAGCACGAGGTACCACAGGACCGCCTCCAACACGCACACCCGGCAGACGCTGACCTGCAGGGTGACGGGCAGGGGGCGCCATGCCGGCCTGACAACCTCCTGCCCACAGTGGGCTCGCCTCAGAGAACCGTAACTACGTTTCTTTGTACCTTGAAATAAAATCAAATAGTCAGGAAGGTCCACCAACCGAAGAGGCATCTCTGCATGCTGACAGAAGATAAAGTAAGACTTCAGGGTATAAACATGTGAGTGTTAATACTGGCCGCTGCTGAGCTCTGACTGGGCGCCAGGCACTGTAAACGATTTGAACGCGTCTTCTCTCCTTTATGTCCAGCTTCTATAAGGCATTTCCATACCCCTACCTTTGCAGAACTGGAGACCGGGGCTGAGAGGCTGTCCCCGAGGCCCCACGGCACTGGTGGGCCAAGCGGGACTTGTGCCCGGCGCCCCCGTGGAGCCCGTGCACTGCTGCTCTCTGGGGCTTTCCAGGTGTCCCTGATGCCACTTCCTGTGCTCAGAACGTGTCCCCAGAAGGAGGTAAGTGCCTCATAAAAGGACCCCTACTGGGTCCCACGGCCTGGAAGCAGGTGGCCACTGTGGCGGAGAGCTGTCACGAGTGCTGGATGGACTTTGCTGCGGCTCGTGGGCCCGGCTGACTGGGAGCGGTCACCCAGAGGCTCCATCCAGAGGACTGTGAGGTGGGTGCTGAGGCAGAGGCTGCAGCTGATGACGAGGGTCCCTCGGAGATCACGAGGTCAGGATGCACAGGAGCTACTCCTCTGCCATGCCCCCCTGGACTAGTTCATCCCATGCTCTCCACACTTGCGGACCATTCAGCAGACTACAAGTCTTCAAAGGGTCACATCTGCATGCTCAGTGTGTTTCATAATAGAAAGGAAAGTATAGTGGACAATATTTGAAAACTTTTGTTTGTTGTTGACTCGGTGATGCCATCCAACCATCTCATCCTCTGTTGTCCCCTTCTCCTCCCGCCTTCAATCTTTCCCAGCATCAGGGTCTTTTCTGATAAGTCAGCTCTTTGCATCAGGTGGCCAAAGTATTGGAGCTTCAGTATCAGTCCTTTCAAGGAATATTCAGGACTGATTTCCTTTAGGATGGACTGGATTGATCTCCTTGCAGTCCAAGGAACTCTCAAGAGTCTTGTCCAGCAGCACAGTTTGAAAGCAATTCTTTGCCACTCAGCCTCTATATGGTCCAACTCTCACATCCATATATGACTACTGGAAAAACCATAGTTTTGACTGTATGGACTTTGTTGGTAAAGTGATGCTTTGCTTTTTAATATGCTGTCTAGGTTTGTTAAGCCATTCTTCCAAGGAGCAAGTGTCTTTTAATTTTGTGGCTGCACTCACTATCCACATTGATTTTGAAGCCCAAGAAAATGAAACATGATGCTAGTCCCATATTTTCCCCATCTGTTTGCCATGAAGTGATGGGACCAGATGCAATGATCTTAGTTTTCTGAATGTTGAGCTTTAGGCCAGCTTTTTCACTCTCCTCTTTCACCTTCATCAAGAGACTCTTTAGTTCTTCTTCACTTTGAAAACTCAGAAAAATTTATAAACCATATAACTTAAAATTATGCACCTTTAATTAGCCAGGAGAAAATTTTAACACATTTTATAAAAATATATGATATATGGCTGAAATATCAACTTTTTCTGTAAATGCTGAAAGTTAGTTGTTCTACATTTTTTGTTCAATAATTCACTTGAGCTACTGTTACTATAAATAGTTTCAATTTAATAGGACAAATATTTTCTCTATTTTATCTCATTTTTAACTACCAAATTTAGTTCATTTACTTTATAATTGACTACAAAAATCAAGGTCCAAAGTTTTATTCATGATCAGTTATATACTGAGACCATAATAAAAATGCTATTTGTTAAACTATAACCTAGTGAAGTAAGGCACACTGCTTCTGACTGATCATTTCTAGCCTGACATCTGATGGATCTGAGGGCAGTACACCCTTCTGTGGACATTCCGCATAATCACACGAAGCCCATCCCTCGGCCAGATCCTGTGCATGATGATGAAGAAACACATGATGCTGTGCTGAAAACCAGATCAGAAGAAAGAAGTGAACACTCAGTGCCAGGACCCACGATAGAACGACTTGGTGAAATGTTCTTCAGTACTAAGCATCATCGGAATCCTCGTGGACAGAATCGTAGACGTTGTAAGAAACTGAACCCTCCAGAAGACAGATGACGCTGAGGTTTCCAGGAATCAAAGAGGAACGTCATCCTGCATCCCCTTTGCCACTTGAGAAAATGCAATCTGGCATATTCATGGGTATGTCATTTGTTGCTGTTGTTGTTTCGTCACTAAGTCATTTCTGACTCTTCTGTGAACCTGTAGACTGTAGCACACCAGGCTCCTCTGTCCATGGGATTTCCCAGGCCAAAATACTGGAGTGGGTTGCCATTTCCTCTCCAAGGGACGTCCCCAACCCAGGAATTGGACCTGTGCTTCCTGACCATCTCCTGCATTGGCAGGTGGATTCTCCACCACTGAGCCACCAGGGACGTCCAATGTGTTCAGTTCAGTTGCTCAGTCGTGTCTGACTGTTTGCGACCCCATCGACTGCAGTACTCCAGGCTTCTCTATCTTTCACCAATTCCCAGAGCTTGCTCAAACTCATGTCCATTGAGTTGGTGATGCCATCCAACCATCTCATCCTCTGTCATCCCCTTCTTCTCCTGCCTTCAATCTTTCCCAGCATCAGGATCTTTTCCAAGGAGTCAACTCTTCACATCAGGTGGCCAAAGTATTGCAGCTTTCAGATTCGGTCCTTCCAATGAATATTCAGGACTGATTTCCCTTAGGATTGACTACTTGGATCTCCTTGCAGTCCAAGGGACTCTCAAGAGTCTTCTCTAACACCACAGTTCAAAAGCATCAATTCTTCGGAGCTCAGCTTTCTTTATTAGTCCAACTCTCTCATCCATACATGACCACTGGAAAAAACCATAACCTTGACTAGACTGTTGTATAGTAACATTAATAATAATAAATGTCTTTTCACATATTAAAAAATATTTACAGATAGGAAATATTGTTTTATATTAAAATATTGCTTTCCATTTAATATTAAATAGAAGACACAAGGAAATGAGTGAAGCCTCTCAATTCATTTTTAGTCCCACCTCACCTACAAAGCTGTAGAAGGCAATGGCACCCCACTCCAGTACTCTTGCCTGGAAAATCCCATGGACGGAGGAGCCTGGTGGGCTGCAGTCCATGGGGTTGCGAAGAGTTGGACATGACTGAGGGACTTCACTTTCACTTTTCACTTTCATGCATTGGCGAAGGAAATGGCAACCCACTGCAGTGTTCTTGCCTGGAGAATCCCAGGAACGGGGGAGCCTGGTGGGCTACCGTCTATGGGGTCGCACAGAGTCGGATACGACTGAAGGGACTTAGCAGCAGCAGCATCACCTACAAAGCTAATTTAGTGGTGAAGTTAAACACCACAGAAGGCACCACTCAGTAAGTCAATATTTCTGTCCAGTTAAACCATGCAAACACATTGAGCCCCATTCATACTTTGAAATCTTCTGTCTTAACATAAAATATGTCTTATTTAAATAAAAGATGATATTCATTTTAATGAGGTGTCATTTTAATTTCCATCAAAGTAATGAAATAGCAGTGAAATTTTTCAGCACTTGAAAAAGAGAAGGGTCTGCTCCTCAATAATATAAGACCAGTATTTCCTTTTACCATGATTCCAAATAATGTGCCCTGTAAGAAGCAAAAAAAAAAAAAAAAAAACGACTTTGAAGATTATTTTTTCGGTGGAGCTAGCTGTGGAGCTGAGTGTAAATGCATCACTCAAATGCCTTAAAGATGTGCCTCCGTGAAGATAAAAAGGTGGGAAGAAAATTTCCTTTTTAACTCTGATTTATTTATAAAATGCAGTAAATTTTCCTCGTCTGAGTATATAAAGCATAAAGAAGAAAGAAGCTGCATTCTTATACAACCACAAGCCAGTTCAGATTAAAGGATGTTCTGAAGACCATGATTATTCCAAACAGGCAATAAAATGTAGGAGACTAATGGACTACAATTTACTATTTCTTGAGCTTTGAAAGCTAACATTTATATGTTCAGGCCAACCTTAATTTGAAAATCTTCCCTTTGCACATTTCTGCACCAGCACTTTTGATAATGATGGCAGAGACCCAACATACATCCACAGGCTTCACATTACAGCAGACTTCATCTGCTGCCAGCCTGGCCTCTCCACCGGAGGCCCCAAGGAAAACAAAACAGAACAAAGCACTTCCAACAGGCCTGGAAACCATAGCGGAGTCTCCACTCCCTCCCCAGCTAGGGTGAAAAACAAGACTTCTAGCAGCTATATCCTCTATACTCACGGCTGCTATTGGCACGTAAGCTGCTGATAGTGAGTCATTCAGAAACTATGACTTTCAAGGCACTCAAAATAATACCTTTCGCTAACCATGAGCAATAAATAGACTTCTTTTGCCTCTTCTTTGTGTGACCAAGACCAATGGTCTCTGCTAAATTCTTGTTAAAAATGATAAATGCTGTGGACACATCTAAACATTTGACACTTCAAGGGTTAGACACGAACACCAGTGAAATGGAAATTAACAGTGGTCTTAATATTGAAAAGCTGACAATACTCCTCAAACTGATCTACAGATTCAACCCAACCACTGTCAGAATCCCAGATGACGTTTTGCTGAAATTAATAAGTTGATCCTAAAATTCATATGGAAATACAAAGGACTCAGAATAGGCAAAACTATTTTGAAAAAGAACAAAGTTGGAGGACTCGCATGTCTGTATTTGTAGCAATCACTGTGCTGTACAGCAGAAGCTAACACAACACACTTCAGTAAAAAATAATATAAAGTAACAAGTAAATAAAAATAGGTGAAGAATCCTCATAGGTTATTTCTCCAAAGAAGATGTATAATTAGCCAAAAAATACATGAGCAGACTCTCAGTATCTTAAAAAAAAAAAAAAGGAACTGCAAATGAACGTCCCCACGAGGAGCCATCACCCACTTCCAGGACAGCTGTGCTCAAAAGACATCGAGGAACAAGCGTTATTGTTTCGTTTTGTTTCCCATTTACCGGCCTGGATGTTACTGAGCTGCTTCAATTAGCATAACTTTGTCTTCCATGAAACTGGAAAATTTGGGGCCATGACTTTTTCAAATATTTTTCTGTTCTATTACTCTCTTCCCTCTGCTTCTGTGACTCAAATGAAATATATTTTATACATCGGTATTACCCTGCAAGTGTCTGCAGCTGTATTTTTTTCAATAAGTTTTCTCATTGTCCTCAGATTGACTTATTTCTATTAACTTATCTTCACGTTCTTTTTTTAATCTTCATTCTGGTGTTATATTCAGGCTATGTTTTAAACCTCAAATGTTGTATTTTCCACTGTTTTCCTGTTGAAAGTTCTCAGATTTTCATTCATTACTACCAATTTTTCTTGAAGTTCCTGTGCATAGCTACTTTAAATTTTGATCCACTGATTCTAGTATCTAATTTATCCTGAGGTAGTCTCCGTTGCTTACATTTTCTGTTGAGGATAAAAAGGTCATGTTATCCTAATTGAAAGTAATTAGGTCACGTGTTATCCTGATTCTTTGTGTGTCGAGTCATTTTAGCTTCTGTCTTTATGAGTGACACAGAGCGGACAGTCTGGATTCTATTCTTTCCTCTGAGTAGTACTGAATGATCATTTTCATTACTTGTTTATAGCAGGCAGTTAACTTGGCTGAATTCAAACTACAAACCTTGTCTCCCGTGTAAGGAGCAGAAGCTCATCTATAAATCCACTCTGTTAGCCTGACTTGGGCTTTGGAGTCTTGAGGGTCGGGCAGACATATGCACCAGGGAAGTAGGCTCCTTTGTTTCTTGGTGTCTCCATCTTACTTTGCCAGTGGCTACAACTGCCCATCCTTTCATCTGGCTCTTCAAGCACCAAGATGGCAAGTATGTACCCGAGTTCTAGCTGTCTCACGTGGCATCAAAACTGGTCATTGCTGTAAAAACGGGAAGTCCACGTTCCCTTCTTCTAGGTGTGCCTTGCCTCCCGTGTCTCCTTCTGCATATTCACCCTCTGGGTCTGAAGGTTATGTCTGAACAGAGTTTATACCTGGGGGAGGATCAGTTTTACAGGAGCCTACCTGGCCATCTCTTCTTGGTTGTTTTGACTGACTGGCAGATTACTAGTCATTCTTTAGGGGCTCAGCTGTTAACTCTTCAGATAGAATTGCTAGCTGCTTCTTACTTTCATCCTTGTTAGCACTTTTTATATACTGCTACTATAGCATTTCATATAAACTATTAGCTTCCCAGGTGGCGCAGTGGCCAATGCAGGAGGTGCAGGAGACCAGGGTTCAATCCCTGGGTTGGGAAGATCCCCTGGAGGAGGCATGGCAACTCACTCCAGTATTCTTGCCTGGAAAATCCTAGGTACAAAGAAGCCTGGTGGGCTACAGTCCTTAGGGTCGCAAGAGATGGACACTCACACCTCGGCAAATAAAAAAACGACTGAAATTTTTATGGTGAAATAAGAAAACTCTGGGAAAATGATCCTTAAAAATAGAACAGCTTTAGTGTACAGTGAAGAAAAATCCCTCTAAAATCTTTCAACTTTCACTTTAAACTTCAAATAAATCTCAAATTTAATGTTGCCTCCTTTCATGTTTCCTATATGTAACGAAGTACTGATTAAAAGTTCTACATATAAATTATGTATAATATATGCAAAGCTACATGCGTGCCCATCGATTCATCCTACTTTATAGGCAGTAATATATCAGTAAATAACGAGGAAACACATGTTCCTCCTATGAAATGACAAAGTCTAAACACCGTGAAGTAGGTGCAGGACCATTCTTGTTACTGTGGAGAGAAAGGCGGTGTGAAGTCATTCAAGCAGAATGATAAGTAAACCAAAGCCAGATCAAAGGAATAAAGAAGAAAGGCTGAAATGTGAGGCTGGAATATTTATTTCCTTCAAAACCCCATCCATGCCTTGTCCCTGGGCAGTTCAGTATTTCAAAGTAGCTGGAAAATATTCTCACTTACATTCATCACTGTGCACAAGCACACGAAATTTTAAGTAGGCAAATTTCTCTTTATTTACCAAATATAAATGTAACATTTATCACTGAGAGAAAATTTTCTGCTTATCATAAATGATTTCTAAATTATGTGAAATGTATTTCAAAGCCACAGTAGATATTTTCTAGTACTTTACTGAATGATGTTGCTACAGACTATAACATTTTATAATGTAACCATAATTTTTAATGGTTTTGCAAATGAGGAAAGAGTGAACATTGAGTGATTTCTATACTCATTACATTTAGAGCAGTTCATACATTATTTCATTTCATTATATAACTATAAAAAATTATTTTTTCACAAAATAAAACAATGAAATTTAGAAGAGTTAAGTGTTTACCCAAGTTTATATACTAAATGGCAAAATAAGAAGTTAAAACAGCCCACCTGACTTCAAAGTTGTTCTATTACTTTAAATCTGTGTGTGTGTGTGTGTGTGTGTGTATAACACATGTATTTAACTAAATCACTGTTCAACATTAATTAACTAAGCCCTTAATATAATTTATCCTTTATAACATTAATATTTGTATAACAAATAACTTTTACAACATTTGAAAACTAAAATGTCCATCAAGCATTTACTTAACACTGTATGCTGAGATGTGAGCTTGGTGCTAGAAATACAGAAATAATCAAGACACTGTCCCTGCTTCCAAAATGGGAAGAAAGATGCTCTATGTTGTTCTCAGTGTGATAAACCTGCACAAAGATATGAATGCAACACTCCGAACAAAGGCCAGAGGAGCTCACTGTGCTTGGAGTAAAACAGTAAAGCTTTATAAAGGGCACAGCGCTTTGGTAAGGTCACCACTAAGGATGTTTAAGAGGTATTGTATATAGGGGTGGGTGTGTGTGTGTGTGTGTGTGTGTGTGTGTGTATGTACACGTTGCTGTTGCTTAGTCACTAAGTCGCTGACTCTCTGCGACCCCGTGGGCTGTAGCCCGCCAGGCTCCTCTGTCCATGGGGATTCTCCAGGCAAGAACACTGGACTAGGTTGCCATTTCCTTCTCCAGGGCATCTCTCCAACCCAGGGAACAAACCTGTGTCTCCTGCACTGGCAGGCAGGTTCTTTGCATACATATTATATGTTAACTGTATGTATATAAATTGAACATGTATTTGTAAAATATATATTTGCATTTCATATTTATGAATTATCTTTTCCTCCTTACCATCATACTTTCCATGAAAAAAGTAAACCTCCATCAGATTTTTCTTTCTCGAGGAAGATGACAGGCAGGGGCACACAATTTCTAAAGCCAGGATTAAGGTCTTCTTGGAGATAAAGCAACATGTAGAACTATTTTTACTGATTATAAACTCTCTATTGATGGCATAAAAGCATGTCACCTGGGTTTGTGCTAGGTTTAAGCACCCACCTATGCATGACCGTCCGGCTGGCCTCTCTGACCACCTCTTCCCCGTCACACCAGGCTTCTCCAAGGACCCCAGTGCCGGTCCCCCATGTGCGCGGTCAGTGCAGTCACCTGCTTGCCCGCCACCACGCGGTGCCCGCCCGCTCATGCACCACTGATGTGTTAACGCCCATTCCGGGCAGGCTCCTGCACAGAGGCTGAGGAGTCACCACTGGGTGAGTCACACCAACTCCTGGGCTACGGGAGCTTCCAGTCTAGCAGGCGCAAGACTGTGAATTGATACACTGCTCTCGGCAAACATTCAATGAAATGAACAAAGGAGAAATACAGGATATTAAGGGTTTGTATAACAGGGAAAAATAAACCTTCCCTAGGAATTAGGATATAAGACAGTGATGTCAAGTCAACTGATGGGTGAGAGGACTGGAGAATCCAGGATAAGGACGTTCCAGAATAAAGGACAAGTGGAGAAGCTGTGAAAGGGAAAGAAAGATTGCTAATTCCTAGAAGAGAACCGGAGCCAAGAAGACACACAGAGAACAGAGAAAGGGGTTGTGATGACGCCGAGAATTACCTCCACTCGCCGCGATTCTAGAGAGAGACAGTTGCCTCGATTCTAGAGGGAGAGTCTCTATAGCTTTACAGAAAAACTACAATGTTTGAAAAATATAATGGATGAGACTAAAGGCAGATTATACGCTGCTGAAGAGAAGATGAGTGAACGTGGAAACCAACCAAAACAAAGCACAGAAAGGAAACCAGAATAACAAAAAGGAAGGAGAGCACGAGTAACCCAATGCATGAGCACTGAGAGCCTCTGAAGGAGACACCAGAGAGAGCTGGCATGGGAAAATGTTTGAAGAAATGATGGCCAAACCCTTTTCAAATTTAGCTAAAATTAAAACCTTACAGATCTAACATGACCTAACTGACACTTACGGAACATTCCATCCAACCACAGCAGAAATATGTCACTTTCAAGAGTAGAATACTTAGCAAAAATAGACTTATTTGGGAACATAAAACAATTCTCAAACATTTTAAAAGGATTCAAGTCATGCAATGCATACTCTCTGATCACAGTGGAATTAAATGTAAAACCTATATAAGAAAGATTTCTATGAAACCCCCAAATAATTGAAAACTAAATATACAAATGTATGGGTCAAAAAAAGAAATAAAATGAGAAGTTAGAAAATATTTTGAACTTAATGAAAACGAACATAAAACATATCAAAATTAAAAAGATGTTTCTAGGGACTGATGCTGAAGCTGAAGTTCAATCCTCAGGCCACCTGATGCAAACAGCTGACTTATTGGAAAAGACCCTGATGCTGGGAAAGACTGAAGGCAGGAGAAGGGGATGCCAGATAACGAGATGGTTGGATGGCATCAGTGACTCAATGGACATGAGTTTGAGCAAGCTCCACGAGATGATGAAGGACAGGGAAGCCTGGTGTGCTGCAGTCCACATGGTTGCAGAGAGTCAGACACAACTGAGCAACTAAACAATCAACAAAGAACTTGAGGTAAGTTTTATAAAATTAAATACTTACATAGAAAAAATTTAAACATACAGATTTCAAATCAACGGCATCCGCTTTCACCTTAATGAATTAGAAAAAGAACAGTAAATTAAACATAAAGTGGGAGGGGAAAAATAATCAGAACAGAAATCAATAAAATAGGAACAGAAAACATTAGACAAAAATCAGTGCAACAAAATCTGGCTCTCTTAATAAAATTGATAAAACTATAGCCAGACTGATCTGGAAAAAGAAATAATACAAATTAACAATATTATGAATGAAAGGTTATGAATGAAGATCACTACAGATTGCATATGTATTAAAGGTAAAGAAGGCAGTTTTATGAAATAAAGAGAAAAAATTTCAATTCATACTTCCTAGCATACACAAGATTAAAAACTATAAAACTTTCAAAAGAAAATAGGAGAAAACCTTTGTGTCTTGAGGTAGGGAAGGAGTTCTCAGCTATGACACTAAAAGCACAATCCATAAAAGAACAAACAAACAAACTGAATTTCATTAAAATTAAAAACACCTGTCCTTTGGCAGAAACTATTAAAAGAATGAAAAGAAAAGCCGCACATTGGGAGAAAATATTTGCAAACCATCTGTCAAAGGACTTGTATCCAATATGAACAAAAGATTCTCAAAACTCAATAACAAGAAAATTAATCCAGTTAAAAAATAGGTTAAATATTTGAATAGACACTGAAGTACAAAACAAAAAAGACATGAAAAGTGTTTACAACACGAGTCTCTAGGGAAATGCAAACTGAAGCCACAACAACTTACTTGTACACACCCGCTGGAACTGCGGAAGCAAAACCATGATGGTACTGCACTTTGACGGGAATCTGGAGGACCTGGAGGCCTCACACACGCCCGTGGGTGTGAAACAGCGCCACCACTTTGGAGACAGTACGGCAGTTTCTCCAAGAGGCGCGCGTACACCTCGCACGTGATCCAGGCGTGTGACTTACGGGTTTTTATCCAAGGGAACAAAATGCAGACGTCTATACGAGGACCTGGACACTGATGTTCACAGACTTTATCTATGGCTTTAGAGCCTTTATCATAGGCTTTATCTGTAATGGCCCCAAGAGTGAAAACAGTGTAAATGTCCATCAGCAGATACACAGATGAAGAACTTACGGTGCATCAATGTGATGGAATATTAGTCGAAAGTATAAAAGAAAGGCCTGCTGATGTGCAGTGCATGGACGGACCTCATCACCATCAAGTCAAGGGCAAGAGGCGGGACCAGCAAGTATACAGACAACACGCTTCCATTTACTCAAAATTCTAGAAACTCAAGTACAGAGACAGCGACAGAAGGGACACTTACGGCTGCCGGCACGTGGCGCGGCAGAAGCGCGGGCAGGAGAGATTACACCGGCGAGAGGACACGTGGGGGTGATTCTGTGCTCACACACACACCTTTCTGGGTTGGCAGTTTCACAAGTGAACACATGTCAAAACATGAGTCTACACTACATGAAATTACTGTTTCAATTATAGCTCAGTAAGACTTAAAATCACCCTTAAATATATGGAAATATGTTTATTCTCACTTAGAGAAAGCAAATTAAGACAATATTGAGAAACTGCTTATCACCTAGCAGAACTTCAAAAAATTTAAAACAGAACAACACTTTCTACCTGGAAGACTAAGTCAAAAGTCACTCTAATATGCAGCCAGTAGACGTTGAATCAGTGCAAACTTCATGAAGGGGACTTTGGCAATACTCAACAAAACTACAAATGTGTTTGTCTTTTCGGGAGAAGGCAATGGCACCCCACTCCAGTACTCTTGCTTGGAAAATCCTATGGACAGAGGAGCCTGGTGGGCTGCCGTCTATGGGGTCGCACAGAGTCGGACACGACTGAGTGACTTAGCAGCAGCAGCGGCAGCAGTTTGTCTTTTCACCCAGCATTCTCATTTCTAAAATTACCCTCAATATAAATTTCAAAGAATACAAAAATACGTATCTACTCGGTTATTCTTTTCAGCACCATTCATCATTGCGAATACTGGATACGACCTCCAGGTCCACAGGCAGGACAGCAGTTGCATAAACTAAGCTTCATCTGCACATCAGTACACTGTGCTGATGCAAGAGCAGTGACTGACTTCCAGTTTATAATAAAGGGGAAAGGAAACTGTACAAATGAAGAGAAAATCATGAGATAAACACCTAAGAGCTCATTTGTGCAAAACACACACAGAGAGGCTTGGCCAGAAGCTGAGGAGACCGGCCGTCTGCAGGGAGGCTGGGAGCAGAGCGGAGCTGGGGACACTGCTCTGCAATCACGCCTTCCGGTCCAGGTCTGATTCTTAAAACCATGCTCATGTTCCACTGACTGAAAAGGAAAGAATAAAACAGGATGGAGGAGGGAAATTCTAAGGTGAAACACCACCATAAAAAGCCTTGTCACACTTCAGATTATTAATAACATAACCACGCAGAGGAGAGAGAAGAAATAGCCAGGGTAACTTCTGAAGACAATACTCGGATCACAAGACTCAGGACAAAGAGAACTCAGAGAAGAATTAAACCACGGCTTTAGGGTTCTTTTTCCCAGAGTATGGTTTATCAATTCAAAAACCACCTCCTGGAATTCAGGAAGTTGAGCTAACAACTTTGCAGATATTGGAAGTCAGGTTTCTCTCTGTCAGAGAAGGGAAGAGCGCATGAGGAGAGGCTAACCTGTAGCATCTCCCTGGAGCTGGAGTCAGTGTGAATTCATGACGCTTATATGTTTAGCTAAATATAGAAGCAGGGGTGGGTATGTGTGTTGGTGTACGTATGTGAATAAACACACATCCGTGCGTGTGGGTGTATGCATCCCTGTTTCCTATTTCTGCCTGCTGAGAGGGGATAAAGGGCATTTCTTTGGAAGTGGAAAACACACCATGAGGTAATTTCTGTCTAATAAGAAATCATAAAAAAAAAAAAAGAAATCATATTGAAGATCATGAACTAATAATACTTGTAAATGAATCACAAGGAAAACAGGACATATAAAACTTTGTAGGATACAATCTCAGCATTTCTTAAAACAATTTAGAGCCTTAAAAGCAGAAGTTAGAAAAAGAAAAGTGTGTGACATCTTTTTTGGGATTACAACGCTCTATGTTAAAGCACAAACAGTGGGAGTCAGAATGTGGGACTAATCTGAGATTCCAGCAGTGGGATTCACACGCATCCTGGTCTGTGTGATAAATTACTCGGTTACGACTATCAAAAGTCTATTTGCATAGGGGACAGACAATTCTCCTTGAAGAGAATTCCTCCTAATGAAAATCAGGTATCATTTCAAGGAGGTAACACAGCCTTTAAAAGATGTGGTAAAAGCATAAAATGTTAACAAGAAAGGCGTGATTACCTCCAGGGAGGGAGAGAGAGAAACCCACACCGATGACACGTTTTCCTTTAATCACAAGATGCACCTTTTGCTGAAAGGGCACCTGTGGGCCGCATGCGTTGCGCTGGCCTCCAGCCCCGCCGCCCCCGACTGGCCTGGAGCGTGAGCGCCTCAGTCAGCTCCTCCGGGGCGAGAGGAGGGCTGAGCTGGGCCGCTACACTACTTCCCCTCCTTGAAATGTCTCAGCTTCTCCCTTGAAATTGCAGATAAGAACAAACAACCACACAAAGTTCTTCTGAGGCTACATGAAGGGAATGTGTTTTAAAATCATTTGTTGACCATAAAACATTAAACAAAGTATTGCTATATTGTATTAGTATTAATTCCTCATCAGGATCACATTTATTTCACCACATCCCACTGCTAAAATCAATCTTGATTATGGTGAAACTCAAGAAGCTAAAAAGTACGAGTTTTGCAAACTTAGTTCTTGAAAAACACATCCAAAAGCCTAAAGATCTCATGTTTCAAATTAAACCTATTGTGTGAAATAGTGTCACAACTGTCTCTGCCGAGGAGGCCTCCTGACGGTCACATTGGACAGACACTCTCAGAGGCAGCGAGAAGGAACGTAGAAGTCCATGAAGACGCTCCCGCAAAGGAGGACTGAGACCAGAGGCTTCCTCCTCAGCTGGAAGCAAGGTCGCTGCAGCTTTCTGTCCTCTCTCTGCGCTTCTCATCCTGCCTCTGGGAGGAGGGCCGTGTCAGCACGCCTGCTGACGCTCAGGAATGCTCAGAATAAAATGGAAACTCTGACTGCTCCCCATCGAAAGTGGTTTCAGATGCTCAAGCAGAAAAGAGAACAGATGGGTCCCCACCGCCACCAGCAGCCATACTGAAGAAAGCTGTTTTCAAGAAGAACATGACATTCACAGCTTCCCAAAGCACAGGGGTAACTGTGCTCAAGATGATGTGAGTGTTTGTATCAATGCAAAGCCGAGAACTTCTCAAGTCTCCTAACAAACGAGAATGTGAAACTCTGGCAGCGCCTTCCACTTGGGGGTTGTGTCCAGGTGCCCAGGCGTGTCCCCATGGGCTGCAGCATGCCACGCCTCCCTGTTCCTCACCATCTCCTGAAGTTTGCCCAAGTGCATATTCATTGCATTGGTGATGCCATCAAACCATCCCATTCTCTGCTGCCCCCTTCTCCTCCTGCCTTCAATCTTTCCTAGCATCATGGTCTTTTCCAACGAGTCGGCTCTTTGCATCAGGTGGCCAAAGTACTGGAGCTTTAGCTTCAGCATCAGTCCTTCCAATGAATATTCAGGGTTGATTTCCTTTAAGATTGACTGGTTTGATCGCCTTGTAGTCCAAGGGACTCTCAGGAGTCTTCTCTGGCACCATTAGTTCAGTTCAGTCACTCAGTTGTGTCCGACTCTTTGCGACCCCATAAAGCGGAGCACGTCAGGCCTCCCTGTCCATCACCAACTCCTGGAGTTCACTCAAACTCATGTCCATTGAGTCGGTAATGCCATCCAGACATCTCATCCTCTGTCGTCCCCTTCTCCTCCTGCCCCCAATCCCGCCCAGCATCAGGGTCTTTTCAAATGAGTCAACTCTTCCCATGAGGTGGCCAAAGTATTGGAGCTTCAGCTTTAGCATCAGTCCTTCCAATGAACACCCAGGACTGATCTCTCCTTTTACAATGGACTGGTTGGATCTCCTTGCAGTCCAAGGGACTCTCAAGAGTCTTCTCCAACACCACAGTTCAAAACCATCAATTCTTTGGTGCTCAGCCTTCTTCACAGTTCAACTCTCACATCCATATATGACCACTGGAAAAACCACAGCCTTGACTAGACAGACCTTTGTTGGCAAAGTAATGTCTCTGATTTTCAACATTCTATCTAGGTTGGTCATAACTTTCCTTCCAAGGAGTAAGCGTCTTTTAATTTCATGGCTTCAATCACCATCTGCAGTGATTTTGGAGCCCCCCAAAATAAAGTCTGACACTGTTTCCACTGTTTCCCCATCTATTTGCCATGAAGTGATGGGACCGGATGCCATGATCTTTGTTTTCTGATTGTTGAGCTTTAAGCCAACTTTTTCACTCTCCTCTTTCACTTTCATCAAGAGGCTTCTTAGTTCCTCTTCACTTTCTGCCATAGGGGTGGTGTCATCTGCATATCTGAGGTTCTTGATATTTCTCCCGGCAATCTTGATTCCAGCTTGTGTTTCTTTCAGCCCAGCGTTTCTCATGAGGTACTCTGCATATAAGTTAAATAAGCAGGCTGACAATATACAGCCTTGACGCGCTCCTTTTCCTATTTGGAACCAGTCTGTTGTTCCATGTCCAGTTCTAACCGTTGCTTCCTGACGTGCATATAGGTTTCCTACTTACTTATCCATAATTTCCAACTTCAAACATAATGGCACAATTTTCAAGAAAACCAAACTATTATATCCCCATTAACTACTTAGAAAATCATTAAAATGAAACATGTTAAATATATAATAAATGTATGTTCACATCACAGCCAAACCTACGAGACAAGTGACTTCCCATTAGGGGTGTCACCAAACTTTTCCTGCTGCACAGGGAGTCTCTCCTCAATAATAACTTCAAACCCCACTACCAAGCAAAGCTACCTGATCACTCACAATAGAGCGAATTATGGAGCAATTAACTCCCAGGTAAAGAACTTGAAATGTTTCTAATTATAATCACACAGCACCCCTTCACAGAGAAAAGGCAAATCAAAGAATCAGACATCAAACGGCCATTAGGTCTTTCAATACAGACCATTTCCAGACGTGGTTTACTCTACACGAAACCTCCTCTGCAGTGTTTTCACTTTTCACTAAGAATAGAGATATATGGTTCAGATTACTCCAGGTCTCTTCAAAGTGCCTTGACATTTGTGTATTCCACACCTAACATGAGTAAATTTTATATCAAGCAATAAAAACTAGAGGCTCCAAATGTTAACAAAGCCTCCAATTTTCAAATTCTCTTGTTAAATTTCATGACCTCAAACTTGGGGGACTATGACTTAGGGAAGGAATAAAGGAAATGCAGTGAGGAAGTAGAAGCAGGTTTTTCTCGCGGATGGAAATGTCTGACACTCACTCATCTGTGTTTACTATGTCTGACACAATCCTTCTTGCAGAAAGCTGGTCGGTGTGCTGCTAACCTCATGACATGGACGTGAACACGTCCCCAGGTGGAGGTTAACTGTAGAGACTGAGACTGGAGTTGCCAGGGTAGAAATGGCGCCAGTGTCACGGTATTAGAGACAGGGCCCTGGAGGCAGACAAGGCGATGGAGAGCAAGGACAGCGCTTCCCATGTGCTCCGTGAACAGTGTCAAGAATCTTTAAAGGAAGGATAAAAGCTCAGGAGGAGCTGGCTGTGCTCTATTATATTAATAAAGCATATCTCACTGGTGTGAAAAATCAAAGAACACTCATGGCAACAGAGAATATGATGATTTTCTGGAGTTAAAAAAAACCATTTGGGAGATCTGAGTCAGCCTTTGATTTACTTATTAATTTTGCAGAAAGCTAACAGTGCTGTGCAGCTCAGGAGGTCACACAGCTCCACGTGGCGAGCTGTCCTCTTGAAAAAGAGGCAAAGACCACAGAGCAAGCTGAGATCAAGGACTGTAAAAAAAAATCAAGTTTCAAGGTCACAAGAAGGTCACTACATGTTTAGGTTTTACTCACACAAACTAATCTACAATTGAATCTACACCAAATTACAATAATTGATTCCAAAAATGATGCCGACTTGCCAAGAGTTGTTCTCATGAGGCGAGGATAAAATGGATGGGAGGGCGCACACTACATCTCAAAAGAATTCTGTCAAAAGTATGTTAAGAACAGTTTTCTTCTTCATACACAAAGTGACATCTGGCTACCATCTCCTGAATAGACTCTTAAATACTTACCAACATACCTACAAAAAGAAAGCGGAAAAATACTTTAAAAATCCCAATAACAAGAACTGAGATGGACAAAGTACTCGGTGAAAAAACTTGAGAGGAATCTCCAATAAATACAGAGCAAACGGAAGCGGATGCTTAGAAAACAACGACGACAAGCTATACAGGCCCACCTGAGAGCAGACGTAAACTGGTCTCAGGAAACAGAAGCTTTGATAAACGAGGAAGGAAGAAATCTTCCTTCCTTCCTCAGGTCAAAGATTCTGTGTCTAAAAAAAAAATAAAATATTTTGGTAGCTGGGATTCCTCCCCAAAGAGGGAGCTGCACAGAAACACGTCCTGATGCTTTATACATATGCTTTATACACGTGCATTCAGAGTCAGGAACTCCCAGAAGACGTGCAGACTGGGAGTAAAGGACAAATGGTGATGCACGGTGTGCAGAAGACTGTGATCTCCATAAAGAAAGTAACATGGATGGACACGAAAAGACACTTGAATTCAAAATGTACTGAGAACGACGGATTCACATTCGTTCAGGAAAAGCAGATACTCATCATCCAGGTTATGAAAAAGTATCTCATCAGTACAGTGAAGTTTCTCTAGATGATATTTCCCCAGAAACTTGGAACTTCACTGGCAGCTGACAAATAATCTCTGTCTACCCACTTGCATATCTCTAAGAGAACATGGAAGATATGCAAGGCGACATGGAGCAGAGGCGACCCGTACCCAGACACGCAGCGCACCACTGTCAGATGGCGGCCACAAAAGCGGAAATGCACGCGTGTGCTCAATAAATAAATCGTCAGGACCAAACAAAATGTACCCTGCTCAAAGTTGAGGAACAATGCAGACAAAGATCAATTAGAATCTGAAAGCTACTGCAGAAGCCAGGGATAGAACCGGGGAAGAAAACATTCTAGACACACAAAAGAAAAACCTATTGATATAATATCCAGAAGAAAATATCAGAAAAACTGTGACATATTGGAAAGGTAGATGACCGTCTTAATGATATAGGGAGTAAAGCCTTAAGAATTAGCTAAGATTTAACATATCAGTAATATTTAAAATGAGGAATGATTAAGATGAAAAGGGATTTAAAAAGAGAAAAATTTAGAGCACAATAACATTTCATAATAAAAATAAAAGAGAGAAGAAATGTAGGTACAGAAAATAAAATCAATAATGCTATAAACCATCTTAAACACATACTCAGAGGCCAAAAAAACTGATGAAAAATATAGTAAAGAAAATCATAAAATGAAGGGATGATAAACGATTTTTTAAATGGATGTGGAAAGAAGTGTTAAAAAATAACTCAATAAAGATGTTGAACAGAAGAGTTTGGACTGTAACAGACATCTCTGGGCCAGAGATAAAGATGTGAGATTTACTAAGTACATGGTACTTGAAGCTTTATGAGATCACTTCAGAAGTGGGCATATATACAAAGAGATGGTCTAGGGTTGAACCCAGGTAACTTTGAAACATGGAATCCTGGTGGGAAAGGAGGACTCAGTTCAAAGGAGATTGAAAAAGAGCCTCCAAACAAGTAGGGAGAAAACCATCGGATGCGTCTGGCACCACGCAAGCACAGAGAGGACAGGGCTTCAGGAAGGAGAAAAGCACTTACGAGAGAGGGCATCGATGAGGACCCAGAAGGCCCCGCTGCCTGCAGACACACGGATTGCACAGCCGCAGAGCGAGTCACTCTAAAGAAATCCAGAAACGAGCTGAGCAGCTCCTACACAATGCCAGGCTCTGGCTGCAGCAGGCCTTGCTTTTACAAGCCCCACAGGACTGCAGTCCTTAACGGGCACAGGGACAGTGGGCCCGCGGTGACACACCTGGGCCGTGTCCAGGGGAGCAGGATACACACTCCTGCCATAGACCCCCCCACTCTCCACTGCCAGCTGCTCCCTGCGGAGCATAGGGTTTGCACTCCACAGACACACAAGAGATAAGGAGAAAGGAGTCACGGCAGACCACTACAGACAGTCATCAAATCACAAAGGAAGACAGCATGAGAGGAATAAATGAACAAAGGAATTACAAAACAGCCAGAAAACTTTAAAAATGGCAGCAGTAAATCCATAACTGTCACTAACTACTTTAATGGAAATGGATTAGATACTCTAATGTAAATAAAGACAGTGGCCGTATGAATTAGGATTAAGAAAACAAAACAGACTCAACTATATGCTGCCTATAACTAAGCCTACAAGAGATTCACTTCAGCTTCAAGTACACATAGTCTGAAAGTAGAGGGATAAAAGAAGATAATCCACAGCAAATGGAAACCAAAATCCAGCAGAAGCAGATGCACTTTATCACACTCAAGAGACCTGAAGCCAACAGCTGTAACAAGAGACAAAGAAGGCCCTCATACAACGATAAAAGGGCCAACTGATTAAAAGAATGCAGCACTAGTAAACACTTATGCACCTAACACAGGAGGAAGAAATATATAATACGTATATATTAACAGACCTGAAGAGAGAAACAGACAATCAAATAACAGCAGGGATATCAACCCCACTTTCAACAGTGGATAGACCAGCCAGCGAGAAAGCCGGTAAGGAGACTCTGCACTGGAACTATGCATTGGACCAGATGCACCTACGAGAAAGCCGGTAAGGAGACTCTGCACTTGAACTATGCATTAGACCAGATGCACCTAAGGGACACTCCACTCAACAGCAGCAAAGCACACATTCGTCTTAAGAGCACACAAAACCTTCTCCAGGATATCATTTGATAAGCCATAATGGAACAGAATACAAAGAAGACTGTACACACATGTACAGCTGAATCACTTTCCTGTACAACGTAAATTAACACAACATTGTAAATCACCTATACTTGAAAAACTGAACACGGAGAAAAAGAGAAGAATAATAGTCGCCTGGAGCTGAGGGTAGGGGAAAGAGGGGGAGACTGGTTTTTGAAAGATCACAAATTTTAATTAAAGATAAATAAGGTCTGAGGATATAAAGATAACTGTGGTTGATAACATTGTATTGTATAATTAAAATTTGCTAATAAAGTAGAACTTTTTAAAAAACTTCTTAAAACCATTTTTAAAAAATTATATGGTCATCTTAATAAAAACAAAAACTTTCTGATACCCTGTAATATCTATGCCCCAACCAGTAACACTGAAGAAGCTGAAGTTGAACAGTTCTATGAAGACCTACAAAACCTTTTAGAACTAACACCCCCAAAATATGTCCTTTTCATTATAGGGGACTGGAATGCAAAAGTAGGAAGTCAAGAAACACCTGGAGTAACAAGCAAATTTGGCCTTGGAATACGGAATGAAGCAGGGCAAAGACTAATAGAGTTTTGCCAAGAAAATGCACTGGTCATAACAAACACCCTCTTCCAACAACACAAGAGAAGACTCTATACATGGATATCACCAGATGGTCAACACCAAAATCAGATTGATTATATTCTTTGCAGCCAAAGATGGAGAAGCTCTATACAGTCAGCAAAAACAAGACCAGGAGCTGACTGTGGCTCAGACCATGAACTCCTTATTGCCAAATTCAGACTTAAATTGAAGAAAGTAGGGAAAACCACTAGACCATTCAGGTATGACCTAAATCAAATTCCTTATGATTATACAGTGGAAGTGACAAATAGATTTAAGGGCCTAGATATGATAGATAGAGTGCCTGATGAGCTATGGACTGAGGTTCGTGACACTGTACAAGAGACAGGGATCAAGACCATCCCCATAGAAAAGAAATGCAAAAAAGCAAAATGGCTGTCTGGGGAGGCTTTACAGATAGCTGTGAAAAGAAGAGAAGTGAAAAGCAAAGGAGAAAAGGAAAGATATAAGCATCTGAATGCAGAGTTCCAAAGAATAGCAAGAAGAGACAAGAAACCCTTCTTCAGCGATCAATGTAAAGAAATAAGAGGAAAACAACAGAATGGGAAAGATAGAGATCTCTTCAAGAAAATCAGAGATACCAAAGGAACATTTCATGCAAAGATGGGCTCTATAAAGGACAGAAATGGTATGGACCTAACAGAAGCAGAAGATATTTAGAAGAGATGGCAAGATACACAGAAGAACTGTACAAAAAAGATCTTCACGACCCAGATAATCACGATGGTGTGATCACTGACCTAGAGCCAGACATCCTGGAATGTGAAGTCAAGTGGGCCTTAGAAAGCATCACTACGAACAAAGCTAGTGGAGGTGATGGAATTCCAGTTGAGCTCTTTCAAATCCTGAAAGATGATGCTGTGAAAGTGCTGCACTCAATATGCCAGCAAATTTGGAAAACTCAGCAGTGGCCACAGGACTGGAAAAGGTCAGTTTTCATTCCAATCCCAAAGAAAGGCAATGCCAAAGAATGCTCAAACTACCGCACAATTGCACTCATCTCACACGCTAGTAAAGTAATGCTCAAAATTCTCCAAGCCAAGCTTCAGCAATATGTGAACCGTGAACTTCCTGATGTTCAAGCTGGTTTTAGAAAAGGCAGAGGAACCAGAGATCAAATTGCCAACATCCGCTGGATCACGGAAAAAGCAAGAGAGTTCCAGAAAAACATCTATTTCTGCTTTATTGACTATGAAGAAGCCTTTGACTGTGTGGATCACAATAACCTGTGGAAAATTCTTCAAGAGATGGGAATACCAGAACACCTGACCTGCCTCTTGAGAAACCTATATGCAGGTCAGGAAGTAACAGTTAGAACTGGACATGGAACAATAGACTGGTTCCAAATAGGAAAAGGAGTACGTCAAGGCTGTATATTGTCACCCTGCTTATTTAACTTCTATGCAGAGTACATCATGAGAAACGTTGGGCTGGAAGAAGCACAAGCTGGAATCAAGATTGCGGGGAGAAATATCAAGAACCTCAGATATGCAGATGACACCACCCTTATGGCAGAAAGTGAAGAGGAACGAAAAAGCCTCTTGATGAAAGTGAAAGAGGAGAGTGAAAAAGTTGGCTTAAAGCTCAACATTCAGAAAACGAAGATCATGGCATCTGGTCCCATCACTTCATGGCAAATAGATGGGGAAACAGTGGAAACAGTGTGAGACTTTATTTTGGGGGGCTCCAAAATCACTGCAGATGGTGACTGCAGCCATGGAATTAAAAGATGCTTTCTCCTTGGGAGAAAAGTTATGACCAACCTAGATAGCATATTAAAAAGCAGAGACATTACCATCTAGTCAAGGCTATGGTTTTTCCAGTGGTCATGTATGGATGTGAGAGTTGGACTGTGAAGAAAGCTGAGTGCCGAAGAATTGACGCTTTTGAACTGCTGTGTTGGAGAAGACTCTTGAGAGTCCCTTGGACTGCAAGGAGATCCAACCAGTCCATTCTGAAGGAGATCAGCCCTGGGATTTCTTTGGAAGGAATGATGCTAAAGCTGAAACTCCAGTACTTTGGCCACCTCATGCGAAGAATTGACTCATTGGAAAAGAGTCTGATGCTGGGAGAGAATGGGGGCAGGAGGAGAAGGGGACGACAGAGGATGAGATGGCTGGATGGCATCACTGACTCAATGGACGTGAGTCTGAATGAACTCCGGGAGTTGGTGATGGACAGGGAGGCCTGGCGTGCTGCAATTCATGGGCTTGCAAAGAGTCGGACACGACTGAGTGACTGCACTGAACTGATGTGACTTATTCCACTTAGCGTAATACCTTCCAAGTCAATCCATGTTGTAAAAAAATGGCAAGATTTCCTTCTTTTTATGGCTGAATAATATTCCATTGTGTGTATACACATCTTTCTTGCCTGTTGATCTACTGATGGACAGTTAGGTTGCTTCCATATCTAGATTATTGTAAATAATGCTGTTATGAACACTGGGGTGCACATAACTTTTCAAATCATGTGTTTGTTTTCTTCAGATAAACACCCAGAAGTAGAAGCGCTGGATCATATCGTAGTTCACTTTTTAATTTTTGAGAAACCTCCATACTGTTTTTCATAGTGGATGTTCCAATTTACATCCCAACCAATATTTCATGAGAGTTCCCTTTAATCCACATCCTCACCAACACTTGTTTGTTTCTTGTCTTTATAATAACTGCCATGCTAACAAGTGTGGGGTGATATCTCACTGCAGTTTTCTAAAAACCAAAACAAACCAACAAAACAGAACAAACAGAAATAAACTTCACAGATAAGAGAAGAAACCAGAGGCTGGCAGAGGAGACAGGAGTGAGGGGATGGAAGGAACAGGTGAAGGGGATGAAGTGGAACGAGTGCAGTTATGAGCGGTGAGTCGTGGGGATGTCATGAACACCTCAGGGCACACCCTCAGTAACGCTGCAGTGACTGTGTGGTGATAGACGGTATACACTTAATGTGGTGACCATTTGTGATGTGTTGTTGTTGTTCAGTCGCTCAGTTGTGTCCGACTCTTTGTGACCCCATGGACTGCAGCACACCAGGCCTCCCTATCCTTCACCAACTCCTGGAGTTCACTCAAACTCATGTCCATCAAGTCGGTGATGCCATCCAGCCATCTCATCCTCTGTTGTCCCCTTCTCCTCCTGCCCCCAATCCCTCCCAGCATCAGGGTCTTTTCCAATGAGTCAGTTCTTCACATCAGGTGGCCAAAGTATTGGAGCTTCAGCTTTAGCATCAGTCCTTCCAATGAATATTAGGACTGATCTCCTTTAGGATGGACTGGTTGGATCTCCTTGCTGTGCAAGGGACTCTCAAGAGTCTTCAACACCACAGCCCAAAAGCATCAATTCTTGGGCATTCAGTCTTCTTTATGATCCAACTCTCACATCCATACATGAGTACTGGGAAAACCATAGCTTTGACTAGACGGACCTTTGATGGCAAAATGATGTCTCTGCTTTTTAATATGCTACCTAGGTTTGTCATAGCTTTTCTTCCAAGGAGCAAGTGTCATTTAATTTTGTGGCTGCAGTCACCATCTGCAGTCATTTGGAGCCCAAGAAAATAAAATCTGTCACTGTTTCCATTGTTTCCCCATGTATTTGCCATGAAATGATGGAACCGGGTGCCATGATCTTCGTTTTTTGAATGTTGTAATGTATAAAAATGTATAAAAATGTCAAATATTACATGTTACACTTGAAACTAATAATCATGTAAATGAATCATACTTCAATAAAATAATAAAATGGCAAAACAGTAGATAGTTCTATTTAATGTGACCATAAACGATTTTGATTTTTTTATCTGTGCTCTTCTGTAATTTTACAACTCTCTACAGAAGCATGTACTAGTTTGTGATAAAAATAAAGCTAAAGAACAGATACTTTGAAAAGTATTCTCATTGCACAATGTTGGCAACCAGAGTTCACCCTCCAAGGACCTTGGGTGGGTTCACTTGAACAGAAGTCTTCTGTTACAATAGTAGGAAAAAAAGCATTTCTTTTTTTAGATTAGCCCAGAACTTAAGTGGCAGTGACATATAATAAACTTCTTAAATAACTCAACTATAAAATAATTTACCAATTTCTGGTTACATTTAATCCAGCTTTGACATAATTAATTTAATTTTAGCTATATAAAATCTAAAATGATTTCATGCATTTCAAATAATATCTTCCTGCTCTCCAGCTTTATATAATATCTAGGTTTTTAATGGTAACATTATAGGTAAATATGAAAATCTGATATATTTTAATTGAAAATGCATTATAAACTGTATCTGTTCTTAATTTTAGTAATAATAATAAAAGAAAAAATACTGAATATTTACAAATTTAATTGGTCTTTATACATTCTTCATTAAGGGCTTCCCTGGTAGCTCAATCAGTAAAGAAATTGCCTGAAGTGCAGAAGACCCAGGTTCAATCCCTGGGTCAGGAAGATCCCCTGGAGAAGGAAATGGCAACCCAGTATTCTTGCCTGGAAAATCCTATGGACAGAGGAGCCTGGTGGGCTACAGTCGATGGGGCAAAAAGAGTGGGACACGATTTGGTGACTAAACCACCATGCCTTGGTTTAAACCAACACCACATCTTCTTTAATAAGTACCATAAAACAAAAGAAAAAAACTGAAAATTTACAAACTTAATCAGTCTTTAAATTTATATATTCTTGGTTAAAACCAACACCATACACGCTATTTTGATATTGCAGTAGAATCTATTTTTAGTTACTCCTCCAAGAAAACTTTAAAAAGTAAAAATCTTGTTTTCTACACAGAATAAAATGTCTTATCAAGGTGACCCTGTAAAAATGTTTTCATTCACTTAAAAGGCATAGAAATCTTCAGACTGAGTATTCAAGTTTGCAGGTTTCCTTTAGCTTCTTTCTAGATAGCTCCTTGATTCTATTTTTTTTTTCTATTTTAAAGTATATATCACTATTAATTCTTAGAGATTTTGTTTTAAAAAACCAAACTTACAAACAAAATGACTAAGCCACAGCTTCTCACTTCAGCAATATAGAAAACTAAATTTGGAATTATACTATTCAGCTGTACTTTAAAATCCCTACACAAGACTGGATTTAAACAAGCTCTGCCTTTCTACCAAAATTCAAACTTCCAGCCTCTGGGGCAAACTGCAAAACTACCTGCTTTGAATGTATCTTTATCCAGATTTTTGCAGTAAGCCTTGTTCAAATGAAAAACAAACATCATCAGCATGTAGTCCATTTCTTTGAATAATCACAAGATTGTTTAGTATTCCATTTAAATCTTCTTTAAGATTAGTCTCCAGCAAATAAAAGTACAAAAACACTGCCATTATAACACTGCAGTTTTACTATCTTTACTCTAAGGCATGCTTATTTGAAGATTAATCCCTGTTCTTACTAATATTATAAATGTTGATTTATGACAACACACACACAATCAGAGATAAACGAAGGCGATTTAAAAGAACCTTATAGGAAAGCTTTTCCATCCGTGTTTAAAAATATAACTTTAGGGTAGTCTACTTTCCACTGTAAGGAGAGATTATGAATCTATGTATATTGAGAAAGTAAACACTGTGTTTTTATAAAGCCATATGTCAGTGTGTTGGAAAAATAACACCCCAAAACTATTTAATAAAAAACAAAACTATAGATAAAGCCAGGCAAAAAGAACAGGTGCTGTTCATTTTTGTATAAGAATAACTTTCAATAAACCAGATGGTGAACATTTGCTGAACATCACTAGCATTGAGAGTTGGCTTCAAAACAGGTCAAATAAAAATATAATTCAAGAACACTGTGAATCATTTTAGAAAACATCAGGAATTTTTTCTAACAGTTCTGTGTGCAAGTGAAATTGTACTTGTGGGTAATGGTACATGAAAATGAAATTATGCATTTTCTATAAAGGCCAATTATCAATAACAGAAATCCATTATGGGAGGGAGGAATATCTGTGAAAATCAAGACTATGGTAAAATTAGCCCTTAAGACGTTTTCACATTCTTTGCTCGCTCTAATACTAGCTCAATTTTAGTCACTCCGTCACCAGCTAACGGGTCCATGAACCAGATCCCCTGTGTCTTAGATCCTCCTACACAGAGTTGATACACTGCGTTTTCAGAATCAGAGGTTCAAACCTCCACCAGGGTGAAGTAAAAGTGAGCAAATCCTCCAACAGCTCCCCTCTGGTGCCAAACCAACCCGAACCCTCCAGCTTCAGTCAGCTCTGTGACAATGCCACTGCAGTCTAAAGGCACACGCTCCCGGGAGCTGCGTCGTACTCGGCACAACCTGAAAACTGGAGGGAGGTAAATAACTGGGAATAAGCACGTTCCTCACAGCACGGCTACTAACATCCGAAACGTAGAAACTGCTCAAATGGATACTGACAGTAGAATGGATGAATATATGCTCACTTTGAAATTCTCTTCCACAAATGAGAATAAAAATAGAACTACAATCTGATCTAGCAATTCCACTCCTGGGTACACAGAAAAAGCGAAAACACACATACACCCCAGTGTGCATAGCAGCACTCTTTACAATACCCAAGACACGGGAACAACCCAAGGGCCCATCAACAGATGATGAGTGGATGAGGAAGATGTGGCAACGGAGTACTACTCAGCCACTAAAAAGAACGATATTCTGCCATTTACAGCAACATGGCAGGATCTGGAGAATATTATGCTTAGTGAAATCAGTCAGAGAAAGACAAATACTGTATGACCTCACTTATATGTGGAATCTAAAAAATAATACAGATGAACACATATGCAAAACAGAGACAGACTTTCAGATAGAGGAAACAGACTTGTCCTTAGTGAAGGAGAGAAGAGAAGGGGAGGGGAGAATGAGGGGCATGGGATTAAGAGACACAAACTAGTATGTATAAAGTAGGTAAGCAACAAGGATACAGGGGTAGCGCAGGAAATCACAGCCCTCATCTCATAATAACTTATCGGGGGGGATAATCTGCAAAAACACAAGTCGCTAGGCTGTACAACCCAAACTAACAAAATACTGTAGATCAACTAAGCTTTTTTTTAAATGGAGGCTTCATTTCATAGCCATGCTTATTTCATTTTTAAAATTTTAAATAACACATTGTTAGACATTTATTTACAATAATTTTATACAGACTTAAAAGCTATTATGTAAATAAAGGTATAATTAATTGAATAAATTTATTTACTCTTAATATTGAAAATGACATAGTGTAGACATATCAACCACCTATAATTAAAATCTTTAAACAATGCAATTAGTTTTTAAATTTTACGGGAGTAGGGTTGACCACCATGTCTGCGTGTCTTTTGTTCTTCTCTAACTCTTCTCTGTGTCAGCGAAGCCTGCTTCCATTCAGTGCTTGACCGTGAGGTACTCTTGGGGACTCCAGGGCACACGGCTGGCGGGCACGCCTGGACTCCTGCTGGTGGCCAGCGCTGGGAGGGCCTCTGCCTTCCTCCGGGTAGCTGGAGTTCTCCCCAGGGCCTCGTAGCCAGTGGCCAGAGCCTTACTCTCTTGGGACTGATAACCACTGCACAGTCACCTGCTCTGACACTAAGAATCACAATATGTGAGCTACAACCAGAGGCAAGTTTACAAGAAAGACTGACAAAAGAAAAGCGCAAAGTGAAACTATGAGTCACCTGTGAACTGTCACAGGAAGAAAACTTAGAGCATATCTAAAATGTAATATCATCTTTCATGGAAAATATCTCGTACTTTCATTAAAAATATCCTAATTTGACACTTATTAGAAAGCTGTACTTCCTAGTCTGTATTCTATTGGCCTCCGAATAACCACTCCTAAAATTCTGTGGCAGGGTGTCCTTCCACTCTAAAAAATAAAAAATAGACTATCAACCTTATCATCTGTCCATTTATTATAAGAAATACACAAAAGGTTTTTCCAGTCGAAACCCCGAGACACTACTTGTTGTTGTTCAGTCACTCAGTCAGGTTTGACTCTTCGTGACCCCACAGACTGCAGCACACCAAGCCTCCCTGTCCTTCACCATCTCCCAGAGCTTACTCAAACTCATGTCTATTGAGTCAGTGATGTCATCCAACCATCTCATCCTCTATCGTCTCCTTCTTCTCCCGCCCTCAATCCTTCCCAGCATCAGGGTCTTTTCAAATGAGACAGTTCTTCGCATCAGGTGTCCAAAGTATTGGAGCTTCAGCTTCAGGATCAGTCCTTCCAATGAATATTCAGGGTGGATTTCCTTTAGGATTCACTGGTTGGATCTCCTTGCAGTCCAAGGGACTCTCAAGAGTCTTCTCCAACACCACAGTTCAAAAGCATCAATTGTTCGGCATTCAGTCTTCTTTATGGTCCAACTCACACATCCATACATATCCACTGGAAAAACCACAGCTTTGACTATACGGACCTTTGTTGGAAAAGTGTGCCTCTGCTTTTTAATATGCTGTCTAGGTTGGTCATAGCTTTTCTTCCAATGAGCAAGCATCTTTTAATTTCATGGCTGCAGTCACCATCTGCAGAGATTTTGGAGCCCCCAAAAATAAAATGTCACTGTTTCCATTTGCCATGAAGTAATGGGACTGGATGCCATGACCTTAGTTTTTTGAATGTTGAGTTTTAAACCAGGCTTTTCACTCTCCTCTATCACCTTCATCAAGAGGCCCAGATACTTAGAGCTCATGTATTTCCAGAGACTGTGTTCACAGCCTGCCCTATCCCATGCTGACTGAGGGATTTGCAGCAAGCTGAAAGTCCTCAAGACTCTGAGGAGTTTCTGGACATGCTGATTTTAGAAAATGCAAAATGTAGAGAAAAATTTTTAAATCCCATATTCTCAACAATTAAGGATAACCATCATTAATGTTTATAATTCTTCCTTCAAAAATCTTCACTGGTTTCTTTTGTCTTTACCGTTGTTTTAAGCTACCAAAGTACCATACTATAGTCTCATCGGCAAAGATTCAAACTATACTGAAACATAAAGAGGAAAACATGAACATCAACCCAAACACTCAAGTACATATGCATTCCCAGGTTGCTTTCAGTGCATTTACACACACACACACACACACACACACACACACAGAATCTGCTTTCTAAATGCAACCTTGTATCAAAGGTAAAAGGTCAGACCATTAACCTGGAAGGAACATATTGGGCTACACCCTCAGGTCTCCACAAAATGCAAAAGCACATCTTAACACTGTGATGTCAGCTTTTACTGAGGGTCATAATGAGAAGTGGCCAGTTAGCATTTTCTGCAAAATAACGTATGGAAGATCTTGTACCTTATTATTTATTCTGTTTGGTCAGGAAAAAAAAAGTCAATCATGATATTATCCTTCTAAAATTTGGTGCCATGAGGAGTCTTCTGGGGATGATGAGAATCTTCTAAAACTGAACTATAGTGATCGCTGCACAACTCTGAATTTCTAAATGTCAGTGAGCTATATGGTGAAACTAAGCAAATTCTATGGGATGAGAATTAGACTTCAATAAAGCTGTTGGAAGGAATGATGCTAAAGCTGAAACTCCAGTACTTTGGCCACCTCATGCGAAGAGTTGACTCATTGGAAAAGACTCTGATGCTGGGAGGGATTGGGGGCAGGAGGAGAAGGGGACGACACAGGATGAGATGGCTGGATGGCATCACTGACTCGATGGACGTGAGTCTGAGTGAACTCCGGGAGTTGGTGTTGGACAGGGAGGCCTGGCGTGCTGCGATTCATGGGGTCGCGAAGAGTTGGACACGACTGAGCGACTGATCTGATTTGATCTGATCTGAAAGCTGTTAAAAAAAAAAACGTGCCAGGGTAAGATCACCTCTTCTGACGAACTTGTCTGTCCCCTGCATAAGATAGAGAGAGAGAAAGCGTAAGAGCTGACATACACAGCAGACACTGCTGGAGGTGCCCTGCAGGAACTGTCCCAAGCCTCTTCACAGCCTCAGGAGGAAGGTCACGTGACGGAGGTAAAGACTGAGCACACAGATGGAGCCCCAGGCCCGGCGTCACAGGCTGGTAGCCTGAGCTGGAGCCTGGACCCACGAGAGCTGGAGCCGGAGCCCATACTCTTACACGAAGCTCGAGTGCCTCCCCAAACCACCTGAAACAGTTCCGGTCAAGGTGGATTTGGAATTTCAATCCAGAAACAATTTCATCTCATTGCATACCCATCCGACTTTATATGCTTACATTACACTTTAATTTCAATCATATGTTAATTTCTATTTATACTGTAAGCCATTTCAGTCTGTTTTAGAAATACAGATATTTTATTTGCTGTTTCTTGTTATAAGTTCACTGTATCTCTATATTATAAACACAGGAAATATTCACTTGCTGAAGTAACCTCTAAAAAAAAATCACTCATTTATTTTCCTGCCTTCACCATTATGTAAGTGGAATCAGCCTTACAAAATATCAGTAACATGCTAAAAAAAAAAAAAAAATTCTAGATAGAAACCCCAGGATGAAAATAACATTTTGTATTTAAATCCCTAAGACAGATTTTCTCCAAAAGGAAGAGCTGAGTAGCTTTAAAGACATTCTACTGGGTCAGCCTCTGGAAGAAAACACAGATTTTCATTCTGCATACATGAACAGAGGAAAAAACCCCTCAAAGAGGAGCACGGCGCACTGTGAGCATCCTGTCGACGGGAAGCCGCAAAGGGAGCCAGGTGAGCAGCAAGCGGCAGGGGCCCTCGGGCGGCCGCGCTCTGCAAGGACGTCGTGGACTCAGAGGGTCAAGCAGACTGCTTCTGGGTTGCCTATAATTCTTCCCCTAACTCCTGAAATAGCGACAGAAACACTGCGTTTCCCCCTATTACAAAATTTCTACTTTTACAAACAACGCAGGAATCCCAGCAATACATTGCTCAGGAGGAGGCAAAATACCTATTTCACACTGCTGTGAAAAGAAGGTCAGGAATGTCTCCTGTTAAGCTAAGCGGGGAAACCACACCGACAATCCCCCAGGGTCTCTGTGAAAGCCCCCCGTGCTCTGTGGGCGCCAACGTGCAGTACCCTGCACGTGGCACTGACAGATGGAAACAGTGCTTCAGTTGAATAAGGGCTTGCTTCCCGTAGGGCCGTTCACAACCACAGCATCTGAGGCCCTACGTCATGTGTTCTGGTGAAATCACCACTACTCGCTTTCAGCACTAAAAATCTGAAAGTTGAGATATATTAGTGTCAGAGTAGAAATACTTATGTTTACAACTGACAACACAAAAAAAGTTAGAATGGGTCAGAATAAACCTGTTTGAAGCAGTTCTGCATTTTACTGCCACAGAGGACTCTGCAAAAGCTATCAGCCAAGAAGACGGCTTCGGAGGCTTCACAGACTGCTTTAGGACAGTCAATTGATACGAGGTCTCAGAACAGCGCTCTGTTATTTCTACAGCACCCAAAACTTAGAAACAAAATGTGGTACACGTACTGATACCTACATGTGTTGTTCATAGCTGTTAACTCCTCCAAAAAAATTTTCAAAAGCATACTTTGTGTTAGTCGTTTGAAGAGTTACACCAAATTATTTTGTTACCTATGGTAATTTTCCATTCATAACTTAGTTTCTCATTTGGTTTAATTATTTATCTTTGAAAAATGAACACATACAACTCATACCATTTATAATTTCAGATACTTTTTAGTTACAAGGGGCTATAAAATATTTTCTGCATCAAAAATGAAATAGAAAGCAAAAAAAATGTTTAGGATATGCGTTGAATAAAAGTTGTAGGTAGTAGGAGAGTAAATTTAAACTTTCTTTTCTGAAAACCACGGACAAGCAGGCCAATCAACTTTCGGAGCTGCATTTACAGTAGGTGCCAGCTCCAAATCAGGGCCGCTCTTCACACCCATGGAGGCTGAAGTGTCGCCTGAGCTCCAAACCCGAGACTGAGTTGAACACATGCACCATGCTTCCAGGAGCCTATTAATTCCCATCTTGTCTCCAACTCTGACAGCCTCTTCTGTACATTCAACATGCACAGAGGAAAGCAACTCTACTGAGTGAAAGAATGGATGGATGGATGGATGGATGGATGCCACCACATTCTAAAGATCAGATTTTTCACCTTTGTGTATATTTATATTATGGAAAAAATTGTTAATAATCATGACAAATTTCCATATCATACACCTCTCTTCTAGAAAAATGGAGCTGTCTCTGGACCCACTGGGTCTAACACTATTCTTGGATTGAAAAGCAGCAGCAGTTGCCCCCAGAATATTCTCCTTCAGGGAAATAGCCAGGTTGTGCTGTTTGCTCTGACGTGCAAACCCCACAATAAACTACTCTCCTACTTCAGATCAGATTACTCCCATTGAGGTCACACACACATTTAGTGGAAGTAAAGACATCTTCTACAAGGGGAATGGAAGACACAGATCCACAAGGAACATTATTAACAATCTAAACTAGCTTTCTTTAACTCCAAGTAAAACTTCGCGTTTTGGTTAACACCTTGAAGCCTTAAATAGATTATGTCGTCTATTGAAACTATGGAGACTTCCGGATTTTTTCACAGTGAAAATGAAAAGATCACACTATTGCACTTATGTCAACAACTTGATACTTAACAATGCTACGGCCCTCAAATGCCCATGCCAGACTAGAAAATTGTTAAGAACAGGGCTGTGTCTTGAGCTATAGCTTCTAAACCTTCCATTTCTTTTCACATGATACTACAAAATATAGACATTGTAGGTAATAAAAAAATATTTGTTGATTTACTGTTACTTGAAGGAATTATCTCTTCCTTTATGGATATAAAATAAATGCACATCAACAAACTAATAGAAAAAGTGTAAAGAAGTCACAGGAGAGACAAAGTAGAACAAAACAGAAAGGAACACATGGAGCCTTGAATAGATAAAGAAGGTTGTGACTCAACATTTTGAGGAGGAAAACAATGAATTAAGGAGGGATAAGGGAGGACATCTCGTCCACAAGCAAGATGCCCTCGCTGTGCTGACATTCAAGTTGGCGCAGAAGCATGGTTATCTGACAACGCGTGATGAACGTCACAGCTCTCCTCTGAGCTCGTCTGACTCCCACGTGGGGACGTGGGGTCCGGGTACAGAAGAGACACTGGCACCCTGTGAGGCCCAGCACACGGCTCGCTGCACCAACAGGCAGGCGACGGCCGTGCGACCCTCCCAGGGAGAACCTGACACCCTCTGTGACCCTAGACATTCTTTTTGGCCTTTCTCTAAATTGTTCCTCTTTGGACATTTGGCAAAGCTCAGAAAATGGAACTTGCTGAGTCCCTGGGAGTCAGCTAGACACACTGCGCCCGAGCAAGCTCTCTGTCTAAGTCAGTTTCTTGGGCCAAGTGCCCTCCTGACCTTTCTTCCAAGAAAGTCCTCTTCACTCAAGGCTCTGCACTGTACCTGCCCAAGGGCTTGAACATCCTCCCAACTGGACTACAACACAGGAAGGAATTATACACGCTGTCTGAAACACCGTGAGAACGCAACATGTGTTGAATACATCAGTATTTTCCAGCTAAAAACTACAGGATAGTATCTAGTGATAAGTAAGGCCTAGTCAACTTAGTAGATGATTGGAAAAGACAAATATAATATATAAATATATATAAATACTTTAATGTGTATGCTTAGGTATCATAAAAAAAAAACCTTTGCTAAACAATGCCTGTATAATAGTCCATTTTTAAATATAACAACTGAAATATATCATTACCCAAATTCCTCCAAAAAAATCTACAGAGGAACTTCTGAATGTCCTAAGATCTAAATCTTATTGTTGTTATTGTTACTTTTAATCTGTTTTCATTTAAGAGGAGGAAAGCATCTGAAACCCCTAAGCTCTCTTTCTTACATTCCTGTCACTTAAAAACAGCTGAATTGATTTTTTTCCTTTAAAAAAAAACAAAAAAACAAAATTTATCGGCTAGTAATAAAATTCTGAAAATAGAGATTCATGATGGAAAATGGACTCAAACTAAACCACAGCAAGGTTATGATAAAAATAATAATGCTTGGGTTTTAGTCACTTAATTTGGCTCACAGTTTAGAGTATTTTTTTGAATTAAATATATTACAATTTTACTCACTTCAAAGCTTCCTCAAATTTATGGATTTTCTTTTGAGCATCTTCTTTTTCCTTATCAAGTTCACTCTGTAAGTCGTGAATCTGCCATGACAAAGACATAAAATTTACTAAAAGACAAATCAAGTTTCCTCAAAGGAAAAATACAATGAAACAGTAATCTTAAATCCATTCTTAATATAAAATTAGATTTAGATTTTTCAAGATAGAGGCTTGGTTAACCATAATCATTTACCATGAAATTATTTTAATACTATTCTTCTGATAATAACTTTCTGGTCAAAGGTAATCATTGTTTAAATGCGCCTGCATGTGGAATCCCTGTAAAATAAACTGATATGTACCTGTGGTGGATTCATTTTGATATTTGGCAAAACTAATACAATTATATAAAGTTTAAAAATAAAATAAAAAAAAAAGAAATTCAAAAAGGGAACTTCTGAAATTTTTTAACATTCCACATTAACCAAAGGAAAGTAATGTAATGAGATACAGGAGAATACAAAAAATAATGTCTCTATTTGGCTTCCCTGGTGACTCAGATGGTACAGCATCCGCCTGCAAGGCAGGAGTCCTGGGTTCAATCCCTGGGTCAGGAGGATCCCCTGGAGAAGGGAATGGCTACCCGCTGCAGTATTCTTGCCAGGAGAATCCCTTGGACAGAGGAGCCTGGTGGGGTACAGTCCACGGGGTCACAAAGAGTCGGACACGACTGAGCAACTAAGCGCACACACACACATTCCCCAAACACACACAGGTTATGATGAACAAGCTGTCTGCTTCCAGAATGATCTGCACAGCCACCCTCTGAGTCTGGGAAGTCCCCCAGGAGCACCGCTCTCCTAGTGTGGTGTCCTTTGACAGATGGCTGGCAGCCAGGAGGCGGCGGCCACGTGAGCACCTCTGCACCGAAAGCTCTTTGTGAGCACGTGCAGATGTGCACGCCAGTGTGGGCCCCAGCATGGACGCAGTGCAGGGACCTAAAATAGGGAAGGGAGCCCTGCTAAGGCTGGAGGGTCCTCACGGGAGCCACCTGGGGTGCAGAGCCCAGCCCGAGGTCACTCACCAGTGGGGACACCGGGCACTCTCCTGCCGGCCACCCAGGTGAGGCTGGATGTACAAGTCGGGGCATGAGAGACAGGAGAGGACTGAGATCAACACGCACACACAGCCACACACACAACCACACACACACAACCATACACCACCACACAATCACACACACAGTCACACACACAGTCACAGACTTTTTCAGACACTGAGTCAAAACTCCTCAAAAATACCTATATTCAGCTATTTATTCATCTGGACAGAAGCCTATTTAACTCAAAAATCCTTCTTCTTTGGCTTTTTCCTATTATAATTCTCTTTCATTTTTCCCCTCGGCGTTTTAGTGAAATAGGTGGGTAGGGAGGTAGGTAAATAGGCAGACAGACAGGCAGGCAGACAGATAGAAGGTAGACAGACAGACCAAATCAGCTGCTTGGGAACCGAAAGAAGCCGGCGTAGAGAGGAAGGTCTCCACGGCAGGCGGGAAAGCCCCTGCGCAGCGCCGTGCGGGGTGACTTGACCACGGTGAAGTCGGCCCCACCATCGCCTCACCTCCCCTTTCCTCTGACACCGCTTCTCCCCACAAGCACCACACGTCCGGGACCCCCGCTTCCGAAGGACCTTCTTCCCGGAGAAGCTTGCATCGCGCTCCGCTGGGTCGCGAGTGCGTCAGCGCTGTCTACCGCGGGAGAGGCAGCGGTGCCTCCGCCAGGTGTGGCTGCCACTCCCGACGGGCGGCGCCACGCCAGCACCGCGACCCACTCACGGCTTCTAAACCAAGAGCAGCACTCGAAGGCAGCAGCGGGACGACTGGGTGGGAGGGGCAGAGCCTGTGTCAACGCGCAGGCTTTTGGGCCGGGGCTCCTCACCGGGAAGCGGCTCCTCGTTCGCTTTCACGGCCCAGCGCCCAGCCAACGCGGGGCCACGCGAGAGGACAGGGCCTGCCGGTCTGGGTGTGTCTGCTCCCCACTGAACATGTTTGCACCGAGTGCCCACGAGCTCTAGGGGCTAGGCTGCCGGTTTCTGCCTATGTTCTAGATGGGGGGCGACGCGACTGCCAGCCTCTCCTCCGAGGGCCCCACTGGCAGCGGGGAGCATGCCTCAGAGCCGCCGCTTGCGGTCCTTTCCCTCCTGTACACGGTGAACACCAAAGACGAGTTTCAATCATTTAAACAATGAAAACACAAACCAGACAGTCAAGATACAGCACGTATTCTCCAACATGGGAGTGTTCTACAAACACCGGCTTAAGGAGCTGGAAGCACATTTACTGCGCGTCTACTAAATGGAGGTTTTACTCCCTTGCACCGTAAGAGTTTAAGGTATCAAAAAAGGCGTGCTCGTGTAAACAGAAAGAGACTTGCTGCACGTAAGGAAACAGATGCATGGCGGGAGACATCAAGGCACAAAGAGCGCGGAGCCACGGAGGTTCACCGGTGGCCCCTGGATGCCCCACCGCACTCCCTGACCACCTGGCCTCCTCTGCCTCTCACTGGGGCAGACTCAGCACTATGGGCTCCACGATTTCTATAGGTCATTTCACTGCGCAATTTCATTTTTTGAAAAGCTTCACTCAAGACACCTTACCTCCTAAAGAAAACCAGGCCAATAGTTGTTGGAAAACACTCCACAATATATGTAAAACGATGTAAATTTTACATTATTTTAACCGAATTAAAAGAATTACATACATGCTAAGCACCATTCCTAATAATTCTGAACTCCATCAGACCTCATGGCAACACAGTGACAATGTGTCATGGTTATAAGTAGACATTTCAACAGTTATAAGCAGACACTTCAGTTCCAGCACACTTCAGGACAAACATGCTTAACATCTGTCTCGTGAACTTCTTTCAGTAAACAGCACCATCTTTTAACTCTCGGACGCGCCTGTTTGGAAAACACGTAGCAGGTTATTTGTAGGAGGCAGGTGTTTCCTCGCTCGTAAAATCATTTAGCCTAACCATTTCCTGATTTAACAGATTAGGACACTTCATCAAACAATGACATTTAGTTTTACTACCTATTATTTGTTTGATGTTCAGAGATCTTAGGAGCAGGCAACAGCCACCAGAGATCAATAAAGACCATGAGATAATGTGTGGGCTTAAACCAGGGGGCGTCTGCTGCTCCTCTGATCTCACAGCAGGCTGGCCTCTAATGCTGCCTTCTTATCGGCAGGAGGAAACGACGTCACTCAGATGGCACTTCCTCCTCCTGAACAGATAACTCAGAACTTGGGTTTGCAGGACAGTTACTCAATGCGCACACCTGTAACACCGTCTAACAGCAAAACACCCTGTGCACCGCTCTCTGCTCTCGGGTTACAGAGCCCGGAGCGAGGTGAGGTTGGTGTCAGCCCTCAGAGGAGTCAGAGAGGGTATTCCCTGAGGGGGCACGAGGCAGCAGACCTTCAAGGACTGAGGTCACAGGTTTAATACAGAAGGAAGAACAGATGTCAATTTAAAGGGGCAGATTATGGAATTAAGTGTAAAACAAAAAGCAACATGCTGAGCAACATTCTCTTTCAATACAAATACTGTTAGAACGTATGCAGTGTGAACAAATACGCTTCTTTTTCTTTACAGAAGGTGTTATTTTAAACACACACTCATTGGAAAAGACCCTGATGCTGGGAGGGATTGGGGGCAGGAGGAGAAGGAGACGACAGAGGATGAGATGGCTGGATGGCATCACTGACTCGATGGACATGAGTTTGAGTGAACTCCGGGAGTTGGTGATGGACAGGGAGGCCTGGCGTGCGGCGATTCATGGGGTCACAAAGACTCAGACACGACTGAGCGACTGAACTGAGCTGAACTAGTTAATGTTACTTAAAAGCGAGGCCACCTGACCGCTCACAGACAGGGAAAGTCTATGGTCACCAAGGTGCCGGATTACGCGACTGTGTCTGCTCCCTGAAGTGAAGCAGACTAGGACGGGGAGGTGGCTGCCAGGGAGGAGTTATCTTTAACACGGCTTCCTGTGTGTGTCCACCAGGCAGGGGGCTGGTCCGAAACCTGAGTTTACTTGGTGGCCGGACAGCCAGAAAGAACAGCGGTAGGAGACTGTCTTCCAGCTCTGTGTCCCCCAGCCCCCAGCTGGACGCTGTGAACTGAGTGGCCTCCTCTGGGCACCAGGGCCCCGGGGCCCACAGGGGTGCAGACGGCATCTCCCAGGAGGAGGGCTGCCAGCTGGGTAACAGAGCAGGAGGCCAGGGAGGGGTCCCTGACGGATCAGGAGCCAGTTACCTGCCCACAGTACCAACAGGGACTAACAGGTATACCCAAGGGTGTGGATGCCTCAGATGGTGGGCAGTGAGGCTTATGATAATACATGGTCTTCGTTGGGGAAGTCAAATATTAATATTTATGAAGCTGCAAAGCTCTAAAGTGGAAACCAAAAAAAAATTCCTTATTTCAGGGAAAGCAGTATTTCTCTCTCCTGCTCAGATATCATTTTGTAGGCATGAAATACATTCAATATCTTGCATTGAGCTGTATTAAAACTGCAGGGGGAAATTTTTAGCAATAGGAAAACTTATTACACTTTTAAAGAGCGCATACTTCGGTCCGTGCATGTCACAAGAAACCCCAGGCCCTGGAGAGCAAGCTGTGCGGCCTGTCCCGAGCCCTCCTGCACCCAGGGCCCAGGGGGCCGCTCCCCGGGAGGGCGCACAGCACACACCCGAGGGGACGGCACACACACGTCAGATGTGATTTCACGGCCTTTTAAGGATTTTGTGCCACACAACCTGCTAAGAGCCGAGGGGGTAACCTTCTTCTCATTTTCCATTATGTGTGTATTCTACAAGTGGACCAATTTGGTGGATGCTACAGCTTACCATTGTAATTGCTGCTAATTACAAAGCAGCAACAAAATCTCTGCTATCGCACCTACAGTTACAGAGCAAACAACAAATTCAAAACAGGTTTGAAAGCCACAGACCCTGCAGAACTCTGTCCTTGATCCCTGAAGGTGTGACAGGGTGGCCATGAACACCCACTGACCACTGACAACAGGGAGCCCAGCACGCCGCGGTAGAAGCAGTCACTACTCTAAACGACACGAAATAACTGCAAATCGACTTGTTTTTACTAATCAGTTGCAGTGACAATTCTTTCATTGTTTCATATTCTTTGGTTAATTATTTATTTAGAGTTTTATTATACATATGATACAACAGGAAAAAATAACTCCCATCAATTATATTTTTAAACTAGTAAAAACAAAATATAATTTCAAAGGGTTATTATGAGAGGTGAACATAATAATACTCTTCACTCATTAAATAAAACACAGAAGTGGTATTTTAATGTCAATATAATTAAGAATCAAACTGAAGAAGCTGTTTATAAACATGAAGAATAAAGAAGCAAAATTTGATCACTGGCTAACTGAAATAAGCCTAGAAATACAGTCTAGAACGCATGGCTTTATAGAAATTAGCATGACTCTTAACTGCCTCATTTGCTATATAAGTGGCTTATAGCTTCCCACAAAACATATTACCTTTTTTTCAAAGGTGCGTTTTAAGTGACTTCTCTCCATTTGAAACTTATTTTCTTGGTCCTGTGAATAATACATATTTATCTTTATTATACTTAAAATCTCTTCTAGGGTCAATAAAATTAGTAATCTAATGAAACAAGTCAATCTCTTTGATGACAAACTTATTTGGGTTTTGCCAGTAAGTGAGCCCTGCCTGTCCAGTTTTCTACAGCACAGAGACATGAATAGCTTTCTGCTGGAGGCCATAAAATGTCCATTAACTGAAGATGCTGCTACTCTCAAAAGCACTTACGTGACAGTGAGAGAGACACTTTCTGACCCCCAGAGTTAGGAGACCACTTAGAAATGATCGGATGAATCTATATGAAAATAATGTGCTATATCACATATCAGGGTTTGGCACTTTTTGACCAAAGGAGAAAAAGAGTGGGTCTAAAATTCACGGGCCGTCTGGTGTCGGGACGCCACGCTCCCACTGCAGGTGGCCCCGGCTCCGTCTCCGTCAGGGAGCTAGGACCCTGCGTCCACTGGGCGCAGCCAACACCAGACAGATGTATGAACAAGAGGAGCGAAAGAGAAAAGGGAAGAGAGAGCGCCTATCAGGAATGGCGGGCAGTAATTTAAAGAGGACATTATTCTAAAATAATAGTATATTTAAATAAGGTTTATTTTTCAAACTAATCTCATAAGAGTAGATTGTCCAAATTAAAATTGCTCTTCTTAACTCGTCACATTAGCATTTACTTTTGTAAAAATAAGTAAGATGAGAAATGATAAGTGCAGTAAAACAACCAGAAACGGTTACCTGCGTTTCTGAGCTTTTTAACTGACACTCACTTATACGTTTACACCCAGAAAAGGACAGTGACTGTTAGCCATTGTTCTGTTTAAAAGCACAGGACTCACCTTGAGCTGCTGCTTTCTCTGAAGTTCTGATTCCTGTAATTGTTGCTTTAATTGACAGATGTTCTGTTCTAGCTCTTTAATCATACCAGATGCCTAAAATAATAAAAAATGAAATTTTGATTTTTATATCATCCTACAAACTTCCAGTTGAATAAACTTACCATTTTTCTTCTTGAAGTTTCAATTAGAATTAAAATTGTCTATAAATATGAATTTTACAAAAATTTAAGTTAAAAAATCCTTAAAGTGAAAATATAAATTCATAGTATTTAAAGTTATGAAAATACTGATATAAAAAGAATAAGTAAACAGAAAACTTTTTAAATGTTCGTTTAAAAACCAAATCCACTGGAATAGCTATTAGGTTGGTACAAAAGTAATTGCAGTTTTTGCATTGGTGTAATTTGCCATTTGATATTGGAACACATTCTAAATAAATGTGATGGTTATGTTATATACATCATTTTAATGCACATTTTTCATTTTATGGTTTTTTTTGCTAATGACTTATTACTTGCTGTTTATTTTATATTTATTTTAAACTACAGAAAAGATGTTAGACATAAAGCAAATTCGAGTGATTTTCTTATTTGAGTTCAAAATGAGTTATAAGGCAGCAGGGACCCTTGCGCCGACAGCAACACGTGTGGCCGAGGAGCTGCAGGAAGCCGGACGGCGTAGCGGCGGCCCAGGAAGCCTTACGGAGGAAACAGAGTCGTGAAGATTAAAGAGCCGGTCGTCGGACGTTGACGACGACAATCGAGAGCCACCGTCGAAGCTGACCCTCTTACTACTACGTAAGAAGCTGCCAAAGAATCCGAGGTGGACCATTCTGTGGTCATTGGCGTTTGAAACAAACTGGAAAGGTGGAAAAGCTCGGTAAGTGGGTCCCTCGGGAGCGGACCACAAGTCAAAACGGTCATCGTTTTGAAGTGTCGTCTCTTATTCTATGCAACAATGACGAACCATTTCTCAATCAGATTGTGATGTGTGATTAAAAGTGGATTTTAATACAACTGGCGATGACCAGCTCAGTCGCTGGACAGAGAAGAAGCTCCAAAGCAGTTCCCACAGCCAAACTTGCACTAAAAAACAGTCATGTTTGGTGGTCTGCTGCCGGTTTGATACACTACAGCTTCCTGAATCCCCGCGCAACATTACATCTGAGAAATATGCTCAGCAAATCGATGAGATGCACCAAAAACTGCCACGCCTGCAGCCAGCACTGCTCAGAAAGGGCCCGATTCTCCATGACAACGCCTGACTGCACATCGCACAACCAGTGCTTCAGAAGCTGAAAGAACTGGGCTACGAAGCGTCCCTCATCTGCCATGTTCACCTCACCTCTCGCCAACCGACGACCACTTCTTCAAGCATCTTCACAACTTTCTGCAGGAAAACGCTTCCACAGCCAGCAGGAGGCAGAACATCTTTCTAAGAGCTCATCAAACCCCAAAGCACTGACTGTTATGCTTTGATTTTAAAGCTTTTATGCTTTGATTTTAGAGACTTTAAGCACTGATTTTAATAAGAGTAAACAAACTTATTTCTCATTGGGAAAAATGTGTTGATTGTAGTGGTTCCTAGGCTTCCCTGGTGGCTCAGAGGTTAAAGCGTCTGTCTGCAATGCAGGAGACCTGGGTTCAATCCCTGGGTCAGAAAGATCCCCTGGAGAAGGAAATGGCAACCCACTCCAGTATGCTTGCCTGGAGAATCCCATGGATGGAGGAGCCTGGTGGGCTACAGTCCATGGGGTCGCAAAGCATCAGACACGACTGAGCGACTTCACTTCACTTTTTGGTTCCCATTTTGATCAGTAAAGATGCGTTTGAGTTTCGTTATAATAATTTAAAATTCAGTCTGAAACCATGATTATGTTTGCACCAACCTAATAATTCTTGAAATATCAAGTAATTGACCACTTAAGCACCGCAGCTATAGGATTTTCTCTTCATAAAGTTTCAATTATCTGACACAAAAGGGGGTGGGTGCCCTAAGGGAGTCTGTAGGTTCATATACATGTGAGGGCAAGAAAACTAATGTATAACCAAGATCACAAAATATTAATAATAATATTAATTGCTATTGTTATATTCAAACTATTAGCTCTATACATTATTAACACTATTACTGATTACTTAATTATTAACATAACAATGTATAGAGTTATTTGAGTTACTCAAGTAATAATGTACAGTTAGTCAAAAATGTTTTATTAAAACAACTGAACTCTAGTAATCAGTTTAATTAAAAGGGTTGATTTACAGCAGATTTTAATGTATTAAGGATTTGCGTTGTGCTATACATTAGACATTCAGCATTAAATTAAGCAAAGGAGACTCCTTTACACGCCAGATAGTAGGCTTCCACAGGGCACTTCCGGTTCTGTGCTGAGTGAAGGGAATAACGACTCTGGCTGGCTATAGCTTCCAGCTCCTACAATACCTTAGCAGCAGAAAGAGCATGTTCCTTTTTCAGAAGGTTGACATCAGCATCACACTTGGTTTGTAATAGTTTCAGGTTTTGCTCATAATCACTGACGAGATGGTCTTTCTCTTTATGCAGTGTATTGCGCCTAAAAGCAACCAAAGAATAAAATACACTTCCAATGTATTCATCATCAACCTCGAAAATGGAATTTTTTAGCCAGTCAAATCCAAATGCATTATCTTTCAATACATCAAATAAGTAAGCACATTTTTATCAAGTATTTTTAAACAGTATGCTTCTTATATTCAATGGTACTTAAAAATTTTAACAAACAGCAGCATTTAAACTGGAAACCTCCCAAGGTTAAATGCACAAGTTTTTAATTTTACCAAATAACTTACAGAGTTAATGTCAGTTTTTTTAGCCACACCTGAGAGTTGTCTGACCTCAGACAATACCTTGCCTTTACTTCTTGTAATTCATTACATGTTATCTGGTAACATCTCTCCAGTTCCAGTTTTTCTTGAATTAATTTCTGTTTCTGTAAATTACTGTTCTCCGCTTCTCCAGTCAGCTGCTGGACACGGGACTCCAGTTCTTTGATCATCTGGTTCTAAAAGAATAGTTCATTGTTAAGAAAGCCTCTGACTTTATAACAATATAACAATTCTGCATCATTAAGTAACCTGAAGAAAAATGCAAGGGATTAGCGATAAGAATATAAAAAAAAAGTACCATAAACCATACTAATAAAAACCAAACCAACCTCTAAATTAACTGTCTTTTATTTAAAAAAAAAAAAAAAAGGAGCACTTTCTATCATGAAAGACAGGCTAACATGTTTGTACACTTTTAGCCTCTCATTTGTTCAATGAGCGGGTATTCATTCACTGAAACAGCACCATTCTGATCCGGGGATATAAGCTTAAGTGCATGCATGCTAAGTCGCTTCACTCATGTCCAACTATTTGGAACGCTATGGACAATAGCCCGTCGGGCTCCTCTGTCCATGGGATTCTCTAGCCAAGATTACTGGAGTGGATTGCCATTTCCTTCTTCAGGGATCTTTCTGACTCAGGGATTCAACCCACATCTCTTACATCTACCTCATTGGCAAGAGGGCTCTTTACCACGAGCGTGACCCAGAAGGCCACTATTTACATTAGCACCCTCCCAAAAAAGTACGATAAAATATGTACAAGAGCTACATGTGGTAAATTACAAACCTCTGATGAAAGAATGAGAAAAATCAAAGAACTAAATAAATGGAGAGATAGCCCATGTTCATGGATAGGAAGACTCAGTAATGCAATGTTGGTTATTCCCAACTTGATTTATAGATTTAATGCAACACCAATTAAAATCCCAGAAAATTATTTTATGGATATGAATCAGATCAGATCAGATCAGTCGCTCAGTCGTGTCCGACTCTTTGCGACCCCATGAATCGCAGCACGCCAGGCCTCCCTGTCCATCACCAACTCCCGGAGTTCACTGAGACTCACGTCCATGGAGTCAGTGATGCCATCCAGCCATTTCATCCTCTGTCGTCCCCTTCTCCTCCTGCCCCCAATCCCGCCCAGCATCAGAGTCTCTTCTAATGAGTCAACTCTTCTCATGAGGCGGCCAAAGTACTGGAGTTTCAGCTTTAGCATCATTCCCTCCAGAGAAATCCCAGGGCTGATCTCCTTCAGAATGGACTGGTTGGATCTCCTTGCAGTCCAAGGGACTCTCAAGAGTCTTGTCCAACACCACAGTTCAAAACCATCAATTCTTTGACACTCAGCCTTCTTCACAGTCCAACTCTCACATCCATACATGACCACAGGAAAAACCATAGCCTTGACTAGACGAACCTTTGTTGGCAAAGTAATGTCTCTGCTTTTGAATATGCTATCTAGGTTGGTCATAACTTTCCTTCCAAGGAGTAAGCGTCTTTTAATTTCATGGCTGCAGTCACCATCTGTAGTGATTTTGGAGCCCAGAAAAATAAAGTCTGACACTGTTTCCCCATCTATTTGCCATGAAGTGCTGGGACCGATGCCATGATCTTCGTTTTCTGAATGTTGAGCTTTAAGCCAACTTTTTCACTCTCCACTTTCACTTTCATCAAGAGGCTTTTTAGTTCCTCTTCACTTTCTGCCCTAAGGGTGGTGTCGTCTGCATATCTGAGGTTCTTGATATTTCTCCCGGCAATGTTGATTCCAGTTTGTGTTTCTTCCAGTCCAGGTTTCTCATGATGTACTCTGCATAGAAGTTAAATAAGCAGGGTGACAATATACAGCCTTGACGAACTCCTTTTCCTATTTGGAACCAGTCTGTTATTCCATGTCCAGTTCTAACTGTTGCTTCCTGACCTGCATACAAATTTCTCAAGAGGCAGATCAGGTGGTCTGGTATTCCCATCTCTTTCAGAATTTTCCACAGTTTATTGTGATCCACACAGTCAAAGGCTTTGGCATAGTCAATAAAGCAGAAATAGATGTTTTTCTGGAACTCTCTTGCTTTTTCCATGATCCAGCAGATGTTGGCAATTTGATCTCTGGTTCCTCTGCCTTTTCTAAAACCAGCTTGAACATCAGGAAGTTCACGGTTCACATATTGCTGAAGCGTGGCTTGGAGAATTTTGAGCATTACTTTACTAGCGTGTGAGATGAGACAAAAGGCACAAAATACCCAATGCAAAATTGAAAGAGAAGAACAAAGTTGGAAGACTGACACTGCCTACTTCAAGACTTACTATAAGACACAGTAATCAAAGCACTGCGGCCTGTCAAAGGAAAAGACAACCAGATCAACGGAACAGAACAGAGAGGCCAGAAAGAGCCCCCCATAAACACGGCCTGACTTGTGACAAGGAAACAAAAGCAGTACAACGGAGCAAAGACAGCGTCTTCAACCAACGGCACTGGGACAACCGGACAACTAACGCAAAAACCAACCGACGCAAAAAGAGGGGTCTAGCGCAGATCTTACACACTAACTCAGAGATCACAGACCTCAATGGAACAACCGGATAACCAACGCAAAAAGACGGGTGTAGCACAGATCTTACAAACTAACTTACAAGACATCACGGACCTCAATGCAAAATGCAAAACCTCAAAAATCCCAGGAAATAACATAGGGAAAGCCTAAATTATCTTAAGTTGGCAAGGAGTTTTTAGATACAATATCCATGGTACAATGCACTAAAGAAATAGTTGACAAATTGGACTTTATTAAGATTAAAATTATCTATTCCACAAAAGACAGTATGTAGTAAGAGAATCAGAACATAAGCCACAGATGGGGAGAAATACTTGCAAAAGACTCATCTGATGAAGGACTGTTATCCAAAATATACAAAGAACTCTTACAATTCAACAATAATAAAATAAAAACCTAATTTAAAAATGGGTTAAAGACTTAGACACCCTACCAGAGAAGATATACAGCTGATGAATAAGCGTAGGAGAGGATGTCCTATCACACGTCACCATATATCATGGAAATGCAGATTAAACAGCAAGGAGACTGCACCCATCAGAACACTGACAGCAAACGCTGACGAGGGTCTAGAGCAACAGGAACTCTCACTAACTGCCGGCAGGAAGGAAAGTAGCACATGCAGCTTGGAAGGCAGTTTGCAGGCTCTTAGAAAACACGCTCTCTTCATACAGCCCAGGAAGAAAACACGCTCTCTTCATATAGTCCAGGAAGAAAACACGCTCTCTTCATACAATCCAGGAAGAAAATACGCTCTCTTCATACAGTCCAGGAAGAAAACACGCTCTCTTCATACAGCCCAGGAAGAAAACACACTCTGTTCATACAGTCCAGGAATCATGCTGCTGGGTGTTTGCCCAAATGAGTTAAAATTTGTGTCCACATGAAAACCTGCACACAGATGTTTACAGCAGCTGTGTACTCACAGCTGGCAAACAGCAATGCAGACGCCCTTCAGGAGGCGGATGGATAAACTGCAGTGCGTGTGAGGACGGGACAGTGCTCAGCACTACGGGGAAATGAGCTCTCAGACCACGAAGAGGCACAGAGGAGACCTAAAGGCATGTTAATAAGCAGAAGAAACCAACTGGAAAAGTATACTGTACGACTCCAATGACATGATTTTCTGGAGACAACTGCCAGGGGCTGGGTGAGGGGAAAGATGAGTAGGTGGAGACGGAGGATTTTTAGGGCAGTGGAAATACTACGTCCAATACTAACGTTAGGTCAATCTGTGGCATTATGCACTTGCCCAAGTCCACAGAACATACAACACTGAGACTCAACTCTGACGTAAGAGATGGACTCTGGGAGATGGTGCACTCTGGTGGGGGTGTCCATGGTGGTGGGCTCTGCCTGTCAGCAGAAGGGACAGGGCTTATGGGAATCTAGCTTCCCCCTCATTTCTGCTGTGAATAAAATAGCTCTAAAAAAACCAAGTCTACAGAAAACAGGCCCTAGTTTTCTAGTTCTTCCCTTTACCACATGATTCGACTCATTTTCTCAGGCTCAAACTGATTTTGGAAATAAATTTTCTGTATAATGTCCATCCTAATTCCAACATACAAAGATCAAATTGTCAAAGACTCACTTACCCTGAGAGTCTCTTAGCAATTAATTCAAATAATCTATATGTTTGCACAGGAGACAGATACTAAATAAACAGACCAAAATGGGCCAACACAATCTGCTTGGCCCTGTCTGTGAAGGCGGGCACAAGGTCAGAGAGCCCCGGGGCTGTGCCCAACAGAACAGTCGCCCAGGGGAGACAAGCACTGGAAGGGACGAGAGGATTCAGGGTGGAGAAGCAGGATGGCCGTCAGTCGAACGGGAAAGACCAGGAAAGAGGGACGAAAGAAACAGCAGAAGGAACACAGCGAAAAATAAGCAGGTCTCACACGAAGACAGGATGGTTCTCACACAAAGCCCCACACACTGAGCGCCTGCGTAACACCTGGCTGGTGAAGCTTGCTTGGTTTCTGGTGCGAAGGCGCTATTAAAGGTGTCCCTGCTGTGCGGCCAGGTGTCACACGAACTGGAAACGCGGCTTCTGTTCTAAGAGCTGCATTTACCAAACAGATACTTCTACATACGCTGGCACAGACTCTCTGATTCAAGAAGCGAAATGTATGATCACAGTTGTTCAGTTGACTATTTGTATTTACTATATTTATTTTTAAAAGCATTTTCTTAACAATTAGACAAAATAAAGCAAACATATCAATAAACAAAAAGAAACTTAAATCTTATGTCTGGGGAAACCCTACAGACATATATGAAATACCTTAACAACATTTGGCCAAAATAATCTTTTTTTCTTTAATGAATACAGAGACCTGAGAGAACACAGAACAGTGGAAACTCAAAATGGGGCCACAAGTCACACAGAGGCTGACGCCGGGTCATATTCTTCAGGCTGTAACAAACAGGGTGGAAGGGGATTCCAGGCTTTTTAACTACAGAGTCAGAGAGGAACAGACAGATTACCTTGGGCACAAAGAATAGCTGCCCACACTGCGGCCTCAGAGGGGGCGCTCGGAACACGAGGTTGGAGTTTGTGAACGGACATGGCTTGTAGACAGAAGTTACGATGGGCATTAGGTTAGCAACTCAAGGTCTCGGTCGCGGGGAAGCAAGACAACCGGCACAGGTGGGACGTGGAACAAGAGGTCAACGGCGGGGGGCGCGACCAGCAGGCGGCCGGGAAGACCCGGAATGGGGCAACAATGGCCTGAGCCTGAGTGGTAGCTGTGGAAACGGAAGGGGGCGGAGCAGCTCCCAGCAAACTCCCAGAGGAGCAGAGTGACTGCGAAAACACCGTAGGTAGGAAACGAGAAGCAGCAAAAAGCATCAATCCTTCAGGTCCAAAGTCGAATACTCCAGGAGAAGTGGAAAATTGGGAATTTAGAGGAAGGTTGTGAAAGGGTATTATTTTGTGAGGAAATACAGACATTATTTTCAGCAAGTACTAGGAAATTATAAAATATCTGATGGGCTTTCAGTTAAATAACCGATAGAATAAGAAATGTTAGAATTTTACATACAAACTGTGTGAAATCCTCTAGGAGTCAAAAATTAGAAAGGATTAGTAATCAGCAACTACTTATATAGTCCAAAGTTCAACTCCTATGGCAAAAGGAGCAACATATTTTATTTCATAAAATTCTTCTTGAAATATATATACAAGATGCACAAACCTTAAACATATATTTTGATAATTTGTTACTTGAAAATAGCCATGAACCAGTGCTGGTGATGTTTTAGTCACTAAGTCATGCCCAACCCTCGTGACCCTATGGATTATAGCCTGCCAGGTCCGTGGGATTTCCTAAGCAGGAACAGTAGAGTGGGTTGCCATTTCCTTCTCCAGGGGATCTTCTGCACCCACGGATCAAACCTGTGTCTCCTGTACTGCAAGCGGATTCTTCACCACTGAGCCACCAGGGAAGCCACGCCATGAGCCAGTGCAAGATAAAAGCACGGGGACTGCTCAGATGCCTTATTGCTCATCCTCCACAAAAAGGTAACCACTATTCTGATGTCTATCACCAAAAAAACTTTGTCTTTTGCTGAACTTTCTGTAAATAAATTCAGAGAGTATGTACCCTTTCGGGTCAGGCATATCATGTCTGTGAGAGCTGTCATCCATGACATGGGGTATAGCAGTATTTTCAGTGCTATATTCAGTATTCCATTGTGGAATACACCTAAAATAATTCATCCATTTTATCGACTGGTTGGTTGTTTTCAGTGTTCAGTTGTTAACAATAATGCTGCTATGAACGTTTTCACACATGCTTTATGGTGCACGTATTCACCCATTTCTTTTGGTTGGACATTCTGTACTGAAATGTTGAGTCATAAGTGATTTGAAAACTTATGACCAGGCAAAAACTTGAAAGTGAATGTTTGTAACAGCAAACGTGTATAGCTGCCAAAAGCAGATGCGACCAAGATGTCCTTCGATAGATACGTGGATAAACAATGCTAATCCATATAATTGAATATTATTCAGCAATAAAAAGAAATGAGCTATAAAGCCATAAAAAGACACGAAGAAACCATGTATGTATAATTCTTAATGAAAGGAGCCAGTCTGAAAAGGCTACATACTGTATGATTCCAATTACATGATATTCTGGAAAAGAAACTGCAAAAAACGATGTTTTACAGTCAAGGTGATTGGTGGCTGCAGAGATCCTGGGGAGAGGGGCAAGGCGGAACAGGGAGAAGCCCGTGTGAGTTCAAAACAGTGAAAACGCTACGCGTGAAACCGTAAAGGCACGTGTGGCTACATGCATTTGTCAAAACCCACCGAGTTTTAAAGCACAGAGGGCGAGCTGTATGCAAACTTAAAAAATAATTTAGTAGTTCGGGGATCCCAGGAGCAAATACAGGCTGTGAAAAGAGGATCTCGTTACATCACAAATATGTAAAAACCTCACTGAAGGGGTGGCAGGAGAGGTGAGGACCCGAGCGAGTCTGGAACTCGCGGCACCCGAGACCAGAGGCAACCAGAGCCGCGCGTGTGCCCGTCCTGGTCTGCAGGCTCGGTCCTGCGGGGACACGGACTAACAGCCTGAGGCTCCGTTCCGGTCGGCAGGCTTGGCCCTGTGGGGACACGGACTAACAGCCCTGATCACATCCATGCCTGTGGACTGAGACTGAACACCCAGAAAGGGAACGGATGAGGGCGGAGGCCACGCTCCCACCGCCAGGCTGGGAATTTACAGACGAGTGGAGAAGGCCAGACTAACTCACGTGGCAAAGGGTTAGAGCTACGGACACCAGTAAGAGAGTATGTTTAGCTTAACACAGATGCAGTTGGTTACATACACTACGGTTCATCGATGTGCCTAGACACACAGGCTTGTATACACACAAACACTTTGTCTGGTGAGAGGACAGGAAAGAAATGACACCCCCGCAGTCACGAGCACCCCCTGAAAGCAGACCCCGGTCTCTAACACCATTCTCCACGTCCTCCACATTGCGGGGGAGGCCAGAGGGGCCCCGGGGCCTCCTGGAGAATCTCCCAGTGGCTGAAGCTAGAGCAACTTACGTGACAAAATGAAGGAATACGGGATCATAACCCAGAACATAAATAATATCCACACTAAATAAATTAACAAACGAGGGAGACGAGACAGACTTTCCTGTAGAGAAACTCCCAATAATTCACAGATTCCCCTCCCTTGAGTACAGAGAGTACACCCCGCACCCCTCATGCATGGGCTCCTCATGGGAACTGTCTTCCCAAGAGTGTGGGAAGGCCGGAGGACGCCGTCACAGGGAGAACCCAGCACACACCCGTGGCCAGGCGGCCAGGGGAAAACCCAGCACACACCGCGGCCAGGGGAGAACGCAGCACGCACCGTGGGCAGGCGGCCAGGGGAGAACCCAGCACACACCTGCAACCAGGCGGCCAGGGGAGAACCCAGCACACACCGCGCCAGGCGGCCAGGGGAGAACCCAGCACACACCGCGGCCAGGGGAGAACCCAGCACACACCCGCAACCAGGCGGCCAGGGGAGAACCCAGCACACACCACGGCCAGGGGAGAACCCAGCACACACCCGCAACCAGGCGGCCAGGGGAGAACCCAGCACACACCGCGCCAGGCGGCCAGGGGAGAACCCAGCACACACCTGCAGCCAGGCAGCCAGGGCTAGCGACAGGGAGAGCCCAACACACCCACAGCCAGGTGGCCAGAGGAGAACCCAGCACACACACGCAGTCAGGTGGCCAGGGCTACGGTTCACGGGGTGGCCACAGGTAGCGTGTGCCCCTGATGTGATACGGAGAGCAGCAGTCTACTTCCATGACCTACTGCGTCAGCCCATAACCCCATCTTATCGTGAGAAGAACAGGAGGCGGGGTGCCCTGCAGTATTCCTGACCAGGCCTCCTCACAACTGCCAAGATCATGAGACAGAAGGGGCGTCTGAGACACTGCCACAGCCCAGAGGAGCCTACGGAGGAAACAGAACGTGGCGTCTGGATGAGATCCTGGAAAAGAAGGACACTAGGGAAAAGTGAAGAAAACGGAACCAACTATGGACTCTGGTTTATTACGGCATCCTGCTGATCCGCTGACTGTAACAAGTGCACCAAAATGACCTAAGATGTTACAAAGGGGGAGCTGGGTGTGGGGCACATGGGAACTCTACCATCCTCTCAAACTTCCTGTAAACCTAAAACCCTCTAAAAATAAAATCTATTTGTTTAAATGGCAATCCTATTCAAAATAATCAACTGATGCTATTCAGGATATTCTTCTTTAACACTGTGATGCTGGAAGAGAAACACTGGTGGCAACTATGAGATGATGGACCCCAGCCACGCTGGAGAGTGGCGACCTGCTCTGATTCACGCTCGCCACTCACAGTGGTGGTTAACTGTAAGTGGTTAACACAAAGCTTCACGTGCCTAAGGCCTCTGATACTCGTCAACTCGATTCAGGTCCATGAATAGAACTTGGAGTCTCATGGGCTTTGAATGGAAAAACATAGCTCATCTCTATTTCCAGTCCCCTGACTGACCTTCAGCACTTCCCTCCTACTATGAGTACAGTCAACCACCAATGAAGTATTAGCAATGCCTGTGAACGACGGAAATCACAGGTAGTTTATAGACCATTATAGTGCGGCATTATCTCTAACATTGTTTCAGTCAGTTCAGTCGCTCAGTCGTGTCTGACTCTGTGACCCCATGGACTGCAGCACGCCAGGCTTCCCTGTCCATTGCCAACTCCCGGAGTTCACTCAAACTCATGTCCATTGAGTCAGTGATGTCATCCAACCATCTCATCCTCTGTCGTCCCCTTCTCCTCCTGCCCTCAATCTTTCCCAGCATCACAGTCTTTTCCAATGAGTCACTTCTTTGCATCAGGTGACCAAAGTATTGGAGTTTCAGCTTCAGCATCAGTACTTCCAGTGAATATTCAGCACTGACTTCCTTTAGGATGGACTGGTTTGATCTCCTGGCAGTCTAAAGGACTCTCAAGAGTCTTCTCCAACACCACAGTTCAAAAGCATCAATTCTTCAGTGCTCAGCTTTCTAATATTGTTTACCCTCATCATTATTCATAAGTTACAACACTTATTAGGCCCACTGTGCAATCATGATATTTACTGCATTCATTTGGAAGCATATGTTTTACTTTATCATGACTCTGATTTATTAATATTTTGATGACTATAACTATAATTTCTTTGTCATCTTATATAATTTTATTAAATTGTCAAATACTATTCTGAGAGGGATACATAAACTTCACAAGATTGCCAGTGGCATCCGTGCTTAAGAGAGGGGCAAAGAATTCCGCTAAGAAAGCCTAAAATCTCAATAAAACCACTCACAGACTTTGTGTGTCTAAACCCCTGATACGAAGAGAGCCCTACATTTTACAGCTGTCACCTCCCCAAGCATCTAAGAACACTGCTATCATTTTCATATTTATAAGTTCTAACGCATTGCTCTAAAAATCCAGTGTTTCCATGTTTAATTGTTAGTTTCACACAAGGAGACTCCTGCCAATACCAAAAGACATAGGTCTAATCATCTGTACAAACGCCTGCTTACAAAAAAATGGAACAGGGCAAAAAAAAAGACCCAATTAAAAAAAGAAGAGAGCTTGAAAGAAGAAAACACAGAAACTAATTCTCAGTGACAGCCTCGTCTTTCATCTTAAGCCGTGCCTTGAACTCTTCCTTGTTTAATTATTAAATCAGGAGCAGCTCAGCAAGGTCTGTCTAGAGTTGATGACTCTTAAATTCAACCCTGCTGACAGACCCTGTCCATTCTTCTCTATATTTTACTGTTACCTAATGACAAGGTCTGAATGCTAATTTTTAAATTCAACTTTCATTAAAAACAGAAAGCAGTTTCTCTAACAGTAGCCTCTTGGCCCCAAAATATGACTTCAGTTTACACCCCAAATTTATAAAAATTAAAAATTCTAATGTGAAAGCTATTACTGTCTTAATTTTGTCTAATGAAAAATAACAGTGCAGGAAACACTGTCTGGGGAGGCCTTACACACAGCTCTGAGAAGGAGAGAAGCGAAAAGCAAAGGAGAAAAGGAAAGATGTAAGCATCTGAATGCAGAGTTCCAAAGAATAGCAAGAAGAGATAAGAAAGCCTTCCTCAGTGATCAATGCAAAGAAATAGAGGAAAACAACAGAATGGGAAAGGCTAGACATCTCTTCAAGAAAATTAGAGATACCAAGGAAACATTTCATGCAAAGATGGGCTCGATAAAGGACAGAAATGGTATGGACCTAACAGAAGTAGAAGATATTAAGAAGATGTGGCAAGAATACACAGAAGAACTGTACAAAAAAGACCTTCATGACCAAGATAATCACGATGGTGTGATCACTGACCTAGAGCCAGACATCCTGGAATGTGAAGTCAAGTGGGCCTTAGAAAGCATCACTATGAACAAAGCTAGTGGAGGTGATGGAATTCCAGTTGAACTACTCCAAATCCTGGAAGATGATGCTGTGAATGTGCTGACCTCAATATGCCAGTAAATTTGGAAAACTCAGCAGTGGCCACAGGACTGGAAAAGGTCAGTTTTCATTCCAATCCCTAAGAAAGGCAACGCCAAAGAATGCTCAAACTACAGCATAATTGCACTCATCTCACACGCTAGTAAAGTTATGCTCAAAATTCTCCAAGCCACGCTTCAGCAATACGTGAACCGTGAACTTCCAGATGTTCAAGCTGGTTTTAGAAAAGGCAGAGGAACCAGAGATCAAATTGCCAACATTTGCTGGATCATGGAAAAAGCAAGAGAGTTCCAGAAAAACATCTATTTCTGCTGTATTGACTATGCCAAAGCCTTGGACTGTGTGGATCACAATAAACTGTGGAAAATTCTGAAAGAGATGGGAATACCAGACCACCTGACCTGCCTCTTGAGAAACCTACATGCAGGTCAGGAAGCAACAGTTAGAACTGGACATGGAACACCAGACTGGTTCCAAATAGGAAAAGGAGTACGTCAAGGCTGTATATTGTCACCCTGCTTATTTAACTTCTATGCAAAGTACATCATGAGAAACGCTGGGCTGGAAGAAGCACAAGCTGGAATCAAGATTGCTGTGAGAAATATCAAGAACCTCAGATACGCAGATGACACCACCTTTATGGCAGAAAGTGAAGAGGAACTAAAAAGCCTCTTGATGAAAGTGAAGGTGGAGAGTGTAAAAGTTGGCTTAAAGCTCAACATTCAGAAAACAAAGATCATGGCATCTGGCCCCATCACTTCATGGCAAATAGATGGAAAAACAGTGGAAACAGTGTCAGACTTTATTTTGGGGCTCCAAAATCACTGCAGACGGTGATTGCAGCCATGAAATTAAAAGATGTTACTCCTTAGAAGAAAAGTTATGACCACCTAGATAGCATATTGAAAAGCAGAGACATTACTTTGCCAACATAGGTACATCTAGTCAAGGCTATGGTTTTTCCTGTGGTCATGTATGGATGTGAGAGTTGGACTGTGAAGAAAGCTGAGCACCAAAGAATTGATGCTTTTGAACTGTGGTGTTGGAGAAGACTCTTGAGAGTCCCTTGGACTGCAAGGAGATCCAACCAGTCCATTCTGAAGGAGATCAGCCCTGGGATTTCTCTGGAGGGAATGATGCTAAAGCTGAAACTCCAGTACTTTGGCCACCTCATGTGAAAAGTTGATTCATTGGAAAAGACTCTGATGCTGGGAAGGATTCGGGGCAGGAGGAGAAGGGGACGACAGAGGATGAGATGGCTGGATGGCATCACTGACTCGATGGACATGAGTCTGAGTGAACTCCAGGAGTTGGTGATGGACAGGGAGGCCTGGCATGCTGCGATTCATGGGGTCGAGAAGAGTCGGACACAACTGAGCGACTGAACTGAATTGAAACATTGTAGGCAATTAATATGTTTCATAAATTTCAACTCTACAATTACTTAATGTATTCACATTTGTGAAAATTTAGGAGGCTGAGATGACAAAATTGTTTTTCAGATACAAATTTGGCTTTTGTTCACGGCCGTGAATATCACCCTTGTGCTGATTCTCCAGAAAACAGACCCCTGATCTTGCTGAGGAGAGCTGGTCCATGTCGGGTGTCCCTGCCCCACCAGGGAGCAGTCCCCGCAGCGGCAGTGCTCGCCCTCCGCAGACCCCGGGACCAGCCGCCTGCCCCCGCACCACGTCCACGGCCCTGGTCCCAGCCCCCGCATGGTCCTTGGAGCCCACGGCTGTTCTCTGCACAGAGCAAGACAGACACGCTAGGAGCAACGTTCAGATGGAGCCGCTCTGATGTGCTCAATCCACTCAAATGCAGCAAGTCGCCAAACATTCAGGGAACCGCACGCTTCAGAACACGTGAATCTACAACATACTAATTCTAATCTTACACCATAAAGCTGTCTTTTTTTTTAAAGCATCAATCACAAGCTTTTCCCTGACCTGTGCCCTGACAAAGTCTCCTTCCACGTTGCTCTGCTCACAGGGCCCCGTCCCTGCTGCCGTCTGCTCTGCGCTGAACTGGGCTGGCGTGTCCCAGCTTTGGGACTTCTACACTGGGTGTTCCTTCTGCCTGAAATTCCGGAAGACGGCGGAGCAACCCTAGGAGGTGAACGTGCAGGAAAGCGTGGCCTGAAGACGGTGCCCAAGTGAAGACTCAGACAGTTTCAAGCTTCAGCAAATATCTTTGATTTTTATGTGTTAAGTGTCACTCCCATGTGAGTATTTGGGGTATTATTTGAGCCCTTCGTGTTTTTCATTTTTCTTTAATTCCAAGAAATTAATTTACATTATTTCTTCAGGAAGATCTATCCTTCCTACTGCTTGGTATCCTTCTACGCCTCTGTCTCCTCGTATTCTCTTCCCAGCCTCTGCTCCTGGGATGCTTTTCGTTCTGATCTTGGTGGTGGTGGCTGTGGTTTAGTCGCTAAGTTGTGTCTGATTCTTGCAACTGTGTGGACTAGGAACCCACCAGGCTCCTCTGTCCCTGGGATTCTCCAGGCAAGAATCCTGGAGTGGGTTGCCATTTCCTTCTCCAGGGGATCTTCCCAACCCAGGAATTGAACCCATGTCTCCTGCATTACAGGCAGATTCTTTACTGACTGAGCTACAAGGGAAGCCCATTCTGATCTTGCTGCTGCTGCTGCTGCTAAGTCACTTCAGTCGTGTCCGACTCTGTGCGACCGCAGAGACGGCAGCCAACCAGGCTCCTCCGTCCCTGGGATTCTCCAGGCAAGAACACTGGAGTGGGTTGCCATTTCTTTCTCCAATGCATGAAAGTGAAAAGTGAAAGTGAAGTCACTCAGTCGTGTCCGACTCCCAGGGACCCCATGGACTGCAGCCTACCAGGCTCCTCCATCCATGGGATTTTCCAGGCAAGAGTACTGGAGTGGGGTGCCATTTCCTTCTCCAATTCTGATCTTCAGCTCAGTTCATGTCCGACTCTTTGCGACCCCATGAATCGCAGCACGCCAGGCCTCCCTGTCTATCACCAACTCCCAGAGTTCACCCAAATTCTTGTCCATCAAGTCAGTGATGCCATCCAGCCATCTCATCCTCTGTCATCCCTTTCACCTCCTGTCCCCAAATCCCTCCCAGCATCAGAGTCTTTTCCAATGAGTCAGCTTTTCACATAAGGTGGCCAAAGTACTGGAATTTCAGCTTTAGCATCAGTTCTTCCAAAGAACACCCAGGACTGATCTCCTTTAGAATGGATTGGTTGGATCTCCTTGCAGTCCAAGGGACTCTCAAGAGTCTTGTCCAACACCACAGTTCAAAACCATCAATTCTTCGGTGCTCAGCTTTCTTCACAGTCCAACTCTCACATCCATACATGACCACTGGAAAAACCATAGCCTTGACTAGATGGACCCTTGTTGGCAAAGTAATGTCTCTGCTTTTCAATATGCTATCTAGGTTGGTCATAACTTTCCTTCCAAGGAGTAAGCATCTTTTAATTTCATGGCTGCAATCACCATCTGCAGTGATTTTGGAGCCCCCAAAAATAAAGTCTGACACCGTTTCCACTGTTTTTCCATCTATTTGCCATGAAGTGATGGGGCCAGATGCCATGATCTTTGTTTTCTGAATGTTGAGCTTTAAGCCAACTTTTTCACTCTCCTCTTTCACTTTCATCAAGAGGCTTTTTAGTTCCTCTTCACTTTCTGCCATAAGGGTGGTGTCATCTGCATATCTGAGGTTCTTGATATTTCTCCCGGCAATCCTGATTCCAGCTTGTGCTTCTTCCAGCCCAGCGTTTCTCATGATGTATTCTGCATATAAGTTAAATAAACAGGGTGACAATATACAGCCTTGACGTACTCCTTTTCCTTTAGGAACCAGTCTATTGTTCCATGTCCAGTTCTAACTGTTACTTCCTGACCTGCATATAGGTTTCTCAAGAGGCAGGTCAGGTGGTCTGGTATTCCCATCTCTTGAAGAATTTTCCACAGGTTATTGTGATCCACAGTCAAAGGCTTTGGCATAGTCAATAAAGCAGAAATAGATGTTTTTCTGGAACTCTCTGATCTTACTCTTATTTAAATTTTTAGATTTCCTTCTGCTGTATTTATTGTACTGTTTCTAATTGTATCTATTACACTTTTATTTTGATTATTATTTTTCATATCCAGTAGTATCATTTGGAAATATTCTAAAATGGTCAGATGTTACAACCAAGGCTAGAAGAACTCCCTGGTGAACCAGCAGTTAGGACTCCGCCTCCCAGAGCGAGGGCCCGAGTTTGGTTCCTGGTCAGGGAAATAGACCCTACATGCTGTAACTAAGGCTCCTGCAATCTAAAGGTTTGGCACAGCCAAATATATAAAGTTTTAGAAGTTTTGTTATGGGACATTTCAAACATACACAGAAGGAGGAGGACTCGTATAATAAACCCACTATATTCTTCACCCCAATTCCTCATGTAGCTGGTTCCTAAACTGTCCAGCACTCTACCTGCTGAAGCCCCACCAGCATCCCCTCCTCCAGAGGTGACGGCGGGACAGGCCCCAGGCTCTGGAAGATCCACGTGGACCTGTCTGCTGCTTAGGTTCCTTCCAGGCCGACTCAGGGTTCTGTTTTCTTGACCCGGCTGCTCAGGGTCAGCCCACCACTCGCCTGGCCCCCCCAGGCTGTCACCGCTCTCCCCTCCTCCCTGCTGGTCACGCTGTGCCTCTGTGGGAGGGGACGGAGGTCCACATAGTGCTCGACCTGCTGTCTTCAAGCAAACGCCCACCAGCTTCCTGAACTGAGAACCTCCTTGTGTACACAGGTCTCCTGATGATCGTTCTTGTATGTTACAACTGTCTATTGGGCACTTACCACATAACTTAGTTTATGTATATTAATGTATTTAATATTCCCAGCAACATAGATACACTTTACTCCTGCTGTTACCCTGCCTGACGGATGAGGACACTGAACAGCGTATGAGCTGGCACGGTACTCAAGCTACAAGGGAACTGGAATGGGAGCCCGAGACCTACAGCCCAGCTCAGCATCACTGTGGATACTGTGTCCCATTCCTTCCGCCCTCTGAAACGGGCCCTTCAGCTAGTCTGGGGTCTCCAAGACACGCCTAGGTAACAGACTCTGGCTCAGACTCCACAGCTTTAAATTCAAGGAGGCACTCTGGACAAGCCAGCTGACCAAGGGGGCTGACTGGCCAGGGACCCTGCTTGTGCTGAGGATTCAGGGTCTACACGCCATGAGGTCAGATCACGTATCAGGAACAAGGAGGACGAGGTGCACCTACCTCAGACGTGAGGCCCCGGGTCCAGGTGCCCCTCAGCCCACCTTCCCCAGGCTTCCGTATTTCAGGAAGGCAGCTGAGCCTCTCAAGGGCGGAAGACCCACCTCTGCAAGCAGAGAGTCAGCGAGGGGCTCTGGGGCCCTCCATCGTCCCTAGGAAGACACGCCTGGTCACCTGCTGTGTACTCTGGTGGTGCCCCTCTGAATCCTCAGGAAAGGGACTCGGGTCCCCCACGGGCATCTGTGTCTGCTCCCTCACAAAACAGAGCGACTAAGAAAGTCTGCCTTCTGCTGGCCACACTGCTCCACCTCCTGATCTGTCTCCCCACGGGCATTACAGCCACACTGGTCCACCTCCTCATCTGACTGTCTTCCCACAGGCATTACACATTTCTAGAAAAACAATCACCTCTTCAGTCAGAAAGACTGAAACAAATAAATAAAACAGAAAGTAAAAAAGTAAAGAAATTAGGGTGAAAGTCAGTGGAGAAAAAAACAAAAAAACAAGAAGAAAGTTTTATAAATGTTTGCAGGGGTAAAAAAAAAAAAAAAAAGAAGTGATAACAATCGACCCCAAGGGAAATCCTGCGGCCACTGAAGAGGCCACACACTGCCACGTGTGAGCCTGTGTCGGGAAGGAAGGTGAGGGGTTTTTGCTCCACAGCACACTTGCCGTGCACTGCACACTCTGGAAGCAGGGAAGCACGAGGACAGGGAGGTGAAGAGGACAGTTCATAAGGACATGGCAAGGAGAAGCAGACGTACCGTGGACCGCGTCTGTGCCACATATTCACCCTCCATTTTGTTCAGCCGCACGTTGGTGTCCTCAAGCAATTCTTGAATACTTTCAGTATGTCGCTTTTGAAGTTCAAACTTTTCCTTTTCCATTTCTGCTACAGCGTTGTGGAGCTACAGAGGGGAAGAACTGACTCTTTCACTACTGTCACAGAATGGACTATTTTGTAATTCAGAAAAAAGGTTTTCCTGTATTTCTCTATTTATTTATATGGTGACCTGAACAACAAAAGATATAAAATATTCGAAGTAAAGATTCATGTAAAGAGCATGATTAAGAAACAATTTTTTGTTTACTTCCCTCAATTGAAAATTTTATTGGATAAACAAATATTAAAGGGAATTATCCGCCTCTGGCAGAAATAGTAAATAAATCAGATAACAGAATGCATCAGGTGAACAGCACCAGGATTAGCCTGACACCAGAAAACAAAGGTGTTTACAATATTGTTATCAATTAGGATTGCTATCTCACAGTATTTTCATCTTATTTGCATGAAATCTTGCACAAGAGTAATGTTCAAAATGGTTTATCCTTCACCCTGACTCCCACTAAGAAACTATTTTTATCCGCTCCGTAAACTACACTAAGCAGACACAAAGGTGGCCGGTGTAAACCAAGGCGAGCTCTCGGGAGGCTGCACACCCCACGTCTCTGTGCACACTGGCCGCCTTGATGAGGCCTGTGAACACATGCTGAAGTGGGCGAGACGCTGGAACATGGACGCAGCAAGGGAAGGAAGCCACTTCTCAATGAGCAGTCTCTCAGGGAGTGGAAAACCCAGGCGGCAAGCCTTGCGGGCACTGTCCACCAGTCTTCACAGGCGGGGAATGCGGACTCCAGTTCCTGCCGTCCACCTGTCCTCGCGGGTGGGGATGCGGAATCTAGTTCCTGTCCTCTGCACCCAGCCCAGGCTCACAGATCTAAAGCCTAATTGAGCTCAGAATTACTAGGAATAGTTACTCCAGTGTCTGGCATTTATATTTAATCAAGTTAAAATAAGTTATAATTTATATAGTTTTACAGATACTTTTGAGTGTTTTCCAATAACTGCTGGCCTGGTTTTAGGAGGACAGTGTCTTGAGTGAAGTGTTAAATACTGAAATGTGTGCTTGCAGCAGCCAGAGAAAAGACACGCCAACTTTACAGAAAAGGTAAAAGCACATACATGGACACGACCCTGGAAGAGCGCTCCGTCTGCCCTCTGGACAGGGGCCCTCCTCTCACGGCCCTGGAGCCACGGCCCCAGGACACAGCCGCCCAGCTTCAGCTCCAACCACCCCGCAGGGCCCAGGAAAATGCTCGAACCCGACCCACTGGGAGATGGTCAGCAGGAAGAGTTCACCGAAGACCTTCACAGCCGACTTACTCAAAACAAGTAACGTGTTTCACTTCTTGTGAGTACATATTGTAATTTCAACCAATGGTGAAGAGCTCCTAAATGGAAGTACTGAGTGCCTGTGTGTGTGTTCAGTCCTGTCTGCCTCTCTGCAACCCCACGGACTGCAGCCCGCAGGCTCCTCTGTCCATGGGATTCTCCAGGCAAGAACACTGGAGGGGGCTGCCATGCCCTCCTCCAGGGGATCTTCCCAACCCAGGGATCGAACCCACATCTCCTGCATTGCAGGCAGCTTCTTCATCGCTGAGCCACAGGGAAGCCCAAAAGTAGTTACTATGTGTGACTACGTAAGACTTCTATGAAACATTATAAGTATTTTTTACATTACTCGTGGCTCTGCTAAATTTAATGAAAATGTTTTTCTTAATTAAATGCTCCTCCAAGAATAATCCATCCACAACTGATTTTGTATACTCCAAAAACAAGTCTATACTACAACTACTGTGTCATCTGAGACTTCAGAAAAGAAACGATCCAGGGGCTTACATCCAAAATTTGAACAATTTAACTCCCCCAAATTATCCTGCTATTATATCCCTATGAATTCTGCTTACAGTCTATTAGCTCTGACAAAAATTCAGAGCCTTAATTAAATCCAAGAATTGTTACAAGTAACTTTTCTAAATGAAAACTAGCTTATAAACCAGTAAACTCCCAGAAAAGAGTACACCAAAGCACGACAGCTATTTCTAGATAGTCTAGAACACTGTTACTCTTATTCTTTCACACTCCTCTTTGTGTTTTGTGAACACCCACTCTTTTATAATTACGTAGGTTACGTGAAAGTAAACTCCTTTATATTTTTCCATCACTATTTTATGTTTTGTAGCTTACCTTTTTCTCCCAGTCATTATTCAGAGATTCTGTACTCTGCTCGCATATCTTTTTTAACTCTGCAATCTGGTTGTCTTTGGTCTCTCTGATAACCTGACCTTCACGGACGAGGGTCTGAACTGTCAAAAATGATGAAAACGTAATTAAACCCATTCTAGCTGCCACGTAAGAGTCCAGTGACAGAAAGCAGAGTGCACCAGTTAACAGACCATCCCATCTCCTGCTGGCCTCCTCTGCTCTCCCCTAAAACCTCTCTTCCTCCCTCCTCTTTTCCATGTCCACCTGCGCAGCCACGGTGGAACCCTCGCCGCTCACCCGCAGACAACGCGCACGGCGTGCCGGCCTCTGCAGCTCTCCTGCGGGGTGCCCGCCGCTGCTCTGCAGAGGCCCTTTCCCCGTGCAGATGCTGCGCCACGACCCCCAGACTGTAACTCCCAGTTCCCCTCCCACAAGACAGAGACCCAAAGCCTCTGGCACGGGAAACAGCTCCTCAGATCTGACTACCTTCTGGCCGTATCTTCAGCCAAGTCCATGTGTTTAAACTCATAAACACACCAACCTATCTGTAAATCCACATCCTTTCATTCTCTTGCCCAGATGCGCCCACCTATCCACCTGGAGTGCCCTCCTCCCCTGCTGAAATACTATGCTCAAATCAGTCTCAGGTCAAGTCACACCTCCTTTAGGAACCAACCAGTCTCCTACTCTTGCAGGGGCAGAATTGCACTCCTCTCTAGGCCCAGGGAACCTCCTAGATTTCTACATAAGTCCCCTATTACATTGCATGCTATAACAGTTTATTTGCTTCTTCACTGAGGAGAAAGATATTTCAACTTTTAACTACAGAGCAAAACACTGGCACTCAGGCAAGTACCCCAAAGGTGGTGTGCTAAGCCCACAGACAAAGGAACCTACCGCTCCAATCTGCCACCGCTCCTGGGTGTATTAAGTTACTGGGACTGAAGCAAAACATGCTCTAAATTACATAAAACATATCTCTCATAAAGCATTCAAATTTCTATCTTCTTTTTAAAGTGATTTAAACTGTCATTGATTCGAGTGAAAACTGTTCAACATATTCATGTCATCCGGATACAAAATAAATTCAGTTGTGTATTTGCTTGAAAGTAGTATTTTCTTAGCTTCCTTAGTATGTTCTTATTCACTTACTGGAAGAGAGGAAAATTTTCATAAACATTTACATAGAAATTTCTTTCACTTTTATATCTCAATGATGCAGCACTGGTGAGGAGAAGAGTCCAAGTTAACCTGATATTGTTGTTCAGTCGCTCAGACGTGTCCGACTCTTTATGACGCCATGGACCGCAGCACGCCAGGCTCCCATGTCCTTCACTTTCTCCCGGAGCTTGCTCAAACTCATGTCCATTGAGTCAGTGATGCCATTCAGCAATCTCAACCTCGGCTGCATTCCCCTTCTGCCCTCAACCTTTTCCAGCCTCAGGGTCTTTTCCAGTGAGTCTGCTCTTCACATCAGGTGGCCAAATTATTGGAGCTTCAGCTCCAGTCCTTCCAATGAATTCCAATAAAAAAGGTTTTTTAAGTGTAAGTCACTCAGTTGTGTCTGACTCTTTGTGACCCCATGGAGTGTAGCCCTCGAGGCTCCTCTGTCCATGGAACTCTCCTGGCACTGGAGTGGGTAGCTGTTCCCTTCTCCAGGGGATCTTCCCAATCCAGGGATCGAACCCAGGTCTCCTGCATTGCAGGTGGATTCTTTACTGTCTAAGCCACCAGGATTCAGGGTTGATTTCCTTCAGGACTATTTGGTCTCCTTACAGTCCAGAAGACTCTTCTCCAGCACCACGGTTCAAAAGCATCAATTCTTTGGCGTTCAGCCTTCTTTATGGTGCAACTCTCACATCTGTCCATGACTACTGGAAAAACCACAGCCTTGACTATAAGGACCTTTGTTGGCAAAATGATGTTTCTGCTTTTCAATACACTGTCTAGATTTATCACAGCTTTCTTTCCAAGGAGCAAGTGTCTTTTAATTTTGTGGCTGCAATCACCATCTGCAGTGATTTTGGAGCCCCCCAAAATAAAGTCTGTCACTATTTCCACGTTTTCCCCTTCTATTTGCCATGGAGTGATGGGACCAGATGCCATGATCTTATCGTTTTTTGAATGTTAAGTTTTAAGCCAGCTTTCTCACTCTCTTCTCTCACCCTCATCAACAGACTCTTTAGTTCCTCTTTGCTTTCTGCCATCAGGGTGGTATCATCTGAATATCTGAGGTTGTTGATATTTCTTCCAGCAATCTTGATTCCAGCTTGTGAAGTCACTGAGCCCAGCGTTTCGCATGATGTACTCTGCATACAAGTTAAATAAGCAGGGGGACAATATATACCCTTGTCGTACTCCTTTCCCAATTTTGAACCAGCCCATTGTTTCCTGTCTGGTTCTAACTGTTGCTTCTTAACCACCATACAGGTTTCCAGGGAGACAGGAAAGGCGGTCTGGCACCCCCATCTCTTTAAGATTCCCACAGTTTGTTGTGATCTGCACAGAGGCTTTAGCATAGTCAGTGAAGCAGAAGTAGATGTTTTTTCTGGAATTTCCTTGCTTTTTCTGTGACCTAATGGATGTTGGCAATTCGATCTCTGGTTCCTCTGCCTTTTTTCAACCCAGCTTGTACATCTGGAAGTTCTTGGTTTACGTACTACTGAAGCCTAGCTTGACGGATTTTGAACACAGCCTTGCTAGCACGTGAAATGAGCACCAACTGTATGGCAGTTTGAACATTCTTTGAGTGTTTAAAGTGCCTGGTTTGAATCAGAGTAAAAACAAAAACCTAGAAATAGATTTTAAATATGTATAGCCACTGATGTTTGGAGTGGTTCCATGACAAGACTCTCCACTTTCTTCTTACTCTTCACTGACATCGGATCATTCACAAATCCAGCAGAGTTTCTTTTTCAGGTTCACTCTCCCCACTCCCACTGCTATTACTGAGATATTCTGGGTCCTCATCATCTTACACATGACATTATGGAGGCACAGTGGCCTTGAGTTGAGGAGACTTTATATACATTACATCTCCAATTGCACCGCTTTATGAGTAAGAGGCATGCAATTGGGCCATAGCAGATGCTAAAGAGCAGGTTTCCTAAGAAGGAAGATCTCTCCCCTCTTCTCCTCTCTCTCTCCCCCTCCCTCTCCTCTCTCTCTCCCCCTCCCTCTCCCTCTCTCTCTCCCCCTCCCTCTCCTCTCTCTCTCCCCCTCCCTCTCCTCCCACTCTCTCCCCCTCCCTCTCCTCCCACTCTCTCCCTCCTTCTCCTCTCTCTCCCCCTCCCTCTCCTCTCTCTCTCCCCTTTCTCCTCTCTCCCTCCCTCCCTCTCCTCTCTCTCCCCCTCCCTCTCTCTCTCCCTCTTTCTCTCTCTTTCTCCCTCCTCTGCTCCATTCTGCCTCTATTATAACAGACTGGGAATCAGCTTCACCATATTACCAGGCTGTTCCACCGAAAACATGCAGCCCTAAAACTCACCTCTCAAAAAACATTCCCTGACTCTCCAGCAGCTACAGGATAAACTTAAAATTTCTAAATCTGAAATTCAAGGTCATGCTTATATGACGCCAAGTCACCTATCTTAGTCTTAGTCTTAGTCTCTCTCTTAACATGAGGATCTCCACTCTAGACAAATGTTTTGCATCATCCTTCCCATAGTTTACGAACATCAGCATTCCCACCCCAGTGCCTGGAACTCTCCTCTGCAACTAACTAAATCTTACAAAACTTTTAAAGTTCTTTCCCCCTCCCCAAATATTTCCAACACTCTCCTTAAGACTGTCCACTACATTTCAATGCTTTGACCTACAGTCATAATCAACTTAACACTGGATTTCCTGTTTTCTTTTCCTTCATAATGAAAGTATAAATGAGGAATACTTTTTAAATGTTCCATCCATCACAATATAGCATATATTATAAAGCATAAAGTAGACATTTAATGGAATGAATTTTTATTAGACCAAGATGAATAATTACTCTAGACTCTTGTGAAAGCCAGTAAGTTCTATTCTAAGACTGACCTATGGTCATTCCAGTCCAATGACGAGAAAGAGGATTAAGAAAGAGTAACAGTTACAGACTCTTCTAAACCTTTAATCAAACCAACCACCATTGCTACCAAACACACACACACACACACACACACACACACACACACACACAGGTTTTTCTTAAGTCATACAGAAGTTCACATCAGCACATCAACAAAGGAAACCCACACAAACCTTCCTATCTCATACTACAGTCAGAAATAAAACTGTCCTTTATAGAAGCACTAAAGTAGAAATGTTATTAAAGGATTTATGTAACAATATACAACATCACCTTTCTTCTCAAGTTTTCTAATTGTCTCTTCAGTTTCATTTTGTTTCTTTTTGTATAAAGTTTTCATTTCTTCTATTTCATTATTCTTTCTTTCTAAAATCTGCAAACGAATTTAAAATATTTTAGTACACTATATCATTTTATGTATGGAACACATAATTTTTAAAAAAGAGCACAATATTCTTTTAAGTCTATCTCAGCTAATCCTGTAAGTGGCTTCAACCCAAAAAAGATGTTATATATAACATCGATTTGTTATATATAACAAAAGCGATGTTATATATAACAACCCCCCAAAATCATATTTCAATGCATTGACAAAACATTAAATACACTATAATAATTGATTACTGAAAGAAATATGCTGTTTTGAATTTTCATGTACTAATCCTTAAGGGGATTGTAAATACTAGATTAGCTGATTCTCTAAAATATGACTCACAGATGACGCTGTCACCAGGCCGCAGAGAGAAGCAGCGGAAGCCTGAGCCACTGACACAGTGCAGTCCCCTCCCAGCACCGGGCAGGTGCCTGCAGACAAGCACAGCCTGAACCCCCACAGGGTCCTTCTGCCACTTCCACACACAATAGCAAGCACGCCCAGACACACGGGAACGTGGGGTGCAATAGACTTCTTTTACATTCAGTTCTGCTCTTGGGAATCAAAAAAGTCAGCTCAAAGTATGTCCAAAATTGTATGAGTATTTTACGTCATTAATTTATACTCTCAGAAGTTTTTAAATGGATCATTAAATACTTTAAAAAATATCTAATACTTTAAAAAAAATTGGAGAAAAACCAAGTATAAGAAAGTTACCAAGCAGGGTAAAGAAATGTTTAACCAAGGGGGAAAGGAAAACTAAATTGAAGCAGAAGTATGAATATCCACTTTTCTTATGGTTGCGGTATATTCCTATACACGCAAATTCAATTTTTGAAAACAGGTTATCAGCATGTCTAACCAAGTTTTTCTTGTATTACCAGCATCTTACTTTACCTTTCATTGCTTTGGTCCCACCTCTAAGAACAACTGATAAATAAGTAAAGGAGCCAGTCTGAGCTCCATGTCCATAAAGAAGCAGAACAGGAAAAGAATGTGTGCAAAGAGATAAACACTTTCAATGTTATTCCTCCCCAATTCCTAACACGTAGAAAATGCCATACGTGCAACAAACTGATGAATATACTTTCCAAACCTGGCACGAGGTCAGCGAGTTCACTTATATTTTACCTGGCGTTTCAAACTAGTTGTGCTGCTTTCTTTTTTCATGAAGAATTTATTTTAAAAGAGAAATTCCTGGAAAGGATTCTACTATTAAATGTTTTTCTTAGAACAGAGCTTTTCAACGGACATACCAAAAAGCCTATTTCAAACTCTATTACCATGATTTTTCCAAATATATTTCTATATTTATTTATATTACATATCAATATTTTAAAATTTCAATTTAGACGTGTATTATGCTCTATTGAAATTACAGAATTATATTACTGAATCTCTAACATATTTATGATAGAAAACTGCTTTGATCTAACCGTTCATACTTAGGTAAAATTCTAGTAAGAACATAAAGTAATATTTGCCTTTAAAGTCTGAAAGGAAAAGAGGAAAGTCAAGGAAAAGGATTCAATAGTTTTTCTCTAATTTTCAATCAGTGGTTTCCCTCTTGTTGCTTTGCAAGAAGGTGAGCCCAGTACATGCCTGACTAAACACGACTACATTTCCAGCTTTTAGGAACGCAGGGTAGGGCAGGAAGAAAGCAGGTTACGAGACGCTCTGGCCTCCACTCCTCCCTCCAGCTCTGGCACTTCACTCTGGGGAGCAGCATCCCCCAGGCTTAGTTTTGAAACAGACAATGCCAAGTTTCTATCTGGATCAATTCTCATGAGTTTCAAATTCATATATTAAAATTATACTTCTATATCACTACATTTTTAAAAGCAGTACTAAAATATAGTTACACAATTATAAGGTATAATAACTATAGATTGATGACTTTTGCTGTGCCCATTAAGAAGAAAAAGTATACTTTAAAGTACAAATTGAAATACTGGAAGGCATACATCCCAACGAGCCACTGAAAGAAAGCCAACACTGGCCTCACAGTGCGTGCAGTCTACACCAAAGAGAACTAAGTTCAGGATTTCTTTTTAAATTAGAAAGGAAACTGCAATTGCCAGAAGACTGAAAGGATATTAGACCAAAACAAACTCTAGTATTTACAGCTGATGTTTCATTTCAACTGTAATGAAAAGCAGTGACAGAAGGTAAAGGGCTGTAAGAAGAAATAAAGGAGAACTTGAAGATCATGTAAACTATAAGGTCTCACATAAATACATTTGTCTAGCAAATGAAGTTTAAAGATCAGCTTTGCTAGGATACTAATTTAGCAAGTCCCATTTATATGTTAGACTCTCATAAGCATATAAATATAATAAGTGGATGGATGGTCATGAGACCTAGAATATTTCAAATACTCAATCCTAAAAAAATAATAAACGTACACACCCTACCTTCTGAACATCAGCGTCATGTTTCTGTTGCAATTTAAGTTTCTCTTCGTGATATTTAGCTTCCATCAGCTTTGTTTTCATGTCCAACTTCAAGGAAAATATTTTAAAGATGTTATTAATTTACTTTTCCATTTTTCAAAAGTACACAATTAAATTAAAATAAACTCCTGTATGAAAGAGATCACCTTACAGTCACGAGTCCAGCAATCACACTGCACACACTCATACACTGGGTATACTCTGTGCTCACCTCCAAGTTGATTAAAAGTCTTCTGAACAAACATCACTCTACAGGCTAAGGAACAGATACTCAGATACTCAGCCCACGCCACTGCCCTGAAAGGGTCACTGTGAAGTGATATTTTGCCAAATCCACTTGGTATTGTGTGGCACAGGCCAGGAGGGTCCCCGACATCTGTTCCTCTCTTCTTCCCTTGGGGCCCCACTAACGCCACCACCTGGGCTGGGTGGGGGGCTGATGGGGCAGACGGGACGCAGGCAACTGCGACGGACATGTTTTCTCAGAAGTGGCTTTCCCTCCACCCTCTTTCTTTCTGCAGGATGAGTAACCAAGACCTCAGGTGCAGAGACTGAAGCTGTGAGCTGAGGACGGACAGGCTGCCCACCAGCCGGGTCCCCCACGACATGGCAGAGCAGCACACTGCCCATGCGCCCCACACTGCTGTAGGAATGCTAAGTGGACTCTCTTCTCTAAACTGCTACACCCTCAGCGATATATAACTTTTTATTATGAATGTTTGTATTATGAAAACAAAAATACGTTATTTTCTACACCTTGTCTTTCTCTCTGAACAATATCTCATGGAAATCCCTCTAAAAACATTTGCTCTAGTTCTTATTCATTTTTTAAATAGTTACCAACTATTCCTTCATGAGCAGAAAATAAAATCCGTTCAACTACACTCTTAATGCGTAGTCACTTTCTTTTCAGTCTCCACTACAAACAACATGGCCAAGCATTCTCCTGTATGCACCCAGCACACTTGGATTTTGCTTTCTACAGGGTGGGTTCTCAAAAGACGTGGCAACGAATCAGATTATCTAGATATATTGTGCCCTCTATTAAAGGCAAATTCACACTTTTGCGGGAAGGACAGACATCTCACTACAATCCTCATGTGCGTTTCCCTGAAAACCACTGCCTGTCGGCCCCTCGTCACACACTTCGGTCAGTTCAGTTCCGTCCCTCTGTCGTGTCCAACTCTTTGCGACCCCATGGACTGCAGCACGCCAGGCCTCCCTGTCCATCACCAACTCTTGGAGCTCGCTCAAACTCATGTCCATTGAGTAGGTGATGCCATCCAACCATCTCATCCACCATCTTCCCCTTTTCCTCCTGCCTTCAATCTTTCCCAGCATCAGGGTCTTTTCCAATGAGTCAGTTCTTTGCATCCGACGGCCAAAGTACTGGAGTTCCAGCTTCAGCATCAGTCCTTCCAATGAACATTCAGGATATAAATATGTCACACGTTTGGGGCCTTCTGAATCCGGTCTTCTATGAAGGCCCTTTCACAATTTCATCCACATTCCTGTCTGTGGTCAGTAAAGCCTGGCATGCAGTTTTATTTATTCTGAATTAGTTTAAGGCGTGTATATACATTCACAGTCCGTCTCTAATATTTTCCCCAAATTGATTGTTTTTCACTTGATTTTCTTATATATATATATATTTACCTTACAGATTCTTTATGTCACTTGAGTCAAATATTTCTATCATTTCTTTTATTCATTCTGAGTTTGGAAAGGTTTTTGGGTAAGAAAGACCTGATGTAAAAATTTTTGTTGTTTTGAAACTTTTTGTCTGGGTGTTTATAGGTTAGGTTTTAGGTACATCCAGAATTTTTGTTTTTTTATTATTGTTTTATTATTATTGTTGTTTTATTATTTTTGTTTTTAGAGGAAAGGACCCAATTTTATTTTCTTTCAAGTAACTGAAAGGTTGTACCAGCATCATTCATTAAATAAGTCTTTTCTCAACATATTGACAATGAACTTTGTCACTGTTTTTATTTTTAAGGGGATTTAATTTTTTTCTTGAAATGTTCTTGGTTCTAACTGTGTTGTGTTTGCCCCATAAAAGCAGTTGAAAAGAGTATCCCCCTCTATTATCTCAGAGAATCTGTGTAATATGTAATACTGGAACACAGTTCTTCCTTAAATGTTTCCTTACATAAATAGGTAGTTGTAAAGTAGGGTATGTTAATCCCCTTTTTGATAACTGCAGATATTCTTTTTTAGTAAATCAGCGCTCACAAGTGCTAGGCTTTCTAAGTCACGTGGACTTGGTAAGTGGACTCCAGCTCTTCGCTGTCACAGCAGGTCTGCTGGTCTGTCCTGAACTTGGAATGGCTCTGCTACCCATGTCTGACGCTATAACACCACGCATTACTCATTTGGAAAACGTCAGTTCAATGAGTTGCAGAGGTTTCCAAATATTGAAAATTTCATTACATAATATCAAAACCTCACACTGGTTTTAATATTATCACCAATCTCATCGGAAAAGTCTTAGTATTGGAAAGTTCTCAGGCTCACAGTGACTGATACAGGGCTGCCAAAATTCTAATTTGTATTAAAAGGTCAAATTCTATCATCAGTGTGAATATGGTCAGTTGTTTTGCTTAAAGTGACAGGCTCGATTTGTTCACTTTCCAGAAACTGTCTCCCAATACCCGAGTCTGAATAACCATATTTTGTCCGTCAGCCATTACATCAGGTGAGAATGACATCCCACGAGCAGGAGCCATCACAGTTCATCACTGAGGAAGCCATGGGCTTTCCTTCTGGCACCCCGACACACGCCTGGATACGCACCCTCAGCCCTCTAGACAGTTCTACTTTGTCACTCAGCTAGCAGAAGATGTGTATCTGAGTTACAAGATTTAGTAAAATTAATAATTTTCTACTTGCTCCACTGCGAACATCCTTAAATAAGATTAGTAATTTTCCCCTGGGAGCATGTGGCAGTGAAGAATACGTCTACTGGTACAATCTGGTGCCGCTGCCTTGACGTGGGTCGGGATATAGTTTTACCCAACGCTCTGTGTGCAAAGTCAGTGCAAATGTAAGTACAGTAGAACAATTATTTTTAATTATTGCAAAAATAATTTTGACCTCATAGACCTCATGGATCTTAGGGATCACAGGGTTCATGGCCCACGCTCTGAGAACCACTGCCCTGAAGAAACTCTTGTACATATGTGTCAGGAGACACGCACAAAGTTGTTCACAGGGCTACTGTTTGTAAAAGTCAAAAATTAGAACAGATTCATCAACACAATGGCAACAAGGTGTGGCAGATTCATTTAATAGAAAGTACTGCAAATGAAGCCAACTGCAGCTGAGTGCCTAACAACCAGGAGTGTTACCCACATGCTACTGAGCAGAAAAGTTTAGTTGTATTTAAATGAAGTTCAAAATCCGCTGAACAAAAGTATTTTCATTCTTAAGAAGGCAGGCATTGGTAGCAAAGTCAACTTAAAAAGCAAAGCAGGGAAACGATGAGAGACGTCAGGATGGTGGTTGTTGTTGGGGAGGTGGACGAGAGCAGGACTGAGAAGGTGGACGGCAGGCGGCTGGCGTCTTGGTCAGGATCTAACCCTTGCCTGCATGTGGTCCACGATGGTTTTCCTTTGAATAATTATTACATTTTGTAAGACTGAGAGTCTCTGAATGCTCTATTCATAAGAAATGCTTTAAAGTATAAATTCTCTCATTTATTACATCAATGACTGTAGATTTTGTCATTTGGATTTATTTAAATTCTACATTTTACTAGGAGATTTGCAAAAGGAAAAAATGCCTAATTGGCATTACGTGTAAGAAAGAAGCAAGGCAGCCTTTTAGGCAATGGGTGGGAACAGTCACTGTGGGTGGAGGTAAAGTTCAAAGGAAATACTCTATTTTATTTCACAAAAAGGGCAATTTCTACCATCTGTTCTCTGAGAACTGATGGTTGCTCTGAAAACTGATCTCCTCTCGTTGTGTTGTGTTCTCTTCTTTCATTTTCAGTGACAACGGTTTTCCAAATGTCTTAATCTATATCAGAAATCTTTTTTAAGAATACTAAAAAAATAAAAAAAAGAAGCACACTGCTGGATGGTGCTCAAGGTCACACAGTCCTGTGATGTGGATATCACAGGAAACGTGTTAACAATTACAAAGGCAGACAAATCCAACCATGTTTGTGAATGACAGGCTGAGGTGAAAATAAGGGGTCACAGTCACCAGACATGTCTTCGCATAAAGCCAAACACGCTGAACAAAATTTCTAATCTTAAAATAATGTATATGTGTGTTTTTCCCAATCAAAAGAAAACTACTACAGTTCTTCAACTCTAATAAAATAATGTTGTGAATATTACTCATTTAACATCTAAGGTATTTTCTACAGAATTATAAACTTAAAATGGAAGTTGCATTTTATAAAGTTTAATTTCCAAAGGCTGATTAAAGATTTCAGAACTCGCCAAAGCATCAACAGAATTAAATCATTTATTAAATGCAGACAAACTCTGTAACCTACAGAGGACTTCACGTCACTCAATTCTTTCCACACTTACTGCATTCTTTAACTTAAGCGCTCAACCTCCTAAGTTTTTATTTTGTAACATTAAGAACTGATTAATCTAGATTATCATCACTACTTAGAGTAAAACCCTGTGAAATGGACCTGAGATTAAAATACAAAGATGAGATTTTAAAAGAGACAAAAATGTGAATTAATTTTTTCATAATCTTGGAATAAGAAATCTTTTCTACACAATACAAAACCCTAAAGCCATAGAGAAAAGACTGATAGAGCCACCTACTGAAAAGAAACTTCTATACGTTTAAAAAAAGACAGAAATAAATCAAAAGACAGAGAAAAATACCTGTAAGATATATGACAGAGACCTGAGTTCCTTAATATACAAACTGCTGAGGAATCACGATGAAGACAAACTAACAAAAATATAGAAAAAGGTTTAATAAAGGACAGTTCACAAAAGTGAAATTAAAAAGACAACAGACAAAAATATGCTCATTCTCACATAAAAAAGCAATGCAAATATTAAAACAAGATACTATTTTTTGTCTCACAGAAAATAAAAGTGTTTATACTTCAGTGTTGCTGACTGAATGGGGAGGCAGACATTCTCATACGCTGTTGGCGCAGGTGTAAACAGACCTGACCTGTAACATTCACCCACTTAAAGTACGCAATTGGGTGTCTTTCAACACAGCAGAGAATTATGCAACATCACCCCAGTCTAAATTAGGACGTTTTCATTACTCCAAAAAGGAACACGCACGCCCGCTGGCCATCACTCTCCACTCTCACCAATGCCTACAGCCCAAGGCAGACATAACATCATTTTAAAGGCAATCTGTCAATATCAATAAAAAATTGAAATGTGCAATTAGATTTCACAGAACTTATGGTCTAAGAATAAACGTGCAGTACATACAACTGTACACAGGGATACTCTTGAAACACGGCTTGTTGTAGCAAAATATCCTTCACAACCTACAGCCCTCAGTAGGAATCTCCAGTAACAAAACATGGGCCATCAATAAAACAAAGTACAGTGCAACTACTTAAAAGGATTAAGCCGTGTTACTGATATAAAGATCATCAGAATTATGTTTGAATTTAAAAAGCAAAATGAAACAATATGTAGAGTATGATCTAGTATATTATTTGTATTTTTAAACTTTTAAAGAGAATACATATTAAATTTTTATCAATGATTACCTTGAAGAGTGATCAGGTGTTGTGAAAATAAATACTATTATTTAATTTTAAAATAAACATAACTCAAACAAAACTATTTCTTACTTTTACAACATGACCCAGCAACAGCGGAAGCAGTTTTGGATGGAAACACACACAAGACGCCTCAGGGCTGTCCGACCTGGGTGTGCAAGGGTCTGCGGAATTTCAAAACGGAAAAGCCGCCACCCTCGGGCCCACAGTAAGCACCTGAGAAAAGGGACTTCGGCCAGCGGACCTTAGACCATCCTTCTCAAGGATGACTAAACGCATCACAGCGTAGCTATGCATTTAAGCATACAGAAAAGTCCAAGTTAGAAAACTATCTTTGGAAAACCAGCAAAAACAGTAAAGCAGTAGGATTGATAGTTTCTTGTTTTTAACTCTTTTTTTTCAAATGGACTTTTAAATTTATCCATCTATTCATGCACCATTCTAGAAAGAGTGTGAGGTAGTTACACAAATATGATGAGGTTAAGGTAGATGGACAGAAAGTTGACATGAACGTGTAACAGTCAGAGACTAGGAAGACAGCACACAGAGGGAAGTGTCACGGAAGAGCGCAGCGCCTGGAGACAGGCTCTGGACGCTCCGCCCCACGGAGGCCAGAACTGGGGCGCCGGGGCTCCTGCAGAGAGGCAACGAGGCAGCTCATCAGGCAGAGCCACGTTAGGTTCCGCAGAGGGACGCACACGTGACTCAGGGAAATCGACAAAGCCTGAATATCTTTCTACTAATGATTAATATTTCCTATTTCAAAAAGTAAAATATTAAAAAAAACTGTGTCCGAAAACAGAAAAAAGCTTTTAAAAATCCATGCTCTGTATTTAAAATATAATTAGTATCTTTATATTTACAAAGGCAGTCTAAACGGCCACTTTCCTCAGCATTCAAGTAGCTCCTAATTTCCTCTGCCTTTTTACATTCATTCTCATTTTTGCATATAATACATTCTTTACTTGTATCTTAAAATTACATACAATTTTCATAAAACTTCCAAGTATTAATTTTTATTTTAGAGGTTAAATCTTTTATGCTACTATACTTACAAAAATCCATCATTTCAATTTTACCCTGTCAGACATAGTTCATTACCCCATACAAATATTTGAATGCATATAAAGATAGAGATATGAGGATTTTTTTTTTCAGAATTACTTATATTAGTGAAAACTCAATCTCAATATCTAACAATAGGGATACGTCAAATTAACTGGGGATAATTCTATAATACAGACTATAATACAGCCATTAAAAATAAATGTTTGGACAGCAAGAAGGTCAAATCAGTGAATCCTAAAGGGCATCAGCCCTGAATATTCACTGGAAGGACTGATGCTGAAGCTGAAATGCCAGTACTTTAGCCAACTGATGCCAACAGCCAAGTCATTGAAAAGATCCTGATGCTGGAAAGACTGAAGGCAAAAAGAGAAGCGGGTGAGGTGGTTGGACGGCATCACCAACTCAACTGACACGAACTTGAGCAAACTCCTGGAGAAAATGAGAGACAGAGAGGACTGGTGTGCTGCAGTCCACGGGGTCACAGAGAGTCAGACACCACTTAGCAGCTGAACAGCAGCAACCTCCTGGAGAAAGCCAGAGAGATAATTCACAGTATTGACTTGTAGCCAAGAATAGGCAGGAATGTGTTCTGCTGTTACTAAATTTTACATGTACAGATGTATGTACCTCATGTTAAACACGTATGAGAAATAAAAGAATGGACATCAAAAATAAATGAAGAAATGCTTAGGAACAATGTTTAGTAGCATAAAATACTCAAGTTATACAAAAACACTTAGGTTATATCATCTCAATTGTCTAAAGAAAAATAACATGTATTCTGTAGAATATGTTAAAAAAAGAATCAAAGTCAACACAATGCTACTTCTTCATTTCTATATATTAATTTCACAGGTGATTTATTTCCTTCTTTACATATGGTGTATTCTACAAAATTTCTCCCCCCTCTGGGCAATTAAAAACCTTTGTTTTTCTTTATTTTATTATATTTTACAAAATTTATTTAATAAACACCCAAAATTATTTTATAATCACAGACACTTCTTTAAAAGAAACTTAAGTTCTCACACTGGAGCAACTCAGCCAGCATATACTCTTAAATATTTTAGGGGGAAAAAAAATGACCAAAGCTTTCACCCAAAATAGCCAGAAACAACTACGTGACTACACAGGGTTATTTTGGTCAAAGCGCACACCGGGTGCATTTTAAGATGCGCTGTCAGTCGATGTTTACATGCAAACTCCTCAGTGATCCTGCAAATATTTTTGCCAGTATACCAAAAAGAAAAACAAAAACATAAGGGCACAGAAAAAAAAAAAAGCCACACACATTTAGAAATGAATCTCTGGTGCAAAACAGGATACTTTTAAGTATCTTCTCTTTCAACACGTATGTGGCGAACATTGGTATGCTCAGCCCTAACCCAAAGTGTAACCATACAGAATAAGAATACGGTGTCACAAAAGACCAGAAAAAATTTCAAAAAGACAGGAGGTAACTACTCTAAGGTAAGCAGTCTGAACAGTAAAAGGGAAAATGGTTGGTAATGACTTGGAATGACGTGTAAAAACAACTGACAATTCCTTAAAAGGAAAGAAAAACTTTCAGAACAAGAATTTCAAAGAAGGTCCATCTGAAGGTAAGTACTGTCCTCAAAAAGTTTTCATGGAATGTAACATTTTTTATTTCAACAGGCTTTTTTAAAAGCACCAGCAGTGCACTAGGAAACAAAAGCCTGCATGCCCCGAATGGGAGCTCTAAGAGGACCTCTAAATTACTGAGGTCAGCAGCAGTCATTCCGGCAGGCTGAAATTTAAAGGGGTGGCGGAGGACTGGAAGGCTAGGATTGACATACATACACCATTGACACCATGCATAAAACCGGTAGCTAATGAGAACCTGCTGCACAGCACAGGGACCTCGGCTCAGTGCTCTGCGGTGACCTAAATGGGGAGGAAATCCAAAAAGGAGGGGAGATGTGTATATGCATATCTGGGAGTCACTCTGCTGTACAGCAGAAACTAACACTCCCTCCAAAGCAGCTATGCTCCAATGTCAGTGAAAACAGAACGGAAGACCTGCCTTTACCTGCACCAGGATTCTACATTTGCACCCACAACAGCCTCTTCCTACCAGGCGTCCGTTACTCTAACTAAGACCTGAAAACTCGTGTTACACAAAACGTGAAATCTGCATGCATAGATTAGATGCGCCAGAAACACTGCGATCCTACCTCTTTCTCATGCATGCGGGAGAGTAACTGGTCATCGTGCAGACTGCTGGATTTTCTCAGGCTGAATTTCGGAGTCATCTGTTGAATGAGGAAGAGCCATTCAATACTTTTTCAGGCTTGGTGTGGCCAGAAGTAAACTCTAAACTGCCTGACGGTCATGCCAAAATAACAGAAACACTGGAGGAAAAAAGGGATGCATTCACTTCCAAGTGATAGGATTAACAAGACTACTACGCTTCATAATGTGGACTGGCATCACTTTCTGTAAACAACTAAACAATTATTTTATTTTAAGACATCTGCCACAGGGAAAGCTCAGGGCAATTCTCACCTACCAGAGTAACTGGGATGGGCTTCTGTCTCAGGTATCGAGGGTTTTCTATCTGAAATTTTAAAATAAAGACATTAATATTTGAGTCTTAATTAAACTATAATGAAAATGTCTTCCATATGTCTTAATATTTAGCATGTTTCTTAGAATACATACTGCATGATATATTTCTAGTGGCCCACTAACAAATAAAACGTCAAGCGTAACTGCCTTTGCATACACAAGCACCCTCGAGTGATCCTCTCACAGCCAAGGCCCCGGCCTCCCCCTACTCCTGCTCACCTCACACTTCACCCCCAGGTCCTGAAGGACTCTCATCACCCGGACACGGCAGGTGTCCCGTGCCTCTCTACCTCTGCCCACCCGCCCCAGTCCCTGTAAGCACGCACCTAGCATCCTTCAAGTCTCAATTTTATCACTAAAGCCCCAAGCAGATTTGCAAATCTGAATGACATAAGCATATGAAAACATGCTTAAACTACTATGAAAATGTATGAAAAATGACTATGAAAAATGTAAAGTAATACCTCAAGAGATGGTATTTTACAGCCACCAGATAGGCATACATTAAAAATTTGACATACAGTTATAGAAAACATATTTATCAGTTACCAGGGGGTATGGGGGAAAAGGATAAATTAGGAGACAGGAATTGACAGATACACACCACTATATATAAAATATGTTGCTCACTTGACAAAGAACCCGCCTGCAATGCAGGAGACCCAGGTTTGATTCCTGGATGGGAAAGATCTGCTGCACAAGGAAATGGCAACCCACTACAGTACTCTCACCTGGAGCATCCCATGGACAGTGGAGCCTGGCAGGCTACACAGACCATGGGGTCGCAAGAGTCAGACACGACTTAGCAGCTAAATCACATCAGATATATAAAATAGATAAATAATAATAACCTACGATATAGCACAGGGAATTCTCCTCAAGACTCTGTAATGACCAACGTGGGAAAAGAATTTTAAAAAGAGTGGACATATGTGTACGTGTAATTGATTCACTTTGCTATACAGCAGAAAGTAATACAACACTGCAAACCAACTAGATTCCAAGAAAAAAAATTTTAAATAAATCAGTTAAGTCAGTTGCTCAGTCACGTCCAACTCTTTGTGACCCCATGGACTACAGCACGCGAGGCTTCCCTGTCCATCACCAACTCCAGGAGCTTGCTCAAATTTATGCCCATCAATTGACGCCATCCAACCATCTCATCCCGTCATCCCCTTCTCCTCCCGCCTTCAATCTTTCCCAGCATCAGGGTCTTTTCAAATGAGTCAGTTCTTTGAATCAGATAGCCAAAGTATTGGAGCTTCAGCTTCAGCATCAGCCCTTCCAATATTCAGGACTGATTTCCTTGAGATTTGACTGACTTGATCTCCTTGCAGTCCACGGAAATCTCAAGAGTCTTCTCCAACACCACAGTTCAAAAACATCAATTCTTTGGCACTCAGCTTTCTTTATGGTCCAGCTCTCAAATCCATACATGACTACTGGAAAAACCATAGCCTTGACTAGACAGACCTTTGTTGGCAAAGTAATATCTCTGCTTTTTAACATGCTGTCTAGGTTGGTCATAGCTTTTCTTCCAAGGAGCAAGTGTCTTTTAATTTCATGATTGCAGTCACCATCCATAGTAATTTTGGAGCCCCCCAAAATAAAATCTGTCACTGTTCCCATTGTTTCCCCATCTATTTCCCATGAAGTGATGGGACCGGGTGCCATGATCTTAGTTTTCTGAATGTTGAGTTTTAAGCCAGTCTTTTCACTCTCCTCTTTCACTTTCATCAAGAGACTCTTGAGTTCCTCTTCACTTTCTGCCATCAGGGTGCTGTCATCTGTGTATCTGAGGTTATTGATATTTCTCCTGGCAATCTTGATTCCAGCTTGTGCTTCTTCTAGCCCGGAATTTCACATAATATACTCTGCATATAAGCTAAATAAGCAGGGTGACAACACACAGTCCTGATGTTTCCCAATCTGGAACCAGTCCGTTGTTCCATGACCAGTTCTAACTGTTGCTTCTTGACCTGCATACAGATTTCTCAGGAGGCAGGTCAGGTGGTCTGGCATTCACATATCTTTAAGAATTTTCCACAGTTTGTTGTGATCTACACAGTCAAAGGCTCTGGTATAGTCCATAAATGAGTTTTTAAATAAATAAATAAGTTTTAACAAATAAGTTAAAAAACAAAAATTAAAAATTTGATAATAGAAATGTTGCAAATGTGGGGCCTACTGTTGGGTGTATGACTTAGTACATTTACTTAGGGAAAACATTATTAAATAAAGATAATAATAAAGTCTACTTAAATATCATACCAGAGAAAGAGGCATAGTCTTTAGTAAACAACAAGGTACTATATATACACGGCTTTTTGAAAAATAGAGGCAGCCAATTTCCAGCAGGCAGCCAAGTACACTCAACAAATATTTATTGTCTGAAGGTATATATATGAAAAGTAAGTAACCATTCTCTATTTTTGGAATGGAGAAAACCAGCAAAGAAAGTAAGTCCTTCAAAGACACAGGCACACAAAAGCCTAACTTATGAAGCAGGATTAAATACAGGGGGAAAAATAGAGGAAGAGAAAAACAGAGCATTCTCAAAGATGCTCAAGCTCTAATTAAGCTTAACATTTAAACCCAAAAGCCAAGAAAACCATTTGTGACTTATTTTTACCCAGCTCTACATTTATAAGCAGGGTACAAAATACTGGTTTAGCTAATTACAATGTAGCCTTTCAACTATGCAGAAATAACTTCTATTTCATCTTCTTCATCTTTAAAAACCATTAAATACAGAAGTTAAGGACTCATTGCATTATCATAAATTTCCTTTCTCAAGATGACAAAAAGGTCTATTCTAATATTTAAAAGCAACAGGGAATGCTGGAGACAAGCATAAATCTTCTGTTGTTCTTACTCATTTGCAGTACATTGTCTCATACTGACTCTTAACGTGTAATGAGAATTATTCATAGGAGAGCATGTTCTTGACTCTGTCTGAGGGAAATAAGCAATCTATCTTCTGATTTTATAACAGCAGCCAGATGTGCTTTGAAGCTGAATGTTCCCACTTTGTAATCCACAAGTAACAGGGACTTGCAGAAATCTGTAAACAGTCTTAACATTGATTTTTTTCATGCTCTTTCAGAAGACTTCTTGTTCTCTCATAATACCTCAAGAAAGAATACCACAATAAGGAATGTCCAAAATGGAAGATAAAAAGAGCTTATGTGAAACATTAAAGTCTAACAAAATATTATACAGACAGTAATGCCAAAAATAATTAAGTTCCAATAGCATGAATAAATCACATGACAGAATGTTTCTTGTTTGAAAAACAAGTAGAATCACAATAATAAAAAAATAGTAATTTAAACTAGACATGAAAACAGATATCTGAATGCTCTCTAATGGAAACTGCCTTTGGACGCTTTGTTTAGTTTTTTAGCAGAATTGTTCAGAGTTCTGTCAGCTTGTTTTTTTCAAATTATTCAGGCTTTGGTCAAACTGACCTCCTTATACACTAATATTGATCAAAGAGAGATGTTCCAAGGTTTCAGAAAAACAGAAAGACATTTTATCTGGTATTTCAGCCATCCTAGAGGAAAGGGCATTCTAAGGCAATATATTACCAGCAGCACAAGCAGAATAACTGTTCTTACAGTCAGAGCGCCCATCAGAAGAACGGCCAGGCCTCTTTCTACAGCATGAAACGAATTCAGCAGCACAACCAGAATAACTGTTCTTACAGTCAGAGCGCCCATCAGAAGAACGGCCAGGCCTCTTTCTATAGCATGAAATGAATTCAGCAGCACAACCAGAATAACTGTTCTTACAGTCAGAGCGCCCATCAGAAGAACGGCCAGGCCTCTTTCTACAGCACGAAATGAATTCAGCAGCACAAGCAGAATAACTGTTCTTACAGTCAGAGTGCCCATCAGAAGAACGGCCAGGCCTCTTTCTACAGCATGAAATGAATTCAGTCACCAGCGTCACTTATGCTCCAAAATAACGCTCTTACTCAAAGTCAACATTTTAGAAATTCAAAAATGTTTTCCACAGAAAAAAATACAATACTACAAATTGGTTTACTCACATTTCAACATGTAATGAGCACAAATAAAATACAGATAAGAGACACCATCCACCGCCACAAGGAGAAGCAAACAAGCCAAAGGGCAGAATGGAAACAGATGCACTATCATCTGATTTGGGGACAAAACCCTCGCAGTGCATCGGGAAGAGCAGAGGCTTCTCGGTAAACGAGAGCACAGGTGGGTGCACGTGAGGGCTACAGATCCTCACTCCTACCTTACAGCACACCCTGCAATCGCCTCTGGGTGGCAAGCAGTTCCAAGTAGAAAAAGTGAAACGGTAGAGCTGCTAGAAGAAGACGTGGGAGAACAGCTTCAGGAACTCAAGACAGCCAAACACCGCACGCAGACACAGAAAGCACTTTTTCATGAGGCAAAACCATGGGGAAATGAGCCGCATGAAAACTTAAACTTTCTGGGACGTGGGCTTCCCTGGTGCTCCGGTGGCTAATACTGCTCCCAAAGCGGGGGCAGGGGTTCAGTCCCTGGTCAAGGAACTAGATCCCACGTGCTGCAACTGAGAGCTCACAAGCCTGAGCCAAAACTCAGAGCCCCGTGCAGCCAAGTGAATAAGTAAAAATTAAAAAAAATTTTTTTTAATTCCTGTTCATCAAAGACACCAGTAAGAGAATGGAGGAAAGCAACAAAGTGGAAGAAACTGTTTACCATACTAAATTCCCAAGGACTCATCCAGAATAGATACAAAGCTCTTACATATTGACAAGAAAAAGGCAGAGGGCCCAACATGGGAGCGTGCCGAGTCCCCAGTCAGCCCTGCGCCCTGAGAGGCTCCCCAAGCCGTGCTGGAGGCACTATCAACGTACTAAGAGGGACCGAACTTTACCAGACCAACCTAGACAGCATATTCAAAAGCAGAGACATTACTTTGCCAACAAGGTCCGTCTAGTCAAGGCTATGGTTTTTCCTGTGGTCATGTACGGATGCTAGAGTTGGACTGTGAAGAAAGCTGAGCACCAAAGAATTGATGCTTTTGAACTGTGGTGTTGGAGAAGACTCCTGAGAGTCCCTTGGGCTGCAAGGAGATCCAACCAGTCCATTCTGAAGGAGATCAGCCCTGGGTGTTCTTTGGAAGGAATGATGCTAAAGCTGAAACTCCAATACTTTGGCCACCTCATGCGAAGAGTTGACTCATTGGAAAAGACTCTGATGCTGGGAGGGATTGGGGGCAGGAGGAGAAGGGGACGACAGAGGATGAGATGGCTGGATGACATCACTGACTCCATGGACATGAGTTTGAGTGAACTCTGGGAGTTGGTGATGGACAGGGAGGCCTGGTGTGCTGCGATTTATGGGGTCGCAGAGAGTCGGACCCGACTGAGCGACTGGACTGAACTTTGTCAGCATCAGGAAAACACACTGAGCGACTGGCCTGGACTGGACTTTGTCAGCCATCAGGAAAATGCACTTTCAGTCCACACGTGCAGTGTCACTAGCCGCTGCAGAGAGCGGCTCAGTTGCATACTTTAAAGAAAAACTGTTAATAACTGGCACCTCCAGGAGCCGGAGAGAAAGCGACGGGCGGGCGCAGCGCACACCGTATCAGAGGAGGATGTGCACGGGCGCCGTCAGACCCCACGGCGTTCCCATTCGCAGCACCGCACACACTGTCACCACGAGCCCAACCTCGTGGAGCCCACGCGCTCTCTTCCCCACCCCGCAGCCCCACTCCTCCACCTGGACTCCCCAGCGGGTCAGCTCGGCACACTTCCCCCGGCCTCCACGCTCCTTGCCCAGGGTTCCGGGCCTTGCAGGTGCCCCTGGCGCTGGACAGGAGGTCCCACCAGGGGCCCTGCCCTCCAGGGGCGCCACTGGACTAGGGGTGCTGTCCACCCTCCTGCTGACCATCCTGTCCTGCGAGGTCCCCAGGACATGAGTTCTCCAGAACAGAACAGAATGTTCTCTTGCCCATTCTGCAGAGAGCTGACCTAAGGGGTCACCTAAAGTGTACCCACTGTTTGCTCCTGGTGGAAGCAAGCCTCCACAGTCAGCACAGAGTCCCGGGTGGGGACGGGCTGGGGGCGGTGACCCATGCAAGGCCCAAGAGAACCTCCTCCTCCAGACCCTCCAGTCCTCCTCAGGAAAAAAAAAAGTTTATATAAAGACTGTCATGAATGAAATGTATATAAGACGGGTTAACAAAGCAAAAAAGCTCCCCCAAAGCTAAAGGTTAAAAAGGCTAAAGAGTAATAATAATAAAAAATAATAATACAGGAGGGAAATTTAACAGCTAGGTTTAGGAAGTAAATCTCTACTTTTCACAGGGAAAATATTAAAACACTCCTGGGAAAAGAAAGAATATAACTAGGGGAAATGTATTTTTTCAACAAAAACTAGAAAATCCAAAATCTGGAACTTCTAATGCGTCAGAAAATAGGTGTTGACAGGCATGCCAGCAACATTAAAAAAATGTGCCCTTAGTATAGACCACAAAAATTAACTAGCTATTAACTGATCATTCAGAGGAAGAAAGAAATAAAAGTCCATCACACATTCTCATACAAAACTAAAATCAAAGCAAAATCTAAGCTTTTTAATACACTGGATATTTAAATTATTCTACTGTGATCAAGAGACATAGTTGAACCTGATTAATGCAGCCATTTTATAAATACATAAGAATGCAGGACTTTATTTCACAGTTAGTGCATTCTTTGAACAATAAAAATGTGAAACAAATTCCCAGGTGGCCCTAGGTTTAAGGCAGTACCTCAAAATATTTTAGATTTTTTATCTTAATTTTATTATACAAATGAAAAGTTTAATCCTCTGAACAGTTAAATATTCATGAAAAGTACTGTCTGTGCCACGAAACGCACATCAGAAGTTCCGAACGGCCCAGGGCAGAGGCCCTTTCAGAAGGACGTCACAGAATGTCCTTCTCTGATTCTGCTCTCCAAGGCCTCCTCGCTCCTCTCCCGCACCAGTAACACAGGACTCGTTCCAGGGGCAGCTTTCCGACCTCATCAAATTTGGAAATGGTTTTCTTTTGACCCATTCTCCTCTGGTTATCAATGCTACTTCTCTCTTCTTCATTAACATACCTTCAAATGACCCACTCAAATCCCTTCGTGTCCCCCACCTCTGACCCTCTGACGGTGGCCACTGAGTCCCGGTTTGAAGTCTCTAAAGACAGAGCTGTTCCAGGCACTGGGTGCAGCCACCACGTCCAGCCTGTGGCTGCAAAACAAGACTGCAGCCCTGGAGACCACAGAGGTGAAAACTTGAACTTCCCCGATTACTCTCCAAACACTAGCAGTCTACGATAAAACGGTGAAACCCTTGAAATGATTCCCCCGTCAGACAGCCAAGTAGCTGACAGTAAGCCAACCTTCCATTTCCCTGGAACCAAAGCTTTAGATGCCCTCCTGTTCGGCCTGCCAGTGAGTCACCAAGCATTCTTTATTCTCTTTGAAATGTTTTCCTTTTCCATCTCTTCCATGCTTGGAGTCACAGCAAGGTGGAGCCCCCACACCTGACTGCTCCCTTCTCCATTTCGCTACACATCCAGCACAGCCTTCGTACCACCACCTGCTCAGCCTCCCCAAAGCACTGCCTCCATCAAAGACCATTATTAGCAAGAAGGGTTTCAGGGTTTTTACAAAAATGACCGTCCCTGATGTAGGCGAAGAAGTAAAAAATGAACAGTCCTATAGACTTCTGGTTGGAAAATAGATTGGTGTACACCTCATGGAGGGCAATGCTCCAAGACCTAACATAACCTAAGAAAGCAACCAAATAGGAACAAAAGGATTCTTTCAAGGAATTCTGTTGCAGTTGTTACTTATATTAGCAATAAACTGGAAGCAACCTACATGTCCAAAATATCAGAATGCTCAAGTAAGTTATGAACTACCCACTCAGAAGAAAAGTGAGTGCTACCATTAACAGTGGTGCTGACAGAGCCACTGTAGACTTCTCCCAAACTTAAAGCAGCACGCAATAACAGGGCATGTATAATATGGCCCCGATTTTGTTTAATGTCTAATTTCATAAGTACGTGCAGAAGAAAATGAGGGAAAGACATACAACAAAATGTTAATCATCTCTCAGCATATCTGACTTTCTGCATTTTTCAAATTACAAATTATTTTTATAATAATAAAGTTGGGTTTTAAAAATTGATTAAACCCCTTTTCACTTTCTGAAAGCATTAACCAGCCTGTGTGTAAAGTGGAAATGGACTAACCTCAGAGCTCACGACCATCTCAAATCTAAAAGCTCAACTTCTGCTCTGGCATGCAAGCTCCAACGGGCCCCAGCCTGGCAGCCCTGCCCACCTGCCCGAGTGCCGCTCGTTCCGCCTTTCTTCATGCCTCCTTCGGCCTTAAGTTCCTGGCCCCTTTCCCTCTACCCTCCAAGCATGCTGGCACCCCAACCTCTGCAAATGAAAACTGCTGTTTGCGACGGTGGTTCACACCTGAAGTCTGCCAGAGAGCTTTTTCACACATGTGGCCTTCAGTATTCTACTTTCTGGGTAAGTCATTCTGGTATTCGATCACATACTGTCTGAAACTGTATTCAACTGTTTCATGTGCGGATCTCGTCTCACCAACAAGAAAGCCAGCTTGTCGAGCACAGGGACCGTTCACGCTTCTCTTTCCTGTTCCCCAAGCCCTTCCCAGCGCTCACCCAGGACTAAATGTCTAACACTGGTAAGAGTCACTGTTTAGAATTAAATTAGTTCAGATGTTTCCAAACACAAAATGATTCTACCACATCAACATACATTCATAAAGCAAATTTTTTTTACCCCAAGATTCCAACTATTAAGGCGAGTTCCCATGTCGCTGTCATCCAAAGAAAGAGTAGATTTTTTCAAATGAATATCCTGAAACACAAAAAAGAAAAAGAAAAACAGAATGAAAACAAAAGACAGAATGGAGGAAAGAAGGAAGGAGGGAAGAAATAACAGAGGAAAGAAGGTAGGAAGGGCAGAGGGGAGAGAGGGAGAAAACAGGCCAAATACGTGTCGTTCAGAGTAGTGAGTGTCCGTGTGCGTTTTGGTTAATGCTGTACCACCCTTAGAGGAAAGGACTCCAAGGAGAGGAGGCTACAGCTGAGCTAGTTCTCAGTTCCAAGGGATGACTGTTTATTGCAGCTGCTTAAGGCTATGAGACTGCTTCACAATATACTCACATTAACTACATTTCAAAAAATGCAAAAGAATATTTTAAAAAATAATCCAGACTCTAAGTTCTTTTACAAAAAGTTTTAATTGTGGTGTACCACAGTAGTTTTAAAGGCGGAAAGGGGAACACTTGAAAAGACGAATTACTTACTCTCATTAAAATGAGCAGGGAAGTTTGGGTTGATGTCCAAGAAGCTCTTTGTTCTTAAATTATTTCTCATTATACACCGAACATAAAGAGAAATAAGCCTTGGATTCACATCATGAAAACGTAATCATGGTAATTCTTAACTTTCTTTAAAAATTAAAACTCCATGCTCTTTTCCCTGCTGTATAATTTTTTATATTCCATATTTATCAAATCAGATTAAAATCATAATTAACTGAGGAAAGCCAAAGATCTGTGTCTAGAAATGGACAATGATCTGAAAGCCCAAAAACTTAGGAAGGTAACTCGGTATAAAATAATAATGTATATTTTAGAGTACAGCTAAAAAATTTATTTTATTTAAATTTAGTTTGTTGGTATAGCACTTTCATGCTTTTAGAAAACCTTGTGCATATGTACCAAGTCACTCCAGTCGTGTCTAGCTCTTCACAACCCTATGGACTGTAGCCTGCCAAGCTCTTCTATCCATGGGTTCTCCAGTCAAGAATACTGGAGTGGGTTACCATTTCCTTCTCCAGAGGAGCTTCTCAGTCCAGGGATCCAGCCAGTGTCTCTTACATCTCCTGAGCTGGCAGGTGGCTTCTTTACCACTAGCTCCACCTGGGAAGCTCCTAGAAAACCTCACTGCTGCTGCTACTGAGTCGTTTCAGTCGTGTCCGACTCTGTGCGACCCCATAGACGGCAGCCCACCAGGCTCCTCTGTCCCTGGGATTCTCCGGGCAAGAACACTGGAGTGGGGTGCCATTTCCTTCTCCGGAAAACCTCATTACTGACAAATAAATCTATCTATGGTCATTTATATTATCTGAAGTAATGAAAAATACACTAAAATGTTCTTCATATTTTACTAATTTGAAATCTAGAAATTAACTAGAAACTAATTTAGAAACTAATTAAAAATTTACAAATTTCTATTGAACAAAATGTTGGGTTTACTATTTACACTGTATTAAAATTCATTATTGCTTCTACAGTTCGTCCCTTGCTTTTTGAATGTTTGTGTGTGTGAATGAGAATATCTTTTAAAATGTACCTCCCTTGTTTATTTTTAATAAATATGATGATTAATAATAAACTCACAAATATTTAAAATGTGTTCCTCTTTATATCAAGAGGCTTATTAAAGTTCCAAACTGGAATTCCCCATCACTGAGAAAACGGAAGGAATTATGTGTAGAGCAAACGTGCTAAAAAAGTCACGCATCACGCATGGCTTGCTTGTAACTAAAAGGCTGTAACCCAAGACAAGCCAGGACTGTGCAAGGATGGAGGCAAGCAGGCAACAGCCTTCTCTTCACGAAGCTCCCTAGCTCCATGTTCAAACAGTATCGATGCAGAGTCTAACATGCAAGAGAGGTATTCATATTTCAGGAGGTGAACGGTCCACCTTCATCAGAAAGGAAGTGTCCCCTACTTCACTACAAACCAGTCCCATTTCTTAAGTTTATGACCACTGTGTGTCTAGTCATTTTTATATATACACAGAGAAAAGGGGGATAACCAAACAATGAAGTTTTTCAAAGTTATTTTTCAGTACCCAGGAACAATGGCAGACTCATAGACACGATGCTTCAGAATGGTAGGGAAAGCAGGAGGAGCACGGCAATGTACCCAACACGTCCCTCTCCCTGAACTCAGGACACCCACCAAAACCATCAGACTGCTTACTGTCTGTCAGGAATCACAGGAATTTAACAACACGAAACTAAAAATGTGCGGAGGTATTTTAAAACAAGAAGAAAACAAACAGAAAAGCAGGAGTGAAATCTGATCTTACACAGTCCTGTGGGGTGAGGATCTGTCCATCTTCTCTGTGGGTTGGACTTGTAGACTGTGATCTGGGTTGGAACTTCGCAATGTATTGTTCCCTATTAAGAGACCAAAACAGCCACAGTCAGAACTGGGGGAGTTCAGAGGACACGAGGGCATTAAAACCTAGGACTACCATGTTTTTTTTTTCTTTTGGAAATGAGATGGTTGTTTATATTAACAGTGATATTTCAATAGCAAAGGAAAAAGAAATACAGATAATAACCACTTGTATCTCACATTTTACTTCAATTAGGTCACACAACAAATAAAATGTCACCTAAATGTCACATGCTTTCTTACAAACAAATGCTATTGTCAAGTGGGAGTATAATAAACCACAGGTATTTCCCCTTTTTCTAAGAGTAGGAAGAGATGATTTAAAGCGCACCCTCTCAGAGGAGATCACACTTTAAAAGGCTGGCAAGTTTCGTTGGATTCATGTTTCACATTAAGATGAAGTCTTAAAACATACAAAATAACAAACTTTCATGCAGCTGAAAGTCTGAAAATTCAAAACCATGTCAGAAACTACAGATAAATCAAAGTCCTAAATTTTAAAATATGCCATGTTAATTCAGGTAAAATATGATAAGCACAGCATAAATAGGAAAATGGTTTAAGCTTCCAGATGAATTTGAACAAAAAAGATTTTCCTCCAATATAAAATATACCAAATATACAAAATGCCATTCTCCGTATTCTCCTTTAGCCTGAAGTCTCCCATATATTTTTATTCCAGCTACTGCAGTGAAAGCTCCATGATGACAAATAACTGTTCTCTGAATGGCTCCTTCAGGAGACACAACATGAAAATGAACCATTGTTGAATGAATTAAGTCACTGACTTTCTACTTCTAGCCATATCAGGATTTCCCTCACAAGCTGTGGGTCATATTGTTTCCAAAAGACAGAGCTGTAGTTCAGAAAGACAAGGCTAAAATGAATGTGGGTTTTGGTAGTTAACGCTGACAGAACAACATTCCTTAGACTAGTTACGAGGTAATTTAGAATGTCTGAAAAAAAGCTGTTTTAAAGTGAGCTGTGGATTTTTTATACCCTTAATCAATAGTCCAGATATCCAAACACTTAAGAATAAATTAGAAAAAGAAATACAGTGACATTTTGAGGATAATCTCATCAGTCAGTGTGCCTGAGCTGATAAGAAGCTCTTCAAACTTAGTATGTGGGAGAGACACCTGCTACATCACACCAGGTGGTGGCTGCACTTTAAGAACAGATTAAACAATCATAAAAAGAGCTCTGCTAAAAAATTGAAAAAAATGCTTAAATATTAAAAGTAATTCTTCTCACAGAAAATATTAATGAAAAAGAGGACTGAAACATTCATCTATTTATTACACAGGGCGCATACATAAACCAGCACGTCCTCTCCAGTCGCGGGCAGCCGTCCTGAACCAACCCAGCTCTCTCCCTCTCAGCGAACTTGCCAGGGGAGCCACGGCGTCCTTGTCCTGCCCTGCCCTGCCCTGCCCCTTCCTGTCACCCTGTAGGTGCTGAGCGTGAAGTCAGCGGGAGCAGAGGAGCCCAGGCGGTCCCCACCCTGCCTCCTCTCCGTAAAGGTGCCATGTGTGCTGGCTCCACGGAGCCCCTCCTCCCGGTCCCACTGGTGCTCCAGACACTCCCGCACCACCCACAGCCAAGCCGCCCCGAACATGCCCGGACTCTGAGCCGGAAGCTAGGCAGGCTTTTCTTCCTCTGCCCACCTCACACAGGCTCTGATCCCTGAGCTCTGTGTCCAGCCTTATCTATTTCTCCGTCATGTGCTTCCCTGCTCAATTTGGTGTGTACCATTAGTTTCCAAATCACAAGGGGAAACTCATCACCAATCTTCATCTCTAGTCCAACCTGTTCTGCTGGCCTCCAACCCCGCTACAAACACACACTTAACAGCCCTCCTTCCAAGACTGAGTGCATTCCGTGTCCCCAGCACAGCCCAAGTGAAGCAGAGACCACCCAAGTCAGCTCCCTGTAGAGGCCGCTGAGCCAAACACGACGGACGCCAGTGTCACTGCTGAAACACACACGGGGCACCAAGCACGGGGGCTCCATTCCTTGCTACAGATAATGACGCCGGATGGGAACACAACTGACTGCTGCTCTGAGCTGCAGCGGTCAGTGATGGGGCCAAGGTCACGGTGAACAGGGGACAGAGGGCAGGAGGCAGAGCTTCACCCCCCGTTATCCTGCATGAAGAGCAGCAGGTGCCGTCTGCCCCACAGACGAGCCGGTCCAGGTGCTCACAGAGACCGCCCACAGCTGGCAGGGGGCGCGGTGGCAGAGGGTCAGGGTTCCCGCGGTGGTACCGGAAGAGGGAATGCTAACACTAACACAGAAAGCGAGATTTCTGCGTACTAGTGAGGGTCCCCGCCAGGAGAGCGCCACCTTACTCCTCTGAAGGGGTAAGACTACGGGAAATACAAAGCTCTTCCCTGTCGCTTCTTCCCAAGGCTAACGTTCTGTTAGTCACTCAGTCATGTCCAATTCTTTGCGACCCCATGGACTGTAGCCTGCCAGACTCTTCTGTCCATGGGAGTTCCCAGGCAAGAATACTGGAGTGGGTAGCCATTTCCTTCTCCAGGGGATCTTCCCGACCCAGGGATTGAACCCGGGTCCCCTGTATTGCAGGCGGATTCTTTACCATCTGAGCCACCAGGGAGAGGTAAAATATGTCAACGGAAATCCAGAAACATCCTCCCAGCACCTTTGTTGATTCCAGATACTACAGAATCACAGACTTGTCACTATAGATAACGAGATAAGTAATGAGATGTAAGATTTAAAAGTCTAAAAAAGGTCTAATTGAATGTCCTTCTGCTAAAGAAACATAATATGCATAGAAAGTTTCTAAAAAGTCTTTTTAATTTGTTTTCAGTGTGATTCAAGTACACATTTCAGATAGAAAAGGAAATAAACAATCTGTGATCATAAAAATGTGCTTAAAAATGAAAAATGTGATTACCAAATTTTAAAAAACCCCAATGTAAGAGAATGACACATTAAATACAGCATAAAAATCAAACCAGCAACTTAGAAAACTAGTTCAAGAGATATTCTGAGAACACACAAAAAATAAAGGAATGAATATAATATGTGAAAATGTAAGAGATAAAGAAAATAAATTCAAAATACCTTACATCAAAATAATATGAATTCCAGAAGCCTTAAATATAAACAGAAACTAGGAAAATAGTAATTAAAGAAATAGCAATGACAATGCCAGTTAAAACTGCATTTTAACTGGAGAAGAGCCTAAAGGAATAACCTAGGACATCTCTTTTAGCTCAGACAAAAATGCAAAAAAAAAAACCCAAAAACGTAATGCCAGGCTATCACCAAAAAACACCACAAGTAAATGTTGCTGAGGATGTGGAAAAGAGGAAAACCTAATACCCTGTTGATGGGTATGTAAGTTGGTAGAGCCACTATTGAAAACTGTAAGGAAGTTTCTCAAACTAAAAATAGAACTACCATATGATCCAGCAATTTCAATTCTGGGTATATATGCAAAAAAGATGAAAAACACTAATTCAAAAAGATACATGCATCCCAATGTTCATCAGTTCAGTTCAGTTCACTCACTCAGTTCTGTTCAGGCACTAAGTCGTGTCCAACTCTTTGCAACCCCATGAATTGCTGCACACCAGGCCTCCCTGTCCATCACCAACTCCCGGAGTTCACTCAAACTCACGTCCATCGAGTCGGTGATGCCGTCCAGCCATCTCATCCTCTGTCGTCCCCTTTTCCTCCTGCCCCCAATCCCTCCCAGCATCAGTCTTTTCCAATGAGTCAACTCTTCACATGAGGTGGCCAAAGTATTGGAGTTTCAGCTTTAGCATCATTCCTTCCAAAGAACACCCAGGGCTGATCTCCTTTAGAATGGACTGGTTGGATCTGCTTGCAGTCCAAGGGACTCTCAAGAGTCTTCTCCAACACCACAGTTCAAAAGCATCAATTCTTTGGTGCTCAGCTTTCTTCACAGTCCAACTCTCACATCCATACATGACCACAGGAAAAACCATAGCCTTGACTAGATGGACCTTTGTTGGCAAAGTAATGTCTCTGCTTCTCAATATGCTATCTAGGTTGGTCATAACTTTTCTCCCAAGGAGTAAGCATATTTTAATTTCATGGCTGCAGTCATCATCTGCAGTGATTTTGGAGCCCCCTAAAAATAAAATCTGACACTGTTTCCACTGTTTCCCCATCTATTTCCATGAAGTGATAGGACCGGATGCCATGATCTTTGTTTTCTGAATGTTGAGCTTTAAGCCAACTTTTTCACTCTCCTCTTTCATTTTCATCAAGAGGCTTTTTAGTTCCTCTTCACTTTCTGCCATAAGGGTGGTGTCATCTCCATATCTGAGGTTATTGATATTTCTCCCAGTAATCTTGATTCCAGCTTGTGCTTCTTCCAGCTCAGCGTTTCTCATGTACTCTGCATAGAAGTTAAATAAGCAGGGTGACAATATACAGCCTTGACGTACTCCTTTTCCTATTTGGAACCAGTCTGTTGCTCCATGTCCAGTTCTAAGTGTTGCTTCCTGACCTGCATACAGATTTCTCAAGAGGCAGGTCAGGTGGTCTGGTATTCCCATCTCTTTCAGAATTTTCCACAGTTTATTGTGATCCACACAGTCCAAGGCTTTGGCATAGTCAAGAAAGCAGAAATAGATGTTTTTCTGGAACTTTCTTGCTTTTTCCATGATCCAGCAGATGTTGGCAATTTGACCTCTGGTTCCTCTGCCTTTTCTAAAACCAGCTTGAACATCAGGAAGTTCACGGTTCACGTATTGCTTGGCGAATTTTGAGCATTACTTTACTAGCGTGTGAGATGAGTGCAGTTGTACGGTAGTTTGAGCATTCTTTGGCATTACCTTTCTTAGGGATTGGAATGAAAACTGACCTTTTTCAGTCCTGTGGCCACTGCTGAGTTTTCCAAATTTGCTGGCATATTGAGTGCAGCACTTTCACAGCATCATCTTTCAGGATTTGAAATAGCTCAACTGGAATTCCATCACCTCCACTAGCTTTGTTCGTAGTGATGCCTTCTAAGGCCCACTTGACTTCACATTCCAGGATGTCTGGCTCTAGGTGAATGATCACACCGTCGTGATTATCTTGATCATGAAGATCTTTTTTGTACAGTTCTTCTGTGTATTCTTGCCACCTCTTCTTAGTATCTTCTGCTTCTGTTAGGTCCATACCATTTCTGTCCTTTATCGAGCCCATCTTTGCATGAAATGTTCCCTTGGTATCTCTAATTTCTTTGAAGAGATCTCTAGTCGTTCCCATTCTGTTGTTTTCCTCTATTTTTCTTTGCATTGATCACTGAGGAAGGCTTTCTTATCTCTTCTTGCTATTCTTTGGAACTCTGCATTCAGATGCTTATATCTTTCCTTTTCTCCTTTGCTTTTCGCTTCTCTTCTTTTCACAGCTATTTGTAAGGCCTCCCCAGGCAGCCATTTTGCTTTATTGCATTTCTTTTCCATGGGGATGGTCTTGATTCCTGTCTCCTGTACAATGTCATGAACCTCTGTCCACAGTTCATCAAGCACTCTATCTATCAGATCTAGTCCCTTAAATCTATTTCTTACTTCCACTGTATAATCATAAGGGATTTGATTTAGGTCATACCTGAATGGTCTAGTGGTTTTCCCTACTTTCTTCAATTTAAGTCTGAATTTGGCAATAAGGAGCTCATGATCTGAGCCACAGTCAGCTCCCGGTCTTGTTTTTGCTGACTGTATAGAGCTTCTCCATCTTTGGCTGCAAAGAATATAATCAACCTGATTTTGGTGTTGACCATCTGGTGATGTCCATGTGTAGGGTCTTCTCTTATGTTGTTGGAAGAGGGTGTTTGCTATGACCAGTGTGTTCTCTTGGCAAAATTCTATTAGCCTTTGCCCTGCTTCATTCTGTATTCCAAGGCCAAATTTGCCTGTTACTCCAGGTGTTTCTTGACTTCCTACTTTTGCATTCCAGTCCCCTATAATGAAAAGGACATCTTTTTTGGGTGTTAGTTCACTCACTCAGTTGTGTCCAACTCTGCGACCCCTTGGACTGCAGCACACCAGGCCTCCCTGTCCATCACCAACTCCCGGAGTTTATTCAAACTCATGTCCGTTGAGTCAATGAGGCCATCCAACCATCTCATCCTGTGTCATCCCCTTCTCCTCCCGCCTTCAAACTTTCCCAGCATCAGGGTCTCTTCAAATGTTCAGAGCCCCTGGCAAATACCATTCGACTTTGCCTCTCTGAATTTACACTTCATTCATGTAAGTGGAATCAGACAGGGTTCCTCACTGTAACTGGCTCTTCTGCCCTAGTATAATAACTTCGAAGTTCACCCATGTTGTAACATGTGTCAGAATTCCCTTCTTTTTTAAGGCTCAGTATTACATACTACCGGAGAAGGCAATGGCGCCCCACTCCAGTACTCCTGCCTGGGAAATCGCATGGATGGAGGAGTCTGATAGGCTGCCATCTATGGTGTCAGAGTCGGACACGACTGAAGCGACTCAGCAGCAGCAGCAGCAGCAGCATTACACACCACATTGTTTGTGCACTCATCCACTGGCGGACTCCTGGGTGCTTCCGTCTTCTGACTGCTGCAAATCATGGTGCTATGCACACGTGTGTGGGCCCTGTTCTCAGGTATTCGGGGTATATCCCAGAAGTGGGGGTTCTGGCTGCTATGGTTATTTTAACTTTCTTGACGAACTGCCAGTGATGTTCAACTACAGCTGAACTATTTTACATTCCCACCCACAGTGCACAAGGGCTCCAGTGTCTCCACGTCCTTGCCAAACATGTAGTTGTTTGCTCATTTGTTTTGCAGTAGACATCCTAATAGATGTAAGGTTTTGATTTGCATTTCCAGAATGATTAGCGATCATTTCTTTGCAGAAATGTCTGTTCAAGTCCTCTGCTCATTTTTCAATCAGGTTGTTTTTATTGTTGTTGAGTTGTGAGACTTCTTACATATTCAGGATACCAGTCGCCTTTTCAGACAGGTCATTTGTAAATACTTTCTCCCATTCCATGGGCTGCCCTTTCACTCTGCTGACTGTCTGTTGATGCACAGAAGTTTTTAAGTTTGAGGTAGTCCAACTTATCTAGGGCCTTTGGGGTTGCTGGCTGCGCTTTTGGTACACATCCAATAAATCAATGCCAACTCCACTCTCACGAAGCTTCCTTCGTATTTTCCTCTAAGAGTTTTGCGGTCTTAGATTGTACCTTTAGGTATTTGATCCACTTTGCACTAGATTTTGTATGTGAAATGGAAGAGTCCATCTGCGTTCTATTGCACATGGATGTCCAGTTTTGCCGCATCGTTTGTTGACAAGACTGTCCTTTTCCTGCCAAACAGTCCTGGCATCCTTGTCAGCATCACGTGCCCATGTGTGCACAGGCGTGTTTCTGGGCTCTCCATCCCAAATCTGTCCACATGGCTGTCTTTACGCCTGTGCCGCACTGTTTCCTCTTTTAATTTTATCCGATCATTTATTTGTCCATTCATTCATATATTCCTTCAGCAAATAACTGAGTGAGCAACTGTGTTCCACGGTATAGTGACAGGTCTTAGGAATCCAACTTCGAACAGGGTAGAATGCACCCCTCAAGGAGCTTTGTGAAGAGGAACCACAGGCTGATATCAGAAAACACTACACCCCTTTATAGTTTGGATAAGATCATTCTCAGTCTTTGTATCATCTTCATAAAACATGGAATCGTAAGAAGAAAAACACTTTATTGATTGCTACACAATACCTAAGAGTGGTGGCTTCTACACCACTATTGCTGGCAAACTCTGGTGCCTCCTTTACCAAATTCGGGCAGAGTGTTTCAAGTGTCGAGGGGATGCTCACGTTCACACTAGTGTCCGTCCTTTGTGGGCCGCCCTGGTGGCTCAGTGGTGAAGAATCTGCTGCCTGCAATGCAGGAGACACAGGTTCGAGCCCTGGGTCGGGAAGATTCACTGGAGAAGGAAGCAGCAACCCACTCCAGTACTCATGCCTGGAGAATCCCATCAACAGAGGAGCCTGGCAGGTGGCACACAATGCAGTCACAAAGACTCAGACACGACTCAGAGACTAAAGCAACAACTGTCCTTTGTACAGAGCTCGGCACGGGCACATCTCCTCTGTGCTCCAACAAGTACCTAATACCAAGTACGCCTGCAATGTCCAAAGGCAGTGTGCGCACACACACACTTTTGGCGCTCACTCTCCGAGTGATTATAGCGTTTCAGTGTAGCTAGGCAACAAACTTTTAATTAAAAAACCGCTAGTTATTTTTATTTAAAATGCAAAAAAAAAAAAAAAAAAGTTCTTTCATTACAAAAGACAAAGCTGGCCACAGATCTAGCCTCCCACGTTTCCCAGCACAAACACTGGATGTGAACTTTGCCACCGTGTCCAGGTCATGCTGCCCTCCGTGCGTCTCAGACCTGCATTGGCACTGACTGTCCTGCACAGCGGCCTGCACGCCTGGGCTGGGGACTCCATCCTCGCTAGACCTCAAATCATACTGACGGGAAAGGAGCCTAAGAGCACGGCTGTAGCACTTCTGATGGCTTTTCTCAACTCTAGCAATTCATACAGCCACTTCCATCCTCTTTTTCTTTTCCACACCTCTTCAGTCTGTATCGGGAGATGCAAGCTCCTAACAGAGCAGGTAAGATTAAAACCGCATATGGTGCAGAAAGCTCACTTTATCCTTCGGAGATAGCACCACTCTGTTTTGATGACTGTGACCATGTGGTAAGTCTTGAAATTAGAAAATGCTAAATCCCAGCTTCTTCTTTTCCAAAACTGTTTTTGCTATTCAGTGTCACTTGAGATTCCATATAAATTTTAGGAAGAATTTTCTTTTTTCTGGAAAAAAAAAAAAAGCCACTGGAATTTTGATAGGGACTGAGTTATATCACTTTGGGTCATACTGTGCATCTTAACAATATTAATTCCTCCAACCCATGATCACAGGATGTCTTTCCGTTTACTGCGGTGTCTTTTTAAATTTCTTGCAACGGTATCTTGTAGTTTTTTTTTTTTTTTTAGTGTACAAGTCTTTCCCCTCCTTGGTTAAGTTTATTCCTAATTATTTTATCCTTTTTGATACTATAGCAAATGAAACTTTTTTAAAATTTCCTTTTCTGATTGTTCACTGTTAATGTATAAAAATGCAACTGATTCTTCTGTGTTGGTTTTATTAGTTTTCCACTGAGTTTTCTGTATCCAAGACCACACCATCTGTGAACAGAGATTCATTTCTTCTTTTCAATTTTGATGACTTTTCTTTCTTTTTCTTGCCTAATTGCTCTGGCTAGTACTTCCGGTACTATGTCAAATGGCAGTGATAAGAGTGGGCGTCCCTGTCTTATTAGTGCTCTTAAAGGCAAAGCTTTGCTTTCACCATTAAGTATGCTATTATCTGTGGGCTTTTCATATATGGCCTTTATTATTTTGAGGTAGTTTGCTTCCATTTCTAGTTTGTATTTTTATCATGAAAGGCTGTTAAATTTTGTCACATCTTCTTCTGCATCAATTTCTGAGATGATCGTGTGGCTATTTCCCATCATTCTATATCATAATGAGGGTTCCATTTGTCAAATTCTCCTTGCATTCTAGGACTACATCCCACTTTGTTGTGGTGTGTAATTCTTTTAATGTGCTGTTGAATTGTTTCCTAGTACTTTTCTGAGGAATTTTTTCTTCACTGCTCACCAGGAATACCAGCCTGTCATTTTCTTTTCTCGTGTGTCTTTGTGTGGCGTTGGCACCACAGTAATGCTGGCCTCACACCATAAGCCTAGGAGTACCCTCTTCTCTTAAGGAGAAGGGGTGCTGAGTCTTCTTTGAACGTTTGATAGAATTAACCAGAGGATAAGACGGTGAGATAGCATCACTGACTTGAGCAAACTCTGGGGACAGTGAAGGACAGGCAGCCTGGCACTGTAGCCCGTGAGGTCGCAAAGACTCAGACACGACTCAGCACAACAACAGGACTCACCAGTGAAGCTGTCTGGTCCTGGGCTTTTCCCTGGTGGGAGGTTTCGAAGACAGCTTCAGTCTCCTTGATTCCATGCACTACAGTCCATGGGGTTGGAAAAGATTAGACACGACTCAGCGAATTTCACTTTCAGTCTCCTTACTAATTGTGGGTCTGTTCAGATTTTTTCTTCTTCATGATTCGGTCTGGGTAGATTGTGTGTTCTTAGAAATTTATCCACTTCATCTAGGTAATCCAATTTGTTGGTTCACAACGGCTTCTTGTACTCATTTATAATTCTTTTTATTTCTGTAAAATTGGTGCTAATGTCCCTTCTTTCATGTCAGATGAGTCTTTTTTTCTAGACAATTCAGCTAAAAGTTTCTCACTTTTGTTAATTAAAAAAAAAGATCTTGATTTCCTTGATTTTCTCTAATGCTTTTTCCAATATCTATTTTGTTTATTTCTACTCTAATTTTTATCATTTCCTTTCTTCTGCTAGCTTCAGTTTGTTCTTTTTCTAGTTACTTAAGATATAAATTTAGATTGCTGATGTGCAATCTTCCTTCTTTTTTCACATAAGTTTGACAACTATAAATTCCCCACACAGCACTGTTTTTACCACATCCCCTAAGTTTTGGTATGTTGTGTTTTCATTTGTCTCAAAATGTTTTCTAACTTTCCAATTGAAATCTCCTTTGCTTGATTAAGAGTTTGTTATTTAATTCCCACATATTTATGAATTTTCCAGTTTTACTACAGATAGTGATTTCTAGTTTCCCTACACACACAGGATTCACAGGAGGCCTACAAAGGTTCTGAGAAAATCATACTAGCAAAATCACTGCTCTTGGACCAGAAAGGACAGAGTAAAAATGAGAAGGGGCCACTGGACCCCCGAATTCTTCTGTCAGGAAGCACACCAAGAGAGCCGCCTAACCGCAGACACATACGGTTTCTCATGAAAAACAAAGGATAACTCAGAGGTGGAATCAAAAGCCTCCTCCTACTTGGAGGAGCCAAGAGACACAGAATATCATATCCAGGTTTTGAGCTCTAATTAAGGAACTTTCCACATTTGCCCAACTGGGCTTCAGAATTTCTATGGACTCCTTTGTACCTCCTTTTTAGAAACGTCTATAGTGATTATTGTATGTTGGGTGTGTGGGAAGCAGGTAACTATTGGAATAGACATTTCTCCAAAGAAGATATACAAATGGGCAGTAAGCACATGAAAAAATGCTCAGCATCATTAGTCATTAGGGAAATGTCAATCAAAACCATAATGAGATAGATACCACTATATGCTCATTAAAATGATGAAAATCTAAAACAGTGACAATATCAACAGTTTAGAATGTGAAGAAGCTGGAATGCTCATGGGAATGTATGGCACTGCCATTTTAGGAAAGGGTTTGATTCCCTAAAAAAGTTAAAAATAAACTTACCACACAACTCACTGCTAGATATCTACACAAAAGAAACGAAAAACAAATGTCCAAGCAAAAATATGTATATGAAAGTCCATAGTAGCATTTTTCAGAATAGTTAAAAGCTAACAATCCAAATATCTATTAACTAGTGAATGGATAAAGAAATGTGATACACTCATCAATGAAACACCATTCAGGAATAAAAAGGAATGAATTACTGATACAGTCTTCCCAAACTGATCTGCAGACTCAATGCATTCTCAATCAAAATCTCAACAGGGGCGTGTGTATGGGCATTATAAAAACCGGCAAGATAATCCTAAAACTCATATGGGAATACAAAGGACCAAAAAGAACCAAGGAAGTCTCAAAGAGGAAAGCTGGAGTACATGCACTCCTCTGTGAAAAATCAAGACTCATTTTCAAGCTGCAGTAACTAAGGGGTGAAGCATCAGTACACAGACAGACGAAGAGGCCAAGGGAGGGGACGGGGTCCAGAAACCCAAACAAGCAAGACTTCCTGGTTTACAGTAATGGTGTCAACCACAGCAGTCGGGAAAGAACAGCTTTTCTAACTGTTAATGGATCAAATGGCCATCAACTATCCACAGGAGGGGTGGGGGGATGACTCCTACCTCACTTTATACATAAAACCCAGCTCCATAAGTAGCACAATCCCAAGGGTTAAATAAGGCAGCTTCTAGAAGGTAACAAGGCAAACATTCCCATGATCTTGGAACAGGCAAGGCAAAAAATCTTAAACAGCACACAAAAAAACACAAACAATCCCAGATGACTGACTAAAAATAATTTACATTATAATTGAATATTGTTCAACAGAACAAATCAATGAAAGTGGGAGAAGATATCTGCCGTATGTGTATCCAAGAATTTGTTGATGAATACATAAAGAGTTGTGACAAATCTATGGAGAAAAGACTGACGAACCATTTTTATTACAATGTGGACAGAGACAAATTGAGCTTCGCAAAAGAAGATACCCAAATGGATATCAAGCATAGAAAATATCAATATTATATCAAGCACAGAAAAGCCCAATATCATCAGTAATGAGGGAAGATGCAAATGAAAACCCACACTCACTATACTAGAATTTAGGCTAAAGCTGGAGAAGCTGACAAACCAAGAACTGGTGAGGATGTGAGACAGACTTTTAAACCCTCCTGGTGGCAGAGTAAACTGCACAGACGTCGTGTGAAACTCTCTGGCAGTATCTGCCACACTTACACCTCCAGGTAAATACAGCGTGCTTACGGGCACCAGAAGACACAGGAAAGAATGCTCACGGGGTTATCCGTAACCGCCAAAAACTGGAAAAACTCCCAAACACCCAATAACGGGCAAAATGGATATAGAAATGTGACGCATTCACACAGTATTAAAGTAAAATAACCCAGTGCTAAATGCAGCAACATGGACCAATCTCACAACACAATGTCAAGCAAAAGAACCCAGAAAAAAGTGAGAACACTGTATGATCTGAAAACTAATCTGTGGTCATATACTGCAGAACAGCGAACAGCTCTGGGGGGATGATATATGACTGGGAAAGAGAGCACGCTTTCTGGAGCGCTGGCAACGGTCTCTGTCTTGACCTGGAAAAGGACACACAGATGCAGCCACTCCGTAAAGCTGCATCAAGCGTCACACTGCAGATCTGTGAGTCCTGATGTCATGTTATACACCGACTTTAAAAGTTTCCTACAAAACAAAGAATGAACTACAGCTGTATTTATTAACATGAATGAATCTGAAAAATACAAGAGAAGGAAGCGACCTTCAAAATAATACATACAGTAGGGTTTCACTTACATGCAGTTTAAAAAAGAAGCAAAGAAATACTTAACACAAAATACAGGACACTGGTCTTTCAGGAGATGGGAAGCAGAGGCACCAAGGCAAAGGGCGGCAGAAGGTTTCCGGGATGCGGCAAAGTGCTGCTTCCCGGCCGGGTCAAACGTACAGGGATGTTTGTTTTATAATGGTCTTTAAATGCATTTTCATATAGTTTTTACATACATGCTATGTTTCACAGTTGTAAAACACTTTAAGACTAATACAACTACTGTATTATAAATCAGAAAACTAAAATGAGAACTTTAGGTTTCGTGTCTTTGCATTCATCTAAGTAGCAATTAATACTGTTGTATACCACCTGCAGAAGTCTTCTTACCGTATTGCTAACATCAATGAAACATACAAATAACTAGCAACAACTAATACTACAGTAAAGTATGAAATAACACTGAAAATAAGAAATGAAAATACTTTACAAGGATCCACAACATATTTCTTTTAATATTTCAAAGGGAACTTTATTAGGAATAAAAAGAAAAACTATATTTTAAAAAGTGATAAGCCTGACAAAACTAAAAACTGACCAGAGATTCATAAACTTTTTAAGACTTCATATTTTTCCCATTTACTACTTTAGAATAACACATTTGACTTTTAACTTAAAAATAGAAACCATCTTTAGAAGTCAACACATTTAAATCCATGTTTATTAATATATCTCTGGTTTAACAGTACTAACATTCCAGAAAGTATTTTAATTCCCTTTAAATTGTTACACAATACACGTATAAGCTTACTGTCATCCTTTTCTGCTTAAAAGAACATCAAAAGTAAACTGTTCAATATTATGATCTCACAAAAAGAAACTTGTGAAATAAAAAGATACTTATTACAAAGCCCCACTCATCAAAAATGTTTAAAAAAGAAGGAGTGACTAAATTTGTCAAAAACCTGACTCAATGAAAAAAAATTTAAAAAGCCTAAAAGAAATGCCAGGTCATTATCTTCAGAGCCGCATCTCAGCTACAAACTGTTGCTGCTTGGCCTTGTCTTGGTAAATACCTAAGAAGGATATTTAATTAGCACATCACTGTTGAAAATTAGCGAACAGTTAAGTGGTCCCACGAGTGTGTGAAACGCACTGCTGGATTGAGGGTCCTAAGAAAGAGGTTCTGCTCCTCCTTGGTGAGGCAGTCTTACTCCCACAGCTCAAGGTTAAACGTCCAGCTGACAAACGTCCATTCTAGCAAAAAGACCAAATCAGTCAGATCTGTTCCACACTAAATGTTCTCTCCAAACAAAAGGATGAAAAAGGCTGATCCTTCTTTCAGTAAATTAAGGGAATTGATCAATCTTTCTTTCTCCCAAACAGACCAGTTGGGGAGGCTCCTCTGAAACCTTAGGCTGACCAACTGAGACCAACCACTGACCACAAGTGATCCTCACCAATGAGGGGAGACACCTGCCCAGAACAGTCTCCCCTGGGCGGAGGCGGCTGAGAGGTGCCAACCCCCAATGCCCCCTCCCTACCCGCCTTACCACCCCCCAGAGAGCAGCTCCCCGTCTGCCAGGAAAACCAGGTCTCGACCTCCAAGCCCCACACGCTCTCTGAGTTAATTAAAGCCGAACATTCCATTCCTGGGGGATGCACTGGCCACCCTTCGTGTGCTTGCCAGCCACGTGTGGACGGTGGCTGCTACGCTGTCCGAAGCAGCCGCAGACGCGTCACACTCCAGGACTCACTACCGCACCGCGGCAGGACACCCATGATGCACACAGATACGAACACGCGTGAGGCACCGCTGCAGACAGATCTCTGCCTCATCAACAGGGCGATTCTCAACTAAAAGGAACTCACTGCTGTGAATAATACTGAAGGATGTTGTACCATATGTAACCCTAACCACCCCAGCCAGTGGACACAAACAAGCCCAAGGAAGGGAATGATCAGCTCCCCCATAAATTCATCCAGCAACTCAGAAGCAGGGGCCATTTACAGGTCAGTGTCATTTACATATAAAAATGGTGCTGAACAAATTAAGAAGAGTCTGTCTATTATGTTGTGTGAATATACAGACTAAAAATTAACTCAATATTTTTAAAGCGAACATGTTTTTTCACATGGGTCGACATATTCAATTGGAAGCACAAGCACATTTTCGTTACTTGATCGCCATCTGCTGGCAACGTGTTTAAACTGCAGCTGCAAGCGAAGGGCTGGCTGTCCTGGGAGGCACTTGGAAAGGGCACAGAGCCTCGGCTTTTCGCCACAATCATTACTGGAAAACCACATGTTAAAGAGGATCATTGTAAAGCAAATCATATTTTCCATACGGGCAGGACTATAATTAGATTCTTCATTCCAGACTAAAACCTGGCATGAAATAACCCATGGAAAGATCTCATTAAAGCAAGATGCAGAAATTAGAGTCCTCTATCCCCATTTGAGGAGGGCATGGCAACCCACCCCAGTATTCTTGCCTGAAGAACCCCATGGACAGAGAAGCCTGGTGGGCTACAGTCCATGGGGTCACAAAGAGCTGGACATGACTGAAGTGACTTAGCACGCAATCTCATTTAAAACAGGATAATTATTCCCCAAGTCCTTTCTTAAACGTGTGAATGTATATGCTATTTAAAGGACATGACATGAATTAAAAGATACAAGTTTTATTTATACAAAGTCAACCTAAATCTAATATGGTAAAAGTAATACATGTGTGCAGTCATCAGTCATATCCTACCCTTTGCTACCCCATGGACCATACACACCCCCTCCCGCCATGTTCCTCTGTCCACGGGACTCTCCAGGCAAGAATACTGGAGTGGGTTGTCATTTCCTCCTCCAGGGGATCTTCCCGACCTAAGAATCGAACCCACATCTCTTACATCTCCTGCACTGGCATCTTACATCTTCACCACTAGCGCCACCTGGGAAGTAATAATTCTGCTTGCACGTTCCTAGAATTTGTAAGCATTCTGGATTGTGATTCTTTATAAAGTGGCATCTAAAGAAATCTGAACTACAAATGCCTTCTTTTTCAACAACAAAGTCCTCCAAAATGACCAGAACTGTCTTTCTTCCATGCGAAGCAGCGTTTAAAGGCTGGGGTTTATTCGACATTACTCTCTGCTCTCTCCTAACTCATAACTTTTAACCAAAGTTTCAAGTTAAAAATAATGTGGCATTAAATCATTCTTTTTCATCTTTCTTCACCCCATCTTATCACTTTGGTGATAAGCTACCAGACCACATCATACTTGGTTGAAAACTCATAAAAATAATTACCAGCCATTACAAAGAAGCTTCAAAACATCTTCCACAGAACTGTAGGATAAGAATACAACCTAGTCCGTCTTTGGAATAATGCACACCAAGAAATACATGGAGATGACAAGAACTGAAGCCTGGTCCTACATAGGCAGCTTCTAACACCTGGTGTGGGGAAATGTTTAAAACCAGGGCCAGCCACACTGTGTTCCCTCTGTTCTGGAAAAGGGGACTTGCTGAGTTGTCCAAATAAAGATTGCTTCAAAGCTTCTTTTATTTTCACTTTATTTATTTCTAATTTCTTTGGCTGTGCTGCGTGGCTTATGGGATTTTCATTCTTGGACCAGGGTTTGAACCCAGGCCCTGGCATGATGAGTCCTAACCACTGGACCACTAAGGAGCTCTCAAAAGCCTCTTCTAAAATACTATTCCCTCTCTTTATTCTGAGAATGTGCAGGACTCACACTTACAATCAGAACCCTTCTGCACAGCCATTAATTTCCTTTTCTCAGGAACACAAAACGACTTTTAAATTGAAAATAATTAATGACCAATGGATTTAAGACAATACTTCTGGGAAGATTAGATCATGAGAGCAGCAGCAGAAGAACCAAGCTAACAATCAAGCCCACGTGAAGGACCCCTGCACCCTCAAAGGTGGGGAGCGGCAGGCCCCATGTCAAAGGCACCAGGCGGGGCTCCCTCACCCTCGCTGCTCTGAGGTCAGCACTGCCACCTCCCTCTCACAAAGGGTGACACCGGGTTCGGAGAAAGGCAGGAATGTGCCTGAGGACATGTGGTTGCCAAGTGTCAGAAGTGGTATCTGAACAGAGGCAAACTGCCTCGTTTCACTCAACCCAGAAATGACCACGCGCAAAGGCACAGTCGCCTGAGACTGCTAACGAAGCGCAAGGCAGGAAAAAGCATTAAAGTGAAGTTTCTGTATTTGCTGCAAAAAGTACTCGTGCCTGCATGGTCTACCAGAAAGAACACAGGGTCTGGAATCATAAGACCTAGATTCCAATTCTGCATCCGTCACTGGGGAGTCTATTGACCTTACTGAAGCAGTAACCTCCTCAATAAATACAAAGGACAACGGTGTCAACCTCACAGGATTCTAGAGGCCAAAGTCAGGTAACTTACGAAAGATTTCTAGAATAGTATTGGCGTACAGTAGGTGCTGCATAAATGTACAACTTGCCTCACTTGCTTCCTGTTTTAACAAACTAGAAATATAAGTGTAACCCACAAACACTATCTATTGGGAAAACTTCATCCTTCTGTTTAAATCTGTGTATTTGCTATGCTGGTTAGATTCATCAGTGTGCATCACTAATCTAAATAGTGTGTATGGCTGAGTATTTTAATGAGAGAGTATTTTGGAAAGCAACTTGACACTCCCTATCAAAAAATAAGTGTGGTTATTAAAAATAACAGACACATGTATAAAAAAAGTTTTTAACTTTTCACACCAGATTACCCCACTCCCTAAACGTAAAACAGCTTCACACACGGCACCCAGAAATATTCCACACACGTGTGCACAGACACATCCACATGTCCTTTAAGAGACAGGCACACACAGACGGAAGCTTACCACACTTTTACGTACTTTTTTGAACTTCACACACCTGAGACATCGCTCCATGCTGGCCCAGGCATTTTTCTGTACCACTGCACAAGATGTAGAACCTACTAATCCCACCAACAGCTCATTATATGTTTCACTGTTCCTGGCCACAGAGTCAATAACAGCCCAAGTACACACAGGTTCATCATGATACATGTACCAGGATGTCAATAGGACATACTTTGTAATACCAAAGCATCACCAGCAACAGAGACAGATTAGTTACAGCAAATCTACACTACAGATTATCATCTGTGTTCAAAAAGATGACACAGGTCACGTGACACAGGATTAAAACACAGTTAAGTGACAAAAGAACTTACACGCAGCACGAGCAGAGTGACAATCTTCAGTCACACATCTGTGGGCACGCGTGTGCATGGGGTGATTCACACCAAGTACTGACGCCCGCTACTCTCACGGCGAAGTGGAGCGAGAACACGTTTTACTCCTCACAGTCCTACACTGAGATTTTTACAAGAATGCACCACGTATGACTGCACAATCTTCTAAGATGAGGGTAAAAAGTATTAGTCATCTCCTGCTGCATGACCGACTACCACCAACAGAGCACTCTTAACACCACCCAGGCTCCTCCCAGTTTCCGTGGGTCAGCAGTGCGGGCGCGGCCACGCGGACCCTCTGCGCAGGGCCGCACGAGGCTGCGCTCGGGGTCTGCCCAGGGCCGGGTCCCCACCTGGACGGAGGAACCCACCTTGCCTGCGGTCACGGCTGTCAGTAGCTTCACCTTCTTCGGGCCATAGACTCAGGGCAGCCCGCTCCTCAGCAGCAAGGGAGACAGCATGCCCCTAGAGCGGGTCTGCACGCAGGGCAGTCTCCAACACCGCCAGGAACTCCCTCAGCCCGTCCCCTCAGCCATATTCTACTGGTGAGACGCCACTCACAGGTCCGGCCCACACTCAAGGAGAAGGGACCGTACAAGGCTGTCACCACCCAGAGCAGGATCCTGGGGCCGCCTGAAGGTCCACAGACACCGAGGGCCTTTACCGTCACTCAGTGCTAAGCGCCTGAAAGATGACCAGGAAGGAATTTACATGGATGTAACTCACAGTCGTCCAGCTAAATGAAATTACCCAGACTGTACAGGGGAGAGATCCAAGTCTCCAGTCCCACTAGTAACATTTTGTAAAATCATGCTCCAAACTCAAATATAACCCAGATATTTCACTGTCAATAAAAGAATCAGATATTTGATATAAAAATATAATAAAAGATCTCTAATAATATTGCAATGCAATTTGGAAAGTGGTTTTTCTAAAATAAACTAAGGGTAATAATATAATCTTAAACCAAGAACTATGAAAAAGGAAAGCAAAGAATAAAGCCAGGACAGGACTAGTCATACGTTGAAACTGAAGTGAAATGCTCAGGTTACTAGCGTGCAGTGCGTATTTGAGGAGAAAAGCATGAGAATCAGCCTGATGGCGCCAAACCTCACCACACGTGTAATGCGCCTAGGACGCGGCCACGTGACGCGAGCTGCAGGAGAACAAAGGCGCGGAGACGCCCACCTCTACTGAACAGGAGTCCTGGCAGAGAGGCTTCAGAAGGCCTCTGCGTCTGTAATAGTATGGAAAGGCCAGGACACAAACAGCAGAATCTAAAGTGCCATGAGAAATACTTCACATACAAAAAGGCCTAAGTAAAGCAGGATTTTATAAAGTGATCAAAAAAGAAACACTAAGGGGGAAAATCTTTTAAGATTAAAGAGGTTCTTCAAAGGACAAGTTGAAGTGGTTGTAAAATTTATGAGGCAGCATTAAACTTCAGTTCTAAGTAACAATAAATTATTCACTATAAAAACATACATGTGTCACATATTATAAGCCTCGTAAACTTTTTAAAACAATTTCGTGCAGAACTGATGAGATGTATTAGGTCAACATGAGCAGATTCTAACTTTTTCATTAGCACAGTATGACCACTCAGAGCAAAGGGTCAACTCTGGAAAGGAAATATGAAGACAGACCATCAGTAGCTTCTACCACTGCTTATGAGCTGACCAAACACATTATGTATTTGGCCTTAAATTAAGTGTACAGCCTTTAGGTAAAGTAAAAGTTAGTTTTATTTTTAAGTGCCTTTATGTATGTAAAATTACAAATATCTATTAAGTAATATACATGCAAATTAAAAATTGTAAACAGATTGAGTTAAAAGCATGTAAGGAAAGATACTGTTATTTGGCCTTGCTGCTGCTGCTGCTGCTGCTAAGTCGCTTCAGTCGTGTCCGACTCTGTGCAACCCCAGAGACGGCAGCCCACCAGGCTCCCCCATCCCTAGGATTCTCCAGGCAAGAACACTGGAGTGGGTTGCCATTTCCTTCTCCAATGCATGGAAGTGAAAAGTGAAAGCGAAGTCGCTCAGTCGTGTCCGACTCTGTGCAACCCCAGAGACGGCAGCCCACCAGGCTCCCCCGCCCATGGGATTCTCCAGGCAAGAACACTGGAGTGGGTTGCCATTTCCTTCTCCAATGCATGGAAGTGAAAAGTGAAAGCGAAGTCGCTCAGTCGTGTCCAACTCTTCGCGACCCCATGGACTGCAGCCTACGGGGCTCCTCCGCCCATGGGATTTTCCAGGCAAGAGTACTGGAGAGGGGTGCCATTGCCTTCTCCATATTTGGCCTTAGCCTTAGTGAAATTCTAACGCTTGACTAGAAAGACAGTTGTCTTTTCCAGTTCCTTCATTTTCTTTTACAACTTCATCAGAAATAAGAAGGCTAGGAAACAAACAGGCATCTCTAGCCTATATCCATACATCTCTTAACTTCTAAAATTTATCCCTGCTTCAAGTTTTTCTAAATAATTTTTAAAATATATCCTCGTGGCCTATTCTCTCTGCCCCAACATATCTGTCTGAAAGAGGCTTTGCACAGGTGAAATTCAACAGGAGTCCTGGCAGAGAGGCTTCAGAAGGCCTCTGCGTCTTTAATAATATGGAAAGGCCAGGACACAAACAGCAGAATCTAAAGTGCCATGAGAAATACTTCACATACAAAAAGGCCTAAGTAAAGCAGGATTTTATAAAGTGTGGCCTAACCACCCACTCCCAGACTCCTGCGCACACTCACCAAAGACTAAGACTCAGGCACGTGCCCTCAGTGCCTGCCCAGGGCACGGCGAACCTGCAAACAGAAACACAGTGCCTGAGCTGTGAAGCTGCAGATCCAGCCCGAGGACAGGGGAGCGCCTCTGCACTTGTGAGCGCAGCAGAGACGCACAGAGCACGCGTGCGCTAACAAGGCCCCCACACAGACCTGGGCTGTCAGTGAGGCTCCTCTGAAGGGCTGAGTACGAATGGAGGACTGTCTGCTGTTTCCATTAATTACTTATTTTATAACCAATAACGAAAGCCTCAAACTCAAGTACTTTTCATTGAAATGTTATTTTATTATAAGTGAGCGACAAAGAGAAATGTTACTTGTTAAAACCGTAGAGATTTTACTATGGTTTCATCGCCCAGAAAAGTTACTGAGTAATATTTGAAGAATATTATCACCATATTTCCTCCAAGTTGATCCTCTGTTCTGAGAGACAAAAGTCCTATTCACCTGGATTCCCTGGAGGCCACAGGTGCACCTCCTGTCCTGAACCCTAGGCTTCCTAGGAAAGCATCTGCCATGGGCTCATCTGCTCCTTCCTTTTTATGCTTCTGACACGTGTCCTAGTTATATCGCCTCTTCCTGTTCTGCCTCTCCATATTAACTTATTTCCCCTTTCTAATAAAAAAAACTTCACAGGGACTGGATCTCTTGCTTTACGTTCATCTGTTCTTTTCCACCATAATATGTGAGGTCTGAAAAACATAACCAGACTACATCAACCATGAAGATGTTTCAAATTACTAGTGAGATTTCTGTACCCTTTAAGGAATAAAGCAAAAAAAAAAAAATAGTAGTAGAAAAGAAAGATTACATTGTTAACCTAATCAAATTCCAAAAATTAAGATTACTATGGGAATGGTGAGGAGTGAAGCAGAAGCACGACACGTCAGCTGACGCCATCCAGTACGCCAGCGTCTCAGGGAACAGCGCCAAACGCAGAACTCAGAATGTGATTAAAGTCCAGTTTAAATCTATTCCTCCTAAAGGCCAAAAGCTATATTACAACAATAATTGTTTTATCGTGTACTTAAAATTCAGAAATTCACTTTTATTTGTACTAAAAATCGCATTTAAGCTTATATCTAGTAAGAAAGCACATTTTAATGGGGTTTATGTTTGCATTCATTATTCTATTAAATCCAAACAAATATTGTTTGGTGAGGGGAGAGGAAAGAAATTCAAGCATAAGCTTCAAGATGGATATGGAAGATGTTGTATTTTGTTGAAGTCACTGAAATATTCTCAGTTCATGCTTGTCCCAGAGGAAAACAGAGAACTATGTTACTTACAGACTTTCAGTCACCATTTCCCAAGCAATGGGAAGAGAAATAAATATTTAATAGATATTCAAAAATCACTTAAAAATGTAATATAATCTTCAATATACAATCAACGGAAAAGCAACATTGTCATTTTACCTACATGACATTCCTTCATAGCCCTCAACTTCAGCAAAAACATAAAGTAAACCAACTATTTACCATTTAAAAAAAAAAAAGGAAATATGGACTGTATTAACCAGTACCAAAGAGAAGCCAAATGATGAAACGTGCGTGGACTCCCGGGCTCGGGCGTACCTGTGGACGGTGGTTGGCGACTGCACCAAAGAGTGGTCTTCTCCAGAAGACAGCTCCCGGGATTCGCTGAGTCTGCGCTCGCGGCTCCCCAGCTCACCCACCACCCAGTCCGGCAATCCATCCGCGCTGCACCCTTTCGCTTGTGCTGGATTTGGTTCATCAAAATAGATGGACTGATTTTTAAAAATTAGAAAAATTATTCTTTCAAAATGTACTATACATTGAAATGATCAGTTAAGATTTCCATCAAGTTTCAACTTTGATAACAACCTTTCAAATACTCAAGTTTAATTATATAAAAATGCATCATTCAATGAAATACTGAAATACATAAAAATGAATGGCTCACATTTTAGTTATAGCATGTTTAAATTTGATAAATCATAAAATTATATGGCAGACACATATGATAGTTATGATTTATATTACAAAAGGAATATTAGCTTTCTGAAAAGACAATGAAAAGGTCATTTTTGTGCTGTGATCATTACTCTGTGTGCATGCACACACACACACACACACACACACACACACACAAATCAGTAGGCAGAGAAACCAAAATCAGTAAAAATCAGAAAAAATTTAGAAACCTCTTCATCATTAGTAATAACAGAGTTGAAGACCTAGAATTTAGTTCTGGCTATGCCACGACCTAGCCGAAAAATCCAAGACAGGTCTCTAGGCTTTTATGTTATTATTTTTATTTATAAACTAAAGCCCTTTCCTATGATCCCATACTATGAGTGTGAATGGGAAAACATGATACAGTACACTTGTATTTCAACATCTGAATATATTTCAGAAAATGTTCTATCTTCGGTCATTAAGAAGAAAGACACCAGCCCATTTATTTCTCCTCATGGGAGACAGGCTTCATGACAGATTTCTGAAGAAAACTCTGCATATAAAGTTTGCATTAACTGTAATCCTCCCAATCCTACTCAAAAAATTCTCCAGGGGCTGTTTTCTAGGGAAGGGTGACACACGACCCTCTATCCCAAGTCAAACCAGCACAGCTGTTTCTTTTTAATTGAGGAAGTCACTTCAATGCTTAATCAATGATGAAGTCAACTAACTACTACCCCAAAGACTACTGATCTTAAGGAAACGCACGGCCATAGTTTAACACATAAAGCAGAATCTCATCTGGCACTCTGCCACGAATAACAGAGACTACTATCTAGGGTGCAGCATGCCTCTTGACGGAACTTTGGTTTAACTGATAAAATAGAGTCAAGTCTTAGAATATACCACACAGAAGTTTTGCAGGGTTTTCTATTTTTTAATAAATATGTATCTATCAGCGACCACCAACACCTACAGATTTCTCAAGTATCCAAAGACCACATAAACCAAGACCTACTTCACAGTTACAAGGCCCAAGACAGTGAAGACTCAGCCAAGCACAAGGACAAAGCTGACTTTCGATAATGAAATCAAGTACAGAAAGTCACTGCTAAACTCTAACTTATTATTGCCACTTTATTAGATTATAAAAAACATTAGACGTCATTCAATCCAACCTCTCATATACATTAAGTAAAACATATTTGCTGTTCAGTGGCTAAGCTGTGTCTGACTTTGAGACCCCATGTACTGCAGCACACCAGGCTTCCCTCACATTCACTATTCTGAAGTTTGGTCAAATTCATGTTAACATCCAGAAAGCTTCAGAAGCTAGAATTTACTGACATCTATACATTATTAGTGTAATCCAGTGAAAATTAGTGGGAAATGAAGGCTTGAAAATTAATTTTAATTTTTAAAGAAATAGTGCAGAATACTGTGGTGACTAAATCAATTAAGTGTAGTCCCCTTAGAGCCCAATCTCTAATTTCCATTCAAGGTGGAAAAAACTGAATCAGGGAGCAAAAAAATTGTTTTAGCTAACACCTATCTAGGACTTGTGACTTAACAAATGACCCTAGGGTCCTGTGTGACCGGGCCCTCGGGCGCCCCCGCCTGGGCATGGACAGTAAGGCGCTTGGCACACACACCTACCATGTAGGGAGGCAGGGCCCTCGGGCGCCCCCGCCTGGGCATGGGCAGTAAGGCGCTTGGCGCGCACACACCTACCATGTAGGAAGGCAGGGCTCTGAGGGTCCCTGGCTCCGGGCGCTGCGTGAACGGGCCCTCGAGCACCCCGCGCCGGAGCATGTGCAGCAGGAGCTTGGCGTACAAGTTGCGGTTCTTCCTGCCCGGGATGCCGGTGCCGGTGCCTGAAGGCTCACACAGCTTTCTGATCCAGAGTGCACACCGCTGCCGTTCTAGACACACACAGGGGCTGTTAGGCTGCATTTCTCAGAAAACACATTCCCTTACAGACCCATAAAACATCTGCTCTCGTCCATTGCAGGGGCTAGCAGATCTTTTCTGAAAAGCACCAGACAGCGAACATTTCAGTTTTGCAGGCCCAGGTGATCTTCCACACAACGTCTCAAGTTTGCAAGAAATCCCCTGCACCACACATCCACCGGGGGTCACGGCTGTTTTCTAATCAATCTTCACAGAAAAGGCTGCAGGCGGGATGTGGAAAGGGGCTGCAGTCCGCCTCCCCTGGTCTAGTTGACCTTTATCAGTCGATTAGAGTCCCAGGATTACCATCAGATAAATCTCTGAGACAAAAGTGTTGCCATAAAATCATCTCTAAAATAATTTTAGTTGTGATGAAAAATCTTTCTATAATTTTAAAACCACGAGAGAGAAAATGCAAACTTAAGCATTTTAAACTCAATCTCTAATTGAATCACAAATGTTTTATTTATTAAAGCTGATGATTTTCAGGGATTTGTGGATGATTTATTCAGGGTTTTCTTTTAACCTCTCTAAAAATATTTGAGGGTTACTGTATTTACATATAATTTTGAAAAATAATTATCCTTTTAAAAACTACCTTAAAAATGTACCACAGTTTAATCCACATAAAATGGCCTATTGACTGCCTCATCTCACCATGACACAGAATTGTTTTCAGGGCTCACCAAGTCTATTTCAACATTAATCTTGCTGTCTAACTCAATTTAAGGATTATATATCTAACACAAATCATAAATCTGCTTTAATCTCTTAGTCTCTAAAGGTCATATTCGCTTATTGTTTTACCTACAAAAATCCCTGGGATTGATTTACCACTTTGCTCATGCTGGATTTATCACTCCAGGTATAAGAGTAGTCTCTAAAGAACTTTGTATTTTTAGTTTTGAAAATTATATAATCACAAAACACTTCTCGAAACACTGGGTGTGAAAGTGAAAGTGGCTCAGTCATGTACGACTCTGCAACCCCGAATACTGGAGTGGGTAGCCTTTCCCTTCTCCAGCGGATCTTCCTGACCCTGGAACTGAAACGGGGTCTCCTGCGCTGCAGGTTGATTCTTTACCAGCCAAGCTACCAGGGAAGCCCCAATTTCAGGTGCACTTTGTGCAAAAAGAAAACAGCAAGTAAAACTGATCAACTTAAACGGCTTTTCAAACTGCATTTCTATATGTCCTGGAGCAAACTGAAATCTATTAACATATAATATTCAAATGAACAGAGCTTAGTACAACCATTTGGCTAATGAAGAAATTCATTACTTAAAATAATGGGGGGAAACGAAGTAGAATTTAGCTACAATGAGATTGAAGTTGGATGAATGGTCAGGTCTTGACAGGGATGTGAGTTTCTGAGCTTTCATTACGAATTAATGGCATAAAAAGCACCAGGGATGTACCAATATCCACAATGAGTCACAAACCAAAGACCACAATTAATCCCATTCTAGATGCCCCAAATCCCTTTTTAAAAGATGGAATATGAACACAGTTTGACTTGAAGTACATTTATAATGAGAGATTTTAATATACATTTATCCTAATCAGCAGGTCTAACTCAAGAAGGAAATAATACAGTGAATATCAGAAGAGAATATCAGAAGAGAACACCAGGTAGAAATACCATTAAATACTAATTCAACTAACTGTGAATGAGCCAGGGGATAGGAAATACTCATTTTAAGAACAGCAGAGAAAGAAAAAAGAGGTTACCATCCATAAAAGCAAGAGAAGAGGCAGAGGAAGACCGAGAAGGGAAGACCGAGCCAAACCCCTGGGCTCGGCGGGCTGCAGGCCGGCCTGCACGGAGGATGACACAGGATGTGGGACTCAAACACTGCAGCCCCTTCCCTGGGGTGAAGGTCTACACGGACTTGGCTCCTCTGTTTGAATGTAAAGTTCACTAGGTATCTCAGAGCTAGAGGGAACCTGGACAAAACTCGGGTAAACACCAGTTTCTTGTCCCCACTCCTAACCCTCCACTCAAAAGCTCCAAAAACACATTTACTTTTACAGCCAGCCTTACGGCTGCCATCACTTAGAGAAGCTTTCAAGCTCCTCACAGTCTCCTTGACTGCTCTCTGATAAACCTTACATTATCTGAAAATCTCTGACTTGAGACAAAACCTCTCAAAGGTAACAGGTTAGGAACTGCAAACAAGACAGCAACAAGAACTCATTCACACGTGATTTTATTCAGTCAACCAATAAGCAGGGAAGATTAACACTACTTTCTGCTTTAATAAACAAAAGGGTCAGAGACAGGTGGACAGTAAGCTCCTGAAAGGAACCATTTCCATGGGAGGAGGAAAACGTCTCAGCAAAAAACCATTCAGCTAACTTGAAAGATTCATGCACTTTAAGCTTCTGACATGGACGGGTAACATCTTAAGACCTTGCCATGGTTTAATAGGACATCATCATCGCTGAATTTCCATGTTCCCTCGAACAGCTCAGAGTAAACAATCCTTTATAAGATGAAAATTGTTATTAAACAAATTCAGTTTTCTTTCCATATTGGAAGTTCACTGGTTTGGCTAAATAATACAAAGAAAAAAATTAATGCTAAGAACCTAATTTTCAAACATAATCTTACCTGACCTATGGGGCAATTTTAGAACGAAAGGCTTCATATCTACCACAAAGTGATCAAATTCTGCATCCAGCTTCTCCCATTTTTCTTCTTCACTTCCCATTTCCATAATTCAGCCTGTAAAATATTTAAAATTAAAAAGTCTGTATGCTGAAAACTATATAACTGTTGGAAGAGATCAAATAAAATTCATTAGTATTGAACACCCCCAAATTGATCTACAGATATAATGCAGTTCCACTAAAATTCCCAGCAGTATTCCTTACAGATATACACAAGCTGACTCGAAAATTTACATGGAAAGTTAAAGGAATTAGAATAGCAGACATAATTCTGAAAAAGAAGAATAAGTTTGGAAGACTCACTTTACCTGATTTTAAGAAACACTATAAACACTACAAACCTGCTGCTGCTAAGTCGCTTCAGTCGTGTCCGACTCTGTGCAACCCCAGAGACAGCAGCCCACCAGGCTCCCCCGTCCCTGGGATTCTCCAGGCAAGAACACTGGAGTGGGTTGCCATTTCCTTCTCCAATGCATGAAAGTGAAAAGTGAAAGGGAAGTCGCTCAGTCGTGTCCAACCCTCAGCGACCCCATGGACTGCAGCCTCCCAGGCTCCTCCATCCATGGGATTTTCCAGGCAAGACTACTGGAGTAGGGTGCCGTTGACTACAAACCTAGACAGCTTATTAAAAAGCAGAGACATTATTTTGCCAACAAAAGTCCATCTAGTCAAAGCTATGGTTTTTCCAGTAGTCATGTATAGATGTGAGTGTTGGACTATAAAGAAAGCTGAGCACCAAAGAACTGAGGCTTTTTGAACTGTGGTGTTGAAGAAGGCTCTTAAGAGTCCCTTGGACTGCAAGGAGATTCAACCAGTCCATCCTAAAGGAAATCAGTCCTGAATATTCATTGGAAGGACTGATGCTGAAGCTGAAACTCTAATATTTTGGCCACCTGATACAAAGAACTGACTCATTAGAAAAGACCTTGATGCTGGGAAAGATTGAGGGTGGGGGGAGAAGGGGACGACAGAGGATGAGATGGTTGGATGGCATCACCAACTCAATGGACATGAGTTTGAATAAACTCCAGGAGTTGGTGATGAACAGGGAGGCCTGGCATGCTGCAGTCTATGGGGTAACAAAGAGTTGGACATGACTGAGTGACTGAACTGAAAATTAACTCAAAATAAATCATAGACCTAAGAGTAAAATGTAAAACAAGAAAACATAGGAAAAAAATCTTCATGACTTGAAGTTAGTCAAGGATTTCTCAGATACAACATTAAAAGCACTACCCATTAAAGAAAAAATTGATATATTGGACTTTATAAAAAAAAAAAAAACTTCTGTTCTGCAAAGAACTCTGCCAGGAGCTGAAAAGATAAGTTACAGACTGGGAAGAAACACTGCATATATCTCAGAAAGGACCTATATCAAGAATACATAAAGAACTTTTAAAACTAAACCACAAGTAAACAAGCAACCCAATAAAAGTAATCAGCAAAAAAATTAGTTCCTTTACAAAAGAAGAGGTACAGCTGACACGTAAGCAGGTGAAGAAGATGCTTTACATCTCTAATCAGTAGACAGATGCTAATGAGAACCACGTTGAGACATCACTACCCACCTATGAGGACAGCTAAACTTAGAAATGCAAACGATACCAAACCACTAAGGGCACAGAACAACAGAACAACAGGACCAGAACAACAACAGAATAACAGGACAACAGGACCAGAACAACAGAACAACAGGAATGGAACAACAGAACAACAGCAGAACAACAGGACCAGAACAACAACAGAACAACAGGACCAGAACAACAGCAGAACAACAGGACCAGAACAACAACAGAACAACAGGACCAGAACAACAGCAGAACAACAGGACCAGAACAACAACAGAACAACAGGACCAGAACAACAGCAGAACAACAGGACCAGAACAACAACAGAACAACAGGACCAGAACAGCAGCAGAACAGGACCAGAACAACAGCAGAACAACAGGACAACAGGAACAGAACAACAGAACAACAGGAATGGAACAACAGAACAACAGCAGAACAACAGGACCAGAACAACAACAGAACAACAGGACCAGAACAGCAGCAGCAGAACAGGAAACAGGAACGGAACAACAGGAACGGAACAACAGAACAACAGGACCAGAACAACAGGAAGATTCACACATGGCTGGTAGGAATACAAAATGATGCAACCACTCTGGAAAACAGACATTTCTTAGTCAGTTAAGCACACACTTAGCATAGGACTCAAAAATCCTAGTCTTAGGCATTTATCTAAATGAAATGAAATCTATATTCACACGGAAACCTGAATGTACTGTTTATAACAGCTTTTTTCTTCTGTAACCACTTTTTTTTTCTTCTGTAACCAATTCCAAACACTGGAATCCAACTAAGTATCCCTCCCCTTGGAAACGGATAAACCAACTATGGTTCATCCACACAATGAAAAGCAAGGAAAGAAGTGCTGATACACCCGACAACATGGGCGAACTGCAAGTGCATCAGCCTAAGTCAGAGAAGCCGTTCTCAAAAGGCCACATACTGTATGACCATGCAGAAACTCCAGGCACAAAGAAAAGGTACAGGCACACAGGCTCACTCACTGGGTTAGCAACAGGATGGGGCGGGGTGAGGAAATCACACAGGTCCTGGAACATGCTATGTGTGCAGGTTATAAGAACCTATTCTATGTATGTGTAAAAATTAATCAAACTGTATACCGAAAAAGTGATTTTTAATGTCCATAAATGTACAATGTTTCAGTTCAGTTCAGTTCAGTTGCTCAGTCATGTCTGACTCTTTGCGACCCCATGAATCGCAGCACACCAGGCCTCCATGTCCATCACCAACTCCCGGAGTTCACTCAGACTCACGTCCATCGAGTCAGTGATGCCATCCAGCCGTCTCATCCTCTGTCATCCCCCTCTCCTCCCGCCCCCAGTCCCTCCCAGCATCAGAGTCTTTTCCAATGAGTCAACTCTTCGCATGAGGTGGCCAAAGTACTGGAGTTTCAGCTTCAGCATCATTCCTTCCAAAGAAATCCCAGGGCTGATCTCCTTCAGAATGGACTGGTTGGATCTCCTTGCAGTCCAAGGGACTCTCTAGAGTCTTCTCCAACACCACAGTTCAAAAGCATCAATTCTTCGGTGCTCAGCTTTCTTCACAGTCCAACTCTCACATTCATACATGACCACAGGAAAAACCACAGCCTTGACTAGACGGACCTTTGTTGGCAAAGTAATGTCTCTGCTTTTCAAGATGCTTATCTAGGTTGGACAAAGCTTTCCTTCCAAGGAGTAAGCGTCTTTTAATTTCATGGCTGCAGTCACCATCTGTAGTGATTTTGGAGCCCCAAAAAAGTAAAGTCTGACACTGTTTCCACTGTTTCCCCATCTATTTGCCATGAGGTGATGGAACCGGATACCATGATCTTCGTTTTCTGAATGTTGAGCTTTAAGCCAACTTTTTCACTCTCCTCTTTCACCTTCATCAAGAGGCTTTTTAGTTCCTCTTCACATAAGGGTGGTGTCATCTGCATATCTGAGGTTCTTGATATTTCTCCCGGCAATCTTGATTCCAGCTTGTGTTTCTTCCAGTCCAGCGTTTCTCATGATGTACTCTCCATGTAAGTTAAATAAGCAGGGTGATAATATACAGCCTTGACGTACTCCTTTTCCTGTTTGGAACCAGTCTGTTGTTCCATGTCCAGTTCTAACTGTTGCTTCCTGACCTGCACACAGATTTCTCAAGAGGCAAGTCAGGTGGTCTCGTATTCTCATCTCTTTCAGAATTTCCCACGGTTTATTGTGATCCACACAGTCCTCCCATCAAAAAATTTAAAATACTGGTCCTTGGGTTTCTTCCTAATCAACAGGAAAAGCACTGATTATAAAGGGGTGAACCCCCAAAATCAGAAACATAGGTTTTGACAAGACTCCTCAAGTTAAAATCTACTCAAGGGTCCACATGTTCCTCTAAGTTCTGAAATGCCTGGGTACTGTCTCTATGTGCTACTCGGTCCCCATTTGTCATTTGTTCAAACGACATTTATTCAAATCTGCAAATGCCGTTTGGAGAACAGCCCTGCTGTGCGTCTCCGCGCCCTCCCGTGGCCGCCTCCACGGCAGGGTCGGCCCCTCCGCACAGGGGCTCCGCACGCAGCCGGTCCGGCCGGAGGTGAGCCAGACTCCCCTCGCTGGGACCAGCACGCGGCTCCCTCCTGCGGCTCTTCCAGCCGCACCCCAAATCCCCTCGTGAGGCGCCCCTCGGGCCCCAGCCGCCCTGCCCCCGTGACCGAGGCTCGCTGGGGTCCCTCAGCATTCCTGCTCCGGGCAGCGCGGAAGCCGGACCAGGCCGCTGCGGCCTCGCCTCACTTTCCACTCCAGGGCCCGGCTCCCGCGTCAGCGGAAGAGTCGGGGCGACGGGCAGAGGCTCCGCCGCCGCCTCCCAGCTCATCTGCCCGAGATGCGCGCCGGCTGCGCGGCTGCGCGGCGCCCTGACTGTCGCCCACCGTCCTCTCCCTCCCCTGCCGACGACCTCCTCGCTGTGTGGCCTCGACTTCCTCCCAGGACCCGACAAAGAACAAACACCCAGAAACACCTCCAAACCCGCCTGTGCCCTCCTCACTGCCCGTCCCGAGGACGCCCTCCCGCTTCCCCCTCAGTCCTGCGCCCGGAGCTCAGCCCCTCACCCCCAGCCTCCAGGGCGCGGGCGACCGCTGAGCCCAGACCCAGTCAGGCGGCCCAGTGCGGTGCCTTCCGAGCCCGTCCCTCCACAGACAGGCAGGCAGACAAACAGGCAGACACACACACACACAAGACACACAGACACACACACACACAGACACACACACAGACAGGCAAACACACACAGACACACAGACACACACACACGCAGACAGACACAGACAGGCAAATACACAGACACACACAGACACTGACACACACAGAGACACAGACACAAGACACACACAAAAACAAAGACACACACAGACACACACAGAGACACAGACACAGACACAAGACACACACACAAAGACACACACAGACACACACAGATACACACACACAGACACACACACACAGACACACAAAGAAACACACACAGACACCCATACACACAGACACACACACAGGCACAGACACACAAACCGACATACACACAGACACGCACACACAGACACACACAGACACACAAACACACATACACACACAGACATACTACACACATAGACACACACACATACACACACACACAGACACACACAGAGAGGCACACACAGAGGCAGACACACACACAGAGAGACAGACATACACACAGACTGACACACACACAGACTGACACAGACACACACACAGAAACCCACACACAGACACACTCACACAGATGCACAAACACAGATACACACACAGACACACATGCTGACACACACACAGAGACACACAGACACACACACACACAAAGACATACACAGACAGACAGACACACAGGCACAGACACACAAATCGACATACACACAGACACACACACACACAAAGACATACACAGACACAGACAGACAGACACACAGGCACAGACACACAAATCGACATACACACAGACACACAGAAACACACACACAGACAGACACACACACATACAGACACACGCACAGAGGCACACACAGAGACACACACAGACACAGAGACAGACACACACACATATACAGACATACACACACACAGACACACACACAGACACACACACACCCAGACACATACAGAAACACAGAGACAGACACACACACACAGCCAACCAACCCACGGATGACCACTCCACACACACACACAGGGCCTAACCAACCACCCCACAGCCTAACACAGACACACACACAGACACACACACACAGAAACACACAGACACACACACACACATAGTGACAGGCAGACACACACACATACACAGCCAACCAACCCACGGATGATCACTCCACACACACCCACAGACACACACCCACACACAGACACACACCCACACACACACAGCCTAACCAACCACCCCACGGATGACCACTCCTATACACACACACACACACACACTCTCTGCCTCACTAACCGCCCCATGGATGACCACTCTCTCTACACACACACACGCACTCTGCCTCACTACCACCCCACGGATGACCACTCTCTCTACACACACACATGTACACGCACTCTGCCTCAGTAACCGCCCCCCAGATGCCCTTACGCCACGAGCACTCCCTGCCGGTCCGCACTCGCTCAGGCTTGCTCTCCAGAGGATCACTCCTCCTCCTCACGGGCTGTCCCCCTGCCTGGAGTCAGCAAGTGCAGCTCAAGCGCCCATCTGAGACTTGCCCCGCGTGGCCCAGACTCTTCGCTCCATCCGAGTGTGCACGCTCACAGCTGTGGGGCAGCGTTTATCGTGCTTTTACTCTTTCTTCACACAACTGCACACTGTTCACACGTCTCCCACCATCTGTGAGATGCTCCTGGAAGGCAGGGACCGTGTCTGATGCATCTCAGTAGGTGCCCAGTACACCACATGGCATGTGACAGAAGCTGAAGAAATGAACATCCCACTTCCACGGGACAAACACAGGCAGACCTCAAAGGCACCGCAGGCTCAGTTCCAGACCACAGCAACGAGGCACACGCCACAGCGAGGCGAGTCGCCCGAACACGGGGCTTTCCCAGTGCATAAAAGAAGGACTGGAATGGCTACGGGATTCTTCAGGCATGAAACCTGGAGTAGGCTGCCATTCCCTTCTTCAGGGGATCTTCCTGACCCACGGATGGACCCCAGGTCTCCTGCACGGCAGGTGGATACTTTACCATCTGAGTCACCAGGGACACTCCCTCATATGAAAGGTATGTTTACATTATGCTGTCGTCTATTGCGTGTTCAACAGCATTATGCTAAAAAAGTACATACCTTAATTTTAAAAATACTTTATTGCTAAAAAACAAAACCAAAAAAACCACTATCCATCACTTGTAATCATTTTTGGGAGGGTTTCAAATGTTCTGGGAATTACCAAACTGTGACCCAGAGACACGACGTGAGCAGATGGTATTGGCAAGTGGTGGACTTGTTCCAGGCAGGGCTGCCACAAACCTTCAATTTGTTAAAAACACAGTATCTGTGAAGCGGAATAAAGCAAAGTGCCATAAAACAAGGTATGTCTGTGGCGGTTTTTTGTTGTTGTTGTTGTTCCAAGTACCAAATGGTTCTTCTAGAATAGAAATACTATTGCCCTTAATTCTGTTAACCAAAACTGGTCATGGTACCTTCTGCATTACAGTAAAAGAAACATATTTTTGAATTCAAGGCTTGGTTAACATAAATTTTGTTCTATTTAATCACGTTTAATGATTAGTTAGGGCTTCCCAGGTGGTGCAGTGGTGAAGAACTCTACTGTCAACGCAGGAGACACAAGGAGACACAGTTCAATCCCTGGGTCAGGAAGATCCCCTGGAGGAGGAAATGGCAACCCACTCCAGTATTTCTGCCTGGGAAATCCCATGGACAGAGGAGCCTTGTGGGCCACAGTCCATGCGGTTGCAGAGAGTCGGACCCAACTTAGTGACTAAATAAAAACAATGATTGGTTAGTTTCTGGTTGGTTTTGTTTACATTCCTACAATAATTAGCTGCATAATTTACATAACTCCATCAGTAACAGAAAGTATCAACAGAAAGCTGGTAACAAGATACCACTGCCAGATGTTATATTACTATCATTAAGCTGAAAAGCAATTAATCAAATGGATAAACAAACAAATGGAAACACAGAAACCCAGAGCCTTAAGCACAGCTCTGACCTGAAGTGTACTTCCAGGCTTAAACAGTTCATCCTGCCCACATACTCAAACATATGCCTGGGAGGGTCCATCAGTTCAGTTCAGTTGCTCAGTTGTGTCAGACTCTTTGTAACCCCATGGACTGCAGCACGCCAGGCCTCCCTGTCCATCACTAACTCCCAGATTTTACCCAAACTCACGTCCATTGAGTCGGTGATGCAACATCCAACCATCTCATCCTCTGTCGTCCCCTTCTCCTCCCGCCTTCAATCTTTCCCAGCATCAGGGTCTTTAGCTACCGCTAAAACAAAGATTCCTTATAATCACGAATTCTCGTTCAATCCTTTGACATAGGCAGGAGATGTTAAAGTTCAGTGTTAGAGGAAATGAAAACTCAACAGTAAAAAGACTCACTTAGTCATGAAATTAAGCATAAAGCTCAGATTCAAACTCTGAAACCATCAGCTCTCAGATTCATTATATCTGTTGGCCATTCAAATATAAATCAGCAATACCTCCAAGAAGTATTTTGGAAAGTAGACCGGCAATCAAACTGCTATACTAACATGCAATACTGGAGTATACCTTTTTAAAAAGCACAGGAAAGAGGGACTTCCCTGGTGGCCCAGTGGCTAAGATGCTGAGGCCCCAATGCAGGAGGCCCAGGTTCCATTCCCAGCCCGGAACTAGATCCCACATGCCTCAACTAAAGATCCCCCATGCAGCAACCAAGACCCAGTGCAGCCAAATAAATACCTTTTTAAAAAGCACAATGAAGAATCAGTGATACTTGGTCAATGCTAAAACTCAGCTTTTTCTTATCCCTTATTCTCCAACAAAATGAAAACAAAATTAAGTTATTGGTTCAAATTATCAAAGAATTCTTGCTTCAAACCTTTAAGGAATTACCTCTTACAGGTAGGTTACATCTACTTAATCCCAGCTAATCAAAAAGTTTTATTATGTATGGCTTATTAGAATTGCAGATTTAAATTATTAGAATTTAAAAAATAAGTAAAGCTATGTCTTTGAGTTAGATTTAAAATACTTAGAATGTGTTTACCCATCACATAAAAAGAAATAAACTGGATGATTCTTGCTTATAGCTCTAATATATTTAGCTCATGGTCTTTTTTTATACCTGTGTCTCTGCTGACAGCTAGGAAATGGGCTAAGATGTGGTTCTGAGGGTGCTCAGCGGTCCTAGAAAAGCACGAGGAAGCCGCACACATTCTAGGTCCTGGGGAAACGCGGCCACACCCCCAAAGAGAGACACCGCTCACACAGGTCACGCCCCGGGGCATGCGAAATAAACACACTCCTCCAAGTCGCATAAAATCAATTCTGCTCAATCAAATCGTACTTGAAGTGGATGGCGGGTCATTAAACAAAACCCGAAACCCGTTTACAGGTGCCTGTTTCACCAGCTCGCACCTCCGGGTGTTTGGATAGTTACCAGGCACTGACCCCGGTTCCCACGACCTGTGGGCATCGCCTCGGAGACCAGGGACGCCGGGGCCGGCGGCCAGGGAGCTAGGGACCGCCCCCCGCCGCACCCTGACCCCCACGGGGCGGCTGGAGTCCCCGCGTCCGGCTTCTCTACGACGATCAGCCGGCAGGCCGCGCGCAGGGTCCGCAATCGTCCCGGGGACCCTGGAGTCGGGCCTGGGTCCGCCCTGCGGGCCGGGGCGCGCGGGCCTCCGAGGGCCCGCCCCCAGAGCGCCCAGGACCCCCGCCCGGATGCGGAGGGAGTGCTCCCGCCCGGAGAGGACCTGGGCAGAAGGGAGGGAGGTCAAAGCGGGGGACGCGCGGGGACCCCGGGAGAGGGGGGCGACCTGGCCCAGACCCCGCGGCCGCGCGCCGACGTCTGCTCACAGGCGCCGTCCCGTCGGGAGCCGGGGCCCCGTGCTGACCCGCCCCGCCTGCCCCCAACTTTGTCAGAAGCCCCGGCCCGCGCCGCCCGGACCCCTCTCCGCACGCGGAGCCGCGGCCGCCGCGCCCCGACGCCGCAGCGGCGCGCGCCAGGGGCCTGGACGGCGGCCGGCCCGGGGCGACCCCTTCCCGCACAAAATTCCACCGAGAACCCGCGCGTGGGGGCCCGGGAAGGGATTCGAGAAAACCAGAACTGGCGCCCCTACGTGCAAGCTTTCCGACAGGCCGCCGCCGCCGCCGCCACAAAACGGTTTCAAACCCTTGCGGGCGTCGAGGTCGCCGCCCGCGGTGCAGGCCCGGGCGGGGTCCGCGGGGCGGGGGCGCCCCGTCGCAGGCCACACCCCTTCCCGACGCTGCCATGGCGACGCCCGGGCCTCGGCAGCCCTGCCGGGCAGGCCGGGGTCGGGGACTTCCGCACTCGAGTTTCCCCGCCTCCCTACGCTGGGTGGCGTTGTCATGACGACGTCCGGTTCTCTGCGCAGCCTCCAGGCTGGCTTTCCAGCCTGGCGGCCCCTAGACCGATCCCAGGCCAACACTCCCAGGATGACCAGACCGCTGTGGGGACACTGCTGCCCTCGGGTATACCGCTCGGATAGGAGCCTGTCAACACTTTAGGGGCTGTAGAGAAAAAACAGATAAAGAGCAAAGAAAATGGGGTCGCAGGAGGATATTCACAGAGGGGTGTGCCCATTATTAGGACAGATGACATTGAATGAGTCTAAAGAAGTGATCTCACAACTCAGAGGCCAATAGCGTTGAATTAGACAAGAAAATGAACATTACATTTTTTTTTTTTTGGATTCAGAACTATCCAAGATCTGAAAGAACGTACCCCAAATTCTGAAGACGCTGAAATAAAATGAAAAGACTGTGTTTACCAATTCTGTGCAGAACAGCAAGATCAAGTGGAAAATTTATTTCTGCTGCTCCAAGAAGTCTCTTCCACATCAGAGCGATCTCCATGTTTGCGTTGCTATGTTGTGGTTTTCTTTGGTCTTCTATTACTTTTCTAGAAAAGCTCTGAACTATATATATATATATATATATACACACACACACATATATATATATATTTTAAAATACCGAGCAGAAACAAAATTTAAATTGTAAAAACACTCATTTAAAAGAAATTCAGTTTACCACTGTTTTTCATGTAATTTCACAACAGGATTCCTTCTGCAGTATCTTTGCAATACACACAGTGTGATGCCAAATCTAACATAAACACAGCTTGAAGCATCTTTTCAATTTTCCATAAAGAAAATAGAAGATTCATTCATTTGTAACTAGTTTCTTTCAAGCTTCTGGAGGGAAATCATACTCTTTCCAAGATGCTTTTTTCAAACCCTCCACTGCAAGTAGCGTTTCAGTCTATACCAATAAATGAATTACTAATAAACTCACAGAAAATGAATTACAAAATAGTTTACAAGCCATTCTACTAACTTACATACTTACCATACAGAGAGATGTAAGCGTGTGAATCAATGATTCTCTACATAATGAAATTAAAGATGATTCAAGTCTTGTCAATTTTACTTCCTAAATACCCTCAAATCTCTCCAAAAATAGCCTTCATTTTGAAAAACATTGACTTAGACATAAAACTACAGAATTCACCATCTTCTTCTCTCTAATGTTCTGAAATCGAGGTTTCAAAAGCTTCCATGTGAAGTTATCCAACAATTTGAGGGACTGTGACTAACGAACACACTGCAAAGCAAACATGAGACACAAAGCAAATGTCAGTGACTTCGGATCACTGTTGTGGATTATTTCCACTTACTATCAAGAATAATCAAGAGTCAGTGGAAACAGTGACTGACTTTATTTTTGGGGGGCTCCAAAATCACTGCAGATGGTGACTGCAGCCATGAAATTAAAAGATGCTTACTCCTTGGAAGGAAAGTTACGACCAACTTAGACAGCATATTAAAAAGCAGAGACATTACTTTGTCAACAAAGGTCCGTCTAGTCAAGGCTATGGTTTTTCCAGTGGTCATGTATGAATGTGAGAGTTGGACTGTGAAGAAAGCTGAGTGCCGAAGAATTGATACTTTTGAACTGTGGTGTTGGAGAACACTCTTGAGAGTCCCTTGGACTGCAAGGAGATTCAACCAGTCCATTTTAAAGGAGATCAGTCCTGGGTGTTCATTGGAAGGACTGATGTTGAAGCTGAAACTCCAGTACTTTGGCCACCTGATGCAAAGAGCTGACTCATTTGAAATGACCCTAATGCTGGGAAAGATTGAGGGCAGGAGTAGAAGGGGACGACAGAGGACGAGTTGGTTGGATAGCATCACCGACTCAATGGACATGGGATTGGGTGAACTGCGGGAGTTGGTGATGGACAGGGAGGCCTGGTGTGCTGTGGTTCATGGGGTCGCAAAGAGTCAGACACGACTGAGCGACTGAACTGAACTGAACTATAAAGAGAAAGAAAATGTTTCTTCCCAAGCTGAGATTTTGGAGGTTTTGTATTTAAGATTTTTTTTAATTGGGCCACTTTTAAAGTCTCTATTGAATTTGTTCAATCAATGTTGCTTTTGTTTATGTTTTGGTTTTTAGGTCATGAGGCATATGGGCCCTTAGGCTCTTAGTCTTTAAGCTCCTCAACCAGGGATTGAACCCACACTTTGTGCTTTGGAAGGCAAAGTCTTAACCACTGGACCTCAAGGAAAGTCCTCCATAAGATGAGATTTTTGAATTGAGTGTTTTTTCAGGTTATAAAAGTTTTGTTGACACTATATGGAAATTGAAAAGGTTTAACAAAGAATATAAAAATTACATGTAATTCTACCATTAATGAATAGCCACTGTTAACAGTAGTAAATATGTTCTCAAATCTTACACATATATAGTCATTTTAATATCTACTTATTTTTGCTTTGGACACGACTGAGCGACTTCACTTTCACTTTCCACTTTCATGCATTGGAGAAGGAAATGGCAACCCACCCCAGTGTTCTTGCCTGGAGTATCCCATGGACGGAGAAGCCTGGTAGGCTGCAGTCCATGGGGTCGCACAGAGTCGGACATGACTGAAGCAACTTAGTAGTAGTAGTAGTAGTAGTTTTGCTTCATTTGGATATAACATAATTTACTTATTTTCCAGTGATTGGATATATAAATTATTAGCAATTTTGGCTCTTACAAGTAATACTGTAATAAATGTCTCTTAATATATACATCTTGGTTGAAGTTTCAGCTATCTCCATAAAAGACATTCCTATGGGCATGAAAGAAATTAAAGTTCTTGATCAGTACTGCCTAATTGCTTCCTGGAAGTGTTTGGCAAATTTGCAATTCCACTCAACAGTTCCAGAGAGTGATTGTCTCACATTAACAATTTTTCTAATCTGTGATAATTGTGTGTATAAAAATAGCATCTCTGTTTAATTTGCATTTTCCACTTTAGAACAGCTGAAATATTTAAGCATCTCTATTAGTCCTTTTTAAAAATTCTTCTACAAAATACCTCTCTAGTTCTTTGCCCATTTTGAGGAGGAGTTTCACATGATACCTGTACCTTCAATAATTTAATTTATTGTTTAAATCCCAGCAAATGGCTCTATACACAGTATTATTGCATAAGTTGTTATCCTAAATAACCAAATTTTAGTCAGTGATTCACCATTTTGCATTATTAAGATCCTCTCTATCATTAGATTGAAATACACGAATGACTCAGACATCTAAATGGAAAGCAATTTAGATAATATCAAGAAAGAGCATTATTATTGTCAAGACATGGCGCAATGGTAAAGAATCCGCCTGCCAATGCAAGAGACCCAGGGGACACAGAAAGACCCCCCTGGAGGAGGAGATGGCAACCCACTCCAGCATTCTTGCCTGGGAAGTCCCTTGGACAGAGGAGCCTGGCGAGCTACAGTCCATGGGGTCGGAAAGAATTGGACCTGACTGAGTGACTGAGCACACCAGCATGAAAGACATTAGTGATATATATCAGAATAATCCTGTGGCCAGTAAAGTCCTTAAATTGGATAGGAAATGGTTCAGAACTTTCTATTTATAGATCACAGAACTATAAATTACACCACAAATAGATGTAAAGAGAGTAGAAACCAAGAATAGTGGGGAGTATTTTCTTTTCATCACCACCAGAAAACAGAGTTACAACCTGTAACTCAACGATTCTGGATGCCTTTCTTTTGCCAGGAGTAAGGTGAAGTCACTGTTCCATCCCCTCCTCCGTGGCCTGGTCTCCATGCCTTCCTGGGCCACCCGTGGGTGCCAGCGGCTATGAGCAGAGATAAATCGGCTATTCTCTCCCCGCCCCTGTCTTTCAATAATACAAACAGTCCCCCACTTACGATGGCCCTAACTTGCATAATGGTGTGCAAGTCATACAGATGTAGTAGAAACCAAACCTTGAATGTTGACTTTGGATATTTTCCCAGCTAGTGATACGAAGCAAGATGCTCTCTCATGATGCTGGCCGTGGGGCAGCCATGGCTCCCAGAAAACCATGCGATCAGGAGGATAAATTACCCGTAAGTTTCCAACCATCCTGCTTTCCACTTTCAGTACGGTACTCAATACATTTGGTTGTTGTTTAGTTGACAGTCCTGTCCCACTCTTTGCAGCCCCATGCACTATAGCCTGCCAGGCTCCTCTGTCCATGCAGTTTCCTTAAGCACGGACACTGGAGTGGTCCTTCTCCGGGGGATCTTCCTGACCCACAGAACAAACCCATGTCTCCTGCATCGGCAGGTGGATTCTTTACCACTGAGCAACCTAGGAAGTCCACTCAATAAATTGCATGAGATATTTGGCATTTTATTATAAGATAAGCTTTACAATAGATGATTTTGGCCAACTGTAAGAAAGAAAGATAGCGCTAAGTCATGTCCGACTCTTGCGACCCCATGGACTGTAGCCCGCCAGCCAGGCTCCTCTGTCCATGGGATTTCCCAGGTAAGAATACTGGAGTGGGTTGCCATTTCCCTCTCCAGGGGAAATTCCCGACCCAGGAATTGAACCCACGACTCCCGCATTGCAGACAGATGCGTTACCGACTGAACTGTAGGCTAATGTAATGGTTCTGAGCACGTTTAAAGTCGGCTAGGCTAAGCTATGATCAGCAGTAGGTTGGGTGTTTAAATGTATTTTCAACTTAGGATATATTCAATGTACAATGTTTTTATCCAGGAGGTAACCCCATTGGGTTGGAAAGATCCCCTGGAAGAGGAAATGGCAACTCACTCCAGTATTCTTGCCTGAAAATCCCACAGACAGAGGAGCCTGGCGGGCTACAGTCCATGGGTTGCAAAGAGTCGGACACGACAACTGACCCACACACATGCAAAGCCCCGTCGGAAGCCGAGGAAGACGCGTGGACACGGTGCTCTAGCCCGCACTCACTCGACCAGCAACCACCCCTAGGGCACCTCATCTATTCCAAAATCTCCCCACCGCCGTTTCCACACTCCTCCCTAGGCTGGAAAACTTCAGCTTTGGGATTCAGTTATTTCCAGGAAGCCACTGGGAAATGCACCGCTAAACCAGCAGTGTGAGCAAGGGAGAAAAGACCCAGTGCGGAAGCGTGGCTGACTAGCTCCGCCGCTTGCGTAAGCCGGTGGCAGAACTCCGTGAGCTTCCGTTTCTTTACCTTCCTGACGGTGCTTGGGAAGATGGACTTCACACGGGTGAGATACGTGGGGCGTCTTGCCCTGTGCCTGACTCGGGAAACGTCGATCCTTTCTTTCAGAACTCGTGTACTTTCAGAAGTGGTGGACGTCACCAGGAGGCAGCATTAGCACAGAAAGAACTAGGTATGCCACACACGCACACGCACCCACACGCGCGCACACACACGCGCACACACGCACACACACACGCATACACACGCACACATGCACACACACGCGCACACACACACTCACGCACACACACGTAAACACACTCACACGCATGCATGCGCACATGCACATATGTGCACAGAAAGCACACAAACATGCTCATGTACACACGTACTCACACAGGCATGCACATATACACATGCTCACAAAGAACACACAACATACACATTCACACACACACACACACCAACCACACACTCACACATGCAGACATATACTCACACCCATATGCACACACTCCAAGCTTTTTTCTTCCTTCCTTGCTTGCTTTCTTTTTTCTCTTTCTTTTAAATCTTTTATTTCAGTGTAAGGCAGGGAACGACCTTCAGGCTAGTAGCCAGGAAACGTTACCAATGAACACTTGTTATTCAGCTTGGGGGACTCAGAAATGAGAACCTACATATTGAAAGATTGTTCAATGTCTTAGAAATAAGAGAGTTCATTTTCCATAACTCCTTGCATAAATATGTTATCACAGGAAACAAAAGTAAAGACCTGGATCCCTTTGCATTTAGAAGTCCCCCTGCCACACTGGAAGAGAAGAGAGCTGGTCATTGGGAAGCACACAAGGGGGCCTGCTGGCCACAGAACAAGTTCCTGTGGGCCTCGAGCGCTCGAGGGGTGCAGTGGGTGTGCAGTCGCTGGTTAAGTGACATCACCTGCGATGGGAAAGGCCACATTCGGCCATGTTAAAATGGAAGGCCAGCCGTCTGTGGTCATGCTTCACTCTGCCCACCAGGCTGCCTGTGTGCGCAGGACAGCGTTGTTTTCTGGACTCTGAGCCAGCAGCGAAGTCACTGGATCTGAGTGGGGAGCGCACAGCTGAATTCTGATGACGGGCAGCCTGGTGATCTAAGAGTTTCAGAAGAAAAACATTTTGAACAGAGAGTGCCCTTACGGAGCTAAATGGACCACATGATCACTGGGTGGACCAGGTAATCACCAAGCGGACCACCAATCACTAAGCTGCAACTGGGAGGCTCCCCTGATAGGCTCTGCTAATCCAAATTGCCTCTTCAAACTGAAAAAGAGCAGATTTTTCTTTCTGTAAAAATATCATTAAGTTAGAGGAATCAGTACTATGGCCTAAGCTCTAAAGTCTACTCTGATTAGTTTTCAAGGACTCAAGCCTACCCAGTGGCCTGAAATGCCTTCCAGTGAAAAAGATTATGCAAAAAGCCATCCACAACAAACTTGCCATATTCCAGGAGGTTTTTTGTGTTTTTTTTTTAATAGTCTATTAGAAGTTCAACCTGGAGATTCCTTACAAAAAGTTTCAGCAAGACAGATTTGAAAGAACCTATACGGTCAGATAAATACCCAGGAGGGAATTGCGGCATCGTACGGTAGTTCTATTTTGTTTTTTAAGGAACCTCTACACTGTTCTCCACGGTGGATCACCAGTTCACATTCCCACCGAGAGAGGAGGGGGCTCCCTCTGCCCACAGCCTCTCCGTTTTTGTTGTTCGTGGCCTCTTTGATGATGACCACTCTGACCGGTGTGAGCTGGTGTCTCATTGTGGTTTTAATTTGCATTTCTCTGACAATTAATGATGTGCAGCATCTTTTCTCATGCCCATTGTGTATCTTCTTTGGAAAAATGTCTATTCAGGCCTTTTGCCTTTTTTTAAACTGGGTTGTTTTTTGTTTGTTTCAATGTTGAGTTGCCTGAGCTATTTATATACTTTGGCTATTAAACTCTTCAGTTCAGTCAGTCAGTCGTGTCTGACTCTTTGTGATCCCATGGACTGCAGCACGCCAGGCTTCCCTGTCCATCACCAACTCCCGGAGCTTACTCAAACTCATGTCCATCGAGTCGGTGATGCCATCCAAGCATCTCATCCTCTGTCGTCCCCTTCTCCTCCCGCCTGTAATCTTTCCCAGCATCAGGGTCTTTTCAAATGAGTCAGTTCTTCACACCAGGTGGCCGAAGTATTGGAGCTTCAGCATCTTATTAAACTGATACATGACTCTTATCAGTCATATAATTAGCAAATATTTTCTCCTATTCAGTGGGTTGTCTTTTTGATTTGTCAGTGGTTTCCTTTACTGCGCAAAAATTTTTAAGTGTAAATACTTTCCATTTGTTTATTTTTGTTTAATTTCGTTTGCTTTAAGAGACAGATCCAAGAAAATATTGCTATGATTTACATCATAGGGTGTTCTGCCTATGTTTTCTTCACTAACTGGAAGAGATACATGCATCCCAGTGTTGACAGCATCAGTACTCACAATAGCCAAGACATGGAAGCAACTTAGGTGTCCATCAACAGATGAGTGGATTAAGAAGATGTGATATATAATGGGATATTGAATATATATATGCACATATATATACAGTAATCGGGCTATGCAAGAGGTGCAGTCATAAAAAATTGCCTGCCAATGCAAGAGTCACAAGTTTGACTCCCAGGTCAGGAAGATCCCCTGGAGGAGGAAATGGTAACCCACTCCAGTATTCTTGCCTAGGAAATCGCATTGACAGACGAGCTTGGTGGGCTACAGTCCATGGGGTCCCAGAAGAGTTGGACACAGCTGAACGACTAAACGACAACAACAATGGGACTTGGAGATTTTGAACGACAACCTGGGAAGAGCCACACTGGCTTCTGTAAAGGGAAGAGGTGCAGAAGAGCATCTTGGTGAAGGGATCAGACGCGCGCCAGGGGAAGGCGACTGAGTCCTGAGGACCAAGCGTGCGTGAGAAGAGGCCTCTGGGGGAGACCGAGGTGAAGAGTTGTGATGGGTGTACAATGCTGGAGCCGGCAAAGACCAACAGCTCTTTCTGGGACTTTTATAAAAACAAGGGATACAGATGAGAAATGGAGTATTTTCTGCCACCATAATAAACAAGGATGTCACAGCCGGCAGCAATCTGGCCTTCCACGTATGAGTTTCTGAGCCCTCAGGGTGCCCGGAGGAGAACAGTACTTGCGGTCTGAACCGTGAGGCCGCAGCTACCCCGTGGGTGAGCGGTGAGGACTCAGGAGCCTGCCCAGAGGGCCGAGGTGTGCACGAAGCAGCGACTTCAAGGAGTCCAGACGCCTGCATCTCCCTGTTCCCAGAAAAGCACCAGTTTCTCACCTTGAGATATCTGCTGCTGCTGCTGCTAAGTCTCTTCAGTCGTGTCCGACTCTGTGCGACCCCATAGATGGCAGCCCACAAGGCTACCCCATCCCTGGGATTCTCCAGGCAAGAACACTGGAATGGGTTGCCATTTCCTTCTCCAATGCATGAAAGTGAAAAAATAAAGTGAAGTCACTCAGTCGTGTCCAACTCCTAGCGACGCCATGGACTGCAGCCCACGAGGCTCCTCCGTCCATGGGATTTTCCAGGCAAGAGTCTTGGAGTGGGTGGCCATTGCCTTCTCCGCTTGAGATATCTGGCTTTCTTTAATTCACAAAAACACGCTTGACGTCCACTCACGGCAAACTTCTGTATAACCTGACTCCCCTCCCACCTCCTCAGAGCAGTTCTCTCAGTCACTTGAGATGCTTCAAGTCTCCAGGACTTGAAGTCCTAAAAATTCCCACCAAATAAAACATAACTCTCAACTTTAGGTTGTGACTAGTTTAAGTTGACACAGCTGGAGAGCAGTAGCTGGCAAATGATGTGAGGTAACAGCAAGGTTTTCTTTTTTAAGTGATGATGTTATTGGAAAAGCCTCTGATGCTGGGAAAGATTGAGGGGAGGAGGAGAAGGGGGCGACAGAGGATGAGATGGTTGGATGGTGTCATGGACTCAAAGGACATGAGTTTGAGCAAGCTCTGGGAGATGGTGGTGACAGAGGAGCCTGGTGTGTTGCAGTCCATGGGGTCACAGAGAGTTGGATAAGAGCGACTCAACCACATTATTGTATATTTGTGTGGAACTGCTCCAATAGAAAGGGGGAGAAAATGGAAGATCGTTCATCACAGGAGCAAAACTCTTAACTAAGAAGACAGAAGATGGGGTCCCGGGCATGAGGTTTGCCCTTAGATGGGATCTCAGAGTAAGGAGAAAGAGCGCAGAGAACTCGGTACTACCGCTGAGGTGACAGACTTGGTCGTGCAAAGACTGAAGGGCCTTTCCTATTTTCCTGGTGAAATAAGAGCGGGATATTGTCTGAGAGGGATGGAGGGTGGCTTGAGCAGGGCTGAGAAGACACAGCCGTGTCGGGGAGGCGGGGCGAGAACCAACTAGAGAAACGAGGCGGCAATCTTGCCGGGCACAGCTGAGCTCGTGTGACGTTCATGCTCATGGATCAAGGCGGGACCTAATAGCGTAATTGTGAAGTTCCTTTTTTTCCAGCAATGTTCAGCTGCTCTGGTGCAGGCATAGGAAACACAAGCTGAGCCTGGGGTGCGGTTTGCCAGCACCTCCTACGGAAGGAGAAAGGGGCAAGGAAGTTAAATATAGAGAAAGGAGCAACATCGGCGACGGGCCAGAGGCGTGTTGGTGGACAGGGAGAGACGCACAGGCGTTATGTAAACCAAGCTGTCCCAGTCCAGACCCAGTTCTACTGGCCTGAAGGGCTATGCACTTTGTTTATCCTTTACAGTGATACTTCTCAAAAAGGCAGTTATCTGGGGACTTGGTTACAAATGCATATTTGGGGGCCAACCTCAGAAATTCCAGTACATCGCATTTTTTCCTTTGTGATTATTACCAGGCGATACTGATGCTGGGGTCTATGGACCATTCTAAGAAAACAATTGCATTGCAGTTGTTTTGAGTGAAAGCACTTAAGAGTAGAGTTAGGGAGAGGGGAACTGGGTAACCAGGTAATTATTTACACTTTCCATTCACAGCTGTGCGAGAGCAGTGTTCCAAATATTTGGGTTTCTTAATTTGGCCACCAGATGCAAAGAGCTGACTCATTTGAAAAGATCCTGATGTTGGGAAAGATTGAGGTCAGGAGGAGAAGGGGATGACAGAGGATGAGATGGTTGGATGGCGTCACCGACTCAATGGACATGAGTTTGAGTAAACTCCGGGAGTTGGTGATGGACAGGGAGGCCTGGTGTGCTGCAGTCCATGGAATCGCAAAGAGTCAGACGCAACTGAGAGACTGAACTGAACTGAACTGATGTGAAGAGCCAACTCACTGGAAAAGACTGATGCTGGGGAAGATCGAGGGCAAGAGGAGAAGGGTGCGGCAGAGGATGAGATGGTTGGATAGTATCATGACTCAGTGCACATGAATTTGAGCAAACTCTGGGATACAGTGAAGGACAGGGGAGCCTGGCATGCTGCAGTTCAAGGGGTCACAAAGAGTTGGACATAACTTAGCAACTGAACAATAGCAAGCAAAAAAACATAACTAAAAGTAAGCTACCATGCGGAGTGACACTGCAATGGCTGACACGGTAAATTCAGTCTCTTTATTTTTCCGTTTCCATCAGATTCTCAGACAGACACATATAAGCATGACATTTAATTTTCAGTGTGAAAACCAGCTTAGCATGGTTTTACGTCAGATGCATCCGTTTTCCAGAAAGCTAAAGAACTGTGCTCTGTTTGGGGAGAAAAAATAAATAAATACTCTAAGAGAAACAATCATTTCTTAAATTTGTTAAATAGCCAAGCCAAATCAAATACATTTTATAAACGTGTAGAATAAATCTAATTATATGAATGAAAGCATTCCATGTGAGGTTTAAGTGATTCGAGAAAACATCAGGGGAAAGATAAAGCAATCATTTCCAAGCGAGAAAATGAAAAGTTCTATATAATTCTGACACTCAAGATTAAAAGAAAAGCTGCATCAGCCCTGTGTTTATTCCCCAATGTACCCACAGCACTCATTTGTCGGCAGACTGTAGGGGAGAGCAGCCTGAAGAAACACATTAACCAGCCCTATTTGACTTTTTAAAATCACCCTCTGCTAGTACTTTTTCTGCCAATCTGTACTAGGATTATTTGTCAGTTTTAATATGTAACACGGAGAAGGCAATGGCACCCCACTCCAGTACTCTTGCTTGGAAAATCCCATGGATGGAGGAGCCTGGTGGGCTGCAGTCCATGGGGTCGCTAAGAGTCGGACACGACTGAGCGACTTCCCTTTCACTTTTCACTTTCTTGCATTGGAGAAGGAAATGGCAACCCACTCCAGTATTCTTGCCTGGAGAATCCCAGGGATCGGGGAGCCTGGTGGGCTGCCGTCTATGGGGTCACACAGAGTCAGACATGACTGAAATGACTTAGCAATATGTAACATCGCACCAGGGCTCTGCTGTATCTTGAACAATGACAATTTATGCAGTGCGTTTCTAACTGTTTGTAATTAGAGTGAAAAGAACGGTCACGCTTATCATTGAGCACTCACCATATGTCCTGTGTAAGATTTCTAGTCATCAGACCTATGAGGTGGGTATTGTTTGCTGGTTCTCATTTCCTCCTGTCTCTAGCTGCCCACTTCTCAGACCTCTCTCTTCCCCAGTCTGCTCCCATCTGTGTCCTCTGCCAGCTGATACAGGCTAACAACATTCTAGAAGCATCTCTAAACCTAGATACAATCAGCTTCAGCCTCTGGCTGGCTCCTCCTTTGTGGTAACAAAGGTATTTATTTAGACCTGAAACTGATGGCTTAAATGCTGACCATTGTACACTCCTTTATCTCACACAAACACAGGGTCATCTTTCTTTAAATGTTTTGCTCTAATGAATACTTTTCTCTAATGGGTACTTTTCAAACTCTAGGAACTGTCAAAAGAGGGAAAGAAATGTTAGATCTGTAAACCAACGACCACTGACTTGAATTACTTTGTAATTTGGGGTGAGTTCATTATCATTTGGGCTCAAGAGGTGGTAAATATTACTATTCAGTATTCCTTTCAATATCATTATTATTATTCACGCATAATCTGGAATTAGACACCATGGCATAATTTAACACTCATCAAAGAAAGCCCCAATCCTGACTGAGTTTTAAGGAAAAGAATCGGAAAGGAAACTGGAAATACCAAATGCAGTTACTGTTCATCTTGCCGTTTTCTCCCGTCTAACCCTCCTTTTAAAAATCCAGTGGCCAAACTGACATGGCTTCTTTTAGTCATTATGTGTCAATCATAAAAGTGCAGATTGTGATTACTCGACTGTTAGAAAGAACAAGTGATGCCTTTGCAGCGACATGGACGGACCTAGAGATGGTCACACTGAGCAAGTGAGGCAGAAGAAAAAGTGTCGTACGACAGCCCTTATGTGTGGAATCCAGAAGGAAACGATACAAATGAACTTACTTACAAAGCAGAAACAGAGGTAGAGAAGGAACGTACGGTGGCCAGGGGAAGGGATAGGGAGAAGGGATAGTCAGGGAGTTTGGGATGGACATGTACACACATCTATATTTAAGATGCATAACCAACAAGGACCTCCCGTACCACACAGGGAACTCTGCTCAGTGTTGTGTGGCAGGCTGGATGGGAACGGAGCTTGGGGGAGGATGGATACAGGCATATGTATATGGCTGGGTCCCTTTGCTGTTCACCTTAAACTATCACAACATTGTTAATCAGCTATATTCCAAAACAAACTGAAATATTTTTTAAGTACTGATTATGGCCAGGGCAAGGCAGATGCCAGCTAAACACTCCAGCATTAAACTCACCCTTGAAGCATTTGGGAATCTCGATGGTGCCGTCTATGCACTGAGCATCTTCTGTGTAGCTGCACTTCTTTTCCTTATTCTTGCAGAAGAAAGAAACTTTTTGGCCATGCAGCATTCCATTCTTAAATTTGTTCTGGATAGCTACTCTCTCTCCTTCGTATATCACAGTAGCTCTTTTAACAGATAACTTACAAGATGCTGAAAGAGACAATATTTATAGTCAAGACAGGACTTCACTTTCTCTTTCTTAAAGAGAATGTAACATCAGAGCCACTGGATGAGTAGACCTGAAACCAATGGCCCAAGAGGAGGAGATTTTAAGAAGGTGCATCGTGAATAGCCTCAGCATCATTGCCAACTGCGGTTCTTTATCAGCAGGACCATGAACCGTGATTTCCTAGATCACCTTTTCTTCGCCTGGAGTAGCCAGGTGAGAAGGTCAGAGAAGAAGCATCAGGTGCTCTGCTTCCCTGATGGTCCAGTGGTTAAGAATCCGCCTTGCAATGCAAGGTCGGTCCCCGGCCTGGGGAGACCCCCACAGGCCCCAGAGCCCGTGCTCAGCAACCAGAGAAGCCACCGCAGGGAGAAGCCTCACGCCGCGTCCCAGAGTAGCCTCCGTTCACTTCTAGTGGTTCCTCCTTCTGGTAGCAACTAGGGAAAGCCCACACAGCGGTGAAGACCTAGCATAGCCAATAAATAAATAAACCGTTTTTTTAAAAAGCACTTCTCCAGATACACACATGGAGAGCACAAACGTATGGTTCCTGAGGGGCAGGAAGCGGGTGGGAGGAGTTGGGAGACTGGGGTTGACACATATACACTGTTGGTACTTTGCATAAGATAACTAATGAGAGCCTGTTGCACGGCACGGGGAGTCCACTCAGTGCTCCGTGGTGACCTCGTGGGAAGGAAGTCCAAAAGGGAGGAGACGTGTGTCTCCGTGTGGCTGATGCACTTTGCTGTACAGTAGAAACACACAGCATTGTAAAGCTCCCATACTCCAATAAAATGTGTTTTAAAAGACACTGCTGCTGCAGGTAAGCCTCCCCTGCCCACTCAGCTCCCATTCACTGAACGGGCGCACCCACCCCCGAGCCAAGTGAGTGTTGCTGGTAACACCTGACAAGTGTTCCCTTCTCTGAAAAACAGCCTTCAGCCACAGAGCGCCTCCTCTCCCAGGAGAACGTGCACGTCAGCCCAGGGGCAGGGAAGTGGGCAGCCCAGCCCGTGCAGATTCACAAGGGGATCAAGATAAACAAGTCCCCTCGCCTCTCCATGGGATCAGCGGCCCTGTCCAGAGCCCCCCCGGGGATTAAACTGAAGTTACACTCTAGCTGAGCCCACATCCTCGTTCCAGACATGGGCCCCGTGTCTGCAGCACCAGCATCTCCTGGGGACCTGGTAGAAACGCTAGTTCTCAGGTCCCACTCCAGACCCAGCGAAGCAGAGACTGTTGAAACAAGCCCTCCAGGCGCTTCTAACGCGCAGTGTCCGGCTCCATCCTACCTGCCTCACTCTGTTTCCTGAGGCTCAGTAAATCAGCTGTGTTTGAATCCCTGTCTCAGGCTCTGCTTCGAGGAGACCCCAACCTAGTCATTCTCCATTTTGCCCAATGTCCTTCCAGCCCACAGCAGCCTGAGCAGAAGCACAGCGCCCACCTGATGCTCTCTGCACAAGCGCAACACGGGCCAGACCAAGGAGCGATGACGCCAAAGGAGCCAACTTCTCAGGGAAAAGATGCCCCCAGTGATGATCCTTCAGGTGAGAGGTCCTGGCACAGAATCAGGCCAGCTTCAAGCTGAGTAAGCGGAGAAACAGAGGTGCAAGGCAGCCCCTGAGGCCGTAAGACATGGAGAGAGTAGCTGCGGTTCCTGACTCTGAGTTCCCGTCCTCATTTCCCCATACTCATGGTCTATATGATCACCCGTTGCCCGTTTGTAGTTAATCACCATTTCCAGGAACTCTCTTGACTGTGTGGTGGGGTTTTGCCCCGGTGAGAAGAGTCTTGACTAGAACCAAGTTAAACAGGATGGTCGTGGGCCAGGACATAAAAGCAGTTGTAGGAAGCCCACACAATCTCCCACCGCGTTACCAAGGCTGACAACAGAACGCTCGTCTCGCGCAGTCAGGAGGGACCTCCTGGTGGCCCAGCGGTTGAGAATCTGCCCTCCAGTGCATAGGCTGTGGGCCTGATGCCTGTTCAGGAGACCAAAAGCCCACACACAGCAGGGCAGCTAGCCTGCATGCCAAAGCTACAGCGCCCGAGAGCTGAAACTGAGACCCGATGAAGCCAAAAATAAATAAATGAATAAAGTATATAGTGTTTAAATCGTACACAGGCTTGCTAGGCGTGAAGCTTCCCCGTGTTCACAGAAATCCCCGGAGCTGTGAAGCCACTCTGAGAAAAAAAGTGGAAAATGATTGGAACAAGAAAACGGCAAGTAAAGGAGATTCACGGGATGAGTCTGCAGGCGGTTTGAGCCCTTACCCACATCGCATACCTTTACAGCTTGGCTGTGCAGACCAGTTTCCGAATTTGCTGCATTCTACTTCTTCCGGTCCATCCAAGGAATACGTTTCATGGCAGCCAAAGGTGGCGGTGTCCTTATAGTAGAGCACTGGATTTGCAGGATGGTTCACAAACCCATTGTCTGGTCTTGATGGGAATGGGCATCTTACTTCTAAAAAGTTTAAGCAGTAAGCCATGTTAGCATAAACAGTGTGGGGCCCGGTGATCACAGAATGGTTAGGAGCTCCTCTCTTACACCCGTGAGTCACTGCGTGATTCCTCTGATTTCCCCTTTATCTTATCCTCGTGAGACCCTGGGCATTAACAGAGAAACAACAAGACTTTGAAAGTAAATTAATGAGTTACCAAGTTCTTTGGGCTTTCGTATAATCACAAGGTATTATTTATTGCAAACTTCATCTGCACACCGTCTAAGATGGTGGGTTTGAACGAAAGAAAAGTCTGTGCCTTTTAATCATCAGACCATGAAATTAGAACACAAAGACTCCCTCCATGCACAGTAGAGCACTATTGTTTGGGTTTTAAATGTTAAACCCAATTCTGATGATTGTCTTCAGACCATACAAGAAGCCAGCACGGAGCACGGAGGAGACAAGCAGTGCTGCCCCCTGGCCTTAAGACCCTGGCGCTGAAGTCCGAAACCCACACCCGTCTTTGTCGTCCTCGTCCAGTCACTAAGTCTGTCCAGCTCTTTGTGACCCCATGGACCGCAGCACGCCAGGCTTCCCGGTCCTCCACTGTCTCCCAGAGTTTGCTCAAGTTCATGTCCATTGAGCCGGTGATGCCGCCCAACCATCTCATCCTCTGTTGTCCCCTCTTTATCACACTACAGAAAACCAGGCTGGATGGAGGAGCACAGAGCTTTTGGAAGGTAGTCTAATGCGATGGTTCAAGGATACAAAATCCAGGGACTTCCCTGGTTCAGCGGCTGAGACTCCACGCTCCCGAGTTCCACCCCTGGTCAGGGCACTGGATACCACATGCTTCAGCTAAAAGATCCCCTGTGCTGCAGCTAAGACCCAGCACAGCCAAATAAATCAAATGGGTTTTTTCAAAAAGAGTACAAAATTCGAAGTTGGACTGCTTGGATCAGTTTTGGTTCTTTAGCAAATTGAGTGCAAAGGAATGTATGAGTCTATAATAAAACTAAAGAGAAACAGTCCATGGGAGAAAAACTTTTCCCTGTAGAAGAATTCCAGGTAATAAATATCAAGGACAGATAACATGAGAAAGCCACCACTTTGCAACCATCAGGGCCTCAGCTGACTGAGTCCCGGGTTATCAATGACTGCTCAAGAGCGGGTGTTCACATAGCCTCAAACTACCACCCACAGGCTGCGTACTAACTCCAAAGAGGAAGAGACGCTCTTTTTCACCAAGAGAAGAAGGGTGTGCCCCCGTGACCACAGGATCGCGTCACGCCCGACAGTGCTGGCTGACAGCAGTGCCTTCTGCTGAGAGGGAGTGCATTCCTAAAGAGTGTTAACTTGAGTCTAATCATGAGTAAATAAGCAACCAAATTCACATTCTGGAAACTTCTAAAGACATCCAGCATGCACTCTTCATAAACATCAATGAAAGATGACTGAGAAGGCAGAGGATCATTCCTAACTACAGGACTGCAGCTGCTGCTGCTGCTGCTGCTGCTGCTAAGTCACTTCAGTCGTGTCCGACTCTGTGCGACCCCATAGACGGCAGCCCACCAGGCTCCCCCGCCCCTGGGATTCTCCAGGCAAGAACACTGGAGTGGGCTGCCATTTCCTCCTCGTAAAGCAGACTAAAGAGACGTGACAACCAGACACAGGCGTGGTTCACGATTAGATTTCACACAGAACAAAACGTGTGTGTAAAGGAACTTCTGGATCAGGTGGGGCAATTTGCATATGAAATAAATATTGCTAATTGTATATGATTGTTTAAATTATTATCGTAATTCCAAATATGTTAAATATCTTGGGTACAGGGATAACATAGGAGAATCTCATTGTTATTAGGAGGTTCATGCTGCTGAAGCGTTCATGGGTAAGTGTCATGATGTGTATAACTTATTTTCAGAAAATTCAGGGGAAAAAGCATGTCTATAGAAAGAAAGAGAGAGAATGTTACAACATGCTGATGGCTGACATATCAATGTAAACAGCTGAAAATAAGAAGAAAAACAACCCCTTGAAGAACCCACTACTTAGGACTTGGGAGAATTAAATGAGATGACACATGTGTGAATAGCAGGACACCAGGCCCTGAGTTAAGTCCCGCAGAAGGTGCTAGGGATCAGTAGTAGCAAGAGCGTCCCTGTGCTACTTAAGTACTTCTGGAATCGTTCAGCAGACGTCTGTCCCATCCACTGCGCGTGAGTTAAGTCCCGCAGAAGGTGCTAGGGATCAGTAGTAGCAAGAGCGTCCCTGTGCTATTAAGTACTTCTGCTGGAATCGTTCAGCAGACGTCTGTCCTGTCCACTGCGCGAGAGGGTAACAGTCTTCAGTGCCACTCCTCGTGTGCATGATAAATTCTTTACTCTACCTGCTCGTTATGCAGTGGACAAATTCAAAGACAGTAATGGGACTTCCCTGGTGGCCCAGCGGTTAAGACTCCACGCTCCCGCGGCAGGAGGCACGGGTTCCATCTTTGATCGGGGAAGATCCCACATGCCACATGGCCAATAAACAAATAAATAAATATAGCAACGATGATTCCAATTAAAGGAGAAAGAATTTTCATATATATTTTTAAATTGAATATTCTTGTGATTCTTAAATTTAGGTAAAAACTACAAAAGCTTATATCGATCTGATCGCAACCCAGTTTTTCACTTTAAATCTCTTGAAAGTAAAGCAAAAGCGTTAGTTACTCACCTGTGTCTGACTCTTTGCAACCCCATGGACTGTAGCCCGCCAGGCTCCTCTGTCCATGGGATTCTCCAGGCAAGAATACTGGAGTGGGTTGCCATTTCCTCCTCCAGGGGATCTTCCCGACCCAGGGATCGAAACCAGATCTCCTGCATTGCAGGCAGATTCTTTACCTTCTGAGCCACCAGGGAAGCCCTAATCTCTTTGGACTTCCCAGTTTAATCCAGGCGTCTCTTCACCAACCTCACTGTAACATTCAGCTGTCCATGCTCACGCCCTGTTCTTCCCTGTCCCCGCCTCCCTGGCTCCCCCTCCTGTGGCAGGCTGCACTGTCCCCCACTCCACCCCCACGTCCTCCTCCCAGGAGCTCTCCCAGGCTGCTCCAGACTGTCCACTGCATCACCTCTCATCACCCTGAGCTAGAAGCCAGGGCCCCCTCACCTGGTACCCTCAGCCCCAGGCACAGGGCAGAGGCCACGGTAAACAGGGTCATTCAGAACCCTCTGGAGAGCGGAATGTGCAGCCCCCTTCAGCAGCGAGGCCCTGCACTCCCACGACTGCTCTGCCGTATCGTGGCACCTACCCCTGCATTCTGGCAACTGCGTCCAGTTCCCATGTTCCGTGCAGGTAACGGTGTCATTTCCAAACATCGCGTGGTGTGGCAAGCACTTAAAGACTGCCTTGCTGCCATAGAAGGAGTTGTTCCCAGCCAACGGCTTGTAAACGCTGAGACTTGCAAACTTGGGTATGGGTGGTGGAGGGCAGGTTATAGCTGAAAAAAAAAAAAAGAACTGTCATTTGAATGGAAATAGCTGAGTCTTTTTTTAAACAAAATACTCTTTACAGAAAGGAAAAAATCCAAAGATTAACTTGAGAAAATGCAAAATTCGATCAAATGCCAGGATAACCACAGTCCATTGGAGAAGCCAGGGAAGAAAATGTGATCGGAAAATCAGATGTCTGGGCCGGCCAGAAAACTGAAAAATGAAGGGGATTTAAGTGTTGCCATCGCTGATCTGCCTGTTACAAGACCATGTTGCTTAGGCGACCAGACGTCTTGGAACAAAACACTGCCTTGAAGACCTTTCTCGGAGTCAGAACTGGTGAAGGGCCTCACCGAGCCAGCATCACGCGGTAGCTGCTGATGGCAGCTCGCCACTGCGACGTCTGCGTGGCACCTTGGTGTCAGCGCCGATGTGTCTGCTCCCACTGAATACCTCCCGCTTTTGTACCCTCTCTGTGTGGCGCTTGCACAAGTGGCTTCACGCAGGGACTCAGAGGTGGGTTGCCATCCTGACCTAAGTGATGTAGAGTTTCAAAGCTCAGGCCAGGGTGTGTCACTCCAAAGGGGCTGGTTCACCTTCCAGAGTGGGAGACCAGGATGGGGCTTCCCTGGTGGCTCCTTGGCAAAGAACCCACCTGCCAGTGCAGGGGACATGGGTTCGATCCCTGATCCAGGAAGCTCCCACGTGCTATGGAGCAACGCAGCCGGTGTGCCCAGCAGCCTGTGGTCTAGACAGAAGCCCCTGCCAACGGAAGCCCGCGCACCGCAATCAGAGTGGCCCCACTCGCCGCGATGAGAGAAAGGCCCACGCGACCACCGAGGCCCAGCACAGCCACAAAAATCAATAAATAAAATCATTTTAAGAAGACATCAGGATGAACAGTCCCAAAAGAGGTGAGCAGCCACCTCAGGGAGCTGGGACTGAGGGGTTTCAGGGTGTAGATCTTGTATTGATAAAACCAGGAACATCCCAGGCCAACCAAGCGGTCACCCTCCTAGAGCTGGACCCGGAGACTCACGGGCACAGACAGGAAGGTCTGGGCTCCACTTCCCTTCCGCAGTGCATTTCGCAGAACTAGCTCCTTTCAGATAAAACCTGCGGAGGGAAAATTGAACCCATTAAATTACAGAGTCATCCACCCCTGGCACCTCAAATTTTTTTCCATCGAGCAGTGCTGCAGATGAATACTATTGGCTTCTTTTCCATCTTAGAATACTGTTTTCCTGAGAGGCTTAAACTCCTCTAAGGCTCAGCAAGCCTCCCAGCCTGGGGCTTCAAGGCAATTGCTGAAGCAGGAGAGGCTCCCATCACCGCTGGGTGTGGAGGCCCACCCTCCCTCCCAGTCCCCAAACCCTTGGTCCCCAACCAGCTGGTCAGGGTATCAGGGTAACGGCTTCTAATCCAAGACTCACGTCTTTTTTGGGAATCACAAAAGTGAATCACACCAAGTAATCTCTAATACTCATTTTCTGAGAGCCTGTTGGCCCAAATGTGTAATAACAATGCTGTCTATTAACATTATAAATGTGCCATTGTCCTTGAAGACAATGTATTCAAGATCACTCATCAATAAATTGGTGTTTCCGTTGAAAGGACTGCCTTTCTCTTCCACACACAGCATTTCTTAATCTCTAATCACAAACCAGGATCCTCAGTGAAATTCTGCCGCTTCCTTCCCTGGGAGGCAGCCCTGGTGAGAAGGAGGGTGTTTCTACACCACCACCCTCAGCCTTCTCCGCAGAATTCTCCTGCTGTGTGCTCAGTCCTGTCCGACTCTGCAACCCCATGGACTGCAGCCCGCCAGGCTCCTCTGTCTATGGGATTTCCCAGACAAGAATCCTGGAGAGGGTTGCCATGTCTTTTTCCAACGGATTTCTCAACCCCAGGGATCGACCGCGCCTTCTGCGTTATTAGCAGGCGGATTCTTTACCACTGAACCTAGGTCACGGTCCATCAAATTAGCCTAAAGCCCAAGTCTGACTACTAGAATACTTTAACCCCCAAGCCAAGATTTTATAAAGAATTATCACCTGGCTTCAATAATTTCAATGTACTCCTCGTATGAGTAGCTAATCGGGTGCAGGAAAATTAGATAGAGCATCAACTTCGTATTTCACTGACTGCTGTATTCTCCACCCCACCCCCAACCCCACTGTGGATTTTTATTCAGTGATTTGTATTCAGCAAGTGCAGCCTAAAGACTAGAAATAAAATAGGGGCCGGCCTTGATGTTCAGCTTAAGGGGGCAGGAAAGCGCGGCCTCTGTGAGCCAAAAGTCCTTACCCCGTGTGGCAAGAAAAGCTGATGGTGTTGGGATACTCAAACGTTGTATAGCGTACCGTTCCGTTTTCTAAGATCCCAGCAAAAGGACATACTCTGGCTGTGATTTAAAGATAAAAACATCATTGTCTAGTTGCAGAATTTCCTGTTAAAATAAAAATGTTTAATCTCATTTCTATCTTTTGATCCAGTGATGCTAGTGATAACTATTTTCAGAAGTTAACTCAAAATAATCTAAGTGACACACGCACTGAGGCGTCCATCGTGTTGTTACTTCTTGTTTGTTGTTGTTGCTTTTTTTGATGGCGGGGCATGCAGCTCACGGGATCTTAGTTCCCAAACCAGGGAGAACCCACGCCCCCTGGAGTGGACCCACAGAGTCTGAATCACTGGCCCCCAGGGAGGTGTCTGCACATTATAACTGTTAGTCACAAAGACAAAAATCGAACAGTCTAAATGTTCGCTTTGTTGTGGTTGTTGAGTCATTCAGTCGTGTTCTTCTCTTTCTCCTCTTTCTCGACCCCGTGGACTGTAGCCCGCCAGGCTCAGGCGAGAGTACTGGAGTGTGTTGCCATTTCCTTCTCCAGGGAATCTTTCTGACCCAGGGATTGAACCTGCATCTCTTGAGTCTCCTGTGTTGGCAGGTGGATTCTTTACCGCTGAGCCACCTGGGAAGCCCCCTGATATTATATATATATATATATATATATATATATAATGCATAATATTGTATATATTATGTATAACATTGATATAATATGTTTGTATTTTATTAGAAATATAATTTGAACATCATATCTACTTCTCTTTTCACATCTGCAGTGCCCCCCTCTCCTTTTCTCACACCAAGTCTCTTTTTAAAATCTCCCCTGGCTCATTCCAGTCACTGTGGCTAATTCCCATCTGACCTTTTGTAACCCCATGGACTGCATCACGCCAGGCTCCCCTGTCCACCACAGTCTCCCAGAATTTGCTCAGATTCATGTCCATTGAGTCATCGATGACGTCTAACCAACTCATCCTCTGCCCACCCTCTCCTCCTGGCTTTTGGAAAACAGCACTGACTGTCCGCAGTCTCTCCTCCCATGAAGCCCACCCCCACTGCCCCCCGCCCCGCGGCTCTGCTGGCCTTCTGCGCCCACTGCCCCCCACCCCACGGCTCTGTTGGCATTCTGTGCCCACTGCCCCCACCCGGCGGCTCTGCTGGCCTTCTGCACCCAGAGCTGGACAAGGTCGGTCATCTCCCCGCCACGTACAGGATCTGAATGAGCGGGGAATGTGGGGAAGGAGGCTGACTTACGCGTGCATTTCAGCGTGTTGATGGGCCAGAGTCCTGTGAGCGGGCATGTAAACCGCCGGATCCCTCCCCGGGACACGTAGCCCGGCTGGCAGGAGAAGACTATCTGCTCCCCAGGCTCATAGGCCCGTTTCAGTGGAACCACCGTGGAAAACGGTAGCTCATCTGGCTTGGGGCAGGCTGAAACAGAACACAGAGCAGTTGGTTGAGAAATCCATATTTGCCTTTTTAAGTTTAGCTGGCCCACACAAACGAAAAACATTTAATGCTACCAAAACACTTACCCTGAGTTTTGCTACAAATACTTGACGTGTGCCGTACCCCAGCTAAGCTCCTCACCAGCTTTTAAAGGGGGCTAGGTGTGTTATCCCCATTTCCCAGGCCAGTATACTGAGGCTTAAAGGAGCTAAGTATCTCGCCGAGGAGTTTAAGCATGGCTTCATCAAACAATAAGCACCAATCCAGTCTCCCCAGGATCCACCCTGAAGAGAATTTAGCTAATCCCTATGGGCCCCTGACATTTACCAGAGGGTTGGGTGTGTGCTCAGTCACGTCGGACTCTGTGACTGCATGAACTATAGCCCACCAGGCTCCTCTGTCCGTAGGATTTCCCAGGCAAGAACACTGTAGTGGGCTGTCACTTCCTTCTCCAGGGGATCTTCCTGCCCCAGGGATCGAGCCCTCGTCTCCTGCATCGGCAGGCAGGTTCCTTACCACTAGTGTCCCCTGAGAAGCCCAGGACTGGATATGCTTTTTTTTTTCCCCAAAAGCCATGAGTACTCACTTCGTCCTGCAATAGCAACGTGGCAGAGAAACCCCGACAGCAAGATGAGCACTGGGGGAAGCATGGCGGGTGGGTCACGCCGGCGCTGCCAGAGCGGCTTTCCTCTCCCAAAAGGGGAGCTGTAAATACTGAAGTGCTTACATATTAACTATCTAGGGGTGTACTTTTATCTCTGTAAATAGAAGATAAAGGATCACGGTTCGAAAGGAACTCCAAACCTACCTTCTTTAATCATTTACTTTTCGTCTTGGTGAGTCTGTGTGAAATCTTCATGGACGGTTTCTGTCTTTACCGCACTTATGTTAACGGTGCGGAGTGGCTCGTTCTTGCCTCTGAGACCGTCCTGGTGGCTCCAGATTGCTCGGCCTCTGGTCCAGACCACCTGGTGTCTGTAGTGCTGGCTGGAAAGCCTGAGCTGCAGTACCTGCTCCAGCCCTGGCCTCGGCGTGTAAACTGAGGCCCGTCACTTACTCTCGGGATTCCTCTCCCCACCGCTGAAGTGACATTCCATGCCCCAGGTGCCTGGTTCTAAAAGACAGTTTCACAGACGCAGCGGGGGTTTTAACTCCTAAAACCTGAGCTCGGCGTCTTTTCTAACAAACCAAGGGCTTCCCCTTCTGCCTTCAGTAACACGACCCTTCTGGTAGCTGCTCTCTGCTCTCACACCAGACAAGCACAAAGTCCTGCTCATCCACGCTGAAGCCTTCTTTGATCTGTCTCAACAGACTTCTAGCTCTGCTTGGGGGACTGGAAGGTCGATGTAAAATTACAAGTCCGGACGCTAAGAAGTACAGGAGAGCGGGAGAGGACGGGCAGGTGTCAAGGATGCTCTCGAGCGGGCTCAGAGGGGCCACTCAGGACCCCAGTTCTCATGTCATTCACTCTCAGGGGCTGAATAAGCACGTGGACAATGGCTAGACGGCATATAAAAACAGGACTCTGACCACGGTCGCTGGAGCGACCGGGCGGGCTAGGCCCGCCAGAGAGAACCAGGCGAGTTGCTGTGATGAATCACGTAGGGTGTCCGACTTGCCCCCACAAAGCGCTGCCATCAGGGCCTACTCGAGGCTTTCCACTTCATCTGCAGTAAAGCTTTCCCGCTCCTTTAACTGATTCTGGGTCTCTGCCAAACATGATGATGTCTGACTGCCTTCCGATAGCAAGCTCTGAATAAACAGCTTTGCCTGTTCTCATTTGGGTGATGGTGTTTTATACCCAAGTCTGAAGTTCCCGGAGACACATTGGTTTGAGACATGTTCTTGGCAGACAGTGACTCTTGAGCGATGCTAATGAACGTGGTGTTCCGTGGTGAGGAGAGCAGTGTGCTGCCGCCAACATAAAACAAGGCTGGCCCTCCCTCTCACGATGGTCACAGTCTTCTCGCTCTTTCACACACACACACACGCACACGCACACACATGCACACACGCACACACATATGCACATGCACACACATGCACACACGTACACACACGCGTGCACACACACGCACACACACTCCAACTTCCTTTTCTTTTTTTGTTTTTCAATTTTTATAATATCATGATGGTTTCTGCTGTTGAACAACGTAAAAGCAGCCATAATTATAAATATATCCCCTCCCCGCCCTGAGCCTCCCTCTCTTCCTGCCTCTAGGTCATGACAGAGCACCAGACTGGGCTCCCTCTGTTTTGCAGCAATTTCTCCCCACCTGTCCACTTTATCCCCGATAATGTATGCATATTGATGCCACTGATACAGCCATTGTAGGGAACACTGTGGAGAATCCTTAGAAAACTAGGAATAAGGTTACCATATGGCACAGCAACCCCACTACTGGGCACGTTCCCGGCTACCTCTGCTAAAAAGAAAGATGTTTGTTTTCTAGATCACCCACAGGCTTGGGGTTATTGTGGAGAATTTCTTCAAAGAGTGGAGAAGAGAGAAAATGAATGAAAAGGGCCAAAGTGTCCTGTATAATAAAGAGCTGAGGTGGATGGAGGAAGAGAGAGAGAGACCTAAAGGCTGGGTATCGGGAAAAGAAAATTTTGAGAAGTTTGAAATTGAGAAGACAACATTTTTGGCAGCAGATGCAAACTGAGTGCTGTGCTGCGCTGTGCTTAGTCACTCAGTCGTAACCTAAGTGCTGTGTGTGCTGTGCTTAGTCACCCAATCATATCCTAAGTGCTTTGTGCGCTGTGCTTAGTCACCCAATCATATCCTAAGTGCTGTGTGCGCTGTGCTTAGTCACTCAGTCGTAACCTAAGTGCTGTGTGTGCTGTGCTTAGTCACCCAATCATATCCTAAGTGCTTTGTGCTCTGTGCTTAGTCACTCAGTCGTATCCTAAGTGCTGTGTGCACTGTGCTTAGTCACTCAGTCGTATCGTAAGTGCTGTGTGTGCTGTGCTTAGTCACTCAGATGTATCCTAAGTGCTGTGTGTGCTGTGCTTACTCAGTCGTATCCTAAGTGCTGTGTGCACTGTGCTTAGTCAGTTGTATCCTAAGTGCTGTGTGCGCTGTGCTTAGTCACTCAGTCGCATCCTAAGTGCTGTGTGCACTGTGCTTAGTCACTCAGTCGTATCGTAAGTGCTGTGTGTGCTGTGCTTAGTCACTCAGTCATATCCTAAGTGCTGTGTGCGCTGTGCTTAGTCACTCAGATGTATCCTAAGTGCTGTGTGCACTGTGCTTAGTCACTCAGATGTATCCTAAGTGCTGTGTGTGCTGTGCTTACTCAGTCGTATCCTAAGTGCTGTGTGTGCTGTGCTTAGTCAGTTGTATCCTAAGTGCTGTGTGCGCTGTGCTTAGTCACTCAGTCGTATCCTAAGTGCTGTGTGCACTGTGCTTAGTCACTCAGTCGTATGCTAAGTGCTGGGCTGCTCTGTGCTTAGTCACTCAGTCGTATCCTAAGTGCTGGGCTGCACTGTGCTTAGTCACTCAGTCGTATGCTAAGTGCTGGGCTGCGCTGTGCTTAGTCACTCAGTCGTATCCAACTCTGCGACCTCACAGACTGTAATCCACAGACTCCTCTGTCCATGGGGATTCTCCAGGCCAGAATACTGGAGTGGGTTGCCATGCCCTCCTCCAGGGGATCTTCCCAACCCAGGGATCGAACCCAGGTCTCCCACATTGCAGACAGATTCTTTACCATCTGAGCCACCAGAGAAGCCCCAAACTAAGTGATAGACACTGCGAGGACCAGTGATGAGATTATTATAAAAATACTTTTTGAGTCATTGACAACAGCTCCTATTTGCCAGCTACAGAACTTTGGAAAATGATGCAAAACACAGTAATAGCAGGAAAATGAAGAAACCACTAAATCCAAGTTAGTTCGAGAGCTTTGGAGGAGAATCATGTGGGTTTTTTTATTTTTTGGCTAATAAAAATTTCCTTTCTTTGTAAAATAAAATACAAACATAATGGATGGTAATCTACAATTTATAAATTATAATTATTATTGCTATTAATTCTAAGTGCCTCACCACTTGAACATGTCAGAATTACAAGATGTTCCCAGAGTCTGCACAGACACACACACGGGTCCAATGAAAAGCCTGTGATAAGCCTCAGGACGAGATGCACTCATCCGCCCCCCAGTCTGCCATGTGCTTTTGCTGTAACTTTACACCAGCTGGGTGATGCGTAGTCGTGTCTATCTTCCTTTCCATATGGTTTAACTCACACCCCAGCGATAACTCAGTAATATGATAACCACAGAGCCGACTGATAATTGATGTTAAATGACATTTTAAAGACACATTTAAACTTGCCATTAAAGTTTAATTTGGCAGAGCAAATGGAAAGACCATTAAGACAAAAATCCAAGGAATTTTGACAAATCAAGTGCCTGCTTTGTATTGTTAGGGTTTATAATCATCACTGAAGAGTAGACAACCCTGGGATTTAGTGTTGCACGTGGGATATTATGTTTTATTAACCATGAACAAGAATACAGAGCCAAATAGACACTTGGGTTGAAGAATACAGGACAGTATTTGTTTCACAAGAGACCTAGGACCTTGCACTTAAAATTCTTAATGACTTGGGGGAGCGGTGAAATAGGTGACAGGGATGAAGAGGTAGAAACCTCCACGTATAAAATAAGCACGCCCTGGGGACACAGCAGAAGAAGTGTGGCTGAGAATGCTGTAGTTACTCTGCATGGGGGCAATCCTCTCATAATCTGTGCTCACGTCAAATCACCATGCAACATACCTGAAGCTAGCCTGATATCATATATCAACTATATCACAGTTGTTTAAAAAGGGGAACATTCTGAGTGACTTTATATGCTTTCCTGCTCTACTTTGTAAATTAACTAGCAAGACCTAGACTCAGAGTCCAAAGTTTTGTATTCCTGAGATCACGTTGCATCACATGTTCAAAAACTTTGTTTACTTCACAAGCAGAGACTTTGACCATAACATCAAACATTTAGCAATAGTTTAGATTTTTAAAAAAAAATTTTGAAAGCTGTCTCTTTCTGGGTTAAGAGTCTAACTACTATTCACCAATAAGCCCTCAGTGGAAAGATGCAGGTGTCTTTGCTCCAGTGATAGCAAAGTGGATCAGGAACTATGAGCACATTCACAGAGAGGCTGAAGGCACTTGTCGAGAGCTTCATGGGCACGGCCACGTGTGTCTAGAAATGCCTGGTTAGCTTGTGTCTGCACTGAGACATCTGTGCAAATTCTGGGACGGCCTGCTTGCAAACTGCCTTCACCTCGTAGCAACTCATATCTCTGTGTGCATAGGTGCCTGCTCAGTTGCTCAGCCATGCCTGACTCTTTGTGACCCCATGAACTATAGCCCACCAGGCTCCTCTGTCCAGGGAATTCTCCAGGCAAGAATACTAGAGTGGGTTGCCATTTCCTTCTCCAGGGGATCTTCCCACCCAGGGATGGATCGAACCTATGTGTCTTGTCTCCTGCATTGGCAGGAGGATTCTTTACCACTGAGCCACCAGGGAAGCCCCAGCTAGTATCTTTATATACTGCAATTTATATTTTTATGTAAAGCTGTTATTCTTAACCTTGGATACACAGTATAATCTACCAGAATTTTTTCAAAAAAATAGAAAAATTGAACAGAATTTCTGAGGGGACAGTCCAGGCATTGGGATTTCTTTAAAGTCCCAGGTAATTATGATTGCAGTGGGGGTTAAGACCCATTGATTCGGCATGTCAATATTTACCTAAGTTCTACTGATAAGGTGCTACCACGTAATCCTCTGTCTTGCCAACATGAGATTACCTTTTATACTTTCTATAGTGTGTGACTCCTTGATCCCCTGTGAATTACTTCCTAGATTCCACAAACTCAGTCTTTCTTTTGCAAGTATTTCCCAATGCCTTATTAAGCTGTACTTGGCAGTTGGCATTGGAATCTCAGAAAAACACAAGTCTTGACCATTGTCCGCAAGGAATTCACGGTTTTCTAGGGCTGAAATACAATGCTACAGAAGAAAACCCAAGGTACTTATTTTCCTTGGAAGCATCTGCAGGGATTCTACACAGGGTATTTCCCTCGGGTTATGTCTTAAAGAACCTTGAGCTTGGCAGTTCAGAGGGCAGCAGGTGAGGTGGTAAGGACACAGTTGTGAGAGCCAGAGGCGGAAGGCAGCAGGCTGTGTTCCCGAGAGATGCCCCATGGCCGAACGCTGCTGGAGCGGCTATTTCAGGCGAGGAGCCCTGGAAACGGGGCTGGGGACAGCGTAGGCTCGGGATGACAGAGGCGCCTCAGTTGCCGTGTTTAAGAGTTGAGCCCAGCTTGACGGCAGTGCTGGGAGGCCCGCAATCAAGCGTGTGTTTCAGAAGGAACACTGACCACAGAGGAGGAGACAGACCGGGGTGAGGCCAGTGTGGGAGGGAAGGAAATCCCTGGTTCGGCTTGCCCTCTCCCGTCCTCTGTTCTCACTCTCCAAACCCACCTGCTCAACCTCACTGGCAGGAGACAGGCTTACGAAGCTGGTCACGCACACGCCGGCCGTGTCGCCGCTGAAGACCAGTTGCTCTCCTGAGGAGGCTTCGGAGAGAGGCTCTTCTTTCCCAGATCCTGGCCTGGGACGCCAGAAGACTGGACTTCTAGCAAAGGACTGAGGACGTCACTCAGGAACCAGTGGGGATTTTGCTGGAGCCTCATTAACCCAGAGGCTCGGGTATTAAACTCAGTGTGGCAAGTTCCCACGGTGGGATCCAGAGTCTATGGAGGAGAAGGGGAACCAGAGAAAATGAGCCTGTTAAACGGTTCCTCGCGGGTGACTCCGTCAGGGAAGGGGGACAAGCCCACAACCTTGTGTGATATCCTAGGCAGGGTCAGAAGCTTCCATCAGGGTCCACTCGTGTCTGAGCCCTGATGATTCTGCGTCTTACTAACTGTGGCCTCGGGGGCAAGTCACAGCCTACGGTCAGGTTTCCATCTCTAAACTGGGATGAGGACTTCCCTGGTGGCCCCGTGGCTAGGACTCTGAGCGTCCACTGCAGGTGTCGTGGGATTGATCCCTGGTTGGGGAGCTTAAGATCCCACACGCCACGTGGTGCAGCCAATAAAAACCTACTTCATGTGCCTGTGGTCAGGATTAAATTAGAGCGCACACAGAGGGCTTACAAAACGGCGGCTTAAACTGAGTGCTCGATGAAATCTGGCTCTCGTTAACATTCTTCTTAGCATTGATATCAATGCCTCAGATGTCTCACAGCAGAGGCCTGGAAATTCCTGTACAGGAGCATACGTTTTTGAGCACGAAGGCACCAAAACACAAGTAGATTTCAATGAGACTCACTGAACTGGTCCTCATGACCAGAAACCGCAAAGAGCAAGAGACAAAAAGACAGGACGACGTACGTTCCGGGCCCTGCTGCCAAGCGTGCGTGCCGGTCACCGGCAGGCGGTGAAATACAGGCATTTACTTTCTTCCTTTTTTTCAGTACATCAGATTTTTGTGTTATTTTGTTTTTACTGATTTTTAAAATCTCATCAATAGATAAGACAGAAAATCTATTTCCATGTTTGGGGAAAAATAAGATGTGTGTGTATGAAAATCCACACACACAAAAGTAGGGTTGCACTTCACACACGTTTAATAGCTTCCCAGTTCCCTGCGTCGGGAACTCACACGTTTCCCCGGGACTCAGTGGAGTCCTTACTTCACCCCCGGCTGTCTAGTGGCCACTGGAAGCCCCAGCCAGTGGCTCCAGAGCTGTCTACTTGGCCCTCGGTCCGGCCCTGATGTGCAGGTTGGGGTTCACCCCCAGCTTCCTCCCTTTCCCCACTTCACACAAAGCCCCAGGTTAGGACAAAAAGCTGTGACATTCCGGAACCCAAAGAGGAGGTGCCTGGGACCCCACGCCCGGGTGTGACGCACTGTGTCGAGAAGCGCACCGTGGGACATTGCGTCCACACCGAGCAGCCTCAGCGCTCGAGATGCTGAAAGGGAACAGGGTGAGCACACGAGGCCGGAGAGAAAAGTGCCGAAAGCGCGTTCGCTGATGATCCGACGTAGAAGAAAATGAAAAGGCAGCCAGGGACACTGACACGACACTTCCCGGGAAGTTCTCTGATGAGCTCGGATATAAAAAGACCATGTTAAAAAATAAAGATGAAAACGGGTGGAAGGAGGGGACTCTTACGTGGAATGAATCCATGTGCAGCAGAAACCAAGTCTGCAAACTGTCACAACCTCAGCTGACCCCAGCAGAGGACAAGTCACAGTCTGCAAACCATCAGGACCTCAGCTGACTCCAGCACAGGACAAGTCAAAGTCTGCAAAGACAGCCAAGTCTGGGGGCCAGAATAGGAAGAGGTTGGTGCATATGGAAATTATGTGTATCTTCCTCTTTATAAAAGGAATGTTGTATTGTTTGCATAAATCTGGAAAACAAACGTATGAAGTGAAGTGAAAGTCGCTGAGTCATGTCTGACTCTTTGTGACCCCATGGACTATACAGTCCATGGAATTCTCCAGGCCAGAACACTGGAGTGGGTAGCCTTTCCCTTCTCCAGGGACTTGTCCCAACCCACGGATCGAATCCAGGTCTCCCACATTGCAGCCAGATTCTTTACCAGCTGAGCCACCAGGGAAGCCCAGCAAATATTTAAAAATCCCATAACATCTCAGATATTGGAGAAGGAAATGGCAACCCACTCCAGTGTTCTTGCCTGGAGAATCCCAGGGACGGGGGAGCCTGTTGGGCTGCCGTCTATGGGGTCGCAGAGAGTCGGACACGACTGACGCGACTTAGCAGCAGCAGCAGCAGCATCTCAGATGCCCCGTGGATCACTGGTTAAGACTGTGCTCACAGTGCAGGGGTACAGGTTTAGGCCCTGGTCGGGGAAGATCCTGCATACTGCAAAGCCAAAAGCAAACAAACAAACACTCAAAAATGTCTTCCAAAAAAATCTCAAAACCTCACAATGTAGAGTTAAGTCATTCCGGCATTTTTATATATCAGAATCAGGGCCATATTCAGCATACAATTTGGTGTTTGATTTCCCTGTCATGGGTGCTTCCCTGAATCATTATTCAACGCTCTACGAGCACGCTTCCTGAAAGTAACTACGTACTCTTCCATCGCCTCTACTTTAACCATCTCCCTGCTTTTGGACATTTAGTTGGTACGTTGCAACATTATGAATAACCCCACAGCTAAGTTCTTTGGCAAAATCTTTGGATAAGTTCCTTCCTTAGGATCTTTTTTCTAGAGGTGGAATTACTTGGGGCAAAACATTTTTAAGAATATCAATATATATGGCTTGCTGCTTTCCAGAACAGTTATTTGACAATGTTTAAAAGGCGATGGCACCCCACTCCAGTACTCTTGCCTGGAAAATCCCATGGACAGAGGAGCCTGGTGGGCTGCAGTCCATGGGGTCGCTGAGAGTCAGACACGGCTGAGCGACTTCACTTTCCCTTCTCACTTTCATGCATTGGAGAAGGAAATGGTAACCCACTCCAGTGTGCTTGCCTGGAGAATCCCAGGGACGGGGGAGCCTTGTGAGCTGCCGTCTCTGGGGTCGCACAGAGTCGGACACGACTGAAGTGACTTAGCAGCAGCAAAAGTTCTAACACAGTGCAATGCTAACTGACCCAGAGGGAGCTCTGTTATTTAGTTTTTAGTTTTCATATGGCTTATCCAACAAAGAAAATTATACTTACACCAAAAAAAGTAAAATATACCATAGAGATGGAAATGAAGCTTTGCTAGAAAATCATGTAAGCAACCAGCTGTCCCAAATGCATTTCAGGGCTGTCAACCCAGGAAAACATATCCCAAGTTGCGTGAACTTGTAACTGTGACCACAACATCACTGTCATCAATCTTTACATGACGGGATACCAAGGAAGACAATCCAGGACCAGGGGCATTTTATTTCAAAACACGTATGTACCGCACTGTGATCTGTGTAAAGAAAATACAGGAAAACACTGGAAGTTAATGCACCAAAGTATGAAGAATAATCCAGTTAGGAAGAGATTTTTTGTCTTGTTTACTTCCCTATTTCATGTAGTATGTTTGTATCACTTGATGGTGGGAGAAAAGGGAGTTTTTTAAAATGATAAGCAAGAAAGATCCCTGAAGACACAGGAGGAAAACCAACAGATTGTGATGTTTGATATAAATCCACAGCCTGGGGGTAAAAATTATTTAAAAAGATGGTTTGTATGCATTTCGATGAATGGGAATGATCACTGAAAGACACGTGACCTCTTCCAACAGGTTACAACAAATAAAGCCCAGTTCTGTTTCTGACATTGTTTTAGGAGAGTAAATAAGGAGAAGTGCTTTCACGATAGCGTGTCTCCATTCTAGCAAAGTGTTTGAAGACTTGTCTTTTAATAGCACCCTGCTGCCCTGGTGGCTCAGCTGGTAAAGAATCTGCCTGCAATGTAGGAGACCCTGGTTCGATTCCTGGGTTGGGAAGACCCTCTAGAAAAGGGATAGGATACCCACTCCAGTATTCTTGGGCTTCTCTGGTGGTAAAGAATTTGCCTGCAATGTAGGAGGCCTGGGTTTGATCCCTGGGTTGGGAAGATCCCCTGGAGGAGGGCATGGCAACCCACTCCAATTATCTTTCCTGGAGAATCCCCATGGACAGAGGAGCCTGGTGCGCTGCAGACCATAGAGTCATAAAGAATCAAACATGACTGAGTGCCTAAGCGCAGCACAGAGTGAGTGTAGACACACAACAGGGTTGATTTAGATGGACCTCAAGTAGATCATGGACCTTAAGAAACATGCTTGCAGTATCTCATTATACAACCATCACAAATACATCAAGGCCCGTAATAGACGATTCCCCTGGTCTCCCAGGTAAAAATAAGTCCAACTGACTATTTAGCTCGTCTACGGCATTTGTGTTTTCCTTCTGTTTCTATGTGTTCTCATATAAGTTTCTTCAGCACAGAATCCCCTCATTCATATATTTGCACTGCCCCAAAGCCCTAGAAACAAGGGTTGTTGCATTCCACACAGAAAAACACACTCTTCTATCCTCAGGTCATTTTATGAAAAGATGATAATTTAGAAAAACTTTCCAGAAGAAAACTAGAATGTTCTCTATTCAATACTTTCAATAAATTGGATGAAGAGTTGAAAAATTCCATAAATTCTAAGTTGTTGTACAGCAGAGAGAATGTGGACAGAGTTGATAGCAAATAAACCAGCCCATCAGCTGGAAAGCACGGGATAAATCTCACAAGATACCTGTAAATCTCAGTATGTAGGTTGATTAAGTAGGGGACAGAGCCGTTCTAGCTTAAAGAAATTCTAGATGCTTCCACAGACCACAAGCTTAGCCTGATTCAATAGTGACTCGGCTGAAATACCATTGAATTAGACTGTGTTCAACGACATAGACAGACAACTTCCACCTTGGACACAATTGCTTCGTCCGATCAGACCGAAGTCTGGCTGTTTGCAAAGAACACATTGAAAAGTTAGACCCTCTGAAAGATTAAAAAAAAAAAAAAAAACTCTGAAAGTCATGTAATAGAACAATAATTCAATGAACTGTGGATGTTTACCCTACAGAGGAGAGAAGACTCAGAAAACTGTCTCCCAACATTTCAACAGCCATTATGTGGAAGAAATTTGAAATTGGTTTTCAGTTGTCCCTGAGGACATTCGCTTAATGAATGTCCCTGTTCATTTGCTTAATGAACGGCACTTATAGAGAAGAAGGCGTCTATGTTTCAAATAAAAGATTTTTCAGCAACTGGACGGGTTTATTCAAGAAGTGGTGCTATCATATGATGCGTGTCTCTCTCTGGCCTGCCTCCTTAATATGATCATCTCTAGGTCCACCCAGCTTGCTGCAACTGGCACTATTTCCTTCTTCTTTGTGGATGAGCAATACTCCACTGGGTAAATATGCCACGTCTTCCTTATCCAGTCATCTGTGGATGGACATGCAGGTTGTCTTCCTGTCTTGCCTATCATGAATAGAGCTGCCATGAACGCTGGGGTCTGTGTATTTTCAGAAGTACGATTTCCTCCAGGTGGATGCCCAGGAGTGGGACTACTGGGTCATAGAGTAGCCCTGTTTTAGTTATTAAGGAGCTCCCATGCTGCAGTCCACGGTGGCTGTACCAGCTGACATTCCCCGCAGTGCAGGAGGGTTAGCCTCCTTCCAGCAGCTGCCTGGTGTGCCTGTTGTGTGGGTCACTCGTGATCTACGGAACCGGGGCCCCGGTGACGGGCGTTTACCTCGCTTCCGTCTTCTCTCAGTGCAGACAGTGGCGCTGGGACGTCCTCTGACACGCCCTTTTGACACAAACATTCATAAGATGAATTCCTAAAAGTGGAATCACTAGGCAGAGGCTGTGTGCCTTTTAAATTTTAATAGATGTTCTCAAACAGCCTTCCGTTGGAATTTGGCAGAGAGGATGGAATTGCCTTTCACTGAGATCGTAGCAATTTCACAGCCACCAATAATGTATGAACGCTGGCAGTTTCAGCTCGGCTCGGTGGACCTTTCCTTCCGTGAACACCAGATGGCGGAACAGGCCCTGATGTGTCTGCCACGGTGACTCACAGACAAGCTGCAAAGACTTGAAGCCTCGTTTTTGGTTCTGTCGATTCAGACTCAGGGCGTGCATGTGGCCAACCGGTGGTGCCTTACTGAACTTCTGTGGATAGAGGTGTCTTGGTTCATCGGTAATAGCAGATGGCAGCCTGTGCCTTTTTTCCCCCTTTACTGGAAAGCACCCTAAAAAGATCCTCATCTCTGGCCCACAGTTCTTCCCTGTTACCCAGACACCACCTTTTCTCCAGCCGAATGAAAACGTGCAAAAGGAATAGAGAACACCAGTCAGCAACCCAAACTCTTACAGCGACACTTGTGTGTGAAAGTGACTTATTTCGTTCATGTTTCTGCAACAAGGGAGTGTAGGAACAGATGTATGTCACAGAAGAACATTTCTTCGAGCAAATAGAAATGAATAATTAAAGTTGATATATTTACTATGATAAGGCTTCCATTTGGCAGAACACCAGCAAACCAATTTCACAGCAGAAATATTTTTTATTTTTTCCTGGAGAGTGTGTCATTTGAGCAGAATAACTTCAATTAGAGTTGTACCTGCTTGGCAACTGATGAGTACAATTTGAGACGGGAGTTTATACAGATGTACTGTGCTGTGCTTAGCCACTCAGTCGTGTCCGACTCTTTACGACCCCATGGGCTGTACCCCGCCAGGCTGCTCCGTCCATGGGATTCTCCAGGCAAGAATACTGGAGTAGCCTATCCCTTCTCCAGGGGATCTTCGCCACCCAGGAATTGAACTGGGGTCTCCTACACTGCAGATGGATTATTTACCAGCTGAGCTACCAGGGAAGCCCCCTTTATATAGATAACTGTCCCCAGGCCCCAGCCCACTGCCCACAAATATGGAAAACGTACTTACCAGTATGTATGTGCCCACCTGTACAACATTCTCTAAACTGCAGGGGGAGATTTTGTAATCAATCCATCATTCCCCTCAAAGGTCACCAGGTAGGAGGTTAATAAAACTGTTTTCCTGAGCTGCCTAGTCAGGACCTGTATTGACACCCTATTACATGGTTGGTTTCTACTCTTCCTGAGCAAATGACAGAGGTTTTATTTGCAAAGTGTCTAAGAAGAGACGTGCCTAGTTTTAGGGACAAAATCATCTAGTTGTAGTAGTTTCTTGGGACACTGAAGTCCTTAAACTGAACAGAAAGACATCCAGACTGGAAGATGGAAAGCTGAGATTGGTGACGATCTACTACGTGTCATTTATCTCAGACCTAGACTAGGGCGTCATGGCCCAGAGACGCCAGATGACTTGTTCAAGTGAATACAACGTGGGCTTCCCCGGTGGCACAGTGGTAAAGAACCTGCCTGCCAATGCAGAAGAGGTGGGTTCATTCCCTGGGTCAGGAAGATCCCCTGGAGAAGGGAATGGCAACCACTCCAGTATTCTTGCCTGGAGAATCCCATGGACAGAGGAGTCTGGTGGGCTACAGCCCATGGGGTCATAAAGAGTCAGACACGACCGAGCGACTGACAGACACACACGCATGCACATATCTGACTCTACAGCCCACAGCTTCTATTATCCTCTAGGAACTTCTAATAGCAAGATCGATGGGCCAAGTGTTCATCTATCGTGAAGCTACTCTTCACACACAATTCTAGTAAGCTTGAGTGTATGGTTTCTCAGATCCAAGATAAGAAATGAGAGAGATGCTGCTAGGAGCTGACTACAGGGAACTGAAAGCAACAGATGGACCAAGTCTGGAGGAAACAGTACAAACCATTAACAAGGAACTGCAGTTCAGTTCAGTCACTCAGTCGTGTCCGACTCTTTGCCACCCCATGAATCACAGCACGCCAGGCCTCCCTGTCCATCACCAACTCCCGGAGTTCACCCAAACTCATGTCCATCGAGTCGGTGATGCCATCCAGCCATCTCATCCTCTGTCGTCCCCTTCTCCTCCTGCCCTCAATCCCTCCCAGCATAGAGTCTTTTCCAATGAGTCAACTCTTCACATGAGGTGGCCAAAATCCTGGAGTTTCAGCTTTAGCATCAGTCCTTCCAAAGAACATCCAGGACTGATCTTTAGAATGGACTGGCTGGATCTCCTTGCAGTCCAAGGGACTCTCAAGAGTCTTCTCCAACACCACAGTTTAAAAGCATCAATTCTTTGGCACTCAGCCTTCTTCACAGTCCAACTTTCACATCCATACATGACCACTGGAAAAACCATAGCCTTGACTAGACAGACCTTTGTTGACAAAGTAATGTCTCTGCTTTTCAATATGCTATCTAGGTTGGGCATAACTTTCCTTCCAAGGAGCAAGCATCTTTTAATTTCATGGCTGCAGTCACCATCTGCAGTGATTTTGGAGCCCCAAAAAATAAAGTCTGACACTGTTTCCACTGTTTCCCCATCTATTTCCCACGAAGTGATGGGACCAGATGCCATGATCTTCATTTTCTGAATGTTGAGCTTTAAGCCAACTTTTTCACTCTCCTCTTTCAGTTTCATCAAGAGGCTTTTTAGTTCCTCTTCACTTTCTGCCATAAGGGTGGTGTCATCTACATATGTGAGGTTCTTGATATTTCTCCCGGTAATCTTGATTCCAGCTTGTGCTTCTTCCAGCCCAGCATTTCTCATGATGTACTCTGCATATAAGTTAAATAATCAGGGTGACAATATACAGCCTTGACCTACTCCTTTTCCTATTTGGAACCAGTCTGTTGCTCCATGTCCAGTTCTAACTGTTGCTTCCTGACCTGCATACAAATTTCTCAAGAGGCAGGTCAGGTGGTCTGGTATTCCCATCTCTTTCAGAATTTCCCACAGTTTATTGTGATCCACACAGTCAAAGGCTTTGGCATAGTCAATAAAGCAGAAATAGGTGTTTTTCTGGAACTCTCTTGCTTTTTCCATGATCCAGCAGATGTTGGCAATTTGATCCCTGGTTCCTCTGCCTTTTCTAAAACTTAGAAAACATTTTTAATTGTGTCACTTTATGATCAGAGAGCGCTACGCAAGCGAGCTACACAGATGGGAGTTGGGACCTCCCTGGTGGTCCAATGTTAGGACCTGATGCTTTCTCGGCCGAGGTCTTGCTTCATCCCTGGTCTGGGGACTAAGACCCCACAAGCTACATGGCGCGAGCAAATTGTTTTAAATGTGTGAATGAAATGTTTGTATCTTGTTTTATGTCTTTGGATATGTTCCAGTGTCTCCTAGCTTACAGTCTATGAAAACTTGAATAGAATTTGTATCCTATGGTTGTGTGAAAATTGTATAAATCTTATGTTGAATTGGTTCATGCTACTTTTCAGGTCTACTATATCCGTCTACTTTTCTGAATATTCATTCTATTAATTTTTGAGAGTTTGATGTTGAAACTCCAACTAAAAACTCTTAATTTATCTACTTAAAAATAGTTTCAGTATATAGTGGGACTATATGTAACTTTGTTCTGTATTTTCCAAGTCTTCTGTAAATGTGTTATCATACTTTCATAATTTAAAAAATAAAAAAGAAAGAGAAAAAATGGGTGAAAATGTGGAAGGTCTGGGACTCTTTTGTGTAAGGCTCAACACTTCCAAATGTTTTGAACTTGTCATATCATAATGGTGGTTTGCATGCAGTGAGCTATAAAGTGCATTTCTGAGAACTCTGCATAAGAAGCAGTTCCAGGGAGAAAGGCTTTGGCTCTTGAGGCACCAAAAGGAGCCAGGTATGGGTCAGTCATGCAATTTTTAAAAAGTTGTCTATAAATTTCTATTTATTTTAAAGTTATGGTAGAATGCGTACACACAACACACGCATCGTCTTGACCATTTTTAAGCGCGTAGTTCAGCAGACTTGAGTACGCTTGCATCGCACTGAGCTCTTCACCTCGTGAAAATCTTCCGCACCGAGTCTTGCATTTCTCACGTCCACCATCGCCACAAACCAAGCTGACCTTGGACACCTGCGCCTGCCTCTCCTGTTGCCCTGCTTTTATTGATTAAGGAGCCCTTGCTGCACCCAGCCCTAGACATCCCCCGGAGAGACCAAGGCTCTGCCATGAATCTGATACGCAGAGGAGGCCTAACACGCAGATGTAAGTCTCTGAAAGGACAGGTAAGAATCCTGAAGGAGCTGACCCATCCCTTCATCCTTCTCTCTCTCTCTCTCTCTCTCTCTCTCTCTCACACACACACACACACACACACACAGCCCCAAGAGGCTGCTCTAGAAGAGACTGCAAACACCCTCTCAGTCACTGAGGCAACTGCAGGATGGGTCCCTTAGCAGCCTTGTTTGTTGCTGTGGCAACATTCCTAGCCTGGGTTTGTTTGTTTTGCTCACTGAATTAGTTACAAAAAGACGGGGAGCTAGGAAACCACCTATCTGAGTCTGGAATTTCAGAGAAATAGGACCAAGGTGTGCAGGTGAGGGTCCTGTCCCCAGGACTGTCCTGTTCTCGCTGAGTAGGCCAGCCAACAGGAAGCCAGCGCTGCCAACAAGACGAGGATAATTCACAGCTCCGCCGGGGAGTCAATGAAGTCTCACTGGGGGAAAGGGAAGAACGCTTCTACCTGATGGCTCATCAGTCTGGGCTCATTACTGGCTCCTCTGTAGTCAGACCGAAGCGGCAGGACAGCAATTCAGGAGCGACTGATCTGAAGCCCATCAGCGCTCGGTGGGCGGCGGAGCAGGCGCAGTGGCTCCGGCCGTAAGTGGCGCCTACCTGCGACACGCTCTCACTCAGCACCGTCGGACAAGCCTCCCGGAAGGCGCGGCTGATAAAGCAGCAGCAGTTCAAGCAGCTCGCACAGCGGTGGGCTCTCCGGGAAACAAGGCTGACTTCTGGGGTGGGGCGGGGTGCAGCGGGGCGGGGTGCGGAGGGGTGGACGCGGAGGGGCTCTCGCTCCACCAGCCACTCCTGTTCAAACTGCTCTTTTAAAAGAACTATTTATTACTTTATTTGTGGCTGTGCTGGGTCTTTGTTGCTGCGCGTGGGCTGTCTCGAGTTGCGGTGCTCAGCTTCTCCTGTTGTGGAGCACAGGCTCAGTGCGTCTGGTGCACGGGCTTCGTCGTTCTTTCCGGACCAGATATCGCCGTGGACCACGCCCCCTGCACCACCATCAAAGCCCCAGCTGCTTGTTGATCCTGGTGCTCAGTCCCCACTGCGCGCCAGGCACTGTGCTCGGCGCTCTCCATTACCTCGCGTAATCCTCACAGTTCTGGGGCGCTGTATGTTCCCCTTTCTCAGATGCAGAAACTGAGGCTCTCGGAGGTTAAGCACCTTGCAGCTGCTCTGACATAGAGCTGCGATTCAGACACAGGCACTCTGACTCCAGAACCTGCCTCTGAGCAGGACAGAACACCAGTCTTGGAAGGCATCTCAGCTCTGTGGGCTCTTGGACGCTGGACCAGACTCTTCCCAGAGGCACCTGACTGGCTGTCTTCTGTGGTTAGGAAGTGGGCAGCTTGAGCATCTCTGGCCAGAAGAATGGTCCCCCAGCCCGGTTGAGCTCCAGAATGGCCTGGGAAGATGGTTGAACAGACAGGTGCCTGGCCCTCTGCCGGAGCCTCCCAACATCTGCTCAGGACCTGGATAAACTGTTACGTTCCTCCGAGAGACTGTGAGGCACTGCAGGTGGGTGTGTCGCTGGGCTGGGGACTCGTGGTTGCTTCAGACGCCCAAGTAGTTCAGGTTTTGGTCTGAGGGCAAGGGACATAGTCCTGAGATTGCAGAAGGCCCCCAGGGAGCCAGGAAGAGAAGACCACCGCCCAGCTGGGAGTGATGTTGAGTGAAGCATCAAGGAAGGGACTCAAGCAGCCAGAAAGAGATGACACCAAAGAGCAAGTGGAGGAAAGAGTCCAGGGCGGGAAACCCACATCGAGCTTAGACGGAGCTCCGTTCTGTCAAAAACAGGCAGCCCTGCTCGCTGCCCAGAGCCAGCTTGCAGAGCTTGCTTCTGTGATGAGGAAACCCCTGTGCTGACTCGGCTGTACAATGACTGACTACTGTGAAACCTGCAGAGTGAAAAGTGGAAACGTGACGTGTTGACTATGAATTCTGCACCAAGGATCCCACTGCTGTATATCTCAAAATCAAGTTTCAACCACTTTGAGCCTCTACCTAGTGACTGGCAGAAATATCAGCCCCAAGAGATCCTGGAGGGTCCATTTTTCCCCTTCTTCGTCACGAAGCCCCCTAGCTCCTGTGGCTTTAGAAACCTGGGGGGTGGAGACTGGGGCCAAGGCCTTTGTCCAGGATGATCCCCATCTTCCAAGTTGCTCTTTGGGCTCCAAGATGCTGCGGATAAACCCTGGTCCCTGCTAAGATACGGTCCCTGATCCTCAGGCATGGATCACTGCTCTGGAGTGGGGAGCCCTCGAAACATCCCCCATAAAGGCCCCTTCACTGGTGGGAAGGTGCTGCAGGCCAGGGGCCCCCAGGTGCATGGTCTGAGGGAAGAGCACCCCTCTGGCCGTGTCCGCCTCTCACAGGCCCTCCCAGCTGTTCCAGCCTGGTGATTTCTACAGCGTGCCCTGCAGTGGGGCTTCCCTGATGGCCCAGTAGTGAAGAACCCGCCTGCCGATGCTGGAGACACAAGAGACGAGGGTGTGACTCCTGGGTCGGGAAGATCCCTAGAGAAGGGAATGGCAACCCACTCCAGTGTTCCTGCCTGGAGAACCCCACGGACAGAGGAGCCTGGCAGGCCACAGTCTATGGGGCTGCAGCGAGTCGGACACAACAGCACCACAACGCACGTGCCTGGTGGGTGTTTCCCTCCCAGGAAGAGGAGTGAGTGGGGCCTGGAGAGAATGTTTCTCCTAGGCACTCCCCCCGATCCTCCTGTGACGTCCAGGCTGGATCTTAGGAGGCCAAGACGGCTCCCTTCTCCCGTCACGACTTTCAGCATCTTTGGGGAACAGACAGATTCGCACCTGGTGACAGCGGCCCTCCTGTCAGAGCAACTGCGCCGTGATCTGGAAGCCAAGGGAGAGAAGATGGCCCCCAGCCCCACCCAGGCCCCCAAGAACAGGCGCTGCTCAAGCACACTTTTCTTGCATCACCAACTGGACCTGCTTCATTCTGCTATTAAGAAAGACTGAATCTTGCCTAAAAGCAGTCACATCCATGATATTAAGTCTGGCCCTAGGATCTGAGTTAGTGAACGGCGATCATCTAACATACCCTGACACTCCTCCGCTGACTCCAGTCTAGACGTGCATCAGTCAGGGCTGCGAGTAACTGGCAAGCGATTCTGGCAGCTGCGAGCACAGGGGAATGTGCTGGAAGGGTGTCCGGAGCTCATGGACTCTTCAGGAAGTCTGGAGACAAGGCCTGGAAAAGGCTGGACCCCAGAGGTGAGGCCACAGGAAGCCTAGACCATCCACCGTGCCCACAAAGATCGCAGCACGACCACCTGGAGCACTATTATAGAAGTGCTCCCCGCAGCACTATTATAGAAGAGTTCTCATTGCCAAATAAGAGCGATGTTCCTCAGACTTATGGTTGATGGGGTGGGGGGGAAGCGGGGGGAAGGGACAGGTAGGGAGTTTGGGGTCCACATGTACATGCTGCTCTATCTAAAATGGATAACCAACAAGGACCGATGCTCAGCTCAGGGAACTCCGCTCAGTGTTCTCTGGCAGCCTGGATGGGAGGGGAGTTGGGGGCAGAATGGACACACATATATGTATGGCTGAGTCCCTTTGCTGTCCGCCTAGAACTATCACAACATTGGTAAGCAGCTATCCCCCCACCCTAAATTAAAAGTTTCTAAAAAGGAGCAATGTTCTGATGGAAGATGGAAGGAAACCAAAGTAACGGCACAAGCAAAATAAGACAAAGGCGCTCAATAGGGAGGCCCCAGCAGGCAGGGGCGGGGAGCGGATGGGCCCTGTGGGCAAGAGCCTCGTTAATTCCCGCGGCTGCCCCCAGAGGTGTGTGCAGAGGCTGGGAACGTGCCCGGGGCTGCCCTGCATGCGGAGGAGCCCAGGAGGCAGCCGGGTCCGTGTGGCCTCAGCCTCTTCCCTTCCCCAGCTGCCCCCGTGCCTGCTCCTCGAAGCTGAGCCTCCATCCCCTGTTGCACTGGAGCGAGAGTCTTTTTGGCTCCACACCCTCCTGCATAGGAGAGCAGCGGCCCCTCTTTCACCCCAGGGACTTCTCTCTCTGGGAAGTGGCTGGCTCTCCTCTTCCCTGGGCGGAATGTCACTTCCGAGTGCTTTTCAGCAGTTTCCCTGATTGAACGTGGCTCTGAACTCTTTCCTCCTCGACACATCAGCGCTAACATAGTCCTCGAGGATGGGGGCCTTGGGGGAGCATCCCTGTTCGAGTGAAGTCCGCAGGAGGGCAGGATTTCTCATGGAAGGAGCTGCTGCGGAGTCCTTGGTTAGGGCCGAGCGTGCCTCGGGACAGCACTGACAAACCAGCCACACCCACACTTTCTGGCTGCTCCTGGGGCTGGAAGCGATAAAGCCTTTGCGCTCAGGGACTTGGCAGCAAATCAGTCCCCTCATTAAAGGTGTATGGCAAGGGGGTAGACCTGCCTTCCTTCGAGTTTGCAATAACAGAAAGCCATGCTGGCTGCACTCAGTGGGTAGAGCGCAGCTGTAAGGTCAGAAGGCCTGTGTCTGAGGCTGGGCTCAGCCGCGGGCCCGCTGCGTGAGTTTCACCGTGTTCCTTAAGCTCTCTCAGCCTCGGCGTCCTCTCCTGCAAAACCAGGACTTGGTGACGATCAAGTGTAAGTATGCTCATGAGAGTCTGCACAAATATTAGCTTTGGTACTAAGCTGGAAGGTACTATGCCTGGTACTTTGGTACTATCCCTGGAAGGCTTCGCAGGTGGCTCTGGTAATGAACCCGCCTGCCAATGCAAGACATGCAGTAGATGAAGGGTCTATCCCCAGGAAGAGCCCCGGAGGAGGAAATGGCAACCACTCCAGTGTTCTTGCCTGGAAAATCCCATGGACAGAGGAGCCTGGGAGGGCTACAGTCCATGGTGTTGCAAAAAGCCAGACGTGACTGAGCGACCACACAGCAACATCATTCCTAGAAAGATTATATTACATTGCAGCTACTTACTTGCACACCAGGCTGATATCAGAAGACCAAGCGATTATTAATAGCATGTGTGCCAGAAATCGAGTCATCAGTCTAAGCCTCGTGTTATAGACGCCCGTTGCATGAACAAGAAGAAGGAAGGGCACTCGTGAACACTGCGTGTACAAGCCTCCAGAAGAGCCCCGGTGTTTTCCAGTGGGGGTCCTGGAAGTGCAACCCCCCAACAAGCAGAAGCAGCACCTGGGAATTTGTTCAAAATGCAAATTCTCAGGCCCCACCTGGCTCGATGAAATCAGAAACTCTGGAGGCAGGCCTCTGTCATCTGTATTTTAACAAGAATAAATGATTATTTTTAATTAAATTTTTTAATTTAATAAAAATTTAGCAAGATGAATGCTCTTCAGATGGATGAAGTTTGAGATCTGCTGCTGTAAATACATGACCTTAGTTAGTTGTTACAGCACGGCAGCTTTACTGTTTCCATTTTAGAGTTGAGGAAACTGAGCCTCAGAAGAGAAGTAGGAATTGCCCGACTCCTGCACACTCCCCTGCTCTGCTGAGGGTTGTCTGTTAGCCGCGCTTCGTGTCTAAGACGGCCTCTCCTGTAGAAGACTGAAAACTTGGCACAAACCCCCGGACCAGCCTGTGTGGTGACCACACGCACCGGGGAGATGCGTCATGGGGGAAACCGGCCAGCAAGGGCTGTGCTCCATGCCACGGTGACTCACGGGGCCCTGGGGCCCTGCTCTGGGGTGGGGCCTCGCCAGTGACCTCTGCGCACCCTCCTGAGGCTTTGCCACTGGGTTCCTGTGCGGCCGCCCACCGGGTCCAGCCCCGCTGAAGGGGCAGCATCCGGGCCCTGGAGGAGGCGGCAGGGTGCTCCTCCACCCCGGCCTCCCTCAGACTCTCCAGCAAGGTCAGAGACCTGGGCGTTTCCCTCCTGTCTTGGCTAAGAGGCGCCCCCTTTCAGCCTGACCTTGGCTGGTTCTGAAGGTGGGGTTCTGTCTCTGACTCCCGCCCGCCTGCTCCCCCAACTCCTGGCAGCTCTGCAGTCTCTGGACATGCCACCCACCACCAGGAAGGACAAGCCAGAGTCATTCCCAAGGTTTTACCCGGAGACTCTCCTCTGCCCACACCTGCCCCTCCCGCCCAGCCAGGACACATCCCACACCTGCTTTAGGGAAGAGGGAGAATTCCGTCAGGCTGAACTCTCTAAGTCCTAGGAAAATGTTTCCTTAATTATCTTAAGTCCCCAGGTTTGAGTGGAAAAGGAGATTCTGGCCAGGTTCAAGCTACCAGAAGACCCGCCCAGTGACCTTCCCGGATGCCTGTCCCCAGGCATAATCCTACCTGCATCTCACTGGACACTTCTGGTTGCCAAGGAGGCTGGGGACGTGGGCTTTCAGCTGGGTGCATGGCCTCCAAGCTAGGACAGCCCAGAGGGAAGGCAAGTGGAGTTGGGTAACTGCTAGTGTCCTCACTGGATGGGAAAGACTGAGGGCAGAAGAAGCAGGTGGCAGAGGATGAGATGGTTGGAAGGCATCACCAACACAATGGACACGAATCTGAGCAAACTCTGGGAGATACTGAAGGACAGAGGAGCCTGGCGTGCTGCAGCCTGTGGGGTCACACCGAGCTGGACGTGACTTGATGGCCGAGCAGCAACAGTGCCGGTACCACTCACGGACTAGGAAACGGCCGCACAATCTGGCAATCAAGACCTTACTTTGGTTGGAAGGGCAAACTCAGCCGCCGCCGGACAGGGAGTGGAGGGCCACTGAGGACAGTCGACCAGGGTTAAGTATGAGTGGATGGCGGGCAGGTGGACACGTAGGACTCGGACTCCGGCACAGAGATGTCCGAGTCAAGAGAGATGAGAAAGAGCGAGTGGAAAGCCACACGCAGCCCCAGCCCCTATTCTGGCTGCGTCTTGTCTTCTCCCAGCTCGGTCTTGACGAGACCTGATAACTGCAGAATCGACAGATCTGAGCTTCGGTGGCTCTGCTCTTCTTCCTGGGGAAGGTGCTAATAAGGAATGAAATGGCCAAAGGCCGAGCCGCAGGAGGGAGAAGCAGGTCCTGAAACACGTACCCGCTGAGCCTGGAGCCCGAGGATCATCTCCAGGACGAAAAAATGTTGATCCCGACTCTTTCTCCTGCTGGCCCTTGCTTTTCCTTCCTGTCCTTTCCTGCCTTCTTTTTATTTTTCCTTTATGATCCTTTCTTTCTTCCGTTCCCAAAATACGCGTCTTAAGCAGGGAACCTACATTTCTTTTTAAAAGCTTTTTATTTTGTATGGGCTTCCCAGGTGGCTCAGTGGTAAAGAACCTGCCTGTCAATGCAGGAGACTCGGGTTCGATCCCTGGGTCGGGAAGATCCCCTGGAGAAGGGAATGGCAACCCGCTCCAGTATTCTTGCCTGGGGAATCCCAGGGACAGAGGAGCCAGGCAGGCTACAGTCCACGGGGTCGCAGAGTCGGACACGACTACGCGACTGAGCACGCATAAACATTAGAACATCCTTCATGTGGTAAGGGAAGTTAAGAGTGATGGCTATATGCTTATTTACTATTTTCTCATTGAACGGCTCTTTAGTGACCCAAAAACAACTTATTTGATCAATCAACATGTATTGATCTCTTCCAAGATTGAGTGAATGTGAAGACATTATCTGATGTAGTTAGAGAAAGATTTCATTTTTAACGTTTTATTTCATATTGGGGTAAAGCTGGTTAACAATATTGTGACAGTTTTCAGGTGAACAGCAAAGGGACTCAGACCTACACACACGTGTATACGTTTTCCCACAGATGGGCTTTCCCTTGTGGCTTAGCTGATAAAGAATCTGCCCGCAATGCGGGAGACCTGGGTTGGGAAGATCCCCTGGGAAGGGAACGGCTACCCACTCCCGTATTCTGGCCTGGGGAATTCCATGGACTGTGTAGCCCACAGGGTCACAAAGACTCAGACACAACTGAGCGACTCTTTCACTTCATTCTCCCCCAAACTCCCCTCCCATCCAGGCTGCCACATAACACTGAGCAGAGTTCCCTGTGCTGTACAGGAGTAGAAAAAGATATCTTAAGCTGTGATATCGGTTAATCTTTCCAAGAGTCTGGTGGAACCAATGGCTGATATTTTCAAAAAGAGAAGAGAGTGGGGCAGTTCCTTGGAAGCATTTGTCTTTCACTTTTTAAAAACTTGGATCCAGACACTGGGTTGTGCAACATGAATATTTTTCTTTAAAAGGCAAGTATATACAGAGATTACCTCTGGGGGATAGAAGGGAAGGAGGCGGTGGAGAAAAAAAACATTTCTCTAATATTTGTATTTGACCATGTGTCTCACTGAGCCTTCTCTCAAAAAACAGAAACTAGTTTAAATGAAAAAAAAAAGAACACCCCCCACAAAAAAAGGGTCACAAGAAGAAAACATTTTGAAAGACACATCCCCTTTGCCCAGAGTCACCAGATACTTGCTGTTTCTCTCAAGCTGACCGGCCGGTTGTAAATCCCAGAAGCATCTCCATTATTGCTGCTGTTGTTTAGCCACTCAGTCGTGTCCAGCTCTTTTGGGACCCCATGGATTGTGGTCCACCAGCCTCCTCTGTCCATGGGATTTCCCAGGCAAGAATCCTGGAGTGGGTTGCCATTTCCTCCTCCAGGGGATCTTCCCCACCCAGGGACTGAAGCTGGGTCTCTAGCATTGCAGGCAGATTCTTTACCCTCTGAGCCACCAGGGAAGCCTGGGAAGTTTGATAATTCAGTGTTTTCTTGATACTGGTGTAGGTAGAAATGGATACATGTGTTATTTTATTTGTGTTTTTTTTTTTTTTGCTGCACTGTGCAGCTTGTCAGATCTTAGTTCCCCAACCAGGGATTGAACCCTGGGCCCCTGCAGTGAAAGGACCAAGTCCTAGCCACTGACACCAGGGAATTCCCTAGCTACACTTTTTAAAGAGACCCTATGTCTGAAAATTCAGCTTCATGAAACAATAAATTAGAAGTGTTGTGAATGATTTTTACTAAATCCTTTTCTTTTTTTTAATCTCATAAAGAATTTCTTCAGGTAATGGTTCTTCAAAGTCAGCTTAGTATTTGTTTAAAGATGATTAACTGTTTGACTTGGGAATTATAAGAACTGAAAACCCAAGTGTGAAAGACCATTTATGGGGAATCCGTCAGAAGTGGAGAGAGAGCGTCTTCAAGATTGTGAGTCATTGGACAAAAGCAAGCCGCCCCTGAGCTCCCTGCAGATGGGAGCCTTGGTTTCCATCGCAAAGCATCAGGCTTTGGGGTCTGTGGTCACTCACACCATCTTCACCCAGTCCAGGTGCTCTGAGCTAAACTGCACACTCAATCAAAGAAGAAAAAACCTACAAATAGATGGTGACTATGCCGCCTTGAAATATTCCTTTTGCTTGTTTCTTCTTTGAGTGGCATGTGGAAGTTCCACGTGGAGTCACAAGCCATTTCTGCACCACTAGAGGGAAGGCTGGCTTCTCCCTGAGTCTTTCAATGTTTACTTTGCCAGCAGTGGTGCTAGTCCCTCATCAGCTCTCCTAACCTGGAAAAACAATCCTCCTCCACCCTCTAGAGGACCAACCTGCGAGAATTCGTCTCGTGCAGACTTGAGTGTGTGTTAGTCACTCCGTCGTGTCCAACTTTTTGCAACCCCATGGACTGTAGCCTGCCAGGCTCCTCTGTCTGTGGGATTCTCCAGGCAAGAATCCTGGAGTGGGTAGTCATTTCCCCCTCCGGGGGATCTTCCTGACCGAGGGGTCAAACCCACATCTCCTGCATTGCAGGCAGATTCTTCACCTTCTGAGCCACCAGGGAAGCCTGTGCAGCTGCAGGGCTGGCATGAAAGATGGTGGTGGTGCCGGTCGTGACCGTAGCCCATCTGGGGGGCGGGTGGAGGGTCAGGGGCCCCGGGGTCCTGTCTCTGTGCTGCCGCTGACTGGCTGTGCAATATGAGACATGTGACTCCATCCCTTCTGGCTCAGCACAGGTTAAATGGGGATAATATTAACATCCACCTCAAAGGATGTGGGGACTGAAGGAGTTAACACTTGCCTGTGAAGAGCTTAAGATAGTTCCTGGGACATGGCTGAGCCCTTAGTAAATGTTAAATGCTTTTTTATTGTTTCTCTCTTGTTAAACTTTATAAGTTACTAGATCAACTTAGGGCAGCTATAGAGAGCTGAATGATCTTATTGTCCACGAGAGGTATTTATTAGAGACAATGTTTATAAGCTTCAAATTTCTACTTCTTCGATCCAAATGAGCCAAGAAATACCGTCACGTGACGACCTCAGCAGGCGGCCCTGGAGCGCCTGTCTCACAGAGACCAGCTCCCATCACACGTGCCTTTGGCCTCCACGCAGTTCACGCCTTCAGAACTCCGCTAATTTTTTTTTCTAAAGCTCTGGAGCAATTTGGTAGGCCAGAGTTTTATCACTGTTGAACCTTCATTTCCATTTCTCTGTGTGTTGTATATGTGTGTATATATATACACACACACACACATACATATGCATGTTTTGAGCTAAATATATATTATTTATGTTAACATATTTATATCTAATATATTTATGGTATATTCAATACATTTAAATAATATTATACTATTAATAAATATATAAATATGTTTTTATGCTAATATATTTATAATTTAATATATTATAAATATATTAATGTATATATTTAGCTGAAATAAGTTTTTAATTAAAAAAAATGTTTATAGATACATATCATTGCTTTTATTTTATTTTGCAGCTGATGGGATCCTGGTTCCCAGACCAGGAATCAAACCCATGCCCTTGAAATGGAAGTACAAAGTCTAACCACTGGATCACCAGGGAAATCCCTCAAACCATCTTATGATCACTGACACCTAGTTTCAAAGATAATAAATCAAGATTTGACAACTTTAGTCCAATTCACTCTGAATATGTGACACTTTTCAGAAAGCAACTCTAGAACTCTTAGAAGTGTCTGCATGCACCGTACCCCAGCTACCGCCTTGGGGTTCCTGCTGGTTCCTAGACCTTTGTTAACCTAGAGGGGTGGGGGGTGGGAGGGACATCCAACACAGAGGGGAGAGGTGTGTGTGTGCCTGTGGCTGATTTATGTCGATGTTTGGCAGAAACCAATACAATACTGTAAAGCAATTATCCTCCAATTAAAAATAAATAAAATCTTTAAAAGGACAGAAAACAATCCCTACGTAAATGTGGGTATGAGATAAAATTACACACAGAACTGTCAATGGGGCTTTTTATGACCCTGAGGGTATGAGATAAAATTATACACAGAACTGTCAATGGGCTTTTTATGACCCTGAGGGCCACCTGTGTTATTCTTTTGCCCAGAAAAACATTCAGAAAGATGTATTTTTAACATCCATGTTCAATTAGCTAAAGCCAAATAGAAAAACATAGTTCTTCCTTAAGCTTTTAAAGTTTACAAATGGTTCTCTCTTATTACAAGTCACCTTAGAGATGGATGAGGAAACGAATAATGGATAATAATAAACAGTCAATTTCCTGATTAACAAAGCTCCCCTTAATAAGATTTAAAACTTAAGTTTCATAAATCTAGAAATTTCAACTTACCATACTGGTGCTAAATGAGAAGATGGATGCTCCCTAACTTGTTGTCATAATCATTTCATGATATATGTAAGTCGAATGATTGTGCTGGGTGTCTTACTCCCCTACTCCTCGTAGCTCAGACGGTAAATAATCTGCCTGCCAATGCAGGAGACACAGGTTCAATCCCTGGGCTGGGAAGATCCCCTGGAGGAGGGCATGCAACCCACGCAGTACTCTTGCCTGGAGAATCCCATGGACAGAGAGGCCTGGCGGGCTACACTCTATGGGGCCGAGGAGTCAGGCATGACTGAGCAGCTATGTCAATTACATCCCAGTAAAGCTGTAAGGGGGAGAAGGCAATGGCACCCCACTCCAGTACTCTTGCCTGGAAAATCCCATGGACGGAGGAGTCTGGTGCGCTGCAGTCCATGGGGTTGCTAGGAGTCGGACACGACTGAGCGACTTCACTTTCACTTTTCACTTTCATGCATTGGAGAAGGAAATGGCAACCCACTCCAGTGTTCTTGCCTGGAGAGTCCCAGGGACAGGGGAGCCCATGGACTGCCGTCTACGGGGTCGCACAGAGTCGGACACAACTGACATGACTTAGCAGCAGCAGCAGCAGCAGCAAAGCTGTAAGGGAGAAAGCCTGGTGAGTCTTAAGATTCTCTTAGTGTTTTCATGCTTCTTACAAAGTGAGAGAGATTTCAACTTAAAATCACAGCCCATACCCCCGATTCAGTGACACATTTTAAACTAGAATCTGTTAAATCTTCTAATATGCCAAATTCTCCTGAAAATGAATGTACGCAGTTTCTAAACTTAACCCACAAATGCAAACCCTGCAGGTTTAATGTATCAGTGAGACAGTTAACTCTAGGTCTCTGAGGCAAAGGACGTTTGCCCACTGAAGAGGAGACACTGAAGCTGACCCACTATTGGAGATGACCATTTCACTTAGCCGAGGTCATCACCTTGGCAGAGAAGGAGAAGAAATCTGGAAGTATGACACCAGGAAATGACTTTTCTCCTGAAGGCCTGTGGAGCTTGGCTGCTTTTAACTAACAGTCACTGTCCCACAGACTCCCGTATAGAACAGGCCACTGTGGCATTAACACCACTGGAGCCAAAGTCACTTGACAATCTAAAGGCAGGAACCCTGAACTCTCCTTATCTGTCCAAAAGCAAAGCCTTGCCGAAGAACTCAGGAGTCATAAATCCCCTCCCGGGGAGTCTCACAACTTGTATCACCAGAGATGGAATCACTGGGATAAGAGATCACCTAAAGAGACCTTCATTCCATACTCCAAGGCCAAATCTGCCTGTTACTCCAGGTGTTTCTTGCCTTCCTGCTTTTGGATTCCAGTCCCCTATAATGAAAAGGACGTCTTTTTTGGGTGTTAGTTCTAAAAGGTCTTGTAGGTCTTCATAGAACTGTTCAACTTCAGCTTCTTCAGCGTTGCTGGTTGGCGCATAGACTTGGATTACTGTGATATTGAATGGTTCGCCTTGGAAACGAACAGAGATCATTCTGTCGTTTTTGAGATTGCATCCAAGTACTGCATTTCGGACTCTCTTGTTGACCATGATGGCCACTCCATTTCTTCTGAGGGATTCCTGCCCACAGTAGTAGATATAATGGTCATCTGAGTTAAATTCACCCATTCTAGTCCATTTTAGTTCACTGATTCCTAGAATGTTGACGTTCACTCTTGCCATCTCCTGTTTGACCACTTCCAATTTGCCTTGATTCATGGACCTGACATTCCAGGTTCCTATGCAATATTGGTCTTTACAGCATCGCACCTTGCTTCTATCACTAGTCACATCCACAAATGGGTATTTTTTGCTTGGCTACATCCAAGAGAATGTGCACTGGTCATAGCAAACACCCTCTTCCAACAACACAAGAGAAGACTCTACACATGGAATCACCAGATGGCCAATACTGACATCGGATTGATTATATTTGCAGCCAAAGATGGAGAAGCTCTATACAGTCAGTGAAAACAAGACCAGGAGCTGACTGTGGCTCAGACCATGAACTCCTTATTACCAAATTCAGACTTAAATTGAAGAAAGTGGGGAAAACCACTAGACCATTCAAGTATGACCTAAATCAAATCCCTTATGATTATACAGTGGAAGTGAGAAATAGATTTAAGGGACTAGATTTGATAGACAGAGTGCCTGATGAACTATGGACAGAGATTCGTGACACTGTACAGGAGACAGGGATCAAGACCATCCCTACGGAAAAGAAATGCAAAAAAGCAAAATGGCTGTCTGGGGAGGCCTTACAAATAGCTGTGAAAAGAAGAGAAGCGAAAAACAAGGAAAAAAGGAAAGATATAAGCATCCGAATGCAGAGTTCCAAAGAATAGCAAGAAGAGATAAGAAAGCCTTCTTCAGCGATCAATGCAAAGAAATAGAGGAAAACAACGGAATGGGAAAGACTAGAGATCTCTTCAAGAAAATTAGAGATACCAAGGAAACATTTCATGCAAAGATGAGCTTGATAAAGGACAGAAATGGTATGGACCTAACAGAAGCAGAAGATATTAAGAAAAGGTGGCAAGAATATACAGAAGAACTGTACAAAAAAGATCTTCACGACCCAGATAATCACGATGGTGTGATCACTGACCTAGAGCCAGACATCCTGGAATGTGAAGTCAAGTGGGCCTTAGAAAGCATCACTACGAACAAAGCTAGTGGAGGTGATGGAATTCCAGTTGAGCTCTTTCAAATCCTGAAAGATGATGCTGTGAAAGTGCTGCACTCAATATGCCAGCAAATTTGGAAAACTCAGCAGTGGCCACAGGACTGGAAAAGGTCAGTTTTCATTCCAATCCTAAAGAAAGGCAATGCCAAAGAATGCTCGAAACTACCACACAATTGCACTCATCTCACATGCTAGTAAAGTAATGCTCAAAATTCTCCAAGCCAGGCATCAGCAGTATGTGAACTGTGAACTTCCTGATGTTCAAGCTGGTTTTAGAAAAGGCAGAGGAACCAGAGATCAAATTGCCAACATCTGCTGGATCATGGAAAAAGCAAAAGAGTTCCAGAAAAACATCTATTTCTGCTTTATTGACTATGCCAAAGCCTTTGACTGTGTGGATCACAATAAACTATGGAAAATTCTGAAAGAGATGGGAATACCAGACCACCTGACTTGCCTCTTGATAAACCTGTATGCAGGTCAGGAAGCAACAGTTAGAACTGGACATGGAACAACAGACTGGTTCCAAATAGGAAAAGGAGTATGTCAAGGCTGTATATTGTCACCCTGCTTATTTAACTTATATGCAGAGTACATCACGAGAAACGCTGGACTGGAAGAAACACAAGCTGGAATCAAGATTGCCGGGAGAAATATCAAGAACCTCAGATATGGAGATGACACCACCCTTATGGCAGAAAGTGAAGAGGAACTAAAAAGCCTCTTGATGAAAGTGAAAGAGGAGACTGAAAAAGTTGGCTTAAAGCTCAACATTCAGAAAATGAAGATCATGGCATCTGGTTCCATCACTTCATGGGAAATAGATGGGGAAACAGTGGAAACAGTGTCAGACTTTATTTTAGGGGGCTCCAAAATTACTGCAGATGGTGATTACAGCCATGAAATTAAAAGATGCTTACTCCTTGAAAGGAAAGTTATGACCAACCTAGATAGCATATTGAAAAGCAGAGATATTACCTTGCCAACAAAGGTCCGTCTAGTCAAGGCTATGGTTTTTCCAGTGGTCATGTATGGATGTGAGAGTTGGACTGTGAAGAAAGCTGAGTGCCGAAGAATTGATGCTTTTGAACTGTGGTGTTGGAGAAGACTCTTGAGAGTCCCTTGGACTGCAAGGAGATCCAACCAATCCATCCTAAAGGAGATCAGTCCTGGGTGTTCATTGGAAGGACTGATGTTGAAGCTGAAACTCCAATACTTTGGCCACCTCATGAGAAGAGTTGACTGATTGGAAAAGACCCTCATGCTGGGAGGGATTGGGAACAGGAACAGAAGAGGACAACAGAGGATAAGATGGCTGGATGGCATCACCGACTCTATGGACATGAGTTTGAGTGATCCCCGGGAGTTGGTGATGGACAGCGAGGCCTGGCGTGCTGTGATTCATGGGGTCGCAAAGAGTCGGACACGACTGAGTGACTGAACTGAACTGAAAGAGACCTTATCACAAAGATACATATTTCCTGAAGAGCCCATTTATCTTTGATTTTAGATAAGTGCCCTTTGGTCCCCCCCTCTCCGCCTATTAAGATGGACTATGAGCTACCAGTTCTAACCACACCTTTGAGTAACATTATCTCTTTTCTTCTGTGTAGAAAAGAAAACTGGCCTTTTCTCCTGTTGTCTTGCATTAATTTAGTTCACATGCCCCGTCACTACTCAACTCAAGAGGGTAGAGGAAAACTTTTTCTTACCCAATACTCATCAGCCATATTTGGTCAACATAACTATGTGCCGTGTCTGTTTAATATTCCTGTTTCTGGGCTTCCCGTCTAAGTGGCTTAGATGGTAAAGAATCTGCCTGCAATGCAGGAGACCTGGATTTGATCCCTGGGTTGGGAAGATCCCCTGGAGAAGGGAATGGTTACTCATTCAAGTATTCTTGCCTGGAGAATTCCATAGACAGGGAACCTGGTTGGTAGGCTACAGCCCATGGGGTCACAAAGAATTAGACACGACTGAGCAGCTAACAATTTCACTCTTCACATTCCTTCTCCAGGGTCATGCCCATCATCATACAAATATGATGTTATTTTCCTATAAAAAATGTATTTAGATCTCTCTGACCACCCTCCTCCACTTAAAAAAAAAACAACAACTCTTGTCTGCACCGGTACCCCTTTCTCACTGACTTGCTTCTCTTCTTCCCCTCTTTAAAGCCGCTCCAGGCAAGCTTTGATCCGCTCCCACCTCTCCAGGGAAACTCTGCTCCGTTACTGTTGTTCAGTCACTCAGCCGCATCGGACCCTTTTCGACCCCGTGGACTGCAGCATGCCAGGCCTTCCTGTCCGTCACCATCTCCCGGAGTCCTCTTGGAGGAGGTCACCATCAGCCCTGCCATAGAAACCAGGTGGGCAACTAGCAAACTGGAGAACGATGATACTAGAGAAGTTCTCACAGTGATGCAAAGGGCCTAGGCCCGACAACAGATATCCCAGCCTAGGGAGCCAGCAAAGGGACTGGGAACTCCTGGAGAATCTGACTGACAGATATCCCAGCCTAGTAAGCCAGCAAAGGGACTGGGGACTCCTGGGGAATCTGACTGTGAAGGTCAGGGGATTTGATTACAGAGCTTCCACAGGCTGGGGAAACAGACTCTCGGAGGGCACGAACAAGACCGTTCGCACCAGGACCCAGGAGTAAGGAGCAGTGACCCCGCAAGGGGCTGAGCCAGACCTGCCTGTGCGTTCCGTCCACTGCTCACCCCTGATGCCCTGTCCAGTCCCTGAGTGTTGGTGCTTAGTGCAGATGTCCTGGTGTTTCTGAAAGCTTCTTCTATCCTTCCTGCTCGTTTGGAATCATATCCCACAAAGAAATCTGAATGACGTTTGGCTGGACTCCAAGGCTTTTGGAGATAGTTCTAAGCCTATACCAATCACAGGAACAATCGCAGATTGTACAGTTTGCCAAAAAAAATTAGGCATGCGTTCAAAAGAACCAGGCTGTCATCGCTGCGCCACCTCTTGTGAAACACTCCTCCCAAGGGGAAGCTGGCATTGCACCGCGCTTACTGATTTCCCCAAGTAAAGCTCACAGCACAGACCTCGCCACCAGCCTCTCCGGGTTCCGCTGCAATCCTTGCCCTGGGCCCACTGGTGGGAGAAGGACTGTTTTTACTCTGTGACTGCGTATAGCAGAAAATACCCAAACTGAAACATCAGCATGTTGAAGGTAGCCACGTATGTGCTTTTTAAATGATGGCTGTCATCACAACACAAGTGAGCAAGTGTGTGTTACGTTTTCCTTGGTGGGAGTGTCCACAGACTTCCCTCTCCCACTCAAATCACCGAAGACAATGTACATTACACAAAGGCAGAGACATACACAGTGAACACCAGATAATACCTGAACATTCCGGGACCCAGCGTTCATTGCTAAACAGAGGGAGAGCAGTCTAGTAAATCACCAGCATTTTCCTTCTGCTCAGCCACCCTGGCGCTCAGTCCCAGCCCAACCTACCTTTTTTTTTTTTAAGGTTTAAATTTTTTTTTTTCATGTAGATCATTTGTAAAGTCTCTGTTTGTTTAAAATGTTGCCTCTGCTTTGTGTTTTCGTTTTTTGGCTGCTCAGCATGTGGGATCTTAGTTCCCTGACTAGGGAAGACCCCCACACACCCCTCCTTGCAGTGGAAGGGAAAATCACAACCTCTGGACCATGAGGGAAGTCCCCCAGCTTACCCTTTAAAACACCGGATGCTAGGCTTTTTGTGATCAAAATCGTAAGAGGAGCTTGGGAAGCCTTACCCTGAAGGGAGAGGTGCAGGGGCTTTTGCCGTAAGTGATAGAAACAAAGAGCACAGCAAACCACAGAGGGGAGGGGAGGGAGTAGAAGCCACACAGGCTGGGCACAGGAGGAGTATTTGGGGGTGTGGTTTCTGACAGGCTGTTGAGAGTGGGGGTTCAGGCTGAATGTGGGGGGGAGAAGAGGGGGTTGAGAAGTCCAGGCGGGGGTCATGAATTGGATTTTGATTCAGGTCCATTGAGGGACGAGAGAAACAAAGGACAGTCTTTCAGCTGCTGCTTCTGCCTGCTGGACAGCACTTCTCTAAAGATTCCGCTCCTCTCTCCTCCTAGGAGACGTCAGCACGGATCTGAGCTTCCAGATTCCTAGGTCTAGTGAAGGGTCGGCCACACAGCTGGAGCCCTGGAGTGCTTTGGGGTTGGAACTTTTTTTTTTAATGTGAACCATTTTTAAAGTCTTTATTGAATTTGTTACAACATCACTTCTGCTTTATGTTTTGTTTTTGCCCACGAGGCCTGCAGGATTTTAGGGCTGCCTGCACCCCTGCATTGGAAGGTGACATCGTAGCCACTGGACCACCGGCGGAGCTTCTTCCTCAGAACTAAGCTGCCTCTCCCACCTCGGGCGCAGAACGGTCCTAGCCCCCAGGGAGGGCAGCTGAATGCCCTGTGAGAGGCCCGCTCATTCTTGCCCTAGTCTCCCAGTTTGCCTGTTTTTGTTTTAGAGGACTTAGCTATTTAGCTTTAAACATGTTTACAGTTTTGTTTAATACAGGACTGATTTAAATAAACTGTGTATGTGCTAAGTCGCTTCAGTCATGTCCGACTTTCTGTGACCCTATAGACTGTAGCCTGCCAAGCTCTTCTCTCTGCGGGACTCTCCGAGACAGACCACCCCACCTTGCGTTTGTTTGAGAGTTCAGGACTTACTGCACATCACCTGGTTTTGTTTATATTTATATACATTTATATGTATGTATCATCTGGCTAAATTCCTCAGGAAATCCTAGGGTAGTCACGAATATCTCCATTTTTAGAGGCAGAGACTTGGAGAAGTTAATTTACCCCAATGACACAAATCAATCTGTGTTGAAGCTTGGACTCCAACCCAGGTTTTCTGATCCTCTGTCTGGTTTGTGTCATGTCTGCTGTAGGAAAACTGGGAGAAAGTGGAGGAAAAATGCTTTGTGGAGGAGGCAGAAATCCTGGACCCCTAGGAGTGTTTCCGGGCGTCCACTCAGGAACTCAGCTTCTAGCAGCGGACCGGGGCTGCAGAGGAGCTGAGGGTCACTGGCTGGAAACACACTTCTCAAACATTCCGCATTCAAACTGGTACTGTCTCTACTCCATGCCACGACAATAAAATTCTGGCAATAAAACTTTTGGTGTTAAAAGTAATAAATACCTTCTTTTGGTGACATTAGAAATGTGACTTTCAATGCCCTTTCAGAAAGTGAGTCCTGGGCCAAAGGCTTCTCTTCCTGATCAGAAGAGTGTTTATACTCCAGCCATCCAGAGAGAGTGACTTAAATGAACATTTGCCACGTATGTCCCTGTATACACCTGTGTGTACACGCACAAGCATATTTAGAGCATACAGACGTGGTGCCCTGTATACATCGGTGTGTACACATACAAGCATATTTAGAGCATACAGACGTGGTGCCCCTGTATACATCGGTGTGTACACATACAAGCATATTTAGAGCATACAGACGTGGTGCCCTGTATACATCGGTGTGTACACATACAAGCATATTTAGAGCATACAGACGTGGTGCCCCTGTATACACCTGTGTGTACATGCACAAGCATATTTAGAGCATACAGACGTGGTGCCCTGTATACATCGGTGTGTACACATACAAGCATATTTAGAGCATACAGACGTGGTGCCCTGTATACATCGGTGTGTACACATACAAGCATATTTAGAGCATACAGACGTGGTGCCCCTGTATACATCTGTGTGTACACATACAAGCATATTTAGAGCATACAGACGTGGTGCCCTGTATACATCGGTGTGCACACATACAAGCATATTTAGAGCATACAGACGTGGTGCCCCTGTATACATCTGTGTGTACACATACAAGCATATTTAGAGCACACAGATGTGGTGCCCTGTATACACCTGTGTGTACACGCACAAGCATATTTAGAGCACACAGATGTGGTGCCCTGTATACATCTGTGTGTACACGCACAAGCATATTTAGAGCATACAGACGTGGCTGTGCACGTGTGCTCAGTCACTTAGTCATGCCTGACTCTTTTGCAACCCCATGTACTGTGGCCCAGCAGGCTCCTCTGTCCATGGAATTCCTCAGGCAAGAATACTGGAGTCGGTTCCCATTTCCTACTCCAGGGAATTTTCCTGTCTCAGGGATAGAACCCACATCTCCTGCATTGGCATGTAGATTCTTTACCACTGAGCCACCCAGGAAGCCCAGATATGGGCATATAGTACTTTGGCCACCTCATGCGAAGAGTTGACTTATTGGAAAAGACTCTGATGCTGGGAGGGATTGGGGGCAAGAGGAGAAGGAGACGACAGAGGATGAGATGGCTGGATGGCATCACTGACTTGATGGACGTGAGTTTGAGTGAACTCCGGGAGTTGGTGATGGACAGGGAGGCCTGGTGTGCTGCGATTCATGGGGTCGCAAAGAGTTGGACACAACTGAGTGACTGATCTGATCTGATCTGACATCTAAAAAATGGCATCTCCAAATACTGTTTTACATCCTGCTTCCTTCACTTACCAGGGAATTACGGACTTCTTAAGATGCAGTATATTCACTTGGGGCTTCATGATATTTTTCTTTGACGCTTTCCAAAAGTCTGGTCCAGGCAGCATCTCTGCAAAGAGTGTCAAGCTTACTCTCAGAGTCAGGGACCACAGAGGAGAGTTCTCACAAACCTCACATTCAGTTTACCGTTTCTGCTCTCCTGCGCCTTCCCCAGGAAACAGCAGACTCTAAAATCATCACTACCACCACGTCTCACTAACCCTCCCCCTGCACAGGGGTCTCTCTTTCTGGAAATCCCTCCCTTTTAGTGACCCCATGGAGACCCTGCCAGGTGGGCTGCAGGGGCTGAAGCTGAATCTGGTCCCTGTACCAGCCACGGAATTAAATCTCAGAGACAGAGTCTGGGGTGATGTACAGTAGTTTTATTGCTTTGCCAGGCAGAGGGTGCCACAGTGGCCTCATGCCCTCAGAACTGGTGTAAGACCTGGAAGGGGCGGTGGGGAGCTTTATAGTAATGGTTCACAGAAGGCGTGATCAGCCGTGCACGTCCTTCTGATGGACTGGTGCTGTGGTGACGGCGAGTGGGGACCGTTGTTGCAGTGACGGAGTAAAGAGAGGAATGAGTGTTTTACTTTCCCAATCCTGAGAACAAAGAAGATAAAGAGAAGAGGCCTGAACATTCCTAGTTTTTTTCTTTTTACTTTAACTGCTCCTAACTCTGCATGTCTGTATCTGTTTACTTTCCTGCATTCCTAGTGTTTATGCTTACAACACCCTTCCGCTTGTAGTTACACGTGAGAAAGAAGGCCACAGAGCCACCGAACAGCCAGGCTCAATTACCGGGTTACTGACGCCAGCCTGTGACTGTCTTTGAAGCAACGCAACACGAAGACAGCAAGAGCCGAACACCTTTACTCCCCCTCACCAGCTGCTGCGAGCCCTGTTCTCATGGAAGCCCCTGGGCTCCTCACGGCGGGCACAGCTCTTGAGCCACGAGCCCACCGTGTTCGCCTCTCTGTGGCTGAGGATTGAAGCCACCTTTCTATTTCCTCCAAACTTTGTCTCCATATTTTTTCATTCAGCTTTGGTGGGCAGAGAAAGCCAAGATTTGGGCCAGCAATGCCATCAACATTCTGGTTCTAACCTGTCTGGGGTCTAAGTGCTTGCAGGCAGCATACCGTTAACTTCTCCCACCTGGTGGGGGTTTCTGCACCTTCAAACCAGCTCAAAGGTAGTGTTCTGGGTAACCCTTGGGGGTGGGGGGGACAGAGACCCTGCCCCACAGCTGCTCTGCTTCTGCATGGTTCCTCCCTTGTTTTCACATCCCCTCCCTTCCCTGCTGCTGCTAAGTCACTCAGTTGTGTCCGACTCTGTGCGACCCCAGAGACGGCAGCCCGCCAGGCTCCCCCGTCCCTAGGATTCTCCAGGCAAGAACACTGGAGTGGGTTGCCATTTCCTTCTCCAATGCATGAAGGTGAAAAGTGAAAGGGGAGTCGCTCAGTCGTGTCCAACTCTTAGCGACCCCATGGACTGCAGCCCACCAGACTTCTCCATCCATGGGATTTTCCAGGCAAGAGTACCGGAGTGGGGTGCCATTGCCTTCTCCGCCTCCCTTCCCTAGTCAGCATTTATTTGAACTTACCTGTTGGAACTCAGGTAAGGTCATTCGGGCTGAATGAAGCCTCTTTCCTTTAACCAAGAAATGGGGACACAGAAGGGCTTAAGCGCCCAGGAGCCCCGCAGGGCCCGGCTGGGTTTCAGGGCCTTGTGTGGCCCACGCCCCACCCCACCCCCCACACCCGGCCTTGCTGGGGCGGTGCTCCACAGCTCGAGGACCACCCCCACCCCAGGTGCATCCCCACGCTGCCCCTCAACTGAGCTCAGCTGTAGGCAACTGAGCACGTGTGCTCAGTCATCACTCAAGAAACTTCCAGTTAGTTTTCTCCCTACTCTCAGGGCACAACAGTAATAATGGAGGCAAGAGAACAAAACCACAGCCCGAAAGAAATGAGAGATTGTCCCTGGTCTCTCCACCCCCCGAGAGCGGGCTCCTCTCTCTGCAAGGCCCACTCAGTTCTCAGCTCGCCTCCCGGTCCCTCTGTTCAGACATCACGCTCACCTACTACCCCTCCGCCAAGCTCCCGTCTTTCTCTTCCACCTTTACCTCAGAACTTCAGGGAACCAGAAAGAAGCTTGTCTGTACAAGGGGTGATGCCCTGTCTTAGATCCAGGTGGTTTTGAAGCAAGAATGTGTTTCTTTCTACCGTCAATTACAAGTATTTACAAGTACCGTGATTTTTCCATGTAACTTACAAGTATTAAGCAATACACGACTGTGCTTGAGATGGTAATAGTGTTTTGTTGAGAGCTTGTTCTATTTTCCTACATCCCCTGCTTTTCATTCCTTTCCTTGCATCTTCCTTTTTTTGCTTCCTTGAACTAGCGCTGGCGTGCACGCTACTTCACTTCAGTCGTGTTCGACTCTTTGCGACCCCATGGACAGTAGCCTGCCAGGATCCTGTCCCTGAGATTCTCCTGGCAAGAACACTGGAGTGGGTTGCCATGCCTCCCTCCAGGGGGCTCTTCCTGACCCAGGGATGGAACCCGCGTCTCTTGCATCTCCTGCATTGGCAGGTGGATTCTTTACCACTAGTCCCACCTGGGAAGCCCCGCCGCCCTTGGACTCGGGGCCCCACCAAAAGTGGAGAAGTTTCTGACCAGAATAGCCGGCAGGTGTAGTGTTCTTAAGCTCCAAGAACATTGGCCGGAAAGATTGTGAGTGAGCGCTGGAAGTACACGCCCCATTAAGGGCGGGTCAATCGCTTACCCCTGTCAAAACAAAAGACATTCCTACCAACAGGCGTTCAGTTGAGCAATCTTAAAAGAAATGGTAGCCCTACTTGGCCTACGTACTCTAAGATAGTATAGATCTTAGCAAAGATTTCCTTCCTTCCTTCTCTATTTCTTTTCCTAACTTCTTGAAGAATTAAACATACTCCTTTCAACACATGCGTTAATTTCTGATCTGAGTGAATCTGACAATGAAATAAAACAATGGAACGTTTCCCTCACGTATTTTAGCATCCTCGGGGCAGAGTTAACGAGTATTCAGCAAGTGACTAGTCGGTACGGCCCCACGTGCGTGCTTCGCCGGTCCGTGCCAGCCACGCTTTCACGGGGCAGTTTCACTCGGTAGTTTACAAACGAACTGGCTGTGCTCGGCACCTGCCGGTAGGGCAGTCATCAGCTTTAGGCTGCAAAACCGCGTCTAAATGAAGGCTCTGGGCTGGTAAAGAAGACCTGATCACCCACTCTGTAAGCGTGGTACCCAACGGGTAACGGGGTGAACAGCCAGGACAGGTCCTCTAGCCGTCCCCACACATCAGACGTGTGTACCCGGCGCGGGGCCGCCCGGCTCCGGGGCCGCAGGCGGCACAGCGTGCAGGCCCCGGAGGGGCTGAGCCTCAGAGCGGCGCGGGCGTCCGTCCCGGGACTGCGCTGGGTCCTGGAAGGGGGCGCGGCCAGGAGCCGGCCCGGGACGCGGGGCTGCGCCTGGGGCGGGAGGAGCGGAGCGCGGGAGGGAGGAGCCCGGCAAACCCGGGAGAACGGAAAAGGGCGCTTCCTGGGCGGCTCGGGGGCCGCGGGGCAGCCGGTTCCCTCCGCGCGCGCCCCCGCCCTCCCGTGCGTCCCCGCCCCCTGCGCGCCCCCGCCCCGGCCCTCCCGCGCGTCCCCGGCCCGCGCGCTCCCGTCACCCTCCGCGCGCCCCCGGCCCGCCCCACGCGCGCCCGGCCCTCCCCGCGCGCCCCCGCCCCGTCTGCCGGGCCGCGCTCGGGCATGCGCGGTGGGCGGGCCGCCCCCGCCGCCCGACTAGGAAGCGCGAGCGCCGGCGCCGCCGTCAGAGCCGAGCGGCCACAGCGAGCCCGCGGCTCCGCTTCGCTCCGCGCCCGCCCGGCTCCCGGCCGCCCTCGGCCGCCGCCCGCGCCCCCCGCGGCAGGAGGCGGCGAGGGACCATGGCTGACGTCTTCCCGGCCGCCGAGCCGGCGGCGCCGCAGGACGTGGCCAACCGCTTCGCCCGCAAAGGGGCGCTGAGGCAGAAGAACGTGCACGAGGTGAAGAACCACCGCTTCATCGCGCGCTTCTTCAAGCAGCCCACCTTCTGCAGCCACTGCACCGACTTCATCTGGTGGGTGTGCGCCGCCCCTGGACCCGCCCGGCGCCTCGCTCGGCGCCGCGGAGAGTCCGCTCCCGGCGGGACCCCCGGGCGGGGCGCGGCCGTCTCCCCGGGCCGGAGACTCGGAGGGCGGCCCCGGGAGGCTGCCCGGGCCCCGCCGCGCGCGCGGACCTCTCCCCGGGCCGGGCCCGCGAGCCGGGAGGAGCGGCGGCAAACTGTTGAGGCGGGCGCGGGGAGGGCGGCGGCCGGCCGGCCGGCGGGGCGGGGGCGCGGGCGGCCTCTGGAGCGGACCCGGGCCGCGCGGGGCCGGGAGGACACAGGCCTGCCCGGGGCTGCCAGCGGGCTGCGGCCGCCGAGCCCAGGTAACTTCCAGGCAGCGGTGTCACCCGGGCCGCGCTTTACGCGCCGCAGCTGCCGGACAGGCTGCAGGGTCTCCGATCCCGCCAAGTTTCCTGGGGAGACGATGATGACTTTGACTGACTTTCAAAAGATTGATGACCCCTCTCCTCCAGTTGTTTTAAGAAAGCTAAAACTAAAGGCAGTACAGATGCCTCACTTGGAGAAGCATTAGTTTTTTCCCTCTTACGTTGCCAGACAACCTCCATCCATTCTGTCACTTGCTGCTGTATGTAGGAAGCCCCCCGCGCCCCAAGCCAGAGCCGTCTGGGCCTCCTTAACTCCCCTACCCCGGGGGGAGCGGCGCCGGTGACTGCCCAGCCGCTGTGTGGCTCCTGGGTCTTGTGGGGCTCTTGGGAGAACGAACGCTGCTTGAATGCATCGCACAGGGAAACCGTCTCCAAGGGCGAGTCCCGCAAACGTGCTAATTAATAGGTGCTTAACTTCTCCCTTAAGGATGGCTCTATCTGAACCCGTCACACCTGGGGGAATCTTTAAGGGAAAGCCCCACAAATGTGCTAATAAGGTGCTTAATGTCTTCGTTTCTTTTTAGAAATCCACTCCAAAGCACACTTATGTATAAAGCACAGCCACCTCTCCGAATGATTTCCGAGGTGAAGTCAGCGCCTGGAGCGGTTGAGCTCCTAGGTCAATGTAGACAGGACTGCTTAACGTCAGTTCTTGGAGCCTCAAGGCAGAGAGATTGCATTTAGTTAAGGGGAGGTGTTGGGCCTCACGTGTCAGCTGTGAAATTCCATTAAAACGTTCTGTTTAGTCTGTTCTAGACTGCCGATTACTTTCTCAGGACGAGGGTAAGGTAGAAAGAGACATATACATCCAGGCTCGCTGAAGACTTTCCAGGGTCGTTGTTAGCCCCTGTGAACCGATGTGGCCTGTTGGGTCACCAGGTGTAGCATGAAGTGGAAATGAAGATCTCCTTGTCCTCTTCTTCCCCATAGTCAATACTCCTCTTCTCCACTTAGCTGCAGAGCAACCCCTCGGAAGTTCCAGGAAAATATTCCCCAGCACGGTCTAGCCGTGGTTTTAATTTTTGAATTTTCTTCTCTTCTCTGTTTCCCTGGTTTACAACTCAAATATTAAAGCACTGATATTTTAAAACTGTTTGCATTTAAATTTTTTTTGGGGGTGGGGAGTGACTAAGTTAATTATAAAGATATGTGAAGTGCTTTGTAAATTTAAAATGCTATGTAAAGCAAGATATTATGACTCATAACCTTCTGAGAATTTTAATGTAGTTCATCCTAGTTGAAATGGTGTTTGCAATTTAATGTCCATGTCGGAGTTCTCTGCTTAGAGAGTAAATTCTCTAAAGTAATTTACAAGAGCAATATAGCTTCTGAATGTGCTTTGAATGCTGTTGGTTCACAGTAAAATCAGGTCATAATCTCACATGCAAACAGTAGTGATGACACTAATATCTGGCTCCTTTAAGCCAAAACGTAGTGTTAAGAGTGGTGCTACGCGGTCATTTCTAGGTAAGTAATACTTCATAACAAATGATGAAGCCACTTGTTTGTTTTTAGGGCGGAAAGATTTTCAGTTGGTCTTTAGGGACCAAATTCAGCCATCTTTATAGATTTGGCTTTTTAACCATAAAGTTCTTCTTGTTGCTTGAATATTGTAGCCAACAACTTTATAGTCATGTTTTTCAATTAAGTACTGATAAAATGTTAGGGGAAAAAAAAAACTGGCAAGAACCTTGAATATGTTGAAATGAGTTCAGTGAGATTTGGAGGCCAGATCTTTTCAAAGTTGACTTGACTCTGCACTCTGAGCTGTTTAGGCATGTTTTCCTGTCAAATCATTGGGTTTCATGTGCAAACCTTTACCTCTGTAGAATGCTTTGTCATATAACTGGCTTAAGATGTGGTGTCAACAGAAAATAAGAAATTTTTCTTGTTTGTTTTTCAGGGGGTTTGGGAAACAAGGCTTCCAGTGCCAAGGTAAGCTGCCATGTTGCATTTTATTTTCAAGTACAACAAGAAATAAGCATTCCAGACAAGAACAGTGTTTCCAGTCGTCTTTTATCTGATACAAAAGCAAAAACACATTTAGATGTTTTCAAAATGTGAAGGCTGTAAACTTGGGCCTGGGGGAAGAACACCATTTGGTATTTTCTGGTACTCTGCGTAGAGACCTGCCTTTTTCTTCAAGGGAATAAAACCTTCCTGTAACTTTTTTTTTTTTTTTTGCCAAGAACGTTCTTGTCAGAAACTGCTGTCTTTGTGTGGGTGTTCAGAAAAAAATGGAATCGCTTAGTGTTTGTGTGACTTCTCTTCCTGTTTTGGTTCATCTTTTACCTGGGAACTGGGTTGGACTTCTCCCTGTGGGCCATACAGCACCCTAGTAGGATGCCTGGGGGTTTTGACGACGGATTGTCAGCCAGAATCAAGTCTGCATGTTCTAAAGGCTGCTGCATGAGGCACGTCTCTCCCTCACGTCAGCTTTGTGGCAGCTTCTGACACTCTTGGCTGCATCCACAGAAACGCATTTCCTCTCTGAAGGTGCGTTTATTTCACACACTCCAAACGCCCAGCTTTTCAACTCTCTGTTTGTTGAAACTTTTTTTTTTTTTTGAATGCTTTATTGCTCGTGAAGGCATCCTAGGTCATTAGCTCTCCTCACTGTCTATATTATGTTTACTTAGTCCTGGTTACATTTCCCATCTGGGCTTCGGTTTATTAGGGCAAGTGGAAAGTACATTCTAGCCTGGAAAATATTATCCTAACACTGTTTAATATTAAGCGCATGAGAGATACGCAGGGTGTACTCTTTATGACTTTAAAATTGTGCTAGCAAGTTGGTCACCTTTCAAAACCTTCCACACACTGGTGAATGTGTTTCTTATGTATGTTTTATAGACATTTTTAGGTGCAGCTATTTTATGGCATTACCCATCAGCATTCCACTTCTCTTCACACTGTGCTTAACACCCCTGTTGAATAAACTTATTTGGAGAGTGGCATTGAGTAATCCAGAGAGTCCTTTGAAAAAGAATGAGCGTGTGTCTCAGAGGTAGAAGGAAATGTGACTCTTTGCAGTTCTCAGAGTTGTGGACCTGAGCTTCGGAGACAGCATTTGAAGTCTTTGAACGTGGAGTTTAAGGATGTAACCTTGTGATTCTGGGCTAATGTGATTTCTTTCTGCTCTCATTTTTGGTAATGTACTTGGGCGGAGACCTATGGAAACTCATGAGGAAAAGTATTTATTAAATGTCCTAAATAATGTACAAGAGGAAGTGGGTATATGTTATTTAAAAAATGATCATTTTCTACAGACAAAAAATCCTGGATAATAAAGCTGACCCCTTTCAGACCTGCAGGTTTTGTTGTTGAAACTGGAGAGCAGGTGTGTTGACCACGGCAGGACCCGAGTGGGCTCCCGGGAGCATCGGTGGGGCTTTTAGGAGATTAACAGGTCACTGGCCTCATGTCAGCATCGCCCCCTTTTACCTCAGTTATAAAAGTGATGCTCGTAAATTGTACGAATACTGTATAAAAATGAAATTGGATCCTTGTTTTCTTTTCCCTCAGGCATAACTTCAGACATCCATGCATTCACTAAATTACACATACTTTTTAAAAAGATCTGAATTTTCAATCACTTATGCATTTTTCCAGCAGCAGGCAGTGGGTGTGGGGAAATGCTTCTCTCTCACAACATCGGTTCTGCCTTATTTAGTTGCGTGTGTGGAAGCATCAGACTGACTCACCTGTCTCTACTGAGGGTCGTTTTAATTGTTTCTAAGTTCTTAGCAAACGAGGCTGTCAGTATCCTTGGGCTCTAGTATAGGCATGTCTGCAATAGATACTTAGAAGTGTGTGGATACATTTTAAACTTTAATAAGCACAGCTAAGTTGCTCTCCAGAGAGGTTCCAATTGTATTTCAGTATCAATGTGAGAGTACCACTTTCTCTTCACTCTTAACCAGTGTTGGATAATACAAATAAATCCTCTGCACTTTTGCTCTGATAGATGAAAGGGGCTTCTTTCAAGTTCCATCTCCTTTGTGAGGTTAAGCACTTTTCCCAACACATTTTAGCCATTTTTTTAATCTGTCCTGTGAATTTCCTTAACATTTGAAATTGAGGATTTACAAACCAGATTATAGTAGTGAACGTGTGCTATTCTGGTTTTTTTTGACTGTGCCACTGAGCTTGCAGGATCTTAGTTCCCTGACCAAGGATGGGACCTGTGCCCCCCGCGGTGTGGAAGCTGGGCTACCAGGGAAGTCCCTGTGCTCTTCTTTGCTTTGAAGAGTTAAACCAGATGCCTTTAGTGAGTTCCCCTATTATATTTACACTTTAATTCACAAAAGCCATTTCAAATATAAGTGTATCTGCAGTGAGCTAACTGCTTGTTACAATTGTTACGTGTCATCTGTATTTGACTCCGGCAGGCCTATACTAACCTGATATCTTATTGTTGGTTGTAACTTAGATAATACTAGCTCAGGAGAGTGGTGTTTTCAGGTTTTAATTTTAATTTATTTTTAATTGGAGGGTAATTGCTTTGCCATGTTGGATTGGTTTCTGCCGTGCGTATGTACATCTCCCCCCGGAACCTCCCTCCCACCTCATCCCGCCCTAGGTTTTCACCGTTGTTTAATCGCCCAGTGGTTACCCAGCGTTTTCCTATTTTGGTGCTTGCCACACTCTCTTTTTTAAAACATTTTTTTTGGCCACACCTCGAAGCTCACAGGATCTTAGCTCCCTGACCAGGGATCAGCCCTGTGCCCCCTGCAGTGGAAGCGTGGAACCCTGACCAGTGGACCGCCAGGGACATTTCTCTTGCCTCAGTCTTAACATTCGGTCATTTTAGAATATGTTTATGTTTTCTCTCAGCGTTCCCTAAGTTAACTTCCTGTTGTCTCAGTTTGACAGACTCCTTCTTATTCAGAAGACGGACTGTTCTCGTCCGTGCCTGGCAGCACACGCCCTGGGGATGGCAGCTGGAGTCTGGGGCTGGCTTGGTACTCCTTCCCTGTCACTGAAGGAGGGGCAGTGTCTCTAGCTGCTGGTGTGCAGCCTGTTGCTTTGCTCAGTAGATGACATATTTGCAGCCAAGTTGGCTTCAGCTTGAGAGGGGCAGGCACTCCAACTGAGTCATGTTCATGGAGTAAGATAGCCTGAAATGCACGTGCCATCTTCCTAGTGAATGTTAAGTAAGAATTGGAAAACAAACGAAATAAGTGAGTTTTAATCCTCCAATACCTTGGCCACCTCATGCGAAGAGTTGACTCGTTGGAAAAGACCCTGATGCTGGGAGGGATTGGGGGCTGGAGGAGAAGGGGACGACAGAGGATGAGATGGCTGGATGGCATCACTGACTCGATGGACGTGAGTCTGAACTCCGGGAGTTGGTGATGGACAGGGAGGCCTGGCGTGCTGCGATTCACGGGGTTGCAAAGAGTCAGACACGACTGAGCGACTGAACTGAGCTGAACTGAAGTCCTTACAACTGGATTTGTTACCTATGCCATTTAGAAATGGAGAAGGAGACGGCAACCCACTCCAGTGTTCTTGCCCAGGAAAGCCCATGGACAGAGAATCCTGGCAGGCTACAGTCCATGGGGCCGCAAAGAGTCGGACACAACTGAGCATGAACATGCTATCTAAGAAGCATGTTTTGTAAGGATGTTCAAAAAAAGGAAGATTTCCCATTTCTTTCCTTTCCCCAAGATATTGACGGAAGCAGGGACTTTCTGCAGGTCTGCTGGGTCATGCCCACTTTTCCTTGCTGGACTCTCCTGTCTTTCTGTTGTGGTGCCGGGGAGAACCCTGAACACGTGTCCCCACACGTGACACAGGAGGCTCCCGTGCTGAGGTTGTGCTGCCTGACGTGGTGGAGCCAGGGCCTGGAGCACGGAGGGGGACGTGGTAGATCTGGAAGCCACGGGACTTTCTGAAGGTTCTCAGAGATGAAGACAAGTGTGCTCCTTTGTAGATCCGAGATGGCAGCACTCGAATTTGCCTTTTTTGTTTGTTCGGCTTACTGCTCTGTAGGTTGGCTCAATCTGTTCGGTGCTCATTTCATGTCTGTGAGGCTAGCAGAGAGCTGGTCCTTGCCTGCTTTTTTAAGAAAAAAAAGGATGAGAAGGACGCTTGTCTGGCCCTGGCCATTCCTGAAGCTGCGCTTGAAGCCCGGAAGGCCTGTCCCCTGCTGGGAGCCGGTCCTGCTCGGCCTGCGTCCCTTAGCAGGGTCCGGGAGCGGGGCTGCAGATGCACTTCCTCTGGGGCCTCGGAGCTACAGCGGCGTGTCTCCCGCCCTCTCTGCTGGAAGCGGGAAGGAGCCAGCCCTACCTTTCTTTGCCTCCGAGTTAGGGAGGCCTGTGCACTTCTCTAACTACAGTGACAGAAGCTACTTCTCACACTTGCGTAGTCAGTCTGTTACATCTGGTTAACCTGCCTCTCCTGTCTTCCCTGCACTTTGCATTCCTTCCCTCGTGGTGAATGTCACCAGGTAAACTGTCCTGTCGCCCAGGCTCTGAACACGCCATAGAGTGCGTGCTGATTCACTGCAGTCATGTTCAACTCGGCAGCCCGCCAGGCTCCTCTGTCCATGGGATTCTCCAGGCAAGAATACTGGACTGGGTTGCCGTTTCCTCCTACAGGATGTTCCGCACCCGACCCAGGGATCTAACCTGTGTCTTGCATCCCCTGCATTGGCGGGTGGGTTCTTTACCACTAGTACCACCTGAGAAGCCCACGATCCAGAATGGCATCAGAATGAATCCCTGCGTATGAGCAGGATGTGTGGGGTCATCCTCAGGGACTTCATTCACTTTCTAGGGCCTGCAATGTGGCTCTGAGTCAGTGTGCAATCTCGAGCCACTTCCTGCTAAGCACACCAAATATTGAACTTGACATGTGACCCTGTGAAGCTCTGTATTTCTCCATCATTGAGGGTTAAAAGTCAGACATTCCTTCTTAAAGGCCTGTCTCTGGATCGATATTTCAGCTCACCTGAACAGGATGGTGTCTGATCAATATTCTCTGAGAATGAAAGGTAATGTTTTGAATGAAGGAAAAAGAAAAGTGGTTCCCCTTTTAGCTGTAGGAGCTGAGGAATTCCAGAAAACCACGTCTCTCTAAGGGAGGGTGACCTTTAACAGAGAGGGGGGTTGAGTTGGCAACTCTTTAGAAAAGGATATCTAGTCATTCTCACACAGGCCTCAGAATTCCGAGAGCCACGCAGCGTGGTCAGCAGTGCTGGCAGGGGCTGGGGGCTGAGACCACGTAGGGGCTGTACCACAAGCCTGGCCTCCTTTGATAGTCCCTGTCCTTCCCACATGCTGGCTTGACTGCCCCTAGACTCTTGGACAGACCACTGGTTTTCAAAGTGGAAGCCAGGATTTTCCATTTCAGAACAGGTCAACATCTCAGGAGCCCCCGCCCCGCTTCTCATCGGGTTTGTTGTTGTTTAATTGCTAAGTTGTGTCGGGTTCACTGTGACACCACTGTAGCCCACCAGGCTCCTCTGTCCATGGTTTTTTCCAGGCAAGAACACTGGAGTGGGTTGCCATTTCCTCCTCCAGGACATCTTCCTGGCCCAGGGGTGGAACCTGCATCTCCTGCATTGTCCAGTGGATTCTTTACCTCTGAGCCACCAGGGAGGCCCTCCCAATTAGCAGCTGGTGAACTATAGATGAACTCTTGGTTATCTGAGTTCCAAAAAGACCAGTCCAAGTAAGAGCGAGTCTAATTTGAAACTCTGGAGGTTTTTCACTGAGGTCAGACTAAAGCCTTATTTCAGCTTCAAAGATGAAATTGTCTGTAATCCCCAAAATGCAGGAAAGTGTGATTGAGGTGGGCAGTTGGAAGGGTTAACAGTTTTTACTCGTTAGAAGCAGAGACGCAGGGAAGAAACTGGTGTTGGGGATTCCCGTTTGGTGCAAACTGATTATGAAATGATTTCTGGTTAATGGCTTTCTGAATCGCTGCTCTTCTTCTCAGTATATTAAGTGAAAGTGCTTTTCTTCACACCACACCCCCAAGCCGATGCTGAGGCGTGTGGCGTGGTTATTCCTCCTCCTCGGCAGTAGAAACCTCAAATGTTTATTTGACACGTCCATTTCCTTTAATGTGACTTACTATCCTGAGTGTCTCACTCTCCTGGATGACTCTCAAATTTAAGTTTTCAGGCACATTAACACTTAGCGTGCTCATTTGTTTTTCCCTCCAGAGTGTTTTTTCACTCATCGCCTGCAGAGCTTCCCTGTCGGTGTGAGCCCGGCTCCTCGCCAGGACGTGGCGTCTCCTCAGTCCTTGCTTTCTCAGGCTCGCCTAAGGCTGCTCTTCTTCCTCCTGGCACCTGAGATAAGTGCTTGAGATGTACTTTCCCAGGAAGTGTTTTCTCTTGATTCCTCTCCTCTCCCGCCTGAATTGGCCCAGATGGTTCGCCTCACCTGCGAGTCTTCTCCTGAAGTGCCTCCCAGGCCTTTCCACCCTCCCTGCCGTGGGACCCTCCTCCTGGAGCTCGGCTTGTCTGTTTCCTCTGTCTGCCTCAAGGGCAAGGACTGAGTCTTCCTTCTCTGTCTCCAGTGTTTAATGCGGTGCCTGGCGCTCAGTGGACATGACGTAAATATTTGCTGAGTGTGAGATTATATAAATATTAAACGGTATGAAGGATCAGGGTGACTTCTGCCTGCCTGCTATTTTTTAAAGTCTAGTTTATAATCCAAAGTCATGTCAGCTGGGAGGAGATCTTGAGATGGCTGAGAAAAGCACTTTCTCAAGCTCAGTGGTGGTGTCTGCTTGCTCAGTTGTGTCCGGCGCTGTGCGACTGCGTGAATGGCAGCGCGCCAGGCTCCCTGTCCTGCACGCTCTCCTGGAGTCTGCTGAGACTCACGCCCATCGAGTTGGTGAGGCCATCCAGCCATCTCATCCTCTGCCGTCCCCTTCTCCTCCTGCCCTCCATCTTCCCCTGCACCAGGGTCTTTTCCAATGAGTCAGCTCTTTGCATCGGGTGGCCAAAGGACTGGAGCTTCAGCATCAGTCCTTCCAATGAATATTCAGGGTTGATTTCCTTTAGGATTGACTGGATTGATCTTTCAGTCCAGGGGATTCTCAAGATTCTTCTCCACCACCACAGTTCAACAGCATGCATTCTTTGGTGGCCACCCTTCTTTGTGGTCCAACTCTCACATCCATACGTGACTGCTGGAAAAACCATAGCTTTGACCAGATAGACCTTTGTTGGCAAATTGATGTCTCTGCTTTTTAATATGCTGTGTAGGCTTGTCATAGCTAAGGGTGCTTAATCAAGATATAGAATGGAGAATTCCAGTCTGTCCCTGTAAGTTCTGTGTAATGTTAAACCTACTGAGTTTAGAATGATAGGAATAAACCACGCAGCGCGTCTGCCTTCTGACTGAGAAGTGTCCAGGCGTCCGTGAATCCCCCGCACAAGTTAAACAAGAGCCTCTGGTGGGCCGCAGCAGCGTCCAGCCTCGGGTGCAGGGCGAGAAGCTCGACCGGCACCCGTGTGTGTCTGGCAGTCACTGGGATGGTCCTTTGCTTGGGGATTGCTAGTAGCTGCAGCCAGACTGTCATGTTCCAAAGGGTGCAGACACTCGGCTCGACGCTGGTCGTTTTAAACTTCTTGTGCCTGGAAGGATTCTGTGCCCTCGCACGAGGCAGGGCGGGTGGAGCTGCGGGTGCCGGGGGAGCCACTGCCACTGAGTCCCGAGCCCTCGGCAGCGTCAGTCAGTTGAGAGATACACTCGTGTTAAATGCAGCCACTTGCTGGACACACACAAGTTCTCGTCTTAGATCCGTTTGTTCAAAAGCCCCCTGTAAGCACAGGCTGTGATCATTTTGAAATGAGTCCTGATGAATCTGCCAGGCCGGTGGTGGGGTGGAGCTCGGGTGTAGACTCTAACAGTTCTGCAGAGAACACTTTTCAGAGCCAAACGGAAACTTTTTGGTGCCTACAGAGCCTGAATTTATGTGAGGGGAGGAAAGAATGACGCCGTGAAGGGAAACACTGAAACACGCCTGGGTGACATAGAATTAAGACCTGACTGTCCTCCTCTGTCTGTCAGAATTTCCATGACAAACCCTTCATTTCGAGTCTCTTCCCACCCAGCAAACCTCTTGTTAGACTTTAACCTGAGACATGAACATTTCAGGGTTGGCATGGCCCTAGCAGTCAGATCTGGTTGAAATTACTACAGCTACATTAAAAGAAACCCTCTATTAAATTATACAAAGAGGGAAATGGTTTCTGGAAATAGTTTTTACCAGGAATGGAATAGAGGGGAATGATGTGATAAATTGTCAGCACGAGTTAGGAATCATTTAAGACTAAGTTCAGCGAGTAAGATTACATGAGGGCAGTTCATCTTGGATGGCTTCAGTTGCTGTGTTTCTCCCCTTATGCCTACACATCTCTAGTTCTGGCATTTTGGGAAATACAAGATTATTTATTATCTGGGATAAGTAGGTAGGTAAGAGGTAAGGGTGGAAGCCCAGGACCTGAAGATGTACTATAAATAAGTTTAGATCTAACTTGTGTAAGAAATGGGATAAGAGAAAGATCTGATCAACAGCTGAATTCTGAGCAAAATTTTATTCTAGAGATCTGATACCTAAGTGCCAACTATCCTGTTAGTGAAACTGATTCTTGGAGTGATGCGTCTCGTCTCTCACCCAGCACTTCTGAAAAGGCCAAGGGTTATTCCCACTTCACAGAAGAAGCACGGGGGTTTGCTGACTTGCCCGAGGTCACCTAGCTGGGAAGCGGTGGAGCTGGACTCACACCGGGCAGCGCGGGTTTGCAGCCCGAGCTGTTAGCCCAGTGCCCTGCTGCCCTCAGGTCCCCCTGCTCTGTCAGACTGCAGTTACAGCCCTCAGTGGACAGTGGAGGTGCGCAAGGATGTGTCTTTATCTGTCGCTGTTGAGTCACTAAGTCCTGTCTGAGTCTTGGCAACCCCGTGCACTGCAGCACGCCAGCCTTTCCTGTCTTTCAGTATCTCCTGGAGTTTGCTCAGATTCCTGTCCAGCCAGTCAGTGATGCTGTCGAGCCATCTCATCCTCTGTCGCCCCCTTCTTTTGCCTGCAGTCCTTCCTAGCATCAGGGTCTTTTCCAGTGAGTCAGCATCTCTATTCCCGCCTGGCACATAGCTTCAGCAGTACCGTTTTTCTAGATTCCATATTTATGCATTAATACACTATACTTGTTTTTCTCTTCTGAGGCTGGTACTGTCGGTAACAGTTGGAAGCACAGGGTTTTGCAGCCTTGAGATTAGGACTGGAGGCGATACACTGAGTTATAATAGACGTATACACATTAGTAAGGGAAATAATACAGAGAAGGCAACGGCAACCCACTCCAGTACTCTTGCCTGGAAAATCCCATGGACGGAGGAGCCTGGTGGGCTGCAGTCCATGGGGTCGCTAGAGTCGGGCCTGACTGAGCGACTTCACTTTCACTTTTCACTTTCATGCATTGGAGAAGGAAATGGCAACCCACTCCAGTGTTCCCGCCTGGAGAATCCCAGGGACGGGGGAGCCTGGTGGTCTGCCGTCTGTGGGATCTCAGAGTCGGACACGACTGAGCGACTCAACAGCAGCAGCAGCCGGTTTAGAGTGTTGTGATAGTTGACGGTTTCTGGTGGGCAGCGAGGGATCTTAGCCGTAGGTATACGTGTGTCCATTCTTCCCCAAGCGCCCCTCCCCTCCAGGCCGCAGCATAACAGTGAGCAGAGTCCCCTGTGCGGGACAGAAGGTCCTTGTTGGTCATCCATGTAAAATACAGCAGGTCATACACCTAATTCTGAAATCTTCTGAGGAAATCTAATTTTTTCCCATGCTGATCACTAAATGACTAAAATGTCTAAAATCACTTTTGATCACTAAAGTGATTTTTGTTGCTTTAGTTTGACATTAGTTTCTGCAGATTAGCTTCTGAGTGACTTATTAACATGGGAACCTCTGTCACTCTTCTGCTTAATTTCCGGATGGCAGTTCAGAAGCAGGCAGGACTGATATTTATTCTCTAGGTCCAAGGTCAGGTTTGGCTTAAGGGCTGATATTTTCCCTTTGTTCATCTGTGCCACCAGGCATCACAGCACCTGATGGCTGAGTGGAGTCTGTGCTCATGTGATGCCAATTAACTTGCAAGACTAGTTGTTGGGTAGGAGCTGGAGCACTTCATGTTTGAGACTTCCATGGTTGTCTAAAATGAGTAATGCTGTGGAGTAATTGAGATAAATGGCAGAGGTACTGGAGATCAGAGGCCGACTTGCTGGGCAAGGTTCTGGGCTTACCGGATTCAGTTAATAGGATGGCGAGAGGTGTAACACACTCTTCATGATCAATGAAAGCATAAACTCAGGATTCATGACATTAACTTCGATAGGCTCATTCTGAGCAGGGTACTTGGGTAACTCGCTTAATGGTGGAGGATTAATTGAAGTCCCAAGTTTTATCCCCAATTCTGAAGATGTGTCCACTTCTAGCTTTTGTTTTCCTGTGTGTCCCTGTCACGTCAGGCTTTATTTGACATTCTGTGTACTTTGAAACTATGTGGAGAATTAGAATTTAAAAAAAAATGGCAGTAGATTCGTATCAGATGGGCGAGATTTTAGTCACTAAGAAGGTGGATAGCACTCCTAACCATTAGATTTAATATTATGTATCTGCAATTAAAAACAGGCTTCTATTTAAATGTAGGTTAATTATTTGACTATGCCAAAGCCTTTGACTGTGTGGATCACAATAAACTGTGAAAAAATTCTGAAAGAGATGGGAATACCAGACCACCTGACCTGCCTCTTAAGAAACCTATATGCAGGTCAGGAAGCAACAGTTAGAACTGGACATGGAACAACAGACTGGTTCCAAATAGGAAAAGGAATGCGTCAAGGCTGTATATTGTCACCCTGCTTATTTAACTTATATGCAGAGCACATCATGAGAGATGCTGGGCTGGAAGAAGCACAAGCTGGAATCAAGATTGCCGGGAGAAATATCAAGAACCTCAGATATGCAGATGACACCACCCTTATGGCAGAAAGTGAAGAGGAACCAAAAAGCCTCTTGATGAAAGTGAAGGAGGAGAGTGAAAAAGTTGGCTTAAAGCTCAACATTCAGAAAATGAAGATCATGGCATCTGGTCCCATCACTTTGTGGGAAATAGATGGGGAAACAGTGGAAACAGTGTCAGACTTTATTTTTTTGGGCTTCAAAATCACTGCAGATGGTGATTGCAGCCATGAAATTAAAAGATGCTTACTCCTTGAAAGGAAAGTTATGAGCAACCTAGATAGCATATTGAAAAGCAGAGACATTACTTTGCCAACAAAGGTTCGTCTAGTCAAGGCTATGGTTTTTCCAGTGGTCATGTATGGATGTGAGAGTTGGACTGTGAAGAAAGCTGAGAGCCGAAGAATTGATGCTTTTGAACTGTGGTGTTGGAGAAGACTCTTGAGAGTCCCTTGGACTGCAAGGAGGTCCAACCAGTCCATTTTAAAGGAGGTCAGTCCTGGGTGTTCTTTGAAAAGAATGATGCTAAAGCTGAAACTCCAGTACTTTGGCCACCTCATGCGAAGAGTTGACTCATTGGAGAAGACTCTGATGCTGGGCGGGATTGGGGGCAGGAGGAGAAGGGGACGACAGAGGATGAGATGGCTGGGTGGCATCACTGACTCAATGGATGTGAGTCTGAGTGAACTCCAGGAGATGGTGATGGATAGGGAGGCCTGGCGTGCTTCGATTCATGGGGTTGCAAAGAGTTGGACACGACTGAGTAACTGAACTGAACTGAACTAATCATCTGAATCCACGTGCATTTATATACTGACCTTGACCTCCTTGGTGAATTCTGTAGTTTTAAGGCCAAGAAGAGCCTTGGTCTTGGAATTCAAAGTGGGGAGGGATTGTGGAGGCTGTGTAACTAAGGTCCCTCAACTTAACGGTGGTGGAACTGGCTGCGAGCGTGCCACGCTGTGTGTAAACCCAGCCACAGAACTGGTCTCCATTCCCAGCTTGTGCAGGGATGGTGTGCCCACGGCCGCTTCCTGCTTCCTGGTGGCTCATAAACCTTTGTACTCTGTGTCCTCTGCAGTCTGAAACCTTAAGTTGTACGACCAGCGAGTCTCGGTGCTCGTCCAGGAATCTCTGTATTAAAGCATCAGGAAATCTGCAAACAAAGCTGGCAATGGATTCCTTTGGGCATTGTGCTCTGAAGCCTGGGAGTTTTATTGAGTAAAGATTGTACATTTATCTTTCATAATTTAGATTGCTAGTCTGGTAATAACGTAAGGACCTGGAGTAGGAAATGGCATTCCGCTCCAGTACTCCTGCCTGGAGAATCCCATGGACAGAGGAACCTGGCGGGCTGCAGTCCATGGGGCAGCAGAGAGTCCCACCCAGCTGAGCATACACACGATAACAAAGACCTGTTTAAAGCATCGAGAACGCATAAGGCTCTGTATCGAAGGAGAATTCACAGGCAGGGAAAACTGCTCTACTTGAAATCACACATTTTTTGACTTTTGTCTTTTTAATTTTAGTTGCCCTTGGTGCTTTGGAAGCAGGCTGCACCCTGAGCTGCTTAGTCTGCTCTTGGTCATTGTTGTTCGCTCGTTAAGTCGTGTCCAACTCCTGGCACCACCGTGGACCGCAGCTCGCCAGGCTTCCCTGTCCTTCACTGTCCTGAGATTTGCTCAAACTCATGTCCATCTCATCAGGGATGCCATCCAACTGTCACACCCTCTGCCTCCCCTTCTCCTGCCCCCAGCTTTTAGTCTTACACTGAGATGTTACAGCAGAGCTGACTTTACACTTGAAGTATGCATGTGCAAACGCAATAGTATTAATCTATAACTGTACAGATCTTAGTAGCCCCCCCAAGCAAGAAGGTAACTGAATATAACCTTAGAGTTTGTTATTTAGTGGTTTTGTTTTCTGTAGTACAAGTAACTCCGTTGTTAGAATTGAAATTATTTCTCAACAGTGGTACACATACAGAAGTCAGATCTTAGTTTCAGTGTTGACTTGAGGTTCTTATTTTTTTTTTTCTTTTTAAAAAATTGCTTATTTGGCTCTGAGGGTCTTTTAGTTGCAGCATGTAGGATCTATTTCCCTGACCAGGGACGGACCCCGGGCCCCCTGCCCTGGGAGCATGGAGTCTCAGCCCCTGGACCGTCAGGGGAGTCCTGACTTGAGGTTCTGATCTTAGAAATACATAAATTCGGAAAATACACAGAATGATGAAACGGAAATGAAGCATGGGCCTTATGCATACCTTTTTCAGCATTTTCTAAATCCAGATACAACATAAGTCTTGTAAATGCTCCATGGAAAATTTTCTTTATGTCCTAGATTTCTAAGTTGCTTTAAAAATGAGCCAAAAATGTTGGTTTCTCCCCCCAACACCCCATCTTGGTCAGTTTCCCTATCATAGTCTTAGACATCTTTCTTGCTCCAAGAGTCTTTGAACTGGATTTTAAGTTAGGAAATGCTAAGTACATTATCACTGCTGATTTGATATATATATATGAATAATTTTGAAGATCTGCTAGGACTTGCGAGTGGGGAATTTCTGGGCCATCTTTTTTATCCTTTGTGCCTGCTGTTAGATGGGAGTTGTTGCCTGATTTGAGTAATAGCCTTCCTTTTCAAATTCAGTTCACTTTTCTGAGAAAGTCTTGGACTCTGCAGTGGGGCAGTGAGTCGGACAGTCAGTTCTGCAAGAGTCTCGTCCTCCAAAGTGACTGCTTGTGTGACCTTCAGATCCGTCACGTCTGGGCACCTTTTCTGGTTCTGCCACGGAGCTGTCCACAGCCCCTCTAGTTTGACCTTGCACATGTCAAGTAACTGGAAATGTCCTTACGTCTCTCTTAATATCCAGCTTCCTCTTTCATCGCTGTTTCCTTATCTGGGAGCGTCCATGGGCTTTGAGACCTGTAGACCTTACTTCACCCTCAAGTGACTGAACTACACTTGGCTCTGATGGGAGCTTTTTATCATCCAGATCCTTAAATCTTTGGAAGAAACGGTTTTCTTTCAAACTTTTGAACTAATTCTAGACACTGGAAAGTTGATAATGGTACAGGGAGTATCTCTATGTTATCTTGCTTCCCCCAACATTCAGTTCAGTTCAGTTGCTCAGTCGTGTCCGACTCTTTGCGACCTCACGGACTGCAGCACGCCAGGCTTCCCTGTCCATCACCAACTCCTGGAGCTTGCTCAAACTCCTCCAATATTAACACCTCACATAACCGTAGTATGATTATGAAGAACAGGAAATTCACATTGGTACAATATTAACTGTAGGTCTCGTCTGAATTTTCACCAATTCTTCCACTAACGCCCTCTTTCTGTGTAAGGCCCTATACAGCAGAGGTCCCCATCCTCGGCACCAGGGCCCGGTTTCACGGAAGCCAGTTTCCCGTGGATGGGAGTTGGGCGGTTTCAGGATGATTCAGGTGCATCACAGTTATTGTGTGCTCTATCTCTGTTGTTGTTACATCAGCTCCACTCAGATCAGCAGGCATTAGATCCTGCTGTGTACGATCCCACAGTGCATCTAGTTTTAGCCTCGGAGGTCAGTCGCTCTTTGTTCAGGTTGTGGGGTGTGTTGTGTCTGGTCACACGTCGGTGCAGTCAGGTGTCTTCCTTGATAACAAGTCGACCACTCCTCTTTCGTTACTCTTGGTTGCACTGGGGCAGTAACAAGCAGGATGGGGTCTGCTCGTGGTCACTGTGGTTGCTAAGTGGTTGTCATTGAGTTCATATGGTTCTTTTTTGCCAGGAATCTTACCTACAAGCAGAAGCGTAAGAATAGAAGCCCCTGGAGGCCAAGGGGAGATGAACTGGGAATCAGCTTGACCTGAAAGCCAACTTGCTCTCTGGGCCGTCGTCAGTACTTTGTGTGACGCTGGGAACGCTCTGTAATCAGCATTGTCTCCTTGTGTCGTTATCAGCAACGTCTGTCTGTCGGGCCCTTGAAATGTGGAACCGAATTTTTTTTGCAACTTGTTTTTAAAGTTGAATATTGTTGTTCAGTTGCTAAGTCTTGTCTGACTCTTTTTGACCCCATGGACTGTAGCACGTCAGGCTTCCCTGTCCTTCACCATCTCCCAGAGTTTTCTCAAACTCATGTCCATTGAGTCAGTGATGCCATCCAGTCATCTCATCTTCTGTTCACCCCCTTCTTCTCCTGCTCTCAATCTCTCCCAGCATCAGGGTCTTTTCCAATGAGTTGGCTCTTTGCATCAGGTAGCCAAAGTATTGGAGCTTCAGCATCTGTCCTTGCAATGAATATTCAGAGTTGATTTCCTTTAGGATTGACTGGTTTGATCTCCTTGCTGTTGTTAGTGGCTATGGTAGCAGTGTTCAGCTTTAGAGAATCCAGAGGGGGTAAATCAGATCATACCCTTTTAAGCCTTTCATTGTAGAATAAGATGCAGATGCATTAAACCCCACAGAAAATGCGTGCTCTAGGGGATCGCCATACAGCCCGCATTGCTGCAGCCACCCCCGGGTCAAGCAGATGAGCTCGCTAGTCCTCCCCTTGCCTTGTTTCTTCCCCCAAAGGAACTACTGCTGTGGCTTTTAGATCATCACTTCTGTGCATTTCTTTTAGTTTTGCTACATGGCTATCCACAGACAGACACTGCAGTTTCATCTTGCACACTTAAAATAACTGGAAATGTCCTTACGTCTCTTTTAATCTACGACTTCCTCTTTCATACCCCTTTCACTGTCTGGGGGCGTCCCTGGACTTCAGGACCTGTAGACTTTCCCACAGTCAGAATCCTTCACTGCATGCTCGTAGTACATCATAATGCCTCTGTGCCTTCTGCAAACTGGCACCTGCATCCAGAGGCTCTGTTGGATTTAAGTTCAGTTTGGGTCTATAGTTTCAGATGCCTTTTTAAGGTCACATGCATGTTACTCACACATATATTAATATGGAAAGACCTTAAATGAGGTTTTTCTATCAAAGTATGCAAAGCTGAGAAATGAACATAAGCCAGTTGAACTAGTGAAGTTTTACGGGGTGTGGTACACAACCTGGAAACAGGGACTGTGTGCTGCTTGTGGAAAACTAGGTTGTCAGGGGCTTTTTCTTAAGTGTACAGTGTTCATTACACCTCTATGCAAATTTTAGTTTTCCTCAGTACTTCTATGGGCAAGAGGTGTGTGTGTGGGTGTGCCTGTCTGTGGGTGGTGGAAATAATTACTAATTGAATTGTCATATAGTCATTTTCTTGTCTAAACCTCCCCCACACAACTATATATGTGGTCTGTTTGTTCCTGATGTCAGTATCCAACACAGGATCAAAATTGGGTTTTATAGTTATTTTTGTGCACGGGAGCATGTGGGGGCACAGAGAATAAGCGTCAGAAGCGAATTCGGTGTTTTCCTCTTTGGAGAAGAAGACTGTCAGCTCCCAGGTCCGCTGTGAACAGACCCGCATACGAGCTGCTGGTACAGACAAGGGTTTTCCTAAGAGTGAACAGACCTTCTGAGTCTTATCAGGGAGTTTATAGTATAACTGGATAATATGACTTACACACAGAGCACTAAAGAGTATATACAAAGTCAGCATGTATGAGTTAAAGTGTAAAAATTAAGAGCCCTTCCTGTGATAAATGAGCACTAGATGGAGGTTAGGTAACCTAGGTTTAGATCCCTCTTTGCAGTTGAGGGTTGGGGCTTCCCTAGTGGCTCAGAATCTGCCTGCAATGCAGGAGACCCGGGTTCGATCCCTAGGTCAGGAAGATCCCCTGGGGAGGGCATGGCAACCCACTCCAGTGTTCTGGCCTGGAGAATCGCATGGACAGAGGAGCCTGGTGGCCTACAGTCCGTGCGGTCCCAAAGAGTCAGACACGCCTGAGCGACTGACCCTTTTCTTTCACTGCACCGGGGGCGTTGGATTCTGTTGAGGGGTAGCAAGCATGCGGCATCCCTGCCAGCTGCTGTCAGATAATACTGGTCTCTTTTGAGGTCCTCTTTCAGCGTCAGAATCCTCAGCCCAGGCTCCGAGTGGCGGCTGTGCAGTGGTGACTGGAGTGGATGGGGAGCCGAGCCCCGTGCCAGGCTGCCTGCCTCCTAGCGTCCCGCCAGCTGTTGACCTGCTGTGGCACCGCCTCCAGCCCAGTGTTTGTATGTCCCCTCCTTTAATTATTCCCTGGAAGCACAATATCTCGGGAAAATAATCTACAGTGCTGAATTTTTTTTCTAAAAATATTATCATTGAAATGCTGAAAGTTTCATGCAAAACAAACCACTGGTTGCTGGGGACTGGCCTTCAGCCAGGAATTGAGTTGATTTAGAATTAAAAAAAAAAAAAATCTCCTGATACTTCCTTGATGTTTTTCTTGATTGGCATCATGTAAACTGTTAATTTTCTGGCTTCTGTTGGGTCCAAGTAATTTTTTCTTTTTTTGGCCTGTCTAACTTATGTGAATGCCTTACAGTTGAAATCTGGCATTTGAGTTGTGTTTTGGCTCTGTGGCATTTTACAGAGTTCTGTGACCCAAATAATGACTCTGGAGTCCCTTTCTAATCTGGAGAAAAAATAAAAATACTGGGAGAAGAACTTTGCATTTTATCTTGTAGGAGCCATAGGCTGAAATAATGGTACCCTGACCCCATTGATCTGCGTGGAGATCCAACCAGTCCATCCTAAAGGAGATCAGTCCTGGGTGTTCAGTGGAAGGACTGATGCTGAAGCTCCAGTACTTTGGCCACCTGATGTGAAAAGCTGACTCACTGGAAAAGACCCTGATGCTGGGAAAGATTGAAGGTGGGAGGAGAAGGGGACGACAGACGATGAGATGGCTGGATGGTATCACTGACTCAATGGACATGAGTTTGAGCAAGCTCTGGGAGTTGGTGATGGACAGGGAGGCCTGGCATGCTGCAGTCCATGGGGTCACAAAGAGTCAGACGCGACTGAGCGACTGAACTGACCCCAGTGATGCTTGATGCCAGTGGGATTCAGACTCGTGTAGGAGAGGAGATCTTGATGGACAAAAGTCAGGGTGCTGTATTCCTAAAACTGTTCAGAGCAGCTGAGGGAGAGGAGAGAAGCCCTAAAGGGCGGGTAGTTGTGATTTATTATTCTTTTTAGGAAAGCTTGCTTACAATCCTTTGAGCTAGATAGAGCCCTAGGATTACTTTGAGTTTATAGGACTGCATGCCTTTGCATGCACAAATCCTGTCTGTGCAAATTTGACCTTTAAAATTTCCATTACTTTCCCCATTCTGTCTCTCTGCCCCCGCCCCTAAAGAAGCTGACCTTTGTGAAGTTTTACATCTTATGGTTGATGTTAAGGCCCTGAGACTTACATCTGTGCTGGCTACCGTCCATCTACTTGTCTAATTATGTATTCCGTACATATTCTCCCCAGGTACTGAGCTAGTTTGCTGGGTGATAGTAACTATGATGACACTTACTGAGCACGGCCTGCATATGGCCCAGCACTGAGCAGTTGGCAGAGAACACTTTTCTTCGGTAACTTTCACAGCCACTGAGGACAGGTGGTTTTCTCAGGTTAGATCAGATCAAATCAGTCACTCAGTCGTGTCTGACTCTTTGCGACTCCATGAATCACGGCACGCCAGGCCTCTCTGTCCATCACCAACTCCCAGAGCTTGCTCAAACTCACATCCATCGAGTCAGTGATGCCATCCAGCCATCTCATCCTCTGTCGTCCCCTTCTCCTCCTGCCCTCAATCCCTCCCAGCATCAGAGTCTTTTCCAATGAGTCAACTCTTCTCATGAGGTGGCCAAAGTACTGGAGTTTCAGCTTTAGCATCGTTCCTTCCAAAGAAATCCCAGGGCTGATCTCCTTCAGAATGGACTGGTTGGATCTCCTTGCAGTCCAAGGGACTCTCAAGAGTCTTCTCCAACACCACAGTTCAAAAGCATCAATTCTTCGGCGCTCAGCCTTCTTCACAGTCCAACTCTCACATCCATACATGACCACTGGAAAAACCATAGCCTTGACTAGACGAACCTTTGTTGGCAAAGTAATGTCTCTGCTTTTCAATATGCTATCTAGGTTGGTCATAACTTTCCTTCCGAGGAGTAAGCGTCTTTTAATTTCATGGCTGCAATCACCATCTGTAGTGATTTTGGAGCCCAGAAAAATAAAGTCTGACACTGTTTCCACTGTTTCCCCATCTATTTCCCATGAAGTGGTGGGACCGGATGCCATGATCTTCATTTTCTGAATGTTGAGCTTTAAGCCAACTTTTTCACTCTCCACTTTCACTTTCATCAAGAGACTTTTGAGTTCCTCTTCACTTTCTGCCATAGGGGTGGTGTCATCTGCATATCTGAGATTCTTGATATTTCTCCCGGCAATCTTGATTCCAGCTTGTGTTTCTTCCAGTCCAGCGTTTCTCATGATGTACTCTGCATATAAGTTAAATAAACAGGATGACAATATACAGCCTTGATGTACTCCTTTTCCTATTTGGAACCAGTCTGTTGTTCCATGTCCAGTTCTAACTGTTGCTTCCTGACCTGCATACACATTTCTCAAGAGGCAGATCAGGTGGTCTGGTATTCCCTTCTCTTGAAGAATTTTCCACAGTTTATTGTGATCCACACAGTCAAAGGCTTTGGCATAGTCAATAAAGCAGAAATAGATCTTTTTCTGGAACTCTCTTGCTTTTTTGATGATCCAGTGGATGTTGGCAATTTGATCTCTGGTTCCTCTGCCTTTTCTAAAACCAGCTTGAACATGAGGAAGTTCACGGTTCACATATTGCTAAAGCCTGGCTTGGAGAATTTTGAGTATTACTTTACTAGCGTGTGAGATGAGTGCAATTGTGCGGTAGTTTGAGCATTCTTTGGCATTGCCTTTCTTTGAGATTGGAATGAAAACTGACCTTTTCCAGTCCTGTGGCCACTGCTGAGTTTTCCAAATTTGCTGGCATATTGAGTGCAGCACTTTCACAGCATCATCTTTTAGGATTTGGAAGAGCTCAACTGGAATTCCATCACCTCCACTAGCTTTGTTCGTAGTGATGCTTTCTAAGGCCCACTTGACTTCACATTCCAGGATGTCTGGCTCTAGGTCAGTGATCACACCATCGTGATTATCTGGGTCATGAAGATCTTTTTTGTACAGTTCTCAGGTTAAGTATTGCCTGAATCTTACAACTAAGTGACTGGGATTAGGTTTATATTTGTTTCTTTCTTTTGAAATATTATTTAACAAAATTTTAATTGAATTATTGTTGACTTCTAGTCTTAATACTGCTGTACAGCAAAGTGACTCAGTTATACATATGTACACACATATATGTACACACAAAATGATTCAGTTATATATACGTACACATATATACACAAAATGACGCAGTTATACATGTGTACATATATATACACACACAAAATGATTCAGTTATGCATACGTACACTATATATATTCACAAATGACTCAGTTATGCATACATACACTATACACAAAATGACTTAGTTATACATACATACATATATATATACACAAAATGATTCAGTTATACATAATATATGTGTGTGTGTGTATACATATATATATATATTACATACACATTCTTTTTTGGGGGTGTTATTCACTTTATTCTTTCTATCACATGGATTTTCGTGATATTTCATCCAAAATGTTTTTGAAAGGTAAATTCTTCATGGGTTTGTATTTTTTTTTTTAAAGCCATTTTTACAGCTTGGATCCAGATGTTCTTCCCTCCCCAGGGCCCCCCTCCTGAATCCATCATAATAAAACATAGACAGATATCTGTAAGAACGTGCTCTTTTAATTTCCTGTCTTACATCCTGGGGGTTGTATAAAGATGCTGTAAAGCAAGTGCAGTCAAGCCTCGCACACATTCAGAGGAGGTTTCAAGGTACATGGAGTAGATTTGTATTTAAAACAGCAGTCCAGGCATTTTACTTTCTTGGAGTGTCCTTTCTCCTGCACTGACCTGGGCTGGCAGGCAGGTGTGTGATTCTCTGTGTGCTGTAGTGCCTGAGCTGCTGGATCGGTTCTGCGGGACTTGCCCAGAGCTCAGCGGTCTCTGCGCAGCACAGATTCGGCTTCTCTTGGCCTTGGTGTGTGTCCTTGTATCTGTTCACCAGACTTAGATTTGGGATGTTACTTAAGCGGGCCTCTAATTTCAGTATTTGTAGATTTTTTGATAACATTTGAAGGGGAGGTTTGGGTGAAAGTGATATCAGATGGTTTGTTTTCTTTACTTCTGATCATCAGCTTATTGAAAACTGTCCCTATATTCTTGTGTCCAGATTCTTGACACCTGCTCTAAAGCTGTGTGTCCTCCATGCAGATATCTTAATTCTTTATTTTAGTTCCTTTCTGCTCTGTCCTTAGGCTACCTCTTACCTCATGTTTTTGAAATGTGAACTCATCAGATAGCTATTTGAATATTAGTACGACAAGTTTTGGAGAAGGCAATGGCACCCCACTCCAGTACTCTTGCCTGGAAAATCCTATGGACGGAGGAGCCTGGTAGGCTGCAGTCCATGGGGTCGCTAGAGTTGGGCCCGACTGAGCGACTTCACTTTCACTTTTCACTTTCATGCATTGGAGAAGGAAATGGCAACCCACTCCAGTGTTCTTGCCTAGAGAATCCCAGGGACGGGGGAGCCTGGTGGGCCGCCTTCTATGGGGTCGCACAGAGTCAGACCCAACTGAAGCGACTTAGCAGCAGCAGCAGCAGCATGACAAGTTTGGGGGGTTTCTCTTAGGATAGGGTCTAAAATTTTAGATGACTATCTACTCCGTGGATACTTACTGTCACCCCATCCACCAGACACATCTCTGAGACTCTGTTCTCATCCCTCTAGTGATGGGCCCATCATCATGTGGGTGCACAGAGAGGCCATGGGGCTCTGACCGCAGGTGACGAAGGGCTAACTGAGTCTGGGGTCATGAAAATCTCACCCAGGGAAATGTTTGAGCTCTAGAGGGTGTGGGCTATCTAGGTGAAAAAAGAAGGAAGAGCCTTCTGGATAAGAAGCCAGCGTGGACACAGCCCTGGGGAGGGACCCCTGCGTGTCGTGGGCCCAGAAGGGCCTTCGGGCTCTGCAGGGTCTGCACGGGGCAGAGGAGGCAGGCGGGGTCAGCATGGCTGCTGGGCAGGTCTCGGACCAGGTTGAAGATCTCCATTCCTGAGCCTGAAAGCTGTGGCCCAGGAACCAACACAGATTCTCAGGAGGGAGCTGGCCTCATCAGAGTTTCCATGGAAAGGACCACACAGCTGCTGCTGTGTGGAGAACTAAACTGAAGTGGGCAGGAGTGGGCTGGGCAGCCTGCCGGGAGGCCCCTCCTCACCTGGACAGAGTTTGGGGTCCTGCAGCTGGAGGGGTGGTGGAGAGATGTTTCCAGACCTGGGGTGTGTCCGGGAGGTGGCCGCCACTGGACGTGGGGTGAGGTGGCGGTAGGGGGAGGAGCAGGCTGTAATAGGGACAGTGGTGACGGTCACTGTTGGTGATGAGTTGGAAGGCTCAGCTTTGGGGAAGGTCTCATGGCCTTGAACCTGCTGAGTGAGCAGGGCTGTTGAGGTTTCCAGAGCGGGGAGAGGGCAGTCAGGGTGGTAGCTGGATCCCAGGCCCGGCGTGGAGGGGCAGCCAGAGTGGGAGCAGGGGTGTGAACTGGACAATTTGGGGGCAGGGTAGCGTGCCTGGGGTGGGGGCACTGGGCTTGGAGCAGGACAAGGGCCCACGCTGCAGCGGACTGAGCTCAGCCGTGGGGGGTGAGGGGGTGAGGGGCAGGAGCTCACAGGGCTGGGGCAGGAGCTGCCGCACTGGGGTCTTCCTGTCGCGGGCCGGGGGTGAAGGAAGGGGGGCGGATGCTGGGCAGCAGCCCTGGGCAGTTCCTGAGGGTCGTTCAGTTTAAACCCCTCCCCTTGGCCTTTCCATGCGTTGTCTCTGAGGTTATGGTTCCCGAGGAGCGTCTCAACCACTAAGCGTTAAAAAATAGTAATAAAAGTTCCCCTGCTTTCAGTCCTTAGAAAGATGGGTTAGATGAATTTAAGTTTTAAACTGTTACTCATCCAGCGCCCGATCTTCGCTGATCACTGAGCTGGCTCTCAATGGACCCTTTCTCTCTCTGTCTCTCTTGGGTATTCCTACGGGAGGGGGCATCTGGGGAGCTGGGCTGTTCTCAGAGATGAAAACCAACCTGTGCGTGACTCGGAGAGGGCACCCTGGCCATCACCCCTCTGTCTGTATTACTCAGCCAGGACATTTGTATTTATCAGTGAAAGCACTTAATTTTTTTTTTTTTTTTTTAGTCATAGGGCTGTAATATCTACTCATCCTATCAAAGAGATAAAACGGATCAGTAGGCAAGCAAGCATTTGTCAGTGTTTGAGGGAGATTTCATTAAGCTAGAATATTCTATTAGAGACCGAACTCCATTTCCGTGTCTTTTGTTAAGAGGGTATCAGTGTGATGGCAGGAACAGGGGTATTTGGAGGGGCACGTGCTCCAGCGTTAACTAGATTACAGAGTTTCATAAATACGTTAAGACGGAATTTAAAACAGCAACAGGAAAAATGACTTGGGGCTCATCTGTGCGTGGGATTGGAGGCCTCTGGCTCTGGGGGGCGCGGTCCTGCCTCTGCTTCACTCCTGGTCCTCTGAGATGGCTGCTGTCTGTCAGTAATGGCTTCATATTTTTCACCCATGGGACAGCCATTCTGTGAATCAACAAGGGGGCATGCCTGCGATGCTGCTGATAGAGGCAGCCCTGGAGGCAGGTTGTGGTTGAGTGCCTTGCCGGTGACAGTCGGAACCTTAGCTCGCTGCTAATGTGGACTCATCCGGGAAGAGGGTTTGGGTGTGTGGCTGTTAGTTGTGTTTTAGCCTCGGTCGTTTTGGCTGAGACACCCTGTTCTGTGCTTTCCGCTTTCCTTTGACTCATTCTCCTAAGTTCAAGCATCGGTTGGACCCGTTTGTGTCTCCCCTCTCCCACCTCTGAAGACGCCCACGTTTATTCTCCCGCGCGTGGCCGGGGCCACGTTCTGAACTCAGACACTGATTGCTCGGGGTCTGTGAGGTCTCATGCCTCAGCAGCACACTGTTCCCCAAACCTGTGGCTTTACAGATTTGCGGCTCCCTCGCTGCACCCGGCAACGAAGGGGCTCCGCCTCACAGTCTTGCAGGATCTGGGCATCTAGACCCCGAGGCTGCCTCCTTCAGAAGGCAAGACAGCATCACCCAGGGTCCTCTGCTTCTGGGCCCGCGATCATTGGCCAGAGCGAGTCACGTGACCCTCCCCAGTGTGGGGGGACCTGGGTGATTCTGACACGTGTGTGTTGTCTGAGTTCCTTCATGGGAGTAGAAACTGTTAGAACCTCCCACCTGGTAGACGCGCCGCTTACAGCCTTTCCTTAATGGAAACTGTCTTAAAGACAATGTGAAGGCCGCACAATCTGTCTTGTTAAGCAGCTTATTTTTAGAGTTTTTTTCCTTTTATTTGATTAGTACTTTCCTTTTGAATCCAATGTAGCAAACCAGTTAGATTTTATTCAGAACGTACTAGATGGAACAAGACAACTTTGGCTCCATTTACGAGAGGATGACTGCATGCAACACATCTTGCAGTAGATCATCAGGGTTCTGGTGACTCCCAGGGCAGTCAGTCCAAGTGTTGGTAGTTTTAGAACCTTTGCTGTGAGGTTGAGGAGGGGTGAGTCTGGGGGGTGGACAACATTAGCATCCAACAGTCATCCGGGCTGAAGCTCTTCCAGTTTCTTGAGGTCTGAAATGGGTCCGTTTTTAAAGTTTATTTTTGTTTTTATTATTTTAAATTTTTAATTTTTTTTTACTTTAAAATGTTTTATTTTTGAATTTTTACCTTTTTATTTAAAATTTTCAATTTTTTAAAATTAAAAACTGTTTTTTTTTTACCCTGGCATTTTAAAAAAGATCTTTCTGATTTGGGAGTCTGGTCCTTTCAAGGAGACTCAGTTTAGATAAAATAAAAACTCTCCCTTTCCCTCCTCCAGACCTTCTTACCCAGCACCTCTGTCCCCGGTGTGGAATTAGCTCTGCCAGAGACGCTGGTGTGGAGGAACCAGGCATGAGTCACAAGTAGCTAACAGCCGAGTGGAGAATCTCACAGGCTGTGACAAGCGAGGGGCGTTAGACGGGATGGGCTCCCCAAGTGCTGGGAGTCCTGTATTCCCAGGAGCCCCACCTGTCCTCCAGGTGGACGGCCAGCCTGTTTTCAGTGAACGCCAGGGATGCGACGGTGCTGGCTGGTGGCACTGGCAGGGCGCCTGGCGTGACGTGGCCTGGTCGTCTTTCCTGTGATGACCGTCTGTCGTCTGGGCCCCCTCATCTGAGCCAGTTTCTTTCACGTGATGATGTTCTTCGTCATTCGGGCACCTTTCTCAGGTGTTGGGGAGCGGGGGCATTTGTTCCTGTTCCCCGCACCCTGTGGGAGCTTGTGGGTGGACAGGAAGGAGCCTGGACTCTGGAAGCGGAGGGAGTGACGGAGATCGAGGTCCGGCCAGTGCAGGCGTCTCTGGGGTCAGCATCGCCTGGAGGCTGCGTGGCCCCCAGTGGGCGTCCCCTCCACACCCCCACAGGGCAAATAGAAGCAGGTGGTCTTTCCTCCTCCTGGAGGCCGACTCCAGAAACTCTGAGGACGATGCTCTTAATTAAAACCTCGACTTGGTGGCTGGGTGCAGGTTTTCAACAACGCTGGTGCCCGCTTTGCCCACAGGGTGGGATGGAGCCAGTGTGAGGGCAGCCACATCCCAGCCTGTGCTGTGCCTGGTCACCCAGCGTCACCCTGTCCTCCGGCTTCCTGCCCCTCTCGTCTGCTCTGCCCTGGGTGTGTCTGTGTTGTGGGAAAGCGCGAGGCCCCTTGGACCACAGCTGGAGCCTGTGTGGAGCCAGAGGTCTGGGCGTTTGTGTTCAGTGTCCTTCTGTCTGAGTTTGACTCTGGGTAGGTCTCCTTTTTTGTTTGTAAGAATCTAACCAGATCTTCATTTTCACTTCCCCTCCAGAGTCAAACTCAGGATTCCTGGAGGGAGGGAGAGAGACTGGGGGCAGGGGGCTAGAGGAGTTGAGGGGGGTGGACAGGATGTCTGAGGGCCCGGGAGGTGTGCAGGACAAGGGCACGGGGAGAGGAGTATGAGCCATCAGTGCCCCCAGAGACCACGTGCCCTCTCATGTAATGGCAAGCCTCAGTCTTGATTTTTGCACACTTTACAAACTGGGAAGCCACCCCTATATGTGGAGGGGCCAAGAAGCTTGTCCAAACTCAAAGTGCAACCGTGTGAACCGAAGCTTTACACCTGTGTGAACAGGTGGTGACGCCCGATCTCTTCCTAAGATGCTGTGATGTTCTTTGTTAAGGGGAAGTACCAGAAAAGTTGGCATTGGCCTTTTGACTTGGAGTGTTAGGAGCTTGATTCAGTGGAATTCTGGACGAAATCCTGACTGTGAAGCTGTAGCCCATGATTAACGAGTCTTTTGCTTTTACTTGAACCCAGAAGCCAAATTTTTAACTTCTGTTGCTACACTGTGCCAATACCGTGAAGTGAAGTGAAGTCGCTCAGTCGTGTCCGACTCTTTGCGATCCCATGGACTGTAGCCTACCAGGCTCCTCTGTCCATGGGATTTTCCAGGCAATAGTACTGGAGTGGATTGCCATTTCCTTCTCCAGCAGATCTTCCCAACCCAGGAATCGAACCCGGGTCTCCCACATTGTAGACAGACACTTTAGCATCTGAGCCACCAGCCAATACCGTAGATACTTGTTATTATTATAATTTTTGTTTACCTCGAAGTCTTTTTCCTTAGTCCCAATTGTGACAGGTGGTGTGTTCCTGGAGAGGCAGTTCTGACCGTGTGAGTCCCTCTGGCAGGCTGGTTCTTCTTGAGTGAGTCCCCAGGGCACTTGTACGACGCTCTGGGTACCGCGTTTACCTGCTCAGGGTGCGTTCTGGACGTGACACCCCCCGGGCCGCCAGGTCTCGGTTGCCGTCACCAGAAAGCACCGGTTTTCCCTGGTCACTGACCAAGCTTGTCGCTCTTCATTTCCGCCTGGCTCCACACTGAAGACTTCGGTCCAGTTTTCAGAACTGGCTGTTTTGGCTTACAGTGCCAAAACCCCTTTGGCAGCAAACGCCACTCTGGCTGCAAACCACGGTCGGCGCTTTGGCGTAACCACCTGACATGGCTGCACTGAATCGCTTTCCTCCAGAGGATGGCAGAGGCCGGCCCGGGAGCACCGGCCGGGCTGTGCTCTTCCTTGAATCGGCTTCCTCACTTCTAGGGTTAGTCTCGTGATGTGGTAGTTTAGTCACTAAGCCATGTCTGGCTCTTCTGACCCCATGGACTATAGCTGGCCACCTCCTCTGTTCATGGGATTTTCCAGGCAGGAATACTGGAGTGGGTTGCCATTTCCTTTCCCAGGGGATCTTCCCCAATGCAGGGATTGAACCCAGGTCTCCTGCATTGCCGGCAGATTCTGGACCAGCTGAGCCCCCGGGGAAGCCCATTCTGGTGATGCATCTGCTCAGTAAGTAAACTCAGTTTGCTGAGGATGTACCCACCCCACTCATCTTAAACTGCTGGGTGTGGAGTTGTCCAGAGCTGTCCTCTAGATTTTTAAAATAGACATGAACCAAGATTCTACAGTTGCATCTGGACTTGGACAGCCTTCTGAGGAGGTTATAGTGGGAAGAAGGGAGAAACATTTTGGGAGACTGGACCCTAACCAATAAGGAAGATGTTTTTGTAAATTTAACCGGCTCTTCCTGGCAGAGGTTTCATACAGCTGTTTCTCAGATCCAGCTATTTATGGGGAGCAGCTGTAGATAGAATTCACCAGGCCATTGTTCTGCTGTGTCTGGAAACGTGCTTCCTGACCACAAGGTGGTTTGTTTCGTCGCTAAGTCCTGTCCAACCCTTTGTGACCCCATGGACTGCAGCGCGCCAGGCTCCTCTGTCCTCCACTCTCTCCTGGAGTTTGCTCAAACTCATGTCCATGGAGTCAGTGATGCCATCCAGCCATCTCATCTGTCACCCCTTTCTCTTCCTGCCTTCAGTCTCCCAGCATCAGGTTCTTTTCCAAGGAGTCAGTTCTTCACATCAGGTGGCCACAGTATTGGAGTTTCAGTTTCAGCATCAGTCCTTCCAATGAATATTCAGGGCTGATTTCCTTTAGGATGGACTGATTTGATCTCCTTGCAGTCCAAGGGGCTCTCAAGAGTCTTCTCCAGCACCACAGTTCGAGAGCATCAGCTCTTCACAGTGTAGCAGAAGGAAATGAAGAGGGTGTGCTTGTGGCCACCATCCGAGGCCTCTGGTCCAGCTGCGTTTCAGTCTTAGCTTTCTGACGTGTTGACTCCTGCAGTGCTGGATCAGGCTCGTCTCTGTCTCACTGGCCTTCCTTAGACACGTACTGAAGAGTGTGTGCCCGTGTGTTGGAAAGAAAGTAGATGGACTGGGGGTAGGTGATCATTTTGATCCTGGTAACTCCTGTGCTAACGGGGATGGAATAGGTACAGGGCTTCAGACAGCTGCTGTTACAGTGTCAGCTGAGAGAGGGAATGCGGTTCTGACTGGAGTGTTTGAAGCTGACTTTGCAACACTTGCTTCTGGAGTCCTAACCTTCCAGAGAGTTCCAGTCTCCTGGTGGACTTTCCCTCATGTCTGCCTCAGCGAGCCTGCCCTGGGGCCCTGCTGTCTGTTTGCCCCTGTTCTTGTTCAGTCACTCAGTCATGTCCGACTCTTTTTGACCCCATGGACTGTAGCCCGCCAGGCTCCTCTGTCCGTGGAACTTCCCAGGCAAGAATACTGCAGTGGGTTGCCATTTCCTTTTCCAGAGGATCTTCCCGACCCAGGGATCAAACCCATGTCTCTGGTGTCTCCTGCTTGACAGGCAGATTCATTACCACTGAGCCGTTACTCTGGTATTTAATTCATCTTTTAAAATCGGGCCTTCTGAAGACAGAGTGGCTGAAAAGGAAAATGGATTCTTTTGTAAAACCCAAGTTGCTTAAGCTTCCACTTGGACTAAAATCCCTTTCATTAACTCAAGGATTTTTTTTTTTCTCTTTGCAAACCAAATTGAAGCTAACTTAAATTTAACTTTAGGTTATGCTAAAAATATTTTCTTATGTGTTTTCTTAGAGGTATTGGAAAACTGTTTCTGTAAACGAACTTTGGTTCTATTCTAAAACCCAATATTGTTTAGTCATTTACTACTTAAGGGGAGCTTAGAAAGAAATGTAACAGCTGCTTGGAGTCCATTTAAAGAATTGTCAGCTCCAGAATCTTTTTTCCCTTGACACCTTCCTCTTTCCCCTGAAAACCTTTAAATAGAGACTGTTTCCTTTTACTGCATTTAAAACCCTAAACTCTATTCAGTTTCTTCTGGTTGTTGAGGGTGGTGGCCTGTCTCTGAAGGCCCGCAGAAGGGACAGAAATGCACTGTGGGAGTATGCTGGTGTTAGTGTAGGTCCTCAAACACAGAAAGCCCCCCAGAGCAGTAGAATCCCCCCAAAATTAAGACTCCATCTTGAAATCCGCCCATAGCTCTATGAATGCAAGCTCAGTCAGATTTTCAAATGCCTTTATAAAATTATATAACAGAGGTGAAAGAGAGAGATCTGAATTATAACTTCATTGCATGAGCTAAGCATGTAAGCCTTAACATTTGATGTCATTTTAATTCTAGGCTTAACAGGAAGGACTGTTTTGGGGTAAAAGTGTGGATTAGTTGGTGTGGATTAGTTCTGTGCCAAACATGCATACTTTCCTCTTTTTGTGAATTGCGTTAAACTCTTCAGGAGGAACGGAAAAAGGATATTTAAGCCTTACAAACAAGCCGTGCACCATAATACGTTTGTATCAGACAAAAAGCTGTGGACTTTTGCTTAAGATAATCTCAGTGACGGAAAATAATGACCAGGTCCTCGGGGGAGTGGGTGCAGGTGGGTGATTTGGCCTTCAGCAGGAGTTTGGCGTTAGTGGTAAAGAAACCCACCTGCTAATGCGGGAGATGTAAGAGGCTTGGGTTTGATCCCTGGGTTGGGAAGATCCCCTGGAGCGGGGCATGGCAGCCCCTCCAGTATTCTTGCCTGCAAAATCCCATGAACAGAGGAACCCGGCAGGCCACAGTCCACGGGGTCGCAAAGAGCTGGACACGCCTGAGCACCGAGCACAGCAAAGGGGCTGGGGGCGTCCTGGCCTCAGCAGCGGCAGATACAGCTCATCAGCACGAGGCCCCTGGTCAGTTTAGGTTGTCAGGTTGGGAACATTCCAGAAGCTCTTGAGGCAGGCAGGTCAGCAGAGACTTGCTGTGTCGGCTACACAAACACCGCTCGTCCAGAAGATGAATTTGGACTAAGTATAACCACGGCTTCTTAGCTTCTTTAGGATGGGAGAACAATTAGAACATAAACAGGAGGATGTTTAGAACGTTCCATGGAGGGTGAAGAAAAAGCATCCCCATCGGGTGCTTGTGTCTGTCTGGAACAGGTGGAGCCCGTCTGAACCTGGGCCCCTCAGAAGCCCTTCATTTAAGGCTCATTTGTCTCCATCACTGAGGAAGCCATTGTGTGCAGTTAGGCCAGAGGCCAGAATTCAGCTCCAGTAACTTGGCAGTTAAGGTACGGGCTCCGGTCATGGTCCCGAGGCTCAGGGGGAGCGTGACAGCTCCGTCACAGGGAAGCACCTGAGGCAGGCAGTCCACGGCCGGCTCTGCGGGCGTTGGGAGGGCAGGGCGCCCGCCTGCAAGAAGGGGGGTGAGTGGTTATTGATTTGAACAAGCCCTCGCATGGGTCTCTGCAATTCTTGACTTTTTTTTTTTTTGGAAAGACAAAAACCGCAAACCTCACAACACCTACTGCATCTCTCCTGTTTGTCGGGGGTCCCAGATCCTCAGGAGGCTTGCCAGCTTCCTGCTCCTGGAGGCAGAAGTTTGGGGCTGGCTTCTTCGTGTTACGGGCTTGCTGGCAGTGGGCAGTAAACGTTCAGTAGGCTCTGCAGACTGTTTCAGTCCGTCGGATCCATCACATTTTCTCCTGCGTTTAGTGTCAGAGGTGCAGGTTCTGATGGCAGTTGGCAGTTTCTGAGAACTTGACGTCTGTTTCGTGTGAATCACCCTTTCAGAGGCGCAGAGAGAAGCGAGGCCTGTTTTGAAATGTGTGCCTGTGGTTCTTGCAACGTGGCGAGGAGACGTGGCTTACATCGTGAGTGCTTAATTCTGTCTCCTGGAAAGTTTTGCAGAAGGATATAAATTTAAACGAGTTAAAGTTTTGGATTTTTGAAAAGTGCTTACCAGGAACGAGCTGTTCTGTGACATGAGTTAATGGTAATCAAACACAAATGATTAACCAGATGCTTGATTGTGCCAGTGTGATCCTAGCACGACATAATAACGGCTTGGAATTTGAAACTGAACTTGACCTGGTTATCTTCTGAGTATTTATGTGAATGAACGTCTTTTTGAATGTTGCCCTAAACATTCATATAGCTTTAAAAAGCCACCTTACATGTGACTACGATTAAGAAAGTGTCTCAGACAGGAAGGCAGCTTGTAAACCTGTGACAGATAGTCTAGTGAATGACTACAGTTCCTGAACAAGGAATTCATGATTTCAGGTTGTCTTATGTGGGCCACAGATACAATAGAAGTGGCTTAATAGGCTGTAAGCTGTTGTCACGGTTTTGCAGTTACAGATTTCAGCATTGGACAGATATTTTCTGGACCACCTGTTGTACGTGGTGTCCTGTGGGTATAGCATTGACTAAATCAGATGTAGCCCTACTTGTAAAGAAGTTCTGAAATCCATCCAGTTAAAAGCTGAATCAAACCAAGTTAAAAAAAAAAAAAACAAAAACAAATTCAGAGCTGGAGGTACTGGGGAGGCGGGTGAGCATCTGAACCCATTTATGTGTTGGTAGAACTAGTGACAGGAGATTAAGAGAGTTTTGAGAACAGGATGGATGTAAAAGCTATAAACCAAGATACTATCTTCCTGATGGCTCAGTGGGTAAGGAATCCGCCTGCAGTGCACAAGACCCAGGAGATGCAGGTTCGATCTCTGGGTCAGGAAGATCCCCTGGAGGAGGAAGTGGGAGCTCCAGTGTTCTTGCCTGGAGAATCCCATGGACAGAGGAGCCTGGTGGGCTACGGACACGACTGAGCAGGCAGGCAGGGCACACATACAAATAATGTAAAGGAAGATCTGAACGCACAGATGACAACGAGAGGAAGTATCAGCGTGCTGGCATCTGCGTCTTTCAAAGTCGAGTCCACCAGTCCTGCCCCAAACGGAAGTGGTTCCTTTAGAAGGCTTCGGTTTCTCAACAGACTTCACCATCTCACACAGTCACAAGCTTTTGTTTTGCTGTAGGCAAGCGAGTTTAACGTCAATAAGAATGAATTCTCATGTGGAATATCATTTTCCTAAAATTATTTCTGTTTGTCTATGTCTGCATCTGTCCATCCATGTACAGAGATACCAAGAATGGTTTTTGCCTAGTGTTAATGACAAATCAACTCAAACAGCAACACGTATATTTTTGCATTTGTCCTTCTCTGCACTGCATACCTTCTTAAATACTTTTTTACTGCCAAAATTTTAAAAGTAGATAGTCCGGATGTTAGGAATATGAATTTTTTTCAAATTTTAATTTCTAAATTAAATACTTTTAATTTAATTTAAATTAAATTAATGTAATTTTATTTATTATTATTATTATTTTTAGAAATTTATCACCACTCTGTGGCCAAATCACTTTTATTTTCAAGTCACGCAAACTTCATAGTTAGTAGTTAATACTACCTTGAAACTTTGGTATGAATGATGACTTCCATTTTCTTAATAATTTCTTTTTTTTTCTTTTTTTAAAATTTAAATTTATTTATTTTAATTGGAGGCTAATTACTTTACAATATTGTATTGGTTTTGCCATACATCAACATGAATCCAGCACGGGTATACACGTGTTTCCCATCCTGAACCCTCCTCCCACCTCCCTCCCTGTACCATCCCTCTGGGTCATCCCAGTGCACCAGCCCCAAGCATCCTGTATCCTGCATCAAACCTGGACTGGTGATTCGTTTCTTATATGATATTATACATGTTTCAATGCTATTCTCCCAAATCATCCCACCCTCTCCCTCTCCCACAGAGTCCAAAAGACTGTTCTATACATCTGTGTCTCTTTTGCTGTCTTGCATACAGGGTTATCATTACCATCTTTCTAAATTCCATATATATGCGTTAGTATACTGTATTGGTGTTTTTCTTTCTGGCTTACTTCACTCTGTATAATAGGCTCCAGTTTCATCCACCTCATTAGAACTGATTCAAATGCATTCTTTTTAATAAGTGAGTAATACTCCATTGTGTATATGTACCACAGCTTTCTTATCCATTCATCTGCTGATGGACATCTAGGTTGCTTCCATGTCCTGGCTATTATAAACTGTGCTGCAATGAACATTGGGGTACACGTGCCTCTTTCGATTCTGGTTTCCTCAGCGTGTATGCCCAGCAGTGGGATTGCTGGGTCATGAGGCAGTTCTATTTCCAGTTTTTTAAGGAATCTCCACACTGTTCTCCATAGTGGCTGTACTAGTTTGCATTCCCACCAACATTGTAAGAGAGTTCCCTTTTCTTCACACCCTCTGCAGCATTTATTGCTTGTAGACTTTTGGAGAGCAGCCATTCTGACTGGCGTGAAATGGTACCTCATTGTGGTTTTGATTTTCATTTCTCTGATAATGAGTGATGTTGAGCATCTTTTCATGTGTTTGTTAGCCATCTGTATGTCTTCTTTGGAGAAATGTCTATTTAGTTCTTTGGCCCATTTTTTGATTGGGTCATTTATTTTTCTGGAATTGAGCTGCAGGAGTTGCTTGTATATTTTTGAGATTAGTTGTTTGTCAGTTGCTTCATTTGCTATCATTTTCTCCCATTCTGAAGGCTGTCTTTTCACCTTGCTTATAGTTTCCTTTGTTGTGCAGAAGCTTTTAATTTTAATTAGGTCCCATTTGTTTATTTTTGCTTTTATTTCCAATATTCTGGGAGGTGGGTCATAGAGGATCCTGCTGTGATTTATATTGGAGAGTGTTTTGCCTATGTTCTCCTCTAGGAGTTTTATAGTTTCTGGTCTTAACGTTTAGATCTTTAATCCATTTTGAGTTTATTTTTGTGTATGGTGTTAGAAAGTGTTCTAGTTTCATTCTTTTACATGTGGTTGACCAGTTTTCCCAGCACCACTTGTTAAAGAGATTGTTTTTTCTCCATTGTATATTCTTGCCTCCTTTGTCAAAGATAAGGTGTCCATAGGTGCGTGGATTTATCTCTGGGCTTTCTATTTTGTTCCATTGATCTATATTTCTGTCTTTGTGCCAGTACCATACTGTCTTGATGACTGTGGCTTTGTAGTAGAGCCTGAAGTCAGGCAGGTTGATTTCTCCAGTTCCATTCTTCTTTCTCAAGATTGGTTTGGCTATTCGAGGTTTTTTGTATTTCCATACAAATTGTGAAATTATTTGTTCTACCTCTGTGAAAAATACCGTTGGTAGCTTGATAGGGATTACATTGAATCTATAGATTGCTTATTGGAGAAGGAAATGGCAACCCACTCCAGTGTTCTTGCCTGGAGAATCCCAGGAACGGGGGAGCCTGGTGGGCTGCCGTCTGTGCGGTCTCACAGAGTCAGACATGACTGAAGAGACTTAGCAGCAGCAGCATAGATTGCTTTGAGTAGTATACTCATTTTCACTATATTGATTCTTCCGATCCATGAACATCGTATATTTCTCCATCTACCAGTGTCCTCTTTGATTTCTTTCACCAGTGTTTTATAGTTTTCTATATATAGGTCTTTAGTTTCTTTAGGTAGATACATTCCTAAATTTTCATATTTTCAGTTTACTCTCCCACTGTGTGGAGGTCAGACTGTGGGGGGCCTGGTCACCACACTGCTGAGGCTGTCCTGCTGAAGGGTGGTGGCTGGGATGGAGGGGGGGGGGCGGCGGGGGTGAGAGTGAGAGCCGGGCTTCAGAGACCATGGGACTCAGGGAGGGTCAGAAGGATGGGACTCAGGGAGGGTTAGATGGACAGAGGAGGGGAGTGAGAGCCCCGCTTCAGAGACTACAAGGCTCAGTGAGGGTTAGAGGACGGGACTCAGTGAGGGTGAGACGGGCAGGGCTCAGTGAGGGTCAGATGGGCTGGAGTTGGGGAGTGAGAGCCTGGCTTCAGAGACGATGGGCCGCAGTGAGGAGGGAGCGTCCATGGCCCGCTGGGCGCCCAGCTGGCTTGCAGGAGGCTGGCTTGCCCTTCCTGGAGACAAGGCGTGTTGGGAAATGAGCCAGGCTCATGTCTGGTTTCTGACGCTGGACCAGGTGGCATTGGCCTTCAGTTTAGATCAATAACCTCAGAACGTCTGAGGCATTATCTTCAGCTTGGCCTTTGAATGCGTCCTGGGGAGCCTGTCCCTCCCTAAGTTAAAAATTGTCAGCGTCTTCTGAGAAGAGGCTCCTTCTGTAACTTAGACTCAGGGAGGGCTGTGACTCACACAGGTTAGGGACCTCCAGGTGTGTTTCATCTGAGAAGAGGCTCCCTCTGTACCTTAGACTCAGCGGGGGCTGTGACTCATACAGGGTGGGAACCACTAAGTATGTTTCATCACTGAGGCCGCTCAGTAGTTGCTTGTTGCAGCCTTATGAAGCACAAGAATATGAAGGGATGGAAATTTCCTGCTCAGCTTTATAGTAGGGAGTTTAAGCTTCTCCAAAAAGCACTTTCTCAGGATGTCTTCATTGACTTGTGTCTGAAAGCTGCTTTGGCACACTGCTTTGCCTTTTCAGTGGTCACACCTGGTAATCACTAGCATATCCCTGTGCTAGTAACTTATGTAACTATGCCGTGAGATTGGAATTCGCTTTCCCATTTTACAGATGGGAAGCTGAAGCTTAGAAAAGGCAGGTTAGTCGTAGGTAGTGATCGAGCGTCAGGGAGCGTCTGCAGTCTGAGCCAACCTCTTCTGTGGAATGCCCCTGCACAGGCTCGTCGTAAGGCTCCCCCTCTTATTCTTCCGATTTGTGTCCTGTCTTCTCTGTAGACAAGATGCCTTTTATCCTCCACAGCAGGACTCCATCAGGAAAGCTCATACCTCATCTTGTTTTGGAGACGGTGGAATGCTCAGATGCACAGAGCGTCCTTGCTCCGTGTGGCGCCCTGGCCTCCCACTCCAGCTTTCCTAGTCAGCTCTGAGTTTGTGGTGGCGCTGCTGGTTTTTTGTTTTGTTTTGTTTTTAGGTTGTGATTGCATTAAACCTTGTTCGCATGTTGACTTTTTGAAGTGGTCACTTAGGCTCAGCCGGTATGACGAATGGGCAGTTATCTGCAGCTTGCTCTGGACTCTTGCTTTAATGACTGAGAGCAGTGTCTGTTTATGTACCATCACTTGCCTGATCAGCTTTACGAGGAAACGCATACGGCCTCGGATCATCTGCCAGTGGGGGCACCTCTGCCTCCCTCAGCGCAGACTGTGGTCTCCCGGTCCCCTTCCTGATGCTGTTTTCCTACAGCTCCTGGTCAGGGACTGCTCCTTCATCACCAGAAAGAGGAGGCGGTGTCAGAGGGGGTCCCAGAGTCCTTCTGGTAGCCAATACAGCTCCTCCTCTTATGAAATTTTATTTTTATCATGAAATTATAGACAGAAAAATGAATTTAACAATAGCCTTCAGATGTAGGATGAAATATCTCAACTCCAAAAAAAAAATAAATAAAAAGGGAAATAAACAAAAATCAAATGTTTGAAAAGAATTCATAGCACTCCTAAAAATGCAGTTAAGTACATCAGTGTTGTGGTGTTGAGACGGCCAAGAATGGGGCTTGGCATCGAACAGATGGTGAATTTTATTGAATGAATGTTCAGGGAGGCAGGCAGATGAATGCTGTTGAGTGTAAGCTGTATTTCTAGCATCATCTAGCAGGGACTTGATCACTGCATTGTGAGTAGACACCTAACGACAAGTCGTAGGATTCGTTTCAGTACCAAAATGACAGACCCTGAGAGAAGAGTGAAGTGTATATTGAAAAGTCAAGCTTTCAAGATCATGTTATGTCTTATTTTTTTTGGAAATATTAAATAGGAGCTGACATTTTGAATTAATATAAGTTGTATCATGGTCATAGTTCTTAAACTCTTAGGTCTCGGGACTCCTTTACACTAAATTATTGGAAATTCCAAACGGCTTTTGTTTATCTGGATTTTATCTACCAATATTCACCTTATTACAGATTAAAAATGGGAAGTTTTTAATTGATAAGAAAATAGCAATGATAAACCCTTCACATGCGAACACGAGTTACATAATTTTGTGATAAAGAAGTATATTTTTCAAAACAAAATTGAGTGTTACCTACTAGAAATTTAACATCTGGTTAATGAAACATGCTTGGACTCTCGGCTCCTTTTGCTTTCAACCTGTTGATGCCTTTGAAGTATATGTTGAACATATAATAGTACAAAAGGGGAGTATCCACCTTCTCAGGTAATTGGAGCTATCCTTCATTGACAGTAGGCAGGTGAATCTCTCAGGTGGCTTGCAGCATAGACCGTGAGGCTGTATCTGTGTCCGTGGTCTTGGGTATTGAGCAGTTCTTCTAAGTGCTTGTGATCTTCTTTAGCTTGGCCGATACTAACTTCATTTAGTCCTGTGGGTCTTTTAAGTGTTGACACATCATTATAAAACATCAAAAAGTTACAGTTAATACCACTGTCCATCTCATCACAAACCTTTTGGGTCTTAGGGAGCTGTCAAGCTCATGGCAGATGGAAGCCTTCGAAAGTCCTATTTTTCACTTGCAAGCTTGACTTTTATCACTGGCGATAAACACTGTCAGTTATTTTCCACGAAGTGACAGCTCACTTCATTTTCATGCAAGTATCTGCCAGATCTCCAAGTCTGAATACCCATAGTTTGGTAGCTCTTTCAAGTGAGAACAGCACTCCATAGAAAGAGTGGAATGTGACAACCGTCACCCGTGGAGAGCAGCCAAAGCGCTTTAATGCAAGTAGAATGTGAACATGGGCTTCAAGTGCATCATCAAGGCTTTCTTAAATATGGAACTGGCTTTACAGAGGCTCAGCTTCCCTGGTGGCTCAGATGGTAAAAAATCTGCCTGCCAATGCAGGAGACATGAGTTTGATCCCTGGGTCAGGAAGATGCCCTGGAGAAGGAAATGGCAACCTGCTCCAGTGCGCTTGCCTGGAGAATCCCATGGACAGAGGAGCCTGGCGGGCTACAGTCCGTGGTGTAGAAAAGACCTGGGAGCTGGTGGTGGGATGAGTGTCTTGCCTGTCTATCTGCCTGGTGATTCCTGCTAAGGCACGGGCTGTCTTGTTACCACAAATGCTTTTTCACCATCAGGGCTGATGTCAACACAGGGAAGTAGGAAAATATGACTTTACTCTCATCAGGAAAAGTTTTGTTCACTTGGACCCTTGGAGGTCAGTGGCCCACACTTTAAGGCTTTGGAGAAGCCACAGTAAGATCCCCACGTCATAGACACTGTAGCGGTGGTCTAGGACATCCACCACTGAGGCTTCCTGTTTCCTTTAGAAATGCACGCAGGTCCAGAACATCACCACCATTCTGCTTCCGGTGTCCTAACGGCGGTCTGCATCCACGGCCTGTAGCAGCAGACGGCTGACAGCTCCCTGGGGCAGGTTGGATGGCAGAGGGCTGGGAAGCCTCACAGTGGGATAATCCCACGAGTGAGTCGCCCACGTGCGCGTAACCAGATTGTAAAGTGGATCTCCCTTTAGTCAGCGGCTTAGTTGAAAAACAGAATGACACAGTTAAAAATTACAGTTCTCCAAAATAGACACTTTGTGCAAACTTCTAACTAGCATTTAGTTGAGGGTGTATCTGGGGCTGCCTTGAGGATTTTCATAAAGCCTTTGTCTTTGGAATGTAACATTGTTATTAAGGGTGTCAGTAATTTCTCTTCGGAAGTGTTCACAGTGCACCAGACCCTGAAAAAGGCGAAGAGCCAAGGTTGCCTCTCTCAGGAGCATCCGTCCAGTGAACAGTTCCCCTCTTCCTGTGTGCCATTCCAGAGCCCCTTTAACTCCTCGTGGGCGGTCACCTAATCAGCTATGAAGATACCTGTGGCAGTATGTGTGGAGCAGGTGCTCAATGCTGCCTCCCATTTAAAGTTTGATGATAGTTTTCCTCACAAGTCCTTTATTTTTATGTTTTTATTGGAGTATACTTGCTTTGCTGCTGCTGCTGCTGCTGCTGCTCTGTGCGACCCCACAGACGGCAGCCCACCAGGCTCCCCCGTCCCTGGGACTTTCTAGGCAAGAACACTGGAGTGGGTCGCCATTTCCTTCTCCAGTGCATGAAAGTGAAAAGTCAAAGTGAAGTCGCTGAGTCGTGTCTGACTCTTAGCGACCCCATGGACTGTAGCCCACCAGGCTCCCCCATCCATGGGATTCTCCAGGCAAGAGGACTGGAGTGGGTTACCATTGCCTTCTCCAATGCATGAAAGTGAAAAGTCAAAGTGAAGTCGCTCAGTCGTGTCTGACTCTTAGCGACCCCATGGACTGTAGCCCACCAGGCTCCCCCGTCCATGGGATCTTCCAGGCAAGAGTACTGGAGTGGGTTACCATTGCCTTCTCCAATGCATGAAAGTGAAAAGGGAAAGTGAAGTCGCTCAGTCGTGTCTGACTCTTAGAGACCCCATGGACTGTAGCCCACCAGGCTCCCCCGTCCATGGGATCTTCCAGGCAAGAGCACTGGAGTGGGGTGCCATTGCCTTCTCCGGTACTTGCTTTACAATGGTGTTAGTTTCTGCTGAACAGCACAGTTATCTATTATTGTTTAGTCACCCAGTCGTATTCGACTCTTTGTGACCCCATGGACTGCAGTATGCCAGGCCTCCCTGTCCTTCACCATTTCCCGGAGTCTGCCACCAAGTTCATGTCCATTGAGTCAGTGGTGCCATCCAACCATCTCATCCTCTGTTACCCCTCTTCCTCCTGCCCTCAATCTTTCCCAGCATCAGGGACTTTTATAATGAGTCAGCTGTTCTCATCAGGTGACCAAAATACTGGGACTTCAGCTTCAGCATCAGTCCTTCCAATGATATTAAGGGTTGATTTCCTTTAGGATTGACTGGTTTGATCTTGCCGTCCAAGGGACTCTCAGGAGTCTTCTCCAGCACCACAGTTTGATGGCTTCGGGTCTTCGTTGCCCTGCCATCTTTACAGTCCAGCCCTCATAACTGCCTGACCGTTGGGAAGACCTTAGTCTTGACTATTAGAATCCGCTGTATGTGCACACACCCCCCTTTGGGGACTTCCTTCCCGCAGGTCACCACAGAGCCCTGAGTGGAGCCCCAGGTTCTCATTAGTTACCTGTTTTATGTATGGTGTCAGTAGTGTACATGCAGCAATCCCAGTGCTTTAAAAAGGAAGTGAGTTAACGTGCTTCAGGGCGCTGGGTCTCTGCTGCTCTCCCTGGGTGGTGGGAGCTCTGCGCGCAGGCGGGCGGCCCGGCGGCCCAGGGCTTGCGCATCCCCCGGGGCGGGGGGTTCCGGCTGCATGCCCTCGCCCCCTCTCCTGCTCTGTTGGCCTTTCTGGCCTGCTGGGCGGGGGAGGAGTCACCCTCTGCTCCCAGCAGAGCGGTGGAGCGTCTGCGCACATGGCGGCCACCGGCCGCGGGGAGGGTTTCCGGGCCCCCCTGCCCGCCAACTCCTGTGTTCTCGCACCTTCCGCCGGCTGCTGCCGTGCATGGGCCCTGGACGTGCTCTCCACAAAGAAGACCGCCTGGCTCCGCTCCCGAAGCCTGCCAGCCCTCCTCGCCCATGGCTCTGATTGGTGTTGGGTGTCCCTCCTGCCCTCCGCAGCCCTTATTTTTAGGGCCGTGGTTAATGTCTCCCGTGTGTGAAATGGGAAAGGTGAGCCGCGGCCACTGGAACTGGAGACGCGGGGTTTTTAGGCCACTCTTCTCCCGTCACGTGGCCCCGTCGGTCTCTTGGGTTACAGAGGTTACAGAAAAAGTGCCCCCCGGGGGCCGGGAGGGGCGGAGCAGCCCCCGGCGCTGGAGCCGATCGGTAACTGGAGCCGGGGCGCACCCCTGGGGCCAGGACTCCGCTTACAGCCCCTCCGGGGCCTCCTCTCTGCTCGGGAACCGGCTCCCTGTTGAGGTGGTCCTGGGGGAGCGTGCACGCCCAGCAAGCGACGTGCCTGTCTGGTCCCAGGGTGGGCTCAGGGGAGGCTGGTGTGCCTTGGGTGATCTGGCCCAGGCACTGCGACAGGCAGCGGGGCTCCTTCTCAGGTGGTTGTCAGTGGACCTTTAAGATAAAGTCAAGGGAGAGTGGTTTCCTGAAATAAATAAAATGAACCGTGGTGATAGTGGTTAGAACTGTTTTCCCCCTTAGGGAGGCCGAGCAGCTGTGTTGGGACCCGAGGTCCCTCTGGTTGGTGAGCACCAAGGTTTGTGTCCTGGGGCTGGGGTCCCTGCAGTTGGTAAGCACCAAGGTTTGTGTCCTGGGGCTGGGGTCCTTGCGTTTTTGAGCACCAGGGTTCTGTGTCCTGGGCCCTCCTCCCCAGCCTGTGGAGCTGACAGCTCATCCTCTGCAGTCCTTCAGGAGACCCCCTTCTCCTCCTGCCTCAGCATACACTGCAGCCCCCTGTAGCTCTGGTAGCAGTTCTTTTACTCAAGTGTGAATGTTTGATGGCAGGAGCCCCGTGGGAGGAGTCTGTGCTGATGGCCCCTGTGCCCCCAGCACGTGCACGGAGCCCAGGGCTTGGCGGGACCAGGCACCGGTCATCTGCCCAGCGGGCGGCTCAGCACTGTCCCGCCCCAATGTGCCGGGGGTGCGGCCAGCTCACGGGGGGCCCCGGGGCCAGGTGGTGCCAGACTCCTGCCTGAGCCGGGATGAGCTTTCTCCCCGCCGTATCCGACCCGTGCTCTATGCTTCAGGCCCCTGAAACTCTTCCTGAACTTGAAGATTTGAAAGTAAAAACATTCACTGAAGGTTTTTAGTTTTTTTTTTAAATATATTTTTAATCGCTTTATAATGCTGTGTTGGTTTCTGCCGTACATCAGCATGAGTCAGTCTTAGGTCTGCCCCTGCCCCTCCTCCTGGAACCTCCTTCCCACCCTGAGGTGGTCACAGAGCACCGAGCTCAGCTCCCTGTGTCAGTCGGCAGCTGCCCACCGGCTCCTGTTTTGCACGTGGGAGTGTGTGCACGTCAGGGCTACTATCTCAAGTTGCCCCGCCCTCTCCTTTCCCCGCTCTGTCCACATGGCTGCTCTCTGTGTCTGCATCTCTATTCCTGCTCTGGAAATAGGTTCATCAGCACCATTTTCCTGGATTCCGTATATATGTGTGAGAGCTTTTAGTGTTTTAACAGGTCATCACTTAGGGCCTGGACAGTGAGTCAGTACTAATCTAAGCTTTCTCCTGTGCATGGGACCACATTTTAGAAAGGGCTTTGCTGCTGCTGCTAAGTCACTTCAGTCGTGTCTGACTCTGTGCAACCCCATAGACGGCAGCCCACCAGGCTCCCCTGTCCCTGGGATTCTCCAGGCAAGAACGCTGGAGTGGGTTGCCATTTCCTTCTCCAATGCATGAAAGTGAAAAGTGAAAGTGAAGTCACTCAGTCGTGTCCGACTCATAGCAACCCCATGGACTGCAGCCTACCAGGCTCCTCCATCCATGGGATTGTCCAGGCAAGAGTACTGGAGTGGGGTGCCATTGCCTTCTCCCAGAAAGGGCTTTGGGGAACTACAAAATTGTTTTGAAACTGGAAACGAATATATTCTAGTACACATTGCTGAAAAGTTTCCTCAGCTCTTCTCCTGGGGTTATAAATCATCAGATGCTGGCTTTTAAATGATTAAGCATATGACTGTCATATTAGTTACAAAAAGCGAATGCCTACTCAAACCAGTTGAAGTCATCATGGTGGACTGTGTGTATAAGAACACGCAGGGCACTTTGGGGCAGGGGCTGCAAGAGGGTGAACTGGATCTGGCTGTTCAGGACCAAGCATGAGGCCCCCGGGGCTCACTCCCTCCCTGAACTGGCTCATTCTCTGCGTAGCAGTGAGGCTTTCTGCACGTCCCTGCTCACAGGTTCTAAAGCAGCCCTGTCAGGTCCTGAGAGTGCCAACACCCAAGTTTAAGCGGTGGCAGGCAGGTCTGGGCTTACATTCCCAGCAGAGAGAGTTTGGTTGGTTGGTCCAGCCTGGTCACTGCCCACCGTGATCCAGTGAGGAAGGAGTCCGGGAACCCACAGCTGGGGGGCTGTCCTGAGACCCCAGGGTCTGGGAGCCGCCTCGATCCTGGGACAGTCTGGAGGCGAGGCTGCACGGCTCAGAGCGCCCGGGGCTGGTCCCGCCTCAGCTCCGCATCTCCCCCTCGCTCTCCTCTCCGTGTGTTGGGGCCGGGGGCTCCTCGTGTTCTCCCAGGGCCTGGAGGACCATACTTGAGTGTGAGATGGGATTTCCTGGAGCGAGGGTGTGGGTCATGCAGACAGCCCAGATGGTCTCTGTCACAGGCTGCTGAAACTAATTTGGTCCAAGTCGCGGAGTGTCCGTGGACAGCTCTAGAGCAAACGACAGGAAAGGAGTGTCAGGAGCAGAAAACACATCTGGGGCTTGGTGTGTTTTTGAGTTTGCAGGAGTTTGGGGAGGAGGTGGGTGGTGGAGGGATGAGGTATGAGTGATGCTCTTCTCCCAGAGGGCATAGTTTTTTCCAGCCATTTTGTATTTCAAAAATATTCCTTCGATAGGGCCCTTTGGTAATGTGGTCTTAATGCCAGGTTTAAGTCTGGCAGATTGTGGCTGGCCGTTGGCTGGCTTTACCCAGTTGCACCAAGGATAGTTCCAATTTCATGCTGTGCCGTCCAGAGACCTGTTTAACAGGTGGGTACCTGTGATTGCATTAAACTGATCGGGTAAAGGGTCATGTCCTAGATCTAACATTTGAAATCCTCTCCATTAGGCTAGCACACGCAGATCTTCATGTTTTGCTGAAGCTTAACCATTTTTGATGACTCACTCTGACCCTAATCTCTATTTTAATTTTTATAATTGCTCTCGGTAACCACCTCTCCGGGCTGTCTGCTGAATGTTAGGACCGGTGTTCCTTTCTTTCATGACAGACAGAATCGGGTCATTTGATTCAGAAAGGGAGTTTGTTTTCCCTCTGACTTCTATTATGAAAGCACTGAGGAATTCCCCAGTAGGAACATTGTGGAAAATATTTGGAAATGAAGGAATTAAAGTGGTGTCAGGTCCCTGTGGCTCTGGGATTCTGTTACCCTGGTTGACTGTTTCCAGAATCTCAAAATGAATACTGGGCTCTCACTTCAGGCCTTTGCTCCACAATTGCCGGGAACTGTTCTGTCCACGAGACGGGGCCTGTCACTGTCCTGAGTTAGAAAGTCCAGCACAGACAGGCTCCTTCTTTGTCAGTATCACCATCAAACTCGACATTAGTCGATCTTGAAAATTTCTGTTTTGGGCAAATTTCTTTAAAATTTGTTGTGCAGAACGAGCTCATGGCTGGCACGGCAGACATGATCATGGCCTCTTTCATGTCGTATCACTTGATACACACCTCTGGACTCCAGGGGTCTTTTGCAGAATGAAAGTCCACAGTTACCTATAAGGTAACTTCCCACTCAGCACATCAGAGTCCAGGTCTGAGAGACTCAGTTTTGTCCTTTCAGGGTCTTAACAGGTAGAATGTAAGTTACATTATCTCTGTCCCCTGCATGCACGCGCTAATGCCTAAGATGGTAGTTGCTTAATAAGTACTATTGAATAAAAGAAAAGGAAAAAATGAATAGATGCATGGTGACTATTCTGAAAATCTTGTAAGATGAAATTGTGTTTGGAGCCAGCCAGAGTCTGACCTGTGTCACCTGGGGTCTGTTTTGAAGATGGAGGATTAGAGCTTCTCGTGTTAATTGTAATCTGAAGTCCAGGTTTCTTCTCTGCAGGACACTTAGCCACAGAAGGCTGGCCTCTTTCTTTTCCCTGCTCATTTGGCCCAGGACCGCCTACTTGCCTAATCAGTTTAAGCGCTTCCCTCTTAGGCCACTAATCCTATTTCTCCAGCTGAGAAGCGGCAGAGTGATAGCAATGTGTCCCATAGCTATTAAGAGATGATACTGCCTTGCACATAAAGTACTTTTTTTTTTTTTCCTTTGCAAAAGGATGATTAAGCAGAAATTTAATTTTCATCTGTGCCTTGGCTTTTTTGTGATGTTTCCTTATCTTCTGGTGAGGTCGGGGGAGGAGCATCGTTCTTACCGTGGTGATGATATGATTTTCAGCATCTTAACAGGATGCTTTTTCTCCTCTGTGCTTGCACTTCATCAACCCGTCATGAATTCTGGTTGCCACAGAGAGAGGAGACAGCATGAACCGAAGCCGTCTTTGGCTTGTAGTCTTTTCTGAAAGATTAATTGGAAATAAGCGCATTTTATGGTATTTGCTAACAATAGGCTCCAAATTCCTACATGTCAGATTTTCTCATTGAATGCCCCCCTCCCCCCGCTCCTGTTTATATATGCAGAGAAAGCTTCATTAAAGCTGAGACCATTCTAATTCAGTTACAAGCAGGCAGTCAACCCCTGCTGAACGTGCTGGTGAAAATCCAGATAAGTGCCGATGAGACGGAGGTGGTGAGACGCCCCTTGCTGCTTGTAGTTTAACCAGTAAATACTTAGGATTTTTCAAATTAGGTATTGCAACTGCTTACCCAGTGGTGATGGGGTTCCTGGAGGTATGACTACTTTTGCTTCTGGATCTTGAATTCCTACCATTACATTTCCGTCTGTGGGACACACGGGTGTTGTTATCATTCTCTGAGCTTTTGTGTGTCTACAACATTTGCCATCACCATAATCGTGGCTGTCTTCATCATGTTGAGTCATTCTGTCCTCTGATCCAGCTTCTGAGATTCATTCCTTAAGTTATCTTAAATATGGAAGACTTTTGCACAATAAGTTTGTCCATTGCTGATTTACTTAAAACAGCAAGGAATTGGACGCATCCTTTATATTCAGCTTTAAGGGAAATGATTTAGTGATAATCAGTACTGAATAGTCAGTCCTAAGGAAAGTAACCCTGAATATTCATTGGAAGGACTGATGCTGAAGCTCCAATACTTTGGCCACCTGATGCAAAGAACCGACTCATTGGAGAAGACCCTGATGCTGGAAAGATTGAGGGCAGGAGGAGAAGGGGGTGACAGAGGATGAGATGGCTGGATGTCCACTGACTCGATGGACGTGAATCTGGCAAACTCGAGGAGCAGTGAAGGACGGAAGCCTGGCGTGCTGCAGTCCACGGGGTCGCACAGAGCTGGGCACGACTGAGGGACTGAGCGACAGCAGTGCCAAGCACTGCAGGAGACTGAGTTTCCTTTCAGATCCCTGTTAGGACGAACAGGAAAAAGCGCTCACGGAGGTAGACCCTGCTGCTTGTAACAAACTATATTCACAGTATGGTTAGTGATTAAACACAAATCTCCAGGTAAAACCTGAACGGTGATGGTGGTAACTGATGAGATGATAGTTAACTGATTTTCTGCATTTTTCGTTTTTTTTTTTTAAAGGAATCACATTGTATAAAGAAACAGCATGTAGATACTTTAAAGTGAACAAGACTTAGCTAGAAATGAATGCTTTGGTAATAAAAGTAACTCTTCAAAGGCATCCTCTTGGGTGTGGAAGTCTCTTCTCCACATTTGGGGGCAGGGCTGCCAGGAGGTGAAAGAGGTCCCGGGTGACAGCCCACTGGTGCCCCAGTTCCTGAGTGAGGGGTCGGTGGCCACAGAGGGAGGCTCCCCGAGGGGGTGGGAGCCCCCACCCCGCCGAGGCGCCTGCACTCCTGCTCCTGGGCCAGCTCACTGGCATTTAGCTTGATTCTGTTACCTTATACTGAATGCTCTGAGCTGTGGACGCAGTCAGGCTTGGCTAGAATAGCAAGGTCTGTCCTGATGGCAGAGACAGCAGAGGCAAAAACAAATCCCAGTAAGCAATAACAAAGCCTTAGATGTAGAATGCAGTGTGGTCTTTCTAGAACATGTATATCCCTGATTCTTTCTGATAAAGGAAGGTGGGATGGCTGTAGGCCTGTGGGACCAGAGCCAGGCTGAGTACTCGTCCCGCTCGTGCGTCCTCTCACCATAAGATGGGGACAGTGTGACGTGCCTGGTGGGGCCCTGTGCGTGTTAAGCGAGACGGGGCTCTCGAGCTGTTGGTGCAGTGCGCTCGTAGAGTGTGCTCGGTGGTTGATGGTCGTGACCTAACGAGGGAATCGTGCTCAAGGCCCGGAGCATGCCGTGTCACGGGGCGCGTCTGTTACACTGGCTTGGAGTAGAAGTCCTTGTCCATGGTTCCGTGGAAGCACAGGTGAACAGCAGCATGATGGCAAATAAGCTCCTTGGAGGGAGACTTTTTTCCCTCATGAACTTGGTATCAGAGAAAATGGTAACAAAAGCTTGCTGTGTAATGATATTACTTTAAATTAATATGACAACGAGAACCTAATTATCTTGTTTTGCTCTCTACTTCATATAATATAATTTTGTAATCCAATCTCTTGAGTGTTTTGAAGGGAAGAAATTTGTAAAATGCACTTGTTTGTATCAGTGGAGTTCTTTTATTTAAGGACTGAACTTAAATACGCGGGCTTCCCAGGTGGCGCTAGTGGTAAACAATCTGCCTGCCAGTGAGGAAACGAAGAGACTTGGGTTCCGTCCCTGGGTCGGGAAGATCTCCTGGAGGAGGGCAGAGCGACCCATCCCAGTATTCTTGCCCGGAGAATCCCATGGCCAGGGGACCCTGGTGGGCTACAGTCCATGGGGTCGCAGAGTCGGGCACGACTGACGCGACTGAGCGCATGCACTGCAGCGCTGTTCTAGGAAGGCAGAGGCGTGCTCAGCAGGGACTGGAGGAGCCGTGTCAGTGCAGGCTTTGTGACGCTTTGTGTCAGTGGCTGCAGAGCATGTCGGCTCCTTGGGCACCCCTGCCTTTGCAGAGCCTGGAATGTTCTTTGCACGTAGTGGTGAGTAACTGGTAAACTACTTGTCTGCCCAGTTCCTTAAAGAGTCGAGCCTAAAACTACCCTGATGAGAAAAGAAAAGAACACAACCACTTCATTCTTTACAGTGGGACGGGTTTAAGAATTTGTGGGAACGAGTGGTCTTCACTCCTCGACGTTCGTAACGCGCACCAGCGCCTTCTTGTCTCTCTTCCCTTTTTGTTTCTGCTCCTCTCCAGGGGTTGCACCTCTGCTCACACAAACCCAACGTCCCCTGGCTGGCTCACTGAGTGAGTGCGGTCTCTGGTCCCACTCACACAAAGAGCAGTATGCTCTGCTCACACAAACCCAACGTCCCCTGGCTGGCTCACTGAGTGAGTGCGGTCTCTGGTCCCACTCACACAAAGAGCTGTATGTTTTCATGCAGCAGTCATGTTCTTTTTCTTGGTTTTCATGGTTGCATATATTACGTCAGTCGGGGGAGCTGAAAGGAAATCGAACAGGGTGTTGGAATGAGAGTCCCTTTGTGAAAAGTGAAAGTGTTACTTGCTCAGTTGTGTCGGACTCATTGAGACCCCATGGCCTGTACCCCCCCAGGCTCCTCTGTCCATGGCATTCTCCCTCCAGGCAAGAATACTGGAGTGGGTCATCCTGCCCTTCTCCAGGGGATCTTCCCAACCAGTCTGAGCCACCAGGGAAGCCTGAGAGTACTTTTAGCTCTGTTTAAGGAAAGGTTTCACCTTGAGTAGTGAAATGAACCTAAAAATTTGCCATGAAATGACTGGCCAAACAGTCTTGGTCCTCACTGTGCCTAGGTTGATGGCCTTTTTTCTCAGCTGAGCTCACCTGAAAATGGAAAGCTGTTCGGAAATTTAGTCTGAAAAATTCTTCAATACTTTCCATTCCCAGAATGTGTCTTCTGAGAGCCAGGTAAGTTTTACAGCAGGAATTTAGAAGTTATGGAACTTGAGGTGGCCCCCGATAAAGAGAGCTTCCCAGACTCTTAATCACGAGCAGTCCACGGACACACCTCACTTTAATTCTTTGAAAATCTGCACTCATCAGAAATGATAAACGTTGGCGATTTTTTTAATCTGCCTCACAGATCTTTCTTTAAAAAAAACCCGTGGTTTCTCAGTATATTTAGAGCTGGCTTTGATCCCCACAAGCCTGGCTCCCCACACCACATAGAGATATCAGCCTCCCGGCAGCGGCAGCACTGACAGGACTGAGGCCTTGGCTCACCCCTGGAAGAAGCTCTGCCTGGCCTACAGGTCCTGGCTCTCGTTCTCGGCTCAGAGTCATCCAACGGGAAGGCCTGGGTTTATTCCACAGGACACCTCGGAGCACTTGAGCACAGGAGGTGCAAGGGCCGGCTTGAAGGCTGCTAAGGAACAGCTCAGTTTTGTCTCAAATACTAATAACAATTCATTCTACGCCAACAGCAAAAATACTTCAGATTTTTAAGCTTTTCTCATGGAGTTGGGAACAGAGAAGCATTATAGAAATATTTATAGTCGGCACAAACTTGCACATAAACTCAAAGGGTTTTAAGCAAGCATGTTGAAATATTTTCAGAGAAGCTGGAGTAAGTACTTATTTCTGATCGGAGACCGTGCACACTGTCTAAATGTCTCTTATTCAGCCCTATTTTTTCACCCTTAAATTTAATGTTCCCTAGACCCATATCCGAGCAGTGATGGTCAGGGTGTCTCTGAAGACATTCAGTTTTGAGGGGACAATTCATGTTTTTACTGTTTTTTAGTTATGAAAGTACAGGAAACTTGGAAAATACAGAACAAAGTTTCATATTAGTTCCACTATATATTACAACTTTTTTTAAAGTGGATGAATCAAGAGTTTTCGTTGGAGTTTCCGGTTAACGTTCCTGTGTGGCCCTGGGACTGCTCCGTCATCCCTGTGGCAGCAGCTGGAACAGCCCTGAAGCCCCTCTTTCAGTGTAACTATTCCACCCAGGTGTTGCTGGGCTTGGTTTCCAAGACCCTAAATGGATTTGGCCTCTTTGGTAATATTTGAGGTTGGAGGGACAGCATCCATAGCTTTCCAGTTCAGCAAACCTTGAGAGCCTGTCACCTGCTGTGTGGGCGGGTATTGGGTTTGGGGTGGGGCCGGAGCTCGCCCAGTGAACCCCCCAGTGGTGTGGGAGCCTCGCCAACAGTTGGGCTGCAGAGACTGACAGCCTCACCCCCATACGAGTTGTTACTGCTCATAAGAGAAATGCCTGCTGTCTGCTTGCAGGTCTCGCCAGAATCTTCTGTGTCTACAGTGGGCGTGGCTGGTCTGGGCCTTTCTCTCAGCTCTGCTCAGAAGTTGGGGGTGGGACACAGTCGGAAGAAACCCCAAGGTGGTTGGCGGCAGGCGGGCAGGAGTGAGCGTCTGCTTCTGCAGGAGCCCCCGGCAGGGCGGCGGAGGTCCACGCACTCGTCTGCAGCCTCTCTTCTGTGCATTGCGTGCTGAGTCACTTACTTGTGTCCACTCTCTGTGACCCCATGGACTGGCCAGGCTCCTCTGTCCACTCTCTCCTGGAGCTTGCTCAAATTCATGTCCATCGAGTCGGTGATGCCATCCAACCATCTCATCCTCTGTCACCCCCTTCTCCTCCCACCCTCAATCTTTCCCAGCATCAGGGTCTTCTCCAATGAGTCAGCTCTTTGCATCAGGTGGCCAAAGTATTGGAGGTTCAGGATCAGTCCTTCCAGTGAATATTCAAGGTTGATTTTCTTTAGTATTGACTGGTTTGATCTCCTTGCGTCCAAGGACGTTAGCTTGCCCTTAAGAAGTGGGGTCAGGCAGCCGTCCTGTGTAAACACAGCAATCCGGAGGGAGGGTGGGCGGCCGGGCCTCTGAGTCGTCACCCAGGCCCGTGGGGCCCGGCTCTCGGGACAGTAAGTGAGGTCCCCCCTCCTGCAGTGCCCAGCTGCTCTAGGAGGAGAGGGGCGGTCTCCCCTCTCTGCCGCTCCAGCTGCTGCTTCTGAGTGGAATCACCACCCCCAGCCCAGCCTGGCTGACGCCTCGTGGCTCTTTGGGTCGGGGTTTCCTTCCCTCCTCTGCCCAGTGGCCCGTGACCTTCAGGGCTTCAGCTGCTCCTCCGTGTTGGGATCATCTGGCGTGTGCCTTCGCTGGATGCTGAGGGCAGAGAGCGAGCCGGCCCCCGAGCTTGGGGGTCTGTTGCCTGATGGGGGCGTGTCTCTCTGGCCCCTGCAGCCAGTGGCGCCTTTCAGGTGTATAGGGTCCTCACGCAGGTTGTCTTGTTCCTCACAATCGCGTCCTAGACCCTGGATCTCTTGGAGACGGTCGGGATGCGCCCAGCGGTCGTGTGTTCTTCCAGTCACACCTTGCTCGTCGTGTTTTGCTTCTGCAGATGCGTACATTTCAGCTGAAAAGACACGGCAGGGCTGGCACCAGCTGGTCCCGGGCGCGAGGTCAGCACTGCCTGATGCTCTCGTGTGTTTTTCTCCATCCTGGTATTTCACCAGTTTTCACTACGTAGGGCAGTCTTTTCCCATGGCGATGGCATGGAACCAATCTTTGAGGAAACGGTCAATAATGATGGTGTGAAATCAAAAAAAGGAAGCAACTGCTTGCCCTTCATTGGTTAAAAAAAAAAAAAAAAAACTAGCTGTCTGAATGTAAAAACATCTCCTTACATTCCACAAGTAATAAGTCATGACTTAATGAGGCAAACTGTCTACAATTTAGTAATTTGTAGCATTTGCTACAAGTAAATTCGTTAAGAAGGAGCACTGCTTGAATAAAGCCAATTCAATTCCACAGAAAATTAAGGAGCAGCTTCCATGTGCTTTGAGCTGTGCCAGGCACATGGAGACGTGGCCATGGACAGGCCAGGGACAGGCTCTAAAAATGATGCTGGGCCCTTGGGAGGAGCAGTTAAGCGTCCGAACAGGGCCAGGTTCACAAACACCACCAGAAAGGTGACCCCAGGGGCTCTGGAGCCAGAGGTCGGACGTGAGGGGGTGCTGTTGGAGCGTGGTCTTGAAGACCTTGAGTGTGGTCTCAAGAAGCACTTGAGAAGGAGGAGCGCTGGGCGGGGGGTTGCAGCAGAGGGGCCAGTGTGAGGAGATCTCAGAGGCAGGTCTGCGGGGTAGGATGGGGGGCAGGGGGAGGGCCGTGCCTGCTGGGAGACCCGGCCGCGTGGCGGGCAGAGGTTTCTCCTGGATCCGGGGTCGCTGCCTCTCCCAACTGCTGGTGCTCTCCCTGCACACCCAGTGCCTCTCATGTTCTCTCCTGCCTGCCTTTCCATCCATCGTGGCCTTCTGCAGACCTTGTCTTATTTTAGACCAACCAATGTGACTTTTTTTTCCTCCTGCTTGCGTGGCTCAGCAGACCCTTTAAAGTAATAATTTCTTACTTGCAGTTTATTTCAGAACTGAGGGATAGAAAAACTGAAGCACAGCGGGTGTTGTGAATACGGTGGTTTCCATCATGCATGTGTTGCTGACTCTCCGAAGTTCGGTCTGTGAGGCTTGTGCAAGAGGGGAGGAGGGGCTCGGCATTTTAAAAGTGGTGTTTATCTTTGCATCTGGATCTCCCCAGAATAGACTTGCCTTCACAGATCAGTTTTCTCGAGGCTTCATGGAGTTAGGGCAGACTTTCTGGAAAGACCTCATGTCTAGCATCCTGTTGGGCGTGAGGTGTCTGTTGAATGAGACAGCTGGGTTAACAGGTCGCGGCGTTAAATAGCCCCATGGGAAGGGGAGAGGAGAAGGAGGGCTTGGAGCCTTGCTGGCTCCTTATAGCCTACAGGACCCGGTGGGAGCAGGTGGCCCAGCCCGGGACTGAGCGCCTTACGTGCGTGATCCCATTTAATCCCATTTCATCAGAGACACTGTGTGGGTGTGTTTGCTTGGGGGTTCACGCTCTTAACCACGATTCTGCTCTGCCCTCACGTCACTGTTACCCTCTGTGCCCAGCGGATTAGCTCCTGATATCCTTCACGGTACCTCGAGTAAGTCTCGTATAATCCTCGATGCCCAATAAATTCTAGAAGGAAGACGATTCTTCTTGACAGAAAATCGATTTTACTCAGTGTATGTCCACCGAGCAGAGTTATGAATGGTTAATATGCTTTGATCATCTTACACTTATTTAAGCAGAAGTCTAAAACTCATGCCAAAGTTTCGCATCAATGATAGATGACATGCTGTTTAACAGGATCTGAGCCGTGGCTTTTCTTTTGTGAACTGAGCATTGACCGTCACGCAGCCTCCATGCCCCTTCTGTTTCTACGTGGATGCATTTGAAGTGGCTAACTCCCCTCTCCTGAGTGCCCAGAGGACTGTGAAGGGGACGTTTGTTACACGTGTCCATATCATGGCTGGAGTATTGTGCACTTTTAAGTCGGCTTTATAATTAAGACCGTGGTGGCTATACATTTGCCTCTGAAACCCCCTTCACCGATTGTCATTGTCTTCCTACCTATGAAGAGCTCTTCATTTCTTGATTTCGAGTATTAAGGGCAACTCTCTTAAAGACGGTCTTTTAGATGTTAACCCAGAGGGTCATTTTCGTTCATAATGCAGCTGGACCGTCCTTCTGAAGCCAAAAGTTTTACAAGGTCTTCAAAGCCTGAAACCTGGATGGCTGTTGGTAGAAAATGTACAGTTGTTTCTGGGTAACCTTCCCTGCTATGCTTTTCACAGTGACATGCACCTGCCTAGCTTATTAAAAATAAATCGCCTCTGTGTTCTCATCTTCAGGGCCTGGGCTGAGGGTAGACGCTGATGCTGCGGTTTCTTTCTTCCAGGGCTAACACCGGCGGGGACTCTGGAAAAGACTCACTGACCCACTGACTGCAATGAGAGTGTGCGTTAGTTGTAGGGAGTTTGTCACAGTAAGCAGTAGCCGTGGGTTTGAGGGGTGAAGGAGCAGGACCGGAAGAGAAGGGGAAGTGTGGTGAGCGTCTGGTGGGCCGGCTGCTCTGAGGAGCAAGTGCAAACCGCCAGCCGGCCGGCCCGTGAGCCAGCTTCCTTGAGGGGAGGGGAGGCAGCGGACTCCGTAGCTCTCGTGGGCATCTCTGGGAGAGTCTAGAAATTACTGTTTGGGGTTAAGATCAAGTGCCCTGTGGGGGCTTCCCTGGTGGCTCAGTGGTAGAGAACCCGCCTGCCAATGCAGGAGACACAGGTTCAATCCCTGGGTTGGGAAGATGCCCTGGAGAAGGGATAGGCTACCCACTCCAGTATTATTGCTTGGGGGGCTACATGAACCCCATGGACAGGGGGGCCTGGGGTCTACAGTCCGTGGACAGGGGGCCCTGGAGGGTTCACATGAGCCCCATGGATGGGGGGGCCTGGGGGCCTACGTGAACCCCATGGACAGGGGGGCCTGGGGTCTGCAGTCCGTGGACAGGGGGCCTGGGGCGCTTCGTGGAGTTGCAGAGAGTCGGACACGACTGAGCACAGTGATTGAAGAGACTCCTGCACAGCATCCAATGTCAGTGCTGAAGAAACGGTTCACATCAGAAATTTTAATTAAACCTTTACCTAAATTATTCAATGATTGGAGAAGTACATTTGGGATTTTCATTCCATGTCGGCCTTTACAGAGCAGTGAATGTCATGTCAGAGTGATCTGTTCAGGGTGCACTCCGCCCCTACCCTCCAAAACTAAACTTCTGAAACATTGCTTTCAGGGTGCCAAAAACTAAAGCATGTACAGCAAACCTCAGTTTGCAGACAGTTAGGAAGCCTTGTGTTTTTACAGGACATACTGAGTCACAGCGTCTGGTTTCTTTAAAGGAAGCAGAGGGTCCCAGGGTTCTTTGTGGAAGTCGATGTCAGGGGAGCAGGAAGAAAGAAACCCACTGTTCACAAGCGCCAGGCCCTCGGCCAGGAACTCCTCGGCCTGGAACGTGAGCTGGAAAGAGAGTGGCCTGTCACACTGGTAGAGACGGGACTTCACGGAGACTTGGAGCGCAGGTGAAAAATGACCGTCTGGATGCCAGAGCCGCTCAGGAGAAACAAGGATGTCGAAGGCATCCATACCCACACAGCAGTGAAGGCTTAGAACTTGGGGTTTTGCTGTGTCAATGCCTTTCTGAACTCTGCTCTCAGTCCTATAGAATCTGTCAGTGAAAGTGTTAGGTGCTTAGTCGTGTCTAACTCTTTGTGAACCCATGGAACCCCACGAACCTCCTCTATCTGTGGAATTCTCCAGGGAGGAATGCTGCAGTGGGTCGCCAGTCCATCTCCAGTAGATTCTGTTAAGCTTCGTCATTCTAAGGGAGTCTGGACAGGGGAGGGGGAATGGTGTCCAGCTCTGTGTTTCTCCCCTGGGTAAGGCACTTACTTGGATGACGTAAAAAACGAGTTCTCGGTTTCTCCAGACCAGGTCGCGGCCTGAGCCACATCCTCCGTGGCCGCCCGTCGCAGCACGAGGCGAGGCTGGAACAGCCTCCCGGGTCAGCGCTGTGAGCTTAGCATTCCAGCCGCGGCACCCACTGTCCGTCCCAGGCCTTTCTGCCAGAGCCTGTGTGGACGGTGGTGAAGCCCGTTTGGGTGATTCTTACCTTGTACTGAATCCCAGGACTTTGATTTTTGTAGCTGATGCAGCATTTTGAAAATTCAGATTCAGTTCTTAACTATTCCAGGGACTTCTGGCATATTTCGTGGTTCTCATTCGTAATAAAGGGATAGAAAGCCTTCTTTATCTCAGGGGAGACACACGTGAACACAGCTTTTTTTTTTTTATTCTTCCAATTTTATTTTATTTTTAAACTTTACATAATTGTATTAGTTTTGCCAAATATCAAAATGAATGAACACAGCTTTTTAAAAATAGTAGGTTCTGGGTAAATGCAAAATACGGTCGTCATCTTGAGCCTCCCAGGCAGTTCGTTGGTTTTAGAGTAAAGGGGATAAGCGGAGGGCTGGGCCCTGCTCCCTGGGAAAGACCCTGACCTGTCTAACTTGGGAAAGACCCACAGTCTGCAGGTTCCAGTTGCCTCATCTGTCGATTGGGAGAGTTTGTGCAGCTTGGCTTTGAGCCCTCCCTTCTCAGACATCCTTTCTGGTCTATCCTGGGACCACTGACTGGCACCTTTTCTGCGAGAGGCTGTGGGAGCGTGGCTGGCAGGCGTTGGGTCAGGGCTGTATTTTTTTTTATAATTTAGATTTATTTATTTGTGGATGTGCTGGGTCTTTGTAGCTGTGTGGGCTTTTCTCCAGCTGTGGTGAGCAGGGGTTGCTCTCCAGGTTTGTGGGCTTCTCATTGCGGTGGCTTCTCTGGTTGTGGGGCACGGACTCTAAGGTGTGGGGGCCTCAGTGGTCTCGGCTCCCGAGCTCCGGGGGGCAGGCTCAATAGTGGGTCCCATGGGCTTAGTTGCTCCGTGGTCTGTGGGATCTTCCAGGACTAGGGATCGAACTTGTGTCTCCTGCATTGACTGGCAGATTCTTTACCACCAAGCCACCAGGAAAGCCCTATAATTCAGCAAATAGTTGATAATCTAGCTTTCACAATTGATCAGAAACTCTGCCCAGGGAAGGTTAAGGTGAATATGAACTGCTGGGGCTTCATCCCAGACTTGCTCCTTGAGGTTCTGCCTCTTCAAGAGTCGCTGTGACGAGACCCCTGTGACAAGGCGTGGGTGGTCTTGTACGTAGGTAGGAAACCTGTGGGGAGGTGGTCCTCTGGTCCCCAGATTCCTGTGCTGTCTGGGGAGGTGGGATGACCCGTGGGGGACTGACACCCATGCAGGTGGCCCCTCCCCTCCTCTCCCCTTCCCCTTCAAGTCCTGAAGGCTGGCTGCAGCTGGGTGTCAATCGGATGAAAAGCCATGGATGCCGAGATGAGTGATTAATAAACTTGGACGTCTTGAACTCGGGGACCTTGCAGTGCCCACTTAGTCTCTGAGTATTTCCCACCTCCACCCCGTCAGCCCAGGGTAACTTAACCATGCCTCGGGTACCTCCCCTCCCTCCTGGGGCCCCACCCAGCCTCCTGGGCCCATCTGCTCCCATCCCCCCAGGACCAGGCAGCTTGTAGGCATCCGTGCCTGGCTTTGTTCTTCTCTGCTTTGTTCTCGTCTTATCACCAGTGCGCACATGTAATTCATCACCCAGACCAGGGCCCTGGGGACAGTGAAGGGCAGCGCCATTAGTGACTGAGCTGGCACAGCAGGCGTGAACGGGACTGTCCAGGACACGCGGTCGCCCCGCTTGTCACCTGCCCCGGTCAGAGCGCCAGGATGGTGGGGACAGTCTTATCCTCCTCGTCCGTCGGCGCGACAGTTTCTGAAACACTGAATGAGACTGTTGGGTGCACGTGGGGCAGGCGTGGTGAATCCTGAGGGGCTGAGCTTCTGGGCTTCCCAGGTGTGCCTGTGAGGTTGGCGCTTTGGAGACTCACTGAATCCTCCTCATGATTCCAGGGAGCCTTCCTTGTTCACAGGGGAGGATGTGCTGTGTAGAGAAGCTGAGCGTTTGCCTGGAAGTGAATCATAAGCAGCTGGAGGTGGGGTTCAAACCCAGAGTGAACTTGTCAGGGCGGGGTGAGGGACAGAGAGCACGGCTGTCTGTCACCCTGAGTGCTTTCCTAAATCTCAGGATCTCGGGCTTCCCTGGTGGCTCAACTGGTAAAGAATCCGCCTGCAATGCAGGAGACGCCAGTTCGATTCCTGGGTCTGGAAGAAAGGATAGGCTACCCGCTCCAGTACTTTTGCCTGGAGGATTCCATGGACAGAGGAGCCTGGTACAGTTCATGGGGTCACAAAGACTCGGACATGACAAAGCGACTTTCACTTCACACTTGCACTTTCAGTTAGAATCTCAGCTAGAAACAAGTTATTTTCTGTTTATTGCCGACAAAGGAAGATGAATTTGATTATAAGGTTATAGAAGATTATATTATTATATAAGGTTATTATAAAAGGTACAATTATGCATTTATTCTCTCCAAGTCCCACCATCTTTGAAAATAATCACATTTTAATCCCATTAAGAGGTGATCCGTTAGCATCAACGATGAAGTCAGAATACTCATCTCCTGATCACACTGCCTGCCCTGCCCTGTAGTCACCAACAAGGTTAGGACTGGAGGGTGAAGATCAACTCCACGTGAGACCATTTTTGAAAGGTCTTCCCCTGTGGGAGCTGGTGCTGGGCTTTGAGCCTGGGAGACGCAGACTCGCCTGGTGGTGGGGGTGCAGCTCTGGACGCAGGCTGGGCAGGTTCACATCCTACCTCTTCCACCCCGACCTGGGTCTCAGGCAGATCAAGCTGCCCTCTCTCCCTCTGCTGCTGCTTCTGTGAGGTATAGATAATACCACAAAGCATGCTGATTGGGAAGCAAGTAAATCAGTATATGGAGCTCTTAGAATAGGGTCTGGCCATAGAGCAGCACTGTGACCCCTTTATCTGTGGTTCGTATGTTGCCTTTTAAGAGGCCGCTACATGGTACAGTAGAACAGTTACCGGCTGGTGGTCCTGGCCTTTGGGACCCAGGGCAGTGCTGCCTAAAATCCAGAGGGTGGGTTTTCTCCTTACAGGTGCTTCAGGGGGCCCGAGGCAGTCTCTTGAAACTGCCTGCCTGAGGCCGGGCACATAGCAGGCAGCTAATACTTTTTGTCAAATTCAGCTGACCTTTAAAATGTATAGTCAGTTGTGTCTGACTCTTGCAACCCCATGGACTGTATTAGCCCACCAGGCTCCTCTGACCATGGGATTCTCCAGGCAAGAATACTGGAGTGGGTTGCCATTTCCTTCTCCAGGAGATCTTCCCGACCCAGGGCTCAGACTCACACCCCCTGCGTTGGCAGATGGGTTCTTTTCCACTGAGCCGCCGGGAAGCCCTTCAGAATGCCCAGTGTGTCAACGCAGGAGAGAAAGAAGTCGCACCCGGAGGCTGAAGCTGAAGAGATGAGAATGTGGACGGAGGCTGGGCATTGGGACTCGCTTGTGCATCATTTGAAGGTCCCACCCTCGGGGCCCTGCTGTGTCTGAGGATCTCCCGAGTCTCACTTAGAAGCGCAGCCCCAGCCTGAGGTACTGACCCGGTGGGGCTTGGGGGTGCGCTTTGAGGCAAGTGCTCTGTGGACCTGCCTCGGAGAAGAGCTTTATTTAAATTGTCCTGGAGTGTGGTTCACAGTGTTGTTTCTGCTGCAGCAAAGTGAAGCAGCCGTGAGTATACACAGAGCCCCCTTCCGTGGACCTTCTTCTGTGAGGTCACCAGAGCGCCGAGTGGAGTTCCCGGGCTCTGCAGTGGGTTCTCATCAGTCGCTTTATCCAGAGTCGTGTGTGTATGTTGATCCCATCTCCCAGATCATCCTCCCCTCTCTCCGCCTCGGTGTCCACAACGTTCGTTCTCTACATTTGTGTCTTTTTTACAGATAAACTCATCTGTATTATTTTTCTAGATTCCACATTTGTGTGTTAACATACGATATTTGTTTTCCTCTTTCTGGCTTGCTTCAGTCTGTGTGACAGTCTTGAGGTCCTTCCACATCTCTACAAGTGACCCAGCTTTGTTCCTTTTTATGGCTGAGCACTGGTGAATTCTTTAAAACAGAAGCAGTGGTACATTTACAAACAGTTTGAAAGGTGGTAATTTTGGTTATGAAGAATTTAAGAAATTTTTAGCTGGATCTTTATGTTAGGTATATTTATTAAGACATTCTGAAATCACTAAATTTTGCTCTAAAAAACCCTCACAGCCCACATAACTTTAGCAGTTGTCAGGACAGGTTCCCTAGGAAGTGAGTTGGGCGGGTGAGCAGCCGTGGCGAAGGGCAGGAAGGGGGATGGATCAGTTCATGGCTCACGCAGAGAAGACACAGAGCTACTGATGTAGACCCTGAAAAGGGAGAAGTCTGTCTGCAGTCATGGGAAGATAATCGACACGTGGGCGAAGGAGGAGGCAGGTGAAGGAACGTCACGATGATCACGATAGCGCTGATGCTCCCTGAAAACCCACCGCCGGGCAGACACTCAGCACGGACCATCTCCTTCGTCCTCACGCTGAACCTGTAGTTTGCCGTCATCCCTGTTTGCTGGTGAATGCGTGGCCCAGCGGGGACCCAGCTCAGCGAGGTCACACGCCTGATAGTGGCCCCCACGGCTCGTGTGTCTGAACTGGTGGTGTGATTCTGACTCTACGCTGACTCTACGCTAGGTGCTTTTAAAGGATCTATGAGGATATACCCCAAAATGTCCAGGATACCAAGTGGTGAGAATATGATTTTATTTTCCAGCTTCTCTATGCTTTATATTGTTTCGGGCTGTGCTGTGAGGCTTGTGGGATCTTAGTTCCCCAACCAGGGCCCCCTGCAGTGGAAACTCGGAGTCCTGACCACTGGACAGCCCAGGAATTCCTTCTCTGCTTCTCTCCATTTCTTGTCCTTTTTTTCCCCCAGCCACTAGTTTAATAACAACACTGACGTAAACCAGCAGCCTCCTAATGATTTTCTAAATGTGTAGAGTTGGTTATTGGTTATTGCGTTTTCCCTTTGGGAGTTTACATGGCAACCATCACAGAAGGGAAACTCAGTTCCTGCTGAAGCTGCAGAAAAGGTGCTATGGAAGTATTTTCCTCCTGTCCCCCTGGCTTGTAGCATCAAGTGTTTGAGGCCTGAACGTAGGTGAGAAGCTAGATGAAATGGTCCTCAGGTTTGTAGCATCTAATCGGTCAACCAGCCCTTGGTTCAAGGAGAGCAGGGTCACCGGTTGGTCGGTGCTTCACCTGCAGAGACGGGTGTGGGCGGGGCTCCGCCTCCCCTCCCGCTGGCACGTCCGTCGGCTTCGTGCCTTCGACCTTCCTGGGCGGGCTGCTCTGGCCATCTCGGGGTGGGTGGGGGCTTTGCCCCTCGCGTGCTGCCTGGGGAGCCTTCCGGGCTTTCCCACGCAACTCACCTCCACCAGGCCCTGCAGCGCTCAGCGCTGGACCAGCTTCCTTGCCCCGCGGTCTGTGCCATGTGGTGCCGAGGGTGGCTTCAGTGTCCTGTCATGGGGGCACTGAAGGGCTGGGCCTCTAAGACTGATGGGCTGCTTCTCTGTCCTGGCCTGTTGCTCTGAGGGTCGTGCAGATGTGGCCTCGGCTCCCCCATGGTTTCTGTGGGATAAGCCCAGCCTCGGGGACCCCTGCTGTCTGATTTCCTCCTTCCTCCTCCAGCCCCCTCTGCCCTGCAGCCGCCGCACTAATCAGTTAACAGACGAGTCTCGGTTTAGCCCCTGGGAACCAGATCTCAGGGTCTGTGGGTGGTGGGGTGGACCCCTGCGAGGACATCACAGCCCTGCGTCTTCCTGAGCATCCCACCCCCGTGACTCTCACCCTTTCTGGGTTGAACCTCCGTTCCTTGGCATAGCCTCCAGGTGGGCCCCGCCCTTGTGGAGGCGACCGCCCTCGGGTTGAGGTGTCTGTGGGGTTCTGTTTCTCCTCTTGCTCTCTACGCCTCTCAGGAGGCTGAGGCTGAGGAGCAGGAATTGTCCCAGGCCCACCAGTGTGCGGGCTGGTGTGTGTCGAACCCAGGGACACAGGTTCCATTATTACCACTGTCACTGATCACTGTGAATGGATAAGAGGGAAAGTTGAGAATTGTTGATGGACACACAGGAGTTTTACCCAACATGTTTTAACGTGTAAGTTCTCTTTTTTCTTTTTTCTCTGCCACACATGCTGTTTTTAGATAACAGATATTCAGTTCAGTTCAGTTCAGTCACTCAGTCGTGTCCGACTCTTTGCAACCCCATGAATCGCAGCACGCCAGGCCTCCCTGTCCATCACCAACTCCTGGAGTTTACCCAAACTCATGTCCATTGAGTCAGTAATGCCATCCAGCCATCTCATCCTCTGTCGTCCCCTTCTCCTCCTGCCCCCAATCCCTCCCAGCATGAGGGTCTTTACCAATAAGTCAACTCTTTATGTGAGGTGGCCAAAGTATTGGAGTTTCAGCTTCAGCATCAATCCTTCCAATGAACACCCAGGACTGATCTCCTTTAGGATGGACTGGTTGGATCTCCTTGCAGTCCAAGGAACTCTCAAGAGTCTTCTCCAACACCACAGTTCAAAAGCATCAATTTTTCGGCATTATTGGGATATAATTTGTATGCTGCGGTGCTTCCCTGGTGGCTCAGTGGTAAAGAACCTGCCTGCCAATGTAGGTTTGATCCCTGGGTCGGGAAGATCCCTTGGAGGAGGAACTGGCTACCCACTCCAGTCTTCTTGCCTGGGAAATCCCATGAACAGAGGAGCCTGGCGGGGGTCGGGGGGGGGGTGCTACAATCCATGGGGTCAAAAAGAGTCCGACATGACTTAGGGACTAAACAATTTGTATGCCATAGAATTTACTCCTTTGAAGCGTCCAGTCTGCTGGTTCTTGGCATACTCACAGAGTTGTGCAGCTCTCCGCTGCAAATCTTAGAGTGTTTTCGTCGTGCTCATGCCTGGCCAGGTCCCTCCAGTCCCTGGTGACCAGGAGTCTGCTTTCTCTTTGGATCTGCCTGCTCTGGACACTTGATATAAATGAAGTTATGCAATAGGTGACCTTTTGGGTCTGGCATCTTTCACTCAGCGTGATGTTGTCAAGGGTCATCCCCATATCAGTGACAAGTGTCAGTTCTTCATTCCTTTTAATTTCTTCAGTTGCTCAGTCGTGTCTGACTCTTTATCACCCCATGACCACAGCACACCAGCTTCCCTGTCCTTCACCATCTCCATGAGCTCGCTCAAACTCATGTCCATGGAGTCAGTGATGCCATCCCACCATCTCATCCTCTGTCGTCCCCTTCTCCTCCTGTCTTCAGTCTTTCCCAGCATCAGGCTCTTTTCCAGTGAGTTGGCTCTTTACATCAGGTGGCCAAAGTATTGGCACTTCAGCATCAGTCCCTCCAGTGAATATTCAGGGTTGATTTCCTTTAGGATTGACTGGTTTGATCTCCTTGCAGTCCAAGGGACTCTTAAGAGTCTTCTCCAGCACCACAGTTCAAAATTTCTTTACTGCTAGTGCCACGTGGAAAGCCCCATTCCTTTTTATGGCTCAGAAGTATTCCACTGTATGAATGACACCGCATTTCGTTCACCGTCCATCAGTTGGCAGACTCTTGATGGTTTCTGCTTTTTCACTCTTAGGAGCAACGCTGCTCTGAACGCTCACGTCCCAGCCTCTGTGCAGATGTCTTTTTCACTCTCCTAGGTATATGCCTATGAGACTGGGTAAATTCACTGGGTCATGTTAATTCTATGGGTAACACTTCCCGAAACTGCCAAAAAAGCTTCCCAAGGAGATGCCCATTTTACAGCCCCACCAGCAACCCGGGAAGAGTCATAGCTCCTCCCGAATGCTTGCTGCTTGTTGCTCGGCTCCCTGGAGGGTGGAGCAGCTTCTCATCAGGCGCTGATCTTCGTTTTCCTAATGACTAACGATGTCGAGCATCTTTTCACGTGTTTATTGGCTGTGTCTTTGGAGAAATGTCTCTTCCAACTCTTAGGTTATTTGTTCTCCCACTTTTGAGAGTTCTAAAGTAAAAGGTGGAGGTCTTCTATTCGATATGTGACTTGCAAACGTGTACGGGTTGTCTTCTCACTTCCTTAGTGGTGTCCTTTGAAGCGCAGACATTTACAGTCTTGGTGTCCAGCCTACGCGTGATTTCCTTGGTGCTTAGCCCTTGGTGTCATATCTAGGCTGCTGCTGCTGCTGCTGAGTCGCTTCAGTAGTGTCCGACTCTGTGCGACCCCATAGACGGCAGCCCACCAGGCAACTATTGCCAAGTCTAAAGTTGGGAAGATTTATTCCTTTAGCTATACTTAGGCCTTATGCTCCATTTAAGTTCTGATTTTGTTATTAAAGGTAATTTTCGGTTAGCATTTTTGAGATCTTGTGGATTAAAAAATCGCTTTTACTTTTTTTTTCTAAAAAGGATGAGGATGCTCAGCTGTCCTGTTGTTGAGATTACAAGTCACAGGAAAAGAAAATTGTAGGTTCAGTGTTTTGAAGGAAGAAGTAAATGCCCCAGTTAGTCTCAAATCATTTTTTTCTGAAGTCAAGCTGACTACTAAGACAGGATCTGTTTTAGGAAGTGTTCTGACACTAACCCCAGTGAGCAGTTCAGGAAGCACACACAACAGAAATGAGGGCGTAACCAGTCCTGTGGTGGGTGGCTTTCTGGGGACTGATGAGAATGGTTCTCTGTGCGGGAAAACCCGAAAGCATGTGGCTTGGTGGTTTGCCCATCTGTCTTTGCTGGGCTCAGTCGCTCAGTCGTGTCCAACGCTTTGCGACCTCATGGACTGTAGCCTACCAGGCTCCTCTGTTCATGGGGTTCTCCAGGCAAGAACACTGGAGTGGGTTGCCATTCCCTTCTCCAGAGGATCTTCCCAACCCAGGGATTGAACCTAGGTCTCCCGCATTGCAGGCGGATTCTTTACCATCTAAGCCACCAGGGAAGCCCAAGAATACTGGAGTGGGTAGCCTATCCCTTCTCCAGCAGATCTTTCTGGCTCAGGGTCAAACCGGGGTCTCCCATGTTGCAGACGATTCTTTACCACCTGCGCCACCTAGGTACATGCAGTCAGGTGTGTGAGTGGACCATTGTTTTAATCAGAGAGCAGATTAAAACTCCCGTTCAGATCTGCTCCGGTTCCTCGTAATTGCCTTTTTTTTAAAATGAGGAATAGTATGCACCTCATGGGCTTGTTGTGAGGATCAGATGAGTTGATAAATTAAAAGGCTTAGAACAGAGCCTGATGGTTAGTGAAGGCTCATTAAACGCTTCTTAAATATCCCATTTGTTTTTACTATTTTCAGCATAGTTGGCCTTCAGTATAACCTGTAGTTCTCGCTTGAATGTTAAATGCTCTAACATCTTTGAGTTACTGTGTAAACGTATGTTAATTCCTCTTGCCCACAGTAAGGAATAATGAATGTGCTTATGGAGCTTAATGAGGAGCCTAGTGTTCCCACTGTTTCACATCTAGCTTTTTCTCTTGGTTATAATAACTTGGGCTTCCCTTGTAGCTCAGTTAGTAAAGAATCTGCCTGCAGTACAGGAGACCTGGGTTCGATCCCTGGGTTGGGAAGATCCCCTGGAGAAGGAAATGGCAACCCGCTCCAGTATCCTTGGCTGGAAAATCTCATGGACACAGGAGCCTGGTGGGTGTCGATGGGGTCGCAGAGAGTCGGGCACGACTGAGCGACTAACGCTTACTTACTTACTTACAATAAGCCAGACTCAGAGCAGCAGCTGCGGACCCAGGCGGCAGGGCGGGTGGGTGCCCGGCCACCTGTCCCCGCGTCAGCCTGAGCGATGCTGCGCTCCTCAGCACCAGCAACGGTCAAAAGCAGAACAGGCAAGGAGCCCTCTGGTGTGGAATTGATGATTGTTCCTTAATTAAAAAGCAAAAATCTCAATTCTCTACCTAGGTGTTCTTTCTCTTCCAGCCCAGACAAGAAAAGTTGTAACTCTTTTAGGGGGACTGTGGGGCTTTTGGAGATGACTTTAGGCGATTAACAGCCATCACATACAGCGTGGTGTGGGGGGGGCTTCTACCCTCCAGGATCTCCTGCTGTACAGGAGTGGGCGGGGGGGTTCTGGTGGGTGCCGTGGAGGGAGGCAGGTGCCAGTGGCACTGAGGCGGGGAACCCCCGTGACCCCACTCGAGCACAGTGGCCATCCCTCCTCCATGTGCCATGCCGGTTTATTTCCTTTCATTGTTACATGCACATTATTCATAATTATGTGCAGTTGATTTGAACTTCATGGTCCACTCATACATGACTTTTTAAAATAGTAAATATTGCAGTCTATGTGATATGCCGTTGGTTAAATCCTTGGATATGGAGGAGCCTGGTAAATGGAAGGCCGTCTAAGTTATTCTCGGATTTTCAACTGCAGAGAGGGTTGGCAGCTCCCCCACTCGGCGCTGTTGCAGGTCAGCTGTACGTAGTCCACAGGGTACCTTATGCAGCGTCTGCCCTCAAGGCCAGCTCCGGGTAGTGTGCGTCATGCATAGCGTCCGCCTTCAGGGTTAGCTGCACACAATGCGTGGTGTGTGTTCTACGTAATATCTGCCTTCAGGTCAGCCCTGGGTAGTGTGCATTACACGGGGCCTGCCTTCAAGGCCAGCGGTACACAGTGCATGGTTGTACGTGGTGTGCAGATCTTCACACATTACATCCCGATTAGAATGGTCACCACAGGCCTCCAGACTTTACACCCCATGTCTGTAGCCGTGGCTTTTGTGGTCGCTGTGTCGCGTCCTGCTCCGGGGTTGTGCTGCTTTCGTGCTCGCTCTGTCGCGTCCCGCTCCGGGGTTGTGCTGTGATTTACTTGCACCCCATGTCTGTAGACGTGGCTTCTGTAGTGTCTGCTCATGGTTGTCTGTGATTGACTCGGTTTCTGTGAGTGAGCATTTCAGTTCCATGTGTGTTGCCTTTTGAAGTAATCTTTATTTAAGAGATTAAAAAAATTGGGGGGCTGTGCCACATAGCGTGTGGGGTCTTAGCCCCCCACCAGGGATGGAGCCCACACCCCTGAAACGTGACGTCTGAACCTCTGGACCGCCAGGGGAGTCCCTGTGTTGCGTTTCTCAGCAGAGCTGCGGGGACCTCCTTGCAACAGCAGGCCTGAGTCCTGCTCCTGCAGCTGCTGGCTCTGTGACTTTGAGCAGGTTGCTCTGCCTTTCTGGTTCTCGGGTGGCCCTTTGATAAGGTAGGAGTGGTAACAGGGCCGCCTCGTAAGATAGCTGTTGGCCACGAGGCCCTCAGCTCAGCCCTGGGACCTGCAGGGTCCCCGCCAAGTCGCCCCTCCGCCTGGGGCTGTGAGCGCGTCCGTGGAGTAGATTCTTCAAGGCAGGCTTGCTGGATTGCTGGTTACGCACATGTGCAGCTCAGGTTTCGAGGGCGTGTCCCAGGTGTCTGCACAAATGTTGCACTGAGTTACTCTCCCACCTTCTGCTGTTTAAAAGCCAGAGTTTTTGTTTTTTAAACAGAAGACTTGAGAGCAAGTTAGTTGCTTCGTTGATCCTACTCACGGATCTCTAGTTTTGACTCAGTAGTGACACATCTTGTAGATGTTGGGGTGGTGACCACTGCGTCGTGAGGCTCTTCTGTGGAAGCGTTGATGGTGACGAATCCTGGTGGTCTTGGGGGTGAAATTTTCTCCCTCATCGTTTCAGTACAGTGTGCTTGCCTGGGAGCGAAGACTCCTCCGTTCCCTGCTCCCTGACGTTTGCAGACGAGCGGGTCCACCTGCTGGACCACCTTCGTGGGTGGCTGAGGTCTGCTCGTGGTGGGAGAGGAAAGCAGTCCTGGTGGATGTTCCTCCTCCTGGGCAGGTCAGATGCTGGCCGATGCTGCGGGGAGAGGCGCCGCCTCGCTGGTGAGGCAGCGTGGGAAGAGAAGTGGAAGTTTCCACGGGCTGCAGCCCCGTGGCAGGCCTCGTTGGCTGTCCGGGCAGCTTGGGTCTGGCAGCTGACCAGCCCTGCTCTGGGGAGAGGGCGGGACCACGAGCCTGGGAAGCTCTGGCCTCCTTGAGAGGATGGTACCCTTCTTTTTAAAGAGACTCCTGACCATCCAAGCAAAGGGCCCTTCACTTTGACCTTCCTGCCGGGCTCAGGGGTGGGGTGGGGGCAGTCACTGGGAGTGGCTTCCAGCCGGGAGAGCAGAGGCTGCCGTCTGGACCCTCCCTGGCGTTTCAGCTTCTTACTTTGTAACCGCGTGGTTGGGGCAGTGTCTCAGCTCTGCTCTCTGGCCTCTACCTCCATCCCTGGCTGCAGGAGGGCACCTTTGTGGGGTTACTGTAAGGACTGGAGAGCGTATATGTTAAAAACAAAACAGGGCGGTGTCTGGGTCCTCGTGAGCCCTCAGGAAACCCACATCGTCTCTTACTGTCCCACCGAGGTCGCTGCCATCCTGAGTGAGGACGGCCTGGCACTGCCCACGGGCGCTGGTCCCGCTCTGGCCCCGCTTGACACGTGCGACCCTCCTCCGTAGATCCCGACCAAGGAGCAAGGTGATTCCGCACCCCACCTTCCGGGCCAGGTGGACACATAGGAAGGTGGTCGTCTGAATATTTGGCACTAGACCCCAAATTTTCATTTTTAGGCACAGTCTTCACGTTGTTTTGTAAAAGTCAGATGTAAGGAATGACTCGTGGGCTTGTATAATCCAAGTGAAAGTGAGTTGCTTGGCACGGTGCCAGGGCACGAGGGCAGGCCATTTTGCAAGAGGTATTTCCTGTCTTCTGGGAGTTCGTAACCGTGATAAATGGTCCTGTTAATAGTTTTGCATTCCTAGCCTCCTTGGCTACAACGGCCAAGATCGGGTTATGAAATTCTTTTCAAAAGAAAGAGCCTGACCCGACAGAGAGCCAGATGGGAGGAGAAGGGAGCACAGTGACACCCACTCAGCTTTTTGTTTTTCAAGAACGCTGCTTTTTATCTTGAGAGAGAAAAGGGCTGCACTGTTTGCACAGATGTTTCTGTGAGTTGTCAACTGAGCCTGCAGAGACTCTGTGGAGGGAGGAAGGCAGATGCTGTGAGGTTCGTTTCCCGCATCTCCGTGTGGTCATGTCGACACGCTCGGTGGCTGATCCCACGGAGGCATAATCCCACAGAGGTTATGCCTGAGCTGCCGCTTGTTCACGTGACCCGAGTAGAAGCTTCCACGGGCTTCTCCGCTGTTGGAAACTGCCAGCACGACTTGCAAAGCCTTCGGGAGCTTGTTCCCTTGGGGATGAGCAGTCCCAAGTCCCCAAGCAGAGGGAGGGTGTAGGGCGTCAGGAAGGCAGGCCGGGCGCACCTCCATCCTGAGTCGAGGACCCAGGTCTGCTTGGCACAGGGGCCTCTGTGGAGTCTGGGAGCTTCTGAGATGAGAGCAGCCCCGGGACTCTGTGCCGGGGAGGGAGCGATTTCCTCCTTGCCAGATCAGATGGGCAGTCTCCTGCCAGCCCCTGTCAGCAGGGCTTAGAAGCACCGACGACAGCCTGCAGGTGTCCCTGGCTCCCCGGCCCGCGGCCCACGTCCTGGGCTGCTCGTGGCTCCGCGTCCATCTCCTGCAGGTGGTTCTGGGGTGGGGTTTGGGGCAGCAGGTGGGGGAATGTCAGTGTCCATCTGGTCTTGCTGAGCCCTCACCGTCCTCGCGTGGACGAATTCTGGATGCTTAGGACACGCTCCACTTCCACAAGCTTCCAGGTTCATCCCGGCTTGCTGCACAGGTGTGCCTGGTGGTGACGCACCCGAGATGCTCCCCCTTCCTCCTCCCAGTGCTCCCTGGGGTCGGGGACCGGCTGGTTCACGGTTCCGTCCCCTGCGTCTGCCATGGTGCCTGCTGGAGGGGCTTCTGTGCTCATGGGATGAACGACTCCCAGAGCTCTGACTCAGTCACTAAATGGTGTCGGTTAGTCAAATACAACAGTCCTTCATTTGGCAGTCAGTGACTAAACTCCCATTGTCATTGGTTAGTTGCTATGTTGTGTCCGACTCTTAGCGACCCCATGCTACGAGTGGCCCCATGCTAAGCATGTAGCCCGCCCTGCTCCTCTGTGCGTGGGATTTCCAGGCAAGAATACTGGAGTGGGTAGCCATTCCCTTCGCCAGGGGATCTTCCCCACCCAGGGAGCAAAACCGAGTCTCCTGCCTTGGCAGGCAGACTCTTTAGCACTGAGCCACCAGGGAAGCCCCATTCCTATTGTTATTTCACCATAAATTTTTAATTTTATTCTTAAATGCCAAGTGTTCAGTTGACATGTGGGCTTGCAACATGGACGGGACGGGCCTGCAGGGGCGGTAGCCTGGGTCCACCTGGCATCAGGTGGCACCTTTTGAACAGCATCCCATGCCCTGAGGATGAGGAACGCTTCCCGCAACAGACCTGGTTTGTCTGCTGCTGCTGTAGCCCACGCTTCGTGCTCAATCGCTTCCCTCACTTCAGCTGACTCAGACAGCTGACTTCACTCCGACGGTCCTGTCTGGGGTCCTGTCCCGGCCCTGGGGACATGCAGCAAGAGTCCCTCCATGTTCCAGGAGGTGACAGTGGAGAAGAGAGCTCAGCGACCTTCCTGAGAAAGTGCGCAGATCCTGTGTTTTCCCCTGCTTTCCTTAAGGATGAGGAATTTCTCCAGCCTTCAGTTTAACCTGGAAAGTCTCACACTGGGGAAAGTCAGTGGCACTGGCAGCCTATTTTTAGTATCTTTTTGGTACAGGTTTAAACAGTTACTTTATTGAATATTGTAGCTATTAATTTCAAACTTAAGCAAGAACGTGATTACTCAGTATAGTTTTCGTGCCACCTACTCAGAGCCTTTGGACTGGGTGAAATCCTGCTTGTTGAATGGGATTAAAATAATTTCCATCTCACTTTTTTCTGGTTCAGCTGCAAATCAAGGCCTTGGTTCAGAGTTGGTTTATAAAGGCAGTGCTGGAAAGCAGTGGGGAGAGCTGTGAGCGCACTGGGAGAGGAAGGAGGCAGACAGGCGAGACCTGCTTGCAGACACGAGCAGAGAGTCTACAAGTCGCCCCCCCCCCCACCCCCTGCCCGCTGGGTTGTATATAAAGACAATATGATCTTTAGAGCTAATCTGAAAAAAGAAACAAGAGCGTAAACAGTTCATAATCCCCTATCTTTTTTCCCTTCCTCCCTAAATCCATTTTACCATGCTGTTTCATGCAGTTCTTTCTTATATTTAGCATGTATTTTCTCGTTCTTAAATGACTTTCAGGAATATGTGACTGCATAGTCTACCTTATGGGCCTTCTGTCACTGATTTAACTTTGATTGACCTGCTTGTTATTTTTCATTATAAGTAATGCTGGGATGAACATCTTTCTACATATTTATATGGAAATTAAATATTGTAGTATAAGTTGCTAAAAGTGAAACTCCTAGGTGAAATAGGCATTTTTAGGAGTTTTCTGGGGGCTGCTGGATCACCTTCTGGAAACACCACCTGAGGTCGCAGTCTTACCTACTGCGTGGCTGTCTCCCCCTCCCTGTGCAGCCCAGCCTGTGCTGGGGATTACAGTTTTCAAGGGGTTTATTAACTCGATGATAGGTATGCCATTTTGAAGCACATTTTTAAAATAAGAAAGAAAGTACACGTAAAGACACTTTTTCTGTTTTTAGCCTTTCTTTCCGAGCCCTCATCCTTGACTGGTAAGGAACAGATGCTTTGCTGAGGCGTGCTGGGTGCATGGCTCACAGGTGGTCATCCTTGCTTTTTTTCTTAAATAAGGTCTGCTCAGCATGAGAGGGCTTGCACGTGTCCAGATGCTCTGGAGCTTTGTGGTAACCTCAGCAGGTGTCACGGGGGTCCGGCTGTGACCCCTCGGGGGATTATTCCTAGAGGTTATCGTCCCGCTGCAGGGTCACTGGTCTGGTCAGACTCCTCAGTTCTGCAACCTTCTCCATGCTCTCTGCACAACACAGGAGCTCAGGAAAACACAGTGATGTTGTCTAGACCCCAGAGGCACGTACCTTCCCTCCCCCGGAGCACCTGGTCCCTAGAGCACCTTTTCCAGTGACTCTGTACCAGGCCGTGAAGCCCAGGACCTTCTTTCTGTGATTAATCCTTATAACAGCACACGAGTACTGTTTGCTTCAGCTTATCGATGATACAACTGAAGCTCACAGTGTTCGGATGATTTTGCTGGACTCACCCAGCTGTGAGTGGGCATCTAGGAATGGGATTGCATTGACTCCAAAGTGCAGGCCCGGCATCCTTAAGCTGGGAGGTGAGCGAAGCAGAGATGACGCCAGGGTGACTCTCAGAGCCGTGGAGACGGCGGCTCGGACAACTGACTGCCGCCTGTGGTGGTCTCACCCACGGCGGGCGGGCTCACGGCAGTCTGGTGACCCCGTCAGGTCTCTTCCCTGAACAGGGACTCAGGTTGTCTTTGAGATGTCTTAGGGGAAACAGAGTTGATGTGGGCTGTTTGGGCAGATAAAATGAGAAGTGGATGACAGGGTTTGCACAAGGAAGGCACTGCAGTGTGGAGAGACGCCAGGCGGGGCAGGGCAACGCCCGAGGAACCGCAGGAGCTCGGACGAGACTGCGTTGCTTCAAGCAACACGGGGAGCCTTCCACCGTTTGGGGAGATGCATGTCAGTGTCTGGGGGCAACCGGAAAGGAAGAACCACAGGCGTCTGTAGTTACAGAACAGGAAAGGCGGGTGGGTGATGTGGAGGTGGCTGGCGTTATGCTGCTCGAATGTTCCTTTAACCTGTAAAATCACAGCATAATCTCATGCACTCGTTTAAAACAAGCTTGTGTCTTGCTGCTGTTAAAAGCATCCAGAGATTTCAGTGCAGGAAGCAGGCAGCCATTATGTCTGCTTTACAAATCAAACTTGTGCTTTTTCCAAAGACTTAATTTTGTCTGCTCAATTTTTGTGTGTTCTGGTTCTGCATTTTCTCATGTAGATTCAGATCCAATTTAGAGGTGAAACACCCAGGCCGTTTGGCTGTGGAAAGCATCAAGGAGCAATGCCATGAGCATGACCTGCTGGTTGGACACTGTGTTCATACGATCAAGTGGAATTTTCTTATGGCTTTTTAAAGAAAATGATAGTTTTATCACAAATCCTAAAAAACCCTCATCATTTCTTTAAAGCAGTAAATGAGATTTGGGGTGTTTGCTTTAAAGTTTATCAAATTTTCAACGAGTTCAGTTCAGTTCAGTCGTTCAGTTGTGTCTGACTCTTTGTGACCCCATGAACCGCAGCACACCAGGCCTCCCTGTCCATCACCAACTCCCGGAGTTTACCCAGACCCATGTCCATCGAGTCATTGATGCCATCCAACCATCTCGTCCTCTGTCATCCCCTTCTCGTCCTGCCCTCAATCTTTCCCAGCATCAGGGTCTTTTCCAATGAGTCAGTTCTTTGTATCAGGTGGCCATAGAATTGGAGTTTCAGCTTTAGCATCAGGCCTTCCAATGAATACCCAGGACTGATCTCCTTTAGGATGGACTGGTTGGATATCCTTGCAGTCCAAGGAACTCTCAAGAGTTTTCTCCAACACCACAGTTCAAAAGCATTAATTCTTCAGTGCTCAGCTTTCTTTATAGTCAAACTCTCACATCCATACATGACCACTGGAAAAACCATAGCCAGCCTTGACTAGACGAACCTTTGTTGACAAAGTAATGTCTCTGCTTTTTAATATGCTGTCTAGGTTGGTCATAACTTTCCTTCCAAGGAGTGAGTGTCCAGTAGTTCCTTTTTTAATGATAACATAAAGGTGGTTAAGATGGTAAATTTTATATTATATATTTAATATTAAGTGTAGAGTTCAGTGGGGCTTCTCTGGTGGTGCAGTGGTAAAGAACTTGGCTGCCAGTGCAGGAGACGTAAGAGACATGGGTTCAATCCCTGGGTCGGGAAGATCCCCTGGAGAAGGAAATGGCAACCCACTCCAGTAGTCTTGCCTGGGAAACGCCGTGGACAGAGGAGCCTGGTGGGTACAGTCCATGGCATTGCAGAGTCAGACACGACTGAAGCAACTGAGCGCTCAGCTCTACAGTTCATTAATACTGAGTCCAGCAGATCTTCACAACTTTTCTGTCTTGGGAAAAGGAAACTCTATACCCATTGAGTAATGCCCCCAGCCCCATGTAGCTCTGATTCCACATGGTTTCTGTGGGTCTGTTTGCTGTAGATACTCAAAAGTGGAGTCAATATTTCTTTCTGACTCGTGTGTTTCATTTAGGATAATGTCCTCGAGGTGTATCCATGTTAGATACATCAAACTTTAAGTCAAAATCAGTCACTTATTCGTGTTCGACTCTCTGCGACCCTGTGGACTGTAGTTAAATACTGTTCCTGTGTGTGTATGTACCACATTTTGTTAATCCGTCGTCCGTGGATGGAACAGCTGGGTGACTTTCACATCCTGGCTGTCGTGAATGGTGTTACTCTGAACATAAATGTGCAAACTGTGCGGATGCTTCTTTGAGACTCTGCTTTCAGTTCTTTTGCACATATATCCAGAAGAGGAGCTGCTGGATGAGGGGCAGTTCTGTCTTCTGTCGGAGGAAACTCGTACTGCTTCCCACAGCAGTTGCGCATCCTGCAGCCCCACCAGCGGGGCACACGGGTTGCAGATTCTCTGTCCTAACACTGTGGGCCATGGTTTCCTTGATAACCATCCTGATGGCCGTGAGGTCAATCTGATCTATTACATCAGACTTTGCCTCACAGGTGTAAACAAATCAAGTACCATTTGAGAGTTATCCACATTTGCCCCCTTTTCACTACTCAGAAGGAGAATGTTTAAAACATCTTTGTCTCTTGAGTACTGACTGCAGAAGAATATTCCAGGCTTTGATACCCTGTCAATGTTTAAATGGAATTATTCAGTCCCATAAACGTTGAATCCTGCTGAGTACCAGCTGAGAAGACAAAGATGACCAGGACCCAGACCCTCAAGAGGGCGATGAGAGGCAGGCAGGTTGTGGGGGGGGGTGGTGATTGGGGCGGGTACAGGCTGTAGCAGGAGCCCAGCTGAGGAGGGGAAGGGGGGAGTAGGAGGGCTCCTTGCAGATGAGATGGGAGTTGACGTTTGGAGAGTCAGTGGTTCCCTTGCTGGTTGGGGATGTGCGTGGAGTCCATGTGGTCGGGCCCACGTGAGTGGAGGGCAGCTCCCCCGGGCACTGGGCATCGGTGGAAGGCGGGGGAGACTGCAGAGCTGGCCTGGTGTGTGTCCACAGCTGGGGTTTGACCTGGTCAGAGATGGGAGCCAGGGAAGCTTCCTGGTGTGTGAGCCCCGCTCTGCCAGCAATGAGATCTGTGACAGTTCAGATGAGAGGAGGGCTAACTAGGGCCGTGGTTGTAGGACGATGAGAGACGAGGGGGCTTACGTAGCACTGCGCACAGCAGCAGCCGTTCGCCGTCTGCGTGTAGCTGGTGAGGAGGAAGGGCCCCTGCAGGCCACGCCCAGGCCTTGGTCTCCGGACACATCTAGAGGCTGATGTGCTCCAGGGACCCTTTCAGATGCCGACGGTGGTAAAAACTATCAAAGTGGACGAGGGGCCTCAAGTCAGGTTACAAGGTGGAGCAGTAGGCCACACCCTCTGAGGGAGCTAGAGAAGGAACCCTTGGTTAGGGGTGGGCCAAGAGGGATGGTGGGGTCACGGGGCAAAGAAAGTAGGGCTGCCCTCCCAGAAGGAGTGGTCAGCTCCTGCAGATGCAGGCGCGTCAGTGGGATTCCGTCTCTGTGGCCGGTGGCTGTGAGACGCTCACTTCAGTTGATGTTTAGGGAGGCGGTGGAGACCTTGAATGTGAAGTATTCTTTAAAGAAGCTCAAGAGGAAAGAGAAGCGGAAAAGTGGGAAAAGAGGTCGGGAGGCACTTTTCTGAAAAGAGGAAAGGACTCTAGTGTGTTTTAGTGGAAGGGACGAGGTCAGCGACCCTTAGGTTGGCTCACATGGTGGGGGCTCCACGTCCGCCACATTCCACAGCTGTCCGCAAGTGAGCCCACTGGTCCCCACCGCAGCCCAGTTTACAGATGAGGAGACCAAAGCACTGGATTAAGTGGCTCCAGGTGGCAAAGGCAAGGGGGGAGCCCCATCTTATAGCCTGCATACATCTCAGTCTTGACCACAGCCCCGAGGGTCTCCTGGTTTTGAGGGAGAAGTCAAAGACAAGACAAAGAAGGAATGATTAATAGAGCTGGGGTATAGGAGACCCCAGACAGGGTGGGCTGCAATCTTTGTGGAATCAGTTTTTTTTTTTTTTTTTTGAAGAGAGAAATTAAAGATGAAACATTTAATACATGAGAAAGTCATTCAGGGAAAATGTTGAAAATCAGTTAGAGGAGAGTTCCTACATTTGACGGGCTTGGTGCTGAAGGAAGACACTTGAAGGATCATTTTTGTGATGAGTTTTGCGTACAACTTTCTTTTCATCATCAGTAATGTCACTGGCCCCTGTATCGACCTGAAACCCACCGCCCGCCCGCCCTGTCACGTCCTCTGCAGGAGCGGTGGTCTTGATTTCTCCCAGCACGCACAGTGGTATTTATGGATCGACGGACTTCACAGGATTCGATCTGTGGTCAAGTCCATGGTGCTGTTGTGCTTTTAAACGCTTGTTCATGTTGGAGTGTGGCTGATGGACAGTGTCGTCAGCTTCGGGTGCCCGGTAGAGTGCAGCAGTGACTTCAGCAGCTTCGTGTCAGGACCCACCGGGGCTTTCTGACGTCTTGTCATGGTGGTTGAGTGCTTCCCAACTAGTGGTAAAGAGCCTGCCCGCCAGTGTAGGGGATGCAAGAGAGGTCCCCTGGAGGAGGAAATAGCAGCCCACTCCAGCATTCCTGCCTGGAGAATCCCACGGACAGGGGAGCCTGGTGGGCTACAGTCCATGGGGTTGCAGAGAGGCGGACACACGTGATGCTTGTGAATGACACTTGCTGAGAAATCTTATTCTGGGAATACCTGAGCCGCTGTGACCTGGTTTAACACGCCACATTCTAAACACTGAGACTAACCCCTCTGAAGCACTTCTGCACTCCAGGTGAGCCTGCAGAGGCGTTATTCCCGACCCTGACCTGGGGAGGAGGAGAAGGAGGTGCTTTATTAGTTATTATTTATTTATAATAATAAAGGATTTGTTATCCTACACACCTGCAAACCTGCCCGTGGGATGCTCACCGTAGTAGCGAGTCCGTGACGGACGAGCAGAAATCGCAGATTCCGTGCTGCATTATCGCTCCCAACCAAGATACTAGCACCGTTTATTTATGCGTTTATCCTGTGAGTTGTAATTCATGTCCTTGGCCAATCCAATGGAAAAATGAATCACTGAGCTGTGTTTTACTCAGAAACCATTAAAGCAATGTAAGTGAACAGTTTTCCAGGTATAAATACCCAGCGCTCTGTAGGAAGGCGAGTGCAGGTGTAGGGTACCTTTATGAACGCTCTCAGCGAGAGAGTGCATACAATGCGTCTTTCAGAGAACTCAGCGGCAGCCGTAAATCCATTTGTGAACCGTGCAAATAATAGAACTTTGCAGCATAATGCTAGTTCTCCACAATGATGTTATTAAAAGAAATCGCAGGTTGAAATGGAATGCAGGGAGCAACGGAGCTGTGTGAGTCTGAATGAGCACTGATCTGCAGTGGACCCAGGAGACTCCCTCGTGGTGTTCTTTGTGCAGGCTGTTGGATTTTGGTTCCTTGGCAGGGAAGGGGGTGTGTTCCAGAGAAGAGCCCTTCACTTGTGCTGTGTGATTGAGGGCTTCTGTGGTCTTCCCGGGGTGGCTGCGTGCGCTGTGCTGGAGGAATCGTGTAAAGTCAGCTGGCTGTGCGTGCTGCATTTTAAGAAGCAGGGCTGCAGGCACGCCCCCCACTTGCTGTTCCCCCTGAACTCAGACCCTTAGCCTCTGTCCTTCCATTCCTTCCATGTGCTCGCCTGCTGGAAGGAGAGGGACGGGTGTTAACTGACTTAGCTACAGTGTCCGGCGTCGGACTTTGCAATGAGATGCCCAGGAACTGTGTATCGGGAGCTTCCGCTTTGTCCTGCTAGGAAAGCCTCTGCAGAAACTCTCTGGCCTGTACAACACCAGCTTCAAACAACCCTTCCAAGGTAGCTGCTTCCTCTCCTCGACTCCTCCAGCCAAGACTGAAATCCCGAAGAGCTGCCTCTGATGATGTGTTGCGACCCTCCACTCCTGGCCGTGCCAAGGGCGATTGTGTATTCGTCTTGCTCTGTTTGTGTCTTCAAGTCCTTGTTCATCTTTTACTTATTTTGGGAAAGTCACCGTCCCCAGGCTGCTGGAGGTCAGCTGCAGCTTGGCCCTTGCAGCGCTGACGCTGGAGAACTGAGCCCTGCCCTCTGTCACTGCCCCTGTGTCAGCAAGCCGGCAGGCCTGCGTCAGGCAGTGGAGACCCCTCCTCCTGGAATTTCAGTCTGTCCGCTTCTCTCCCATCAGGCCGCAGGGGAGGCGGAGAAGCGCGATCGTCCCTGTGATGGTCTTTGGCTACTTTGCCAAAAGGTATCGCCGCACAGTCTTCAGGGATTTGTGGGAGGCAGCTGTGAGGTGAGGAGTGCCGTGCTCCACGCGGCAGCCCCCAGCCCCCGAGGCGCCCTCACTGAAGGGCCCGGTCTGGCTGCTCACTCCCGGCTCTCCCGAGTGGACAGCGCCGAGTATGGGCGCTGTCGTCCGTAGGTGTCAGCCCCGGGCCACCCGTCTCTGCGCGCTTCTCTCTCGATCAGGTCCGGTTGTCCTTTCACAGGGAAATATCTGCCTGTATTTCAGTGTCTTCATGAGATCCTCCAGCATTCACATTCTGCCTCCACATATTTAGTAATAACGGGAAAAAAACAACCTCTGTAATTGCTATTTGCATTCCACAGTTCGAGCAGACATTTAACGATGTAGTTGACTTTAAGATGTAAATTTAGAAGTTCCTAGTAGGCGGAGCCTGTTTCTCTCAGTATTTGTAATCCAGTAATTGAACCTCTGCTCCTTTGCAGGTAAAATTAGTACCCCCGTAGGTCCTACAGCCCGAATGGGAGGAAGTTGACAGCTCCTGGCAGACGGCTGTTCGTTGGCAACTTTTGTTGTAGCAAAGTCTAGCATCCTGCTGAGAGTCTCTGCATTGCTGGGCCCTGCCAGGGCTTCTGAGGCCGTGTGCCTCCTACAGGGTTTAGGGCTTCCTGCAGACAATTGTGGTTTGTACGCAGGAAGACTGGCATGCATTATTCTCACCTCTTAACCGGGGGGGGGGGGGGGGGGGGGGGGGAAGTGGCTTCCTTCCCTTCTCTCCAGCCAGCTGTCAGATTTGAAAGCCTGCCCCAGTTTACGCTGTCATACACTGAGTTAGTGGGTTGGGTGATGAGAGCTGGCAGAAACCCATTAGTGATTGCCAATTGCCAAACAACCCCCCAAAACCTCGCCACAGATACCTGAGAAAGCCAGGATAACAAAGGCTTGCTTGCCTCTACGTTTCAGTACATTGGTTTTTTTTTTTTTTGCTCATTCTGACTACAGATCTCCCATTAAGAAAGAAAAGCAACATTGAATTAAAAATGATTTTTTTATGGGGTATAATCTCTTAACTAGAATGACTTGCTCAGAAAACCTTGCATCAGTTACTTTCAGATACTTTGTAAAAATGTCAGCATCTGTACAATGGGGATAGCACTCCTGAACAAAAGACTTGTCTGGGTCCCCTCAGGCTGTGGCTGGAATCCCAAATGAAACTGGCTTCCAGGTGGCTAATTACCACTCTCTCCATCCTGCCAGGAGTCTCTGGCGGGGCTGAGGACAATGTCCAGGCAGCCTTGTGGAGCTTTGTAGAGCTTTTCTGGGGTTTTCAGTGTCCTAGAAAAGATGTTGGTGGATCTGAATCTGTTGTACTGAAGTTGGATGTGAATCTGGCAGTTAAAACGTCAAGTGTGAAAAACAGGTTCGACCCTTTGGATTTTGGTCATTGGTGAAAGTGTTAGTCACTCAGTCGTGTCCGACTCTTTGTGACCCCATGGGCTGTAGCCCACCAGGCTCGTCTGTCCATGGAATTCTCCAGGCAAGAGTACAAGAGTGGGTTGCCATTCCCTTCTCCATGGGATTTTCCCAACCCAGGGATTGAACCTGAGTCTCCTGCATTGCGGGCAGATTCTTTACTGCCTGAGCCACCAGGGAAGCCCTGAGCCTGATGCCAAAGGGATCCAAATAAAGACCCTCTGCCTTCACTCTCACGAGATTCTCAGCCTGCTGGGTGAGGGGGGCTGAGCTCCGCGAGTGTTTGTCTCGCGTGTGCTTCTGACTGAATTCTTGGCAGCTTCATCTGTAGAAGACACTTCATTTCCAGGAAATCTAATTTCAAGACTAAAAGCCTTTCCCAGGTGACCTCTGGACCGTCTTCCTGGCTTTGAAAATGAAAGCCTGGTTGTTAATATTTACACTGCTGTGTGGATCCAGTGACACTCATCTTGTGCTTGTCCAGCAGGCGTCCTGTTGAGGTTTGAGTTAAATGTATTGATATGACTCTCGATCTTAGGTCATCTCTCTTCATTTGTACCCTGCCCCTCACCTATTCATTTGAACCCAGACGTGTCCCAGGCATGGTCAGACTGGAAATCAGTACAGTTTCCATGCATGCATTTAAGGTGCTGTGATTCCGATACTGAGAATATTTTGCATTTCTTGTTAAAAAAAGAAAAAAGTCCTTCGTTGCAGTTAAGTGAGCACATTATCGGAACTGTTGCAGTTTACCATGCATTAACAGAATTTCACTATCAACAGGCCAGTGATTGCGGTGTTCCTTCTTGAACATCACAAGCAGCCTTTGAAGACTGTCTTGAACACGGATGTACATTTGAGTGTGTTTCTTGGGAATTGGTAATGTGTAAGCAGCTCAAAATCATTAAAAACTGAAATTCATTTTGAAATGGGCTGGACGAGGGTTTAAGCATTTATCTAATTTGCTGTTAGAACCACCCATAACACGAAGAAGGTTACTCTCAATTATGCATTATGAAAATTGGCATTGACATTAATTCACTTTCTGTACCTCTTTTGGGTAGATGGATGATATACAGAATAAGGAAGATTTACTGGAAAACATGGTCTAATCAAAATAGACTGTCAAAGGCAACTATAGGTTGATAATACATTATTTGCAGATAAAATTGAAATTATGCAAAAAGAAAAATATTGAGAAGGAAAAAATTTAACCTTTATTGTTCAGTGTTTCAAAGACCTTCTAGCTATGAGGTTGTGTTGACTGCCTTCCAGTGATTGTTAATTAGTACCTTTGTAATGGTATAATTTATTGAAAGCACTGCATTTTAGGGCAGCATTTTTAGACTGAAGGTTGTCAAACATTTTAACATTATAAGTTACACATTGAAAAGTAGCTTGTGAAAATGAGAAAATACTTATTCTCTGCCAGCTAATTGTTTGAATCAATGATTTAAAGTGCAGCTTGGGTGTTACAGCACCAGGTGTGTGTTGGAATGGACCCAACCAAACGAGAATGTTTTCACCTGTAACTTGTTATCTGATTATGCGTGTCTTGGTTTATCTGGTTTCTTAAAAAAAAAGAAAAAGGTTTTAGACTCTTGCATCCACGTTTAGCGCGAATACTCATTTTACCCTCACTGTGATCAGGGTTGAGAAAACGTCAGATACAAAGCAGTTCGTTTGCTTCTTGTTAGTTGGTTTGACGTGGGGGAAGTCTAGCACTTTTGAGATAGTATTCGGCAGAAAACCTTAATTTTTGGCAAGTTTTTGACTTACTACTAAAGTGATGGCTGGAGGAAATTTGGTAGCATTTTTGAGGTCTGTTTGTGAAACATGGAACACTCATGAAATATGGGGGAAAGGGAGTTACAGCGGCTCCCCTTCAGTGGTCAGAAATCCTACTCTGGGTCTCAGGGTACCATGTGGGAATGCTACATTCAGGCAGGTAACACCTTCATGTTGACATCCTGTGTACAGAGTTCTGTTGATGAACGAGCATTTTTAATAAGGATTAGTCCTCTTTCTGGGGAAGGAAAAACTTTGGAAATGTTTCATGCCTGCTTAAGTGTATCCAGTAGCCCTAGATGGTATATCCTCTCTCTCTCTCAGAAATTATTTACATCTCACAAAGTTAAATATTTGAGAATAGGTTCATATTTAGATGTTTGTTCTAGTGTTCTTTCTATTTTTTAAGTTTTGTATTGGAGTATAATTGAATAGGGCTTCCCTTGTGGCTCAGCTGGTAAAGAATCCGCCTGCAATGCGGGAGACCTGGATTGGGAAGATCCCCTGGAGAAGGGAAAGGCTGCCCACTCCAGTATTCTGGCCTGGAGAATCCCATGGATTGTATAGTCCATGGGGTCGCAGAGAGTCGGACACAGCTGAGTCACTTTCACTTTCATAGTTGAATAATAATGCTAGTTTCAGGTTTATAGCCAAGTGATTCAGTTAAACGTGTCTATAATTTTTCAAATTCTTTTCCCGCTTAGGTTATTACAGAACACTGAGCAGAATAACCCTAGCCCTAAATAGAGGAAATGAGAGTTCCAGATGGAAATCAGAGCCAGTCAGCACGTCCTACCGGTCGGTCAGTCCACCGTCTCCTGTGTTAGCTCATTTGTGTCCTGCATCCCTTCATGTGAGCCCTGGCACCAGCTGGGTGTCCTCCCTGATGCCGTGCCAGCCTGCCGGGACGTGAGGGCTGCTCTGCGTCTCCTTGGGCCCCTCCACAAAGGCCCACGGTGGACGTGTGAATGCACTTCTGCCTTGGGAGTCTCTTAATTTTGTAGGAGATATCAAGAGAAATTCTTTTTTAAAAAGAATCACCGAATCGTGTACATTGCTACTGCTGGAGGGTGACTTTTCTTGGTTTGAGGACTCATCGTTTAGCCGCTCAGTCGTGTCCGACTCTCGCGACCCCGTGCGCTGTGGTCCTCCAGGCCCCTCTGTCCATGGGATTCTCCAGGCAAGAACACTGGCTTGTCTTTCTGTGTATGTTGTGAGTCTTGCCAAAAGACCTCCCAGCATCATTTAACAACCTGTAAGTGAATCCACAGTGGGGATTGGAAGTGACTGCTCTGTGACTTTGTCACTGAAACCTCTCGTAAGTTTTCCACTGGCCTGGTTTGCAGGATGGTTTGCAGTGACTGAAACCGCGAAGTGTCCCAGTGCCTGGGCGCAGCGTCTCCCCCTTCTCAGAAAGCTGGTGCATTGATATTCTTGGTTTCTGAGAGCAGTTGTATAAACTTCGTTCCAATTCATTGACGTTCTTGAGTAGCTGAACTCTTGAACTTGAGCAGCAAATGACTTCCTCAGATGTGCGTTTGCCTCTGGACTGAGAGTTTTCTGTCTTTTTGGCTTAGAGATGCTGGTCTGTGTGTAGAGTTAGCATTTTCTGTGTTTGATTGTTGTTGGTCATTTGAGAATCCTGAAATCCTTAAAAACAAGCAAGATTGTTCTTTCAGATACACTTCGACATTTAAGGGTGATTATGTCCTTACTGCGGAGAAGGCAGTGGCACCCCACTCCAGTACTCTTGCCTGGAAAACCCCATGGAGGAGCCTAGTAGGCTGCAGTCCATGGGGTCGCTAAGAGTCAGACACGACTGAGCAACTTCCCTTTCACTTTTCACTTTCATGCATTGGAGAAGGAAATGGCAACCTACTCCAGTGTTCTTGCCTGGAGAATCCCGGGGACGGAGGAGCCTGGTGGGCTGCAGTCCATGGGGTCGCTAAGAGTCAGACACGACTGAGCAACTTCCCTTTCCCTTTTCACTTTCATGCGTTGGAGAAGGAAATGGCAACCCACTCCAGTGTTCTTGCCTGGAGAATCCCAGGGACGGGGGGCAGCCTGGTGGGCTGCTGTCTATGGGGTCGCACAGAGTCAGACACGACTGAAGTGACTTAGCAGCAGCAGCAGCAGCAGCATGTCCTCACTGTAAAAATAGAAAGTGAGAAACCGTCTTGAAGTCCCTTTCGTTTCCTCGCACACCGGGGCCAGTCATCCTCAAAGCATGGTCTGTGGCTCCCTGGGGGTCTTAGCTTTTCAGAGGCTCTTCAGGGTCAGGCTTGTCTTCTTGGTAACGCTAAGCGTTTCTTGCTGTTCAGCAGAGTCAGTATTTACTTTGGGGGTGAGCCCACAGTGGGTGGTGGGAGAGGCTGCCCTGGAACACCACCATAGGTTTGTGATGGTAACAGGGCACTTTACGTGAAGGATGTCCTCCATGAGGGACTTCCTGGTGGTCCGGTGGTTAAGATGCCACATTGCCAATATAGGGGGTTCGAGTTTGATCCCTGGTCCAGGAACTAAGATTCCACATGCCACATGGTGTGGCAAAAAAGAATATCTCAGTGAAGCAGTGCCCGCACGCTCAGTCACGCACGACCCTTTGTGACCCCATGGACTGTAGCCCACCAGGCTCTTCAGTCCGTGGGATTTTCCAGGCAAGAACACTGGAGTGGGTGGCCGTTCCCTCCTCCAGAGGATCTTCCCCACCCAGGGATCGGAGCTGAGTCTCCTGCATCCCCTTGCACTGACAGGTGGATTCTTTACCATTCAGCCAGCTGTGAAGCCCCTGTATCTTGTAGTGAAGTCCATATAGTCTCTGCTGACTTTAGATTCGGCAATATTTGTGTTTAACCATGACTGAGAAAAGATGCTGTCACTTAAATTTTGGTGCCGTTTTCCTTTACAAAACAGCACGGTGGAGCTGCACCTCCTGCGGGTTTTCTTCCTCCAGGAGCTGGGCGTCAGATCAGCGCCAGGTGGACTCTGTTGGCTCACACTTGACGAGCGCGCCCTTTGTAATTCTCTGTGATCCACCAGAGGTTAGAAGCTTGCTGTAAAGTGGCGGGTTACCTATACTTTCTCAGCTGTAAATTATTAACTTCTGGCCCAAAGGTATTCCTGAGACTCCTAAGCAATTCATTCAGGAATACCTTTGTCAGAGCTTTTTAAACCAAACCACCTAATTTTCTAAGAGTGCATACTCTTAAAGCATACTCTTTGGTTTCCATAAAGACCAAATGTTTTCGTAAACTTCCTGCAACATGAGCTTATCTTCAAAGGAGCAAGACGGCTTTGTGGCCCCACTTCCACCCGCCCCAAGTGGCAGATGGTCTCCATGTAGGCCAGGCTGCTATACGTGACGGGCCACCAGCACCATCAGACTGTGTGTGATTCTTTGGGACCAGGGACACAGCGGGCAGTCCCTCAATGTTGAAGACGTGAATGGGCGGGTGGTGAGACGCCTCCGTGGTTGTGGCCTTTTCTTAATCACCTGTGAGTATTTGCAAGAACTCGTCCTGACGGAGTCTGCACCCCGGTTAACTGCTCTTATGAGGGCAGGTGACTGAGGATGCAGGCTGCAGGGTCACCGCCTCTTGGGCGGCGGCATCCTCCAGCTTGCAGGATGGGCAGCCACTGTGCGGCCCGGCTGCGAGTGGGCCCAGAAGAGAGGGGCGAGGGTCAGGGCTGAGCAGAGCGTGGGACAGAACAGCATCACGTAGCCCCAGGTGTTCTTGGTGGGTTGGCAGGGGGCAAGGGCAGGAGAGATGGGGCAAGTGAGTGGTGGGGAGTTCAGACTGCAGGGGTGGGCTGCGGGACGCTGGAGGAGGGGGCTGGAGGGTGTGGCTCCCCGCTGTGGGTGGGCGTGCAGAGCCAGGTACAACAGTCTATCACCCTGTCCAAAGTGGCCGCGGAGGCTTTTCAGGACTGACCCTAATAGTATCAATGGCTGCTGAGTGCCCATCACGTGCGAGGCATCATACAGAGATCAGTCTGTTCGGTCCACCAGACAGTTCTGAGCAGGTGCTGTGATTACACTCCTCTTACAGGTGCGGAGAAGTGTAGTCGTTCAGTCGTGTCCGACTCTTTGCAACCCCATGGACTGTAGCCTCCAGGCTCCTCTGTCCATGGGATTCTCCAGGCAAGAATACTGGAGTGGGTAGCCATGCCCTCCTCCAGGAGGTCTTCCCAACCTAGGGACTGAACCTGAGTCTCCCGCATTGCAGGCAAATTCTTTACTATCTGAGCCACCAGTGAAGCCCATACAGGTGAGGGAGAGTGTGACAGAACTGTTAAACAAGCCGTGTCCTTCCTGGGGATGGAGGGCGGGGCCCTGGCCCCGGCTGTGGACCCGGAGCCTGCCTGTCCTCTTCCTTCCTTCTGCTGGGCAGGGTCCCCAGCCCCCACACAGGGCAGCTGCTTTGGGTGCCAGAATCTTTGCTGTGCTTTGTTCGCTTGGGGTCACCTTTGTCACAGAACCTGAAGAGATCCTGGAACTCTGGCCTTTTGTTCCTTTTAAAACAGAGAAAATAAAAAAACTATTTAAAAAATTGCTAAATCCACAGTGGAATTTACAGTATTATTACCTGTCAAGGTAATTATAGAGGCCCAGGTGCCCCTGTGCCGCACAGCAGCCTGGCTCATGTGCTGACTTGGGCCCCGTCCTGGAGTCCCCCGCCCGGTGGCACCCCTGCCTGGTGACCAGGTGCGAGGTTTTCATGGTGGCTCCAGTCCTGCTTTGCCCAGTGGCTGCCTCTGTGGCTCATCCTTTTCTGACCTGAGAGGATTGCTTCTGGCCATCCTCACTCGTGGAGTCTTGGCGGTCTCTAACTGCTCAGAGCTCGGGTCTTAAGTCTAACAAGCGGGCTCGCAGAGAGCACCCGGCCCTGGTGAGGAGGGCCCCCTGCCTCCAGCACAGCCATGGGATGACAGCTACCTGTTTCCTTGCTGCCCAGGCACGAGTGCTCTCTCTCCTGGCTGCCTCTTGGGCAGAGGGTGAACAACTTGACTTGCTAGAAAAATAGTGACCTGAGCACGCTACTGAATTCCCATTTTAAGTTTTTATTTTTTTGCTGTGCTGAGCCTTGGTTGCTGTGTGGGCTCTCCTCTAGTCGCAGCGAGTGGGGCTGCTCTCCGTCGCCACACCCCTGCTTCTCGGCGCAGCGGCTTCTCTTGTGGAGCACGCAGTCTAGGGCACTCGGGCTCGGGGCTTGTGGCCCACGGCCTTCGCTGCTCCATGGCACCTGGGATCCTCCTGGACCAGGGATGGAAACTTTGTCTTCTGTATTGCAGGTGGATTCTTAATGACAGAAGCACCAGGGAAGCCCCATGAATTCCCACATTAAAACAGTTGCTCTCTCCATGGCAGAAAGAGATGTGGGTTAGTTTTTCATCTCGGTTCCCTGGATGCACGCTGAGCTGTTGTTTCCATTGTTAATTCTCACACTAGAATATGGACGGTGCTGACCTGCAGAGGTACTGCTCACCTTTCTCTTCCCAAATCATCCACAGCGGAGTGTGGCCCCCTTCCTGGGGGTGCAGACAGCTCAGTGCAGCCCCTGTGGGCTTCAGCAAGCTTGCATTTTACCGTCTTCTATGGAAGCAGCGCCCTCTCCTTTGGAAGGAAGAACTGGAGTGAAGGAAGGGTGAGGCTTGTTGGAGAAGATGGGGGTGGCTTGCAGGTTTCTGTGGGATAAGTTCTAAAAGCCTCCCTACTTGCAAATGAGCCTAGTTTAATCATCCTGGGAGATGATGGGAGAGTCTTCAAGGCACGTGTCCGCCTGCCCGCTCCTGGTTCCCAGTACTTCCTGAGCCAGAGGCTCCCAGTAACCATGTCTCCGGTGCTGGCTAATGAGTGAACTGCCCCAATGTCAGGGACTCTCCCCAAAACCTGTAAAGACCTGCTTTGTCTAAACTTCACCAGGAGTGAGAATTGGCTACACGGAAAGGGAAGAGAACGTGTTTGGAGGGTTCCTGACGGGTTGTTGTGACAGGCTGTGAAATTTGAGACCAGGTTTTGATCAAGTAGACGTGGTCTCTCTTGGCCTGAAGCCCTGGAATTCAGAGATGTCGCTGTGCCCTCCCTTCTTGCCTTTCCTGGTACTTCAGAATTCTACACAGAATTTCTGAATTCTTCTCTCAAGGAAAATTAACCCTGAAAGAAGGAAGGGCTGGAATGTCTACTGGCTCTTTGATAACATGTTTATTTTGTATCAAAATGGAACTATTCTTAGGTCCTGAACTAGTAGGTGAATGTCTGATGGTCTCCATCAAAACTTGACATGATGAATTTCTCCACAGGATCCAAAAGAACTTGTTACATGGCTTTTCTGCTCTCAGCCCACCTACAGACCATCTTCTGCTTTTACTCAGAAGGGAAGCGAAACCCAAAGGATATGGTTAACCAAAGCAGATGGGGAGAGAAAGTCAAGTGTAACTCCGTCTGGGGCGGGGTTGGGGGTTGTCACAAGTTCACAGGCTTTTCTAAGGAAGCACTTCGTTAGAAAGTGTCAAGCTTTCTCCCTCATGAAGGAGCTGCCTTTCTCTCTCTCAGCTCTGCTGCTGGTTTGCACACACGTGTCAGAACGTGGCTGGAGCAAACGCCGGTAGATGTGCTGAGTGTCTTTCAGCCTCACAAGGGCGGGCTACGGAACTCCTTTGCCTTCTCTCTCCCACTTTTTACTCTCGCACTTTCTGCATTGTTATGCTGTAGTTCTGGGTTCCTGAAGTTGGCTTCTGTTTCTGAGCTCAGGGCATTCTACTTGTGGTCGTGAGACAGAATGTACACAGTGCGAGTTTTCTGTTTTCTTCATACCAGGGCATTCCACCACTGAGCATGGAGCGAGCCCTCAGATACTGCAGGTTGCTGCAAACACGCATGTCGGACGTGTGAGAAAGCCACAGGCGTACCTCGAAGGCATGCTTATCTCAGGTTAGGGTTAGGGAAAAAGACTAAAAGCCAGCGATTCTTGTCAACTTCAGGGCTTGATGCAAAAGCCCCAAGGCAGCGAGCAGACAGGCTCAGCCCAGCCTGTCTCAGCTTGACCGCATCGTCTTGAGATCCAGGAGCTGTAGGAGCCTCTTGTCAGGTCACTGTTACATACCATGATTCTGTAGTCTTAAACCGGTGGCTGGATTATTTATAACCATTTTAAAATTCACCAGACACAGGTGACACAGTGCTCTGACCTCGTTGGTTTGAAGTGATGCTGCAGAGAAAGACGTGCTGTTGGAACCCTGGGTCTGTGAGCAGCGGCCGGGCCTTCGTCATGGCGCTTCCTTCAATCCTCTTGCGCGGCTGGGCCTTTATCATGACGGTTCCCTTCACTCCTCCTGCGCGGCTGGGCCTTCATCATGGCGCTTCCTTCATCCTCACTCCTCCTGCGCGGCCGGGCCTTCATCATGGCGCTTCCTTCACTCCTCACTCCTCCTGCGCGGCCGGGCCTTCATCATGGCGTTTCCCTTCACTCCTCTTGCGCGGCTGGGCCTTTATCATGGCGCTCCCTGCACTCCTCTTGCGCGGCTGGGCCTTTATCATGACGGTTCCCTTCACTCCTCTTGCGCGGCTGGGCCTTTATCATGGCGCTTCCTTCAATCCTCTTGCGCGGCTGGGCCTTTATCATGACGGTTCCCTTCACTCCTCTTGCGCGGCTGGGCCTTTATCATGGCGTTTCCCTGCACTCCTCTTGCGCGGCTGGGCCTTTATCATGGCGCTCCCTTCACTCCTCTTGCGCGGCTTGGCCTTTATCATGACGTTTCCCTGCACTCCTCTTGCGCGGCTGGGCCTTTATCATGGCGGTTCCCTTCACTCCTCTTGCGCGGCTGGGCCTTTATCATGACGGTTCCCTTCACTCCTCTTGCGCGGCTGGGCCTTTATCATGACGGTTCCCTTCACTCCTCTTGCGCGGCTGGGCCTTTATCATGACGTTTCCCTTCACTCCTCTTGCGCGGCTGGGCGTTTATCATGACAGTTCCCTTCACTCCTCTTGCCGAGACAGTGGTGCCTGCCTGAGAGCAGCGAGGGTGTGTCACTGTAGTTGCCCAGCTGTTTTGTGTTTTTTGCCCAGATTCCTGCCTGATGCAGATTTCACGCACCATAATCAATAGCTGTGCCTGACACGATTGGGATTTCACACTTAGAGATCTTTGATTTATTTGAAATTTACAGGTTTGAAATTTTGATTACTTTTAGTCTTATTTTCTGAATAATCTAGAAACAATAGATTTACTGATCAAATGAAGAATGTGGAATGAGGATTAAGAAAGGCTCCGATTTTTCCAGGCATCTTTAGAAGCATCATTTACATTCCGTAATTGCTAACCCAACCCAAGATGGTCCCCCGAGGGCTGCCGCCTGCGAGTCCCGGTCACCCCCCGACCCAGGCCCCTCCAGCAGACTGTTAGGGAGGCTTTTAACGTCTCCTGGTTTTCTTCCCAGGTAATCTGCAATAATAATTACGGTTTGCTTGAATAGCCTACCCCCAGCTGAGAAACACAATCATATTATGCAGTAAGAAATATTTAAAGCACATTTAGACTTGCAGAGCCTTACACAGATAGCTCTAATTAGGCCGGGAGCACTTCTCTGGGGTGGAATGTGTTTAAGAATTCAGTCTTAAGGGCAGGTGATGTCCCGTTTTTCAAACACAGCACGCTGTTCCCTTCCTCTGTGAGCACTTCTCCAGCTGCAGTGCACTTTAGCTAATAGAATCAAGTGCTCTGGTTCAAGTTTAAGAGCATAAAAACCCTGTTTATGAACAGTTTTCTTTGACACCTTGTAGCATTATGATACGGAGAAGGCAATGGCACCCCACTCCAGTACTCTTGCCTGGAAAATCCATGGGCAGAGGAGCCTGGTAGGCTGCAGTCCATGGGGTCGCTAAGAGTTGGGCACGACTGAGCGAGTTCACTTTCACTTTTTACTTTCATGCATTGGAGAAGGCAATGGCACCCTACTCCAGTACTCTTGCCTGGAGAATCCCAGGATCCCAGGGACAGAGGAGCCTAATGGGCTGCCGTCTATGGGGTCGCACAGAGTCGGACACAACTGAAGCGATTTAGCAGCAGCAGCAGCATTATGATAACGCAGGAGTGGAGGAGGGCTGGGACCTCCTGTGGGGAGACCAGTGTATCCTCCTCCTTGGCCCCCCTCCAGTGTCCTTGAGAGGAGCATCCTTGTTTGGTCCAGGCCTGTCTCTCCGTTTGCCCTGTGCACCTTCAGCATCTTTTCGATAGGAAGAAACTGCAGGTATTCTCAACATTAGGTGTGATTTTTTGCTTATATAATATGGACTGTCTATATTATATAGTCTTCTAGAAATTCACTGGTTTATAAAATAATATTTGGAGTAAGAGCTTGTGATAGAAAAGTCTTCTGAATCTCAGAAAGCCCATCTGTGGAAGATCCGTAATGTCTGAATTTGTCTATTCTTCCTGCGTGTTTCTGTGCTATTTCTACGTGAGAGTCAAGTGAAATGCCTTTCGCGTATGAACATCCAAATAACGAGTGTGGCTCCCCCAGCTCGTGAAAACCACGCGAACCGTGTGGTTTTGAGTTAAAGCTGGCTGCGGCTCGATGATCAGCGAGGGCCACTGGGTTCCTCTTCCCTTTCTTGACTAATTTGGGGAAGTGGCTCCTCTGACCTGCCTCCCCCTCTGCCAGCATCCAGACACGTTGCTTCTTGAGTCAGAGCCGTGGCCATCGAGCCCGCTCTCCGCTGTCACCCCGTGGCCCGGGCTGGCTGTGTCCACTTTTTCCCGAGTGTGGTGGTGGTTTCGCCGTCCTGCCCGCCCAGGCCAGCACTTCCATCGGGCTGTGTCAGGAGAATTGCTCTTTGCTTTTCATTACATGAATGAAATTTGTCAGCTCCCTGTCAGACCATTATTTGAGGACTTTTGTTTTCATTGTCAAAGGTGCCAGGGATGGTACTGGTGTCTCACTGCAGAATCACTTGAAGGCTTATTCACAGTACCGTCCAGGATGAGAAAAAGAGTGGGGTTTCCGTGACTTGATGGCTCGATCCTGAAACTGAACAGTGTTGATGGGGGCTGGGGTGCGGGGCACGAGAGGATGAGGTGGTCGGATGGCATCACTGAGTTTGAGCAAACTCCAGGAGATAGTGAAAGACGGAAGCCTGGCGGGCTGCAGTTCAGGGCCCACAAAGAGCTGGACACAGCTAAGCAACTGGACAGACAACAGCAGTGTTGATGGAGAGGGACTGCCTGGAGCTCAGGAAGAAAGTCTCGTAGTTTCAAACCCCGTGCTTCCCAGCAGCGTCTTGCGGGTGTGTTTGCTTGTCACGGGTGCTTTGGAAAGCCCTGAGGTTGCGCCCATGTGAACAGGGCTAACTTGCAGGGGCAGGATGGTCTTCTGAGAAGGACTCTGCGAGGTGCTGTGACTCAGGAGGGAGGGACGCGTGCAGGCCAGGCCTGGTGTCGCTGAGGCGGGTTTTGTCCTTTGGTGCCTCTGAAGCACCTGCCGTGGCCAAGGCGTCACGGGTGTCATTTCTGCTGCTGCTGGTTGTTGCCTTGTGTGTATCTCTGGAGTTGTGTCAGCCGTTTTGTGACCACGAGGACAGCTGCAGATGGCAGAGGGTAGGTGGTTTGAGTGGCTAAATCAGTCAGCCCTGGGATTTTCCTGCCACAGGCTTTCGTTGTTTTATAAGATAAATACCCTTTACTGTTTAAGGCAGGCAGGCGCTGGCAAGCTATGGCCCATGGGCCGCCCACAACCTGTTCTTCCTCAGGTTTCACAGGAACACAGCAATACGCATGCTGTTCCCTACTGTCTCTGGCTGCTTTTGCCTTGTAACTGCAGAGCTGACTAGATGTGAAAAAGGCTTGAGCCGTATGTTGTAAAATGTTTACTGTCCAGCCCTTCGGAGAAAACGTTTGCTGACTCCTGGTTCAAGCCCGTTTAAGTTATATTTTCTATTTATCTGAGCCTTTCCTATAAAGATGTCACCTCGTTTTGTGCCTGTGGGCTGGAGATCGTTGTGCAGACCAGGGCTCGGTAGGTCAGAAGTGGAGTCCAGACTGCAGATGCGCATTTAGGAGTTAGGAGAGCCTCCGAGAACCAAGGAGAAAGGAGTTTCCAAGAACGGGGTCATAGGTCATGTCGTGTTCAGATGGGCTGCAGTGTCAGTACAGTGGTGGCAGCTGCTTAAAAAGAGGAAGTGAGCGAGAAGGAAAAGCTGGCTGGGAGACCACTGTCTTAGAAGTGAACGAGAAGGAAAAGCCGGGCTGGGAGACCACTGTCTTAGAAGTGAATGAGAAGGAAAAGCCGGCTGGGAGACCACTGTCTTAGAAATGAATGAGAAGGAAAAACCGGCTGGGAGACCACTGTCTTAGAAATGAACGAGAAGGAAAAACCGGCTGGGAGACCACTGTCTTAGAAATGAACGAGAAGGAAAAGCCGGCTGGGGAGACCACTGTCTTAGAAATGAACGAGAAGGAAAAGCCGGGCTGGGGAGACCACTGTCTTAGCTTCAGAGAGCTGGTCTTTGAAGTGAGGTGTAGCTTGAGGGTCTCAGATATTGGGTTGGCTAAACAGTTCACTTGGGTTTTTCCATAACATCTTACGGAGGAACCCAGATGAACTTTCTCCCCAACCCAGTACAAGCAATCGTGTTTAATCTGATGGTCCCAGACAAGGAAGGAGCTGAGTGCAGCTCTTACAGCTTCTGCGATGCCTGCTCTGTGGTGCTGTGCCCAGAGTGAAGGAGCGAGACCCTCGGCTTGTGACTGGCCGATGCCCCTTTGCTTTGGTGAATAAGCCCACCTCTCCTTCCCGTGGTCAAGGCCGAACTGCTGTTATGGCTTCAGCCCCACATGCTGGCAGCCGCTGCTCTGAGCTTGATGGTTCTGGTGCCTGAGTGAACACGGCTCAGGGAAGCTGATGGATGGATTTGATGGCGACCATGTGTGGTCAGCAGTGAACCCACAAGCCTTTGCATGAAGCAGAGACTGAAGCAGAGGCGTTGAGCTGTCCTCAGAGTGAACAGGTGAGAAGAGGTATCAGGGAGCCAGCCGGAGCCGGGGGTGATTGATTGGAGCAGTTTTGGGGAGAAAGTGGTCGGCACCACACCAGCCGCATTCATGGGGGAAACTGCACAAGGCATTTTTTTTTGTTTTTAAGTCTATTCCAGAAAAGTTTAAGTTGAAAGCTTCAGAGAGGATGGCTCCTCCTCACAACAGGTATTTAATTTTGATGAAATGGAGTGAGGGATTCTTAAAGACGTGATGGTAAAATTAGGCATCTGCTGAAGCTTGGACCACCTGAAGATGGGGTGCACGAGGTGGGTTCCTGCAGGAGCTGGGTCAGAGCCTGGTTTCCTGGATGCCAGACTGCAGCCCCCCAAGCATGTCTGCAGCTGATGGAGCTGGTCTTATTTGTGCTGGAGTCTTGAGGCTCTGAGGCAGGGTGGGAGGCTGATCCTTCATCTGCACCACGGCTTTGCTTTCCCCATGGGTGGTAGCTGCGTTGTCCCGTCTCATCCTCAAGGGGCCTCTGGAGGGGTGGGCTGCAGGTGGGAGTGGGGACCAGGCTTGGGGGGCGGTGCTTCCTATCGCAGTCCGTACGGGCCTCACAGTGTGAGGGGACCCAAATAAAAGGAACCTGGGGGCTTGAAGCGACGAGTGAAGGGCAGGGGCAGCAGGGATCTGGTCTTGAGGGCCCGCCCTTCAGCCGCTGCTGAGGACACCGTCGTGGTCTGCAGGGTGTCCGGGCCCCTTTGCTCTGGTGAAAGGCAGGACCAGGTGTGTGGCTGCACGTTGTTCACAGGCGGTGTCCCTGCCCCGCCGCCCCCCACGCCCAGCCTGTGACTTTGGAGTCAGACTCGGGCTCCGTGAGGCCCTGCACGGGTGGCCTTGGTGGAAATCACGGCACCTGCTCGTCATAGAACAATCCCTTAGTTACGGGAATGCTACTACCTCATGGGGTTGTTGCAGAGATTGAAATGCAGTCACTGGAGCCTCCTGGGCCTTCAGGCCTCCCAAGAACACGGCACTTGTTCAGTTGACATTGGCCAAGCGGTAAGGTCATCAGGTAGGAGTCGGTGAGAAGTGACTGTGGTGATGCCCGAGGAGATTGCTGGGCAGACTGTGACGCTGGCAGGGAAACATGGGCTCGTCGTCAGGCAGTAGCGGGGAAAGCATCAGGGTGTGTGTAAACATTGAATCGTAAAAGAAGAGAGGGGAGAGAGGTAGCTGCAGGGCTCAGGGCTCAGGGCTGGAGCGGCCGTGGTGCCTGTGTTGGGTGGCGCTCAGGTGGAAGCTGGAGACTGACCCTTAGGGGCTCCCTGGCTGCTCTCAGGAGAGGAGAGGATGCGCTGGTTCAAAGCCCGGCTCCACCTGCGGTCAGTGGGCAGCGTGGGCTGACTGCACTTCTTCCTTTCCTCATTTGCAACCCGGAGCTGACGCAGCGTTTGCCTCATTAGGATCCTGATGACTGACGGAGACGACACAGGAAAGGCGTGGAGCCGCCGGGCGTGTGGCGAGTGGTCAGTGACTGTGGCGCTGTCCATATTCAGCGCTCGCCACACCGGAAGTCAGGCCTGTGTGCAGGGCGGCAGATACAAGGACGCCGTCTAGACTCGGGAGGTGCAGACAGAAGGGTCTCGCGGGTGGGTGGACTCGGGGGTTGCTAAGTGGCCGCGGGGGGACGGCCATGGCGCTGTGGGGACCCCCTGGATCAGCGGGCGGACCGTGGGACACCAGAGACACCAGCGAGCCAGTGGGGAGTAGAAGGCAGAGCAAGAGACTGTTGTCATGGAAACCAAGGAAAGCAGTAGGGTTTTTTGTGTTTTTTTTTTTTAATGTAAAGTCATGCAAGTCAGAGTCCATTGAGAGCTGACTGAGAGTTGAGGGGAGAATACACCACTGATCGGGCCTGGCTGTTAAAGATGCTGGAGTGGTTCGCTTGTGGGATAATTCAGAAGCCGGGTTCAGGGACACAGGAAGCTGAATGAAAGCCCCGCCTCCCCAGGGGAGCAGCAAGTGGCTTAAAGCACAACCAGGAGAGGCAAGAAATGAGAAATGGGAGTGAAGGAGGGCTCGCTGCGGGATGCGGGGCGGGAAGGCGCATAGGCGAGGAGGAAGGAGGTGGCGGGGAAGGGGCTTCCGCCCACATGGAGCCGGGGCAGTGGAGCCAGCACTGGGCTGGAGTGCAGGCCTTGCACACAGGTGTCCCAGCAGGAGGAGAAACCTGCTTTACAATCCACAGTTTTCTCATTCATCAGGCTTCTGAGCCCTGAGAAAGCAGCAGCCCAGAGTCTGAAACCTTGTATTCTGAGGTGGTGATTTCCCCTAGGAAACCTGAGTTTGGAGACATCGCACAGACGGGTTTGCTTGTCCTCCTGGGGATGCCGTGTCCTGGCTGGTGCAGCGCTGAGCAGGAGGAGGAATTCAGGAGAGGAAACCCCAGGGCCGCGGGTCAGGATGCCATGGATCCTAGAAGCAGACAAGCAGTTCCCTTTATGTTTTCCTCTGTCAACTGCTAACGCTTAGGCAAGAGCAGGGCATCTCCTTGGCTGACCCGAACCCACACAGATGAACGGGTCTCCCTCCCTGACCCTGTTTAGTTTTCTGAAATCCTTTATCTGTTGGCTCTTTCTGAGAACTGACTCACCGTCCATAAATGTCTTTTAACAGGTGCTATTCCTGTTTGGACACCATGAATAAATAAATCAGGCGACTTTACCATACAGCCGGCTTCTCATGGGCTGCTATGGTGTCGTTCTGATGGGCTGTCGGGGGTGAGAGGAGTGGAAACAAATTCCTAAACCCCCGGAGGTGACCGGGAGCAGTGTCCTAAGCAAATGGCTTCCGTGGCCATGAGCCGTGGCTCCTCTCCTCTCTGGGTTTGGAGGATCTGGGGGCCTGTGGGTCCCGGCCCCCGCAGCCAGGAGCCCGATGGCCTGCATTCCTCCAGTCTCTCCATCAGCAAAGCAGCTCTGTGGGCAGAGGGTGAATCTGAGCATTTCAGAGCCCCCGGCCACCGGTGGCTCCAGCATCTCCAGTGGACACTGCCTGGACACAGGTCCAAGTGCGATCAGGAGCCCACGCCTGTCACTGTCCAAGTGGTCTCTCTCTTTGGCCACAAAAACCTCAAAAAAGGGAGCATTTTAGAAAGGAAACAGGCTGTCTGGAAAACTTTATCATTCATGGGGAGTCTTTCTGAGAACCAGTTACTTCATTTAAACCAAGCCAAGAAGGTGGGGTTTCTAGGGGAACAAAGCCAAGCATTCTATCTCAGTAGTGATGAGAACAGTTACTGGCGGCGGTGAGGGGCATTAGGGAGGACCTCAGTGCAGGAAGGCGCCCCAGGTGGCTCAGTGAGAGAATCTGCCTGCCAGTGCAGGAGGCACATTGGCAGGTGGGTTAATTTTTAAAAGGTTTTGTCAATGTATTTGCTTTTGACTAACTTAGACAACACGTGCTTGTCAGACACCCTTCTCTCGAGCTCCTGGTGGATGTGGACATGGAGAAGGGGCTTCCGCCCCCACAGAATGTAGGGTCTAGCAGGGAGATGGGCCTTCGGTCATAAACCTCAGTATTAGGCGATCCTTACAGTGGTGAGTGATGCGAAGATGCCCGGGCTCAAGGTGTTTCCAGTCCATGGGGGGCTGGTGATGGGAGGTGGCAGGCAGGGATGGGGGTGGTGAGAGCTGTTGAGGGGCCACTGGGGGAGGAGGGACGTGGCGGCCCCTCCCTGAGGACACCCCCAGGCGCCAGACTCCCTGACCCACGTGCTCCGAAGTCCAGAGTGGCAGCCGCTGCTCCGGACTGGGGCCCGACTTCCTCTTTCTCTTCCAAAGTCTGTTTCTGTGTCTATAAAGGATCTGAAACCCCATCTGTCTGGTGATTTTTTTCTTAAACCCTTGAAAATGTTTATTTTTATACAGCTTCATGTGGTGTGTTTCTCATCCAGCCAGGATGCTTCTGTTCCGGTGGGTGGCTGGGTCACCCGCCTGCACCCCCTGGGGAAGTGGAGGTGAGAGTCCGGGAAGGGCCTCCAGAGGCCGAGGCCTCGCTCCTGGGTTGTGCTTTCGCTCAGAGCCTGTTGTCTTTGTTCTCAATGAGTGTCGTTCAGGTGAAGACAGAATACCGAGCTCACAAGGAAGCAATCTGGCCCCTGTTACTAAGGGGTGTGCATATTTACACCAAAACAGATGCTAACAGTGTGACCACTGGGCGACAGTTTTCTTAGAAGGACCCTGGGCTAACCGTGAACTTCTTGTGGTTTTATTTTATGGCACACACTGCACCCCACACTTGCAAGTGTAGTTCAGCTCACTTCAGTCGCTCAGTTGTGTCTGACTCTTTGCAACCCCATGAATCGCAGCACGCCAGGCCTCCCTGTCCATCACCAACTCCTGGAGTTCACTCATACTCACGTCCATCGAGTCAGTGATGCCATCCAGCCATCTAATCCTCTCTCGTCCCCTTCTCCTCCTGCCCCCAATCCCTCCCAGCATCAGTCTTTTCCAATGAGTCAACTCTTCGCATGAGGTGGCCAAAGGACTGGAGTTTCAGCTTTTTAGCATCATTCCTTCCAAAGAAATCCCAGAGTTGATCTCCTTCAAAATGGACTGATTGGATCTCCTTGCAGTCCAAGGGACTCTCAAGAGTCTTCTCCAACACCACAGTTCAAAAGCATCAATTCTTTGGCGCTCAGCCTTCTTCACAGTCCAACTCTCACATCCATACATGACCACAGGAAAAACCATAGCCTTGACTAGATGCAAGTGTAGTAGCCTTTGGTAAATGCTGAGTGGCTAGATGGACAGACAGACCGATGGACAGGAACATCGTGGAGTATTGTACCGCCCAGTTCCAACGAGTTTACCTGTGTGGCCTCAGCTCTGCCAAGGGACGACTTTCATGGGACAGCACTAGGTCGGTCTCCCTTGCTTCTGGGTCTCATCCTTCAGCCTGCACCCTGGCCCTGGTCCCCCCCTCAGTCTCTTTCCTCTCCGAGTGATGTTTAAGACTCCCAGTTCCATTCCACGCTTAGTTGTTGAGAGGTTTCCCATTGCTTCTGGGACAAACCCCCAGTTCTCTGCATGGGCTACGGGGCCCTGCGTCTTCTGCCCCCGCACCCTCTCTGAGCCTTTTCTCACCTTCCGGGGCCCTGGCTGTGCCCTGTGCCGCCTCCTGCTCTTCCCCACTGCTCTGCTCGTGGCCTCGTGTCTCCTGGCTTCCAGCCAAGACATTAGTGTTCTCTGAATACTCTCCTTGGAGCCCAGACCATCTCAGACCCCCGATTTGCTCTCATATCGCACATGCTCTTTCTTCCTAGAGTTCATCGCAGGTGTGATGTTTTCAGAATTACAGTTGTTCGTATCTGTCCTGTTAATCTGTAAGCTTGGCCGTCTTTTAATGGCTGGACCCCAACATCTAGCATGTAACTACCCAGTAATGTTCACTTTTCACATGTGTTTTTACTTTTCTTATGCACACACACACGTTCACACACTCTCTTTCCTTGGGGATGACTCTTCTGAAACAAGGTAGTTACGGGCAGCCCCTGGATCCCTGCTCGTCTGAGACCAGTGACTGCTCGCGTGTGGGGAAATGTGGCATCGCAGGTGCTGACGTGGTCTGGCTCAGCTGTGCCCCTGTCTCTGGGGTCATCACTCATCCGCGTGCCACCTTCCCAGGGCCGGTCCACGGGGCCTCTCCACCGCTCACGTGGTGACCGTGGATCAGCAGCCCGGTCTCAGGTCGTGACTCACCCCGTCGTCACAGGTGGAGGGTGGGGGCGTAGAACCCCGGATTCCTGCCCCCAGCGGGGGGCCTGGGCCGCGCCTTCTGAGCCATGTCCGTGTGGGTCTGCCCGACGCTGTCGTGATGCTGGGGTGGGCCACTTGCCAAGTGCCCTTTGACCCGAGCCCCAAAAGTAGTGCATGAGAAGTAACCTGGGGGACGGCTGTGATGAAGTGAGGGGCCCCTGTGAGCCCTGCAGAGAGCCCAGCCTTGGTTTTGGAGACTGACAGAGTCAAACTGCTGGGAAGTGGAGATGGAGGAAGCACACCTGTTTGCTCTGCGGCAGAGAATTCCCACGTGGGTGGGAAGGAGACTGCAGCTCGCCAGACAGCTTCTGCTTTTACCCTCAGCTGCTCTGAAGTGGCAGGCTGGGGCGTGTGGGGATCCGGGAAACACAGTGAGGGCCGAGGTGCCGGGTCGTAGAGGCGCCGCGGGGCTTCCTGTTTCCGGGGCCCGGGGCTGCTGACGGGAGCTGGGGCTGCCCTCGCATCTTTCACCTTCCAGTCCTGCCTCGCTTTTCACCCGCCTCACGGTGGGCGGCCTCTAGCGGTGTGACCGGGGGTGTTCTGTCCTTCTGACGGTGGGTGGCGGCGGTGGTCTCATTCGCTGGAGGGTTTCTGAGAGGCTGACTGCCCGGTGAGCAAGGCCGGGGCTCAGCCCTCCTCCTGTGACCTGCAGGGAACACCTTTCGGAAGATTCAGGACCCCATGCTGGTCAACTGGCCGGTTCAGTGGGTCCCTGGCCGGGGGCGGGTCTCTGGGAGGAGAGGCTCGCCTTGGGGGCGGGGCTCCACGTGGAGGGCTGGACTCGCCTTGGGGGTGGGCTCCGCGGCTTCTCTGCAGAGCTGGGCTCAGGCTGCACTTCAGGAGGGTTCCCCTGCCGCCTGAGTAGGAGTTCGGCTTTGGCGCTCGAGCTGTGAGTTATTTGTTGAAGGTGTTCCCGCCTCTGAAGCCCTTATATGCACCTGGTGGAGAGAATAAAGCTTTTGACAGCAAAACATAATTTCCTTCCCTCCGTGTTTCTTTTCTTAGCGGTTTGGAAAAATCCCACTCAGTTTCTGACGTCTTTGAGCACCTTCCCCTCCACCCGGAACGCACGGCGCACGCACAGAACACATCGTGCGTGCCACGTCCCGGGCACACGTGCAGTGCACATGGCGCACGCCACGTCCTGGGCACACGGGGCACGTGAAGTACACACAGCCCGCTCCATGGGGCCCTGAGGTTGTGACACGAGCTGCCCCTGAATTCGCCACCTGGACTGTGACGTTCCCAGGGTGGGGGGCAGGGCTCCGAATAAAGCCCTTGCCCCCGTGATTCCCTGCAAAGTGAGCTCCCTGGGGTCCAGTCCCCACCTGTCCAGGTGCCTCCAGGCCTGAACCCTAACCAGGAAGAGACAGGAGATGCAGAGCCCTGTGCAAGCGCGTCGGACACCTACGTCTCCAGGCTGTCCCGGGGGCAGCGGGTCTATGCTGATGACCCTGGAGCCCGAGCGTCTGGGGTGTTGGCCACGTAGAACAGTGAGCCTAAGTGGAAGCTGTCTGGTGGTCTGGGGGAGAGGACCCCCCTCACCCGGGCGCAGGCCTGGCTGAAGCCGTCCTGGGGGAGGGGCTCTAACTGCGATGCCTCAGAGGACTTCGGCTTCCACCCGTAGACAGACTCATTCTGTTGTTGTCACTAACTCATGTCCGACTCTCTGCGACCCCATAGCCTGCAGCATGCCAGGCTTCCCTGCCCTCCAGCCTTCACTGTGTCCCAGAGCTTGTGGCCTTGCAGAGTCCTGAGGTAGCAGTGTTTAACTTGAAGCTCTGCCAAACATGACGTCGCAGCCCACAGCCATGAGCGTTCCAGTCCCTCCACAGTTACGCCAGCACTTGCTGTCGTCTTGGCTGGGTGTGGTGTCTCATTGTGGCTTGAGTTTCCCTAATGACTCGCATTTATCATCTTTTTATACGTTTTTTGGCCACTTGTATATTTTCTTTGGAGAAAATGTCTATTTAAATCCTTTACCCATTTTAAAATTGGTTTTTTGCTGCAGGATAAGAGGTTTTCTATATATTCTGAATATAAGTCCCTTATTTGATGTGTTACTTGCAATGATTTCCATTCTGTGAGCCGTGTTTTCACTTTACTGATGTCCTTTGAAGGATAAAACTTTTGATGTGATTCTTGTTTTTCCTTCTGTCACTTGGTGTTATATCTGAGAAACCCCTGCCTAATCCAAGATGATGAAAGTTTAATGTTTTCTTAGAGTTTTGCAGTTTTGGCTTTTGACACTTAGCTAAACGGGTGATCCATTTGGACTTGGGTTTTGTATAAACTGTGGGTGGGGTTGCAGTGACATTCCTTTTGCAGGTGGATAGCCAGACGTCCAGCACTGTTTGTTGAAAAGACTGTTCTTTTATTTATTGAACTTATTTAAACAAACAACATTCACCCATTTCTCCCACCCCCCACCTTCTGCTCTGGCAGCCACCAATCTGTTGTTCAAATCTATGAGGTTGGTGTTTTCATGTCGATTCCACAGATAAGAGAGCATACGGTACTTATTTCTCTGTGGACTTGTTTCACTTAACAAAGGTTGTTCAGTCACTCAGTCATGTCCAAATCTTTACAACCCCACAGATTGCAGCTCGCCAGGCTTCCTTGTCCTCCACTGTCTCCTGGAGTTTGCTCAAATGTGTCCATTGAGTTGGTAATGCCATCCAACCATCTCATCCTCTGCCTCTCTCTTCTCCTCTTGCTTACAAACTTTCCCAGCATCAGGGTCTTTTCCAGTGAGTTGGCTCTTCGCATCAGGTGGCCAAAGTATTGGAGCTTCAGCTCCAATAACAACAAATGACTCCCTTTTAATTTAAGAGAGTTTGTCATAGAAGTAAGTTCCAGAATTGCTTCAATATCAAGCCATCAAAAGACAGGCTAATAAGTCATTAAGAGTATATTTGGAGGACTAGCTCCCTGAGGAAGTCCTGGTGGGACCCTGAAGATGGTACTGTTTTCCTGTGATTCCTCAGCCACTTTTGAAAAGCAAACGTATGTCAAGCAGCAAACAGACCCAGCCCCGACCTCCTTCAAGGTCTCTGAATCCAGTTTGCCCCGCCCTTCTTCTTCCCCCAGAGTCCCGTCTGCATCCCTGACACCAGGCTGAAGGCAGCAGTGTGTCCATCGTTCAGATTCAGTTCAGCTCAGAGAAGAGGCACGTGGACACGAAGCTGTGGCCTCTGTAAGCAGGACAGCAGGTGTTGAGAGAGGGCGCGGGGTAAAAATAGGCCGGGATGGGGGCGTCCAGGCTTAGGGTGGTGGCTCTTAACGGCCGAGGATGCGTTCCTGTAGCCCGCCGTGGGTCTAGAGGGCCCGCCGCCCTGCCTGTCCGCCTCACTCCAGCATGAGGCCCTGACTCCACTGTCCCTTGTCTTAGGGAGTGTCCTGCATGCCCCCGACTGGTCAGCTCCTGTGAGTGTGGAGCTCTGCAAACAGGATGGATTTACATAAACATGTCACTCTGATAGGGGGGCTGTATTGATTAGCTGCACATGAAATGGGAGTTAAATTCAAAAACTCCAAAGAATTGTAAAGACCTAATGATTTGTATTGTGTGATGAGCTAAAACCTCTGTAATTTTGTGCCATACTTGTCTTTCCATCATATGACCAGCAGCCTCTAAATAAAACCAGATGATTTCCTGCCTAAAAAAAAATAGGCTCAGATGCCCACTGCCCACTGCCCAGTCTGCCGTGTGAGTGCTGGGTGCTGCCCATGGTCCTGGGGGCTGGAAGCGAGGGGGCTGTGTCTGCGAGAAGGCCTGGGACGGGGCAGGGGGGGCAGGCTGACCCTGGGAGGGGGAGGCCACAAAGGGGATGGGGAGCTTGGCATTGGGGAGAGGCCCCTGCCGGGGCGTTTCCTCTGGTGCCCTCGTTGTCACTGAGATGGCCCTCAGCCACACACTTCCTGGGAGCTCTGGCGGGGCGGTGGGGCAGGGCGCCTGCTGCCCCCAGCGATGGGGACCTCGGGCCTGGGGGCCGTGAGCTGTGCGCCCAGCCCTGTGCTCCTGCCCCGGACTGTGTGTGTCTCAGTGAACTGTGCTGCGGTGTTTGTGACAACCACCGGTCACGCCACTAGCAAAACATTTTGATTTTTTTTACTTGAGCTTTTGAAGAAGACGGTACTGTTTGGAACTGTGACGTGGAGGTTGCCTGCCGAGGGAGACCTCAGAGCTTTGCTGAAGGCAAAGCAGAATGTGACCCACTCGCTGGCTCTCTTCTCACCTTAGAAAGAGAACGGGTCTGGTGGTGAGAGGGGAGCTGGGGGAGGTGCCCAGCTGACTCAGAAGGAACCACACGGTGACTCTGTGTCTCTGTCTGTTCTTCTGTCTTGGATTCCTCACTCCATTAACCAAGTGGTGTATTGATTCAAAATGATGAGATTTAGAAAATTAGCCACAGGTATTCATCTTTAGAAGGAAATAGAAGGGGTACATGCCTGGCTGGCAAAGCCACATATTAAATTGTAGAACTTGAGCTCTGCATGTTGGTGTCTTCCAGATTTGGTCTCTCAGTGGAGAGTCTAATGACAGAGCACGATGGGAGTTAATATCAGGGAGCAAGGTTTAATCCACAAAGATTTTAAAGTACAGAATTAGAAATACTCCCCCCCCAGCCTTGGAACAATATCTGTAAAAGGCGCTTTTGTTCATTTGGGCTTGTGTGTTAACATGCACATCATATGTATTTAAAATTCTGTTGTTTCCTAGAATAACACAATACACTTTTTTTCCTAATTAGAATATGTCCACAGAAGAAAGATGCTTTTGCTTGTCATGTTCTGGCAGCAATAGAGGCTGGAGCAGGTATTCTGCAGGAGTGGTGCTTCTGCTCCCTGTGGGGCCTGGGTGGTGGTGCCTGATGGGGAGGGGAGCGGCGGGTGAGGGGGTGAGTGGGGCCTGGAGGGATGGCAGCCCCCGCCCCCAGGGCACAGTCCCCTGTGAACACACACCCCCGTCCCTGGGCACGACCCACTCCGACCTGGACACGTTCCCCCACCCCACCCGGATTCCTGAGCCTCGGACCCCTCAGCCCCACCAAGGGCGGGCTCTCACAGGGGCCAGGACACAGGAAGGCCATGCTGTGGCTCCTGGCAAATACGACTCTGATTCTGCCTCAGCCTCACCGTCCAGGAAGCGGGATGAGAGGATGTCGCTGGGAAGCAGAGCTGACAAGGGCCTCCCGCCTCATCCCCTGTTTATATGAAGTCACAGCCCCTCTGCGGGGCCAGCACCCCGCTTCGCCGCCCCTCTGTGGGGCCAGCACCCCGCTTCACCACCCCTCCATTAACATAAAGTCACTTACAGCCCCTCTGCGGGGCCAGCAGCCCGCTTCATCGCCCCCTCCCGTAACATAAAGTCACTTACGGCCCCTCCGCGGGGCCAGTACCCCGCTTCATCGCCCCTCCGCGGGGCCAGCACCCCGCCTAGCGTAAAGCCGCTTGCACCCCTCCGTGGGCCCGGCGCGTCTCACACTGGGGGATGGGGCACCAGGCGGCCTCTGTGCCCTCGGGCCTGGCTGCTCTGACTTGCTGGACACAGCAGAGCTCAGCCTGTCTGAAGAGCCTCCGCCTTCCTGCTCTGGCACCTCCAGCACCTAGTGGGGCTTCACCCACCTCCCAGCCCGGGCACAGCCGGTCTCCAGGCACTGCCCTTTGGTTTGGGTGCCTCTGGGCAGGCTGCTGTGTCTTTGCAAGGGTCGTGGGGGGTGGGGGGGTGGGGAGTTGGGGGGTGGAGGAGGCCAGGCAAGGAGGGGGCACAGCAGAGGTCATGGGGTGGGGAGGGCTCGCCTGCTGTCTGAGCGCCCCCTGGCTCCTCCAGGAACCTCAGTGTCCCCCGTCAGCTGTGGACACCCCTGCCCATTCCTATGCCTTTGAGGCCTGCAGGAGGGCCAGGGCAGGCCTGGCTGAAGCAGTGTGCCTGAAACTCCCAAGGGGGCCCCAGACTTGGTCTCTGCTGTGACTGAACCACACACGTGGCTGGGCTCCCTGAGCAGGGGGCCCCTGACACCCCACTGAACCTGGACGGTGGAGTCCTGTCCCCACCACGTCCAGCCACCTTTGTGTGCAGGGAGGCGCGGGGGGTGGGGGCCGAGGATGCCTTCCCCATCACTGCCCCGGAGACGGAGCCAAAACTTCTTCGACCCCTCACTCCCCATTGGCTGGGGGTCATGGAGGTGGAAACACCCGAAGTTAGAAACCCCCATGCATCCTGTGGCTCAGGGCAGGGGCTCTGGGGTTGGGGGGGTGGGGCGCTCCAGGGCCCCAGGAGGAGCCTGGGGACCCCCCACCCTCCACCCGGTTCTGTGTCCCTCCCCTCTTCTGTGTGCGATGTCGAGACAGCCCCACGGCCCCCCTCTACGGCCGTCGTCTGTTCTGGGTTGAACGGGGTTGAAAGCGGGCCCTTACTGGGAGGGAGACCCAGTTACACTTCTTCCCACATGTCTGGGCTTTTCTCTACTCAGACCTAATGTTGGTCTCAGTTTTGCCCCAACACACTCAGGTGTAAACACACATGTTTCTGAGGTTTCCAGTAGGACCCCTTTAGCCTCAATGGGAGTCAGAATACTTGAGTGTTTTTTTCCCCCTGAGTCCACAGCAGTGGCATTGGGTTTTGTTTCTTTAAAAAAAAAATGGTGGGACGTGATCTCTGAGTTATTTATCAGCCCCAGTTATGGTGCGTATTCCCCAGTGTTGGGCATGAACCCAGTACTTAGGGGCTTCGGTTTCTTTCTGAAAACAGTCTGCCCCATGCTGTAGTTTCATGATGTGGTTTTAGCAGAATTAATCTGAAACTGGTTTATACAATTTTATTCAGCTGCAAATTGGTCTGTGCCAGACAAGCCAGGCCGACCATCCGCAGACCCCTCACCCACCTGGACTGTCTCTTGCACACAGCAGCCACGGCATGTGCTAAGGCCCGGGGACGACTCCGTCAGTGTTCCAGCTCCCTAAGGAAGGCCTCTCGGGGGTCAGTGTTCCAGCTCCCTAAGGAAGGCCTCTTGGGGGTCAGTGTTCCAGCTCCCTAGGGAAGGCCTCTCGGGGGGTCAGTGTTCCAGCTCCCTAGGGAAAGGCCTCTCAGGGGGTCAGTGTTCCAGCTCCCTAGGAAAGGCCTCTCGGGGGTCAGTGTTCCAGCTCCCTAAGGAAGGCCTCTCGGGGGGTCAGTGTTCCAGCTCCCTAGGGAAGGCCTCTCGGGGGGTCAGTGTTCCAGCTGCCTAAGGAAGGCCTCTCGGGGGGGTCAGTGTTCCAGCTCCCTAGGGAAGGCCTCTCGGGGGGGTCAGTGTTCCAGCTCCCTAGGGAAGGCCTCTCGGGGGGGCCAGTGTTCCAGCTCCCTAGGGAAGGCCTCTCGGGGGGTCAGTGTTCCAGCTCCCTAGGGAAGGCCTCTCGGGGGGTCAGTGTTCCAGCTCCCTAGGGAAGGCCTCTCGGGGGGGTCAGTGTTCCAGCTCCCTAGGGAAGGCCTCTCGGGGGGTCAGTGTTCCAGCTCCCTAGGGAAGGCCTCTCGGGGGGGTCAGTGTTCCAGCTCCCTAGGGAAGGCCTCTCGGGGGTCAGTGTTCCAGCTCCCTAGGGAAGGCCTCTCGGGGGGCCAGTGTTCCAGCTCCCTAAGGAAGGCCTCTCGGGGGGTCAGTGTTCCAGCTCCCTAAGGAAGGCCTCTCGGGGGGTCAGTGTTCCAGCTCCCTAAGGAAGGCCTCTCGGGGGGTCAGTGTTCCAGCTCCCTAGGGAAGGCCTCTCGGGGGTCAGTGTTCCAGCTCCCTAGGGAAGGCCTCTCGGGGGGCCAGTGTTCCGGCTCCCTAGGGAAGGCCTCTCGGGGGGCCAGTGTTCCAGCTCCCTAGGGAAGGCCTCTCGGGGGGGTCAGTGTTCCAGCTCCCTAGGGAAGGCCTCTCGGGGGGTCAGTGTTCCAGCTCCCTAGGAAGGCCTCTCGGGGGGCCAGTGTTCCAGCTCCCTAAGGAAGGCCTCTCGGGGGGTCAGTGTTCCAGCTCCCTAAGGAAGGCCTCTCGGGGGGTCAGTGTTCCAGCTCCCTAGGGAAAGGCCTCTCAGGGGGTCAGTGTTCCAGCTCCCTAGGAAAGGCCTCTCGGGGGTCAGTGTTCCAGCTCCCTAAGGAAGGCCTCTCGGGGGGTCAGTGTTCTAGCTCCCTAGGGAAGGCCTCTCGGGGGGTCAGTGTTCCAGCTGCCTAAGGAAGGCCTCTCGGGGGGGTCAGTGTTCCAGCTCCCTAGGGAAGGCCTCTCGGGGGTCAGTGTTCCAGCTCCCTAGGGAAGGCCTCTCGGGGGGTCAGTGTTCCAGCTCCCTAGGGAAGGCCTCTCGGGGGGTCAGTGTTCCAGCTCCCTAGGGAAGGCCTCTCGGGGGGCCAGTGTTCCAGCTCCCTAGGGAAGGCCTCTCGGGGGGCCAGTGTTCCAGCTCCCTAGGGAAGGCCTCTCGGGGGGTCAGCCTCAGGGGTGAGGCCGCAGTGCCGGGTGGTGAGTGCATGGACTCTGGGGTGAAAGAAGCCAGGCGGCGCTAGTGGTGAAGAGCCCGCCTGCTGTGCAGGAGACCCGAGAGATGCGGGTCAATCCCTGGAAGATCCCCTGCAGGAGGGCATGGCAACCCACTCCAGTATTCTTGCCTGGAGAATCCCAAGGACAGAGGAGCCTGGCGGGCTGCAGTCCTTGGGGTTGCAAAGAGTCAGACAGGACTGAAGCGACTTACACGCATGCACGGATTTTGGTAGCTGGGTTTGGAGATCATAGGGTCTGGTCAGACTTAAGGTTTGGGAGATGGCCAAGCCCCGAGGCACAGAGGAGCTGGGTGGGTAAGCCCCCTGCATCCCTGTCAGTGGTGCCCATGACCCCGGGCTGACCCTGCCAGGAACAGAGGAGTGGGAGTGGGGAGGGCTCCCAGCAGCAGTGGGGTTTGCAAAGGGAGGCAGGGTTGGAGGTGGGCAGCAGAGGCCACAGAGCAGCCCCTGGGGGCGGCTCTGGACTGGCTGCGGGTGGGACCGCCTGTTCTCAGAGGAGGAATGTTCTCAGCACAGACGATTCAGGGACCGCCTGTTTTCAGCTGCTCCTCTGGAATGTTCTTATTTTTTACCTTCGCAAACTGACTTCATTCACACTATTTGGCAACACAAGACCGATTTTGGAGCCTTGTTCTCTTTGGCAGGAAAAGTTCATTAATTTTAGTCGGCTCCCCACACATTTCACAAATGAGCTTGAAGAAATGAAGTGCCTGTCATTGCCACACAGACACCAGCCTTGCCAGGAGTGCGGCGTTTTCGGGGAGGGAGTTTGTTGGTACTGGGAGGGGAGTGAGTTCCCAGGGCACTCAAAGCTGCCAGGGCGATGCTGAACACAGGCACCTGCAGGCCGTGGGTCTGATCGCCCCTGGAGATGCCCTCCTCTCCTCGGTTCTGGAAATGTACAGGCTTGGCATGGTGATGGCCGTCTGGCTGCAACAGGCTTACTGGATGGCATCCGTGCCCGTGCGGGAAGAGCCTGCGGGGCCTGTGGTTCACTGTGGTCTGACCTGCACGGGGTTTTCCTCCACTTGACCCACAGAGTCCCAGGTGGGCAGAGCTAGTGCCTCCCGCTCCCCGCTCCTCTGTCCTCTGAGTTGGGGGTGGGGAGGGCACACACCTCTTACTCCCGGGCCCCCTGCACGTCAGTCCCCTCCGGCTCTCTCTCTCTGCCCCTCTGCTGGGTTTGGGTACTGTCCCCTCAAAATTCACGTCCACTTGGGATCTCACCGGGCGACCTTGTTTGGAAATAGGGGCTTGGCAGATGTGGTAGGAGAGGAGGTCACGCTGGCCCGAGGCGGGTCCGGGGCTGCTGTCCTCGTGAGAAGGCTGGGTGGCCCTGGGCGGGAGCTGCTGTGAGCTCACCCTCTGCCTCTGGAAGGCACCGCCCTGCCGGCCCCGGGTGCAGGATTCCGGGCCCCTGGGGGCCTGAGGATGCATGCCTGTGTGTGGAGCCCCCCAGCGCCTGCTGCCCTGTCGGGGCATCCGGGAGGCCCACGCCCCCACCCCCGGTCTGCGGCTGCCGTTCACGCCGGACTTCTTCCTGTCCTGCCCGGCATGGACACCAGCGGCTTCTCCTGTCCAAGGCTCTGAAGAGGCTGGGGTGCCAGACCCTGAAGTGCTGCCCACGGGCATCGGAGGAGGGGGCCCTCGGCTTAAGACCCCGGGTTGTCAACCCGCGGGCAGCCCCCTCCTCTGCTGTCTTGGGTGACGGGGGTGGCTGTCGGGGTCACCGTCATTGACAGAGGAGAAGGTGAAGGCCAGGAAACCCCCTCCCCCCCACCCCCAGCCCTGGCTTCTGAGAGAAGAGACAGGCGGCGACTTGGCCTGAGTGGAACACACCCCCTCCACCCCAGGCTCCGCTGCCAGGACGCATGCCCGCCCGCCTGCTGAGGAGGAGGCATCACACGGGGTGACAGCAACGGGGCGTGATCCCAGGGGTGCCATGGACACCCGCAGCCTTCAGAGTGGGGCTGGGGGAGCGGCTGGGTGACTTGATGGAAGACGTTTCCTGTCTGGGGTGATGCTGGCGGAGCAGCTTCCGGTTTCACCGAGAACTTAAGCAGGAAGGTCACCTTGGGGTCCTCTCCACAGCTTATAATCTCACCACTGCTTCAGGCACTTGTCCAGGAGAAGAGCTCTTAGCCGTGTGTTCCGGGGCTGTGTGGACCCAGCAGTCCTGTGTGTCCTCTGCTGGGGTTAGGACCTTTGTGCTTAGGGTGCAGAATCGGGTTTCTTAGTGGGGACTTTGTGACCGTGCCCACATGGGAGTCTCAGGCTTTGCTTCTGACGCGTTGGGTCTTGGAGAAACTACCTCAAGCTGGTGGAGAGTACGATGCCATCCCCGGGGGCTGGTGATGCTACAAGGTGGGTCCCCAGCACAGCACCGGGCTGGCCTCGAGCGCTCAGCGGGAGTGAGCCGTCATCACTGACCGGCTGAGTCACCTCCTGGGCCCTTCTGGACCTCAGTCTCCTCAAAGTCAAAGACTGGGGCCTGGTGATTTCACGGATTCCTACTGAACATGAGAACCTCTGTCGCCTCGTATCCACCAGGCTGGTTTGGAGAAGCCGCCCAGCATAAACAAGACAACCTTTAGAAACTCACGAAGGTAGTGATTTCCACACCCAGGTGGCCCGAGAGCAGTGCCCCCAGCTGCTCCGTCGGTGGGGGTGTGCCGATTTCAATATTTTTAATTTGAGATATTTTTGAGCCATAAAAGAACCTGTCTCACAGAGTCACATAGTGAGGTGTGTGTTCTTCTCTTAGGATCTTTGAATGAATCTGCCTTCTGTTTAGGCCACTGGAGTCAAGTTACATCTAAGACATTAAGGCTCAAAGAAATCTACAACTTTCTGGAACAGAGCCTGGACTCTGGAATTAAGCAGAGTACTAGAAACAGCCTTGGACAGCAAGGAGATCAAAACAGTCCATCCAAAAGGAAATCAACCCTGAATAGTCATTGGAAGGTCTGATGCTGAAGCTCTGTCACTTTGGCTACCTGATGTGAAGAGCTGACTCACTGGAAAAGACCCTCATGCAGGGAAAGATTGAAGACAGGAGGAGAAGTGGGCAACAGAGGATGAGATGGTTGGATGGCATCACTGGCTCAATGGGCATGAGTTTGAGCAGCTCTGGGAGATAGTGAAGGACGGGGAAGCCTGGTAAGCCGCAGTCTGGGGGGTCACAAAGAGACGGGATTCAGCAATTGAACAGTGAGTAACTGGAAACAGCCACTGTGAAAACCCCTAGGGGGACATTCTGATGCTGCTACTGGGCTTCTTTTTCAGGACTCTTTCAGAATCTTCTGAAAATTTACTGTAAGTTTTCTTAGGTTACTGACTTCCCCAGTTTCTATCAGATTAGAGAAAGCAAGGGGAGAAGGAGGGAAGGAATCTTTGTGAAAAGCCTGTTGTGTGCCTGCCGGGCACGCCGCGTGGGTTCCCATGTCCCTGTTTCACAGATGGGGAAGCAGAGGCTCTGAGGGGCAAGATTGAAGTCTGCCCAGCCCCGAGGTAGTGGAATTGGGATCTGAGCCCGTTTCCTTGTCTGCAAGGCGTTCTGCTCTTGGGGTAGACACCTGCATGGTGACAAAGGCAGGGAGGCTTCAGGGGATGCCGCAGTGCCCACTGGGGCCTGGAACCTAAGTGGCATGTGGGCCCTCACTGGACGACCAGCCTTGTCCTGTGCCTCCTGTTTGAGGAGCAATGGCCCTGCAGCATCTGCGGGATTGCTTCCAGGGCCCCGTCAGGCGCCAGTGCACATGGCTTCCCCGGGCGCTGAGCCCTGTGTCAGCGGGTCCACGCTTGCGGACGCATGGCAGCCGCGTGCACGGAACAGGGGATATGCGGCCCTGGCGGTGTGGGCTGCAACACTCATTAGAAATGGTGGTGGTTCCAAGTGATAACTTTTGGAAGTTGCAGAAAGTTTCTGTTTTCTGGAAAATTCCTCTGGTGGAACACCTTGTCTTCTGGTGGTGCTGGGTGAATGGGGTTTGACCGTGTTTCATTTTGGTCCTGAGACCATCTCTGCATCCAGTTCTTCCTCAGGGACATTAAGAGGCCAGGAGGGAAGTGTGGGCGTAGGCTGGGGGTGTTTCTGCTCAATTTTATGGTACATACTGATCTGATTCTCTTGGGGGTGATTTTAAGCAGACCAGTATTTGGGCCATTGCTGTTTTTTCCTTTGGGTATGTGAGGACTGCTCCCTGCCTGATCTCTGGCTTGCTTTCTTGCGCTGCAGCTGAGCATGTGCGCACAGCCTGCCGGGCACTGGTGGTCAGTGTGCCAGGGCCCCGTGCCAGAGGGGCAGCTTTGCAGCTTTGAGTAATCCATCCGCAGTCTCTACGGATGAATCATTCATGAAAGCAGGTTTCCATCCTGCTCACTGGACGCGAGCTTTTCTGGCAACAGTGAGGTTGGGGAGACTAAAGGCTTCAAGTGTCTTAGCCCCTCCCTGGGTTTATCCCAGTAACAGGTTTATGAAATAGAAACACGGATGTACAGTCTTCTCCAAGATTGTCTCAATATGTCTGTCCTTTAGAAAAGCACATCCAAATACTTCTGGAGGACATGAAGTAAAAAACTCAACATCTCATCTGTATATAAAAAATATTTCCCCAACCAGATTTCCTCCTGAGTGGTTTTGATCAACCTCTGCAGGCGTGTATTATCTTGCACATGTTAAGTGTAAGCTGACAACCACCAAGTAACAGCGAAACATTCCAGCAGGGAGATACCAGTGTGTCCTGAGCTGTGACGGACATGTTCAGAAAGCCTTCATTCTCTGGTGTTCACAATGGAGACTGGCCTCATATTCCAGTGCAGCAATCGCCCTAACTGTTTTTTATGCTCATTTCATGCTGCAGTAATTGAGGTTCTGAGAGCTCACGTGTCAGGCAGCCAGTGAGCGGCAGCAGTGATGTGAAACTATCTGGAGAAATGTATGGCAGATCGACCAGGCGCCCCGAGTGCCTAGGCTTATGTTATGACGCGTGTGCTTCTACTCAGTTGTGTCCAACTCCCTTCTACCCCGTGGACTGAAGCCCTCCAGGCTCCTCTGTCCATGGGGTTTCTCCGGTAAGAATACTGGAGTGGGTTGCCATTTCCTTCTCCAGGGGGTCTTCTTGACCCAGGGATCGAGCCTGCATCTCTTGCATTAGCAGGCGGGTTCTTTACCACTGAGCCACCAGGGAGGCCCTTATACTGGGAGTGTAGATGCTAAAGCATATTGACCTGAGAACCTGTCTGCTCAATGTAGAAGCATTTTGTGGGCATTGTGGGAGCTTGTGAATTAATTGGCAGCCAGAGAGTTAAGAATTGACACCTGCTTAATCTCCAATATGTATCAATACAAACAGCTCCTACAATTCAGCAACCAAAGAACAAACAACCCAATTGAAAAATGGGCAAAAGACCATAATAGACATTTCTCTAAAGAAGACATACAGATGACTAGTAGGCACATGAAAAGATGCTCCACGTTGCTAATTGTTAGAGAAATTCAAAACTACAGTGAGCTGTCACCTCATATCGGTCAGACTGGCCACCATCAAAAAAAAATCTATGAACAGTAAATCCTGAAGAGAGTGTGGGGAAAAGGGAAAACTAAAAATAGAACGACCTATGACCCAGCAGTTCCGCTCCTGGGCACATATTCAGACTCGCATTCTGGAAGATGCCTGCACTCCGTGTTCACAGCAGCGCTGTTCACAGCCTCAGTGTCCATCGACAGACAAGGGGATAGAGATGTGGTACACGCATGTGATGGAATCCTACTCAGCCATAGAGAAGAACAGAGTTTGCCATTTGTAGCAACGTAGATGCAACTAGAGATTGTCATAGTGAGTCAGAGAGAGACAAATATATCGCTTATAAGTGGAGTCTAAAAGAGGCACGGATGAACTTATCTACAAGAACAGACTCAGGTGTAGAGAACAGACCTGTGTTGCCAAGGGGGAGAGGTGGGGTGGGAAGAGCTGGGAGTTCGGGGTTAGCAGATACAAACTCTTAAATACAGAACAGGTAATACAACGGATAAGCAACAGGTCCTACCATACAGCACAGGGAGCTGTATCTAATGTGGGATAAACCATAATGGAGAAGAGTATCTATTAAAATGCACATGTGTGTGAGACTGAGTCCCTTTGCTGTACAGCAGAGACTGGCACAACATTGTAAATCAACTTCAATTTAAGAAAAAAAGCCGTCTCCTGGCGAGAGCGGGCATGGGGTAAGGGCTCCCAGACGACGGAGGCTGTTTTGTGGGCCATCACCGAGGCGTTGTTCATGAACAGTTCTCAGTATTTTTCAACTCTCATTCCTTCACTTTTGAAGTGAACCCCTGGCTGTGGAGCACGGGTGGCTCCCGTCGAGGTCGCCCGCTCTGGACTTGGGAGGCTGGCTGGTGGTGCTGGTGGAGGCTGAGCGGTCCTTGCAGTTTCTGGGACAGGCCCCTGCGAGCAAGGCTGGCTGGCTTTCTCGTGAAGCAGCTTCTCCCTGAAAGGACGCAGGGGAGGACATGGGAGGCTGGAGAGCAGCAGCCAGTGTCCCCTGAAGCCGCGTGCTGCCGCCTGCTGAGGCCACAGGAAGGCCCAGGCCGCCGGCGTCCACCTCCAGGGATGGGTCGTCTCAGCGGAGCAGCTCCATCTGCCTGATACTGGAATATCGTTACAGTGCGACACAGAGTGTCTTATTTCTTACAGCCTCACCTGTAGCATCTACAAATGTCTTCATGATTGCGAGTTTGTCCCTTTCTCCAAATAAGACACTCATCAACTGTTTACTAAAGCATTTAAACAGTTTTTATGTCCTTTTAAGGAAGCTTCTAAGCCACGATGTAGGTCTTCATTACCAATGATGGCAGCTTTCTTAGAATCAGTTTACGAAAACATGAACATCTATGCCTACCACCTCCAGTTTTTGCTTTCTGTGTTTCATAGCTTAATTAGGGGGATAAAATGTCATCTTTAAGAAGAAAAATCTTACTGAAAGCAGCTCATAGACTGTTGGTACAGCCTAGATAAGCACAGCGTGTAAAGGAAGAACACGTATGTTCATACACGTGTACATACACCTGTGTATATACACGTGTACGCAGGTGTTCACCTTTTTAATGAGTCACTGGCAATTGGGAGCAATCATTTTCACAATGTCAGTTTTGACCTGCAGACCCGAGCACGGCATCCACCTGGAGTGCTGAGGGTGTGCTGGCCGAGTGGTCACCATCCCCCTGGCTCCCCCGGGGACCTTGGTCCCCTAGTCCCTGTGGCTCCTATCGCATCCGCGTCTCAGGCCGAGGAGCAGCGTGGACGTCGCTTGGGTGGGTCTCCCAGCCCACGAGCACGGGTCCTCATGGTTCTTTAGGAAAGAGACGTTGGAAGGGGCGGAATGGGCCAAGGCCTTAGGGCTGGGGTCTGGGAAAAGGCGGCCCCAGGATCTGTTAGTTTCCGTGAACTCGGGGGCCTGAGAAGAAGGTGTGGGTGCAGCTTTCCATCAGGAGGTTAAAGACGGTTTGGAAGGCCCTGCCCCTGCTGGCGGTGGCTCGTTGGTCACAGGTTTGGGAGTGGGCTCTCTTCTTGGTGCTGGGGGGTGGGGGTTCAGGAGGCCTGGGGAGAGCATAACAAGGTCTGGCTGCCCGCCCCAGGATGAAGAGAGAAATGAAACCTTGGGGTCACGTGCCAAGGAGGAAGTTCCCTTGACACGTGTGAAGGTGCTGGTGCTGGGGGTGAGGACTTGCTTTCAAGGAGTTAGTTACTAGGGTGACCTGGGCGTGAGGACTTGCTATTCAAGGAGTTAGTTACTAGGGTGACCTGGGCGTGAGGACTTGCTTTCAAGGGTTAGTTACTAGGGTGACCAGGAAAGACAGGGAGACGTGGAAACCCACCTGCAGCTGCTTGGGTGAGAGAGGAAGCGGGTGATTCCACGTGGACGGCGGCCCTCTGCGCAGTCCCCTCCGAGCCCAGGAAGTCCCTCAAACCTCTGCGTGTCCACCTAGTGAGTCCCGTCGGCTCTGTTCCCAGTGAGACAGAAACACAACCTTTTCTAAGCCCTTCATTACGTTTGACTTATATTTGGTTATCTTTATTTTCGGGGGTGGTGTTTTATCATGTTTGCATAAAGTGTTGCCTGAGTCCTAGAGCCTGAGGATATATTGAATGAATGAACTTGAGCCTTATCTTGGACGTAGCCCCGAATTCCTGCCCCGTCGGTCTCCCTTTGTCACTGCGGATCTAGTGTTTCATTTCCCTGGTGCTTCTGTGCCACGAGCCGCGCTCCCCAGAGCAGAGTTCGTCTTACGCGGGCGGCACCTGTATGCCTCACAGGGAGCGGCCGACGCCCTCCCTACCAGACAGGCTCTGCGCCCCATCCTGGGGCCACGTGTGCGTGTGCACAGCCATCATCGTGGCTGCCCGTGTGCTGCCCGCACGACGCACTCGTGTCCCGGGCTCGTCACGTCACGCGGGCCCGTGTCTGCACATGACAGGTGCGCAGCAACAAGGTGCTGAGTGGAGCTGGGTTGCAATGGTGTGTCACCGACAGGACAGTCACGGGAAAATACGGTCATCACAGAGCAAAACCGGGCTTCTCAGCTCCCCGTGGCTTTAGGGGAGAACAAATGTGAAACCCATTTTCAGTCTACTGAATCCAAATGAGTCTCAAATACTGAGTAGACTGTTTTCTAAGCTTTATGGAACTGGTACACAAAACAGTGAAAACCATTTTTTTTTTAAATTATTTTGGGGGCTGCTGTGCAAGATTCTAGTTTCCCAACCAGAGATCGAATCCTTGCCCCCTGCAGTGGAAGCGTGGACCGCCAGGGAAGTCCCAAAAGTCACTTTCTAAAATGGGGTGAAGAGCTGGAAATTGGGTCAGATTTCTTTCCATACGTCCTTTCATGAAAAGCTCTGGCAAAGTTGGCTTGACCTTCGGGGAGAGGAGGGCTTACCTTCAAGGTCATCTAACAGCTGGGGGGCGAGGGTGTGGAGCAAACTCAGATGTTTCTTTGGAGGATTTGGACAGGGGAGATGAAGAGGCAGAAGACTCAGAACTGGCCCCATCAGTTTGGTCAATAAAGCTTCGCGTGTTTACAGCCGCTGAGCAACCTCTCGGGAGCCCAGGCTGGAGGCGGAAGCTCCTCGAGGACCCAGGCTTCTCCTCGGTGCGCCGTGCTGTGGTCACAGCCCCCAGGCTTGCGCAGATGTCCCACTGCAGGCACCAGGGTGGAGATATCTGAGTCATTATTTATAGCCCAGGAACCTTATCAGCATTTCTCCAATTTTCTCTTTGTCAAGGGAGCAGAAATCCATGAAAGGTGTTTCCACAGAATTGACCTCATCTTTCCTTCCTGGGTTTAGCACTCAGTTGCCAAAAAGAAGTGCAGAGTGAGCAGACTTCAGGGCCGAGGTGGGGAGGGACGGTCCAGTCTGTCTGCAGACGCCCTCCCACCAGGCTCCTTCCTGCGAAGGAGCTTCTGGGCAGAGAGGCCCAGCTCCTTGGGGTTCCTCTGTGGACCCCAGACCGTAGAGTCAGTGGAGAACCACAGGCTCCACATGCAATGACTGAGTCAGTTTTCAGAGACACTAGTGCCTTATGAAGAGGCAGCACCTCCTCTGCCACCATCCACAGACCCTGACCGCAGACTGGCCTGGTGGGTGGGAGTGGGTGGTGCCCTCGCAGAGGCCTGACCCGGGAGCACTCTCTGTCTCCTCTTTCTCCCCGCAGAGGCAGAGGGTCAGAGCTGGGGGAGTGCCTGCATCTCCTCCCGGACCCCTGTCCTCTCTCCCGGCATCAGACGTCCCCGATTGCACGGGGGGCCCCTCCCCTCCACTGCATCCTGGGACCTGGACGAGGATCAGTGCAGCTCCGGGGCCTGCTCCCGCTCTGTCTGCCTGCGGCCGGGGCTCTGACAGGCCTCCAACCTGGTCTCCTTGCGGACTTGCTCCATCACCCCCACGCACGTCCTGGCCTCACTCAGGTTTACTTGCCTGGAGCGCGGACAACCCCCTGCCCTTCCACTGGGCTGCTCGGCTGGCTCAGGCCCGACTTCTCACCTGGGCCCCGCACATCCCTGCCACCCCCGACCTTTCAGCAAGGAGACACCTTGGGCCCAGACCCGCGGTAAGCACGGGCCCCTCTGTGCAGCTGATCTTCACTGGTCTTGCCGATCAAATCCAAGTGCGATAGTCGGAAAATCAGAGCCTTAGCGTGGCCATAGCCGCACCCACACTGAGCACCCAGGAGCTCCGGTTGTGGGAAGATGACCAGCTCCCAAGGGTGCTGTCCTGGTGGACGCTCTGACCCTCGGACCAGCCCCCGGGTTGGAACTCTGCCTCCCCGAGGATTGGCTGGTGACTCAGCCCTTCCCTTCTTCCTGTGCTGTTTCCTCATCTGTGATAAAGGCACTGAGCTGGAGCTTCCTGAAGACTGTTCCTGCTCCTTATCTCCCTTGGGCAACCCCGTTCAAGTGTAAACCCCGTGGTCGAGCCAGGAGACCCTTCTGCAGCCTCGGATGACTTGTCTCTTGTTTTCGGGTGTGCCTGTGTGCGCACACGGATGGAGACCCTGGACCGCTGGCAGTGTGGCTCTTGGGCCCTCTGCCCGGGGAGCCTGCCTCCTGCGGGCGTGGTTGGTGGAGGAGGTGGTCTAGCTGAGGGTCTGATGGTGCTGAGGGAAGCGGGGCTCCAGGGGACCGTGTGCTTATGCAGCGAATCCGACTGGAAAGGACCAAGTTCACGCTCCACCTTTAGCTTTAAGATGTGCCCTTGAAATTGTCACATGCCAAAAGTAAGATCCCCCACCCCCACCAAAGAACCCCCCATTGATATGTTGATTGTGCCAGTCCATTTCCTTCAGCCTAGGTGGTTAATAGTGACACAGGGTTATAGCAGGAGACGGCTTTGGTGGAACTTGGCGGGTTTCGGATTTCAGGCAGATTCGCAGACTGTAAAATTGCTGTGGAATCTGGGCGGAGGACGCTGCCCAATGGTGCTGGGGTTGGAGAAGCCCGTGTGCTGGACGACAACGCACCAGAAACCACCGGAGAACATATTTCAGGCATCCCCAGACAGACCATCTCAAGATAACTCAGAACAAAATCTCAATCCAGAAAATCTAGGGGGAAAGCATCTCAAAAGAGCAAAAACATGAGAAAACTATTTTCAATTTGGAAATAAGACATAATGGGACGCGTGGCCTTTCAGTGTTGTTTGGGGCGCTGCTGAACCAGGCCAGCCAAGGATTCAGGGCTTTCCTGGTGGGTCAGTGGTAAAGAACCTGCCTGCAATGCAGGAGACATGGGTTTGATCCCTGGGTCAGGAAGGTCCCCTAGGGAAGGAAATGGCCACCAGTGTTCTTGTCTGGAAAATCCCATGAACAGAGGACCGTGGTGGGCTGCAGTCCATGAGGTTGCAAAGAGTCAGCTATGACTGAGCGACTAAACATTAGCTTTTTAAAATAACAGTTCTCATCACATGGTAAAGTTCTTTTGTATTTATGTGAGATGAAGAACGTTAATTAATTGTGTCAATCCTTATGTTGTATGCCTTAAACGTATATGATATTCTATATCAATTGTCTTGCAATAAAACTGAAAGAAAAATAGTTTTAAACAGCAAACAAAAAAAAAGATAATTCACGATACACAGTCATTTGAATTCACGTGACACGCAGTCACTTGGATAGCCTGCGAGGCCTGCAGCACAGTGGCTCCTACTGTCTCAGACTTGTGCAAACGCCGACACAGTCTAGTGTACATTTTCACTCCTCCCCAAAGCCTGTGAACATGACTCCCTCCCATTCTCTAAGACAGCGGTGCCTTTCTTGTTTTGTTCAGTCATTCAGGTGTGTCCAATTCTTTACAACCTTGTGGATTGCAGCACGCCAGGCTATCTCCCCAAGTGGTCAGACTCATGTCCATTGAGTTGGTGATGCCATCCAACCATCCTCTGTTACCCCCTTCTCTTGCATTCAGTGTTTGCCAGCATCGGGGGCTTTTCCAATGAGTCGGCTCTTTGCATCAGATAGCCAAAGGATTGGAGCTTCAGTTTCAGCATCAGTCTTTCCAGTGAATATTCAGGGTGGATTTCCTTTAGGATGGACCGGTTGATCACCTCGGTGCGTTTCTTGGTGGGCTGTGATCCTTGTTGGAGCGGCTCCACGGCCCCTCAGCGGGGAGCTGAGAGGTGCACAGACGCTGAGATGTATTCCGCTCTCGTTTGCAGCCAGCTTTCCTTCTGCCTCTCACTGTGTTTGGACGTCTACCCGTTTATAAGGCTCTGGAGCGCGGTAGCAAGTGGGCACCTGGTAACCACTGTTGCACTCTTAGCTTGGTCCCAATTTTAAACTCTTACAGACAATGCTGTTATAAACCCCTCTGTGCCACGCATTTTTGTGTGTATCTTATGTGTGCATTTTTAAAAAGGGAATTGCTGAGTGTGGAATTGCTGGTGTATAAAACCGAAGGGCTCTAAGCCGATGACATTGATCTGGTTGTTCCTGCTTTCTTGGTCTTTGGATTCTTGTTTCTGCTTCTGTCCTTGAGCATTTCAGAGTTGGGTTTTCTCATTTCCATATAGACCCATGAGGTTGAGCACCCAGCACCATAACTCAGAGAACTGTGTTAAATACCTGCTAGGCTCACATTGTAACAAAGCAAGTTTGATTCTAAATACACGCTTCCTAGTTTTCTCTTAACAATGATTCAAAAAGCACTTCAGAATCTTGTACCTTGTTACTCTGAATATCATCTTTAAAGTCATATTTTTATAAATTTAGTTAATGGTTGAAGAATTAGGAAAAATGTACATGAACAGAAGGGGGGAAAGTGGTGTAAAGTCTCCCCGAGCACCGCTGTCCACCGGTTTCCCTGTGTCCTTGTAGACTCTTCTGCCTGCAGACGCGTGTACAGCGTTTAAAATCCACAAGTAGCTCTACATCACAAGTAATCTGGATAACAACTTATTGTGTTTTAAAACTTATTTTGCCTTATATTTTCTGGCATGCAATTTAGAAATGTAATACTCATTTTGTAAGGTTGACTTTTTTTTTTAAATTTTCTTGTTCTTTCTCTGCCCAACGTCCTTATTTACATGAAAACTTTCCTGGTTCCTTTGTGGCAAGTCCTTCCCTTGAGCTCTGTCACCGCTACCCATGGGCTTAGGAGCCCCTCGGACGCCTTCACGTCTCTTTTTTGGACTCTTCTAGCCTCATTGCTTAGTAATTAATGTCATGTTCCGTATCTCTGATGCTTTATTCATTCCCAACATACTTGATAAAAGAGAGGTAATTAATGTATTACGGCTCCTTGTGAATTGTTGTCCAAGATAAACCAAGGGAAACACTTGGGTAGAAATTTACATATTAATGTGGACTGACTTTGTCACATAAGCTCCATGTAATCTCGAGAAAATGAAAGCGTTTTATTTAGGGAAACTTTCCACATGTGTTTACCTCTAAGAATTGAACACTGCCGCTGCCTGTGGGCACCTTCTAGTTTCAGAAGTGGCAACACTGTGCTTGCCTCTGTTACGGCCTCTGCCTTTCTAACTAAACTGTAATATCCTCCTTTCATTCGGAGGCAGTTCTTACCCCATTTCCAACATTGATTGAAATCAAAGCCAAACCAGACATTAAATATGAAACACTTTTTCCCTAACTTTACCCACAGGAGCTTTGTAATTACATGTCATGCCTAAATCAAATTTTTAAAAAAAGCACTGAATTCCAAAATTAGAGTATTTACTAAGGGATTTGGAACAACTTCATAATTTCTTTCTGTGAACCATGACCAAAAGTAGTTATTTTCTTGGTTGATATGAATCACGTTCCTTTCCATCAGGACTTGAGTTTTCCTCTGACCACCGACCTGCCTCCAAGGTTTACGCGAAGCAGCCCAGGCCTGTTTTTATCATTTCATGTGGATTTAACTGTCGGCTCCGCCGCTCACTCAGTTGGGGGAAGTCCCCTGGCCTTTTGTCTTCCCTGAACGTGACCTTGCATCAGAGCCTTTCTGCAGGTGCTCACAGACCACGCTGGGAAGACTTGACTTCACCTACTTCCTGATCTTAAAGTTACCTGTTTATGACTCTGTTTTCCAAACCAGGCTAGAAGCTCTTGAAGCGACCTGAGTCTCATTGATCTTTCCCATCACCAGGGCCCATACCCGCCCTGGGATGTAGCTGCTGCTCAGCAAATCGTTGACCAGAATTTAACTAAACTGAAAGCGTCTGTCCACTGCCTCTGTTTCTTTATACCCTGCTCTCCTGCTAATTCCTCTATTTTATTTTTTAAGTTTAATTTTTTAAAAAAAGTTTATTGAAGTATAGTTGATTTACAATATGCTGTGCTGTGCTCTGTCGTGTCCGACTCTTTGCAACCCCCATGGACTGCAGCACGCCAGGCTTCCCTGTCCTTCACCATCTCCTGGAGTTTTCAAAAACTCATGTCCATTGAGTTGGTGGTGCCATCCAACCATCTCATCCTCTGTCGTCCCCTTCTCCTGCCTTCAGTCTTTCTCAGCATCAGGGTCTTTTCTAATTAGGTGGTCTTCGTATTAGGTGGTCAAAATATTAGCACATCAGCATCAGTCCTTCCAGTGAATATTCAGGGTTGGTTTCCTTTAGGAGTGACTGGTTGGATCTCCTTGCGTCCAAGGGACTCTCATCTTCTCCTGCACCACGGTTTGAAAGCATCAGTTCTTTGGCGCTCAGCCTTCTTTATGATCCAGCTCTCACACTGTTGAAAGCTCCCTTTGTGAGGCGCTCCCACCTCACAGATTTTAGGCTCCAGTCTCTGCTGGCTTCTCTCCGGAGCTCATCTCTGGTCTTCCGCTGAGTCCTCTTCCCAACACTCCAGCACATCATCTTTCTTGAAACTGCATTCAGGATTTTCACCGTCTCTTCTCAGGTGGCTTTTGGCATCCCATGCAGACAGAGGTCTGTGAGGAACAGTGCTTTATGAAACCCCACGTCCTTCTGTGCCTGCCAGCCGTCCTGGCTTTTTCCTCGGAACTTCACGGGTATTTGTGGAAGGTGTGGCCACATGAACAAACATGCAACTTTATTTTGAAAGTCAATGGATATAGATTATGAAATGTACGAACTCCAGAAAGATAGACACAGCTCTTGGCTTTGCCCCGACCTTCAGCTTGTAACCAAGTGGCTTGTTTACTGAACAAATATGTGCTGAAGATGTTGACTCTTCGTGAGGCTGCTAGGATAGCAGGACTTGGACTTGAGGCTTAGTCTGTAGCCTTGGATTAAAGGAGAGACAAGTTGAGGCTGGGGAGAGTATAACTTCATCACTCACCTCCCCGACTCTGCCCAGAAAAAGCTCCCAGGGGGCACAGTTTGGGAACTACAGCAGTGGAGTCTTTCTGAGCTCTCCCCAGGGCTGTTATTCTCAGATACCCAGTGATGTTTACAGCCTTTTAAATTGGTAATAATCTTCATGGAGGTGAATGTAAAGGTGACTTCCCTGAACTCTGGGTCCCTTGAGGAAGACAACTGTTTGTTTTCTGGGTGGCTTAATATTTGTGTAGGAACATGTGTTATATCATCAATAAAGATTGAGAAAGTGCTTTACAGAATCAGCAAGCATCAAGCAAATAGAGTCATTGTTATGCTTTTGATTGCAAACACTAGCTAATACATAAAGCAGGACATATAAAAAAAGTCCATGATTTTTACGTTGGGACTCCTGATAACCCTTCTCTACTGAACCCTTTAAGAATTCTGACTTTATTAAACCCGTTGATAGCTGTGAGAAGATGAGTCTGTACCAATGCCCCTGATATTTTTAAATCGCACCCTTTCCATTTCACATCAGCAATTTAGGTTTGAAATAACTTTTTTTGCCTACAGTCACCCGTGATCTTTGTGGGCCTTTAGTTTTCCCCATGGAAGTGTGTGCAGAACCTAATTCACATGTTTGTTTATTGCTCACTGCTGCTTTGGACTTAAAGCTGAGCTCACTGTTCACTGGTGATGCAGGGAGTTTTCAGACACGAACATGCTGTCCCATGGAGCTCCTGGCGATGATCGCCCCCAAAGCCCTTCCAGCCTGTTCCTGTTCATCCCCGTGGGTGAAATCTGAAGTTGACTTTCGTACGAAGCTTTGCCTGGATGCTGCAGACTTATCTGCTCTTAGCAACTGGGATCCATTTGAGAACCGGGGTGTTGCTCTGCTCTTAAGCACACATATGCCGTTTGAGTATCATTTTTATTTATTGAATTATTAACTTTCTAGATACTGCCTTGGTTTTTGTGTATATATGTATGTGTGTGTGTATATATATATTATGTATATGAGTGTATGTATGTATATTGTTGTAGTTTAGTTGCTAAGTTGTGTCCGACTTTTTGTGACCCCATGGACTATAGCCAGGCTCCTCTGTCCTTGGGATTCTCCAGGCAAGAATACTGGAGTGGGCTGCCATTTCCTCCTCCAGAGGATCTTCCCAACCCAGGGATTGAACCTGAGTCTCTGGCATCTGCATTGGCTTTGAAAATGGTCTACATCAAAAATAAATAAATAAAGACAAAGGTAAAAGCTGTTCAATAACATAAAATATACCTTGGTCTTTGCATTATAATTGAAGGAGAGAGAAAAGTGGGAGATAAAGGGAGGAAGAGGTGGGGACAGAGAAATGACAGATGCCTCTTCCTTTACATGTCCTTCTTCTTAACTGGCCTCCGCGCTCCTGAAAGGCAAACGCTCTGTGTCTTGTCCATCTAGGGGAGCAGGGGTGGGCGGTAGGTGCTTTATAAATGTTTGCTGAGGAATGGAATGAATGAGTGAAGTTATTATACGTTTGTAAGTTATTATAAGGCTGACTAAGCCTTGCACAGACACACTGAGAAAAACACATTATTTGGCCAAACGGAGAAAAGGCGAGATCCGTGGGTTACACTTCCTGACGCTCAGTCCCCCTGGAGCGAGAGTCAGGCTCGTCCCTGCTGGTGCTCCAGGCAGGTGGAATGCACTTGTGAGCTGGAGGTTTCGTCGTCACTGAGAATTGAAGCCTGATTCCTGCGTGTTTTTACTGCCTTCCATCCTTCCAGAATCCTGGACCTGCAGCTTCTTTTCCTGCCTTTCTTGGGAAGATTTGGGGCGGCCTTACGCAAGTGGCATGAGCTTTGCCTCTTAGAGCCTCGCGTCGTCATTACAGCAGGCAGGCCCCCGGCCTGCTCCACTCATTTCCACCACCTTTTGGTCTTTTTTGTCATTTAGGACTCTTTCAGCTGCTCGGTTCCAGTGGGCATTAGCAGTAAAAAGCATGTACTTAGGAGCTGCTGTGTTCAGGTGCATTAAATTAGATCATATGTATGAAGGGCAGCTGTATATGAAGAAAATGAAAAATTTAGAGTATATGTCATTATTTTTTAAAATCTTTATTTGGCTGCACCAGGTCTTCACCGCAGGTGGCCTCTCAGTTGTGGTGCGTGGGTTCTAGTTCTCTGACTGGGGTGGAACCCGGGACCCCTGACTGGCAGCACAGTCTTAGCCACCCAACCACCAGGGAAGTCTCAAGAGAATGAAAAATTTAAAGGGTATTTGATGGATCATTTGTTGTTGTTGTTGAGATGCTAAGTCTTATCTGACTCTTTGCAACCCCGTGGACTGCAGCACAACAGTCTCCTCTGTCCTTCACTGTCTCCTGGAGCTTGCTCAAACTCATGTCCATTGAGTCGATGATACCATCCAGCCGTCTCATCCTCTGTCATCCCCTTCTCCTGCCCTCAGTTTTTCCCAGCATCATAGTCTTTTCCAGTGAGTTGGCTCTTCACATCAGGTGACCAAGGTATTGTGGGCAAGAATCTCTTAGAAGAAATGGAGTAGCCCTCCTAGTCAGCAGAAGAGTCTGAAATGCAGGGCTTGGGTGCAGTCTGAAAAGCAGCAGAGTGATCTCCGTTGATGGATCATAGACATGCATAATATGGAAGCGGAATGCCAACCTGACACAGACCTGCTTCTCTGTCTGCCTGTCTGTCTCTCCCTCCTGGTCTTCTCTGCTCTGTTTCACCCCAGGGCTCTCCTCTTGGCTTCACCGTGGCCACACTGTTGGCCTAGATTCTCTGGCCAGGAACACGAGGGCCACCTCTGGTCTCTCCCCTTCACACCTCACGTTCAGTCCCTCAGCTCTTTCTTCAAAATACATCTCAGCTCCAAGCAGGGAGTGACACAAAGGAGACAGCATGTGTGGGACTTGGTGATAGAAAGCTGAGGAGGGGGTCATAGGCAATTCCTCTGGGGAAGGGGGAAATGTTGAATATTGGGGGTTTTGACACAGTTTACTCGGGAGAATGTGCACAGAGGCTTGGGCAGAGTCAGCGTGCTGGCTGCAGAATGGCAGATCGCACGGTGTGACAGAGTGCGTTGATTCGGCTTGTTTTCACACAACTTTAACATGCATCACACAAGAAGACCGTTTTTATTGTTACAAACCTAAACCAGTAATTTTCTTTTAATATGAGAATGGAATATAGGCTCAGGTTTTCGTTACTTTCCCCGCAAAGCTGAAAGCAGTTCGCTCGCCTTAGAGGTTTTCCTTTCACTGTGTTCTGATGTGACGTTACCTTTCATTAATCCCTTCCAGCTAAGCAAGATTTAATTAAAACCATCTCACGTGATGGCAGCCATTTATGTATTTAAAAAAGGAGCTCTCAGAAGCTTGGCTGCCTGTCTTCCGCTCTAAATGAAGTCAAACTATTAAATTTAGTAGGCTCCTTTTTTGAATTGCAGGTTTGTTACGTAATGGCTTTTACCCCATTAATTTTGGACAACGGGACTTGTATGCACATGTTCCATTTTACATGACTATGAGCTGAATTTGAAATGATATGGACTTAAGACTTGAGGGTGAAAGGAAATTATTGTTTAAGCAAAATGGAAGGTGATACCTAAGTATGTACTTTCTCCCCTCAGCAAGCCTGTGATCCATGTGGTGTGTGAACAGGGATGACCCTGTTTTACACGTAAAGAGGTGACAGCCGGTCCCGAGGATGGGGTGGAGAGCCGGGCTCTGGGGGTGAGGCCCTGGTTTCCATCCCTGGTGCTGATGCTGACCCTTTGCACAGAGACGTGAAGGTCGGAGGAGCCCATTTCTAATCCTCTGAGATCATGTGAGTCCTTGGCTCTGAAAACTCATTTTTTCCCGCGTCTCCCCTCTAATCTGGCATGGACTTTATGTAGAACCTAATGAAATGGAAGTAAATACTTCCTTGGTTTTGCAGCCAGGTCCACTGGGAACAAAAAAAGCCGTAAATCTACATAAGCAAGACTCCATGTCTGTGCATCTTATTTATAACTTCATAAATCTCACTCCAGGTTGATGCATAAATTATATCGTGGTGAGCCTGGGATGCTACAGTCCATGGGGTCGCAAAGAGTCAGACATGACTTAGCGACTCAACAACAAAAGTGTGTGTAACTTAGAACTTGAGATTTTAACCGTGTTTACACGCACAGCTCGGGGGACTTAGTGCACACAGACAGTACAACTGTCACCACCAAGCACTTCCAAAACCTTTTATCTTTCCAAGCAAACTCTGTGGGCTTGAATGGAGAGGGTCTCCCTGCTCCCTCTTTGTAATCAGCAACCCCCCGCCCCCGGGGCGGGGGTGGGGGGAGCAGGTTCCTTTTCTTTATCTCATCTCTGAGTCCTTGAACCCACCTGGATCACTCAGGGGGGAGCAGCTCTCTGGGGGCTTTTGCTGCCCCTTCAGATTATATTGTTCAGTGCGGGCCTGATTGCAGGATATGACTGGACTGGGGATTCCAGGTGTACAGTCTATGCAGTTCCCGCTGGAGAGCTGAGCGCACTGGCAGGCACAGACACCAGCCTGATCTGTAGGGGTTTATCAGCTGTAGCCTGGACTAGAGGAAGCTCTCGAAGGCTGGCGCGCTGAGCAGGGACTCAGCATGCTCCGTGTCCGCTCCACATAGCGTCTCTGTAATGAACCGTGGAGAGGAAACGGGCCCTGTGGCCCTTGTCTTCCTCATTCCGCGAGTGGAGCCGAGTCCGTGTCGGGGAGAGTGGCTGATGGGCCTGGTCTGAACGTCCGCGCTGCTGTCCGTCAGTCCTCAGGAGCCTGCGATGGGGCCGGACACGGCCGGGAGGCCGCGGCGCTGGGGCGGTGAGGGCCGGGGGCGCCTCTGTGGGGTCTCGCCCCGGGAGGCCCGCAGCCAGCACCTCACCCAGGCTTCCCTGTCCTGAAGGGAGGCCTTCGCTAACCGTCCACCTGCCGGGGGGCAGCTCCCTAAGTACCCCGTTCTGCCTGCTCGTGCCCAGCCTGAGGGTTTTGTTTTTAAAGATACGCTTTTGCATTGACGTTGTATTATGACTATCTTAAAGCTGTTTAAAAAGAAAGCAGTCATCCTTTATCCTGCTTCCCTGACACGTACACCCAGAGCTTCACGCTCTGGGTTTCTCACACACACACACGCAGTGGGCTGGACAAAAGGTAGCATCATAACATCACAGAAAAACCTGAAGGAACCTTCTGCCCAGCCCGTGCTGTGTATTCACTTTTATATACTTACTAACTATACTTGGAGCTATTTTTCCAGGCAGGCGTGTCCCTGGCACCATGTGCAGACCCTGCGTCTCCTTCATCACCTTTTCCTCTCCCGTCCACCAGTGTGAGGTGGGCAGGGGCGTGGGGCCCAGCAAACGTTAGTTTGGCTCCTGGCTCCTCTGCACGGAGAGGTGACTGTCCAGAAGACCCGTGTCCATCTGCCCTGTTCATCGCTCCGTCTGTCCGTCTCTCCCACCCCCTCTCCTGTCTGCAAACATCACGAGCTTATACAGACTAGACACCAGAGATGAGTGCAATGCTTTCCCATCCATAAGACACAGATGTCGGAGTGTATTAAGTAGCGCTGTGAGGATTCAGTGAGATGCGTGACCCGCGGAGTAGCAAGCCCTTGGCAGGAGGCTGACAGGCAGTGTCTGTGGTCAGCCGGCAGGTCCTCCTCGGGGTCCCTGGCATCTCACGCCTCCGTCTCTCACAGGTCGAACAGTGATGGCCATCACTTTCAATCCTAGACTACCGAGGACGCCCCCCTCCCCAGTCCTTAGGGCCCTGACCTGTCCCAGCGAACCCTTCCCGTCACCACCATCCGCCCGTCAGAAGCCGAGGAAGGGCTTTCGTCACTCGGGTTCAGACCCTTCGGTGGCTGCTCGTGCTGCACACAAACGCCCTGAACGGCCCCACCAGGCCTCTAAGTGCCCCCTCGATCTTGGGGTCTCGGCTTGCAGAAGAACTACCGCCCTCTCCCACCCTCTCCTGCCCTCTTCAGTGGGCCCTGCCTCCTGACGTGTGTGCAGGAAGGTGAAGCATCCTCAGCAGCAGCAGAAGAGAGCCAGGGCCTGGGGAGGTCTCGCTTGCCCTCTATGTAGGACTCACCCAGAATTTCTGAACGAATGTTGTTTTTTTAGCTGAAAGTGAAAGTGTTAGTCGCTCAGTCGTGTCCAACGCTTTGCGACCCTATGGACTATAGCCCTCCAGGCTCCTCTGTCTACGGAATTCTCCAGGCAGAAATACTGGAGTGGCAGCCACTATGGAGAACGGTGTGGAGATTCCTTAAAAAACTGGAAATAGAAAAGCTGTACAACCCCACTGCTAGGTATACACACCAAGGAAACCAGAATTGAAAGAGACACGTGTACCCCAATGTTCATCACAGCATTGTTTACAATAGCCAGGACATGGAAGCAACCTAGATGTCCATCAGCAGATGAATGGCTAAGAAAGCTGTGGTACATATACACAATGGAATATTACTCAGCCATTAAAAAATGTATTTGAATCAGTTCTAATGAGGTGGATGAAACTGGAGCCTATTATACAGAGTGAAGTAAGTCAGAAAGAAAAACACCAATACAGTATATTAATGCATATATATGGAATTTAGAAAGATGGTAAAGATGACCCTATATGCGAGACAGCAAAAGAGACACAGATGTAAAGAACAGACTTTTGGACTCTGTGGGAGAAGGCGAGAGAGGGATGATTTGAGAGAATAGCATTGAAACTTGTATATTACCAAATGCGAAACAGATCGCCAGTCTAGGTTTGATGCACGAAACAGGACACTCAAAGCCGGTGCTCTGGAACAACCCAAAGGGTTGGGATGGGGAGGGAGGTGGGAGGGGGTTCAGGATGGGGAACACATGTACACTCATAGATGATTCATATCAATGTATGGCAAAACCAGTACAATATTGTAAAGTAATTAGTCTCAAAGGAAAAAAAAAAGAATACTGGAGTGGGTTACCATTCCCTTCTCCAGGAGATCTTCCCGAGCCAGGGTTGGAACCCAGGTCTCCTGCATTGCAGCGGGGGGTGGGGGGGGTCTTTACTGTCTGAGCCACCAGGGAAGCCCAACTTATTGTTCAGCAGAAAACAAGGGAGCCGTAGGCTGTGCGCCTTGGAGCTGGTGCTGCACGTTTAGCGGGAGGGTGGCCTAGGACATTTATTTATATTTTCTGTGTCCTCCATGTTATACTTTTCATAAAAACCTGACTTACTAGTTTCTGTAACTCATGATTTTTTTATTGATTCATCTTCAGGAAGACTTATGAAAGCCCTATTGTTTGGAAAATGCTTGCTGCGTAGTGGTTTGGTATATCTGTGGGTGACGCCCCCCAGCTGGTAGATTCAAGAGAGAGGGTGCTTTCCAACTTTTCACCACTTCAAAGGGCTATTTTCCGTAGATCTGGTTTGTGTCTTAAGGAGTTCTTGAAGCTCAGAATTCTGTTAAGGAAGTCCTTGGTGATACTCACGTATTATTTGTAATAAGTTATTCTCCTTATATCTTACAGGGTCTAACGTTTATCCACGTTTACACACCTGTGTGTGTCGGTGGAGGGGAGGGGGGAGCGCAGAGTGCTTTACATGTAGCTTCCTGGTTTGTGCCTCGGGAGAAGGGTCTAACCACCCCTGGTCCTCTTCCCGCAGCTTTAGAGGACACAGCTAAGCTTTCGGTCTCCTGTGCCGTGTCCGTGCTGGCATTTTGTGGTTCTGTTATCTGGGAATCCAAGCAATGCCAAGCGAGGCCCAGTCTCCAGTGAAATGCTGTCTGATTGCCGTTTATGAGATTCTGTCTGTGGTGAGATTACTTTGGCTTCTGACAGCAGGTGGGCCTTTCTGGAGGACACAGCTTTGTGTGTTCAGTGCACTCTTCTAACTTTAGTTTCTTTTCTCTCCACCAGTTTGCTGTTTTGTGGTTCACAAGAGGTGCCATGAATTTGTTACTTTTTCTTGTCCGGGGGCGGATAAAGGACCCGACACAGATGTAAGTAGCCTGGAGACTATTATTTTATTTTGATGAATGTTTCTGAACGGAGTGTTTTTAACTGTTACTTTGTGGGGACGAGTGTCTCTGAGCTGAGTATTTTTAATGCCTGCACTTCTGTTGTTTGGGCACACACGATTAATGGGAAAACTAACCAGTTCATTTTGTGTGACTTAGGGCTTAGTCCTGTGAGCCCTGGCAGGATTACCCGGGGCTCGGAGAATTTCCCGTTATGTTGTTTGTTCTCTTTGGCTCTGGGTGGCCACGTGGGCTAAATCCAGCAAATTTATCACTGTGGCTTTCACACACACAGGGCAGGTCTTTTTGGAAAGTGAACTTTGCTGAACATGAACTTCATTTGCTCCTGATGGTCGGTGAACCGGCTGGGCTATCACTGCTCTTGGCCAGCATCATAGGCGGCTCCCACCGGCTGGGCTGTCGCTGCTCTCGGCCAGCGTCACAGGTGGTTCCTTCTTGGCCTCATGGGCTTCGTGCTGCCTTTTCATCAGGAGTTGCAGATGCTCTTGTTGGCTTGAATAATCCAACATCCATTTCACTGGACAGATGACCCCTGAAGCTGCCCAGCTGTGAACATCTGTGAACTCGTGGGCCTGGGCCCTAGCTCTGGCCATGGCCTCCCTGAAAAGCTGGATCAGTGGAGGGGAGGGGGAGTTTGGAGGCAGGGGAATTACCCAGTGCTGAAAATACATCGCGTGGAGCAGAATCTGAGCTGTGACAGGCAAAGTCATAACTGTAACCGAGAAAGGAATTATGGGGAGGTGGGGGACAGTGGGCATATCTGGATGGCATGTGCCAGACGGCGGGGGACAGTGGGCATATCTGGATGGCATGTGGCAGACAGTGAGGGACAGTGGGCACATCTGGATGGCATGTGCCAGGCCTCTGTGGCCACCATCGCTTAAATCGTGTGCTCCAGGCACTTGCTCCAGTTGTTCTGGTTTTTTGTTTGTTTGTTTCTTGTGTTAGAAGTGGGTTATTTTGCTGGAGAGAGACTATAGAGGGGAAGAAGAGAAGTTAGAGGCCAGGAGAGAACTCTGAGGATGTCCATCCCACAGACGGGACGAGAGAGGAAGGTTGGGTGGGAACCAAGAGGGTGACAGGCCGGGTGCAGGGTTCCCTAAAGGAGCCTCCCTGGTGACTCAGACAGTAAAGAATCTGCCTGCAATGCAGGAGACCCGGGTTCAGTCCCTGGGTCGGGAAGATCCCCTGGAGAAGGGCATGGCAACCCACTCCGGTGTTCTTGCTTGGAAAATCCCATGGACAGAGGAGCCAGGCAGGCTACAGTCTATAGAGTCACAAAGAATCAGACATGGCTGAGCTACTAACAGAGAGGCTGTCAGCCGACTCTGGTCCCGTCTGTGATTCTGTTCTGAGTCCTCTGTTGGCCTCAGATGGTAACACGCACAGGCTTGCCCAGGACAGACTCTAATACCTGAGAAAGCCTCGGCTGTTGCTGGGGTTGCCTGTGAATTGTCTTCAGCAGCTCATTTCATGCTTATAATTTTGTTCTGTTTTGGCTGATCTCAGGCCACCCTCTCCAAGCTTGGAGCCAGGTGCCGAGCGTCAGCGGAAGGCTTTCCGCCATGGGGATGTAATGGCAGGCGCGCCAGCCATCTGACCCGCCAAGCTCCGCTGCTGCTCATCTTTGTGTGTGTTGAGTTGACTCATGTTTTAATAGCCTCAAAATTTAAGCTATGAGTTGTTTTTTTTTTTTTTAATCCGAGAGAAAAAGAAGTGTGAGAGCTATTAAAAAGGTGCAAAAGGAATTGGCCCATCCTGCCTGTCCAGTCAAGAAGGTTTGCAAGTTCTTTTCTGATGGGCAGTGTTGCCTTCAGTCCTTGACATTCAGAGACCTGTGACTGGGGCTTCCTGTCTGCATGCAGGATGGTTTATTTATCATACCGATCTCCAAACTGCCCAGACTGAACTCACTAGAGAAGTACCTGGAAGCACATGAAGGTGTCAGGACACACAGCTGAGCTAAGGATGGAGGATATGTTTTAAGATCATGGGATTATAGAGCTGGAAGGGGTGAGGAATCTACACCTGCAGTGCAGGAGACACGGGTTCAATCCCTGGGTCAGGAAGATCCCCTGGAGGAGGGCATGGCAACCCGCTCCAGTATTCTTGCCTGGAGAAGCAGAGGAGCCTGGTGGACCACAGTCCCCAGAGTTGGACACGACTGAATGCAAGCCACGCAAGGGGTGTTAGAGATTTTTCTAGATTAACCTTATTTTATCCATGTGGAGACTGAGGAATATTGAGGAAAGAAAATGAAATGACCTGGAGCGGCATCCTATTGTCCCTGGAACAGAGGTGGGTTAGTGGCGATTCTTTTCAGGGTCATGGAGGGAAGGAGAGGGGACCCTGGCCTGTCGTCCTGTGGTCAGTGAGCACACAGAGCCTGCTGCCTGGTGTGGTCACTGAAAGTTTGCTCCAGTGTTTAGAAAAGCGCGGAAGGGTGTAAAAAAGACCAGATCAGAGGATGGAAGCACTGGCAACAGTGAAATTTAATTTGAGAGCTGCTGCCGCCGCTGCTGGGTCGCTTCAGTCGTGTCTGACTCTGTGGGACCCCATAGATAGCCTTCCACCAGGCACCCCTGTCCCTGGGATTCTCCAGGCAAGAATACTGGAGTGGGTTGCCATTTCCTTCTCCAATGCATGAAGGTGAAAAGTGAAAGTGAAGTCGCTCAGTCATGTCTGACTCATAGCGACCCCATGAACTGTAGCCTACCAGGCTCCTCCAAACATTTTTCCCCCCAGAAATTTTTTAAAAATTAGTTTTTTTTTCATACCACAGTGAATGCTTAAGACACCCAGTGTCTATGGGTTTGTGGTTTGAGCTCAGCAGACCCCAGAGCATTTGGAAAGGAGGAAAAAGAAGTCACAGATCCTGTGGAACCCCCAGATGCTGTACCTCCTCTGCTGCTTTCCAGATGAAAGGAGCAGAAAAGTGCTGAAAAATAACCTAACGCTACCCGGATCACCGGAACCAGATGGGAAGGGAGACTGACGTTCCTTTTTTAAAATTTTTTATGTATTTATGTGTTTATTTGTTTTTGGCTGTGCCGGGCCTTCAGTGCTGCACAGGCTATCCCCTTGGTGCTGGGTTGGGGGGGGGGGTCCTCTCTAGCTGCGGCTCTCGGGCTTCTCACTGCGGCGGCTTCTCTTGCTGCAGAGTGCGGGCTCCTGGGTGTGCAGACTTTAGGAGTTGCTGCATATGGGCTCAGTACTGGTGGCTCCTGGGCTCTTCAGCACAGGCTCAGTAGTCATGGAACATGGGCTTAGTTGCTCTGAGGTATGTTGAATCTTCCTGGATCAGGGATCAAACCTGTGTCTCCTACACTGGCAGGCAGATTCTTTACTACTGAGCCACCAGGGCAGCCCCAATATTCTTTGGAGCACAAATAATCCTCAAGTCCGAAGGAGCAGCCTGGTTGAAAGGCTGCAGAGCTGCCAGGAACCCTGAGGAGAAAAGGTTTCTGGGTTCAGTGGAGGGACCCCCTGGAAACTCTCAGGCCAGTCTCCCAGCTTCCCCAACCCCTGTGGATAGGCAGCATTCTCTGGTCAGAAATTCCCTCCCATCTTATTTATAAAGAAAAGTCATGATTTCTGAGACTTTAAGCACAAGCCTCTGCAGCCCGAGGAGAGATGAAAAGGAAAGACTTTCAAAGACCCTGATGCTGGAGGGTAACCTGGTCACTGATGCTGCTGGGGGTCCGGCCTCGCGGCTGGACGTGGGGCCGTGGGCTCTCATCCGGGGCTCAGAGCGAGCAGAGTGCCCCTATCTGGTGCCGCAGGGGCGTGTGGAGCTGCTGCAGAGTTTGGGTTTGCAGGTGTGCGCTCACAGTGCCCAGCACCCCTGCCCCGTGTCCAGGGTTTTATAAGAGGATGAAGAAATAAGGCAAAACGGGTCCATGTTCAGAAATAGCTCTTTACCCACTCTGGACCCAAGTTAAGACTGGAGCCCAGCCTTGGGCAGGTGGCGGGGGGACTGTCACCTCCTTCGGCTTTGGGGAGCGAGCGCTGTGGCACTGTTCTGAAGGGACCCGGGTACCCTCGTTTCTTCAGCTGCCCCGGCCGCCCGCCCTGCTGGGTCTCCCGTCTTCCCTCTGCCCGGGAGGGGGTGAGGCCCACCAGGCCGGCCGGCACCTCCTCAGACCCCTCCCCTCCACCCGCGGCCCTCTGTGCTTCCGTCTGGAGCCCCTCTGCTCCTCCTGACTGTCTGCTTCTGAAGCCCCTCGTTGTGCGAGGTTCTGGGGCTTCAGGGGTGTGTGCACGCGAGTGAATGTTAGCACACCGAATCCTGCTTTTCCTCATGTTGATTTCTCTGTGCCTCCAGTGAGGAAAGCTGCAAAGCGTCCCTGTCAGAGGCTCACACCGATCTCAGCCCTTCCAGAAAAGGTCACGTCCAGACTCACCCCTTCAGTCTGGAAAGAGCAGGGAGAGGAAAATCTTATGTGATGAGATTAAAACAATACAGATGCTCAGAGCTCTTTAGACAAGCCTTGGAAGGCTTCCTGTGGGTTAGGTATGTGGACACTGGAGAAGCGTGTGTGGGGGTGGGGAGTGGCCTGCTGAAGGTTTCCAGCCCTGGAGGTCACTGGCTTCCCGGGCTGCTGCTGGCGCTTCTGCTTAGCGTCCGTTTTTACTCACCTGGTGCATTCTCACCAGTGCCCGAGCCTGTCTAGGGAGAAAGGATTCCTGTGGGGCTTCACACTTCTTATATCTGAGCCCAACAACTGAGTCGGATTCAGGGGATTTAAAAATAATATCCTGGGTCATTCCTGAAGTTCCCCTGGGGGAGCCCCCAGCAGGCAGGCGGCCTCGGGGGTCAACCAGGGCCTAGGATGTTTGCCAAGGTACCTGAGAGGAAATGAACGACCTTGTTAAAAGGCGGCAAACTTCTGATCTGGGTGGCCCTGCAAGTCTGAAGACGGTCAACCAAGCCATTTGAAGAAGCCAAGAGCATCAACTGTAAATGACTGACTCAGAACCAAACGTGGGACCCAGTTCAGTTCAGTTCAGTCGCTCAGTCATGTCTGACTCTTTGCAACCCCGTGGACTGCAGCATGCCAGGTCTCCCTGTGCATCACCAATCCCAGAGTTGACCCAAACTCATGTCCGTGATGCCATCCAATCATCTCATCCTCTGTTGTCCCCTTCTCCTCCTGCCCTCAATCTTTCCCAGCATCACGGTCTTTTCAAATGAGTCAGTTCTTCGCATCAGGAGGCCAAAGTATTGGAGTTTCAGCTTCAGCATCAATCCTTCCAGTGAACATTCAGGACTGATTTCCTTTAGGATGGACTGGTTGGATCTCCTTGCAGTCCAAGGGACTCTCAAGAGTCTTCTCCAACACCACAGTTCAAAAGCATCAATTCTTTGGCACTCAGCTTTCTTCACAGTCCAACTCTCACATCCATACATGACTACTGGAAAATCCATAGCTTTGACTAGATGGATCTTTGTTGGCAAAGTAATGTCTCTACTTTTTAATATGCTATCTAGGTTGGTCATAACTTTTCTTCCAAGGAGCAAGCGTCTTTTAATTTCATGGCTGCAGTCACCATCTGCAGTGATTTTGAAGCCCCCAAAAATAAAGTCTGTCACTGTTTCCATTGTTTCCCCATCTATTTGCCATGAAGTGATGGGACCAGATGCCATGATCTTCGTTTTCTGAATGTTGCGCTTTAAGCCAACTTTTTCACTCTCCTCTTTGACGTTCATCAAGAGGCTTTTTAGTTCCTCTTCACTTTCTGCCATAAGGCTGGTGTCATCTGCATATCTGAGGTTATTGGTATTTCTCCCCGAAACCATGATTCCAGCTTGTGCTTCTTCCAGCCCAGCGTTTCTCATGATGTACTCTGCATATAAGTTAAATAAGCAGGGTGACAATATACAGCCTTGACGTACCCCTTTTCCTGCTTGGAACCGGTCTGGTGTTCCCTGTCCAGTTCTCACTGTTGCTGGAGCCACAGGTGTCCATGCATCCAGAGCAGGAAACCACCTGCTGTACCTTCTGACAGCCACGTGCGTTCTCTTGCTCTCAGGCTCTCCTCTGTGTCTGAGAAACCGAGCAAAGGAAAAAAGGCCACTAAATTGTTTAAAATTCAACCTTTCAAAGCTGCATTTATAACAAACTCAAAACATGTAAAATAAATCTAGAAATAAATTCAATTAGCAGATCTATTTTCTCAGAGTGTGCTTTTACATTTAATAGGGAAAAAAGACAATTGTATGAGCAAAACCCTGTTACAACCCAAACATTTTTTGTATTCCTGAACTGACAAAGTGTAATGTGTAAAAGGTGGGAGTGCTGAAAAGTGGCATTTAAAATTCAGCAGAGTGAGGTAAGAGAGTCTAAGAGTGGAAATGGGGACCCTGGCCCTGCCAAGTCAACCTTTGTGAAGAAGACTATGGTTTTCTTAGTCACCTATATGGAGTTTGAACTTGGTTATCTTTAAAATTGTTTTCAGTCCTAAGTAATATTCGGTCACTAAATGTTTATTGATGGTTCAATGGTAAAGAATTTACCTGCCAATGCAGGATGTGGGTTTGATCCCTGATCCTGGAAGATCCTCTTGAGAAGGAAATGGGAACCCACTCTAGTTTTTTTTTGCCTGGGAAATCCCATGGACAGAAGAGCCTGGCATGCTGCAGTCCATGGGATCACAAAGAATTGGACATGACTTATCGGCTAGAGAACAGCAAATGTCTACGGAGGGCTTCAAGCTTTGCAGATAGAAAGGTGATGGACAGGTCCCACCATCCTGCTCATCCTCTCTGGTGGAAAGGATGTGGATCCTTGGGCTCTAAGGTTGCCTGTGACGCCGCTGGCAGTGGGAGACATAAGATACTGTTGAGGGTGAGTGGAGGGGAATGCGCGTCTAATGAGGGGAGGCTTTCTGAAGTGGGTGACATTTCTAAGATTTATTTCAATTGTTTTCAAAATGTTCTTTTAAAAACAAATATACCAGTATTTTCCAGTGTCTCCTGCTGGCTTCAGGGAGTTGCGTGCATGCTCAATTGCGTCTGACTCTTTGTGACCCCACGGGCTGCACTCCACCAGGCTCCTCTGTCCGAGGGATTCTCTAAGCAGAAATATTGGAGCGGATCGCCAGGCCCTTCTCCAGGGGATCCTCCTGACTCAGGGATCAAATGCACGTCTCCTGTGTCTCCTGCATTGGCAGGCAGATTCTTTATCCACTGCGTCATCTGGGAAGCCAAGGGAGCTGCATGTCTCGCCCATTGCGACTGCGTGTAAATTGAGGTGACATGTCCTTGCAAGAAAACTGGAAAGAAGAGCACACGTCAGGGAGCCCCGTGTGTTTTGCGGGCCCTGGTGGGTCCCTCAGGGGACCTGTGGGCAAGGCCTCAATAGTCCTGCGACCACACTCCGTGCTCGCCCGCGGGTCCCGCGGGTCCTGCCCCTCACGCTCCGCCCCTCACACCGGGTCCCGCCCCTCACGCTCCGCCCCTCACACCCGGGTCCCGCCCCTCATGCTCTGCCCCTCACGCTCTGCCCCTCACGCTCCGCCCCTCACACCAGGTCCCGCCCCTCACGCTCCGCCCCTCACACCCGGGTCCCGCCCCTCATGCTCTGCCCCTCACACCGGGCCCCGCCCCTCACGCTCCGCCCCTCATTCCCAGGTCCCGCCCTTCACGGTCCACGCCCCTCATACCGGGCTCCGCCCCTCACGCTCCGCCCCTCACACCGGGTCCCGCCCATCACACTGGGTCCTGCCCCTCACGCTCCGCCCCTCAGACCCGGGTCCCGCCCTTCACGGTCCACGCCCCTCACACCTGGTCCTACCCCTCACGCTCCATGCTCACACCTGGATCCAGCACTTCAGGTGCCGCGCTGCAACCGGAAACCTGGAAGAGGACTATTCAGGGTTGCAAGCCCTGCCCGAGCTCCTGTGCTAATTTTGCTGCTCAGTGGGTGGATTTTATGAACCAGACGCCCAGCAGCAGAAGCATTTCCTGCAAGGGAAGGGACTCCTGCTACTTTTGCGCCAAATTAATTGAGTTAAGGAGTAAAAATAGCCTCCGAGACTTGCTTCTCCAGCTGCAGTTCCGATGCGCTGAAGGGGCAGCGGGTGGGGGGACGTCCGTTCTCTGGACGCACCCGTGAAAAGAGTGTGTGCGTGGTGACAACGAAGTGCCTCATGGGGAAGTCAGGGGACCAGGAGGCCTGTTCTTGAGGGGGTCACCAGGAGGGCTTGTCGACTCAGTCTAGTGGCTGAAGCTGCCTCTGCTCAAACACCTCTGGGAACCTCTGGGACTCCACTCTCAGAATGACACACATGGCCAGTAGCTCATCACTCCCCGCCTGACCCCTGTCAGCCTTTGAGAGTGTGGTGTGATTGTTTAGGGGCTGCAGCAAAAAGACACAGATGTAGAGAATAGAAAATGGGCTTCCCTGGTGGCTAAGACAGTAAAGAATCCACCTGCAATGTGGGAGAGCCTGGTTTGATTTCTGGGTTGGGAAGATCCCCAGGAGAAGGGAATGGCAACCACTCCAGTATTCTTGCCTGGAGAACCCCATGGACAGAGGAGACTGGCGGGCTACAGTCCATGGGGTCGCAAGAGTCAGACAAGAGTGAGCAACTAACACACGCCCCTCAGATGTTGACAGTAAAAGCAGTCACTAGGGAGGCCCGCAGTGCCCATGAGTGAGCAGCAGAGCCTGTGGTGGGAACGGGTGAGCCTGTAGCCGTTTGGAGCTTGGTTCGGGTTCTCCTCAAAAAGCTGAAGGTGGGGCTTCCAGGACACTGGGTTTCTGGCAGCTTCATCACAGTTGGCTCTCCCTGAGCTGAACGCCTGCCCCGAGAGCTCTCTGGCTCACACCAGAGCTGGTTCCTGGGTTTTAATGAGTCACTCTCAGAAGCTGAAGTAGGAGTCCCATTCAGTTAGCTAATCCCTTCCTCACCTTGGCTCTGCTTTCTGTTTTTGCTGTTTAATGAATTTCCAGCGGGAGATTCAGTTCAGTTCAATTCAGTCGCTCAGCCGTGTCCGACTCTTGGCGACCCCAAGGACTGCCGCACGCCAGGCTTCCCCCTGTCCATCACCGACTCCCAGAGCTTGCTCAAACTCATGTCCATCGAGTCAGTGATGCCATGCAACCATCTCATCCTCTGTCGTCCCCTTCTTCTGGCAAGAGATTCGGGAAGCGTCTGTGGACAGAAAGAAGTGCATTTTCTCAGGACAGGAGAGGAGGGAAGATTACTGAGGATTCTCTAGGCATTGTCACTGTGACATTTCTTTATTGACAGTGAGAGCAAGGGTCCAAAACAATATCAGTCATTGGACTGACTTTTAGTAGGAATTCTGTCCAGACCTTCGATGGTGGTGCACAGGGGCATGAGTGTGTATGTATGTGTGCACGCATGCACAGGTGTATGTGTGTGTTTCACACAGAGATTTCTTCTGTAGAACTAGGTCATGCAGCTGTGGAGGCTGGCAGCCATTTAAATGTTAATCTCATCCCAGACACCCTCCCAGGACACCAGGGTAAGGTCTGACCACATATCTGGGCAGCCCACGGTCCAGTGAAGTTGGCACACAGAATGAACCATCGCAGGGGCAGGGAGAAGAGCATGGGTCCTGGGAGGGGTGAGTCACGTCGGCCAGTGCTTCAGCAGTTTACCACAGGAAGACTTCTTGTGCTCACACTGTAGTATTTTCTTCCCCTAATCCTTATCCATTTCTGTATCCTTATGTCTCATATGATTTCTGACTCACAGGTGATCATGAACATGTGTTGAGTGAATGGAAGAACAAATGAAGTCTCTGATCCCAAAATAGAAAAGGATTTTTTCAGCTCAAGTAAGATATCTGTAAAATGTTTCATGAGATTCTCTCAGAATCAGTACCAGCCATTTCTTGATTTTAGTCTTTAGGAAGTGAATTTCCTTCAAAACACATTGTTTTTTTAATGTATGAAGGGACGCTTCCGTTTCTGAGGGAATTATGCCCACTGCACTATGCTTGCTAACTGTGTGAGCAGAATTTTGTTTTATCTATCTATTTTTAATTTTTTGGCCATGCCAAGTAGCATGCGGGATCTTAGTTCCCCAGCCAGGGATTGAAACCAGGCTCACCGCAGTGGAGGCACAGAGTCTTAACCACTGGACCACCAGGAAGTCCCTGTGACTAGAATTTTTTAACTTAATGAACATTTTTTTTTTTTTTTGGCTAAACATTGGTGGGGCAAACACCCTGTTAAAAGGAAATGCTTGTTTTGTCAGCTGCATGTTTCAGATTTATGTTCCTTGAAGTATTTTCTAATTCTGCAGTTAATCTGGAGAGGTTTATAAGCTCACAGTTCAAGAGGAAGAGAAATGAGGAGCTAAGGACACCAGCTGAGGAGTCAGGAACCTTTGATTTCTTTCCAGTTTGAAATCAGTTATGTGTCTATGACATGCTTTGCCACGCCAGGATAAATATCCATGCAGAAGTCAGAGAGGCTGCTCTTCATACTTAGAAGAAAGCTATATTGTTGTGATGTGGCTGCTGAAAGAATGTTTTGAATTGCACAGGCTATAAATTGTTTTATAGCAGTTGAGGGTTTTTTTCCCCCATGTCATAAACCTGCCTAAGACAGATACCATTCCAAAGGCAGTGCACACCTTGCTTGCTGCCTGCGACCTCAAGTTCCTACCCTGGTCCTCCCCACCTCTTTTTCAGGGCAGGAAGCTTTGTGGAGTTAACATGGGGTAGAAATTTTACACTTAAAAATGATATTTTCCGGGCAGGAGGGTGATTTTCGGTTTTTAGGTGTGAAGCTGCATCATGACTCATTTGTTCTAAAGCAGGTCGTTCTCCCGTTACTAAAATTAATCACAAAAGACCAGGGAGGCTTGAACACGCAGAGTTCACACAGTGGGTCTTAAAATTAGAAAGGAAGGCTCTTTTCATCTGCATTTGCCGAGTGTGGATGATGTACCAGGGGTTAGGTAATTCACAGGAATCAGGTTTTTTTCATTACAAATCTGTAATTTAGAGTAACCTAAGGCACGGAGCCGGAAGTGGGGAGGAAAGGTGGCAAGTAGAAAACGTAAAGAGGGGTCACGCCCACGTCTGCGGCGGACCTTCCTGCAGGCCCACGCGCCCGCCGGCTGCTTGTAGCTCTGTGCTTTGGTTTTAGTATATTCCTAGATACCAAACGCCTGGTCATCCAGGAGCCCAGCGACAGGAGAGTCCAGGGACACAGCCTCTGAGAGGCGTGCACTTGGCCTAGGGGCATCTTGTTTGGCCCCTCGTTTCTGCCCATCTCCTGTGCTTTGTCGCCTACACAGCAGCCCCGCTGGGGTTTTGCGTGTATCAGGTGGATCCCATCCTTCCGTTGCCCTGTCCACTCCCTGCAATGGACTTCCGTGACCATTACCAAGAAATAGAAATGAGATACAGACTTCTGACTTTGGACACCGAGGCCCATGGTGGGTGTGGCCAGCTTCCTGGCCCGCTGTCGGACAGGACAGGCTGACACGCTCGTTTGCACCTGAGGGCTTCGCTGCTGATGGATTCTTGTGGGAGCAGCTCACACCTGGGTCGTCACCATGCTCGTTGGTATCGTTCAGGTCTCTGCTCAGGTGGCACGTGGAGGGGCATCTTCAGATCCCACCCTGCCCTCATCATTTCCGCTCATCTGTCCTCCTTAGTACTTCTGATAGTCCTTGTCACCCCTGCTGGTTTTGCTCAGTCGATAAGTCATGTCCAGCTCTTTGCGGCCCTATGGACTACAGCACCCCAGTCTTCCTTGTCCTTCACTGTCTCCCAGTTTGCTCAGATCCATGTCCATTGAGTTGGCGATGCCATCCAAGCATCTCGTCCTCTGCCGCCTCCTTCTCTTCTTGCTTTGATTCTTTTCCAATGAGTCACCTCTTCGCATCAGGTGGCCAGAGTATTGGAGCTTCAACTTTAGCATCCGTCCTTCCAATGAACACCCAGGACTGATCTCCTTTAGGATGGACTGGTTGGATCTCCCTACTGTCCAAGGGACTCTCAAGAGTCTTCTCCAGCACCACAGTCCAGAAGCATCAGTTCCTCGGCGCTCAGCCTTCTTTGTGTCACCCTGGACACCATGTTATTTTACTTGTCGTTCGATCGTTGTGTCTCTTGCACCAGCGTGGATGTTGTATCGCTCACTCTTGTACTTGACCTAGAACAGCACCTGGCAGGCAGCAAGTCCTCAGTTAATGTTTCTTGCTCAGGACACGACCAAATCTTACAGGTTTGTTTTTTTTTTTTGCTTCCTCCCACTGAACGGAAATGTCCTAGGGTCAATGGAGGTTTTTCCTTGTCTATGGGTATGAAAGTCAAAGTGTTCGTCACTCGGTGGTGTTCGAATCTTTGCGCCCTCGTGAACCGTAGTCTGTCAGGCTCCTCTGTTCGTGGAATTCTCCAGGCAAGAATAATGGAGTGGGTAACCATTCCCTTCTCTAGAGGATCTTCCCAACTCAGGGATCGAACCCAGGGTATTGCAGGCAGATTCTTTACCATCTGAGCCACCAGGGGAACTCTTTCTAAGACTATAATGCCATCCATATGGTGATCAACTGGCTATGCTAGGTGAACCTAAAGATTGCTGTGTGGATGGATGTCTGCATGCCCGCCCCCCAGCCAAAAAAGCATGTTCTCCATAATGTTCACATTAAGACTAGTCTGAAAATTCATTAGAAAATAAAATGTAAAGTCAGTCTTACTGAAGCAGAATACCTGTTTAACCACCAGACTCTGAGTGTCAGCCATTCTAGGTAAGTGCAGTAGGTATGGGATTTAAAGCCTTGAGAATGATTTATATCTAAGGGGATCATTTTTTTGTTTTTTGGGTTTTTTGATGTGGACCATTTATTAAAGCTTTTATTGAATTTGTTACAGTATTGCTTCTGTTTTATAGTTTGTTTTTTTTTTTTGGTTCTGAGACATGTGGGACCTTCGTTCCCTGACCTCACCTGGGCGTCTCCTGCCCACACCTCCTGCCACCTGGACATCTCCTGGGACCTGAGGGCATCTCTTAGGGTCTGAGCACCACACTGGGCATCTCTTCGCTCAGATTTCCCCGACCACGCCTTCTCGCTCCGTGGCCTGCCCCCTTGCCCCAGGCAGCGGCTCCTCTGGTTCCCCGCCCCTGCACAGTCCCTGCTGGGGACGTTCATGACCCTGCGCGGTCAGCCAGTGTCTCCACCGCTGCTGTCCCTTGAAGCCAAAGCCCACCATCTGGCTCCCTGTTCTCGGTGCTTACCCAGAACGCCGCGGTTTAGCTGGCTCTCAGATGTGTTAATTAGCAAGTCAGTGAGCAGAGGTTCCTGAGATTCTGCTCGAGTCGGCCTTGACTTCACAGACAATTGCTGTTTGACTCTGTTGACACCGATACTGTCCTCACAGGCGTGGGTCAGCCGGGTAGCATCATGGATGGTCACTGAGGATGGCGGGGGACACACGGTTCTTTGTGCGGGTGCCGCCTGGTTTAGCGGTCTGACTTCCGTGCCTGTGGCGAGGCTGAGTTGTCTGCGAGCTGTGTTCACAGAGCACGTGGTGTGTTCAGGCTCAGGGGTGTGGGTTCCGCTCTCCATCTCTGCTGACGATCACAGGGTGGACTGCACAGCAGCTGGGGTGCTTAGAGTTAGCTCAGAGGCTGCCAGGTCCCCTCTTGTGTATTGAAATAGAATAACCAGAGGAGAAGGAGGTAGGTTTTAAAAATAACTTAGTACACATGTGGGTGAAATAACCTTATCTCCCAGTAGGTAAGGAAAAAAATAGGTCCCAATTCTGGCTGTTCTGGGATATTTTTAGTATGAGAGGACTCTTTCTTTGATCAATGAAGGAAAAATCATGGTAGGAAAAGAAATTAGGTGGGGAGAAAGCTGCTGAAGCTGTGTTATTTTATTTCTACGTCATCCATGAAAGAAAAGCAGACACGAGCAGAGGCTGATCTTAAGAACAATAGAAAAATGCACTTTTCTTCTCACATATCTGCTTATAATATGGTTTAGTAGAATACACATCACTGTGAGTTATTTTCTGTGTGCGGCTCAATCAGTTATCTGAAGGTCCTACTAAAACTCATATCTTGTAAAACACTTCCCATTTTAATTTTGGGAGAAATTATAGGGTTGGGGAGTTTATTAATTTTTAGCTTTTAAATGAATGCAATTTGTTTTTCCTAGCATTTGGATTATCAGCATCTCCCTGTTATTGCCACCAGAAAGGTTTGATCTCTCCCTACTAGAATCTTCTAAGGGAAATTGATGAACCTAGTAACCTAATTTTAGACCTCCTGAAATTTGGCAGATGGATGGTATTTATAGTGTTCTGAATCTTCCTATTGGACATTTAAAAATAGTCACATCAGTAGAGAATATGTTCAAGAAGGAAAAGACTTTAACCCCAAATCTCATGCCCAGATTATTGTCTTCAGTCTCAAGCTGGATATGCATTTGGTAGCAATTTCTAAAGAGCCTCTGTATCCTCTTCGTTCTCTTTCCTGTGTGATGCTGCTGTTGTCATGGAAACAGACCTTGGAGTCGCTTTGTTATACAGTGTAAGGGACTCCCTGATACAGAGAGTTACTGCAGGTCATATCGTCAACACAGAGCCTTTATTAAATGGTGTGCTACGATGCGTATTGTAGAAACCATGGAGCTCTGTGTTTTTGGAGCTTACCCTAAAGAAGACATAACTGTGCCACTGACCAGACACAAACCCCAGCGTCCGGAGCCTCAGGAGCCTTGGAGAAGCGGCAGGCACCCGTGATTTCTGTTACGGGCGTGCATTGTGTCTGGTTCAGGCCAGTCATGACTGAACCTTCAGTTAGGTGTCTCTTGTTGAGAAAAGAGGATTTGGGAGGTTTGAGTGGTCCAGGAAATGAGCAAGCCAAATGTTAAAAGGATTGTTGGAAAGTCCTAAATTCCCAACAGAAATTCCCCAAACCGATTAGAGGTAGAAATTGGCCCCTGAGATGAGAATCGGCTGTGCCTGATTGAATGCTTGGCAGCTCCCAGGCTGCGAGGGAGCCCAGCCGGGTGTCAGGAGGTGGTGTGTTCACACTGCACGTGGCTGTGTGGATGGTGGGGCTGGGGGTGAAGCGCTTGACGGACCGCGGACCACCACGCGCGAGGAGTTTGTGTCTTGCCTTCTCACTCACCAGCGAATACCACCGCCTCCCTGGGCCTGAGGGTCCCCCTCACCTTCCATCCATGATGCCGCCATCAGAGGCCCCGCGGTTGCGCTGGGGTCTGATGACAGAGGCCCCTGTGCGTGGTACCCGCTTGTCCGCCACGCCGTTCACCGTTTCCCAGGGCGGAGCTTCTGCAAGTGGACTCCCACCTGTCTCTCAGCATCACCTGGGAACTTGTTAGAAATACAAGTCAGACGCAGTCGTCCGTCCCTGCCCCCACCACCCGCAGATGCTCCCGTGTGTAAAATGGCACAGTGTCTGCATGTAAGCTATGCACGTGTTCCCCCTCACTTTAAATCATCTCTGGATCACTCATCATACCTGATTCAATGTAGATGCTATGTAAATAGTTGTAAATACAATGTAAATGTTGTGTAAATAGTTGCCCTTGCATGGCGAATTCAAGTTTTACCCTATGGAAGTCACTGGAAATTTTGTTTCCCTATTATTTTCGATCCATGGTTGCTTAACTCCGTGGACACAGAGCCTGCAGGTGAGGCAGGCTGACACGGCTCAGGTGCCGAAGGTGCGCTGAATCGGCAGGTCGGGGAAAGGAGCCCAGAGATCTGTGTGTATATAGCAGGCTGTCCAGTGACGTGCTCTGCCTGAGAGGCACCCAGCCTAGGACATGTTTCTGGGGATGAGTTTACTGTGGACGTGATTCAGGACAGTTCATGTTGCCATGAAGGCTTCTTGGTCACAGAGCTCGCCCACACCACTGTTTAAAGAAGGGCAGTGAATAAGGTGGCTCTGCATTTCTGAGCTCTTGGAAGGACAGGATAACAGAATGAAAAAAAAAAGTCGTTATGTGTTTATCTCACTGTCAAAGAGTAGGTCGGATTCAACTTGTCAAAGTTCATGCCACTAGCAAGCATGCTCCTTGTAAGCTTCAGGTGTCCGGATTTACGTTTATAAACGTACTTTTTGCCTGGGCTTTGGAAACAATGGGCCACACCTGAGTGCTAGCACCCTGCTTTCTTATTCCCGACTGACTGTTGGTTTCCCGTGCGTCTCCCTGCAGCGTAGCAGGACAAGTCCAACAAGCCCAGTCCCACTTGCGGTTCTGTTTTGGACGCAGCGCAGCGCTCCTGGTCTGTCATTCCCAATTTTGCTGCTTTTAAAAGACCTGCTACAGAGTTTGTCTTCTTTTTAACAGCAATGATTTAAAAGTCTCAACCCAGGGCATCACTGGTGTGGTGGGAAGCCAGGGCTGGGGGTGGGGAGCTTAACTTATAAGATGCTTCAGGCACCATGTGACATGAAGCAGTGTCCTTTGGGGACCTGCCCACCCCATACAAACCAAATTGTAGCTTCAGCTTATTTTGATTGAAAAATTGCCCCTTTCCAAAGAAAAGTCCTAAAAATGTTTGACATTTGCAGGGTTTCTGCAGCAGTCGGCAGTTTCTCTAGCAAGTGTATTCACAGACATTGAAAGAATTTGTCAACTGCTAACTCATGTTTTTATATAGTGTGGGAATAATGGCATATTGTAGTGATGGGTACAGAGAGTGGAATGATGATCAAGTTAGAATTCTCATTTTTTAGTCTTTAAACATATTTCCAGCTTTCAGATATAAAGTCATCTATAAGGATAATAGGTGTGTGCGACCACAGAATTTTTTTTCTCTAATCTCTTGATTGCTTTACACTTACTTTTCTTGATAAGTACTGTCTCTAGGATCTCAAAATATAGTATCAATGGCAAGATGAGGTTCAACTTCTTTTCCCCCCTCAGGAAAACTGAAATGTGATTTTCCCCTCTTTTTCGGTTAATTGGGACAGCTAAAAGTAAACTTCCAATTATGCAGTGATGAGTCTAATCTGGCTCAATCTGCATCCTTTAGGAAGTCCTAAATTAGAAAAGTGCTGAAAAGAAGGACAGTCTGAGACCGATTTAGATTTCTTGCAGAGAATGAAGCCCTCTCAGCTTTACAGACTGATACTATGTGCGCAAGAAAAGAAACAGGGTCAAGAATTGTTTCAGTCCTTTACTCTGTGAAAGACGAGAATGTGGCTCCCTTAGGAGACAGGGAGACCTGGTTTCTGCTTTTAGATCAGTCGTGAAAATACTGGATGTTCTTTGAAATAAGATATTCAAGTGAAAAAGAATTGAGGAACTCAAATTTAGCTCAGAAAGAACCCTTCTTTCCACCCATGGCCCCTTTAGCTCCTGTTCAGTCTCTTGTTCCTCCCTGGCCCACGTTTCAGTCCCATCCTGCATGCCTGGGACACGGGGTCTTTCGCTTGGTCTGGACCAGGAAGTCCTCACGGTGTCCACGGGGTCCCCAGTAGGGCATCCTCCGGGCGGAGGCAGACCGGAGCCCCAGGGGGGAGCCTGGGCCCCGAGCCTGGGGGTGCTGGCGCCGGGACAGCGTGGCGCGGGCCGAGCCCGTGAGCCAGGTGTGCAGGACGGGAGCCGGCACTCAGTCCCCGCCCTCCCGGCTTTGTTTTTTTTTTGACTGCTTGCAATTTCTGTGCTTATTTCCTTTCAGTACTCTTTAGTAGTGTCTCTGAGTTTGTCTCAACTCTGCTGGGCAGAAAGGAGTTCCTGCTGTTAGCGGAGCCAGAGCAAGAGAGTAGCGAAGGGGGAACAGGGCCACCTGAGCAGGAGAGAGGGGAGCCCTGAGCACGGTGGAGCACGAGGCTGATTGAGAGCTGATGCCTGTGACCGACCTCCTGGAGAGTCTCAGTCCTGTTGTTGGTCGCTCAGTCGTGTCTCACTCTTTGTGACCCCATGGACGGCAGCATGCCAGGCTTCCCTGTCCTTCACTGTCTCCCAGAGTTTGCTCAGACTCCTGTCCATTGACTTGATGATGTCATCCAACCATCTCACTCTCTGCCGCCCCCTTCTCCTCCTGTCCTCAACCTTTACCAACATCAGGGTCTTTTCCAGTGAGTTGGCTCTTTGCATCAGGTGGCCAAACTATTGCAGCTTCAGCTTCAGAATCAGTCTACCCCAGGTGTTATGTTTTTCTCTTACAGAGAGGCTGAATTAGTCCCCTGCAGGTGGTTTGCGCTGAACCCCGTCTTTGTAGAGAGAGGAGGGGCCAGCTGCTCATGGTGAACTGGCAGGGTGCTGAGGGTGTTTTCCCATGCCCGGTTTACTGGTTGCAGCAGTGAAAGGCATGACGTCTCTCCTGAGCTTGGGCAAAGTGGAGTGAGACCGTGTTGGTTGGTCTGTCGTTGGCTGACACGTGCCGTGTGTGGGTGACTCCCTGAGGAAAACAGGCCTGAGAGCTAGAACGATGTTCATCCTGAGACCTGCCAGGAACGTGGTAGAGCCTCGAGCCCTGCTCCCTCCCAGGCCATGCCGCCAGCGTATGTGGGCGACTCCCTGAAGAAGACAGTCAGGCCTCCAGAGCAGGGCTAGAACGACAACGTTCACCCCGAGACCCGCCGGGAACGTGCTCCCTCCTCCCAGGGCGTGCCGCGGCACTGCCTCCGCTCCCCTGGGAGAGCGGTCGGGTGTGCTCTGGTTTCCACCAGCACCCAGAGACGGGTGGGGAGTCCAGTGGGAGGGGCCGAGTCCAGGCGAGAGGCAGCCCCGCCGCGCGCACCGCCCGAGTCCCCGCTGTCGCTCTGGTTTCTCTCTGTCTCTGTCGGTCTGCGGAGTGTCGGGCAGAGGCCCCGAGTCTGGATGCACGCCTGGACCGCAGGGCTGCTCCTGGCCCCACTCCAGACCCAGGCAGGTCTTCGCTGGGAAGGACCAGGTCTGAGGAAGCATAAACTTGAGAGTCTAGCACTCCTGGTGTTGAACCTCAGCTCCACACACCATTCCTAGTTGTGTGACCTTGAGCAGGTCAATGAACGTCTCCAAACCACTGTTCCTTTATCTGTGTGCAGAGGGTAAGGAATCGTCCTTACGTGTGGAGTTCCAGGATGAACTCACTGAAGTAACGCATGTAAGAGGCTTACTAGCTCATCTCCCGTCACGTAGTAATGATTCAGTAAATATTAGCTGTTATGGTGTTAACCAAAACGTGTGTCAATGCTCAGGCCTGTGGAGTGTGCAAAGGAATTAGGGAGAACACACTCCCTCCTCTGACAAATATTTGATGCACACGGATGAGAAAAGCAAATGTGCTTGTGTTCGGGTGAGCTTTGGATGAAGGGGGGGACGCGGGATGAAGTTCAGGCTGCTGGAAGATGCTGGAAGGAGAGAGTCTGGACCAGGGTGGGGTCTGGGGGGGTGGCAGGGACTTGGGTGACATTTCATAGTGAGTGTGGCAGGGGCTCGTAACCAACAGAACTGCCTTCTGATGACGTCAACGTATCTAATACAAGACTCTGACTAATTGCTATTTTTAGTTGCGTATATTCAAAAGCTTGTTTACACCGCTGAAAACTGTCAGCTGGGTGTAGTGAAGGAGCTTAAAGCTCAGTGAACTCTGAGTTCTCGTCCTCTGTCTGCCCCCAGCTAGCTTCTGAAGCCCCAGCTTCCTGGGTTGTAGGGAAGGGGGCAGGGGTGGCTGGAGGACCAGGCAGCCCTCAGGGGCCTTGCGGCTCCAACTTGAGCCATCTTTCAACAAAGGTGTTTGCCGCACTTCCTCTCTAAGGCGATTATTGTGCGTCGTTGCTTTCTTTCCTGGCACTACGGACCATCCATTGCGCGGCGGATGCAGCTCCCGAGTTCCACCAGCTCTCTCCAAACGCTCACTGTCAGCATCCATGCAAATTGCTTTTGCTGTCAAAACGGAGAGTTGTAAACGTGTGTGTTTTATTAATATAGACACTAGTATATCTGCCGTTTGTGTGAATGACATAGTCTTTGGAAGGTTGGCTTTGGGAAATGACTGTGTGTTTGAAATCATCCACTTGGAGAGGAGCTTTTGAGCAGAACCACCTGAGCTGTGGCGGCCAGGTGTGCAGGTGTGTGTGTGGTGAGGAGAGACGAGCACGGTGAGTGTGATTCTCGGGTGTGGGCGGGAGGAGGCGCCTGGGCCTGGGGCCCTGCTTCGTGTGGGTGCAGACGCCGAGGTGGGGTCTGAGGCAACCTGCTCGGAGTTTGGACAAACGTGATCTCAGTGACTGGAGACTTGTCTCTGCCTGGGGCGCTGACGACAGGGGTGACCCGGAAACGTCCATGCGCACTGGGAACCAGGCGCTCGTCTCCATCGGTTAAGAGGAAAACGGCAGTGCCGTGCCACACGCTTCCCGCTTTTCCACAAAACAAAGTGTGTTCTGTTTTGTCTTCTCGTTTAATGCAGAAGAACGTCTGGGCATATTTTGTTCGGAATTGCTTTATAGGTACCATTTTATTTAATGCCCTTGTTAATCATACTTCCTGTATATAAACAGTTGAAGTCAGGTGGTTCCATATTGCTTCAGCAATGATGACAAGCTCTGTGTTTTATGAAGTGGCCTGAAAATGATATACCACTCGGACTGAAAAATTTTGGAAATTGCCTGTGTTAACTATATTGCTGTGTAGATATCTATTCTGATTTATACATGAAAGCAGCTATGCACTACTCTAAGGAAATACCTAGAACATTTACTAATAATGAAATTAGTTGAGCAAGTTTTAAAGTAAACATATATCTGAGATATATAACTATATACCTGAACTGTATGTATATATATATGCTGCTGCTGCTAAGTCACTTCAGTCGTGTCCGACTCTGTGTGACCCCATAGACGGCAGCCCACCAGGCTCCGCCATCCCTGGGATTCTCCAGGCAAGAACACTGGAGTGGGTTGCCATTTCCTTCTCCAATGCATGAAAGTGAAAAGTGAAAGTGAAGTTACTCAGTCGAGTCCGACCCTCAGCGACCCCATGGACTGCAGCCCACCAGGCTCCTCCATCCATGGGATTGTCCAGGCAAGAGTACTGGAGTGGGGTGCCATTGCCTTCTCCATATATAGATATAGATATAGATATAGATATAGATAGATACACACACACACATACATACTCTAATGCTGGAAAAAGATTGAAGGCCAAAGGAGAAGGGGCGGCAGAGGATGAGATGGTTAGATAGCATTACGGACTCAATGGACCTGAGTTCGAGCAAACTCTGGAAGAGAGTGAAGGACAGAGGAGCCTGGCTTGCTGCAGTCCATGGGGTCACAGAGAGTCGGACATGACTTAATGATTGAACAATAGCATACACACACACACACACACACACACACACATATAAATATACACATAGTATGTGTGTGTTTCAAGCAGCAAATTGTTCCAAGACTTTATATGGAGGTGATTTCTGTGGCAGTGATTAGTGGGTTTGAAGTAAAGTGGTCGTTTGCTTTCTGATTGGTATACTATCCATATCAATTTGCTGGGTCACCTAACAAACCTCAGATGTCAGTGGCTCTCACACCACCCTGGTGTTACCGTTTAGGTAACCTGCAGGTCACAAGAGACCTGGTGAGGTCCCCAGGCTCAGCTGGCACCCTGCCTTCTCGTGCTGTGGCCACGGTCCAGGCGGTGCACACGCCTCTCATCCTCCTCCCACCGGGGTGTCACCCCAGGGCTGGCAGAAGCCCGAGAAGAACACCCCCATTTGCTTTCTGTAACGTGAAGCAGGGTGCACACGCCTCGCATCCTGCTCCCACCGGGGTGTCACCCCAGGGCTGGCAGAAGCCCGAGAAGAACACCCCCATTTGCTTTCTGTGATGTGAAGCAGGGTGCACACGCCTCGCATCCTGCTCCCACCGGGGTGTCGCCCCAGGGCTGGCAGAAGCCCGAGAAGAACACCCCGTTTGCTTTCTGTGACGTGAAGCAGACACGCTGGCATCTGTGCCTCACTGTTGGATCAGACCTCCCTGTGCTTAGCTGCTGAAGACTCCGCCTGCCATGCGAGAGACCAGGGTTCAGTCCCTCGGTTGAGAAGATCCCCTGGAGAAGGGAAAGGCTGCCCACTGCAGTGTTCTGGCCTGGAGAATTCCACGGAGGGTATAGTCCGTGGGGTAGCAAAGAGTCGGACACGACTGAGCGACTTTCACTTTCTGTTGCACCAAGCAAGTCACTCGCCTGAGCCCAAAGTCAGGAGGCCAGGAAACATACTCGGCCTTTATGGGAGGGATTCCAGAGTTGCGTGAGAAAGGGTAGAGACACAGGAGGATGGAGAGCGGGTCGGTAACAAAGTCCACCGCCTCGTGCGCTTAGTCGCTCAGTCGTGTCTCACTCTTCGCCACCCCGTGGACTGTAGCCACCAGGCTCCTCTGTCCACGGGGATTCTCCAGGCAAGAACACTGGAGTGGGTTGCCATGCCCTTCTCAGAGGATCTTCCCAACCCAGGGATCGAACCAGGGTCTCCTGCATTGTAGGTAATTCTTTACCACCGAGCCACCAGGGAAGCCCATACTACTTCATCTGATGGTTAAAAACAGCCAGGACTTGGGACTTCCCTGATTGGTGGTCCAGTGGCTAAGACTGGACCCAGTGCAGGGGACTTCGGTTTGATACCTGGTCTGGGAACTAGATCTCAAGTTCTGCAGTGAAGACTCGGCACAACCAAGTAAATAAATGCCTTTAAAAAACCACAGCCTCAGCTTGCTGAAGACGAGGACAAAGGTGGATGAGGTCAGTGAGGGTGAGGAAGCAACTTGGGGAGAGTTTCATCTTTGCGTGAAGACTCCTGTCCTCCTCCTGCACCGCGGCTTGCAGACCACAGCTGGACGGGCCGGATCCCAGCCCGTGCTCAGAACATCTCACGGGCACACAGCTGTGCCATGCGTGGCTTGTGTGTGGCTGCCCTGGCCCTCTAGCAAGAGTCGACTGAGTGATCGTGACACGTGAAGGGCCTGCAGAGCTGAAAGTCCTCGCTGTCTGTCCCTTTACAAAGAGCAAGCCTGCTGACCGCATCCTGTGCATGACTGGACAGTTGGTGTGAGCAGATTCACTTGTAGCCTCTGTCTCCCCAGCCTCCCCCCACGCCCCCTCCCTGGCCCCCAGCATCTTTTAGGATTTTTTAGTGTGCGTTGCACTCTGATTCCTGTGTGTTTCTGTAAATCAGGGACATCAGGTAATCCTGGCTGTGGAGTCCAATACAATTTGCATCCGCAAGCTCTAATCCTTTCCCTGGAGCTCACGAGCGGCCACATTGAGACCAGAGGGCTCTAATGAGGGAGTGTGGCTGCTCCTGCCTTTCCTGTCCCTGCTTTGTGGCTCTGGAGGTCATTCATGGGGCTGGACAATAGGGTGATTGTGCCTGTTCTGCTGAAAGACAGTCCGATTGTCTTTTGTGTGGAATGCGGTGCAGACTGGAGCACCCTCTTCCTGGGGGTACTGCAGACCTCTGTCCACCAGGCCCCCCGCCATCGCCTGGGCGCTGGTCGCACCCCCCGCCCCCCGGGTCAGCGTCTCCCCCCGCCCCCCGGGTCAGCGTCTCCCCCCGCCCCCCGGGTCAGCATCTCTCCATGCTGCTTTCTATTTTCCTCACTCCTTTTTCTGAAAATTAGTAAAATTATTTTTTGTAAAATATTACAAAGAACATTTAAAAGGAAAAACTATTCATGATGTTGAACCCATCACCCCTCACCATGGGCTTCCCTCATAGCTCTGTCAGTAAAGAATCTGCCAGCAATGCGGGAGACCTGGGTTCGATCCCTGGGTCAGGAAGACCCCCTGGAGAAGGAAATGGCAGCCCACTCCAGTACTCTTGCCTGGAGAATCCCATGGACTAGGAGCCTGGCGGGCTGCAGACCATGGGGTCACCAGAGCTGGACACAACTTAGCGACTAAACCGCCACTGCCACCCTTACAGTGTATTTATAGTGGGTTTTCTCAGCTAGGTGAGACTTCACATGGTTTAAAAACAATCTTGATGACCATATGGCTACGTGGGAATGTTTGTAGTACAGCGTGTCATACAAGAAGATATATTGGGACGTCCCTGGCGGTCCAGTGGAAGGAGACCTTCCAAGCAGGGGACACAGATGCAATCCATGCCTGGGGACTAAGACCCCAAACGCCCCGGGGCAGCCAGGCCTGTGCACTGCACAAACACCCAGCCCCACAGATGCAGTCCGTGCCTGGGGACTAAGACCCCAAACGCCCCGGGGCAGCCAGGCCTGTGCACTGCACAAACACCCAGCCCCACAGATGCAATCCGTGCCTGGGGACTAAGACCCCAAACGCCCCGGGGCAGCCAGGCCTGTGCACTGCACAAACACCCAGCCCCACAGATGCAATCCGTGCCTGGGGACTAAGACCCCAAACGCCCCGGGGCAGCCAGGTCTGTGCACTGCACAAACACCCAGCCCCACAGATGCAGTCCGTGCCTGGGGACTAAGACCCCAAACGCCCCGGGGCAGCCAGGCCTGTGCGCTGCACAAACACCCAGCCCCACAGATGCAGTCCGTGCCTGGGGACTAAGACCCCAAACGCCCCGGGGCAGCCAGGCCTGTGCACTGCACAAACACCCAGCCCCCCAGAAGGATGATGTAACATTGCTGCAGATGCCTCGCTGGACCTGTGTGATAAACGTGTGTCTCTATGCAGTAGACAGTGATGACCCCCGAAAGGTATCCGCATCCTCATACCCAGGACCTGCGAATGATGCCTTACCTGTGCAGGTAAGTCTGCAGAATGTACTCTGCAGATGTGGTTGAGACGTGGTTATGATCTTGAGATGGAGAGATGGTCCTGCAGGCCACTTATCTAGGAGGCTGATTATCTAGGCAGATAATTATAAGAGTGAAACAAGAGAGCCAAAGTCAGAAAAGGATAATGAAGCAGAGGGAGGATTTTCTGCTTTGAGAGCGAGGAGGGGCCGTGAGCCATGGAGGATGTGTGGCCTCTCAAGGCTGGAAAGAGCAAGGACACAGCGGCCCCCAGAAGGCGCACGGCCCTGCCCCCACCTAAGTTACAGCCCTGGAGGACTCACTCTGGACCACTGACCTCCCGGCTGCAGCATAACAAATCTGTGTTTCCTGGGGTCCCTGACCTCTGGGATCTACTGCCTGATTGTCGAGGTGGAACTGGTGTAATAATACTAGAGACAAAGTGCCCGACACTGTGATGCACTTCCACTCCCACAAGCCCTGTTCGTGCAAGAGCTGTCTTCCACCACACTGGCCCCTGGTGCCAGCAGGGTTGGGCCGCTGGCTGCTCTAAGGCAGGTCTTTGGTGCTTGTGTTACAGCAGGGGTGAACAACCGACGCAGCTGCAGAGGAGGCGCTCCCAAAGTGACAAAGGTGCGCTGTTTTCACGGCGAGTGTGTTTTGATTCAGCTGTTGGCGGGTTTGTTTTGGTTGCGTGGCTAAGACTAAGAGGCAGCAAGTGATTTCTAAATGTTAGAGGAGGGTAAGTGGTAGAATTTGAAGTTGAAAATCAGATTATATCCAAACCTAGGAAGATTGGTACCTCATTTGGGTTTTGCTGTCTCAGGGTGGGAGAGACTCCAGCCTTCACGGGGAAGCCCCTCTCTTTCATTTTTGTGAGCCTCCATCTGGTTTTCAGCAGACATTTTTGAGCTGGAATGTTACCTTTGATAACCATGGGCATCCTTGTAATTGGACTTAACCGATGGTGTGGTGGTACAGAACCTGCCTCCCAACGCAGGAGATGTGGGTTTCATCCCTGGATCAGGAAGATCCCCTGGAGAAGGAAATGACAACCCACTCCAGCATTCTTGCCTGGAGAATCCCATGGACAGAGGAGCCTGGTGGGCTACAGTCCATGGGGCACAAAAAGTCAGAAATGACTGACCACACACAGGCACACCACACTTCACCACCCGTCTCTCCGGCCGCTTACGCGGGACTTGCACTTTGCCTGATGGACAGAGCTCACCAGGGATCAGGTTTGCTGACACTGTCTTTGAGCATAAAGAGGCATCTGTTGACTCTGGGGCCATCAGGCCAGGGACTCTAGCCTCCTGCCAGCCCCTGGCAGAGCCAGCAGCGTATGGCAGCTGGAGGGACAGGTGATAGCACATGCGGGCCGGGGGGCAGGCGGCTGCTGCAGCCTGCCTCCTCAGGGCCCGGAGCCGCCACTGCCCCAGCTTGGGCCCCTGACAGGCGAGAGGTGCCCGGCCTGGCCTCCAGGGTGGCTGCCCCACCAGCCACTCCGTCCCTGCTGGCTTGTTCCTGGGGCCCTCGCTGCTCCCGCTTCTGCTTGTTCTCTCAACAAGAAAGACAGAGTCCCGGGGTCTCGGGTGTTGTGAGACCACAGGGCCCTCTGGTCCGTCCCCTTGGTGGAAGAGGGCCCGCACGGCGGGGCGGTGGTCACCTAGGCCAGGTCCCCGGGTCCTGACCCGCCCTCTGCTCTGTAACCCGCCGACGCTGAGATCAAAGGGAAGACTTGTGTCTGGAATAATGTCCTTCCCAGAAGGTGCTGGGGGTCCGGCACCTGGGTCTTCTGCCCCTCCCCGCCACTGCTGCTCATCATCTGTCCAGTCCTCCTGGATGGCCGTTGTCGCTGTCTCTGCATTCATATAGGCTCCTAATTCCCATTTCCTACCTGGGTTTGGCTCCTTGCCTTTAGAGACATCTCTTTTAAAATTCTTGTTTTTAAAGTTTTGCCTGTGTCCCACTTCCCAAATCCTGGCATTTCTTTCCTGCAGTCCCCTCGGCCTGTCACCTGTCACAGCCCTGGATGCGGTGCCGTGTCGTGGTCTCGAGAGAGTGATGTCTGAGAGACACGAGCTCTTCCTCCAGCGGCTGGAACCTTCTTGACCATCTCTGAGCATCGTCCATTGTGTGTGTGGCTGGGCCCTCCCCATCAAGGAAGGCTCATTCACAGAAGACCCACAGGGAGATGCATGGATTGGAAAATGAAACCCCTAAGGAGGTGCTTTATGAGGTTGCAGTGTGTATTAGATTATACCGTCTGGGCAGAGGAGGATGATGCAAATTGAGATATCTGGATGCTGTCAGGACGGCCTTTGACGTGGTTAACTTCAGCGTCGGGAGACCTGGGCTGCAGTGGCTCCTCCATTTCCTGGTTCTGTGACCTCGAGCTGGCTGCTTGGCCCCGTGAGCTGTAGGCTGGGGGTGCAGCCACTATCACCCCACCCCCCAGCACAGAGCTCAGGGGCTGCTGCGCTCACGTCCAGGTACAGGACCTTCAGAGGGCTGTCATGGAGTTCAAAGGGCAGACACGCGTGTGCCGGCATGGGCTTGCCCGCAGCAACGCTTCAGAGTCCGGTAAAGAGGGCGTTCAGTGCGATCAAGTGCTTTCTCTACCAGGCTCCCTGCTGGTCTCGAGGAGCTGGTGTCACTATGAAGGGAGTTGGTGCTTTTCTAGACATGAGGCCACGCAAGGATGGGGATCATGGAACCAGGTCCTGAAAAGATCTTAACTGTCGGAAACCTGTTACCCCAGTTTCCCTGGGGCTCAGAGAGCCTTACGCTCCACCCCGAATGCCCCAGGGCGCGTCAGAGGGCAGCAGCTACAGCGGCACAGGCGATGGCAAATGCCCCTGGTGAGTGCCAGACTTGCAGCTGACCGTATACCTGTGTCCATTCTCCCCCAAACTCCCCTCCCATCCATGACACTGGGCAGTTTCCTGCACACGGGAGGTCCTTGTTAGTTACCCATTTTAAATGTAGCAGTGTGTACGATCCCTTCTAGAAAAACTGCTGCCAGATGCGAGCCAGTGCAGCTTTGCAGTGTGGAAGCTATGCCCCTTAACTTCCTGGAAAAATTACTGAAAAGGCGCACACCTCCTTGTCTGGGAGTTAGGCAGGCTTCACCTTCCCATCAGTTAGTCCATGACTATGCAAATGAGCCACATTTCCAGGTGGAGAAGGAATCTGGTATTGCATCGTTTTTGTGTTGTTTTTCTTGGGCGTGGGAGTAGGGTCTTCTTGCCAGGATTTTCCTTGTCACTTGCGGTTAGTCAGTGTAGGTGCTGGCCTGTTAACTTCAAATAATATAGGCATTATTGGTGTGTTGTTGTTCAATCGCTAAGTCATGTTTGACTCTTTGCAAACCCATGGACTGCAGCACACCGGGCTTCCCTGTCTTCTGGAGTTTGCTCAAATTCATGTCCGTTGAGTCGGTGATGCCATCCAGCCATCTCATCCTCTGTTGCCCCCTTTTCCTCCTGCCTTCAATCTTTCCCAGCATCAGGGTCTTTTCTGATGAGTCGGCTCTTCTCATCAGGTGGCCAGAGTATTGGAGCTTCACCATCAGTCCTTCCAATGAATATTCAGGGTTGACTTCCTTTAGGATTAACCAGTTTGATCCCCTTGCTGTCCAGGGGACTCTCAAGAGTCTTCTCCAGCACCGCAGTGTGAAAGCATCAGGTCAGTGCTCACCCTCCTCCGCTGGGATGTACACTCCTAGTTTTTGTCTCCCCATTTCCCTGTGACTCAGGCAAGACTGCCTGTTTTCACCGTGGTCTTATGGATGGGAAATGAGTTAAGAAATGCTCATTACCTTGGAGGAGTTGAGAGAGAACTGGGAGGGTTCGATCCCTGGATTGGAAGATCCCTTGGAGGAGGAAATGGCAACCTACTCTAGAATTCCTGCTTGGGAAATCCCATGGACAGAGGAGGCTGGTGGGCTACAGCCCTAGGGTCACAAAGAGTCGGGCACGGCTGAAGTTAAGTAACAAATAGGCCCAAAGCATCTGGTAGAATGTCCAGCAAGATAGTAAGTAGTTGTGATTATTTTTATTTTTCACTCTCATCCTCGTTGACAATACTTTCTGGTTCAATAATGGTAATTGACATTTGGGGCTTGAGCATGACCTTTCATAGGTTGGGATGGAAACCCCAGCAAAGCAGAATTCTCCGTTTTGCCAGAAAGCATTCAAGTTAGCAAATTACTGGATGGGGTGGTGTGCCTGAGGGACCCCAGGAGGCCAGGTCTAGTGGGGAGCAGGGCAGCCATTTCTGCCCCCGGTGTTCTTGTTCCGGGTCCTGAGTCCGAGGCCTCATTGCAGGCCCAGCCGCATCAGAGGTCAGACTTTATCCTTATCATCCAAGGACCACGACGAGCCCACCCCCTCCTGGTCTTCTCAACACCCAGCTGATTCACGCACAGGTAAATGTGCTAAAATAATTTTTATTGGAGGCGGTTTTGTGTTTTGACATCATGTGTTTCTGCCCAGCAGCCTCAGAGTTTCACTGTTGGCTTTTGGTTTTTTCCCTTAACACTCTCTGCCTTCTTTTAAAAATCTCCTTTGCTCTCTTCAGAGCATCAGGCTGGGTGTGGGGTGTGGGGCGTGGGCTGTGTGTGTATAAATAATTGCTGTAAGTGGAGAATATCTTTCTGTCCTGTGAGTAAGAGTCAAATGGCGCAGCAAGAAAGACTGAATATTTAATTTGCGAATTAATCCTACATTTCCCCTTCTCAAGCCTGATAACTGTGTAATTGAGTTTAGGTTTTAATCTCAGTAAGAATGGCTCACCTTCCATGAGGGCTTTCCATCAGCCTCATGCCCTCTGATGGGTCTTTAATTCAGAGAGTATGTGTCCCCCTGTCCTGGGGCCACCAAGTCACTCAGATGCACCAAATAGATGCAACGTGTGGTCTTCAGTCACGCCATTAGAGGAGAGTGAAAAGCATGACACAGTTTTAGAAAAGGCCACCCCCTTAGAAATAGGAGTCCTCACAACCTGAGGGAAGTGAAAATAATTTTTCAAAATCAAGTTAAACGTATCTGCCCCTGGCCGGGTCTCAGAGAGCCTCAGCCAACGCTGCTCCTGTGTTGCTGGGAAGGCTAAGTTCTCCCCACTGGCTGCCCCAGGCCAGCAAACTTCTGCAAGTGTCTGTAGCAGCTTGAATGCTGCTATTTAAGAGCTGATGAAGAGGCAGCTTGGAGGAAACCTCAAAAATAAATACTCTGATTCATCACTGTTGTTCAGGCTTTCCAGCCGTCAGAGCCAGCCCAGGGCTTCTGAGACAAAGGGTGACATTCAGCCCAAGTTAGGAGCCCCGACGTGGCAAGGGGGCGGGAGGGGGCAGCTGGGAGGACGGGGCGTGCTGGCTCTGCTTCCTGGGGGGATGAGTAAGCTACAGACTGGAGATGCTGTCTGCCCGGAGCAGGGCTTGGCTCAGGACCAGCCCAGAGCAATGGGTTGGGAGCTGCTGGGTGGAGGCTTCGGAGAGAGGCAGAGTCCGGCAGGTCCTTTATTGGGGGGAGGGTCTTGCAGACCTGGGGGCTCCAGCACTTTGCTAGGACAGCCAGGGTGGCAGGGACGCCAGCTGACACAGAGAGAACTCAGGCTGTAGGGTCACCTTGGTCCTGCCTCCATCACCTGGCTCCTGCATCTCTGCCTGCATCTCCTCTCTGTCTGGAAGGGAGGAGTGGCGAGCCTCCCTGTGGAGATGAAGATGAGGCCCTGGACCAGTGCAGGGACCACATGGCGGTCACGAGTGCAGTGTCTGATGCTGAGGCGTGTGCACCCTTGTACGTCTCTGAGCCTCCGTCCCCCAGCCCCCACCCCGAGGTGAATAACCAGATAAGACCAGTGTAGGAAAACTCCACAGAGGTAGGAAGTGGCTGTGTCTTGTTGAGCCTCGTGTGTCTGTACGTGTGCGTGTGTGTGTGCGTGTGTGTGTGTGTGCGTGTGTGTGTGTGTGTGTGTGTGTGTGTGTGCGCTTCCTCTGACCATCGCAGGGCTGGGCAGGGACTCTGGTCACAGGGAAGGCAAAGTTCTAAACCGACTCTCATAGAGGCCCGGCTTGCTCCTTGCAACAGCTCTGATAAGGTTCAATGAACCAAGATGGGGAAGTAAGGTTTATTTTTTTAAGCAGATTTTAATCTGCCGTTGCTGTCGTTGCAGAGATAAGCCAGAGTCTAGCGCATATGACAGTTCAGTGAGATGGCTCAGCACACAGTGCTTCTGCCAACCCTCCCCCACCGATCCGATGGGGCTCCTATCTCCCCGGCTCTGAAAAAGCACTGGTGACCCTCCACACAGGCAAGGAAAACAAAGGATTCTGCAGGCTCAGCTCCCTCATAAATACTCCCCCAACACCCGCTCTGTGGCTTAAATTTATTTCTACAACAAAGAGCAGTTAACTGGGAATCCAAGGCAGTTTTCCCTCCTGGACTTGGATGTGGGAGGAAAGGTCGTCCCCACCCTCCCAACAGAGGCAGGCGCAGAGGCCGCTGCGCTCCTGAGGCTGGAGCTCCTTGTGCAAAGTGGGGCACCTCCCCCACCACTTGGCGCCTCAGCCGCATGGGTCCCCACCAGCCTGTGGCAGACAAGAGCCACACAAGGAGGGAAGCAGTTATGCTGAAAGTCAGGTAAAAACATCACCCCTTTGTACCACGGCTGCTGTTTTGGGGGTCACGGAACAAACATACAAAGATGTGTAATCACCTGGTTTATGATCAGTCCTGGGTGTTCATTGGGTGTTCATGTTGAAGCTGAAACTCCAATACTTTGGCCCCCTGATGCGAAGAACCCACTCATTTGAAAAGACCCTGATGCTGGGAAAGATTGAGGGCAGGAGGAGAAGGGGACGACAGAGGGTGAGATGGTCGGATGGCATCAGTGACTCAGTGGACATGAGTTTGGGTCAACTCTGGGAGTTGGTGATGGTCAGAGAGGCCTGGCGTGCTGCAGTTCATGGGGTCACAAAGACTCGGACACAACTGAGTGACTGAACTGAACGGATGATTCTTTTTGAGCCTTAAGATTCCCATCTGTGTGTGCTCCTCAGTTATCAATTAAATGTCAGCGTCCTAAGTCTGCGTGAGCCTCAGACACACTGTTGGGTCACACAGCAGATTTTTACAGATAGTTTGACCACATTTGTTCTGCGTGAGGCTGATAACCTGCCAATGGGAGCCCCATGGGGTGAGTTCAGTGTCAGGCATTGACAGAGGCCTTCAGCTCTTGCTGCAGTTACTTTGGGGACTATATGAAGACATGGAGGGGAAAGTTATTTCATGCTTTTGAAACTTACAAGTTCATGTTTAAAGATGTTACATGGAGTGGACCAAACCAAAGAACTTCCTAGGTGGCCTTTTGGTAAAGAGCCCGCCTGCCAACACAGGAGACGTGAGAAACCTGGGTCTGATCCCTGGATCAGGAAGATCCCCTGGAAGAAGACATGGCAATCCACTCCAGTACTCTTGGGAAATCCCACGGACAGAGGAGCCTGGCGGGCTACAGCCCATGGGGTTGCAAAGAGTCAGACACAATGGAGCACAGCACAGGACCGAGCCAAACATTTTTTTTTTTTCCTAACCTTAAAATCATAGAGAGATTATGAGATTGTTCTGGGTCAGCATGAAAAACGGGCTGTTTTGTTTCTCTCTTCGTCTGCCTGGGATTTCCACACTGTGTTTTGCAGTCAGTTTACTGAGGTCGTGGATGTCAGCTTCAGACTGGCAGGAGTTCTGCGCCAGTTTCTATTGACACCCATGGATGGTCCTTGGCCTGAAGAGTTTTCTGTGTGTGGATGAGAGATGGACAACTGGTAAACCTCAGGCAGGCCAGTAATAAAGCCGGAGCATGGAAATCCCCAATGAACATTACTGAGCACATGAAGGGGAGAGCAGGGGGGTTATTTATGCCCAAAGGAAACTTCTTGGGAAAATGCTCCAGTTAAACTCCCAGGGGCAGGGCGGAGCACTCACAGCACAGCATGCTTGCGTGCTCAGTGGTGTCCAGCATTGACCCCATGGACTGTAGCCCGCCAGACTCCTCTGTCCGTGGGGTTCTCCAGGCAAAAACACTGAAGCGGGTTGTCATTCCCTTCTCCAGGGGATCTTCCCAACCCAGGGATCGGACTGAACTCAGGTTTCCTGCTGCTCCTGCATTGCAGGCAAATTCTTTACCCACTGAGCCACCTGGCAGAGCCTTAGAAATTTTGGAGACTATTCAGAAACCGCAAGCTGGCGGGGGGGTTCCCCTGAAGAGGCCTATGGTCAGAGATGAAAGCTGGAAAAATAAGTGGGAGCAGACTGCAGAGAGCTGATCCTCACCTGCTGTTGTGTTAAGTGTTGTGTTTGTTTGCCTTGAAAAAAATACCAGCATGCTATTAAATGATAAAGTACTGATTAACATACATTTTTGTTTTCTCAAATTAAAATTGCATCTTATCTGGCAGGCCATTTCATTCTAGAGCATGCATCTAATTTTCTCAGGATGGGGGTAGCATTTTAAAGACAGAATTTGATGAGTCAATGAGGCCTTTTCAAATAAATTACTGTACTTGGAAAATGTGATCTTTATGAGATATAATACCTTGGAGTTACAGCTAAAGAGTCAATTATTGTTTCGTGTCCAGGCATCCAATTAAAGTTGAATTGGACTGTCATTTCCATGCGCTTTCTGAAGCTGCGCACTTGCGTACTTCCTACTCTTGTTTATAGTCAGTAAAGTATTTAACACAGTGTGGCTGAGTTAGCAGCTTCCCGGCGTAGCTGAGTTCTCCTGACGTATCATAAACTTTGCCTCCTAAACGGTCATCTGCTTCTTTCCTGTGATGGCAGATGTCTTTGGTGAATGAAGCCGAAGATATTTATGTAAAATATAACTGGGGGAGGGAGCTTCCTTACAGCAGTTCACAGGTACCAGTTGAAAGCTCACTGGAAAGACCCCGATGCTGGGAAAGAGTGCGGGCAGGAGGAGAGGCGGGTGACAGAGGCTGAGATGGAGACCCCGATGCTGGGAAAGAGTGCGGGCAGGAGGAGAGGCGGGTGACAGAGGCTGAGATGGAGACCCCGATGCTGGGAAAGAGTGCGGGCAGGAGGAGAGGCGGGTGACAGAGGCTGAGACAGAGACCCCGATGCTGGGAAAGAGTGCGGGCAGGAGGAGAAGCGGGTGACAGAGGCTGAGACGGCTGGGTGGCATCACTGACACACTGCGTGTGAGTCTGAGCAAGCTCCGGGAGATGGTGAAGGGCAGGGAGGCCTGGCGAGCTGCAGTCCACGGGGTCGCATAACTTAGTGGCTGAACAACAACAACGGTCCGATTTTAACCAGGCAGGGAGCAGAAACCACAGATCTCATACAAATCATATGTAGCGTTCATGTGGGCTCTTCTGGTGGTGGTTCTGACCCGAATTATCTCAAGTGGCAGGAATGCAGACCACTTGCCAATGAGAGAGAGATGCGGATTTTCCACTCCAAAGTTTTGTTCCTTAGCTACAAGAAAGAAATACTCAATTGTCTCCTGTGTTGCCGTTTCCCCCACCGCCTCTCAGTGGCAGTGAGCAGGGTCTGTTCCTTCTTGGTGGCGATACAGATAGAATTCATTCTGAGCACAAACAAAAAGCCAAAGGGGGTTGTGAAATCCAGAACGAAGGATGTTCACGGCAGCGAACGCCCGCTCTCCTGACCCACCACCATCCTCTCCCCAAATTAAACTCCTCTGAAACCCCCTCCACGTTTCTCTTTAGAGAGACTCTTTGGACCTCGGGTCTCCACTGGAACAGCTTGGAAGGTTACCCCAGCTTCCCTTTGGGGTATTTTCAGTGTCTCGGATGCGCTTCTGACCTGCACTGGGTTTCTGCCCTTTCTTCCTGGGGAGAGTAGCAGCCAAGAGGGGAGAAGAGGTCACGGGGGGTCATGGGGTTGAAACTGCAGCCTGAGACCACCATCTGGTCCTGACCTGAGAGTCTCCTGGGAGGCTGATATTCTTGGATGTAGACTGTTGATTCTCCTGACAGGTGAAAATTCCGTCTCGGCCTAAGGAAGCCTCTAGGAACAGGAGCGGGAGGAGGGAGACGTTCGTGCGGGGGCTGGGGAGGGGCGGCCCTCAGCCCTCGTCAGCCTGCAGGGTGCAGGCACAGGGACCTGGGACGCCAGCCGCTCGCACAAGGGCAGACAGTCCTGGCGGTGGTGGTGTTTTGTTTCGTCTTTGTTGTTTGTTTTTTTTTTCTTTGCATCAGTTTTTATTTATTTTTTGCTCACACGCTGTAGCAAGTAGGATCTTAGTTCCCTGACCAGGGATCAAAACTGCACCCTCAGAACTTTTTCCTTTTTTCCTTTATTGAAATGTATCTTCCACGTTATAAAATGCACAGACCTTAAGTGTAAAGTGTGATGAGTTCTGAAAAGTATATAAGAGTTAAAAAATTGTAATAACGTGGGCCATGGGGTTCTTTAAATGCCAAATGCTGTAGATTTGTGTCAACACTGATGTATTCGTCATCTTTGCTGCCTAACAAATCACCCCAAGGCTTAGTGGCTTCAAGTAACAGTGTTTGTGACCTCAGGGGTTCACAGGGCAGGAGGGCAGGTGCCTCTCAGGGTCTCTCAAGGACCATGGTTCCAGAGTTGGCTAGGGTCTCCTCATCCCAGGGCTTGACTGGGTGAGGGTCTGAGTCCACGCTGGCTCCCGTGACTGCTGGCAGGGTCGCTTCTCACGGCTGTTGGACAGAGAAGCTCAGTCCCTCACCTCACGGGCTTTGCGCTTGTTTCCCCAAATCGTGCCGTGTCAGGAGAGAAATGCCAACGAAAGCAGGAAACGCCAGCAAGATTTCGGTCCGTCTCCTGTAAGCCAGTCACAGGCGACAGCCCAATACTTGGCCTCGTTCCACTAATGAGTAACCGTCACCGAGTCCAGCCCCGCTCACCCTCGAGGAGGGGAGTCCAAGGACAGCGTGGGCGCCAGGAGCGGACAGCTCCCCAGGGCTGGGTCGGAAGCCGCCCGTCACCGGGCAGAATAAAACGTGTCCCTCAGGTCTCTGATCCCAGGTGCGTCTTTTTAGTGGGACATCTGAACATAGAGAGATATAGAAAAAGCCCAAATTCCATAAAAATCTGATGAGTGATTTTAAATCATGAACTACCCTACCCTCAGATGTGGTTCCATCAAAGAATTGTTGTCTGAGAACAATACATGAAATACTTATGGAGCATTGATGGCAGTTGGCAGAGTCATCTGTCGCCTCCTGGCTCCCCCCCTTCCTCGATGTGTCTCCTGGGCTCCTCACTTGATTTACAAGTTTTTTCTAAATCCTCTGGAGGGAGGTGGGAAGAGCGTGCTTGACTGGGTCTCCCTGTGACATCTTACGGAAAAGCCCGAGCCCCATGATTTTAGACTGTCCTTAGGGGAAGGGTGTCCCCCTCCAGATGCTATTTAAGTTTAAAAAATATGTGAAATCCAAGAAGAATTCATCAAGTATTTCGTTTGTCAGACCTTGGCAGTGAACGCTACTTATTATTTTTTTGTTCCCATCGTTAAATACAGAGCCTTCCCGTTCATTTTGCCAAATGAATTTTCAGTTCTCCACCACCTTCTCCTAAAAGAAAGCGTTCAGTGAGAAGGCAGGCTCAGCTCAGCTCCGCCCAGGCCAGCCGTCCAAGGCGAGGCCCGCTTTGGGGCTGGGCTGTTGCTCCAAGGCCACCTCCAGGCGTTGAGTTTCTGTTTACTGCCTGGAAGCATTCCGTTTTGAACACATTTAAGTCTTTCACTGAAGGCCCTTTAAAAATTCAAGATTTAGTTTTTATCACCAGAAAACATTGATTAAATATGCATCTGCACCGGGAGCCATGTACAGTGAGTTTAACATCTGTGCTCCAAGGTCTGGGGAGGATCCCTTAAATTTTTTTTTTGTCACAGCGACAGTGTCCGTGGGCGTCGGGTGGCAGGAGCTATCCAGTTGCGTTTAGCCCATAATACATTATTTAAAGAGACGGTTGAAGAGTCAACTCCTGGAGCCACAGAAATGGAAATATTTAACCCAAGGAAGAGGGTGTGACGGTTTCAAAGCTATCTTTGTGTGAGTGTCCTCAGTCAGGTCCGACTCTTTGTGACCCTGTGGGCTGGGGCCCACCAGGCTCCTCTGTCCAGGGAATTTTCCCGGCAACAGTACTGGAGCAGGCTGCCGTCGCCTACTCCAGGGATATTCCTGACGTAGGGGTCAGACCTGTGTGTCTCTTGAGCCTCCTGCAATGGCAGGCAGATTCTTTACCACTAGGGCTACCTGCTAAGTCACTTCAGTCGTGTCCGACTCTGTGCGACTCCATAGACGGCACCCACCAGGCTCCCCCGTCCCTGGGATTCTCCAGGCAAGAACACTGGAGTGGGTTGCCATTTCCTTCTCCAGTGCATGAAAGTGAAAAGTGAAAGTGAAGTCGCTCAGTCGTGCCCAACTCTTCACGACCCCATGGACTGCAGCCCACCAGGCTCCTCCGTCATAGGGTTTTCCAGGCGAGAGGACTGGAGTGGGTGCCATCGCCTCCTCCAAGCGCCACCTGGGATGCCCCGAAGCTCTCTTTAGACCTTTGAGCTGCGATGGGTGAGGACAGGGTTCTGAGCCGCGATGGGTAAAGACAGGGTTCTGAGCTGCGATGGGTGAGGACAGGGCTCTGAGCCGCGATGGGTAAAGACAGGGCTTTGAGCCGCGATGGGTGAGGACAGGGTTCTGAGCCGTGATGGGTGAGGACAGGGTCTGAGCCGCGATGGGTAAGGACAGGGCTCTGAGCCGCGATGGGTGAGGAAAGGGTCTGCCTGGCTGCTCCCTGGGGAAGCACCACATGTGACCAGGGTGGGGACACGGAGACCAGTCTGAGTGACCACAGGACCATCCCTGCCAGCAGCCTGGAAGCTGGACTTGGTCATCTCTCAAGGTTGTCAGCCTCTGGTCTCCAGGAACACTCAGCTGAGTGGTTTCCTTCCCACTCTGCTGCAGGGGCTTGGCTCGCTGGCTGGAAATGGATCAGGGAGAACCCTCAGTGCCAGTCCCTCGGTCGTGTCCGACTCTGTGCGACCCCATGGACTGTAGCCCACCAGGCTCCCCCATCCCTGGGATTCCCAGGCAAGAAACTGGAGCGGCTTGCCATGACCCCTCCAGGGGATCTTCCCAACCCAGGATCCAACCTGGGTTTCCACATTGTGGGCAGATTCTTTCATGTCTGAGCCACCAGGGAACGGGTAGAATATTAGCTACAGGATTTCCAATATTTTTCAAGAGACTTGGGTGAGGATGTAATGAATTATTCAGAGATTCCTCTCTGTCAAGCAAGTTGCATAAAGACAGACAACTTGGTACAAATTGCAATTCTAAACTTATTAGTAATATATTTTATTCATGCACTCTACTTACAAGTGCCGATCACTGCTTGACACTTCTGAGCTCACTGATGGTCCCGCAGTTACTCTTTGAAATGGGTGCAAACTCCGACACAAAAAAACCCCAAAAAACAGAGTGATGTACCTGGTCTAATGGATTATTTAAGCCTTAAAAGTAAGAGGGGTGCATAAGGATTTTCAAATGCACAATTTCAATATAATTGTTGAACTGACTGCTCTCTCAGATACTGAAGTGTAGCTCCTGTTTTACACGGGGCTGGGGTTTTCTGACCCGTTTTAACAAAGGGCCAGGGTCTCTTTTGGGGTCTTTTGGAGCAGAGCCCACAGAGTTCTTCAGCAGACACAGTGGTGCTTCTCCCCAGACTGTCAGAATGTGGAGAACTGTTTTCCCAGTGTTTTTCCACTGCTTTCCCTAATGGATGGAGGGAGACCCACCCACCTCGGTAGATTTTCTGCAGGCCTGTGAGGTGGGAGTTAGCCAAGGAACAGCATTTGAGTTCATGTTCAAACAGATGCCGTAAGAGGCCAGTCTGGGGACTTCCCGGCAGTCCCGTGGGCATGACGACTCATTCCTGGGGAAGGGGTGGTGGGGAGGATTGGGAGGCTGGGACTGACACTCAGACACTATTGATCCTGCGCATAAGACAGAGTGCTAGTGAGAAACTCGGAGAGCACGGGAAACTCCGCTCAGTACTCTGGTGACCCAAGTGGGAAGGAAATTCAAAAGTAGAGGGGATACATGTATACGTGTGGCTGGTTCATGCTGCCGTACACTAGAAACTAACACAGCAAAAGTAGAGGCTATATATCTATCAGTTCAGTTCAGTTCAGTCGCTCAGTCATGTCCGACTCTTTGTAACCCCATGCACTGCAGCATGCCAGGCCTCCCTGTCCATCACCAACTCCCAGAGCTTACCCAAACTCATGTCCATTGAGTTGGTGATGCCATCCAACCACCTCATCCTCTGTCGTCCCCTTCTCCTCCTGTCTTCAATTTTGCCCAGCATCAGGGTCTTTCCAAATGAGTCAGCTCTTTGTATCAGGTGGCCAAATTATTGGAGTTTCAGCTTTAACATCAGTCCTTCCAATGAACACCCAGGGCTGATCTCCTTTAGGATGGACTGGTTGGATCTCCTTGCAGTCCAAGGGACTCTCAAGAGTCTTCTCCAACACCACAGTTCAAAAGCATCAATTCTTCAGTGCTCAGCTTTCTTTATAGTCCAACTCTCACATCCATACATGATCAATTCTTCAGTGCTCAGCTTTCTTTATAGTCCAACTCTCACATCCATACATGACCACTGGAAAAACCATAGCTTTGACTAGACGGACCTGTGTTGGCAAAGTAACATCTCTGCTTTTTAATAATGCTATCTAGGTTGGTCATAACTTTTCTTCCAAGGAGCAAGCGTCTTTTAATTTCATGGCTGCAGTCACCATCTGCAGTGATTTTGGAGCCCCCCAAAATAAAGTCTGTCACTGTTTCCACTGTTTCCCCATCTATTTGCCATGAAGTGATGGGGCCAGATGCCATGATCTTAGTTTTCTGAATGTTGAGTTTTAAGCCAACTTTTTCACTCTCCTCTTTCACTTTTTTCAAGAGGCTCTTTAGTTCATCTTCGCTTTCTGCCATAAGGGTGGTGTCATCTGCATATCTGAGGTTATTAATATTTCTCCCGGCAATCTTGATGCCAGCTTGTGCTTCATCCAGCCCGGCATTTCTCATGGTGTACTCTGAATGTAAGTTAAATAATCAGGGTGACAATATACAGCCTTGACGTACTCCTTTTCCTATTTGGAACCAGTCTGTTGTTCCATGTCCAGTTCTAACTGTTGCTTCCTGACCTGCATACAAATTTCTCAAGAGGCAGGTCAGGTGGTCCGGTATTCCTATCTCTTCACGAATTTTCCAGGGTTTGTTGTGATCCACACAGTCAAAGGCTTTGGCATAGTCAATAAAGCAGTAGTTTTTCTGGAACTCTCTAGCTTTTTTGATTGTCCAACGGATGTTGGCAATTTGATCTCTGGTTCCTCCGCCTTTTCTAAATCCAGCCTGAACATCTAGAAGTTCACGGTTCATGTACTATTGAAACCTGGCTTGGAGAATTTTGAGCATTACTTTAGTAGCATGTGAGATGAGTATAATTTGTGTGGTAGTTTGAGCATTCTTTGGCATTGCCTTTCTTTAGGAATATATGTATACATATGGCTGATTCACTCTGCTGTACAGTAGAAACTAACACATTGTCAGACCCCAAGCTCCCAGTGCAGGGGGCACAGGCTTGATCCCTGGTCAGGGAACTAAGATCCTGAGTGCTCGAGATGTGGCCAGAAAAACAGGACACAGTCTGGATGCTCGTTTGTGCGCCTATGATAGGCCAGACCATTTCACTCCGTTGTTCCTACGGTCCCACCACCTGCGTTTTGTGGGTGTTTTATCTTTCTCACTTGCAGTCAGAAGGATGGGATCCCGTGGCCCATCTGAGCAGGCGAGGCCACCGCCCCATGTGGTCGGAGTGTCTCGGCGGGCACGCACATCCTCCAGTGTCCGGGGCCTCAGGGTGCAGCTACCGACTCTGCATAAAGCCGCTGGCTGCCAGACCCTGAGATGTTCAGGGACTTCGCAGCCCTCGCCCAGGACAGCTGTGCACCCAGCGTCCCCGGAACGTGGCGGGGCCCTCCCCGCTGGCTTCAGAGCCCAGGCGCACGGTTGTGGGTTTGGTTGGTGCTGCGTTCAGGCCCTGGGTGTTTTATCTGACAGCAGCTGCGCATCGGGCACCATGAAGATGGTGAAGGGCATGAGCAGACATTCCCTTCCTGAGGCCATGGTCCAGGTCAGGGGTCCCCAGGCTCCGGGATCTAAGGTCTGACGGTCTGAGGTGGCACAGATGTAGCAATGACAGAGATAGAGTGCACAGTAAAGCCAGTATGCTTGATCCGTCCCAAAACCACCCTCCACGCCCGCTGTCTGTGGACGAGTCGTCGTCCACACCACCGGGCCTGGTGCCAAAGGGCTGGGTACGGTTGGACCGTGGCGAGACGCTGCAGAGAGTCGTGCCGCTGGCGCTGGTGGGAGGCAAGAGGGCCTTTGTCCTGGGGCGGGGGCACAGCTCTGCTGGGGTCGGGCCTCACTCCCACTTGGGTGCGGGTGGGGGTGGGACGTGAGAGGAGCAGTGGGGTGACCAATGAGGGTAAAGGCCCCCCCGGTGATGGCAGCAGAGTTCCAGGTCGTCCCTTGGAGGTCATGACAGGGGTGGCTCCGGCTGGACCCACTCTCCGTCGATGTCCAAAGCTTCTTACTAGAGACAGATGGACGGGTCCCTGCAGACGGGCAAGGCGGGGCAGTGCCGGGAAGCCGGGCACTGGGACGGACTTGGTCCTGGAGCAGCTCCCTGCCCCCTTAATCTCACCCTTGAACTGCGCCATCCCTCTGGGTTCTGGGGGACCAGCTCGCCGACCCTCACCTCTGGACCCATTATAACTCTTGTACTGGGAGCCTTGGGCAAAGGAGCCCTGGAGTCAGACTGTCTGTGGGGGCGGATCCTTAACAGCCCTGCCTTAGAGCCAAGGAAGCTGAGTTCAGAGGGGTGGGGGTGATTCAGCCCAGATCCGTGGGCAGATTCAGGCACAGCTGCAGAGAAGCCCTGGGCAGAAGCGCCCTTACCTTCTTTTCCTGAGAATTTTGTGTTGATGCTTTTGGAAATCTTCGTGAACTCCTTCTCGCATCTAATATTTTAAAAATCCTTTTGGAATTAATTTGGTTAAGGATTAAGCCAGTTAGAACCCCAGGACTGTTTCAAGTAAACAGCTCAAAAGTGAAATGTTGGTGGAACCCGGCTCATTCCCCTGTGTGCCGGCGCGGTAATTGGGCTCCGGTCTCTCCATGAGAAGCCAAGCAGCTTCAGGTCTAATGAGTCCTGGCCACCGGGCCAGAGATATTTGGGGATTCACGGTGGACAGCGATTCTGTGTCGTTCCCCTGCTTTTCCTTTAATAATCCCTAGACTGTAGGACGGCCCGAGGAGCCCGGGGGCACGGAGCTGGGGGCTCTGACAGAGGGCGGTGGGGGTGTCACAGTGAATGACCCCCGTTCAGATCGGGACGGAAGGTTTAATTTAGGGCGTTGTTCTTCTTCGAGGAGGATGTGCCCCCAAAACACAGCAAATCGGTCGTTTGCGCTTGAAGAGCCAGAAGGCAGGCGCGGGCAGGGCTTCTTCCGCCTCCGGAGATGCGAAGCGCACAGGCGCATTTTGAATGCCCAGGAGAGGTGTGTGGTGGTAAATCCAGGATGTAGAGAAAGGGTCAGGAGACCTTGGCTGGGCCCGGAGGCAATCAAGAAAACGAGCAAATGAGAATGCAATTTAAAATATAAAATCCAAACGGAAATTGATGCCATTTCTGTGAAACATTGGGAACATTCCATAGTCATTGCTCGTCAGGCTCAGGGAAATATAAAAGGTTGTCTGTGTTTCAGGCCCGTCGGGGTATTCTTTTTTTTTTTTTTTTTTTTTTTGAGGCGTATTTGGTGTCTGCAGAAGCTTCCCCAAGTTGTGAAGCAGCTCAGTGTAGTGGGGAGACCTGGGCTGGGGGTCTGCAACCCCGAGTGCCCTGTGTGACCCTGGGCATGTCACCCGACCTCCCAGAATCCTTGTTTACGCATCTGTGAAATAGGAGCAACAGCATGAGTCCATCTGCTGCTTGGAAATGCTGAAAGTCCGAGGAGATGCTGTACAGAACAGTGGTTTGCAGGCTGTGTACCCCCATTCAGAGGAAGTCCGAACCTCCTCCCAGCTCTGGTTTTTAAGTTCAGGCTGCACATTCAAATCACTTTGTAGGATTTAAAAATATGCTGGGCCCACCTCTGGTGTTTTTCTTTCATGTGGTCTGGGTTGGTGCCAGGCCTTGGAGGCTTTCAAAGCACGTAGGTAATTCTTCTGTGCAGCTTGGCTGAGAAGCTGGGGCCTGACAGGAGGCGGGTTTGGGGGCCGGGTGGCCTGGGCTTTTGAGGGGGTCCGTCATAGGTCCAGAGAGATTGTCGGCTGTCACCCCACAGGATTCTGCCTTCTCCTCTGCTCAGCTCCACCCCTTTCAGATCTTCCCTGCAGGTTATCTCATTGAAATATGGATTCAGGACTTTCCTGGTAGTCAAGCAGTTAAAAATCTGTCTACCAGTGTAGGGGACCCGGGTTCAGTCCCTGGTCTGGGAGGATCCCACGTGCTGTGGAGCAGCTGAGCCCGGGAGCCACACCTGCTGAACCCAAGCCCTCGAGTCTGTGCTCTTCAGCCAGAGAAGAGCCCCCGGGAGAAGCCCACCCACAGCTGGGGAGCAGCCCCTGTTCACCGCAGAGCAGAAAGCCTGTGTGCACCAGCGAAGACCCAACACAGCGGAGATTTTTTTTGAAAAAAGAAACTATGGATTCAGCCAAAGCCTTAGGGCTTCAAAGTCCTAACAAGGCAACTGCCTGAGAAGTGGGCCTGTGGAGAACAAGAGCTACTGTTTCCCTCAAAATGTATCATTTTAAACTATTCTGAAGCCTGTTAAATTAGTCTGGTGAGATTAGTCTGATGGAGCAGGAGCAGGGTAGCTGTTCACAGAGGATCATTTTCACATGCTTTTTAATTCAGTCAAGAGATCTCGTGTTTACCAACTGAGTCGGAGTTTAAATTCTTGAGTACAGAATTCATTAGCCCGTTTTAATGAAGAAATCCAGCTTCCTTGTCGGTGTGTTGGCTGAACTCAAAGAGCTCAATGCTGCTTTGACTTGTAAACATCGCACTTCAACAGGCAGAGGAGAGCCACATGTCACCCTTGAGGCAGGGTAACAGCTTTAATTGTGTGACCGAGAATGTACGTTCTCTAATCAGAAGAGAGGGAATCCTCGAATTTATAGTATCACTCAGGGTGTGTCATTTCCATACCCAGGGATGATGCCTCTCTCAAAAATAAGGTGTGTGAGCCAGCAACTCCATATCTGAGTGTATAGCCAAAACAAAAGAATCGTACTGAGTGAAGTAAGATAGAGAAGGAGAAATATCACATGACATCCTTTATATGTGGAATCTAAAAAGAAATAATGCAAATGTGTTGATAAACTGATATTTATATTGCAAAACGAAAAAGAACCAGGGTCTTGAAAAGATCTTTGCACACCTGTGTCCTTGGCAGCATCAGTGACAGCAGACACGAGGTGGGAGCAGCCCCAGTGTCCACCAGCAGACGGACAGACAGATGAGATGTGGTCCGCCCACGTGGTGCAGTAGTGTTTAGCCTTAAAAAGGAAGCGAATTCTGGGACCTCCCTGGTGGCTCAGTGGTGAGCAGCCCAAGTGTCCACCAGCAGACGGACGGAGAGATGAGATGTGGTCCGTGCACACGGTGCAGTAGTAGTCAGCCTTAAAAAGGAAGTGAATTCTGGGACCTCCCTGGTGGCTCAGTGGTTAAGGCTCTGAGCGCCCATTGCAGGGGCCTGGGTTTGATCCCTCGCTGAGGAACTAAGACCCCATATGTCGCAGGTGCAGCCAAAAAACGGGCAAATTTGACACATGCTGTAACACAGAGGAACCTTGAAGATGTCGTGCTAAGTGAAAAGCCAGTCACAAAAGGACAAATAGTGTATGATTTCATTTCCCTGAGCAGTCAGATCCATAGACACAAAGTGGAGCAGTGAGGCCTGGGGGCCTGGGGGAGAGGGTCGCGAAGACTTCACGTGAACTTGTTGTTAGTTCCAGTTGGGGGTGATGACAACGTTCTGGGAGTGGATGGAAGCAATGGTTGCACAGCATACTTAATGCTGTGCAAGGTGGAGGTCCTTAACACCACTGTGCTGATCACTTTAAAATGGTTTCAACGGTTATATGTTTTACCACAGTAAAAAAAAAAAAAAAAAACCACCAGGAAAGCAACGGTGAAGGAGCAGGTGTATCTTCAGGTCTTCTCTGCCTGGTTCGGGACGGCTCCACCCTGCAGCTGTTGGCAAACCCTGCAGTGTTTTGGCAGCCTGGCAGCCTGGTGCTGCCTGTTGCTTAAAGGTGTACGAGAGAAGTAGCCATTTCTCAGATGCATCAGGGCAACCTGGGAGGCACCCAGCACGTGATGGAGACAAACAGAAGGAAAGCCGCCACTGGTCCAGGTCACCCCTCCCCAGAGAGGCACCCAGGACTCTTCTAGGGCCCGCGAGTCTTTTGTGTCCACCAGCTGGTGTTCTCAGATACTCCAGTGTATGCGAAATATATTTTTAAAACTTAGTATATGTTCCGTCCTGTGAGAAATGCTCTAAATGGAACAACTTAAGAGGTTTATTGCACGCTAAGTCACTTCAGTTGTGTCTGATTCTTTGTGACCCCATGGACTGTAGCCCTCGGGGCTCCTCTGTCCATGGGATTCTCCAGGCAAGAACACTGGAGTGGGTTGCCATGCCCTCCTCCAGGGGATCTTCCCAACCCTGGGGTTCAACCCGCATCTCTTTTGTCTCCTGCATGAGCAGGACTGAACCACCTGGGAAGCCCCAGCATTAGCCCTGTTTTGGGGGTGACCAAAATGAGGGCAGAGAACAGTTAGTTGTCCACAGCACATGGCTGGGAACAAACCAGGGAGGCAGGACTCACCTGGGATTCAGCTGTCTGCAAGCCAGGTGGGCAGTGCTTTGTCTGTCCCGGACGCATGGTCTCTGGGGCAGAGCGAGTGTCCACGAGTCAGCTCAGGGAGGCTTTGACAGAGGGACTTTTTTTTTCTTTGATTCAGGATGGAATGATGATTTCCCCATGGTTTCTGGGGAGTCCACCAGCTGTTGTAGCTTCTTCATACTGTACGCGTGTTGAAAGCTGATCGGCTATTGTAGGGGCAGCGTTCTCGGATTTACAGAGAATTGGGAGGCGGTTTCCATGTCACCATCCCTCGCACTGTTTGCTCCATTCCTCACACCCTGCGTTGCGTGGTGTCTCTGTTATAATTGAGCCAGTGTTGATACGTTGTTATTACGTTGACTGAAGTTCGAGAGTACATTAGGCTCCCCTCCTTGTGTTGTATCTATCAGTCTTATCTGTCAGTCTGTGGGTTGTGACCAAGGCGGCTCACGTGTGTCCATCATCACTGTCCTACAGAGTGCTTTCGCTGCCCTGGAGGTCCTCCGTGCGCCTGCTCCTCTCTCTTCCCTTAACTCCTGGAAGTCACTGGTCTTTTTATTGTCTCCATAGTTTTGCCTCTTCTGGAAAGTCTCATAGTTGCAATCAGACAGTCGTTAGCCTTTTCACATTGGCTTCTTTCACCGTTTTGGTGTTCAGTCACTAAGTCATGTCCAACTCTTTGAGGCCCCGTGGACTGCAGCACACCAGGGTTCCCTGTCCTTCACCATCTCCCGCAGTTTGCTTAAACTCACATCCATTGAGTTGATGATGTCATCCAACCATCTCATCCTCTGTTGCCACTTCTTCTGTACTCAGTCTTTCCCAGCATCAGGGTCTTTTCCAATGAATTTGCTCTACACATCGGGTGGGCAGAGTATTGGAGCTTCAGCATCAGTCCTTCCAGTGAATATTCAGGGTTGATTTCCTTTAGGATTGACTGGTTTGACCTCCTTGCAGTCCAAGGGGCTTGACTTGACATTCTTGAATTCAATTATATTCAAACTTAAATGTGCTAAAACCCACGAAGTCGTGGGTCTTTGTTTCTTTAAGTCACTAACTTATCTCAAGTATTTGAACAGTGCATGGCTTGAAGGAGTGTGGTAGACAAGCATTCTTTTTCTAGCAGACCTGCTCAGTGCAATGTAACATGAGCCACATAGGTAAGTTAAATTATTCTAGTAGGCACATTTCAAAAATAAGAAACTGGTACAATGTTAATATGGAGAAGGCAGTGGCACCCCACTCCAGTACTCTTGCCTGGAGAATCCCATGGATGGAGGAGCCTGGTGGGCTGCCGTCTGTGGGGTCACACAGAGTCGGACACGACTGAAGCGACTTCACTTTCATTTTTCACTCTCATGCATTGGAGAAGGAAATGGCAACCCACTCCAGTGTTCTTGCCTGGAGAATCCCAGGGACGGAGGAGCCTGGTGGGCTGCTGTCTCTGGGGTCACACAGAGTCGGACACGACTGAAGTGACTCAGTAGGAGCAGCACAATGTCAATATACTTCATTTAATCCAGTGTATTTAAAAACCTGTCATTTCCTCAATAATCACTGTTAAGCTATTAATGATACTTCACGTTCTTGTTTACAGGATGTCTTTGAAATCTGATATGTATTTTTCACAGACATCACAGGCAACTCCTTTCAGACCACCCACACTGCAAGTGCCCCGGCATCACAGGACCCGCAGCTCCCAAACTGGCTGGCACAGCCCCAGAGTCTGGATTCTTCAGACCCAAGTCAACAGGGCAAATAGAATGGTATTTTTCATGGCCCTTCTTAGCTCAGGACATCAAGAGTGAAATCTGTAGGAAACCAAAAAAAATTTTTTTTTTTAACTTGAAAGCAACCAAAATGTCCTTCAGCGGGTGGCTGGATAAACTGTGACCCATCCAGACGTGGATCATTATTGAGTGATAAAAAGAAAGAGCTCTCAAGTGATGCTAGAAAGAGCTGTCAGCCATGAAAAGACAGGGAGGAACCTACAGATGCGAGAGTCAGACCACAGAGAAGGCTGAGCACCGAAGAACTGCTGCTTTCCAATTGTGGTGCTGGAGAGGGCTCTTGAGTCCCTCGGCCGACAACTGTCTTCTCTTGTGAGTGGGAGTCCACGCTGTACCTGGCGTGTAACACATGCAAAAGGCAAGCCTTTCTTCTGTTGTAGGTCAGTGTCAAAGAGTAAGGAGGCTGCGTGGGTGACATTGAACTCCTGTCCTCATCCCCTCTGTGCAGTGTGAAAAATTCAGGATGCATGTAGGCAGCTCCTTTCTCAGAATATGAAATGTCAGTTTTGAGCACACAGGAGAGGGCGCTGTGGTGACTGAATGAAAAGACCAGGAGAGGGCGCTGTGGTGACTAAAAGACCAGGTGGGCAGGACCTGGTGCGGCCTCAGGACAACTTCCAGAAAGGTCCCTAGTGGCTGTGGCTGGGATGGCGCAGGAGACTGACCCCTGCTGGTGAGTTACCAGATTGACGACGTGAAGAAAGGCTGTTGCTGGTCCCAAAGAGGGCAAAGGTCCTCCCAGGCCACCTGCAGCTCTGCCCCCAGGCTACGCCTCGCACCCACTCCCTCCACACAGCTGCCACCTCCGTGCAGCGGCCAGGATGCTCTGGGGGATTGTGTGCTTAGTCACTCGGTCGTGGCCGACTGCAACCCCATGGACTGTAGCCCGCCAGGCTCCTCTGTCTGTGGGATTTTCCAGGCAAGAATACCAGAGTGGGTTCCCATGCCCTCCTCCAGGGGATCTTCCTGACCCAGGGATTGAACCCAGGTCTCCCACATTACTGGCGGATTCTTTACCAGCTGAGCCACCAGTTGGACCTGGCAGTTGGTAGATTTTTGGTTCCTCCCCTTCCCCAACCCAGGACCTGACTGCCCCCTCTCCCTGCCCTGCCCTCTGTTCCTCACGGTTTCAGGGAAATGGAAAGTGGCTCCTCCATAACAGCACATAAAGGGTGGGGTCAAAGGTTACCCCAGAACTAGACACATGATAACTTGATGCCAAGGTACTCCGTGATTTGGAAGGTTTCAGTGTGATGTTCATCTCAGAAATATTTGAAACTCTTCATATCTAAGAAATGAGCATCAGATGGGAGGAAGTCCAAAAATCTGAGTTCACGCCTTAACGGTGAGATAGCAGAGTCTTAGTGAGCCAGTGGATGAGGAAGGTAAAAAGCGATGAGTCACCGAGGACTGTTGTCTGTGTGTTCCCTGGAAAGTCACCAATAGAACATACAAAAGCACTAAACGTAAAGGAAAAGGTTAACATCCTGGGTGGTATGTGAAAATAGAAGGGCTTTCCTGGTGGCTCAGAGGGTAAAGAACCCGCCTGCAACACAGGAGACCCGGGTTCAATCCCTGGGTCAGGAAGATCCCCTGAAGAAGGAAATGGCAATCAGCTCCAGTATTCTTACCTGGGAAATCCATAGAGACAGGAGTCCATGGGGTCGCTAAGAGTCAGTCACGACGGGGTGACTAACGCTTTCACTCACTTTCAAAAACTAGAAATGCAGTCTCCTTTTCCACAGAGGTCAGCGTTTTCCCCTCTGGGTCCTGAGCTTGTTCTGGGCGGTGCTGTTGGGTGTCGCAGGTGAGAAAGGAGCCTGTGGATTAAGGAACAGAGTCTGGCTCTCACTCAGAAATGCACGTTTTATGTGAGGGCCTCAGAGACCAGGAAGGCTTGCCTTGCAGAAGTCTGATCATCTTTAACTTAGACAGCCCGTCACTGCTCCCCGAGACGCAAGGCTTTTTGGAATAGCTTTTGGGAAGTTAATGAAGTAGGGATGTTTTTTAAATGAAATTTAAGAAATGGACTTTGAGATACACAAGGAGTTCCTTGTGGTACAAAATGACATTATAATCTCTTCATTTTGAGATGATTTAAAAGTCATTTCCTCATGTTCTATTGTCTAAACTTACCAGCCAGGGAGATGAACACCTCTGTGTGAAGCGGCAGAACGGAGAGCACAGCGTTTCTTCCGGCTTTGGGCTTCTGCTCTCATGTGGTAACAGGACTTGCGCAAGGGTATTTAGGTGAAAACTTGGGGTCTTTGAGAGTTGTTTCTGTGTATGCCTAAGGTCAGCATGTTCATGGCTGTGTCTTCAACTGCTGAGCAGGGTGAGAGGGGAGGTGGATAGTCTTTTTATTAATTGAGGCTGGGACAATATAAAATCCATGTATAAAAAGTATCCTGAGTCCCACTGAGTCCCACTGAACACAAAACCCAATTCCAGATAGGTGGTAAGTCTAATTTTAAAACTGAAGGTTCTAGAAAATCAAATGGCAGAGAAGAATATGTGTTTAAACAGAGGAGGAAAAGCACCAACCACAAAAAGGAGAAGATGAACATATTGGAGCACGATAAAATTGAGAGCTTCTCTTCATTAAGACATTGAGAGAGGGAACGGCAAGGGAGGGATGAGGGAAGATGTTGCACGTACTGAAGTGCTTGCATCCAGAATAAAAGAACTCCTACAGAACAGTCACGGAAAAACAGTCTGCTGGAAGACAGGAAGTGAACCTGCATACTTTGTACAGGAAGGTGCAAAATTGCACAATAAATGGGGAGATGTGGGACCTCAGTAATCATCTGCTGCTGCTGCTGCTAAGTCGCTTCAGTCGTGTCCGACTCTGTGCGACCCCATAGACGGCAGCCCACCAGGCTCCCCCGTCCCTGGGATTCTCCAGGCAAGAACACTGGAGTGGGTTGCCATTTCCGTCTCCAGTGCATGAAAGGGAAAAGTGAAAGTGAAGTCACTCAGTCATGTCCGACTCTTCACGACCCCATGGACTGCAGCCTACCAGGCTCCTCCATCCATGGGATTTTCCAGGCAAGAGTACTGGAGTGGGGTGCCATTGCCTTCTCCATCAGTAATCATCAGGGGACTGCAAATCTGAAGCTGTAACAAGATAGCTGTACCTCTCATAAGAAAGAAAATAAAAAACACCCAGTCCTGGACTGGGGCAGCCGCTATGGAAACCCGTCAGTAACAACCCTGGGACCCAGCAGTTCTGCTCCGAGAGGCCTGCCCAGAAGAAACAGGCGCCCACCTGTCCCAAAAGCCAGGTGTTGGACACAGTGTCCTGAGCCGGAAACAGTCCAGCTGCTCCCCCCGGGCAGTGCCCCGTGTCTGCGTTGCCCTGTGGTGCAGCCGTGTGTCACGTTGCGTGAAAGTCCTGCTACGTGGGACAGAAACATGGTCTTGTGACTCCATATATGTAGAGCTTCCCTGGTCACTCAATGGAAAAGAACCTGCCTGGAATGCTGGAGACCTGGGTTCTATCCCTGGGTTGGGAAGATCCCCTGGAGGAGAGCATGGCAACCCCCTCCAGTATTCTTACCTGGAAAATCTCGTGGAGAGAGGAACCTGACGATCTATAGTCCATGGGGTCCCAAAGAGCGACTAACACTTTCACTTTCACATGTTGGGTTGGCTTGAAAGTTTGTTCGGGATTTTCAATAATAGCTTACGAAAAACCAGAACAAATTTTTTGGCCAGCTCAATGTATAAAGTTGAATAAAAGTCAAAACTCGCCAATACTGCTTTCAGGGGACGGTGGCTGCCTGGAAGAGGCCCTGGGGTTCTGACTGTTGGTCGAGCTGTGGACACACCAGGAGGGGCTCACGGGACAGGGCGGGGTGTGCACACACCAGGAGGGGCTCACAGGACAGGGCGGGGTGTGGGCACACCAGGAGGGGCTCACGGGACAGGGCGGGGTGTGCACACACCAGGAGGGGCTCACAGGACAGGGCGGGCTGTGCGCACACCAGGAGGGGCTCACGGGACAGGGTGTCAGGGTGTGCGCACACCAGGAGGGGCTCACGGGACAGGGTGTCAGGGTGTGCGCACACCAGGAGGGGCTCATGGGATGGGGCGGGGTGTGCGCACACCAGGAGAGGCTCACGCGACAGGGTGTTGGGGTGTGCACACACCAGGAGGGGCTCACGCGACAGGGCGGGGTGTGCACACACCAGGAGGGGCTCACGCGACAGGGCGGGGTGTGCACACACCAGGAGGGGCTCACGCGACAGGGCGGGGTGTGCACACACCAGGAGGGGCTCACGCGACAGGGTGGGGTGTGCACACACCAGGAGGGGCTCACGGGACAGGGCGGGGTGTGCACACACCAGGAGGGGCTCATGGGACAGGGTGTCGGGGTGTGCACACACCAGGAGGGGCTCATGGGACAGGGTGTCGGGGTGTGCACACACCAGGAAGAGCTCATGGAATGGGGTGGGGTGTGGACACACCAGGAGGAGCTCACGGGACGGGGCGGGGTGTGGGTTGTGACCTGTGCGTGTGGTGAATGTGTTGTTGGTGTTAACGGAGGTTTGTTTTAGCAACGCCTTCAGGGGGGGCCTTGGGTTTGCTTCTGTTGTTGTTGGGTTGCTCGGTCATGTCTGACTCTGACTGGAGGCCCCTCTGTCCACAGACGTCTCCAGGCAAGAACACTGGAGTCGGTTGCCATTTTCCACGCCGGGGATCTTCCTGACCCAGACTCCTTTAGTGTCTCAGGAAAGAGAGCTCGATTATGGCATTGCCAAAACGCTTGGTCGAGAAAGACTTTCAGTTCTTTCAGGCTTCCCCGCCATCCTTTTCAGTTTTGGCGCATTTCTTCTTGTTAATAAAATTATACGCATGTCTTAATAGAGCCACTTGGTTGGAGCTGAGGACTTAGTTATAAACTTTCCCACCCGAATGGTGGGAACCGAATTTTCGCCACGATTGACATCGCGCTGAATCCAGCGGGACGGGCTCTGGGCTGGAAGCCGGGAGCCCTGGTCCTGTTTCAGCCTCCAGTCCTGTTGGGGCTGGGGGGAGGCGCTCTCCCAGGTGCCCGCCCCCCATCTCAGACAGTGGTCAAGCTGCCCGTGGACGTCGCGCCCTGTGTCTGAGGCTGCGGGCGTGAAGCGAGGTGAACCGCGCGCAGTTTGTAAACTGTGACAGTGGAGTCGTACGTCTGCAGCATGGTTCACACGTCCCAGTGAGCTGCTAATCACACACACGTGTCCTAAATTTCCTTATTAAAGGCTCAGACACATGAGGTGTGAAAACCAAAGCACAGTCAAAAGCAGTCCGTGCAGTGGAGGAATTTTGGAGAAATTTTAATGTGTAGAATTCTGTTGTCCCGGTCACATTGCAGATCGCGTGCACTTATTTCTGTGTTTTCATGTTATTGGCAGGCCACGCGGGATGGCTGGGTATACAGGAGAGGAGCTACTTCAGGGAATTTTGGGGCTGTGTTATATTTCTTTTCCTTCTTTTGGCCACACCTCACAGCTTACGGGATCTCACTTCCTTTCCTGTGTGCCCGCTCAGTCACTTCAGTCGTGTCTGACTCTGCGACCCCATGGACTGCAGCCCACCAGGCTCCTCTGTCCATGGGATTCTCCAGGCAAGAACACTGGTGTGGATTACCATGCTCTCGCCAGTGGAAGACCCAGGGATTGAACCTGTGTCTCTTGCATCTCCTGCATTGCAGATGGATTCTTTACTGCTGCACCTCCCGGGGAGCCCCGCACTTCCTTGACCAGAGGTCAAACTTGGCCCTTGGCAGTGACTGTACAGAGTCCTGGGCCACCAGGGAATTCCCTTTCTCTAAAGTAATTTTTGTCAGTATATACAGATGTGTTTAGGACTTCCCAAGTTTGGGTAAACTCCAGGAGTTGTTGATGGACAGGGAGGCCTGGTGTGCTGCGGTTCATGGAGTCGCAAAGAGTCAGACACGACCGAGCGACTGAACTGAACTGAAGGACTTCCCGGGTGGCTCAGTAGTGAAGAATCCCCCTGCAGTGCAGGAGACGCAGAAGACTCTGGTTCAGTCCTGGGTCAGGAAGATCCCCTGGAGGAGAGCATGGCAACCCACTCCAGTATTCTTGCCTGGAGACTCCCATGGACAGAGGAGCCTGGCGGGCTACAGTCCATGGAGTCACAAAGAGTCAGACACGACTGAAGCAGCTAAGTAACTGAAGTGACGGAACACACACACACACACACACACACACTCACGTTTAAATTTAATTATTTGCCTGTTAACGAATCATTATGCCCCATTAGGAGTGAAGTTTCACACTGCATAATCAGTTTAACTCTTATCACCGATGCTTGGAATGTTCTTTTTGATGGAAGAAAAAGCTAATTTGGAACCTTTAGTCAAATGAATTGATCAGAAGAAATATATCTAACTGAGGAGAAGAAAACCCACAGCTTAATTGTTCATTTTAATTGAACAACCTTCCTGAGTGAATTCTTTGAAGATGGTTGCTCTCAGAAAATAGACTATTGATTCAGGCCAGGGGGGTTAGAATTGTTGTTCAGCAGCAGACATATATTCCTGCAAATACACCCTTCCGCTGAACCTTTATATATATGATAGATAAAGGGAGGTCGCTGTGTTTGACGCAGGGAGTCGGCGGGTAGGTCTGTTTGACTGAGTGGAAAGCTGGGGTAGCCGTTTCTCCGTGTTACAGCGTGGGGCCCGTTCATTCCGTGTGCTGGGGCTTGGCGTCCGTGTCCATGGGGAGTGGGCTCTTTAGCACTGATGGGGATGCAAGCTGAAGGAAGTCAGGGCCTGTGGTCCAGCCTTCTGGGATCTTGGACTCAGCCAAACCCCTAATACCTCTCGGTGTGATAGATTAACCTCCAGTTGAATTTATAGTTTTCAGAACAAACATTGTGCTTTGAGTACCTTTGAAAAATACCAATAACGACTTCAGGAAAACCCCCAGCATGAAGCAAGTTTCTCGAAATTCTGACCTGAAGTGTAGCGTTTCCTCCTCGCCACGCTGGAAGAGCTTTCGAGGACTGCTGGCGTTAAAAAGGACACAGTTGTTTTTATGAGTTTGGGGGAAAACCTGTTCTGTCTGCAGAGGAACTTTTCCATGAATCTCTCAAGACGTTTTTTGAGAAACACTTGGCTTAAGAGTTGAACCAGTGGTGTAACTGGGAAATGAGAAGGTCATTACAGCGCGCGCCAGCCTTCTTCCAAGGCGAGCTCACCAGTCAGGAGGTGGTGTCACGGCCCTGCCCTCGGCAGACGAGCCCGTGCTTCTGAAATGCCCTGGCGTTATACGAGTAGAAGATGAGGCATTTTGAACCAGTAAAGAGAGAACAACCTTGGAATCTCAGACTGTATCTCTAATACCCCCAAGAACTCCTGATCTGTTCCCCTCCTGCTGAAATTGGAGACACTTAGGTTATCAATCTGTTAGAACAGAAAGAAAAAAGGAGTATCTAAATACAACCTTCTTTTCTCCCCCTCAGTCTGAAAGTGTCTTTTCTTTTTTTTTTAAATGGTGCTCAGTACAGAAAATTCTGACAATGTCAAATGTGAAGAATAAATAAAAAGTAACTCGAACTTCAGGGGATGGGTTATTAGAAAAATGTTTATGAGCATTTATAACAAAACATAACTCTCCTCTTTGACTTTGTGCTTTGCTAATATTAGCCTCCTAGGTAGTATTTTTCATTTAAAAGGACCATGGCCGCCCACCAGCACATACACCCTGCTCACAGAAGTATTCCACCTTCTCAGAAGATGAAATACTGCTTGTAAATAAACATCTAGAGAAACAGACTCGAGGGTAGGAAAGCATGTAAAATAAGACCCTCCTTATTAAACTAATGAAATCACAGTGCCCTGGGTCGATAAGGGAGATGAAATACACCTTGCATCTTGTCTGTGGCCTGTGAGTTCACAATGCCTTTTTGGAGATGAATCTGGCAAAATGTAGGGGCTTCCCTGGTGGCTGTGATGGTAAAGAGTGTGCCTGCAATGCAGAAGATTGGAGTTTGATCCCTGGTTTGGGAAGATCCCCTGGAGAAGGGAATGGCTACCCTACTGCCATATTCTCGCCTACGGAATCCTATGGACTGAGGAGCCTGGCGGGCCACAGTGCATAGGGTTGCAAAGAGTCAGCCACAACTTCGTGCCCACAACATCATCCAGTAGCTGAAAGTGAAAGTTGCTCAGTCGTGTCCAACTCTTTGTAACCCCATGGACTGCAGCATGCCAGGCTTCCCTGTCCATCACCAACTCCTGGAGCTTGCTCAAACTCATGTCCATCGAGTCGGTGATGCCATCCAACCATCTCATCCTCTGTTGTCCCCTTCTCCTCCTGCCTTCAATCTTTTCCAGCATCAGGGTCTTTTCCAGTGAGTCGGCTCTTTGCATCAGGTGGCCAAAGTATTGGAGTTTCAGCTTCAGCATCAGTCCTTCCAATGAATATTCAGGACTGGATTCCTTTAGGATGGACTGGTCTGATCTCCTTGCAGTCCAAGGAATCTCAAGAGTCTTCTCCAACACCACAGTTCAAAAGCATCAATTCTTCAGCACTCAGCTTTCTTTATGGTCCAACTCTCACATCCGTGCATGACCACTGGAACAACCATAGCTTTGTCTAGACGGACCTTTGTGCAAAGGTGGCTAGGAAGACTGTGTCACAGCACGGAAAACCACTCACAGCCCAGTGTTAACACTAGGATGCCGGTCTCACGTGTGTCATTGCTGTACCTTGATGAAGGATGTTTGCATCGAGGAATGAACCAATATTCCTTTTCAGTCACAGCACCAGCTTCTGTGGTGACTGACAAGGCGCAAAGCAGCTTGGATTCCAGCCTCATGAAGTTAATTTCAAGCATGAGAAAGACTTAAGCCCCTACTTACAGATATCATTACGATGAAGGGAGAGCTGGAGTGGTTCGGGGCCACTGTCTAATTTGAAGTAAAGGCCTTTTGAAGCGCCAAAGTCTGTGGCCCTTCACTCCTCCTGTAATTTTCTCCCTACTGATTTTTGCAGGGTGCTTGAGGACCTTTTTCACGCTGAAATTTCATTTCTGCTGTTCACAGGACAAGGGAAATTTGATATCCATGTACAACTTGACCAGACTCGAAATCTCATTTGATTGCCGAGCTTGTCGTGTACAAATGAGCAGATTGGGGCCTCAGGAGGGTAGGCAGGGGGGCTGGGCTGGGTTCCGGGGCCTGGAGGTGGTCACGAAGTGGGGGTGCTTCCTGCTCTCATTTCTGTCCCCGCACAGCTGGGGACTGTTCCTCCGCAGAGAGCAGTGGCTCGTGGTCTCAGCAGTCTGCAGTCAGAGGGTTTAAAGGACGGTGAAAGACCCTTGGGCCCAGAGCACCCGGGCGTCAACGTCCCAGAGACCAGGGTGACCAGGGTGGGGGCAGTCGCTTTTGCATTCTTGGCGCCATCATCAGGGCCTTTGTTGAATCCGGCTGAGTCAGCTTCGCCAGAGTCTGAGCGCCCTCGAGGGCTGATGGAGACCCCATCCCCACCACCCCCGTGATGTCCTGGCCTGCCTTCCGCGAGCATCCTATTAGGTGGGTTCAGCCAAGCCCCACTCCCTCCTGCGTGATGGTCCTTTTTGGAAGTTTTCCGTCCGTGACCCCCGCCTGCTCTTCGGCTGAGTCCCCACTCCCCCTTGTTGTTCAGAGTTGACCCCTCCCCACCCTCCCCCACAGCAGTGGCCCCCGCCCACTGCCACGGCCCCGGGCGCCCGCTGTGCCAGTTCAAGCATCATGAATGACTCTGAGCTTAGACCCTGAATGAAATCAATTCCTTGTGGGGAACCCCAGTCTGTGATTAAAGCTAAAATTTCCATTTCCTTAATAGACGATGGAGCAGCCTCACATCCTTGAGGAGCCAGGAGGTTTCCTGACGGTTGGCCGGTCCACCCCAGCCGTGTTCCCACTCTGATCGCTGGGACCCCAGAGCTCTGCTGTGCTCGGGGAGCCAGCAGGGTGGGGTGGACAGGGGCTGGCCCTCCTGTCTCTCCCTGTGGGCCTTCGTACCCCAGTTGTGCGCGGAGACCACGGGGCAGTGTGTGGGCTGGGACCCCCAGGGCTCCCTGCCTTCTTGACCCCTCAGAGGTCTGAGAACAAACACATCAGCTTCTGCAGAGCCAAGTGTGCGATGCCAGCCACTTACATATATTTATATGAGCGTCTACTGATCTTCGGGACTTCCCTGGTAGCTCAGCTGGTGAAGAATCGTCCCACAGCGCAGGAGACCTGGTTCCATTCCTGGTTCGGGAAGACCCGATGGAGAAGGGATAGGCTACCCACTGCAGTATTCTTGGGCTTCCCCGGTGGCTCAGCTGGTAAAGAATCCACCTGCAATGCAGGAGACCTGGGTTCGATCCCTGGGTTGGGAAGATCCCCTGGAGAAGATAAAGGCTTCCCACTCCAGTGTTCTGGCCTGGAGATTTCCATGGACTCTATAGTCCACGGGGTAGCAAAGAGTCGGACACGCCTGAGCGACTTTCACTCCCACTGACCTTCAGAACCAAGCGTTTCACATGCGTGCAGCTCAGTGGGTTTTCAGCAGCGGAACCGCCCGTGCCACCTGCGCCAGCCCTCCTCTCTGTGCCCCCGCAGGAAGGTGATGGCGCTCCTCACCCACGGGCTGGATTAGCTCTGCCTGTGTTTGAACTTCATACGGATGGACTCACACGGTCTGCAGGACAACGTACATCTTGGGTGAAATTTGGGGTGTTGATTTTTTCTGTAATTCTCAGCTTATCACGTGTTCCTAGAAGTAGGTGGAACGTTTGTCTCTGCCGCATCCTCTAAACTCTATGGCCCAGGGCGGATGCGGCTGTAGGCGAGGCCCAGAACCCAGGGGCTCCAATCAGAGAGGCTTATGGGCCCTGAACTGTAACACTCACATGATGTTCTCTTTTCACAACATGTTATTCCGCCTTTTTTTCCCTGTTAACCATACGTGAGAGGGAATCGCTCTATAACTTTTTTTTCAATTTATTTATTTCTAACTGGAGGATATTGCTTTACAGTATTGTGTTGGTTTCTGCCGTACATCAACTTGACTCAGCCGAGGTTTTAAGTGCTTACGTGTGTTCTGGGCGCGAGCTGATCGCGTCCATTTGGATGGCTCAGGCGGCGTGTCGGAGCCCTGGCCCCGACCTCTGTGTCTCTGGGTGAGCTGTGTTCCTGGGTCTGCTTCATCTTCTGTGAGATGGAGATGGCGATAGTCAGGAAGGGTGCCCAAAGACAGCTGACGCTCTCAGATGTCGGACACTGGGTGAGCTACGTGTTAAATGAGAGATCTGGGGGGAAATACCTCATGAGTATTGCTACATGATTTGACAATTTCCTGTCCTATCTCATTGTTCTACTTATTTTTTTTTTTACCTTGATAAATAAAAACAGGAATTTAATGTGTAAATGTACTGTTTAAGCCTTTGCTCTCAGTTGTAATACATGAATTTGTATTAGTTAGAGTTAGTTGCTCAGTTGTATCCAACTCTTTGTGACCCCATGGACTGTAGCCCACCAGGCTTTGTTCATGGAATTCACCAGGCAAGAATACTCAAAAAACCTACAGCTAACATCATATATGATGGTGAGAAACTTGAAACTTTCCTATTAAGATCAGGAACAAGACAAGATCATGATGTTCCTTTTCACCACTGTTTTTCAACATCATCTTGAACGTCCTAACTAGTGCAATAACACAAGAAGAGGAAATAAATCTGGAAGGCAAGGCAACCCACTCTACTTATTTTTATTATTTTTAAAATTGTATTGGAGTCTATTTGACTTAAAATGTTGTGTTAGTTTCAGGTATACAGCAAAGGGATTCAGTCACATATAAAACTAGAGGTGAGGATTCAGACTGATCTCTGAAAGAAGCATGAGAGCTGGTTTTCCCATTTCATGTGTGTGGGCTCTTCTGCCCATGGGAGTCTCCAGGCAAGAATCCTGGAGTGGTTGCCGTTTCCTTCTCCGCATCCGCAGGCGCGTTCCTCACCACGGAAGCCCGTGCACAGTCTCCATCCTTTTCCAGGCTGTTTTCCCATAGAGGTCATCACAGAGGACTGCATACAGCTCCCTTGCGCAGCAGGTCCTCGCTGGTTATCTGTTTCCATGTAGTGGTGAGTCTGTGTTCACCCCAAGCTCGTAATTTATCCCCCCACCACCCTTACTGTTTGCTAACCATAAGTTTGTTTTTGATATCTGTAAGTCTACTTCTGTTTTGTAAATAAGTTCATTTATATCATTTTTAAAAAGTAGATTCCACATGTGAGTGACACTTTTATGTTTAATGGCTCCAGACTCTGAATCCTGATCTTTTTCTGTCTTGGGGACTCATAAACACAGCAAGTTGCTTGGGATGAGGGTGGATGAGAAGGTGTTGAGTCTCTGCAGAATGAACGCATTCCCCTGAGCCTCAAGGTGACACCCAGAAGGAAGTCACAGTCAATGGTTAGTTTCCTTCAGGAAAACATTCTTACAGAATTATAGTGCTGGTCTTGCATATCCTTGATGGAAATCAAACAATTCCTGGGTTAATGTTTAGTTAAATGAGCCCCCATCCCCCCCACCAAAAAAAAAAAATCACTTTGCCTGGTTAGGAGCAGAGGAAATTATTTTAATTGAGAGGTAGTTTTTTTCAATGAGAAATAATTCTATTAAGGCGGTAGGGTTCTAGGTGATCAGTATTTTTCATTCTTTTTTAAAAAAATGGATTTGCCTTTTTAAAAGGGAAAGGAAAAAAAAAGCCCAGTGCTATTATAGTCTCTCCTCCAAAATAAGTTATTGTAACTCTGAGATTGCAGAGGTATGCGTCATCAAATTAAGACCAACAGCCTAAAGCCTCGAGTTAGGTAAGCATATTCTAAGAAGCTGGTGATACATATTCTAAGCGTGCTGGCATTTCATGCTGCTAACCTCTATGGCTGGTTTTGGGTTGAGTTCAAAGCAGAAGTCTGTGGGTGGGCAGAAGGGAAAAAACAGTACGTTTGGGCCCCAGTCTCCCGCCACGTCTTCCTGCCTGCTTCGTTCTGGCCTGGCGTCAAGCAGATCTGCCAGGTGAATTGGTCATTGGTTTCCTAGGACGGCTGTAAAACATCACTGCCAACCACGCGGCTTAGAAAGGAACAGAACCGCATTCTCTTTCAGCTCTGGAGGCCGGGGGTCCGGAATCAAGGTGTCAGCTGGGCCGGGCCCCCTGCAGAGGCTGTGTGGGGTTGGGGGGGATGGAGGCATGGGGGGAAGGTGGGGGGGATGGGGGCGTGGGGGGGATGGGGTCACGGGGGGTGGGCAGCAGGGGGACGGGGTGCGGGGGGCTTCCTTCCTCCCCTGGCTTAACTCCTGGTGTTTCTGTGCTGTGGAGCATCACCCCGGTCTCTGCCTCTGTCCTCACACCTCCTTCTCCCCTGGGGCCCTGTCAGAGCCTCCTCTTCTTTCCGAGAACACCCTGCATTGGGTTTAGGGTCCCCTGTGAGGTCCTTAAGCTCGCCTGCAGAGACCTTATTCCACAGCAGGTCACGGTTCCCAGTGCTGGAGGTGAGGGTTCAGACTGGTCTCTGAAAAAGTGTGAGAGCCTTCAGGGGGGGATGCACCCTACCCTTGGCCCTCTTCTGTGAAATGGAGGATGTGCTTACCTCCTGGGTTTTGGAGCAGCTCATGGGGGCTCAGTGTGGAACTTACAGCAGAGCTCGCGCTGGAGTCTGGACTCAGTATCTCCTGAACCTCAGCGTGAGCTCTCTTGTCCTTGGACAGATTACGTTTGACTCCTGATCTGTTGGGTGAATCCAGACAAATGGGCTGGCCAACCTTTCTAGGGGACACAGGTTGTTTGTTGGTAGGATCCAGTAAATTAACGCAGAGTTTGAGCCGGCACCTGCCACGTACTTCTGGTTGCCGTGGTGTGCTTGCTGTGGCTCTAACCCTGAGATAGAGCCGGCAGAGGAGACTCCAGGAGCCACCAGATATCAACCGCAGGCCCACCGTAGGGTCCACAGTAGACGTGGCCTCTGCTGGCCCGTCCCCGCTGCCTTTGTGCCTGAAGTGTGGGAGTGCCAACCGACAGGCACGCGGAGCTGTCTCCATCAACGGCTTTCTCACCAGAGACGGTTCTCAGCGGACCGACGAGTCCCCAGAGGCCATTGGAGTAAATGTGGGTTTTCACAGATGGGAACGGCAGTGCCGTTGGAGTGCGTTTTAAGAGGAGACTCCCTGGGCATCTTTTCAGGACTGACTCCCTTCATGTAACAGACGCCAGGTGCCCTCTGGGTCCTGGGTGGAGGTTGAGGTCGTGGTGCCTGTGCGTGGACCCTGGCAGCAGAGGGTAAAACAGCTGCACAGATGCCCCAGGAGCTGTGGTGTGCCTGGCAGGGCCACAGAGCGGGGGCGGCGTCCCTGTGCGGGGAGGTGGCTGGCAAAGCTTCCCTCTCTGGACCCACCTCCCCTCCCCGCTGAGGTCCAGGGACACTCAGCTGCTGCTTGCGGTCTCCAGGTCCACCTCGATGCTCCACGTCACCCTCTGTGACACCGTCTTGTTTCAGGGCGTTGGGGAGGGGGTGGGGGGTCACCATCCACATGAGAGTGTGATGAGACCATGGTTATTGGTGGGCTTGTTGCTGCAGCATTTGTCACCGTTCCTGGCACATCGTAAGCACTCAACCAGCCCTGAGTCAGCCAGCGAGCGAGTGTCACAGCTGTAGCGTCCCCTGTAGTGAAGAGGAGACATGAGGGCACAAGAGCAGCAGGGAAGCTTGACATCTAGGGCGTCAAGCCGGCTATCCACGGCAGATGGCTGACAGATACGAACGAGCGCGGTGGAGGTGCTGGAGCAGAGGGCTGTGTCTCCATCTCAGCACCGGTTTGCTTTAACTGTGTTGATCAGACCCAGACCGAGCCTGGTGTTCCAGCGCCAGCACCGCTGTCCAGCTTACTTGTTCTCAAAATACCCCCTTCTCTTTAGCAGCTGTATATGCGTCCGTGTATAGAGACATACGTGTGCACATGTGTGCACATCAGCGTGTGAGCACAGTCGTCAGTTTGTGAGATCAGTTAATAGTAATGAGGTTCCGATCTCTTCTTTCTATGCCACCCAGATTTTTCCAAGCATGTACTGGCCTTAGTTGAAAAAAAGAAAAAAACAAAGATGCTGAATTTAACTGTTGTTGTTTAATCTGCTACTTATCAATGATAAGTGAAAGATTGCTCAATAAATCATTTGGAATAAACTCATTAGTAATTTGGGAGAAAAGTGAATTTAGACACTCATTGTATACCATGCATGAAAATAAACTTAAGAGAGATGGAAGGTTAAATATAATAAAGCCGAACCAAGGAAAAACCAGGAAACAGTAGAATTGAAGAAGGCTAGTGAAGACCTCATGCAAATTTAAGGACTCCAGGAGACAAAATGGCAAAAGAATTCAAAAAGAAAGCCCACAATAGAGGGAATATAATTAAAAACAAACAGAAAATGTTCTGACAAAGATAGTAAAGTTAAAAACAGGAAATGTCATTACTCGCATATTTAATTAGCAAAAAGCTCTTTTAAAAAGGCAACTTATCAGTTGCTGGTGGTGCATCAGCAGTATTTCTCCATGTTTAAGACTGCAGCGTAAACTCTTAGCTAGCACAGGGCGATATATATCAGGAACTCTGGAAATCTTGTGGCTTTACTACTTCTAGAAATCTAAGACCAGAAATACAGGGTTTCATATGCATGAATATGTCCATGCATGAATTCATGTATGCATTCACTTGAAATTTATTCTAAAGTCATGGTAACATGTCTAAATTCATCTAATATTAAATGAAAAGTAAGATTTTAACATATGTATAACTTAAAGAAAGACACATTTTAAACTATCAAATAAGAAATACACTGGAGTGATGCATGATCGAGTGGTGGTGGTTGGGATTCTTGGAAATTTTTTTTCTTCATTTTCTTACTCTGTAATGCAGTTTTTAAGAAGCATTTAAAAACAGTTTTATAAACAGACTCTGAGTCCCTAAGAGTGTGTTCCTGAGAGCAGCAGTCCCCACTCTTCTTGGCACCAGGGACAGTTGTGTGGACGGCAGTTTCTCCCGTGGACAGGGTTGCCGGGGTGGTTTTTGATGATTCAGGTGCATTACTCTTACTGTGCACTTTATTTCTCTGATCACCACATCAGCTCCGCCTCAGATCACCAGGCGTTAGATCCCGGTTGGCTGAGGGTTTTGACCATTTTCATGTGTTCATTGGTCACTATATGGCTCCTGGAGGAACGTGTGTTCAGAGCCGCAGCTCATGCTATATTTGGGGTGTTTATCTTTTCATTGTGGAGTTGACAGAGTACAGTACTTATTTTGTTTTAAGCACATGTCTCCATGTGAATAGAAAATGGATGAATAAATAGCAAATGTTTTAAACACCAAAGAGACACAAGAACAGAGCGATTGCCCTGTGGTTCTGTGTACTGGAGTTTTAGGAGCGTTTGGTGGTTGGAGAAATCTGATATTGATTGTGTCAATATAGTAAATATAACATATAGGATTCTGAATCCTTTTATAGCCTATTAGGGTAGGTACTGAGTTACTGAAGGGAATGCTGAGTTAGTGGGGTAACCGATTTACTTTGAGAACATTTTAAGATTTGTGAATTTTTCATAAAAGTGTTATATAAATTTGAAACTCACACGTGCAGTTGAGACTATTTCACTGATTCTGTTAAGGGTTTTTGGAAACTAAGTTATATGGAAGCTCAAGAGATAAGTGTCTCATTTGTGGTATTGTGAATTTTTCCAGGGGAAGAAAACACTTTTTTTTCTTACAAACAGTTGCAGGAAATTATTGTTTCCGTCTTTAAATTATCATAATTGCGTTTCTTCATCACAGGCTTGTAAAACTATAGAGGATGTATGAAGTCATGTTTATTCATTTGGTATTTTAAACATAAGTATCCTAAACTTGATTATGTTAATTTCAGAAGAATAGAACATAAAGTTTAGAATTAGGCAAATATACATAAGTTTCAATTGTGTACAAGGATTGCTTATAGTCCAGGATAAAATCGAATCTTGTCCCCAAATCTAATTAGTGGCTGTTTGTTGGTATATTTGATGTACGCATTTTCTCACCTCAGTAACAGATGAAATTCAGCCTTGGTTCCTGGAGTTCTCAGCCAGTGTCCTGGAATCTGGTACAGTCTCAAGAGTTGAGTCCAGTGGTCAGGGGCAGAACTAGAGGTCAGCTGCATAGCAGTCTACAGGAGAGAGAGAGATGGAGCAGGGAGAGGGAAGGAGGGGGAAAGAGAGGGGAGAGAAGGGGAGGGAATGGAAGGGGGGGGAGGGAGGGGGGAGGGGGAGAGAGAGGGAGGGGCGAGGGGGGAGGGGGAGAGGGAAGGGGAGAGAGGGAGGGAGGGGGAAAGACGGGAAGGAGAGAGGGGGGAGATGGGGAGGGGGAGAGGGAGGGGGAAAGAGAGGGGAGAGGTGGGGGAGAGAGGGAAGGAGTGGGAAAGACAGGAGAGAGAGGTGCCGGGGTCCGGCTGATCCAGGGTATTCGAAGGAGAGACGGCGTAGGCGAGGATCAGGAAACAACTGCTTAATTAAACGTTAATTAAGGATATAAAGAGTAATAGAATAAGGATAGCTCAGTGAAGAAATTCAGTGGAGAAAAGAGGCTGAAATAAGGATAGCTCAGTAGGAAAATTCAGTGAAGAGGCTGAATAATTCAGCCAGAAGGTAAGATAAAGAACGACATGGGGAGACCAAGTTTCGGTGAACAAGGCCCGCACTTTATTTTCCAAAGTAGTTTTTATACCTTAAGTTATGCATAGAGGATAATGGGGGAAGGGGTAGAGTCTTGCAGCAAGCCAGGCTTTCTTCCTGCAAACCTATCATATGCAAAAGCTTAGGTGATTTGCATCATCTTCTGGCCCGGAGGCCTGTTAACATTTTAAGACCCTTTCTTCAGAAAACTTATTTTTCTCTAAAGGTGATAACTCAAGCACCACCCTCCAAAAGCATTAGATAAGGTTGCATTCCTGCAGAGCAAAGGTGTGGTGGGCTACAACAAGAAAAAGAATTAACTCAAGGGTCCCAGGTTACAAACATTAAAGCTACTACTTACACCAATTATATTAATCAATACACTGCCAGGGACACAGCAGGTAAGGGATATGGAGACTTAGCAGCAAACATTGGCCCAACAAGTGAAAATCCCTTCACCAATACAATTTCTAATCAATCTTTTAACTGCTCAAAGGAATCTGTATTTAGACAGTTTAGAACATCTCATGCCTCTCACAGTTGGGAGGCTCTGAGCAATCACATGTGGCCGGAAAAACCTATTCAGGCAGGCTAGAGGACTTCCAAAGGAGTTTGTAGGTTGAAACACTGTCACACCCAGGAATTATTAACTGGAGCTGTAAGTTAACTCTTTTTTCAGAGAGAGGTAGTGGGGGACAGCCCCCCATAAAGTCAGAGGTGTAGGTGAAAGCACAAAGCAGAAAGTAGGCAGACTCTGGTTTTGGGGGTAGATGCTTGAGAATTTCCAGGGAGACTCCTGAGGCTTGATCCCACCTTTGCCTATGCCGAGCCTCCTTCCCAGAGGGGGAGCTCACTCCCCGCAGAGAGGGAGGGGGAAGAGAGGGAAGGGAGAGGGGGGACAGAGAGGGGAAGGAGGAGGGAGAGAGGGGGGAGAGAGGGAGGAAGAGAGGGGGGAGAGAGGGAGGGAGGGAGAGAGGAGGGAGAGAGGGGGGAGAGAGGGAGGGAGAGAGGGGGGAGAGAGGGAGGGAGAGAGGGGGGAGAGAGGGAGGAAGAGTGGGGAGGGGAGAGAGAGGGAAGGGGAGAGACAGGAGGGAGAGAGGGGGGAGGGGGAGAGGGGGGAAGGAGGTGGGGGGAGGAGGGGGGGGAGAGGGGAAGGAGAGAGGCGGGGAGGAGAGGCGAGAGGGGACGGGGAGAGGGTGGGCGGGCTGTCTTCCACACACACAGGTGTGGACCTCAGCGTCCTCCTCCCATCAGTCAGTGCGCCCTGACGCCCTGAGTCTGTCTGCAGGCCCCTTGTCTCCGGGGGCGCTGCGGCGCATCACCACAGACTGCTATCTTAAAACAATCTGGGTGTGCTTCCACGGCCCTGAGGTTGGCAGTCCACGTCGAAGGCGCTCCCTGCGAAGGCTCTCCCTTGTCTGTCCGGTTTCAAGGACTCCGGCCGTCCTTGGTGTGTGGCTGCGCCCCTGTCTCTTGTCTCCGTCCTCCTGTGGCTGCCTCCTGACTGTGGTGCCCGCCTGTCTCTCCTCTTCTTGTAAGGACAGCAGTCATTGGCTGTAGGTCCTGCCCTAGCCCAGGCTGACCTCACCTTAACTAATGACATTTGCAAACACCCTGTTTCCCATCAGGCCTCATTCTGAGGATCTGGGTAGAATGTCATTGGGTTGCTGTATTCAACCTAGAACACAAACCTAGCCACTTTGTTACGTAGGTACGACTCTAAATTAACTGATTGCAGGTTTCCATGTATGTTACCTCCCAAACAAAATAATCTGGTAAGATATATTTTAGATATTTCTAAGATTATCTTAGAAACTGGGGTGGCAGTGGTGGTATGTATTTGTGCATTTCAGGAAGAGCTTTTAAGAAATTCAGATGGGAACTTAGGAGTATTTACTGCTTCGTAGGCACCTTTGTAGGCATCTCATTTAATTAGGTCAGCATGAAGCGCTCAGTTGTGTCCGACTCTTTGCGACCCCATGGACTATACAGTCCATGGAATTCTCCAGGCCAGAGTACTGGAATGGGTAGCCTTTTCCTTCTCCAGAGGATCTTCCCAACCCAGGGACTGAATCCAGGTCTCCCACATTGGAAGCAGATTCCTTACCAGCACCTTCTTTTTATTCCAGCTTCTCATATAATTTCAATTTACTAAATTTGTTGGCAGGATCTTAAAAACGTTACCATGTCTTACTTGTTGCCGTATCTATGTCTATCTCATGCCACATACTAGCTCTTACTTGGTTATTTAAGAGCTGGTTTGGCACAGTCTTAAGCTACTTGAACCTAAGTTTCCTCGTCTGTAAAAAGGAAGCAGTAATTCATAGTTACTTTGTGCGACATTGTGAAAGTGAAAGGTGCTCAGTCGTGTCTGACTCTTTGCAACCAGAATACTGGGGTGGGTTGTCATGCCGTCCTCCAGGGGATCTTCCCAACCCAGGGATTCTTTACCAGCTGAGCCACCAGGGAACCCCAAGAACACTGGACTGGGTAGCCTGTCCCTTCTCCAGCGGATCTTCCCAACCCAGGAGTCGAACTGGGGTCTCCTGCGTTGCAGGCAGATTCTTTACCAACTAAGCTAGCATTGAGTGGCTAAGAAACACCATGTTTGTCAAATATGAAGTGCCCTACAATGTCGATTCCTTTTATTGTGCTTTTTCTTTTCTGGCTGTTTTGGAGGTATGTGCATGTTCTTTTTCTCATTATTGCCAGAGAGGCTTTAGGGGTCGATGTATAGCAGATGTCCCGTCTTCGCATAAAGATATTGTTATTCATGGGTGTACCATTAAGAATTGCATGCAGCTGTATACAATAGAAAATCTCAAATAACAGCAGATTAAATAAGAGCATTTGTTTCCTTTCCATGTGAACAGAATACAGAGGGAGTAGGCAGGGTTTATGGAGCATTTCTATAGAACAAGGATTTCAGGAGCAAGGTCTCTCTGCTATACTGTCCGAGTCCATGGCTTCCATGCATAGTCCCCTCTGCCCCAGAATGGCTGCTGAAGCTCCAGCCCTCGGGTTGGTGTTTCATGCCACCCAAAGGGCAAAAAGGGCACCTCTCTTTAAGCAGCTTTTCAGGAAGTCCATGTCACCCTTCCCTTGTATCTCATTTATCTCATGACCACACTTAAATGCTGGAGAAATGTTTTCCTTCAGTATGGATTTCAGTGTGCCCAGCTAAAATGGGGAATCTGTGACCAAGGTGAGAAGCAGCTGGTGTTCAGGTGGTAACCGGCATTGTCTGGTTTATGTAATCATGGGGTTATAGTCTGCAGGGCTCTCAAGGTAGCACTGGGGTCAGAGGGTCTGATCTGGGAAGTGAGCCATGTGAGGAGCCCTGCTTCCAGGGTATGAACATCCTGCTTTAGAACAACAGCCTTGCTGATTTTCCAAACAGCCCGTTCTTAAGTAGAGAGCCGCCTGTGAATAAGGTGCAGTGGCCGCTTCCGTCCACCTCTGTGACTCACACCCAGGCTGGGCCGGGAGCCGCTGCGCGCACAGCACCTCTGTCCCCAGCCACCAGAGCCCGTCCGCACGTTGATGGAAACCACTGGCTGGAGGGTGCACGTTAATGAGGCACATTTGCTCTTAGCCATCGTCACACAGTTAATTAACTAGTTAGTTGCAACTGTGGTAAAACCCTGATGCTGGGAAGATTGAAGGCAAGAGAAGGGGACAGCAGAGGATGAGATGGTTGGATGGCATCATTGACTCAATGGACATGAATTTGAGCAAGCTCCGGGAGATAGTGAGGGACAGGGAAGCCTGGTGTGCTGCAGTCCACGGGGTCACAAAGAGTCGGACGTGACTTAGCGAGTGAGCAACAATGACGACGAGTGATATAAGCTTGTATTCCAGAGAGATCGATCTGGAGAAGAGCCAAGTGCCTGGTAGTTCAGGCAGGAGCGGGGCGGAGGTTAGGGGGTTGTGAAGGGTCTCTTGGGGCCCAAGAAAGTGACCAGGGGCTTTGAAGGGAGGACGACGGTCAGCCTCAGTCCAGAAGCAGGAATTCCAGCCTCCCGGCAGCTGGCTGGGAGCTCGAGTGAGACGGGGACACAGGCCTGGACAGCTTATGATACAAAACATTTTTTGAATTAAGTTCCCTCATTTATCATTCTGATTAACACAGAACATTTATAAACCACAGCCTCTGGAAAAGTGGCACAAAATGCATTACACAGTGTTCTCCTCGGCCTCTTCCTGATGAAATATACGAGGAGCCCGAGATCAAAGGCACAGACGTCGGGCGCCGTCTCATCTCAGGGCCTGATGCGGCAGGGGGTGGCCTGGGGCAGCCCTCGCCCTCCCATGCCTCTCGTGCCTGGTGTGGGCTTGCTTCTTCCTGTGTGCATCTGGTCCTCGGGTCTGTTCCTCTCCTGGCTCCTTGGCTGGCTCCGAGGCCTGTCTTTGTTCTTCAGAAGGGCTCGGTCCATCTGTCACCAGAAGCCTCACGTCATTATCTGACTTACACCAGCGTCGCCGATGTCCTGGGTCGGGAGTTACAGGACCATCTTGATTAGACAGCAGATTTGGTGGTGAACCGGGGGACAGGCCAAGGTGTGTCCCTAAGGCGCCTGTTGCCTCCGTTTGGGTGACTTACGTGTGGACTGGCCTGGAGCTGCCAGCACAGGCCGTCTGCCTCTAGCTTCCAAAAAGTGAAGTGGGGGTGTTAGTCACTCAGTCTTGCAACCCTTTGGACTGTAGCCAGGTTCCTCTGTCCATGGACTTCTCTAGGCAAGAATACTGGAGTGGGTAGCCATTTCCTTCTCTGGGGGATCTTCGTGATTCAAGGATCGAACCTGCATCTCCTGCATTGGCAGGTAGATAGATTCTTTACCATCCAAGCCACAGGGAAGCTCACTTTCTGGACACTGCGTGTCCGCTTTCCTTGAGGACATGGGCTGAGCTAGTGACAGAGTCCCTACCAAAGAGCTCGAGAGAGGTCACGGCTGGAGAGACCAGACCCCCATACTGCAGGTGCGAACACTTCCTGCCTCTCCCCTGCGCCCCTTCTGTCCATCTCTCCATCATCTTGATTCTCTCTTATTTCTAGAACCTTATTTCTAGACTCTCCCTCGGAAATGGGCAAGGAAGGGAAGCCATATGAGTGAAGCTGATCCCGTTGAGCACAATTAGCCCCTATATCACACACCCTTCCCTCGGGAGCTGAGAAAGGAAGGCTTTATGGGTTTAAAAGGCCCTCCAGACTCGGCAGTTTTCCAGGACATGTATTCTGAGTCGGTCGGAGGACGGAGGGTGGGGAGAGTGACTTTGCAGAATGGCTGACGTTGTGCTTCTCAGCAAGGTGGCTGCAGCCGGGCGCCTCTGATGAAGGCTGCGCTGTGGACGCCAGACAGGGTGATGCAAAGAACCAGACAGCGCTCCCTCCGTCCCGGCCGCGCCCCAGCCCGCCGGCCCTCGACTCCTCGGGCAGCACCCCTCCCCGGGACCGCAGGTCTGAGGGTGCCAGCTGTGGGAGAAGCGTCGGTGCTTCTAACCTGAGCGGCAGCTGGCGCCGCAGGCAGGCCTGTCGGTTCCCCCTTTCCCGGGAGGAAGTGACAGGTGAATGCTGGCACTTTCACAGGGCCTATTTTCCCCGTGGGAAATTTTTTAAATACCCATTAAGGCTGGTTTGTATATGCAACACAGGGCGTAAGGCAGCCCTCAAATGAGTATCATTATCTTCATCTGTGAACTGAGAGCCCTCTGGGGATGGCCGGCCGGCCAGGTCCTCCAGCCTCGGGCGTGGGCAGAGCCCAGCCCTCCTCTCCCTGCTCGGCCTCTCCGGGCAAAACCTCACCGAGCAGAGGTTCTAAGATGTGTTCAGAGTCCCTGTGAAACCTTGAGAAGGGAAGGAAGGAACTCGGGGGTGAAGCCGCCCGTAGGATGCCTAGGATTCTGAGGTTATAACGTGAGGGAGGCGGCCACATGCAGATGTGGGTAGTTGTTCCTTAGAGACAGCCCAAAATATTGACGAAAACAGCCTTGTTTTTTGGTAATTAAAAAATTTTCAAGTCAGCCAGACCGTCACACGCTCCCTTCAGTGGCCACAGAGGTTGTTGAGAACAGGCTCATGAACTGATATCTCCCAGAGCAGAGTGTGTAGCCTCCCGGGAGCGCCAAGTCACCCCGTCCCGGGACGGCAGCAGGAGAGACAAGACATCACCCGTCCTGCTTGCCCCTGACTCTCGAAAACTTGGTGAAACGGAGAGAAGCTGGAGAGCCGCTTGTCCAGTCTCCGGACGGCCCCTCTTCACTGCGGCCTGGCTTCGTGAGACAATGAAAAACCCCGCTCCCTTGTAAGAGAGTTTCCAGTGTGCTCTGCCTTCGGAGGGAACCGCATCGTCTGGTTGTGAGGTCGCTGTCCCACCTCCAGGCAGGAAGTAACAGTCCGTCCAGGAACTGGAAGTTCCATAGAGAAAACTCAGGCCGATCTTGCTGTTCAAGAAAGGTGGCTTCTTCTTCCCTGAAATTTTAGATGAATTGAACTGTCCAGTCAATGAAATCTTGGGGCTGCAGTCTTCAGACCTAACAGAGCCGACTCAAGAAATACCTGAGTGCTTGAGGCCCATGAGCTGGCTTTTTCTTGGTAATGACTTTGCGGTTCAGGTGTGTCTTTAAACTGCTGATCCTCAGCTGTGTTCCCTGAATTAAAATTTGGCAAAGATTTGAAACTAAGTTCAGAGTCCACATCAAGAAAAAGTTCTCTAAAAATACGCTCAATGACAGTCATGACAATACATCGGCTTGTTGTTGTTGCTCAGTCGGTCAGTATATCGGCAGCGTGAGTACTGAGTGGATGTGGACGGAAGCCCCTGAGACCTGATGTGGGGCAGAAAGCCTGGCGTCCGGCAGTGGCGTGAGGCAAGTGTCCAAGGGCCAGCTCAAGGGCTGTGTCCAGCCCCTGAGTCACGGGCCAGCTTGTCGGGCTGCCCTCGGAAGGTCTGAAAGTCCCCCCTGGTGACTCTGCCCTCGTGATGCTTTGGAGGAGGAGCAGGAGAAAGGATGTTAATTGGAAGGACTGAAGCTGATGCTCCAATATTGTGACCACCTGATGCAAAGAGCTGACTCATTGGAAAAGGCCCTGATGCTGGGAAAGACTGAGGCAGAAGGAAAAGGTGGTGACAGAGGGCGAGATGGTCAGATGGCATCACCGACTCAATGGACATGAGTATGGGCAGGCTCTGGGAGACGGTGGGGGTCAGGGAAGCCTGGCGTGCCACAGCCCATGGGCTCACAAAGAGTCAGACATGACTGAGCGACTGGACAACGAGGAGAAAGGAGCGTGTGCTTGAACTCAGCGTCTCTAGGAAGGTGTTCTCCGAGTCCTGGCCCCCTGTGGCTGTTTAAATCTAAATGGATTAAAATAAACAAAAACTCAGGTCCTCAGTAGAAGTCACCGCATTTCAAGCGCTCCGCACATAGCTGGCAGTTAGTTCAGTGGGCGCTGCGCTGGGTGCCCTGGGCTGATGGACAAACCCGTCTTCTTGTCCATCATGAGAAAGTCTCCTGGGGTGAGGGGTGTGCTTCCTGTAGAAATGTCTCTGTGTACAGAACATGCTGTCTTCTGAGCACCAATTAGATTCTTTGTGAAATGGCATCAGTTTGGCTGTCGAATGCCGTGGGCTTGATCAAGAATAACAGAAAAATCGCCTTCCGGAACGAACGGAATGTTCGAATTGCATGTGTCGCTGAGGCTGAATAAAATCCAAGCCTGATTTAACTTCTCCGGAGTAGCTGATGGTGAGGATGAGGGCCCCACCAGCTCTGAAACGCGGCTTTGTGGGAACCGCATCGGCAGGCTTCCCGTCTGCTCCCACAGTGACGACGGGGACAGCCGTCAGATCTCCTCCGACCTCCCTTCCCTGATGTCACGCTGTTCCCTCTCGTGGAGTTTAGGGGTATCTGCCTACTACTCCAGGAATGGAAAAGGGACTCGGGAGCGATTAAAGATGGGCGGGGTCACTGCCGTGCCTCGCGCCGCGTGTTCACAGGCACCGGTGGCAGTGCGGTTTATGGCAGTGAAACTGGAAATACTCTACCTGAGCAGGAGCTGGGGATTGGCTAGATCAGAAGTGGTTCAGCCTCATGATGAAATACCACGCAGTGTAATGTGATATTGCTTTGTAGTTAACAACATCGAAAAATGTTTGATAGGAACTGATTAAAAAAACTAAAAAAAAAAAAAGACCAATCTGTTTATATGATTCTTAAGAAAACACGCAAATCCACACACTGTCTTTTTTGAATGAAGCATACCCCAAGTATATAATTTTCCTTTCTATTTTCTAATTTTATTTTAACTAATGATTTTATTTACATAAGTGAACATATAAATAAACAACTGAAAATTAATAACAGTGACTAATAATATTTTACAATAATCTGCACATTAAGAAAAAAATAAGGTTGTAAGCAGAGAGATTGCCAGACGTCAGGAAGTGAACATGGAACATCGCTTGGAGAGGACGGCCTCTCGGGAGGTGACCGTTGGGAGCACCGAGCAGCGTGGGCGAGGAGGTCGAGGCTGTGGGGCAAGGACACGTCCTGCCTGCCCCCTGTGGACTCCGCAGGCAGGAAAGAGGCAGGAATGCAGTTTCTGCCTCCTCTGCTGTGTTTAATCAGTCGAACAAACACCAGCTGCTTGCGAATCTTCCAGTCTGAAAGGGAGGTCCGAAACCCAGCCTTCTTGCAAGTAACGCTGTGCCTTTTGGAGTCCCTGACAAAAATCCTTGCAGTGTCCCTCCCCGCCCACTGTCCATCTCCGCCACATCCTGCGTGTAGGAGCGTCCCACCCCATCTCGAGCGTCGGCCGGGGCTCCTCGTGTGAACATCAACCCGCTTCTGTCTTTGCTAAATGAAACAAGACTCTGAAATCAAATGTGTCTCTGTGTGTCTCTGATTTGGTCTCAGATAGTCCTCTAAACTTGGCCATGAATTTTTTTTTTAGGAGACAGCCGTTGAGAACTGGCAAGGGTTCACATAATTAAGATGCTTCTTGGGTTCCTAGTCTGTTTTCCTCTCAGACTGAGGCACTGGAGCTAACCAAATCCTTCATCAGAACAAATATTATTTGGTGCTTTCAAAAATGCTGTAAAAGTTGATCTCATAGAGAATAGACGGGTGCTTGCCAGTGGTTAAGGTCGGGGAGGGTTGGCTCTGGGGGCAGATGGTGCCGGGGCTTCTTTGTGGGGCTAGAGTCCTTCGATGTCGTGAGCGTGAATGTGATCACAGAACTACACACACACGAGTGAGTCCGTGTAAATACTGGTGAAATCCGTACAGTAGCCTTGTACCAGCACTGGCTCCTGGATTTCGATCCCGTTCCTGCAGTTTTGTAAGGACCCCATCATTGGAGGCAGGCTTCCCAGGTGGCGAGTGGCAAAGAACCCACCACCCAGTGGCGGAGACACAGGAGACGTGGGTTGTGAGACAGACAAATAGTCGATTTTTTTCCTTAGGGAGTCAGGTTGACTTTAGGAAAGGAAAACGAATGCTATATCCTTGGAGAAACACCCATGAGCTCCCGTGCACAGAGTATCAATCCAGAGGTTCAGGAATATGTGGGGGGGTTGTGTTCTTGCCCCCACCGCTTGCTCTGTCCTGTAGGAGGATGAGGGACCCACCAGCCTTGCTGAATGTGTCCTGCTCTAAAATAGAACTAAGGATCTTCTATCTCTGGTGATGGTTAATTTTTTATCTTAATGAAACCCCGGGCTTCTCAGGTGGCCCTAGTGGTAAAGAACCCACCTGCCAATGCAGGAGACGTAAGAGATGCAGGTTCGATCCCTGGGATGGGAAGATCCCCTGGAGGAGGGCATGGCAACCCACTCTAGTATTCTTGCCTGGAGAATCCCACGGACAGAGGAGCCTGGAGGGTATAGTCCGTGGCATCACAGAGAGTCAGACACAACGGAAGTGACTGAGCACACACGCTCGAAGCCCCATTTTATTCTGATGAATAACATTTACATCTGCAGTTGGACCACTTTGTCAAACTCAGCTTGTCTGGCAGAAAGATTCTTGTGGGTTCTTTGCCCAGCTATGCAAGATGCTGTCATCATTAAATGTGAAGAGGCAGACTCTTTAAAAAAATTCTATAAAAATCTCTAGCAGCAAGGCTAAATAAGCCATAATTTACTTATATTAGGGAATACTTAAATCAAATGAGTTAGGTCTCTCTGTAACGACGCGGACAGGTCTCCAAGATGTATTGTCTGAGGAAAAGAGCAAGCCACCGAGGGAAACATAAAACATAATGACGTCCACGTAAAAACCGGGTAACAAATGAGCCTCAGAGAGAAAACAGTCAAACCGATCTCCTCTCGATAGATACACAAGTAGCTTGCCTCTGGGGAAGTGAGGAGACAGACTAGCTTCGGTGGTAACAGTGAGAGGAGCCTTTAAACACTGTCTACAAGATTTGAGTTATAAAAGTGAACTCATACATTATCTGCGTCATCCAAATTGCCACGGATCCCAGCTGAATTTATTTCGCGATAGTTCAGCCAGTTCACGAGCCCATTTGAGGAAGAGCTGTTGTGTCTGGTGATGAAGGGGCTTGTCTGCAGCGTCTCCAGTCCAGCAGCCTGCTGGGAAGGCATCCACACGGGATCGCTGTGGGGCACGGGGTCCTCCAGCCGCCAGCAAAACGGAAGTCTTAATTAAAAGCTATAATATAACCAGCATCTCCTTACTTGGTAATAGCCTCTATACATCGCCATCGTCTCAGGAAAACCTGACATATAGAAACATTTATTAATTACAGTTTTCAAATTCCAAAAGAATCCTTGATGGTTTAGTTTGAAATTCTGACATTAAAATAAGATGCTTAAAATATGCAAGTATTCAAACCACAAAAGTGAAAGTGTTAGTCGCTCAGTCAGGACCGACTCTACAATCCACGTCCATGGATTGTAGCCCCCAAGGTTCCTCTGCCCATGGGATTCTCCGGGCAAGAATACTGGAGTGGGTGGCCATGCCCTTCTCCAAGGGCTCTTTCCTGACCCAGGGATCAAACCTGGGTCTCCTGCATTACAGGCAGATTCTTTACCGTCTGAGCCACCAGGGAAGCCCTCAAACCACAAAGTCTAAATATTATTCATCAAAAAGATAAGGAATATCCTAATTAGCTTGGAGAAGGAAATGGCAGCCCACAGCAGCATTCTTGTCTGGAAGATTTCATGGACAGTGGAGTCTGGCAGGCTGTAGTCCGTGGGGTTGCAAAGAATCAGACACAACTGAGACACACACACACACACACACACCCTAATTAGTTATCAGTTTCTTCATTTCACCTCAAAGACTGCTTATTGTACACCTACTGTGTGCAAGGGTGTGTGAGCAGGCTGGTCCTGGAGCCTGAGAAGGGCCATCAGAGGCTTGCTTGCCCAACACGCAATGTCCAACGTAATGGTTAGAATCATACCCTGGTTACGTAAAATCCCCTTCATCTGATGATCTGGTTTTGATAATACTGTCATATTAACAAAAAGTTTTAAATAGGAATTTTTTGAGTCATAGAGTTTTTGTTTTTTTAAAAAACAAAAAACCTGCTTCCCAAGAAGTGTAAGATCACAAAAACAATGCTAGACCTTGGAGCAGAGTTTTTGGTGCTGCTTGCGTGGGTGACATTTAGACCCAAGCCTAGCTCATAAGTGTGACTCATGAGAACACATCAGATGGTGAGAGCAGGGACCTTCCTGGTGCTTAGAGGGAGCGGCTTGAAGGAGCCTCGCTGCTCTGGGCGGCTGAGCAAGGCCCACCCCAGGGCTTCACTGAACAACAGTCTTTTCCAGAAGCTCCTACGCCCTGAACTGCAGCCCTCAGTGAGGGCCGCTTCCGTCCTCTGAGAAAGCTGTGGGGCATTCACGCCAGGGTGACCTCCTGCCAAAAGCCTGCCATCATTTCACTCACCAAATTAAAAAGGCTTTTGAAGGGATGTCCATTCGAATATAAACATCTTCATCAGAAAGCATCATTGATTGCCTTCCTCCTGGGGAAGAAAGGCTTCTAACTCCTCTAGAGGTTTCACATTGCACGTTGCCAGATGAGTCCCCATCCCAGAAGCTTGCAATTTAGAACTCATCTAGAATACGCCTTCTGGATGCTTACAGATAATTCAAGAAGATGTCCTAGAAATGCAAGGCACATCAGCCTCAAAATACTGTGCACTGGAGACCCACGGGTTTACTTTGGGTGTATTACAATGTGATGGTGATGACTTTGATGGTCCTGGTAGAAATGCTGAGAAATTTTCCAACGATGTTGCTACATTATAAAACTAAGATGGAAAAGCAGGCTAGTAGATGCTTCCAGCAGAACTTGAAATTCTCCTGTGTTATTTTTTCCTAAGAGGTCTAGATTTAGACTTCTAGGTTAGGCTTCGTCAGTGCCTATGAAAATCGGTTTAGTCAAAAACGTTTCTTCTCCCCCAAAGGTGTAGACGACAGAGCATCTGAGCGGAGCGTTTCCCACATTCATTATAATATAATGTCAGGCTTGTGACATATGACAGCGGGTTTCACACTCCACTTAATGAGAGGTTGCCAGTGCCTGGAGAAATAAAAAGCAAGATTTGCACGTATTGCACGAAATGAAGAAAGTGGTGCCAGCCTGGGGGTAGTGCAGCTTTGGTGTGTAGACCAGCTGCGTGTCTGTGGCACCGAGCGTGGCCGGACTTCCCATCACTTCTGTGCGGGTAACTGTGGGGTGTCCCCAGTGAGCAGGGCGGGAAGTGCTCTGTTCAAGACCTGCAGGCTCCTCTCACACGCGTGTGTTGGCGGCTCACTGCATGCGAGATGAGAGATGACTTTAGAGGATGCTGAGACAGGTTTCTGCACACAGACGGCCTTGCCATCCTAGGAGAACCTACTGTGCTTGTCTGTTTTCTCCTCTTGCTTTGGTTTCCAGGAAGCCTGGAGACAAAGTTAATACTTAATTGCCAGCCTTGTTCTGGTCCAGCGGCAAATTCAGCCCTGTGCTTCAGGAAACCCCTTTTATGACTGATGAGCACGTTACGGTTGGAAGTCGTCTTCCCTTGTATCCGTCCCGACATTTCTCAGGCTGCAAAGCCCTTCTCGTTTGTTCCCTAAGTCCCACTCCCCGTCTAGGACGGTGGCTTTATTTCTGCCTCGTGAATAAATGCCGTGACTTTCCAAGGCTGCTGAGCTTGTGTCAAGGCTGGATTCAGACCGAAGGTCTCCAGAACCCTGTAAAGGCTCTTACAGGAGAGATGTCGGTTGTGAGGAAGCTCCCGCATACAGGGGTGGTCGCCAGGCAGGAGGCGGTGTTGGTGTCACTTACAGGAGAGATGTCGGTTGTGAGGAAGCTCCCGCATACAGGGGTGGTCACCAGGCAGGAGGCGGTGTTGGTGTCACTGTCACTGCCATCGTAGGCACGGTCCTCGGCTGCGCGTGGATTTTAGGGTGTGAGGACTCCTGGTCTCCTCCCGCCGTGTCCAGGAAGGCAGCCCGCCTCCTGCACCTTCCCAGGTGAGAGCCTGGAGGAGGAAGCCCAGGTCTTCCTGAAAAGTGAAGTGAGTCCCCGTGCGCCACGCCGACAGAGATCGATGTGACGGCTGGCTGGCAGGACAGCTGCCTGGGGCCGCCGTGTGCCTGGGCTCGGGGCCCGCGTGGGAGCTGCCAGGCTGGATTTATCTCTTGCCGACGGTTGACGCCGTCCTTCTGCGGGGACGACGGGCTGTCCTTCCCCCTGGCCTCCACGCTGCCCTCTGTGTGGTGGGACACAGGCTGTACTGTCCGTCCTGGGAACTTTGGATTAGTGCTGATGCCAGCCTGTGCCCGTGATATTCTGTCCAGCGTCCTGGGATGTTGGGAGAACTGGTAAGAGGTGAAGCCCCCGCTTCAGACCACGTTCACAGCTGCCACTGGCCAGGAAAGTAACCGCCCAAGGAAGGTGTTGATTTCTCTGACCCTGAGAGACGTTTCCGAATAAACTAGTGCCCTGCCACAGGCACAGACGCACACATGCGCCTGGAGCGTCTTAGGCACTCGCTCAGTATTTGTGGGGAAACCGTGTAAAACAGGGGCTCCCCGCCTTCATGTCCCTGCCAGCCTCAGGCTCACCCGCAGGGCGTGGTGAAGCCTGTCCCTGGAGTTTAATTCAGCTGGTCTCGGGAGGGTCCATGATTTAATTTGTAACAAGCTTCGGGTCATGATGATGCCACAGAGACCATACTTTAGACAGCACCATCCTAAAGCAGAGATTGGCAGACTTGTTCTGTAAGGGCCAATTAGTGTTTAGCCTTTGTGGGTCATTAGGGTTCTGTCACTCAACTTGGCCATTGTAACTACAGAGAAGATGTCAAGGAATGAGCACAGCTGTGTTCCAGTAAAACTTTATTTATAAAATCAGTGGTGCTCTTGCTTCGAAAAATATGTGTTGCGAATATTTAAAAAAAAATTTTTTTTTTAATGTTAGGAGCCAGAGCCTCATTCTGAGTGAATTTCTGAAAGCTCTCAGATGAGAACCAGTGTTAAAGTCTTGGCGGCTGGTAAAATCTCGAGACTTTGAAGATCACTAGCGTCTCTGTGTGTGTGTGTGTGTATGTGTGAGTCCTTCAGTCGTGTCCAGCTCTTTGCGACGCTGTGGACTGTAGCCCGCCAGGCTCCTCTGTCCATGGGGTTCTCCAGGCAAGAAGACTGGAGTGACTTGCCATGCCCTTCTCCAGGGGATCTTCCCTGACCCAGGGGTCGAACCCAGGTCTCCTGCACTGCAGGCAGATTCTTTACCGTCTGGGATGCATATGGTGCTTGGGAAATGGTGCTGGTTTGGGTGCGTGTCTGGTCTTACGTGGATTTCTGGAAACCTTGTCCAAAAGGAGGTGGCCCGAACTCTGCTGACTGAGTGCAGGGTCCCTCGGTTCCGCCTCCTGAACACACCCTGACTCTGGGCCCACCCACGCTGGGCCCCGGGGACACGCACGACCGTGTGGTCTGAACTGCTCTGCTCGCCTGGGGCACCTGGATCCCCTTGGAGGCTCTGGCTCCAGATGCGGTGGCTCTGGTGGGAAGCCCGACATGTGCAGGTCACACCTGGAAAGAGAGGAGGTGCAGGTGTCTGGTGCCCGGCCCAGAGCAGGAGCCCCGCCGTCATAGGATGCCAGAGGACGGGGCCCAGGCGGGCGGCCTGGACCGTTGCCGTGGGGACGGGAGGGGCAGGCCTGAGCTTGGCTGGTCTTCTCGTGACTGACCGTCTGTGTACCGCTTCTCCCTGCAGGACCCGAGGAGCAAGCACAAGTTCAAGATCCACACGTATGGCAGCCCCACCTTCTGTGATCACTGCGGCTCCCTGCTCTACGGACTCATCCACCAGGGGATGAAATGTGACAGTGAGTATGTTTTCTGTTATTGCAGCATGCCCGGGGCCAGCAGGGCCCTGTGATGCTCAGGAACCTTTCAGAAAATCGGTAGATTTCATTCAGATATGGGCTCAATTACAAAAATATAGAATCTCCCCACTGGCGAGGTTCTAATTTATTATACGACTTCCCTGCCTAATTATGAACCCAAAAAAGCCCCCGATTTCATGCAGTTGGTGCTGTCACCAGTTTTCATGGTAGGAATCTCCAATCCCTGTTATATGCAGGCTGGTCGAACCCCCAAGCAAATGCCACGTGTTGAAAGAAGACATCCCACCCCCAGATTCCACATTTGGTTCAGCTTCAAGATAAGCTGAGCATCCACAGTCATTATCTGCCCGTGTCTCCAATTAGTGGGTGGACTGTGGAAAAATCCAGTGGGCTCTCCTTGGAGCCAAAACCACAGTGAAAATAAGAACAGGAGCTTGCTTTAAGTTCCCTCGTCTTGCATAATTATGGGCAGATCAGATCCTGCCAGGCCAGTGAGAGATGAAATCCCGGAAGACACCCACCCTCTCCCCTTCTCCCTTCTTGTTCGGTGTGTATTAGCACCAACTGCAGGAGGAGAGAAAGACATCTATTTTTTTCATGGAAATTCTTTGCTTCGATTAATCTCATGTAATGAGATCCCCCCAGGCTATTTATTTGTTTCAATAAAATTGTATGTTTAGGGCAGGAGAAGGTAATTAGAGAAGGTAATGACGAGCCTGTTTTTCTAGCAGACGAGGAAGAGTTTGGGTACAATCAGCATGTTGTCACTCGATAATGCTGCTGTTGTGGCCCACAGCCTCATCTGTCCCCACATGGAGCAAAGACACGCGCCTGCATCGTCTTCCCTCGGTATCCGTGGTAATCCTCCGCGGATACGGGGGGTCAGCCGTGTAATTCTCGGGAAGGGATCCATGTCTAAGAGGACCTGTGCAGTTGAAACCCATGTCGCTCAGGGTCAGCTGTACATAGAAGGCAGACTGTGTGAACTTTACGGAGGAGGCAGGTAGCTTCTCAGAATGCAGGCTTCACCTTCCTGAGCCCTGGACCCTAATAGCCTCGAGAAACCTCTGTGGTCATCAGGGCTGGTGGTTTCCTGTGCGTCCAGAGATTGTCAGATTCCCAAGAGACTGCTTTCCGGGTTAGTGTGGATTCTAAGTGCGTTTGTAAATACACTTTTGACTGTTGTAAAACTTGGAGCAAAAGTGAATACTCGGCTCTGTTAGGCACTCGACCGTAACAAGTTGAAGGTGACCTGAGACTGATGCCCACTAACTCAGGGGGCAGAACAAGCCACATGTCTCCTGCTGCATCCTCGTCCATGTTGGCCAGGACTGTGACCCGTGCCCTTAAACAGCGGTGCCAGCTGTACCCTTCTACTCTTCTGGGTGGACCAGGATTGGGGGTGCTGCCAACTGTAACACAGGCCAGGAATGCATGCACCCTCGAGGCTGAGCTGAGTCTCCACCGAGCGTCCCCAGCAGCTCGGCTCACAGTTGTGTTAGGACCAGAGGACGTTACTGGTCACCCAGGAATGTCCTGATAGTAAATAAATGGTATAGATTTGAATTTATTAGCCAAATGTATTCTAATAAAAGGGCTTCCCCGGTGGCTCAGTGATAAAGAATCCATCCGCCTGCCCGTGCAGGAGATGTAAGGTGTGGGTTCGGTCCCTGGGTCGGGAAGACCCCCTGGAGGAGGAAGCAACAGTCCACTCCAGCATTCTTGCCTGGAGGATCCCATGGATGGAGGAGCCTGGCAGGCTGCCTCCTTGGGGTCACAGAGTCAGACACCACTAAAGTGACTTAGCATGCACGCACGCTAATAAAATAACATGCCCCTGGTTTATATGCCAGGATTCTGCTTCAGATTCTGTTTATGGACTGTGCTCCCACTCGAGCAGCATGTTACCTTGTGTCTTTGTTCTTTTCCTCAGAGTCCGAGGGGCTCTGGGCTGCTGTCTGTGTCTCTGGGCTGCTGTCTGTGTCTCTGGGCTGCTGCGAGGGGCTCTGAGCTGCTGTCTGTGTCTCTGGGCTGCTGCGAGGGGCTCTGAGCTGCTGTCTGTGTCTCTGGGCTGCTGTGAGGGGCTCTGAGCTGCTGTCTGTGTCTCTGGGCTGCTGCGAGGGGCTCTGAGCTGCTGTCTGTGTCTCTGGGCTGCTGTGAGGGGCTCTGAGCTGCTGTCTGTGTCTCTGGGCTGCTGCGAGGGGCTCTGGGCTGCTGTGAGGGACTCTGGGCTGCTGTCTGTGTCTCTGGGCTGCTGTTTGTGTCTCTGGGCTGCTGTCTCTGTCTCTGGGCTGCTGTGAGGGGCTCTGGGCTGCTGTGAGGGGCTCTGGGCTGCTGTCTGTGTCTCTGGGCTGCTGTGAGGGGCTCTGGGCTGCTGTCTGTGCTCCGTGCTGGAGCAGGAGGAGCATGAGCTGGTGGTCGGGGGCCAGACCCCTCCCCTGACTTGTGCGGCAGAGACTCCCTCTCCCCACGCTCCTACACCCTGTAACGTGATGGTGCTGTGGGCATCCCTGCTTGGTGGGGAGTCAGCTGCCCCCTGCAGGCTCACCTCGCAGCGGGCAGAGCAGGAGCAGACGTTTCCCAGGACGCACCAGCTCCAAGTGTTGCAGCTGACACAGGACGCAGCCTGGGTCCTTTCTCCACCGCCTTCCTGGGCCCATGGCTGTCCCAGAGGTGCTGGCCTTTACTCCTTCAAGTTCTGCCCAAGTGAGGTCGCCAGTGCAGGTCATAGCACAGCTTCTCGAGAGCCCTGTGTAACTGAGACCTCTGCTTCACAATGCTTCTTGCTATTTAGCTCATCGTGTTAAAGTTAAATGGGCTTCCCTGGAGGCCCAGCTGGTAAAGAACCCACCTGCCAGTGCAGAAGATGCAAGAGCTGAGGGTTCAGTTCTGGGGTTGGGAAGATCCCCTGGAGGAGGAAATGGCAACCCACTCTAGTATTCTTGCCTGGAGAGTCCCACGGACCGAGGAGTTAAACACTCAAAACGAGAGTACCAAGAAGGCTCCACCTTGAAGTATCAGAAGAGCCTTGTGGTGCCCCCGGGGGATTCTTGAGGGTTCCAGGGGCCACCTGCTCCTTCTGGAAGCCTGAGGTACAGGACCAGTGGAGCAGGAATGCCTACACAGCGTCTTATGTTTGAGCTCCGTGCACAGGACTCTTTTCAGGGTGTCTTTGCTGCTGCTGCTGCTAAGTCGCTTCAGTCATGTCTGACTCTGTGTGACCCCATAGACGGCAGGCCACCAGGCTCCTCCGTCCCTCGGATTCTCCAGACAAGAACACTGGAGTGGGTCGCCAGCGCCTTCTCCTGCGGTGTCTTTAGTTCTCCGCAATAAGACTGACCTTTAGTCCTCTCCCTGTCTTGCCCATGTAATGTCAGCTGGTGAGGAATGCCTTACCAAGCCAGGCGTATATTTGTTTTACGCAGAATAATATTTAAATATTTGAGGATAGGTTTAAAATATCAATCACAGGTTCTTTTAAAAACAACAACAAACAAAAGCAATGCACGTAAGCCTCCTTGGAGATAAAGAGTTCGCTGAGGAAAAGAACATTTTCTGAATATCATAAACTCAGCCCCACAAATTCTCAGGAAGGCATAAGAAATTCTTTGGCAGAAAGAATCCCGATTAAAATGTGTGTATTGCTTGCCTCCGTGTACATAAAGTATTAATTAGTCCCTGGATTTTGTTTGCTGTTAACATTGTAGGCACGTTCGGGAGACCAGGCGGGGGTGGTCTGCCTCAGTTGCGGCTGGACAGACATGGATGGAGTATTTTAGGGATGTGTCACTCACGGGAGCCTGTGCTGTGAGGGACATCTGCTAGCAGTTCTTTATGTCACCGACGCTCGATAGCAGAGCATCGAGTTAGAGGGTGGCTCAGTTCCGCTTCTGTTCACGCAACCAAAACACAGAGCGGGGGTGGCTCCGGGCCACGCGCAGCCTCACCCTTTGCCTTCTCGACTTGCAGCCTGTGATATGAACGTGCACAAGCAGTGCGTGATCAACGTGCCCAGCCTCTGCGGGATGGACCACACAGAGAAGAGGGGCCGCATCTATCTGAAGGCCGAGGTCACGGATGAAAAGCTGCACGTCACAGGTGAGGCGCTCCCCGCGGTGTGGCTGGGCCGCCCGCAGCCTTCAGACCAGGAGAGGCCGGCCCCGAGGCCGGGATGGACGCGGAGCTGCTGGCTCTCGTGCACCCGTCTCCCGGGTTCACAGACACTCGGCGTCCAGCGAGTCATGAGCGCCGTGTGGAGAAGGGCTCTGAGAGCATGGCTGTCCCCCTGGGGATGGGCCACCAGAAGCCGTGGCACACGGTGCCCTGGGGAAGGTGCAGCCTGGGTGGGGGCAGGTGAGGGGTGGTCAGGTGTTTCGGGGCGTCGGGCTGTGATGACCTGATGAGGCGGCCGTGATGGTAACAGCAGCGCTTTGGGGCATCTACACTTCTCTGCAGTGCGTGGGGTGCTGAGAAACGCACACAGATTAATTTATTACATTTCACAACTGCCTGATCACTAGCGTCGTTTTCCAGAAGAAGAAACCAAGGCCCCGGGAGATGGGTCCTGCAGAGTCACAGCATGAGTGGGGAGCCCAGGCCCTGTGCCATCACCCCCCCACAGCGCTTACCCATGAGGACCCGGCCGCGGTGGCTCCACATCCGTGTCCCCGGCCCTGCGCCCCCCTCGGGCCGTGTCTGGGTGGGCACTGTCGCAGCACGGCTTCTCCTCTGGGCTCCCACGAAATCCACGCTCAGCCGCGGGGCCTCAGGGTGACCAGACGTGTCTGCTGCAGTGCCCACTGAGCTGAGTTAGGGTGGAAGCCGCTGTCCTCCTTGTTCTGGGCCCACCGTGTCCCACCCGACGGACACGCCCTCCTCCTGGACAAGGACATCCACTCTCATGAGATGAGCACACAGACTGTGTTCCCATTTGTATTTAGGAATTCTAGGCTATCACAGAAACGGAAAAGCCGACTGACTCTTACTGTAAATAACAGAAGATCTTATAGAAAAATAAAAGACTCGGAGGGTCTGTTGAAGGAAAGAGTTGGGGTGGGGGAGGTTGTCCCAGAGAGAGCTTACTTTGGGGAACTTGCTCACATTTTTTCTTTGAAAACTAATCAAGTTTTCTACCCCGTGCTGTCCTGTCAGATAAGAATTCAGGGAGAATCAGAGGGTCTCAAGGCATTGCAAGGGAAGGGTCCCTCACTTTGCCACTGGGTGACCTCATGACACGAACCACATGCAGCTGACCACCAGCATGGGGTCGTGTGTAAAGTCCCCACGGCAGACATGGGCTCCCTGTGACTGTGTCTCGGAGAAGTTGCTTTATTTTCTCAGAACCTCCTGACCTGCATCCTTGCGCATGGGGGTGCGATTCTCACCTGCGTTCCCTCTGGTTGGACTGATGCTGCGGGGTTTGGGGGGCCCACTCTGACTGATGGCCGGGCCCCTGGGCGCAGAGCAGGCGGACCCTGGGAGTTGGTGCATGAGCCCATCCACACCGTTGCAGCCCCTCACTGACCTCTCTCTCTCTTCTACTAAGGTTCCTCCATTGTCAGAGTCACATAGGGAGGCAGGGAGCATACCGCTTCAGAGAAAATCACCATAAAACGGAGACGCACTGAGCGGTAAGGGATGGAGCGGAGTAAGGCAGAGCGCCTGTCCTTTGTCCTGAAAGCCCTGTGGTGGCCCCCGCCCCGCAGGTGGGCAGGCAGACCTCAGCCCCCGCCTCAGTCAGGACCACCTGGCCATGGGTTGCTCCCAGTCCTGGTGCTTCTGAACACAGACCCCAGGCCGTGTGCTCTAGACTGGCCACATCATTCCCAGGCTGCTGCCCGAGGGGCCTGGCTCCGCCGAGCCTCAGGAGTGGCACCGGGGCCCCACTGGGGCGGCTCACAATACCTGGTGCAGGAGAAAGACCCAGCTCACGGGGACAGCAAGGCGAGCCTCCTGGGGCTCGGGGGCTGATCACACCGTCGTCGCCAGGAGTTGAACTTGACTGTGGAATCGTCTCGGGGGAGACACCCGTGCTGAATCAGAGACTTTTCACGCATGAAAGCCAACCAGTGGCGTCTCTGGCTGTAGTCCGGCCATGTCACTCGAGAATTGGTCTGCTGGTTCGTGCAGAGAAGTGCTCAGCTCCAGGACCACGAGCTCAGCGGCCCTTGTACTAACAGCAGCAGCAGCTCAGTGACCGGCGCTTCCCACCACGGGGTGCCTATGAAGCGCTTTACCTGATTGACCTGTTTAAACCTGTGCAGAAATTTATTATCTTTGTAGAGGATGAAACTGAGACACAAAGAATTTAACTTGCCCAAGTCACACAGATCGTCAGTTTAATGGAAACCTGTTTAAAGGATAGAAGTAGAGATATTTTAATGACGGTACCAGGAAGAATTGGAATCTCATCTTAGCTAAGACTGCTGTAATAATACCATGGACTGAATTTCTTTTGGTTCTGGAGGACAGGTAAGACAAGATCAAGGTGTCTGTTGACCGTTTCTGGACAGAACCGTCTTCCTGGCGTGGAGCAGCTGCCTCCTGGCTGTGTCTTCACTTAGGGAACAGGGGAGAGAGAAGAGGTTGAGAGTGGGCAGCGGGCGACAGAGGAGGGCGCCGTGCTGTGCAGCCTTCAGGGCACCGTTCCCACCCTGAGGGCTCCTCACGACCTCGTCACCCCAAGGCCCCGTCCCTACACCATCCCCAGGGGGTCAGGGCCTCGGCGTACAAAGTGGGGGCACAAACATTCCGTCCACAGCAAATCTGATTGAAAAACACAATAGTTATTTGTGTGCAGGAAATTCAGGCCTAAATATAGAATGCCAAACTAAGGGAAATAACTAATTAGTAATCATTTCTTTAAAATTTGTAGAGTAATTTTAGATGTTCAGAATCAGAATTAGCCTGGCTTCAAGGAGAACGGAAGTATAAATAATAAATGGTGACTAGCAGCACTTGCGGTACCAAAAAAAAAGTCACAAAAGCAAATAGCACAGAGTTCCCCACATCCTTCACCCAGCAGCTCCCAACCCAGAGTCCAAGTATCAAAGTCGTCACATTTTTAATAGTTCCTGATAAATGTGTGAACCACAGGTTAGTCAATGGAAATGTTTTAAAGAGTCAAGGAGTGAAATCAGATATTGTGTATAACACATACGTGTATGAAACCTGGAAAAATGGTGTTGAGGGACCTATTCGTAAGGTAGGACTAGGCACACAGACATAGCGGCGAGACTTGTGGGTGCAGCGCGGGGAGGAGAGGGTGGGGCGAAGGGAGAGTAGCCCTGAAGCACACACATCACCACGTGCAAGATAGCCAGCCAGCGGGGAGCTGCTGTACGCACGGGGAGCTCGGCGCGGTGCTCTGCGTAGGGTTAGGTAGGGGCAGGACGCGGGTGGAGGGACGCCCAGGAGGGCGGGGGTAGATGTGCTCCGACAACGGGCTCACGTTGTTGTACGGCGGAGACCAGCACAACGCTGTAAGCAGCTACACGCCAGTAAGAAAACGAGAGCCAAGAGAAGCGGTCCGGCTTCCCGTCCAGGACAGAAGAAGCCCAGACGGGCCGCTTCCGGGGTGCCCGCCTCTTGCCTCACCTGCCCGGACCCCCCTCACCCAGCAGATCAGGCCCCACGGTCGTGACAGGCGGTCTCACTCACTCAGCTGCTGTCCTGCGTCCTGCCTGGGTGCCCACTGTCCACAGGGCTGGGCCTTTCTCCATGCTGAGCCTTACAGCCCCCGCTTCACGGACACCCACAGCACGCAGCCACCGAGCACTGTTCTCTGAGCTCAGAGGGGCAGGAAGCCGCGGGACGAGGCGGGAAGTGGCGGTGCTGGAGCCTGAGCCCAGGTCTGACTCCCGAACCCAAAGGCTGAGGCCCTCCCACGTCTCTCGTCAATTAAAGAGTCTCTTTGGGATAAACAGCAAGCCCATGAATGTTTGCTCAACCCACATCAGCACCCCGCAGGTTCTCTGAGGCAATGGAAGCTCTAAACGTGGGACTGACGTCCCTGGAGGACGCCGAAGGACGGGGGTGTTTGAGAGGCCAGAGGGAAGAGCGCAGGAGCGGGCGAGGGGAGGTGACGGGATTAGCCAGCCTTGGCTTTTCCAGGGGTCATGTATGGATGTGAGAGCTGGACCATCAAGAAGACTGAGCACTGAAAAATTGATGTTTTTGAACTGTGGTGTTGGAGAAGACTCTTGAGAGTCCCTTGGACTGCAAGGAGATCCAACCAGTCCATCCTAAAGGAAGTCAACCTTAAATATTCATTGGAAGGACTGATGCTGAAGCTGAAGCTCCAGTTCTTTGGTCACCTGATATGAAGAGCTGACTCATTGGAAAAGACCCTGATGCTGGGAAAGATTGAAGGCAGGAGGGGAAGGGGACAACAGAGGATGAGATGGTTGGATGGCATCATCGACTCAATGGACATGAGTTTGAGCAAACTTCGGGAGATGGTGAAGGACAGGGAAGCCTGGTGTGCTGCAGTCCGTGGGGTCGCAAAGGGTCAGACACGACTGAGCACGCACACACACAGCACACACAGTGAGAACACAGATATCAGCGATGACCCACGACGAGCCGAGCTCATGGTGCACACAGGTGGCTTCTGGGGCCATGCTCGTAGACCGTAAGCACTCGTGTTAAAGATTAGATTAGCTCCATTTGACCTGTGCAGACTCACCCAGTTTAAAAATCATTCCCAAAGTAAAATAGAAACTCCCAAGGGACTAGTGGGATGGAAATTGCCCTTTGGAAATCAGAGATCAGGGTCCTTTAGAGATTGGTGCAGTATTTATGGGAAAGGCGTCCACTTCCTGGTGTATTTTTACTTCTTGCCTTTGGGCAGTGGTGCGATGTTATCTGAACAGTGTCATTTTTTTCTTTTAATATGTGATTTTAATAGGTTTCCTACATTCCTTTGTCCTTTTTATTTGGTTCGGAGGAGTGGTAAAGAAAAAACAAATCCCTCATGGGGACGAATTTTCAATTTAATGTTGTAAATAAATGGAAAAAACATCGCAGGCTTTACAGCTGTTTCAGGAACACATCTCCCCGAATAGACTGTCCTGCAGAAGAGTCTGATTTTCTCAGATACTTCGTTTGTTAGTTCCGCGTGGAGATGGAGGTTCTAATCGGGCTCCAGCGGAGGGGGAGAGCTTCCTGCAAGCGTGAGGATGTGAGGCTGCTGGCGGCTGCAAGGTTGCATCCTCCAAGAACCTTCTAGAACTGTGTGGGGACCTGCCATCAGGTTGTTGATTTAAATAACAACATTCTACATACGCTCTGTGTCCTTCCACCTTTTAATGGGGCGGTCGGGGCGGTCGGGGCAGTCGGAGCAGCGAGACTCAGCTTTGCGTAATAATCACTCTGATCCACCGTCTGTCACCTGTTTATGAGCCGGCGTCAGGCTCTCTGCCAGGCCCCCGGGGATGCTGAGATGAGGAGGATGTAGAGCTTATCGTGGGGTGTGTGGTCTTGGGGGGGGGCATTAAGGCAAGGAAGAGAATGAAAGGGACGTGCCTGTAAGCACAGAGGCCCTTAGGGCGGCCCCTCCCCCGCTCCCAGGAAGCTACAGGTGGCTTCCTAGAGGCCCTGGGAGGAGAGGTGGGAGAGGCTGCCACGTGAGGATGCGGGCTGTGATTGGCTCAGGGTGTGCAGGGCTCGACCCCGGCCCAGGTGTCAGGGAGTCCAACGTGCTCGGCCTCGAGGGGAATTATTTTCTGTATTCATGGACTTAGGGCTACAGTCACTACCGTTTCGCGTGCCCGGGTCTTAGGCGTCACAGATCAAGAGCTCCGAGTTAAATGCTTCTTTCTCAAACAGGAACGTTTACGGTCCGAGTGGCTCGTTTTTTCACAAGGACAGAGCATCAGTCTCCTCCCCTGAACTCCAGGGGTGACCCCGAGGTTCACGGTGACCCTTGAATTTTTGTGGATGCCGGGGGCGGGGACGGGTGGGCAGCCCCTCTGTCGCCTGGAGGCTCTGTGCGGGAGCTTTCCACAGCGCCCGGAAGGCCTGTGCGGTGGGACTGCCGTCTGGGGCTGCCAGCGGGGAGGAGCTGCACCCAGCCGCTTGCTGAAAGGAAAAGGCATTAGCTAGAGGTCATTTCTCTTAAATAAAAGCTTGGCTGTGGGATTAAATGCAGCTCAGGGGCGCCGGAGGGGACAGAGCCCGTGTGCTGGTCCTGGTTTGGGCTGCGGAGGGCAGGCTCAGGCAGCTGCTTATTCGGGTGCGTCCAGATTGACCGTCATCAGTGAGCTATAACACCTTTGATCACCCAGTTTCCGTGTTCCCATCAGATCCCTCCACTTCTCAGTAACTCTCAACATTTGCGATTAACAAGGCATCTGGGTGTTGTGTTTGGAGACCAGCAGCCTTTCACCGATGGTTTTAGCATCGAGGGCGAACTTGATCAGTTTTCGTGTTGGTTGAGAGGATGCTGACGTGTTCTCGAGTGAGTCTCAATCTTGGAAGAACCCACCTCAGGCTGGGCCAGTGCTTGACGTCCAGCGCCCCTCTGCGAAGGCAGACGGGAACGGCCTTGAAGCTGAAAACACCTCGGCCTGCGTGTCCGGAAGATGCTCGCATGTTGGCCGGTTCAGACGCGTTGCTTCCGGGAGACGGCCGGCATCTTTTCAGTGACTCCTTTATCCTCTGTTCTTCCCTGACTGGACATTCCCACGTCCCAGTGCCCATGCCTGTGTGACCCCGTTGGCAGCTGGTAGCTCCCCTCCCCAGGCATGTCCCTTCTGCCCCCGCCACCCCTGACACTCAGAGTTCTCACTGAGGAGAAGAGCTCTGTGCCCTTCCCAGGGGCAGGCTGGTTCCACCCGCTCACCTCTGTTGTGCTGTTCATGGGCTGCTCCAAGTGGCTCAGTCGTAAAGAACCCGCCTGCCAGTGCAGGGCACTCTAGAGACGTGGGTTCCATCCCTGGACCGGGAAGATCCGCTGGAGGAGGAGATGGCAACCACTCCAGTTTTCTGGGAAACCCCGTGGACAGAGGGGCCTGGCGGGCTACAGTCCACAGGGTCACAGAGAGTTCCAGGACTGAGCCCACACAGGTGGGGCAGTGCACCCCGCTCCGTCAGGAGCATCACCCACACTCCGCGCGGTTGTCTCTGTGAGGCCCCTCCGAACGCTTCATGCTCTGCCTAAGATGGGCTGCTTTCTCCTCACACCCTTGACACCATCTGCCACGTGGCTGTGCGTTTATTACTACTTATGTGCTCATCTCCCCCGGCCAGACCATTAGCCCTTTGAGGTCAGAGATGGCATCTTATCTCCCGTTCCCAATGTCTTGAATCTGTACCTGAGATGTGTTGAGTAAATGCTGATGGTGATGGAAGGTCCCAGTGGGCACAGCATTGAGAAGAACGACTCTGCTCTTCTCTGGTTGTGCTGGGTCTCCGCTGTGGTGCACAGGCTTCTCTGTTGTGGCCTTAGCTGCCCTGCGGCCCAAGAGAGCTTAGTTCCCCAACCACAGCCCCTGCATTGGAAGATGGCTTCTTTATCCCTGAACCAGCAGGCAAGTCCCAGAGAGGACTCAGCGTTACACTGTGCTCCTGCGTCCCAAATCTAAGCGAGTCTTGCCGTCTTAGCCTTCCGTCTGAATCACACAGAAGGGATCCCATTTTAGCCTATTTCATAAAGCCACGTGACTTCTGGGATCCTTCAGAGAAACATACATCCACCAAGAAGTGGTCGCATCTTCTCCAAGAGACGCGTCATTGCTTACAGCCTGACTGTGGTCCTCGTCCTGACCTCCCACAGTGGCAGAGCTAACCGTCCAGTGCCCACCGGCTGCTGGGTGCTTCCTGTGGATGGTCACTCCTGCAGGGCTCTGTGGGCAGTGACTCAGACCCAGCTTTCCACGCTGAGCACTCTGGGTGCTTGTGGGCAGCACCACGGCCAGGCTGGGGCAAGGGTCGCCAGTGTCATTTCCTTAAGGCACCGTTTGCCTCTGTTGTAAACACCCCAGTCTCCAAGCTCAGAGTGACACGGCTTCTTTCTCCTGCTCGACACGACCTCCAGTCCCTTTATAGAATTCTTTGTAGGAGCCTCAGCCCTCCTTCCACTTTGACTTCAGTGACTCCTGCCACAAAGAAGCATTTTTAAAGATGGGCTTTGAACGCCTGCATCCCCAGGAAGAGGAGAAACAAATTATTTGTGGGGCCTCTTTCAAGGCCAGCCCTGTAGCATACAGGGGACATTGACCCTGACCGAGCCGATCATTCTTGTGCCGGATTTTAATTGCTTTTAATTATAGGATTATCATTTAAGCACAAGATTAATTGCCATGAAATTATTGCGAGCAACTTGATCATCTTCTAGAAAATAAATGCCTTAGCCAAGTGAGGATTCTCTTAGAGGCTTGAAAGTGATGTCGTTTTAATCACTTCCACTGAAACGTTCTTTTAACTCTTTAATGGGCAGAGATGTTATGAGGATCAAGATGGGAGAGGAATGTCCCTTCTGGTTCTGCACCGGAAGGTTGGGAAAATTCAGTACCCCGTACTGAGGAGTCATTTGGCTCCCCTCTGGAAATGTCCCCAAATGTGGAGACTTCTCCTCTCTTGATTCAGTGAATCTTCATGAGTGGGTGGTGGGAATGCTCCACCAAGAAGCTCGAGAAGCAGATCCTGTCTTTGGTCCAATCTTAGCCTATTCTGATGAGCCCACGTTTCCCCACGTGTGATGGACTCTGCAGCCAGTGGTGTGCGCGTGCTCCAGGCATCGGCATCGAAATGGGGCTGAGAAACCTGAGTGTGTTCAGCTCAACTTCCAGGCACCTCCCTCCGCTGTGAAAGAACACAGATTTCCTGAGAAGGCCGAGATTTGGCTCCTGGGGCTGTCCTAAAACATCCCAGTAGAATAGCGAGGGGCAGGGCCACCTGCGGGAAGCTCGCTCCCAGGCACCCGGGGACCCGCCTTCCCGAGGAGAACAGCCCCTGTAGCTGCCACCCACCCTCCTGGGTAATTAGCACAGGGTTTGTGGTTAATTAAAGACAGTCAGGGTCCCTTTTAAAATCAAAGCAGGCATTCTTTCCCCATAATAATGAAGCGAGAACAGATGCAAGGCAAAGTTCCTATAAAAGTTTTCGAGGCGGGCTGCTGTGGGGAAAGTCATGGAGAGGAAGTGTGGGTTTGCCAGCTTAGACCTGCTGGGCCGGGGATGTCATGGAAGGAAATGCAGGCTTTGCTCAACAGCCGAGGTGGGGTGGGGGTGGGGGGGTCAGGGGTCTCTTGTTCTGGAAAACTCGCTCACTGGCAGCTCTTCCCCTTGGGGAAGTCTCTCTGCAGCTGGGCGTCCACGGCTGGGACTAGGGCTGCAGGACACGGGGATTGTTTTGGCTGTCCCTCACATCTCATGGGTGGCCTGGGCGATCACACGCAGAGGAGCCCAGAAGCCCAGAGGGAGCATGTGCTGGTGGGTTCCTGTCAGCCCTGTGCAGCCTCACGACCTCCCACTCACACGCCACCACCCCGCCCAACCCCAGACGCCCTCTCAGCCCCCGCCCCGAGAGACAGGGACCCTTGATGACGCTCAGAACCTCAAGCTCCTGAAGGATGCCAGTTTATTTTTGAAAAAAGAAAAATTCCTTGGCATACATCAAATGAGTAACACTCCATTAAGGAAGGATACAGGAACTTATGTTTATAGGATCATAAAAGTGATCTGATACAAAGAGCTGACTCACTGGTAAAGACCCTGATGCTGGGAAAGATTGAGGGCGGGAGGCGAAGGGGAAGACAGAGAATGGGATGGTTGGATGGCATCACTGACTCAACGGACGTGAGTGTGAGCAAGCTCAAGGAGATAGTGGAGGACTGGGAAGCCTGGTGTGCTGCGGTCCCCGGGGTTGCAAAGTATTGGATCCGACCTAGTGGCTGAACAACAGCAGGAACAATTTCAGCCAAGTCTGAACAGCAGATGCCTTCAAGGGACGTCTTGTTTGCCGTGGTGGACGTTCCCACTAACAGAAGTGCTTGGGTCAAAGGAGAGGAGGGCCCCCATCCACCCCCATGGCCCAGGCAGAGGCTCCGAGGAGCAGAGTTTGAAAGGCACGGCTGTGGTCCAGCCTTTTATGTTTTGTCTATAAAAACCAAGGCTTAGAGAGGGAGTGGGACTATTCGGTGGGGTTTTGGGTTGTGAAGGACAAAACTCAATTCCAACCCACTCTTAGAAAGGAGAGATTCCCCCCGAGAAATTGGGTCTCTTGCGTAGCTCGTGGGCGGGGGCGCCCTGGGGCCCCGGGGACGCCGGAGGTAGGGGCGGGCCCTGCTCACCCGTCCTTCTCCAGCTGCTGCTTTTGTCTTTTTCACGGCAAGCTAGGCTGCCTCCGCTCTGCGGGAAGCGCGGCCCACGTCTGCCTCTGACAGCTCCGTCTCTCCTGCAGCGTCAGGTGTGAATCCGTGGCCCCAGGGAAGGCTGTGTTGGCTCGTGTTGGGTTAAGCGCCCCCTCTGCGCCCTGGACCCTGGCTGCCGGGCGGGGCTTATCGGAGGGTAGTCGATGTGTGCGGGAACAGGGCTGATGCTGAGCAAACAGAACGCCACACTTCATCAGCCAGGGTCGTGCAGAAAGGTGGTCAGGGGTGGGATGGGGGTGAGAACAGGGTCTTCAGCTTTGAGGCCTTTTCCTTTGACCTTGTTGCCTGTGTGTGAAATCACTGAAGAGCAGAGACGATGTCTAGGCTTCGGTTTGAAACTTGTTCATGACTCACAAGTCCCTTTGGAACAGATGAACGTATTCCCAGCCTGGCTGGTCTCCAGGGACAGGCAAGGCTAAAGAAAAAGTCTGGACTCAGCCGTGTTTGTCCAACCCCGCCAGCCCAGACGTTATTCACCCCTTTTATTCGGAAGCCGTAGAGCAGCGCTCCGGGCGGTGTGTCCGCAGTCCTGATGGACAGGAGATCCTGTGACGCTGGTACCCTCTGAATCGGCCCCCTCAGAATGTAGGACGAGTGGCCCAGGAAGCATAGAGACCTGTGCTTGGGGCTGGAGACCCAGATGGAGCTCCCTCGCCCGCACTGTGGGCTGCTTGGCAGCACGGACTGGAGGCCGAGCGGCTCTCTGGGTCCTGGCAGCTCTGCCCCTCTCACCCCCACGGCTTTGCTTTCAGGAAGAGTTCCAGCTGCGAGAGCGAACAGCTGGGGACGCGCTAACAATGCCTCCGAGTCTTAGCTTCTCTCTGAGAAATACCAAGCTACCTGGCTTCCCTCCAGCCGAGGAAAGAAAAACAAGGTACATTTTCCCTGCGAGTCAGCCCATCAGGCTCCCCCCACGGTCAGGAAAATGACATGTCTCCTGCTTGGTATGTAAACCGTGGCAACTTCCCTCGGGCAGCAGGTGCCCTCACCTGGCCCTCTCCGAGCCCTTAGACCCCAGATGCCCGCCTCCTAGAGCCCCGTGGGGCGCAGACCCTTCCCGCCTGCATCTCTGGACTGAGGGCGCTGCCTCTCTGGCCTCCCTCCCATTTAACCTCCGCCTACCTCACTGCTGTGCCAAGATGGTGGTGGTAGAGGCGCCATGGCTCAGGGGTGTATGAAGAGCTTGGTTATTTTGCCGGATTAAAAGTTTTTCATCCAAGATCCTTGGCCCCTAGTCTTGCCTTTTTTTCGGAATTAATTTAGCCTCAAGTAGGCTCGATGCATGTGGTCGCCTTGGGAAGTTCCAAAGTGTTGACAGATGGGCTCAGTTGGAGAATGATCCCAAAGGTAGTGAGAGCATCGAGGTTTGTTTTTTCAACTGTGGCGGAGACGACCAGAGGGTCTGACAGCTGAAAAGCTCATACCCCTGACCTGGGCAGTCTAGCTAATGTTTATCTTCAGCTTCATATTCTCAGATTAAAGACCGTGGTGGTAGCACAGATGGAAGGGCCTCGGGGAGATGGCTTGTTACTAAGGCCTTTGTCTCCTAAGGCTCTTGTGTTCCAGAAACAAATACTGATCCGAGCCCCCCAGTAGCCCCTGAGGGACACGTCCCTGAGAGCATCATTTTGAGACCATTTCTGGGGACCAGGAGTGTGTGGGTGCATCGCTGATCCCTCTGGTGATGGGACCACCCTGTGGACGGCAGGGCCCTCTCCTGCTGGCACGTGCAGGACCGTTGCTGGCCAAGCAGGCGTCATGGGCGATGCTCAGCATTGAATTCCTGCTCGGGGAGCCCTGCAAAGGCCTCCTGAACACAGGGCTTCCCCGGACGAGCCAGCAAGAGCAAATCCTGCTCAAAGCCTTGGGTAAAGGTGACGGCGAGGAGGCTGGTTTCACTGGGCCTGGTCTCTCGAGGGTTCAGCTGCTTCCGGGTGAAGAGAGAGAGGAGCAGTAAACACCTCCATCTCTGCCGCACTGATGTGGCTGCTTATGGTTTTATTAGCAGCTGCCTGGGAGCCAGGCCCGACTTAATTTAATTTAATCTCCTTGGTTATTTTCAGCTCAGCTCAGTCTATTTTCAGCCCAGATGGAGGGGAAGTCATCAGATGGAGGGGGTGGCTGGGGAAGGGGCGGGGGGCTGCCTTCCGTGCCCCCCAACCCAGTGACTCAGGCTTGACCCCTCCTTTCGAGGAGCCGGGTCCCCAGACCAAGTTCTGGCTCTCATCGAGTTCCTCTCTGGGCCATCACCTTGTTGCTCTGAGTAACCGTGAACACTGAGAATAAGAAGGGACGGAAGTTTACCCGGTGAACAGGAAAAGGGCAGCTGAAGAGGACTCGCCCTCAGTCAGGACACCGTGCCCCTAGATGCCCAAGGCTGTGGCACAACAGGTTAAGTGCAGGCATGGGCTCCTCTGGCAGCCCAGTGGTTACGACTCTGGGCTCCCAGTGCAGGGGGCTCGGGTTCAATCCCTGGTCAGGGAACTAGATGCCACATGGCAAAAAAAAAAAAAAAAAAAAGTACAGGCTTTTTGCAAGAATTAGCAGAGTCGAATATGACAAGAGAAACGGCCTCTGATCAACAGAGCAGAAGCCACGTGACTGAATGGAGAAAAGATGGCTCATTTCAGAATGTTGTTCAGAGAGTTGTCTAAACATTTGGAAGAAAAAAATAAGGAAAACTCACACTGTACACCAAAATAAATTTCCAATGGATTTAAAAGTTAAATATATTAAAAAAAAAAGAGAGAATAATTGAAGAAAACTTCAGTGAATATTTGGCTAATCTCGGGAAAGGCAAGGATTTTCTGAATGTAAAAGAAATAGAAGAAGTAAAAAAGGAAGTGCTGGACAGACTTAGCTGTGTAAAGACCTGAGCTGCTGTGTTGCTGGACGCATGGGGAGTGAAATCTAAATGAAGTTTGCAGCATACGAGACAAAGGGCCTTTGTCATTCCTTTACATCTAAAGAGGGAGAAGGCAGTGGCACCCCACTCCAGCACTCTTGCCTGGCAAATCCCATGGTTGGAGGAGCCTGGTAGGATGCAGTCCATGGGGTCGCTAAGAGTCAGACACGACTGAGCGACTTCACTTTCACTTTTCACTTTCATGCATTGGAGGAGGAAATGACAACCCACTCCAGTGTTCTTGCCTGGAGAATCCCAGGGACGGGGGAGCCTGGTGGGCTGCCTTCTATGAGGTCGCACAGAGTCGGACACGACTGAAGCGACTTAGCAGTAGCAGCAGTACATCTAAAGAGCTCTTGTGACCTGGTAGGAAAATGCTTTACCACCCTATAGGGAACTTGGACAAGGACGAAATCAAAGAAAAAGAAACACTGACATAGCAGGGGGGAAATAGTTAAGCCTCAAAAATAATCAAGGAAGCCACAAATACAAGGTTATTTTTAAGTTTTATCCCCACACCCTTCATAAAACTTTGATATGACTTCTGGGGGAGTTATTTGGCAATGCACATCAGAGTCATGAATGATTTTACCCGCTCCGGTCCACTTCTAATAATAATGTGTATCCTGAGGCAAAACAGAATTTCAGATGGATGTTGACACGGGAAGATGACCCGTTGCCATGTGATTACACAAAGGGGAAGAATTTTAATCTACATAGATGGCTGAGACAGGGAATGGATAAAATAGATCATGAGATAGCTAAAAAATGGGACGAGAGCCTTTCAAAATGCTTTCAAAACATACCTTGTTGTGTCATAAAGGCGGGTTCCTACGCTGTGTTCTTAGAGAGTTCCCTGGCCGTCCCACGGGTAGGACTCCGTGCTTTCTCTGCCGAGGGCCCAGGTTCAATCCCTGGTCAGGGAACTAAGATCCTATAAGCCGTGTGGTGTGGCCAAAAGAAATTTAAAAACCGGAACAAAACCAACAAAAAGGTCCTCTGTTCCTAGACATAGACTCTATAAGAATAGATGTTTCGGTGCAGATAAGCGCAGAGCAAAGAGCCCGGTGGTAAGAGCAGTTCTCTTACAGCAGGAGCTTAGGTGGTTTTCCTTTTCTTCTTAATGCTTTTATGTGTTTTAGTTTTTGAATGACGAGTATATCCATTCCTCTCATAATAAGAAAAAGAAGTCTTTCTTAAGAGTTTCTTGTTGTTTATACAGAATCATCTGGGCTCCCATAACCTGGAAAATATCATTTCTCCAACAACCAGATTCCATTTCCTCTTGCAACTTTAAGGTCATAGAAGTTTAATAAAAATTGTTATTTTCCACCAACTGGAAGAGAAAAAGTAGTGAAACATTTATGATTCTTGTTCAAGGACCAAAAGTTGCTTTTTCTCATCTCAGACCAAATTCTCGTAAGTTCTCTTTCATTCGTTCATGGGATTTTGGTGGTAGAGTTGCTGACTCGGGTTTTTTCTGGTCTGTGGATGGCACTGGATTTCCTGGGACAGAAATTACATTCTTATCATCAAAGCATTGGCCTCGCCAGTGAGACAGAGCGTTAAGTGAATCAGCCCTAGCTCTGGGGTGGGGCGGGGAGGGCTGAGCAGGTGGACGTTCCTCTTGCTTACATTCCTCACCTTTGTCTTTGGCCATAAAGGAAGCAAAGATGATGAAATGTATGGGCCGCATATTCTTAACATGTGCATGTGACTAAGTGGCTTCAGTTGTGTCCGACTCTTTGCAACTCCATGGATGGTAGCCCACCAGGATCCTCTGTCCATAGGATTCTGAGGCAAGAATACTGGAGTGGGTTGCCATTTCCTCCTCCAAGAGATCTTTCCAACCCAGAGATCAAACCCAGGTATCCTGTGGCTCCTGCCTTGCAGGCGGGTTCTTTTACCACTGAGCCACAGGACATGGAGCAGATCAAATCCAGAATTCTGGAGGTTTCAATACAGACAGTGCAAGCAGACAACACGTGCAATCAGATCAGATGGAGCAGAGAGACAGCGCCAGGGGCCCAGGCTGTTCTCCGAGTCCTGGTCCATCGTTACTCAGTCAAAATCGCTCCTGTGGCCAATGCCGCCTTGCATTTTATTCCCGAAATCCAGAGGAGTTCCGTATGGGACTTCCCTTCCCCAAGTGAGAGGGGTCCTTTCCGGCTTGTTTCCCCTGAAAGCTGGGGCCGCGTCGTGTCCTTTAAACCTCTGTGGGCCCAGTGACCCTTCCTTCTGAGCAGTTAACATTTTCCAAAACATACCGCCTGCTCTGGACCCGACTTTATTCTCCACTGAGAATGCCTGTGAGGCTTTTCCTTGTCCGAGAGTCCCTCCGAATGGACGCTTTATGAACTGCAGCTGGAGACACGGCGTTCACCACCTCTCCAGTCAGCTGTAGCGTCTCAGCCCAGAGAATCTCTGGATCTCTCATAGGTCTGGACCAGGTGCGGGGAGACGCCCCACCAGGTGGGGCCTGGAGCTGCCCCTGCTCTCAAGTTGCTCTGAGTCTCTAGACTTGAAGCTCCAGTGGGCTAGGCAAGCGCGGAGGGGAGGTTGGAGACGATGGGTCTGGCACCAAGGTCCAGGCTGAAGCCCCGGGAGGGCTGGGGAAGGGGCAGGTCCCTGCTGGCCAAGGACGGGACAGGGTGCCAGATAGGTGGAGGGGCGTGGAGGTTCAGGGGTCAGGACGCAGCTCCCAAGCTTGTGTCATGAGCTGCATTCGGCAGCAGGGATTCAGTCATCAGCATCAGAGCGGGGGCTCCCCGGTGGGGGCTGAGCGTCGGGACCAGGCAAGTACCGAGCACGCTGTGTAGGGTGCGGTTAACTGTTTGACACGTTCAGTAATCAGCCCATCGGGGCCAGGCCGCATCCCTGGGTGCGTGTGGAACCGGGCGTGGAGCATCCCCAGAACCGAGACAGAACGTTTCAGTAGCAGAGCACACAGGCTGTTGCCCTCGTTTCTAGGTTGGGCGCCTCCAAGACATAATGTCACTCAAGCCTCAGAAATTCTCTCTGTTCTAAAGTCACAGTGATGTGACTTAGCGTCTCCTCGGTCACCTACTGGTGACCAGGCCTGTGAGCCCCCATCCTCGGCTCCCCACCACCTCTGGCTCCATCGCTCCTTCCGCCAGATCGAGCCTGGCCCCTTGGGGTACCCACATGCTCATGGAGAACTGGGGGCCCAGTGGGCAGCCCTCCCCTCAAAGGCCTCCCATCTAGGAGCTGCCCTGGCCAGTCCTCACTGCCTATCGAGGGGGCCGCCCTAGACCCCTGCCCACCTGCAGGGGGATGCTCCCTCCTGTGTAGACACTGGTCCTGAAGGGCGTGGAGAAAGGAGGGTCCCTCCATCCTTGAGAGCCAGGCGCTGAAGGCACACAGCCCGGGGCCTGCAGGCGCCCAAATGTTGTCATAGAAACCGTAGGCCAGTGCTCCAGGAGCTCATGGCTTAAAAGAGGAGGAGGACTCTGCCCAGAGCGCCCTCAGGGGCCCTGTCGCCCGGCAGTGTGGACACCTGTGGGCGCTGGGAGGGGACCCGGGCGCTTTGCCCTCTGTGCCCGGCCCTGGTGCCAGTCAAGGCAGCCCGGGCCCTGCCTACCAGGTGACCTGAGCCGCCCGCCGGCCTGGGACCTGGCTGGTTCTGACCTTTCCCGGGCCCGAGCTTGCCCGTCGACCCCTCCCGCGACCCCCATGCTGGCCAGGGCTCGTCTCTCTGATGGCTGGAGAGGCTTGACTCAGAACCGCCCCACCCCGGGCGCCGCGCCCACTGCTAGACAGCTTGGCCGCCCCCTCAGCGTCTCGTGCCAGGGATGCTGGGTGAACCCTCCTGTTCCGGAAGCAGCCCGCGTCCCCCACCGGCTGCGTTTGTGGGAGTCCTGGCTCCTGGAGCCAAACCCCCTCCCCCAAGACGCGGCTCCTCCTCTCGCAGCATCGTCAGAGGAGCTAAAGGCGCAGCGGGGACAGGCCTTGGGGACATGGCGTCCTCCCGGCCCGCGCGGGGAGGCCCATTTGGGGCAGTGAGGGCCGAGCCCCGGGGGCTCTGAGAGTCATCTTGTTTGACCCAAGGGTCTTGGCCGACGTGCTGAAGGGACGAATCCAGAGGAGGGCGGACGTTCCCGGTTAACACCAGGTGGACCCTCAGTCCCGTCACCAGCGTCCTGATGACAGAGGTGTCGTGGGGGCTCTGACACACAGGAGGGGCGGCCTGGGGGCTGAGCAGAGGCCGGAGCGACGTGGCCGCCAGCCTGGTGAGGCTGCGAGACGCAGGGGCAGCTTCTTCCCTGGAGCCTCCGGCCAGAACGTGGTCCTGCCAGCACCTTGAGTTTGTTTTTTTTTTTTCCAATTTTAGTTTTATTTCTTTAACACCAAAACCGTTCTGTATTGAGGTTTGGCCGATTAACAATGTGATGCTTCAGATGCACAGTGCAGGGACTCAGCCATCCATATATATGTGTCCATTCTCCCCCAAACTCCCTCCCATCCAGGCTGGCACACAGCGTGAAGCAGAGTTCCCTCTGCTGTACAGCAGGTTTCCAACACCTTGGTTTTATCCTGGTGATTCTGACATTGGCCTCCAGACCTGTGGGAATAAATCTCTGTTATTTTAAGCCACCGAGTTTGTAGTCACGTGTCCCAGCAGCCACAGGAAGCTGATCCTGCTGGACCCACAGGACAAGGATGCCTGCGTCCTGATGGTGGGAGCAGGGAAAGCTGGAGGTCATCCCTGCCCTCCTCCAAGGCAGGACGTTCTTCCCCGCACCCCACTCACTGTGGGGGCGGGCGGGGTTGGAGGAGCCTGCCTCGCCACCAGACCTCAACATCTTATGGACCAAAGCTCCCCTCTCACTCCATTCACTGTGCTTCTCCAGCATGAGACTAGTGGGTGCTTATTGGGCAAATAAAGAAAATAAAATGAAAATACAGCCCACCCACCAGGCTCTCGTGGTGCACACAAGGGATCTTTCAGAGGTTATCGGCGGGGCGGGGCAGGGGGGACGGAACCGGTTTGGACGCACATCATGCTATTTTGTCGAATGTCATTTACCCTCATTCCAGGATTTGTTTTTGTGATCTTAAAAAAATCCCCGCCTTCGAGCACAATTACCCCGCTCGCGGTACACCCACGGCAGCTGTCTCTTCTCCCTGTGTTTTCCCGGCGCCGTTTGTCTTAGAATTAGCGTCGCACACAAAGCATCGCTCCTGCGCGTGCGTAGGCACAGCGCCCGTGGCCTCCTGGGCCAGGAGCACCGGATGCTCTCGGGCCCGAGTCTCGGTGACATGTCGTCTCACGGGGTCCAGGCACCAGCCTGTCGCTTCTTAGGCTGATGTCAGCTGGTCCCTGAGGCCCTGCCGTAGAGATTACTTGGCAACCAGAACACCCCAACCACTGAATGATTTTAGAATCGCACCCCCGAGAATGAAGGCTGAGTGCTGAATAACTGATGCTTTTGAACTGTGGTGTTGGAGAAGACTCTTGAGAGTCCCTTGGACTGCAGGGAGATCCAACCAGTCCATCCTAAAGGAGACCAGTCCTGGGTGTTCATTGGAGGGACTGATGTTGAAGCTGAAACTCCAATACTTTGGCCACCTGATGTGAAGAGCTGACTCGTTTGAAAGACCCTGATGCTGGGAAAGATTGAGGGCAGGAGGAGAGGGGGAAGACAGGATGAGATGGTTGGATGGCATCACCTACTCAATGGATATGGGTTTGGGTGGACTCTGGGGGAGTTGGTGATGGACAGGGAGGCCTGGCATGCTGCAGTCCATGGGGTCATAAAGACTGAGCGACTAAGCTGAACTGGACTGAACTGACCACCACACTCACACCTCTCAGTCGGGTGGAGTGAGCCCTTCGGCCCCTCCCGTTCTCCAAGGGAGAGCTTCATTTTTCAGCCCAAATTTGTCATCTCTTGTGATACTCAGGTTGCTTTTTTAGGGGAGTAGACCTTCTGTGTTGTGCTTAAAAACCTGGGTCACACTTCTCCAGTGGTCAGGGCCCCTGGAACCTCCTGTCTCAGTGAAGACCGTGGAGCTTGGGCGGTGGGATGAGGCTGGGACTCTGCAACCAGGGTGTCATGCGTGCTCATGTCCTGCTGTCTTTTCTTCTCTGCTGCTTCCAAGCTGCCAACAGCAGAAGGCACTGTGTCTACCTGACTACATTTCCTTCTCCAGCCCTTCCGTGCCGCAGGAAATGTGCCTCTGCTGGCTGATCTAGAGGAAGCAGCAGTGGCTCATGAACTGCTGTTCCCAGCACTTGGGGTAACAGGACGGAGGTCTGTCTGGGAAGCGGGTCATGGGGCAGCCGAGCCGGGCACCTGCTTCTGTCCTGTCCGCTCTCGGCTGCATGAGGTTAGGTACTGTTTTACGGGAAAGTCGCTGGAGGGAGTCAGTGGTGTGTGAGGAGCACACGGCTGGCTGCTCTGTGGCTGGTCACCCTGGGCCAGCCTTCCGCCCCTCGGACGCTAGAGCAGGTCACCCTGGGCCGGCCTTCCGCCCCTCGGACGCTAGAGCAGGTCACCCTGGGCCGGCCTTCCGCCCCTCGGACGCTAGAGCAGGTCACCCTGGGCCGGCCTTCCGCCCCTCGGACGCTAGAGCAGGTCACCCTGGGCCGGCCTTCCGCCCCTTGGACGCTAGAGCAGGTCACCCTGGGCCGGTCACCCTGGGCCGGCCTTCCGCCCCTCAGACGCTAGAGCAGGTCACCCTGGGCCGGCCTTCCGCCCCTCGGACGCTAGAGCAGGTCACCCTGGGCCGGCCTTCCGCCCCTCGGACGCTAGAGCAGGTCACCCTGGGCCGGCCTTCCGCCCCTCGGACACTAGAGCAGGTCACCCTGGCCCGGCCCACCACCCCTCGGACACTGGAACAGGTCAGCCTGGGTCATCCCACCGCCCCTCGGACACTGGAGCAGGTCACCCTGGGTCATCCTGCCACCCCTCGGACACTGGAGCAGGTCACCCTGGGTCATCCCGCCGCCCCTCGGACACTAGAGCAGGTCACCCTGGGCCGGCCCACTGCCCCTCGGACGCTGGAGCAGGTCACCCTGGGTCATCTCGCCACCCCTCAGACACTGGAGCAGGTTACTAGAACATGGCCACACTGTCACCTTCCCGTGCTAAGGCTTCTGGGCAAGGACGGTGCCAGCCCTTGGTGGGTCTCCAGGCGCCCGAGCAGCGCTCGTCTCTGACCTCTGCCCTTAGGGCTCCACCTGAACACCCAGTGTGTTTAGCCCCTTTCACCTGTCCCCCGCCCCCACTGCCCACCACCAACACTGGCACCATCTTCTGAAATTCTTCTAAATTCCTCCTTTGACAATCACACTAAGCTGACAGTCTGTTGATGGGCTGGAGCAGTGGATCTTGCCAGCTTCCCCAGAGAACCACCTGGAAGCCCCCTGCCTCCACCCAGTTCTGACTCGGTTGGTGAAGCTGAGGCTGCCGTCCAGGGGCCACGCTGTGAGAGCCGCTGGGCTGAGAGTCTGGGCCCAGGGAGATGTGTTCCCGTGGTGTCCAGCTGACTGGGGGCCCCAGAGCTTTTAGCTGCGCTGGGGGGTAGAGTGAGGAAGGACCCTGGCTGCGGTCCCTTCTCGTCAGACCGACGGGTGATTGACAGGTGTTGGCATCAGCCCTCCCGCACAGGAGCCTCCATCAGCTGCTCCGCGGAGCTGCCCCTCTGCAGGCGACATGGCCTTGTCTCCACTTTAGTTTCCATTTGCTTCTCCATCTCAAATGGGCACTGGGGCCACCCAGGGTCTTGGGAAAGGCTCCTGAGTCTTCCCCCTGGGTCAGCCCCCCTCCCGTGCAATCCTCATGCACAGCGGGCTAGAAGCCACCAGCTCTACAAAGGAAAGAGACGACCTCTTGTAGGGGTTCCAGTGGCGCCGTGTGCGGGCTAGCCTGCTGGCTGCTTAGGCGGGAGGCGGACCAGCTCTCCTGGCTGGGGTGGTGGTGGGGAGGGTGTTAGGATGCAGGTTCTGCTTCCCCAGGTTTGGGCAGCAACCCCGGTGCCACCGATGCTGCCGGACCGGGCCAGTGCTGAGTCTCCAGGCTTGGCCGCTGGGTCCCCCAGGCCCACTGCCTGTGGTGGGCAGTGGCAGCGGGCAGCTTCTCTCGTGGTGAGGGTCAGAGCCACAGCCCCCGCTTCAACACCGTCGTGATGCCTCTCGATCGGCCGGGTCCTGATGCAGGACGCTCAGCAGTGTAGGTCTGTCCTCCTTTTGTAACCTGGGATCTTTCTTCTTCTCTCTTCACAGTACGAGACGCGAAAAACCTAATCCCTATGGATCCAAATGGGCTTTCAGATCCTTACGTGAAGCTGAAGCTTATTCCTGACCCCAAGAACGAGAGCAAACAGAAAACCAAGACCATCCGCTCGACGCTGAACCCCCGGTGGGACGAGTCCTTCACGTTGTGAGCTGAACCCCCTCCTCCTCCATGTTCTGAGCAGCGATGAGCTGGGCTTGTCATAAACGTCTTTAGACATCGATTCATCCCTAGGCTCTCCTCCCACAGCTGCTAGAGACGGATAGAAACTGGTCGCTGGATAGAAACTCAGTTTACCAAGACTTATACACGATACCCCAAGTGACCATCAGTAACTCCTGTATAAAAAATTCTCTCACATTTCAGATGTAGAATCAAGTCCTCCCTCTTGGCGGACTTCGGTTTTTTGAGGGGGGGCGGTTAGAGGAGGCTGTAGGTAAGAGGTAGGTAAGGCTGTGGGTAAGAGTTTAAACAATAGTTTTTAAAACATGGAATAAGTGAGTAACCATCGAAGCCGATGTTGCCACTGAAATGGGAAGGTTATCTTTCCATCTAAGCAGGGAAGACTTTCTGGGGAAGGCGACATTTAATGTGGGCCTGAAAGGAGTGAAAAGATTTTGGAGACAGACATGGGAGAGGGGAAAGAAGGGAGGAAAGGTTGGGGAGTGGAGGCCTGAGTAAGTCAAGAGCAAGAAAGCTCTGAGCACAGCTGAGCATAAGCAAGGGGCCCTCTCTGCGAATGAGAATGCAGGAAGCAGCTTGTCTGTCACACCCAGACGTAGCTGTCTAGGGTATAGACCAGAGGCTGTCCAGCCTTGCTCTGGGAAGGGCTGGACAGTAAATGGTTTAGGCCTTATGGGTCATCCAGTCTCTGTTGCAGGTACTGTTCTAGATTCAGAGCTGCCATAGCCAAATGTGTCCAGACAAACAGCCGTGACTGTTTCAATAAAACTTTATTTACACACACAAGCAGTGGGCCTGACTTGCCCATGGCTCATGGTTTGCTAACCTCTTGTCTAGAGCTTTGGTTACCGAAGGGCTGGCACTTTGTTGATGATGGAGAACCACAGGAAGAGAATTGAATATACTATTTTTTTAATCTCAAGTTCAGATCTCGAGCATGTGGTATCATCCCTTAAACCACAGTAAAGATAACCCTGTATCTGTGTATGTGTTCTTTGGTAGCAAATTAAAACCTTCTGATAAAGACCGGCGACTGTCCGTGGAAATCTGGGACTGGGATCGAACCACACGGAACGACTTCATGGGGTCCCTTTCCTTTGGGGTTTCGGAGCTGATGAAGATGCCGGCAAGCGGATGGTGAGGAAGGCTGAGTGTGTCTGTGTGAGCCAAAAGTGAATTGTCTGAAAACATTAGCACTTTCAGAGATTCAGGAGACGAGCTGGCTTAAGTCCAGAGTGACCACTGCGTGTGAAGTTTCCTGGGTCCTGGCTCCCCAGTGAATGCATTTCAGAACCAGCTGGACTGGAGCCTGGGGGTGGGGGGACTTGTTGAACCCAGTGGTGCCAGCATGGTCTCACCCTCCTCTGCCCCGTGTCTCTGAAGGTACAAGCTGCTGAACCAAGAGGAGGGCGAGTACTACAACGTGCCGATCCCCGAAGGCGACGAGGAAGGCAACGTGGAGCTCAGGCAGAAATTCGAGGTGAGACCAGCAGCATGAGTGAACCATCTTTCTATTCAGAAAGTTTCACTCCAGGAAGGGCCAGATTTTTGTGGTCATTGGGCTGGAAGGCAAAAGTCACGTAAATGTTAATCTTTGTCCTTATCTAAGGGCGTGGATGTTGCGTCATCGCCTTGCTTTGCAGGCTGTTATCCGTAGAGCATGGAGATTGGGAACAGCCCTGCAGAGAGGGGGCTGGTTCCTGCGCAGGGAGTCGGTCTGGCATCAGGGGGAGATGGGCAGGTCCTAGGCTTCTCCAGGCGGCAGCGTCCTTGGGTGTGACTGTTGGGCCAGCATCTCCCTTTTCTCTGCATATCTCTAGGAATGGGAGCTCCCTGTCCATACCCGGGTGCGCACAGCCTTCTGCCCCAGTGGTGTCACCTCTTCCTCCCCTCTTCACCCCTGCTTCTCTCTCCTCACCTGACGTCTCAGCTCTTAATGCAGTTTCTGCTCCAAGCACCTGCCTTACGCTCCAAGTCACAGCTTTCCATTTCTTGCCATTTCTCCAATCACCTGTGTGTTGGTTGTTCAAAGGACCCATGTAGTAGCTGATTGTGTCTCTGCACCAGTCTCATGGGGGCTTCCCTGGGGGCTCAGATGGTAAAGACTCTGCCTGCAGTGCAGGAGACAGGGGTTCAATCCCTGGGTCAGGAAGATTCCTGGAGGAGGGCATAGCAGCCCACTTCAGTATTCTTGGGCTTCCCTGGTGGCTCAGACAGAAAGATACGCCTGCAGTACAGGAGACTCAGGTGTGATCCCTGGGTCAGGAAGACCCCCTGGAGGAGGGCATGGCAGCCCACTCCAGTATTCTTGCCTGGAGAATCCCGTGGACAGAGGAGTCTGGCAGGCTACAGTCCGCGGGGTTGCAAAGAGTCAGACACAGTTGAGTGACCGAGCACTCACACACGTACCTGATTCATGACCTTGTGAAGCTTTCCCTTCCTCGGGCAATTCCCAAGCCCTAAAGAAATTCCGAGGTGCACACACATGCGGCACAGAGACCCTGCACGGCTGGCGCCCTTGGGTCCCTCCTCCCGCTGTTGTTTCTTCTCCCAAATGTATTCCGTCCCGAAGAAGCGCACAGGTCGTACCTGCCAGTTAGAAGGTTCTGAAGGGTATGAAACAAACGTTCACAGTGCTCCGTCACTAATGTTGTTTTCAGTTGCTCAGTCGTGTCCGGCTCTTTGCGACCCCATGGACTGTAGCACGCCAGGCTCCTCTGTCCTTCACCATCTCCAGGAGCTTGCTCAAATTCAGGTCCATTGAGTCGGTGATGCCATCCAACCGTCTCATCCTCTGTCGTCCCCTTCTCCTCCCGCCCTCAATCTTCTCCAGCATCAGGGCCTTTTCCAGTGAGTCAGCTCTTCGCATCAGGTGGCCAACATATTGCAGCTTTAGCTGCAGCCTCAGTCCTTCCAATGAATATTCAGGGTCGATTTCCTTTAAGATGGACTGGTTGGATCTCCTTGCTGTCCAGGCGACTCTCAAGAGTCTTCTCCAGCACCACAGTTTTAAAGCATCAGTTCTGCTGGGTTCAGCCTTCTTTATGTCACTGGTCACTGATCACTGACATTTGGTTAAGAGGCTGCTGATGGCAGACACTTGCAGGCAGGGCCTGGGTGCCCTCAGGAGCATGGAGGACTGGGCCGGGAGGGCGCCCTGCAGGTCTGTAGTAGAGGCCGACACACCACTTGCAGAATCACCCCAGAGACTGCAGACGCCTGAGGATCACAGGTGTGTCGGCTTTTATTTATCCTGGGGAAACATTTTGAGATTATCTTTGTTACTGATTAACAGAATGTGATCCAGTTATGATGAAAGTTAAGACGTTTAAATCACTGCACTTGAGACTCAGTTGCTAGATTGTCTGTGGAAAGAAAGCAGGCATTCTTCTGTTTACTGCTGTTGAAATTGGATTTTCCAAAAGCCTCCATTGTCTTTGAAGACTTTAGCTAATTCAGGATATTCTTCAGATGGGGGGGAAAAATGGTTCATTGGAGACCCCCAACAAAGTGTAGCTGTGTGTTGATTTGATCAGGCCTGCCAGTGTTACCATGGAAACCTGAGTACTTCAGATGACCTTTTGGACACAAAACAGAAAATCTGTGGGCCTCATTATGGACTCTGCTTTTTTCCCCCAAATGGCTTCCTTAATTACTTTCTGAACTGTGTGATGTTAACAGTGGGGTAAATCTATAAAATGCACATCAGTGAAAAGAGATTTTGTTTTCCTCTTTGCACGTCAGCTCTTAGAGGCAGAGCCTGAAATTGAAATGGGATGAGGTTCGGTGTTGGAAATCATTTTCTCACCTCTGTTTGAGCATCATCAACAGGGATTAACACTGCTCCTCAGCAGAGCAGACTCTGAAGGACGCTGCACAGGATTTCTAATACTCTGGGTGGGGGGAGGGCATGCAGTTATATGACTGTACCGCAGCCTGTTTTCAGGAGTGCGCCATGGGCTACACCCGCCTCAGAACTTGCCTGTGCTCTGTGGTAAAGGCCCTCCCCTGTGTCTCGGGCTCGTCAACCCCCGCCCCTACCTTACATCGCCCTCCAGCCCTTTAAACTGCCCCGGCGTTCCCCCTGCTCCCTTGCTCCCTTGCTGGGCACAGCTGTCCGTGTGTCATCTCCACGTGGATCCAGAGAGGAGCCTCGGGTCCTGCCGTGAAGGCTTTGGAATCTAAACTTCAGGCCCCACAAGGAATCCATGTCTCCTGGTCCCTTGCCCACATCCAGGGAGGGTGCCTGAGCTCGTGTCTGATGAGGGAAGCTGTCAGAGCCAAGTCTGCTCTGTAGCCCAGGGTCTGCCTCCGTTTACACAGCCAGGCGCCTCGAGCACTCGGGTGAACAAACTGACTCGTGCGATGAGCATGGTCACGCCTGGGGATGGACCAGCTCCTTTCTTAGAAAGGGGGAATTCTGGAAATTTCCATCCAGTGAATGCTGCATCTCCTTAGTGCCAAGTACCACCTGGGGGGATCGAGGCTTCAGACGGGGGCTCCCCTGGTGGCCCAGTGGCTAAGAATCCGCCTGCCAGTGCGGGGGACCCGGGTCAATCACTGCTCTGGGAGGATCCCATGAGCTGTGGAGCAGCTAAGCCCGGGAGCCACACCTGCTGAGCCCGAGCCCCCGCCCACAGCTGGGGAGCAGCCCCCGCTCGCTGGAACCAGAGAAAGTTCTCAAGCAAAGACCCAGCACAGACAAAAATAAATGAAATTTCTTTTTTAAAAAAGACAGACTTCAGATGGGACCCTGGCTCCCGAGGACACCGCGAGCATGAACAGGGGTGGGAACCTGCCCCTTATTCCCCAGCGTGCGGGTAACGTCCTGACCTCACAGGAGGCAAGCAGCCTGCTCCCAGCCCCCACCCCGCAGCTGACCCAGCTGGGCAGGGCTGACCGTGGCCATGGCAGGGTTCTTCCTCCAGCCCTGGGGAGGCCGACCCGGCCTCACTGCTGAGGCGGCGTGGCTCGCTCGGCGGGGGCAGGGCCTCGGGGCTGCAGGCCCAAGACGGGCCCAGGAGCCTGCGGCCAGGAGCTTGGGGCTTGGCTTCACTTGCAGTGATGGCTTTTGTTTCCACGGATGAGACCTCCTTTCCACTGAAGACCTGGGCCTCCGTGGTGCCCCTTCCCCGGGCATCAGACCAACAGATTCGGCCGCAAAGCCTCAGACCAGGAGCTCAGCGAGTTCAGCAGCTGGCGTGCCTTCAGTGGTCATTGAAAACCAGCTCACTGGCGTTTGGGCTCCTACACTGACCTTCTCCACCTTGAGCAGGGGATGTGTGTCCTCCCGATCCCCACCCCAATCTGGGCTGCGGCCCAGGCAGGTTCCCTCCAACTCTGGAACTGGCTGAGTCACTGCATAAGCCTGTCCTTTGATTTTTTTTTAAAGCAATTTGGGCTGTTTTGTTATATCCAAGCTTGAAACAGCTTAGAGTTCTTTCTGGGTCCATTTAAGTCTAAGAATAACTGCCCAGTGCCTGCATGGCAACTGTATAGAGGCGTCTCTGCTGGAGGATTTTCGCCTCCTATTCCAGGTGGAGGCAGGAGGTTCAGTTCAGTTCAGGTCAGTTGCTCAGTCCTGTCCGACTCTCTGCAACCCCATGGACCACAGCATGCCAGGCCTCCCTGTCCATCACCAACTCCCAGAGTTCACCCAGATTCATGCCCATGGAGTCGGTGATGCCATCCAGCCATCTCATCCTCTGTCATCCCCTTCTCGTTCTGCCTTCAATCTTTCCCAGCATCAGGGTCTTTTCAAATGAGTCAGCTCTTTGCATCAGGTGGCCAAAGCATTGGAGTTTCAGCCTCAACATCAGTCCTTCCAATGAACACCCAGGACTGATCCCCTTTAGGATGGACTGGTTGGATTTCCTTGAAGTCCAAGGGACTCTCAAGAGTCTTCTCCAACACCACAGTTTAAAAGCATCAATTCTTCAGCACTCAGCTTTCTTTGTAGTCCAACTCTCACATCCATACGTGACCACTGGAAAAACCATAGCCTTGACTAGACAGACCTTTGTTGGCAAAGTAATGTCTCTGCTTTTGAATATGCTGTCTGAGTTGGTCATAACTTTCCTTCCAAGCGGTAAGGGTCTTTTAATTTCATAGCTGCAATCACCATCTGCAGTGATTTTGGAGCCCCCAAAAATAAAGTCAGCCACTATTTCCACCGTTTCCCCATCTATTTCCCATGAAGTGATGGGACCAGATGCCATGATCTTAGTTTTCTGAATGTTGAGTTTTAAGCCAACTTTTTCACTCTCTACTTTCACTTTCATCAAGAGGCTTTTGAGTTCCTCTTCACTTTCTGCCATAAGGGTGGTGTCATCTGCATATCTGAGGTTCTTGATATTTCTCCCAGCAATCTTGATTCCAGCTTGTGCTTCTTCCAGCCCAGCGTTTCTCATGATGTACTCTGCATATAAGTTAAATAAGCAGGGTGACAATATACAGCCTTGACGTACTCCTTTTCCTATTTGGAACCAGTCTGTTGTTCCATGTCCAGTTCTAACTGTTGCTTCCTGACCTGCATACAGATTTCTCAAGAGGCAAGTCAGATGGTCTGGTATTCCCATCTCTTTCAGAATTTTCCACAGTTTATCGTGATCCACGCAGTCAAAGGCTTTGGCATAGTCAATAAAGCAGAAATAGATGTTTTTCTGGAACTCTCTTGCTTTTTCAATGATCCAGCAGATGTTGGCAATTTGATCTCTGGTTCCTCTGCCTTTTCTAAAACCAGCTTGAACATCAGGAAGTTCTCGGTTCACGTATTGCTAAAGCCTGGTTTGGAGAATTTTGAGCATGACTTTACTAGTGTGTGAGATGAGTGCAGTTGTGTGGTAGTTTGAGCATTCTTTGGCATTGCTTTTCTTTGGGATTGGAATGAAAACTGACCTTTTCCAGTCCTGTGGCCACTGCTGAGTTTTCCAAATGTGCTGGCATATTGAGTGCAGCACTTTCACAGCATCATCTTTCAGGATTTGAAATAGCTCCACTGGAATTCCATCACCTCCACTGGCTTTGTTCGTAGTGATGCTTTCTAAGGCCCACTTCACTTCACATTCCGGGATGTCTATCTCTAGGTGAGTGATCAAAGTATCGTGATTATCTGGGTTATGCAGATCTTTTTTGTACAGTTCTTTGTAGAGTTCTTCTGTGTATTCTTGCCACTTCTTCTTAATATCTTCTGCTTCTGTTAGGGCCATACCATTTCTGTCCTTTATTGTGCCCATCTTTGCATGAAACATTCCCTTGGTATCTGTAATCATCTTGAAGACACCTCTAGTCTTTCCCATTGAATTATTTTGCTCTATTTCTTTGCACTGATCGCTAAGGAAGGCTTTCTTATCTCTCCTTGCTACTCTTTGGAACTCTGCATTCAAATGGGTATATCTTTCCTTCTCTCCTTTGCTTTTTGCTTCTCTTCTTTTCACAGCTAAATAGGCCTCCCCAGACAGCCATTTTTCTTTTTTGCATTTCTTTTCCATGGGGATGGTCTTGATCCCTGTCTCCTATACAATGTCACGAACCTCAGTCCATAGTTCATCAGGCACTCTATCAGATCTAGTCCCTTAAATCTATTTGTCAATTCCACTGTATAATCATAAGAGATTTGATTTAGGTCATACCTGAATGATCTAGTGGTCTTCCCCACTTTCTTCAATTTAAGTCTGAATTTGTCAATAAGGAGTTCATGATCTGAGCCACAGTCAGGCCTGGTCAGTTTTTTTTTTTTGCTGACTATATAGAGCTTCTCCATCTTTGGCTGCAAAGAATATAATCAATCTGATTTCAGTGTTGGCCATCTGGTGATTCCATGTGTAGAGTCTTCTCTTGTGTTGTTGGAAGAGGGTATTTGCTATGACCAGTGCATTCTCTTGGAAAAACTCTATTAGCCTTTGCCCTGCTTCATTCTGTACTCCAAGGCCAAATTTGCCTGTTACTGCAGGTGTTTCTTGACTTCCTACTTTTGCATTCCAGTCCCCTATAATGAGAAGAACATCTTTTCTGGGTGTTAGTTCTAAAAGGTCTTGTTGGTCTTCATAGAACCATTCAACTTCAGCTTCTTCAGCGTTCCTGGTTGGGGCATAGACTTGGATTACTGTGATATTGAATGGTTTGCCTTGGAAATGAACAGAGAGGTCAGTCAGTCAGTTCAGTCACTCAGTCATGTACGACTCTTTGCAACCCCATGAATTGCAGCAGGCCAGGCCTCCCTGTCCATCACCAACTCCCGGAGTTCACCCAAACTCACGTCCATCGAGTTGGTGATGCCATCCAGACACTCATCCTCTGTCGTCCCCTTCTCCTCCTGCTCCCAATCCCTCCCAGCATCAGAGTCTTTTCCAATAAGTCAACTCTTCGTATGAGGTGGCCAAAGTATTGGAGTTTCAGCCTCAGTATCCGTCCTTCCAAAGAACACCCAGGGCTGATCTCCTTTAGAATGGACTGGTTGGATCTCCTTGCAGTCCAAGGAACTCTCAAGCATCTTCTCCAACACCACAGTTTAAAAGCATCAATTCTTCAGCGCTCAGCTTTCTTTGTAGTCCAACTTTCACATCCATACATGACTACTGGAAAAACCATAGCCTTGACTAGACAGACCTTTGTTGGCAAAGTAATGCCTCTGCTTTTGAATATGCTGTCTGAGTTGGTCATAACTTTCCTTCCAAGGAGTAAGCATCTTTTAATTTCATGGCTGCAATCACCATCTGCAGTGATTTTGGAGCCCAGAAAAATAAAGTCTGATACTGTTTCCACTGTTTCTCCATCTTTTTCCCATGAAGTGATGGGACTAGATGCCATGATCTTCGTTTTCTGAATTCTGACCTTTAAGCCAACTTTTTCACTCTCCTCTTTCACTTTCATCAAGAGGCCTTTGAGTTCTTCTTCACTTTCTACCATAAGGGTGGTGTCATCTGCATATCTGAGGTTATTGATATTTCTCCCAGCAATCTTGATTCCAGCTTGTGCTTCATCCAGCCCAGCGTTTGTCATGATGTACTCTGCATATAAGTTAAATAAGCAGGGTGACAATATACAGCCTTGACGTACTCCTTTTCCTATTTGGAACCAGTCTGTTGTTCCATGTCCAGTTCTCACTGTTGCTTCCTGACCTGCATATAGGTTTCTCAAGAGGCAGGTCAGTGGTCTGGTATTCCCATCTCTTTCAGAATTTTCCACAGTTGATTGTGATCCACGCAGTCAAAGGCTTTGGCATAGTCAATAAAGCAGAAATAGATGTTTTTCTGGAACTCTCTTGCTTTTTCGATGATTCAGCGGATGTTAGGACCCTTCTAAAGCCATGCCATGTTCGTTTCAAGGCATCTCAGCCAATCTGGAGACCTTGGTGCCTCAAGGACTCAAGCAGAGACATGCTGCTCCATCAGGAAAGTGCAGGAGACACTCAGGCTTACGTTTCCTCCATGGTTATTCCAACACCAGGATCTCAGTAAGGACAGTTTTGTTTCTCTTGTTCCCTTCAACCTGGATGTGGATTAAGATCTCTAGTCTAAAATAGAGCTTTTGGGGATTGGAGTAAAATGGCCTGTTTTGAGAATGACTATAAGGAGATCTGTAATTACAGATGTACAGGGCCATGATTATAAGATGTATAGACGACAGTCAGTCCAGACCTGTCAAAGTGATGTGACATTCACACGCTGCCCAGTATCCTGTCTAGTAGGCAAAGCCTTCTGAACACACAGCCTCCTCTTTTTGTCTCTGCTGTCCTCTCTGCTCAGGGGCAGGGCTGTTGTGACCCTTGCAGGCTGTGGACTTCCGGCTCAGAGAAGCACCCCCTCACATTTTCTCCCAGCAGCTGACCATCCCCCACCACCACCCCGTGTGAACTTGAAGAATTAATCCCATGGCTGCCTGCATAGAATTCTCTGACAAGATGGTCTCACTTGTTTTGCTCACACTAGTACTTGAAAAAGTCAAGTTATCCAATCATGATGGGTTATTTTAGGGAGAAGTTCAAGGTGAACAGAAGTACTGGTTAGCTGGCATTCGGTCAGCCGGAACTCGGCTAATCAGCTGCTTAACAGGTTTGTTTTTTGCCAGTAACCTTGGGCTCTTCAAGATACTGAAGAGCCTTCTGGATCATCAAGAAGTACATTTTGTTACACATAGTTTTGGTGGTAAGTGGGTTTGGTTTTATTTTCTTTTACAAATAGCAGGTATCTGTGTATAAAGCGACTGGTAACTGGCTATTAGGGCTTCTGTTAGGGCTTTCCAGGTGGTTCAGTGGTAAAGAATCTGCCTGCCCATGCAACACAGGAGACCCAAGTTCGATCCCTGGGTCATGAAGATCCCCTGGTGGAGGAAATGGCAGCCCACTCCAGTGTTCTCACCTAGAGAATCCCATGGGCAGAGGAGCCTGGTGGGCTACAGTCCATGAGATCACACAGAGTCAGATGCGAGTTAGCAACTAAACAGCAACTGGCTGTTGGTTCAAAGTCACTCAGTTAACCAGGGCTCCTCCATGCCAGCACCCGCCCTGTGGGTCGGGGAAGGCAGAAGGAACCATGAATGTCTTGAGTGTCACGGAGCTGTTGCCTTGAGCCATGTCCGGCCACACAGACGCCAGAGGAGGAAGAGAGAGGGTCTTGGCCCCTGGTTTGACACAGTTCTTCAGGGGAAGGGCTGGTCCCCAGGCCTGCAGCCGGGAGCCCTGAGTGCTGCCCCAGTCCCCCACACACACCCCACCCCCGTCTGGCCCCATCTGTGAGTCCCATGCCCTGTTCCCTGCCTCGCCTCATCTGTGACCCCCCGCCCCCCCGTCCCCCCCCACCCCTGCCACCTCGTCTGTGCCCATGACCCCTTCCCCCATCCCACCACCTCCCCGCCTCGTCTGTGCCTGTGACCCCCTCCCCCATCGCCCCCCCTGCCCCGTCTGTGACCCCCGTCCCCCCGTTCCCCCCGCCCCCCGTCTGTGCCTGTGACCCCCTCCCCCATCTCCCCCACCCCCCACCCCGTCTGTGGCCGTGACCCCCCTCCCGGTGCTGCCCCCTGGGCGCCTGGCCCTCCTCTTACTCACCTCGCAGCTCTCCCTCCCCGTCCCCCAGGGGTGTCGTGACACTCCGTAGAGGCAGTGGGTCCTCCGCCCTGTCCTTCCGCCGTGCCCTCTACAAGAGGCGTCACCCGGGTTCCTGTGCCCTCCACCCCCGAGGCCCTGCCGCACCCCTGCTCTGAGGGATGCGCGGTGTGTCCTGTCTAAGCGGCCATGGTGTCCCAGCGAGGACACGCTCATGTGTGACCCAGCGCACGCCCGCCATCCCCATTTCCGATCAGGTGCCTTTAGGATTCCACCCGGGAGACCGCGGCCTCGCCTGTGAGTGATTCCAGACGAGTTCCGGCCAGGCTGGAAGGCCGCGCGGCGGAAGGAGTGCGTCTTTAAGCCGACGGCGCGTTTTCCTTCGTTTCTGTTCATGTGTGTCTCTGATCACACCTCCAGACCCAGTTCACCCTGGTTGAGGCACACACCTCCGTCAGCAGGCAGTCGGCGTGGTGTGCGCCGATCAGGAAGACTGCTGGAAATGTGTCACAGGCCGGAGTCGTCCCGTTGTGATCTTAAGTGAAGTCGTTCAGTCATGTCCGACTGACTCTTTGCGACCCCGTGGACTGTAGCTTACCAGGCTCCTCCGTCCGTGGGATTCTCCAAGCAAGAATACTGGAGTGGGTTGCCATTTCCTTCTCCAGGGGATCTTCCCGACCCAGGGATTGAACCCGGTCTCCCACATCGCAAGCTGATGCTTTAACCTCTGAGCCTCCAGGGAAGCCACACCCGGCTTTATTAATACCACTGCTCTGTTTGACTTTTTGCCGCATTTCTTCCCAAGTCACTTCATTGTTGTAGCCTCATCAACCATTCTGTTACCGAAGGATCCAAGGGAACTTTGCAACTTGAATGTAAATTATTTTAAAAATCTGGTCTATTGTCATTTCTGAGAACACCGCTGTCTTTGGGAGGAGCTGTTTAGGGGCCAGCTGTGTTCCCAGTGGATTGCTCTCGTTAATAATTAAACTCAGCCCGAGATGGTTACAGCATATTCATATCTGAAGCGAGTGGAAAATGTAAACGCTCAGACACCTGGGAACAAAATTTGCAAGGAAAGCCCTCACTCCCTGCACTAAGCTAGAATCCGCAGATAGTCTTTCAGACACGCCACGTGAAGAAAACATCCCACAGACGGCCCTGCTCATTTTCGCATCCAGAACGCGTCCCTGGCACTACAGGTGCGCCCCTGAAAGCGCTTCAAGAGATTAGTGACCCGGGTGACTGGAAATGGGGAAGGGAAAGTACTCTTTGAGGTTTCAGAAGCCTGAAGGGTGTGGCGATGGGCAGGTCCTCCGTGTCAGCACACCCCCTGCGGGCGGCTGGGGACCTGCTGTCCCCGGGGTCCCCGCGTCCCCCTACTCCCCTCTGCAGCCCCTGAGGAGGGCCCTTCGGGTGCTGCAGCCGTGCAGCAGCTACTGAGCAAACAAGGCGGGGGAAGTTCCCCGCATACGAGGCGGTGGGCATTTGAGTCCATTTGACAGATGAAGAAACTGAGGCCTGGGAGGGGTCTGCAGTGCTGGAGCTGGTCCTCCCGGCCACATTTCCCCCAAGTCCCGTCAGCCTGTTAGTACGGGGCAAGGCGGGGAGCGGGGGGCGCACAGAAAACTGCCCAGAACAGCGCAGCTGAGCCGGGCTTGAAAGCAGGTGTCCCAGCTGAGCTATAATTAGATCCCTCCTTTTTGAAAACTGGTGCAATTTAAAAAACGCTCAGTGAAGATAGGGTGAAATCAACGATTATGGAAATTTTGTGCTAAATTTAATTGCAGTCAGCCCCGCTTTCAGAATGCTTGCTGCTGTCAATTAGAGGCATTTTAGAAAAAATTTAAATTGAGTAATTGAGCAAACATATTCAGCCTTTTGGGGGAAGGATCATATTTTTCTTGTCTTTCCCTCCATGCCTGTCAGGTTTCAAACCTCTGCCCAGGTTCCTCAGGGCGCGGGAGGCGCGGGGATGACCCTCACCCACCCACCTGTCCTGCAGCCGCTGACGAGGGCGAGAATTGCCTGGAACTTTCCCAGGGGTCTGAGCTTTATTGCCAGCCACGGTTTGGGTTTTCATTGTTTGTTTTTCAGGAGCTCCCACCCTGTGATCACTTAGCACACGTTGAATTTCCCTGGGGGTGGCCGTTTCGCTGAATTCTGCCCTCACGTGACTCATCGTTCCATTATTTCCCGGACACAGTGCGTCTCAGGGGCTGCACCTGGCCCCCTCGGCCCTCCCTGGCATCCGTGGTTTGCAGAGTCTGGGCCCAGTCAGAGGTCTGGGGAGTCAGGACACAGAGACAGCTAGCAGTGGTTGGGGCTTGTCTCCTGAAATCACGCCCTTGGCGATTCTAGGACACGTTCCCGTGTCTGCCCACCTCCTGCCGGCGCTGTGCCAGGCTGTGCCAGGTGTGAGGCCAGGCTCTCACACGAGAGACGAGTCACCTTCTGTGAAGGCAGAGCTGGGAAGGCAGCGTTTCCGTCTTGTTTGTGCCATTTTGCAGTATTTACGGGAACTTCCCTTCTGTGGGCCATTCTAGTAAACTTGGGCGTATTTCTAAACTCGGCTGAGTCCAGTCAGAATGCGGTCAGTCATTGTCACACTGAGTAAAGTAAGTCAGACAAAGGAGGGATAGCATATGACATCCCTTATATGCAGAATCTAAGAAGAAATTCTATAAATGAACTTATTTACAAAACAGATACAGACACACAGACCTAGAGACCGAACTTCTGGTTGCTGGTGGGAAGGATGGGGAAGGACGGCTGGGGAGTTTGGGGTGGGGGTATGTGTGTGTGTTAGTTGCTCAGTTGTGTCCACCTCTTTTTTGACTCCATGGACCATAGCCCACCAGGCTCCTCTGTCCATGGGATTCTCCAGGCAAGAATACTGGAGTGGGTTGCCATTTCCTCCTCCAGGGGATCTTCCCAACCCAGGGATCAAACCCACTTCTCTTATGTCTCCTCTGTTAGTAGGTGGGTTCTTTACCACTAGCACCACCTGGGAAACGCCTTTGTCATTGTTCAGTCGCTCAGTCGTGTCTGACTCTTGGCGACCCCGTGAATGGCAGCACACCAGGCTTCCCTGTCCTTCAGTGTCTCCTGGAGCTTGCTCAAACTCATGTCCATTGAGTCGGTGATGCCATCTGACCATCCCATCCTCTGTGGCCCCTGCCCTAAGCTGTGTTTTTAAAGGATAGCTAACAAGGACCTGCTGTACAGCACGCAGAACAGTTTTACAGAGAGCCTGGATGCGAGGGGCAGAACGGATATGTGTGTGTGTGTGGCTGAGTCCCTTTGCCGTCCCCCCGAAACTATCACAACATTGTTCCGCACCTACACTCCAATACAAAACAAAAAGTTTTTTTAAATAACATAAAAAAAGAGAGAAAAATTGCAATGGGTCCAGAAAATAAGTACCACAAGAGGGCAGTGAAGACTTGCAAGTAAAAGATTTCCCCAAACACGGCCCCAGAAGAGAGCCAGGGCTCCACTGCGCCTCTGCCCTTCCTGCTGGGCGTGAGGACGGGCTTCCCGCTTGATGCTCCCGAGTGTCCTTTGTCTGGCGGGACTTGTCTTGGTCCTGGGAAAGATGCCCATGGTCCAGTGGTTCCCACACTCGCCTCTGGCAGGAGCCCAGCTCACTTCATACCTACTCTGCTTTCTTAGGACAGAGAACTCCCCGCTTCTGGGCAATATTGCCAGCAGTCTGGAAGTTCATTTCCTTTGTTGACATTGAGTTCGTTTGGCTCTGACCCTGCCAGCACCGACTTACAAAGCCAGCACCATGGCCAGCCCAACGGGGAGCGTTTTAGCAGGAAAAGGGTTTGCTGTTTAGTTGCTGAGTCATGTCAGACTCTCTGTGACCCCATGCACTGCAGCCCGCAGGCTCCTCTGTCCTTGGGATTCTTCAGGCAAGAACACTGGAGTGGGTTGCCATGCCCTCCTCTAGGGGATCTTCCCGACCCAGGGATCGAACTGCATCTCTTGCATTGGCAGGTGGATTCTTTACCACTGAGCCTCTAGAAGAGGATACAGGTTTCAAAAAATTACCAAGTGCCCCAAATCCTCTTCCAATGACGTTCGGTGGCCTTGAGCTCCCATTAGGTGGGCATCAGGCAGATGTGTGCCCTCAGCTCCCTGGTGAGAGAAAGACGGGCTCTCTCCAGATGGAAAAACTTGACAGGGTGAAGTTTCTGGTCCCAGAAGCTCACACACGGAAGTCTGGACTCTCGGCCACTGGGCGGGACAGACCCAGCAGCTGTTCCGGGACCTCTGGAGCAGTGGGACCAGCGGGCTCTTAGCACCAGACTGAGCCAGCCTGCGGCGGGTGTTGGCCGTCAGCGTGTGGATCTGGGAGACGGGCAAGCAGGTTGCCTGCAGGAAAGCATCACAGCTAGTACTAAGGTAGGGACACTTGGGTCCAGAAGAACCAGGGACTTCATATTTTCCACAGTGGTCCGACTGCTAATGCGTCACGGGTCCGCGTGTCTCCCGAGAGAGTGGCTGAGTTGCCATGACAACAGAGGCCTGCCAGTGGCCGGCGAATCCGGCAGCAGCGACAGCCGGTGTGGACGTGTCCGTAAAAACATTTCTCATCAAGATGACCTCACGTGCTTTCCCGTAAATTTTTGCTCTCCCGAATAAGTTCTTCACTCACCACACCGTTTGGCTGCCGAACAGCTTTCTCCTGTGCTGGTCATGAAAGAGACTCGGTAGGGACTTAATTCAGGGGCATCTGAGGCTCTTAACTGTCGCCATTCTGCCAGCGTGGCGAGGACAGAGGCAGGCTGTCTTTAAATCCAGCTGCAAATGAGGAATGATTTCAGAACCTGCGTGATGTGGGGCGAAAGGAGGCAGACAAGAACCCCCAGGCCAGATTCTGGCTGCTGTCTGTTTTTGTAAATAAAGTTTTACTGGAGCACAGCCACGCAAGTTCACCTGTTCATTCACAAAGTTCTTATGCTACCTATGCGTGCTAAGTCACTTCAGCCGTCTCTGACTCTTTGCGACCCCAGGGTCTGTAGCCAGCCAGGCTCCTCTGTCCATGGGATCCTCCAGGCAAGAATACTAGAGTGGGTTGCCATTTCCTCCTCCAGGGCATCTTCCTGACCCAGGGATCACACCCACATCTCTTGTGTCTCCTCTGTTGGTAGGCGGATTCTTTACCATTAGCACCACCTGGGATCTCCTGCATCAGCAGGCAGGTTCTTTTACTGATCACGCCACCTGAGAAGCCCACGATCCCTATGAAAGGTTGTTTTGATCAGAGAAAAGCGTCACCTCACAGCCCAGCATGTGATGAGCATGGTCAGGCTTCGCTTCATTCTTCCTTTAACCAAAATGCTAGTGCAGACCTCACGCCGAGTGCAGCACTGGGGCTGGGTCTGCAGGGACAGGGGTGGAGGCTCGTCCTGTGAAGGCACAGCCGCCCCGCAGAGCCAGGCACGAGCAGCCCGCCGAGTGGGCATGGACGAAGGAGGCTTCTGCTCAGAGAGGGGGCATGGACGATTCCTTGAGAGCCTTCTCAGCCACTAAAGCAAACACGTCAGATCCCACATTCCCCCGAAGAGCAGAGCACCGATGTCCTGGTGGTCTGGTCATGCCCAAAATCTCCCGAAAGCTTCTTCACCTCCTGCCATCTCCCTGGGAGCCGTTAACTTGAGGGGTGTTAACCGAGTGACCAGTGGGTAAAACCCCTCTGGGGAACTCACAGGTCACGACCCAGGATCTGTCGGGCGCGGAGAGCACCGCGGGATCCATGGGAAACCAGATGCTCTTACAGGTCACCATTTTTCAGGAGTCCAACTCTTTACCTGAAAAAGCAACCTCTGTTCTCCTTCCTGTGCCTTTTAACACAGCAGTGAGTCACCCCACAGCCTGCCGTGAAAGCGTTTTCCTCCAGGGAACACACTCTCCCTCTTCTTGCGGCTGCAAGTTTCCTTTCTGCAAATCTTAGATTGGAAAATCTACAAATAAGGGAAGAATCGGTACACAGTTAATTACGTTTATTTCTTTTATTACATTAGATACAAAGTTATCTAACGCAGTTAAAGATACAGAGTTTCTTGTATGGGTGAGGGCAGCTTCTCATTCCTTTGTAAATGTCGCCCTTGGGGTGAGTGCGGCGATGACGGTAGGAATAGACATCTCGAGGCCCTGCTTCCTTTCCTCACCCATCTCCCCTCCCACCGCCCCCCCAGCACCGGCATCCAGCTTAGTCAGAGTTTCCTGTCACTTTGTCCCTGAGGAAATGGCTGACTGTTTTCACATGTGTGTTATTGTTTAGAAAGCCAAGCTTGGTCCTGCCGGCAACAAAGTCATCAGTCCCTCCGAGGACAGGAGACAGCCTTCCAACAACCTGGACAGAGTGAAGCTCACGGACTTCAACTTCCTCATGGTGCTGGGCAAAGGCAGCTTTGGGAAGGTGAGCGGGCCGCGTCTGAGCCGGGGGGGGGGGGGGCTTCTGTGGAGGACGTGGGGCCGGTCGGTCCAAGTCTCCCCGAGGACTCCGGGGCAGCCCTCTAGACGCCCCCTGGTTCCGCCACATTTTCAGAGGCTTCCCACTTCAGCGCATTAAAATCGACTTATCCAAAAGCCAGATAGGGCCCCCTGTGCCACCATTTCAGGGTTCAGGATGGAGTCAGCGCCCCACAATGGTGGCTGAATAATTTTCAAAACTGAAAATTAAATGTTGGCTTGTAGTAAATGAACATAATAGTTAAGAGATACCAGACCGGGTTTCCTCCGTGTCCAGTCTGCATATCTGCGTCTGCCTCTCTGGGTCCAAATCTCACGGTGGAGCCAGGGGCTGGCTTCAATCCTCCTGCTTTCTTTTGGATTTGGGTCCCGACTTCCTGGCTTGTGAGGAGCGTGTAAAGGTCAGTCAGGTGTCTGCTCTGAGGGTGCTCCAGAGATGACGGTGCTCCTGAGGTGACAATGCTCCTGAAGTACCTGCTGATGCAGAGGAGGATGTCAAGCATCATTTTCAGCGGCCGCAATGGCGCCCTCGTGTGGTTATGGCCCACACAGCATGTACGTCTTGGTGGCCTAGAAGCTATCAGTCCAGTCTGGTCACTCAGTTGTGTCCAACTCTTTGCGACCCCGTGGACTGCAGCACGCCAGGCTTCCCTGTCCATCACCATCTCCCAGAGCTTTCTCAAACTGTGTGCTGGAGGAGTTTAATGTGCAGCAGTCTATGGCGCTGCAAAGATCTGGACACAACCAACAACTAACACGCACACAAAACGCAGTGTTTGAGAACGGCACCTCCTGAAGTGGAGCTTTCTTGATGTCGGTGAATCTGCTGGGACTTGCCTGGTGCTCAGTGGCTAAGACTTCAGCTTCCGGTGCAGGGGCTGCAGGCTCAGTCCTTGGTCGGGGAACTAAGATCCCACATGCCTCTTGGCCAAAAACCCAAAAGCAGAAAATAGAAGCAATATTGTAACAGATTCAATAAAGACTTTAAAAATGAGCCACATCAAAAAAAATCTTAAAAAAAAATTGACAGGTCTGTACACACATTTCCCGCACCCGCCCCCCCACCCCCGTGCCGTGTGCCCCGATGTTCAGGTTGCCCTCCGTCTGCCTGCAGGTGATGCTGGCCGACCGGAAGGGGACAGAGGAGCTGTACGCCATCAAGATCCTGAAGAAGGACGTGGTCATCCAGGACGACGACGTGGAGTGCACCATGGTGGAGAAGCGGGTCCTGGCGCTGCTCGACAAGCCGCCGTTCCTGACGCAGCTGCACTCCTGCTTCCAGACGGTGGTGAGGGTCCCGGCACTGCCCCCGCCCCCCACAGGGTCATCGCGCCGCACCCCTAGCCTTCCTCCCGGGAGAAGACAGCAGCCCACATCCTCCTCTCCCAGGCAGACTGGGTACCACTGGGGAATTCAGGGCATCCCCTGCTTACAGACTTGGCATTCATCCCATTTGATTCTGTGAATGCTTCTGTCAAAGGTTTTCTTAACACACACCGGGCAATGTGTTAAGGCTTAGAGATACAAAACGGTAGCTCACAGTCCCGGCTCGTTAAATCCTGGTACAGCTGCCAAATTGGCATCAGAGCATCAGGAGACCCATGTCCTAGAAGAGGATGTTCTTGGGTAATGCACACGCAGGGGTGGTAGTCTGGCCTGTTTTGTGTGGATGGTCCCTGAGCTCTAAGAGAGGCTTTATAAAAAGAATATTATTTTGTAACACAAGAAAATTAGATGATTTCAAGGTCCATAAATGGTTTTCTCGGGACATAGCCTGGCGCCTTCACTAACCTGGCATCAAGGGCTTTCTGACTACAAAGGCACAGCTGAGTAGTTGCAAGACACACACAAAACCTAAAATATTTCCTGTCTGGCCCTTTACAGAAAAGGTTTGCAGAGCCCTGTCACACAGGTTAACTTAAGAGAGGACAAAATAATTTCCACTAATCAGCCAAGTCTGGGGCATGGTGCTTGCAGGTAACCTAGAAGAAATACAAACACTTAGATGTTTATATGTATATGTGTGTGTACTATACGCCGCACCATAGTGAGGCGTTCCCAAAGGCAAGCTCTCCACGCCTCAACGGCTGTCCTGAACATGTGGCTCGGTGATCTGCAGCCGTAACTGTAGTGACGGGGCCGCAGCCTGCAGTCCGGAGTGGATGGGGGGCCGCAGAGCCAGTCCCGGCCACCAGGGGGCAGCCAGGCGCCGGCAGCCGAGTGATGGTCCGTCTCCCAGCCCCTCCCGGTAGCATCCAAATGAGAATCTAGCAATATAGGCAAAGGAGAGGGAAAAGCCCCAGCCGGGATCCTGTTACCCGGGTTACACTGATTAAGCTCTGGAAAGCTACAAAGCAGAGAAATAAAATTGAAATTAAAGTTCATAACAGGAAAGCGAGGGATTGAGGCTCCCAGCGCCCTTTCCTGGCTGTTGGCTCCAGTTCTGTCCTTTTTTCCTCCCTGCGCACCACTTTAATGTTTAATAACCTCTGTGAAATGGAGGTGTTTTCTGGAAGAGAGCAGAGGCCAGCGTTTACCTTGTGCTGCGCTGTTATCTCCCTCCTAAGCCCCCTCCACCTCCCATCTGTCCCAGTGTAATGTCCTTATAAATGCGCAGACTCACGGAGTTCTATGACATGTGCTTCGCGGGCCAACACGTAGCGTGTCAGCCAGAGAGAAAGTCAGAAACAGCATTTGGGCGAACGTGGATGCAGAGCACCGATAGGCCTCCCCACACGCAGGCCCACCCACGGCAGACGACCCTGAGGTGTACGGGGTACAAGCCCCCCGACCCATGAGGTCTGCTCTCAGACACGTCTGGGCAAACACATCAGCGTCCATCACTGCACTGCCAACCGCTGGTTAAAGGATTGGCCCGTGTGGACTCCACGCCAGCCCCAACTTAGAAATGAATTCTGTGTGTAGGAGAAAAGGGTGGAAGGTTCGAGGCCGTTTCCATCATTGGGAGCATCTGTAACCAGAGGAGTGGACAGGGCAACCGAGAGCTGAAGTTTCAGGGCTATGTCGTGACTTTATGTTTCCTGAGGTCCTCACACAGCGGGGCTTTTTACTAATTCTTTCTTGGGGGGAGAAAACTGTGACGGGCTCCGCCGGGCAGACGTGCCAGCGCGGCCCACGTTTCCCCAACGAGAAAGCAGACCGCGGGCTGGAGCGGGGCCCCCGGTCGCGGAGGAGCCCGCTCACCGGTCGAACCTCGGCCCTCAGGACCGGCTGTACTTCGTCATGGAGTACGTCAACGGCGGGGACCTCATGTACCACATCCAGCAGGTTGGGAAGTTCAAGGAGCCGCAAGCAGTGTGAGTAGCTTGTTAGGTGCTCTCAGCGCGGCCGGGGGTCTGGAAGTGGGGCTCCGCTCAGCTTGGGGTGAAGCGCTGTTACCTCCCCGGGGCAGGACGGTCGGCAGGGTCCACCTGCGCGCGTCCCACGGAGGCCTTCATTCTTCTGTAGCTGGGAGCTGCGGGGAGCGGGGGCGGGGGTGGAGGCGGGCCCCGGGGGCCTGACAGCATCGGGGGGCTCCCGGCCAGAGGAGATGGGAGGGTGGGGGGCTGGTGTAGGGGGTGCGGACAGTCTGCAGAAAAGGAGCGGAGCGACCTTGGAGCCCCGGGGGCATCAGGAGAGGCGTCGCGCGGGAAGGGAACCGGGCCTGGGTGCCGGGCTGACGCCCCCGTAGGCTTGGGAGGGGCCCCCGTCCAGGAGGAGGTCGGGGGAGGTTTCAGTGGGGTGCCCGCACCTCCAGGCCCGCAGGCAGGAATCCACGCGGTCAGAGAGACGCGGGCTCCAGGGAAGACCGAGAATCTAGAGGCGGGAGCGTGACGACCTGGAGAATCAGCCCGTATTCCAGGGCCAGGAGGTCACGGGTAACTCAGAGAGGCAAAGCTCTTTCACCCCCAGTGGAGATGTGTAGTGCCAGGAACCCCAGTTAATCACCTGATCAAACGTCCATCGGGCTCCAGCGGACATTCAGTCTAAACAATAAACCCTAGCCGCCCTGGCCCACGTGGGGTCAGCCGGCCTGGGGAGACCCACCAGAGGCAGAGCAGGGCGTTCTTGGGGGCTCGCTCAAAACAAGGGCAGGGCTGCTGGTTTCTGCTTTTATTTTTCTTTCCGTTTTCAGAAAGCCCTCCCCTGCCCCGGTCTCTTATGTTGTCAGTTACAAAGCATTAAAGCAAGTGAGTGGCAGAGCTGAGCCTGAGCGCTCAGAGCTGTCGCAGCCGAGGGCAGAACAGCCTCCCTCCATCGAGAGGAAACCCTCGGGCGTCCCACTTAGGACCTTCAACTGTATCTGTGTTGCTGGAAGGTTTTATATTTTAAAAATACAGAAAAACAGGAGAAAGCCACAGGAAAGTCACCCATGACCCCTTCTCTCCTCCCTACCTCCGGCCGGCACTCAGAGACGGCCCCCTGCTGAGAGTGTGGTCCTTGTCATCAGGGGTTCTTCCTCCGCTCCTGTAAACACACTCATGTAAGCACGTGTGCTTACGGAAGCCTCGCGAGAGTGCTGTTTGCACAGGCAGAATCTTGTGGCTTCTCGGGCTTCAGGAACTAAACACAAAGCAGATTTTAAAACCTCCTTCAGTGTTTATTTGGAGTTTCAGAGATTGATCCATTAACAACTCTGAAGCCATGGCTGTAACTCCTTCCTATCATGAATTATTTAAAGGGTGCGCCAGGTATGAACTGTGGCCTGGGTCCCACTCCCCCAGCGCCCGGGGTGAGGGTGTGGGGCTGAGTAAACCAGTCCCAGAGTTCCGCTCACGCTGACCTTTCTCTTCCAGGGCAGACGTGTGTTTTCACACACTACCGTATTCTGTCCTTAAGGGGGAAAATGGAGATTTGCTCAGTCTACTGTAGCCCTGACACAGGACAGCCTGGCAGACAGCCACTCTTTAAAAGATTGTGCTCGAAGTTTCTTTTAAGCAGTAAATTACCTGTCCACCTGCCCCAGACAAGAAGGGCTTGTTTTCAGGCAGGTAATAAACCTGCTTCACTGATTTTATCAGCTGTGTCATCCCTTGGGGAACTGGGGTCATAAAACCCCAGAAGGTTGGAGCTGCCTGTAGGGCAGTGCTGGTCTCTGGCGGTCAGGGTCTCCCTTCCTGTGCCATTTTGATGCCTGATCTTGAGGCAGAAAGTATCCAGGAGGCCAGAGGGAACAAGCCGGACGCCTGACAGACATTTTCTGTTGCAGGTTCTATGCGGCAGAGATTTCCATCGGGCTGTTCTTTCTTCATAAAAGAGGAATCATTTATCGGTGTGTATCGAGGCCCTGCTGCCCGCAGCACAGAGGCTTTGCTGGCCCTCTGGACTCCATGGGTGTGTGCTTCTGTTGTGGGGAGAGGGGCTGTCAACATGGAGAGGACAATCCCCCCTACCCCGTCGTGGAGACCTGCTGGGACCCACTGTTCTCTGCAGCCTCTGGGCAAATGTGGACCAGCTTCTGGTTTCTGGATCTCAGAGACAGCATATCTCATTTCTGCTTCTGCAAGAAAATGAGCTTTTCTTTCCCCTGCCAGCTCCCTCCTCTGCCTTTCATGTAGCGTGAGGGTCGGGGACCTGTGAGGGCTGAGTTTCTGCTAGTGATGCTCAGCAGAGGAGCGCAGGTGCTGGGGCGGGCGGGGAGAGGGGGGCCGCCGGATCCGGTTCCTGCCATTGCTGGTTACAGTGAAGGCAGGACGTCGGCCGGCACTAACCGGAGAGTGACCAGGACACGGTGCAAAATGGGGGGCCGAGTGCACTCTGCGGTGGTTCTCAGCCTGCAGTTTGCACCCCGGTGGGGGAGCCTGAGCCCTCTGGGTGGGACACTAACAAACCAGGGAGTGCGGGCCCCTCGGAGCTGCTCAGCTGAGTCTCCGGAGATTCACCTGCAGTCAAGGTGGGAATCACTGTCTCTGTCACTCAGTCTGATTTATTAAGTATCTGCTGTACCCTAGGTGGGCTTCACAGGTGGCACTAGTGGTAAAGAACCCGCCTGCCAATGCAGGAGACTTAAGAGACACCGGTTTGATCCCTGGGTTGGGAAGATCCCCTGGAGGACGGCATGGAACCCACTCCAGTATTCCTGCCTAGAGAAGCCCATGGACAGAGGAGCCTGGTGGGCTGCAGTCAGTGGGGTCACACAGAGTTGGACAGGACAGAGGCGCCTTGGCATGCACACCGGTACCCTAGGCACAGTGCTGCCTCCAGAGATGGAAAATCGCTAAGTGGCAGGCCCCGCCCCAGCTCCCCCAGGCCTGTAGGCACGAGGCAGAGCGAAGCGGTTTCATGCGGAGGGACGCTGATGGCGCCTGCTTCCTTGCAGGGACCTGAAGTTAGACAACGTCATGCTGGACTCGGAAGGACACATTAAGATCGCGGACTTCGGGATGTGCAAGGAGCACATGATGGATGGCGTCACGACCAGGACCTTCTGCGGGACCCCCGACTACATCGCCCCAGAGGTAGGCCCCTCGCTGCCGTGAAGCACGACCACTTGTGGGGTGTGGATGGGATCCAGCATCACCCGTCAGTGTGTGCGGAGCAAATACAGAAACACAAAGCACGAGAGCCCCGTGCACACGCAAGGACACGTCCTGCTTCACGGAACTTTTGTTTCTGTTACACGTATGTGTGAGGTGGGTGTGTGGTAAAATGCATTTCTTACAGTCACAGGCAAAGGAGTGTAAGAACCACCATGGGGTGGAGAAGGAGGGACCTTGCTTGGAGGGGCTCCGTGTGGAAACACAGGCTCAGGGGTGGTTCCAATGATGGGATTTTAGCAAAATCAGAGTGATTTAATGTTTTGCTTTGTTTTTTATTGAAGTATAGTTGATTTATAATTTCGTGTTAGTTTCAGGTGTACAACAAAGTGATTCAGTTATTATAAGAATATATTCATGTTGTTTTCCATTGTGGGTTATTATAAGACACTGAATGTGGCTCCCTGTGCTGTACAGTAGGTCCTTGCTGATTATCTGTTGTGTATAGAATGGTGTGTATCCATTAATCCTGAGCTTCTAATTCGTCCCTGCCCCCCTTTCCCTTTTGGTGACCACCAGTTTGTTGTCTGTGTCAGAAAACCAGAGTGATTAGCCCACCAGACACCATGCTGTTTTATAGGTAGTACTTGGTTCTCCAAAGGTGACCCCGTGTTAAAGAACCCGCCTGCCTATGCAGGAGATGCAGGTTCCATCCCTGGGTCAGAAGATCTCCTGGAGAAGGGAATGGCAACCCACTCCAGTATTCTTGCCTGGAGAATCCCATGGACAGAGGAGCCTGGCGAGCTGCAGCCCATGGGGTCGCACAGAGTCAGACACGACTGAGCGACTAAACAGCAGCAAGTGCCCTCAGCAGCACCCGGGTGTGGGTCCTGGAGTCTCGGCCGGGACGAGCACACCCACGAGGCCCGGCAGAGCAGCTGCAGGACTGTGTGTTGCTGGCAGGGGCCGTGCTGCTCTGGCTTTGTTATTACACACGTGGAACGGTTTTCTTCCTATATTATGAAGCTTCCTGCATGCCAGTGACTGGGTGGGTTACCACCCTGGGTCGCTGTGTAGCCCACTTTCTGCCCTGTGGACGGCACAGTCCCTTCCCCACTGAGCTCCGGCACGGGGCAGGTGATAAATTCCAAGTTAGGCCAACCTTCAGCTCTTTGTAGAGCTCTCATGTTAGCTGTTGGTGACGTTGTGGTATTTATTCAACATGCTGCCTTACATATTTATTTTTGAGGCAGTAGCGAGGGCAAGACATGAGCTTGGAGATCTGACCAATGTGAGCGCCAGTCCAGACTTTATTATTTATAGGCTATGGGAGCTCAAGCAAGTGACCTAACCGCTCCGAGCCTCTGTTTCTGCAGTGGCAAGTCAGGGACAATATTGTGTTCCCTGCAGAGCTGCTCTGAGAACTACAGGCGCCTGGTACAGTGTCTGTACCCGGAACCCTCTGTCACAGCCATTATTCCCAAACGGAAGCCAACTTTTATTCCTTTGTCAAGGCTTTTTTTTTGGTTTTTTTTGGCTTGTTATATTCCTAGTTAGAAACATAGGCTTAGAATATTTACCTAAAAACTTAAATTCTGAATTACATGTCCAATTATTCTCTTGATCCTTAATCTGCCTAACCTCTTTACCTGCAAAGAACCACACTTTAGTTTCTCCAGGTATATCGTGAGTTTAAATATTTTTCAAATATGAAGGATAAAGAAATGGTACAGAAAAAATACGCCCTCTGGATGCAGTATTTATTCTGGAGGCTTCTCCTGGCTGACATGGATTAAACAGGCTGTTATTGTGAGCTGTGCCAGCTCCAAGTACCACCCACCAGATGCTGCCAAAGCTTGATGGCAGGGAACGGCAGCAGTTTGAGGAATCAAGGTGGCTTTGAGCTTCCTCTCCATCAAGACCAGGTCTCTGCTGATCAAACAAACAGCTTCTCATGTTCGGTAATGCCTCGGCCATCTGATATCACCAGGGATGAGAGCATTCCACTTAAATGAAATTTCCCAAATAATTGAAGTTTGTTGCCTTTTTCCCCAAGGTTCCTCGTTGTATTAATTTCATATAGCTGCTATTATCACTACCAGCTTAGAGGATTACAGCAGTACAAATCTATTCTCTTATAGCTCTGGAGGTCAGGAGTCAAAATTCAGTCTCATTGGGTTACTGTGGAATTGCTGACAGGGTGACCGTCCCTGCAGCAGCTCCAGGGTGACTGTCTCCTTTTCTAGCCTCTGGAGCTGGTCCTCAGCTTGTGGTTCCCTCCTCCACCGTCTATGCTGACAGCATCACATCTCAGAATCTCTGTCTCTTCCAGCCCCAGCCCTCCAGCCTCCCTCTCATCGGGACCGTTGGGGTTGCATGGGCTTCACCCAGATACTCCAGAGTCATCTTCCCATCTCAGAATCTATAACTTATCCACAGCTGCAAAATTTCGTTTACTAAGTGGAAGTAGCATGTTTACAGATTCTGGGGGTAAGGATCTCTGAGGGAAGGGAGTGTGGTTCAGCCCACTGCCTCTCACTAAATGATACCTCCTTCCCCCGCCCGAGTGTACCGCTAACGTATCGCGGTGACGCTGAGCTTCTGTAAGCCTGTGCTCTTCGGTGTGTATGTTTTTTTAGTGCTGTGCAGCGTGACCACGTGTCAGCTGACGTCTCCAGCACCCTGTCCAGGTACAGATCGGCTGGCCGCCACAGCAGCTCCCCTGTCGTCCTTTCATAACCACACCCACCCACTTCCTGCACCCCACCCATCCCTGACCCCTGGCAACCACTCTTCTCTCTTCTGTTGCATAATATTGTCATTTCAAGAATATTATAGGATGCAGTCATACAGTATCATCTTTTCGGATTGGCTTTTTCCTCTAAGCACCTTCTAGAACCACAGTCATTATTTTGGAACACTGCTTGTACCACTTGGTCAAGTTACTTAAACACCCGAGGCTTTAGTCTTCACCTGTGAAGGGGCGTGATAATGTCCACCTCATGAGGTTGTCTGTAACTGGAAAGTTGTTGCTCCTGGCATTGATTTTCTTCACTTAACTCACATTGGATTGTAAGCCTCCTGCTGTCTTCCTGCTCACTTACTTGGGACAGTATAGACTAGGTTGACTTGGAAAAGACACTTTTGAACTGAGCTTGATTGCCATTTAAGAGATCGCACCTGTATGGTGCTGGCCATGTCATGCTCAGAACTTGAGGATGTGCTGTCAGAAGGAGGGATGCTAGGAACATCCCTCAGAGAGAGGGATGCTGGGAATATCCTTCTGATATATTCCCAGGAATTCTGGGAGTATCCATCAAAGAGAGAGAAGCTGGGAACATCCATCGGAGAGAGGAATTCTGGGAATGTGACATCAGAGAGAGGAATTCTGGGAACATAACATCAGAGAGAGGGATGCTGGGAACATCCTTGAGAGAAGGGAATTCTGGGAATACTTTCAGTGGGAGGGATGCTTGTAACAAGGTGTCAGAGAGGGACTCTGGGAACATGATTTAAGAGATACAGGCTGGGAACACCCATTGAAGAAAAGGATGCTGGCAACAAGCTGTCAGAGAGGGATTTGTGGAAAACTAACTCGGGGCCCTTACTACACCCAGGATCACATGTCTGGCCCCAGATTCCCTCAGGTCCTGTCACCCTTCATTCCTCTCCTTGTTCCCACTGTGGAAGCGACGATAAAGGGGCGCCCACCATTTCTCCAGTGTCCCCTGTGTGCTGGGCCCTTCTTTCTTCTCCTCGTGACAAACCCCAAAGAGAAACAGAACCACAGGCCCGTATTTCAGACAAGGTGACTGAGGTGGTAAATGATGGTCTGAGGTGACATTACTACAAACTCCGGAGTCCAGCTGCTGCCCCTGGCTCCGGCCATCTCCACCATGGGAAACCGCTCGAACCCGGGCCGTTTGCACATCCAGAGAGCATCCTGCAGGCCTGCTGTGGGCCTTCCCCAGGAAGTGCTCCCCACTTGCGGTGGAAGAGGTGACACAGATGGAACCGGATCTACACCCAGTTTCCACCTGACTCTCTTTGAGGAGTAAGCCGCACTCCTTGGGCAGCTCTGTCAGGAATGACTGCCTGTTGTTGTGCCTTTTGCCAGCATTTTCTTTCTGTGTGTCCAGGAATTGGAATATTTTGCTCAAGGAATCAGTGCAGGGTATAGAAAAGACCATCTAGGTTCATAGTCTGTGAATTGCTCAGAGGTGAAAATAATCCTGTCCTCTGTGTAAACCTTCCTGTCAGGCAAAGGCCACGTGATTATCTTAGGTGGCATTTTCCTTAACAGGCAAAGCGGAGGCTTAAATGTTTGTGACTGTTTGTTCAGAAGCCTTGAAATGGTTTTTGTAACATCTCCTGAACCAGTGAAGATGAGCAGAGGCAGAAAGTGTCACTAACACACGTTTGCAGCCGAGATGGACACCCACGAAAGGGGCCCACATCAGCAACTAGCTCCTGAAGCTGATGTTACTGCGACTCTCTGCTCTGCCATAGAAGGACCCTTCGAGGTCAGCTAGAGAGTCCCCCGAGGCTTCATCTGGACCTCATCCCCCACCTGAAATTCAGCTATCCTGGCCGGCGAGATCCAGTCAGAGTCAGGGGCCTGCCGGCGCCGACTGGACCCGAGCCCCGTCGGCTCTGGCCTGGGCAAGAGCCAGGCAGCGTCTGCGGGCCCCGGCTGCAGTGGGGGTGAAGCCTCTGGAAGGTGCACAGCGCAGAACCCTTCCTCACAGCCTGGTCGGGCAGGGACATGTAGCCCCACCTCAGAGGGCGTCACCCACGACGCAGGGACCCTCTTCTCCGGACCAAGCCCTGGGAACACAGCTTCTGCCTGTCACACTTGAAACACGACTTGGGGGAGGCAGTAGTGGGGTTTGGAGCCGAGATACTGAGCACAAAGCCTGTGTGTCCTCTGCACGAACTGCATCTCCAGAGAGAGGAGGAAACGCCCCGAGGGAAAGAGCCACTAGGTGATATGGACCACGTCTTCTGGAATGTCTGAGGGGCTCAGTCACGACCAGACCCTTTCGTCTCTAAGGCAGTGAGTCAGGATGGTGCCCAGCTGCAGACCCGGGCAGACCCCCCTACCCCGCCAGAAGCCAGGCTGAGCCTGCAGCTCGGAGCCCCGCCCCTCGGGCATTCTCCCCGCTACGGCCCCGTGGGGGCGGGGCTGCCCGAGGGTCTGACGCGGAAGCCGTTCCAAGTGGGCCGCTGCCGCCTGGAGAGCTCAGAGCCGCGGAGGAGCCCGTGTTCTCCTGGGCACGACAGAGGGGCCTGCAGCCCGGGTCACTCCTGGGAGGAGAGGCTTGCAGGCAAGCCCACCCCACCCCCCTTCCCCGGCCCGCCAGCTGCCCAGAAGCGCATGTGCACGCCCGTCCGCTGGCGACAGGGGCCGGATGGATTCCCTCCTGGGGCCTGGACTCTCCTTTCAGCCCTGCCCTGCCCGAGAGCTGCCGGAAGTCTCCGTTTTTATGTAAAGTACGTCTGATTCTCCTTTCCCTTCCTCCACCTGGGCCGGCCTTCCCCTCCTGAAGCCTTGGCTCAGATGTCACCTGTGGGAGGTCCTTTCCTGGCCACCCTGGTCCAGGTGGCAAACCTCCTGCCTCGCCACCACCCCCGCATCCCTGGTCCCTTTGGTGGCACAGGTCACCCTCTGATGGACCATATCACGTGCTCCCATATTTACTTATTTCTTTGTCTCCGACTGAGCTCCATGCGGCAGGACCCTTGGCTGCTGTCCAATGAGGAGTCCCTACCCCTACCTGGGAGTCTGGAGCTGCCGTGGCCAGCAGGAGGGTGTGGGGTGATCACGGGAACAGAGTAGGGACGGTGGCCTCGCGGCTCCCCTCATCCATGACTGGGGACCCCCGAGGGTCTGAAGGTGGACGGGAAGTCAGCCCAGGAACCCAGATGGCCCAAGAGGCCAGAATACCCTCCTCCCTGGAGATGCCTCCTGGTCTCTGGGAAAAAGTCGTAGAGTGAGGGAGTGAAAACAAGAGCATCTGAAAGGCAAATGAACAAGGACCTCGTTTGGTGCGCGCAGGCGGGCAGCCAGGCAGTAAATTAGCGCCTGCCAGACGGAAGAAACGGGAGAAGAGATAGAAGCCAGTGAGGGGTGCAAGGCTCCTCTGAGGTCGGGCTTGTGAGCGCAGACCCCACACCAACCAGGGCGCACGGCCTCGGAGAAAGCCCTTGATTAAGAAAGAGAAGGATAAACCGGAAGGCGCTTCTTCCCATCAAAGGCCGATTTCCCTCCGTGTCATCACGGTCCAGCGACTCCAGCCTCACCGGAGACGATGAACCACCTGCCTGCCTCCCGAGGAGAGGCTGAAGAGCCTGGGCCAGGCGCTTTGGAAGGGAGGGGGTCTTCCTTAAACTGCACGGCTTGTCTCAGATCTTTAGAGGAGTGATGTTGCTTGTATTACCTCATCCTTTGTCTCATAGTTTTCCTGGCATCAGAGCTGAATGGGTTTACCAGTTCTCTGGAGCCTTGGGCCCCTCCTGTGATGTTGTCCCTGAGAGAGTTCAGCCCGTTCGTCCCTCCCGTCTCCCTCCCCTCCCCCACGCTCCCCCCTCCCCTCCCACGCTCCCCCTTCTCTCTTCCTGCCCTCCTCTCCCCCTCCCTCTCCTCTCTCCCTCACTCCCCTCTCCCTCACTCCCCTCTCCCTCGGCCTCCCCTACCCCGCCCATGCTCCCTCCCCCTCTCTTTCTCCTGGTCTCCCCCAGAGAAGACCAGCTCCTTGTGCATCAGCCATCCCTGGATGGATGACCTGCTGAGTGGAGACGCATTGACCTCCTTGCTGCTACTGCTGCTGCTGCTAAGTCACTTCAGTCGTGTCCGACTCTGTGCGACCCCAGAGACGGCAGCCCACCAGGCTCCCCCGTCCCTGGGATTCTCCAGGCAAGAGCACTGGAGTGGGTGCCGTTTCTCCGTTGACCTTGACGTCGGTCTAATCTGCAGACTCGGTGCCGTTGGCCCTGTTTTCCAGATGATGAACCAGAGGGGCAGAGGTCTGTTTATTTCCCCGGGGCCTCAAGTCCTCTGCTGGCCGAACTGGGCTCTGCACTGGGGCTCCTCAGTCCCCCCACAGTGGCTGCGGTCCCAGCCGGAGGCCACCCGGGGATGGACACCTTCCCCCGTCCAGACCTGGCTGTGTCCTCCGAGCAGGATGCACCGACGCATCGTGACTCTGGAATTCTGTGGCTGCGCTCGTTGGCCCTTCCATTGAAGATGTGTTTAAATCTTTTAAAAATGGGGCCAAGATTACTGAATTCCTTTTCACCTTTTACGTGGCAAAACTGCCCTGGGCTGTGGGGAGGAGCAGGCAGGCATCTGGGCAGAGATGGCGTGCAGTGTTCCCGCTGTGGGGCCTGGACTGCACTCCTGAACCCGTCCCCTCATTCGTTCTGACGACAGTCCTGGGGGTGAGAGGCACAGTGCCTGTTCTGCAGACAAGGAAAAGGAGAGCTGCACTGTGGGGGCTTGCAGACCACAGGCGGCCGGGCAGGCTCCAGGGTGCCCGCCCCGAAGGGCTGGCCTGTGGCACTCACACCTCAGTGTACCCTTGCTCTGAGGGCACCACACACGTCTGTGAAGACTCACTGGACTGTGAGACTCTGAAAAAGCCTCTATCTGGCTGATAAAGGTCTTACAGGCACATAATGTGTTCCTCATGCCTACTGTGTTTTGTCGCTGCACGAGTGATCGTCTTGTTCAGACGTGCCGGGAGCATTGTGAACCGCTCCGTGCTCGGCAGAGGAGGCCTGAGACAATGGGGGTTGGGGGCCAACGGGAGCACCGAGCAGGGAGTTGGGCCCCCCACCTGCTGCCCCGGGGGAGACCAGTGACCAGGCCACGGTGGCCGAGCTCTAGAGCCCCTCGTGAGGCCAGAGGCTGACGGCCACGCGTTGATTCTGGATTGATTCAGCTTGGCTGTCTCGTAGCCCTACGCAGACAGGATGTCTCCGAGAAGGGAAGAGTTCTGTTTGATTTTGTGACTTTTTCTTTATCGTCGTTGAGTCAATTCTGGCTATAGCTCTGCTCTTTTAAAAACTCAGGGTGACGTCTGTAAAGTGGGAATCGTCACAGTGCCGTTTCAAAGCTCCACTTCGAGGACTAGGTTTTGCCCATAATAAGCTTGGGCTTCATATAGTTGTGTCTCTTATTTGACGGTTGTTTCAATGATCTGCTGCTGTGTAACCACCCCAAGACTTAAGGGCTTAAAACTACAACTGAGTTAGCACTGGGATTCTTCGAGTCAGGACTCAGCAGGGACGTGCCAGCCGGCGCAGCCCGCTGGGCTCTGGAGGGTCCAGGGGGCCCTGGGCTCTGGCTCTTGGCTACGGCCCCCCGGGTCCACCTCTGTGTGGTCTGCCCTGCGTGAGATTTCTCCTCCTTCAGTGGCTTATTCAGAGCTTCAGACGACCTCACTGAGGCTCCTTAAGCTGCACCTAGAACTTAGTTGCTGTGCCATGCCCACCACATTCTCGAGGTCAGAGCATGTTCACAGGCAGCTCTGTATCCAGGGGAGGCACGTAAGTGCTAGATCCTGGTAGAGGTGAGGCCTGTCCCCGCACAGAGGCCGTCCAGGATCATGGAGGGAGTCCCCTGTACTTCTGGCCTTGAGCTCCGTGTTGGAGAACCCTCAGCACACTCCCTGAAGGGGCAGGTCTCAAAGGCGCCCAGGACCCAGGCAGGAGGGCCCCACTCTGGTTACCCACCTGGGATCAGCAAGTGTTTTCTGCTAAGCGCTAGAGAGAAAATGTTTTGGGTTTTGCCTTCATCTAAATTTTAGATTTCGCCAATTTGAGCAACTGTTCCTGCCAAAAGGCTCAAAGACTGATCATCTTTTTAACATTTTTCCATTTGCATTTAAACAATTTAAAACCATGCTCGGCTCCCAGGCTGCACACGGAGGGCTCGCTGGATGTGGGCTGCGTGCAGGCCAAGGTAGACGTCCCCTCCCTTACAGCGCCCTCTTCGGCCTCCTCAGTTGGAGTCCCTCCCTACAGCTCTGGGGTCCACAGGGCCAGAGGGACCCGCCACCCGCTCTGAGAATCCCTTCCAGGGTGGAGCCCTGGGTCTCCCCCACCCCCTGCATGTCCCTACTTAGGAGCTCGCCAGGCCCTGGCCGCCCCCGTGGATACAGGAGATGCGTCCGGTGCAAGGTGGCTTGATTAAAACTCAGCCTCTGTTACTGTATCATATTCTTAGTGCATCTCGCTGTGAGAAGGTTCTTGAAAATTTCGTGTTGGGAGAAGAGAAAGAATCTGAAGCTGTCCCGTTCTTTTGATGCAACAGGAAACGTGAAAGTTAGTTTGGCATGGGGCTAAAGAGGCTGTGGGGCCCAGGGCAACTGGGATGGTGTTTCTCCAGCCCTGGTTGTTCCACAGTCAGCTTCCCGCCTTATCCCTTGACGAGTAAATGTTACAGAGGAGCTGGAGAGAGATTGGCCAAAGTACGAGCTTAGAGCTTTACCAGAGAGCCTTGAAATGGGGGTGCTTTCTCCCTGGGTAACTGTGTGCTTGGCGCCTCATCCGAGGACTGCTGACGGCCCGCTAGAGCACACTCCAGAGCCAGACGCACCAGGTGTGTGGGCGCGGGGTCTTCCCACCAGATCAGAAGTCTGGCGGTTTATTCAGAATTTTACGTGTGCCTCCTTCAGAATCAGCACAGCCCCTGTGGAAGACAGTTTGCAGTTTCTTACAAAGCTAAACAGTCTTCACTGTACGGTCCTGCCTTCTTGCGCCTAAGTGTTTACCCAGACGAACTGAGAACGTGTGTCTGCCAAAAGCCTGCACACGCGTGTTTACAGCAGCTTTAGTCGTACTGACCAAACCCTGGGTGCTGGCGAGACGCCCTCCCGCAGGTGAGCGAGGAAATAAATTGCGACACGTCTGGACGGTGGAACATTATTCAACACTAAAGAGAGGAGCTCTCGAGGCCTGAAAAACCTGGGAGAGCCTCATACGACCAAGTGAAAGAAGCCAGCCCGAAAACGCTGCTCACTGTGTGCGCTCAGCTCTCGGCGTCTGGAAGAGGCAAAACTAGGAAGACCGTGAAAAAGATGAGTCATTGCCGTGGTCCGGGGAGGGGGGACAGGGCACAGAGGGGTCTGAGGACGCGGAGACTCTCGAGTACGGTAATGGCACACGTCATGGTACATTTTCAAAAACCCGTAGGACGCGCAGGCCAAGAGCGAGCCCTGATGTAAACCTGGGTTCAGGGGATGACGAGGTGCGGCTGCAGGTCCGTCGGCTCTAACAAAGGAGCACCGTGGTCCAGACGTCCCGGGTTCAAGTCCCAGCTTTGCGCCTGACTGGCTGTTCAGCCTGAGGCTGAACTAAGCTACTTAACCTATCTGTACCTCCTTCTTCATCTTTGAAATGGGCTGCTCCTACTGCCGGCGTCTCATGAGGGCTCCATGTGCCGACAGAGAGGAGACCCCGGCCCTTGGTCAAATTCCTGATGGTTGCTGCTCTCAACTGCATCTGAAGCCGCACACGCTGCCCCCGATTCCATGAAGGCCCGTCTGCTTCGGGCAGGTTGTGCGGCCCTAGCCCAGGACGCTGGGGGCGGGGGTGGTCCTGGAGCGACATCCTTCCAGCTGCCACCAGCCTGTGGCCTCCTAAGAGGCCAGGGCTGCCCCCTGCCCCTGCCCCTTCCTCGCACGTCCTGAGCCCAGGCTGGCAGAAAGCCGTTCATATTCTGCTTACAAGACAGGCAACATCCCGACACCCCCGAACACGTGGCTTGAGGGGCTATAGTAACAGTCACAATGACAGACAGCCGTGGAGCTGGTGTCCGGGCCCCAGGGCCGCCTCTGCCTCCTGTGTGCCGCTGGGAGGCTGCCGGCTCCAGCCTTCCTGCGAGCCTGCCTTTCCTGTCGTGAGTTTCCTGCAACGGGAACATATCGCCAGGGCAGTCCCTCACTGGGGTCTGCAGGGCACCAGGCATCTCCCGGGCTGGGCTGTGCTCCCAGTGCCAGAGGCCCTGCACCCGTCCCCTTGGGGACAGACCCAAGACAGCCTCCCGTCCACGCCGTGGTCCCTGAGCAACGGCCTCAGCCCAGAGCTGGCTTCCTGGGTGGGTGGGAGCATGGCACCGGACTGGACGGTGGGAGCTGGTAGGACTCAGTCTGGGCCAGCCCCGCCAGGAGGAATAAAATGCAAGCCAGAACTGCCTTCAAGTAGCCATGTGTCTGAAAAAAGAGGGGAAGTTAGTTCTAATGTATCTTATTGAACCCAGCATATCCAAAGTGAACGATTCTCCATGGGCTAGTCTGCATTTGGGGGTTTTGCACCCAGAGCGCATCTCCGTTTGCACAGCTGCTTCTCAGAGGCTCAGAGCCGCGCATGGCCGAGCGGCTGTTCAGGGGGGCAGTGCGGGTCTCCTGGCTCACAGGGCTGGGAACCGGTGCCCTAGGCCTGTGCTTCTGGGTGCTCGGCTGTTTCGTGGGCTCCTTCTCTAGCCGGTTCCCCTTTGCAGAGAGGTAGAGATGTTTTTAATAGCAGCTCACTGGGGGCAAAGTCTGCTTCTTGCTAAACGAGGGTGTGTGGCGCTGAGGTCACCACCTCCCTGGCAGCTCAGATCTTAGAGCCGTCTCATCCCATCCAGGGCGAAGCCGGGGTGATCAACTCTCAGGGTCCCCAGGAGGAAATGCTCCCGCTAACCCCTAAGGCCATCCTGTTACTAACACCCGCAGGTGCTGTGGGGTTCAGAGCAGCCTCGGGCGCTCCGAGCAGGGCTGGCTGGCCGGCACCAGGGGCTGACCAAGGCCGTCGCCTCGGAGGACGCAGCAGGGTTCTCAGCACCAGTCAGGAGACCTTAACTCTGTGGATGTGGACCGCAAGGAGCAAGTCAATACAAGAGTCAGAACAAACAGCACTGAAAGCTTCAGGTGGCCTTTAGGGTGTGTGGATCATTCTGGCCAGAGTCAGAGTTCCACACCCTGGACTTCTGACAATTCCCCGAACTTGGGGGCACCTTCCAGGCCCCGGAGCAGGCAGGCCTGGGTGGTGAGAGGCTCGGATGTGTGTGGAAGTGGAGTCCGAGGTAAAGCTGGTTCCCTACCCAGGCCACACTTCGGCCTTGTGGGTCACACAGCAGCACAGCCTGTGTTCAAAATAAACAAAAACCAAAATAGATAAACAGCAGTTTTCCTATACAGCTCAGAGAGCTATATTCAACATTCTATAATAACCTAAATGGAAAGGAATTTAAAAAAACGTAGATATACACGTGTGTGTGTGTGTGTGTGTGTGTGTGTGTGTGCGCGCGCGCGCGCGCGCATGTGTGGTCTCCCCTGGTGGCTCAGATGGTTAAAAACCCGCCATTTGATATCTGGGCCAGGAAGATCCCCGGAGCAGGGCATGGCAACCCACTCCAGTATTCTTGCCTGGAGAATCCCATGGACCGAGGAACCTGGTGCGCTACAGTCCGTGGGGTCACAAAAGAGTCAGACATGACTGAAGTGACTTAGCACAAATGCACGCATATATATGTAACAGAATCACTTTGCTGTATACCTGGAGCTAACACAATATTGTAAATCAACTACCCTTCTATTACAAATTCTTTAAAAAAAAAAAAACACTAAAACACTGATTAATGAGAACAGATTGCAGGGCCTCGCTTTAATATAGTTACAAGAGCAAATTTTACTCAAGGGCTTTTGAAATATAGTTACGACAACTGGAATGATGATTTTGAATCTCGTTAAACTAATCCTCAGAGCCCTTTGATTCATATTTTATTAATCCCAGTGCGAGTGGTTCCATGTATTTGAAAGCCATAAATTGTAGTTTTAAAACAAATATGTCAATGTTCAGAGCACCACTCATTATCTGTTTGGTTTCAGGCATCTCGCTTCTATCCCCTAAAATCTGAGCCAGCAGTCGTTGCTGGCTCCCTGGGCACACAGTGGGCAGTGTGTCTCACACACTGGGAGCCGGGCAAGTGAGCCCCCCTCTCCCAGCCAGGATCTGTGGTTCCTCTACTCGCCCAGGTCAGGCCATCGGGGACTGGTAGGACTCCAGCATTTCATGTCATTAGGGAATAAACTAGGGACACATTTTGGTAGGGTTTTTTGTGCTTTTCATGTTTGTACTTTCTGAGTTTTCAGAGAAGAACAGTCTTCAAGAGAAACTAAGGCTTCTCTGCAGGTCCCTCTGGCTCTCCTTGTCTTGCTGAGGAAACGAGCTCTGAAGCTACCGCATCCGAACATGCGCCCCCTATTCCCACCCACACGGAGCCAGGAACATGTCCTCCTCACGCCCCAGCGAGAAATAGTAACTATTTAAAGGAATAGGGTGGGCCGATACGCAGGAAGTTAGCTGATGTCCCAGGACATTTGCTTAGACATAGGGGAAACATAGCCTAGGGCACCCCAGAGTCCACTGGAACACCGCAGAGTCCACTGGGACACCCCAGAGTCCTCTAGGGCACCCTGGAGTCCACTAGAGCATCCCAGAATCCTCTAGGGCACCCTGGAGTCCTCTAGGGCATCCCAGGGTCCTCTAGGGCACCCCGGAGTCCTCTAGGGCAACCCCAGAGTGCTCTAGGGCATCCCAGGGTCCTCTAGGGCACCCCCAAGTCCTCTAGGGCAACCCCGGAGTGCTCTAGGGCATCCCAGGGTCCTCTAGGGCACCCCGGAGTCCTCTAGGGCACCCTGGAGTCCTCTAGGGCATCCCAGGGTCCTCTAGGGCACCCCGGAGTCCTCTAGGGCACCCTGGAGTCCTCTAGGGCAACCCCGGAGTGCTCTAGGGCATTCCAGGGTCCTCTAGGACACCCCGTGGTCCTCTAGGGCACCCTGGAGTCCTCTAGGGCATCCCAGGGTCCTCTAGGGCACCCCGGAGTCCTCTAGGGCAACCCCAGAGTGCTCTAGGGCATCCCAGGGTCCTCTAGGGCACCCCCAAGTCCTCTAGGGCAACCCCGGAGTGCTCTAGGGCATCCCAGGGTCCTCTAGGGCACCCCGGAGTCCTCTAGGGCACCCTGGAGTCCTCTAGGGCATCCCAGGGTCCTCTAGGGCACCCCGGAGTCCTCTAGGGCACCCTGGAGTCCTCTAGGGCAACCCCGGAGTGCTCTAGGGCATTCCAGGGTCCTCTAGGACACCCCGTGGTCCTCTAGGGCACCCCGGAGTCCTCTAGGGCATCCCAGGGTCCTCTAGGGCACCCTGGAGTCCTCTAGGGCATCCCAGGGTCCTCTAGGGCACCCCGGAGTCCTCTAGGGCACCCTGGAGTCCTCTAGGGCAACCCCGGAGTGCTCTAGGGCATTCCAGGGTCCTCTAGGACACCCCGTGGTCCTCTAGGGCACCCTGGAGTCCTCTAGGGCACCCCAGGGTCCTCTAGGGCACCCCAGGGTCCTCTAGAGCACCCTGGAGTCCTCTAGGGCATCCCAGGGTCCTCTAGGGCACCCCGGAGTCCTCTAGAGCACCCTGGAGTCCTCTAGGGCACCTCAGGGTCCTCTAGGGCACCCCAGGGTCCTCTAGGGCATCCCAGGGTCCTCTAGGGCACCCCGGAGTCCTCTAGGGCATCCCAGGGTCCTCTAGGGCATCCCAGAATCCTCTAGGGCATCCCAGGGTCCTCTAGGGCACCCCAGAATCCTCTAGGGCATCCCAGGGTCCCCTAGGGCACCCCAGAATCCTCTAGGGCACCCCGGAATCCTCTAGGGCACCCCAGGGTCCTCTAGGGCACCCCGGAGTCCAGTTTGTCTGCAGAGCTGCAGGTGTTCGTGCTGAGCACCTGTTGGAACCCTCCACCCAAGTCCTGGGGCGTGACCACGGTCAGCAACGTGTGTGCTTAGGCCTGCAGCCTACCTGCGAGGCAGCGTCTTAGAAATCCGAGTCAGTACTACCCCCTTTCCCAGGGTGGGGCAGGGGGCCTAGAGCCGCCTGCACGTCCAAGAGTCTCCAGCGGGTAGAGGGGCGGGCAGGGGACAAGGTCTCCGGGCCCATCACCAGCTGCAACCAGTCGTTTCATTTTACTCAAGTATCTAACCCAAATCTAAGAGGTCACGTGTCATGTTGCACCCACAGACACATCTCTGAGGCACATGGCCGTGCACACACTCACTTCTAACTGAAGGACACTTTGTAACTAACCCTCAGACCTTGTAGGCCAGGGAACAATGTTAGCAACAGTCCTCTAACATCATCCAACCTCAAGACTGTATTTTAGTTTTACTAACTTTTTTTTACAGTTGGTTTGAATCAAGATTCAGACAAGGTCCAGCTCGTACATTTGATTATATTTTGCGTCTCTCTTCAAGACACTTCGAAATGTCAGTCCTTCTGCAGGTGCCCTCAGGCCTGTTGTGCAGCACAAGGAAACTGGAATTCCTCTTTATCCTTCTCCTCCTCCTCGTCACCATCTTTATTATTTTCAGCAAAGTTCTGTGACACAGTTAGTCTCCAGGTGGGTTCGGAAGAAGAGTCCAACGGGTCCAGAGCTCTCGTGGGGCAAAAGGATCCCTTCAAACCCAACGGCAAGCATTGTCGCCACCTTGTGTGGAGAACAGAGTGTAAATGCCTGCACGCTTGCCTTCCCTGTTCGCTCACCAAATGCAGTTGATGTGTTTGCCTTCTCACAGATAATCGCCTATCAGCCGTACGGGAAGTCCGTGGACTGGTGGGCCTACGGCGTCCTGTTGTACGAGATGTTGGCTGGGCAGGTGAGTTTCGCGTGTTTCACGCTCGTGTGAGGCCGCGTGGCGTGACGGCTGCAGGTCTGTTGGGCCAAGGTCATGGGATGCGGCCGATTCCAGTCGGACTTCCCTGATCCTGGCCAGAGCGGGAGAAATGGTGCCAAGCTCATCTTCTGATCGTAAAAACCCAATTCGCGGGGTGCAGACAGGGCAGCTTTCTCGTCACCCACTGAAGCCCCTGCACGGTGAGAACAGCAGCCGCCTGCTGCGCTTCCGTGTCTCAGCCAGGGCCGGGGTGAGGTGCACAGCTTGGTTCTCCAGAAACCACCAGCTGCTGCATGTGCGGAGACAGAGTCGTTGTCAAAGGAAGATGTTAGTTAGGCCTGAAGAGGTGTTTCAATAGCTTCTCCGTCTGCCCTTATCTGTCCCTGGGCAATTCATTGTAATTTTCATAGAAGTCAGCGAGGCTGAACCTCCAGTTGAGAAAAGGAAGACTAGGCTCCTCTTGGCCGCGTGACCCAGGTCAGCTCACCAAGGGCACCGCTGCCCAAGTCCCTCTTTCTAAGGTGTGGCTTCCTGTCCGTGTCACTAGGCTCAGGACACGAGCCGCCATTGGCAGACGACCCCCGCAAGCCGCAAGTGGGTTAGCAGCAACAGGGGCAGGTCCGTCTCAGGGTCTTGGGGCAGGCCTGTGGGCAGGGAGCTGAGCCCGCAGTCGTCCACGGACCACGCTACTCCCGGCTGTGGCTCCACCGTCTAGGGCCTCGGGTTCCACTGCTGCATCCTCCTTACTCAACTGGCTGGTGGAGAGAGGGGGACAGAGTGTTGAGGGGCCAGCCTGGAGCCCACATGCATCTCTCCTGCCTGCACTGTGCCAGCCACAGGCCCCCAAGAGCCAGAGGGCTGGCAGAGGGCTGGCCACGAGCTCGGCGTGGGGCTGCGGGGCTGGGGAGCCCCAGGCACGTCTCAGCCATTTCTACCCATGATTCTGTCCCGGGCAGCTTCCGATGACCTCTCAGCCCTCCAGGGGCTTCCCTGGTGGCTCAGCTGATAAAGAATCCACCTGCAATGTGGGAGACCTGGGTTTGATCCCTGGGTTGGGAAGATCCCCTGGAGAAGGGAAAGGCTTCCCACCCAGTAGTCTGGCCTGGAGAATTCCATGGACTCTATAGTCCACGGGGTCACAAAGAGTCAGACACGACTGAGCGACTTTCTCTTTCCTGTCAGCCTCCGAGTGTGCTGAGGAGCTTGCCCTCCGTAGCTAAGAGCCTTCATAGGAGAAAATGTAAATAAATACCCCCAAAGAAGTCTCTGAATCTTTGTTCTTGGGAAAGAGTCACCCTTTCTGACAAGTCACTTCCATCAATTCACTTAGTATCCATTCAATGCGGATGTATTAAATGTGCCTGGTGAAGGTTCTGAGAAGCACACAGACCTGACCTTCAGGAAGCCTGCAATCTAGAGAGACCGTAGATGAGGAGCGTTTGCCGCTTGGCATCGGCAGGGACTGGTTCCCGGACCCCGACCGCCGGGTCCCTGATGGGGACTGGCTCCCGGACCCCACAGACCACTGGGTTCCTGGGGGGGACTAGTTCACGGACCCCACAGACAGCCAGGTTCCTGGGGGGGACTGGCTCCCGCTGGGTCCCTGGGAGGCGCGAGTCCCGGTGTAGACCGTGCGGTGTCTGCGCAGGCCGCGCGTGTCCTTCCGTGTTACTCAGTACACCCGACACGGTGCAAGTGCTACATGCGTGGTTGTGAATACCGTATCAATGGTCTGTGTTTGCTGAAAACCTAAAGCGCTGTAAGTGCTACGTATGTAGCTGTAAATACAGGATCAATGCTCTGTGTTTGCCAGTGTGGCAATTTCAGGTTTTCCTTTTCCTGTATTCGTTTATTTTTGGCCATCCTGCCTGGCTTGTGGGATATTAGTGTCCCAGCAGGGATCAAACCCGGGTGCTGGTGGTGAAAGCACCACGTCATAACCACTGGATGGCCAGAGAATCCTGAGTTTTGCTTTTTAAAATGTTTTGGACTTTTGTTTCACTTTCGATCTGCGGTTGGTTGACTGTAATAGCAATAAACTCAGAAGAGATTAAGAACAGGTTAATGGGTTAATTATAATTTATTTGCAAATTGTTACAAGCATTACTCAAAAGCATTTTCCCTAAAGATTTTTGGGGTTGCCCAGGGCAAGATAATTAAAGGGACAGAGGAAAAAATGGAAAACACACTCAACCACCAACCTAATTAAAAGTAATCAGCCTGCGAGTGTGCAGCCCGCGTGTGCAAGGAGCCAGCTGTTCCCTGGCGCTGAGCGGCATCTGCGGGCCCGAGGGGTGAGCCTCTCAGCCTAAGTCGCCCCCTCCCCCTCTTTTCCGCACCAGCCTCCGTTCGACGGCGAGGACGAGGACGAGCTGTTCCAGTCCATCATGGAGCACAACGTCTCGTACCCCAAGTCCTTGTCCAAGGAGGCCGTGTCCATCTGCAAAGGGGTGAGTCACAGGCCGGAGATGCCTCCTGGCACGTCTCAGAGGCATCCTGGGGGGCCACGTGCCCACGCCCCCAGGTTTCAGGTGGCGCCTTTTTTGTGACAGCGTGTGCTTTTGTGAACCATGAGTCTTGGGTTCAGAGCATTTTGGTCCAGGCAGCAAGCAGGCATGTGATGCTGGCCTGCAACACCTCGAGCACACACCAGGTGCAGCGACTGTGCCTTTAACAAGCTTGTTATTTGGCTGTGCCGGGTCTTAGTTGCGGCCTAGGGGCTCTCGATCTGGGGATCTGGGCGCAGAGCAGCCAGAGGGCGCCCACCCACCCCAGCGTTGTTCCGGTGGACCTGTTTGCTCCTGTCTTTTTTCCGTTGTACTGATCGTAGCGCGTGTTTCAGGCCTCAGTGTGCTGGTCTGACCGTCGCACGGTGTGAAAGGGCTCCCGCGGCCGACGCCGCTCAGCCGTCACCTTGCATCACCTTTTTTACTTTGGTGAGAGCGCTCCGGCTCGGCTGTCCGCGGGGATCGGTACACAGTCCGGGACTGCACGGCAGCCCCCGTGTTGCCCTGTCCCACGCGAGAGCCTCTTTCTCCCCCACCTCTAGCTGATGACCAAGCACCCCGGGAAGCGGCTGGGCTGCGGGCCCGAGGGCGAGCGGGACGTGCGGGAGCATGCCTTCTTCCGGAGGATCGACTGGGAGAAGCTGGAGAACCGCGAGATCCAGCCACCCTTCAAGCCCAAAGTGGTGAGTTGGTGCCCGGCCCTTCTTCCTGGGGTCCCGGGGCTTGCTTCTGGAGGGAGGGGGCTGGTGACCCCCCGGCCTCTGCAGTTCCCAGTGGGCCTCAGTCGTGTGGCCCCCATGCCCTCAGTAGGCAGCAGAGCTGCCCCCATGCGATGTGAGAACCAGGGCAGGACCTCCTGTCTTGGCCTCACAGGACCCCTTGGGTGCATGCAGCTCTCCTGGCCTGGCCTCGGCCGACGGGCCCCAAAGCATAAGGAGGCCTCAGCCGGCCCACCGGCGGGCCTGGGGACGGTCGGCACCCTGGCCAGGCCCCTGCCCCAAGGACTGTGTCCGCCCATCTCCAGCATGGTGCCTTGGCTTCCATTCTTACTGTATGACCTCCCCTCGGCCCTGTTCCTTGTTCGTTTACAAATTCGTCCGTTTAACCCTCACAACAACCCAGCGAGGTGGCGATCATGGTCCCCAGTTTACAGTCCAGAACACTGAGGCACAGAGAGGCTGACTCACTTGCTCGAGGACACACAGCTGCTAGGTGGTGGAACCAGGACGCGGCTCCGGTGTTCTGGCCCCAGGATCTTTCCCCGTTGCACATGGCTGCATCTTCACACCCCATCTCAGCTGGGAGAGGGGCTCCCAGAGCGCCGGGGAGCAGCCCTGCTCACAGGCGGCATCAGGAGCGTCCATGGGGCTGGTTCAGCCCGAATCTGTCTTCTCCGACAGGGGCCGCCTGAGCCTGCACAGGGACCCTCCCGGGGCGCTAAGGTAGCCCCTGGGGGGCTTGTGGCTTTCTCAGAGCAGCAGCTTTCTCATCCAATCTGCTTATGTGTCCTCTCCTCCAAGAATAAAACTGCTGCTGGTGAGCCCACGGATTTTATTTTTCCAAGATATTTTTAGCACACACTAAAGAAAAGCTGAAATTACTCGGGTCAGTTGACTTCCTCCTGAGTCATCATTTCAAGTAGGGCCCTCGTGTCTCTGCCACCCAGCTTCTCTGTAGCCGGTCCGGCTCTGAGTCAGGAAGCTCCCGTGGGAGCAGATCCGCCTCCAGGTTGCAGAACCTGGCGTAGGAGGACGTTGGATAAAGACAGTGATGAGGGGTGCTGCAGGCGGGCTCAGTGGAGTATTCTGTCAGGGATTTTCTCTCTCCCCTTTCACATCTATGTAGGCTTCTTAAGTTAAATACGAGAGGAATTCAACAGTACACAACCTAGACGGCATATTCAAAAGCAGAGACGTTACTTTGCCAACAAAGGTCCGTCTAGTCAAAGCTATGGTTTTTCCAGTTATCATGTATGGATGTGAGAGTGGGAACACAGAGAAAGCTGAGCACCGAAGAATTGATGCTTTTGGACTGAGGTGTTGGAGAAGACTCTTGAGAGTCCATTGGACTGCAAGGATATCCAACAAGTCCATCCTAAAGGAAATCAGCCCTGAATATTCATTGGAAGGACTGAGGCTGAAGCTGAAACTCCAATACTTTGGCCACCTGATGCGAAGAACTGACTCACTGGAAAAGACCCTGATGCTGGGAAAGATTGAAGGCAGGAGGAGAAGGAGGTGACAGAGGATGAGATGGTTGGATGGCATCACCGACTCAATGGACATGAGTTTGAGTGAACTCCGGGAGTTGCTGATTGACAGGGAGGCCTGGTGGGCTGCAGTCCATGGGGTCGAAAAGAGTCGGACACGACTGAGCGACTGAACTGACCGGTACAACAGTATCCTGTGCATGCATCCTAAGTTGCTGCAGTCGTGTCCGACTCTTTGCAACCCCATGGACTGCAGCCCGCCAGGCTCCTCTGTCCATGGGATTCTCCAGGCAAGAACACTAGAGTGGGTTGCCATGCCCTCCTCCAGGGGATCCTCCCGACCCAGGGACTGAGCCGCCTCACTTGCGTCTCCCGCATTGGTGGGCACGTTCTTCACCACCGGTGCCGCCTGGGAAACCAAGGGTAGCGTCCCACTCACAGCGTGGTTTCTGAGCAGCAGCAGCGTAGAGACACGGGCTGACCCTGCTTGCGTGTTGAGCAAAGTGCAATTACTTGTCAGTCACACTCCAGAAAGAGAGGACATGCAGCCAAGTCAACCAGAATATCCATCTTCTTCTTCTCTCTGTTCTCACTTCATCTTCAGAAGAAATCATTTCTTGGCACAGCCTCCCACTCGTGGCTATGGTGGCCCCGAACTCAGATGTGGGGGGAAACATGAGGTCCTTGCTCTGGCAGCCTAGAAGGCAGGTCGCTCCCCAGGCCCACAGAACTCCCCAGAAGGGAGTTAGGCAGTTGAGCCATGATCAGTTCAGTTCAGTTCAGTCACTCAGTCGTGTCCAACTCTTTGCAACCCCATGAATCGCAGCACACCAGGCCTCCCTGTCCATCACCAACTCCTGCAGTTCACCCAGACTCACGTCTATCGACTCAGCAATGCCATCCAGCCATCTCATCCTTTGTCGTCCCCTTCTCCTCCTGCCCCCAATCCCTCCCAGCATCAGAGTCTTTTCCAATGAGTCAACTCTTCGCATGAGGTGGCCAAAGTTCTGCAGTTTCAGCTTTAGCATCATTCCTTCCAAAGAAATCCCAGGGCTGATCTCCTTCAGAATGGACTGGTTGGATCTCCTTGCAGTCCATGGGACTCTCAAGAGTCTTCTCCAACACCACAGTTCAAAAGCATCAATTCTTCAGCACTCAGCCTTCTTCACAGTCCAACTCTCACATCCATACATGACCACAGGAAAAACCATAGCCTTGACTAGATGGACCTTTGTTGGCAAAGTAATGTCTCTGCTTTTGAATATGCTATCTAGGTTGGTCATAACTTTCCTTCCAAGGAGTAAGGGTCTTTTAATTTCATGGCTGCAGTCACCATCTGCAGTGATTTTGGAGCCCCCCAAAATAAAGTCTGACACTTTTTCCACTGTTTCCCCATCTATTTCCCATGAAGTGATGGGACCAGGTGCCATGATCTTCATTTTCCGAATGTTGAGCTTTAAGCCAACTTTTTCACTCTTCACTTTCACTTTCATCAAGAGGCTTTTGAGTTCCTCTTCACTTTCTGCCATAAGGGTGGTGTCATCTGCATATCTGAGGTTGTTGATATTTCTCCCGGCAATCTTGATTCCAGCTTGTGTTTCTTCCAGTCCAGCGTTCCTCATGATTTATTCTGCAAAGAAGTTAAATAAGCAGGGTGACAATATACAGCCTTGATGTACTCCTTTTCCTATTTGGAACCAGTCTGTTGTTCCATGTCCAGTTCTATCTGTTGCTTCCTGACCTGCATACAGATTTCTCAAGAGGCAGATCAGGTGGTCTGGTATTCCCATCTCTTTCAGAATTTTCCACAGTTTATTGTGATCCACACAGTCAAAGGCTTTGGCATAGTCAGTACAGCAGAAATAGATGTTTTTCTGGAACTCTCTTGCTTTTTCCATGATCCAGCAGATGTTGGCAATTTGATCTCTGGTTCCTCTGCCTTTTCTAAAACCAGCTTGAACATCAGAAAGTTCACGGTTCATATATTGCTGAAGCCTGGCTTGGAGAATTTTGAGCATTACTTTACTAGCGTGTGAGATGAGTACAATTGTGCGGTAGTTTGAGCATTCTTTGGCATTGCCTTTCTTTGGGATTGGGATGAAAACTGACCTTTTCCAGTCCTGTGGCCACTGCTAAGTTTTCCAAATTTGCTGGCATATTGAGTGCAGCACTTTCACAGCATCATCTTTCAGGATTTGAAATAGCTCCACTGGAATTCTATCACCTCCACTAGCTTTGTTCGTCGTGATGCTTTCTACGGCCCACTTGACTTCACATTCCAGGATGTCTGGCTCTAGGTCAGTGATCACACCATCATGATTATCTGGGTCATGAAGATCTTTTTTGTACAGTTCTTCTGTGTATTCTTGCCATCTCTTCTTAATATCTTCTGCTTCTGTTAGGTCCATACCATTTCTGTCCTTTATCGAGCCCATCTTTGCATGTCATGTTCCCTTGGTATCTCTAATTTTCTTGAAGAGATCTCTAGTCTTTCCCATTCTGTTGTTTTCCTCTATTTCTTTGCATTGATTGCTAAAGAAGGCTTTCTTGTCTCGTCTTGCTATTCTTTGGAACTCTGCATTCAGATGCTTATATCTTTCCTTTTCTCCTTTGCTTTTCACTTCTCTTCTTTTCACAGCTATTTGTAAGACCTCCCCAGACAGCCATTTTGCTTTTTTGCATTTCTTTTCCATGGGGATGGTCTTGATCCCTGTCTCCTGTACAGTGTCACGAACCTCAGTCCATAGTTCATCAGGCACTCTATCTATCAGATCTAGGCCCTTAAATCTATTTCTCACTTCCACTGTATAATCATAAGGGATTTGATTTAGGTCATACCTGTATGGTCCAGTGGTTTTCCCTCCTTTCTTCAAGTTAAGTCTGAATTTGGCAATAAGGAGTTCATGATCTGAGCCACAGTCAGCTCCTGGTCTTGTTTTTGCTGACTGTATAGAGCTTCTCCATCTTTGGCTGCAAAGAATATAATCAATCTGATTTCGGTGTTGACCATCTGGTGATGTCCATGTATAGAGTCTTCTCTTGTGTTGTTGGAAGAGGGTGTTTGTTATGACCAGTGCATTCTCTTGGCAAAACTCTATTAGTCTTTGCCCTGCTTCATTCTGTATTCCAAGGCCAAATTTGCCTGTTACTCCAGGTGTTTCTTGACTTCCTACTTTTGCATTCCAGTCCTCTATAATGAAAAGGACATCTTTTTTGGGTGTTAGTTCTAAAAGGTCTTGTAGGTCTTCATAGAACCGTTCAACTTCAGCTTCTTCAGCGTTCCTGGTTGGGGCATAGACTTGGATTACTGTGATACTGAATGGTTTGCCTTGGAAACGAACAGAGATCATTCTGTCGTTTTTGAGATTTCATCCAAGTACTGCATTTCGGACTCTTTTGTTGACCATGATGGCTACTCCATTTCTTCTGAGGGATTCCTACCCGCAGTCTTAGATATAAATGTCATCTGAGTTAAATTCACCCATTCCAGTCCATTTCAGTTCGCTGATTTCTAGAATGTCGACATTCACTCTTGCCATGTCTTGTTTGACCACTTCCAGTTTGCCTTGATTCATGGACCTGACATTCCAGGTTCCTATGCAATATTGCTCTTTACAGCATTGGACCTTGCTTCTATCACCAGTCACATCTACAACTGGGTATTCTTTTTGCTTTGACTCCATCCCTTCATTCTTTCTGGAGTTATTTCTCCACTGATCTCCAGTAGCATATTGGGCACCTACTGACCTGGGGAGTTCCTCTTTCAGTATCCTATCATTTTGCCTTTTCATACTGTTCATGGGGTTCTCAAGGCAAGAATACTGAAGTGGTTTGCCATTCCCTTCTCCAGTGGGCATGATCAGGGTGTGTTTATTTCTTTATTCCTGGAGCCTTGCTGCTGCCCGGCTGGCGTTTAACCAAGCATGGGTTACAGTACTAATAAGGGGGGTGGATCAGCTGCCCCCGATTGTGAAGAAACAGCCCCGAGAGCTCACGACAGAAGCAGGAATCATGGAGCAGAGCCCCAAACCTGCAGGGGCCGGGGGGAGGGGCGGGGCCTGGGTCGGGGAGGAGCCAGCGGAGGGAGGGGCCTGCTGGTGCGAGCGCCAGGTGCGGGGAGCCGGCATGTGTGGACGCAGGAGAGGACGAGGCTGGAGAAGATGCAGAAGGGCGGAAGGCAGAATCACGTGCGGGCTGGATCAGGAGGAGCAGGACAGTGGACTTTCTGTCCCAAAGCCGAAGAGCGTCAGCGGGGAGGGGCCCGGTCGGGAAGTCCGGTCCGGACAGTCATCCCTACAGCAGGCGTCTGTGGGCAGCAGGGCAAGGCCTTGCCTCAGGGGACGGGCCCTCCCGCACCGGGAACAGCCCCAGGAGCGCCGATCCCACCCGCAGAAAGCCCCGTAGGCCCCGGTGCTGTCGAGGCTGCCGGATGTGTGGCCTCAGAGGGGACACGGCGGCCCTGACGTTACCCTGCAGTGTGGTTCCCCAGCCTTCTCGGTGGAAAACGTGGTTCCCTCGTCCAGAGCCAACGACAGGGTCAGAGGCATTTATAGTTAAAATGCAGAGCTGAGACTTCTGTGGGCGGTGTTGTGATTTCAGAGAGAGCTGCAGGAGCACCACCCTGGCTTTTGCTGCTGACAAAATACCAGGCAAATTTATTTTTGCCAGCAGCTCTTCCTTTCCCTGTGCAGTGAGCCCGACTTTGAGAACAGCTGTGCTCCAAGCAGCGTTTAAAGCCCTGGCTGCCTCGCCTGTCAGTCTTGGTGAAGTCCGCTCATCGCTTTCATAGCAAGCGCTGCAGAGCTGACTTCCCTGAGATTTATTGGATTAAGGGCTAATAGCACTTGCCCCTCTGTGAAATCATGGTCTTGGTTATTGTAAATACCAGCAGAAAGACTTCAGGTGCCTGCAGTTATCTGCAGGGCGCAGCTGGAGATCAAGTTTGTGCACGTGAGCTTGGGAGGCTCCTCTTTGTTTTATTTTTACCTTTTTCTGGACCCTCCAGTGAAAAGCTTATTCCAGGATCACTGGCGGCCTTCGGAGTTGAGGTGCTCTATCCCTGGGCCGCCACGGAGCCCATCTGGAGGGAGCGGGGTCTCCAGGTGTCCTCCCGGTGCGTGTCTTCCACCTCCACCTCCAGGTGCGCGTCTTCCTTCCTCCCAAAGCTACATCCCTGAAGCTGCACCCACGTGCCTGGAAGATGTGGAATCCCACGGCCCGGCGCACCTCACGATGGCCCTGGGCCTCCAGGAGGCTGCAACAGAACTCGCCCTCTCAGCAGCATAAAGGGCAGGCTCTGCAGTACAGCACGGCCTGGGCTCTGTCCCGGGTCTCACGTGAACGAGGGCAGGGAGGAGAGTGGCCACGGCCATTTCCCCCAGGGTGGGGCAAGTCTGGAGGCTCAGGGGTGCACCTGCTCCCACAGCCCCCAAGGTGGGAGACCCCATGTGATGGCGGAGAGGCTGTTCCTGGAGACAGGCTGTCCCTCGTGTACTGGTTTATCTGGAAAAACCAAAGCAGAAGCAAAACCAGACACTGTGCTGCCATGCTGTCTCCTGGAGACAAGGCAGCCACGTAGCTTCCTTTATGGAAAAAAAGTACAAAACAAGCTGGTTTCAGTTTTCTCTTAAAGGAAATACAACAAAGCAAGAACCTCAGCTTTGCCTGATGATCTGAAAGACAAAGCGGAGTCATCAAAAGAGGCTGCGTCCCAAAGATCTCATGTAAGAAGGTCCCTTTTTTGAGTTTAAAGAAGACGCTGCCCCTGAAAGGACTCGTGCCCGATTAGTAATGAGAAATGAGAGGGTCTGGGCTGCATCCCAGTGACATCCATAAACAACGAGGTATCAGGAGAGGACGGTGCAGCCGCCTGCCTGGCCAGCACCCGGAGAACTCCCTGGAGGAGGAAAGCACTTTCTGTTTGTTTTTCCTGAAAAGATGAAAGGCCCGAGTCCTCATCCCTGCAGCCGCCCTCAGGAGCACATGTGAGCCTGAGACTCTCCAGTGTCATTTGCATCTTGTAGGCTTTTATCTTGATTTATTGTTCATGGTTGGATGGCTTTACCAACTCAACGGACCTGAGTTTGAGCAAGCTCCAGGAGATGGTGACGGACAGGGAAGCCTGGTTTGCTGCGGTCCATGGGGTCACAAAGAACCAAGACTAGACTGAATGATTGAACAACAATTATTCATGTGACTAAAAGGCCCGAGAACAGCGTTCATGTTTCTGTTCAGCCTGCCTACAAGAAATAACAGTTGATGTGAATATCCCAATCAGAGAGTTAACTGGTGCTTCTCTTCTTGAATCCTACCCGCCAGCACCAAGGAGCAGAACAGTTAATTCACGGGTCAGCCAGGAGCACCCACTGCACTGGAACGGTGACTAGAAATGAGTCCACAAAGTGAATGCTGAGGGATGCACCCAGGATTGACGGGGGAGCACAGAACTTTAGGAACAGGGCTGCCTGTGTCAGGTGGCCTTTCTTGAGAAATTACTGTTATTATTTTATCTAAAGGAGACGGAAAACAGAAAAGAACTTTCATCTGGACGGTGATAAGACATACAGTCAGATTCGCCTCAAAGTCCTTTATCTCACAGGGTCCTCAGTTTGTTTAGGTAGTCTGATGATGGTTTTACTATCCAAGTTAGTGCAGTGTTCTAGTGTTTTTTATTTATTTTGAAATAATCATAACTTGAGACTTACAGAAGAGCTGCAGAGATTGCTGAATCCCCTTTCCCTGGACCCCCTAAATGTTAACCTCCCACCACTGCCCCGTGTCTTCCTTCCTCTGCGTCTCCGTGATGGCAGGGAGCTGAGGATACACACACATGTATTTTCTGAGTCACCTGAGAGAAAGCCACAGGCTCACACCAACATTATTCCATGTGTATTTCCTAGAACTAAGGGCTTCTCAGACTTCACTGGTGGCACAGACGATAAGAATCTGCCTGCAATGGAGAAGACCCAAGTTCAATTCCTGGGTCGGGAAGATCCCCTGGAGGAGGGCATGGAAACCCACTCCACTGTTCTTGCCTGGAGAATCCCATGGACAGAGGAGCTTGGTGTCCATGGGGGTTGCAAAGAGTCAGACGTGGCTGAGTGACTACACTTTCACTTTCAAGGGCATCTCACGGTGCTGTAGTCTTCTGCTCTAAGAAGGTGCTTACACGGAGCAGCAGCTGCCCTCCAGGGAGGAGGAGGACTGGAGAGGCTGAATCAGTCTCAGTGCCAAGCGGGCCTGCACCGCGTCTCATCTGCCCTCCCCGGTGGCAGGCGGTTCCTTCTCACAGCCTTGCCGTGGAACCAGCTGCAATGATGCTAATTAAAATCAAGATGCTCAAGGCTCTGAGAGCCGCGCCGACAGCGCGGGGACGCAACCAGCCTTGGGGGACTGGAATCTGCCATAGGTGATGTGCTGATGTTGATTTAAGCCTGGAACGTGGCCACGACGGCATCTTCTGGTTAATTGGAGGCAAGAAGTCTTCCTATTCTTTGGTAATTGTGCTCCCAAATGCTGTTCTGCTCAAAAGAGAAATGTGAAGAAGTGAGACTTTTAAAATAATTATCGATATGAATAAGCAGCTCTTTTGCAAGGCCCAGGGAGCTGTGGGGCGGGGCGGGGAGGTAGAGGCAATGGGGAAACTGCAGACCTGTGGTCACTGGCCGTGGTCTGGAGGAAGGTCCCCCACCAGGCTACTTAGGACAACAGCCCTCCTTGGAGAAGCAGCCTCGAGTGCCGTGAAGTTGGCTGTTAGTGTGAAGAAGGACCAGGAGGCATGTGCGTTTTTATGCCAGAGAATACAGGCCGCGATAATTTGCAACCTCTGCCCTCAGATACGCAGGCCCTCGCGCTGCAGGAACCCGCCCCTTCAGTGTGCCTGTTTATGGGCAGAGTGTTCAAGTGTTAGTCGCTCAGTCGTGTCCAGTTCTTTGCAACCTCATGGACCGTAGCCTGCCAGGCTCCTCTGTCCATGGGATGCTCCAGGCAAGAATACTGGAGTGGGTTGCCATTTCCTTCTCCAGGGGATCTTCCTGACCCAGGGACTGAACCCACGTCTCCTGCATTGCAGGCAGATTCTTCACCGTCTGAGCCACCAGGGAAGCCCCATTTATGGGCAAAGTCACCCATAAATCAGCCACCTCCTGACCAGGAGTGGCCTTCCCTAAGAGGCTTTGCAGGCAGGGAGAGGAGTTATGTTTAATTTTGTCAGAGACTCAGGGCCCATCTCCAGGGAACGTTGGCAGGAGGTGAAAGAGGCCCCAGTCCACTTTTTTGAATTATCATTAAAATACAACCTCTGTGTGTGGAAAGAGGCAGTCCAGCCACAGGGAAGGATGTAAGACCACCCTCCGCACGGACCCCGCCTGCTGCTCACTCGCTTCTGTAAGCTTCCGGAAGGCTGCGTGCGTGCGTGAACCTTCGCACGGAGGTCCCCCTCAGGGGTGCCCCACGTGGCTCGCGTGACCCTGTGGCTCCTCTGCACGGGCACTGACTCTTCCAAACCCTCCTCTGTCCGTTCTCCCCTCCAGACTTTCTGCACCAAAACGCACTGGCTTCAGTGGGCGTCCAGGCCTTCGGTGAGCACCTCTTGGAACCTTGGGTGATGCGATGAACAAACTAACCGCACTGCCTAATCCTGGCGTGTGCTCCCGCTTGCCTGGGCCATGCACGAGCCCCCGCCCTCCACGTGCTGGTCTGAGGAAGCGCAGATGCCCCGGCGTCCCAGCCCCTCGCCAGACGGTTCTCTGGTGTGGACGGGACCTCCCGGGAGGCGCCCGCTCGTTTCTTCCACCGGTTCCTTAACTAAACAGAGAGTCAGGGAGCTGAGCCCCACTGCGGGCAATGTGCCCCCCGCCGCCTCTGCTGGGACCACCGTGCAGGTTGGCTCCCCAGACCAGGGCATGGGATGCAGGCACAGCCGCCCCTGAGACAACACTGCCATGTCTGGTCCTCGGCAGACGGTCCCCGCCCGCGGGGAGTGTCCTCCCCTCGCTGCGCTGTCCACCTTTCCTCCAGCTTCGTTCCACACCCTTCCCGCTGTGCTGAGTTTGGTTTGGTGTTCTGCTCTGTAACTCAGCGTTTTGGAGCTACTCACACTCACCCTAATCCCCATGCTGGTGCCCGTGGGTCTGATCTCTCTGTCACCAGGACACTCAGGTGTGAAGGGCAGGCTTGAGGCCAGCGTGTGTGCTGTGTGCTGTCGCTGGCCCCTCGCAGGCCGGGGTCCCAGCTGAGTGTCCGAGGAGCAGGCGCCGGCTCTTCCCCGCAGCCCTGTACACAGATGCAGAGACTCTGAGCTCTGTGGGGCTCCAGGAGGGGAGTGCACGTCCCAGGCCCCCGCGACCCCCTCCCGACGTTGTCGCACTCCTGTCAGCCTGACCTCCCCAATTCATTTCACTCTTCAATGATTTTACCAAATGGACAAGAGCGTCCAGAGAACCAGGCGGGCAGTTCGATCCAGAGCGGGGATTGGGGTGGGAGACACAGGAATGTCCAGTGAACTAGGCAGGCAGTGCTCCATCCAGAGTGGGGCAGGAGGTAGATTATTAATAGTTCATTCACCCCTCACGAGTTAGCCGCGTGCCTGGTCCCCGCCGGATGCCTGCGTCCGTGGGGCCCGTCTTGGCTCTGCGTCAGACCTGATCGCTGGCTCAGGGTCCCCCAGCTGCTCCTCTGACCTCATGGCAGCCACGGGAGGTGGGTGTTCGCTCCCCATCTTATCGGGGGGGTGTGTGTGCTGCCCGAAGCCGCTGCCGGGCGCTTCAGCCCCGAACCCCCACCTTCCTGGGGTGTCAGACGCACTGCTGTGGACGCAGAGGCAGTCTGGGCTCGGGCCTGCCCAGGGGGCTGTCCAGCACACACGCTAGTCTGGGGCCACCTCCTGACCACTGCACCCGCACCACATCTCTGTCCCGACCAGTCGTGGGGGCCCCAGAGTGTCCAGAGGTTGGTTGCTGTTCGTTGGTTTTCCTGATGAATCAAGTGTGGCCCCTGATTGAGTCTCAGGAAGAAAATTCCTGTCCTTTCTTCCTTGAAGAGCCTGGACTCTGAATGGTCTGGTGTGGGCCCTGCATGTGGGAGTGGGTGTCTGCTGGCCTTCACTCTGAAGGCGCTCTGTGCTCCCTGGGAACGTGGAGCGTGGGGTGGCCCCACGTCTCAGCTGTGCCCTGTGAGGGGTGCGGGAGCTCCGCGGACTCAGGACCGCTTCGTGCCACCCTGCGGTCCCCGCCGGGGTAGGAGGAGATAGTCACTCACGTCACCAGGGCACCCCAGCACTCTGCCTCAGAGTTGCCCTGAGATCCGGGACCCAAGTGTGAGCAGGACACCCCGGCCTCTTACTTGGGGGTCAGGCTCCCAAGCAGCGCTGCCTACGCTGCTGTGTTTCCCAGACCCCCAGCCCCAGGAGGGCAGCTCTACCCGCAGCCCCGGCGCACGAAGTGCCTGCTGGGCCCCAGCGGGGGCGGGGGTGTCCGGGGCAGATAGATACTCTGCCTCCAGGGACACTGGCACGCACGCCCTCGGGCCAGAACCACAGACAGTGAGCTCCATGGCTGCCTGTCTGCTGGTTGGCAGAGGTGCCCCATCCCCTGAGCCCGGGAAGGAAGAGGCCAGTCTTGCCTCCACGCTGATCCCGTCCTGGCTGAAGATGAATTTAGGGGCTGAGGTTTTCAGAAGCTCCTCGCTGGAAGACAAGAATAACACAACTTACAAATACACCTGCAAAGACCCAAACGTGGGACAGGCCCCCAGCCTCTCAGGTCAGGGGCGACTGTGCGCATTCCCCCACGTCCCGGCCTGCCAGCTGGCAGAGTGACCCGTGGCCCTGAGCTGCGGTGTCTGTCCTCGTGGCTCTGAAGGGCGGGGCGAGTGTGGGCGGAACACAGGAGACCGGGTCCGTTAGCGCGGCCGGGCCGTCTCCCCGGCACGCCGTTCCCCCGCCTGGCTTCCGGTTGCGGGCTGTTGGCCGATTCACCCGCGAGTGACCTCATGAGCGATCGCTGTGCTGGCTCCGGCTCTCCAGCCGCTCGGCCGCAAACCCTCCAGGGCTCGTCACGCCTGACCGGCCTGAGACCCCGGCCCGCCCCGCGGAGAGCTGCCCCCGGGGTCGGTGGCGGAACCCCTACCGACCTCTCCTTCCTCTTCTCTCCACAGTGCGGCAAAGGAGCAGAGAACTTTGACAAGTTCTTCACGCGAGGGCAGCCTGTCTTGACGCCGCCCGACCAGCTGGTCATCGCTAACATCGACCAGTCTGATTTTGAAGGCTTCTCATACGTCAACCCCCAGTTCGTGCACCCCATCCTGCAGAGCGCGGTATGAGACGCCTCGCGGAAGCCTCGTCCGCGCCCCCGCCCCCGCCTCCGCCCCCGCCGTGGGAAGCGACCCCCACCCTAGAGTTTGACGGCCTCGGCCCTCCCTGTTCCAGGTGGAGGCCTGAAAACTGTAGGGTGGTTGTCCCCGCGTGCTCGGCTGCGTCATCTCAGCGGAAGATGACGTCACGTCAGCATCTGCTTTACGTAGAGGTGACATCTGGCGGGGGATTGACCCTTTCTGGAAAGCAAACAGACTCTGGCCCCATTTTTTTTTTTTTTTTGGGTACTGTTTGATGTGTTTCCCAAAACCTCTGTTGATTTTCACCATCCAGATTTCCCGATCAGAGATGTTCAAATGAACCCACACAGTCTAGGGGGCCGGAAACACGTCCATCCACCACGTCTTCGGAATAAAAGAATGGGGGCCCCAGAGTGCGAGCGAGGCAGGACTCGGGGGTCGGGGGGACTTCAGAAAACCTGCCGCTTGTGTCCTCTGCCTCCATGGACACTGTCCCCAGAACCCGAGAGGCTGGGAGAAGTCTAGTCCAGTTTGCAAGCTCACTGCTCCCAGGCGCTGACGGTTGTAACCCGCTCATGGTTCTCCTACTGCGGTCACTGGTTTAGAAAAAGAGGAAGAGAACCCTAGATGGGTGTTGGGGGTGTTTGTCATCTTGTACCTGACTTGGTTGATAACTGTTTTGCTACTTGCATTTCTTTTTAAGAGGCCAAATCTTCTAAGGAATCCGCTAAATGAGCACAAGAAATCAGATCAAGGACAGACCAGTGTGTGTGTGTGTGTGTGTGTGTGTGTGTGTGTGTGAGACATTCATTATCTCCGGGAGATGACTCTGGTCCAGGGTGCCATCAGCCATCATGCCACTACTCACAGTGTTGTTAGCCAACCCCGCCCACACACTGCCGTTTCACTGCCTGCTGCCTGGGGAGTGGAAGCGTGCACCCCAGCCCTTTTGTACTTATTTATTGAACCGGTTGTGGTGTCCACGAGAGTACGATGTACAGTCAGCTCACCCAGTGTGGCTCCAGCCGCAGCCCCAGGACCCAGTCCCCCCGTCCCCGTCCGCTGAGATGAACAGCAGTACAGTTTCGGTCCCCTGGTGTGTCATGTCGAGTGACATGCCTGGCGCTGCAGAGTCAGGAAACCTGGATGCATATCAGCTCAGAGAGGCTTTATTGCTGGAAGGATTTTAATATGTTTTGCAAATGCATCATGCAATGAACTTTGCATGTTTATAATAAACCTTAATAACAAGTGAATCTATATTATTGATATAATCGTATCAAGTATAAAGAGAGTATTATAATAATTTTATAAGACACAACTGTGCTATATTTGTGAAGGCTCTTGTTTCTAACTTGCTTCTATGATTAAGTTTTAGCTTCCTTTCCCTTGCAGAGCTTCCTCTTCTGCACCCCCGCTCTGTGTGTGCCCTGCCTTGGCACTAGAGCAGCTTTATTAATTTTTTATTGCAGTAGATCTAATTTTGAAAGTGAATGGCTACTTTACATGATCAATAAGGCATATATATGTATAAATACTTAATTCTACCTGCAAACAGAAGTTTTAGTTTTGTCTGGGAGATAATGTTGAGGTGAGACCCCTCCCGCCCTTGGCCTCCGAGCAGCATCTGTGCCCTGGTCCTGCGTCACTCTCCCTCCTGGGGCTGCGGGGACCTGCCGGCTCCAGGGGGCCCAGGCCACGGGTGCCGCTGTGGCGTCGTCACGGTCCCAGGCCAGGCTTGTTTCGTCTGATCCATTCTCTCCTGCAGCCTTGCTGCTGCTAGTGACGCGGGAAGCCCTTCCCAACGTGGGTGCGTGGACGCCCTGGGAGCATGCCAGCCCTGGCACAACCTGCCATCCACTCCGCACCTGCAGACAGTGAGGCCAGGCCTGAGCGGTCCGCGGATGCTCTCGAGAGGCCGGGCACTCTCTCCGGGCCTCAGGGGGAGCATATCTGTGAGACAGCGTCACAGCAAGGGCCTGGCGGGAGCCGCCCGCCAACAGCAGGAAGAGTGTTTCGAAGGACGTGGTCGTCAGTCCTCACGGGGGTGCTCTGTTCTCCGTTGTTCCCCAAAGTGTCTCCCAGTGACGTGTCTTCTCATTTTTACGTTCTGGCTCTTTCCTGATTCTCAGCTGGCACACCACCCCTGAGGGGCCTTAAGAGACGAGAGGCCTCGCCCATCCTGGGAACTTGTGATTGGAGGAGGCGGTGGGTAGGAAAGAGGTTAGACCAGATTAGACCAGCAAAGAGGAGCTTCTTCGGCCACCGTTGCTGGACTGTGGGCCCCCGTGGGGCGTCTGTGCAGGTCTGGCCCATCCTCCCCCACACCTCATTTGGTCTGATGGAAAGGGACCCAGGTATAGAGAGAACCCAAGAAACAGAGCCAGTCACCCTGCCCTGGAGTGGAGCGACCCCAGGACGGGTCCCTAGGCAGGCACCCGGCGAGGGGAGGGCAGTCCAGGATGGCGGCTCTGACCGACTGAGAGCTCCCCAGCAAGTGCTGAGCCGGGGAAGCTGCTCTGTCCTCCCGCGGTCGACACGCTTCCAAGTTGTCCCTCTTTCTCCGGAACCTTGCTCCACATCCCAGCTGGCTTCCATCCTTTCTGAACGTGCGGAAACCCCCGTGTGGGGCCAGCCCTGCGGGAGCGGCTATGGGCTTGAGGACAGACTTGGGGGAAACCGGGGAAGATCAGGGTCAGCAGAGGGTCACCGTGGTGGGGCGTGTCGGTGCGTGGCTGTGCCCTGAATTTAGATCAAAGTTGATGCTTTTTAAGAAACTGAGTATCCCACGATAGTTCTGTTGAAAGTACACACCATGTAGGTGACGGTTAGCAGAGTGGATTGAACCAACGTTCTGTGGATTCACCCCCTTCATGGGGGTCTGGTAAAATAAAGCCCAGGGAGGAGCTGCCAAGGGTTGGAATAAGGAGGAGGCCTCAAGGGGTCAGGCCCCTGAGCAACCCTGGAAGGACCGGGCAGTATCCCTGGGGCCTGTGGGCCCAGCAGCAGCAGGACCTGGGGGAGTCCAGACCCCGTGGCTCCAGAGGCCGTTCAGAATGTCGCGTCCCTTTCCTGTCGGAGGCGGCCGCTGGGGTGGGATGGTCCTTAGAGGCTGCGGGCCCACGGGGAGGGGGTGGCCCCTCCTCTTGGCGTCTTGTTTAAACCCACAGGGGCCTGGTTTGAGGAAGCACCTGGAGTGCGCTGCCCGCAGAGGTTCCCAGGAGGTCTGCATGGGCCAGGAGGTCGCAGGGAGCCCCGGGTCCGGGTGATGGCTCTTGCGGCGTCTGCTTGTCCGCCCCCGTGACTGAGCTCACCGTCCCGCAGGGTCATTGCCCGCTGTGTCCTCGGAGGGAGGTGTGTTAGGCTTTCTTATCAGGAATTTGGGAGAAAATCAGAGGGTGAAGAGGTCTTTGGAAACCCGGGCTGGAAAAAAAAAAAAAAAGAAACCCGGGCTGAGAAGATCGGATGGAAGACCGCGAGGACCCAGGTTGATGTGCACTGCGGATGAGCACGGTCTGCGGCGGGGCACGGGGACGCAGGGGACGGGCCCCGAGGGCCCCTGCTGCGCTCTGGGCCAGGAGAGGTCGTGGGAGGGGGCCGAGGGGTCCAGGCAAGGGTGGGCTTGGGCGCAGAAGGACTGACGGACGCCCGCAGCAGGAGGAAGCCAGGAAGGGGGAAGAGCCCCTGGGAGGGCGTAGCTGTTCCTGGAGGCTTGAGAGCGCGTTTGCCGCTCCTGCCCCGAGAGCGTCCAAGCCCCTCGCCCCGTGAAGGGGCTCCCAGCTCTGGGTGGGGCCCGAGTGTCCTGCAGGTGGGCCGACACCCGTTTTCCCCGGTGGCTTCCTGCAGCCCGGGGTGGGGGTGGGCAGACAGGCCAAAATCGCTGGACTCCGCAGGCGCCCTCCACGCCCAGGGCACCGAGCGGAAGTCTGAGTGTGTTGCTGGGGGTGTTTTCTCAGAGCTGCAGGAAGGCAGAGTGGGGGCCGTCCGGTTTTAAAGCCCCAGAAAGGAAGCATCCCGTGTCGGGCACCTTCTCACTGCCGTCTGGTGCAGTCACCTCTTCTCGTCCACCGCCTCCTGCTTCTCGAAGCCCCACAGGGGCAGCCACGTCTGTTCCCCCACCAGGCGCCCGAAACATCCTCATGGCCCTGGCACCGGGCAGGGAACCGGAGATGACGCTTGGGATCCGGGGAGCAGGGGAGAACGGGTCCCCTGGCTGGTAGTCACCAAGCTGGAATCTAACAGGGAGTGTTGGGAGCTGTCTTTTAAAACCTTTTCCTTGAGTTACTTGGGTTTACTTTATGAAATATAGTGACTGTCGGCATTCCTACCGTTTCCCGTTTGGGCAGAGGCAGCCATCCAACAACACTGTGTCTGCTGTTAGAAAAGTCACCTGCGTCACACGTGGGGGAAGGCAGCCATAGAGAAACGGCGCAGCCACGATTCTGTTAATCCTGTAATGTCGGGGCCCTCAGGAGGGTTCAAAGCTGAGATTAGGACCCCAGTGCCTCTGATCTGTGTGATCAGCTGATAGTTAATAATTGTGTGTGTCCAACTCAGTCATCAAACAGCCTTATGATAACCCACACCATGGCCCACAGGCTCCAAAGACTTTGAAACCTTATGGGAAAAACTAATTTGTTCATTCCAACAGGACATCTGAATATACTGAGCTGTTTGTACTTTTTTATAGAGAACTTTAATAAATCAATTCTTCCTTTAAAATGAGTTTTTAAAATAAAACTCATTTTATTTTAAAAAGAGTTTATAAGATTTCACAAGATCCCAATGATTCCAATGATTTCATGAGATCCCAATCACTAGGAGCCTGTAGGACTCAGCTGGGGTGGGCCATCTGGAGCGCCCCGACCTGCACTCCGCTGCAGGGTTGTCTCCCACCAGCGGGGTGTGGTGGCCCCCTCACAGTGAGTGGAAGTCCAGATGGGACGTGTTGGAAGAATGACGTCCTTGATGTTTTAATAGACAGTGGGGACCACTGTCTAAAGTCTGGAAACTCTGGACCACGAGAAAGAAGCTTTCTGTTCTCTGTACAGATGTAGCTCCAGGATTGGGGGGGGGAGGGTCCCTGGGGCCCCTTTTCTTGCTCCTCAAGGCTCTGCAGCCACCTTTTGGCCTGGGAGAGGGTGTTTCCTCCGCTCTGTCTCCCGTCCCTAGGGTCCCCAGGTCTCAGTTATTCGGGAAAAGTTCAGTGATGCAGTGTAAGAACGTGTGCAGTTCTTGGGGTCTCCCCGAGAAGGCAGCTCAGAACTTCTCCAACGTCCAGAGAAAAGCGGCAAACGTGCCCATCAGTGTCACCTCTCGTGTGAGCAGACAGGACCCCTGTTTGTCAGAAAAACCCGTTTGTCAGAAAACAGTATCAAGTCTACTTTCTAAGAACATTTTTCTAAAATAAGACAAAAGGCAGCATCGCGTTTTCTGATTAAACAACCGTGTCCTTGTCTCCTCAGCTTCACTCCAGGAGGTTTTACTCCTGTGACTGTTGGTAGACTTTTGTTGATACTCTCCCTGGAAAAATGTGATTCTTTTCTTGAGGGGACTATTCAAAATCATCCACGAAGGCTGTGATTCTTCTGAGTCTAAAAATTCACCTCGTATCTCCTCTATTAGAGTCTTTCAGAATATCTTTTATAGATGATCAGAAACGTTTCAAATCATTGCTTTTGCTGTCTTGTGGGGGGAGGGTTGAAGGACACACCAGGTTTAAATCGTTAATTGAAAACCATCCTGTGTCAATCAGACCCCACATCTGTGTGGAGGAGGCAGGGTTGGCGGGTGCGGTTTCCCTTCTGTGTGAGCACCTACCTACTGATGACGGGTGAAGGCTGTTCAGCTGTCCGGTCACGTTTGGTTTATCGTGGCCGAGACGGGTGTGCAAACTGCTGCATTGCTCTAACACTGTCCCCTCTGATCTCCGTTTGCATGATATGCTCTGTTAGATACATTAACTGTAGTTTGGAAGCCCATGTGTTCGAATAAAGACAATGACCATCCCTTCGTGTCCTCAGTCTCGTGTGCATCCTCGGCGGTGGAGCAGACACTTTTCCTCGTGGTCACAGGGCGACCCCAAGGCCAGACTGCAGGCGCCCCCAAGGCCAGATCGCAGGCACCCCTTAGGCCAGACCACAGGTGCCCAAAGGCCAGACCTCGGGGCGACCCCAAGGCCAGAGCACGTGGGCAGGTCGTCTGGCCCCGCGGAGGCCGTGGGGAGGCCTGAGCCCCGGGAGGGCCGCACTCGGTTCACCATCATTAACCTCAAGATGGAGGCTCCGCTGCCCTGGAAGCCGTCCCCCCGCCCCCCCCCCCCCGCCCGGTGCCCAAGACCTACGACCTCCCTGACGCAGGTCGGCCTCTGGCGGGCCGGCACTTGCCACCTGGTCAGCTCAGCAGGTCATCCAGCTTGAGGGGCGCCTGTGGTCCCCGCCCCCTGCTCCTGCCCCTCCTGGTCGTGGGCAGCTTTCCGTGCCACCTGCAGCCTGCGTCCAGCTGGTCAGCGAGTCCCGCTGGGCTTGCCGCGACTCCCCACGGGGGTGACTTTGTCCCCAGTGGGCCTTGGGCAATGTCTTGAGACAGTTCTGGTCGTCATGTCTGGAGACAAGTGCACGGGCGTCCAGTAGGCAGGGGCCAAAGACGAGAGACTGTCAACATCCTACAACCGCAGGGCGCCCACAGCGAGGCTGCCAATGCTGAGATCCTTGCTCTGGGAAAGCCCTCAGGCTGGCCGCTGGGACCCACGTCCACGGGTCTCCCTGCCTGGGCCCCTGAGGCCGCCCTCGACACCCCCACGGCCCTCTGCCGGAACCCGGCGTGACCTTGTCTGAGCAGGTCCCTTCCCTGTGTAAAGCCCTCCAGCGGCTCCCCATGACCCTTAAACAAACCAAACATCCCCACTGCCCACCAGCCTCACCCAGCCTGGCTTGTGACATCAGGTTCCACAGGTAGGCGGCGGGCTCCGATGGTGCCGACTCGATTATTCACTCGTGTGTGTGTCTGTCTGTGTGCACGTGTGTGCCCTTTCCCATCAGAATGCAAGCTCTACCAGAAAACCAAGTATGTCCACCATTCCCTGCTGGGCCCCAGCACCTAGAAGAGTGCGGGCACACGGCAGCAGCTCCTGTCTGTGGGATGAATGAATGAGGGAATGGGTCCCAAGACTGCCCGGAGCCCGGCTGGTCGTGACCCGAAGCGTCACAGCGTCACGGCCACGCTCCCGAGGTGTCTGCAGGCGGATGGTGGCGACACCAGGAATGCATACAGGAATGAGTTCAGCGTCGGCTCCGAGCCCTTCACGAGCCTCTGCTGCGGGAACCCCAGCTGTCCATCTCACCGCCAGCCCAGCACCGGGGGCGATGGCTGCCGCGGTGACACCTGAGTAACGGCTGACGCCCTGGGGTTCGCTCCTCTGGCCTGTTGTGTGCTCTGGGGTAAAATCGTGCTGCAGCTGAACCGCTGACGCCGAGGAGCCCCTGGCGCGGGAGGGTGGGGCTGGGCTTGAGAGGCGTGTGCAAGCCGCGCTGCGGCTCTGAGAAGGCAGGAAGGACCCCTGTCTCCTCCAGACGCTTTTTATAAAAAGCTAATTCAATAAGTAACATTGCAGGAAGACCCATTCTAGGCAGGAGAGGGCAGTGTATGATATGGTTCTAAAGAACAGAAGAGTTAGTGTGGGCTCAGTAGACACGGGGGAGAAGGCAAAAGATAAGGAAGGGTACGGCGCAGATGATACACCCGCACACAGGCACACGCACACACACGGCACCGAGAGCATGCCAGGCACCATCCTGGTTTCTTCAAGTGCATTTTTAAAGCCCACGGTGACTCCCTGAGGTGGGTCCTATTTGCTGGGCCCATTTTACAGAAGAGGAAAGTAAAGTCCAAGAGGGTAACTAACAATCCCCAGGGGAGCAACACCAGACAAGCTGAGCCAACTGGAAGAGCACAGATGTGAGCCAGGCTAGGGGGACTTCTTGGAGGAAGGGGCGGGAGGCTGTGGTCTGATGGAGAAAAGGATGGATGGGAGGGGTCAAAACCACATGGAAATCATTAAACAGGGAGGAGGGGAAGGGCTGACTCTGATCCAGCTCTTGCTCTGGAGGAATTGCCATGTGACCACCCCCTTCAGTCCTCAGGACACCTCCCAGAATATAGCTGGGGTTCCCGTCTCACAGACCAGAAGCTGAGGCCCAGCTTAATTAACTGCTTCCAGTCACACACTTCCTGAGCAGCACAGTGAGGTGTCTCTGACCTTCCTGACCTTGCAAGCTCAGGAGGCCAAAGAGACAGCCTGGCTGGGGTTGTGGGACCTTCCTGGGGGCCTCTCCTGTCTCGGCTTCCAGCCGAAGCCCAGCCCATCACCAAGGGGAAGCTTCCTTTTCTCAGCTGACTGATGGCTCTGAGACCAGAGGCCTTTCTGTAACTATTTCTGGAAGGCTCTCTCCCACCTTCACCTTTCTTTTTTTCTTTTTTGAGCTGTCTGGGTGGAGAGAGAAAAACAGCACCCTGTCTCTCAGAACCCTCCGTAGCAGCCCCGCACGCCGCTGGCTCTCACGGGGGCACCGGCCGGTCCAGTAGGTCGTTCAGGGGAGCGTCTGCTTTGGAGAAGACTCGCCCTCCTGCCTCCTGACACAAGGCTCAGCTGCTCACCATCAAGTCTCCATGTGCTCAGTCGCTCAGTCGTGTCGGACTCTTTGCGACCCCATGGACTGGAGCCCACCAGGCTCCTCTGTCCATGGAGTTTTCCAGCAAGAATACCAGAATGGGTTGTCACTTCCTCCTCCAGGGGATCTTCCCAACCCAAGGATCAAACCTGTGTCTCCTGCACGGGCAGGTGGACTCTTTACCACCGAGCCATCTGGGGAGCCCAGCTCGGGTCTCCACTGAGGTGCTCCAATGTCCGACAGGGTGGCAGTGTTGACCCAAAAGCACGTGACTCAAGACAGAACAAGGAAGGAGTGGCACCTTGACCATTTATCCTGGGCGACACACAGTATCACTTCCACCATTTGCTATTTCTTAGCAGCGAGTAACTAAGTCTAGCCCATACTCAAGGGGAGAGGAACTAAGGGCCACCTGGAGTCTGTGGACACGTTTTATAGACAGCACGGCGTAGGTGGGTGAGCCTTCCAGGGCCCTGACCACTGTTAGCAAAAGAAGCAAGAGACCACTTGAGTAGCGTCTTCGACGGCAGCATGCTCGAGTCCCAGGGCATTCCAGGGAGTCAGCCTCGCCTCGTGACTCTTTCTTTTCTGTTTTTATCATAAAATACACGCTTGTTGTTGAAAACCTGGGAAATACAGAAAAGTCAAGGTAAGATAAAAAAATTCGGCCATCATCACACAACCTGGAGGCGATCGCTGACCACGCTGCAGGTTATCCCCTTCCTTCTCCGCGTGTGTCGTCTTATGCTGTGGGAAACGTGATGCGTGTGCGCTTCTGTATCCCGCTTCTCCGTGTAATATTACTGCGTACATTTTCCTTCGAGTCATTAAGAATTCTTTCTCTTATTTTGACTGTGCCACGGGGCTTGTGGGATCTTAGTTCCCCGACCAGGGACCCTACCTGGGTTCACAGCAATGGGAGTGTGGAGTCCTAACCGCTGGACTGCCGAGCAGTTCCCAAGAACTCTTTGTATTGAATACATTAAATGGCTACCACCTTCGTTCTCTTACTGACTCCCCTATTACTGGACTTTAGGTTATTTCTAGTTTTTTAATTATTTTTAACAACTCAGTGATGAACGTCTTTGTTCCTAAAATTCTGAAGGCACTTCGGATCATTTCCTCAGTTGGGTTCCCAGAAATAGAAACACCGAACATTTTTGAGACTCTTGGTATTTTTTCCTTCTCGTTTGGCTTCTTGAAGCTCTGCTTTTCTTGGTAACACTTTCTTGCTCTTGGATCAACTAGTAACTTGCATTTCTTTTCAACCAATGTCAATTCTGTTGTTAGTTTGCTGTCAAGTTCTGTCCTCTATTCAACAAATGTCTCCGTGAGGACTGTGTCAGGCGCCAGGTCAGGACTCTCTGTGAATAGCAGAGCTCACAATCAAGAGAAGTCTCGGCCTCTGCCCTGGTCCATAGGATTTGAAGCAGCTTACGTGTAAGACACACCAAGTAAATAAGAAAAACAGAAGGTCAGGACCAAAGACAGGAGAAACCGAACTATATTTCCCACCAGAGTTAACGCAATTGCTGTAACTGATCCTCATAATGGCTTTGCATTTGCAGCAGCCAAAACAATTGGGATCGATGCTCCGTTACAGGGCTTTCCCAACCTGGAAAAGAGGAAGCATATGTGTTCCTCCAGGAATGAGGACACATCGTCCACTGAATCCTGAAAGAAATCCTTGGGTGTGGTTTTATTACACAGAAGAGAGAGCGAGCAGTAGAAGAAGCAATGTCCTTCGTGTGCTTGAGGTTTTATGAAACAGTAAATGCAGGAGCAGACTTCACGTAACCTTTCTTTGGTGACCCTGCAGGGGCTTAACATTGAAATGGAACTTCATGAAGGGGACTGATAACTAAATAAAAAGATAAATAAACTCAAGTCTGCAGGTGAGTAGCCAATTGTGTGGTCCAAGTCAGTTCACGAATTTAGAATTCCTGGAGGAAAAAAAATAACAACAAGACTTCAAGTTCTGTGTATTACCTTGGCAAAAATTAAGCCTTCTTTAAAGATTAAAACCCAATTTTGGCAAGCACTGGGAAAGCCAGCCCTCCCCTGCGCTGCGGGTGGGAGTATAAATTGGTACAATCCTTCTGGGGGGAAATTTGGCACAAGTAACAAGAGTCTTAAAAATGCGCTTACACACAGCAGTTCTGCAGTGGGGGACTTTTTTCCTAAGGAAATAATAAAAAATGTTCACCAAGCCTTATGCACCGGGAGTTTGCCCAGCTCCGCTTCGTGGCCTGCAGTCAACATGGATGGGCCCACCCAGGCCTAGAAATCTCTGGATCTGCGGCGCTCTGGGGAGGCGGACCTTTCCTGTCACTCCTGTCAGCATCTCAGCTATTTCTTTCTAAAATCTTTTATTTTGAAATCATTTAAGACTCAAAAGAATTTGCAAAAATGATACAGAGTTCCCACCTACCCACCACCCCGATTTCCCCACGGCGATGGCTTACATAACCACAGCACATGATTCAAATCAGGACATCAACCGAGGAAAGGAACCACTAACCAAGCACAGACGGATCCCGCTCCCAGCCTGTCTTCCGTGCTGCGTGTGTTTCTATGAATTCGGTCGTGGGTACAGATCCCCGGGACCACCACCGTCTTCAAGACCAGGGCCGCTCCGTCCGGGAACGCGGCGCCCCGGCTCCAGCCCCCGGCAATGGCTGCCGCCTCCCCACCGGACGCCGTGGTTCCCAGAGAGTTACGGAACCAGAAGCACACAGCCTGCGGCCCTCTGAATGTTTCTGGCTCGCCTGCTTTGCCTCTTTTCTCGACATCTCAGCCGACCCCGCCTCCTCCTGGCTCCTCCCAGCCGGTCAGGCCGGGAGGCCCCTGACCTGGGACCCCCTGGGTCAGCCCCGTCGTTGGTCGAGCCCAGGGGCGGGCTGCTGGGGGTCAGGCTCCAGGCAGTCCAGGCCCCTGTGGCCGAGGAGAGGAGCCGCCTGACCACGCACGCAGCTCGGCTGCCTGCCGGTGGGGCAACGGCTTTGACTGCTGTGGCTACTTCGCAGTTTGTCGGGAAAACCCCCAACGTCCATGGCCCACCTGGTCACCGTCCTGTGCCCCTCTGTGCTAGCAGAATGCAATCTGGGGCTGGCCTGGGGAGACCATGGGTCCTCTAGAGCCCTGGGGGATGGGTCCTCATGGTGTGAACCAAGCTCAGGAACCCCAGCGGCCTCGAGCCCCAGACACTGTGGGTTCTGGGCGAGGACACCTGCTGAGAGCCACCTCCGATGACATTCCGAGGCCTGTGGAGGCCCCGAAGGGCTGTTGGGAGAGACCAGCTCGACATCAAAGAGGTCCGGGGGGCTTTTCAGTCTGAAAGAACATCTTGGTTTTCCAGAAGTCTGTATCCAGGGCTCACTGGCAAAACACACTGCTGCAGCAAGAACGATTTATAGCAAAACAGCGCAAATAACAATAAGCTGACTTTGGAGGAAAGATTAAGGGCCAGAGAGGAGATGCTGGGAGATTTCAGTCGGCTGAAAACACAGAGAAATCGTTTGGAAGGTGGGACGATCCTTTGGTCCCCAGAGCCCTGAGTGATTCTGTGTCTCTGTGAAGCTTCCACCCCTCCCCAGGACCCTGACCCCTGACCATGACCCCTGACCATGACCATGACCTCTCCTCAGGACCTTGACCCCAACCCCTCGCCAGGCTTGGCCAGGACTCAGAAGGAGCAGAACCCAGTCGCCTGTGCAGGGCTCTTCCTCCACAGAGAGCGACACGGCTCAGATGGCAGAGACTGGATGACTGACCGGTATGGCGGTAAGACAGACCTGTTCCTTCTCCCGGGCCGTGGACAGAAACCAGGACCGCCCTCAGTGGACCGGCCGCTTCCCAAGCGCTGCCTCCTGCCCCGCATCCCTCAGGACGTGCACGTGGATCTGCTTTATTTATTTCAAGATTTCTCCTCCTGACATTTCTCAACCCGACAGGCATCTCACTGTGACATTTGGGGATTCGATATTTTTTGCTGTGGGGACTGTCCTGGGCATCCCAGTGTCCGGCGGCGTCTCTCACCTCTGTCCACTAGACACTGGAGCCCTTCACCCCAGCTGGCAGCCAAAGGTGTCTCCAGACATCGGCCAGCGGCCTGGGGGTGGTGAAAAGAGTAGCCTCGAGTAGCGCTGGATGCAGGGGGCAGGTGGTCACCCCAGAGAGGAGGGAGAGTGGGGTGCTTCCTCCCCGGTGTGGCTCAGGACACTCTGCTATGACCCCCGGAGCCACCCTGTCCCCGCCTCTGTAGGGCCTCCGGGGGTGTCGTCTCCCATGAGGGATCCCCCAAGCAGGACCCCCCTCTACAGAGCCATCTGGGTGTGTTCCGGTCCTGGCCCGGCCCTCTGCCCCTCCCCGCCCCTCCTGCTTGCCGGAACGTGCCCGGCAGGCTGGTAGATGAGCAGTCAAGGAGCGCTACCCTCCCCAAAGAGACTTATAAGTGGACATGTGACAAATAACCATAAAAAGCTGCTACTTTTCACCAGGCCCTGTGCTGCTAAATACTTTGAAGATACCGTTTCCTTCATTCTCTCCACAAACCCTCAACTTGGGTGTTGCGGGCTTTATGTGCCTGTTTCAAATGGTGAAAGTGAAAGTTGCTCAGTCATGTCCGACTGTTTGCGACCCCGTGGATTACACAGTTCATGGAATTCTCCAGGCCAGAATACTGGAGTGGGTAGCCTATCCCTTCTCCAGGGGATCTTCCCAACCCAGGAATTGAACCAGGGTCTCCTGCACTGCAGGCAGATTCTTTACCAGCTGAGCCACCAGGGAAGATGAAACCAGAACTTAAGGGATCAAGAAATTTACCCAGGTCACCTCGTGGTTGACAGATGACATGGACTCTCAGACCCCTCTCACCCCGGCACGCATGTGCTGGGATCAGTGAGTTCCAGGTGGGCGGAGGTACCGCTTGTGGCGGGGTCCCAGAGCTGGTCACGCCCCAGCTTCGAGCAGCCTTGACCTTCCACCCCAGTGGGCCATCCATCATCATCTTTGTCTTGAAGAGGAGCAGGAAACAGCATGAGCTAAGCTTTCTCCCACGAATGGACATCAGACCTGCCAGGAAATGTCAGATGTGTTCTAGTAGATGGTAAGAACCGAGGGAAGGAGATTTTTCCCTCTCCCCAGTGTGAGCAGTGCCTGTGATCTTTACAAGTGATGGCTGAGGCATGTGTCACTCTGAATCAAGGTCTCAGGAGCTAGAGGCTTCCAGGTAACCTGAAGCAGGCCCATGCTTTGAGAGGCCAGTTTGTCCTGCCCAGAGGGAGCCCTAGAACCAAGCCCCAGCGACTCCTACAGACGTTTGCTCGCTCTGGAAGGTCGGCCAGAGCCGCTGGACAAGCTCCACGGCTCACAGGCCGCTGGGCCCAGCACCGCCTGCTCCCAGCTCCCCCCCACCTTCGCTACCTGTGTCCTCAGACGCCTTGTCCTGGAAATCAGCGTCACGGTTCTCACCCGCGAGGAGGGCTATGGCACACTCACCATCATCATTTTAAAAAGGAAAATAACAATTATTAGGAAGAATGTGGAGAAATTGGAAACTTCATCCATTATGATGGGAATACAGTTTGCCTCTGTAGAAAATTCTGTCGGTTCCTCAACAGTTAAACATAGAATTATCCTGTGATCTAGCGATTCTGCTCTGATGTATGTACCAACCGAATTGAAAACAGGTGTCCAAATACATGTACACATGTGTTCACAATCACACTATTCTCAACAGCCAAGTGGTAATACCCATCAGCCAGTGAGAAGATAAACAAATCGTGACACAATCGAAGGTTAGAAGCGAAAGGAACGAGTATTGACACAGCTACCACGTGAATGGGGCTCCAGACGTCACGCTAAGTATAAAAAGCCAGACACGAGGGCTGTGTATTGTGAGACTCCACTTGTATGAAGTATCCAGATGGTGGCTCCACAGACACAGAGGGCAGGTGGTGGTAGCCGGGGTTAGGGGCAGGGAGGAGGTGTGAGGACTGACCGCTGGGTGGTCCAGGGCTTCCTTGCACGTTAGTGTCCCAGCTACAGCGGCCCGAGTAGGGCCCCGAGCCAGCGCCTGGTGAGAGGGTGGCCCACGCAGCCAGCGTCTGTGGATTTGGTGAGAAACACGTGTCCCTTCCTCGGGGGTCCGTTCCCAGGTTTCTCTCTTCGGACCTGTTCCCTTCATCCTCTCTGCATCCTGAGCCCCAGGAGTCAGCAGGCAGGAGGTTTCCTGGACCAGCAGAGAGCAGGAGAGAGTCTCGGGTCGGGCTGCAATCATCACCTCTGCCACGCCGCTCTGCCTCCAGCACGCTTCCCGAGCCCACAGGGAGCTGTGCCCACGTGGGCCCTCCTCCCGGGCACTTGCAGACCGTTCCTGCCGAGGTCCCTGCCACTGCCCACCCTGCTCTGCAGCTCTCAGCCCAACCAGGCCCTCCTTTCAAAGCTGTTTTCTCGAGCACTTGGCCACTTTCTCTGCTTTTGTGATGGAGAAGTCTTCATTTGGTACATGGTGTCCCCTGCCCTTGGAACTGTTTTATAAGCCAGAATCTAGTTGCCAAGGGGACAGATACGGGAGCAGAGGCTGGACAGCTGGGCTTGGGGGACAGGGAGGGCAGCTTGGAGAGCGGCCAGTGGGGGATACAAGCGGCTGCTCGGTCACCCGGCAAGGACATGCGCGGCTGTGTGACCGCTCCCGGCCCAGGCCCCACTCCCGGAGGCGTGAGACCAGTCCTGAGGAAGCATGGGCCTCAGGGCTTTTTAGGTCCCTGTGGGAGACCTGCCAGTCCCTCAGTGGGCTTCAGGAGGGCAGGGCTGTGAAACATCTTGGACGGGACTGCGGGGGTGATCGGCAAGGAGGGGCGTGCAGTCTGGGTGCCTGAGGTGGGGGGCGCCCAGGGCCCTTCGAGCAGCCGCGTCCACCCGGGGAAGCAATGCCTGCAAGCCGGAAGGCGCCAGCCTCCTCGAGCGCCCTCATGTCCTTACTTCTGGGGCAAATGCTTCTTGAGGCCTCCGCTTCCTCGTGTGGAACAGAAGGGACTCAGCTCCTTGCCTGGAGGGCTGCTTGGGAGCCAAGGGTGGCGACACGTAAGCACGAGCGCGGCGGGGACGGGCACCAGGCTGCTGCTGCCCGCCAGCCCCGCAGAGCCGCTCCGCCCGAGCTCAGGCCCCCGGCCCCGCCTGCTGCCACCCACCCCCGCCCCAGCCCTCCCAGGCCCTCTTCCCTCCCTCTGACACACGCACACACACGTATGTACATGCACACACACACCGAGAAACCCCCGGGCCCTGAGGTCACGCTCATCTCAAACTTGACCAGCATCTGCTGGGAGACTCCGACCCCGTCCACCCTGACATCCTGACACCTTCCTCTGTCTGTTCCCCTCACGCCTCATCCCCACTGGCGACTATGTGGACCAGGAGCTCGGGGTCCGCGGCCCATCTCCTTCCCGCACAGGCTGTGTAGCCCACGTGCTCCTAAGGGCGTGATCAGCAGGTACTAGAAAGTATGAGAAAGGGCGGGTGGGCGAGCAGGTGGGCAGGGAGACTAACTGGGTTCGACCACAATGTGCAGCCGATGCAATGACCCTCCCAGCCCAGCGGCTTCACAGGAAAGCTTTTCTCTCCTTTCCAGGCCGTGCGTCCATCAGAGGTCAGCAGGGAGTTCTGCTCTGAGACATCACTTGGAGCGTCAGGGCAACAGCAGCGCTCCCCAGTCCCAAAGGCCACGACCTTGGACGGCGGAGCACTCACGGCCGCTACAGTCCCCACCTGGGAGAGACAGATGTCACCGCTGCTCAGATGACTCACGGCCGCTACAGTCCCCACCTGGGAGAGACACATGTCACCGCTGCTCAGATGTCGCCCCCGAATTGGTCCCCTGAACAGGCCTGGCTCGAGGGGTGCCGAGCACACCGTGTGCAGTCTCTTCGCTACTGGCGGCGCCTTCGTGTGGGCCTTCCCACCCCCACCGCCCAGGGCAGCCGGCCCCACCTCCACTCCGGGGCCCCAGGCGCCCCTTCCTTCTCCAGGACGTGATGGGAGGTTTTCCTTGTCAGGAACAAGGCACGTGTGGCTGAGGGCACTGCCCCCCACGTCTGCCTCTAATTAAGACCTGACGCGTGAAGCCATCAGATGGGCCAAGGATTCAGAAAAGCCTGAGGCTTTATGAAACGCCTGAACCCCGGGAATGCATGAATTATTGAAAGGCAAGAAAGAAGCCCCGGGAAGAGGGACTGCTCCATTATTCATCAGGCCTGGAGTCCCCAGGTCCCCAGGCACACTTCTGGGCTTCACACCTGCAGAATTTCCCCATCATGTCGACAGCAAGCTTGTCAGCAGGCTGCTGTGGCGGCTTGGAGCGGGGCTCCCGCCCACGGCATCCAGCGCCCGCCTCATTAGCTCAGCCAGTTCCCGGCCGACTGCCAGCGAGGCCGCTGGAGCAGAGAGCCACCCACATTCCTTGCCTGGGGCGTCTGCTCACAGCCTCCAGGCCCCAGGTCCCAGCTCCTCGAGGAGCCAGAAGGCTTGTCGCCCTGGCCTGGGCGGGGTCCTCCGTTTTGTGCCCCTCTGCTCGCCACCCCTGCCTGCACCTCCCCACCGCCCAGACCGCTGCCTTTCCCTGAACATAACTGGTGTTCTCGTACCCTTGCCAGCCTGGCCCCTCCCCATGAAACTGCCTGCCCAGCCCTTTGTCCACCCAGGGACCTTCTCTTCAAGACCAGATCAGAGAAAGGGAGCTAACTTCTGTCACGAGCTGGGTGTTAGATGTTTGTGCAAACATCACCCCAGTGAAGTGTTGCAGTAATCCAATAAGGGGGGTGGTTGTCACCAGCACCAGCTACATAGTTTGTGGGCTCAGGGGCAAAATTAAAATGGGGTCCCTTGTTCAAAATGATTAAACAATTTAAGATGGCCAAAACAGACAAAAACAGATCTTGAAATCAGCTGAGCCAAGAGCAGGTTCTGGATGAGCGCACATACCCAGGAGATCAGCCCTGGTTATAGGGGAGGAAAGGGAGATTCAGAGACGTCAAGTAACTTGTCCAAGTCACACAGCTAGGTAGGGGCAGAATCAGGCTGAAGCCCAACTTCCATCTAACCCTTCCAGCTAAGAGTTTGGGGCTGGTGGGGGCTGGGAGGTCGAGAGAAGCTGGACTCCATCCAGATGGGAGATGTGGGCACCTTCAGTGGGCTGGCCTCTGCAGGAGACCCTGGGCGTGGAGAGGAACGCTCTCCTGGGGAAGGTGGGAGAAGACAAAAAGCTGGGTAGTTTCCAGGCCTCTCCACACGCCTTCGGTTGCTCCAGCGCCTCATGGTCCCATTTATACATGACAGCGTCCAGTGAAGCTCAGGGACCCAGAAAATAAAGGAGATATATAAACTGAAGGAAGAAAAAATGAAAAATATCAGTTGTTACCGTGGCACTAGCGGTAAAGAACCCGCCTGCCAATGCAGGAGACATAAGACAGGCGAGTTCCATCCCTGGGTCAGGAAGATCCCCTGGAAGAGGGCATGGCAACCCACTCCAGTATTCCTGCTTGGAGAAGCCCATGGACAGTAGAGCCTGGCGGGCTACAGTCCATGCGGTGGCAAAGAGTTGGACACGACTGAAGTGACTGAGCACAGCTCATCATTTAATGTACATATATTCCATCCTGTGCTTCCGAGGGGCAAGCAATGTGCTTAAGGGCACACACTGGGGAGCCAGGCGGTCCGAGCTGCGCTGTGCGGCCCCAGGCACGTCACTTCGGGGCTCTGGCCTCAGTTTTCTCATCCTCACAATGGCGTTGTTGGGCGGGAGGATTTCACAGAGCAGAGCGCTCTCAGCAGCGCCCAGTGCTCGGGAAGTAGTCGCCACACCAGCTGGTGGCAGAGCTGTCTTTGGATGGTGACGGCTATGGGGCTGCTCACACAGCTGTAGCGGCAGCTGGAAGCTGAGAGTAAGCCTGACTCAAGTAGGGGAGGGCGCCGGGGCGGGGCGGGTCCTGGCCAAGCTCTGGCGGCCCCCGGATCCCTCTGCTCCCCACCCCAGCCCCCGACTCCCCACCTGCAAGCCCCACGGAGCTGTGCCCCTCCACGCGCGGACCTCCCGGGTGGAACCCGCGAGCGCAGGGCCCCCCCACATCGCAGCGGCCGAGGACAGAGGCCCCGCCCCGCCCCGCCCCGCCGGCCCCGCCCTCCCGAGCCGGAGCTGCTGGCGCGGGCGCTGTTCCTGAGGACCGACTGACGGACGGGGCGGGCTCCCAGAGCCCCGCGCGCAGCCGGCCAGGGCCCCGCGACCAGGGCCGGGCCGCTGCCGCTCCAGCGAGGTAGGAGCCGGGGACCGGGGACCGGCTGTCCCCTCGCGGGCCCCCAGAGGCCGAGCCCCCCGAGCCGGGGCCGCCGCGGGGCACCCCCCATTACCGCGGGGCCGGGCGGGGGCCGGACTGTCGCCGAGTGCGCGCGCCTCAGCCCCGCGCGCTGAAGGAAGGGGCGCGGTGCGGGGAGCGTGTGTGCGTGTGTGCGTGTGTCTGTCTCGCGGGTGGCGGGGGAGGTGACGACGCCCCCACTGTGCGGGCGCGGCTGGACTGCCCGCTCCAAAGCCGAGCGCGCGCGCCCACGACCAACTTGAACAGCGCCGCGAGCAGCGATCGGGTGGTGCGGGGGGAAGCCCCCCACCACCTGTCGAGCTGGGCTGTAGGTCCGCGCCGGCCGGGTGGTCCCACCGCGAGTCCGCCTGCTCCGGACGCCCCGGCGGGGCCTCGGGGACGGTGGGGGTGGCGAGGATGCTCCGTCCAGCGGGACAGGAGGACGTGTCGGGCCAGAGGCCGCGGAGCAGAGATGGACGCGCGGCGAGACGCGGGTGCGGGGCCGGGGGCCGTGCGGGCAGTGCAGTGAGAGATGGCAGCCCCCAGAAACACAGCGACACGTCTCCCCGACCGTCCAAGCTCCTCCCCGTTCCAAAGACTTAGCCTGTCTCTCTGCCCTCACCCTAATTTGGCAGCTGGTGAAGATTCAGTGTGCTAAAAAATTTTTAATGAAGTCAGATAGCTTCTTCCTAGGATTGAAGAGAGAATCCCCTGGGACCTGGCTGGGCCAGGGGAGAGAGCAGGGAGTGGGAAGGGGGCCTGGGGGTTCACATTCTGAGCCCCGCAGTGCTGACCCGGGTGCCTGCTTGCAGTGCTGGGGCCACTGGCTCTCACCTGCTCCCCTCCCCGGGGCTGGTCACATCAGTGTCCCTTTTTATGGTTGAGACTCGATGGGGAAGGGGCAGGGATCCACCACTTACTGGACAAGGGCAGGACCCAGCAGAGGGGCCCCACATGGGGGCCTGGCTTAGTTTGACAGAAGCCACACCGCAGCTGTCCCCATGCCAGCCCTTGCCCCATGCTGTCCCGGGGAGAGCAGGGCCCCCACTGCCGCCGGTGCCCACTCAGGCCCACTCCCGCAGCCCCATGTGCCCAGGGTTTGATGCATTAACAGCCCAGATTGCACCGGGGTGGGCACAGGGGTCCTTGGCTCAGACCTGGTGTCCTGGCCCCAGGACATCCCAGGACCACAGGCGTCGCGGTTGGCTGCGCGCTTTGCTGACCCACGGCCAGCACTCCCTCCCGGAGCCCCCCGCCTGCCTGAGACACGCGAGCTCAGCCTCACTTCTCCACGGATCTGGCAGCTGGAGGCAGCTGGGGACGTGTCCCAGGGCCAGGTCCCCAGGGTGCTTAGAAACAGGGCAAAAATTATAGCGGCCACCAAGACAGCCCCACCCCAGACTTCAGGCTCCCTCTCACATGGGGGTGGGGTGGAGCGGGGCGCCCTGTGCACCGTGTCGCTTTGTGGCCTTGGGCATCTGGTGGGCTGCACTCCTCACCACCCCAGCTGGGAGCCGGCTTTGAGACCTTGGCCATTCTCGGCCAGCGAGGTGGGGTTCCGTGGCTTGCAGTTGGGGAGGGGAGTGCAGGGGGAGGTTGCCTCAACAGTTCACACTTGACCTGAGGAGGCAGGCCGTAGGTCATGGTGGGAAACACGGGCTCCAGCCTCAGCTCCCTCATCTGGAATGGGGCCGGGGTGTGACGTGAAGCAAGGACACAGGTGTTGTGTTGGCTCATTGGGGACGACCAAGGCCAGTCGACTCTGCTTCCTCCAGGCCCCACCTGACTCTTGGATCCTGGACTCGAGAGGTGGGGACCCCTCGTGCCGTCCTCAGAGCTGGGGGCAAGGGTGTGAGTTACTGTATCAGAGACGCTCACAGATTGGGCTCAGGTTCCCAGGAAGCAGGTGGGACATAGGAACCCAGTTTTTACCCAGCCCCACCTCGGGGGAGCTGACCCTTCTGCTCAGGCTTCCAGCCAGCTGCCCTGGCCTGCCCCGCACAGCCTCCTGGCTCATTTCTGGGTGGTCAGTGAGCACACACCGGCTCCTCAGTCCATCCTGGGTTTGGGGTCAGCCTTCCTCCCTGGCAGAATCAGGACCAGCTACTTGTGACCTCAGGGACACCAGGAAAACCCACCAGACAGCATCCTGCTCCCCTCAGCCTAGCTGTCTGCTGCCTAATATTGCACCATTAGAGACTCATTCCTTTGCCTATGTGTGGCTTTGTACCCAGTTAAGTCAGCTACTAAACTTAGGCATAGGTGACTTGTTTAAAGGCTTTCAGGACCTGAGGGGAGATGGAGAGGGGAGGAAAGAGACGTGCTGTGCTGGCCAGCCTCTGAGTTCCGCGGAGAAAGGCCCGGCTGTGAGCTCCCAGGAGAAGGAAGGGTTTGGGGAGTCGGTGCGGGGGATGTCAGGCACGGAAATTTGTGACCCTCAGTGAGAATTCTCAGCGGGAATGTGGGGCAGGCGGTCTGCTGAACGAGGAACGAGCAGATAGAAGCTTCCAGTCCCGTGGTGGGGGGGCGGAGGCGGGGCCAGTGCCCTGCCCCTCCCCACCCCACGACTGCGCAGCCGCGTGGGGTGTGACGGGCTCCGGGTGTAGGAGGTGATCTTAGCTCTGACGGAGCCGGCTCGCCGCGCTGGCCGTTTAAACTGCCGCGTTATTTGTCAGGTCAGCAGATGCTGGGCTGTGCTGGCGGGGGTGAGCGGGACGCTACATGCGTCCCCACAGCCCCCGGCGGCCTTCCCTGGGAAAGAGCAGGAGCATCGTGATTCCTGCAGACCCCTGAGTCTGGGGGCTGCAGGGTTGGCTGGGGTCACCTTACAGCTCGTGGAGGTGGCCCCTGGCCCAGCCAGGCACGCGGTCCTGGGTCTTCCAACACGAGGGCCAGTGTTGGGGGGACGTGGGGGTGAGAACTGACCGTCCCTGTTGAGGGGGGCCCCCAGCAGGCCCGCTGCAGGAGGGGCAGGCCGATATCACTTGGGCTCCTGGGGCCCGAGCCGTGGACAGGGCTTGCCTGCCGATGGCGCAACGGTGACCATCTGCCGCTCGTCCGGGTGCTGCTGAGGGCAGGGCTCAGTCCGGGGCTCAGAGGTCGTGTGTCCTCGGGATGACCTGTTGCTATGAAGCCCCAAAGCACAGCCATCCTTAAAGATTGTTCTCAACCGTGTGTGCGTGCTAAATTTATCCAGTCGTGTCAGACTCTGCGGTCCCATGGACGGTAGCCCACCAGGCTCCTCCGTCCATGGGGTTTCCCAGGCAAGATACTGGAGTGGGTTGCCGCTTCCTCCTCCTCCAGGGGATCTTCCTGACCCAGGGACGGAACCCTCCTCTCTTGTCTCCTACTTTGACAGGCCGGTTCTTTTCCACTAGCGCCCCCTGGAAGCCGGTTCTCAAGCATGGCTGTTCTTAAGGAATAATGGTGGTGGTGATAGTGACCACAGGAGCTCTTCGTTCTTTGTCCGTCATTGAGCACCTACTGTGTACAGGCTGCTCCTGTGAGTAGTGGGCACACAGGGGAGGCACTGCTGGCCTCTGGGGCAGATTATCCTTTGGGGGAGGGGTCCCGTGCTCAGCGGGTGGTCAGAAGCAGCCCTGGCCTCTCCCAGTGGGGATACACCCCTCCTGCTTTGTGACACCCAAACGTGTCCCCCCGGAGGCAGGCCCGAGGTCCCCTGGAGGCCAGCGTTGCCCACTGGCAACCCCACTGGGCCCTGACTGTGAAGAAAAGACTTTTATCCCGTTCCCTTAGAAGCAAGCTTTCTTTAGAGGGAGACACGCCATATGTGCTAAAGAAAGAACAAGCCAGCAGGCCGCGTGCTGGAGAGGCGGGCGGGCAGGGTGGGGGGTGCTGGTGGGGGGCTGGAGAGGAGGGCAGGCGGGGTGGGGGTGCGGTCGAGGTTGGGGGCTGGAGAGGAGGGCGGGCGGGGTTGAGGTGCTGGTTGGGGTAGGGGGCTGGAGAGGAGGGCGGGCGGGGTGGGGGTGCTGGTTGGGGTAGGGGGGTGCCATTTCCCAGAGGGGCTCAGAGGAGGCCCCTGGTGACAGGCCCTGGGCGAGGCGGGAAGGAGGAGTCCAGGAGCAGGAGGAGGGGGCGTGGGACGGGAGCAGTGAGGCAGGCTCCCCCGAGGGCCCCAGGCTCGGTCTCTGAGAGTTTGGCCCCCCCCCGCCCCCCGCCTGAGTGGACGCCAGCCCGGCCTCTGCCCTCAGGTGAGTGATGTCTCCTCGCCTCCTTCCAAAGCCCAGAAGGTGAAGCGGGTGCGGAGAACCCCTAGGACGTGCACTCAAGCGTCCACACTCTGCTGTCTCAGACTGAAACGTGGCCTTGGCAGCCGCACAGAAATGGGTCCAAGCCCCAGCTCAGCCTCGGGCCGGCCCGGAGCCCCCGGGGCCTGGGCTCTGCGGGTGGGGGTGTCGTCCTTCGTCCCCTGCGCCCCTAGGAAGACGGGGTTGAGGGGGCAGGAGGGGCAGGCTGCACCCTCCGGTCTTGCCCCGCCACAGGCTCCTGGTCCAGATTCGAGCATCTGTTTGCTGGGCGGCAGCCCTGCCATCTGGAGAAGTCAGAGCAAGGTCTCCAGAGGTCGAGGGAAATCAAGCCTCCCTCTCTCCCCCTTCCCGAGAGCTGGAGAGGGGGCCCCCTTTCTGCATCACAGACCCCCAGGCCAGGCTCTGGGCTCCTCCTTGCAGCAAACGGGCTGGAAGCTCCATGGCCCCCAAGACTCTGCGTTAGAGAATCTCAGTTAACCACTTTGCAAGTGACTCACGGCAGAAATACGTTCCTATTAATGCCTGGAAAAGTGGGTTTAAAACTTACCAAGAGTTAAGACTCACCGGTCCGCACAGGACGCAGAGGACCTCCCTGGGAGCACCGCGCCCACCCCTCACCCCCGCCCGCACCGCGTGCGGGGGTGTCTCCCCCGGGGCTGGAATGCCGGATGGGAGACCCTGCGGGGGACATCTCTGGACCATCGTGCTCAGGGCTGTCGAGGGTGTGAGGCCCTCTCAGGAGGCGTGTGCCCCATGCGGAGGGCTGCGTCCTGGGGCTCTGGGGTCCCCACTGCCTGTGGTTTCCAGGGATGACCTTGCCGGGAAGGCAGGCCCCAGATCTCCTTGCTGGATTCTTTAATCTGCCTGTCATCTATCGTCTGTCTGTCTAAACCTATCATCTGGCATCTATCGATCTATATCTATCGATCGGTCGATCATCTCTCTATACATCTATCTGTCATCTGTCATCTGTCCGTCTATCTGCTGTCTGTGTACCACCTATCACCGATCAGTCATGTGTCATCTGTCGCCTCCCATCCATTAATCTATCATTTACGTCTCATCTATCTACATCTATCATCCATCTCTCTACCTGCACCTGGTCTAAGCTCTGGCATGAGGGACCATCACCGTGTCAGGCTGGCGGACAGACTCTCTAGTCGGGGCGTGAAGGCTTGGTGGCTCTGTGACGTGGGCTCTTGGCTCCCTGACCAGGAACCACACCCCCATCCCCGGCATTGCCAGGCAGACTCTTGGCCGCTGGACCACCAGGGAAGCCCTATCACTACTGCAATCCTTATTCACTGGAAGAAGATGCCCAGTGGGTGGATGGCACTTTCTGTGCCTGCCCAGCTGCCTGAGGCAGGAGGGCCGTGGGGAGCAGCCCTCGAGTCCTCGGGGTGGGGCGGGGGCCACAGCAGGAGCGCCCTGGCCTGGGGGTGGCACTGGAGCCCAGAGCTGAGCCCTGGCCTCTCACTGTGGGCCCAGGCAGGTTCCCACTCCTCTCCAGGCCCCCCTCCTCCCTAAAGCTGGGGCAGGAGGGAGGGTTCCGTTTCCCCACATGTTCCGGGACCCCTGCGGTGCTTCAGGGGAGATCCCAGCCCCTGCCTCGTGGAGCCCCGAGGGCCCCTGGGTCTGGAGCTCAGGTCTGAGCAGAAGGAGTTGTGGAGGGAGGAGAGAGCGGAGGCCAGGAGAGGGTGCGCCTCCCCCTGAGCCTGGGGGCACCCAGGTTCTCTCCACCCCCCACCCCACTCCAGACGGGCTTAGCCAGCAGTCTGCAGCGGGCATCCTTAAAATGTGAAAATGATGGGGGGGTAGGTAGTGGGCCTCCCAGGAAGCTCAGTGGTAAAGAATCCGCCTGCAATCCAGGAGACATGAGTTCCCTGGGTCGGGAAGATCCCCTGGAGAAGGAAATGGCAACCCACTCCAGTATTCCTGCCTGGAGCGTCCCATGGACAGAGGAGCCTGGTGGGCTGCAGTCCATGAGGTCACAAAGAGTCAGACATGACTGAAGTGACTGAGCATGCACAGGGGAGGCAGGTGTGCGTGTGGCCTTTAGGAGTTTACACTTGGCCTCCAGCGCTCACTGCTCAGAAACCTTGACCAAATGACCTGTTCTCTCAGATTTCCTCGTTGGTAAAATGATGTGATAATAACAGCGTTGCTGGCAGGGTTTGGGGGGGTGAGTGGGTTTTTTTTTTTTAATTTTTTTGTTTGCAAACACATTTGACAGCTGAGAGGCCTGGGGGTTGGAGAGGCTGTGCCTTCGCTCATGGTCACCCAGTTAATGAGCAGCAGATGGAGATCTGAACCCAGATTTCTCGGGGCAAAGCCTGGGAACTCCTCCTGCTCGGAGCAGCTCAGGCAGAAGCAGCAGTGGAGTAGGGGAACCTGTCCTGTGGTTCAGGATGTCTGGTTTCACCAGGACCCAGATGGGGGACTGTGGAGGAGGTAGGCTGTGGCTGTCACAGCCTCCACCCTCAGGGCCTGCGAGCGTGTCACTGCAGACCATGGGCCCCGGGCGCCCCAAGCAGCTGGCTTGACCTTAAAAAGAGCGTGTCAGCTGCACGAGACTGTGGGGCCCACCCCAGGGCCATGGGCAGGGGCCCACGTGTCAGTCGCCTGGGGGCGGCTGAGGCTGGATATTTCCAAAGGACAGTGGCACCACCTCTGTGGGTCTGGTTCAGACCTGCTGCTGGTTAAACTATTAGTTAAGTACCCCCGGCAGTCTTGGAGGCTTCCCTGGTGGCTCAGACGGTAAAGAATCCGCCTGCAATGCAGGAGACTTGGGTTTGATCCCTGCGTCGGGAAGATCCCCTGGAGAAGGGAGTGGCAACCCACTCAGTATTCTTGCCTGGAGAGACAGAGGACAGAGGAGCCTGGCGGGCTACAGTCCACAGGGTCACAAAGAGTTGAACATGACTGAGAGACTGGCACGCTTCCAGCAGCTGTGGGCAGTGGGCTTTATCATCCCCATTTCACAGATGAGGACACGGAGGCCCGGAGGTGTGAAGTAGCTCCCCTGAAACCACAAGGCTGACAGGTGGCCCAGCAATGGCGGAACCCTGGTCCCCGCGGCGCTCAAGGGGGTGCCAGGCCCCTGGTGTCAGCACCTGGGCAGGAGCGGCAGTGAGCAGCGGGGGAGGAGGCTTGGGGGGGACACGTGGTTCAAGAGCTACGTTTTGGAAGGCGGGCCACTGCGGTCTTCACACCCCCCGTTGTTTGTTGTTTTAATTTCTCGCTGTCGAAGTAGCTCCTGTTTCCGGAGGGACATCTGGGAAGTGAGAGCCAGGGTTCGTTATCCAGAAGCAGCCTCTGAGCTGCGGGAGCAGCCCTCGTGTGGCTCAGGGAAGCCGCCACCGCTGGGCATCGTCACCCAGATGGGGAGGGGTCCCCGCGTCCCCAGAGCCCACGCCTGGGTTCCCAGCCCTCAGGGAGGGGCGGCAGGCCCTCCCGCCCTGGAGCCTGGCTTCCGTGAGCCCTTCTTGGAAGGGACGCCCTGCAGGCCCGAGGCCACCAGCTCAGGGCAGAGGGCGTGGGGCAGCTCTCACCCAGACAGGGCCTGGCAGCTGGCCTAGCCTGAGCAGGGCCAGAGGTGGAGCCGCTCCTGGCAGGGCTTCCAGCAAAGCCACAGCAGCCGTCCCTGCGTGCTCGTGTCTGCAGCTCACCGGGGCCAGCTGGGCAGGGGGGCAGATCTGGGCCTGGGGAGAGAGCTGGGCTCTGGAGGGGCACCCCCACTTGGGTCCTGAGAGGATGGGCCAGGCCCCTCGGGAGCGCAGGTCCCTGGGTACTTCTCCTGTTAAGAGCAGGCAGCCCCCGTGATGGTAACACACATAATCAGAACTGACGCCGACGGGGCTGCACCTCGGGGTGAGCCCATTTTGCAGACCAGACGGCGGGCTCGGCTGCTCAGGGCTGCTCAGGGCTGAATCCCCAGGCTCCTCACCACCTCGTCCCCAGAGTGGGCCGTGGGGGTGGGAGCCTGACCGCAGTGCGACCTCGTCATCTTCCTTCTTTGAGCCTCAGGTTCCTTAATTCTAACACGAAGGGGCAAGTTGTTTCCCCATCAGGTGGTGCACTGATAAAATTAAGAGGCAGATGACGGTGGTGTAGACGCCGACTCGCAGCACACACAGCTCCAGACACGGTGTGAGTGCTGCTGTGAACGTTCTCTGAGGCGTGTCCCTCGAGGTGGAATTGCTGGGTCTTCTGGGGATTCCAAGCTTCCCAAGTGGCTCCGTGGTAAAGAACCCGCCTGCCCATGCAGGAGATGTAAGAGACTCAGGAATGACCCCTGGGTCGGGAAGATCCCCTGAGAAGGCCCTGGCAATCGGCTCTAGTATTTCTGCCCAGAGAATCCCGTGGATGGAGGAGCCCGGCGGGCTACTGTCCTGGGGTCGCACAGCACAGGACACGACGTTTAACTTACTGAGGCATCACCACACAGCTTTCCACAGCGGCTGCACCGTGCCCCACTCCCACCAACAATGTGCGAGGGGTCCAATTTCCCTGCGTTTCCGTCAAAGTTTATTTTCCCCAAAACCCTTTGAATGATGGTACCTGTATTTCATGGCCACACAGGGGCTCAGACCGTGAGGCGATTTGTCCAGGGCCTCCAGCTACATGGTCACAGAGCCAGACCCTGCACTCCTGACTGCCCACCTCCCCCCCTGCTCACGGGAAGCCAGGCTCCCTGGAGCCTGCCTGCATTCCTGGGTCCTGACTTAGCACCCACACCCACTGCTCAGCACGGCTTGTCCTCCGAACAAGAGCCGGCTGACTGGTGCCGGCAGGCGTGGGCAGAGAGTGCTGGCTGCCGAAGGTGCACCTACCCAGGGGTGATGGAGGGAGGCAGACACCCCTGCTCACCGCTGGGAAGCAGGTGACATCTGGTGTGAGTCTCGCTTGGTCTCAAAATAGGTGGCTGCTCCCTGAGGCGCGAACCTCGCTCACCTCTTTGTCCCAGAGACCCTAGGCGCCCGGGCCAGCCTAACTCACTCTGCAGAAGGAGCCTGGCCGGTCTGCGGGGCTGGTGGATGCCACGTCCAGCACCAATGCCAGCACCAGCTGCCTCCTTCCGGGGCCCAGGGCATGTCTGTGACGGACCTCGAGATGGCTGGGTGGGAAGTGGTCACGCAGCCCCCACCTCTTTACTGGAGGAGATGTCTCCTGGAGAAGGCGGGCAGAATTGCTTTGTGTGTGGAAACGTCTTTTTTTTTTTACGCTTCTGCATCAGGACAACCTAACCCTGCTCCCCACCCACACTGAACTCCCCCTCCACCCTGGACCAGGCCTTGCAGTGCCTGTGTGTGTGTGCGTGCTCAGTCGTGCCCAACTCTGGGACCCCACGGACTGTAACCTGCCAGCCTCCTCTGTCGGGATTTCCCAGCACGAGTGCTGGAGCGGGCTGCCATTTCCTCTCCAGGGGGTCTTCCTGACCCAGGGGTCGCATTCTAGTCCCCCTCCTCGCAGGCGGGCTCTTTGCCGCAGTGCCGCGGGGAGGCCAGTGCCTGTGGCTGTGATCTTGGCCTTCTCCTAGACCCACCCCGGCAGCCTGGCCCCCAGGACACGACTGCGGTCTGGGTGGTCGCGTGGTCTCAGAGCCGGGCGCAGAGGCCACCCCCACCTCGGTCTGTGCCACCTCAGCTCTGTCACGCGTCCCCTCCGAGCCGAACGTCAGGGCCACCCGGAGTCCTTGTGGGACCGAGTCAGACCGTCGTGTCGAGAAGCGCCTGGAACGTGCAGCTTCAGCCGAAATGCACAGGGAAGCTAAGGTCCAGAGAGGTGAAGTGGCGAGCCCGGGGTCACGCAGCTGCGATGGAGCTGGGGTCTGAACCCCGAACAGATGTGAGTGAAGAACGCTTGGCTTTTGGGACCAAGCCAGGCTGTGAACCTGCAGGGGAAAGATCCTTCCACACCTGCTTCCTTTGCTCTGGGGCATTCACTGCCCCCAAGGACATAAAGAAGAGGGCCCCCAGCTAGTGGCCCTGGACTCGGTCCACTGAGGCTGGGGGCTGGCCCGGCACCCACCTCTGAACCCCAGCGGGGGCACCATCTCAGGCACAGGGAACCCCGCTCTGCCTCCTACACCCTCAGTCACCGCCCTGAAGGCTTCCCATGGATGTTGCTCCAGACCTCGAGGCACCCCCGTGCCCCCACAACCCCCCTCGGAAACTTCCAGAAGCTTGGGTGGAGAGCGGCTGCCATGTGCCAGGAGCTGTTGTGGCCCCACCCACCCTGCTATATTTCATTATTGTAGCATCTGTACCGAGAGGGTCAACTCAGACCCAGCTGAGAAGGTGGAAGGCCTGGGGGGTCAGTGGAGAGTCTAGGTGGCACAGCATTGGCAAAACACTGCTGCCAAGCCCGGTGGGCACCGGAGAGCCAAGCCCAGAGCTTGTCTTCACAGGCAGCTCAAGGCCGGGCCAGGTGTGGCTGGGCCCTCTGCATGGACCCCCTGTGCTCCACAGGCACTGTGACTGTCCCCTCAGACCAGCTCCGCAAATTCAGACTAAAGTGTTACTGGCTGATGATGCCGTTTGCACCACTTGGATTTCAGCTCATTTGAGCCCAAGGTTGGCACCTTTGTGTCTGCAGGAGCAATGGGTCTGGGGGTCCCTGTTTGTGTTTTTCCGATCCTCTTCCCTCATCTGCGCAGCCAGCTGGTGACCTGCGTTCAGACCCCATTGAGCAGGCCCCGTGCTCAGTGGAGAGGAGCCAGGACATGCGTGTCAGACGCAGGGGCACGTGGGCCTTTACTGAGGACCCGTTTCAACCCAAGGGCAGCAGGCGACGGCTGGACATTAAGGGAGCTCCCCTGGGTTCACCCAGCATCATGATCAGTTAGTATCGAACCGCAGCCGCGTTTCCTGCCGACTCTGTGGAGGCAGACAAAGCTCGGGAGGTGCATACAGCACAGAGACGTCACTTCCGGTATTGATCTCGGCCCCGCTCCCCGGACTGAGCCGCGCGCCTCCCCGCTGACAAACGTGCCGCTGTGGGAAGGCTGAGGACCGCTCGGCGTCTGAGGGCCCCCGGGGCCGATGCACTGGGCGGGCAGGGCTCAGGGGGATGAAGTCAGCCCGGGGAGGGGACAGCGGGAAGCAGCCGTAGGCCCCCTGCCTCGGCCATGCCTGCCCCTGGGCGGGGCCCACCCAACCTGGACCCATCACGGTGCCCCCGACGGAGTTCTGGGAATCACACTGGGGGGCTCTGTGCTGGCGTCTGCCTGGGAAAGAGTCCTGCCTCATGGGGAGAAGGGTGGACACGGAGGACTGCACCCCAGAGGATGCACGGTCAGGTCCTGCCCGCCTCCCTGGGCAGGGCCGTCTGGCAGCAGCCTGTTTGCTCACCACAGAGTGGATCACACCTTCCGGAACAGCGTCTTCCTGGGCTCAACGGAGAGAGCCTGTGAGGTCCCAAACCTACACGACGGTGAGACCCGTTCAGTGCGGGGGACGGGAGGGCGTCGCCGCCGCCGATCAGGCAGTCAGCACACAGGCCTGCGCCCTGCGCCTTTCCCTGCCTGCCTGATGACTCCCCCGCGGTTCCCAGGCTCCCGCGCCTGTAACCGTCGTGGGACTTGATTCAGATCACTGGAAGGTCTAGCAATTACATGATTAAGAAAGGCGATGAGGGAGAGGAACTGCAGCCCCTTCGTCCTCCAAAGGGCAGTTCTCAGGACAGCTCCCCGCCAGCTGGGCCAGGAGCTGAGTTCCAAGTCCCGCGTCAGCTAGGAGAGGCAGAGAGCAAGGTGATGGGTGGCCGGCCCCCAGCCCCACAAGCCACTCAGCCCCGAGAGCAAGGTGCTGGCGGTCTGCACGCTGCCCCAGCCCTGACCTCCCCTGGCATGTGCCGCCAGCTTCACCCTGCGCTGGGTCTACCCCGGCAGCCACGACCCCCTCCCTGGTCTTCAGCCTTGGACTAAAGTTGACCTCAGGAAGGTGCCCCTGGCATCCGCCCCCACCCCCCGCCCGCAGCTGATGGCCTGCAGAGCTCCATATGACTTGAGCGTCTGCACACAGAGGTCAGCTGTCCATTAAGCTATGGAACCGAACACTCCACTTAGCCGTGTATATGGGGCACAGTTAAATAATGAAAACAAAAATAGAACATTGCAGAAGCCTGGGGCAGGCTGATCACGCCCCAGGAAGGAGCAGGGACCGCCACCTGGGGGCGGGACAAGAGGGTTGTGGGGGGTCACTGCCAGCCACTCTTTGTCAGAAAGCAGCTCCAGTTTAAAATGTTTTTTCTCTATATATAGGTCATCTTTTGTTAATTTTTAAGTGAAAGTTTATACACACACATACACATACACACATCCCAACTGGAAAAATAATTTGTGCTTGTTACAGCACACTGGGAAATTCAGAAAAGTTGAAAGAGTCTTCCTTCCTCCCCCTGACTTCATAATGCTGAGCAGCGGTGTTAGAGCTCTTTGGAAGCCCCCAACGCCCCTCCCAGGAGAGAGGGGGGTGAAAAGCAGGCACAAAATTAGAGACTCCCCTTTTTGTCAACAGTGAGCTCAGCTAACACATCCAGTGACCAGCACTTAGGAAGACTTTTAAATATACAGTTGATTCAGAAAAAGAAGTCTTCAAGGAACTCACACTCAGAGTCTTGAACATGTAAACCTACTCCCAGGGGGACTGCGGATATTGGACCCAGATACGGTCTTCCCTGGTGGCTCAGACCGTAAAGAATCTCCCTGCAGCACAGAAGACATGAGTCCAATCCCTGGGTCAGGAAGATCCCCTGGACGCATGGCAGCCCACTCCAGTGTTCTTGTCTGGAGAATCCCATGGACAGAGGAGCCTGGCAGGCTACAGTCCATGGGGTCGCAAAGAGTCGGACACGACTGAGCAATTAACACTTTCACAGGCAGTATATTATGATCACCATTTATATTATATTATGGTCACTGTTTCGTGTCTTTACTGGATGAAGCTGAGAAAGCTTTCACAGAAGCTATGAAGTTTCAGATTCTTCTTTCTACCCTCTTAATGGGCAGTGTGGCTCTGGGCAGGAATGGGGGCCTAAATCTGCCCATAACTGGTCATCTGTCCAGGTGTGTCCACTTCTTAGGGCGCAGCGGGCATCACCATGGTCAGCCGGCAGGGGGCAGGTCAGCCACCGCCCCCCCACCTGGTGGGGATTGTCCCTCAGCACCCGGAAGACCACTAATACAAAAACGAAAAACACGATGCCTTTTATTCCACAGAACCAGCGAACAGGAACAGTGAAGTAGAAAGAAAGACCCGTCCATCATCCTGCAGTCAAAGCAACCGTGACGACTATTTTTGTATTCACGAAGTCACGTAACAGATTTTTTCTTTTTTACAAAGCAGCAAACTACTGGCGTTCTGTATCCCACTTTTCTGTTTTTCATTTGACATTTCCCGTAACGACTATGTGACGGTAGATTGAGTTGATAAACCATAGCTCATATAACCCTTCCCTTTCGGAAAAGCGTCTAGGCGGTTTTAGCACTTTGCTATCACAGACACCTCTGTGTGTTTTTGTCCTTACATTTTTATCCGTTTCCTTAGTGGCAATTCCCAGAAGTAGCCTTGCTGGGATGGAGAGAAATGAAATGCTTAACACTCAGTGGTGTTTGCTAAGTTGCTTTCCAAAAGGGTAAACCGCGCACCCCCTCACCAGCAGAGCATGAGAAACACCAGTTCAGATGTGAGATTGTGCTTTTCTAATTAAAGTTTCCTCTTTGGGTAAGTTGAAATTCATTTGCAGTTGTGAGAAATCATGGGATTTCTTACAGAGACAGCCCACGTGCCCTGTGCCCATTTCCCCCAATGGTGTGAACCGAGTTCAGTCATTCGGTCACGTCCAACTCTTTGTGACCCCGTAGACTGTAGCCCGTCAGGCTTCTCTGTCCATGGGGTTTCCCAGGCAAGAATACTGGGGTGGGGTGCCATTTCCTCCTGCAGGGGATCTTCCAGCCCAGGGATCGAGCCCTCGTCTCCTGCATCACCTACTGCATTGCAGGTGGCTTCTTGACTGCTGAGCCCAACCCCAGAGGTGCCACGCCACGCGGGGACAGGGGCGCCACGCCACGCGGGGATCGAACAGCCAGGGCACCGACAGGAAGGCAGTCAGTCCAGGACATTCTGCACCACAAGGTTGCTGCCTGTTGCTCTCTTATGACCAAACTGACCTCTCCACTCCAGGCCCAACACCCACTAATCTATTCTCCATTTCTTTATTTTTGTCATTTCAAGAATGTTATATACTTGGAATCATGAAGAGAAGTTTAAGGAAAATTATTATCAAAAAACAGATGTAACAAAGTTAGAAGAATTATAGTGAATACATTTTGAATTAAGTAGTCTGTAGATTAGCACTGTCCAACAGAAATATTATGTGAACCACAGAATGTAATTTAAAATTCTCTAAAGCCACACTAAAAAGTATAAAGACATAGGTAAAATTCATATATTTGTAAGCCCGTATACCATTTCGCCGTATAACCCATGTTTTTATAAGTCATTAGTGGGGCGCTTTACCTTCTTTCTCACGCAAAGTCTTAGGACTTTGCAGTGTGTATTTGTACGAACAGCTCATCTCCGCTTGGATCAGGCACACACATTTCACGGGCTCGGGAGCCACGTGCGGCTGCCGTACTGGATGGCTCGGTGCGGGTCCAAAGTGAAGGAGGTCCAACCGTGAGTGTGGATTCTGTGCACCTCCAGGGCCAGAGGGTCCCTGAGTCAGCGAGTGGCTCTCAACCTTGGTTACACATTAGAATCACCCAGGATTCTTGGAAAATACGGATGCCTCACCCCCTCCCACTTCCTCACCCCTACAGAGGGTTGGCACTCGTTGGTCTTGGAAGTGAACTGGCATTACTGGGATATGTTTTGAATTCCCAGGTGGCGCTGATGAGCAGCAGGGAGAGGCCCGCTGGCATGAAGTGTCCTCTGGCACCCCCGTGTCCTCTGGGGTCCTGAGGGGCCCTGGGGACACACGCAGGTTCCTGCCTGCCCTGACCTCTTGGAGGGCAGGCACCTGCCTCTCCGGAGGGCTCTGTGCTTCTGGCCCTGCAAAGCCCACCCTCATCTCTGCCTTGTCCAGTTTTCCAGTGCGATGCCCATGACCTCCCGCCCCCCAGGGCTCCGGGCTTGGGTCAGTGCCTATGTGGCCAGTCCTATGTCCTTCCTGGTCAAGAAAAGATGATGCGCGTTCGCCGAGAGCCCGTGACCTCCTGCGTCCTGGAGCCCTCGCAGCCCCGCTGGGGAGAAGCCTCCTTCTGGCATCACGGAGGGGGCTCTGGACCAGGTGGGGGCAGTACCAACACCCAGGGTGATGGGACGAGGCTGCCGGGCTGAGGGTCAGCTCCTTTCCCAGGCTCTTCTGCGCCCCGTGGCCCTGGGCCTGTGAGGTGGGGTCCTGGCGGGGAACACACAGAACATCATCCCCACCTTGTCACCAGCCTCTCTTGGGGGGCCCAGGGGATGGTGAGACCCCTCCTTCTTGGCACTGATCCGCTCCACAGGCCCTCGGTCCCATCGTCCAGTCCGGAAATCTTGTCTCTTTAAAAACGCAGTCAGCACCCTGACCCCCTGTCTTGAGAGTCGTGAGGCGTCTGCTGGAGCCCAGACGTGTGGGGGTCCGTGCCGGAACCTCTGCGGACCATGGGCCGCCTCAGGGCCCCCCTCCCAGGACGGGTGTTGGGTCCAGGCCGCGGGGGCCTCCCCAGCAGTCTCACCTCAAGTTACCGGGTGGAGGGGAGGCAGGAAGCCTCGCGCTGAGACAGGCCCCTCAGAGGAGCACATGCTTCTCTCTCCTTGCCCGGCTCTCACGACGCTGCCCTCGAGGGGCCGGGTCTTCCATCCGCACTAACGCGGGGGGCGGGGCTGGAGGGCTGGGCCCCGGGGTTCCTCCTGGCCCCGCAGCGACCCGCGCCTGGGACTGAAGGGGGCCAGACGGGGCGCGTGGGAGGAGGGCAGGGGCGCAGGGGGAGGAGGGAGGGGACGCTTGGACCGTCAGCACCCGAGTCAGTCGTGGCAGAAGGTGTGGGAGGCAGGGAGGCCGCGCTGGGGGGAGGTGTTACGGGAGCGCGTCCCGGCGCCCCAACCCGGCCGGGCCACGTGACTGCCCCGCGAGGTCCCCTCTGCAGGGCTGCTCTGTGAGCGGCGAGCCTGCTCAGGGTCCCGAGCTGGCCGCGAGGTGCCGTCCAGGCAGTTTCTCCAAAGCCAGGCTGCTTTCCTTCCCACGCTCCACACCCCTCTCCTTCCATCCTCCTTCCAGAAGGGAGACTCGGCAGAAAAAGCAGTATCTCTGTGAACGCCGGTTCTAAGCAGGGAGGGGCTGAGTGTGACCAGGACTAACGGGCATGTCGAGTGGGACTCTCAGCTGACTCCTCCCCCCTCCCTCCTCCTCCTCCCCTCCCTCCTCCTTCTCCCCCTCCTCCTCCAAGACCACCATCCCACAGGAAAATACCGGGTTCGTCCGTCCACCTGAGTGAGGCAAAGGCCAGGGAGAGAAGGCCTGAAATCCTCAGCCCTCTTATCTTAGGCAAGAGGCTGATGACGTTGAGGGAAAACGGGCCACACTTCCACTGACAGTCAGGAGTCTGCTTCTGTCGGGACCGAGTGTCCGGTGGTGAGCTCGGTGCTCCGGGAACCTCCACCTCCCTCTGCAGCTCTGAGAACCAGCCGAGACAGCAAGGAGGACGGGCCAGACTGCAGGCTCGCACCCCGGCTTCCCCACTTGCTGGCTGGGTGAACACGAGCAGAGGGCCAACCCACACCCCCTCAGCTCTCACGTGGGGACGGTGGCCGTGGCTGGGATGAGCGCCCACCAGGCTGAGTCCCTGTTTGCACCTGCTGACCTGTGTGGCTCCCAGAATCCTCATGAGCTTGTGAAGAAGTGAGTAGCGTTAAACATCCTCATATTAATAATAACAGTGCCTGCTGCGAGGGTTGCTGTGAATGGCGTGTGAACCACTGTGAACAGTGCCTGGCACAGAGTCCTGGTCCGGTAGACCTCGGCCTGTGGGAGCCCAGGCGGCAGAGCGTCCGTCAGCGCGGGGGCCGAGAGCGGAGACCCTGGGTCAGCGCTCTCTGCAGCCTTCCTCAGCCTGGGTCAGATGGACGGCCAGTGTCACCAAAACCAGATCAAGGAGGCACGTTTCCCCTGTCCACACGTGTTAAGACACAGGGAGCAAAACTGTCTTGCATTTCTCGCTGGCTTTTACCGCACCTGCTAGCTGAGTGAGGGGGTGGAGGCCCCCGGGGCGGGCTTCTAACTGCTGACAATTAAGAACTAGTGTGCTGAGTCCCGCAAGCTGCAGCCCCCTGCCCACTCTGTAAGGAGGATCCCAAAGGAGGACGTAGGCGCCCCCCGCCTTTTCTAAGGGACTTTGGTTTGCACAAGTGCTGTGAGATAAGCGTCTGCTTCTCTTTGGGTGGAAGGCGTTGCTGGGGCCTGTCGTGCGGGACTGATAAGCGTCTGCTTCTCTTTGGGTGGGAGGCGTTGCTGGGGCCTGTCGTGCGGGACTGATAAGCGTCTGCTTCTCTTTGGGTGGGAGGCGTTGCTGGGGCCTGTCGTGCGGGACTGATAAGCGTCTGCTTCTCTTTGGGTGGGAGGCGTTGCTGGGGCCTGTCGTGCGGGACTGATAAGCGTCTGCTTCTCTTTGGGTGGGAGGCGTTGCTGGGGCCTGTCGTGCGGGACTGATAAGCGTCTGCTTCTCTTTGGGTGGGAGGCGTTGCTGGGGCCTGTCGTGCGGGACTGATAAGCGTCTGCTTCTCTTTGGGTGGGAGGCGTTGCTGGGGCCTGTCGTGCGGGACTGATAAGCGTCTGCTTCTCTTTGGGTGGGAGGCGTTGGAGGGGCCTGTCGTGGGGGACTGATAAGCGTCTGCTTCTCTTTGGGTGGGAGGCGTTGGTGGGGCCTGTCGTGCGGGACTGTCCCAAGGGCGGGCTGGCGGGTGCCGCCTGCTCCCGAGGCCCCTGGCGTGCCAGGCGGCCGAGGGTGACTTGGGGCGGAGGGGAGGGTGTGCCTCTGGTTTGTGGCTGCTGCCAGCGCTGGGAACGTGGAGCCCTGGCTTGATCCCTGTTCCGGGAAGATTCCCGGCCACGGGGCACCTGCACCGCCTTGGACCCAGGAGGCACACAGCATGCCTGCCGGTGCAGCATCCCGGGCCTGCCAGGCTCTGGAGAGGAGCTGCGGGGAGCCCCAGCTCCCAGTGGAGGCTCAGAGAATTTGTGGTCCTTCTTTAACCCCCGTAGAATGAGGGGGTCAGCACCGTGGAAACCAGGTCACAGGAGCCCTCTGGCCACCGGTGTGTCCTGTGGGAGCTGGCCAGGCTGGTGCCGAGTCCTGGACCAGCGAACAGGAGCAGCTGCTGCCGGTGGCTTAAAGCCCCGCTGAGAACCGAGGTCCCCAGACCTTCATCAGGCAAAAGTCCTGGGCTTTCTCTCTGGGCTGTTGGCTGCGGAGATCAGGCGTCTACACTGGCCTGGTCTTCCAAGTTCCTCCTCCTTCTCTCAATTAAACCCGTCCATCCTCCCCAGCTGTCCTCTAACCAAGGCTCACCTGTCTCCCAGCGCCTAAGCACTTCATCCCACGTCGTTTTATTATCGGCCTGGGCAGGAAAATGTGCCATTAGTGATTTCATCTCCACAAGACATTTCTCCCTAATCGCTAGTCATGAATGATAATTAGCAACTATTAATTCCTGATAATTAAGCTAATACTTCCAGGTAATGGCAGCTGGGTAATCATCTTAAAAAACTCAAAGCTGCTGTGCTTTCTAGGCTCCACGCTCCAAAGGATGACACTGCATCTCAGCTTCTCTCGCCCGGGAGTTCAAGGGCTCTTGCCTTTTCTTTACGTGGGCAGTGACTGGAGAATTGATGAGTCTGGCCTTTATTTAGCTTTCTTCTCTGGATGTAGAAATAATACATGTTCTTTTAGAAAAGTAGAGAGGAAGTCAAATATACACAACCTATTACCTGGAAACATCCACTATCAACATTTTGGTTTTTTTCTTCCCAGTCTGTGACTTTTACAGTTGAGTTCACATTAAACACATGCTTTCACATCCAGCTTTTTCCTGCAGTTTTACAACATGAGCATCTTTCCTGGTGAGGCACGTGTGTGTGCTCAGTCGTGGCCGACTCTTTGCGACCCCGTGGACTGTAGCCCGCCAGGCTCCTCTGTCCATGGGATTCTCCAGACAAGAGTACTGGGGTGGGTTGCCATTTCCTCCTCCAGGGAATCTTCCTGACCAGGGACCCTGCCTTGCAGACAGATTCTTTACCACTGAACCACCGGCAGAGGTCGCTCACCTATAGAATGGGGGTGGTCATCTGGTTGTGAAGATTAAAATTAAGTGCTTGGCAGACCACCGAGCAGTGATGAACATTCAGCATACTTCAGCTTGGGTTGCTGTCCTTTCCTCCCTGTCCTGGGAGGGGGCCAGGCCTCAGGAAGCCTAATCTCCCCACAGCCCACGGCTGCTCAGGACCCGACTGAGCATGGCGCCAGGGCTCCCACGGCTCCTTCAAGGTTCTCTGCAGCTCATGGTATTCCCACCTGTTGCTCTCTCCTTCGCTTACTGCACTCACCATCCTCGGGGTTCTAATTCCGGTCCCTGTGGCAGATAATGGGATTTTGTGAGCCTCAAATGTAAGTGAAAATAGTTCGTAAACGGCTGTCAGAGTTCTCAGGACCATAACCCACGTGGGGACATCCAGCTGGTCCAGGTAGCCGTTCCCCAAGGGGCCCTATCTGCACCCCACACCTCCGCCTCGGACCCGAGGCTCCGCTGGGCGGAACACGGCCCACCCTCCTGTCCTGGCTGTTTCGCTGTCTTCTTGTGTTTCTCCAGCTTGCAGTCGACAGAGACTGATTGCTTTGCTTCTGGGCAGTCAGCACGGGGCCCACGCACAGGGGGCGCCTCACGGGCCGGCCGGCCCTTCCACCTCCCACCCACTGCGTGGAGAGTGGCCTGGAGTGTGTTTCGGCAGCCGGTGCAGGCGGCTCTGGCTGGGATTAAGGCCTGTGCTGACCTGCCCGGGGCTACGCCCCTTTGCCTCCAGGTGTCCGCACGGGCCCATTGTACCGGTCAGCCCCCCCTTGCCCCAACCCCAGGTCAGCTGATGGAGTGGGGCTCCTGCCCCTCTTTCTGGTGAAGGGCGCCCGTTTCCTCCTCTTCCCTTCCCCTCCTACAGCAAGCCCAGACCCCGCAGAGGAAGGGAGCCCCCACACCTGATGTTGCTTCCGACTGCGACCCTCCCAGCAGAGTTCAGGCCTCCTCCCCACCCCGCCCCACCCCTGGGGCAGAACTCGCCAAGCTGCAGGCTCCTTGCTTTGGGGTTGGAAGCACTGTCTTCTAGGTGGACACCTGTCAAGGGCGTGGGCGAGTCCTGCTCATCCCCGCCTCTCGTGTCGGGCACACTGGGCCGCTTGAACGGACGGATGGGTGAGCGGCAGCATCAGCCAGGGGCTTGAGAGGACATAGGCCCCTCACAGAGGTCAGGCAGGCAGGCCCTGCATTCCCCCTGGGAGAGAAGGCGGCCCCTCTGTCCGGGTGGCCTGCCGGCCCTGGTTCACCCTCTGCCCCGCGGGGGCTCTGCTTCCCTCCCAGGCCGTGCCTGCTCTCTCCGCTGTCTCGCTCTCCTGCCCCCAGAGCCCACGCCCGCTGGGCTGACCGGGAGGATGGGCGCCTGTGGGAGGAAGGCCCTGACCCTGCTGAGCAGCGTCTTCGCCGTGTGCAGCCTGGGCCTGCTGGGCATCGCCGTCAGCACGGACTACTGGCTGTACCTGGAGGAGGGCGTGGTCCTGGCCCAGAACCAGAGCACCGAGACCAGGATGTCGCTGCACTCGGGCCTGTGGCGGGTCTGCTTCCTGGCAGGTAAGTGTGCCCTGACCGCAGCCAGCACTGCCCCAGAGAGGAGCAGCTCCCCGACCCCAAACCCCCCGGGAAGCAGCGTCCCTGCAGGAAGGAGGCATTCCCGCGGACGTGCTCCCCTTGGCGGCCAGCCCTGCCCATCAGTGTCCATCAGGCAGGTCCTCTCCCCTCCGAGACCCGGGTCTTCCCACCTGAGAATGCACATGGTCCCGGGGAACTCCTAGCACATTCTCTGTCTGTCCACGGAATGGCAGGGACAAAACCCAGGTGCAGTCTCTCCAACTCGGCGAGAGGGAGCAGGTTTCCATCCGGCCTGTGTGGGCCTCCTGCCCGCTTGCTGGGTTCTCTGCCCCCACCCAGAGCTGCTACTCCAAGTACTCTGCTCTTATCCCTTCATCATGACCAGGAGCCAGGCTTCACAAGAGCATCTTTTGTTCAAGGCTGCCTGGAAACACCACAGCGGGTCCACGCAGCCTTTCCTAGAGGCTCTGTAACCCAGGCGCCCGTGGGCACAGGGCACACTCGGTCCTCCCAGCCTCATGGCAGGGCTCTGCTGGGGGGCACCCACTCGTGCTCAGCAGGGATGACACCTGGAGGCCTGGCCGAGTCTGCCTTGTGAATGACATCCAGCGCCGGCCCCACCTCCCACCTCCTGCACTGTGCGGCCTCCATCTCTGCTTAAATCTGAAGCAGCGTTAGGTCACCCGGATCCGGCCACCAAGGTGGCGACACGGGTTCTGCTCCTCGGCTCCCACACTGGGGCGCCTGAGCCAGCCATGTGCCACCCTCGGTGGCTCCTGCCCCCAAGCCACCAGACATCTGATGCAGCCTCAAGCTGCAGTGCTGATCGCTTTTCATGCAGCTTTGGTGCTTCTCTGGGGAAAATGTGACATCAGGATGAGTGTCCACCTCTGTCCACCGTGGGCCACCAGCCAGGGACAGGCCCCCAAGGGCTTAGATCCAGCTCAGGTGTAAATACACAGGGGGTCAAAGATTCTAGAAGCGCTTGCCCATGCCACTTGAACGTGCCAGCTGCAAACCCAAGCTCAGGAGGACCCAAAGGACGTGAGGAGCATCTGGCAGGGACACCGTCGCCCCACTGATCCCCAGGGCTGGTTCAGGTGACCGGGCTGGTCAAGCGGGCGTCCCCTTCCCCCCGCACCCTGTGCTCCCTGCGCACCCCTCCGGGAGCTGTGCACTCAGCCGAGGAGGACAACCAATGGGGAAGACTGGTCTTTGGTCAAGGGTGCATGAGTAGCTATGCTCGCCTGCTAGAGCCTCCAGACAAGCTCGCTGAAGGCCCCGAGCAAAAGCGGCTCTTGTCCTGCAGGTGAGGAGCAGGGGCGTTGCTTCACCATCGAGTACGTGATGCCCGCGAGCGCCCAGCTGACCTCGGAGTCCACGGTCAGCGTACTAAGTAGGTGTCTCTGACCTTCCACCCTGGACCATGGGCTGCATGGGGCAGAGTGGGGCAGGGGGAAGAGGCAGCTTGTTTCTTGAGAGCCAGCGCCCCGGGACTCAGCTGGCCGTGCCAACCAGAGTCGCCGAGCTTGCGCTGCAGAGTGTTTGTCGGGGGGTCAGGTTGCTGGCACTGCCAGCTCCTGTGACCCGACCAAGGAGAGGGCGTCCACACCCAGTGTCCTCCTCCGTGTGGGCGGCCCCAGCAAACCGCGGACCAGGCAGCTTAGAAACAGCAGAAAGGCGATCGTCTCAGCTCTGGAGATTAGAAGGCCAAGACCAAGGCACCAGGGCCTCTCCTGGAGGTCCAGTGGTTAAGACTCCACGCTTCCAATGCAGAGGGCACAGGTGTGATTGTGGAACTAAGACCCCACATGTTGCATGGTGCAGCCAAAAAGTTAAAAGATAATTTTTAAAAGGATCGAGGTGCCGGCCTGGTCAGCTCCTGGTGAGGACCCTCTCCCCAGCGCGTAGCCCAGGCCGTCCTGCTGTGTCTTCTCATGGTGGCTCAGCTGCGGGGCTCGCCTGTCTCTCTTACGGGCACTGACCCCCTTCATGAGGGCCCCACCCCAATGACGTGAGTCCTTCCGAGGCCAGCCCCAGATACCATCCCTTGGGTGTTAGGTGTAACGTGCGAGTTTTGTGGGGCTTCCCTAGTGGTTCAGACAGTAAAGAATCTGCCTGCAGTGCGGGAGACCCAGCTTTGACCCCTGGGTCAGGAAAGATCCCCTGGAGAAGGAAATGGCAACCCACTCCAATATTCTTGCTGGGAAATCCCATGGATGGAGGAACCTGGCAGGCTACAGTCCAGGGAGTCACAGTCGGACACGACTGAGTGACTTCACTTTCTTTCCCTCATAGCTCAGTTGGTAAAGAATCCGCCTGCAATGCAGGAGACCTGGGTTTGATGCTGGGGTTGGGAAGATCTTCTGGAGAAAGCAAAGGCTACCCATTCCAGTATTCTGGCCTGGAGAATTCCATGGACTGTGTAATCCATGGGGTCGCAAAGAGTCGGACACAACTGAGCGACTTTCACTTTGTGGGGCACAGACATTCACGCCATTAGCCCCAGGGGACTGAACCAAGCTCTCCCCACCCCCATCCCCCAGCAAGACTGATGCCATGGCCTTGGCCTCACCAGAGCTGGCTTGGACCCCAGATGAAGCTGCAGTGCAGTTCTGACGCTAATCCCCGGGTTAGCACAGACCCCGCAGGTGAAGGGCCGAGGGACGAAAGCCCACCGAGGAGGAGGTGGAGGCCGGCCACTCACGCAGGGCAGGGGCTGGGGGACCAGCTGGGGGACGCTGGCAGGCTGCTCAGATTGGGGGGCGGGGTGATCGCAGAATGAGCCCCTGGAGGCTGACAGCACCCTTCCGTCCCCTCGGTCAGAAATGATTCGCTCGGCCACCCCATTCCCCCTGGTCAGCCTCTTCTTCATGTTCATCGGCTTCATCCTGAACAACATCGGACACGTCCGTCCCCACAGGACCATCCTGGCCTTTGTCTCAGGCATCTTCTTTATCCTCTCGGGTGAGTGGTGCTGTTTCCACTCGGGCACACTGGACTCCTGACACTTGGTTCCTGACCGCTGTGCCCCGGGAAGCCCTGGTCCCACAGGTGGGTCAGCCGCAAGGGACCCGCGCGTCACTGGCCCAGGCAGAATTGAGTCTGAGCTGGAAGAGAGTCTGAGGACCCCAGACCGGACCCTCCCCGCTGGAGGAGGGTGACCTGGTAGCTGCCGGGACACAGCTGGGATGAGAACCCAGGGTCCTCATTCCACACCATCACTGCAGCTTCTTCTGGAGGAGGAAATGGCAACCCACTCCAGTACTCTTGCCTGGAGAATCCCATGGGCAGAGGAGCCTGGCAGGCTACAGTTCATGGAGTTGCAAGAGTCGGAGACGACTTAGCACTATATTTCTTGGGCTTCCCTGATAGCTCAGTTGGTAAAGAATCCACCTGCAGTGCAGAAGACCCCAGTTCAGTTCCTGAGTTGGGAATGCACAGAAGAGAAAGAACACCCCTTCCTGGAGAAGGGACAGGCTCCCCACTCCAGTATTCTTGGGCTTCCCTTGTGGCTCAGCCGGTAAAGAGTCCACCTTCAATGTGGGAGACCTGGGTTTGATCCCTGGGTGGGGAAGACCCCTTTGAGAAGCGAAAGGCTACCCACTCGTCTTCTGGCCTGGAGAATTCCACGGACTGTGCAGTCCACGGGGCTGCAAAGAGTGGGGACACAGCTGAGCGACTTTCACTTACACCACCGCTTCTTAGCTGTGGTGGTCTCGAGTGTTCCTATTCTTGGAGGGCTGTGTCCTGTGCTCCTACGTGAAAGAAACACAGTCTGCCTTTGGGATAATGGCCTCTTCACCTCCCAGCCTTCAGCTGTCCTCCAGAGACCCCGCCCCTCCCCTGGGCTACCCGGGCCCCCTCAGCGTGGACCTGTCCGCTTGCCATCATTCAGTCGTTCATGTGCTCGCTCATCCATTCCCGGCATCATCAGGCCACGTCCTGGGGCTGGATCCCACCGCCCCTCCCCCGCCCCCAAACAGACAGGCAGCGTAACGGGGGATGTGGACAAGCGGGCAGGAAACAGGGACCCTGCCTGAGAAGGGCTGGGCCTCACAGACCCAGGCATACCTTCTGCTTTTCTATGAACTCCACAAGACTCAAGGCCCTACAGCAACCTCAGGGCACCTGAGGTTTCATGGGCAGCAGCAGGCCAGAGATCTCAGGCTGACCCGGGCCACATGAAGTGTTTAAGGACAGCAGTAGACGCTGCTTACTCACCCCACCTTACGCCTTAGGGTTGACTTGGGCCTGATCCAGCGTGAGTGAAGTGGTGAGAAAGACCTGAATCACACTTGTATCCCTTTAACCTTCAAGGTGCCCAGCTTAACCATGTGAATGGAATTAAACCCAAACAGCTGAAAACAGAGTAATCAATTGTGTCCTCATCTGATTACAGCCATGGACTGACCAGGCTGATGCTGTCTGTCCTTTGCTCCATGAGGGGAGGGCTTGGGCCTCTGACGTTCCGCTGGCCAGTCTTCACCACCCCTGCCTCTCCAGGGCTTCAGGACACACCCACGGGCCACACCCAGGGGCGGGTGGGCTGCAGAGACCACCTATCCGGGGACTGGAGGCCCTGCCACCTCTGGCGGGGAGCACACGTTACCCCTGAGTACAGCAGAAACCACCTGAGGTCACCGTAGGGTGACCTGGGGGGATTCAGGACACTAGTCATTGTCCCGGCCAATGACTCAGAGGAGGGGCGGGGTGGGCTCCTGGGAGGTCCTGGCAGATCAGGAGCCCCACCTGCACGCCGGCCTCCGTCTGGAGGGTGACCGTCCAGGCAGAGCCTTGGGGGGTGGACTCCAGCTCCCCTTGAACCCCAGAGTGAGCTCATGGTCACCCAGGCGCCGCCTTTTCCCGGAGCCCAGAGGTGAGGCGGGTGCCCCGGGCAGCTCCGGGCCTCCTGCCTGAGCCCCCGCCCCGCAGGCCTCTCCCTCGTGGTGGGCCTGGTGCTCTACATCTCCAGCATCAACGACGAGATGCTCAACAGGACCAGGGACACGGAGACCTACTTCAGCTACAAGTATGGCTGGTCCTTCGCCTTCGCAGCCATCTCCTTCCTGTTAACGGAGGTAAAGCCTTCCCGGGGGCTGGATGGGGGTGGGGCTGCCGGTAGGGGGAGGAGGAGGAGACCCGCCGGGCTCCGCCCTTCATCCCGCCCCCCCTTCCCCTCCTCCTCCCCTCCCCCATGCCCCCCGCACCCTGCGTCCATCCCCCCCCTCCCCTCCCCCCTCCCCTCTCCTCCCCTCCCCTTACCTCCCCTCTGGCCGCTACCCAGGCCCCCAGCACCAGCGCCCTCCGCCTCCTCCCACAGAGCGCCGGGGTGATGTCCGTGTACCTGTTCATGAAGAGGTATACCGCCGAGGACCTGTACCGGCCTCACCCCGGCTTCTACCGCCCGCGTCTGAGCAACTGCTCAGATTACTCGGGCCAGTTCCTGCACCCGGACGCCTGGGCCCGGGGCCGCAGTCCCTCCGACCTCTCCAGCGACGCCTCCCTGCAGATGAACAGCAGCTACCCGGCGCTGCTCAAGTGCCCAGACTACGACCAGATGTCCACCTCCCCGTGCTGAGCCGCGGCCTCCCCTGGACCGCGGCCCGGACAGCCTGCCCTGCCCTCGCTGGCCCGTGAGCCCCGGCACCCCCACACCCAGCTGCTGTCGCCCGACCCGTCCCCTCCCCACTCCCCCTACTAGAGAGCTGACTGCTCCGGAGGGGGCGGAGTAGCCAATCACTCCGGCCTCTGCTCCCAGGGGAGAGGTGGGCACCGCTGGATCTTCACCCACCCCATCTCACGTCTCGGCCAAGACCAAGGCCAGTGCTGGGATGCCAGGTTCTTTCCAGAGGTCCAGCTGGTCTCGTGAGCCTGCCGCCTGGCCTGGCCCTCCCTCGTGATCCGGGCTGTGGGTCAAGAGGTGACCAATCCGGAGGTCTGGCTGGTTCAGAGCTGTCCAGCCGAGTCCTTGCAAAGTCCTTTATCCCTGGTGGTCACCTGCATTCCACTAGGACACACCTGTCTGCTCACTCCAGCTCCTGGCACCCCACAGCCTGAGGGCTCTTTCCTCTTCTCCCACCAGAACTCAGCTGCCCCAAATGCTCCCAGAGGGGTTAAGGTGGTCTGGACCACTCGGATGAGGTCACAAAGAGACACTAGTGGCTGGTGATGTCTTGGTGTGTATGGCCCCTCAGCAACGTGTTTAACGGGGGCCTTCGATGCCTTAACCCAGAGAAGCGACTCTGACGATGGGAATTTCGGGATGGGGCTGGTCTAAGTTAATATTGCCAAGCACTATATCAGGCCCAGGGATACTGTCCTTGCTCACAGGGGCGACATTTCTGGTCTAATCGTGTAGACAGACGTCTGTCCCAGCAAAGCAGAACGCGGGTTTCGAGAGGCCGCCTGGGGTTTGGAGCTAGATTGCCGACACTGGAGTCTAAAGGAGCTGGACTCACGATAGTCCTCCCAAGGACCCTGTTAATGCCGGAGGGCCGATTTAACGCTCATACACGGCAGTGTCTGCCTGCTGGGAACGGGCTGGGAATGGGCGTGGGTCGGCAGATAGAAGCTGGAGAGGATGCGGCGGCGCCATGCCCCTTTCCCAGGTGGAATCCGGAGCAGGGAGGCGCCGGCCCCTTCCATGTGGTCCACAGATGGACACGGGAAAGGTGCCTGCGGGACGGAACCTCAGATCGCCACGTGTCTTCTTGGTGTGGCCACCTCTGGATTTGAGGTTTAGAGCAGCCAGACAAAATGGGCTCTCTACCGTATGTTTCAGTCACTCCCAATGTTCTCTCGTGCTCTCTTTAAGACAGCATTCGGTTCTTGGTGCAAAAAGCCACCATGGGTAGCATGTGGGCTCCAGGAAGAAATCCAGAAAGCTGCGCGTGCAGCCTGGGTGGCCTTGGGCAGGGCCACGCGTCTGTTTGCTGGGCGGCCATGGGCTGGGTGGCTTCAGCGGCAGACACTGGTTTTCTCACGGTTCTGGAGGCCAGAAGCCTGAGGTCTAGGTGCCAGCAGACTTGATTTCTTTCGCGGCCGTTTCCCACGGCTTGTCGATGGCCATCTTCTCGACATAGCCTCACGCGGTGTTTTTCCTGCACGCCTGTGTGTCCCCTGGTGTCCAAGCCCCTCTTAGGAGGACACCCATCAGACTGGATGAGAGCCCATCCTAATGGCTCATTTTCACTTAAATCAGCTGGTTAAAGGCATTGTCTCCAAATGCAGCCATCTTCTGAGTCCAGGAGGCAAAGGCCTGAACACAAGAGTATGGGGCCAGGAGCAGGAAGAGGGGCGAGGATCGGGCAGGGGGACGGTCGGGGGAGCGGGCAGGGATGGGGGGCGAGGAGCTGGATGTGGGGCCGGGGGTGGGGCAGCAAGGAGCCCGATTGGGGCTGGGGCACCGCCCAGCCCGTCCAGGGAGGCTGGACCGCCTATTGTGTCAGGGGTGCCTATTGTGTCGGGTACGAGAGGGGAGCCAGAGAAGCGGGCCGCGGTTCCACTCCTGGCACCCTCCTGGGGAGTCCTGGGAAACCCCCTTCTGCTCCGAGGGACCTAGCCTAAGCTGTTTCCCACCCCCACCCCAGCTCTTAAGGGTCCAGCCTTGCCCGGCGGCCCCGCGTGTGGACTGCTCACCCTTGCGGGCGCACAGACACAGCTGTAAAGCCCCTTCCACCCCGTCGGCCGGCCACGACTTGTAACGTCCGTTACTGTTCACGGTTTACCCGGAAACCGGGTGCTGCCCGCCGCAGAGGGCTGGGTCAGCGCGCTTGCAGACGGTCGGTCGTTATTTCCAAGCTGACAGACGCGTGGACTCCAGCCTTCGCTGGCGTGCTGAGCTCCTTGGACATGCCTTCTTGCCCTAAAGTACCCCTCTGTCGCCGTGCCGGGCTTGCCTTTGTGCACATGGGAAAAGCAGAAGCCCGCTGCTGAGCGCGCGCCGCTGGCTGCTCGTTGGGACGGGTCTCTCGGCCTGGCCGCTGCGCCGCTCCGGCAGGCGCTCTCCCCGGACGTGCAACTTCCGCGGCTCTTCAGCACGGTTCTGGGTCCTCGTCTCCCCTCCTGCAGGCTGGGTGAAACTTTCTTTTCTGTTTATAAATTAATCTCAGAACTGGGACCCTTGCAGCCGCTCCAGAATCAAAGGATTTTCGTGAAACATTAAAGTGTATATAAACTCAGCTCAGAAACCATAAATGACGGGCCCTTCCCCAACACACTTTCTGACTTTTTGTTTCCTCAAGCACTTATTTTAAAAAGGTATATGAGTTTTTACTTTTTCATACTCAAAATCTGGGAGGGGGAGACTAACACAACAAAGTCTGAGTCAGTATGGAGTAAAATCACTCGGGTTTACCAGTCAGGGGTGGGGGCAGTTCTGACTTCTGCTCCTTCTCACCTGGAACTCACCAGCGCCCCGCAAGTGGTGCCCCTCACAGGCCCCAGAGGTGACCTTCAGAGAAATGGCCTGTTATCAGTACCACGCGGAGTTGAGGGGCGACAATGGGGCAAGTCCACACCAGCTTCTCAGTCGTGTCCTGAGGACCACGTGTCAGGGAGCCCCCTCCTTCATGTTTGAGTAACTGTTTCCTTCCTAAATGAAAGCAGTGTGCTAGGGTTCTCCAGAGATACAGCCAACAGGCGCATACACGCGGGCTCAGTCGTGTCTGACTCTGTGCGACCCCGGGGACTGCAGCCCGCCAGACTCCTCAGCCCGTGGGGTTGTCCAGGCAAGAAGACTGGAGTGGGTTGCCGTTTCATGCTCCAGGGGATCTTCCTGGCCCAGGGATTGAACCTGCATCTCCTGTCTCCTTCATTGCAGGTGGTTTCCTGCCCTGTGGGCGGACTCTCCACTGACTGAGCCACCAGGGAAGTGACACGTGACACCTGGAACCCAAGCACCAGGTGGAGCGCGGGCACAGACGTGGGTGAACAAGCGGGTGCTTCTGAGTGCACCTGTGTTCAGTACAGACAGGCCAGGACCTGGGGCATGCACTCAGCCTGGGGGCTGCCTCTGGCCGCCCCCCACTCCCCCGGGGTCACGGGTGGTGAGCTGTGGCCTGGCTGTAGCCGCTCCCTCCTGGCAGACACGGTCCCTGGAGCCCTGCACACCGTCCCCCGCCCTGCCCTGGGTCCTTGACTTCTGCTCTGCGACCTTGGGCGGGCCTCTCTACCCAGGGCCCACCTGGGCTTCTCCTGCCTGGCTCTGCCTGATCCCCCATCCCTTCTGCCTGGGCAGCGTCTGTGCTGCTACTTCCGGGGCAGCCGCAGGCCCACCGTCCAGACACTGCTCCACCCTCTGTGTCAGCCTGGGGACCTCAGTTGTTTCATTCGTACAATGACAGCATCGTATAAAATTGTCCTCATGCTCTGCCCCCAAGCTCCATCCTTGACTCTAAAGGCTGAGGGAGTTAGAGGCAAAACCCAACCAAGCCCACATGATTCCAGTATTCTTCCCCAGCCCCCACCTCCTGCCTGGGGAACGCAAGACAGTGCCCCCAAAGAGTATGGAATTTCAGCCTCTGCCTTGGATCAGCAGACAAGGCACAGCTGGTTCCCCTGGCAGGCTGAGGACTCTGGGGCCCCACCCAGGCTTCCTGCAGGCTGGGGCTGGGCTCCAAGCCTCTGTGGCCCCAGCCGGTCCCTCTGGAGCAGCAGGTAGGCTGTGCTTTGGGCAAGAAGCTGAGTCCATGGCCTCAGGCCCAGCCTCTGCTCCCTGGCCCTTTCCTGATGAGCTGGTGTTCACCGAGCTGCAGCAAGAGCCTGCCCTTGAGAAAAAGGACAGCAGAGCCCAGCATTATGGGGGCGAGGCTCTGTGCTCACCACACCGCTATCCACCCCAGGGTGGGCTCCTGGCCCCAAGAAGTTCGATGGATGCTCAGAAATGACCTTGCCATCTCAGGGCTCCTAGTGCAGAGTTTAAACTGATCTTCACCACTGGTCTTTGAATAATTAATCCCATGCTCAGCACTTATAAGAACAAGGCTCGAGGGCTTGGAGGTTTCTGATGAGGCAACAAGGAGACTTCATAGCTCAGTCTTCTCAGCAGACTGGACTTGGGTCAGTTTTTATCTTAAATCCACCCACATTCACACACCAACCTCCCACTGCGTTTCTGATATAAGAGAATGCGCATGCAAGTGCTATGGAGTCTATCTTGTCCGTGTAAACCATTTAAACATGCATTTCTTTGTTCAGCACATCTCTGGAAGCACCGTGTGTGTGAGCCATCGTCTGCCTGGCAGCCACACAAGGTGCAAAGCAGAAAAGCAGAGTGTGGGTGATCTCCCTTCACCACCCCCACCCCACCAGTGCGACAAGCGTCACCTGGGTTTGTCTAAATCAAATTAAATCGAACTTTGAGCCCCAACTCAGCTGGGGTGCCCCCAGGCAGCTCAGAAATCCAGTGGGCGGGGGTGCAGAGGCTGCCAGGTGGCTGCAAGTCCCGGCCCGATGCAGGGGAGGTTCCAGGTCCACTCGCTCCAGGCGGCCAGGGTGCTGTCTTCCCAGTATTCCCTGGCTCATTTCCCCCCCAGGCGGGGGGCGCCCCAGAGCTCACGATCCTTCCACCGTCCCCTACCCCGTCCCCTGTCCCTGAGCTCTCAAGGACTTCCATCCACCCTGCCCCGGGAAGACACTCCACATTCCGCCCCAGTGGGTCCTAAAGACGCCGTGGAGACTGCTTCTGTCCCTTCTGTCAGTACTTCCTGTAAATTGGCAGGTGGAGCCTGAGGTCTGACGGGATGCAGGTCCAATAACTCTCCTCCAGGAGGCGTGAAGGGGCTTCCCAGGTGGCACTGGTGGTAAACCTGCCTGCAGTGCAGGAGACCTGGGTTTGATCCCTGGATCAGGAAGATCCCCTGGAGGAGGGCATAGCAACCCATTCTGGTATTCTTGCCTGGAGAATCCCATGGACAGAGGAGCCTGGCAGGCTACAGTCCATAGGGTGGCAGAGAGGCAGACACAACTGAAGTGACTTAGCACACACAGGAGGTGTGAAAACCCAGCTGTCCTTCTTGTGAAGTTAGCGGTTGATGGCTGTCATGGTTATCATGTCATAGTTATCACTATGATGGTGGCAAAATGCTGATGTTCTAACGTCACCCCTTCCCCAGTGATGAGCTGGAAGACAGCCATCCAGAGAAACAGCCATCCCCCATGCGCTGGTTTCCCCACGTCAGTCACCACCCTGCAGCCGCGTGTGCCCCGTTGTATGACACGCCGGGTCCCCAGTGGATGGACAAGACACTTCCGGCAGTAAGATCCACCAGCAATACTTGCCAAGCTGCCCCCAGCAGCCAGCCTTCGCTCGTGTCAGGACTCCCAGCCGTGATCGTCAGCCCTGTGCTGCTTCCTGGCCCTGAGCGCTCCCTCTGTGCTGCTGCTGTCATTGTTTCGTCGCTCAGTCGTGTCCAACCCTTTGTGACCTCATAGATGGTAGCCCGCCAGGCTCCTCCCTCCATCGGATTCTTCAGACTAGAACCCTGGAGTGGTTGCCATTTCCTCCGCCAGGGGATCTTCCTGAGCCAGGGATCGAACCCGTGTCTGCTGCATCAGCAGGTGTGTTCTGACCACCCAGCCAGCTCCAAGGGCTTTCAACAACCACATCTCCAGTTCCCTCTAAGAAGCCTGCCCTGGTTAAAGGGCTCAGGAATGGCCACCTGTTTGTCAGTTTTAGGAGACACCCAGAGCAAGGAGGTAGGTGGGCGCCAAGTTCTCATGTCACAGGATGTTGTCAGGCCCCCCGCTCCCACCCCCGTGTGGAGAGGGGCCTTTCCTGGAGGCCCCTCCAGCTGTGAGTCACCAGCTCCCCAACCCCGAACCCCACAGGAAAAATGCAAATGGATTCTGGTGAATAGGGAGCTAACGCCACCTCTGTGTGGGAGAGGATGTTATAATACCAGGCTGTCGCCAAATTAACGTTATCAAACAAATGTGCAAAAATAGCAGCCATAATTACTCCATACAGTAGCTCAGTCTGGAGCTCTCAGTGCGGTTTTGTGCCCCTAAACACAGGGCTGTCTCTACGCCTGCTCCTCTGGCCTTTCCTCCTTCCTCCTCGCCAAGATGCTGCAGAAGAAAGAGACCCCAAGCAGGCCCCCAGAACCTCTTTGTTTCCTTGGGAAATGAGAAAAGGGTGGGAACTAAGATTTGTTCAGCAATTACTGTGTGTCAGGTCCTTTTCCCATGGAACCCCACTGAATCATCACAACAGTTTAATGAAGGAAGCCCTGTTATTCCCATTGGACAGATCAGTAAACTGAGTCTGAGAGGTCCCCGAACTTGTCTTCCGGTCACTGGGCTTGTAGATATGAAAGCCTGGCTTTGATCAGCCCCCAAACCCATGCCCTTTGCTCTTTTTTTAATTATGAAAGTATGACAACACATTTATAGGAGACTTGGAAAATACAGAACAAGGTTACATATAGTTCCACAGTATATCGGTGCCCTTTGCTCTTTGTCCTGATGCTACAAACGTTCCTCTGAGCAGTATCTCTCCAACCTCTCCCGCCCCGACAGACGCCTCACAGCATAGCACCTGCCGGCGGCGATGGCTCTCGGACTTGGCTGTGTCCCAGGCAGGCTGCACTCCGCTCGTGGCCTGTCCACTGCTTCAGTTCAGCTCCAGAGCCAGGACCCATCCCAGGAGAGCAAGGAGGGGGAGGAACCTTAGGATCACCTGCCCCAGCGCCAACCCCCACAACTTAACCCTTCATGTGTGAGGGAGGGAGCCCCCCAAAAGGATCTGCCTGCCAGGCAGGAGATGAAAGAGACTTTGGTTCCATCCCTGGGTGGGGAAGACCCCCTGGAGCAGGAAATGGAGACTGACTCCAGTGTTCTTGGCTGGAGAATCCCAAGGACAGAGGAGCCTGGTGGGCCACAGTCCATGGGGTCACACAGTCGGACACGCCTGAGCGCACAGCGCCCCTGCCCCTCCCCCCGCCCCCTCTCCAGCCCCCAGCCCCCAGCCCCCAGCCCCTGCCCCCAGCCCCCGCCCCTGGCCCCACCCCTTCTTCAGCCCCTGGCCCCGCCCCTCTCCAGCCCCTGGCCCCGCCTCCTCACCCTGGGTCTCTGGGTGTTCTGGCTTCTGAGGAGCCCTCCCTCCACGCCCTGCCCCGCAGAGCTGGCTCAGGGTGGACACCCAGGAGCCGATGCTCTGGGCCGCCCACGGTTGTGTCCCACCTCGGGTTACTGCAATCAGCTGGCTCCCTCCAGCCTTCGGGGACACGCCACACGGAGCCTGCTTTGCTGAATTGCAGCAGAGTATAGTCGCTGGTCCTCAGTGACTGGTCGCCTCTTCTTCAGCAGGTGAACTAAGTCCCATCCCAGGCTGCAGGTGTCATGGTTCTGGGTATTTCCTCATCCTGGTCACTGCCCTCGTAGACTCTCTAGGTTGCAACGTCTCTTTTAAATGTGATTTCTGCAACTGATCCAGACTCTGGCCATCGTTGCCCTCAGGATGGGCCTTCTGGTTTGTTTGGTTTGTTGGAAGATGACACAAACCTGCAACCTAAGGTGACTGCCAGGGCGTTAGCCGCTCTTTAGCAGCCTGTACCTGGGGCGCCAGTTTGGGGGTTAAAAGTCCAAAACATTAATTACTAAACACTAACTTCTTACAGAGAAACTAAAGAGGTTTTGGACGATTAATAAATATGCTTGGTGCAACCCTGAGATGTTCTCTGTAAGAAAGCAAATGTTTTTAGAGATTATCATTGGTATTTATGTTCACCAATCTACAGAATGCTAATATAAAGAACAGTTCATGTTTGCTTAAGAAAAGTAGGATGTATGGTTTTAGTTTAAAAAAAAAACAAATGAAATTACATTTTATTAAGAACAAGAAAGTAGGTCTGCCTTATAGGTGGCCGTTTCTAAATGAACAGTGATTAAAAGAGAAAAAATAAAAGGCCTATGGAAACTGGACCCCAAGAGAAGAGTTTTGTGCATAATACAAGTTTTCTTGAGATGTTGAACTGCCCTTGATAATGGGTTTCAAGTTTCTTTCTCTAAAGTGATTTGCTGTGGCTCAGACGGTAAAGAATCCGCCTGCAGTGCAGGACATGCGGGTTCGATCCCTGGATCGGAAAGAGGAGGGCATGGCTACGCGCCCCAGTATTCTTAACTGGAGAATGCTGTGTGCAGAGGAGCCTGGAGGTCTACAGTCCATGGGGTCGCAGAGAGTCTGACACGACTGGGTGACTGACACTGGCACTTACCTCCTTCCGTATCAAATTATTCACTTGTCCATGCAACCTGGAACTTGTACCCACAAAGAAGCAGTTGTTTTGTTTTTGCAAATTTCAAGTGCTTCTTCCGTAAGGAAAAGAGCCAGCAACTCTGCCCTCTTATGGCCAATTCATTGATTTCCTTCTCTTTAATATATCGCCCTGGGAGAGAAAGCAGCAAGCTGAGTCCCTTCATGGCTTTGACCCTGCTTCACGGGCTCGTTCTTCTGAGTAACGTTCGCGCACTTGTGGAAACACAGGGGGGCCTGTGCACACTCGGGCTGATTCCAACAGAATCATCCACTAGCAACATTTTGCCCACCCTCCTCCATTTTCATTTTCTTATCTTTGAACCTACCCTCATTCTCAAGACCTGTGAATATCAATGTTGTGATTCTTTCTGGCCCTGTGCTTTTTCTCTGCTCCAAGGGCAGTAAACAACCACGTCGCAAGCTTCCTCTGAGAAGCCTGCCCTGCTTAAATGGCTCAGGAATGGCCACCTCTTTATCAGCCTCGGAGACCCCCAGAGCAAAGGCAGAAGGCCACTTCCAGGGAGGCATCATAGCAGTAAGATAGATGCTGCTGTGTTTCCCTTAGAATGTCCTGCGGCACTCTGAGGGTGCCCAGCTGGGGAGCCGTGGTCCCAGGCCTGCAAGTTGGTGACAATGGCCATCACCCTTGAATTCTTGTTGTGCCTTCCCTCAGAGGGGACCCATCCCTGCATGGCCCCCATACCCTCACCACCACACATCATTCCCAGTGACAATCACTACCTCCCACCGTGGAGGCCAGTGTAAGGGACCTCGATGCACTAAGGGTGGAGTGGCCAGGAGGGTTGCTGCACGGAGGTTGGGACCAGAGAGTAAAGAAGGGTGACCTCCAGACTAAGGGTTTCGGACGTCCTTTTAGAGGCAATGGGGAACCAGAGATTTCAGGGAGGGATGAGCTGGGCTGGACTCATTTTCATCGAGGTGTGACTGATGCAATGTTACATTAGTTTCAGGCGTGCAATGTTACGATTCGATGTTGGCACGCATTGCAAATGCCCTCCACAGTAAGTCCAGTGTTCACCCATCACCACACACAGTTACAAACATGTTCTCTTCTTGAAACAAGAACACTGAAGATCCACTCTCCTAGCTACTTCCAAATATGCAGGCAGCAGGGTGGGCTCCCAGCTGCGCGGGGGTGGGGAGCTGAGGGCAGAAGATTCCAGAAGGGAGGCTGGGGTCCAGGACCTGGCACAGTGGTCAACAGATGCTTTGACTTGAGGGGCTGGGCTGAGAGGTAGAGCTGAGGAGGGGCCGTGGCTGGACCAGGGGGTCCCAGACAGGACGGGGGTGGGGGCAGGGTCTGAGAGGCTGGTGGGCACTCCCAGGGGAGGAAGGGGCAGGGTGAGGCCGTCACAGCCTCCATCCACTCCACGCACAGAAGACCTTCTGGCTGAGTCCTCGCGTCAGGCTCGGGAGGACCCACCCCTTGGGAGCCTGAGGGAGGGGGAAACAACAGTCCCAGTGAGATCTCAGCTTCCAGGGAGTCTGCTGCTGTGCTCTGACGCAGAGGGGAAGCGAGACAGAAAGGAAGCCAAGCCTACAGCCTCTCCTGCTACAATCTTTGGCACACATGCCTTACAAGAAAAAAAAGACTTTCCTTTGGGACAGCAGTCCAGAGATCATTCAAAATCGTTTCTTTAAAGGAAGCACCTGAAGTCCACCAGAGTTCAAATGCATTTACCTGAAGAGACAGAAAAATTTTAGCAGGGAAAAAAAAGATAGCTGCCTGCCTCCTGCCCCCCTCCCCCCCCCGCCCCCCCCCCCCCCCTCGTCCCGACCCAACACACACACCAAATCCCAAGCTTCCCAAGGCAGAGCAGGTGTGTCCCCCTGGGAGAACTCTACAATCAGGAGGCTGCTAATTAAGCTGCAAATATGTGCAGAGACACGTCTTTAGCCAGAGAACACTGCAGATTGCTCTGAAATCCCATCATCTCTAGAAAGCATAAAAATATGGAGAATCTAGCAATTACCTCCAAACGCTTACCTGGTGACAGGCTCTGAGAATTAGGAAGTGGGCAGGGCGGGGCAGGGCGGAGGCAGGGGCCAGAGAGGGCAGCCACGGGCGGGGGTGTGGTGGCGGGCGGGGATGAGCGCGAGGGCTGTGGGCCTCCCCCGGGTTCATGACGGCGGATCCGGGGCGCCCCGCCCCTCCCGCAGTCCTGAGTCTGAAAGGGAGTTTCTCGACAGCAGAGGTTCAGCCCTATGAATTCATAAACCGCGACTTCACAGCAAGTCCCCTGCCTTCATAGAGGCACATCTGCGATTAACTGGGGGCCCAATTAGAGAAACAAATGCTCCGCACCAGGGCCCAGCTGGTTGCCATGGAAACGCCGGGTGCACAGATGTAGGTTCTGGCAGGTTCTAGCAGCATGACCAGCCTGCTGTTCTGATGCAGCCATGGCGGTGCTGCAGACACCCTGACCGTGCTGAGAACCAACCAGGTCAACTTTCAGACGCTGTCCACTAGCAAGCGATGGGCAACAGACAGCGGGAAAGCTGGACGTTGAGGAAGTAAATACAGACTTCCATAGCTGAGCCTACAGGGGCAGCTGAGACAGTGGGGTCAGCTCTCAGGGAAGGCTTCCCTGAAGAAAGCATTTTTAAGCCCAGCCCTGATAAATAAGGGGCTTTGCTGATGGCTCAGTGGGTAAAGAATCTGCCGGCAGTGCAGGAGACACTGGAGACGTGGGTCGGGAAGATCCCCGGGAGGAGGAAATTGGTAACTCACTCCAGTATTCCTGCCTGAAAAATCCCGTGGACAGAGGAGCCCGGTGGGCTACAGTCCATGGGGTCACAAAGAGTCAGACACGACTAAGCGACTGAGCCCAACCCCGGTGAATAAGAGTCCTTGGGGAACGGCCAGGACAGATGCTTCCAGGCTGGACTGGCAGGTGCAAAGCTCTGAGGTGGGTTTGAGAAGCTGGAGGAAGCCCAGGACAGTGAGCAGGAGGGTGGAGGGTCTGAGATGGAGGTTAGGGACGGAGAGAGGATCCAGGTGGTAGAAATTGGACACATAGCTTGGTATTTTTGGAGAGGACTTAAAAGCATTTTACAGAACCATTTTTCATAAAAATGGTCAAGTGAAATCTGCCCAAACCAGACAGACAAGTTCGCAAGGGCCTGTGTCTGTCCTTCTCCGCCAGGTGTTCTAACTGTCTATCTCTGAGCATCCTGCAAGGGAACTCAGCAGAGAACAGTGTTGTCACACTTTTAGTGTGAATTTTGGGCTTATTCTGAATTGTTCCCCCAGAAGAGGGTGGAGAATCACTCACATGTAAGTAGTCAACCATCTGCCAGAGGCTGGAGGGGCTGCCTGAGGTATGTGGTCTCCAACCTTCCCCATCCATGGGATTCTCCAGGTGGGAATACTGGTGTGGGTTGCCACACCCTCCTCTAGGGGATCTTCCCAACCCAGGGATGGTGCCCTCACCTCCTCCTGTGTGTTGTGCATCGGCAGGCGGGTTCTTTATCACTGGCACCACTGGGAAGCCCAATTAAGTTTTGACCGAATCGAAAGACACTTATTGAGTTCCAGCTGTGGATGTGACTGGTGACAGAAGTAACGTCCAATGCAGTCAAGAGCAATATTGCATAGAAACCTGGAATGTTAGGTCCATGAATCAAGGCAAATTGGAGGTGGTCAAACAGGAGATGGCAAGAGTGAACATTGACATTTTAGGAATCTGCGAACTCAAATGGACTGGAATGGGTGAATTTAACTCAGATGACCATCATATCTACTACTGTGGGCAAGAATCCCTTAGAAGAAATGGAGTAGCCATCATAGTCAACAGAAGAGTCCGAAATGCAGTACTTGGATGCCGTCTCAAAAATGACATAATAACCTGTTTGTTTCCAGGGCAAACCATTCAATATCATGGTTATCCAAGTTTATGCCCCCACCAGTAATGCTGTTGAAGCTGAAGTTGAACAGTTCTATGAAGACGTACAAGACCTTATAGAACTAACACCCAAAAAAGATGTCCTTTTCATTATAGGGGACTGGAATGCAAAAGTAGGAAGTCAAGAGATACCTGGAGTAATAGGCAAATTTGGCCTTGGAGTACAGAATGAAGCAGGGCAAAGGCTAATAGAGTTTTGCCAAGAGAATGCACTGGTCATGCAAACACCCTCTTCCAACAACACAAGAGAAGACTCTACGCATGGACATCACCAGATGGTCAACACTGAAATCAGATTGATTATATTCTTTGCAGCCAAAGATGGAGAAGCTCTATACAGTCAGCAAAAAACAAGACCAGGAGCTGACTGTGGCTCAGATCATGAGCTCCTTATTGCCAAATTCAGATTGAAATTGAAGAAAGTAGGGAAAACCACTAGACCATTCAGGTATGGCCTAAATCAAATCCCTTACAATGGAAGTGACAAATAGATTCAAGGAATTAGATCTAATGGACAGAGTGTCTGAAGAACTATGGACAGAGGTTCGTAACAGTGTACAGGAGGCAGTGATCAAGACCATTCCCAAGAAAAAGAAATGCAAAAAGGCAAAATGGTTGTCTGAGGAGGCCTTACAAATAGCTGAGAAAAGAAGAGAAGTGAAAAGCAAAGGAGAAAAGGAAAGATATACCCATTTGAATGCAGAGTTCCAAAAAATAGCAAGCAAAGACAAGAAAGCCTTCCTCAGTGATCAAGGCAAAGAAACAGAGGAAAACAATAGAATGGGGAAGACTAGAGATCTCTTCAAGAAAATTAGAGACACCAAGGGAATATTTCATGCAAAGATGGGCTCAATAAAGGACAGAAGTGGTATGGACCTAACAGAAGCAGAAGATATTAAGAAGAGGTGGCAAGAATACACAGAAGAACTATACAAAAAAAGTCTTCATGACTCAGATAACCATGATGGTGTGATCACCCACCTAGAGCCAGACATCCTGGAATGTGAAGTCAAGTGGGCCTTAGGAAGCATCACTACAAACAAAGCTAGTGGAGGTGATGGAATTCCAGTGGAGCTATTTCAAATCCTAAAAGATGATGCTGTGAAAGTGCTGCACTCAATATGCCAACAAATCTGGAAAACGCAGCAGTGGCCACGGGACTGGAAAAGGTGAGTTTTCATTCCAATCCCAAAAAAAGGCAATGCCAAAGAATGCTCAAACCGCCGCACAATTGCATTCATCTCACACGCTAATAAAGTAATTCTCAAAATTCTCCAAGCCAGGCTTCAGCAACACGTGAACCATGCACTTCCAGATAGTCAAGCTGAATTTAGAAAAGGCAGAGGAACCAGAGATCAAATTGCCGACATCCCTTGGATCATCGAAAAAGCTAGAGAGTTCCAGGAAAACATCTACTTCTGCTTTGTTGACCACGTTCCCGGAGGGCGGGGCTGGAGCCCGGAAACACACCTGAGGCAGGCTCAGGTCCGGGGAGGCCGCTGAAACAGGGTCCGGGAGAGGAGAGCGGGGGGCGGCCTCCTTGCGCTGAGTCTGCGCGTCGGGGACGTCTGTGGGATGTGTGAGCGGCAGCGGCGTGGATGGAGCGCAGGAAGCGGAGCCCGGCTGCCCGCTCGGCACGGCAGCGGCGCCATCTGGTGTCCGGAGCCCGCAGCTGCAGGCTCGGTTCACTCCGCGTCCGCAGGGGCGAGACAGCCAGTGCTTCCCAGGCCCCTGCCATTCCCAGGGTACGCGCAACCCCTAAGTAAGTAAGGAAATAACCCCCAAATAAGGAAATAAATAAATATCTCCAAGCCTCACGTGTATCTGTATGTGTGTGCACATGTTTTTTGCCACATCCAGGTACTTCTTGTAATATTAATATTTAACATTTTTTCCCGTAAATCAACTTCCTTATCTACTGAAACGCATTTCATTTAAAACAAGAATCTTAGTCAACTTCACACAGTACATGGAAATCCAGTATCACACACAAAAGAAGTAGAAAGGTATGATCAAGTTGAATCCGTGGAACATGGAACCTTGTGGTTGACATCTGGTCATGTCCGGCCGCCTCCTGAGGACTCTGGATGCCCAGCCTTGCTCTGCTAAAGGGGCAGATTAGCAAGTGTGGCTGGGACGTCAGAGCCAGAGGAGCAGGAAGGAACCAAAGACATGAAGAGGAGAAACATTTTTTCACTGCTGCTGCTGCTAAGTCGCTTTAGTCATGTCCGACTCTGTGCGACCCCATAGACTGCAGCCCACCAGGCTCCCCCATCCCTGGGATTCTCCAGGCAAGAACACTGGAGTGGGTTGCCATTTCCTTCCCCAGTGCATGAAAGTGAAAAGTGAAAGTGAAGTCGCTCAGTCGTTTTTCACTGGGAGATGGGATATTATTCAAGGTCATGACCCTGCTCCTCGTAATCTCCCTAGGGGCACTGCCCCAGGGGCTCCAGAAACACATGACTGTGTGTGTGCTTCTCCAGGCGTGGAGTCTTCATAACAAACACTGGAAACAGCTTTGGTGACTGTAAACAGCCCCCCTGGCCTGAGGTCCTAGGAGGTCAATTGACCGCCGTGAATCGGAACCAGAAACTAGATGTCCTTTTCTGCACCTGGGGATGCCAGGGGACAGAATCCTCCTTTAATACAACTGTTTCATTCATTGAAAGCAGCGTTAAAACATATCCAAATGATATGTATGACTTTTTGGGTGCTTTTTACTAAATTTGTGCTTTATGATTTGGTAGTCAAGGGGAAAATAAAGGAGACTTTATGATCCCAGTATAATATTTTGCATTTATAAATTTTCATTTCTTCTTAATAAGCTATACTTTTAAAGCAGTTTTAGGTTGACATATATAAATAAATTTCAACGTAAAATTTTCAGGAATATTGTCAAGAGCAGTTCTTTCAGATTCTTCTCTTGTCCTCATTTCTGGTTAGTCTGTAGTAGTAAGGTCTTTCTGATCCTCTTGGGGACTGTGGATAAGGTAGCTGGGTGAGGCTGCCAGGGTCAAACGTCATCCTAACCAGTCACCAGCCAGCTCCTATTCCTGGCCCAGTTGCTCCATTTCCGAAAGCAAAGGATCTGCTCACTGAAGTCTGGGAGTAAGAACAGGAAACGCTGACCCAGCCTACATGGTCAGGAAGCTGAAGCTGAGATTCGGAAGGCTGAAGGAGGCTGGTGGTAACTTATCTGGGCTTGCATGGTGGGGGGTGCACATCCAGACCAAGACTGGCTCATCCCACTTCCTCTGGGGTTCTCCACAGAAGACCACAGACGCTGTGATCTGGCAGCCTGGAATCAAGATTTCTGTCCACTCCTCTGTCTGCCCATTTCTGTTCTGAAAACACAGAATCTAAAAGGACTGTGGCCTTGACTTCTTGTTGGGGGAAGCGAGCAGGAGAGGCCCACGAAGGCCTTGGCTTTCTACAGCTTTAGGACAAGGAGCTTCCTGGATTTGGACTTGATTTTTCAGAGCATGAGTCACAGCAGTTGCATGGTCAGTTCACACCAACGGAGAACGAAGCGCCCACCAAGTTACTACAAATTCTGCAGTGTTTTGGAACGTACGTGTGGTTGATTCATCACAGCAGCATCTACACAATTTCACAGAACAAGTGTCTACACAGGCAGACCTCGTTTCGTTGCACTTCACTTTCTTGTGCTTCACAGACATTCCGGGTTTTTGTTTTGTTTTGTTTTATACAAACTGGAGGTTTGTAGAAACCCTGCTTCGAGCAAGGCTATAGACACTTTTCCACCAGCATTTGTTCACTTTGTGTTTCTGTATCACGTTTTGGTGATTCTCCCCGTATTTCAAACGTTTTCATTATTATTTTACTTGTTATCTGTGAACAGTGATCATTGATGTTACCATTGCAAAAAGATTAGTCTTTGCAGAAGGCTCAGATGATGGTTGAAGGCAATGGTCCCCCCACTCCAGTACTCTTGCCTGGAAAATCCCATGGGCGGAGGAGCCTGGTGGGCTGCAGTCCATGGGGTCGCTGAGGGTCGGACACGACTGAGCGACTTCACTTTCACTTTTCACTTTCATGAAGGAAATGGCAACCCACTCCAGTGTTCTTGCCTGGAGAATCCCAGGGATGGGGGAGCCTGGTGGGCTGCCCTCTATGGGGTCACACAGAGTCGGACACGACTGAAGCGACTTAGCAGCAGCAGCAGCAGATGATGGTTAGAATTTTTTGGCAACAAAGTGTTTTTAAATGAAAGTATGCAAGTCTGTTTTAGACATAAAGCTATTGCACACTTAACAGACTACAGGATAATGAAGACATGACTTTTATGTATTGGGAAACCAAAGCTTCGTGTGACTTGCTTTATTGCGATGTTCATCCCGCTGGTCTGGAACTGACCCATGGTCTGTCTCTGGGCTCTGCCTGTTTTGTGGACACGGCGTTTCCTCCACAAGGCTCGGTTCCCCAGGCTGCGCCCAGGCACGCAAGTCCAGCTCTGGATGGGACACGGCAGAGAGAGGAGCAGGCCTGAGGCGCCCCTGCCTGTCTGGGGCCCTGCGCTCGTGCCCTTCCCTCACCCGTTTAGTCCTCCAGCCCTTGCTGCCCCAGGGCCTTCGGTCTGGATGCTTCCTCTCCTCACAGTCTTCCCACCAGTATCCACCAGGCTTACCCTGCTCTCACCTCCTTCCATCTCTTCTCACCCGCTGCGCCAGCTGCTCTTCTGGCCCCTTCCTGCTCAAACACCCTCCTCCCTGGTGGAATCTCCTCCATCCAACACCCCCACACTCTGCTTCCTAACTTTCCACGTTGAGTGTCTCCCCACAAGGCTGGGGTTTTCCTCTACTCTGCTCACTGAAGACTCCCCAGTGCCTGGGGGACATCTGTGTGTGTGCTCAGTCGTTCAGTCATGTCCGACTCTTTGCAACCCCATGGACTACAGCCTGCCAGGCTCCTCTGTACATGACGGGAATACTCCAATGGGTCGCTATTTCCTCCTCCAGGGAATCTTCCCAACCCAGGGATCAAACCCACGTCTCCTGTACTGCAGTTTGATTCTTTACCCACTGAGCCACCTGGGTGGACATCTAGCTCTCCATAAACCCTCAGGGAATGAATGAGTGAGCGGAACCATGGGCAGGTGACCCCACCCCTCTATGCTTCCTGAGGCCAGCTGGGACAGCACTTCACAACCCAGCAGGAGTCAGAATACCTCTGGAGAGCTGGTAAGCAGACTGCTGGACCCCACTGACTCTGATTCAGGAGGCAGGGAGGAGGCTTAGCAAACCCTCGGAAGCCCCCAGGTGTGGCTGGGCCAATATTTCACTACCTCCCATAAGGAAGGCTGAGCACCAAAGAATTGATGCTTTCAAACTGTGGTGCTGGAGAAGACGCTTGAGAGTCCCTTGGACTGCAAGAAGATCCAACCAGTCCATCCCAAAGGAAATCAACCCTGAATATTCATTGGAAGGACTGATGCTAAAGCTGAAGCTCCAATACTTGGGCCCACTGATGCCAAGAGCTGACTCAATGGAAAAGACAGGATACTGGGAAAGATTGAGGGCAAAAAGAATGGGGGTGGCAGAGGATGAGATGGTTAGATAGCATCAAAGACTTAACAGAGTCAATATATGTGAATTGGAGCAAACTCTGGGAGACAGTGGAGGACAGAGGAGCCTGGCATGCTGCAGTCCATGGAGTCGCAAAGAGTTAGCAGTGCTGCTGGGGTGAGAGGTCAAAGGCAGCCTGAGGTGGAAGCAGCGCTGGGAAGAGCGTTCTCAGAGCATCCTAACTTCCGGTGCCCAGGGCTCAATGAGCCCCGGGGGCCGGGGCAGGGGAGGGAGGCTGGGGGAGAGCCCCCTTCTCTCCGCAGAGGGCATCTGCGCGGCCTTGACTCCACTGTCTTCTGGGCCGGGAGAGGAAGCCTCTCCCCGCGCTGAGCTCCAGGAGGTGGAGGACCGGAGGGGCAGGAGGAGAGGGAGGAGCGGGAGGAGGGGCGGGAGGAGTGGGAGGGGCGGACGCGGTGGGAGGCCTCCAGGAGAGGCTGGAGCGATGCACAGCCCGCCTCGCAGCTCCGAGTCGCCCGCTCCGGAAACTGCCTGGCGGCCAGACAAACTCTGCTCCGGAGAAGTGTCCTGTGTGCACAAATGGCTGATCAAGGTAACTGATGAATTCACCTCCGGAAACAAGGTGCTCACCCGCCATCCGCACGTGACCCCCGAAACCTAATGGGTCTCACGTTAGAAAGGTCACAGAGGTTCCCTACAGACGCCGAGACACTGTGCAGGCCCTGCCCTCCGTAAGTCCCGGCTCCAGGGCAGGTGATGGGGCGCCCCTCTGGGTGGTAGAAGCTCTAACCCCGTCAGTGCACGTGGGCGCATCAGAGATGCCGGGGCGCTTGGGCCGCAGAGGAGAGGATGCCTGGGCTGGACCGAAGAGAACGGGCAGCCACTTGGCCAGGCAGGCAGAGCGGCTGAGACGTGCAGGCAGCAGAGAGAGGATGGAGAGCTAGATGGCAGCCCAGGTTGGGGCGTGTACAAAACACGGTTCCCTAGCCCTCCCGCAAACGCCCTATGCGCCTCCCGTCCTTCCAGCAGTCTTCTTCAGTTCAGTTTGCCAAAGTCATTTTTGTTGTCTTCTCTCCTCAAAGTACCTTCCTTTCAACTGTAAACCTAAAACTCTTAAAAAATGTCTTTAAAAACAAAACATCTCAAGAAAAACCAACTCTTGCCCACCTACTCTCTGTCAATAGGACTTGCAGTTGTGAGCAAGATGAGAGCTCCTGTCTGTCTCCGACCCCTGCGGTGCCCGGCTCAGGACGGGAGGAGGAAGACCGATTCCAGGGCCCAACTTTTGGGGAGAGGATGTCAGCTGTGGGAGGAAGGGGAGTGCATTCATGTGGTCGAGGTGATGAATGCCACTCCCAGCTACAGTCTGCTCATCCATAGTCACAGGGCCCCTGATGTTTGGCTGGACATGTGGCTGTCGTGAATAAGACATGTCCCAGCCTCTCTTAACTGTTGGCTTAAAACTCAACATTCAAAAAACTAAGATCATGGCATCCGGCCCCATCACTTAATGGCAAATAGATGGGTAAACAATGGAAACAGCGACAGACTTTATTTTCTTGGGCTCCAAAATCACTGCGGATGGTGACTGCAGCCCTGAAATTAAAAGACACTTGCTCCTTGGAAGAAAAGCTATGACAAGCCTGGACAGTATATTAGAAGGCAAAGACTTTGCCAACAAATACCCATGTAGTCAAAGCTATGGCTTTCCCAGTAGTCATGTATGGATGTAAGAGCTGGACTATAAAAAAGGCTGAGAACTGAAGAATTGATGCTTTCAAACTATGGTGTTAGAGAAGACTCTAGAGAGTCCCTTGAACAGCAAGGAGATCAAACCAGTCAATTTTAAAGGAAAACAACCCTGAATATTCATTGGAAGGACTGATGCTGAAGCTGAAGCTCCAATACTTTGGCCACCTGATGTGAAGAACTGACTCATTGGAAAACATTCTGATGCTGGGAGGGATTGGGGGCAGGAGGAGAAGGGGAGGACAGAGGATGAGATGGTTGGATGCCATCACCAACTTGATGGACATGAGTTTGAGCAAACTCTGGGTGATGGTGAAGGACAGGGAAGACTGGCATGCTGCAGTCCGTGGGGTCGCAAAGAGTTGGACACGACTGAGTGACTGAACAACAACAGCAACCCAGCCTCTCTTGACAGCAAGGAAACACATGCAACTAAGCTTCACCTAAAACAGAATTGGCATATGCAACTTTCACTTTCAGGAATTGTCCTTAAATGATCATGTGTTTCCTTTTCCCTTTCCCTTCTTCCTTCTAACTGGAATGTAGATGTGATGCCTGGAGCTCCAGCAGCCATCTTGGGTCACAAGATGACTATGTGACTGGAAGCCATTATGGAAAAACAACGAACTAGGAGCTGGGTCCCTGACACTAAGCAAACTGCACTAGCCATACCTCCATATTTCTTGACTATGAAAAAGAAATATAATTTTACTTTGTTAAACTATTATCCCCTTTGACATTATAACAAAGATCCCTTTGATCTTACAGTCAAATCTGATCCCGTGATGTTTCCATGAGTGCCTCTGAGCCTTTCTGTTTCTAGTTGTGGCCCATTCAGTCCCTTCACACAGATGTGGGCCCCTCATGACACACATCTAATGATGTCCAATGGCTCTCCATCACCCTTAGGACAAGAAATCAACAGGTTGGCCATTCAGGGTCTTAGCTTGGAGAAAGCCAGTTTAATTCTTCCTCCCTGCCTGATGCCCGGGCTATGACATTTAAAGGAGATGTTGGTGAAGATGGCAGGGCTGTGAACAGAGCCTGGGGGTGAAGGCCCCTAGCCAGTCATTGGAGGAAGATGGAAGATTAAGCCATGTGTAAACAGGGAGAAAGGGAAGCCCCGTGGGTGACTCCTAGAACTTTGGCCCTGACAGATAAGATGGTGGAGAGGGAGCCCAGCCCATCACTGGGGAGTTGGCAGGGACCTACCTCCTTGGGCTCCAAGAAAGAATGGTTCCTTAACTGAGATGAAAATAATTGCTTGTTAGATTCCTGAGAAAGGAAATCACATGACCCGTTCAGTCCCCATCTCCTTTACTCTGGCACCTTAATTGGCTATTTGTGTGTCTAGAATGAATATTTAGGAGATTGCAGCCATGACCCCGAGGGAGTGGACTTTCTGTGCTCATCCCTCATTCAGGGTGCTGGTTCTCCACCTGCCTGATGAAAGGGGCCTGGAGGACCACAGATCGTGCTCTGTTTCTCCGTGGTCACTGCCACAAAATGCCATCTGTTTCCAAAGGCCGTTTGACCAGTCTCTCTGGGGCAGAGATCCATTCTATTGCTGTCCCAGAAGCCACAGTGGAACCAATAAATGTCTGATTAACAAGTCCAGCTTTTCACAAGTGGAGATGCGAGTTTGGAGGGAGGAGAAACCTTCTCCACTAGCTTGCACCAGAGCTGCTCTTCGGGAAGGAGGCTTGACCAAACGTTCAGTTCTCATGGCTGGGGTTCCGAGAGCAGGGGCCGCACGGTGGGTTCTAGGGGTGCTCTCTTTCCGGGTTCCTCTAGGGGTGCTCTCTTCCCGAGTTCCTCTAAGGGGTGCTGTCTTCCCAGGTTCCGCTGGGGGCGCTATCTTCCCGGGTTCCTCTAGGGGCGCTCTCTTCCCAGTTCCGCTGGCGGCGCTCTCTTCCCGGGTTCCTCTAGGGGCGCTTCCCGGGTTCCTCTAGGGGCGCTTCCCGGGTTCCTCTAGGGGCGCTGTCTTCCCGGGTTCCTCTAGGGGCGCTGTCTTCCCGGGTTCCTCTAGGGGCGCTTCCCGGGTTCCTCTAGGGGCGCTGTCTTCCCGGGTTCCGCTGGCGGCGCTCTCTTCCCAGGTTCCGCTGGGGGCGCTGTCTTCCCGGGTTCCTCTAGGGGGTGCTGTCTTCCCGGGTTCCTCTAGGGGCGCTGTCTTCCCGGGTTCCTCTAGGGGCGCTGTCTTCCCGGGTTCCTCTAGGGGCGCTGTCTTCCCGGGTTCCGCTGGGGGCGCTCTCTTCCCGGGTTCCTCTAGGGGCGCTGTCTTCCCGGGTTCCGCTGGGGGCCCTCTCTTCCCGTGTTCCGCTGGGGGCGCTCTCTTCCCGGGTTCCTCTAGGGGCGCTGTCTTCCCGGGTTCCACTGGGGGCGCTCTCTTCCCGGGTTCCTCTAGGGGCGCTGTCTTTCCGGATTCCGCTGGGGGTGCCCTCTTCCTGGGTTCCACGCCTCGTGGTGGCAGAGCACTCGCTCCTCGGCATCAATCCCGTAATGGTGGCCCCACTCCGACTCCTGCACCCAAATTTAATTACTTCCCAAAGGCCTCACCTTCACATTCCGTCACATCAGAGGTTAAGACGTCAACACATCAATTTTGAGGGAACACAAACATGCAAACAGCACGTAGCTTTATTGAGCACTTGGTATCCGCTAACAGTTTAATAATTATTACATGCTAAATACACAATTAACAAGCCCCTGGTGGCTCAGACAGTAAAGAATCTGCCTTCAATGCAGGAGATCCAGGTTCGATCCCTGGGTCAGGAAGATCCCCTGGAGAAGGGCATGGCAAGCCACTCTTGTATTCTTGTCCAGGGAATCCCATGGACAGAGGAGCCTCGTGGACTACAGTCCATGGGAGAGCAAAGAGTCAGACACGACTGAGCCACAGAACAACAACAAAATTTACAATTATTATATGCTAAATAGACACAAACCCTTTCCATTTGACCAGTGAGGAATGGAGGCTGGCACAATGTGTAACTTGCCTGAAGTTTACCCTGTGAGGAAGGGGGAGAGCTATTAGGGTCTCAGGACCACACACTGGACCATGACCTGCCTGGTAGCTCTCTGGCCTGCAACCCCTCAACTCTTCCCCACCAGCCTCCTCCTCCCCGTCTTGCAAGACACGCAGAGTGTCTGCACTGCTGGGCCACAGGAGGACCAGGACTGGGTGGGGTCATCACCGGGCATCTCCCCATGCATCCCAGAAGGTGCTGTGAGCTGTTCAGACAGGGGCAGGGTCCGGTTTCTCGGTGGAACAGACTGTGGTCTCACCTCCAGGAGCAGCCGCCTCAAAGGCACAGGGCAGGGAGGCAGACACAGACAGCGGGTCAGGGAGCAGCTGCCCTGGACACCTCTTCCCTGGAAAAGAGGAAGTCTTCAGTTTTTAAAAAAATAAACACCCAAAGCAAACCAACATCTTCAGAGGCATTCTGTGTGCTCTTCTGAAAAGATTTGAAGCTTTCCACTTCTTTCCTCTCTCCCTCCCTCTCATACACACACACACACACACACACACACACATTCCCCAGCCTCCTCCACTCTCTGAATCCTGTTTGTGAATCTCAACCTAGCAAGCTGCCTTCTGGGGCATCTAGAGTTGGTATTAGTGGCAATACCAAATAAATGGATTCTTTCCCTATGCTTGACTGCTTGTGTCTAAACTCAGAATGATTCCTCCTAAATGAACAGGAGGTTGCTTTTTTCTCTCCTGTATAAAGTGGAGCTGGTGGCAGCCTCCTTGTCCTGGATCGGGCTGCACCTGCGACAACTCAGCATTCTGTTTGTTCCTCTTAGAGGAGCCCCTTCTTTGCTCTCATGCGTGCCCACGTTGGAATGGTTTGCTTGCCTCTCACCTGGGGAGTAACAGCGAGGCTTCTTAGAGGCTCCTCAGTGGCGCTGGCAGGAGGCGCCGAGGCTGAGCCTGTGCCCTCCCTACTTCCACAAGGGTTCCCTGGGCAGCTACTGTGTGCTCGGTGCTCAGGTGGGTGACGCTCTCCAGTGACTGGGTTCTCTCCCCACGGAAAGGGCGCGCGCCAGCACAGAGCACGGCAGACGGTAAACATGTGTCAAGTGAGTGACCGTTTGGCACTGCTACCCGGCAGATGGCACGAAGCACCATGGCTGTCTGCAGCTCACCCGTCACCAAGACGCAAGGTCATCAGTCTCACTGCCCCTGGACCTGGGCCTAACTCATCTTTCTTTGCCAATGGAATACAGTGAAGATGACATGTGATTTCCAGGCTTAAACTTCCAGAGCCCTGGCTCCAGTGAATCCTTCCATTCTTGCAGCCGTGGAGCCCTGAGCCGTCATGTGAAGGAGTCCAGACGAGCCCGCTGTGTGATGGGAGACATGTGCTACCTGTCATCCCAACCAGATGTCAGCTGGCTTCCCAAGGCAGCACCCCCCTCGCTGCTTGGCAGTTCAGTGTGTGTGCCTGCTCAGTCACTCAGTCGTGTCCAACTCTACGTGACCCCATGGACTGTAACCCACCAGGCTTCTCTGTCCATGGGATTCTCCAGGCAAGAATACTGGAGTGGGTGGCCATGACCTTCTCCGGGGTGTCTTCCCGATCCAGGGCTCGAACCTGTGTCTTTTACATTTCCTACACTGGCAGGTAGGTCCTTCCCCCTGAGCCACCTGGGAAGCCCTGGCAGCTCAGTAAAAACACCTGAATCAGCTCAGCCAACCTGACCAAACCAAGGCCAGCTGCATCTGACCCAGCTGATACGAGAACTGCTGAGATAAGCTGACTCTGTGGCCTAAAGAAATGATGACTGTTTTATAATCCTTAATAATGTTTTTCTCCCAGCTTTTCAATTAAAAAAGCGGTATATGCTTTTATAGAATGCTTTGGAAATACATAACACTACTGTTGTCAGGCTGCATTCTTGAGACTTCCCTGGTGGTCAAGTGGTTAAGACTTTCCTTCCAATGTAAGGGTTGCAGGTTCGATCCCTGGCCAGGGAAATGATTCTTTGCAATTAACTGTGTATGCTCTATTATATTGATGTATACAGTGGAAGTGAGAAATAGATTCAAGGCCCTAGATCTGATAGATAGAGTGCCTGATGAACTATGGACTGAGGTTCGTGACATTGTACAGGAGACAGGGATCAAGACCATCCCCATGGAAAAGAAATGCAAAAAAGCAAAATGGCTGTCTGGGGAGGCCTTACAAATAGCTGTGAAAAGAAGAGAAGTGAAAAGCAAAGGAGAAAAGGAAAGATATAAGCATCTGAATGCAGAGTTCCAAAGAATAGCGAGATAAGAAAGCCTTCTTCAGCGATCAATGTAAAGAAATAGAGGAAAACAACAGAATGGGAAAGACTAGGGATCTCCAAGAAAATCAGAGATACCAAAGGAACATTTCATGCAAAGATGGGCTCGATAAAGGACAGAAATGGTATGGACCTAACAGAAGCAGAAGATATTAAGAAGAGGTGGCAAGAATACACAGAAGAACTGTACAAAAAAGATCTTCACGACCCAGGTAATCATGATGGTGTGATCACTGACCTAGAGCCAGACATCCTGGAATGTGAAGTCAAGTGGGCCTTAGAAAGCATCACTACAAACAAACCTAGTGGAGGTGATGGAATTCCAGTTGAGCTCTTCCAAATCCCGAAAGATGATGCTGTGAAAGTGCTGCACTCAATATGCCGGCAAATTTGGAAAACTCAGCAGTGGCCACAGGACTGGAAAAGGTCAGTTTTCATTCCAATCCCAAAGAAAGGCAATGCCAAAGAATGCTCAAACTACCGCACAATTGCACTCATCTCACACGCTAGTAAAGTAATGCTCAAACTTCTCCAAGCCAGGCTTCAGCAATATGTGAACTGTGAACTTCCTGATGTTTAAGCTGGTTTTAGAAAAGGCAGAGGAACCAGAGATCAAATTGCCAACATCCGCTGGATCATGGAAAAAGCAAGAGAGTTCCAGAAAAACATCTATTTCTGCTTTATTGACTATGCCAAAGCCTTTGACTGTGTGGATCACAATAAACTGTGGAAAATTCTGAAAGAGATGGGAATACCAGACCACCTGACCTGCCTCTTGAGAAATTTGTATGCAGGTCAGGAAGAAACAGTTAGAACTGGACATGGAACAACAGACTGGTTCCAAATAGGAAAAGGAATACGTCAAGGCTGTATATTGTCACCCTGCTTATTTAACTTATATGCAGAGTACATCATGAGAAACGCTGGACTGGAAGAAACACAAGCTGGAATCAAGATTGCCGGGAGAAATACCAAGAACCTCAGATATGCAGATGACACCACCCTTATGGCAGAAAGTGAAGAGGAACTCAAAAGCCTCTTGATGAAGGTGAAAGAGGAGAGTGAAAAAGTTGGCTTAAAGCTCAACATTCAGAAAACGAAGATCATGGCATCCAGTCCCACCACTTCATGGGAAATAGATGGGGAAACAGTGTCAGACTTTATTTTTCTGGGCTCCAAAGTCACTACACATGGTGACTGCAGCCATGAAATTAAAAGACGCTTACTCCTTGGAAGGAAGGTTATGACCAACCTAGATAGCATATTCAAAAGCAGAGACATTACTTTGCCAACAAAGGTTTGTCTAGTCAAGGCTATGGTTTTTCCTGTGGTCATGTATGGATGTGAGAGTTGGACTGTGAAGAAGGCTGAGCGCCAAAGAATTGATGCTTTTGAACTGTGGTGTTGGAGAAGACTCTTGAAAGTCCCTTGGACTGCAAGGAGATCCAACCAGTCCATTCTGAAGGACATCAGCCCTGGGATTTCTTTGGAAGAAATGATGCTAAAGCTGAAACTCCAGTACTTTGGCCACCTCATGCGAAGAGTTGACTCATTGGAAAAGACTCTGATGCTGGGAAGGATTGGGGGCAGGAGGAGAAGGGGACGACAGAGGATGAGATGGCTGGATGGCATCACTAACTCGATGGACGTGAGTCTGAGTGAACTCCGGGAGTTGGTGATGGACAGGGAGGCCTGGCGTGCTGCGATTCATGGGGTCGCAAAGAGTCGGACACGACTGAGCGACTGATCTGATCTTATCTGAAGGGCTTCCTCAGTGACACAGACAGTAAAGACTTTGCCGGCAATGCAGGAGACTCAGGTTCGATCCCTGGGTTGGGATGATCCCAACCCAGAAGGAATGGCTATTCCTTATTGAAGAAGGGAATGGCTATTCACTCCAGTATTTTCATCGATGTAATTTCCTGAAACAGTCCTTGTGAATGAACATTTGTATTATGTTTTATGTTCTATCTGAACTAGCATCATGATGAATATACTTGCAGAAATAGTTTGTGATATACTTCCTTAGGACAGATTATTTTAAAATGGAAATGCTGAATTAAAGGAAAGCTCCATTTTCAAGGCACTGAACCACATTGTCTTCTGGTTACATCAGTGTCTCCGTTCATTTTCTCAGCAAGTGAGCAAACGCTCACAGTGGTGAGGTCCCTCAGACACACAGCTATCTGAGTCAGGCCAGTGCTGAGACAGGCCCCAGTGTCAGACACAACCTCACTGCCTTCAGGAAGCAGTCATGTCTCAGGGAGGCCCTCTGGGTATGTGATCCAGCCCGTACTGTGTGTGGAGCCACCCGGCTTCATCCCACAATCACTGAACACACAGTCCCAGCCTCCCCCTCCAGGAAGCCCTCCTTCACCTGCTCAGCCTGCAGCCATCGCCTCCTACCAGTTGCCCCTTTAACCAGCATTTCCCGACTCCACGTGTGCTCAGTCATGGTTGACCTCGGAAACCACTGAGACACTTGACAGATTCACAGGTGCCAGGATGACTGTGAGGGGGACCCAGGCAAGGGCATGAAGGCAAGACGGTGCTCTGCTCCCAAATGTCTGCAATCTCTCCCCAGGGGAGATGCTGTTGAGTTGGGATGTAAGGAATGGAGGGAGGTTTCCTCAGCAGACAGAGCAGCCACACGGGCCGGGGTGGGGACAGCCTTCCACTTCACGCCGCCCTCTGACTTTCAGGCAGACACCGTCCAGGGCAGGCATGTTTCTCCAGACTCCAGGGGTGTGGGTGCCCCCTCTACTCACGCCTGGGGTTTGTTCTGTTCCCCCAGCCTCTCCCCCCGTGCCCGTGGGCTCCCCGACCCCCGCTCGTGTCCACATGGAGACGATCCAGCTCTGGGCAAGGGGCGTGCTCCTTTCCTCCCCTTTCACATAACACCTGTCACCACATTCCGGCAGCCCCAGTTGCTCTCTGGTGAAAATAATAGATAAATAAATAATTCTTCACAAAACTAATTAGCAGAGAAGATGCTAATGTGTTTTGCCAACTGTGTCTCCCCAGCTCACTGCCGGCCGGCCCAGGGGATGGGGGGGGAGGGGCTCGGGCTGTCGAGGGGCGGCAGCTGCAGCCTCAGGGCGGCTGTCCCCCTGCTGGTCAGCCATCCCCACCCCACCTGTCACCCGCCCCTCAGCTGGTCAGCCGTTCCCCTGCCAGCCACGTGGACTCTGCCTTCACGACACACAACGCCTTCAGGGGGTGGGCAAGCCTGTGCTGGGACGAAGCCCAGGTTCTGGAGCCACAGACCTGAGTGGGTTTCAGCCTCTGCCGTTTCCTGGTCAGGGGACTTCCGTGGCCTCAGTCTTCTTGTCTGCGAGATGGGTTGCTGAGGATGCTGGTCTCCCAGGGCTGTGGCAAGGCCCCAGGGTGCCAGGCGGTGCGATCTCCATCTTACAGTTGAGAACCCCAAAGCTCACAGGGGTGAAGTGACCTGCCCAAGGTCAGCATGCAGGGAACCAGGACGCCTGGTCCAGTCCTCGCAATCTCACGCCGAGCAGTCCTCCAGCCTAACGGGGACCCACAGCCGCCCCCGCAATAGCCCAGGGTCTCAGATCCCACCTCTGACATGGGACAGCCGAGCCAACTCCCCCCCCACCCAACCACCAGGGCGGACCGCGCATCCTGACAGAGAGAGTTCTGTGTTCGGGAAGCCTGTTTCGATCAGCACTGGGATCTGACAGTGGGGCCCACCGCCGGCATCAGGAGGTTCCGGGGGACCCCTGGGTGGGCAACCTCAGCAGGAGGGCGAGGTGGGCTGGTCCCCGGCCAGCAGCTTTCTTTGCTGCCCGCCAGGGTTTTATTATCTGGCTGGATGAGCGGGTTCCAGATGGTGCAGCAGGTTCCTAGAGATTTCCTTTGACCGCCGTTGTGCACACTTGACACTTCCCTTCCACTTTGCTGTGGAATCAGGAAGGGTCTGGTCGGTCTCTCATGCAGTAACAGGAGGAAACCAAGGCCCAGAGACACGGGCCCTCACTCTTTCCCAGCACCAGTGTCTTCTCCAATGCATCAGCTCTTCTCATCAAGCGACCAAAGTACTGGAACTTCAGCTTCAGTCCTTCCAATGAATGTTCAGGGTTCCTTTAAGATTGACTGGTTTGATCTCCTTGCTGTCCAAGGGACTCTCAAGAATCTTCTCTTGAGTTGAGGTTGCTTTTTCCCACAAACCACTCCTCCCCAGGCGTGGAGCTAAGCTGCCTTTTCCTCCAAGGCTTTTCACCTTGCTTGGTGACACTAACCCGAGGCCTGTTCCCAGCCCCTTTCTTTCTTACGTGCCTCCGCTACTGGTGCCGGAAATTTAAAAACTCACTTTTCCAGTTTTCTTCAAGCTAAGGGTGGACATCGACTTATAGGTGGAATCTTCTGGAAGCTTTGTTTTTCTTGATTTAAGGGAACAGACATGGCTATGACCACCTCTTTCCTCTTCCTTCTGCCGTGAAAATGTCGGGAGCTACAGCAACCATCTTGCAACCGTGAAGATAACGAGCAAATACGTTGAGGATGGGGGCGCAAAAAGAAAGAAAGATCTAGATCTTTAATGACACTCTTGAGATGTTAAACCAGCCCCAGATGGCTCACCTCCAGACTTATCAGGATGTGGGATAATTAAAAACATTTTTATTGTTTAAGTCACTGTTAAGTCTCTACATCTCACTGCTGGAAGTGTTCCAGAAACAGATAAGGGCAGCCTTTACTGCTCCAGTTCCCCAGGCCAGGGTCCTAGGAATAAAATCCACCCACTGCCTCACCCTCCACATCTCACAAGCCACCTGGGGATCTCACCTCCTCGATGCCTCTCCTTGTCCTCTCCAGGCCATGCTCAACTGTTCACTTCACAGGTCAGAATCTCCTGCTGCCTGTCTCCTCTCCAAAGACTCACCCCACGGCAGCCAGAGGGATTGTCCTAAAATGCAGACAGCATATAGACTAGTGTCCCTTTTTTGCTTCAGAACTTGTCCTGGCTCCCCCCTGCCTCCAGAATAAAACCTAAACTGCTTAGCAAGGCGAACACAGCCCTCACAACTTGGCTCACAAAGTCAGCCATCCCTCACCTTGCACTTCTTTTAACATTTCCCGAAAGTCACCATCTGGCCATGCACCCCAGACTTGGCCTCCTCTTTTGCCCTGGCCCCAGCCCAGAGGCCGGCCCAGACACAGGTGGGTCCCTCACACCCTCCGCTGGGCCTGCTTCTTTGGCGTTCACACCACTCTCTCTATTGCTCGTTTATTGACTTGCTTTTTTCTCCCTCCCTTACCAGAAAGTCAGTTCCTCGGCACCAGGGCTGCATGCATTGTTCACCCTGTGCCCCGGTGCCCGACACACCACAGGGCCGTGATAAATGTGTGTGGAGTAAGGCAGTGAATGAGTGAGTGAATGAATGGGGCCAGGCATTCGGGAACCTGGGGAGCCGGCTGCTGGGAGGAGCTGACGTCTGGGGTTTTTGCAGGGAGGAGAGAACAGCAATGACCTCAGACTTTGAAAACCTGCTAAATAACCCGGCTTCCTGGAACCCTGCCCGGCAGCTCTGGGGAGCAGAACACCCTTCCACGTGCAGACAGAGCTGAGTCCTTCCTCCCAAAATAAACTGTCTGAAGACACCTGCCACTGGGGAGCCATCTTGTCTGGGAATGTTGGAGGGAGCGGCTGCCAGTTCGGAGTCCCGTCTGAGGTCCCTCTGAGGCATCCCGTCCGCTTTCTTTCCTTGGGAGGGGAGGATGTCTCAGGGGCTCCCAGGCTGACACACCTGCCTCCCGTGGGGAAGAGTGATGGGACGAGGGCCGGGGGTGCTCTCAGTGACACAAGGCGCCATCTGTCCCGCTGGTGAATACAGAGCGGTCGTGCGGGTTACTCAGCCCTCCTGTGACATAGCCGCACAGCCCCGCAGGCTCCCGCGGCGTAAAGAAGGTGAGACAGAGAATTATGAGACCTGGAAAAATGCAAATTGGAATCAATTAGCTCTCTTCTATGAGAGCTGCTCATAGAACATTAACTGTCCTAGCCCTGGCATGTGTGTGTGTGTGTATGTGAGAGAGAGAGAGAGAGAATGTGTGTGAGAATGTGCATGAGTGTGCGTGTGAGTGTGTGAGAGTGTGTGTGTGCATAAGCATGTGTATGTGAGTTGGGTGTGAATGTGTGTGCATGTGCATGTAAGTGTGTGTGAGAGCGAGCGTGTGTGCATGTTCATGCGTGTATGCACATGCATCTGTGAGTGCATGCCAGTGTGTGTGCACGTGTGTGTGAGTTTGGTATGTGTGTGTGTGCATGTGTATGAGTATGTGAGTGTGTGTGTATGTGTGTGTGAGTGTGTGTGCGTTAGCATGTGTGTGTGCATGGCATGTGTGAGTATGTGTATGTGTGTGTGAGTGTGTGTGCACATTCGTGTGTGTGTGCACATGCATGTGTGTCGGCGTGTGTGCACGAGTTTGTGTATATGAGTGTGTGTATGCATGTGTATGTACAAGTGTGTGTGCGAGTTGTGAGAATGTGTGTGTGCACGAGCATGTATATGCATGAGTGTGTGTGTGTGTGTGTGAGAGAGAGAGAATGTGTGTGAGAATGTGCATGAGTGTGTGTGCGAGTTGTGAGAGTATGTGTGTGCACGAGCATGTGTATGCATGAGTGTGTGTGTGTGCATGAGCATGTGTATGTGTGTATGAGTATGTGTGTGTTTGTGTGAGTGTGTGTGTGGTTTGTGTTGAGGGGATCTGCTTTCTTACAAGTGGCCATCTCGCCATCTAAACAGCCCCCAGGCAGCTCACTGCTTCCTCCTGGGTCTGCACCTCCCTGGGGAGGGGCCGGCCACACCGCATGGAGGGTGTGGGAGGAACTCCAGCCACAGCCCCGCAAGCCCAGCATGGCCTCTGTGGGAGCATCAGCGGGGCTGGAGTCCTTCCAGCTGCAGCCGCAGAGTCAATGCGATTTTAGGTTTCATTCAGGAAGCCGCAGTTCCTGAGCTGATGTCTTCAATCAAGTAGACGCCAGCGGCTGCAGAGGCCACACCGGCTTCCCGGGCGCCAGGCACAGGGACTGCGAGTCACACAAGTGTCAGGATGGCGCTGCCCACTCAGCTCCCAGCAGCGGGTCCTGAGAGCTGGGGCTGGGCACGGCAGCAGACACGCTGCGTGTCCTGGCACCAGGCAGGACTGGGACGGGTCGGGGAGGTGAGTGGCTGCCGTCCGCTGCTGTTTCCTTCTCAGCTCTGTTTACAGAAACCTCTGTCAAGGTCGCCCTGACGCCGTCCAGCTCAGGTCTCTCCCCGCCCCCCTCGGGGCCTCTGCCTGGCCCGAGCCAGCTCCCTCTCCTGCCCAGACACCAAGTATACACCCAGACACTCATACTCCCTCTCGGCGTCTCCTGACACCCTCTGCTCCCTGCTCCACGCTGATGCTAGTCTCTGGAAGATCTGTGCATGTCACTCGGTTTCTAGCTTCTGAATTCACTCAATGACATCCCACCCTTTCAAGAAAAGATGCCAAATCCTTTGCGACCCAGCTCTTGAGTCTGCTCCAGCCTTGGCCCCTGCCCTCCTGCCAGCCTGACCCCCAGACGCCCAGACACTCCCACTCCCACAGGCGGGCCTGTGCGCCTGGCCTGGAGGGCTCTCCTACGCTCTTCTCATCATCTGGGGACTTTGTGCAAGTGTCTGCAGCCTCCGAGACCTCCACCCAGCCTGGGCGTCCTCAGCCTGTCTTGTCTGTCGCAGCTCCTGGGTGTGAATTCCCCTCACCCATCTGTTGCCTGGCTCCCCTCATGGCCGGGAGCTTCCTAAAGGCAAACTCGAGCCTTTGGTGTCTGTTGATCAGCTTAACTGCTGGAGCCTGCCTTTAGGAGTGTGTGTGTGTGTGTGTGTGTGAGCGGCGAAGGATAGCCTGTGTCTCCCGGGCCCGGTGCTGAAGGCATGGGTGGGGGAGGGAGTGGGCCGGGTGGACAGGAGAGGAGGCCCCAGCGTCGGAGGACACCAGCATTCTCACCCACGTTTGCCGTTTGGTTCAGCAACTACATGACTTGGAAGTGGGTCTGGTTGAGAGACGACCCAGCTCTGAAGGCATCAGGAAACACCACTCCTGCAAGTGCTGGCTTCCCAAAGTGGCCACCCCAAACTGCAGAAGTCCCCCCTCTCTTGCCAGAGCAAGCCCGCCCTGGGGCCTGTCTAAGGGGGGGCCCTTGGGAGCCGAGGTGGTAGGGGGTTGGGACGGTGGCCAGAGGCACCGAGGGGAGAGGCTGGCTCCCCTGACAGAGACCTGGGTGTGAATCTGGACTCTGCCACTAGCAAGGTGTATGTAGGTGGAAAACCACGTAACCCTTTGAGCCTCAAGCTTCTGTGTAAAATTGGGGCAACGCGGCCTGGGGGCGGGGATTGAGGGATTTAAGGAGGTCGAGGGCACAGAGCACCTGCTGTGACAGTCCCTAGGCTGCTGGGGGGTTCGATCACATGGTGTGGTCACCATGGCGACCCAGGGACTGGACAAGCTGGAAAAGGAACAATAAGACAAGACCTCACTAGCGGCCCCACAGGGAAGGCGGGGACTGAGGGTCTCCAGGCTCAGTCTCTGCTGCTGCTAAGTCGGTTCAGTCGTGTCCGACTCTGTGCAACCCCATAGATGGCAGCCCACCAGGCTCCGCCATCCCTGGGATTCTCCAGGCATGAACACTGGAGTGGGTTGCCATTTCCTTCTCCACTGCATGAAAGTGAAAAGTGAAAGTGAAGTCGCTCAGTCGTGTCTGACTCTTCGAGACCCCATGGACTGTAGCCCACCAGGCTCCTCTGTCCATGGTATTTCCCAGGCAAGACCACTGGAGTGGGGTGCCATTGCCTTCTCCAAGGCTCAGTCACAGGAGGAGGGAATTCCGGCTCCTCCTTGAAGCCCCGCCATGGGCCCCAGGGCTTTGGCCACGGACAAGAAACCGAGAGTCTGCACTTGACCCCAGCCTCCCAGGTCCTCTGCTGACCTCCCCCTTGCCCTTCTGGCTGCCACGTGGGACCAGAGCCCAGTCCACCCCCCAAGCAGCCGGGGCTGCCACCCGCCCAGCCCGCAGAGGACAAAGTCCGGCCCCCAGCAGCCCCCAGCCCAGGGGCGTACCCCCCCAGAGCCAGTGCAGCCTGGCATGGCCAGAGGCAGCCCTCCACAGGGACCGCTTTGTCAGCAGCAGATGAACGGAACTCCTTTCTTCATTCTGGCTGGCATCCATTCCAGCTTTCATCCCTGCTTTTTCATATTAGAAAATAACGGTAACTCTGCCCTAAATAATCACTTGTTACGCTTCACGTTTAATTTATGGAGGGCTGGCAGGCCCGCTCAGCCTGTGACCACGGCTCCATCTCCACTGCCTTCCCTCCTTGGGGCCGTCGAGCTGAGGACGGTGTGGGGAGGAGAGGGGAGCGGGCCACCTGAGGGGCTCCGGGACTCACCCAAGATGGGTCAGGGATCCAGGCCAGCTGGGAAGAGTGAGGGGGGCAGGGCGTCACCTCGCTCAGCCTACCCGCCTCCGAGCCGGGCTGCCCGCTGGGCCCAGCACACTGACAAGCTTCGTTTTTGATCCACTGTCTCTGATTTTGACTCGCTTTGCTTCTGCCTGATTTCTCTGATCGGGTCTGTTTCCCACTCAAAACTTTCTCAGACTCCCTTGCAGCTCCCAGGAGGAGACTCAAGCCTGTGTGCCGAGGTCTCCAGGCCGTGGCTACTGGGCCAACCGCGTGTGTCCGGGGCCTCCCCAGCCCCCATCCTGCTGGCTCATCTCCTCCCAGGTCCGGGCTGCCAACCTCTCTCCCACCAGCCAGTCCTTCCATCCACCCGCCAGGGGCCCGGCTGCCCACTCTGGACTGTGACTGGTGGGGAACATGCCTCCTTAGCCCCCAGAGCCTGGTGCCGCCCTGGGCCTTCGCACACCTTAGGGCTGCTGCAAACAGACCACCATCTAAGGCTTGAAAGAGCATGGATTTCCTGTCTTACAGTTGTGGGGGCGCCCTGGGCTAGAGTCGAGGTGTGGGCAAGGCCGTGGTCCTCTCCAGACACCCTGGGCGGGCACTGCTCCCCACCCTAGCCAGCTTCCAGAGTTTCCCCTCCGTGCTCACACCCTTTCCTTCATCTTCAGAGTCAGCGACGGGTCCAGCCTCCACAGCACGTCGCTCTGACCTCCTCTCTGCCTCCCTCTTACGCTTTCAAGAATGCTTGTGATTCCATTGGAGTCCCCCAGTAATCCAGGATCACCCCCTGTGTGAGGGTGTCTGAGGAGCAGCCTTAATGCCACCTGCAGCCTTAACCCCCTCACGTGGTGAGGTGTGCACTTACTCACAGTTCCAGAGATGAGGACGTGGGCTTTCCCTTCATGTGGTAACGTGTGCGCTTACTCACAGGTCGCAGAGACGAGGACGTGGGCTCCTCTGCGGAGCCTCCCACAGAGGGACTTGGACAAACGCACATCGAGCGAAGACGAAGAGTGAAATGAACCTGCAGGCTTCGTGGACCGCGGCCCGCGGCAGGCGGAGTGCACGCAGCTCGGGCCTGTGTGTCGCTGAAAAGTGTTTCTCTGGACTCACGTGCTCAACAGATGATCTGCTCAGAGGAAACCGCCTAGGTCGGCTGCCCACTCACAGGGGCTGCAGTGCCCCAGCGTCCGCGCCCCGCCGTCCACGTGGCCGTGGAGAGCACCTGCCCGCCCGCCTCAGCCCCGCCGCCCATCGCTGCCCCAGCACACGCGCCCCAAACGCACACAGAGAATCACCTCTGTACTCCCTTCTCTGACACTTTCGATGAACTCTCCCAGCGCAAGTGGGTGGATTCCACCCTGGGAAACCTTATATAGATGAAAATCTGAATTCACCAGCAGAGTCTTCTGGCAGTTGGTTACTCATCACCGAAGGGCCTGGCACAGGGCCTCTTCAGAGCGCAAGTTTCAGGGAGCATTTTAAGGCAGGAGGTGTGCTAAGCTGCACCCCTCTGAGAGGGCCAGAAGCCTTGCTGGGCGGGCACTGAACATTCTGCTGCCTACAGGAGCCAACCAAGGAAGCAACGGGACTGACAGCCCAGGCCGGGGAAGGTGTGTAAACATCATTTACACAGGCAGGTGTGTAAACATCATTTTATGCCAGTGACGTGAGACACTTCAAAACACAGCCCCTAATTTTGCTTGGGCGGCTTCTTCTCTCAAGCCTAGACCAAAGTTAAGTTAGCTGACTCCCCGCCACCTCTACAGAACCGGGACCTGTTGCTATAGCAACCAATTTATTTCTGCAAGTGCATTTTAACTTTCATCCAATGTTCCATTGGATAGGAAGTTTCTCCTTCTGGGAGTCTGACTTCTGCAAGCTCGCTCTAAGCCCACAAACCCTTCTTCTCTCCTGCTGCCATAAGGGTTAATGCACATACTTACTCCACAGGGAAAACAGTTTAAAAACAAGGCTTTTGGAGGAGAGAGAAAAACAAAGCAATTACATTTCCAAGCCTGCCGTCATGAGATAACAAACTTGTAGGGTTCCGGGAGAAGCTCGGCCCATAACTGCGGGCTCCTTTCTGCTTCTCCCGTCCCTGCATGGCTCAGGGAGGCTAGCCTTTACCTTTTCTTTCAGTAAATACTCGGAGCTCTGCCGGGTCCCGTGTGCGGTGGAGAGTCAGATCCGAACAAGAGAAAGACGGCCACATGCCTCCTGGGGTTTGCTGTGTGTGTGTGCACGTGTGCGTGTGTGGAAACAACCAAGACGAAGCGTCTGTCCCTCCGTCACTGAGTGAGCTGGCGACAGGAGCCGAGAAGAAGGTGCGCGAGGAAGGAGACAGCGCTCAACTGCAGGTGGAGGGTCCGGACAGGTGTCGCAGAGAAGCTGACCCTGAAGTTGAGACCAAGAGTCGAGACCCACCAGGAGAAGAAAGAACTTTCTAGACAGAGGTCAAGCCAGATGTGTGTCGGCATTGAGCTGGACAAGAGCTTGCTGAGGCCGAGGCAGGAAGGGGGACCGGGTGGCCATCGGCAGGAGGACAGACCTGGGCGAGACACAGGGCAGCGGGCGGGCTGCGGCGTGAGGGGCCGGGTCGGCATTAGCACTCGACCTCCAGGCTTGGAAACCTGGACCTGGGTGTCCAGCAGAGGCGCGAAGGCATTTCCAGACCCCTCTGGCTGCCCCCGCTGTCTCCCCCTGTCCTCCGGTAAGAACACTTGACTCGAACCAAGGCCTGCCCCTCTCTGGGACCGTCTCATCTCAGATCCTTGGTTGCATCTGCAAAGACCCTTTTCTCCTCATAAGGTCGCCTGTTGCCTTCATGGGTTCTAGGGGTGAGAACACAGACATATCTCTTTTGAGGGGGCGGTCACCATTCAACCCACTGTATCTGTCACCTGAGTCAAGGAGTTAGTACATCATGCTTACTCTGCCTAATCAGTCATCTAATACCACCAGTCCCGGGGCAGACACCGGGGAGACCCTGGGGAATGCAGTTGGCTGATAGAAGAACCAACAACCAAAGCCTTTGCTTCTCAACCAGCCTCATTTTCAGTTGGTTTTTAATTCACCGTCAATTTCTCTAAAGCGATGTTTTAGAAACCAGCATTTCTGTCCGGTAGGACTGACTCGCAGTCAATACACCGGAGAGAATTTGACTCATCGGGGAGACTTCATGTTCAGCAGTGGCTGCAGCCACTCTTGCGCTGGCTCTGGACCCAGCCTCCAGGCCTCCTTCCAGAAGTGGCTAATTGTTCCAACACCTGCCCTCCAAGGAAGAGACAGGCTATGGTGGTGAGTTCTCTGCATCACCTTGGCTGGGCTGAGGGATGCCCAGCCAGCTAGTTAGACGCTCTCAGGCTGTCTGGGAGGGTGTTTTCCCAGAGAGGAATGCACTTGTCAGGAAGCAAGTGAAGGACATTCACACTTGTCAGAGTGGGGGGCACCGTCCAATCCGCCGAGGGTCTGAGTAGAACAGGAGGTGGAAAAGGATGAGTCCTCTTTCCGTCTTGCTAAGCTGGACACCGTCTCCCGCCCTCAGACATCAGAGCTCCTGCTTCTTGGACCTTTGGGCTCAGACAGGTTTTCATCACCAGCTTTCCTGGTTCTCAGCTTACACAAGGCACATGGTGGGACTGCCTGGCCTCTGTGTTTGTGAGCCAGTTTCCACAGGGTCTCTCCTCTGGGGTGTATACACGTCTACATTCTCCATACCCGCTGCTTATATACATCTACATCCTCTCTATTTGCTGAGTATATATGTCTATATGCGTCTATATCCTCCGTACCTGCTGCGTATACACGTCTGCATCCTCTGTATCTGCTGCGTATACACGTCTGCATCCTCCATATCTGGTGAGTATACACGTCTGCATCCTCTGTATCTGCTGAGTATACACGTCTGCATCCTCCGTATCTGCTGCGTATACACGTCTGCATCCTCTGTATCTGCTGAGTATACACGTCTGCATCCTCCGTATCTGCTGCATATACACGTCTGCATCCTCCGTATCTGCTACGTATACACGTCTGCATGCTGGGGACAGACATCTCATCACACCTGCCCTGTCCTCTGCAGCCTCCTCACTCCTCTTCCGATGTGTGCAAGGTCCTCACCTGTCATGACGGCACCAACTGTGGAACCTAAAGAACATCGTCCACTATGGGGGGATAGCATCTGCCCAGCCTCCAGGCAGAGGACCCCACGCGCGTCCAAGTTAATTACAGGCACCAACACTTAGAGGATGAGATGGCCAGATGGCATCACCAAGTCAATGGAAATGAGTTTGAGCAAACTCCAGGAGATGGCGAAGGACAGGGAAGCCTGGCATGCTGCAACCCATGGAGTCACAAAGAGTTGGACACGACTGAGCAACTGAACAACACACTTAGGTTTAGGAACCCACCTGCTCCTAAGAAGGCTCTCCCAGCATTTTGTCTTCCAGGGACCCTGCCCAGACCGGTGGCTGCCCCCTCGGACCGTCCTTCCCTCCAGTGTGAAGAATCCGTCCCCTGTGATCCGAGACGAAGGGAGCCAGGCCCCTGCATCGGGTAAGTGATGCTGCCAGAGGGCAGCAAGAGGGCATGTGAAGAGCCCAAGGACAGGAGGACCTGAGCAGCAGCTTCTGTTTCCAGGGATGCGCGGGCCAGTGTGGCTGGAACTGGGCTGCCCAGGGGTGAGGCCAAGGGGGTCTCCAGACCTGGGAAGGGCCCCTGTCACTGGGGAGGCCTGGCCTGCGGAGGACGCTGCCCACTCTGTCCCCTCGGCTGAGCCTTCCGGGCGGTGGAGCCCGTCTCCGGGTCGGCTCGGCCATGCTGCACCCCCTCTGCTCCAGCGCCAGCTCCACCTTCAGTGTCTTGGCCCCCGGGGCCTCTCCACTCTCCTCCCAGGGGTGCCCCTGAAGCCACTTCAGGCTGTGCTCCACTTGTAGTGAAGTCCCAAGGCAGCTGAGTTCAGAGACACGATTATACATCATGGAGAAGTGGCAGCTTGGCAGCACATGAGCTCCACGGCTTCTGCTGGTGACCCAGGCAGGCCTGGCCTCTCCCCAGAGCCAAGGCCCCTCAGTGCCCACAGCCCAAACCGGGCCCAGCCCTGGCGGCTGCCACTGGGGCCTCCTACAAGGTGACAAATGTTGGTGACCTGCCTTCCTCATCTGTCCATGGCCATCACCAAGATGCCCCCAAAGGCATCCCAGACAGTTAGTTCTTCTTTCCTTTTCCCTTTTGCTTTTTTCCAAATATTTATGAAGAGATTTTCCATTTATCCTGACACATCTTCTCCACCGTGGGTGTCGGCTGGGAGGGCTCAGACAACAAACTCCAGAAGGTATTTTCCCCAAAGCAGCATCTGGCTCCATTGGCAAGTGCAGCGGGCAGCTTGCTGGGAACCGGCCGAGGCAGACGGAGGAGGAGCCCAGGGCGGTGGCCCCCAGCCAGGCGTGGAGGGTCCAAGCTCCCCGAGAGCAGGGCCTGTCCACCTCTTGATTCCCACAACACTGAGCCCCCGTGGGAGCCCCGAGGCATCGTGGGGTCCCCAGCCCCCATGTGAGCCCTGAGCCCCCGTGGGAGCCCTGAGGCATCGCAGGGCCCCCCCAACCCCCATGTGAGCCCTGAGTCCCCGTGGGAGCCCCGAGGCATCGTGGGGTCCCCAGCCCCCATGTGAGCCCTGAGCCCCCATTGGAGCCCCGAGGCATCGTGGGGTCCCCCAAACCCCATGTGAGCCCTGAGCCCCCATGGGGGCCCCGAGGCATCGTGGGGTCCCCAGCCCCTGTGGGAGCCCCCCTTCGTTTCTCACCCTTCAAGCCCTCTGACTGCTGGCAGAGCCCCTTCTCTCTCCCAGGTAAACCGGGCAGGTGGGGTGGGGACCGGCAGGATGCTGGAGGGGAAGGAGCTGGCTCAGTCCCCATGTCCCCAGGCCCTCCCATCGCAGGGCCTTCTGGAGTCAGAGCCACAGCTCCCCTGTTCTCCCACTTGCCAGGTGGAAAGGCAGGCAAAGGCAGGACAGTGTGACCCACCCTGGGCAGAGGGGCACCTCCTAGAATCTCTCAGATCACACCCGATGGACAGCTGCCTGCCCTGCTGACCCCAGGGCACAGCCGGCTCAGCTGATGCCAGGACTGCCCCCGTCATTCCCTGTGAGTTACCAGAGACCGAGCCAGGCTGCAGGTGCCAGTGGCGAATTCAGCTGGGAATCAAGTGCTTTCCAGGAGGACTTGGGTCCAAAGCTATCCTGGCCCTGTGCCCTGATCCTTTGCCCGCCTGTGTATTAGGAATCCCTTGGTAGCTCGAAAAACATGATGCCCAGAGCGCACCCAGAGGGGTCAGGGCCTAAAGTCCCTAGGCCCTAGGACGCTTCTAAAGTCCCCCTAGGCCACTGTCAAGGGTGTTCAGAGTTGAAAATTTCCGCGCTGCAGGAAGAACAAGTTCCTTGGAGTGCCAGTCCGAGACCAGGACTCAGCTCTCCTATCTGCTAGCTTTGACCTTAAATAAGTTACCTGAAGCCTCGGTTTCATCATCCATAGAGTGGGGATGACAACGTCTTTCCTGTTGCAAAGTGCCCAGCAGATTAATTGCTCAGTAAGTTAGAGCTTGTGTTCACCCTCGTCCATCATGAACCCGCCTTGTGGGATAGAGACTGTTGAACACACAGAGGAGCCCAGCAAGGCAGCAGGTCAGGGGTGAGAGGCACGGGGCATCTTCCTGCAGACCTGCCCTGGGCTCGAGGCCGCGAGTGGGCAACTCTGCCACCCAGCGGCACTGCCCCCAAGGTGACCCAAGTGACAGCACTCCCTGCAGGCTTAGCACAAGCCCAAAGAAGACACGTCCCTGAATTGTAAAAGCTCAGAGCATTGGAAACAGCCCCTCTAGGAAGTCCACTCATTTTCCATCCTCTGTTTGTGTGGAAATGGTCTGGTATCAGATCCAGTGAGTGAGGAGGCAGAAGAGAGTGCCTACGAATTCGCTCTACTGCCAGGGCGGGACAGAGGGGTCCCTGAGGGCACGGCCCTTGAGCCAAGGAGCAGCTACTACTGGGCGGACACACCCAAGACCCCAGAGAGTCTTCAGACCACTTCCAGAGGACCCCAGAGGCCCGGCTGCCTCGTGCACCCACACGACAAATGTTACTTCATAGCTCATGTCATCTGCATCTAGCAGTGACTCTGCTGAGGTCACCCCCCGCCCGGCCCGGGTCAGCGGGGCCCCTGACTCGTCTCCAGCGGCAGCTGAACGAGGAGGAGCTGCTCGGTGCAGCACAGCAGCGGAGGAGCGCTAACCTCAGGGCTGTTCCGGCACCAGCCCGGTGCTCTGGCCACGAGATCTCCAAGGGTTCTGGCAAAGGACAGCAAGGACTGTTTTTGGCTGCACAGCACAGCATGCCGGACCTCCCAGGACCAGGGATCAAACCCACGTGCCCTGCAGGAGGTGCGCAGAGTCTTAACCACTGGACACCAGGGAAGTCCAGGACAGCAGCGATTTTAACACTGTCTTTGTCACCCAGGAGACCCACGCGCAGAGGTTCCTATGGGGACAGAATCCACATTCAGAGGTTCCTGCAGAGTCCCACTGAGGAACCTCAAGCGTTTCTGGGTTGGACACATTCGTGGGTGATGGTCTACATCACAAAGAGCATGTAAGTCTGGTGAGGTCCGCGATTGTTGATGGTGCTATGGAGGGACTTAAACCAGATTTTTAGGGAGTATTGACAAACAAGGTAAAGCCACCATTTAACAGGACATATTTGGGTCAAAATTATAAGCGCAGGCTTCAGAGCCTGACCGCGCGGCACAGCAAAGGGCTCCCTCCTGTGCAGCCCAAACGGGATGCTCTCCCTCCTACGAGCCTCTGCCACCGCTGTGGTGAGATGAGACCCACCACAACCTATTTCAAAGTGTTCTGGAGAAGCTCAGATGCATTAATACAAGCTAAGGACCAAGCCTGGTGCTTAGGAAGCTGAGGAAAGCCTAGCCTCTGGCCGCATTGTGTCAATGCCGTGATCTGGCTTCTTTAATCGGAGCAACAAGCCAGCGAGGCAGAGGCCTGGCTCCCCATTTTACCAAGCCCCAGAGAGGGGCGGCCACCAGCCCCAGGCCATATCGCTGCATATAGAGCAGGACTGGAAACCTTCAGTGACCCGACTCCACCAACCTCCCCTTCCCTCTTCAGAGGAAGAGGCCTTGGAGAAAAAGACAGCAGAGACCCCTACCAAAGAGTGGGAATCGCCGTCAGGAGGCAGAGCACTACATTCGATTGATTTCCATGATGCACAAAGAGGTGCACAGGGTAAAACAAGTTCACCCACACAGGGGCAAGCGCAGCTCCAAGGGGCCGAGAGTGGCCACAGCTCCGACCCCGGCAGGCAGCCTGGAGCTGCAGGAAGCAGATGAAAGGCAAGGTGGCGTCAGGAGTGGAAAGTAGCCCGACCGACTTGGCACCACAGTTTCCATTCCGCTGCAGGTGCTCGACAGCAAAGTTCTGCAGGAAAAGCTGCCTTTTCTTCGAGCTCCCGCACAAGGCTGTTATATTTTAGGAATTAAAAGCTGTGCTTTGATAAAAGCACAAATGATCCATGTTCGCAGCAAAATTCGCTGTCACTGACCATCTTCCCCACCCACATTCACAAAGGTTTCCGCCTCCTGCTCCTCCTCTCATACCCTCCTTGGAGTTCTTCTCAACCCTTTGAGCTTCAGCTCAGTTTCAGAGGCTGGCTGCGGACAAAGGAATCTCTCAGCCTGTTTGTCGAGTGTTTTGAAAAGAACGTTCTCAGAATAACTGGCTAACTGTCAGCGTGCTGGGCTGGAAGCTTTGGCCAAGTCAGCTTGTTAGTGTTGAAGTGCTGATCCATGGGGCTGGGTCCCAACAGGTTCTGGTTGTTCGTATCAACATGCTGATCCATGGGACTGGGTCCCAACAGGTTCTGCTTGTTAGTGTCGACATGCTGATCCATGGGGCTGGTTCCTGAATAGATTCTGGTGAGAAGAGACTCCCTTATGGTATCTAGTTTGAAGACACACAGGTTTGAATAAGCCCGCATGCCCAGGAGAGTGGCAGCCCAGTGCCGGAGCTGGCTCAGAGAAGCCACGGGCCCCACCCCAGGGGTGGCCCCTGCCCTCTGCTCTGGCCAGCACCAGTGAGCATCTGGAGTCAGGGGCAGCAGCGGGAAGGAAGAGGCAGACGGGGGCCCCTGGGGCTGGTGGCTTCCATCACCTGCTGTCAGTCCAGCTCAGCGCCCATCTTCCCGGGAAATGCAGAGTCGTCTTCACCCCACCTGGGCTGCAAGGGGCACGCCTTTCTTCACCGCTCCACACTGCTGTGACTTTGAACCTGATTTCATCTGGATAACTACAGGAAGGAGGTGGAAGGAAGCAGACGTGCCCAGAGGGCTTTGGAAACCCCTCCGGCTGGGGTGCAGTAAGTAGCTGACAGAGCCTGGCCACACCCCAGGCGGAGCCAGTTCAAAGCCCAGCTGGGTCGCTGACTCTTTGTTTAGCTGGAGGCTTATCTTCTGCATAACGGGGTAAAGATCTGCCTTCCACAGTTGCCGTGATTAAGTGAACTGACGCCCACATCAGAACCAGCATATGGAGGGCAGCTTCCTGCCCTCTGCACTCTTAGGGCAGCTAGTGTGGAGACAGCGACGTGCCCACTGCTCCGCTGTGGAGGGAGGTGCCCGGCTCCAGTCACCGCGCCTGGGATAGACGCGATCAGCAAATGAAGTGGGGGTGAACCTGAATACATAAAGCCAAGTACCATTTTCTCCTCTGCCCTCTCTGTCAAAGGATCTTGCTGACATACTGAAGAAAATGAAAACGTCACCCTTGCCGAGCGCCTGATCTGACGGCGGGGAGGCTGTGGGACGCTGATCTGGAGGCATTCTTCTAGGATCCGAGCAGATCGGATGGGCTGCCAATAAGCCTCCACACTGAGCCGTGCCACGGAACCTTCTAAGACTCATCCCCAACCCTTTGCTATGAAAATGCAATACCACTCTTTATGTCTATTCATTCACGGTATCTCCCAGGCTCCCCAAATCCCCCCATTAAGCCTTGGGAAATCAGCTGAACCATCGCTTGGGGCATGGAAATGAAACATTACAAAAAGCTGCCACACAAGGTCATTATTTCTGGAGGACAAAGGGGGAGAACAAAGCCTTTGAGAAAGGCTTTCGGAGCCACTTCTGCAGACCAGCCGCCGAGGGTACCTCCTTTCCTGCTGCCTGTCCTCTGCCTGCGACTGCCCGTGCAGCCTCCTCCAGCTCAGACGGGCACCTTACAGGCAGGGAGCTGCCCACTGCTGTATTCCTCTCCTAGGGCGCTGCCTGGCTACATCACCCTGGAGGTGGCTTTATTAGCCGGTCCTGAGGTCCTTAAAACTTTGTCTTCACGAACAAAGTACAGTGAAGAATTGTGTAGTTGTTGTTCAGTCACTCAGTCATGTCTGACTCTTTGCGACCCCATGGACTGCAGCACGCCAGGCTTCCCTGTCCTTTACTGTCTCCCAGAGTTTATTCAAACTCAAGTCCATTGAGTCAGTGATACCATCCAACCATCTCATCCTCTGTCATCCCCTTCTCCTCCTGCCCTTCAATCTTTCCCAGCATCAGGGTCTTTTCCAATGAGTCAGTTCTTCTAGCCACGTGGCCAGAGTACTGGAGCTTCAGTTTCAGCAATCAGTCCCTCCAGTGAATATTAAGGGTTGATTTCCTGAAGACTTGAAGAATTGTGGGACTACCCAAATGATCTGCTAAGGGGAAAGGCACCACTCTATGCTGGAAAAGACAGCTTTGGAGGGGGGTCTGCACGCCCCTCCACCTGCTTGGCTGTCCAGAGAAGTCACGACTTGTTCCCCCTCCCCCACAGGAAAACACATCCCGCACAGCTCCCCAGGGAAGACGCCAAGCACCCAGCCTCTCTAGAACAAGGTCGGTCCAGAGCCTCCTCCCCAGCAACTGGAGGACATGTCCCCCTCAGATCTGGAAATGTCACTTGGGAGAAGCTCCGGGGACCGCAGGCAGGAGTTAAATACTGCCATTTAGAGCTCTCTAATCCGGCTGAGCAGAAATTTCCAGATTTAAATTGTGCTCACCCAGGCATGATGAACGGTCTCAGACAGTCTTGAGTTTGCTCCTGCTCCCTTTGCCAGCGGTCAAGTCCTTATTTGACTCCACAGTCTACACCCTTGCAATCTCCGGGCAAAGCAGGTTTGACAGCTGGGTGTCCACGGATAGAAAGGCAAGCCGCCAAGCCCCCGCTGGAGTCCACACGCCTCGAGTGAACCAACAGGCAAACCAAGCCCCCACTGGAGCCCACAAGCCTCGAGTGAATCAACAGGTAAACCAAGCCCCCGCTGGAGCCCACACGCCTCGAGTGAATCAACAGGCAAACCAAGCCCCCGCTGGAGTCCACACGCCTCGAGGGAATTAACAGGCAAAAATAACAGTCAGCCGCCAAGCCCCCACTGGAGCCCACATGCCTCGAGTGAATTAACAGGCAAACCAAGTCCCCGCTGGAGTCCACACGCCTCGAGTGAATTAACAGGTAAACCAAGCCCCCGCTGGAGTCCACATGCCTCGAGTGAATCAACAGGCAAAAATAACAGTCAAGCAACCCTCGACAAGAACAAAGAGGCCGCTTCATGTTCTTGGGAAACTCTGGCCTTGAGGTCATCAGGGTCTGAGCCGGATCTTCCAAGGCATGAGGCCTCAGGGAGGTCACCGTCTAGGGCTCTGAAAGGAGGACGGAGCCATGCCCTCCTCCCCGCGGCCCCGGCCACCAAGGTCGCCGTGCTGGCGGCGGTCTTGGCTCCTAGATCGGTACTTTCTCACCTCTTCATACATTCCTCTGAGGGTGGCGGGGTAGGAGCTGGTGTGTCCGGGCTCCGAGGGACAAGGAGTTCTGTCTCCATGGGACTAACCCAGAGGTCGCCGGGTTGGAGAAGGCCCCCCCACCCATCCCCCTACCTTTGACCTAGGGGGACACTAGGGAAAGCGAATCACCCCACTCACCGCCCCTCACACGTCAGATCCGTTTCTTTCTCTTTCATTCATTCCTCACGAAGTCCCCAGAGGAAGGCTGCAGGAAGAATGGAACACAGGAGGTGAAGCTGAGTGACCCAGCACATGACCGAGGGTGTCAGTTTCCAGTCACACTGTGTCCCTGGACGCCTGCACCCACAGGGCTGCTTTGGGGGCTGCAGGGGGTGTGGGTGGGTCCCCCATTCAGCAACAGCAATGCCAGCTCTTACCCACAGGGCTAACTGATGGGAGAACTGGCTTGTTTACACTGGGATGGGCTTCCCTGACAGCTCAGCTGGTAAAGGATCCGCCTGCAATGCAGGAGACCCCAGTTCAATTCCTGGGTTGGGAAGATCCACTGGAGAAGGGATAGGCTACCCATTCCAGTATTCTTGGGCTTCCCTTGTGGCTCAAACAGTGAAGAATCCACCTGCAATGTGGGAGACCTGGGTTCGATCCCTGGGTTGGGAAGATCCCCTGGAGAAGGTTCTGAACGGCTCCCCATTCCAGTCTTCTGGCCTGGAGAATTCCATGGACTGTATAGTCTGTGGGGTTGCAAAGAGTTGGACACAACTGAGTGACTTTCACTTTCCTTTACTTTTCTGTTTGAAGATTTAATTTGAAGCAAAGATTTGCTGCTTTAAAAAAAAAAAAAAAAGAGAGAGAGAGAGAAGAGAAAGAAGAAGAAAAGAGAGTCTTGAGACCCACATGTCTGGGAGCTTCTGAGACGAGAACCAGCAATTATCCTTGTGGGTGTTAGGGACAGGTCGGTAACCCTCTTCTGGCCCAGAGCAAGCCGTCCCACACCTAGCGCACACCTTCACAGACACCCTGGGCACAGATGGCAGGTGGGTGAAAGTGAAATACACATAGATGATTCTTGTCCTCTGAGACTTGGAAGAAGTCAAACACCCAAAGGCAGAGAAGGGACCGACAAATGGTAATTAATGCAGCCAGTCTCATCTTGGAATTTCCTCCTATTATTTATATGCTCTATTTTCCCCAATTAGAATGTCATTTCCAGGGGGCAGGAAATATTTCTTGATTAAACACGTCTCATGTATCTCAGACTTGGGAAAGGCTCATAGTCTCATGGAAGAGAGACCAGTAATTCCAGCATGGGGTAATTAACTTTCTTTGGGTCGTAGGGGCCACGGAAAGTGGAAAAAGAGGGTGAAATCTGCATCTTCCAGGAAGAGAGCCGCTCTCCATAGACCTTCCTGGGGTCCAGGGCTGCTTCCCACAGGATGCTGCTTCCCACAGGATGTGGGGGCAGCGAAGAGAACCACATGGGCTCTGGGAGGGAAGGAAGCAGAGGCAGGTTGGACATTCAGATGCTGGCCCCCAAGGGCTTCCTGGAGGCAAGAGTTCCGACCTGGGTCTTAATGGAGGAGGAGCTTTGCGGGTTCTGGAGAAGGGAGCTTGTCCAGGTTGGAATTCTGCCAGCAGCTAAGGCAATTAAGTGAAGTCAGCAGGGCCTGAGGCAGAGGCTGGCAATAAAGGGAGGAAGTGAGGAAAGCCAGTTAAGCTCGAGTAGAGTGAAAGGGAAAAAAGAAATAAAGGTATTGAAGGGGGAGCTGGGGAGAGAGGGAGCCAGCGGTGGGTGGAGATGTTTGAATCCAGCACAAACGGGGCCCTCTGGACTGGCAGTAAAGGACCGTCAGAAACCAACGGCGGGGGTCACGCAGCTTTCACCACGGCCGCCCCATCCGGCCTCAAACAGGGACCTGGTGTCCCTCCGGAAGGACCTCCGGCTGCCACCTCCCTTCTGCCTCAGCCCTGGAGTCGGGTCCTCCAGACCCTGCCCACTGGGTGCAGGAGCCACCTGGCGGGGGAGGGGGGCGTGGGCCTGGCTTGGCCTGGAACACGTCTCCCGGCCGCGACCCACATCTGGTGCTTCTGGAAATCTGACCTGAACTCTCCCACTCCCGCGCTCACGCCTGTACATTCATCGCCAGGTAAAGGCGCCGATATGTGCATGCGAAGCGGCGGATACAGGAGCGCGCGCACACACACCCCACTATTAAAGAGTCCCCAGGGCCATTTAAGGAAGATGGGGCGTCCTGGGCTGGGAAAGCCGGGAGGCTGGCAACGCCGGTTCCCCGCGCTCCTCCTGGGGACCGGACAGTGGCTCCCTTAGCTCTCGGGATGTGAATGAGCTGGAGAGAGAGGCCGCAGCGAGCGCGGAGAGGCGGGGAGGGGGGCGCGCAGAGCCGGGAGCGCACGCCCGGCGGGGCCGAGGCTCGAGGGGCGGCGCCGAGCGGCGGGGCGCGGGCCGGGAGCGCGGCGGCGGCGGCGGCGGCGCGGAGGGCGCGGGGCGGAGGCGCTGGCCGCGCGGGGAGGGCGGGCCGAGAGGGAGGAGCCCCGGTCGCCGCCGCCAGCCCGCCCGGCGGCCCGCGCAGCCCGCACTCGCCGCCGCGCCTCTGAGTTTGAGCCCCGGCGCGGCCGGAGCGCGCGGCGCGGCGCCGCCCCCCGGGCCTCGGCCCCCAGCCCCGGCGCCCCCGGCGCGGCGCGCAGAGGGAGCAGGGCGGGCGGGCGCGGCGGGCCGGGCCGGCGGGCGGCGGGCTATGAGGCGCCCACCATGGTGCGATGCGACCGCGGGCTGCAGACGCTGCTGACCACGGCCGGAGCCTTCGCCGCCTTCTCGCTCATGGCCATCGCCATCGGCACGGACTACTGGCTCTACTCCAGCGCGCACATCTGCAACGGCACCAACCTGACCATGGACGACGGGCCCCCGCCCCGCCGCACCCGCGGCGACCTCACCCACTCGGGGCTGTGGCGCGTGTGCTGCATCGAAGGTACGGCCGGCCCGGCCCCCCCACCCCGCGCGCGCGCCCAGACACACGCGCGCACACACACACACCCGGCTCCGGGCGCCGGCCAGGAACGGGTGGGCGCGGCACTGGCTCCGCGCGAGACACAAAGGAGCCAGAGCGAGCGGGCGGGTCCCGTCGCGGCCACGGGGGACCCCCCAAACACACGGATCCCACAAACTCTCCACTGGCACACGCACACCCCCTCGCACATTGACACAATGAAACACACAGAAACTCACGCGCGCGCGCGCAGCCCGAGACCAGAGCGATCCCGAGGAGCGGCGCCGGGGCCCCCAGGGGAGGTGGAGGCTGGCGAGGGGGCGGGAGGAGGCTGAGGCTGGGGGGAGCGGACGCGAGAGGAGGGGAGGGAGGAGGGGGAGAGGTTGCTTGGCAACCGGTGTCTGTGCGATTGCTATGGGAACTGGCCATCCTGGGGCGGGGCCGGCCGGGGGCGGGGAGCGCGAGGGCCGCTCCGAGATCGCTCCGGGCCCTGCCGAGGGGTGGGAGTGGGGGCTGGGCACCGAGGGGGTCTGGGAGACCCGGGTCGCCCAAGCCTGATGTCTGCCGAGACTTTGCTCCGCCACGTACTCTTCCCGGGGCCGCTGGCCGCTCCTGCCCGCTTGGTGGGGAGGCGAGTGGATGGGGAGCGTCACCAAGTCCCCCCGAGCAGGTCCCGAGGCCGGGGTCTGCAATTACCCGCGGACCAGGGGCGGCCTGGAGGGGCGTGGCCGCCGGGCGGGGCAGGAGGGACGCGACGCTGCGCCCCCAGGTGCGCGGCGGGCAAGCTAGTAGGTGTTGTGAGGATGGATGCCTCCGGGGGCCGGGACTGGGTGCCCCCGGGCAGTGGGGACCGCTCGCTCCGGGGGACCCCGCCAACGGCGCCGTGCGCCGGAGCTGAGCGCCTCCCGCCGGCCCTGCTGCGGAGCTTGCACTAACAGGTGGCCGTCGGGCGGCGGGGTCCCAGCCGGGTTGTGGACGGTCCCCGCTCGTTCTGGGCTTTCAGGTCGGAAAAGGGGTGAGGAGCTGGGGGAGGGTTCCTCCCCACGATCCTCGAACAGTCTCCTCTTTCTTCCTGGTAACCTTCCCGTGTGTTCGCTCCGCCCTCGGGGGGTCAGGAAGTTCGCCTTCAGCCCGACCTCTGCCTGCGGCCCCAGCCCCTCAGCCCCGGCGCAGAGTCCGGCGTGGCTGGGTCTTCGTGGAGGAGCGCGGAGCTCGGGAAGAGGTGGCCCTTCTTCTGGCTTTGGGGTCGTGGTCACGGAGGCCGTGTAGAGAAGGGTGGCCAGGTGAGGCGGCCTTGCACCTCCGCATCCTGCCTGTTCTCGCCTGGAATCCCGCCCCCCGCTCCCTCTTCCTCTGCCCCGCACAGCCTCCCCACCACACACATCCCCTCCCAGCCCAGGCTGCTTTGCCCTTTGAGCCTGAAGCTTATTGCCAGGGCCGAGTGGAGTCTTCTGAGAGCAGGAATGTGCAATCAATAGTTTGGGAAACAGCCCCGGAAAAGCCCCAGAAGGCTCTGTGGGCTCACGATGACACCCCCTCTTTTCTTTTGAAAAACATCATTCCTGGGGTGTAGTTGCTCAGATGGCGAACACCTACTCCTCTCATCTGGAGGACGCACCCACGTCACTCCCCGCCGCAGCACCTGAGTTAGACACAGAAGGAGGCTGCCGGCCCCGATCTCTAACTCACAGGCTCTGCTGGGCGCTGGGTATGTATATGATCCTGTTAAGCCATCCCCCTGTCGTCACCCACACCCACGCATTGACCCCAGGCCTTCCAGTTTTCCTGTCAAAAACTGGAACTCGCTTCTCCACACCGGCAAGCCTGGCCTCTGCAGACTGGCTCGCATGCCTCCTTTATTAATTTCTCATCCTAATTAGGATTGATGCTGCACTTAGCATCTTGCCAGCTGCCTCGAGCCGTTTGCACTCGATGTTCATCAAGAGAGCCCCAAGCTGATCTGGGCAGCTGGCTCCACTGGCAGAGGGAGGGTGGGGTGTTGCCATCTGGGGGACTTTACTGAAAGAGTGGGGCTGCCTCTGTTACCACCAGGAGCTCAGGGGTTCTGGGGGCCAAACCAGCCCACCCCCAAGGGCCAGGACATCCTTGGACCCACCCAGGGCTGGGAGGGCTGGTTCAGGATTCCTCGGTGTGCTCAAAACATCCTGACAGTCCATCAGCCCGGGCGAAAACTGACAGCTTATCTTCTAAAAGCACTTCGTAGAGTCCAACAGCCTCCACCTCCTATGACCCCCAACACCCTGCCAGCAAGCATTCAGGCTGAGACCCCGCTGGCACTCCCTGGAGATGTGGTCTCCTCAATATTGGCTTGTTTGGGTACAGGGCATTATTTCCACCTGCTTTCTAGCAAAGTTCTCCAAAGCGTTACATGGGGGAAATGAAAAGCTCAAAGCTCTAAGCTGAAATTGAAGAATGGCTGCAGCAGGTAGCTAATAAAGCGCCAGTTGTGACTGTGGGGCTCTGAAGGGTTTGCTGATATCTCCCAAGCAGCAGGTCAGCGTCCTGGTTGTTTCCCAGGGCTGGTGTTGTGGGCAGGAGAGCCCGGCCCTCAGTTCCTCAGGCGTCCTTGCCGTCTGGCAGGACCGTGTGCAGAACACCTACTCCCACCTCACCACGCGGACATCCCCTCTTCCGCCCCCAAAGCCCAGGCTCCCCACGGCCCCGTGTTAGGCAAGCGTCGCAGTCCTCTCGTGCACGTTGTGCGTGTTACCACACAGCACACTCGGCACAGCTGTGAGGGTGCTGTCTGCAGGGAGGAGCAGGTGCACCGAGAGGCGCCAGGTAGGAGCCTTTGTCTCACTGCAGAGCTCTTCCTACCATGTCATCCTGCCCTTCTCCAAACTTCTTCTGGTTTCCCATTAAAAATAGAACCAAGCACCTTCCAGGTGGCACAGTGGTAAAGAATCTGCCTGCCATTGCAGGAGTCATAGGAGACGAGGGTTCAATCCCTGGGTCGGGAAGATCCCCTGGAGAAGGAAATGGCAACCTACTCCAGTATTCTCGCCTGGGAGATGCCATGGACAGAGGCGTCTGGTGGCTACAGTCCATGGGGTTGCAGAGAGTCAGACATGACTGAGCACACACGTACACGTGACTACCTAGCGGAGGAGCCCAGCTCTGAGACTGGCTTGTGGCAGCATGAAAGCATTTGGAAGTGAAAATGTTCAACTGACAAACACACTGCGTAACACACACACTGTCCCTTCTCTCTCTTCCCACCACGTTGGGGACCAGCCTGCTCCCCCCCAGCCAGCCACCCACTCCCTCTGTCCCCTAGACCTCCGCCCCCTTCCTTCTTTGAGTCTTAGCTCTCAGCCCAGCGCTGGGGACGTGGGAAAGGAGTAACAAGTCTTTGTGGGCTTTTCCATAAAGCTACCACCACCCCACATTTGTTCAGTCTCTAGTGCATCCTGGAATCAGATGAGGTGTAGAAGAGAAACAAGCATTCCAGAGTGTGTGCGATGAGCTTGGGACGGGGTGCGGGGCCTCCTGTAGATGCAGGAAGAGAAGAGGAGACTCAGGTCTCCGAGTGCAGCAGCTCGTGTTGGCAAAGCACCCACGACCACGCTGAGATCAGATGAGGTGTAGAAGAGAAACAAGCATTCCAGAGTGTGTGCGATGAGCTTGGGACGGGGTGGGGGGCCTCCTGTAGATGCAGGAAGAGAAGAGGAGACTCTGGTCTCCGAGTGCAGCAGCTCGTGTTGGCAAAGCACCTGCGACCACGCTGAGCTGCTGGATGCTGGAGGGACCCAGTCACTGTGGTGCCGTCAAGGGAGCTCCGGGCCCAGAATAAAGGTCCTGGCAGAGTTCAGCGCCCCCGTGTCTGCCAGGTTCCTGTAGAAGGACTGCCCCCAGCACGCCCACAGCACATCTCCGGAGCGCAGCCTGTGTGCCGGGGTTGTCCATGCCTGCTTCATGTCAGCTTGTCCCAGGCGCCTGCTGGGGAGGTGGGGAGACCCTGGACCCTGCAACCTTCCCACCCCACCTCAGGCAGCACCTCTCACACCAGGGACCCAGACCTCACTCACCATGCACACTGAGGAAGAGAAGGTGTCAGTACTGCCCCAGGGCAGGGGAGGGGGAGGCCAGCCAGGGAGGACCACCCAGTGACAACCACCCAGGCCCCACCACCCAGGCCCACTTCCCCAGGGACGCGCTTCTTGCGTCTGGAACCCTCTCTCGGCGGGTCAGCAGGAAGCCCTGCCTTACACCACGCTCCTGACACGGATCCGCTCAGGGAGGTTTGGATCTGAATACCGTCCTTCGCCCACCCTGCTCCAGGCTTGTCCTGTCTGTTTTGCGTCTGTCTTCTCTTGCACTGACTCATGGGCAGCCTGTCCAGTCAGTAGCAGGGGTGTGGGCAGAGAACAGGCCTCCGCACAGCACCCAGCTCACCAGCTGGACCCCTGGCCCCTCCCGGCCCCCCCAGGTTTGCTCGTAGCAGTCATCACACCAGCCTCCAGGACCTGACATTAGTCTGTGTAACTGCCAGCAACTCTGCAGTGTAAGTCTTCAGGATCTGCCTTTGACAGTGGGGGCGGAAGTGAGGGTTAAGATGGCCCCAGCCCCTGGGTGTCGGGGTGCCTGCCCACGTCTGGATGCGATTGGAGCTGAACAGGTGGGCCCAACTTTCTACCTGCTGGGGGAACCCTGTGCTTGAACCACACAGACGGGGCTGGGGTGGGGGCTGTCTGAGTCAGCTCGGCTGCCGTCACAGAATGTGGTCAGCAGAACGGCTCAAACTGCAGACAGTGTTTCTTGCAGCTCTGGAGGCTGAAGCCCAAGACCAAGGTGCTGGGCAGCTCGGTGCCCGGTGAGAGCCGCTTCCTGCCTCGTGAGCGGCCACCCCCTCCCGTGTCCTCAGGACGGGGAGAGCTCTCTACTCTGCTCCCTTATCCCGAGGACACTGACGCCCTCGTGGGGACCCCACCCTCATGACCTCACGCGTCAGCTCACCGCCCAGAGCCCCACCACCGAGTACCCTGGGGGCAGAGCACCAGCGTGGGTCTGGGGAGGACACAGCCTGCAACGGTGTTCTTCCTTCTCTCCCTGCTCTGTAGCTGGTTGTTCTTGTTCAGTCCTGTCTGACTCTTTGCGCCCCCGTGGACTGCAACACACCAGGCTTCCCTGTCTTTCACCATCTCCCGGAGCTTGCTCAAGCCCGTGTCCATTGAGTCGGTGACGCCATCCAACCATGTCATCCTCCGTCACCCCCTCCACCCCTGCCCTCAGTCTTTGCCAGCACTGGGGGCTTTTCCAGCGAGTCGTTTCCTCCCGCCAGGTGCCTGCTGTCTAGTCACCCGGGTGGGCCCTGGCAGCCCTTCTCATGTCTGCCTCCCCTTCACGCCCTGCTCCATCTCTCATCCTCCTCTGTCCTTCACTCCTTTCTCTTTTCTTATAAGAAAAGCCCAGCTGGAGCCGGCTGACTTAGAGAAGAGGAGCTGGGGTTCCTGGTGAACCCCGGCCTGACTTAACGGTCTCACTGCAGACCTGGCTTTGGAGGTGCTCCCTGGCAGGGGCTTCAGAAAGGTTCAACAGGAAATTAAGCACCCTTTAAAGTGAATCTCCAGTGTCCATCCGGATGGCCAGGACTCTGGGGACTTCGAGGACATAGTAACAGAAGCCCAGAGTAGAAAGCAACCTCAGGTCATCAGATCCAGGGCGTCAGAGAGCCTGGCAGCCTCTGTCTCCTCATCTGGAAGTGGCTGATTTGGAACATTCCTCCCACCTTTGACCTTCTGCCACTCAAGTCCCAGAGAGCCCCACCCACAGCCTGCAGGCTCTGCGTGGCCTCGATGTGAGCCCGCAGGAAGCTGGTTCTCCAGGTGGAAAGCCCCTGAGACAACTTAGTTCAGTGGCTCTCGGCATACATAGGCTTCCCTGGCAGCTCAGATGGTAAAGAAGCTGCCGGTGGTGCAGGAGACCCAGGTTCGATCCCTGGGTCGGGAGGATGCCCTGGAGAAGGGCATGGCAGCCCACTCCAGTACTCGTGCCTGGAGAACCCCATGGACAGGGGAGCCTGGCGGGCTATAGTCCATGGGGTCACAAAGAGTCGGACACGACTGAGCGACTGACACTTGCACTTTCACCACACCTAGAAGGGTGTGTCCCCGGCCTGCCGGGCACACCTGTGTCCATGCCTTCGTCCACTCACGCCGCCCCTGCTCACGGAGCAGCTGCTCTGTCAGCGTGTGGGAGCCGCCGTTCTAAAGAGGCAGCTGACACTTCCAGGGACCGACGACTGCTTGATGTAAACAGAGTGTGTCCGGGCCGCGTGCTGGAGGAGGCCGGGAAGGGTGGCCTCTGGTTGGGGGGATGGGAAGGAGCTGTCCGAGAAGGGCTGGAGGAAGCGCTTCCAGGAGGAGACGGGCGAGGCCGAGGCAGGAAGGAGCCTGGGGGATGGAGGGCCTGAGGACCCCCTGAGCCGCTTGTTCTTCACTGTGAGGCCTTGTGAGTGTGGATGGTTCAGCAGCATCTCTGGCTTTACTGACTGGAAGCCACTTACCAAGCCACCCACTAAGCTGTGACAACCAAACTGTGTGCAGACTTTGCCAGACGTCTCCTGGGCGACGGGGAGAGGAGCAAGCAGAACTGCCCCCGTGGAGACCTCTGCTCGAAGACAGGAGTCATTTAGGTTCAGGCAGGAGCATACCTGATGCCCGGCACCTGATAGGAACTCCACTATTTCTCTCTTCTTCAAGAAAACATGTGGAGCGTCAGTGGGGGGCAGAGAGCATCTCTGCTGGGGTCAGCCTGGAGTCCGCTTTAGGTGATGGGAGGCGTGAATGGTACCTGGCCCCATTCCCTTTGATGAGTGATGAATTGCAGGTGGGCCAGTCACCTGCCTGGGGGTGTGGCTGGTGTGGCCAGCTCCCTCCACTCTGCAAGCAAAGGAGAGCGAGGCTGGAGAGGGCAGGGGCCTTGCTCAAGGTCACACAGCTCATTAGTGACGGGGCCGGAGCAGAAGCAGGTGGGAGCTGCCTGGTCAGGGCTCCGTCTGCCCAGCTTCCCCCAGGGGCCAGCACCTGCCTGGGTACCCGGCAGGGTGAAGGAACCTCACTCCCTCTGGGCCTTTCTCTGCCGACCTGCTCCTTGGCATCTTGAAGGCCCTTGAGGAGTCAGAATGGGGCTGGGGTCCACATGGAGCCCCTCATGGAGCTCCAGGGTCTTTGCAGAGCAGACAGCGTGTGTGTGCTCAGCCGTGTCCGACTCTTTGCGACCCCATGACTGTAGCCCCCCAGTATCCTCTGTCCATGGGATTCTCCAGGAAAGAAGACTGGAGTGGGTTGCCATTTCCTCCTCCAGGGGATCTTCCCGCCCCAGGGATCGAACCCACATCTCCTGTGTCTCGCAGGCAGATTCTTTACCACTGCACCACCTTGCCTTCCCCTTATTTCCTCAAACTTGGGAGTTTTCCCCAGAAAAAATAAGTCACCCAGCCTTTTCAGCTGAGCTGAGTGGGGCCCCAGGTTGGCTCACTGGCCTCCAGGGTCTAGGAATGAAAGAAGCTGAGCATCCCTGGGATGTTCAGGCCCGTGTTTCATGCCCTCAGAGGCAGAACCACACTGAATGGCTTCTGTGAACCGTGAAATCAGAACCCAAGGGCCCTCAATTAAGAGCCGAAATAGGGTCTAGCACCAAGGCCGCACCCAGGGGTGATGGCAGGCACCCAGGCCACGTGTCCCCCTCCTGTTTCCTGGCGGGCACCAAGGCTGCAGCCGGGAACTCCAGTATCATGGGGAAGGGGCTGGACAGAGGAGGACAGGGGGCCGGCTATGGAAACATCAGGGCGGGCGTCGGCAGACCTGTGCCCAGGCCTCGTGCTGCCGCCAACATCTGGACAGGCTTGTGCGTCCTAACCCTGACCTCCTGGAGCCGCTGAGGGCTTGGCTGTCAGGTTGGCAAGCAATACCTTCTTTCCCTCCATCCCCCCTCCCCCTCCCTCCTCCTCCCCTCCCTCCTCCTCCCCTCCCTCTATCCCCCCCTTCATCCCTCCTCCCCCCTCCCCCCTCCCCTCCCCTCCCCTCTCCCCTCCCTCCTCTCTACCTCTGTCTCCCTCTTTCCTCCCCCCTCCCTCCATCTTTTCTTCCTCTTCTTCCTTCCATCCTCCCGTGTCCTCCCCTCCACTCCCCTGGGTTGTGTGACTCTCCAATGAGAGGTCACTTGGGGACTGCTCTGCTCCACGGAGGCCCTGCAGAGGGTCCAGGATTTCAGGCTCATTTTCTTGGAAACACTTGGCTTGGCCTTTTTCACCCTGACACTCAGCGAGGACCGGCATGCTGGTGGCAGCCTCGCCCTCGGACACGCTCCTGCGTGTTCCCACCTCCAGAGTCAGCTGGCCTCTCTCCCACCCACTCAGTCACTGGTTCTCAGGAAGCACTGGTGACCTGCTGTGTGCTCAGCCCAGGGCCGCCACCGTAGGGATGAGGTCAGACCCCTTACCCGCCACATCCCCACCGGGTTCCTTACAGCCCCCAGCTGGCTCCCAGCCTCTGTCATTTCTCGTCTGGGTTCCCCAAGGAGAGTCCTGACCAGCCTGCCTGCCCCTGCGTGAGCCCTTCTCCACACGCAGCCAGGAAGACCTTGTAAGAATATAAACCAGATCACATCACCCCCAGCTCGATGGCCATCGATGGGACGATGTCAGGCTCGTTTCCCAATCTGTAAAGCCCCAGACACCTAACAGCTCCCACCAGGGGCTTCACCGTCAGGAAGACTCAGGGCAGGTGATCTCTGAACCAAGTCCGTGTGATGCTTAATAGGAAGGCTGGGGCGTGGGGAGGGAGTCAGAGAGAGCTGCGTTTGAACCCTGCTCTGCTTCAGCTCTGTGACCTAGGGCAAGTTGCTTGGCTTCCCTGAGCCTCCATTTTCTCATCTGTAAAATGGAGTTACAACAGTCAACACCCCCAGGCAGTGGAGCCATTCCCTAAGACACAGAAGCAAGGAGGACTGCCCTGGGGTGGGGGACAGGAGGCTTCTGGTGGGCCAGTCAGAGGGCTGCCGATCTGACAGCGGGCAGGGGGGGGCGGGACCAGGGGGGCGGGGCATCCGCCACCATCACCGAGGGATGCTGGCAGGGGCTTCCGTGTGACAGGATGTCAGGCCATGACTGCTGACCCACTGCCTCCGGTTCTGCAGCGGGACAGAGAGCAGTGGGATCTTTGTATTTTCTGAGCCAAAGTTCTAGATAAAATAGCAGAGCACAGACTTTCTCATGTGGTTTTATATGCGTGAGGCAGTATACGAAGTGTTCTTGGATCCTGAAATGCTGGCACTCTTAGATTCGGGCAGGCAGAGATGGTGGAGTAGGAGGGGGCACAACCCAGAACATTTTACATCAAGACTGGCCTGTAAAGACCCCGGGCCCCAGTAACAGGTCATCACCAGTGGAACATTCTTGATCATTTTTGAAGAGGAGAACCCACATTTTCACTTTGCACTGGATGCCCCCTCCACCCCCCAGATTACTGGTGGGAGAAGGCGGGGCAGGGGAGATGGGCTCTGAGGCTTCAGGGAGGCGGTGGCTGGCCTGCAGGGCAGGGGAGGCTGGAGCCGCTGCTTTCTGTTCTCCCCTGGCCCCACGAATGCAGGGCCGGGTGCTTCCTCAGAGAGTGAAGCGTGCACCCTGGGCCGTCACGGGGCCCCTGCTGAGGCCTGGCCTTGTGCTGGGCTCAGTGGGTACCGCACGGCCCGGGAGCTTGCTGTCTGGTTCTGGGGACCCGCAGGAGGAGAGGACACGGCGAGGACAGAGCCTCAGAACACACCCAACGGCAGGGCCTCCTCCTGTGCTTCTGCAAAGGCCTGTCTCAGGGTTGTCAGGAGGATAGATGGGAAACACACAGGGCTCTGCACACACCTGCCTCACAGTAGATTTGGGATTTCTAGCGGCTGAGTGGCGCCTTGGAGGACGTGCTGGTGGACGTGAGGTGCGGGGCCCAGAGTGAGTCAGAGTTTGAGCTCAGCTCTGCCTCCCACTGGCGGCGAGCCCTGCGACCAGTCATTGCCTTCTCTCTGAGCCTCAGTTGCTTTCTCTGTAAAATGGGTACATTAACAACACCTACTGGGCAGATCTGCTGGCAGGAGCTGAGTGGAGACACTGGTGCTTGGGTGTGGCGCAATGCCCGGAGACCGCCCTGCACAAGGAGCTATGGGGGGGCCCGTGAGGGTGGGTCTGGAGGCGGGAGCCCGGCTCACCTCCAGCCCCCAGACCACACCGCAAGCTGGGAGGAGACCGTGGCTCCCCAAAGACTCCCTGGGGACATCTCAGGACACCCAGGCTTCCTTCCAAGGGCCAGGCAGTCCAGCCAAGGCCGTGTCACCAGCTCGTCTGGCTGTGCAGTGGGAGGGGGACACCTCACACTTGCTTCCGGACGATAACAAGCTCACATTGAGGGCTGGCTCCCTGGGGCGAGCGTGCCGTCCCCGCTCTCATCCGAGCCCTCACCCGAGACATTCTCTCGCTTCAGCAGTTTGGCATGTCATACAAAGGGGCTCTGATTTTTCCTGATGTCCAACTCGTCTTGCATGAAAAATAGCTTTTGTTATCTTTCTGCCCACGGATTCCTGCATGTGAGTCGAGGCCAGATGCCTGGGGCTGGAGCGTCCCCACAGGCTTAACCATTTGGAGGGCCTTCCCTCTCCCACCTTGGCGGCCCTTGTCACCCGCGGCCATGGCCCTGGCGGTCTACTTCTCCGGGCGTTGCCTGCTGGCCCTGGCCTGCCCCCCACTGGCAGCACCCCCTCCCACTCGGTGTCGCTCTGCTGTGTGGCCCCACGTCCTTGTTTGGGTTCTTCACCCCCCCATCACCCCGTCCTCCAAACCTGCTCCTCGGTTCCTGCCCGTCTCCCAGCCCATCCTCCCCCACCCCCACCCGGCTCCCTTTCTTTCTTTCTAACTTGTATTTCTAATTATTTCTCCCTTTCCCTCTCTTGTCTGCCATATTTAAAGCTTACAAGCCCTCTCCCTCTTCCTGTTCGAGGCAGTCTTTTGAAAGTTCTTGAGACATTTACTAGATAAAAATGTATTCTTTTAACTCTGTGATTATTAGGAGGGTTATTAAACATGAGGAGAACTCTATTAAATAGCGAATTGAGTGAGTCAAAAACCCACAGATAGGAAGCCTCTAAAGGTCATCTGTACAAATAGATGTGAATGAGGCTCTTGCGTTCTAAGAGGTCTGAAAAGAATCTTGGGGAAAAATTCACCAGAATTTTTTTTTAATGATGGTCACCGAAACTCTGAGTGGTTTGTCTTATCTCCTGTCTTTTTCCGATTTTCTACCATGTTGGGGGTGCGGATACATAAACATGACACAATTTTGCGAAGCCCCGGGCCAGCCTGCAGCCCCGGGCAGGTGGACGCCCCGTGTGCCCCTCGGCACCCGGGGTGTCTGCTTTCTTTCTTTGGAAGTGCATCCAGGAACAGCCCCAGGCACCCTGCCCAGTCACCTCGCGTCAGTGTTTTATTTCAGGTGACCCCTGACTTATAACCAAATCGATTCCTGGATGAAAGCCTTTCAAAGCCATCTACCATCAAATCTTTATTTCCTATAAGCACAATTTGCACACTGGGTTTCCATTCCTAGAAATCCACCTCACATAATAAAAGTGCGCAAAGTGACCGCAACAGTAAGTGAAAGGCAAGTAAACCCAGATAGATGCTCGTACAAACTTTTATTGCATATGTAAATCCGAGTGCTTAATATAAAAGCTCCACCATGATATCTTCCTTTGGAGGCACTTTCCTGCCTGAGCCAGACTGGCCAAGGTTTCTTTAAATATGAATCCAGTGAAGTTTGAACAGAAGATGCTTTCTGTTTTTTCCTGGAAAATCACCCCATGGCAAGTTTAAGCATGCTTCGTTGCACCAAAAAAAAAAACTCAAATGCTTTAAAATAAAGAATTCTGTCTCAACATTTTTCCATTGCCAATTCCATGAGTGTACATTCTTTAGAAAAGGTCTTTCCCTGGGAGATCTTGTGAGGAAGGCAGAGTCCACTGTGACCTGCGCCACCTCCATCCCCCCCCGACCCTGGTCTTTATGCCAGCGCAGCCGCCAACCCACCAAATGCCAGTCAATGCTGGGGTATCAGCTTCCAGGGGTCCCTGTTGCCAAGTTAATGATCCTCACTGCTCATTAATGGGAGGAGATGGTGACACACTCCAATATTCTTACCTGCAGGACCCCATGGACAGAAGACCCCACAGCTACAGTCCACGGGATCTCAAAGAGTCGGGCACGGAACACACACACTGCTCATTAATGCGGCTTTTAGCCATTAGCAGCCATCGTGGTTAGGATAAAAGTGCCAGTGGACATTAGGCAGAGAGTGAGGTGCATGTCCAGCCATCTGTGGCCGAGATGGCCAGTACTTGAGCTAGTTATTTTTCAAATCTCATCAGCATCTCTGGGCCTTTCACGGTGATGCCTGTTCCTCCTTGTTCAGTCTTTCCTGGAGCTGAAAACAAAGCCCTCACCTTCAACCTTAAAAGCCCTCATCCTCTCCAAAGGCACGTGTAGGCCCGCCTTCTATCTCCCCATCCCTGGAGGATGGGGAAGGAAATCGACCTGGTTTTCTTGTGTCTTTAAATGGGGTGCTCTCTCTAGCTCATTTCTGGCTGTCAATCAACAAGTCTTTGGAATGTGACCAGTGCAGAGTGCTCTGGCAGGTGCTGGGGCCCAAAGACACGGAGGAGACCCTCCTCTTCTAAGAAGTAGAATGCTGAGACACCCACGAGCAGAAAGGTGGCCAGGCCAGCCCTGCTCAGTCCTAACAGCGCACTTGTGCCCCGCCACCCTCCCTGCGTATCCACCCCACACCCTCCAGCTCACTTCTCTGTGTAAGAGCCAAAGCACGAATACTTTTAAAGCAAGAGCAGATGCCTCCTGAGCACTCACGGTGCCCCAAGGGTGCTGTGCATCTCGCAAGAGCTCTCCATGTGTTAGCTCAGCCTTGTAACTGCCACGGTTTCATTCAATTAATTGTCAAACAGTCATAGCTTGAGCTGTTACTTACACGGCCTTTATTGCGTGCCGGAAACTGTCCCATGCACTGGACGGGCAGACGGTAGATGGACAGACTGGTGTGGTCAGTCCTCGGCACCCAGGGGTGCCTTGCTGTCCCTGCTTCCACTGTGCACTGAGGAGTCTGAGGAGCAGAGAGGTTAGGCAGCTGCCCCGAGGCCACCGAGCTGGCAGGTGTGGGCATCAGGATTCAGGCCCCGCATCTGGCCCCAGGTTCCTCTCCTCATCACTGAGCTGTGACCTCCGAACCTCTCTTATGCGCGGGTGCCTCGCATAGTCCATTTCGTCCATGCAGCCGCACTCAGGTAATGCCCCCGTGGGCAGCAGCGAGGCCGAGGCGGGCTTCCCCACCAGGACGCGGCCAGCGCTTGGTGTCCAGCTCTGCCCCCGCTCATCCCCAGCTTCTTCTCCAGCCTGGAGCTCACAGCCCTATGACTGCTGCACGTGGGGAGAGCTGTGGGGAGCTCGGGGTCTTGTAAAGACCTCAGACCTGCTACAGGGACTCTGGGACACAGGGCCTATGCTGACGCTGCTGGGGCCGGGGAGTGAGAGATGGGGTGTGAAGGCGAAGTGAGACCGTCCCCCCAGTGCAGCCCGTGGGTGCCGGCTGCTGGCTGTGGGCCAGGCTGGCACGGCGGGCTTCTCGGAAGAGGTGGGGACGGCATCGTGACAGAATGGAGCACGATGCCGGGCCCTGGGTCTGACTCACGCAGCCCGGAAAGGAACGATTCAGCTGTCAGACTGAGGGCGGCTCTTAAGATGGGGTGCTCTCCTCAAAGAAGGTGGAAATTATTCTGCTCAAGACAGCTCCCCGGCGGAGGCAGTAACGTGCACTTCAAACCCCGGAACCCACGTCCGCGGTGGGGGCCAGCCCGCGTTCACACCCAGATTGCGATGGTTGGCGTTCACATGGTGACTCCTGGCTCACAGAAGGCAGATGGAGAAGCAGAGTCTGACCCCGTCTGCCTCCATTCACGTCAAGTTCACGTGCAGGCAGAACTCACCCCGGGCGGGGCAAGTCGACGTGTGGTTCCCTTTGTGGAGCCTCGGGGGGTGGACGTGGTCTGCACCTCGGTCTGGAGGTGGTCACACAGGTGTGGACATATGCCCATCAGGCTGTGCTCTTCGGGCTCCTCTCTGTGTGTATCCTCAGTAAACACTGAAAGCAGATGGCACGGGTCTGGGGTGGCAGGGACCCTCAGGCCCTTGCCTGCTGCACCTGCCCCCATCGCGCCCCCCTTCTTGTTCAGCCAGCAAACACTTGCTGGGAATGTGTGTGCTGACGATGCTAAGTTCCAAGGATACAAGCATTCATTCATTCATTCGGCTGTTATTTTGGTGCCTGCCCTTGTGGGAATCTGCTCAACCTGCTAAGTGAAAACACCTTCCTGTTTCCGCGAGTTCCAAGCTCAGAGACGCACAGGGTGCCAGGTCCTCCCACTGTTCTGCCTGAGGCAGAGCCTCTCCCGGGACCCTCACAAGGCCCAGGGACCTCCTCGCTCTCGGCCAGGCCACTGTGCCTCTGAGAGGCTGTTTCATCTCTGCCTGGGGGGCTCTGCCCTGGGGGCTCTGTGGAGGGGGCTCATGCCACCAGCCCTTGTTCTGCCCATCTGCCCCCCGACGCTCCACCGGTATGTTTTCAAGTTTCTATTCAAATCCAGCAAATGTTCATTGAGAATTTTAAAACCAGCCCCCCAGACTGAATCATAGGCACACAGAGATTCATTTATTTATTCATTCAACAAACATTTATCGAGGGCCTGCCATTAACCAGGCAGCCTTCGAGGTAATGGGGAAACTTTCACAGCAGTGAATAAATAAAACAGACAATCATGCAGTGTTTATATGGTCACAGGGGGGACACATAGTCATCAAGAAAAACCCGGAGCGTCAGGGTGAAGGCTGTGATGACAGTGGCTTCAGGAGGCCTGGAAGAGGCCAGAAGGCCAGTCTTGTGGAGGCCTTGGAGAGACCATGTCAGGCAGAGGAAATAGCAGGTGTCACAGCCCCTCGAGAGTCTGTCCAGGTCCTGACTGGCTGAGCGGGGAGCGGAAGATGAGGGTCAGAGAGGGGACTGTGGCCACCAGTGAGGACTTGGCCCTCTGGTCTGTGGGAGGAGCCCTGGGCGGCTTGGAGCTTTCATCAGAGTCCCAAAGGGTCCCTTTGGCTACCGCATTGAAGACGGTGGAGCCTGCCCTCTGGCAGGCTCCTAAGTGGACGGGGCTCTTCTGGGATCCTTCAGTTCAGTTTAGTCAGTCAGTCGTGTCTGATTCTTTGCGACACCATGGACTGCAACACGCCAGGCCTCGCTGTCCATCACCAACTCCCGGAGCTTACTCAAACTCATGTCCGTTGAGTTGGTGATGCCATCGAACCATCTCATCCTCTGTCGCCCTCTTCTCCTCCCACCTTCAGTCCTTCCCAGCATCAGGGTCTTTTCCAATGAGTCCAATGAGTCAGTTCTTCACATCAGGTAACCAAGGTATTGGAGTTTCAGCTTCAGCATCAGTCTTTCCAATGAATATTCAGGACTGATTTCCCTTAGGATTGACTGGCTGGATCTCCTTGCAGTCCAAGGGACTCTCAAAAGTCTTCTCCAACACCACAGTTCAAAAGTATCAATTCTTCGGTGTTCAGCTTTCTTTATAGTCCAACTCTCACATCCATACCTGACCACTGGAAAAACCATAGCTTTGACTAGACGGATCTTTGTTGCCAAAATAATGTCTCTGCTTTTTAACATGCTGTCTAGGTTGGTCATACCTTTCCTTCCAAGGAGTAAGCGTCTTTTAATTTCATGGCTGCAGTCACCATCCATAGTAGTTTTAGAGCCCCAAAAAATAAAGTCTGACACTGTTTCCACTGTTTCTCCATCTATTTCCCATGAAGTGATGGGACCAGATGCCATGATCTTAGTTTTCTGAATATGGAGCTTTAAGCCAACTTTTTCACTCTCTTTCACTTTCATCAAGAGGCTCTTTAGTTCTTCTTCGCTTTCTGCCATAAGAGTGGTGTCATCTACATATCTAAGGTTATTGCTATTTCTCCCAGCAATCTTGATTCCAGCTTGTGCTTCATCCAGCCCAGTGTTTCTCGTTATGTACTCTGCATATAAGTTAAATAAGCAGGGTGACAATATACAGCCTTGATGTACTCCTTTCTCGATTTGGAACCAGTTGTTCCATTTCAGTTCTAACTGTTGCTTCCTGACCTGCATACAAATTTCTCAGGAGGCAGGTCAGGTGGTCTCGTATTCCCATCTCTTTATGAATATTCCACAGTTTGTTGTGATCCACACAGTTAAAGGCTTTGGCATAGTCAATAAAGCAGAAGTCGATGTTTTTATGGAACTCTCTTGCCTTTTCAATGATCCAGCGGATGTTGGCAATTTGATCTCTGGTTGCTCTGTCTTTTCTAAATCCAGCTTGAACATCTGGAAATTCATGGTTCAAGTACTGTTGAAACCTGGCTTGGAGAATTTTGAGCATTACTTTACTAGCATGTGAGATGAATGCAATTCTGCAGTAGTTTGAACATTCTTTGGCATTACCTTTCTTTGGGATTGGAATGAAAACTGACCTTTTCCAGTCCTGTGGCCACTGCTGAGTTTTCCAAATTTGCTGGCATATTGAGTGCAGCACTTTCACAGCATCATCTTTCGGGATTTGAAATAGCTCAACTGGAATTCCATCACCTCCACTAGCTTTGTTTGTAGTGATGCTTCCTACGGTCCACTTGACTTCGCATTCCAGGATGTCTGGCTCTAGGTGAGTGATCACACCATCGTGATTATATGGGTCATGAAGATCTTTTTTGTACAGTTCTTCTGGGTATTCTTGCCACATCATCTTAATTAATCTTCTGCTTCTGTTAGGTGCATACCATTTCTGTCTTTTATCGAGCCCATCTTTGGATGAAATGTTCCCTTGGTATCCCTAATTTTCTTGAAGAGATCTCTAGTCTTCCCCATTCTATTGTTTTCCTCTATTTCTTTGCATTGATCGCTGAGGAAGGCTTTCTTATCTCTCCTTGTTATTCTTTGGAACTCTGCATTCAAATGGGTATATCTTTCCTTTTCTCCTTTGCCTTTCACTTCTCTTCTTTTCACAGCTATTTGTAAGGCCTCCTCAGACAGCCATTTTGCCTTTTTGCAATTCTTTTTCTTGAGGATAATCTTGATCACTGCCTCCTGTACAATGTCATGAACCTCCGTCTGTAGTTCTTTAGGCACTCTGTCTATCAGATCTAATCCCTTGACTCTATTTGTCACTTCCTGTGTATAATCGTAAGGGATTTGATTTAGGCCATACCTGAATGGTCTAGTGGTTTTCCCTACTTTCTTCGATTTCAATCTGAATTTGGCAATAAGGAGTTCATGATCTGAGCTACCGTCAGCTCCTGGTCTTGTTTTTGCTGACTGTATAGAGCTTCTCCGTCTTTGGCTGCAAAGAATATAATCAATCTGATTTCGGTATTGACCATCTGGTGATGTCCATGTGTAGAGTCTTCTCTTGTGTTGTTGGAAGAGGGTGTTTATTATGACCAGTGTGTTCTCTTGGCAAAACTCTATTAGCCTTTGCCCTGCTTCATTCTGTAGTCCAAGGCCAAATTTGCCTATTACTCCAGGTATCTCTTGACTTCCTACTTTTGCATTCCAGTCCCCTATAATGAAAAGGACATCTTTTTGGGGTGTTAGTTCTATAAGGTCTTATAGGTCTTCATAGAACCGTTCAACTTCAGCTTCTACAGCATTACTGGTCAGGGCACAGACTTGGATTACCATGATATTGAATGGTTTGCCTCGGGAATGAACAGAGATCATTCTGTCGTTTTTGAGATTGCATCCAAGTACTGCATTTCAGACTCTTTTGTTGAGTATTATGGCTACTCCATTTCTTCTAAAGGATTCTTGCCCACAGTAGTAGGTATACTGGGATCCTTAGTTAAGAGAAACTTGTCATGGTGCTCTTGATTCTAGAGAGAAGTCAGGGAAGGCTTCCCAGAAGTGGTGACATTTGCTCTGCATCTTGCAGAACACGCAGATGTCTCCAGGCAGGGGGGTTGAACACGCAGAGTCACACGTCTTCATTCATTCACACATTCATTCACTCATCTATTCATTTTTTATTCATTCAGAGGACATTGTATTAAGCACCGGGGTTAAAAAATAGAATCCAGCCCTGATTCTTGAAGAAGTCAGTGTCCAGTAAGGAGAGGGGAGACAGAAGGAAGCCAGATCCATGACACTTCACTGAGGCAATGCGACAGTATATGCAGGGCCAAGGAGCTGCAGCCACCAGGAGCCGGGAGCGGGGTGGGGCCCTTCCAGGCACAAGAGTCTTTCTAGACGACAGGTCAGCTGAACCACCATTGAAAGGTGAGCATGAGTCTTTTAAGAAACTCATGCTTCTTAAGGAGGGAGAAGAATTCGGGGCAAACAGGGGCCCGGGCACAGGTCTGAGGCCATGTGCCTCCCACGCCCCTGGTCCTGAGTGGGTACCGCAGAGGCGCAGGACATAGAGAGTTCTGGAATGCCGAGACATTCGGGTCTGCTGATGCAGGAGGAGGCCCAGGAGCCAGGCAGGCCAGCAGCTAGGGTCTTTCAAACACGCAGATCAGGGGCTGCACTCAGTCCTCAGCCAGAGTTCCTAGTGGAGGGTTTCACTGGGGGGAGTCCAGATTCTGTGACTCTACAGCTGAGGACAGGGTGGAGGGGGCTGGGCTGGGGGCAGCAGACCCATTAATACACATGGGAAGAGTCCAGACCAGGAGAGCTGAGCCCTGAAGAGGATGGGGTGGAGGAGAGGATGCAGGTGAGGCCCATCCTGCAGATGGATGGATGGGGGGAGCCCATCACAGGGTGACAGGTGGATGGTGTGTCCCCAAGTGAGAGGGACACTGGGAGCCTGTGAGCTGGACCTTAAGGAGCCTGCAGCCTCTTGTACAAAGCATCCATGTGTTCACAGAGACAGGAAGCGGATCAGTGGTTTCCAGGGGCTGGGAGCAGAGGGGAGTGGATACAAGGTGTCTGTTTGGGGTGATGGACATGTTCTGGAATTAGGAGCCAGGGGCTTGGAAAGAGTAGGTAACATGCCTGCAGACAGAGCTGAAGTGGGTAAGATGAGATTTGCCCCAAAGCTTGTGTTGTTTCCACGTGGAGTTCACATGGAGGTTTCTTTTGGACAAGTTATTTAAGATCTCTGAGCCTCATTTTCCTCATCTACAAAATGGATTCAATCATCAACCCCATCTCTACCCACGTGAGAATTCATGTGACGTGTACAAGGGCCGCCCGGTACACGTACTGTACATTCTAAGTGCTTAGTCGTCATCGTTCCTCTGCTGCTCACGGTCCAGGACGACAGAAACCACTGTGTGTCTTTAGAGGAAATATAGCAGAGGGCGTCGATGTCAGGTGACAGAAGAGCCAAGGCGCCAACGAGGACCCCCCGGGGTGAGAAACTGCAGAGAGCCCAGCCGTCCATGGGGTGGATAGAAAGCCGGAGGGCGTGGCGTCACCAGAGGCCAGGGAGAAGCAGACTGGCAACTGACCCTGAGTGCATATGCCTCGTGGGCGTACCTCCCTACTGTGTGCATGGGGGTACTTGCAGCTGCACACAGTGGGGCTGCAGAGCCACAGGCCCAGCTGGACACAGCCTGACCATGTGAATCCCCGTGTCCCAGCATCTGGAGCCCTGGGTCAGCGTGTGGACAGCGTCTGCCTGCAGCCCGTGGGCCCTCACAGCAACGGAAATGCCACCCTGGGCGCAGGCCCAGAGCTCAGAGCCGCCTTCACGGGCCTGTGACTTGGCCAGTCTGGTCATCTGAGCCACTGGACGGGTGCAACCTGCTGCTGTGAACTGCCCTCTGAGCAAGAGGACGTGCAGCCACGGAAAGGGGAGGAGGCGGCCGGAGCCTGCAGCCTGGCCTCTCTTTGAAGTGAGGAGGCAGTCTTTCTGTTTCCCTCAGAAGCCCAGCTCCCCCAGCAGAGATTCTGCCACAGCCGCCTGTTGACTTCAAAGGTCGGCCGGGCCTCCTGCGGGCCCGCCGCTGGCCCCTGGCCTCCCATCGCCGCTGCGACAGGCTCTTCGTCCTGCCGCGGGCAGCACAGGACCACTCACGGCCTCCAATGCTCTCCAGGTCCCCAAGGATGAGGACCTCAAGGGGGTCTTCAGCTCTCAGGATAGAACGTTCTAGAAAGTCCTGGGTGGGGGTTTCCAGTTTCTGGTTCTGTCTCCTGGAAGGTACTCGCAAGGCAGGAGTTGAGAAGAGAAGAGGACGATGTTGGGGGATTCTTTTCCTCCCAACACCTTTCAGCCCTGGGTGTGAGGTGAGCTAAATTTGTGTCCCCAAAAAATAGATGGAAGTGTCCTAACCCTGGTACCTGTAAGTGAGTCCTTATTTAGAAATAGGGTCCTTTCAGATGTCACCAAGTTAAGATGAGGTCATAACTTGGATGGGCTTTAAGGTAACAGACTGGATTCTTAGAGGACGAGAAGAGGCACACAGGGTGAAGACCGTGTGGACGGAGGCCACGGTTGGGGTGACACGGCTGAGAGCCCAGGTGCACAGCAGGTTGCTGGCAAACACCAGACGCTACAGAAAGTCACGAACAGCTTCTTCTCTGATCCTTCAGAGGGCAGGGCCCTCCCGACACTGTGATTTTGGACTTCTAGCCTGTTGTTCAGTCATTCAGTCGTGTCCAACTCTTTTTGACCCCATGGACTGCAGCACGCCAGGCTTCCCTGTCCTTCACCATCTCCCGGAGTTTGCTCAAACTCATATCCATTGAGTCAGTGATGCCATCCAACCATCTCATCCTCTGTCACCCCCTTCAATCCTGGGAGGGCAGGAGAACATGTCTGTTGTTTTAATCCCAGCCTGTGGTGCTTCGTTACGCAGCCCTAGGAAACCAACACAGGGAAGTTAATGCAGCCCTGCAGATGGCAGATGGCTGTGATAAGCTCTCTATGTACAAATGAGCTCCATTCCAAGAGTACGTTTGTAAGTCCAATTTGTTCATTAGTCCAACAAAGTTAGCCTAGGTACCCAACTCACACAGTGGCTATATAGTACTCTACTGTAATAGGCTTATAATACTTCTCTACTACTTAAATAATACACACGTAAAGATAAACACACAAAATAAAAGCATCTTTAATCTTATACAGCACCTTGAGAAGTACAGTAGTGCGGTACAACAGCGGGCATACAGGGGCTGGCACGCCTGTCTGCCTCTTTCAAAGTTCACGACTTGAACTTGAAGGTTAGTTTGTAGGGGATGTACACGACCAAATTAACCAGCTTCCTGAAATGTTGCCCAAGTTACTCACCAAAAATGGTAGCCTTGAGTAAAAGACGCGATTTGTTAGCAACTGTGAGTTGAGAGCTCACCACATGGGCTGTGGGGTCTCACTGACCCTTCTACCAGCCCTGCGAAGACGGTACCAGCATGAACCCCCTTTGCAGCTGAGGAAACTGAGTCTCAGGAAATGAAATAATTTCCCCAAGGCGACTGGACTACTGAAAGATGAGACATATGTTTGTTTTCTATGCGCGGGCATGCGTGTGTGCCAAGTCACTCCAGATCAGATCAGATCAGATCAGTCACTCAGTCGTGTCCGACTCTTTGCGACCCCATGAATCGCAGTATGCCAGGCCTCCCTGTCCATCACCAATTCCCGGAGTTCACTCAGACTCACGTCCATCGAGTTAGTGATGCCATCCAGCCATCTCATCCTCTGTCATCCCCTTCTCCTTCTGCCCCCAATCCCTCCCAGCATCAGGGTCTTTTCCAATGAGTCAACTCTTCGCATGAGGTGGCCAAAGTACTGGAGTTTCAACTTTAGCATCATTCCTTCCAAAGAAATCCCAGGGCTGATCTCCCTCAGAATGGACTGGTTGGATCTCCTTGCAGTCCACGGGACTCTCAAGAGTCTTCTCCAATACCACAGTTCAAAAGCATCAATTCTTTGGTGCTCAGCCTTCTTCACAGTCCAACTCTCACATCCATACATGACCACAGGAAAAACCATAGCCTTGACTAGACGGACTTTTGTTGGCAAAGTAATGTCTCTGCTTTTGAATATGCTACCTAGGTTGGTCATAACCTTCCTTCCAAGGAGTAAGCGTCTTTTAATTTCATGCCTGCAGTCACCATGTGTAGTGATTTTGGAGCCCAGAAAAATAAAGTCTGACACTGTTTCCACTGTTTCTCCATCTATTTCCCATGAAGTGGTGGGACTGGATGCCATGATCTTCGTTTTCTGAATGTTGAGCTTTAAGCCAACTTTTTCACTCTCCACTTTCACTTTCATCAAGAGGCTTTTGAGTTCCTCTTCACTTTCTGCCATAAGGGTGGTGTCATCTGCATATCTGAGGTTATTGATATTTCTCCCAGCAATCTTGATTCCAGCTTGTGTTTCTTCCAGTCCAGCGTTTCTCATGATGTACTTTGCATATAAGTTAAATAAGCAAGGTGACAATATACAGCCTTGACGAACTCCTTTTCCTATTTGGAACCAGTCTGTTGTTCCATGTCCGGTTCTAACTGTTTCTTCCTGACCTGCATACAGATTTCTCAAGAGGCAGATCAGGTGGTCTGGTATTCCCATCTCTTTCAGAATTTTCCACAGTTTATTGTGATCCACACAGTCAAAGGCTTTGGCATAGTCAATAAAGCAGAAATAGATGTTTTTCTGGAACTCTCTTGCTTTTTCCATGATCCAGCGGACGTTGGCAATATGATCTCTGGTTCCTCTGCCTTTTATAAAACCAGCTTGAACATCAGGAAGTTCATGGTTCACATACTGCTGATGCCTGGCTTGGAGAATTTTGAGCATTACTTTACTAGCGTGTGAGATGAGTGCAATTGTGTGGTAGTTTGAGCATTCTTTGGCATTGCCTTTCTTTGGGATTGGAATGAAAACTGACCTTTTCCAGTCCTGTGGCCACTGCTGAGTTTTCCAAATTTGCTGGCATATTGAGGGCAGCACTTTCACAGCATCATCTTTCAGGATTTGGAAGAGCTCAACTGGAATTCCATCACCCCCACTAGCTTTGTTTGTAGTGATGCTTTCTAAGGCCCACTTGACTTCACATTCCACGATGTCTGGCTCTAGGTGAGTGATCACACCATCGTGATTATCTGGGTCGTGAAGATCTTTTTTGTACAGTTCTTCTGTGTATTCTTCCCACCTCTTCTTAGTATCTTCTGCTTCTGTTGGTCCATACCATTTCTGTCCTTTATCGAGCCCATCTTTGCATGAAATGTTCCTTTGGTATCTCTGATTTTCTTGAAGAGATCCCTAGTCTTTCCCATTCTGTTGTTTTCCTCTATTTCTTTGCATTGATCGCCGAAGAAGGCTTTCTTATCTCTTCTTGCTATTCTTTGGAACTCTGCATTCAGATGTTTATATCTTTCCTTTTGTCCTTTGCTTTTCGCTTCTCTTCTTTTCACAGCTATTTGTAAGGCCTCCCCAGACAGCCATTTTGCTTTTTTGCATTTATTTTCTATGGGGATGGTCTTGATCCCTGTCTCCTGTACAATGTCACAAACCTCTGTCCATAGTTCATCAGGCACTCTATCAGATCTAGGCCCTTAAATCTATTTGTCACTTCCTGTGTATAATCATAAGGGATTTGATTTAGGTCATACCTGAATGGTCTAGTGGTTTTCCCTACTTTCTTCAATTTAAGTCTGAATCTGGCAATAAGGAGTTCATGGTCTGAGCCACAGTCAGCTCCTGGTCTTGTTTTTGCTGACTGTATAGAGCTTCTCCGTCTTTGGCTGCAAAGAATATAATCAATCTGATTTCAGTGTTGACCATCTGGTGATGTCCATGTATAGAGTCTTCTCTTGTGTTGTTGGAACGGGGTGTTTGTTATGACCAGTGCATTCTCTTGGCAAAACTCTATTAGTCTTTGCCCTGCTTCATTCCGTATTCCAAGGCCAAATTTGCCTGTTACTCCAGGTGTTTCTTGACTTCCTACTTTTGCATTCCAGTCCCCTATAATGAAAAGGACATCTTTTTGGGGTGTTAGTTCTAAAAGGTCTTGTAGGTCTTCATAGAACCGTTCAACTTCAGCTTCTTCAGCGTTACTCGTTGGGGCATAGACTTGGGTTACTGTGATATTGAATGGTTTGCCTTGGAAACGAACAGAGATCATTCTGTTGTTTTTGAGATTGCATCCAAGTACTAAGTCACTCCAGTCGTGTCCAACTCTTTGTGACCCCCATGGACTATAGCCCACCAGGCTCCTCTGTCCATGGATTCTCCAGGCAAGAATACTGGAGTAGGTTGCTATGTCCTCCTCCAGGAGATCTTCCCGACCCAGGGATTGAACCTGCATCTCTTATGTCTCCTGCATATGCAGGCAGGTTCTGCCATTAGCGTCACCGGGGAAGCCACCTGGGAAGCCCTTGTTTGCTCTGCTTCTTAACAAATTAGCACGAGTTCAGCGACTTAAAACAGACAGACCATCTCATAGTGTCCCTGGACTGGGAGTCTGGCCTGTTGAGCGGGATCCTCCACTCCAGTGTCCCAAGGTTGTGAGTGAGGTGTCTGCAGGCCGCATGCCTCCCTGGGGTGGGGTCCTCTCCCAGCTCACAGAATTCGTGTCTGGCGGCTGGCAGAATTTGTGTCTGGCAGCTGTGTGACCAAGGCTGTTCTCTTGCAAGCCATCATCCAGAGACAGCTGCCGTTCTTCACCACACGGCCCTGTGTTGGCTCACAGGAGGCGGTCTGCTTTCTTCAAGGCCAGCAGGGGTGTCTCCCTGACTTCTCCCCCTCCAGCCTGCCCTGGTGCAGCCTTATATAACACAACCCAGCGAGCCTGTTCTCAGGGGCCGCCCACACTCAAGGGGAGCACACCGAGGGTGGGACTCTGCTACCAAGTTAGGTGAACTTGACTTGGAGACCAGAGTGAACTTGGGCCCGGGCTCTGTCCCTGACTTGGGGGCAATCTTGGGAAATTTCCTCCAGCACCCTTTAAATCTGACCCTCCTCATTTATGACAGCAGGATGGTAATGCTAGACTCCGGGGGTGCTCTGAGGTTTAGATCCGTGGAATCCTCAAGCACACGCGGTTGCTAGGAGCTCGGTGAATGGCAGCTCCCTCCCCCCTCTTCGCCAGGGTGTCTCCTTCACACAGGAACACGGGGTGGGGGTGGGCAGAGCACGTGGGAGGCTCCTGGCCCTGGAGCAGGAAGGCCCGGGTGTCCTTGGGTCCGCTGCCACTTCCCCGCTTCCAGGCCCTACGACTCCCTCGAGTTTCCTGTGGAAAGAGAAGCTGAAGTGAAACCCTCAAACGAAGCCGCCACCTTGGGAAGGCCTTGCTCCCCGCACAGTGTGAGGCCAGATCCCACGGGGAGGGGCGTCAGTGGGGTTGGGGTAGGGGGAAGAGGAGGGGAGTGTGGACGAGGAGCGGGAAGCGGACGCGGCCAAGGCGAGCAGAGGGGGAACAGGGGCGTTGGCGGGTGGGGCGGGCAGTGGGCGGGGCCGGCAGGGAGTGGGCGGAGCCGGAGAAAGGCAGCGGGCGGGGACCGGGAAGTGGGCGTGGCCTGACAGTCAGTGGGCGGGGCGGGCTGTAGCAGGCGCCTTTCCTCCTGTGTGGTTACTCGTTGTGCCTTCTCTGTGCTGACCCTCAGGAGAGTCCCTTATGGACCAGGGATATCCGGCCCGGACGGGGCATGGACCCCCCCACCCCATGCAACCCCCTGGGCGTTAGCCCCACAGAGGAACTGACAGCTCCTGCCCTCATGTTCGGTGATGATTCCCGGCAAGGCATCCTGCCATCTGAGGGCCAGAACCGCATCCGTTCAGGGCCCTGTCTGGCCTGAGGTGGACGCGAGGGGGTCGGGGGGTCAGAGGCGCCGAGGGGGTGCGGTACCGTCTGCCCTGCGTCTCCAGCCTCACCTCCCTGGGTGAAGGTCCTCCAGGGGGCAGGGGGCTGGGGAGGACCTGCCGCCTGCCCACCCAGCTCCGTCCCTCCTCCAGACTCTCCTGGAGGGGGCCTCCCCTCCACGCCTCAGCCCCTGTTCATCCATTCGTCCAGGCGTTAGACCCAGACTGACCCCTAGGCACAGGGCCTGTCTCTAAAAAGAATGTCCTCCAGCTGCACGAGGGGACCCAGCCCTGCCCACCCCACGTCCACCTTCTCAGGAGCCACCCTGCCGTGGGTGGGCGGGGAGGGTCAGACAGGAACAGCCTGTCTGCACCCTTTGGGGGCATCCCAAGGCTCCGGGAGCCTGACTTGGAGACCACCGGTCTGGTGGGGGCTTCCTGAAAGGCTGACAGCTGGGAGTGGCCACAATGTTTGCACTGCTCTCTCCGGACGAGACCAGCACGAGGTGGGCTCTTCCTGACGCTGAAGAAGCCCGAGGTTCGGGTGCTCCCTTGCACGGGCCCTTCCCAGGCCTGGATTCTAGCTGTGTGTTTGTGCTCTTTTTCTTTAAGAGGGCCCGTCCAGTTGCCCGACAAAACCTGGATCTGTCCTGGGTGGGCCACAGATAGAAACATGACCCAAGCAAGTGTCTCTGGAAGGTGGGATCCCTGTCGGTGGTAGTGCCAGGGGGCCCCCGTGGGAGTGCCTTCTCTCCCCCAGAAGGTCTGCCCAAATCAAGCTACGTGGAGGGAGGGAAGGGGGCCTCTGGCCCTGTGACCTCACTCCCCCTTGACCCCGACCACAAGCAGGTGTCTCCTAATGTGGATTATGTGTCCTCCTTCTCTGTTGTCTGGCTGACCTTTCCAGCGGCAGCTCTGTTCCCATCAGCAGACAGACAGCCCTCTGAATCTGTCTGCCCCCGCCATCCCCAGGGAAGCCCCGAGGGGATGCCCACCACCAGGAGCATCAGCCCCACGTGTCTGCAGCTGTCCGGGGGTCGCCAGCCCGGGCTCGCCCTGGTCGGAGAGCTCTTCGCCAGCCTCACAGCCCGAGGCTGCCTGGCCTGGCTTGTGGGGGCCGCACAGCACGTTTCGGGCTTGACATTTGCTGAGCGGTTTCCATCATTTATTAATGAGCATTGGCAGCAGCCCTGTGAATTAGGGCTCAGCGGGAGAGCTCTGCGCGGTTGGGCAGGCCTGGCCCCTGGCTCTGGGGCTCCGCATCTGCTCTGTGCTGCTCCTGCCAGTGGGTCACCCCGAGCGCCTCTGCACCCAGAGCGTAGTGCATGCATTTGGGGGCAGAGGGCAGCTTTCCACACCCACCCCCGGGGCTGGGCTGGGCAGGGCAGGGACACACCTGTCCATCCCCCTCCCTATCGCCACCCACACACAGGCAGCTGGGCACGTCCTGTCATTCAAGTACAAAAGCCTTTCGAGGTCGGGGCCTGCGTGACGCAGTGCCTCTCCTCTCGGAACAGGTGCTCGTGGAGAAGGCGTGCCAGGCCCTTGCCAAGGTCCTCGCCGCTTCCCCTCACCCTCACCCTCGGAGGGGCTGGGGTTATCCTGGCTGTTGGGAGCAGAAAACAAGGCACAGAGGGGAAAGCACCTTGCTGAGTACGAATAGTAACAGACTCAGCCATCTGCCAAGCAGGCGACCTGGGTGGCCGGGTCGTGGTGACCGCCAGCTGGGTGTCATGTCAGTAAAAAGCGTGCACTTTGGGGCCACATGTTTGAGTTGAGGTCCTGGCTCCCTCCTCTTGCTCTCCACAGCGCTTCCAGGAGCCTCAGTTTCCTTCTCTGTGAAATGGGGACAAGTAACAAAAAGAACAGATAGAACGCAGGGCGGCTGGCCCTCACACCCCACTCTTGGCTCCCCTCCCTGCCTTCCTTCTCAGAGCCCCAGGGACAGAGGGTGAGGGAAAAGGTGCTATTTCAGGAAGGGGCTGCTGACGGACCGGGAGGCGGGGCGTTGATATGCGGAGGGCTGGGACATTCTCCCCGGATTATCCAGAGATTCATAGCCTCGTGAGCGCCGGTGGTAAGGGCCGCTCAGGCAAGCATCTGAAACTGCATCTAACATCTTTATTTCTCTTTAACAAATGTCCCCTGGGGCCAATTTCAAATCAAGTTTATTCTGGTATCTAAAGGTATAAAGCCCATAACTCAGAGGCATTAGATGTAAAGTATTCAGGCCTCCCTGGACGAGGCACTGGCTGCCAGCCATGGCTGCACTGCTGCCCTGGGTCCCGGCACCTGAACAAGCTTTGTTCTCTGGCTATTACTTGAGGCTGGAGGTGGGCGGCCAGGCTCTGTCCCCAGATGGAGGCACCAAGGGATCCTGTGTCGGGATCTGGGTCTCATGGGGATGGGCGGCTGAGTGCATGACCGCGGTCCTGCCACCTGTGGTGTCAGCTGAGAAGTGGGGGCTCAGAGCCCCAGCCCCGGCAGGCGGGGACCCTGGAGTCTACACCTCTCCGTGGGGGCTGGTCTTGCTTCTGAAACATCGAGACACTAGCATTTAGGACAGCTGTTTTGTATTGAACGTGGGATCCAGACAGACCTAGGGGTTTTCCTTTCTCCTGCGGCTCTCACTTCAGCCTTTGGTTTTGCTCCTGCTGCTGCTGCTAAGTTGCTTCAGTTGTGTCCGACTCTCTGCGTTTTGGAGAGGATTAAAATGGAGCTGGTCTGGGAGCTGGTCTGGCAGCCGGTCACGCTGGATCCCAACCATGGTTCTCAGAGGGCGAATCTCCAGGGGATTCTCCGAGAGCACAGTCGTATTCATCACGTTACCGTCGGCTCGCGCTTCCTGGGGTGACGTGTTGACCAGGGGGGTCGGTGACAGCGGCTCTATCGCTGGCGTCTCGTGAGCAGAGGCCACGCGTATCCTCTCGGCCTTATTGCGGGGGTTCTGGGGTCGTCGCTGGAGAGGAGGGCGGAGGGCGGTGCAGCCTGGATGCTCTGCCCACCTGCCCTGTGGGCCTGGAATCAGGGGCCAGGAGAGAGCAGTGTTCCTGACCCCCCAGCCCTCAGAAACCCCTCTGGAGACAGAAGTTTATGCAATCTCACCAACCGGGATCATGGGAGCTGCAGATTCAAAGACAGACAAGCCTCAGACCCTCCCTGACTCAGGGACACACAATTAAATGCAAAACAGGAAGCTGCATAGAGCATCATGGGTACTCACGAGGGAATGGGAAGCTGGTCTGGGCGGGCTTCTTGGAAAGGGCGGCGCTGGCCCTGCTGACCGGGAGCTCCCCAGGTGGAAGGGGCAGGAAAGCTCTAGGCCAGGAAAGCGCAGGAAGCAGAACATGGTTCGGAAGAGCAGGACGGAGTCGGGAGCCCAGCTCAGCTCAGTGCCACTGAGGGGCAGCCAGGGCACAGGGTTTGCGGGAACAGCCCACGAGGGCTGCCAGGCCCAGACCTGGTCCCAGGGGAGGTCGGAAGCCCCACGGCGGGCGCCCTGGTCAGAGTCCGGAGTCACCAGGTCACCTTCCGAGGAGGCAGCGACAAGGGTGCCAGTTAAGAGAAAGTTCAGATGGGCCCGGAGGAGAGGCTCTGAGGCTCCCTAGGAGGTAAAACTGCTGCGGATCGGCTGACAGAGGAATTACCAGCAGGATGGGGTGGGCGGCCCGGAGGGCAGGAGCACAGGAGGGGCTGGAGGCGGGGCCCGGCGGAGGAGCGGGGTGGAGCGGGCCCCCGCTAGAGGAGAGTGGGTCCCTGTGGACGTCGGTGTCCACGGCAGCCACAGGCTCAGTCTGCAGTGGGGACGCTGTGGACGGCGCTGGAGGCCGCGGAGTGCTGAGAACCTGTGGCGAGGAGGGAGGGTCACCGGGGCGTTCAGACAGGAAGTGGGGCGGCAGCAGTCCCTCCAAGGAGGAGGGGCCCAAGGGAGAGCCCTGGAGGGGCCGTCTGGGGGTTAGGAGCAGGCGGGGTGGAGGGAGGCGGGGAAACCAGGAGGGCCCCATGCAGTGGGGTGGGGCCGCCTCCCTCCAGTCAGGGCCCAGGGCGCTCACAGCCGCTCTGCACAGAGGCCCACTGTTGGGGACGTCCGTTGGGGGCCCCAGAGCGGGGAGTCCTCCCAGCAGGTCTCAGGCGCACCCTTGGTGCGTTCCTGAGCCCCATGGGTTCTGGGTGCGCGCCCCCACCCCCGCCCCCCAGGCAGCAGCGTGGGGTTGAGCTCACCCGGGGCCAGGCCTGGGGACCCGTCCAGTCCCCTCCCTGCCTTCCGCTCCGTTTCCAGTTCCTTCTCCCTCTCGAAGCTCTGCCTCCCCCACCCCTCCAGAGCCCTCTGCACACGCTTCCAAGAGACACCCCGTCTCATCCACTTGGGCGCCTGGTCTGGAACAGGCCGGGGAGAGGCAGGTGCTCCTGAGACGGCCCAGGGAGCTGGCGGGGCATCATTGCTGGGGCTGGGCCCCGTAGCCCTTGCCTGGGCAGCTGGTGCCTGAGCATTTGTATCGTGTAAAGTGTGATGGACAGGGAAGCCTGAGTGGGTTCCGGCTTCGAGAGACGACTGCCTGTGTCCTAATACCAGCTCTGGGCAGCCCTGGGCAAGTCACTAACCCCTCAGGGCTGCAGTTTTTCCATCTGTAAAATGGAGCTGACCATAATAGAGCCCCCGCAGGATACGGTTTGTAGTGAGGACCAAATGATAAATGTTAAGCAATAAGTATTAGCTACTGGTGACAGCGGTAGTTATCCTAGTAACAGGGCTAGTGTGGGAGCAGCTGCTCATCGACCCCGGAGGGTCACCTCTGCAGACTTTCATCCTTTTGCATCTCCAAAGTCTGGCAAGAAAGGGGAGCATCCACAGACTGTCAGGAAGGAGGAGGCAGTGCTTCGGGCTGTCCAGGGGCGCCCTGCGGGGAGCAGGCTTCAAACAGCTCATTTAGGAAGGGGCTGTCTCCTCTCCCCACTCTCAATGGGCCTGGGACGCAGTGTGGGTGAGAGACTGAAGCGTCAGAGATGAGAGAAGGCTGGGCAATGTCCAGACACTGGCCACTTCCTCATCAGGTGATGACCAGGGCCCCTCACCGGCCTCACCGGGCCCCTTGGAACAGAGTCGCGCTGCGTCCTGGCCTCCAGCCTCTTCTTTGTGTCTCTTGGCAGCTTTTCTCCTGCTTCCGGGGGAGGAGCTGCAGTGTGGCTTCCCTTAACTGTTATCCTCCCCATGAACGTCCTGCTTGGCTCAGAAGGACCATTGCTCCACGCCGTTCCTGGGCCGAGGCTGCAGCGTCCCAGCCCACCAAGCCCCTACTCGCCCAGCTCCAGCCAGCCCTGCTGTGCCCTGGAGGGAGGGAAGCTGGCTTTTACATTTTGTTTCCTTTTTCCTGAAAGCAAAAGCCCCAGGCCTCACTCCAGCGTCCTGGAGGATGGGGAGGGAAGTTGAGCTGTGCCTGGAATTAAAGGGCCTGCAGCCGGGGAAGGGCACCTGTCCCGGAACCCAGCTGAGAACAGATATGGGGTGTGGGCCTGGCTTGTGGAACTGACTGAGCGGGCACGGGAGGGCTGGTGGGCAGGTCCTCGGGGAGTCTGGGCACAGGCGGCCCGGGGAGGCCGCCTGGGGGGTTACGTGGGTCCCTAAACCAAGGCTGCTTTCTTGGCAGGGAGGAAGGGGCTGCGGTCAGCCTGGAGACGGATGAGGAATCCGCCCTCCCTGCCCCACACCAGCCTGTACCCCCGAGTGAGGCTTTCATCCCTGAGCCTGGATTCTAACTGCTTCCTGCCCCACCCCGGGGAGGGTCAGACCATCCAAAAGCCCGTCTGGTGGCTGGTCTAACCCCTCAAGGTTCCCTGCCTCTGTGGCCCCACCTCCCGTCTCCTCCTCACCCTCCACCTCCAGCCGCTGCCTGGCATCCCTGCCCACTGGCCTCTTGCCCCGGGCCTCTGCTGTGCCGTCCGCTCCACCCGTTCCAGGCTGTGCTCATGGCCGACTCCTGCTCATCCTTTGGGGCTCAGCTCAAGTGCCAGCTCCTTGGGCAGCTTGCCTGACCCGGTTACAGGCTCCCCTGCACTTGGGTGCCTCGGCAGAGATGCTGGCCGGCTCCCCACCGCAGCCCAGTGCCCACTGGCACTCACAGGCCCTCAGAGTGGGGCTGCCGCTTGAATCGAAGGGGCTGGATGGCTGTGGGTCCGTAGATGCTCTGCCAGCACCGGGGCAGGGGTGGGAGGCTCCTGGGAGTGGGGACTGATGGTCTCTGATTCCGAACAGAATGGAAGTTAACAAAAATCGTGAAGCTTTTCCTGGAAAGTTGCTGACAGTGGCCTGGGCACAGGCCGGCCCCGGGGCTCTGGAGGTTGGGCACAGAGGGACAGGGTGCTGGTTAGCTGGGGGCTCTGCGTCCCGTCTGTGAGCAGCAAATCTACAACTTGGTGTCTCCTGAGTGAGCGCCCTGCCAGCCCCAGTTCCAGCAGGTGTGGGAGAATTGGAACCTGGTGCTCCAGACTGCAGGGGCGGGTCTTGAAAACTGGGTTTGAACTCAGTCTCCGGCTGCCTGCCGGGGAGTTGTTCCCAGCCTGAGGAGACTCTGGGGCGGACATGCACCACCCCAGCCCCTTGCCCCCAGGGCATCAGGAAGCATGGGGGCCTCTTGGACACCGGCTCCTCTGCCTTTCTGTCTCCAGTCTCAGAACCGGGAGTGGGGTGGCCCCGAGGGCAGAGCTCTGCTTCTGGAGTTGATCAGACAGGAGCAGGGGAGTGTTTCGGCCTTGGGAAGTTACCTGCCTTCTCGAGCCTCAGCTGCTCTGCATGTAAAATAGGGGCTCCTATTTCATAGGATAGTTTGAGGTGTAAATGAGAAAATGGGGAGAGCTTAGCACCGGGCTTTTCAGGGAGTGGTGCCCAGTGGGAGCCAGCCCTTGCCTGTCGGTCTGTCACTCACGGGACTGCGGGGCAGTGGTCATCTGGCTGGGCCTTCTGAGAGTCAGGGCCTTGCCCATTCCGAGCTGAAACATCGCAGGCACAGGAGTCCGAGGCCGTCCTGGGAGGGTATGACACTGGCCTCCTCCCTCTGACGCGCAGCTGCCTCAGGCACCAGAGCTAATGTCATATCAGCTCACTGGCTGTCCCGGGCTCTGGGATGTTTACAGCCAGCAGTGCCTCCTGGGAGCCCCCGAACAGCCCTCTGAAGGTTTCCCAGTCACGATCCCCATCCCACAGACGGTGCAAAGGAAGCACAGCAATTAACCAGGACCTGAGACGACGCAGTGAGCAGTGACGTCAGAGCCAGACTCGGCCTGGCAGGGTGACTTCAGAGCCTCCCGTCTCTGTGGTGTCTGGCCTTGGGATGATCGAAAGCTCTGGTCTCGACTCATAGCCTCTGCGTGGAGGGCTGCACTGAGAGGGCTTTAGGCTGTGACGGGGAGAAAGGCACAGCGAGAGATTCGCAATGTCTGCCGCGGGCGTGGGGAGGGAGGGTTCGGGTCGCTTGCATCGCGGCTGGGGATGCGCCCCTCTGTTGAGAGGGATGCTGTCCTGCGCGCTGTTTAGCAGCACACCTGGCCTCCCCCGCCAGCAGCACAAGGCCCCCCCTCACCACCGAGTTCTGACAGTCGAAGCTGTCTCCAGAAAGCAAACCCTTTACCGGTTGTGAACAAGCCCCGGAGCGGGCCGCGGGGATGGCCAAACAGCCCTGGACTCGGAGCCCAGAGGCCAGCCGGCCTGTCACCGCGGGGACGGACATCAGGTTCTTCGTGCGGGAAGTGAGCACGAGGCGTGGATGGTCTCAAGGGCTCCTTCCGGAGGTCGTGACCCTACCCCTCACCCCAGCCTTCATTCCCAAGGTCTGCGGAGCCAGACCAACAGGAAAGCCTGGGCTCTGCAGAGAGCCGTTTCGCCCCTGGAGCTCCGTGTTGGCTCATTAAGGGAAAGAAAGAAAGAAAGAAGCAGCAGAAAACCCTGAAGCCTGGTACGGAGATTTCGTCCGAGCAGCAGTCATCAAGCAGATTCAAGTGGAGAACTCGCAGAGACAGTAACTGCACGCCCGCTTCCCTGTGCGGAGACAAGCGAGCTCTGGGAAATCTCCCTGCCCCGTTCAATTATGAATCTCGGCAGGAAGCCTGGATAACCCGTGCTCTGGAGACAGGGGCTGGAGGAGGCTGAGGCTGGGGCTGGGTCCCCAGGGCACTTGCCTAAAGAGACAGGGGCAGCGGGTGGCGAGAGTGTGACACAGGAGTCCTGCCCGCACCTGTGCCAGGAAGCTGGGCATGAGGCAGCTGGGCCTTGGCGAGGGGGTGAGCAGAGGCAGCCCTGGGGTCCTGGCTGCTCAGCAGGCCTTCCTTCCAGGGTAGGGGGAGCACAAGGTGGGTGGGGACTGGCGCCTTGGGTTTGGGTCCTTGGCCCCCGGAAGTCAGAGGGCTCTGTGTGGTGGAGATGGAGGAGCCCCCAACAACAGGAACCTTCTCCCTGAGGGGGTCCCCAGCTTACAGACGGGAACCAGCCCAGGGAGGGCTTCCCCAGCTGACCGAGATCTCAAGAGGCTGAAATTCACGGGCCACACAGCTTCCACACTGGAGCCTTGGGGCTGATGCTCCGTATTCCCATCCCCCGAGATCATGCCTCCTATCCCCCAGGTCCCGTGGTCTCCTGGGAACCTGCACTCACCTCTATGTCTCAGAAAAGCGTTGCACACCTGCCCTGAGGAATGACATGTAACCCAGGCCCCCGAGAGCTGGGCTGGAATCTCTGATGAAGGTGTGGCCAGCTGGGGCAAGAAACCAAATTCTGACTTGATCCCAAAGGAAGATATTATTGGAAGGACGTGGAGGGTTCTGTGGAATTAAGAGTTTAGCAGCCAAGACTAGGAAGGGGAGAGCCCGCATCTTCTGAGGCTGGCCTCACGAACCCCTGAGAACACCCCATTCTCGAGCTCCCCAGAGTCAGTCGCTTTGCCCTTGGGTGCCCTCTGCTTCTGATCCACAATCCGGACTCTGGAGGGAGCATCCGGGCACCTGCAGGAAGTGGTCCAGCTCGGACCAGATGTGCACCCAGTATCCCTGGCCAGGGCTGTTGTTCAGTCGCTCAGTCATGTCCGACTCTTTGCGACCCCATGAACTGCAGCACGACAGGCTTCCCTGTCCTTCACCATCTCCCCACGTTTGCTCAAATTCATGCCCATTGTGTCAATGATGCCATCCAACCATCCCATCCTCTGTCGCCCCTTCCTTGTTCTTGCTCTTGCCCTGCGTCAGGGTTTTGTCTAATGAGTCGGCTCTTCACATCAGGTGGCCAAAATATTGGAGCTTCAGCTTCAGCATCAGTCCTTCCAATGAATATTCATGATTGATTTCCTTTAGGATTGAGTGGTTTGATCTCCTTACAGTCCAAGGGACTCTCAAGAGTCTTCTCCAGGATCACAGTTCAAAAACATCAATTCTTTGGCACTCAGCCTTCCTTATGGTCCAACTCTCACATCAGTACATGACTACTGGGAAAACCATAGATTATTTGACTATATGGACCTTTGTTGGCAAAGTGATGTCTCTGCTCTTTAATACACTCCCCTAGCCTGCTGGTGCAGACCAGAAGCATCTCTCAGAGGCCTGTCCGCCACCTGCTTACAGGCCAGAGCCAAAGGAGGTCCGGGTGTCAGTAGAACCCATTCTACTCTTTTGGATCTGAAATGGTTCAAGTTGAGGACCATCACCGCTCAAGACATTCTCTGCTCATGACTGCCTGTGAGCAACGGCTGAGGCCGGCCGATCTGTGGTCCCCCACCCTCCCCCCACGCTGCTAACCACCACGAAGACTGAGGCTGCGATGGTTGGTTGGTCTGGCAGCTGCAGGAAGCTGCTGACTCTAAGCACCTCCCTCCTCCCAGGGTGCTGCAGCTCAAGGGGGTCAATGAAGGGAGAGCTTGTTAATCCCAGGGGAGCCATCTCCCGGGCAGCTGGCCTCCTCAGGGACTAAAATAAGATGCCCAAGAGGCCCTGGGGTGAGGCCTGCATATGTAACAGGTCGAATCTCCCCTGAGCCAGGCTGGGAATAGAATCAGCAACACGCCAGGCCGTTAGGAGCGAAAGGTCCCTGCATTCATGGGGACCCTTCTCCAGCATCGGAGTCAGGGAGGCAACTCGGAGCGGACAGCCTTGAATCCAGGCCGCCCTGTGGTGGCTGCACCACCCACTTCTCTCAGCCTAAGTCCACCGCCCCGCCGCCTGCCCCCCTCACACAGCTCTCCTCCAGAGGCGCACCCCGGCCGTTCCTCTGGGGCCCCCATCATCACTGGTCAGCTCTGCTGGGCCACAGCCCTCCCCGAGCTGCCCAGTACCGTCCAGCACTCAGCCCTCATGCCTGATGCACCACTTGCCTCCCCAGCTAGTGGTGGGCTCTTGCCAGCTGGACTGAGGCTCTGGGCTCCACAGGGCCCAGGATCAACAGGTAGACTCTGACCTAAAGGAAAGAGTGGGCAAAGGGCTGAGTGGGTAAACCACTGAACACCGAGGAACACCCCAAGCAGGTCAGGCGCCTCAGTGACCTAAAGGCCGTGTCAGGAAGGAGACAAGATCACGAGGGAATCTTCTCCCGGGCTCGGGCACCCAGGCTCTGCATCCCAAGCACTTGGCCATGGGAAGGACGTGGAGGGCTCCTCCCCAGACTCCAGTCGGAGCTCAGTCTGGTCCGAAGGCATCTCTAGGAAGTGAGTTTAAAACTACAGATTCACCTTCCACGTCACCAGGGTTGATCCTCTTCAAAATTCTCTGACCACAAGGGCCTCCTCAGGCTCCACTTCAGCTCTGAAAGGCTGTAAAGACACTTCCCGTCTTCCAGTCGAGGAGAAGCTGTCTGACCTCTGGATCACACGCTCTCGGAAACTCTGGGCTCCCCGCTCAGACCCCTGTCCTCGTCGTCGCTGGATGACCGTGCACCTGGACAGCTCCAGGTCAGCAGAGACCGTGCCTGTCTTGTTGATTATTGCTGCAACTGAAACACACCAATGCGGGCTTACTGCCCACAAGGCAAACGGGGCAGTCCTCTGCAAGGTGGCCCTCCTCCACAAGGCATCAGGGATCCAGGCTGGCCCGGCCTGTGGCTCTACCATCCCCTGGCCAACCGGTGCGGGGAGGAGGCTGTCTGGGGGAGGGTTGCAGCACCTGCCCAGAGCCCTCTCCAGGAAGGACTCCCGTCACTCCTGCTCATGTCCTGCTGGAGTGGTCACACGGCCCATCTGACTGCAGAGGGAGCCATGAGGCCCAGAGCAGCCATGAGCCGGGAAGCAGGCAGTGAGCTTCCAGGGTGGGTCCTGGGTGGGTCCGCTGCCCCTGCTGAGCCCCCAGCACCCGGCACATGGCCGGGGCTCAGACATGGACGTTGGATGCAGGCGCTGCAGGTCAGAATGGTTCAATGGGGCCTCACGGAGTCACTCACGAGCCACTGAGCTGAGGCTCCCCAGGAAGGTCCAGCCCGGCCATGCCGCCTCCAAGCCCAGAGCTGCTCTGTAGGAGCGGGGTCTGCTCCATAGGACCCAGGCCGCGGTTTTCAACAGCCTGCCTCCTCAAGGCTGGAGAGGGGAGAGCCCGTCTGTGCCAACAGGGAGGTCCCAGTTACAGGAGGGTGGCCGCTCTGCAGGGACACCCGGGCTGCTTCTTCAGGATGCCAAAGGCTTTCCTTCACACCCAGGGCAGTGCTCCCGTGCTCAGCTCGGAGCCGGGCCCCTGCCCCAAGGCTTGGGAGAGCAGGGCTTCCACATCTCTAAGCCTCCTCCTTGCATCCTCAAAGGTGTGTTTTTACAAAGATGAGAAGGGCTGAAGAGCTGGCTTCCATCTAAGCCTGAGCCAGGGCCTGCGTGCAGGTGCAGTGTCCTAGGTGGGAGGGGGGCAGTGGCGTGAAACCCAGGTTGGGGCCCAAAGCGGTGTGAGGGGCGGCCCTAAACTGCCTGTCGCTGATTTGGTCCTGCAGGGGCCCACTTCCAGAAGCAGGCAGAAGGGGCCCCAAAGGTAAAGGATGGGGACGTCTCCCCAGCGGCTCCCACCCTCCTGCTCAGAGGTCCCCGCGGAGGTGGGGGTCCTGATCCCCAAGCCTCCAGCTCCACAAGCGTGGAGCCTGTGTGCAGTCCCCCTGGGTGACCTTCCCAGTGCCACGGGTCAAAGGCAAGAGTAACAGGAGCGGGTGATGCTGTGCGGGCCTGGGGGCCGCTCTGAGGAGCGAAGGTGGGCAGAGAGGTGAGTGTGGGCATGTGGGCGTCAGCGAGGAGCACGGGGGTAGCGACGGTGAAAACGCTCTGCAGGCCCAGAGGAAGCGCGTTGAAGGTCGTCATCACACCACCTGACACAGGGATCGAACCTGTGTTTCTGGTGTCTCCTGCCTTGGCAGGCAGATTCTTTACCACTGGTGCCACCTGGGAAGCCCACATCTTAATAGATAACACAGCAACCGCCTGATTACCGAAAGAGGACACACGTGAGGGGAGCGGGCTGGGGTTTGCTCTTCTCACGTCAGCCATTAATTTTCTCCCTGTTCAGTGCCTTGGGGCCGATGCTAACAAAGTTGGATTCGACAGGGATAAATGTGAAGTCCTTCAGACTAAACACTCCACAGAAACAGGTTGGTGGCAGTGAGGCTGGGAGGCTGAGTCTCAGGGACAGCAGGTCCGGGAGCAGAAGCTCACGATCCAGAGACGGGCGGGGCAGGGCCCTGAGCTCTGGGAGTCAGACCCAGCCCTGGCAGGGGGCTGCTGTGGGGGCTGTGCTTCCGGGTGACCCGGAGCCGGGAACGAGGCTGGAGACAGGCCGGAACCATTGATAGAGAAACGGCCGAAGGAAATGGGGAGATACGACCTTGGGCATATCCACTAAGGGCAAGTACCCAGGTTCTCGCCTTTGGGGGCAGGGGGCAATCTTATCAGGCTCCCCATGTGCTCTCTGCAGCACCCACTTCTTTAGGCTGGGGTCAGGGGAGCGGGCTGGTGGGAGTGCAGTCGGGCTTCCAGCCCGTGATAAGGTCAGGCAGGGGGACGAGTCTGGTCCCAACTGTGGCAGCTTGCCAGCCACCTCCCATGCATCCTCAAGCCTCGGTCCTCATTTTTGTGCAAATCCCGGATGGCTGGAAAAACAGCTGGTCCTTCGTCCCGTCGGACACAGTTCCTCTCTTTGATAACTTGAAGGGTTGACACATGATAGATGATGGATTCTTTCATTCCCAGAGGTTACATGTAATTCCCACAGATGGAGTTTCATGGAGGCAGGTTGACTTCTCAGGAATTTGAAGTTAAAGCTGTTTGCCTTGGGAGGGGAGAGGTGCCCGCCACTGGCTGGGGGATCGGGGTGGGGGGAGCTCCACACCAGGGGTTCTGGCAGCCTGAGAGTTTGGGTGTCTCACCGCACGCCCAGCTGGAATATCCTTCTGCAGGTGCAGTAATTCGGATCCCTGGATGTCGCCCAGGGGCCCCGCAGCTGATGGAGGAGCAGGAAGGCCCACATGTCCGTCCACCTTCTTGCAGGGCTGGCCTCCAACAGGCGAACCAGGAGTGTCAGGCTTCCTCTCGCACGGCAGCTCACCTGTGCTGGTCCCAGGGCTGCCTTGATGAACAAAAGGACACGGTCATCTCACAGTCTGGAGCCCCAGGGCCCTGCACCTCTGGGGGCCGCGTAGGCCCCCTCCCAGCCCAGCCCTGGCTGGCGGCGCTGCCCCTCCGTCCCACCCCTCGGCTGGATGGTGAACCGTAACCACGCGTGGTGACACAGACACCTAAGGCAATGTGTGAAAAGTGTGTTAATATGTTGGACAGTGTGATTCTTATTTAAAATTTCTATCAAATAGAAAATAGTGCCCTAAATGCAGAGTGGAGGTTGGCGAAATGCATTGGAAAGGCCTCCAGAGCTAGCGTGTCTGTGTGCAACGATGGTTCAAGCCTGTTTTCTTCATACATTATATTGAATATATAAATATACGGTTTTCTCGTTTCTGCCAAAACACAGTGTTAGCATGATCCGTGTGGGAGCAGGTGCTAGTTCTCTAGTCCCTGTGCTGTTTCCTAAGATTTTCAGCAACTTTTGGATTAGTATCAGCTTATTACTTTTTATTTAAAAAAAGGCTTTTTAAAAGTTAAATCTACAGGGATTGACCCCGAGAGGTGTGTGCATATGTTATTACATGAAAAGAGCAGGTGACAGAGTGAGATGTGTTGTATTATCCCTTTTTCAAAATAGGGGATACAGCCATTCTGGAAACCAGCATGGGGTCTCTAAGAACAAACGCAGCATCACGACGCCAGCAGCTGCACTCCCAGGCATCTAGCCCACAGAAGTGTGACTTTGATTCACCTCCAAACCTGTTCGTAGCAGCATTAGTAGAAACAGCTGGAAACCACAGGTGTGCCAGCTGGAAATGACCCAGGTGTCATAGGCTGTGGCACAGCTGTGCCATGGGCTACTGCTCTGCGGTCAGAAGGAGCAAGCTGGTGATACCACAATGGGTGAATCTCGATGAATGAACTGGTGAATGCTGAGTGAAAGGGCCAGTCCCCACAGGCTACGGACTGTCTGATTCCGGTCATCTTGGTGGTTGCCCTGGGTCAGGGGCGTGGATGTGGCTGTGGGTGGCATGAGGGGTCCGCAGGGTGGTGTGTGTCCCTGATGAGCATTGTCAGGACCCTGGTTGTGATGTCATCACTGGAGGAAACTCAGTAACAGGGACACGGAGTCTCCCTGCACTGTTTCTTACAACTGCATGTAAATCTAAATTACCTCCAAGTAAAAAGATCAGTGTTTCAAAAGCAGGGGAGCCTCACAGACATGTGCACAGCCCGGTGTGCAACACAGAGAAAGAGGTGGGAAGAGGCACAGCTGAGCGCTGGCCCCTGGAGAACAGCTCTGAAAGGAGGTTATTGTCAAACTCTTAATGATTGTGCTGACGAGCATGGGGGACTTGTGATTTTGTTTAGACCCATAAAGCAGACGATGAGATGGTTGGATGGCATCACTAACTCAAAGGACATGAGTTTGAGCAAACTCTGGGAGACAGTGAAGGCCAGGAAAGCCTGGCATGCTCTAGTCCACGGGGTCACAAAGAGTTGGACACGACTTAGCAACTGAACAACAACAAAACTAAAGTAGCCCAAAACTGTGCAGGGGGTGGGGGGTAAGGGCAGAGAGCGCCACCTCGCCCACCATCCTGGAAACACTGGCATGGCATCCCCCCAACGCCTGGAATTGCGCGCGGCCCCGTCTGGCCTCCGCGGCCCCCACTCTGGCCACCCTGACACCAGCCTGCCCGGTGCTGCTCCCTCTTGTCACAAATGCTCACGGCTCACCCCCAGCTCAGCCCCTCGCCACCGAGGGAGACCCGCAGAGTGAAGGGGGTGATGTCTGGGTCCACAGCAGCACTCTCCCCTGAGCCATCACCGCAGGCCAGGAGGCATCTGCAGGCCTTTCAGTGTCAGCTCAGGTCCCAGGAGAAGAGGCAAGTGGTTGTCCCCATTCTACAGAGGAGATGAGGTGGGTAATTAAGTTGTTCGTGCCTGAGTCACACAGAGTATGCCATCGAAGCGTGTCCCACTTAGGGTGCCATCCCTGACACCCTTAGCTGTCCCCCACTGTCCTGACCAAGGCCAGCCTGCCCCACAGGGGCCCTGGAGACCAGCACCCCAGCTCTGAAGGCAGCAGTTCAGGACCCAACGGAGGGATACGGCCAGCTGTGGGCACATTGCCTGCTGAGTGGTCTGCCTCTGTGCGCCGACCCCCTTGCCGAGATCCCCGTCATGCCTGGGTTGCCCTTCTGCTCCCCCGAGCCCAGAGCCTGCCCAGAGCCAGACACACACAGCACGCAAGTCTGGGTGAACAGAGGTGGGGGCCCTCGGGACACTCACACAGCTCTTTTCCTCTGCTCCCCCAGGGATCTATAAAGGACACTGCTTTCGGATCAACCACTTCCCAGAGGACAACGATTACGACCATGACAGCTCGGAGTACCTCCTCCGTGAGTGTCAGGACCCTGCCTCCCCCTGTTTGTGGGACGGGGGACGAGAGGCAGGCAGGCGCTGGAGGAAGGATAGGCCCCGTGAGGGCAGAGGGGCCGGTCTCTGGGTGCTCCCGACACTCCCCTCTGACTCAGGATACTGAGTTCAGAGGATGGGGTATGGTTAGCCTGCTGTGACACGCCGGTCACCCCCGTGCAGTTACTGGCTGGGAGGACACACCAGCTCAGGGCTGGCAAGAGGGGAGGAGGGTGGGGCGAACCGCTGCCCAGGGCTGCTACAAGTTGCTGTCTTCAGAGGAGTTGATCGCAACAGCTGGTTCTGAGGCAAGGACGTTAGAGACATTGGCTTGCCCAGGCCCAGCATCCCTGAGGGGCTGAGACACCCCAAGGATACTGCCCGGCCAGCACTGGACCTGCCCACTTCTCCCCACCCCCACCCAGCAATCTATTCTTGACAAGTCAAATTAAATCACACACTGAGACAGCCAGTGGGTGCCAGGCAGCCTGTGGGACCAGCCTCGGGTCCATGGGCCTCAAGTCTCTCCAGCACCAACTGGTGGAGCCCCCAGCTCTGCCCCTGAGTCCCCTGCCCAGGTCCTGAGATGGGGCTGGCCCCCAAACTGGAACCAGAGGTCAGAGGACAAACCCAGCCCCACGCCCCAAATCCAGATCTCATCCCTGGGCTGTGGCTACCTCCCTGGGAGGAAGGATGGAGCCTCGTTCCTCCAGGGGAGGAACCTGGAAATGGAACACCAGCATGGTTTTGAAGTCGTCTCCCCTTCCACATCAGCCCAGACACACGCAGAGCTGCTCCCATCCCCTCCCCCGGGAGCTGGGCCGGCTTCATTTATGGAGAATCGATACCAGCGTCCACAGAGGGAACACAATTCACTCTGCACCTGCTTATGGACTGTTTTTTCTAAGAGAAAGGACTCTGGTTCTGAGTCATCTCGTGAAACAAAACAGCATGTGGTCCCCATGGAGTCCAGAGCCAGAACCGGAAACAGTGCTACCGGCTCTGCCTCCTATCCCTCCCCTCCGCTTCTCCTCTTCTTCCTGCCTGTCTTCTCTCTCTGCTTTCTGGGGGTCCGTACTGAACCGAGCACACGCCTTCCACGGGGCACACTAGGGGATGGCATTGGCATAGAGCGGGGCATGAATAACACCATGAGTTGCGCGGTGTGCGGGCTGCACAGCCATCTAGGGTGGCCACTGGTGCTCAGGCCTGACTCAGAACCCATCGGGCAGGCAGACGACTCCCAAGGCTCTGGGGGCAGGTCTGCTCCACTGCTGGGCCTTGGGACTGTGGGGAAGGGGACACCAGAGAAGCGTCCGTTCCCTCCCACTTCCCACTTGAACTTGAGGTTAACTGGCGCCAGCTCTCCCTCTTTACCTCCTGCCGTGCCCCCACCCTGGTCCCCAGAGGGCTGGCATCTCTGGATGGGCCCCAAGACACGTCAGCCCAGAGGTCAGACGTGTGGCTTCCTGGGGTCCCCGCCAGAAGCAGAGGAGATGCTCAGACAGGAAGAAGGAAGGGCGTTTAGTGAAGGACTGATTACAGAGATGTGCAGGGATGGGGAAGGGGCAGTGAGCACACAGGCGGGAGCAGCAGAAGGACCTCTGGCCCTTGGCCTGAGTGGGTGACAGAGGCAGGTACGGGCTACTGGACCAGAGGAGCTGTGAGGCCCCGGGCCGCCAGGCAGGATCTGTGGCTTGACAAAGGAACACAGCCACCTCAGCCCCGTCCTCGTCCTCAGGAGGAAGCCAGGGCAGTAATGTCTCCAAAGCCAGAGTGAAGGGACCCCAGTGATCCGGTCCCTGGTATCAGCCACCCAAGGCCCAGAGCAGAAGGGAGAAAGGTGGCTGAGGACCAGGAGCAGTAAACCGAGCCTGTGCCACCCACTTACTGCGCACTTACTCCCTGGCCTCAGGCTCACACTGCCCGCAAGCCCCCGGGGTGCCCAGGGCCAGGCTCACTGCCCACAAGCCCCCCGGGGTGCCCGGTGCCAGGATCACTGCCCACAGGCCCCCCAGGGTGCCCGGTGCCAGGATCACTGCCCACAGGCCCCCCGGGGTGCCTGGTGCCAGGCTCACTGCCCACAGGCCCCCCGGGGTGCCCGGTGCCAGGATCACTGCCCACAGGCCCCCCGGGGTGCCTGGTGCCAGGATCACTGCCCACAAGCCCCCCGGGGTGCCTGGTGCCAGGCTCACTGCCCACAGGCCCCCCGGGGTGCCCGGTGCCAGGATCACTGCCCACAGGCCCCCCGGGGTGCCCGGTGCCAGGATCACTGCCCACAGGCCCCCCGGGGTGCCTGGTGCCAGGCTCACTGCCCACAAGCCCCCCGGGGTGCCCGGTGCCAGGCTCACTGCCCGCAAGCCCCTCAGGGTGCCCAGGGCCAGATGTGAGGCTGGGAGGGCCCAGCAGTGGGTTCCCACATGAAATGAGGGCACGTCAGCGATGGAAGCTAACAACCCTAGAAGGAAGTGCTTCCTCCATCGTGTGCTGTGGGGAGACCCGTGGGTTCATTAAGGAGCCCAAGGAAGAGAAGGGTGCTGGCTCTAGGACTGTGACCTCGAGTTTTGGTGGAGTGGGGAGGGCAGAACTGATCTCCATCAAGGGGCTGGTGTTCCCCTCAAAGGCTGCAGAAACAACGAGAACTGGCCCTGAAGTTGAGCTCCAGAGAGCAGATACCCGTAAGCTTAGGAAGTAGGCTGAGGAAGAGCTGGGCAGAGGGAGTAGGTAATACTCCAGGACAGGCCAAGGTCCCGGGCACTGCGGCCAGCCGGCCTGTGTGCCCTGATCCCCCTGCCATTTCTTTCCCGCCAGCCCAACTGGCCTCTGGAATCCCTGCCCCCCTGCCTTGGGCCTGGCCCCTCCCCTTTCCCAGGCTCCGCATTTTAGGCTCCGTGGGGGGTTTCTGTGCTAACCTCAAAGTGCTGGTGTCGGGGCTGCCGGAGCCCACGCTGTGCCTCTGGGCAGACTCAGATCCTTGCCAGGGCTGGATGTGGCCAGGAGTGGGCTGGACATCAGCCCGGCTCTGTGTAAGACCCGGCCTGCCCCTCGGTTGGCGCCTGCATGTCCAGCGCTCCAGACAAGCCCATGTGGTGAGGGATGGCCCTCACATGACAGGCAGGCAGGGTGCACGAGGGCTCTGGGCCCGGCCGACCTCGGCGACGTTAGAGGCTCCAGGCTTCCCCGCCTCCAGCCCCTCAGACCCACCGCAGGACCAAGGCCTTGAGAGGGCCTCGGCCGCTGTGCTGGCCAGCGCACATCAGAGGAGCGTTTCAGAAGCCCACAGGAAACCTCCCCCAGGGCGGGGGCTGCAAGAAGGTGGGGGCGGGGGGGGGGTGCGGTGCGGAGAGAAGAGCCTCATTTGATGCCCCACACAAACCCCTCTCTGTGCAGCAGGGCACACACTGGTGGGCTGACAAACAGGGAGACAAGCGCTGCCTTCAGAGGCTGAAAGCAGCAAGCCCACTCAGCTGGCTCGCAAAGGGGTCCTCCCAGCGCTCCAGTCCCATGGGCCGGCCTTTCCCCCAGGCTGGGAGGCGAGCTCAGGGCTCCTTTTCCAGCCCCCCGCCCCTGCCCTTCCTCCCAGCCAGGCCCTCCGGGAGCCGACGTATCCCCTGGGGCCCTACTAAGTGCTCTGTGTATCTTAGTCCACAGATTCGCACACAACCTTGACAAGGTAGTGTATTCTTTTCCTGAGGCCGCAGTAATAAACCACCACAAAGGAGGAGGCTGTGAGGGGTCGTCCCACAGCTTCTCAGTGGGCTCTCTGGGGTCACTGAGGGGCTCTCCTCCCGTCTGGCTGGCAGAAGTGTGACCCACACCCAGGGAGAGGCTAAGAGAGACCCGAGCAGAGGTGACTCCAGGCCACTTGGCATACAGGGGAATGACCGCAGGCCAGGGCCATCACTTGCTGGTCCAGACTGCCCCCCACCAGCCACTCCCTCCCTACCTCGGGTCTACAGGGCCAGAGGGGAATCTTCAAGGTCAGGGGGCTCCCCTGTGCCCCACAGGTGGGCCCGTAAGGAGGGCCAGTCTCACGGCCTCTCCACTCTGTCTCTGCCGGCCAGGCATCGTGCGCGCCTCCAGCGTCTTCCCCATCCTGAGCACCATCCTGCTCCTACTCGGCGGGCTCTGCATCGGCGCCGGCAGGTTCTACAGCCGCAAGAACAACATCGTGCTCAGCGCCGGCATCCTCTTCGTGGCTGCAGGTGAGCTGTCTGCTCGGGTCCCACTGCACGCAGTGCTCCCCCGGGGGTGGGGGGAGCAGGCAGGCAGACGGTAAAATCCCTGTGGGTAACTCACCTCAGCAGTCCGGGGGGCGGGCAGGGAGTGAGAAGCAGAAGCCCAGTGGGTATCAGGCCTCCTTCTGGGGTGATAAAATGATCAGGAACTAGATACAGGTGGTGGCTGTACTAAATGACATTGAAGTGTGCACTTTTAAGGGTTAGTTTTATGTTCTATGAACTCCACCTCAATTAAAAATAATAATAGCTAGTCCAGGTGTGCAAAATACCACAGAGGAGCGCCTTACAAGCCTGTCTCAGGGGAGCCTGGTTCAGGCGGGGGTCAGGGAGGGACGCAGAGGCACTCTCAGAAGCCAAGCCCTGAAGGAGCTGCCCACATAAAGACAGGTGAGGGGCACACGGCCAGAGAGGGTGCAGCAGTGGGGAAGCCAGCATGCCTAGGGCAGGGTGAGCGAGGAGGCGAGGGGTTAGGGTTAGGGATGAAGCCTCCCCTGCCCATCCTTACTGCCCGTGTCTCCTGGCCAAGAGACACCACTCCCTTCCCGGCGGCTCCAAAACGGCTTCACACTCGCTTGTCTGAACCCGGCTGCAGACAGCATACTATATGCCCCGCTGCTGCGGACGCGGAGAAGACCCGTCCGGTGGAGAACCCGGTGGGCCTGAGGTGCTGGTGTGGGCAGGGACTGGGGCGTCTGAGGGGCTCAGCTCGGCCACGACCTCCTCCGGCCCCCAGGGGGCCCCCAGGAGTGGGGAGAACGGTCCAGCCAAGGTCCCAGGGCTGCTTATTGGAACAGGACACCTGATTTCTTGGCCTCATTCCAGCAGATCGATGCCAGAAATGTAAGGAAGTGCAGCAACTCTTCCCTAAATTGTCATCACAGCTCCTGGCACTGTCCTAGCAGTGGCGTTTTCCTTGCAAAGAGCCTTTTCTCTTCCACCAGCCTGTGGGGAGGAGCGGTACAGGGGAGAGGTGAGCGCGAGGCCCGACTCGCCCAGGCCCGTCCGCTCCCTGCACCTGGCCGCTGAGCCCTGAGTCGGCCGGGGTGCCCTGAGGGAGGCAATGAGAACGCCAGGTGCCTGCGGCCATGCCTCCTTCCCTGCGCCCACGGGGCCTCGCCAGGTGCCTGGCCCACACAGCCCAGCGGTCATCCTCACCCCCATTGCCTCTCATGGCTTCTCTTGGAGATGGAAGGTGCCTTTTGCTTCTTTCACAGAGCTAGGGCCAGCGCAGTTCAGGATTGGGCTCAGAGCCTCTTGGCCAGGAAAGAAGACTTCCACTAACACCAGGACCAGGTGTTCTGTAGGCCAGCCCATCATCCCGGCTCCTGGGGAGGCAGGTGGTGGCCAGGTGGCTTTCCTGAAGTCACACACTGCCAAAGTCATGGCTGAGCCCAGGGCTGTCAGCCTCAAAAGCGAGGTGCCCTAGGCAGCTGCCTGTGCCCCCAGGAGGAACCACTTCAAAGGCATCTCCAGATGCTGCGACTCACCAGAGGGGCCGCAGAGACAGAGTCCCGAGACATTCAGCTAAAAACACAGGTCCTGCCAGAGTGGAGAGGACAGGCAGCCACAAAGAACAAGGGCCATGGCAGGCAAGAAGGGGATTCTCGTCCATTCCCGTTTATTCCCAGGATCATGGGCTCTGACTGTGGGCACAGAGTCACGTGCAGGGGCCAGCAGTGAGGTGAGACAGGCCCATGAATAATTCCAGGTGGACTCTGATCCTCAGGACAAGTACGGTCCAAAGGCTGGGAGAGTGAGAAGAGGACTGTCTTGTCAGGGCCCCGCCTCCTGGGGGGACTGTTAAGTGAAAAAGCAAGGGGCGAAAGTATTCTGCAAAGACAAAAATGGAAGAGAGAGACAGAGAGAAGGACTGACTGTGGATATAGAAAGGACAGAGGAAACAAGACAATAGCTCCCTTCAGGGGAGGAACTGGGTAGCTCAGAGCCTGTGTTTTATTTTATTATTCACCAAAACTCTGTACTTTATTACTCATTCAAAATTAACTACTTTTACTTAAAAATTAGCAACCAGAACAAAGACATACCACACAGGGGAGCGGCCACCTGAGCCCTGCTCCGCCCATCAGCCCCTGCTCCGCCCACCTATCCCTGCCCCGCCCACCAGACCCTGCTCTGCCCACCTCCCTGCTCCCCTCACCAGTCCTGCTCCGCCCACCAGCCCCTGCTCCGCCCACCTATCCTGCCCCACCCACCAGCCCCTGCTCCGCCCACCTATCCTGCCCCACCCACCAGCCCTTGCTCCGCCCACCTATCCATGCCCCACCCACCTCTCTGCCCCGCCCACCAGCCCCTGCCCGGTCCACCAATCCCTGCCAGGCCCACCTCCCTGCTCCGCCCACTTGCCCCGCCCTCCTCTCCCCACCCCGCCCCCGCTGAGGGTCTAACCTCTCCCTCCCGCCCCCTCTCCGGATCCACTTTCAGGCCTCAGTAATATCATCGGCATCATCGTCTACATTTCCAGCAACACGGGCGACCCCAGTGACAAGCGCGACGAAGACAAGAAAAACCATTACAACTATGGCTGGTCTTTTTACTTCGGAGCCCTGTCGTTCATTGTGGCCGAGACCGTGGGCGTCCTGGCGGTAAACATTTACATTGAGAAGAACAAGGAGCTGCGGTTTAAGACCAGACGTGAGCTCCTCAAGGCCCCCTCCTCGTCGCCCTATGCCAGGATGCCGAGCTACCGGTACCGGCGCCGGCGCTCGCGGTCCAGCTCTAGGTCCACCGAGGCCTCGCCTTCCAGGGACGCGTCGCCGGTGGGGCTGAAGATCACCGGGGCCATCCCCATGGGCGAGCTGTCCATGTACACGCTGTCCAGGGAGCCCCTCAAGGTGACCACGGCCGCCAGCTACAGCCCGGACCAGGACGCTGGCTTCCTGCAGGTGCACGGCTTCTTCCAGCAGGACCTCAGCATGCTGAGCCGGAGGACCACGCCCGTGTGAGCCCTGCCTGGCCTGTCCACGCCAGCCTCTCCCCAGATCGGCTGCCTAGGCCCCATGGGGCCTCTGACCGCTAGGACGGACGGAGGACAGACTAAAGCCAAACCCCACCCTCCTGGGTCCCCAAACGCTTGGAGGGCTGGCTTGGAGCGAAGCCTGGGGGAGACAGGAACTGGAAGCGAAATGGCTGACTTTATCCCCAAATGTGGCTTTTGATGCCGGGGCGTCCTGAAAGCTCCCAGGAGGCCCCAGAGCACTCCGGAGGCAGCATGGCCGAACCCACCTGGGAAGCAAAACGGAGCCATTATCTCCTCTTGGGAACACATCCTGCCTGAAGAGCAGCGTTCCGGGGCCCCCTCCCTGCCGGGCTTCCTGGCCCTCTGGAGCCTTTGGTCGCTGGTCAGCTGCTTTTGGATGTGAGATTCCCGTGTCTGTGAGCCACAGGCGAGGAAGCTGAAGCTCGTCCCTGCCTGTCTGTCTGTCTGTCTGTCTCTGGCAGCTGCCAGTTGTTGAGATGGCCACGATCCTAAGGACAGAGCCTGTGACCACCTGGTGCTTTCGCCTTTGTGCTGTCCTTGGCTGCTGCCCTCGGCCTGGGGTCTCTGAGGCCTGTGGAGGTATCTGAAGGTGGGGGGCTGAGCGTAAGTTAAAGGCTTTCCTCTTCACTTCTGGAAGTTTCTGCTCACAGAAAGGGTGGAATACGCTGACTGTACTTCAGAGTCTGGAAGATTCTACGGTCAGAGGAAAGGTGGCCGAGCGGCCTCTTACTGTGTCCCTTCCCACCCCTGCCCACTGGCCTGAGGAGCAGCACTGTCTCTCCTAGGGCGTCAAGCTGGGAGGGATAGACCCTCCTCCCAGGGGTTGGCAACAGGAGCCTGGACTTTGTGCAAGAAAGGGAGACTTGAGGGTGAACAGCGAGGAAAAGCCCCATTTCCCGGGTGGTCACTCATCAGAAAAGCCAGGACACTCGTTCCCTCTTGAACAGTAGGAGCAGCCCCTGCCCCACCCCTGTGACTGTTGTGTATTCTGCCACCACCCAAAAGCATCGGTGAGGAAGTGCGGAAGCAGCAGCTAAGTGGACGTCCCGGCCCCGGGAAGGGAGGCTGGCAGGTTCCACGGCTGGTGTTTTTCTAGCTGTTTCTCCCCTAGAAGCGAGCAGAGAACCCGGAAGTCTGTCGGTCTCAGAGGATCGCTTTCTGGAGCCGACCCTCTTTTATACAAATGCGGGCTTTCTAATGACAAACCCTTTCTTACTTTTTGAAACTTGGCGATGGCTCTAGAGCAGTTGTCCGTGATCCCAGTAGCTGTCGTACTTAGAAGTGACGAGCAAACTCTTACCTCAGCCGCCTGCTCACGGACCCCTGGGGCGGACTCGGCCCCAGGAGTTCAGTCTGGGTCACGTTCACTGCTCTCCTCTGCCGCCCCCAGAGGGTGCCCCAACCTGTCCCGCCCCGGTGACCGCGTGCCAGGGCCCCTCCGCTTGCTCGAAACCCTTCCCCTGTGTCGAGGTTGGCTTTGTGTGCTCCGTCCAAGCATGTGCGGCCGCAAGTGCTGGAGTGTCCGGGCTCGGCCCGCCCCCACCCTCCTTCTCCAGGCCCTGACACCGTCTCACCAGGTTGGAAGGACAGGGCGAGATCTGGGGGCCCGTCCCCCAGCAAGGTCACCTCGAAAAGCAGGCAGCCTTGTCCTTCCTTCCATGTCAGCCACTTCCTCCTGCCTTCCCGGGAGCATCCATCATCTCATGGAGAAAGCTGTGTTCCAATGAATCCTACCTCTCACCCAGTCCCAGCAGAGAACATGGGGCCCACTCTTGGGACCAGGAAAGGGATCGGAGGGACGGAGAGCAGGGAGCAGAACACCTCAGCGCCTCTGGTCGTCACAGCCTTTCTCCACCCCCCACTCCTGCCCGGGCGCCAGTCGCCCCCCGTCGAAGCCAGCCCGTCTCTGCGCCCAGGGGCTCTGGGCGGCCCGTGCCTGTCCCCCCCCATGCCCCATGCCCTCCACCCTTCCATCCTGCCCTTGTGTCTCTCCAGTTACATACCTGTGAATCCTGTACTTACTACTGGTTTGGGGTTGTTAGTTCCGTCTTTTTTTTAATTAAATAAAAACATTTTTAAAACATTCTCCTCTTGATGTTGGGCGGGGAAGGGGAGAGCTCCCTTCAAGTCCTTGTGGGCAGTCAGTGTCCTTGGGTCTGGGAGACCCCCAAGAAGAAGGGGAGAGGAGGGTGGATCCTGTGCTGGCCAAGGCCAGTTTCTCTGCTTCTTGTCCGGGCCGCTGGCCGCCTCCCTGTCCCCACCATCTGGGTTTAGGCTCCTGGGTGGGTCCATGGAGCTGCCTGTTCACAGAAGAGGGACAGGCCACCCCTGTGTGGTGCGGACATCTGAGAGCTGAGCAAGCCAGGCCCATCTTCAGAACCTGCAGGGCGCGTCCGGCCGGATGGAGCCACCCTCAGGGGTGCCAAGCTGCCCGGTGGGCTTCTGACAAGTCCAGTAACCAGCCTCCCTCCCCTCCAGATTCCTGAGGGTGCCAAGCTGCCCGGTGGGCTTCTGACAAGTCCAGTAGCCAGCCTCCCTCCCCCTCCAGATTCCTGAGGGTGCCAAGCTGCCCGGTGGGCTTCTGACAAGTCCAGTAGCCAGCGTCCCTCCCCTCCAGATTCCCGGGTGAATGAGAAATAGAGGATCACTGTCCCCAGGTGTGAGCTTTATACCTAGAAGAGGTGGGCAGGAGGGTGTGGCTCCAACCACAGGCCAAATGGGAAGAGGGACCCGAGGGGCCCTCTGACGAGGACGCCGCACCTGCCAGCCTGTTGGGGTAACGCCAGGCCCGTGCCTGCAGGCGGGCGCCGGGAGAAGAACCCACAGCAGCACCGGAGCCCTGGCGCCCCTGCTTCGTCACAGCCCCCTTTCTGGACGGATTCCGTGAGTCTCCTTCCCAGGAGCCGTGGCCTTCTCTGGGCTCTCGGAGCAGAGATGCACAAGCCTCTCAACCCCCTTCACGAGAAGGCCACTGTTGTGACTCCCGCAGGGAGGCTGGGGGCCTGGTGCCCCTGCATCCTGGCCCATGCGGCCGCAGGAACCCCCCCTGGCCTGAGCGTTCAGCCCTGGCCTTTTAACCGTCTTTCCTCCTGCCCAAGATGGGTCTCCGGAGAAACCGATGTTCCCAGATGCGCTGAGCTGCCGGGTCCTGGGGTGGGGGACCCGCCCCGCCACTGACCCGGCTGAGCTCTGAGCTCGCAGCTCCAAGTTGGAGTCAAGCCACCCCGCATCAGCGCCAGGCACCAACAGTTCTGTTTATTCTTAGCCCCGAGGAAACTCTGGCTCAGCACAAGCTCGTCCGCCGTCCTGGGCAGACGCCTGTGCGGTCTGCATTTAGTGACACGCTATGGCCTCTGTCCAATGTGGGGCTCTCGCCGTCATGCGTTTCAGTTCAGCTACAAATTCTGCCTCCATAACCTGCAGGGTAAAATCTGAGGGAACTGATGTAGAAGCGAAAGTTCTAGGGCCCCAATCAAGAACCCCAGGCCCCTCCTCCAGCCCCACCTCACCCTGTACCCATATCACTCAGACTAATGACATAGCCAGCCACCCTGAGTGCAAAACGGCTTAATCAGTGCAAGTGTACCTCTCACCCATGGGGTGGGTGGGAGATGCTCTGCTCCCCACAGTCAATCACGGGTTCAGAGCCCCACGCTGTGCAGGCTCTGCCATCTTCCCAACACGAGCGTCTAAGGTCGCCCTTGGCATTGACCTCCAGTGGGCAGATGGAGAAGGGAAAGAACAGGTGAGCTTGAGTAGAGGGTGCTGTAAGAAGTTTTAATGGACCAGGAAGCTGTTGGCTCCCCCTTCCGCCCACGTGCCACTGCCCAGAGCTCAGGGACACCGTCACACCTGAGAGCCAGAGGAGAGGGGACGTGCAGTCTAGCCCTGGCAGGAAGGAATGTTGTTTGGGGCACAGCTGGTCACTCTCAGCTCTGGGTCTGTGTCTGGGTACCTCCCTCTTTTGCCTCCCCTTCTCCGATCTTCCTGGGAGTGCCTGCTTGGAGCTGACCCCTTTACTAGGACTGCATTCACCGCTATGCGTCCTGAGTCCCTCCCTCAGCTCCAGAGTTGAAGTCTGGCCTCTTCTCTGCTCTGGATGCCACATCTGTAAAATGGGTCCAGCAACCCTCTTCCTGGGTTAAAGGAGCAGGCTCAAGCTCAAGCCTTGACCCAAACAAGAACCACAGAATTACTGGATGCCAGGACCAGCATGTGAAAGTGAAAGTCACTCAGTCGTGTCCAACACTTTGCAACCCCATAAACTATAGCCCGCTAGGCTCCTCTGTTCATGGGATTCTCCAGGCAAGAATACTAGAGTGGGTTGCCATTCCCTTCTCCAGGGGATCTTCCCAACTCAGGGGTCCAATCCAGGTCTCCCACTTTACAGGCAGATTCTTCACCATCTGAGCCATCAGGGAAGCCCAAGAATACTGGAGTGGGTAGCCTATCCCTTCTCCAGGGGGTCCTCTCAACCCAGGGATGGAACTGGGGTCTCCTGCACTGCAGGTGGATTCTTTACCAGTTGAGCCACCAGGGAAGCCCAGAACCAGCATGGGCAGCAGGTATTCAAGAGTTCCCTCATTCAATGTGCTCATTACAGGAGAGAAAGCAAGTCCAAAGAAGGAGGTGAGGCTGGTGCAAGGGGTAATAAAAGGAAGGAAGGAATGTGTTTGAGGATTTCAAACCCAAAGGGAGACAGCACTCGCCTGGCAGTTCTCGAGTGGGGCATCTTTACTTCCCGGACGAGTGTCTAGGGACATTCCTGGTTGTCAGGACTGGGAAGATGTGCTGCTGGCATCTGCTGCTGGGAAGATGGGTGGAGGCCAAGGATGGTTCAGTCGCTCAGTCGTGTCTGACTCTTGCGACTCCATGGACTAGAGCCTGCCAGGCTTCTCTGTGTGTGGGATTTCCCAGGCAAGAATACTGGAGTGGGTTGCCATTTCCCTTCTCCAGGCTAAGGATGCTGCTGCTGAATATCCTACAGGGCACAGCCCCCCCCCCGTCCCAAGAATATCTGGTCCAAAATGGCAGTGATTCCCAGCCTGGGTTTTTCGGGGATGGAAACTGAGACCCAGAAAGCGTGAAGATCACACAGAGCATTTCTGGTCCTTGCATATAGGCTGTGGATGTACCAGGAACCTCAGTCATTTATACTTGGTGTTTCCTTCCCTGCAGTGAGCCAACAGTTTTGAAAACAAGTCAGGGGAGGAAGGAAAGGCTTCCCTCTGGGGCTGTTGGGAGAAGGGACAGACTTCACCTTCAGCAAACATCCATAAACTCCCCCTTGAAGGGAGCTTTCAGGAGTGTTGACTAAGGAAACAACACTCGAGGGAAAGGAAGTAGTCCACGAGAGCCCTGGGAGGTAGTGCTCTGAGAGCCCGGCCACAACAGGTCTGTGTCCAGCACACTCTGGTTTGGGAGAAACCTGTCATCTGGCCCATCCAGGCACTGGGTGGTGCCCCCAGAAGAGGGCTGCCCTCCCACCAGCTTCTCCAGCTGGCGCCGTCACCCCTGCCTCAGTGGTCCCTGGGAAGATGCTTTCTCTGCAGACCCTGTGACCCCCACAGCCCCACGGGGACTTCCCAGTTCCACACAGGTGATAACTGCAAGGGGAGGGTCCTGGGCTGGGTCCCCAGCATGGAGTTGGAAAGAAGGCAGGCCTGAGGAAAGGAGACTCTGGGGGTGGGGGTGGGGCCTCCCTGCAGGGAACTCAGAACCAGCACGTGACCCCCTGCACTGGTTCCCAATATAGCACAGGCCGCCTGCCTGGCCATCTGCCCCGCCCTGGAGCTGGAGGGGAGCAGGAACCGAGGAGGCCTCTGAAGCCAGAGCGGAGAGGGGCAGATACACCTGATGCAGATATTTTTAAACTTTCAGCTTCCAATAAAACTGCCTCAGGAGAGAGGTCTGCGATCAAAGAGAGTGATGGACCCACCTGCTCACGCTCACAACTGCAGGAGAATGGGGCTGGAGGGACCTGGGGTCCTGACCTTTGTCCCCTGATAAGAGTCCTCAGAGATACATTAACCCCCATGAGATCTCCCCTGATGCCGGGAAAAATTGAAGGCTGGAGGAGAAGGGAACGACGGCAGATGAGATGGTTGGATGGCGTCACTGACTCAGTGGGCATGAATTTGAGTAAACTCCAGGAGATACCGAAGGACAGGGGAGCCCTGGCGTGCTGCAGTCTGTGGGGCCACAAAGAATCAGACATGACTGAGTGATGGAATGACAACAAGGAGATCTCCAGAATCCACTGATTACATTGCAAATAATCAGGTGCTTTTTAAAACAAATAATACTTATATTTTTCTCATTCTAAGAGTATTATGCTTTACCTTTTAAAAACCTGCAAAACACAGGAAAGTTAAAGAAGGAAACAGTACCAACCAAAAGCCCAGCACCTGAGAGGTCAGCTGAGGTCAGCACCACTGAAAGGTCGCTGCCCCCAACTCTGTGCGGGTTAGTCCCCCGTTCACTGTCCCCATGAGCGTCTTCCCACATCTTTAATTTAGATTATTCCTCCAAAGCATAACCTTTCATGGCCAAATCACCCAAACATCCCCCTTTTCCCTAACTGATGCTGTATTCGGTCCCTGAATCCTGAACGGCATCTGGATGGAACCGAAGTGCTGGGATGTTCAGGCTAGCTTTGGTTAGGATCTGGTGACTTCTCTGGAATTCTCCGAGCAGGAAGAAAAGTGGGGGTCCCAGAGGTGGCAGAGCATCACCCCCACAGCTCTTCCGGCACCCAGCTGGAAGCCTGCCTGAGGTCGAGGGGAGAGGAAGCAGACTCCACTTGCTGATGGGGGACGACTGGTCCTGGAGGCCGCAGGGGCAGGATCAGGCTGTGGCATGTGGGGAAGACACTCCAGCCCCGGCCTCTCCAGGACCCTCCCTGCCTCCAGCCTTCGTCTCCACCCGCCAGCCACCTCCCATCCTCCGTCTCCGCTGAGCCCTCTGGAACTACCTACATCTTGAAAGCTCCTTACTGAGATCTCTGTCCACCTTCTCGGACAGATGGAACCTTTTCTCCCCTGAGGACTCCCATTTCCCCAGCCCTCCTGGTAGGAGCCATCCATCCTCCTGCCGGGGTCCGTGCCAGACTGCCCGGCCCCTCCTCAGTCCCAGGAAGTATGGGGCTGGAAAGGGAGAAAGGTGGCCTCAGGGGCCTCAGGGTCCAGAGGAAGCCAGGGCAGAGACACCTGATTCAGCTGTTTTAAAGTTTGCAGCTCCTGACAAAACCCAGGAGCAGAGGCGACCAGAGGCATTTCTGCACTCGTGGCCCTGGACGCGTGACCGCAGGAGGGGGGCAGTGATTCCCCACTCCCCGCCCTCCTGGGGAAGAGCCTTCTCCAAGGCCTGGGGAGGCCCTCCTGAACCCTTCCTCAGCACTGACACCTCCTGAACGCCCTCCTGCGCACCCCAAGTCCTGCCACGTCAGTGTCCAATGTCCGACCTCGACTCCTGGCCTCACGGCTCCCCTGCAGTGACCTTCTCACATCCAAGCGCCTCCCATCCATCACGCTGACTTTCCCCCCGCCATGGTCTTCAGGGCCCTCTGCCTCTCTGGGCATCACTTCCAGTACCCCCAGTGCCTACCCTCCCCCCCAAGTACGCCTGCCCCGCAACCTCATCAAGCCCTCCAGGGCCTTGACCTCGTCATCATGACCTTGCTGTGTCCCAGGGCGACCCCAACCATGAGCTAACCGCCCCAGGCAGCCCAGACCCGCACACCGTCTGCTATTGCCTTCAGCCCCCTCGGCGTCGACCTCCCAGGTTCCCTCCTTCCGTCTCACCTGCATCCCCACACCCGAACTTCTAGGTGAAGCCAGAGAAAATCAAATTCCATGTCAGGCCCTGCTGTGGGCAGAACAGTGGCCCCATAGACATCCGAGCCTGAGACTGTCACCGCAGGGGCAGTGACAAAAGGGTCAGTGACAAAAGGGTCAGTGACAAAAGGGTCAGTGACAAAAGGGACCATGCGGTGTGATTAAATCGCAGATCCTGAGATGGGGAGATGGTCCTGGATTATCTGGGTGGACCCCCCGTAACCACAAGGGTCTACTTAAGGGCAAGAGGATGGCAGGAGAGTCAGAGAAGGGGGCTGGGATGATGGAAACAGGTCAGGCGATGGGCTCTCTGACTCAGGTGGAGGAGACCGGGGCCCTTGGACGGAGGGAGGCCATCTGTGACTCCCAGGCTGGAGCAGGGGCAGCACGCCCGCGGCTGCAGAAAGTCCCGGCCGCACGATGCAGGGAGGCAGAGGACGCGGCAAAAAGAGGTTGAGACCAGCTGGACAATACACACCCAAGGCCATCTCTCAGCCTGATGGAGACTTAGCTCAAAATCAGATCGACACGTTTCTGAGGAAGGTTCACTGGGCCCCACACAGGTGTGCCTCAGCCCCGGCTCCACTCGAGGCCCACCTCTCAGAGGTATCTTCCTTGCTGTAACTATGTCTGGTTCTTCTTGGGACAAGTGGACGCTGGTTCATCTGGACGACTCAAACATGGACAACTCCTGGTGAGCTGAGCAGGGCATCTCCACCCTGAAGACTGTGGTAGAAAGTGTGTCTTCCTTGTGGGCTAGGTCACAGAGGTGGTGACGGTGCCTCCCCTCCCTCCTGGGGTGCCCCTCAGCACCTGGAAGCAAATTAGCCACCCAAGCCCTGCTGGGCCTGCCCAGCTGTCCTCTTATGCCCGTGGCCTCTGGATCGTCCAGTGGAGTCAGTTATCTGAGCTCTGTCCCCTTCTTTCAGTCCATCTGTCCATCCGCTCAGCCATCCCTCCTTCAGCAAACATGTATGAAGGCCCAACCCTGGGCTCCATTCAGGGAGCTCTCTGAGGGAGCCCAGAACCCATTCAGGGAGCTCTCTGAGGGAGCCCAGAACCCATTCATTCAGGGAGCTCTCTGAGGGAGCCCAGAACCCATTCAGGGAGCTCTCTGAGGGAACCCAGAACCCATTCATTCAGGGAGCTCTCTGAGGGAGCCCAGAACCCATTCAGGGAGCTCTCTGAGGGAGCCCAGAACCAGCGCAGAAGATGGTTCTGTGTCTCTACCCTCTAGAAGCTTACAGCCCATCAGGGAAAGCTGACCCACCGGCAGTCTACAGATGATGAGAATAACAAAACCCTCCTGAACCCGGTGCCTAATGTCGATATACTCGCTCGGGCTGCCATGACAGAAAGGGCTTCCCTGGTGGCTTAGACAATAAGGAATCTGCCTGCAATGCAGGAGACCTGGGTTCAATCCCTGGGTCGGGAAGAAAGACCACAGACAGGGTAACTTGAATGACAGCATGTCTTCTCTCACAGTTCTGGGGGCTGGAAGCCTGGATCACTGTGCCAGCATGGCGTGTTCTGAGATGTGCTCTCCTCCTTGTCTTCTCGTGACGTCCTCCCGTGGCTGAGAGGAAGACAGAGGAAGCTCTCCAGTTTCTCCTGATAACTAAACCTACTCAGCTCCCAAGACCCTGCTCCGAACGCTGTCACAGCAGGGGTAGGCCTCATCACCAGCATTTAAGGGGACCTAGTTCGGTCCAAAGCACCTCCTCGGGCTGAGCTGGTGAAGTGCATTATCTCAAACCCTAGAGGAGGGGCAGTCAGAGAAGTCAGCCTGCTGGACACCACACAGCTGCAGGCAGGGCTCTGACCTGGGCGCGGGCGGGGGCAGGGCTGGGTGGAGGACAGCAGCCCCGGCTCCATGAGCAGAGCAGACCGCCGGGCACGGCCCTCAGAGCAGAGACGGTCTGTCTGCAGGAGCATTTAGTAAACGGAGGAGAGAAAGTAGATCTGCCTGCTCCCCCCGGCAGCCAACCTCAAACCAGAGGATGCAAAGACCTCTCTCTCCAGGCTGCAGTTCCCTTAACCAGTCACGAGGGGTTCAGGACACGCTGGCCCAAGGTATGGGAGCTTGGCAGGCTGCATATTTTAAGTGGAAGGAATCTGAGGCACAGCCCGCCCAGAAAGGCCTCTCTGCCCCTCCCCTGAAGCAGGTCCCAAGACGCTCACGCTCGCGTACGACGTGCGCACGCCCCACGATGCAGACCTCGCTTCCCCCGCTTTCCTGCCCTTCACTTGGACCCTTCCGTCCCTCACACACAGCGACTCCAGAACGCTCAGGTGTAAACTGTGAAGAGCATTTCTCTCTGGATAAGGAAAGGGATATTACAGACACAAAGCAGAAAGTCACTTTCTTTCTCCATGTACATGTATGTGGTTGCATTTGTTATAACGAACATGCTTTCATTTAGAGAAAAAAATTAAATTATTACAATAAACTATTAAAAAAAACACTCAAATTTGTTTCTTTGGGTCTTCATTTTTTATGAAGGCTCCAGTGCCATATAAAACTTATATTAATCTCTATGCTTTTCTCTTGTCAACTTGCTGCTGTTAGAGGAGCCTCAGCTGAGAAATTAAAAGTCAAAGTGCGTCACTCAGGCGTGTCCAACTCTGCGACCCCATGTTCTATACAGTCCATGGAATTCTCCAGGCCAGAATATTGCAGTGGGAAGCCTTTCCCTTCTCCAGGGGATCTTCCCAACCCAGGAATTGAGCCCAGGTCTCCTGCATTGCAGGTGGATTCTTTACCAGCTGAGCCACCAGGGAAGCCCAAGAATATCCCTTCTCCAGCTGATCTTCCCGACCCAGGAATCGAACTGGGTCTCCTGCATTGCAAGCGGATTCTTTACCAACTGAGCTATCAGGGAAGCCAGAGAACTTAAAAGGTAGAGGACAAATATAGGTTTCCTCCTCTAAAGCCACAGTGACCTTGAGAGCTCCTCCCAGCTCCAACCGTTGGTTAGGAGTTTGGGCCCTGAAACCTGGCTTCCCCATGTGCTGTATGACCGTAGATGAGTTACTTCATACCTCTGAGCCTGTGGTCCTTTATCTGCAATGGTACACAGAGGCTTAGCACAGTGCCTGGTAGACAGCAAGCGCTCACTGAGGCTCAGCTATTACTATGATCAGCATCATAATTAACTGTCTGAACTCCACGGTTAGACCCCCAAATGGTTCTCCTCACGCAGAGAGTCTTTTTGTAAGCCATATCAGCCTGAGGCCAGGATTTCAGAAGTCAAACCCCTACCTGGCTCAGGGGTCTTCTCCTGACCATGCATCAGCCCCTTGACTACACCCCAAAAGAGGCTACTGGTGACTTGAGAAAGGAGACGCAGACCCGGGAGGGTGTCGGGGTGCCAGCCTGGAGTACCAGCCTGCGGCCGGGGGGTGGAATGGGTGGACATGATGGGGGAGTCAGGACCCTCGCTTGGTGGTCCCAAACCCCAAGTGTCCTCTGCTGAATCCATACACCCAGTAGCCACTTAATCAGATCAAATCAGATCAGATCAGTCGCTCAGTCATGTCCGACTCTTTGCGACCCCATGAATCGCAGCACGCCAGGTCTCCCTGTCCATCACCAACTCCCGGAGTTCACTGAGACTCACGTCCATCGAGTCGGTGATGCCATCCAGCCATCTCATTCTCTGTCGTCCCCTTCTCCTCCTGCCCCCAATCCCTCCCAGCATCAGAGTCTTTTCCAATGAGTCAACTCTTCGCATGAGGTGGCCAAAGTACTGGAGTTTCAGCTTTAGCATCATTCCTTCCAAAGAAATCCCAGGGCTGATCTCCTTCAGAATGGACTGGTTGGATCTCCTTGCAGTCTAAGGGACTCTCAAGAGTCTTCTCCAACACCACAGTTCAAAAGCATCAATTCTTCAGCGCTCAGTTTTCTTCACAGTCCAACTCTCACATCCATACATGACCACAGGAAAAACCAGAGCCTTGACTAGATGAATCTTTGTTCGCAAAGTAATGTCTTTGCTTAATAGTCACCTGTAAATCAATCTACTTTTGTTCTTCTTCACTGAAGTATAGTTACTTTGTAAAGGACAATATAACCTGAAAATCTTTATTACCTGCCATTGAAGTGAAGTCGCTCAATCGTGTCTGACTCTTTGCGACCCCATGGACTGTAGCCTACCAGGCTCCTCTGTCCATGGGATTTTCCAGGCAATAGTCCTGGAGTGGACTGCCATTTCCTTCTCCAGGGGATCTTCCCCACCCAGGGCTCAAACCCGGGTCTCCCGCATTGTAGACAGATGCTTTACCGTCTGAGCCATGAGGGAAGTCGTTGATAGAAGGTAAACCTAAAACTAAAAGCCTGGCGTGCTACAGTCCATGAGGTTGCAAAGAGCTGGACGCGACCTGGCGACGAGCAACAAAGCTGACAGGACAGTGAGAACAGCGCTGCAGTCCGGTCAGCGGGCTTTGCTCTCCCTGCACGAGGCTTTGATTTGCAAGTGTCAGAAATGCGTGAAAGACTTACTAGCCCCCAAAGAGCTTTTCTTCTGGACCCAGTTGGAGGGAAGGAAAGAGAACTGACAAGGAGACAGTGCAGGAGCGACCTGGGGTGGCTTGTGGGGGTTCAGGTCTAGAGCGTGCCCCCCTGGGCCGTGGGCGCCAGAGGCCCCGGGTGGGGCCCCCCAGGCCCCAGAACAGAGCCCCATTCACCTGGTCCCAGGCGAGGACAGAGGCCTGTGTCCCTGGGTCTGCGCCCTCCCCCAGCAGCTGACTCCTCTTTCAGCCCCAGCAGGAAGAGGCTGGCACGCGTAGCGCCAGGCCTGTGCCCCTCGCCCTCCCGGCTCAGGGCCCGGTCTGAGGGTAACCCGGACTTTGAGGGTGGCGAGTCTGCAGCCCGTCTGGGCCTTCTCTCCTGCCCCACCCTGGTGTGCTCCTGGCCCCCGGGAGGGGAGCCAGCCCTGAAACCCAAGGAGCAGCCGTCCTCAGTGAGGCTCCGGGGTGCGCATTAATAGAAGCTTCCTCAGGCCTCTGACACGCCTGGGCAGCTGCTGAGCCCGTCCAGTGGCCTCGCCCACGGCCAGCCCACCCTGGCTCAGCCCGCACACTAAACTTAGCTTCCACGCCCCGCTGGAGCCACTGCCGCCGCCCCAGCCCGGCTGCCCCCGGCCCGGAAGGACACGGCCGACGGACCCCAGGCGCCCACGGCCCCGGGATCACCATGTCCCAGACCAAAACCCTGAAGGTCCGAGTGGCCCTCCTCTGCATCCTGGTGGGCGTCGTGCTGGCCCTGGTGGCCGTGGTGACGGACCACTGGGCTGTGCTGAGCCCGCACGTGGAGCACCACAACACCACCTGCGAGGCGGCCCACTTCGGCCTCTGGCGGATCTGCACGAAGCGGATCTTCGTGGGCGACAAGGAGAGGAGCTGCGGCCCCATCACCCTGCCCGGGGGTAACGTACCGCCGCGCCCGCCCCTGTGGGACGACGGGGCTCCAGGGACCGGAGCGAGCCTGGGCGGGGGCGGTGGGCCGGCCGAGGCGGTGCTGGCGGGGCGGGGCCGGGCTGCGGAGTGCGGGTGCTCGTCTCCCGCTATTCCGTGCGCTGGGGCTCGCGGCTGGTCAGGGGGCAGGGGTCTGGATGGGCGGACAGACCGCGGCTCAGCAAAGAGCGCGCGGGTCTGCAGACAGCCTGGACGCCCGGCCCCCACCAAACGCAGGCCTCAGGTGGAAGGGCCGCCTCGGGGGAGTTCATTCCAGGCTGGCGTGCGGACACACTCCGCTAAAGGGTAACCCGAGCCCGTGCAAAAGGGGAATGCAGGACTCCTCCTCCTGAAGGCGGCAGGAGGAACCCGGCGCGCGGCCCTCCTGGGTGCCGGCCCTAAGTGCCCACAGGTGACTGTCTGTGAGGCGGGGCTGGCTTTGTGCAAGGACTGTGTCCCGCGCCTCCTCCTGAACGGGGTCCCCTTCAGACTCAGAAAACGCTTCCTCTCGCTGTGATTTAAGTGCCTGCCTCACTCTCCTAGTGGTGCGCGAACCACACTTGAAGGCCTCTTTGTGGAGAACACCTGGTGTGAGGGTGGCCGCCTCTCCGCAGGTGTGGAGCCTCCACGTTCTCAGTGGGCAGAGGCCTGCTGCGGAAAGGCCTGGGGCCGCGTCAGAGTCTGGGCTCCGTGCGGGCCCTGCCCACCACCCCCAGAGGACTGGGCGCTGACAAGCCCATCGCAGACTCCACGCCTTCCTTTAACACACGGGCTCAGGCCCAGCAACCCAGAGTCCCCTCCAGCGCTCCTTCCAATGTCACCCCAAGGCGGCCAGCAACCAGGCTGAGTGCAGGGTCCCGCCTGGTTTTCAGAATTAGTCTGTTATCAGACTGGGTGTTCCTTGAACCCTGCTCTTCAAGGAAGGCACTGCTAAGTCCCCGAAGACCCTGCGGCCTCTGTTGGGGGTGAAGGAGCCCAAACCCCACCCCTCCGCCTCTCACCTTCCTCGCCCACCCCCACCCCCCTACCCCAGGAAAGCCCTGCCCTGCTCACTCCCACCGATCACCTGGAAGACACAGCGAGTCCCAAGCCTGAGGGCTCTCACAGGCACGGACATGTGCTCGAAGGGTATCATGTAGCCCACATGCCCACGCCTCTCGGCCACTGCCGAACACACCCATAAACAGATGCACCATCCCTCCAGCCCTCCTGGGCAGGGCAGATCCTCCAGGGACCGTGCGTGGGAACGCACTGTTACGGTCCACCTGTCCTTGGCCTTTTAAAGCCTGGTGAATTTACAGAGCAGATGAGCAGGGTGGTGAGGGGAGTCTATACAAGGAGAGACGACGTGGGACGTGACCAGACCCGCCAAAGGGGATGCGCTGGCTCAGCCGTGAGCCTGAGTCGAGTCAACCTCTAGGCCGCCTTCTCCTGGCCCAGAGTGAATGGCACCTTCCGAGCCTGTGAGCGCTGGACGAGCTGTCCAGGTGCACTTCTGCCTTCTCCCCTATCCTTTCTCTGCAAGTAGACGTCGTTTCCCTTCTCTACCCATCCTGCCTATGCTCTACTGGATCAGTGTTTCTTGGAGGAAGAGAGCTCATATGCCTTCTCTCATTAGTTAACAACATCTACAAATACAAGTATAGCGCTGTCTGCCAAACGTATACATGTTAACTTCGGATGACATCAGAAAAAACAACAGAGTAAGGACCTCCAAAAATTCTTTTCTCCATAAAAACAATGAGAACATTGGCTAACACGGTCAGGATACACTTTTTCAGAACTCTAGAAGTTAACCAGTCTTGCAGCAATAAGCAAGTGCTTATTCAAGAAAGAGGAGTGAATCCCAGTAGGAACAATGAGGTCTGTGGTGTCTTAAGCTGCTATTCCAGTTCTTTCCTCCCTGACTCTGTCACAGCCTCAAAAACCAACAGCCTGCCATCAGAGTGAAGCCAGCTGCCTGGAAGTCACCAGAAGGGACAGACTAGGGCTGGATCCCTTTCAAGGCCTCATTCCCAGAGTGCTGTCATTATCTGATCTGTCTGGTGGCTCCCTAGAAGTTCGTATTTGCAAGGCTGTCTTTATTTGACCTGACTCTGAGCTCATCCAGTGGAAACAGTCTTTTACCCAGGAGGCATTTGTCAAAAACAATTAGAGACAGTTGTTTAATATCGTAACTGCCTAAGGGAGCACATAACAGAGCAAACAATAGGCTAACCAGAAAACTGGAGAATAAGATAGGTGGCTTTGAAAAGCCCCAAAATATTCCTGGGAGTTTAGGAGGCCACGTGGGTCCACAGTGCAACAAGCGTGCACGGGAAAGATCTGAGAAGGCCATAAGCTCTCACCTCTGGCTTATGCAGAGCTGTGTGAAGAGAGAGAGAGAGAAGGAGGGAGACAGCACGAGGGAGGGAGAAAGAGACAAAGAAGGGAAGGGAGAAAACGAGCCCAGGGCAGGGGAGTGGGGGAAGAGAAAGGGAGAAAAAGGCTAAGGCAGCACGCAGGCCACTTGGCTGAGTGCTTGGCTGTCTACTGGCACGGAGCTCCTCAGCAAAGACTGGGCATGGCTTTAAGCATTCTAGGAAATGTCTGCGAGCTGACCACCAAACTACCTGAGCAGAGATTTCAGTGGCCATACATGAACACAGACTTCACATATTTCATTCAGAAATGAAATTTAACAAGCAGCCACAGAAACAAACCCTGAGGAAGAGTGGACATCTAATTTCCACAGTTACACTGTTTAAAAACGTCAAGTTTTTAATTTTAAATTTTAAAAGATTACAAGACACGAAGGGGCTGCCATCTCTGATGGGCATTCACAGGGCCCTGTAGCGGTGCTTCTCCTGGTTCAGCACAGGGGACACCAATCCTCCTCAAGCACTGAGTCAGGAGAGGGCACGGGCGGGAGGGCCCATCCGCGCGCCCGAAGACCTGCCACGGAGGGAGGGGACTGGGAGCCCCCAGCCACCCTGTGAGAGCACTTAGTAAGGGGGGTGCCTGTACTTGTCCCCGCACAATCTGCAGAGGGGCTTCCCCAGAGGCTGGTGCTGGTCTGGGGGTGCTGACACCCCAACCACCACCTGAGCAAGAGGACCTTTGGCAACATGGACGTGCCTGCCTTGGCCGGGTCCTCGATGGGCCTTATGTCCAGGCCACTCGTGCTGAAGGCTTCTAACTCAGGGTCTGCAAATTGTCAGGGAGGCAGCCAATCGTGAAACACACTTGAATTCAGTCAATTCCCTTCAGAGGGTTTTCAAAAGCAACCAAAGTTGGCCCTTAAAGAATGAGACAGAAATTATTCCTCTGTCCAGAGGGAGACTCTGGGGGACCCATCACCTCGCAGGAGCCATTAGAGCAGGTCTGCTGCAGCTGATAACCTAACACATACATGAGAGCTCCGTTATGCTGGAAAATAGCACCAGAAGTGCCTGACATCACCAGCGGCAGCCACACACCCCAGGTAACTCAGCTCAAAAGGAGAGTGATTTAAATATAGAAGCTCAAAGAAAAGGCTGTTTACTTCATGGAACATTTGCTGCTGCTAAACCAGGCTCCATCTCCCGGGGCCATTCTCTTCCTCCACTGCGGAGCAGCAGTAACCTTGACATTAGGGGGTCGGGGGCCAGAGATTTCAGTGGGAGATGATCATCTCAGGCAGACGGAAGCCTGGACTCCAGTGAAAGTTAAGACTGGCAGCAGGCTTTTTTCCAAAAGAAACGAGGCACCAAACACCTGGTGAACATTAAGCTGTGGCCTGAAGATAAAAACCAAATGCAGGCGCAAAGCAGACGCGTCTGAACCCGGAGCACAGAGCTTCCCACTGGGGCTCCAGGAGACACAGGAGAAACGATCCCATGCAGTGCCTCACACAAATAAAAAGCAACATGGTTTAGTTTTTTAAGAAACAAAATAGTATAAAATAACCCATTCATCTACTTCCTAAATCAGCAGTAAAGAATATTAAACTATGCAATAAGCAATAGTCCTTTAATTTTACAGTATATCTAGTTGTAAGAGAGATTTAAAGAGAAAAATGGAGGAGAAATTATATTGAAAATCAGTGTGAATTTCTTTGTTCTGTGTTCTTCCTCCACTGCTGCTGCTGCTCAGTCAAGTCAGTCGTGTCCGACTCTGTGCGACCCCATAGACAGCAGCCCACTAGGCTCTGCCATCTCTGGGATGCTCCAGGCAAGAATACTGGAGTGGGTTGCCATTTCCTTCTCCAATGCATGAAAGTGAAAAGTGAAAGTGAAGTTGCTCAGTTGTGCCTGACTCTTAGCAACCCCATGGACTGCAGCCCACCAGGCTCCTCCGTCCATGGGATTTTCCAGGCAAGAGTACTGGAGTGGGTTGCCATTGCCTTCTCCGGAGTTCCTCCTCTGCCCCCTACCAAATCCAGATTTGGGGCCCTGTGGCCAACACACGTTTTCCATGGCTTTCCCGGAGCTAATCAAGTGGGCCGAGCAGCTCACCTAGGAGGTCTCAGCTGCGCTGCCTCTATGCTCACAGGCGTGGAGGGCCTAATGCGTGAGATGATGGTCACACGTGGCCCTTCATCCAAGCCCACACAATGGCCCACTCAGCAAAGCCCTTCGGGCGACATTTTAAGGGGGTTGGAGCCAGGTTTCTAAACCTGGCTGAACATCAGAATCTCCTGGAAAGTTCTTCAAAAAGACTTTGCCTGGATGCTGATTGGAAACCAGCCCTGGGTTGTATGTGATCCTGGGTCTGGCAACCCCAGCGGCTCTGGCATCTGAGGGCTGGTAGTTTTGTGCACTGCAGGGTGTTTGGCATATCCCAGGCCACCACCCACCAGGTGCCAGTAGCCGTCTGCCCAGCTGGGACACAGAAATGTCTCCAGACACTGCCAAGGGTCCCCTGGGGACAGAATCAGCCCCAGCTGAGGACCACTGTCTGGCCCTGATTGACCATGTGTCTCACAGTCCCGAACAGACTTGAACTCTAGGCTTCAGTTACCCTATCTGCCAAAAGGGCTCAGTACCCAGTGCTCTGCACCTGGACTGAGTCAGCCTCAGCTCCCTGAAGATCCTCAGGCTCTTATGCAGCCTCTTTCCCACCAAACTTTTGGTCTAAGGGTGGAAGAAAGATGCTTGTTTCAGCCCAGAGTCAGGGTTTAGAGAGCAGACAGCAAGCCAGAAGCCCCAGTGGGACTGGCCCACCCCCTCCTTGCCAGCTCCCGCCCCAGCTGCAGCCCTTTCTCTCAACTGTCTCCCTCCTTTGCAGAGAAAAACTGTTCCTACTTCAGGCATTTTAACCCAGGCGAGAGCTCGGAGATCTTCGAAGTCACTACTCAGAAAGGTGAGCCTGGGTGGAGGGTAGGGAAGGGGAGGAAAAGTAGATTCTACCACTCCCTGCTGAGCTGGAAAATCCCTGGCATGAAAGCCCCAGCCTCCTGCTTGATGACAAGCAGCCCCTCCTGAAGTTTGTCAGAGGCAGCCGGGCCAACCTCTGTGCCCAGAAACGACAGCTCCCACCTCCAGGTGTCTCAGGTCTCTGCATCAGGGCTCCCAGGCACACACACGCGTGCCCAGGTACACACATGCACGCCCAGACACACACACACACACACCGACACACACATGCACACACAGACACACATGCACACACACGCACACCCAGGCTCACCCTGGCATACGCATACAGATCCTCTCCGGCACCGAGCTCTGTAATAAGCCGCACTCTGTCATCCTTCCAGAGGCTGCTTGTCAGTCCCAGGACAGGCCACCCTGAGCCTGGGTGTCACCTTCAGCCCTGACTCTGGGAGGGAGGTTTCTGCTCCAGGCAGGTCTTAAGCCACAAATCTCCCACCACCTTCTGAGGCCTGTGCCCCTGGAAGGAGGACCTTCATTTTGGTGCCTGGACGACCTGGAGAAGGAATTAGGTCGTGTGGACATCCTGGCCCCATCCCTTACTCATGTGCCACTCGGAAGGAATGGTTTCATCTCTGGCCCTCAGTGTTCTCACCTGGGAAACGGGGACGACAGAAGGCGAAGCATGGCTAATCTGGGGGGCAGGCACAGCAGGTGAGGGGACGCCGAGCCCCTCCTGAGGCCCCGGCGTCCCCACACTCTTGTGCCGCAGAGTACAGCATCTCAGCCGCCGCCATCGCCATCTTCAGCCTGGGCTTCATCATCGTGGGCACCCTCTGCGCACTCCTGTCCTTCCGGAAGAAGCGGGACTACCTGCTGAGGCCGGCCTCCATGTTCTACATCTTCGCGGGTAGGATGGGCCTCCTGTGGGTGCGGGGCCGAGGGATGCTCCTGCCCCTCTCCCTAGCCCGCCGGGGTGGGGGCTGGGTTTGGACAAGGCCCGGCTCCAGGCCCCTGCTCCCCATGCCCCCGTGACCCCGCCCCACCCCCCAATACCCCACCTGACTCCCGCACTCACCTTCCCCCCTGGTCCCCCCGCACCCCCCGCCCTGGGTCTGCCCCTCAAGGCCCGCAGCCTGAGCCCGGCTGTGCCCTCAGGCCTCTGCCTCTCGGTGTCGGCGGAGGTCATGCGGCAGTCGGTGCAGCGCATGGTCGACAGCGAGCACACGGCCTGGATCGCGCACTCGCTCGCCTGGTCCTTCATCTGCGCCTGCGTCGCCGCAGCTCTACTCCTGGTCGGCGGCCTCGCGCTGCTGCTCCTCGCGCTGCCGCGGATGCCCCGCGACCCCTGGGAGTCCTGCATGGACGCCGAGCCCGAGCACTAGTCCTGGGCCCGGGCGCGGGGCCTGCCTCGGGAGGCTGAGCCTTGGACGGGCCGGAGGTGGCGGCGTGACTTCTCCGCGTCCCCACTGCGCGCACACGGCGCGGCGCTTCTCCGGGGCCGGCCAGTGGACACGCGGCGCGGCCCGCTCGGCCAGTGGACTCGGCCCGGCCGGCCGGGAGGGGCGGGGCAGCCGGTGCTGGGGTCCCCGGGGGTCCTCGACCGGCCTCCCCGATGTTCCTCCGCGGCTTGCCCGCAGCCCCAGGTGCTCAGCTGTCCGAGCCGCCAGCGCCTCTCTGCTTCCTGGTCACCCGACATCCCCTCCTTGGCTTCCGGCAGACCCGACAAGCACTTTTTAACTGGTCTGACGGCGATTTGAAATAAAAACTCTTTGAAACATGCCTTTCCTTGGCCTTGCATAGAGATCGCTTGGGTTTCTGACCACACAGCCCAAGGGCCCCCTTGACCCAGAGGAGAGATGAAGGCATAGGCCCCGGGGATGGTGAGGACTTCTGTGGGGACACAGGGACAGAGGGTCTGTTTACTGGCGAGACTTAGAGGCTCTGAAATCCAGTTTCTAACTCTGGGCCCTGGGTTGTCTTCAGGAGAAACCAGAGGCCATCTGAATTGGCAAGAGCGTGAAAAACAAGGAGCATTATTTCCAGAGCTGCCAGTGCCAGAGGCATCCCAGTTCTGACACAGGGCTCCAGCTGCCCGGCCACGAGGGTCTGGTTTCAGACGCTGGATTTTTGTGGCAGAGAACATTAGGTAGCCGGGCTTAGCAGCTAGACACGAAGGGCCACCTGGAGTGTCACAATTTACACTCTTCTGCCTTTGAATCCCCTGCATTCAGCCAGCCCTTGGGGATGGAAAGCCAGACTAGTGAGCAGAAAGGACCCCGTGCCCCTTACCTTGATCTGTTCCAGAGGCTGTGGCCAGCCCCTTTTGCAGGGACGGGTCAGCAAACTACCAGCTGAGGGTCAATCTGGGGCCTGTCTCTTGCTAAGAATGGTTTTTATAGTTTTAAATGGTTAAGAAACATCAAAGAGGAAAAAGATTTCATGATGTGAAAATTTCACGAAATTCAGATTTCAGTGTCCATAAATAAAGTTTTATCAGAACTGCCAGAGATAAACAAAGCCACAGGTATAGTGGTCAGGACAGATTTTAATCAGTAACACACTATTGCAGCAGGAACAGAACTCAACTGTATGCCCAGAGGTGATCAGGAGTTTTCTAGGGTGGGCAATGGCAAGCCACTCCAGTACTCTTGCCTAGAAAATCCCATGGATGGAGGAGCCTGGTGGGCTACAGTCCATGGGGTCCGCACGAGTCAGTCGAGACTGAGCAACTTCACTTTCACTTTTCACTTTCACGCAATGGAGAAGGAAATGGCAACCCACTCCAGTGTTCTTGCCTGGAGAATCCCAGGGACTGCAGAGCCTGGTGGGCTGCTGTCTATGGGGTCGCACAGAGTCGGACACGACTGAAGCGACTTCGCAGCAGCAGCAGCAGGCTCTGTAGAGTTAGAGAAGCAAAGGGCTGTCCAGGGGTGGAAGGGGGTGGGCCTGGGAACCCATCTGGGGGTTGTCTAACAGGAGGTGATCCAGTTAGGTGCCGACCCTCACACAGAGGTTGGGAGACCAGGGCCTGTGGCAGGTTTTGGCTGGACAAACAGCAGAGTCTTCAAGCAGCCTCGGATTTCCTCAGGCAGACATTTTGGGGGGGTGGGGGGCTGGGGTCATCCTAAGGATGTGGCCTTGAGCAGTTAGAAACTGTGTTTGCATCTTTCCAGGCCAACAGTGAGTGCAGAGAGGGCTGGGGGCACCGGGCTGGAGTCTGGTCCCTTCGACTCTAGTTCCCACGGGACCGGTGTGAACCGAACGGTCGTCAAACCCTGAGGTTCCATAACGTGTTCACTTTCTTAACTTTTAAAATTCATCAGATCCCACGAGGTAAGGGGGGTGGCAGAGCCAGGACTGGCAACTCAGTCAGATAAATAACATTTAAGTGTGAGATCTTTTTTAAAATGTGGTAAAATATACACAGCATGAAATTTACCACCTTAATTATTTGTACGTGTCCAGCTCCACCATGTTACCCACTGTCCATGGCTCTTTACATCTTGCCAAACAGAAGCTCTGCCCCCTTTAAACGACTCCCCGCCCCCGACCCCTCCAACCATACACTTTCTGTCTCTGTGAACTTGACTGTTCAGGTGCCTCATACGAGTGAGAGGAAACAGTATTTGCTCCTCTATGTCTGCCTCACGTCACTAATTAGTGCTAGTTCGTCTTCTTGGGGCTTTGCTCCTGACGAGTTTCTGGCCTGAATGTGAAGGACTAGCCACCTGGAGGTGCTTGCTGATTTGGCTTTAAGCCTGCCTCTGTCTTCGCCCACAGAGCAGTCCTGGTAGAACCAGAGAGAAACAGAGGTGGGGGGAAGGAGGTGTTTGCAGCCACAGTCTGAGGTCCTCAGCTCTGAGCTTCAGAAGCTCAGAACACCACCCAAGTCACTGATGTAAACAGCTCGCCCCGCCCCATCCCACCCCGTCCCGCCCCCACCACGCCCAGCCACGCCCCCCATGCCCCCCGCCCCCCCGCCCGCGCCCCTGCCACGCCACGCCCGCCCCCACACCACGCCACGCCACGCCACGTCACGCCCCCGCCACGCCCTACCACGCCCCCCCACGGCGCCCGCCCCCACACCACGCCCCCTCTGGCCACGCCCTCGCCCCGCCCCACCTCGAGACAGTCGGAAGCCCATCCAGGCTGAATGTTCAGTAAAGGGGAGACCCGGCATGTGCCTCACGGGCCGAACGACCTCCGGATAAACAGGGATACAGTCCGGATACGTCCCAGAGGCAGGGAGGTGGCAACGTACGACCCGCTCCACCTAATGGGAAGGAAAATGAGAAAAGGAGCCGACACCAAGGCTGCCCCCACCTCAGCGAGAGGCGGCCCCCAGTCACTGAGACCAGGAGGTCCTACCTGCCGGCTCCAGAAATCCAGGTGTGAGCCCTTAGCAGAGACACCGATTCCCGGAACACAGAGCCACGCCCTGTGGGTGTCGTAGAAGTGAAGTGACCTCTGCAGAGGACCGGGCCCCTGGCTGGAAGAAGCGTCGTTTTCCTCCCACCTTCTCCAAGGAGTTGGACGGTGTCTCAAGCCCGAAGCAGCGGTCTGCGGGGTGCTGACAGGCTCACTCCGGCCCGTGGCCCCAGGACGGCACGAGCTCGGGGGGACACACTTCGGTCTGGTCCTTTTTTCGTCCTGGGCCCACTTCCAGCCCCAGGTGGAAAGCCTTAAAATGACATTTCCATTGCTTTTCTTACAGATGGCCAGGGAAGGTTTGAGAGAGGAAGCGGTGTGTGATGAAGGTAAACGAACTAGCTGCAGAGGAGAGGAGGTGCTGTGCTCCCTCACCCGTCTCTGCTTCCCGCCTCACAGCTCCCTCTTGAAAGGACCTCTGCTCACACTGCGTCCATCTGGACCATCCACGCTAAGCGCTCCCCACCCTCAACCCACCAAGGCCCTTGGCTCAGTCATGTGTGCAGCGTCCCTTTTCCATACAAAGTATGGTTCCCCCGGTCAGGGTGTGGACATCTTGGGGACCATTGTCCTGTCTCATCCCCTGACTGCAGCATGTGTGCTGAGCCAGGACAGGACCTGCTTGTGGACAAAACCAGGGATGGGTTATGGACCTGCCCCTCATGGCCTAGAGTCCAATATAGTCAGTGCCTTTAAAGTAAAGCCAAGTGCTATGTGATTGAGGTTCCTTGGCCGCAGGTCGCCTGCCCCCTTTCAGAAGCTGCTGGAGTCCTCCTTACTCCCTAGGGCCCAGCGTGGACATGCCTCTAACCCCTCTGTGCAAAATCCATGCTTTCTTCCTTGTGTGGCCTTGACACTGGGCTCATATTCCCAGTTCCTACCCCATTCTGCGTGGTTCCCCGCACCTGCCTTGGTTGGTGATATTTTCCTGAGTCACCCTGGCAGCTAGAACCTTCCCCACCCAGTCAAATGCTCCTCACAGTGCCCCTGGGGTGCACCGGCACATCAGACAGGTGTGTGAGCTCGAAGAGAGCAGGGAGGAGAGCGTAGGGGTGCTCCAGAGAAGCAGCAGGACGCACAGGGAGAGGACCACTGGATCTCACTGGGGACCTGGGCCATGCCCACAGGGCCCACAGCCCTGTGGCTCGCCCTGGGCTGGGCCTGGGCCCCTGCATCCGCCACAGCGGAGCTCGCGGCTGCAGGCCTGGATGAGATGGGTTTTCTCAGCTGGAACACGTCAGCCGGCAGCCTTTAAGAACAGACAGGTTTCTGCTGAACACCTGAAACTGACACAGCTTCAATTAAAAGAAAAAAAGGAATAGATAGATTTCTACAAGGCCTTTGCTGGATGATTCAAAACTACCTTTAATGACACTAGAGCACAATTTTTTTTCAAAATGCTGTCTCTTCCACTCTTTAGCACAACCAGCAGGAACGATGCAGGTTTTAGAAGGTCTATAGCAGGGTCCCCAACCTCCGGGACCTAGTGCCTGATGATCTGAGACGGAGTTGATATAATAATAATAAAGTGCACAATAAATGTGATGCACTTGAATCATTCAGAAGCCACCCCCCTCCATCCAGTCCTTGGAGGCCAAAAAGGTCCGTGGTGCCCCAAAGGTTGGGAGCTGCTGCCTGCAGGGTTGCAGGGAGGAGAGCTGATCTGTCGGGTAAAGCCTGATCGCTTACACACCTGCCAGCAGTTCCCTGTTACTTTGGTTCCAGGTCACACCGCTCGCTCTATGCCCAATTGCCAAGTTAAAAGAGGACTAACGCCTTAAAACTTTGAAGGGGAGACTCAGCCAAGAGTGCCCACTCCTGCTCAGTTTGTAGAAACACGTGCCTGTCTGGATTCCACGCCGACAGAGGACCTAAGAGCAGGTGCGTTTGAAGAGCAGGCCCAGGGACAAGCCACCTACCCCCGGACTTCAGGCCCTTCCCCTGTGGCCCTGCTCATGTCTAGAGGGCTTGTCAGAGATGCCTCAGATTACATTTCTGTCCAACTAGTGGGCAAAACAGCAAACCCATTCTCCTCTGGTTTGTTTGCAGAGGAGCCCATAGGGCAAGCCACATGACCAGCCAGCCAAGCCCACCTTCCAGAGCCTTGGCTGGTTCACCCCATCATCACACTAGTGTCCTCTCTTCCAGGAATTAGCCCCACGGTCTCCCAAAACAATGGTTTAAATCAATTTGCAGAGCATCTGCTTTAATGAGCTAAGAGTGGGCTAACACCACAGACTCAGCAAGCTGTAGCTCTCATTCTATTTAGTCACCTCCCTCTGTGGATTTAAAATCCACCAGAGCTTCAGACCAAGGGGAATGTCATCACTTTCCCAAAAGTCTGTGTCGTAGGTTTAAGCCTACATACCGGGAGATGCTAAGGTAGGCAGCATCCATCAAAGTTGACGTAACCATGGTGAAGCTGTCACATCAGGGGTTCCAACAGTGACACCCGGGAAGACACAGAACACTGGTGACTGTTAAAGCCGTGTCATTGCTGGGGGGCGAAGCGGAGCGGACGGGGATGTGGCTGCGCCCGGGCCATGGCTGCCAACAGCAGCCGGCGTCTGGCCGCACCGCACTGGCAAAGGGCATCCGTGGGGAGGGGAGAGGGTCCTTACGCTCGTCTCTGAATCCACCCCTCTGAGGTGCTTCCGCCGGCATTTCAGGATGTGCTCTGTAGAAGGTGCAGAGCCTACGCTGTAGGTCTGGGGCCTCGGGACCCATCTGTCACCCAGAAGCTCACCAGCTCCCAACTCGAACACAAAAATTGTGGTAACGCAAGTATAAGGCCCTTAGAGGAGAAGGGAGCTAATTCCAAGTGGGGAGTGTGGGAGGTGAATTTACAGAATCCTGAGTACCAAGTAGCATTCCCCAGAGCAAGCCTGGGTGTCTTTGTGCTGAAGGGTGTGCTCCTTGCTGAGAAGCAAGGAAGGACGAGGGTTCATCTAGGGAAGGAAGGGGAAGCAGACTTAGGGGTCTGTGTGCAGTACTCTAGAGTCCAACTAAGAAGTTGAAGGTGCGACAGGAAACCATGGAGGGCTTCCCGGTAAGAGTGGCACCATCAGATCCACTTCAGAAAGGTAGGTCAACTGCAGTCTGCAGGTAGGGTGAACTGGAACTGAGGCCATGCGATCAAGAGGTCTCCATCCTCGTGGGAAGTGATTTGTTAGGACAACACCGCTGTGTGCATCAGGCACACAGCCCATAACAGACCCTGCCTCAGCTCCAAGGCACAGGAGCGTCGGCACGTTCCAGTTTAACCAAGCTCCATTTCAGCGCTGCCCCCAAAGCCGACTCTCCATTCTTCAGCTCAACCCATGCTCCATACAGAATGATCCCGCCTTGCAGTTTTGATGAAATCACATTCTACTTTCATTCTCAGAAAAGTGCTTCAAAGAGCACCAGTAATGCACAGGAATTAACACCTGGGAGAGTCTTATTTGCATGTTTCCCAATGAAAATTGGTCTTGGTTACTTCCTCTAGAGCAGATAGCAGCCCAAGGGCTTCTCCACAGCCGTTTGATTTATATGTAAAGAAGTGTGTTTCTTTGCAAAACCCAGAAATGATTTATGTCGGATCAGATCAACTCAAAGAAAGCAGGATACCCATCTTGATTATGATTCACTGCGCTAAGAATTGTAACTTGTCTTTAAGAAAGGCCAACTGTCCCATCTCCCCACACTTGCAAACCTGAAGCACAGTATACTCAAGTTTGATTCATGGTGCCACATTAATGGGAGGTTAAAATAAGACTGCCAGAGCACACAGTGCCTCTGTGACTGGCTAATGCTTCTCGAAGTCGTATCATGGCACATGCGAAGAATTATTCCCCCAACGAAAACGAGACCCTGACTCAGGACAATTTTGTGCCCAGCCAGCATTTGGAGGGTAGGGGAGGGAGTGTGATTAATGCTTGGCACACCCCCTAATATGTTGATGTTGATGTCAACTAGGTTTACAATGTCTGAAATAAATTCTGGGTTGCACAAGCCCAGCATTAATAAGGGACTTGTTAAGAGCAATTCATGATTGTCTCTTCTCTCTCAGCTCAGTCGTATCTCCTTTAGACTCTTTGGATTGCATCCTACCGGGCTCCTCTGTCCATGGGATTGTCCAGGCAAGAACACTGGAGTGGGTTGCCGTTTCCTCCTCCAGGGGATCTTCCTGAGCCAGGGATCAAACTTACATCTCCTGCATTGGCAGGAGGATTCTTTACCACTGAGCCATCTGGGTTACTTTTTTAACTTGAAAAGGGCTGATGATCTTTAAACTTTCAGGTAACTAACAACTGAAGGCTTAGGCCTTCACTACCGCTGAAGTTTAGAGATTTACGTTGTAAATTGCTGAAAACCAGAGTCACAGCTTTACAAATTAATATTTAGTTCTGTTACTTTAGCTGGTTTTACTGATTAATATCATGAATAAAATCAAAGTACTGTGCTTCACTTCTGTCAGACCTTTGATCTTGAAAGGAAGCAGAGGACAGTGTTTCACAGATAATAAACAGATCTCCAAATTATTAAAAAGGCATTTTATTATAAATACATTTTAGTTGTAGCAGTAAAATACATTTTGTGTTACCATGAATCTTTTAAAACAAAAGAATTTCACTGAGACAATGATCACAATGTAGGAATTGTAGAACTCTGAACTGAAACCTTGTTCTAAGGAACCAATGTGGCCAAAGTAATTCCAAAACTAAGTTTTAAAAGAAAATGACAAAAAAGAGAAGGAAATAAAAACCCTAGAGAGTGGCTTTGGGGTTATTTTATGGTACAAAGTCATTTTTACTTTTAAGGATAAACTCTTTAGGCATTAGAATTCTCAGATGAGGTATCATTAACCACAAAGAAAAAAATAATAATTTTGCCATAAATTATGATTATTAGATAGATGGCTGTACAGCTGGTACTTTTTGAAGAGATGGAAACGGGTCAAATCAGTTTTATGTAACCTTCCTTTGGAAGGCTTGCCAAACTAAGGCCCTGTATGACTTTGCTAAATGACTGTATGAAGTTAGCTGAACAAGTGTAGGTAAGAACTGTATTCTTGAAGCATTAAAAAAGAAACCACTGTGTCACTAATGAAGCCTTCAGTAAAATGAAAACCCATTACCTTTACAATTTAGAAGAGAGGTATTCTATTCACCCTATTCACCTAGGATACAACCACCATATTTAACCAGTACCTTCATGGGCTTCAAAGAATCAGACTGGATGACTGGCACAGAAAGCGGATACAGTACTTGTCATACACACGGGTTATGAGAAGCTGGCCTGGTCTGGATACATGGAAACCTGACTCGTCCTCTGGGGGGGTGGGGGCTGAGAAACATTCTCAGGTGCAGCGGACCTGTCAGGACTTCAACCTGGACAGAGCCCCCGGACCAAATGAACGAGAGAGAGAGGTCTCCGTGCCCAAGGCATCGTGCAAAGCAAAGGATAAATAAACTGAAGCTCCCTATGAGCTGCAACTGAATACAGTAACCTGTGCTGAACATATAAACAATCCCACCAAAGATTATCAAGGCTTGCAAGGAGGAAGTACTGTGTTTTAAGACTTCCAAAGCTGTGTGTTCTAGGTCGCTTGTCATATGGTCTACATCTAAGTCATCCTATAATCTGTTACCTTAAAAATAATTGTTTCTCTCTTTCTAGTCTCAGTAAATTCAAAACCAAACAAAAAACCAGAGGCAGAGACCAAAACCTCTCAAGCTGCACTCCAGGGGGAGTATTAACGACAATAACACACACATTTTAAAATATCCATAGACCTGTAGGTTTATTATATCAAAGGCAGTTTCTCTCAAAAATAACTTGCTAATACGTGTGGACCTATAGTTTATGAATAACTCATGCTGTGTAGGTGGTAGATTCCTCTAGACTGTTTCTTGCAAACATATATAAATTTTTTTTAAAGGTAGCAAAGAAATCAGAGACAATTGTCAATTTTCTTCCCTAAACAATACTGCAGGTTCCCCTAACACCTATTGGCAAAGAATCCAAAATAAGTTTAACCTGAGAAACACATAATTTGAAAAGCAAATCCTTTGCCCTCACCTTTCTCATCCCCCAAAACATGAAAACCACAAAGACATCATTTGGGGATTATCTATCATCTTCCACGCTCAATGTCACTGCCGTCTTAGTCTGGGGCCTTTGATGCTTAGGGCCTCCATAAACGCAAAGGGCATTCCCGTGCCAGGCCGATGGCTTCCTACCACAATGCTCATTTCTATGTGTGGAGCATCAAGACCGACTCTAAGCTCTCCAAACAAATGCTCAGCTTCTAGACAAAAGCCCAGGCTGCAGTGCCCAGGAAACCAAACTTGCCCTGGAAACGACAGCACTCCTACCCTGACTTGGACGCGCAGCACAGACCTCGAGGGTGAGTGCTGCTGGGGAGAGGTGGCGGCCCTACCCAGAGGGCTCTTGGCTCCAGAGGTCTTTCTCCATGAACGTCCCGAATTATAAAAATGTTTCAAGAGATCAGTTTTGCACACTGAATAAATACATGCATGATTAAAAAGACCCTCGGACTTTCTCTAGATCAGTGGTTCTCAAGGTGTGTTGCCTGGACAGCAGCCTGAGCCTTGTCTGAATCTTTTTGGAAATGCAGACGACCGGGCTCCAGCCTGGAGTCAGAGATGGCGGGAGTGGGTCCAACAACCTGTACTTGACAAGGCTCCTGGACGGTTCTGACGCAGGCGCTCAACTCTGAGGTCCATGCTCTGTCCTGCTCAGTCAGACAGGACAGACGTGTAAACAGATACTCTTTCTATTCTGTGTGGAAACCTATGGAATTCACCCCTTCCCCTCCACTGCTCAGACATCAAAAAAAAAAAATAGAAGCTAATGACAAAATTTATTTCAAAAAATCAAAAAGAATTTAATATTGGTTTCCCCTCCTATACATAGTTCTAAGGCAGGCAGTCACATGCTAGTATGCAAAATAAAATACAAAAGACACCTCAGATGAGGTGTAGAAACAGCTAAAAGACTCCCAAAGAATATAATGAAAAGTCCATAATGTTGTTTAATAAACTTACAGAATTATATAAAACTTACTATGCATTATGCTTAATATTCGTATCAAAATAAAATCTCTCTGTTGAACAAATTGCAAATGAAGTCTGGTCTAATACATTACTGGAACTATAAGTATATGAATGTCTCTGGGTTTTCTCAACACTCCAGTTTTAGAAGCTTTAGACTAACACTGTAAAACTGAGTTTAGGATTTAACCACAGTTCACGTTACTAAGTCTAGATTCTTCTGTTAGGTATCTCCTTTCAAAGAAATTTAGAAACTCCTGTGACTATTTCCTTAACATTTATTCCAAAGTAGATTATTTTCAAACATTTCAAAAAATTTAAATACATTAAAATTTTTGTAATTGTTTAATCTGATATTCTAATTTAAAGGAATAACAATGCCATTTCCTGAATGTGTTTTATAAAAATGTTAGTAAGATCCATTCCTTGTAACAATGGTCTTGAAATTGCTTATTAAACAGGTATGGAAGTAGTTAAGTGTCAATTTAGCAGCTTGACAGTGAAACCTCAGCACATAAACATCCAACCTCAAGTAGAAGGAGAGTTTGAGAAACCTAATACAAGGAGTACTTTGAAGGCTGAAATGCCGCTTACTATTTCCTGATGTCTTTATAGTATGTGACGGACAGCACTAAGTGATATTCTGAACAAGAAATCATAGTTAGAACGTTATCCGTTATTTCTAAGTGCCTAATAGTTGTGGATCAGGTGGCAAAGAGTGGAGCAAACCATCAGATCCACTCAAACATTTATTTTGAGATTTAGGAACACATAGCGTCATGCTAGAAATTGAGGGTTCTCCTACTTTAAAGGGATGGTTAGCAAGAAACACGTCCAGTAAATCTTACAAAAGACAAATTACTACCTTCGTGGAGCTAGAAGAAAAACCAGATAGCCTAAGTAACATTTATGGTAGCAATTTGTATCTTTCAATATATTTAAAGTTTTAATCTTGTATTTTTATAGGCTTTTTCTGGGTTCTCTTTTTAAAAACAACTCCAGTTTGAAAAAATGCTGTCTAAGGATAACAGGTGTCTCTTCTTAAAATGGTGATTTCAGTAAGTCTAATCTTCATAACAGTAGTTGAAATCTAAAATTTATCTTGACGCTGGTTTTCACACCCTGGCTCTTAGGCAAAGTGGCTCTCTCCAGTCAAGGTGGCTAGAGATGAATTCTTACATGTTTATAGCTTTGCTCTCAGATGTGTACATGTGGAAAATATGAAACATGTAAAATCGACTACACGAGAGCAAGGTAACACTATATATTCATTATTTCAAGTTAGGAAATTCAGTTAACTTTCTCAGCAATTTCAATGCCTCCGTAAACACGGAAACTGTTTTCACAAATAGGTCTTGGAGACTGCTATGTTTAATTAGGTGATGCTTATTCAGTGGGAATTCTGCTTATTTTACTTATTCTGAAATTCTTTGAACTGAAAAGACCAATTGATGTTTACATCAAACCCAAACTTATTCTAGAATCTTTGATGAATAAAGCCACAAGGCAGTTTGTTATTTCACACATACAGCATGACCCGGATAGAGAGAAAGCCGACCTGTCTGAGGAAAGGAAAATGAAGGTTATGTTGTTTAAACGGTCAATAATTAACTGCTGGTTAATCAAAAACAAAGCTCTGCTACAACAATTTGGCAAAGCGCAAGCCAAAATGCCAAAATAGCAACCAAAACCCCCTTTAAAACACACCAGAAATATCCATGTTACAGTGAATGAAGCTCTTCAAATCTTAATAGAAATTCATTTTTAGATCAGGAAAAAAAATTAGCATGAAAACTCTACAAATTCTATCATCCAAAAGAAGTTTAATGTAAAAAAAAAAAAATCTCAGTAGCACTGAAATTAAAAAGTAAAATGAATAAAAAATAGTTCTGGCAAAAGAAAAGGAAACTTCAGAGTGATACAGAGAACAAAGCAGCAGAAAGACATCATGTGAACAATTAACTTCACTTGGAAGAAATCTGTATTGCAAGAAAAGGAAGTTGGTAACACTTGGTATTATCCCAGAGGCAACATCAAGCTTTAAAAATAAGGAAGTTCTATCTGAACTTAGGTTGAACCTTTATATGAAATAAGGTCATCCCTTGGGATCTGCAGGCGCTGGAGTTCAAGTCTCTTCTATAAAATGACACGGTATTTGCATGTAACTCACACACCCTCCCATATACTTTAAATCATTCTCTAGATTACTTATAATACCTGATACAATATAGATGCTATGTAAATGGTTGCCAGTGCATGGCAAATTCAAGTTCTCCTTTCTGGAATATTCTGGAATCTTTTTTAGTATCTCTGATCTGCACTTGGTTGACTCTGTGACCACGGCCCCTGCAGACAAGGGGGCCGACCATCAACTGCTGTATCAGTCTGATCCGTGGGCGCCTGCTCATGCTGCCCAAGTCAGATCCAGGAGCAGGACTGGTACTCAGAAGCCACGCCTCACTGCAATGGAAACTTGCAATGATTCCTGCAGTTAAGACTTCCTCAAAACTCTCACAAGGATTACACATACATAATACTCAAAGCACAGCTGGAAATATGGCATTAAGGAAAGCTGAGGACCAAGCATATTAGAGGTTGGCGTACGCATTTGAAGGTGAATCTAAGAGCGTACTGGATGGGAAGAACGTTGATTCCTTGACTGGCTACAGGAACGACAAAGAAATAAGGATCACTCAGACATGCTCAGCACAGCAGAGGACTAGGAAGTAGCTATTATTTTTAGTTTTTCAGAAATAACTGCTTAGCACATTCAAGTCACAACGACCCAAGCTTCCTTAGGCAAAGCTTCCATCATCAACATACTTATATAAGGTGGTGGGGTGGGCACATTTAAATAATTTTAAAACTAGTATTTTTTAAAGGTTCAGGTATGGAAAACAGGTAATTAGGCAATTACTTTATGACACAGGCTTAACTGACAGCCCTGAGGTGACAGTTCAGTCTTCACCAACATACTTTCGACCATTCACCTAGCTGTGTCGTAGTCCTGGATATTTGTGGGGGAGGAGGGTCCTCACTAACAAGAACGCTGCTTTTCACAGACACCCTCACGTCAGGAGATCTCATTTTCATCTGGGCTCTATCTTGAGTTTTGTCACCAAGTTGGAAATACGCAGCTATGTAGCAAGATTTTTCTTCTTTTTTCACGACTAAAGTTATGTTGAGTAAAATCCAACACCGCTGAATGTGGTGATCTGACATGGTACACAGAAACCGAGGTGCTGTTCAATTGCTGGCTTCATTCCCAACTGTGACTTGCACTAACCGTGACCACGCGTGCAGCCTGCAACACCTGCCCCTCACACAGCACCAAGGCCTCTGTGGAGCGGCCACACACAAGCCAGCCGCACTCTGGACAGAAGAGGCTTCCCCGTTGGTCGTGCGGCTCGGCCACCTCCAACCAGAGGCCCACTCCTCTCCTCTCCCGAGCTCCTATGGCTACAGGGGACTGCTGCTGCGGCCAAACTCCTGCTCTACAAGTTTTCCTTTATCCCTCTGCTTTTCAGCTGTTTTACAAATGGACTGCGAATATATGATGGCCTACTCAAAAGGAGTCTTCCAAAAAACTATTGCTGAACGGATCATCAGGATCCATTCAGGATTTGCAATGTTTCCCAACCTTATCCTATTATTTTATTTTTTAAAAAAGGTTATATTGTAGTTTCAAGACACCTCTGAAATAGAAAAGTAGTACGACTAGGTCAGGAAAACAATGCGGACATGCTTTGCTTCAAAAGTGTCACAAGACCACACGTTTGAAGAGGGTCAACGCTTTTCTTTGGATTTTACCAAAGTTCACTCAAAACAATGTCTAGACTGTAGAATATTTAGGAGAGCTGTTTAAATTTTATATTTTTGTACAAGTTCAGTGGGGTTCTTTCAGAAGAATCGAAAGACGAAAAACAAGGGTAGTTTTTGCCCCAGATTTTGATGAATTTTGATACATCTTTGATAAACATTATATTTCTTCTTTAATTATATTCCTCAAACAAAACAGTTAGCAAAATATTTGAATTTGCCATGTATAATGTCACATTTTAATGTAAACATCAAATAAGGTACCAAAATTTTTACTGGAGGGAAAAGAAACCGTAAAGCGGCACAGTTCTTTAACCACTGGAGGGGGAAGCCAGATTACAAACATTTACACATGCAGAGTGGGGAAAAAAAGATTTTACTAAATTCACGCATTTTTAAAATAGTTATCAAGTCTACTAAGCACCAACAATCCTAAAAATTTTTCAGCTTCATGATTGTTTAAAAAAAACCACACTATCAAATGAACATTAAAAACAAGCTTGAAGGGTAGCTTGTCCAAAAAATAACTAAGTATGCCCATGTTTTTTTCAGGTTACAAAAAACAGTGGCATAGGAAATACACCTGCGAAGAATGCCTTTAACTCTGTCCTACGGTGGATGGAGAGGACAATAGCGCATCATACAGACTAAAACTATAAAAGTTTTAGAGGGCAGCATCTTGCCACCAAAAAAAGCTGATGAAACTTAAAAGTATTCAGAAGATGCTGCCCCTTTATTTTAAAAAATTTTCAATGAATTTAAGCAAAAATAACATACATTTGTACATCAACTGGCCATTTCTGGTACAGAAACCCAGCATATGGTAATATTATTGAATAAATGTAAATGCTACTTACAATTTTTTTTCTCTTTAAATACATTTTAGACAAACTTTTTTTTCTTTTTTTTTTAATAGTTGCACAATTAACTTCTTAGCTGCTAGCTTGATGCAAACATATATAACAATACACAAATTTAAAAATATTTTTTTATTCCACATAAAAGCTGTCAAAATTCTGACTCACGTCAAAAATGCAAATAATGGAATATACTTAAAAAAAATTAGTTGCAAGTCTAGCAGCAAAGCAATTAAGTGAGAACATATTTAACATGAAAACAAAGGAAACTGTGCAGCTATAGGTGAAGGCTGGCTACCTTAGTTCTACTGATACAGAAATTAGAACATTCTCCCTGGAGGAAAAAAAGTGATTATTTAAAATAGGAGTAAAAGCCATTGCTGCCGGCTGAGCTCCCCAGGCTGAGTTCTTGAAACAGAGACAGAGGGTCGCTGCTCTTCTTGGCCTGCTCGGGCGGGGGCCTGGGCTTTGGAGGGGCCCGCAGGGCGCTGGCGTAGGACATGGCAGGCTTGCCGCCCCCGGAGCTCTGCGGGCTGCTGCTGCTGGCCGACTCGGCGATCTGCTTGTTGGGCATGAGCGGGGGGAACTGGCCGAGATGCTGCAGCACGCTGTAATTGAAGGAACTGGACCCCTCAAGGCTCTCAGGCTTCAGATGTTCCTCGGGGGCTTTGACGGTCTTGGGTGGAGCTAGAAGCAGAAAACAGTAACACCGATTTAGGGGCAAGCCCAGCAACGCCCAGGCACCTCATTAACTCCGTGTCTCTACTGGTTCTCACCTCCAGGAACTCAGGGACAGATGGCTTCTGCCACAGAACCCTGAAACCACAACATATCTAAGCAAACTTCTTCATCTCAGAAACGCTTGAAAAAAGTTAACTATGTAAGCTGCAGTAACTAGACATATTAAAACCTGAAGGTCAAGTCTGAAGGTCTGCTTCAAAAACTAATTTGTTTAATTGTACACTTTGATATTTATTAACTACTCATAGGCTGAAAATGGGAGCAAATACGTTCTTTCTTAAAAATGAGCTCTTCAACCAGTCGTCTGGTTAAGATAGCTTCTATTATTAACTGAAGAACAGTAGCATCAGATTCTGTTTCTTAAAAATGCTACCTTTTCTTGTAATATGTAAGTAAAAATGGAATAAAGTGAGAGAAGAACGGTAAACTTCACTTCACACTTCCTGTAATCTGCCTGATTTTAATATTGACTCCACTCTTCCTAACTCATTTCATGGCCCCACTACATCATAACTTGCTTTAAACACTGATTTTATTTCCAATGCTTTAAAATTTTAACCATTATATTGAGTGATAATCATAATACATATTCATTGAGGATAACACGAAACTACACAAAAGCCAAAGAAGAAAATAACCATTCAGATTTCCAGATACCAGAGCTAAGGCTTAACCTGTTGGTGCATTTTCCCTAAGGATGTCAAACAATGCAGACATTTCGTAACTTTTTAAAGGAACCTCTCATTTAAAGAATCTGGATAGCAGTCAATTTTTCACTTTTCAAATGTTATAAAAGATAGAGTTTCCTAAATATTCATGCCTGTTTCCTTCAGATAAATCCCTAAAAGTACCATACAGCACATGTGTGTGTGAACGTTGCTCAGTTGTGTCGGACTCTTCATGACAGCCCACGGGATTCTCCAGGCCAGAATACTGGAGTGGGTTGCCATTCCCTTCTCCAGGGGATCTTCCCAACCCTTGGATCGAACTCGGATCTCCTGCACTGTAGGCAGACGCTTTACCAGCTGAGCCACCAGAAAAGCCCCATCTAATGAGACCCCACTGAGCAGTTATCAGAACGGCCCATATCGGGACGCTGACATTGCCAAATGCTGGTGAAACGTGGAGCAACAGGAACTCTTGGTGCAGGAGTTTGCTGGTTTCTTACAAAGCTAAACATACCCTAACCATCAGAGTGAAAGTCAAAGTCACTCAGTGGTGTCCGACTCTTTGTGACCCCAGGGACTGTATATTCCATGGAATTCTCCAGGCCAGAATACTGGAGTGGGTAGCTGTTCCCATCCCCAGGGGATCTTTCCAAACCAGGGATCAAACTCAGGCCTCCCGCACTGCAGGTGGATTCTCCACCCACCAGCTGAGCCACCAGGGATACACAGTGCTAACTGTGCTAGCTGTGGCCAGTCACCCCGTGGGAAAGCACTGCCCGGTTACACTCAGTCAACAAATCTGCCCGCGTCCCTGCTACATCACAACACAGTGTTACTATTTATCTTAGCCTAGTTTATAAGTGAATAATTATCTTACAGTTCTACTCTGCATGTCTTTGATTATTGATATTTATGGACATTTTCCGCTATGTTTATTACCTATTTGTGGACTGGAAAGTTTAGTTTTAGTATTTCATTGACTCAGTATGCTAATTTCATATTACTATTTTAAAACTTTAAAAAATTCACAAATTGTTTAAAATTATTTTAAGCCATTTAACAGCTTTCTGGAACATTTATCACCTTTCCCGTCTAAATGTCATTTTGTGAATGAAAACAATTGCTTTTAAGCGTATTAGTTTAACAAACATTTCAATATAAAAGGATCTTGCACTGCCTAATACACAAAATAAGTATTTTATTGGTTGTTCAAAACTATTTTTATTTACCAAGTCTTCTTACTTAACCATGCTCTCATTTTCAGAACAATTAGAGTTTAGAATATTTTTAATTAAATAATACATACAAAATAATATTTTAGAGGCAGTTTAACCTAATGCCTACATGCTTATTAACCATGAAAGTAAAGATGTCTGTCAATCTGATTTACCACATATACTCCAGATAAGACAAACTATTCTTTAAAACTATGAATTTTACTAATTTGGCAACCAATACTTTTTTTCAAATACATTTTTCTACCTAATCTTTAATTTTCATCTGTTTATGAAAAGAAAATGCTTGATAAAGTATGCTTTGTCACCAGGACAAAAGAACAGAACTGGAACACCCAGTGTCGGGGGCTGAGCCCCACCCTCACTGTGGGCGCCGTCAAGGACCAGGCCCCACACTGAGACTGGTCACCCCCTCGATCGCACAGGATCTGTTTTCATGCTCTCCTTACTCAGCAGTCAGGCGTTCACCAAGAGCCAGAAGTGTGATCAGTGCCAAAATGGGAATCCAAAAGTTCAAAAAGGTCAGAAACATGACCTTTGCTCTCATGCTTGCAAATGTGGAGAAATACAGCCATGTCATGACCTCCTTTAAATTCCAAACCAATACAGTTTCCTTCAACTCAAGAAATAAGTCTCAAACTTTAGAAAGAACTTTCCCAAGTGGTGATAATTCTCCTTCTGATTTGCTACTGGCAATTGCTACCTTCCTCTACAAGTAAAATAAGACAAAATAAAATAAATGCATATACACATATATACATACACATATATACGTGCTGTGAGACTAGAAGGTGTGCTTCAGGATATTAGTGATTTTTGAATTAGTTTTTAAACATTTAGCTAAGTGGTGTGTGTGTGCTTTGTCATGTCTGACTCTGTGTGGCCCATGGACCATAGCCCACCAGGCTCCTCTGTCCATGGGATTCTCCAGGCGGGAACACTGGAGTGGGTAGCCACGTCCTTCTCCAGGGGTCCTCCTGACCCAGGTTCTCCCGTCTCCTGCGTGGGCAGGCGTTTTCCTTACTGCTAGTGTCACCCAGGAATCCCTTAGGTAAGTGTTACTTTCAGCTAAAGGACACTGCTATTTGTTTTCTAGCAATGAAGAAAGCGGGCTTCCCCAGGGGCTCAGTGGTAAAGAATCCTCCTGTCAATGCAGGAGACCCAGGTTTGATTCCTGCGTCAGAAGATCCCCTGGAGAAGGACATGGCAACTCACTCCAGTATTCCTGCCTAGGAAATCTCATGGACACAGGAGCCTGGCGGGCTATAGTCCCTAGGGTCACAGAGTAAGACACGACTTACCAACTAGACACACCACATGACTTAGTGACTAAACAATACAAGGAAAAAAATAATAATATTTGTGGAAAAGACACCATAAATGACATATGCTCTGGGCACTTGTTCAGGAAATTTCTACCTTATCAACTTTTTATTGATTTTGGCCAAAGTGAAAGTGAAAGTCTCTCAGTCGTGTCTGACTCTTTGCGATCCCATAGACTACACAGTCCATGGAATTCTCGGGGCCAGAATACTGGAGTGGGTAGGCTTTCCCTTCTCCAGGGGATGTTCTCAACCCAGGGATTGAACACAGGTCTCCTGCATTGCCGGCGGATTCTTTACCTGCTGAGCCACAAGGAAAACCGAAAGCTATCTTAAAGTTTAGGTTGGAAAAAAAAGGAGAAATGATGTTGTTTTTAAAATAAATTATAATAAACAAAACAACTAAAAAGGAACAAATTTTCAACACTTATTTGTAATTTAGATGTTTCTCAGGAAATCCAAATATGATGAATGTGTTTTTGCTAGACCTCGAAAATGACAAAGCAATCCCAGGTGAAATACAGCAGCTTACACACAGAAGGTACTAATGAGTGTTTAAAGATTAAAGTGACAATGTCTCTTGCTGGGAATGAAACTAGTACCTATTTAATGCTTCTGACCTACCATACCTCTTGTTCTAAAAATATGCTTGTATGCACATTCTCCAAAATGGGTCAGTTACAGAAACAATGGATTCACATTCTAACGAGGAATACAATTAACAAAACACAAAGGTTGATGCTACCAAGGCAGAAATTTACCAACGACTACAGACTTGTTCACAAAGATCAACACTTACAGCCTACAAAGACAAGGCCACAGATCAGACATCAAATAACACCATTCTTCACATTTAACATTTCTTTACAGTCAACATAAAAAAAGGAGACAAGGGAAAGACAATGGTGTTCAGACTTCCCACCATACTAGTTCACAGCCATGTCTGTTCCAACGCCTTCCTATGTCTTCTTTTTCTTCTTTGGATTTGGATTTCTTACTTCATCACAATATAAGAAATAAACTCTGGATTTCTAAATCTCAAAATATTAGACCCTACTGGAAAAAAAAAAAAAAGAGACAAAAATCCCCAAAGCAAGCTCTTCCCAAGCAAAGGTGATTCTATTTAGAAATGTATTTTTGTTGCCCTTACTTCTTTCACCCATTCACAGGTTACAATCATCAAAATAATCAGTTCCCAAATATTGATACATTACTTACCTTCCAGATCATATATGTAGAACCTATATGGTCCTAAATTAATATGAATCCTGAGGCACAGCTGTAAGCAATGACCATTAACTACTGTTCAAAGACAATCATGCAAATGGAAGAAATGGGAGAAGAAAAAACCCCATCTACAGTGGGAGCTGACCAGTTAGCACTGCAGCTGTGGCCACCACCAACCCTGTCTTACCTGCCAACTCTCTGGGCTGGGCTGGCCTGCTGGATCCATTGCACGGAATGTTCTGATAGGGGGTGGATGAGGTGGCGTTTACCCAGGACTCCGGGGAGGAAAAGGTGAAAGAAGACTGGTTATTATGGTCCTGAAGCTCTTTACGCTGAGCAAGACTGTCTTGAGGAGTGCTTGCTTCTTCAGAACAAGGCTGCACTGAGCTAGATGAGATTCTTCTTTGGTACAAGGGCCGACCCGGTCCTCTGGGTTCATACTACACAAAGAAGAAGGACATTTCATAAATCTGTGAAACTGACACCCTACTCTCTTATGTACACAGCAATCTCACTGTATTAAGTGGAAATTCTCAAAACCACTCTCTTCTGTGACTATGAAACACCCCCACAAAGCAGCCTGAGCTGTGGACATGGTGTATGGAGACCTGGATTCAAACGCAGTTCTGGCCCTTGGCAGGCAGTCCTATCACACGACACATCTCATTTCTAACTCTGCTTTCTTGTTTGTAAGACATGGGACTGAAGCACCTGTCTTCAGTTCCAAAGTTCCATCAACATTTTAGGTAACATTAAATTAAGCATGAAGAAACATATCTGCTCAAAATTAAAAGGGGATATTATAGTCACAACCAATTGAACCACAACATCTTGAACATACTCATCCATTTGAGACTCATCTTGTGGGCCCTTCACAACCTCCTGGTTTATTATTCCTTAGATCTGATAGCAAGGCAGGGTTCCCCACCCCCAACGAGGTGCACCTGCTTGGCCCCACTGCAGCCTTCCTTTAAACCGTCTTCAACTAAAACGGAACATTCATTATTCTTCAACCAATCCTTTGTATGTCTGAAACTTAAAATTAACGTTTTTCTCTTCCCTACATTGCATGAAAATTTCTTTAGCCCTCTGTCAGGATGCATTTGCCAGAAACTCCTTAAGTGCCCTCCAAGTTTCCTGGCCTGACTTTTGTGACCATGGCTCAATCTCAGTCCTAACAGCAAGGCAGGATGTAGCAGAGTGAGTTGCCCAGCCTCAGTCTATGGCCAGACTCTCTGGGCAGACTTCAGGCTGCTTTTACTGGGAACATCACCCTGGACAACTGACTTCACCTCTTGGGAACTTCAACCGTGCGTGTATCTTCATAACCCAGAGTACGCAGCTCTTAGGACTGTGAGAACCGAGTGAGTTCGGCTCACACAGCCGCTAGAGCACTGGAAGGGTCCGTTGTGACCTAACATAGAAGAGACTTCCTCGCTAGATCTTAAACGACAGGATGGGGCTGGCTTTTTCTTTCCCCCTCCCTCTCCCTATAGTAACAGATTTGCTATTCAGTTTCTAGTCATTATTGTTAGGGGAAGCACACTGATTGAAACCGCCCACCGTGGCCTGCCGGGGTCCAGCCCCGGCTGATCCAGGGTGTTCGAAGGAGAGACGGAGTAGGCGAGGAAAAGGAAACAATTGCTTAATTAAACGTTAATTAAGGATATAAAGAGTAATGGAATGAGGATAGCTCAGTGAGGAAATTCAGTGGAGAAAAGAGGCTGAATAATTCAGCCAGAAGGTGAGAGAAGGAACGACATGGGGAGACCAAGTTTCGGAGAACAAGGCCCGCACTTTATTTTCCAAAGTAGTTTTTATACCTTAAGTTATGCATAGAGGATAATGGGGGAAGGGGTAGAGTCTTGCAGCAAACCAGGCTTTCTTCCTGCAAACTTATCATACGCAAAAGCTTAGGTGATTTGCATCATCTTCTGGCCCGGAGGCCTGTTAACATTTTAAGACCCTTTCTTCAGAAAACTTATTTTTCTCTAAAGGTGATCGGTCAGGAGCCACCCTCCAAAAGCATTAGATAAAGTTGCATTCCTACAGAGCAAAGGTGTGGTGGGCTATAACAAGAAAAAGAATTAACTCAAGGGTCCCAGGTTACAAACATTAAAGCTACTATTTACACCAATTATATTAATCAATACACTGCCAGGGACACAGCAGGTAAGGGATATGGAAACTTAGCAGCAAACATTGGCCCAACAAGTGAAAAGCCCTTCACCAATACAATTTCTAATCAATCTTTTAACTGCTCAAAGGAATCTGTATTTAGACAGTTTAGAACATCTCATGCCTCTCACAGTTGGGAGGCTCTGAGCAATCACATGTGGCCGGAAAAACCTATTCAGGCAGGCTAGAGGACTTCCAAAGGAGTTTGTAGGTTAAACACTGTCACACCCAGAAACTGTTAACTGGAGCTGTAAGCTAACTCTTTTTTCAGAGAGAGGTAGTGGGGGACAGCCCCCCGTAAAGTCAGAGGTGTAGGTGAGAGCACAAAGCAGAAAGTAGGCAGACTCTGGATTTGGGGGTAGATGGGGGACTCCTGAGGCTCGATCCCGCCTTTGCGTATGCCGAGCCTCCTTCCTCATGACCTTTGTCATGGGCGGAGTTCCTCACGCTGGCTCCCGGCAGTGACAGAATTCCAGTTGAGCCATTCCAGATCCTGAAAGATGATGCTGTGGAAAGTGCTGCACTCAATACGCAATATGCACTCAATATGCAATATGCCGGCTCCCGGCAGTGTCCAGGCACCATAGCGACTATTTGCATGAGTTGTTTTATGACAGGAGGGCCTGGTAAGGAACATGGAACTAATAAGCTACCATCAACCGGAAGAGTTCGGGAAAAGTCAGAAAGAGACACCCCATGTCCGACCACCTCCCAGAATCCTTCTCTCTGGCATCCGTCTTGGCTGAACAAGGCACCACCAGGAAGGACTGAGTCAGAATGATTGGCTGAAGACAACTGGAAACTAATGCCATCACCATAAACGCCTCGTGGCAGAGCTGTTCTCCTGCGTTCCCTTACCCTGCTGCTCTCCCTGGGGGCGCCCTTCTCAATAAAATCTCTTGCTTTGTCAGCACATGTGTCCCCTCAGACAATTCGTTTCCGAGTGTCAGACAAGAGCCCAGTTTCAGGCCCTGGAAGGGACTCCCCTTCTGCAACAATTATGACTGGGAGGGAACTTCCTTTTACCTTTGTTGTTACAAAAAATCGGAAATCAGGAACTGGATGTTAGATTACAAAGAAGAGAGAGAGATAAATAGGCACAGAAATAGCAGGATTTGGGGGGGATAAAATGTAAGACAGCACAAGCAGATATTGTCAGGTCAATTAAATGGGGAAAACTGTAGAGTAAGCACGTGAGAGTGATCACCACAGATGGAACCACAAGGATATCAACTGGGGGAGGGAGTGGGCCTGGACTGGCTGCCCTGAAGCAGAAGGAAGGAGGGAGGGAGGAGAGACTCTCACTGTCAAATAAGGGATGTCCGGGTCACTTCTGCATTTCCAAAGTTTTAGCTACTGGGTGAAAAAGGCAAGTGACAACTCCAGTACTTCCGCCTCATCAATCCTTTCTCATATATTTTTACTGTTTTTCTGTCTTTATGTATAGTATCTAAATTCAACTTTAGTTTTACTCTACTTTAAAGGTATTTTTTTCTCCCAGTGGTTAAGATCATTCTGAATTTCCTATTTTCTAGACTATTAACCATTCTAACTACTGTCAACTGTGAATTTAATCAGTACATTTGAAATTTCTTTGTTGCAGTTATTACTTTACGGTATTGGGTGGAGCGACCCAGCTTCTCGACTGCTTTGCTCTCCTTGGACGGGCAGGGCGTGAACGAGTGGCCACAGCAGCCTGCACAGTGCGCCCCTCTTACCAAGGTCTGCCGCGAAGAAGCTTAGCTCTCAGAGTCAAAACAAAGCACTTCTTTTCATTACCATGCCCTGAGTGTTCAGCACAATCAAAAACTGTAGGGGATCACATTCTAAAGGCTTTATGTGTGAAGGGTGGTTGTTGTTCTACTCAAGTACAAAACTAATGTCTGTTACAGCCTTAAAAGGAAGAGGTAGAATAAATGATCTTCAAGGCCTCAGCTAATTCCAGTGTTCTAAGTTTTACTTTAAAGTCTTCAGTAAATCAAAGTTCTAATCAATGACAATATATTTAAACTTTTTATTGTTAAAATATCCAAACATAATCCATCAACTTTAACAATCATCAACAATTTGATGTATCTGCTAAAATAAAGTGTTATGCCATATAAAGCCTATTTAAGTTACTTAAATTAAAAAAAAAAACTACTGAAAGCATGCTAATTGATTACAATTGTTAGGTAGTTAGAATAGGAACAAGGAGTCCACAATGGCAGTGGCTAAAAGACAAAGGGAAAAGTCCCCTGACGTGAGTGAGAACCTCAAGTGAGACAAACACTCCCCCTTCCAGGCTAGCCCTAATTTGCATAAGGCTGGTTCTGGGGAAGAGACAAAACCTATAGAAAGAGAAAGCAAGGCCCTCACGCTTCGAGGGGGTACCATCCTCTGCCAAATAAAACTCTGAGGGAGAACCACTCTGGTCCCCCTGGTCCCCTGTCGTGAGACAGAAATGAGGAAATTACACTCTTCCAACACAATGAAATCCATTACGCACAATGAGTTCAAAATTTCAGATTTTTTTCCCCAGATGGAAATTCCTATGAAGTACGTTGAGAAAGAAGGGCTCGCTAACAAAAATTTGAGAAAAAGATCCCTTGCCTATAAAAAATTTATGTATTTTTGACAGAGAATGTCCTTTTATTTCCACCTAGGCTATGGTTTTTCCTGTGGTCGTGTATGGATGTGAGAGTTGGACTGTGAAGAAAACTGAGCGCCGAAGAATTGATGCTTTTGAACTGTGGTGTTGGAGAAGACTCTTGAGAGCCCCTTGGACTGCAAGGAGATCCAACCAGTCCATTCTGAAGGAGATCAGCCCTGGGATTTCTTTGGAAGGAATGATGCTAAAGCTGAAACTCCAGTACTTTGGCCACGTCATGCGAAGAGGTGACTCATTGGAAAAGACTCTGATGCTGGGAGGGATTGGGGGCAGGAGGAGAAGGGGACGACAGAGGATGAGATGGCTGGATGGCATCACTGACTTGATGGACGTGAGTCTGGGTGAACTCCGGGAGATGGTGATGGACAGGGAGGCCTGGGGTGCTGAGATTCATGGGGTCACAAAGAGTCGGACACGACTGAGCGACTGAACTGAACTGACTGACACTTAGGACCCTTAGGCTGTTTAAATATATAAGTTATACTTTTCATCGTTTATTTTGTTTCTTCTTTTCTTATTTCCTGACCATTTTTTGTTTCCTGTTGTTTTTGCCCAGCTCTCATTTTTTTCCTAAAGAGACTACTCTTTCTACCTACATCTCCTGCCAATCCGAATATTCTGTTACTTTTAGATGGCAACTCTACCAATGACTGGCATGCAGATTTAATTTTAGAGTCCTCAGGTCTAATAATTGAAATAATAATAAATAAAATAATAAAAATAATAATAAATAAAAATAATAATTGAAATAATTTCACTGCTTACTCCTTAAAGTCTTATTTTCCTCTGTCAGAGATCCTTACACCTGGGTTCAGTATCAGCTTCACACATACTGTGTGTTTACAAACATTCTTCGTGTTTAAACTGTGAATTCATTATGTTGCTAAACATATGATCATTATTTTCTAAGTCTACTGCTAATATTTCCTTCTAAAAATCAAAGTATAATGCTAAAGTTCCAAATACGTTTAAGAAGAAAAAGCTAAATGACTAATTTCATGTATGAATTTCTATTTTTAAAGACTGCTGTCAGTTTAAGCAAAAATTCACAGTCTGCTTACCGCTGTCTTAAAAGGTCCATCTCTAATATATAGGGTTAGCTGGCCATTCATTTCACGTGTATATGTATAAATAAAAACCGGGGGAGAGGTTAGCAACTTAATGAATCAGGGCTCTACTTACAATTATACTATCAAAGCTGATCACTAAGGAAGAGCTAAATGCTCTGGTGGAAATTCCAAGTCTCATTACCTACGGTGCCAGAAACCTTAATTAAAACAGAACATCTCATTTAAATGATTAGCCTTGATAATTTGAGCATGAATAGAGGTCTGATTTATTAATCTGTCGATCACTGTCTCTGTTATACGCATTAGATGTTTGTGAGGCCACGCAGTGACGCGCTCTCTGAGAAGAGAGCACTACCTGGTTATGCAACATCAATCATGAGCTATCGTCATCCACCTTTAAAGTCAGGACAGGCAGAACACGTCAATCAGCCAAAAATATAGCCTTCCAGCTCCACTTGTACAGTAATACCGTGTTCCACAGAAGGAGACCTGGCTGGAGAGCTGGGGTGGGGGGATGGGAGGATGATCAGACAACAGTATTGAAATCGAGTACCGAAGGACAAGTACTTCCTGAAAATGTACTGAAAACTAAGCTCAAAACAGAGTTGATTCAAAGAAAAAATGAAAATAAATAGATAGGTCAAAAGTGTCTTTGTTCAAAAGCCTACATATAAGACAGAATTATTTCAAAGCAGATAACATCACACAGACTTACATGTCATCTCTAAGATGGTATAAGTAAATGCTGATTTATAGGAAGCCGATCAAAATTGGCGACTTATAAGAATTCTGTTTTCTTTAGCAGGCCACCTAAAATACCACCACTGCAGCACAAACATGTACAGCTTCATAACCATTTGGAGACTTTTACAATGGCATTTTAAAAAGAATTTTCCATTTATTACTAATTGAGCACTTTTAAACAAACTATCTCATGATAAGTACATCTTAAATGATAAGAACTTGGCTCTGCACCAGTATCAGCAGTGCTGGCTCTATGTTAAACAAAAGTTTTTTTACATGATAAAACTATCTCCACCTAAGAAGAATGAGGATTTGTCTCTCAAGACAAAATGACTAGAAAGTATAATGGGGAAAAGAAGGTCCTATTCATAACAAACAGCAAGGAAAAACCAATCTAAGGATACATTCAACCAGAAATGAAAATATTACAGAATTTTACAGAGGAACATTCAGAACACAAAGAAAAAAGGAAGGGAGGGAGGGAAAAAGGAAAAAAGAATGAAAATATTGGAGACTGTACCAGTTCCTAAGTCAGAGGTTTAAAATATTTTTAAAGACAAAATTCCTCCAGTGTAAGCTACCCACTCAATGTCACTAAAATTAAAACCTCAGAAAGGTTTTAGCTTCTGTCTCAGGGGGAGGTGTTCATACAGGTATTCTAAGTTTCTAGTACAAAAAACAGAGAATAACCTCCTCTGTCCTGCACTTTTGAACAGTGACTGGAAGAAAAAAAAGAAGTAATAAGGGAGACACTTCACACCATCCAATCAGAAGACCAGAAAGCCTCAAAAATTAAAACAGTGTAATTCTGGTACAGAGACACATAGACAGATGAGGCAGAAAGCCAAAGTCCAGAGACACTGCAGAGTATACTGAAGAAGCGCGTCTCAGAGGTTAGACTCTAAAGTTATCGTGCAAAGCGGAAACCCACTCAGATCAAAACCACCCCCGAAAAAATCCAAGTCACAACAAAGTACTAGAAACTGAATCCTTGGAAGCTCAGAAGTCAGAGTTAACTTCTATTGTTTCTCTTTGAATTTCAGTGCTGTTAGAAAGAATTTAGTATTTGACAAGAAAGCTACTATTCTATTCCGTGAAAATGCAATAATTTAATAAAGAGCATGAAAACAACTGGCTAAATATTTGGAGAAAACTGAATCATAACCTCAAGCTTACACTGAAATTTGAAATCAAACTGGAGCCAATCAGGAGTGGTCTGTAACCTGGGCCAGGTAAGGAAGACCCTTTGCCCTTTGTTCTCCTTACTCCATCACAGTGGCAAAGAATTAGATGTGGGTGAGACCGCAGACACCTCTGCCAGACTCAGAGCCCCAGCCTCATCCAGGCAGCTGAGGGCCCAGTGAAGCAGGTAAGGGAAACTGATGGAGTAAAGCTTTAAGCACCTAAAAATACTAAAAATTCTATGAGTTTTAAGTTGCAAAGAGTGTCACAGAATAGTATGAAGGTCACCTTTAGGGATCTTGACCTGGTGGGGAGAAAGGTCTGATGGGGTGACATAACTGAGCACAGCAACTAGGGAAAAAGTTGTTTCATATCTTCAACAAGCAATCCCCCTCCACTAATCAGTCGCGTGCTCTCACCTGTGAGTGCTACGAAGCGCTACCCGTCACTGCAGGAGAACAAAAGTGGCCACGCCAAAACTGTCTCTCTGGCGTGAGGGTTCACTTAGGCTGACTGTCTGTAAGGCCTGAAAGACTCAGGAAGAACCTCCCTTCCCCTTCACCGTCTAAAAGAATGCAGCTAGAGGGCCTGAGAGAAATACAGTGCGAACCAGGGGTCCAGCCAGGGAGGAAGCCAGCAAAGTCTGTCTGTCAAGATTCCTCTCCAGTCCCCTTGCCTCTGCGCTGTGGGCAAGCACCACACCACACCTGTGCTTTTCCCTCTCCCTGTCAGCTGGCTGCCTCCCTCCACTCGGAACACCCAGCTACCCCACATCCTTTAAGTCTTCAGTTGAAGACGGTACCTGAGGTAAGGGCTTCAACCATTTTGGTGAGTTACTCAGTTTTCTTGGATCTCACCCATGTACAGACAGTTATTAAACCTGGTTTGATGTTTCTCCTATTCATCTGTTTCATCATGTCAATTTAATTCTTAGGCCAGCCGGAAGAACCTAGAAGGGCAGAGGAAATTTCCTCCTTCCTGGCATTACAGTAGCTATCTTGGTATGACAAAATTAGGAATAATTGCTCTAGCTTCCACACTTTCCATGCTGAACAGGTACATCTTTTGTTAATACAAAATCAAAATTATTATAAAAAAGAAAAAACAAGCAAAACACAGTATGAAAACCCGTCTGCTCAAGCTAGCTGCTCACATCTGGGTATTTTCATCCTGCTTAAGCCTCATCTATCAAGGCTCCTAGCAATGAAGGAATTCACAGTAAACATCAAAACCTGCAAATGTGGTAAACATATTTTTCTTTGTCAAGGTATTTTCTTCAGTGTTGCAAGTTAGTCATTATTCGTGAATTGCATGCATCAAAATAAAGATGACCAAATGTTTTTGCAAAAGCAATTTTACTCTGAGAACCCAATGACAATTGAAAGCACTTATTCATACCCTCACAGCTAAACAGTAATAACAAATGTTAAGAGCTTGAAGGTATAAAGAACTAAATTCCAAAAATAAGAAATGCTTAAATAGATCAATGATTTTAAGTGTAGTATTCAGTATTCAGCATTATTTACCAAAGTATGAAACTTTATAAAACCGTATAAAAACTTTGGCATGCTACTTCCCCCACACATTATGAGTTCATTTGACTAGAGTATCACAAGTGTTAGCGGTAAAAACGGTGGAATAAGGAACACCATAACAGCAATGAACACTGACAAAGACTGTCACAACCACTTTCTTGGAATTCAGAAGATTAAAGCCGGGGAACACTCACTCAAGAAAAACCAGGAAAACTTAGTAAGAACAGCAAGATTTGTGGTACTTTAACTTACCCTAGTCCCATTCCCCTAGTAGCCTTAAAAATAAGACCCTCCATTTTCCAGCACCAGTATCAGAGCAGAAGGGCCTCACTGCCACAGAGCTGTAATTATTTATTTTGGCCTTTCTGGTACAAAACAACACCTGACTTCTCTTATCGACCCCAGAACTCAGCCAGCGCCGAAGGGGCCGTGTTGCAAGTACTGACAAGGCCAATGAGTTCGTTGCTGCTGCCTGAAGCGATGGGCAGCGACTGGACTGGCAACAGACTAGCCAGAAAGCTCTGGAGGAAAGGCCAAGGTGTAAGACATTTCAGGGAAGAAAGACCTTGACTAGCTCTGACCTATTCCTTCCTGGGAATCCAGAAGACCGCAGACATGCTGTGCACCCACTCAGGACAGGCCTGAAGAGTTCTCCCCTCTGGCTGAGCTAGAGCCTGGAGAGGCAGGAAGTGAAAGTTAAAGCAGACATGTGAACTGCCCAGCTCAGTGTGCAAAGTGCACACACGCACACACACATACACCTCTGCAAAACTGGACAATGTCTTTGGTCCTGAGCCTTTAAGGAGATCTCTTGGCAATGACTAGTCAATTACTCAGCCCTTCGAAGAAAAACATCAAGAGGCCACACACAACGATTACAGACTTTAAAAAATTACTTCAAAATTTAAAATTAAAAAATTAGTTCAGAAATGTCAATAGACAAATGACAACAAAATAAAAAAGCAAAAAGATGAGAAAAAGACAGTCCATGCAAACAATAACCAAAAGTGAGCTGGAGTGGCTTTACAAATGTCAGAAAAAAACACACCTGAAGACAGAAATTGTTAGGAGAGACAAAGGACATCATATAATGATGAAAGGTTAATCTATCAAGATGATATAACAACTATAAATATATAAATCCTAAAGACAGAACTCCAAAATAACATGATGAAGTATAAACTGACAGAATTAAAAGGAGAAATAGACAATTCAACAACAACAGCTACAGACTCCAACATTCTCCTTTCAATAACAGATATAAGACCTGAACAACAGATCCAAGGGAAAGACAAACTGTGAACAACAATATAAACCAAAGAGACCTAACAAGTCCACAGAACCCTCCATCCGACAAGAGCAAAGCACACATTCTTCTCCAGTGCACCAGTGTTTCAGGCACATCAAACAAGTCTCAAAAATTTTTTAAATAATAGAATTATACAAAGTATGTTCTCCAACCACATGGTATGAAATCAGAAGAAATCAATAACAGCAGGAAATTTGGAAACAGAACCCAGCAATATCTGTTTTCTCTAATTTTGCCAAATATATACCTTAGACATTAAACTAGAAGTTCTGGCTAGGGCAATTAAGCAAGAAAAAGAAATAAAAGACATCTACGTTAGAAAGAAAGAACAAAATTATATTTGTAGATGACATTATCTTCTATATAAAAAAATCCAAATTACCCACCAAAAAAATCTATTAGAGCTAATGAAGAGCTCTGCAAGTCTGAAGATATACAATCAATACACAGTCAACTGTATTTCTAAACACTAGCAGTGAACAATCAAAAAAAAACGGAAATTAAGAAAACATTTACAATAGCACAAAAATATACTTGGAATAAATTTAACAAAGGAAGTGTAAGAAATAATTGGAAAATTAAAAAACACCACTGAAAGAAATTTTCAAAGACATCTCATGTTCAGGTACCAGAAGACTTTATATTGTTAAGATGTCTATACTTCCCAAGTTAATCTACAAATTGAAAGCAATCCCTTTTAAAATCCCAGCTTGCTCTTTTTTGCAGAAACTGACAAACTACCCTAAGTTCAATATGGTAATTCAAAGAACCCAAAATAGCCAAAACTATCTTGAAACAGAAGAACAAAGTACAAAGGCTCACACTTCCAAACAGGAAACTCAGGACAAAGCCACAGATGGTATACAAGCCAGTGTGGTCAGCATAAGGACAGAGATCAATGAACAGAACTTAGGAGTCGAGCTGTAAACCCAAAGGTCTAGGGTCAGTTGATGTTTGACAAGGTTGCTAAGATCATAAACTGGAAAAAGAACAGTCTTTTCAACAAATGGTGCAAAGAAAACTCAACAACCACACGTAAAATAATGAATTAAGACACCTACCTCACAAAATGCACAAAAATTATTTCAGAATGAATCAGAGAATTAAACGTAAGAACTAAAACTATAAAACTAGGAAAGGTAGATGTAAATCTCTGTGACCTTGGAGTAGACAAACATTTCTTAGACATGACACCAGAAGCATGATGACCAAAGGAAAAACAGATGAATTGGACCTTATCTGAATTAAAGCCTTTGCTGCATCAAAGGATACTCTCAAGAGGGTGAAAAGACAGTCCACAAAATGGGAGGAAATACTGCAAATTATGTGATACTGCTACTGCTACTGCTAAGTCGCTTCAGTCGTGTCCAACTCTGTGCGACCCCATAAACAGCAGCCCACCAGGCTCCCCCGTCCCTGGGATTCTCCAGGCAAGAACACTGGAGTGGGTTGCCATTTCCTTCTCCAATGCATGAAAGTGAAAAGTTAAAGTGAAATTGCTCAGTCATGTCCAACTTTTAGTGACCCCATGGACTGCAGCCTACCAGGGTCCTCTGTCCGTGGGATTTTCCAGGCAAGAGTACTGGAGTGGGGTGCCATTGCCTTCTCTGAATTATGTGATAAGAACCTAGTAATTAAGATATACATAAAAATCCGTATGGCTCCACAACACAAAGACAATTGTCTTTCAAAGCAAAGGATCTGAATAGACATTTCTCCAAAGAAGATGTACAAATGGCCAATACACGTATTAGAAGATGTTCAGCATCATTAGTTGTTAGGGAAATGCAAACCAAAATGAAATACTATTTCACACCCACTAGAAGGCTATAATTTTTTTTAAAAAAGGACAAATTAGAATATAAAATGATGCAAGACACTGTGGAAAACAGTTTGGCTGCCCCTCAAAAACAGAGTTACCATATGACCCAAGAATTACAGGTACAAGAGAACTGAAAATATACTTTCAAACAAAATTTGTTCATGAATGCACATAGATACATTATTCATAATAGCAAAAGAAAAAAAAAAAGAAACAACCCAAATGTTCATCAAATGATGAACAGATAAACAAATAGCAGTATATCCATGCAACAGAGTATCACTCAGCCATGAAGAATCATGAGGTACCAGTACATGCTACAAAGTGGACGAGCTTCAGAAGCATGACGCTGAATGAAAGACGACACAGAAGACCACATGTATGACTCCATTTATACCAAAAGTCTCTACAGAGTCAGAAAACAGATTATGAGTTGTTGGGGACTGGGGGCAGAGAGGGTTGAGGAGTAATTGCTCCATGGCTACGGCGATTCTCTTAGGGTGACAAAAATGTTCTAAAATTAGATGGTGGTGGTTGCTGCATGATATTGTGCATATACGAAAATCCATTAAATTTTACTCTAAAATGGATACTTTCAAATGAATAAAATAGTGAATTGGAACAAATTACCTCCAAAACAGACAAATAAGATATATATAAATGTCCCTATGACACCTAACTTTTTAATCAGCATCTACAGCAGAAAACTTGCAAAATATGAATAAATTATTTCTAAAGCCTTTAGAAATCACTAAGGAACCACCAAAATGAAGTAAAAAAAATTTTTATATAAAAAGAATTTTCATATCTCAAAATTCTAAATGTTTACCCTGTGTTAAGACATCTGTGATTGACAATGATCACATGAACTTTACACATTCTTATTTCTAATAACTGAGCTTAAAAGGAATAGCTAGACAACATTTTTATAGTCCAAACAGTACCATTTTTGAAGTTTTATAATCTAGAATTACTATGATTTTTATATCAGTGAAGATCCATAAAGATGCTCTTTGGTAACATCAATATATTTTTTTAAAAATTCTGTTTACCTTAAAATGCTTAGTTTAGCATTGCCAATTCTATGCTAAACACTGCACATTCCGACGTCTGGGAATCAGATGTTAACTGCCCCAGGCTAAGAAAGCACCGTGATGGGCGACAGGAGAAAGCACTGCTGGCTGAGAAAGCCAGCACTGGTCATGGACTCTAATAAACAAACTTGTAATTAAGAAAAATAAAGTAAGTAAAAAGATGAGACACTAAATTCCATTTCCGCAGATTAAATAGGACAAAGCTTCTTGAATGAAGAGACTCAAGTGAGTCAGATGTTAAATATTCTAAAACAGTTACAACAAAATGCTCCGACAGGCTTCATGTTTTAACAATGACCCTTCTACAAGGTCTGAAATAGCACAGTAACAGGGGAAAAATGAAAACGAATTCCAAGAACATGCAGGTAAATCAATGAAATTAGAACACTCCCTCATCTCACATACAAAAATATACTTAAGATAGTTTAAAGACCTAAATATAAGACATGACAACAAAAAACTTCCAGAAGAGAACACAGTCAACATTTTTGGACATAACGCATAGCAGTATTTTCTTACATCAGTCTCTCAAGGCAAAAGAAATAAAAGCAAAAATAAACAAATGGGACCTAATCAAACTTAAAAGCTTTTGCACAGCAAAGGAAATCATCAACAAAATGAAAAGATAACCTAAGGAATGGAAAAAATATTTGTAAATGATCTCACCATCAAAGGGTTAATTTCCAAAGCACACAAATAACTCATACAACTCAGTGGCAAGAAAGCAAACAACCCAATCAAAAAATGGGCAGGAGACCTAAACAGACATTTCTCCAAAGAGATACAGATGGCCAAAAAGCACATGAAAAGATGCTCAACATCGCTAATTATTAGAGAAATACAAATTAAAACCACAATAAGGTACCACCTCACACTAGTCAGACTGGCTATCATTAAAAAGTCTACAAATAATAAATGCTAAAGAGGGTGTGGAGAAAGGGGCACCCTCCTGCACTGTTTGTGGAGTGCAAGGTGGAGCAGCAGCCACCGTGGAGAACAGTGTGGAGGCTCCTCAACAACTGGAACTGGAGCTACCACATGGTTTGGCCACTTCACGCCTGGGCACACATCTGGAAAAGACAAAAATTCTCATTTGAAAAGATACATGTGCCCCAGTGTTCATAGCAGCTCTGTTTAAAATAGCCAAACTCAGTGTCCATCAACAGGTAAATGGATAAAGAAAATGTGTGTGTGTATATATACGGGCCTTCCTTATGGCTCAGAAAAGAATCTGCCCACAATGAGGAAGACCCAGGTTCGATTCCTGGCTTGGGAAGATCCCCTGGAGAAGGAAATGGCAAACACTCCAGCACTCTTACCTGGGAAATCCCATAGACAGAGGAGCCTGGTGGGCTACAGTCTGCGGGGTCATAAAGAGTCGGATACAACTGAGCAACTAACACTAACACACACACACACAGTGGGAGATATGTGTGTGTGTGTGTGTGTGTGTGTGTGTGTGTGTGTGTGTATATATATAAAATAGAATACCATTCAGCTACAAAAAAAAATGAATTTTGCCATTTGCAGCAACATGGACGGACCTGGAGATTATCATACTAAGTGAAGTCAGACAAAGTATTATATGATACCATTTATATGTAGAATCTGTAAAATAACAGAAATGAACCTATATACAAAACAGAAACAGGCACACAGACGTAGAAAACTTATGGCTATTAACTTATGGCTATCAAAAGGCGGGGAAGGGGGATAAACTGGGAGTACGGGATTAACTAATACAAACTGCTGTAAATTAAACAGATAAGCAACATAGATTTGCTGTGTAACACAGGGAATAGTATTCAGTATCTCATAATGACCCACAATGGAAAACAGATTAATAAATATACACACATGTATATATACAACTAAATCGCTTTGCTATACCCCTGAAACTAACACAATATTCTAAAGCGGCTATGCTTCAATAAAAACCAAATAAATCTTTAAAATGTAGCTGAAAAATAAGTTGCAAGAAAAGATTGTATTTACGTAAGATAATCTTTTAAGTTGCAAGAATTTAAGACTATTAAATTCAATAAGATCTGTCCACTATCATTATCAAACCAATAAATATTGATTTTTTCTCACAATCAACTCCTGCTGAAAGGAGAAATGGAGAAGAAAGAAACGCACCTCTTCTAAGCTGGGGAGCGAAGAGGACGACACTGTCCGAGAGGACAGCGGCTGGAGCGGCTCCTGGCCAACAGCGGGCTGGTGGGTCTGCATTTGCACGAAAGGGTTCTGCGGGGGCCTGTGAGGCAATGGAGGTAGGCCGTAGGGGAAACTCGGCCCCATCAGGTGATTCTGCTGTAAGTTAGCAAAAGTCCAAGCTCCATCAGGCGCCAGGTATTTCAGAGGAGGGGTGAGGTGCTCAGATGGCAACGAGAAAGGAGAGCTAAACATTGGGGGCGGCAGGCGCTGTGGGAACGCCGGGCTGTTGGCCACTTCAAGGTCTCTGCTGCTGTCAGTGAAGTTTGGAAAGTGGGTGCTGTGGTCTGCGCCGGACGGGGGCGAGGGGGCTGCTGGTGGGCTCCTAGTCTGAATTTGTCTATATTGCAAAAGCCTTGATTGAGGTGGTGGCATTTCAGCTAGTTCCCGTGTTTCACTTTGCTCACGATTAGACAGTTCTCTGAGTAAGTCTTGAAACCTATGTAAGGATGATGAAATATGAGGAGAGCTTAGTCAACTACATGTGTAATTTTTACAAACAAAAGCACAGTAACTAGAACTAGCATTAATTCATCTCAAAAGTAAGCGTCAGTGCTCACAGATGTTGAGCTGAAGACACTAAATATACCCAAGTATCTGATTTCTTTCTTCCCCTTGGCTTTAAAAGCAACTGTCCTTGTCTTTCCACGCCTTTGGTAGCTGGCAGTTACAGAAGGTCACCGTAACAGTGGATCTTACTCAGAAGGGATTAGGAAACGCTTCACTGCAGTCAAATGACACACCATAAAAACAAATTTAGAATGAGCACTGAATACTCAAACATCTGACTTAAAAGAGGGTAGAATTTTGTGCAAAAAATATATTGATAGTAAATTTATAATTTTTAACTTTTAACCTCTAATTTAATTCTGTTCTCTTTACATTCTTTGCATTATGACTGAATATGGAAAAAACACCCACAGTGATGGTACATGTCTCTTTCACAAGAGACTGCAAAGCCAGAGGCCACATAAATGCACGGTCCACAGCAGACCTTCCACGCCTAGGTTTTCACAAAAGTTACTTCTAAAAAGGTGTTCTGTATTTTAGAGTCAATCAACAGAACTGTGTAGCAGCTGCCTAGAAGGCTGGCATCCAATTTCTTTGGGACAGTATTCCAGTATGAGGCTAAACGGACAACATTCAAGAGAGAAAACAGTAAGCAGGCCACATTTCAGGGGCCCTTTTCAGTCTGCTGAAATGAGTGTGAGTCAGTTGTTTCTGACCGTGAGTCAGTTGTTTCTGCTTCATCTTCGGCACTGCTGGGGAGTTTCCAGTCTGCTCTCACTGGGGGCTGATGCAATCCAACGGGCGGCTGGGGAAGGTGCTGGAGGTGCGGGTGAGGGTGGTGATGGTGCGGGTACGGGAGGCTGCCCTGACTGAGATAGGCGTGGTGCTCGCTCCACTGCTGTAGCCGCACATGCTGCTGCCTCAGGGTTTCCAGAGCCACACTCCCGTGCATACGATCTGCAAACATATTTGTAACAAGTTTAAGTTTTCAGCATTTAGGGTTTCCAGTTAATTTCTTCAAGAATTTTTACAATCAGACATTCTCCACAGAGACATAGCTACCATGTGAGTTTGGAGAAAACAGGACTTCTAATTTTGCAGTAACTAAATCACGGTAACGATGGGGATTCCTCCTCACCTACAGCATGACGTAACCTGACACCAACTGTACGCTTAGTTCTGTGTAGCATTTGGAACTAGATTCTGATTATTACACTAAGTGATTTTTTGGCCAGCGTTATGTGAAGAAGTTACTCAATCCTGAGTCAAATGAATACTGTACAGCACATGTCTCTGAAGTAAACACTCTCAGACGCTGTCCCGTCCTGCAGTGACACGAGAACTCACCCAAAGCCTCCCCCATCGGCAGGCCCGGGGGGCTCTCGTCCGGGAAGCTGTTCAGAGGTGAAGGCAGGATGGGGCCGGGCTGTGCGAGGGCCCGCAGGGGACTGTGGCCCTCCTGCAGCACGGGTGGGGGCTGCTGCTCGGGAACCACAGCCTCTGCAGGCGGGGACTGTGGTCGGTGGGGAACCGCGTTATTGAAAAACGCGCTGCCGGGGCCAGCCGGGTAGGCAGGGGAGAGCTGAGGCGGCGGCGGGCCCAGCTGAGGGGCCACCTGACTGGGCTGGGCTGGCACGGGGCTCGGCTGTTCAGGCAAGTTACTCTGCTGCTGATTCAGCAAGGCGTGCTGCTGCGGAATTGGGAAGGGTGGTCTCGGGAGCTGGGGGAGGGGATGAAAATGACGACCGGGGATGGCATACTGGGCATGGGGGGCAGGGAGAGGAAGGTTTATGTGTCTTGGGGTGAGATTATCTTTGCGATGAAATTTGGGATGGGGATAAACAATGCCAGAACGTGATTCAGGACTTCTGTTCTGTGGGTTTGATTCCAAATCAATCTAAAAAAAATAGAGAAATATTTTTTAGCTGCAGAAGATCTAAGTCCTGTGGCTGCCCACCTCTCCTCCCCTCAGCACTTCTAAAGGACATGATCCATTCTTATCAGCAGCAGCAGGAGCACTGCGTGCCTAGTAAATCACTTTCTGACAATCAAAGAAGAGAATATGCTTTACATCAGGGAAGATGAAACTGAAAAAACGCATATTACATCTGAGTCATAAAGAGAGATACTATTATTTTATTAGCATATTGACTTTAAAAACATCATTTTTTTTTTTACACTTCCTTCCTTGGAAAGACAACCAATTATTTACTACTGATACAAATAATTGAAATGTGTTCTTTCTTTCTGATTTTATTGCTTTTATACATCTCTTCCCTCAAACATATCTACATTAAAATAAAAAACTTGTCTCAACTTAACTTTGAAGTGAACAAAAAAATAAGTACTATATCATCTTTGAATAATCACTTCAGCTGTCAATTTTTGCCATCATTCCTTCAACAAACACTTATTGAGGGCGTACCAAGGACACTGTGCCTGGTGTGGGAGATTAAAGGCACAATAAGTCTGTATCTGTACCATCGAGAGTGCAGAGCGAGGGCTGGCAGACCATGGCCCCCAGGCCATTTCCAGTCCACTATATTTTTGTACAAAAAGTTTTACTGGAACACAGCCACACTCATTCGTTTACATGTTGTCTGTGTCTGTTTTCTCACAACGATGGCAGAGGTGAGTAGCTGCAACAGAAGCCATATGGCCCACAAAGTCTGAAAATTTACTATTTGGCCTCTTACAGAAAGTTTGCTAAAATCTGGCTCAGAGTCCAGTAAAGGACATCAACATGTAAACTTAAAATCAGAGGTGTTGTAAGATGATGTGACATGAGATCCCACAGCCTGAGAAAATCAAAGGTGACTTCACAGAGATGATGACACTTGAGCTGAATCTTTACAAGAGGTTGGAGTTTTGCAGTGAGGGAAAGACATACTAGATAAAGGTAACAGCTTACACACTGAGAGAGGAGAGAAGAGAAAACGTATGGTGGATCTGAGGGGATGAGAAGTTTTGTGTACACAGAGCTACAACTAGGCTTGCATGCTAATTTCCTCCTCCTTGACATCAAATGAAACTACAACAGCCCAATTACACAAGACCCTGAATGATTCAATACTGAATATAAACATTTTTCTTTTAATCTCAAAAACTGTGGTAAGCTACTGAAAGTTTTTAAGCTACTGAGTGCTGTCTTCCTTCTGAAACACAAGAAGGGAAGTGACTGGAAGAGGAGACATTAGTTTTCATGGCAACTCCCTCTGAGGCTGGTGCTGAAGTAAGGGTGTCTGAGGACAAAAAGTGTCAAGTCCAAAGTTCTCAGCTAGCAGGGTGAAATCCTGAGGGTTTAATCTCTAAGGCGAGGTCATCTTCTGATCATGAGAATAATGGCAGAAGGTACCCAGTCACCAAAAGAGCTGCTGAGTAAACTGGGCAAAGGGAGCCTGGCACACGTAAGAGACACATGGAGGTGCCCCACGGGCGCCCCGATTAGGAGACACGAATCTCCAGTAGCACTGATTCAACCATGATTTGACTTTTCCCTAACTGGTTCATGAGTACAGACGCAGATGAACAAACAGGTTAAGAGTTAAGGATGGACATAGCAGGCGTGATGAGAGGGGACTTGAGAATGTTAAGTCTTCCTTCACTGTAACAGCTCTTCCCAATGTGAGATAATTTTTAATGACACAACTATAGCTATGTCTTCACTTACTACTTTATCATAAGAAGTCTCTAAATTTGAGTCTATCACTGAATAACATAATTTGAGAAAAGTACTCTGATAAAGAAAATAATGTAGCGAAGAAACAGCAGAGGGAGAGAGCGCAATGTGCCCTCATCAAACAACAAAACCTAAAAGGGGAGATAATTTTCTATAAAACACCAGGATTCTAAGATGATCAATTAAATTAAATCCATGAGAACAATGCATTCACCAAAGATAAATCACATACCTGTTTTGCTTCTGTAGGTTTTTTCTCTGGTGTTCGAATCTTATTAATTTCAGGTCCAGGATTATTTGTATCACTTTTACCTAAGGAAATATTTTAAAGCTGTTATACACTGTCTCCAGTAGATGTCACAAATTCCAATGACTATTCAATATTAGACAGAGAGTAGGATATTTTAAACATTTTTTCACCCATTATTGAGTATTACTACTTTGGTTTTGTTCTTAAAATTTTGGAGTTGCAATTTCTCAGCAAGAAAGAAAGTTTATAAATAAAGCAAATTTCTTTGACAAGGCAAAAACTCAGTAAGGGATAACCTTAAAACAAATAATCCAAAAGATAACTGCCCATTCTCTAGGAGTTTACAGCCTCATTTTTGTAGACTAGACTTAGAAAAGGCCTTGGTGTTCCTGCCTATGTATGGCTTAATACTTTGGCCACTTACAAATGCAATTAAGCAAAAATCCAAATAATCTGTCTATTTTATTTAGTAAAGGAATCTAAGATCCCCTGGAGGAAGGCATGCCAACCCACTCCAGTATTCCTGCCTGGAGAATCCCATGCACAGAGAAGCCTGGTGGGGTACAGTCCATGGGGTCGCAAAGAGCTGGAAATGACTGAAGCAACTTAGCACACATGCACGCAAAGGAATCTAAACTAAATAAAGATATTCTGAAAAGAATGCAGTTCTATTTTCAAAAGTAATAGATATCAAACTAAATATAAGTGGATGATAAATAATAAAGGAAGCATATTAAGGTTAAAAAAATCACAATTATAATAGACAAATAACGCTAGTTCATGCATGTGAAAGGCTTTTAATCTATAAGAACTAACTACTGGATATTCTAAACCTCTTGAAAGAATCCTTAATTTGAGTTCTTCCTTGAAAACATTCTTTTAAGAATGCCACTGGAACTCTGTGCCAAAAATAGCCTTACTACTAAACCTCAGAAATGAAAACTACAACGCCCAAGATGAAAATACACCAGATGGAGTGAGCAGATTAGACATTGCAGAAGAAAAACAGTGAACCTGAAGGCATTAGCAGTAGAAACAATGCTTGATGAAACACAAAAAGAAAAAAGAATTTTTTTAAAAATGAAAAGGGCATTATCACAGTGGAAGTGATAAACAGATTCAAGGGATTAGACCTGACAGAGTGTTTGAAGAACTATGGACGGAGGTTCATGACATTGTACAGGGGGCAGGGATCAAGACCATCCCACATGAACTGTGGGAAAATTTTAGCTCAGTTCAGTCGCTCAATCGTGTCTGCTCTTTGCGACCCCATGAACCGCACACAGCACGCCAGGCCTCCTTGTCCATCACCAACTCCCAGAGTTTACCCAAACTCATGTCCATTGAGTCAGTGATGCCATCCAACCATCTCATCCTCTGTCATCCCCTTTTCCTCCCGCCTTCAATCTTTCCCAGCATCAGGGTCTTTTCAAATGAGTCAGCTCTTCGCATCAGGTGGCCAAAGTATTGGAGTTTCAGCTTCAACATCAGTCCTTCGAGAAGCCTAATAAATCTATGCCCCAACCAGTAATGCTGAAGAAGCTGAACGGTTCTATGAAGACCTATGAGACCTTCTAGAACTAAAACCCAAAAAAGATGTCCTTTTCATTATAGGTGATTGGAATGCAAAATTAGGAAGTCAAGAAATACCTGGAGTAACATGCAAATTTGGCCTTGGAGTACAGAATGAAGCAGGGCAAAGGTTAATAGAGTTTTGCCAAGAGAATGCACCGGTCATAGCAAACACCCTCTTCCAACAAACACAGGAGAAGACGTCACACATGGAATCACCAGATGGTCAACACCGAAATCAGATTGATTATATTCTTTGCAGCCAAGATGGAGAGGCTCTATACAGTCAGCAAAAGCAAGACTGGGAACTGACTGTGGCTCAGATCATGCACTCCTTATTGCCAAATGCAGGCTTAAATTGAAGAAAGCAGGGAAAACCACTAGACAATTCCAAACCAAATCCCTTATGATTATACAGTGGAAGTGATAAACAAATTCAAGGGATTAGATCTGACAGAGTGCTTGAAGAACTACGGATGGATGACATTGTACAGGACGCAGTGATCAAGACCATCCCCAATAAAAAGAAATGCAAAAAGGCAAAATGGTTGTTTAAGGAGGCCTTACAAATAGCTGAGAAAAGAAGAGACGAGAAAAGCAAAGAAGAAAAGGAAAGATATACCCATTTGAATGCAGTTTCTTTTTTTTTTATTTTATTTTTAAACTTTACAATATTGTATTAGTTTTGCCAAATATCGAAATGAATCCGCCACAGGTATACATGTGTTCCCCATCCTGAACCCTCCTCCCTCCCCATACCATCCCTCTGGGTTGTCCCAGTTCACGAGCCCCAAGCATCCAGTATCGTGCATCGAACCTGGACTGGCGACTCGTTTCATACATGATATTATACATGTTTCAATGCCATTCTCCCAAATCTTATGCAAAGAAATAGAGGAAAACAATAGAATGGGGAAGACTAGAGATCTCTTCAAGAAAATCAGGGACACCAAGGGAACATTTCATACAAAGATGGGCTCAATAAAGGACAAAAATGCTATGGACCTAACAGAAGCAGAAGATATTAAGATGAGGTGGCAAGAATACACAGAAGAACTATACAAAAAAACCCAGATAATCACAATGGTGTGGTCACTCACCTAGAGCCAGACATCCTGGAATGTGAAGTCAAGTGGGTCTTAGGAAGCATCACTAAGAACAAAGCTAGTGGAGGTGATGGAATTCCAGTTGAGCGATTTCAAATCCTAAAAGATGATGCTGCGAAAGTGCTGTACTCAATATGCCAGCAAATTTGGAAAACTCAGCAGTGGCCACAGGACTGGAAAAGGTCAGTTTTCATTCCAATCCCAAAGAAAGGAATTGTCAAAGAATGCTCAAACTACCTCACAACTGCACTCATCTCACACACTAGCAAAGTAATGCTCAAAATTCTCCAAGCCAGGCTTCAACAGTATGTGAACCGTGAACTTCCAGATGTTCAAGCTGGATTTAGAAAAGGCAGAGAAACCAGAGATCAAATTGCCAACATCCGCTGGATCATCAAAAAACCAAGAGAGTTCCAGAAAAACATCGACTTCTGCTTTATTGACTATGCCAAAGCCTTTAACTGTGTGGATCACAACAAACTGTAGAAAATTCTTTAAGAGATGCGATTACCAGAGGACCTGACTTGCCTCCTTTGAAGTGTGTATGCAAGTCAAGAAGCAACAGAACTGGGCATGAAACAACGGACTGGTTCCAAATCAGGAAAGGAGTACATCAAGGCTGTATATTGTCATCCTGCTTATTTAACTTATATGCAGAATACATCATGAGAAATGCTGGACTGGATGAAGCACAAGCAGGAATCAAGATTGCTGGGAGAAATATCAATAATCTCAGATATGCAGATGACACTACCCTTATGGCAGAAGGCAAAGAAGAACTAAACAGCCTCTTGATGAAAGTGAAAGAGGAGAGTCAAAAAGTTGGCTTAAAACTCAACATTCAGAAAAGTAAGATCATGGCATCTGGTCCCATCACTTCATCGCAAATAGATGGGGAAACAATGGAAACAGTGACAGACTTTATTTTCTTTGGGGGGGGGGGGCTCCAAAATCACTGCAGATGGTGATTGCAGCCATGAAATTAAGAGATGCTTGCTCCTTGGAAGAAAAGTTATGACCAACCTAGACAGCATAATAAAAAGCAGAGATATTATTTGCTAACAAAGGTCTGTCTAGTCAAAGTTATGGTTTTTCTTGTAGTCATGTATGGATGTGAAAGTTGGACTATAAAGAAAGCTGAGCACCAAAGAATTGATTCTTTGGAACTGTGGTGTTGGAGAAGACTCTTGAGAGCCCCCTGGACTGCAAGGAGCTCCAACCAGTCAATCCTAAAGGCGATCAGTCCTGGGTGTTCATTGGAAGGACTGATGCTGAAGCTGAAACTCCAATACTTTGGCCACCTCACGCAAAGAGCTGACTCATTTGAAAAGACCCTGATACTGGGATTGACTGAAGGAGGGAGAAGAAGGGGATGACAGAGGATGAGATGGTTGGATGGCATCACCGACTCAATGGACATGAGTTGGAGTAAACTCCGGGAGTTGGTGATGGACAGGGAGGCCTGGCGTGCTGCAGTCTATGGGGTCGCAAAGAGTCAGACACGGCTGATTGACTGAACTGAACTGAACTGAACTGAACTGAATAAATGGGTAGCTGAAATTCCAGAAGAGAAAAAGAGGTGAGACAGAAACAAATTCTAACGAAACAGAAATCAAAGCTTTCCAAATTTGATGAAAACTGTAAACCCACATATCCAAGAAGCTCAACAAACCCCAAACCCAAGAAGCATGGATAAAACTACTCCAAGGAATATTATCCTAATCAAATTACTTAAACTAGTATAAAAAGAAACTCTTAAAAGTAGTTAGAGAAAAAAAGACATGTTATATACAGAAAAACAAAGATAAAGATGACATCAGATTTCTCACTGGAAACAATATAAGCAAGAAAAGGAAAAGATAAAAACTATCAACCAAGATTCTCTACCCTGGAAAAATCTTTCAAAAATGATAGTGAAATAAAAACATTTTCAGACATATAAATGCTGAAAGAAGTCATCACCAACAGGCTTGAAGTACAAGGAGTGTTAAAAGAAGTACTTCAGGCAGAAGAAAACTTATTCAAATAGAAACATGAATATCAAGATTATCAGAAATACAACATGGAGATACAAAAGATTATTTCTCTTATTATTTAAAACACTTTAAAAAGATTCTTGGCTATTTCAATGAAAATAATAACAATGTTTGGGGCTTATAACATATGTAAAAGTAAAATGTATGAAAACAATACTTAAAGGCCAGAAGGGGAAAAACTGAAATATTGTAATGTTCTTTTGCTATACCTGAAGTGATAAAACATAAAACGGAAAGTAAACTGTGGTGAATTAAAGATGAATGCTATTAAGCTTAAAGCAAATACTAAAATAATAAAAAGAGCTAAAGCTAATGATCCAACAAAGGAGATAAAATGGAAACATAAAACATATGCAACTAATTCAAAAGAAGGCAGAATCAAAGGAAAAAGGGAACAAAACCAGACTGGACAAATTTAAGACAGATAGGAAGATGATAAAATAACTCTATCAATAATCACATCAAGTATAAATGTTCTAGATCTGCCAACTAAACAACAGAGATTGTCATATTAGATTTTTTGTAAACTAAAAGAAATACACTTTAAGTATAAAGACACAAACAGATTAAAAACAGAAGTTAAAACAAATACTGTGCTGCTGCTGCTGCTGCTGCTAAGTCACTTCAGTCGTGTCTGACTCTGTGTGACCCCATAGACGGCAGCCCACCAGGCTCCCCCATCCCTGGGATATTCCAGGCAAGAACACTGGAGTGGGTTGCCATTTCCTTCTCCAATGCGTGAAAGTGAAAAGTGAAAGTGAAGTCGTTCAGTCATGTCCGACTGTTGAGACCCCATGGACGGCAGCCTACCAGGCTCCTCCGTCCATGGGATTTTCCAGGCAAGAGTACTGGAGTGGGGTGCCATTGCCTTCTCCGAAATACTGTGCTATCACTTGCCAAAAGAAAGCTGAAGTGTCTGCACTGATCTTCAGCAAAGTAGAGCACAGAGCAAAGAATATTATCAGAGATAAAGAACTCCATTCCATAATGAAAAATGAGTTAATTAATCAAGAGTTGTTGTTGTTCAGTCGCTAAGTCGTGTCTGACTCTTTGTGACCCCATGAACTGTGGCATGCCAGGCTTTCCTGTCCTTCACTATCTCCCTGAGTTTGCTCAAACTCATGTCCAAGAGTATACAATTCTAAATGTTTATGTACCTAACATCAGAAACTTCAAAAATCATCAAGAAAAAATCAAAGGAAAAATAGATAAACACCAAAGGAAAAATATTTGGAGAATTCAACATTCCTCTCTCAATATTCATTTTTAACAGGTAGACAGAAAACCAGCAAAGACAAAGCAGCCTATGAAGCGCCCTGGCCTGCAGCACTGGAGCACTCCACTCTTATCCAATGTGCACGGAGCACTGGAAAGACAGACCGCATCCTGAGCTGTGAAACACATCTCAATAAGCTCAAAAGGATTCAGGTCATGCAAAGTGTGTTACCTTATCACAACTGAATTAAAACTAGAAAGCAGTAAGAGAAAAATACTTAGAAAATCTCTAATAACTCACCTAAATTCACCTTTGTAAATAATCCATGGATCTAATTTTAAGAGAAATCAGAAAGTGTACTGGACTGAATGAAATAAAAATGTAACACTGGGATTCTGCAGGATGCACTACTGGGGAGATACCTGTATCAATCCAGGCCGTCACCTGAACAAAATACGTGCAAGATTTGTAGTTTGAACAAAAACCTTTTTTAAGGCACAAAGTAAGGATCTTAAAGAAGAGAGAGACACTCTGTTCATATATCAGAAAATTAAATATTAAGATGTCAGTTCTCCCCCAAAACTGACCCACAGATTCAACCAATTCTAATCAAAATCCCAGCAGGCTTTCCAGGAGAAACTGATAAGCTGATTCTAAAATGTAGGTGAAAATGCAAAGGACCTGGAATAGAGTCTTCTGAAAAAGAAGAATAAAGTTGGAGGACTCACACTACCTGATTTCAAGACTTTCATAAAGCTATAGCACTCAACAGGAGCATATTTGGCAAAAATAAGCACATGCCCAGCAGAAGACAACACAGCCTTCACACATGTGGTAAACTGACTTTCACAAAGGCACCAGGCGATTTTAACGGAGGAAAGGAGACTGCTCTCAAAAAATGGTGTTAGCTGTTTACAATAGCCAGGACATGGAAGCAACCTAGATGTCCATCAGCAGATGAATGGATAAGAAAGCTGTGGTACATATACACAATGGAGTATTACTCACTTATTAAAAAGAATGCATTTGAATCAGTTCTAATGAGGTGGATGAAACTGGAGCCTATTATACAGAGTGAAGTAAGCCAGAAAGAAAAACACCAGTACAGTATATTAAGGCATATATATGGCATTTAGAAAGGTGATAGCAATGACCCTATATGCAAGACAGCAAAAGAGACAGATGTAGAGAACAGACTGTTGGACTCTGTGGGAGAGGGCGAGGGTGGGATGATTTGAGAGAATAGCACTGAAGCACGTATATTACCATGTGTGAAACAGATCACCAGTCCAGGTTTGATGCATGAGACAGGGTGCTCAGGGCTGGTGCACTGGGATGACCCTGAGGGATGGGATGGAGAGGGAGGTGGGAGGCGGGGTTCAGGATGGGGAACACATGTACACCCATGGCTGATTCATGTTAATGTATGGCAAAAACCACTACAATACTGTAAAGTAATTAGCCCCCAATTAAAATAAATTAATTTTTTAAAAATAAAGAAAAACAAAAAAATGGTGTTAGAACGACTGAGCATACATATATGCAAAACAAAATGATCATAAAGAAAATTTTCAATTCTTACCTCATACCATATATAAAAATTAATTCAAAGTAGACCCTAATAGCAGCTGAAACTATTAAACTTCTAGAAAAAAACACAGAAGGCAAAAAAATTTCAGAAATAATGCCAAAAACATGGCACATAGAAGAAAAAAAAAATGAATAAACTGGACTTCATCAAAAATGGAAACTTCTATTCTTTGAAAGATACTGTTAAGAAAATTAAAAGGCAAGAGACAACCTAGGAGAGAATATTTTCAAAACACACATCTAATTAAAGGTTTTTATCCAGAATGTATAAAGAACTCTTATAACTTAGTAAGACAAGCCAATAAAGAAGTAGACAAAAGATATGAATAGACACTGCATCAAAGACGTACACATAACAAATACGCCCAACGGAGAGATACTCAACATCACTGCTCACCAGGAACGTGCAAAACAATACAGCAATTGGATACTATCAGATATCCATGAGCAAGGGTAAAATTTAAAAAGCTGATGGCACTAAGAACTAAGGAGAACTAAGGAGCAACCAGAAATCTCACACATCGTAGAAATTAAAAATGGTTTTGGTCACTTTAGAAAACAGTATGGCAGTTTGTTACAAAGTTAACAGAAGTGCCAACATAACAGTTCATCCTGGGTATTTACCCAAGAGAAATGAAAATATGTTTGACACATGTTCATGGCAGCTTTACTCATGACAGCCAAAACTCAGAAATAATTAAGGACAGATAAAAACAATTAATGGATAAAGACAGTACAGTTCATCCATACAAGGGACTACTAATCAACAGCAGAAAGGAACAAACAACTGATACAGACAACACAAATCAACCTCAAAAGTTTAAATTAAGCTAAGTGAGCGAGCCCAGACACTATGATTTAATGTACATGACAGACTAAAGACAAAAGTACAGGGACATAAGTCAGAGGAGCAGTCGCCCAGGGCTGGGGCTGGAGGAGGAGACTGACTGCAAAGGAATAAGAGGGTGTCTCTAGGGTAATGTAAAAACTCTGAATGTCGATACTGGTGGTGGTGAACACCTCTATATATGTGTCAAAACACGTCAAATTACATTTTAAAAGGCTGAATTTTACCATGTATAAATTATACCTCAATGAACTAGAGTTTAAAAAATATAGAGGGTAATTTTTCCTTATTTATAAATTCTAGTAGACAAGAGACTAGGATTTACAGAAGAAAAAACTACTGTAAATCAATTATTGCCAGAGTAGTCATTCATGTTTGCTACTAAGTCGCTTCAGTTGTGTCTCTGTGTGACCCCACAGACGGAAGCCCACCAAGCTCTCCCGTCCCTGGGATTCTCCAGGCAAGAATACTGGAGTGGATTGCCATTTCCTTCTCCATGCAAGAAAGTGAAAAGTGCAAGTGAAGTCACTCAGTCATGTCCGACCCTCAGCGACCCCATGGACTTCAGCCTTCCAGGCTCCTCCATCCATGGGATTTTCCAGGCAATAGTACTGGAGTGGGGTGCCATTGCCTTCTCCGAGTCATTTATGTTTAGTATGCTATAAAAATATTTTGCATCAACAAAAATGTTTAACAGGAGAGGGCTTACTGTCTCAGTTTTAAATGATTATCATTTAAAATTATCTAAATACTAACTTTTTTTTCAGAAAATGGATAATATTAATCGTAAGTGACAGGCTTCATGCAAATTATGTATATCTGTGCACATATCTGTGTCTTCTGGAGAGAGGACCCAGGGTTTTTATATTGGATTCCTTCTCAAAGAGGTCTTCTATGAACAAGCTAACAACCATCCTGCTAGAGGAACTTTACATGGTGATACCACTTGGCATGTCATCAACTAATGAGCATGAGAACAATGAAGCAGCTCACCGTTGCGACTTTGCTCATGCTGATCCTTCTCCTGATGCTGATTCTGTGGCTGCCCTATGCTGACAGGTGGGTGGTGCCCAAGGCCATAAGGAATAGGAGACCCACGTCCATGTGTCTGTAAGAGGTTCATGTTGTAGGCCATTGCTGCCTGGTGTGTAATGATTCGAGGATCAACCGCAAACCTGCCCTGGTATCCTGTCCATGGCACCTAGGTTATTACAAGAAACAAAATAATTGCTTTAAGGGCATTTTGGCAGTCAAACTGCTATAGTGCTATTAATTAGGAAAGAGCAAACACACAGAGATGTTAATTCTACCAAACTGAATAACTACAAAACGAATGCTGGTGGTAACAACTGGTAGAATGATGGTTGTATCTTAACTAGCTCTTTGAATCTTTAGTGTGGAAGGGAAAATTGATCATTTCCTGTATACACTAGGTTAGGAAGAAATCAAGGACTTAAAATAGGTATTAACAATTATTTTTTGAGGCATCGAATCATTTTATAGACTTGAATCATTTTCCTTCAATATGAATGTACATATGTAACAGATTACCATGAAAATTGCCTTTTAAAGTCATAACTGTATAGATATATGGTTTAATAAACTTGAATAAAAGAACAGGGAAAAAATTTAAGAAAGAATTCAGTCTAAAGAGTCTCAACCCAAAAAAATATGTATTACTACTCTTTTATATGACTAACCAAATCATTTAAGGTTCATTTACTGTCAGCAAAATTCAAACAGGTCACTAATTTAACTAATGCTTCTGATTAATTAAACTACAGAAACAGAAAATTTCTTTAGGTGTGTCTAAATATATAATTGCTGCATATTAACACAAAAGGAATAAATATGATGACATCTGAGCTACCATCTCTATTATTTGAATCTAACTGTTAAATGCAGACTCTTAGAAATCTTATATAATAAAAGCCTCTGTGACCTAGCGAAATGAAATCTAGATCCTAAGCGACTTACTATTTAAAGCAGATGATGTATAATGTTGCCAGGCTGTCTGGGAAGAAATAACTCAGCTAAAATTCAAAGTCTATGGGGAGTCGACATAAATGAGATACTTCTTATTGACAGTTATCCTCCCTGGCTGCCGTGATTGTGAACTATCATGACCAATACGGCTGAAAAATGCCAGCAGCTATGCATTTTTGCATTTTGGGAGTGTGGACAGGGGTGTCCAAGATCCTTGACAGTGATCACCTCCATTTGAAATTATAGCACTTGTCTTAAATGAAAGAAATATTTTCTAGGCTAAAAATTCCTGAATTTGGAAATATTTGTTTAACAGTAAATTTTTCACTTACCAAAATATTCAAAAATCTTAAAGAAAATAAAAATGAGTTTTACATAAGTTGGAAACCCTCTAAAAATCTAGGCAGTCTTAGAAATGATTTAATAATGTTTTTAAGTACAGGCAGGATTTGCAAGGAAGGCATGGAATTCCTCAGATATGTTTAGATCCAAGGGAGCTAGACTGCTCTGTGCCTTTCTGTCTCCTTCTTAGGGAGCGGTAGTAAATTATAGAAGAATGAAAAGGCAAAAGATAAAATAAAAACATCACTTTACAAAACAAGAGTCCAATTTACTAGCTCTGTTAACTTTTAGCCCAACTTTTCCCAGTAAAAATATTTAAAACAATACAAAGGCTTCTCAATCAAAACATCCAATCTACAGATTTCTTGACAGCCACTGACAATCCAGTAACAAACTGTAAGCAACAATTCACATTTTTGGGGCCATAAGAGCTGCTTTTAAAGAAGCTTACAGGCACTGAAAAGCTGAAAAGAGAGACTGGTAGAACACTATTTGGGTAGGAATTTAGTGAATCCTATTTTATCTCATTCGATAGAGAGTATCTTAAAAACAGCTACTTACAGGTACAGGCACCGACATAACGACATTCCCTCCATAGACAGCAGGTACATAAAGAATACTCGTCCCAGTGTGAGGATCGATTCTTTGAACAGGACTTGGAGATTTCCCCAAATTTGGGTGAGGTCCAAGAGGAGGTGGAGGAGTATATGCTCTGATAGGATTGCCAATAAGCACAGAGGGATTGGGCTGAACTGAAAAACAAATAGAAAAAGGACATAATAGCTCTACATATTGACATAGACAAAAATAATTAAAGTCATCCCACAGCAAAATACATTTCCTAGGTTTGCCATAAGGTATCTTATAATCAAAGAGTTATCAGTGTGGAAGAGTAAAGCATATTAAAAAAACATAATCATTTTACCACATTCACTGAAATTATTTGACTTGAGAGGTACAATGTATTTCTTTTATAAACTTTCTCACAAGGGAAGCCCAAGAATACTGGAGTGGATAGCCTATCCCTTCTCCAGCAGATCTTCCAGACCCAGGAATCCAACCGGGGTCTTCTGCATTGCAGGTGGATTCTTTACCAACTGATCTAGCAGGGAAGCCCTTTTATAAACTAGCGTAATTTTAAATGTCTTGCAAGGAGCTGGAGACATGTCTTTCAAAAGAGACAACCATACATATAACACATAAACATGCACATACAGTAAACATTCTTCTAGAGTAGAAAACAAACACAATTCTTCAGAATAAAGTTCTGACCTGCAACTGTTACACAGTCATGTACAAAATGGTTAAGCAATTATTGTTTTAAAAGCATAATTCTGAAATTTTTAAAAAATTTTTTGTGCTTTTTCTTTGATAATTCTGCAACATTTTGAATCAAATAAACTTTATCTTAAAATGTATAAACAAACATTTGTAAGATATCAATGATATATCAATATTATATCAAAACCTTATACTGCACAGGAGGCTTAAATGTTCATCCTCACAACTTCTAGAGCATGTACCTTGGTGCCCATAAAACCACCCCTTGACAGATATGACATATCAAAGCATTCACAAGAACAGTTGTGTTAAATAAAAGTTGGCTGAGTTCCAACTTTTAGAGGGTCTGCGTGTCCCTCTCCCCATGAAATCTGGGATAAATGTCTTACATCACAAAAACAAGTTTTCATAGGACTAATTCTTCCACTTACCAATTCCATCATTCTGGAAATGATCATTCTGGGTATGATGGAGGCTTTTCCCCTTTACAGAAAAACACAAATGTATAATAATTTAAACATACCTAATATGAAAGAACAATAACCATTTTCCTAGTCCCATGCAAAAGAAATGTACAGAACAACAATTAAAATTTAAAGATTGTGAGTCTGTAATTAACAACCCATAGATGCCTCTGAGCTGAGTTTCTGTTTTAAACACTAAGTCATGGTGCTAGGCCTCAAGTTTCCTCAACTTCAAATTAAGGGTACTTAAAATTCTTTTTTCTTTTTAAACGAATTTTTATGTTAAAAGAAATATGCACAAATATGACTGACACCTAAATTCTATTCCTTTGCAGCTTCTCTATCAATTCTCTATGAATTAGATGAGGATGTACAAGCTCTTTTCGAGGGAAACATATCCGTCTTCAACTCTTGAGGATGAGAGCCTTTAAAATGGTGACGTGGACGTAAATACGCTCTGGGTGTGAGATGCTGTGAGTGTGACTCACGGTGGTCTTACATTGTGAGCGTGACTCACAGTGGCCTTACATTGTGAGCGTGACTCACGGTGGCCTTACATTGTGAGCGTGACTCACGGTGGCCTTACATTGTGAGCGTGACTCACGGTGGCCTTACATTGTGAGCGTGACTCACGGTGGCCTTACATTGTGAGCGTGACTCACGGTGGTCTTACATTGTGAGCGTGACTCACGGTGGTCTTATATGGTCTTATATTGTGAGCGTGACTCACGGTGGCCTTACACTGTGAGCGTGACTCACGGTGGCCTTACACTGTGAGCGTGACTCGCGGTGGCCTTACACTGTGAGCGTGACTCGCGGTGGCCTTACACTGTGAGCGTGACTCGCGGTGGCCTTACACTGTGAGCGTGACTCGCGGTGGCCTTACACTGTGAGCGTGACTCGCGGTGGCCTTACACTGTGAGCGTGACTCGCGGTGGCCTTACACTGTGAGCGTGACTCGCGGTGGCCTTACACTGTGAGCGTGACTCGCGGTGGTCTTACATTGTGAGCGTGACTGTGACTCACGGTGGCCTTACATTGTGAGCGTGATTCACGGTGGCCTTACATTGTGAGCGTGACTCACGGTGGTCTTACATTGTGAGCGTGACTCACGGTGGCCTTACATTGTGAGCGTGACTCACGGTGGCCTTACATTGTGAGCGTGACTCACGGTGGTCTTACATTGTGAGCGTGACTCACGGTGGTCTTACATTGTGAGCGTGACTCACGGTGGTCTTACATTGTGAGCGTGACTCATGGTGGTCTTACATTGTGAGCGTGACTCATGGTGGCCTTACACTGTACAATTTACTGAGTGAACAGGAAAGTACACAGTGTCATAATCTGCTTAAAATAATGTACAAGTTTTCTAGAATGTAATGTGGCAGTGCATGTCAAAAGCATCAGAAATGTGCATACACTTCAACACAGTGATCGCACTGGTAGGGATCTAAATGGCCATCAATAGAAAATTTAATAAAATAAGCAATGGCAGATTCATACAGTGGCATTAAAAATGATGACTCTGGGGCAGAAATAACATTTGAAGAAACAATGGCTGTGCGTGTCTAGACTTTAAAACTTGTTTTTTCTCTTTCCATGGGCTGAACTGAACATACTAAGCCACTGTATAGCACAAGTAAGCACACTATACAACTCACCCTTCAGCCACATGAATTTTTTATTTTGTATATTACACCTGAAAACTCAAGTAGGGGTAATGTCTACAGCAAGAAGAAAAGTTCATTCTTGACTAGAGCAAAGGTCAGTGATGCCTCATTTATCTCCCTATCAGTTAGCACTTTAAATACCCAGATCATCCAGCTGGTTAGAGATGGGTATGCAAGGGCAGCTAAGCTCTAACTCTTAAAAAGTTAAAACAAAAACAAAAACAGTCCAGGAAGAATCACAGTTGGTTCATTAACCAGAGAAGGTTCACAGTAACTGTCATTAGCTATAAAAACAAACAAACAAAAACAAAAAACGAGCTTCTGAGGAAGAGAGAAGTGAAAAGAAAAGCAGGCAGAAGAAAGGAGAGCAAGTGAGCACAAGGAGCGCACAGCAAGGACGGCAGCACAGCGGGAAGATGAGAAGCACAGGCAGTTAGAAGTGAGAACAGGAGCAGCCGCAGGCAGACGCTCGGCAGAAGAAAGGAGAGCCAGTGGCACAGAGTTAAGATTGGTCCAAGAGGTTAACAAACTGTTCAGATTTCTTAGCCGGTAAACCCGTCAACCAGGGGCAACTGTGTAGCACGTGGAGAAACCACAGCAGTGTAGTCAGTGTGGGAAGCAGAGCAGTCCCCCACAGATATGTCCACCTCAATCCCTGGCCCCATGTTATGGGGCAAAGGGGACTCTGCAGATGTAACTAAAGACAATACAGGAAGATTATCCTGGATTATCTGGGGAGACCCAATCTAATCACATGAGCCTTAAAACAAGGGAAATCTCTCCAGCTGGAGTCAGAGATGCGGTAGAAAAGGCAGTAAGGGATGTGGCAGAAGGGGAAGTCAGAGATTCCCAGAGACAGAAGGCTGCATGCACTGCTGACAGCTCTGAGATGCGGGGCCACAGTGGGGAACTGGAGAGAAGTCAGCAGAGGCTAAAAATGGCTCCCAGGTGACAGCCAGCAGAGAGACAGGAACCCCAGTCCTTACAGCCACAAAGACTGGATTCTGCCAACAGCCTGCATGACCTTAGATAAGAGCCCAGCTGACCAACACCTTGATCCTGGCCTCCTGAGGTGCAGAGCCAAGAAACCAACCAAAAGAGCCTGGACATCTGACTCAAAGAAATGTGAGATAGGAAATGCGTGTTGTTTCAAGTCACTTAGTGTGTGCTAACTTGTTACAGCAGCAATAGGAAACCAACACAGAGAGTAATAATAGTCTAGAGTAGACAATACACACCAGCACCGTGGTGCTATGTTGATCACCTGAGTGGAAAAGAAACTTGGAAAGATAACATCCACATCTCAGTGCTGTTGTGATGACTCTGTTGAGGCAGACGATGCATGTAAAGTCTGAAAGGACCTGAATATCTGGGAGTTTATCTGTTTACCTCCTTAATGATTCCCTGAACCTACAACATCTCCTGGCCCAATGAATAGTGCTGAATAAATGGGGGAAAAAAGCAACCTGAGGACTCTCACATTAAAAGACAGCATACTATCTTCAAGCGCACCCGGCACCGGTACTGCTCGCTGCACTTCAGTGTGGTTCAGTGCTGGGAAGCTCGTCCAGCGTATTTAGACCAAGTGTGCAACGGCAGGGCAGTAAGTGTGCGTGGTCTATGCAAAACACACACTGTTTGGTAGCATATGAACAAAATAATAATGCAGCAGTCAGCTGGGACTAACTGTAAAAGTCATTCTATGATGATAATTCCAAACTTTTGTGAATACATCTCAGAAAGTACACATACCTCTGGTAGAAAGATCATAAGTAAATGCAGTTCGTATCATCTATTTTTTGAGGCCTGTTTTTTTTTTAACTCTACCGTTTATTCATTCAATTAATTACTTTTCATTCACTCATTCTTTCATCACTTTCCATTTATTCATTCAACAAATGTCTGTGGGGGCCCACGACATGTCCACCCTGCCTGCTGCTGCTGCTGCTGAGTCACTTCAGTCGTGTCCGACTCCGTGTGACCCCATAGACGGCAGCCCACCAGGCTCCGCCGTCTCTGGGATTTTCCAGGCAAGAACACTGGAGTGGGTTGCCATTTCCTTCTCCAATGCGTGAGAGTGAAAAGGGAAAGGTAGAGGCTAACGGAAGACTAAGACACACACAAGTAGCTGGAGACAGTGAGGAATGCCGCACAAACTACAGTCCAGAAAACAACGCTACAGTCTGCTCAGAAGGTCCATTTCTGAACACTATCCACCCTCTGAATACCTCTCGGAGAGGTACAAATGAACCCTTTCCATTTTAGCAGCTTCTCAACACTGCTCCAGCATGGAGCCTAGGACTAAGCAGACCGAAGACAGGCAAATCAAGTCCTCCATACACACTCTGTAGGCACCTGTGAAACAGACGCTTTCCAACAAATACATGATGCCTGGAGACAGTGAGGCAATGAAAGCTTAGCTAGGACTACCTGCTGCTCCTCACATCTGAAATATTTTGCACCTTCACTAAACCACAGGACCGACATCTCAGTGAGGAGAAAAAAGCGACCTGACTGATAAACAGCTGGAGGCATGCTTTCCTGCCAAAGACGGTCCTGAGGAAGCAGGTCCCAGAGCATGTTCAAGCATCACCCACCCCTGGATGACTTTATCCACATTAAATCTTGCTGTGATTTTAAGTCTTAGCCCAACATTAACAACACTAAGCTTTAACATTTCTTACGCCAAGAACTGTATTAAAAGTTAAACATTAAGGAAACTTGGCGGGGAGGGGAATGACATGGCTTAATGTCATGTTTTCAGAAATAGCATTTTTACTGCAGTGAAGTAAATTCCTCTTCATCAAAAGAGTCTAGCATATGAAATAAATTATCCAAAATTTGTTTCAAAATTCTCCATTGTGTATATGCGGTGGTGGTAGAGTGAGAGAAGTGGGCTGTAGGTGAAACAAAATTAAAGATAAATTGATAGTTAAATGAAGCCAAATGATACGGACTTCCTTATACTATTCTATTTATGTATACGTTTGAAATTTTCTACAATAGAAAGCTAGATTTAAAATAATGATTCCAGTACAAATTCAATCCTCAAAACAATTTAATAGAAATAAAATAAAGTACTGGGGAGTGAAGGGAGAGAGGATGACAAAAGTAACCTTTGGCTCACTGTACCTTAGTTATCTAAAGTCACTATTATTACATATGAACAAGTAACAACTTTAAATAGCCAGGTATATAAACAATTTAGTGAACCACTGTGTTAGTGACAGTAAAATACCAGATGATAACCATTGGATCAATGAAGAAAATTTCCTAAAACGTTAAAAAGAAAAAACTCGGAAAACAGCTACTGTGGCCTTTAATCACACAGTCTTCCTGTTGAAAGAAGAAAGCCACATGGCGCTCTCCTGGACGCATGACAACCTTTATTTACTTATCAGATCCTTACTGAGCGCCCACTCCGTGCGGAGAGGGGCTAGGCGCTAGGTGCCATAAAGAGTACAGAGACTTGGAGTTTTGGCTTCAGGGAGCTTAGAGTTTTAGAAAAGCAAGTGGATTCAATACATATTTTCTTTACCTTTAAGATAAAAACAAAAGCAAACTTCAGGATCTTGCTTAGGGTCAGTACACATCTAGTATCACGGCTTAAATATAGCCACATCTATCATACATTGATTAATGTTAACACTGGTCAATTAAAAATTTATTGTAGTTATGGTATTTTAAGAATGTGCAAAAGGTATAATGTCTTTGCAACATTTTAAATATAAAACAATAAAGTTTAAGGGTTTCTAACTGGGTTTCCACTCTTCACACACTTTAAGCTACTTGGGGCTCCCTGAGAGCTCGCTCTCTCTCATGCCTCTTGCTTTTTGTCTGAGCTCCTTATTGGGCATCACTCACTCATCTTCTAAGCACCTATGATAAACCAGATGCTGTTCTGGGCACAGAGGCTGGAGCAGGAACTAATATAGGCAAAAACGTTTGCCCCCAAGGGAGCTTCTACCCTAAGTTTCTGACACACCTCCCCTCTCTTGCCCTCACTCCGTTCACTCGGTGCTCTCCTAAGCAGTATCTCCATAGTGGGAACTACCCTAAACCTCCATACTTGTGGAACGTACTTCCTCTGACCATCATCCCTCCAACATCTACCACAAGAAGACTGGAGCTAATTTGCTTCTCTAGCACACACTGTAATGGCTGTCACATAGAAGAAACTTAGCTATTTGATAAATAAGTTGATTATTAGTTTGTTCATAGTTTAAACTTTAGAAATCTAGAGGATTCAGTTATGCAAAATGCTTAATCTCCTGGCAACCCCAAATCACTGAAGCATTACTGCACATCAGGTCCATTTCTATTAAACTCAGACAACAGCATATTAACACGGGAAAATCAGTTCTCATCTCAGTTGAATACCTACTCAGCTAAAAGGTTCAAGATATTAAACCAGTAATTACTTCTTACACCTTATGTTTTACGTTTTTAAAATGAAGTCCCAAACTGGCATACTCTCTCAATTCGTGTCAGTAAGTTTAATATCATGCTGATGACTATAAATATACCCCCCAAAACCAGAATAAATACTAAACAGACCACTCTCATAGCTTTCTTTTCTAGATGGTAAGTGCAAGCATTTCTCTTTTTTTAGGCAATCTAGCAAATAAACAGCTGTTTCTGCCCAAAATAACTATAGTTCAAAAGTAGAAATGGCCCTGATTCCCCCACATCCAATCCCAATGCCTGGACTGTTTCTTACAACAAACTCTTAACAACAAACAATTCAAGTTATCTTCAGGAAGTTGGCCAATTTTCTCACACTGTCAAATTCCACTTGAAACTAGCCGATCATCAGTAAGAGATGAGAACTATTTTCTTTATACAAACATTGTTATATTATTCCTTGTAAAAAAATGCTGTAAGAGCATGGTTTTACTACGTGTGACAGTCTTTTAAGCTGCTTTGCTTTATTCATGTCTTGCTAAAGTATGTCTATCAGTAGAGAGGACTGGGAGATTATACTAAACAAAGGACCCAGTCAGGTCCTTGAAAACGTTTTGAGGATGATAATGCCATCAAGTAGCGTGGCTGATCAACACACCGTATTTTCACTTACATGCCCACACTGGACAAGCTCCTTGCAGAAACTGCTGGTTGTCAACCCCAATACTTGAAGTAACCTGAGGCCCAAAACAGCTCTGACACCTCAGTGTGTTCTCTCGCTTTAACCTCTTCGACTTTACTAACGGGCTTTACCTTGGGGGGTGATTGCTGCGGTTTGTTGGTGTTTCCCGCGTGCTGTGCTCTTAGAGCCCGGGGTATAAATTCAGGTGCCAGTGGATTCAACACGTACGTCTTCTTTAGTTCTAAAGCCTCTAGCTGAGCTTTGATCTGTTCAAAAGTGATTCCATGCAGGCTATTGTTTTCATGACACAGGGCAATAAACCGCTCCCAAAATTTCCTACAGAAAAGATTTAGATCAGTTTGCAATTAAAGTGGACAAGATCACAGAAATGACTGTAAGCAACTAAAGATAATTTAGGATCCCCTCTCCCACTCCAACCCCAAACCCTTAGGTCCAATATTCATCTATGATTCAGGTATAATCTTCCCGCCAGATCACAGGACTTTGGAAGTGTGGTTCTGAAGCTCAGTTACGTCTAGTACCGTGGGATATACAAACTCTCAATTCATTCTGGTGGGCCACACAGTCAGTGCTCGACTATGCATACAAACAGGTTTGTTATCCACACAATAGGCAAGGATTTCAGAACTGATAAGAAGTAACTAATTACTACCATACTTATCTTTTAATTAACTGATGCCTGTCACAGCACAGCTTATAATATTAACTAAGTTAAAAGAGTTAAATTATGAAAAATACAGGAAGTTGGAATGCTAATTTTAATGATTATCTCCTAATCAAATTAAAAAATACTAATGGAGAAAAATACATTCAAAATTGTTCCAGTCGTACACTGTTGTCCTAAAGTTTTGAAAACTGATCTCCAAATAGTAAAAATATTACATATATATTACAAAAGACAACATATAAAAAGTTTAAAGATTTTAAATGATTATTATAAATATGCATCAGTTCACTCCAGTTCAGTCAGTCGTGTCTGACTCTTTGCGACCCCATGGACTGCAGCACGCCAGGCCTCCCTGTCCATCAATAACTCCTGGAATTTACCCAAACTCATGCCCACTGAGTCGGTGATGCTATCCAACCATCTCATTCTCCGTCGTCCCCTTCTCCTCCTGCCTTCAATCCTTCCCAGCATCAGGATCTTTTCAAATGAGTCAGTTCTTCGCATCAGGTGGCCAAAGTACTGGAGTTTTCAGCTTCAACATCAGTCCTTCCAATGAACATTCAGGACGGATTTCCTTTAGGATGGATTGGTTGGATCTTGCAGTCCAAGAGACTCTCAAGAGTCTTCTCCAACACCACAGTTCAAAAGCATCAATTCTTTGGTGCTCAGCTTTCTTTAAATATACATACCTATTTTTAATATGAGGTTCACATAATGTTTTATTATGTTATGAAAGCTGTGTGATATGATTTCTTCCCAAGTTGGTATCCTTGTGTCCAGGTGGACAGCAGGTAATCAAAATGGCTTCAAGAAGCATAAATACAAAGCTGTATATCACAAAAGTCAGTATATGAATGGGAGTGGAGTTAAAGTATTTATAAAACTGCAGATATTAATTTCAAACTATGTTTCTCTTACATACGCTTTTTTTAATTTTTTAAAGATGAGTTTAAGAAATAAGTAGAGAAAAAATTTCAGGCCTCCACGTCAACAGGAAAAGTAAAAATGCTGCAAGATAATACATACGTTGAAGAAAACTCTTGAGAACCCTTGGACTGCAAGGAGATCAGACCAGTCAATCCTAAAGGAAATCAGTCCTGAATTGTCATTGGAAGGACTGATGATGAAGCTCCAATACTTTGGCCACCTGAGGCGAAGAGCTGACTCATTAGAAAAGACCCTGATGCTGGGAAAGATTGAGGGTGGGAGGAGAAGGGGACGACAGAGGATGAGATGGTTGGATGGCATCACCATCCAACCATCAATGGACGTGAGTGAGCAAACTCCGGGATTTGGTGATGGACAGGGAAGCCTGGGGTGCTGCTGTCCACCGGGTCACAAAGAGTCAGACACGACTGAGCAACTGAATTGAACTGAGCTGAGTAAGTATGTATTTCTGACAATAAGACATAAAGGCTAACAAGATGGTTACTGAGCCACTGAAAGTGTGTGTCTCTAAGAAATGCTCTTTTATTCTTAAGAACCTTTCCACAGGAATCAAGTTTTTATTTTCATAGTCTGATGGCAAAGGGAAGATGGTTGTCAACATAGCACTCAGGATCTAAAAATCCATGAAGTCTCTACTCTTTTGATAAAATCCCACAATGTTCAACTGCATTAACATTTATCAACACATTCCACTACATGCTGTATTAAAAAGGAATTTTTTTTTGGTCTAATTGATAAAGTAACAATTTCATAGAGTGACATTTCATATTCATGTGAACTTAAAGACACAGCAAAACAAGGAGAGAGTGGACTGACTTTACTATAGCCCAGTTTTTAATATTAAATTCTTGTATTTCATTCCCAGCTTACATAGCCAAAATGCTAGAACTTTTTCTATTTCAAGCTCCTTTTTAAACTCCATACCCTGCCCCTATACTCCTCTCACCGACCTCAATGCACTGAGTGAAGTCCAGTGAAGCGGAACCGTGAACCAGCCTCGCGCCACGAGAAGCCGGTAGCTTCCTGACAAGGCTCTGTCTGTAACAGAGGTTCCCAACCTTTGGGGCACCAGGGGCCAGTTTCATGGAAGACAAATTTTCCACGGACAGAGACGGGGGAAGGGGATGGTTTAGGGATGATTCAAGCACAGGGCTGAGCTCCTTTGAGAATCCAAAGCTGCTGCTGATCTGACAGGATGCGGAGCTAGGGGGTAACGTGAGCACAGGGAAAGGCTGTCCACAGGCATGGAGCTTGCCTGCCTTGCTCTCCTCCTGGGGTACAGCCCGCTCTGTGGCCCAGGGGCTGAGAAACCCTGGTCTGTACGATCCCAGGGATCTCAAGGTATGGATTTCAAGTTAAAGGACACCATTTCAGAAGTAACACTGACCACTGGCTATAAGCTCATCAAGCTAAAACAACTCCAAAAGCAGCCTGGAATCTCCCTCTTAAACTTCACTGTCTCCTGATTGCCCTGGGGAGGTCAAGTACAAGGGTTCCAGATCTAGCCTGCCTGGGCCTCAGTCAAGGCTCAGTCAGCTGGGCAAGTTATTTAACCTCTCCTCCTACCTCAGTCCCCTCATGTGTAAAACAGGGCACCAACAGTATCATTATTATATTTTATTACTTAATAAAAATGCTTTATTTCTCCACTTTTAAACCTTGAGAGAAACGTATTTTTTCCTTCAAAAATTCTTACAGCCAGAAAGATTCCTTTCTCTCTGTGAAGGCTCTTTCACAGACTATTTCACTGTTCTTGAACTCAGAACTTTAATGCAATACTGGTGGCTCAGACGGTAAAGCGTCTGTCTACAACGAGGGAGACCCGGGTTTGATCCCTGGGTTGGGAAGATCCCCTAGAGAAGGAAATGGCAATCCACTCCAGGATTATTGCCTGGAAAATCCCATGGACAGAGGAGCCTGGTAGGCTACAGTCCATGGGGACGCAAAGAGTCGGACACGACTGAGCGACTTCACTTTCACACATGGTATTATGAGGCATTTCAGAACACCTAACTCAAAGATCACTTGAGAAATTCAACACTCAGACTGAAAAATTTACCACTAGGTTATTTAAATGCTTCATCAATTCTCAGCCACTCCATAAAATGTTAACATGTTATGTAATGTTGGTTAGAGAACACAAGTGTGTCTCTACGAGAAAACAAAACCTTACTGTCACTCAGTACATGAATACAAAGTCTGCTTTTAGTTTCACGCCAACCTTGCTTCTAGGATCATGGATAAAACACTGAAAATTCATTTGGTATCCTTATTTCACACAGAGAGAGGGTGTGTGTGCACACACACATATACACACGTCTCCACGTCTGTGAAATACGTTTATATCTTATAGAGTACATGAAGTGAAGTGAAGTGAAGTCGCTCAGTCGTGTCCGACTCTTTTCAACCCTGTGGACTGTAGCCCACCAGGCTGCTCTGTCCATGGGATTCTCCAGGCAAGAAAACTGGAGTGGGTTGCCATTTCCTTCTCCAGGGGATCTTCCCAACCCAGGGATCGAACCCAGGTCTCCCACATTGCAGGCAGATGCTTTAACCTCTGAGCCACCAGGGAAGCCCTATAGAGTAGATGGAATTCACTAATAAATTCACTTCAAAAGAAGATCTTTTCCAAACATGCTTGTTTGGAGAAAATGTACAATCCCCCCCAGCCCACCCCCACCCACTCCCTCCCCACCGGCCCCCTCTGCCTCTCCCTCTTCAGGACGCTTTTATCCACACATGCACCACTTCCTGGGAGAGGCAAGGTAACTCAGCAAAAAGAGTGTGGGTTTTGAAGTCAATGTGACATCTATTTGAATGAGCTATGTGGCCCTGGGCAGAAACTGAAGCTCTACTTCAGGCTGCCCATTTAGAATGCAAATAAAATACCCACAATTGCAGGGTTATTGCGATGACTGAAGAGGCTGAGTGTGCAAAGCACTTGACCCAGCACCTGGCACTGAGAAAGCTGTCAATAAACAGCAGTTACTATACTAAATACTTGCTGGTTTGGCGAGGAGGAGAAGGGAAAGTTCCCCACATTCATTTAGAGTTAACAGGAAAATTTTGTTTAAAAATACTTTACAACAAATAAAGATTATATAACTGGCTGCCTTCTAAACCGATATACTATACACAGTAATTATTCCTAAAAACTTGATCAGTATTTGGAAGTATCACATTAGTTTTGTATAAATATCATATGAGGGATGAGTGAGACAGCCTGACCGCCTCAAACCACAAAGAACCTACACCTTCATCACTACAGCACCCAAGAACCATGATATGTTCTCCAGGGTCACTTGTATTTTGAGATTAATTTAATTCCTAATTAAATTAAATTAAACTGGAAAGAGTGAAGCATAAATATCCATATGCCTCAACTATCAGCACTTGGGTTATACAGTTCACTAAACTGTTCACATGACACAGACAATCAGCATTCCCATTCAGCTACAGGGCGTGTCATTTTCTCTCCCTGCACAGTGTACTGACTTCTTTGAAAATATTTTACCCAGCTTATACATTAATGTGAGGTCCTCGACACACTCCAACTGAGTAGTAAGAAATAAACAACCAATAGACCTGGCTTCAAGTTAAAAATTAGCCTGACAGCATGGCCTCGAAGAATTCTGAGGAATAAAAAATAATTTTTTTAAATGCAAAATTTAAGATATTTTACAACAGAATTGTTTAGCTATATAAAACAAACCATGGACCATTCAAATTTTATTTCCTTAAAAATAAAAGGTTATTGTTCATAATGTAGCCATAAATTAAACTCTGCCTGACTCCATTGTTAATGGCTTTCCCCTATAAAGTATATTAACTTCGTTTGGAGTCTAATATACACAGCTTACTCGTAAATTAAAGGTCCCAAACTGTCTCCCTTCCCCAAAAGTACTTTTTTCCTGCTGAGACAGGAAAACAGATAATAAACTGCTGCTCTATCTGTCCTCCAACAAACGACTTGGTCTAAAAGGGCCACTTTCTAACAGCTTGTCTACTTCAACATATCAAGAAGTAACTACCCAAGGTATATTTGAGGTCATTCTACTTTTCTGAACTCACTTTGACAGGTACTACAATACTTCTAAAATTTTAAGTAATCTCTAGTACATTTTGTCCTTTTTCATTAAGAATCATCTAAATTTCTGTCCATTTTTTTTTTGCTAACACAGTCTTTCAACACTGCATAGGCCAAGTCTCACATTACAGGTTTCATACAGTTAAAATTCCTATTAACTAGTATAAAACATAAGTGTACAAGGAGAAACTTTTTATCAGTTCAGTTCAGTTGCTCAGTCGTGTCCAACTCTTTGCAACCCCATGACTGCAGCATGCCAGGCCTCCCTGTCCATCACCAACTCCCTGAGTTTACTCAAACTCATGTCCATTGAGTCGGTGATGCCATCCAACCATCTCATCCTCCGTCGTCCCCTTCTCCTCCTGCCTTCAATCTTTCCCAGCATCAGGGTCTTTTCAGATGAGTCAGCTCTTTGCATCAGGTGGCCAAAGTATTGGAGTTTCAGCTTCAACATCAGTCCTTCCAATGAACATTCAGGACTGATTTCCTTTAGGATGGACTGGTTGGATCTCCTTGCAATCCAAGGGATTCTCAAGAGTCTTCTCCAATACCACAGTTCAAAGGCATCAATTCTTCAGTACTTAGCTTTCTTTATAGTCCAGCTCTCACATCCATACATGACTACTGGAAAAACCACAGCCTTGACTTAGACAGACCTTTGTTGACAAAGTAATGTGCTGTCTAGGTTGGTCATAACTTTTCTTCCAAGGAGTAAGCATCTTTTATTTTCATGACTGCAATCACCATCTGCAGTGATTTTGGAGCCCCCCAAAATTAAGTCTGTTACTGTTTCCACTGTTTCCCCATCTATTTCCCATGAAGTGATGGGACCCGATGCCATGATCTTAGTTTTCTGAATGTTGAGCTTTAAGTCAACTTTTTCACTCTCCTCTTTCACTTTCATCAAGAGGCTCTTTAGTTCTTCACTTTCTGCCATAAAGGTGGTGTCATCTGCATATCTGAGGTTATTGATATTTCTCCCCCCTAATCTTGATTCCAGCTTGTGCTTCATCCAGCCCAGTGTTTCTCATGATGTATTCTGCATATAAGTTAAATAAGCACGGTGACAATATACAGCCTTGACGTACTCCTTTCCCAATTTGGAACCAGTCTGTTGTTCCATGTCCAGTTTCTAACTGTTGCTTCCTGACCTTCAAACAGATTTCTCAAGAGGTAAGTCAGGTGGTCTGGTATTCCCATCTCTTGAAGAATTTTCCACAGTTTATTGTGATCCACACAGTCAAAGGCTTTGGTATAGTCAATAAAGCAGAAATAAATGTTTTCCTGGAACTCTCTTGCTTTTTCAATGATCCAGTGGATGTTGGCAATTTGATCTCTGGTTCCTCTGCCTTTTCTAAAACCAGCTTGAACATCAGGAAGTTCATGGTTCACATATTGCTGAAGTCTGGCTTGGAGAATTTGGAGCATTACTTTGCTAGCGTGTGAGATGAATGCAATTGTGTGGTAGTTTGAGCATTCTTTGGCATTGTCTTACTTAGGAATTAGAATGAAAACTGACCTTTTCCAGTCCTGTGGCCACTGCTGAGTTTTCCAAATTTGCTGGCATACTGAATGTAGTACTTTCACAGCATCATCTTTTAGGATTTGAAATAGCTCAACTGGGATTCCATCACCTCCACTAGCTTTGTTCGTAGTGATGCTTCCTAAGGCCCACTCGACTTTGCATTCCAGGATATCTGGCTCTAGGTGAGTGATCACACCATCATGATTATCTTGGTCATGAAGATCTTTTTTGTACAGTTCTTCTGTGTATTCTTGCCACCTCTTCTTAATATCTTCTGCTTCTGTTAGGTCCATACCATTTCTGTCCTTTATTGAGCCCATCTTTGTATACATGCTGATATTTTAACACTCCTTATGACTACAATCTACAGAATATTATCCATTTTTTTTCTAAAGCCAAGTAACAACCCTTCTTAACCCCCTAATTTTAAGGTTCTCTGAATTAACCAGACACAAAGAATTATTTGCACTGTGAAGCCTTGAGAAAAAATGAGAAGGGAATTTATCAAAAACAAGCTAAAGCAATACTGAAGGAGAACAAAGGGAAGTAAGTGTATAAAATTCAGTCTATCAAAGATAACGCACGTCCACAAAGCCACTTTCAGGACCCCACTGGGTGCCCGCTTGTTCTGCAGCACTTTCACGCCAGACGCCTGCAGAGCACACAGCCCACCTCCAAGGTCAGCTTCTCCAAGAGGCCAACTCTAACCACACAGAACAATCACAAGCTGGTCCATCTACCCCCATCACTTTTAATCCCCCTTTCATGTTCTATTTCTCTTCCACTGAAGTTACCACAAAATATTACAAAGTGTTTTTATTGTCGGTCTTCCTCTCCTCCCCAATAAAATGTTAAGCCCCCAAAAGGCAGAGATTTTTGTCTGTTTTGTTCACTGATGCATCCTCAGTGGCTAGAAGAGTGCTTAGAACACAGTAGGCACTCAGGAAATGTTGAATGAACGACGATGAACAATGAATACACAAGTGTATATATACAATGAACACACTCAAAGCAATATATTTTTGGTTCCCACTGGACATCAGGTAAGACTAAACTTTAATTAGCAAAGAGGTCATGTAAATAAACAGGCACACAGGGATACAGATCCCTACATTTCTCCATCCACCGTCTCCCACACTAACACGTAATTACCTGCATCTCCCAATGGAGCACAGAGCGATGGGGTCCCCCACCACGGCAACCAGGGACTGTGCTCTTGTGATGGCGGTGTTGAGGAGCTTGTAGTTAGACAAAAAGCCATAATCCAAGTCCTCTGTGGAGTCTTCTAGCAGCTGCTCCTTCTTTTTAATTGGTGTCTGTTTATGTTTACAAGTATGCCTTGTACGTACTGTGCTAAGAAACAAAACTCTGAATTGCTTTCCTACAACAAAAGAAAAGAGGACTGTTATTCTGAACCAGTGATCTAATAAGAGAATTTCATTGTTAAAATGTTACTGCTGAATAACCGGTGCTGTTAAGGACGTGGAGAAGCTGGAACTCTCGTCCCTGTAGGTAGAAACGTAAAGTGGTATGTGAAGACGTACAGGAAACAGTACGGCAGTTTCTGAAAAATCAAACACAGAATTAACATATGACGCAGAAATTCCACTTCTGGAAATAATTTCCAAAATAACTGAAAGAACTGACACCAGGAGGAAGCCTGGAGAGCCCAGTCTATACCCTTACCCCAGGTTCTTTATTACGTTAACATATCTATCCCTCATTCTGTGACAAGCCTCCACATATGTGAGTACAGTTTTAGCATCAATTCTTAGTACTTTCTTCTCCAGGCCAAACAACAGTAGTTCTTTCAAGCATTTCTGACTCCACATGGAGGTTCTAGACCACTAACCAGGCTAGGTCTTCTCTGGATGCTTCCTGGTTTACTAGCAGTATTCTTCCTAAAACGCACACCCAAATTCTGCGTGATCTGAACGCACGGTACAGTGGAGCTATTCCCCCCGTCCCCAGCATAATTTAGAAAGTATTACTGGATACTCCCATGGAACCTAATATTGTACTTGGCTTCTCCGGCACTCACATTATAGTGCTGCTTTACTTACTTAAATGCACAAATTTCATAGCAACTAATCACATGAAAATTTTTAAGAGTTGCTTTATTCACTTAGGAAAATTTGGATAAAGAACAAACTATGCCTTTAATAAGCTATGCCTATGCCTTGCTTGACAGGTGCAAGTTTTAAAAAATCTTTATGAACAGATAAAATCTTTAGTTCTTGGATACATTATAATGACAATAAGTGCTGGACGCCACTGTGACTGTAACTATAGCACACATATTCACACAGTTATAGCCACAGAAGAAGTCAATTTGTTCATACTTCTTTTATTCAGATACAAAAAATTAATAAGCATGTAAATGAACTCAACATTTAATTGCCAATGTTGGCATTAAAGAACTTGATGTGAAATGAATACACAAATGCTTGTCCAGAAATCTTGAAATCTAAATATCAGAAGTGCACATACTTTGAAATTTAAGCATTTGAATAACCAATTCATTTCAATTAATAGTTACCTTGAACATTGAGCACCCTTTCTACGTTAACGTCAGATAACCTCTTTTTTCGAAGTTCGGCGCGTATCCTGAACACCTGGTCTGCATATGGGGTCACCACACCAATACTGCCATCATCCAACTTGCCCCACGCTACTGGCCACTTCCTTCTCAGCTCTTCCACTCGCTCCACCACTTCAAATACCTTTAAGTAAGCATACACGTAGACATATTAAAGGCATCAAAAAAATACGGTAACTGAAATAGATGTACAAATGATCCCATATCAGCAAATGTCAGTTTAAAACAACCTCTAAACAGGAGTACTGCTTTGCTGATATGAACACAGGGAGAATAAAAAATTTTTATTTACATTTCGAGCAGTCAATTTCTACAATAGTGCACCCAGTGAGAACATGGAAAGCAGAGAAAATGTGACTGGCAGTTGGCCCCCACCCTTTGCCTCACCTCCATTCCTATATGAGGACAGGTTTGAGTTCCTACCTGGAGAGAAGGGCATGAAGCTGGCAACCCCACTGGGGAAACAGGGAAGCATGTTCCCACATCACTAGCATTTCTCAGTCCATCTCTGCAGGTCAAGCCAATGAAACCACCAGACTCCCAGAGTCAGGGCCTCCCATCAGGTCTCAGCAGTACAAGGGCTAACACCACCTCCATCCCCACTGACAACTCAACAGAGCAGCCAATTTGGCAAAACTAATACAATTATGTACAGTTTAAAAATTAAATAAAAATTAAAAAAAAAAAAAACTAAAAAAACAAAAAACAAAAAACAAAACAGAGCAGCCGAGAGCTGGGGGCGCCAAACTGCAGCTGGGATGAGCACACACCTGGACAGAGGGACTGATGTTCAGCAGTCACTGCCTTCCAGCAGCTCAACTTCACCCAGGCCACTTCAGGACCAGTGCAACCAAGCCATACCACATTTCACCCATTTGAATTTTTCAGACCCCACTTACTGAATCATAACATGGCTTTTAGTGTAGTTCAATCTACTTTAACTCAATGAATTGATCAGTTTCAATGCTTGGCACAATAGGTGATAAAATGATTAATAAAACAGGTTCCTTGTCTGCTAAAAGATCACTGTATATTTAGAAAATAGTGTCCTAGTTTAAAATGGATATATAAGGCAAGCTCAATAGAGGGTCAGGCAAGAGTCTAAGGGGAGAGGAAGGACATAATTTTTAATATATTTTAAATACATTATTTATTCACTATTTGTCAGTAACATCTATCCAAATTTATAAGAGTGACTATACAAAAATCTGATAGTTTTATTCCTTTTAAGAACTTGAGGATTATTGGCCAGGATGCAGCTCCCACTTGCAGATATAAATTCAAATGAATGACAGAGGAATAGCCTCCAGTCGTCCTATTGCTATAATGAAATAGCAGCAAGTGAAACAAAGACTGTCTAAGGACTCTGGTGAGCCCGCTGGATTGAAAACAGCATGCTCTCACCACAAGCATGAGGAAGGCGGGTCCGAGTCTCCACAACAAGGAGCAAGGGCAAGCTATCTCGCCCAATGCATTAGGTGTGGTGGTGTGTGAACGGTGGGGCCACAGCTCTGCTGACCACCTCTACACACTGTCCCCCGACTAAGCAACACAACCATTTCGTCTCTCCCCTGCCCTTTACATCGTAAGCAGCAGAAAACTGCAGTCAAAATACACAGACTTGGAATGCTTTGAGGATTTGGGGAGCCTCTCTCCTAGACAGACTCTACCAAGCTCATCAAGGTTAACAGATAATCATCTAAAGTCTCTGGAGATTAATCAAAGAGTTCACAAGAAACTGAGAAGCACTGTTTCAACAAAACCTACAGGAAGTCAGAGTGCGGAGTGGAAGGCTAGGCACTCAGGCCCGGGACTGCACCCACTCTCCACAGCAGAGTCTCAAGGACCACGTCAGCGGCCGAGGGGCAGCCCCATCTGCTCGTGCTCCCTGGGCTGAAAGAGCTACTCCAGGCGGCTTGGGCAGCAGTTGAACATCAGAGATCTCCTTTTCCCAGCAACGTGCAGCAGAAGGCCTGTGAACAATTAGCAGCACTTGGGCAGCACCTCCTTCTCCTCCCCTTCCCGAGCCCTGGTCTGCAGCGAGGACCTGAGTGGATGGTGGGCGAGGCTGGTGGCCTTCTCTGCTCAGACAGGACATGTCACAGGAGAGCTGATCGGGTGAGCCCAGCAGCCAGGTGGCAGCTGCCACCTCCTGCAGCTTCCGAGGACAGAAGACCCACTCTGTAGACTCAGCAGCCAACAGACAACAGCAGACCTTGCCTCCCAGCTCTGGGCTGCAGAGGGCCCACTCTCCGGGACAGCAGCTCCTGGACGGCAGCACAGATTCTACACACGTGACACTCAGAGCTCCTTCTGCAGGACAACGCAGTGAGATGGCCGAAGAGCAAGTCCACACCTTCCTGCAGCAACTGTGCGAGTTCTGCCCTGGAGATCAGAGCGAACCTCACAAGGCAGTGCCCTCTGTCCTACCGAGGGCCCAGCTTCAGCTGGACCGCACTGCAGAGCGCCTGATGCCTCGGGGAGATGAGAAGTGAAATAATGGAGACGAAGAGTGCACCAGAGGGTGCCAACAATAGATCTGAGCTGGTAGAAAAACAGACTAGCAAACAAAAACATTCAGATAGAGATCGTGTGATTTGAAGACAGAGCGGGGATGGAAAAAAAGACAAAGCCTCAGAGAAACATGGAACACCATTAAGTTCACCAACATACTGGGAGACCCAGAAGAGATAGAAAAGAGCAGAAAAAAAATTCAAAGAAATAATGGCTAAAATTTTTCCAAATTTGATGAAAAACTATAATCAACACATCAAGTTCAATGAACTTCAAGTAAGATAAATGCAAAGGGATCCACAACCAGACATACCATGGTCAACATGGTGGGAGTCACAGACAAAAGCAAGTCCTTGAAAACAGCAGCAACAAAAAAACTCATCATCTACAAAGAACACCAACAAGATTAACAGATGACTTCTCATCAGAAACAATGATGGCAATAAAGCAGTAGGAAAGCATATTTCAGTGTGCTGAAAGAACTCAAACTATAATCTAATATCCAGCAAAACTACTTTCCAAAAATGAAGGCAAAATAAAGACATTCCCAGAAAAACAAAAACTGAAAGATTTCCTTACTAGCAGACGTGCCCTAAAAGAAACACTAAAATTCTTCAGGCTGAAAGCAAGTGACTCTAGACAGTAATTCCAATCAACACAAACAAAGCATACTGCTAAACTCAATTACATGGTTAATTATAAAAGATGGTAAAACAGTGTATTTATTCTCCTTTCTCATTTTAACTGACTTTCCAGCCAGCATTTTCCAACCTGAGTGCAAAAGTAATAAAGGAAATCTTTAGAGCTATCTGTCAATATTTCAAACGTAAAGAAAAGTTTACCTTTTCCTAAAATTAACTGGCACAGACTAATTAAAATGCCAAGTTGCTTTGCTTCTGGCTAGGATTTTACCAAATGGGTGCTGTCAATTTTCTTGTACTGACTTCTAACTCCAGGCCTCTGATCAATTTTAAAAGGGAAAGATGAATTATTATTACATAATAAAAGCCATTTCTCTATAAATAAAATGAGTAAAGCATGGGACTCAAGGGAGGAGATAGAGATAGACATCACAGATCAAGAATCATTCCCCTAGTGACCAACCACGCACACTGCCTCCCCTAGGCTTCCTGAAGTCCAGAACTCCACTCCCATGTGACAGCCAGAAACAAACCTCAGGGTCTCTGGTCTGAGACCCTGAAGACACCAGGGTTTTTGTCTGCTGCCTGATCTGACCCCTTATACTATCCACATTTTCTCTAAACTTAAAAAGTCAGAACTGTAAGAGAACCGTATAAGTTGTAGCACATAATGGGTTGGCGACGTCGTCATCCGTGTGACCTCTTGGAGCACAGGACTCTTGTCAAGTCTTACACGTTTAAAGTTGATACCTGATTCAAGCGTGCACTATAAAATGTGATCATAGTCCTTTTTAGATGGCTAACAATAATAACCTATATGAAAACACCGACTTTTAAATTAAGCTCTGTACTTCGGCATAAGACAGAATGTAAACCAAAATTTTTGTTTCCCACAGGAGATTTATCTTAACAAATCAATGTTACACAAAAAAGAATAAACCTTCATACCGTTTTTATGTAAATCAAGTCAACACATGATAAAATATCAACCCAAATTTTAAATAAATGCTTAATAAGACCAGACTTGCTGACTGCAAAAATGTTGGCAATTTGCAAGAACTAAGGTACCTCTGCATTATTATAAAAAGCTGTGCTATTTTTCTCCTGTACGTCTTCCCCTCGTGCTGTAAAGAAGGTTAGTGGATAGAACTCCTTGTGTGCTGGTTGCTTTCCACTGGCCATCAGCTTGCCCTCATAGAAGAGCTCAGAGGTGTAACTGCAGAAAAAGACCAAAATAAATAAATAAGTAAAAAGCAACTGAGCTCCAAAATTAATTTTACCCATAAGAAACAAAATTTATCAGTCAAATCTAATGTTGCTGTATGCCCATGGTTAATTTTAATCCAAACATCTAATATCCATGATGCTACGATTTCCTCCAAAATTAACCACAGCAATACAAACACTGTAGGCTCCTGGTATACCACCACTATATGAACTGACCTGGGGAAGGCATGAAGCCAGATACAGAAAGAAAAGAAGAAATAATGACAGTTCAATTCTAAATGAGAATGTTGCTCCATAAGGAAATTTGCTAGCTGTTATGGTTCTCTACACTAAAATTATTTTAAACGCGTATTTTTATTTATGTGGCTCATATACTTTTGCAAACAAAGATCTATAGATGCTGAAACAACACACACAGCTGAGGGTCATTCCACCTTCAACAGTAAAATGAATGCTCTTCACTGAGGGAGGCGCTGCCTAGTACTCGATCCATCACTGACTGCAGCCAACGACCGGCAACAATAAACGAGTCACGTGTTGAGATAAAGATAAAAGCCATAGTTAAATCTAAATTTATTTTTCTCCCTCCTGTTGCTTTCACAGAAACCTAAAAATGATTTTCCCACGACCGCCATAATCAATATTATTAAATTACACTAAATTTGAAAAAGTCTTAAGTTTTGGTGGTGATAGGGGTTCGTCTGGATGAGACTGGAGGGTACTCTGGCCTGTGGCTATTCAGTGAGCTACTGCTCAAGATACTTTCACTTTCAACGATGCACGCTCTACTTAACAGAAACCTTTTAAAACTTTTGTTACTAATTTCATGGCTTTCCTTCCTTCCTTCCTCCCTCCCATCCTTCCTTTCTTCAAAACAGATTCCTCGCGTAACACAACCAGACACATATTCATAAACCATTGTGCAGTCTGTCAATGCGTTTGCTTATTCTATCATGTAGTTTTACATACACATTATGTATTCACTCACAGAAAAAGGTGTTATAGCTAGCAGAAACTGAAGATTTGCCTCCAGAACAGCCCTGCTATAGAAAATTACAGCCAACTCTTACTGCTGCTGCTGCTAAGTTGCTTTAGTCATGTCTGACTCTGTGCGACCCCATGGACTACAGTCCACCAGGCTCCCCTGTCCATGGGATTTTCCAGGCAAGAGTACTGGGGTGGGTTGCCATTGCCTTCTCCAAGCGAACTCTTATGGTGTAACTTTTACGGACATAAAATTAAAAATAATTTGCAACACTAGGGATGCCATGTAGCTCTGCTGGGAATAACCTGTCCCTGGGACAGCGCTGTGCTCAGTCACCTCCCACCAGGCCACAGACAGCGCGCCAGAGCCAGCAGCTCACACCTACTTGATGATAGCTTCGTGGGAACGGTAGTTCTCGCACAGGAGGATCCTACAGGGAAACTCGGCAGGGTAGTGCTCATAGAGCCGATCAAGTAACGACACGTGAAGGTTCCTCTCCCTGGCAAACTCGCTGTAAACAAAAGGACTGAGCTGTAACAGATAAACACATGGGAGAAAATTTAACTAAACAGACAAATAGTATTCTTATTAACATACTTATAAAAAAATCCACCACGCTGGAACTTCTGATATACTAAATCTCAGCATGCTGAATGTTGCAATAAGCAGAGTCAAACATATATTCTAGGAAAAACTTTACTACTATAAATAATGAGGCTAAGTTTTCCAACTTTTCCTTCCAGTATGTCAACACTAACCTTGAGTTTCTGTATCCAGGTTAATAAAGGACTTCTCAGACTTAATAATAAATAGCTACTACCTTAGTAATTTTAGGAATGTGACCCATTGTATCACTGGTGGAGTCAAACGACTGTTTCACTAAAATTAATCAACTATTTCAAATGGTAAGCTGGCAACATATATAGCCTATGACTAAAAAACTTCTTTTTAATAATTAGCAGAAAGCCATACTTATCTCGTAAAGTGTAACGAACCATTCTCGACTATAACTTAGACGCTAAGAACAAAAACTAAACTACTTCTGGCAAAGCAATAAACAGAATTTGTTCCTCTACATTCAATTCTTTCCTAAAGGTCTGGACAACTACAATACTCTATGCGTTCGATCAATCAGCTGTGACAAAAGAGAAAGAACCTTAATTTGCATCTTTGTAAAACTGATATTTTATTAGAAAAACTGTAATTCTCTTTCATATATAGGTATTAATAAGATCAGAAAAGTTCCTTGAGATTTTGACTCATTTTTTATTTTAATTTCCCATGTAATGAAAAATTTAAGGCTTCAGGAAAACAAACGTTGGGGACAGGAACTGGGGAATCATAGGGAGCATGATTTAAATTTATTCAGTAAAGAAAAGAATCAAATATTCCTACTGTAGAGACCTGAAATTCAAATTAACAAACATGAAAATGGTAACACTGATAACTTTATTCATTCTACTCTCTATCCAAAGGAAATAAAGTGGTAGGGTAGCAATTTTCCTTCAGAAATACCAACATTTTTCACTATTAGTACAGAAACATTTAAAGTACTTGAACTGAAACGCATGGCACAATTTCATAGGATGCTTTAGAAAACAAACAAGATATGAAACATCAAAACCTAACACAAACTCCTTCTGATGCACTGCCTTGGAGGGACCTACCTGCATGTGGTCGCCAGCCAGGACAACCCGCGTGTGTCTAGTCGCTAGTGCCAGAGGCATGATGGTTTCACACTCCATGGCCTGGGCAGCCTCGTCTAACAAGATGTGAGTAAAAAACCCTACAAGGCACAGGGCAAACACAGGACAGCCATTACAGCAGCGATAAAGGGAGGAAGTCCTGTTTTCTCTGCTAAGGAAAGAATTCAGAGGCCTAATTTAAGAGTTCTGAGTGCTTTAATGCCAATCCTAGATTTAGAAGCCTGTACGTACATTTCAGTCATTATTTAGAAAACAGAAGTTGAAAAGAATAACTATTTTACTCAATAATAGACAATAAATGGCACCTGGACCTCCTGGCCTCCAGACTAACAAGTTCCATCACTGCATGTGAAAGAGTCTTTAGAGTTCAAGATAGCAGCTGCTGCTGATGCTAAGTCGCTTCAGTCGTGTCCGACTCTGTGCAACCCCATAGACGGCAGCCCACTAGGCTCCCCTGTCCCTGGGATTCTCCAGGCAAGAATACTGAAGTGGGTTGCCATTTCCTTCTCCAATGCATGAAAGTGAAAAGTGAAAGTGAAGTCGCTCAGTCCTGTCTGACTCTTTGCGACCCCATGGACTGCAGCCTACCAGGCTCCTCCGTCCATGGGATTTTCCAGGCAAGAGTACTGGAGTGGGGTGCCACTGCCTTCTCCACAAGATAGCAGCTCTCACCACAAAGAAAAGCTAGCAATGAGACAGTGACAGGCCCAAGTCCTTTCACTGTTTATTTGCTAAAACACCAAAAATAAAACAATGGTAGTTCATGAGTAACTTTAGCTTAAACATACGTATTAGATATACGATAAAGAATATCATACCCAAAATCTAATATAAAAGAGAAAGTTATAATCCATCTTTGACCAAAAACAAAGGTTATCTATCAGCAAATTCACTATTTTGATTATTTAGGTTTATTTTGTGTGTGTGTGTCTGTGTGTGTGTGTGTATGTGCGTCTGTGTGTATGTGCGTGTGTGTGTGTACAGACAGATTATATATAATTTTTTAGTCTAAGAACCTATCCTGGTTGGAAAAAAAATAAATCACCAGTCTGAAAAAAAATGATACAACAAGCATCAAAAATGTACATTATCAAATATTCCCCAGATGCAAACATCCCAGGCCTGGCTCACTGCTGTCGCTCACACTGCACACAGGAATCTGTGGACAGGGTGAGGAACCTGTGCCCTTTCCTGAGGGGGAGCAGAGTGGGAATCTCCCTGCTGTCTCGACGTGCAGGAGTAAACGCTGCTCCCGCCGCCAGCTCCGAGCTGGGGGCCCTGCTTTCACTCCACAGCAGAGAACACAAACGCTTTCTCAACAGAACGGCTTGCTATAAACTCTCTAGGTTATTTAGCCTCCTGTGAGTTGGCCCAAGAACCTAACCTCTATTTCTCTGAATAGCAATGAGTTCCCAACAGTCTGTTTATACAGCTTTCTATGCAACTTGTTTCTAGGTTGGAAACTTTCTAAATCTTACTGACGGACAGGAATCACCACCACCACTACCTTCATCGTGGTCTATTCAAATAAATGGCTGTGCTGACAATACAAGTATCAGTAACTGTTGTCTGTTTAATGACAGTGGCCCAAGCATGATGTGGACACATGCGATTTTCTCCCTGTTTAGGAGAACTTGTGCTTTCTGTTCTATAAGAATAATTAAAAGATGTCTATGTAACTACAGGATCGAATTGGAAAAACTGAAACTAGTGAAAAAAATCTACTGTTTCTGTTAGATAACTTTTTAATTAAATATAGTTAGGCTTAAATCAGGAATTGAATAAATCCTGAAATTGTTATACTACAGCTTAAGCTAGTAAAATAAACTTAAATTAGTCAAACTGATTTAGCCTGGGCCTTGGTTGTCTAGCGTCTAAAATAACCCTCCATGAGTTGACATGAGAATTAAAGTATAAACAATGCCAAAAACAAATCAGGTAGCTGACTTCCAATAAATGTACTACACTCTTGCTCTTCAAAGCCATTCTTTACTCTTCACAAAACTATACTGTTTAGGAGGTTTGGGTATTTAATTTACGTGGCAAATATGCAGAGTATAATCATAAAGTAATGAGACTGATTGTTAAATAAACATACCAAAATTTACATTGCAAATAAGTGTTGTTCCATCAAAGAAGTCAGTTGAGAGGAAATATAACTCATTCCAATGGATGCAGCCACTGTTCAAAACATTTTTGAAACTCTGCTTTTGTAACTGCCCTCACCAGCCAGCTATGAGCTGCGTGCACAAGAAAAATAAGTCTCATTACATGAGAGGCACGTCTCTCTCTTTTTTTATACCCCTAATGGTATTGCTCAGTTTGATAACCTACCTTATTTACCAGACATGTCTCCAAAAGATTTTGAAGCTTTTCTAAAATTAAATCTACCTTCAAAAGAGAAAGTTTGGCCATTGTTCATTTTTTAAGATAAACAGAGGTTTATCAAGGGCCTCCAGGTGCCTATGCCCTGGGCCAGGTGCCAGGAATACAAGGGGAAGGGAACTGTCTCTACCTTTCAGAAATGGAAAAGAACTTGGTACTGGCTCTGAAAGCAATTCCAAAAGGAGAGAGCAAAAACGGGTTGAGCAATGTCGACAACTGTAATATTAGAACAAGAAATGAATGTCCTTCCAAAGCAACTATCTTAAAGTGACACACATTCTGATGGTTAAGCTTTGCCATATTTATCAGAACTTTTTGTTACCTTATATCTGTACTTTCTATATTTGATTTTACATAGTTCCTATAATTAAATATAATAATCTTAATAGTATGTCAAAAAAACTATCCTAATTGTTGTCTCTACACTGTATTAATGCACAAGTATTTTAAAATTATATACTTGAGAAAACTGTAAAAAAAAAAGCTGTCCAACTTTGAATTTCTCACGTGATCAATATTAAATACCATCTGATCAATCAGAGAACAAGACAAAGTAACAGCCACTGAAATGTCTGAAGCAGGGATGGGTAATGCTTTCTGTGTGAAGGCCAACAGTGACGTCTCAGGCCCCAGCCGTGCATCTGTCGCGACTATTCAGCTCCGCTGCTGAAGCACAGAGGCGTCCGAAGAAAATATAGGGAGTGAGTGGGCACGACTGTGTTCCATCCGATAAAACTTTATTCACTAAGACAGTAGGCCAGATATGGCCCACACGCCAATGCCTGGTCTAAACTGAACGCAGAAGCCCTGTGCAGTCACTCTTTCTGGGTCTGGAGTCAGCATACCAGGTTCGAGGTCCAGCTGACAGAGGTACTGGGAAGTGTTCAATGTAACAACCACCACTCGGTGTTTCAGAATATCTTCTTTCTGTGGCATCTGAAAGGTGGAATGTGCGCTTGAGATCAAACAGTACTGATGCACAACTGGGTGGACAGTCTTCACCCAGCGGTTTCTGAAATATACCCTATAAAAGAAGATAACATGTCCTGTTTATACTTATCTACATCTTACTGTATCTGATTATCAAAATACTGAGTATCATTTTAAGACAACACCTGGAATTTAACAAATAAATCTGATAACTGTTATCAGTCTACTGGATTAGAATTTAACATACAATGGTGACTTCCCCCAGAATGAAGCAGAAAGTACATACACTATGATAGGAAAAATATCAAATGATTTTAAGCGTTCAGATTAATTTTACAACAGAATGACACAAAGGGTTTCATAAGCATTGGTTTTCTTTTTAATTGAAAACATTTCCAATTACTTTTTTCCCTGGAATATCTTACAAAAATAACATTTTAATTATCTATGCTAATAAAAAACAATGAATTGCATACTTACAAGAGATTTCAAAAGTTACTTGCATTTTCACTTTAGAATACAGTCTTACACCTATATTTAAGCAGATCTTTATCTAACGTTCTGGAGATTTAAAAATAAATTTAAATTCTGGACAACCAGAAAATCTTAAAAGCATCTCTTCTATTAATTGCAAAACAAAAATATAAATAGGACTCATGCAACAGATTACTAAGATGGTATAGAAACATCTCATCCACCTTCCTCCCGTCTCTTAACTCACACCATCACAAAGATCCACTGGGTACCTATCCACTACAGCCCAGTACAGAGGCAAATCACATGGCTTGCAAGCTTTCATAAAGACTTTGGGTTTACTGTGATTTTAACTGAAAGCCATAGGAGAGTTGTAACAAGGCACATGTCATGTGACATGACTTATGTTGTTAAAGGACTGCTCTGTTTCTGTAGACAGAATACACCGTTCCGGAGGCAGGGAAGACGGCTGGACAGCGGGGTGCCGGTAAACGCTGCACAGTCAGCTCTCAGGCGCAGGGGGCACGGCCTGATCTGTGCTATAAACCTCGCTATCAGGGCCCATTTCAAGCTACCAACATGATGTTACTGAACATGAACCTGGGCAGACATGCACATGACTGGCTCTCACAAACCAGCACGAGCGGCTCCACCACACCACAGACTACGAGAGGCAGGGGCAGGGACCACAGCAGGGAGGCCCGTTAGGAGGCTACGCTAAGGACCTGGATAAGAGAAACCAAATGTGTGAAGCAGGGTGGTAACAACAGAGACGTGAAAGTGGTCAGATGCACTGTACACTCTGAGAGGAGCACTAACAGGATTACTGATATACCAGATGTGGCATTTAAGAGAAAGGTGATTCCATGGCTTTGAAACTAGATGCATGGCAGTGGTGATGAAACGGAAGAACAAGTCTGGGGTGGGAACTGAGAATTCAGTCTTGAATATATTTAGTAGCAGACACCCAAGTAGAGATATCCAGTAAGCAAAGGCACTTGTAAGGGTGGAGAATGCCCTAGATGAGAAAATACAATAGAGTTAAACCTGAAGACTAGAAGAGCTCGCCTGGAGAACAGAGTAGTTAGAAAGGAAACTAGCTGGAAGAATGGTCAAGGGACCATCTTGACAAGCAGAGACTGGGCAAGGAGAGGCGCAGGGGGGAGACCAGGCAACGGAGAGGCGCAGAGGGGAGACTGGGCAATGGAGAGGCGCAGCGGGGAGACTGGGCAACGGAGAGGCACAGAGGGGAAACCGGGCAACGGAGAGGCGCAGGGGGGAGACCAGGCAACAGAGAGGCGCAGGGGGGAGACCGGGCAATGGAGAGGCGCAGGGGGGAGACCGGGCAACGGAGAGGCGCAGGGGGGAGACCAGGCAATGGAGAGGCACAGGGGGGAGACCGGGCAACGGAGAGGCGCAGGGGGGAGACTGGGAAACAGCAGTCAATGAAGCAGGAGAGAACTCAGGAGATGGTGGGGTCCGGTCAGGGAACGTACACTGCCATGGCAGTAAATTGTGCGGGCATTTTCCGGGCCCATCAAGTCACTTGCAGTGGCACCTCACTCTCTGGCTGCATCCTTCCTGAAATGCCCTCTTCTCCCGGCTGCCAGGACTCAGCCTCCCCTGCTCTCCTTCCTCCTGCTCCCCCTGCTGGGGTTTCTCAAGGCTGAGTCTTTAGCGCTCTCCCCTATCATCCCAGGCCTAAGCCTTCAATTACTACCAATGACCACCCTGATGACTCCTCTCTTCAGCCATGACCTCACCTCAGCTCCAGGATGCATATCTAACTATTTGACAGCTGTCTCTTCTAGAATGTTTCAAAGGCAGTTCAAATGTAATATGTACGAACACTAATCTCATGATCTTCTAAAATGTGTTCTAACCCTCCTTGAAACAATTAAAACTGGTTGTCCTTTTTTTTTAAGCAAAGCAAAAAAGAAAAAAGGATTTAATAAATGTCCCTAATTTATAATTATAATAGAGGAAAGTAAAGTAATGTATTTTAAAAACATTACTATGATAGGAAGGACTGTGAAAGTAACCAATATCATTCCTAAAAGATGTAAAAATCTTAAACATGTTTTAGGCTTTAATAAAAAATATTTAAGATCAGCGAGTCAGAATTTATTTTTAAATATATGAAAAACCTAATTTTACAAATTATCTGAATAAAAACACTTACAAATTATAACTCCATTAATATTAACTTCAGTGTGTGTATTTAAGCATATAAATTACCAGAAATTAAACTCAAAAATGTTAGTATTTATCTCTGACTGGTAAGATTACAGATAATCTTTATTTTCTTCTTTATGTTTTTCTATATCTTCTTAAATGAACACTTCATTATAAAATTGAAAAAGTAGTTTTCAAATTATTTATCCGATCTAACTCCAGGCACTGCTTCTTCCTCAAAGACAGAACAAAAATAGAAGCTCTGAGCCTCAACACTGACTTTCTGTAGTTACCCCAGAAAGTGTCCTCAAAGCTGAAGCTAGTGAGAATACAAAGTTTGATCATCAGCCCTCTTTCCTGAAAAATACAAGTTAGTCTAGGGCTAACTTTAAAAAGACTTAAATCTTTTCTCAGTATTTTCATTTTGTGAAACATCTAAGGCAGACACCATCTAGAAGATCATTTAAAACACACCCAACAACATTTTTCACCCACTCCAGTGTTCTTGCCTGGAGAATCCCAGGGACGGAGGAGACTGCTGGGCTACCGTCTATGGGGTTGCACAGAGTCGGACACAACTGACATGACTTAGCAGCAGCAGCAACATTTTTCAAAACTGGAGAACTGACACTCCCAAGTTCATAGTATAAAATGTAAAAGTGATACCAACTAAGTAATTTACATATTTTTAGAAACAAACTGTCTGCACATCCCACAAGAAGTATAATGAAATTTAAAACAAAAGACTGGTAATATATTATTTCAATTCACTGAAATCTTATTTATGTATTCTATACATATGTAATGAATACCCCCAAAATATTATTACTTAAGATACTACAGAATCAGAAAGATCTGATCTATTTATTTAAAAATCTTTATAAAATAATACTTTATATCTGTCCAGGAAACACTACCCTTTCTCCACAGATAGCCTTTATGTAATAGGTAAGAACTCGGCCAGAATCAGATACTGATCTTCAGAACCATATATAGAAACAAGCTATGTTTTCCTTTCTATTCCATTTTAAAATCTTCTAACAAAGTAGCAAGTAAACACTGAAACTAAATGTCATTAAAGTAGATTCTAAAACCTCCATTCCTAAATAATTTAAGGTCCTGCTGCTGCTGCTGCTAAGTCGCTTAAGTCGTGTCTGACTCTGTGTGACCCCATGGACTGCAGCCCACCAGGCTCCCCCGTCCCTGGGATTCTCCAGGCAAGAACACTGGAGTGGGTTGCCATTTCCTTCTCCAATGCATGAAAGTGAAAAGTCACTATGGAGAACAGTGTGGAGATTCCTTTAAAAACTGGAAATAGAACTGCCTTATGATCCAGCAATCCCACTGCTGGGCATACACACTGAGGAAACCAGAAAGGAAAGAGACACGTGTACCCCAATGTTCATCGCAGCACTGTTTATAATAGCCAGGACATGGAAGCAACCTAGATGTCCATCAGCAGATGAATGGATAAGAAAGCTGTGGTACATATACACAATGGAGTATTACTCAGCCATTAAAAAGAATTCATTTGAATCAGTTCTAATGAGGTGGATGAAACTGGAGCCTATTATACAGAGTGAAGTAAGCCAGAAGGAAAAACACCAATACAGTATACTAACGCATATATATGGAATTTAGAAAGATGATAACAATAACCCTGTGTACGAGACAGCAAAAGAGACACTGATGTATGGAACAGTCTTATGGACTCTGTGGGAGAGGGAGAGGGTGGGAAGATTTGGGAGAATGGCATTGAAACATGTAAAATATCATGTATGAAACGAGATGCCAGTCCAGGTTCAATGCACAATATTGGATGCTTGGGGCTAGTGCACTGGGATGACCCAGAGGGATGGTATGGGGAGGGAGGAGGGAGGAGGGTTCAGGATGGGGAGCACATGTATACCTGTGATGGATTCATTTTGATATTTGGCAAAACTAATACAATTATGTAAAGTTTAAAAATAAAATTTAAAAAAAAAAAAAAAAAAGAAGTTACTCTCTAAGAAAAAAAAAAAAAAAAGAAAGTGAAAAGTGAAAGTGAAAGTGAAGTCGTGTCCGACTCTGTGCGACCCCGCCAGGCTCCCCCGTCCATGGGATTCTCCAGGCGAGAGGACTGGAGTGGGGTGCCACTGCCTTCTCCGATTTAAGGTCGTGAGTGGGTGCTAAGTCGTTTCAGTTGTGTCTGACACTGTGACATCATAAACTGTAGCCCGCCAGGCTTCTCTGTCCAGTGGAATTCTCCAGGCAAGAATACTGGAATAGGTTGCCTTGCCCTCCTCTAGGGCATCTTCCTGACCCAGGGAGTGAAACTGTATGCCTCCTGCATTGGCAGGCGGGTTTTTTTTTTTTTACCACTAGTGCCACCTGGGTGGAGAAGGCGATGGCACCCCACTCCGGTCCTCTTTCCTGGAAAATCCCATAGACGGAGGAGCCTGGTGGGCTGCAGTCCATGGGGTCGCGAAGAGTTGGACACGACTGAGAGACTTCGCTTTCACTTTTCCCTTTCACGCATTGGAGAAGGAAACGGCAGCCCACTCCAGTGTTCTTGCCTGGAGAATCCCAGGGACGGGGGAGCCTGGTGGGCTGCCGTCTCTGGGGTCGCACAGAGTCGGACACGACTGAAGGGACTTAGCGGCAGCAGCAGCGCCACCTGGGAAGCCCAATTTAAGCTCAACTCCTGATAACTATAGAATTTTATATGTTTTAACCCTAAGTGTGCATATTTAAACACATTCACTGCTTTCACTGCTTCCTCTCTATGGCCGTTCTCTCCCTTTATCGCGTGTGCTAGGCCCCCTCTAAACTATAGGGTGAGAGGCAAGGTTGTCAGTATCACTTGTACTCCACAGACAACACATCTTCAAGGTCATATGTGGACAATGAGTGTCCCCTGGTGTCCTCTCCCCTGAATCCTGGGACAACTCAGACAAAGCTGATCTCCCCAGAGTGCTCAGCCATTCTAATTTTCTCTATTCTGGCTCCCACACCTCTCATATTTGTTGTCCATTAGGAATATCATTAATTAATCTCACGTAATATGATTATTGGGCTTCCCAGGTGGCTCAGACAGTAAAGAATCTGCCTGCAATACAGGAGACCAGATTCAATCCCTGGATCGGGAAGATCCCCTGGAGGAGGAAATGGCAACCAACTCCAATATTCTTGCCTGGAGAATTCCATGGCGGGAATTGAGAATTTCCGGTGGGCTAAAGTCCACGGGGTCGCAAAGAGTTGGAAATGACTGAGCAACTAACACTCGCTGTAACAGATGGTCCTAAGAAACTCTAACATTTCAATGTACTAACTTTTCTAGGAAACACATTCACAAGTCAACATCTTTCCTCAACATAAAACTATGGTGAAAATATAAGACCACATAAAGAAAATAAATGGGGAGGCCAAGCCTTTTCTTATTTTATTCCACTTACTAAATGAAATAACATGAAATTTTTATTTAAATAAATTTAAGTATCTTTTGCCAGAGGGCAAGTTTCTGTACTTGGGCCACCCTACTGGAATATGTTGGATTATAACTCATCAAACATAATTTTACACAGGAAAAGCCAAACACAATGCTAGTCAATTAATGGATTTCAGTGTTTATCACCAACAGCTGTCATGCCCTCAAGGCCAAATGACCTATGGTGGGTCAGCCGAGAGTGGAGGGGCCTTCACCCCACTGTTTCCAAGCCGAGTACAATGATAAGTGAGACTGTCACACTTCCTACATAACACACATATACAAACATACAGACATAAGCACACACACAAGCTCTACCAACAATAAAATCTCTTCTCTCCACTGAAGTAAGAACACGCATAGCAAAAATGCTATTGCTAACTCAATTTCACTTATGAGCTAAAAAAGATTAGAATATGAAGCAAACTAGTTACTGATTAATTTATCCACTGGTAGATACCACATTTTCATTTATAGTGATTGTATGCATGTGATATTTTCTTATCAAATAAAACTGAATTTTACTTAAAATAATGATCTCTTCTCTCATCCGTCTTGAGAGTAGGAACAGTACAGCGTAAACGCCTGTGCTAACAGGCCAGGCCACTTTCTTCTCTTCTGTTCTTCTTCATGGAATTGTTACCTCATTCAAATGGCTTTGCTTATGGTTATTAAAGAATTAAATAGTGTAACCTCATTTTTCCATGCCTATGCTCAGCTAGAAATAAAAAGTTAGTGTATTATGATTCAAAAGTGTGGTTAGAAATTAATTTTTAAACAATAATTGTATTTGAACAACACAGGGCATGACATATTAGTTTGTAAAATGGCAAAACTAAATATTAATTCATATAACAATGAAAGCAAATGGTATAATAAATAACCATTTAATGACTCTTTATTGTTTTCTGAAGAAAAGGATTTTATTCCCCCACAATCCTGTATTTAAGAACATTTCATATCCATACACACTTAGAGGACCCACATTAACCTAGAATTTTCTTTGACAGTTTATCTCTTAAATGATAGCAAAGAGTTGTAAACACCAGTCAGTTACATTTTGTTGCAGCAATCACTTCAATTTCAAGCTTCTCTAATGTATAGTGACTATTAAATTACCTGCATGATCACAGTCAAAATTTTATTTCCATACTGAACTATCACTGCATGACTACTCTGCCATGCAAAATATACTACAAATTTAATTAAAATTGGTATAATCATAAATGTATTATTTTGTCATAGTAGTTTTTAGAGGAACACATCAAAACTGGCTTAGATTGTAACAACATTTCTTTACATACAAAACTTAAAAAAGGATGTCTTTCTCTTAATGTTTAAGAAATGAATGGTCAAAGATTTTAAAACTTTTCCTTAAATAGTTTCTTCAAAAGGCATAACCTCCAAATGCCAATGCATAGTTAAAGATTTTGGTTTTCTCAATGTTACTGAAATCTTAATAGACACCTTTTCTTAAGAATAATAAAGTATGATACAGATACATAATAAGCCTTAAAAAAATACCTGAGAGGTCTTGCCTGGGGATTGCCTGCTTCTACATATGGATGTAAATAATCCTTTATGTAGAGATCAGCAGCACTATTAGAATGGGTGCAAATGAGAATCCTGCTGAAATAAATGGTGCAAATAAAAAGAATGATACAACACAAAACTATTCAAGCAGTATAACACCAAAAAAAAAGCAGTGGCCATTTTAATATAATACATTTCCCTCAACCTACTCAGTAACCTCTAACATATTCAATTACTCTTTTAGGCAATTATTCTTAAAGCTTAATTACTCTCTAAGCTGTAAAGGAGAAAACTTCCCCCAAATTATTTTTAAATCATATAAAATTATTTTTTAAAAACCCAACCCTTTTAACTCTAATATTTATCACAACTCTTAGCAGACTCAGCATTTTGATGACTATTTAAAAGCTACTATTCTCTATGTTACCAATTTTTTAAAACAAGATGTTTTCAGAAAATTCAAATTTTAGTGCTTTGGGGTCCGAGTGTGGGCTCTTTTGGGGTCTTTTTATAATTTTATTTTTAAAATCTTTACAAGCAAGATGAAAACTGTCTTGCTAGCCCTTGCTCTGTTTTCACAACAAGGACACGAGCTGTGCCCTGCTGATGAGGTCAGAGCACGCGCACGGCCATCTTACCTGGTCTCCTGTTGCTGGAGAATGTGCTTGACGGCCTGAGCTAGAGTGAATGTTTTGCCCGTCCCGTATGGGCCGATGATGAGGACAGGAGGCAACTGTATTGAAAGTGGGGTGGTAATGGCCAGAACAGCCTCTTTCTGTTTTGCATTTAGCCGAGGATCCAACTGTTCGTCCCATTGCCTAAAGAAAATTAAAATCTAAGTTATTTTAAACATAACACGACATATAGGTATCCTGAATTTCAATGAACCATTAAAAATACGGAAATAACATAGCACCTCTAACACCAAATGCTTATTCTAAAACTACATGTCAAACTTCCCCAGGGACTTCCCTGGCGGTCCAGTGGCTAAGACTCTGAGCTCCCAGTGCAGGGGGCCCAGGTTCGATCCCTGGTCAGGGAGCTAGATCCCACATGCTACAACTAAGACCCAGAGCAGACAAATAGATAAATAAAATTAAAAAAAAAAATAATTCCCCAAACAGAGTCAGTACAGGGTATTTTACTATGATGATCAGAATTCACCTGTAGTCATCTTGTCCTTTCCAGGCACACAAGACTCTGATCACTAACCTGAAGACATCACAACACACTTCTAGTCGAGCTGCTGCCACGTCTTCAAACAGTGACAGTAATGTCTCAGAAATGTACTTTCCCTCTTCCATAAAAGCACCAGAAAACTTTTTTTCTGGTAATAACATATTAGCAGTTTCTTTGCATAGCAAATTAAATGCCAAAGGAAAACTAATTTTTAAATTCTAAACCACTGCAAGATTTCTCAGTAAAATCTAAAACAAAAGAAAAATAAAAACCTTTGTGTGTCACTGATTAAGAGATATCAAACTTTTATAAAGATCTTAATTTAGAAAATAAGAGGTTTTGTTCATGGTGCTTTTTAGGTCTATCATATCCTTTAACTTTTCTATTCATTCTATTAATTTTTGAGAGTTTGATACTGAAACTTCAACTAAAAATCTTAATTCATCTACCCAAAAAATAATTTTATAGTAGAACTTTATGTAACTTTGTTCTGTATTCTCCAAGTTTCCTATAAATGTACTATCATACTTTCATAATTTAAAAAAGAAAACAGTTTAAGGCCAAACAAGATGAAATGTTTTCTAATATTCCCACACACAAGTAAGACAGGTGTGTCATATTCTTCAGGGCAGAGACACCTGTCATGACAGCACAAATGGCTCTCTAAGGAGGTCTATCTTATTAGTGTCACTTCTCTGACTTGGCTAATTTTGAAGATTTAAATGGACAGCAGATGCTGAAAGGGATCAAACTAAGTGGAGAATCAACAGCATTCTTTCTCACAACTACAGTTATAGTACTAAAGACTGCAGCAACTATGGTAAAAATGAGAAAGATGTGAACCAAAATAGGAAGGGTGTGCAAAGAGACTCTGGGAAATTTTGCAAAATGCCTACAAAACAATCCTGAAATAGGAGAACACGGTTTAGACAGAACAATTCCCACTCTATGAGGCTACACTGTACTTAAAACAGAAGCTAGCTATTTATGGAAAATCTTAACTCTTTCAGTTTTAAAAAAGTATAACAAATGCTATGTATTATGATAGAAAATGTCAAACAAATTCTACTAATGTAAAACCTCAGAAAACAAATTTTAACCATATAAGCATGTCATTACTTATTTTTCTGATATTTACAATTTTTTTTTTTTTAAGTAAAAACCAAAAGGACTCTGACCAGTGACACTAGATTTCCTAGAAGGAATTCACTAAAAATTCAAGGACTCTCTCATCCAATTTATTTACTCACAATTCTGCCAGTACCCAGCAATGCTCCATCTTCTGTAAGTAAGGAAATTGCTTTAGCTGAGTACTGAGTCCAAATCTGATCTATGTGGCAGACACTGTGGAACGGGTCCCACTCAAACCATCCACAGCACCCTTCTCTACCTCCTCGATTAGTGAACCTAGCCAGCAAGAATACTCCTTTCTCCAGTCTCTGGAGACCCAACTCTGGTCTAAGTGGAGAGGAAAGGGAGACCTCATCCTCAACGGCACTGCTGAGCCCCTGCACCGGCCCTGGACCACCAAGCTCTGGGTCTCAGTTACTACTTGCTTAAGGCACAGTTAGTTCAGCAAACTGCTACCTGCATCCATACTAACCACTGTGATTCTATGATGCCTCACCTCAAGAGCTCCCTTATCTGTACATGGAGATAATCACATTCCATCAGATAGATATTTTAAAGATGAAATGAGATAATGCATGCAAGCTGTTAAGAAAAACAGTTGAGCAACAAGTGCAAAATTAATGCTGACTTCTATTACTATAATATTTTCTAAAGATTTCAGAAAAATAAGATATTATTATATTATTTGACCAGAGCACACTTTTGAAAATACAAGAATGTTCTTAAAATATCCTCTCATCTCTCAAATTTGGGAACTTTAATGAGACAGATATTAGATTATCGATATATACCTAAGTAAAATCTAAGAGATTAACGATAGATTTATAGGTATAATTCTAAAATATGTTGGTATCTTTTGTTTTATTTATATTGGCCATTCTATTTGTCAATTGTTTCAGTGTAAATAAATGCTTCAGAGTAGATGAGAAACTTTATCATGTGTTGTCTCTCTAGTTTCTGGTTATGAATAATGAACATGTATAGAAAGCCAGTAAGTAAAATACACTGTCTTTATTTATTGTACCACCTGCTTAATAAAGAAGAAGATTTACAATAAACATGCTGGTAAAACTTCTGATTTTCACAATTAAAAAAATGTAAAGTCTCTCCATTTACTCTTCATTTAAAGGTTATTTTGTTTCCTGAACCAATTTAATATTAAGTTCTTTTTTTTCCTGGTCTAATGCATTGTTATTATTAATTTATAGGCTACAGCTTCAAGAATAATTTCTAAATTTCATTTATCTTTGCATATTTCATCTTATTCCAGAAAAGATTTTAAATAGCTAACAGTTTCTTAAAACTCCTAGACTCAGATACATTTTAATTGCTTTTTAAATTATAGTGATATGAACTCTCTTCCTGCTTGAAAGTTTTCTGCTACTTGACCTTTCCTTACTGTTGCAGTTAACACCATCAGTGGTACCTGAATATACTGCTATATACAAAACATTTTTCAGAAGTGAGTATATCAAGGAAACACCTAAAAGTTTACTGGTATGGCTTCACATTTAAAATCCTAATTTTCTTCTTTAAACATGATGTTCTTATTAACTTAAATGTGTCATATATTAATAATGTGCGAGGCCATGCTGGAGACTCAAAGAGAAATAAGATATGGTCTCTTCTAAAAAGATCAGAGTCTAATGAGAACAGAAATGTATACAACTGAAAAAATTAACGTTGGAGAAATTATGCTTGAAAGCACAAAACCGACTGAAACAAGCACGTAGTAGGCATCAGTAAGTATCTGCTGAAATACTGAAATGGAAAGGTCAGGTTCATTTTCTTTAGGAGAGAGCACTTAAGCTGAACTAAATCTTAAAGGACAGACAGATTCTCTAATAGAGCAATACTGGGCAAAGATGGTTTCAGGGAGGAAAAAAAGCAGAGCTAGAACACAGGGCTGGGGAGGGGGAAACATAGAGTTTAATGAGCATGAAGTCTCAGTTTTACAAGGTGAGAAAGTTCTGGAGATTATAAACACTGTGAATATAGTTAGCACTCTTGAACTATACACTTAAAAATGGTTAAGTCTTATGTAGATTTTACCAGTTTTTTTTTTTTAAGGTCTTTTTTTTAAAGATAAGGAAGCAAGTAAGTGCAGGGCAAACTGAACAAACATCAAGGTAATTCAATATGGCTAGTACATGAGGATTTAGAGGAAGAAAGGGAGAGTAAAGTAGGAAAAACTGTAAGAAATCTGAAAAGATACTGTTGGAAAGCACTGTCAATGAGACACATAATGAAAGTTTTGTATTAGGATGTTCAGATTTTATCCACATATGCAGGAGACGCCTTCAGGGGTGTGTATGTAATGAAATGAAATGATTATTTTAGCAAAACAACTTTGGAAGAAAGAAATATGTGGGTTAGCCCACAGAACTAGTGGGACTGACGATCAGCTTGAAGGCTACCAAAATAGTGCAGCTCTAAATATGCACTGGTCTACGGACAGAGAGGAGGAAGGATGCAGAGAAGCCAATCACATGAGAGCTAGAAAGGTGAGATGTCAGGGGTTTTTACAACTGGCAGATCTCTGACTGCTCTCAGGAGAGTGAGAAAGTAGAGAACAGAGATTACAGGATGGGTAAATAAGAATGCCAGAACCAGGCTGATTGTTTCCACTCAAGAATGTTGGCGATAAAAAGAAACACAGGGAAGGGGTAGCAGGAGTCAGTGAGAGCAGGGAGAAGTGACGTGGATTTTGTGCCGTAAGGTGTATTTTGCTTTGTTCTGTTTTTAGGACCAGAAGAGACGAATGTGAGGGGAAATGATGTAAGTCACGTCTAGGCCTGGCCCATACAAACTTCCCCCGTGATCCTCTTTGCTCATGCTTCCCTGTCTGCCAGCTCCTGTCAACACTGAGGGTGACCTTGGAAATCACTTATTAAAGATAACCAGAGCCTCTGTTAGAGACGGAGCAGGGCCCCCTCCCACGGCTGGATTGACACAAGTGATGAAAAAAATAACCCATTTTGTATAGCCACTGAGATTTTAAAGAAACGTGGAGTGAGCTGAGCCTGGGTGGGGGCTAAGAGGATAAACCAGGAAGAGAGTGAAAAGAAGGTGCAGGCATAGGGCATCCACTGCAGTCCATCTGGAGACAAACAGAAGGGTCATATTTAATTACATGTAACAATGTGTAAAGAGAGTTAAGCAGAAAAATATTTACACAATGATTAATTTTATAGCATCTTCTATAATACATCCTCCATTTTTTCTTAAATTACAAAAATGTATTTCATACTCAAAAATCACTTTATATTAATTCTTTGAACTACTTTTAAAAAGGCCCTGGATTTCCTATTCAACCTCTACTCAGAAATATTCCTAAATTGCGTGGCATCAATCGATCAAATTACATCTGTTGAGAAAAGCAAAAGAACTCATTAAGACTCTGAGGGAAAGTGAAGAGAACAGATGAGGAACTTCAAATGCTTTATTCTAAGCGTTCCTGCACTCTCTTTTCTCAACTAAGAACATGTCTCTTGAAGAATATATGGAAATTTTCTTACAAACATGCTTGAGTTACTTGATATAGATATTCAGTTTAATATTAACATAACCTCCTGAACGAGGTATCGCTTACTGTACCTGTTGGGACTCCAAGGTATGGTTGGAGCCATAGTGATGTCTGGAAACAAAACCCCATTGTCCTTGACCCTGTCTAGCGCATAATGCATTTCACAGAGGGGTAATCGATTTAACTGAAACTGGAGTTCAACCTGAAATACAAAAAAAAAAAGGTTCTTTAAAAAGCATTAAGGTAAACACCGATATTTTTCAGTTTGCTAGAATGCTCTGTGGAGATAACCTTTGACAGGAGCCAAGTTTAGAGATGCCTTTAAAGTGTCATCATTGTCTAATCATAATTATTTATGTGTAATATTTGCTTTATTTAGTACCAGGCACTGTTATATTCACTTCACATAGCACCAATGATGTGTATACTATGATTAACCTCATTTGTCAACTAAAGAAACTGAGGCACTTAATTACTTAATCATTAAATAAAGGCTATCTGATTCCACCATTTCTATGAAGAATATATTTGGCAAAATTAGTAGAACATCTCTGAAATACCATCTCTCAAGGATTAAAACCAACCCTATGACACTGTATTGATTTACTATGAATGAATAATATTCACCAAATGCTATATTTAGATATAAAAAAAAAGCAGCTTTCCACTTAAATATGGCAGACAGACTGAGCAGAGTTCACCTAAAAATCCATAAAGACACAAAGCACGAGAGCAGATACAACTTCAGATAAGAATGGCCCCAGGACCTAGCTCAGTTTCTCTTTAAACTGCTTTTCCATTGCTGATTTAAAACAGAAATCAGAAAGCTTGACCATGTATAAAAATGGAACATTTTAGATTTTACTTAAATAAAATCGATTTTTCTCTGAAAGTCACCAAAGGTCTGATTCTCCACCCACCAGAATTAATACTCCAAGACAGCTGTACTTCTCGCTGCAGCAGAGAAAGGGAAATCAAACCAGAAGAAGAGTATCAGCTAACAAGGAGACCAACCACAGCGAAGTCGCCACTCTTCGAACCATACCTGTGTGTCGTAATCAGGCCGAAGATTAAGTTCTTCACAGCATTCCCTGGATATCCTTAAAAATATATATTCTTTTGTTTTTTCTTCAATAGTAGCTTCATAAACCTTCTCTTTGGTTCCCTGGGTCTGTACTAACTTTTCTTTAGGGACTGGTAATAAATAAACAGCATTGACTTTGGTCATCACCAGCCGTCCAGCCAAAGTATCTTCAGAAAGAGTTTCAGTAAGCTTAAAGCGACCAAAAAGTTGTCCATTCTGAGCGTACTTTGCACCTCCAGAAACTCCAGTGAGCATGAAGCTTGCTAGAATCTGCAACTGCACTTTAAGATTGAACCTAAATCAGAAGTAGAAAAATGAGTTTAAATTTTTTACATTTAAACATTTTTACATTCAAAACATTAAAACTAAATAAAAGAATAAAACAAAATAAAAATAAACAGAAAAATTAAAACTTAATTATCCATTACATTTTGCTGAGCTACAAATTATATATACTTTCTTTCTGTCTTTAATCCAAGCTGGAAACAGCAAAACTTTAAGTGAATGAATAAACTCTGCATGTTTACAAAAATGCATGGTTAGTTGTATTGAAGAATACACATGTTTTTAAATCTGAGCATTTAATATGAAGCTAAGATAGATTTTTTTTTTAATAAAATGAAACATCACGTACTATTTAATGTGAAAGCCTGTTTGAATACACCAGTAAGACAATCAAGACTTTAAAATCACCTAAGCCAGAATGAAATGTATGTGTTGAAACTACAACAGACTTTGATTAAACTGATGCTAAGTAGTTCTTACCGAAAGAGTCTAACCATAAAATTTCACTTCCAGTGCTGTTAATGAATAACATCCAGAATACATTTCTGCTCACACCTACACCGAGGCAGATCTCATGCCCAAATCTATCTTATCCCCCATTCCCACTCCATGCGCACATGTGAGCATGAAAGAGAACATGTGTGTGCAAGACGCACACAGAGGCAAAATTAACCCACAGGCAAGAAAGACGAAGGGAAAGAAATATTCAAATTAATTAACAGCTCTTCTTTGCCATTCTGAAATGATGCTGTGAGAGAGAAGACAAAGTGTTAACAATAGGAACATTTTCTTTTTCTTAGTAAGGTTTAAAAATTTACTTGTTTTATAATCTATACACCCATTTGTGGAAAGGCTACTTTTTAGTGGTGGTATGGAACTGTTTGCTGTTCAGGTCTTCTTTTGGATACATGATGTCCAGAATGTCTTATAAATTCTTAAAGAAAAAGAAAGAAATATCCTTTTCCAAAACATTATACATTTCACTATACAAAAACATCTGTATTGTTTACAATATTAGGAAATCAATTCTAATTTAAATATATTAAAATTCTGAATTTCCATTTATATACTTTAAAGTTAGAAAACTGTAGTTAGAGAAGTATTTAAACAGCAATAATAAAATATTTAAGAAAAATAAAACAGCTATTTATGTACGTAGTAAGTCACAGTATTTATAAGCTCCATTATAAGTTATTTTAAAATACACTTACAATATACTCAAAGCTACAAAAAATACATAAAAATGTTTTATTATAAATATAAATTTAATATTTAGTAACATGGCTTTCTTCAGGATCAGATGAATTCTAGGAGTACTTGCTGAGTGTGTGATCATACACATGTACACGTAATGCATGGGATTCCTGAAAGCCATATTCTATCTCTCTCATTCTCTACGCACCATTCCACTAGATCCAAACTAGAAAAGTAGGGTATAATTTAAAGAAACAGACTGCATGTTATCCAGATACATTTGACTCTTTGAAGACCGGAATGTGCACTGAAGATTCATATAAAAATACGTCACAAAGTGAAAGTGAGACAAAAGTGTGCCACCCTGCCCAGCTTACACACAATCCCCATTCACCTCCCTTAAAAACAAGGCAGAACAGAGCACAAGCTTTATAAAAGAACAGGAACCCTTAGGTTATTCATGTTTTTTCATATAAAGTTAAATTTCTACTTTGCTTTTATCACCGTATAACTGAGATGTGTGAACATTAGAACTTTCTCAGAGAAGAGATCCCTTACAGCCCATTCTTCACTCACAAATGACCTCTATGTTGCCAAAGGTGATGAACACATTTCTGACTTTGTTTCTCATTATCACTACTTTGCAACCACTTTCCGTTTCTTTTAAACTGCTTCTCCCACTGGCTTCTGTCCAGTCACACTCTCCACAGTTCCCTTCCTGCCCTTCTGCCTGATCCTCGATCTCCCAACTAGGCACCACCCACCCTGCCCTCTTCTTGTGTTGGCTGAGGTCACCCTCTCACCAACCAAGGTCATCCTCTCCAAGATGTCTCAGCTCAGGGCTGTAAACCCAACTGCCAAATACGCACCCTGGATTACGTGCTCTGCAAACTCAGTGCAAACAGAAGAGACTCTGCACCCAACCTCCCTGCACGCTTCCATACACCAACCCTCCCATGTGTCACACAGCCCAGATAAGGGCACTGTTTACCTAGCTGCTGCTGCTAAGTTGCTTCAGTCGTGTCCAACTCTGTGCAACCCCACAGATGGCAGCCCACCAGGCTCCCCCGTGCCTGGGATTCTCCAGTCAAGAACACTGGAGTGGGTTGCCATTTCCTTCTCCAGTGCATGAAAGTGAAAAGTGAAAATGAAGGTGCTCAGTCGTGTCTGACTCCTAGTGATCCCATGGACTACAGCCTACCAGGCTCCTCAGTCCACGGGATTCTCCAGGCAAGAGTACTGGAGTGGGGTGCCATTGCCCTCTCCATTTACCTAGGGTCCCAGTCAAAAGTTGTCCTTGACTTTGTCTCTATCACCAACCTTCATTCCCCACCACATAATCACCAGGCCCTGTTATTTCCTCTTCTTCCTAATCATCTGCATGTCAGCATTTCTAACCTGGATGACTGTAACAAACTCCTTCCATAACTTCTGGCTTCAAATCTATTCTCTAAACCACCACTGGAGAATCTCTGTAAAATGCAAGTCTGATGATACACAGCTCTGTGGGTAAAGTTTAAACAGCTTTCTATCTCACCAACCCCACTCCACCACACAGCACCCTCCATGAAAATTACGATGACCTACTTGCAGTTTCCCCCAAAACTCTATGCTCTAATTCTCATATCCTGCTTCTTCAAACTAAGTACCTTTGTCCTACTTTGCCACCTGACAATTCTGCTTTTCAAAATTCAGCTTAAATGCCAGCTAGTCCAGAAAGCAGACTTGAAAGGCCATTTAAGCTTTGGGGGGACAAGGAAACATAACTTGTTTGCATTAGAATCAGCAAAGACCAGCCTAGAACCTGACACTTTGAATACTCAGTAATTTTGTTCACTGAATTAATTGTACATGTTTGTAATAATCTGACTTTTTCCAAGGCACCATATTCCCATTTCAACTACTTTATATTATTCTCTAACAAATTCTTACAACCGTATGATATTTTCTCAACTAACTTGGGTAATATTTAAAGTCTTACTGTTACACCTGTTTTAGAATCTGCCATCCCAAAACACTTGGTCACAACTTAGGCATGAAAAATTAATCTCAGTTTTAAAGCAGTGAGAGGGTTCTTTTATGACACTCAATTGTGCCCTGCAACAAAACTCTTAAGGCAGAGGCACTGGAAAATAAAAGTACTAAGAAAATAAAAGTACTAAGCTCCTCCCACAAAAGACTCACTGTTATGTTCAAGAAGAAAACATCAGAGACCTTCTCAAAGTAACAGTTACCAATACTTAATTTTTCTAAAAGGTTAATAGGCTGAAACTAAAAAGACATTAGTAAGTTTTAAGTATTTTAAATAACATGCATTTTTGAGATTTAATAACTCAAATACCTAGAGTATAAAATACATCCTATAATTAGCAAAGATATTTCCACTGTTACACGCCACACTTTGAAATCAACTTTAAAGCTTACAGAATTTCTAACATATTTGGAAGTGGCAGAAGAGTAGCCCATGGAAGTAAATTAACCCAGAATATTCACTGGAAGGACTGATGGTGAAGCTGAAGCTCCAATACTTTGGCCACCTTATAAGAAGAGCCGACTCATGAGAAAAGACCCTAAGGCTGGAAAAGACTGAAGGCAAAAGGAGAAGGGGGTGACAGAGGATGAGATCGATAGATGGGATCACTGACTCAATGGACATGAGTCTGAGCAAACTCCAGGAGACAGTGAAGGACAGGGAAGCCTGGTGTGCTGGGGTAGCAAAGAGTCAGACACAACTTAGCGACTAAACAAGAAGATAAAAGATATATGGTTCCATCAGTGTTAAAAATAGTTAAACTTCTCGAAAAAGTCACTCAGTCGTGTCTGACTCTTTGCGACCCCATGGACTATACAGTCCATGGAATTCTCCAGGCCAGAATACTGGAATGTATAGCTGTTCCCTTCTCCAAGGGATCTTCCCAACTCAGGAATTGAATCCAGGTCTCCCGCATTTCAGGCGGATTCTTTACTGTCTGAACCACTAGAGAAGCCCTCTTGAGTGTAACTTTAAAAAAACTTCAAAGCTATAGTGAATTTCCTTTTGTGCAATTGCTGACTAAATAAATGACAACAAAAGTCAACCAAGGTCATATGTCAAAAAACACCTGGGGCTCCTGAGGCCAAGCCAGGCTGAACCAGTAGAGGCCTGAACCACTGCAACACAATGCCCCAGCGAGCAACATGCAGCAGGCCTGTTCTGCCGGCTGTCAGCGTTCCCAACACCTCGATCCAGCAGGCCATGACACACTCTGATGCACATGCACACAGCAGCTTCAGCCAAAGCCAATTTCTTTTGAAAATGTTTATCTTAGAATGAAACTGATTTCACTTCAAGGTGGAATCATTATGGAATGCAGAGCAATATGTAGCTGAGGACAAGAGAAGTTAAAAAGAAAATCTTGAAAGAACTCAGAAGCATATTTTAAAACTTAAATGAAATGCAGCATTATTCTTATCAACTCCAAACATCTCACACTAAAAATTAACATAAAAAGAAATCTTAATATCTGGACTGCTTTGAAAAAAATTATCTTAAAAAAAAAAATATATATATATATATACACCTATCAAATTCAGCCTCAAGTCAAAATACATTTTGTCTAATCTTGAGAGGCTTCATTCAACCTATTTCCAAAAAGGGAATTCTAAGCTGATCATGTAAAAAGCACAGGCATAGGTCGTTTTACTGCACTTTATGGTCCTTTGCAGATATTGCTTTTGTTTCATTTTTTTTTTTCTAAACAAATTGAACGTCTACGGTACCCCTAAGTCAAGCAAGGCTATGGGCACCATTTTTTCCAGCAACTGTTTATTACATATCTCTGTGTAACGTTTTGGTAGCTGTCACAGTATTTCAAGCTTTTCCACTATAACTACATGTGTGGTGGTGATCTTTGATGTTACTACTTTAACTGTTTTGGGATGCCACGAAATGTACCCATTCAAGACAACAAACAGTTGACAAATGCGTGTGTTCTGACCACTCCACACCTGGCCATTCCCCCATCTCTCTTGCTCTCCTCAGGCCCCCTACTCCCTGACACACAACAATAATGAAATTAGGCCAATTAATAACCTTATAATCAGCCTCAAGTGAAAGGAAGAGTCACGTCTCTCACTTTAAATCAAAAGCTAGAAATGATTCATAAGCTTAATGAAGAAAGCCTGTTGAAGCTAAGACAGGCCAAAAGTTAGGCCTTTTGCACCAGTCAGCCAAAGTTGTGAAAGTAGAGGAAAAGTTCTTGAAGGAAATTAGAAATTGTGTTTCAGTGAACACACAAATGGTAAGAATGAAAAACAGCTTTATTGCTGATACGTAGAAAATTTTAGTTGTTTGGATACGTGATACCAGCCACAACACTCCCTTCAACCAAAGCCTCATCCAGAATAAGCCCTGACAATTATATACAGGCTGAGAGAGGGACTCCCATGGACAGCAAGGAGATCCAACCAGTCCATCTTAAAGGAAATGAGTCCTGAATATTCATTGGAAGGACTGATGCTGAAGCTGAAACTCCAATACTTTGGCCACCTGATGCGAAGAACTGACTCATTTGAAAAGACCCTGATGCTGGGAAAGATTGAAGGCAGGAGGAGAAGGGGACGACAGAGGATGAGATGGTTGGATGGCATCACCGACTCAACGGACATGAGTTTGAGTAAACTCCGGGAGTTGGTGATGGACAGGGAGGCCTGGCGTGCTGCAGTCCGAGGAGTCGCAAAGAGCTGGGCACGACTGAGGAACTGAACTGAACTGAATTGAGAGAGGGAGGAAATCACAGAAGAAAACCTGGAAGCTAGCAGAGTTTGGTTCATGAGGTTTAAGAAAGAAACCATCTCTAACGTAAAAGTACAAGGTAAAGCAGCAAACACTGATGTAAAGGCTGTAACAAGTCAACCAGAAGATGGAGCTCAGATAATTAATGCAGGTGACTGCACCAACCAGCAGACTCTCAGTGTAGACGGAACAGCCTTCTCTCAGAAGGAGACTCTGCCTGGGACTGTAGAGTCAGAGAGAAGTCCATGCCTGGCTTCAAAGAGCAGGCTGAATCTCATTATGGGCTAACGCATTTGATGGCTTTAAGTTGAAGCCAATGTTCACTTATCATTCCAAAAACCCTATAAGGCCCTTAAGAATTATGCTAAATCTACTCCACCTATGCTCTATAAATGGGACAACAAAGCCTGAATGATGGCACATATGTTTACAATATAGTTTACTAAATATTTTAAGCCCACTGTTGAGATCTGCTCAGCAAACAGGATTCCTTTCAAAATACTACTGCTCACTGACAATGCACCTGGTCACCCGAGGTCTGATGGAGATGAACAACACGACTAATGCTGATCCATTCTGCCAACACAGATCCATTCTAAAGCTCATGGATCAAGGAGTAATTTCGACTTCCAAGTCTCACTCTTTAAGAAATACATTCTGGGAGGTTAAGGCTGCCATAGACAGTGACTCCTCTGACAGATCTCAGCAAAATAAACTGGAAACCTGTCAAGGATTCACCATCCTGGATGCCATTAAGCAAATTCACGATTCACGGGAAGAGGTCAAAATGTCAGCACCAGTCACAGTCTTGTTGGGATGACTGAGAGGTTGACGACTGATGACTGAGGGGTTCAAGACTTCAGTGGAGGAAGGGGCTGCAGATGTGGTAGTAACAGCAAGGAAAGAAGAAGTGGAGCCTGAAGACATGACTGAACTGCTGCAAACTGTGATAAAACTTTAACAGCTGGGAGTTGCTTTTTATGGACGAGCAAAGAAAGTGGTTTAAGATGGAATCTACACCTGGTGAAGAGGCTGTGAAGACTGTTAAAATGACAACAGAGGATTTAGAATATGACATAAACTCAGCTGATAAAGCAGTGGCAGGGTCTGAGAGGACTAACTCCAATTTTGAAAGTTCTAACTGTGGATAAAATGCTGTCGAAAAGCACTGCATGCTCCAGAGAAATTGTTCATGAAAGGAAGAGTTAACTGATGCAGCAAACTTCACTGTTGCCTTTTAAGAAATTGCCACAGCCACCCGAACCTTCAGCAACCACCACCCTGACCCGTCAGCAGCCATCAGCACTTGACGCAAGACCCCCAGAGCAAAAAAGACGACGACCTGCCAGATGGTCAGCAATTTTTAGCAATAAAGGATTTTTACTTATGATATGTTATTTTTTTTAGACATAATGCTATTTAACTTAATAGCCTACAGAATAGTGTGGGCTAACTACACTAACTCTTATGTGCACTGGGAAACCAACAAATCCACGTGACTGGCGTTACTGCAATATTCACTTTACTGCGGAGGCCTGGAACTGAACCTGCACTCTCTCTGAGGTGTTCCTACACAGTCCAACCCTTACAATTAAAATGTAAGAAACCAGTATGAATTCCCTCGATACGACTCTCATGATTACTTTTCAAAATATGTGGTCTCTTTCAGTTTTTGTACATTTTTCAAAAAATAATCATTGAGTGTTTGCTCTACCACTGAGAGGAAGCTCCTGAAGAGCAAGGACCATGTATGTGCTCATACTCCCAGAACACGCAGAGTCATGTGGAGCGCAAAGAGGCACTGAACACGAGACGCCACGGTGAGCACAGTGCTTGCCTGGAGAGGCTCACGCACAGTGCTAAAGAACAGCTACTGAGTAACAGCCAGTTCACCACCTGACTTCATTAAGGCACCCCTCCTTAATTTAAATATGAACAATACCATCCAAAGGGGAGATTTTGAAAAAGAAAGAAAGAAAAGTGTTTCTAAAGTAACTTACTTGCTGACTTCCTTATACTGGGCTATCTCCTCAATATAAAGAAGGTCATGCAACCGTGACTGATAGTTGGTCTTGGTCAATGATTTGTCTAAAACGGACTGGGTAAACAGCTGGTCAGCAGAGAGAGGAATTTGGTATCTGATAAGAAGGCTCTTCTCCAAATCAGTAGTTTCATTAGGTTCAAAATCTACAATAGTCTTAGAAGAAGAATCCCAACGTTTAGCTGTAGTTACTAGCTGTTGTTTTGCATGCATCAGGTACTCAAGATCTAAATGGAAACAAAAAACACATTTATAAAGGAACACAACATTAAAATTCTCAAGTAATACATTATGCATTTTGGTATGAGAATTTTATATGCTAGAGCTAAAGTTCTTAAAAATGAAACAGTACAAAACCCCATTTGACAGAGTATTTTTCCCACATCAGAAATCTTTTTTTTTTTTTGGTCTAGATTAACAAAATAACATAAATTGGAATACATGTAAAAAATATTCTTCTCTACCTCAGGCTGGGACACACCAGAAATAGTTATTAACATTTTAAAAATACAGAGCAGAATTTAGAATTTAACTCTTCAGTGAAGAGAAATCTGATCTGCAGAAAGAAAGCATGGTAAATCTTTCATAAGACAAATTTTTATTAGGTGATAATCACTTTTCTCCTCCTACCAGCAATACCTGCCCCATTATAGAAAAAGATTAGAAAACTGTGAGAGGTTAAATCTTGTGTGGTAAAGCACAGTGAAACCCTCTGAAAATCAATCTACAACAAACAAAAACCTTTTGTGTCTTTTTCCCACATTAAACTGCACATTAAATCATGGTATAATGTACTATTCAAATGCCATTTCAGAAAAATCCAGTTTAGTCTCAGTTAAATTGCACGGTGACTAGGGCACAATGTAAAAATGAACGGCTGTTCGAGGTCGCCAGCTCTAGGGAGAATGCAGCACAGGGCAAAATGTGTCGCAACGTAACTCTGAGCCTGTCAGGCTCCCTGTGTGTGCGTCTCAGCCGTCTGCTGGGTGGGACACAGACACCTTCACTGTGAAACCTGACCAACTCACTGGGCTAAGACCCAGTTTTTATATAATATAATTGGAAAGATGGTCTTGCAACTTATTAAAATTTCAGGAAGAAATAATAACAAGTTTAAACAGAGATTAGTCTCCAAAGTACAAAGTTAACCTGTGCTATCTATGAAATGACAGCAGACTGTATAATTGTCTTGTATTGCTTAGTGAGAGCTTTTACTATATTAAAATGCTATATATAAATTATAAACATGTAAGTATAATCCTCCTCCAAGAGAAATTTCTCAATATTAGAAAATAGTTCATCCTAATTATCTTTAAAGATTAAAATGGAAAAGTCCTAATTTCTAGTCTTTGTTCCTTGGAACCAAGTTTTCTTATTCACCAAACAGCTACATAAACACTAGTATAGCCATCAGGGTACAAAGATGGTTTTCTCATGGAAATTCTGCATTTTAAAACTACTCTGGAAGAGACAATGACGGTCAGTTTTTGCAATAGCCTCAAAAGCAAAAGTTTCATAAAGTAAACTAACTGCATTTTCATCCTAAATCACTCTAATATTGGGCCTTTCCTACTCATTCATTAGAACACAACTATAAAAGATATTTAAATTATACAAATGCCAACATTCCTAAAACAAGACTATCCCATGTCACTAAAGATCAAATACTATTAACCAAATAGCAATAATGTACTTACTTTTCTTCCTTAATCAAAAGTCAAAAGGAGAAATACAAATGGCACAGTGACAACCCAAATAACCAGCCCTCAAAAAAAACAAACTAAACTCTGCGTAGTGCTGAGCAATTCAGTATATAATAAAAGGATGTGTATTCTTTTGGCATAGGGAAATTATACTTCATAAATTTATTTTAAATAAGGAATGGATTCAGACTATGCCTATATCAATATTATATTCCCATTCTTTAAAAAGTCACTATTCTTCACATTTAAGTAACTAGGATAAAAACAAAACTAAAATGGTACAACTTTCCTCTAAAAAAAACTTTTTGTATTACCTATTTAATATATAAAGCAAATTATACAGAAAATCATTCCACCCTGGGCTAAAAGTATTCAGGCTTTTTGGTAAAAGTGCCGTGAGAAATAGTATTTGTTTTTCTCATTTTATCTATTTAGTGCCATGATTTTATGAAATTTTTAAAATGAGTATCTTCAGCAGGAAGATACAAGAATTTCAAAACAAGTCCAAAACAATGTTAACTTTTATTCCCTCTTTTTACTAACTGTAAATACAATACAGAAGAGAGGAGAACTAGGGAAGCAGAAAGAACAATCTTGAGAAAATCCTTGCGTGCCGGCATCAGATAAAGTCCACAAACAATGGATCTCGGCCATTAACTCAGGTGTCCAATATGAGCCGGGCCAGCGACTACTGAGGAATCTCCTGCAAGAACCACTTCTGTTTCCCTAGTCATGTTGGTCTTGAAACAAAATTCTGCCTCCAGTCCTCTCAGCAGTAAAAAGCTTCTTTAAATTAAACTTGTTTAATTTCCATTTAACGACCTTTAAAGGCCATTAGGTACTAAGAGCTCCTCTTCAAACAGGAAGAAGCTGAGGCTCCCCCTGGGGACGCTGGACACAACCACTCCTGGGGCTCATTTCATCCCATGTGCACACACGCACACCTGCCAACATCTAACCCAGATGTGTGCAGCACCCAGGGGGGCCTGAACCAGTTCATTCTCGATAATTAAGTACTTTTCTTCAATCTGCTGCTGCTGTGGCGCTTCAGTCGTGTCCGACTCTGTGCGGCCCCATAGACGGCAGCCCACCAGGCTCCGCCGTCCCTGGGATTCTCCAGGCAAGAACACTGAAGTGGGTTGCCATTTCCTTCTCCAATGCATGAAAAGTGAAGAGTGAATGTGAAGTCACTCAGTCATGTCCGACTCTATGCGACCCCATGTACTGCAGCCTACCAGGCTCCTCCGCCCATGGGATTTTCCAGACAAGAGTACTGGAGTGGGTTGCCATTGCCTTCTCCGTTTCTTTAATCTAGATCGGGCTAAAAAAAAGAAAGCAATTCTGGGAAGATGAAACGTGAACAGGTTAGAATCAATATTCATAAAATCACTTAGGAAGAGTTTAATGCTGCCTTATTAACCAACTTCTATAATAATACACCTGAAATCCTGACAAATTATAAACCTATGGAACTTGTTACCCTGAGATATGATGGGTAGAAGCTACACAAGTATTTTAAGAGAAATTCATAAGAAAAACTTAAAGATAGTTAGAACATACCTAATTTCCTGAAGATAACATAAGGGAAGAACTGCTACTATCAAAAACAGAATTCAAGGCTGGAGTCAACCAGTGGGACGCAAGATTTGCTACCCAACTTCCCTCACCCCTCTGATTACTGTGAACAGCAAATGCTCTCATTTCAGCCGTATAGTTACTATTCTAATAAAGTATCCAAAGGGTTGGTCCGTTTTCTCTTGAAGTATGTAGTACAGCAGACTTGCAAAATTATCCTTAACAAAACCTGGACAGTGGGTAAGATAAGAAGTAAGGAGGAAAAAATCCAGTGTTCTTTGCACTCAGCACAAGGGGTGAAGAGGTATGCCATAAATGCATGTTAAACGTGGAATTTATTAAAAACAAGTATATTTATCTAGTTCTTAAAAAGAATGAGATGAAATGATTCCTAATTCCAGAACCGGACACAACACTCTTCGTTAGAAAACATCTGGGTCTGTGGCTTTAATAAAACAAAATCCCAAAGGAAAGCCACACTAGGATTTCAGCTATCCTTTCCAACATCATTCCTTTCACTAAGACAGCTACACAGAGGTAAGATGAACATTTCTTAGCTTATGTATGTTGTCTGTTCTCTTAATGAGGCTAATGAAAAGTTAAAACAGTGGAGTAACAACACAGGAGCACCTCACACTTTTTACATGCTTCTACTCAGTTATATTTAGTATTTACTGACAATTAAACTATTTTGAAATCTATTTTTCTATTAATTTTCCTATAGTTTTAAATTTTAAAATTTATTTTTAATTATTTTTAATAATTTTAAAATCTATTTTTCTATTAAATTTCCTATAATTTTCTATTATATATTTATATATGTATAATTATGTGTGTGTGTGTATATTATATATATAAACATGTCTTTAATTTACCAACAACTTTGACAGCTGGAGATAATTTTTAAGACATACTAACTTTTAATGCTAATGTTAACATATATTGCTAGACTGAAAGTAATGAATAATATCAAGTTTTCAAATTTAAATATAAGAATTAATTTCCAACATATAGCTTCCAGATATTCAAAGCAGAATTCCAAATCAATTTTGTTAAGCAAAAATCTTTCATTACTTAAAGTTGAGGTATAAAGTGTATAAAACAGTTTGTGTTCTAAGCAAGGGGAAAAGTCACTAACTTTCTTTTTCTGTAAATGTCCTTTTCCACAAATTTGTGAGAAGCACATCTTTAACCACTCCCCTCCACAAATTTTTTTTAATTCATATGGGGCTTCCCTGGTGGCTCAGCAGTAAAGAATCCACCTGCAATGCAGAAGATGTGGGTTCAATCCCTGAGTCAGGAAGATCCCCTGGAAAAGGAAATGGCCACCCACTCCAGGATTCATGCCTGGGAAATCCCCAGACAGAGGAGCCTGGGGAGCTACGGTCCACAGGATCTCAAAAAGTCAGACACGACTTAGTGACTAAACCACCACCAAATCCAACCAAGAGCCAAAGAAATGTAGACTAACATGCCCTTCCCTTATCCAGCTGGATCTTGGCATAAAATTTAAGTTGAGGCAGTAATAGACAATTTACACAGTAATTCATCATCTCCACAGGTGCCTACATATTGAAACCAGGACCTCTTCCCAAGACTACGAAGCAGATCCTAGTAAAGGCACCTTGGTCTCCTTTATACTAGTGAAATCAACTTATGAAAGCTAGTATTTAGGACTTTTCTTCCACAGGTAATGTACTACTATGAACAAAGTTAACTGGACCGTCAGTAGAACATGGAAATAGACACTGTAGGTGTATTCACAATTACCATTAAAATTATATTCTACCCAAATTAATACTGAAAGGTTTTACTGTGCTGAATAAAATCAACCAATGAAGTTGGCAGACCAAAAAGAGACCTGATCACCTACTCATACCAGTCTGGGGAACCTCAAAGCAAGCTTTGCCTGATGACTGTATAAAGTGACCAGGGTATAATGCAAACATTCTAATTCCATCACACAGTCAATGAGTCAAAGAACTTGGGATCTTTTTCCTTCCTATTCCCTTCCTATCCATGGAATATTTAGGGGCCAATACATATCTTTTAATGTTGTTATAGTGCCTTTTAATACATAGTATCAGGGGGAAAAAGTCTAAATATTACCTTCTGTAGAAGCTGCATCAATCATTACTCTTTGCATGAGTACTGGTTCCAATCCAAAGTCGAAAACTATGGTTTGGCGAAAAGTTCCAAATATTTCTGTGTTAAATGCTATCCCGACTTTATACACGTAATGATCTAATCCATTTGGGGCCATCTTCCCTCCTATCCATTCTTGACAGTTTTCTGGGACTTCTTGTGATACCTGGGTAGTACTATCTCCGGCAGATATTGCAATGATACTAAAATGAGGACGATGAGCATCATAAAGCAATGCTACACGACACAGCATTCTTGCAGGCTACAAGGAAGTTAAAATAATTCATTGAGTACAAGGGGTTGAAAAATCCAGTTGTAATTGGGCTCTTCAATGAAAATATTTCCATAAGGGACTTTTACTTTCCCATGCTTCTAAGATACTATATTAAAAATACAAATTGTACTCATAAGCCATTTAAGAAAAAAAATCAGAATGGTTAAAAAAAATCGTTTGTTAAAATGATATATTTATGATGTCAATTATATCTCAATAAGGTTGCCATTTCTAAAAACGATATATTCACACTACATTTCTAGCCTCCCTGCTTTCTGCGATACATTCATCCTTCACTGTGTCAAACGCTTTCACCCTGTACCACCATCACCTCCAATTTTCCATCCCTTGGCCTCAAGTAAAAAGTCTTCACAGGAGAGCAATTACTTCTGAAAGCACTTGATCGGGTTCACGGCTGAAGCCAAATGTTCCCAGACTTTTCATCCCAAGATACAGATGGTACAGTGGAGGAAACATTACAAAAAAGTACACAAAACTTTTCCACTGCACATATTAACAGAAATTGTTTACTTTGCTTCATTCTTAAACTTTAAACATTATAATTCAAGATAGGAAGCACTGCAGAAAATGCCTCAAATAAAAAATCTGTTATCACAGAGTTTGTGATTTCACAAAATCAAAAATAAAAACAAGTTGTTGTTTCAATAGTTTAGAACTGCCAGATTAAACAGTTCAACTTTTAAATACTTAACTACAAGCCATGAACCCCATCCTACGTTTCAAGTTTGGAAGACAACATGTCAAATATATCTTCATCAAATAAATAAATAAGCAAGTATCTCAGTATCTACAAAGATTTTATCTCAAAAATCTCAAAAAATATATATATATAACCTTGATGATCAAAATACAGAAATACACTTTATTATAATATAGAACCTACATAATTTTCAATGCTCTTTCAATATACACATTTAAAGGTCCATAAAACTCTAAGAAAATGGAAAGCAATTCACACTGCTTAACTGTCACAAAGCTCATACCTTACAGGTGAGAGCGAAGGTCCAGGTCTGGTGGGACTTTTTGGTGTTGACAGTGACAGACAGACCAGGGTCATGCTCCACCTTCACTCCTTCCACACACTCACTGAGCTGAAAGCAGAGAGCAAGTCCCGTTATGCTCTCATTCCTAAGAACACAGACGCTTTGGCATGGTAAATAAATGTCAACGGTAAAGATGCTGATGGAACTGTTTACAAAGCAAGGTACTTTATACATTAATTCTCAGTTATTTTTATAAGTACAAAATAAAATAAAGCTAAACTAAGAGACATAAGAAAACTAACAATAACAACAACAACAAAATGGCAGTAAAAACTCCCTGAATGAAGACAAGTTAATATAATTCCTGCAAGTCTCCAAACAAATGGCTTAGTTCTGCTCTTTATTTTAGTAAATGGGTCTACTTTTGCTACCAAAACACTTTATCAAGAATCAAGTGTTTCATAGAGGATAGGGATATAAACCAATACACAGCATGAAATAAAGTCAAGATTCAAACAAGGTCACTGTTTAAAACAAACAAACAAAAAAAATGCAGTTTATTTTCCTCACCACTTTCTCAGGAGATAATGAATTCATCCACTTTTCTATCAAGGTTTCCATGTAACTGCCTGAGAGCTGTTTATTCTCATTTTGCTGTTTCAATTTTATCAACCGTGAAGCATATCTTTTCTGCCATTCTGCTAGTTCTTCCTGGGAATGTGCTGAAGTACACTGCGCACCATACCTACAGATTCCTTGCTCTAAAAATCTAAGTAGAACAGGAAAGACTGTTTTATCATATACTTTGTTGGACCATTTAAAAGATAAACTTCCAGCATTTGCCCTCCGTCTCTTCAGTAACAAAAACAAAACTTCATCTCCTGAAAGGGTTTGTTTATCACAGAGGAGGAAGAAGAGGTTAGAGAACATTCACAACAGTTAATGAAGCAGCAACCCCTCTCCCACCAACATGCACTGACCTCTTTCTCTGGAATAAGGGGCGACAAAGCAGAACATGTTCATAACCATCCCCACCCACAAAAATGGGCATTGAAAAGGTAGGCTCCTTCGTGATAAAACAACTCTCTTAGACAATTCCTCCTAGAGCAGTTTCTCTAAAGCAACACTGACATCGAGTGGATTAGTTTGTCAAGCACAGGTATGCCCTACTTCCTAAACTGAAAGGACCTACAGAAAATTTTCCACATCCTAGGAATTTTGTTCTGGAAAAAAATAAAATATGTCACTGAATTAACATTTCAAGACTTCTACGTTTCACCTTCAAATGTAATCCCTTCACTCTTCTCTACATTACTATTACCTATATTTCACTGAAAATACTGGACTATATTAATTTGCTTTAAGTTTTAAATAAATTAAGAATAAAAGTTTTATATAAGAATCTTAATTATTTCAATAGATTAAGTTCTTCAATGGGTAAATTCACAAATGTCCATTTTAAAGGATATATAGTTAATGATTTCTCAACATTTATGACTCAGAAAATTCAACTGACAATTCGATGGTCAAAACAGATAAAAATGCAAGACTGATCAGTAACTTTAAGTCTAAAATACTCTATGAAATAAGAGATCCAGCCAGTTTTTAAACAATTGAAACATTACAAAATTAATGAAAGATCTTCTGAGAGAAAAAAAATGAAAATCAAGTTATAAATAGCAATGGGTTAAAAAGGATGCTATGTTTTAGATAATTTTTCAATTGGAAAAATATGGACATTACAAAATACAAAATGAACCATCAAGTGGCTCATCCTACTTGAAAAGACAAGTGTGTTTAAAGTTTTTTTTTGATGATACACAAAGTATTTGAACTTAAAGTATGCTATTAAGTTCTCATATGCTTCATATAAGACATTTAAAATCATGCATTTTTTTTCTCTTTAGTATATCTTAATGAGCCAAATATTTGTTTTCCTATTGCTTTAAATTATTTCCCTAAAGATGGAAGGCTTGATACTCTATCTGGACTACAAAATTTCTTATATGTCCTTTGCATCAGATTGTGTCCTACCTCTCTGCCACCAGAATCTTCAAATTTACCTCTCAGTTTCTTTATTTCTACTATAAAATCAAAACTACATATCAAATTTCCTTCATTATCAAAAGTAATCTAGAGTAATTAGAACTTGTATCTAAAAAACCACTAGTCACTAGTTCTTATAAAAAGAACCTTCTGATGTGACTTTAATAATTCTACCTTAACATACAATCACTAAATTTTGAAAGGTTAGCCCTTCAAATATAAACTACTCATAAATTCTATATAAGATTATGTGAAGGTAATAGATTTTCTTTTTTCTTAGAAAAGTTATCAAAATAATTCAACATTTATCTATTTTATGCTCTATTTCAGTTTATATAAGGTAACTTCAGTTTAAATCATCATAATTTAGGTTAGGCAAATTTCACATAAACAAGAGACCAGTAATTAAGTCATATTATTCCAACTGGTATGACAAAAGTCTTAACAATTTCCATTTAGATCATTGTTCTTTATAATTAAAAGAAGGATCATCAATATGGTTTTGATTTTTATTATTTAATGATAATGACCATTATGGCTTCTGTTTCAAACTGAAAATAAACCATTTTACTCAATCATTATACTTCTTCCTTCACTTCCTTTATCTTCTTTAAATTTGAATTATTTTCAAAAAGTGAAGGAAAATTAACTATCCTTTGAATAAAGATATGTCATTGGTTTAAAAAAAAAATTCACGTTACCTTTTACACAAAGTATATTCCTCGCTGCTTGTGATTCCCCTAGGTGGTGGGCGGAAATGCCAACCATTACAAGATCCTAGAGAGTAATCAGGATATAGTCTTATCATTTGAGGCTTGCTGATAATTCTGATATTTAATGTGTAAGAAATACTATTAACCCTCCATACACATCATCTCAGATGATGTAAAATGAACATGACATGCTTGTCTCTACCAAAAAGAGTAATTCACCAATCAAGTGGATTAAATCAGTTAGCCACATGAAACTTAGAAACCACTGAAGGAGCAGTTACACAACCGCTAAAACAAGTCAGTGACCCTTACTCTATCCCAGCAACCGGTGGACATACTCCAAGTGCAGTCTCTCCCCTGGCACCTAAAGGGGGATGTGTTGGCATGCTTGTCACGTCTTAGGTATGAGTTACATCTCTATTAGGAACTACTTCCAGAAGCAGAAAATTATGGTCTCCTGGGAAGAGGAAATTTTGTAAAACAAATTCCAGTCCTGTATATGGAATACGTTCCACATTGCCATCCATGTTCCTTAGGGGGTGTCTGACACGTGTCGCTGCATAAAGTAATCCTTTTTTAACAATTAAAGTTCATAAAGGTGAATTCTGAGATAGGAGCTAAAAATAACACGTGTTTACTTCTGAATACAGTGAATTTTGATGCATTCAGATAAAAGGTTCCAAATAATCCAATGGAAACAAAGTGTCCAAGAAAAAAGGCTGGAGCCATCAAGGCTCAACAGCAGCAAGCCTCCAGGACCTTGAGGCCATTTCCTGCCTCCTCACAAGTCACTGTGCCCAGCCCACACCGCCGGACAAAATCCACTGAGCCAGACTGAGCTTAAAGCTATGAGTCATCCCTTTACTGTATGCGTGACTGGGAAATTACTGAACCTTAACAAACATCAGTTTCATCACCTATCAAAAAGATGGAGAAGGGCTCTAATAACTCAGTACTTGTTTTGTGAAAGCCACTGAACAGCAGACGTCACTGAGCAAACACTCAGTGAGTGCTGGCCTCTCTCCACCTTCCTCTGGGAAGAGAAGAGGAGCCCACGGACCTTACTACTGGCAGGACCATTTCCAGAAAGTAGTAACTGCACCAGCATGTGACAGAGCGTGAGAAAGGAGAAAAGATCTCCCTCCACAGATTGCTAAGAATGAGGTTTTAATTTAGAACTACGTATACGGTGGAAAAGAGATGAACAGATGACTTCCGCAATTACCTCCCGCCTCCACTCCTCTATTATTCTATGAATAGGGGTTAGGGAAAAAATTGCTTTCATCCACATTTCTTAAATGAAACTTTTATATTCTCTTCTATGCTTCCACTAACCTGTACTATAACTCAGAAATGCCCTCCCATTAATCAACAAGAAGCAACGCCCAATGTAATTATAGCTACAGAGGTTGCACAGTTTAGTACTTACCCTCCTCTAAGTCTTCCACATGATATCCAGAGAGGACGTTACTAGTTGCTGTCTGCAAGTTTTCAAATGAAAGAAATTTTTATATAAGAAATAACTAGCTGATTTGAATTAAACTTGGAAAATTTCAACATTTTAAAAAGCTTGAGATGGAATATTTAGAAACTTAATAAACACTAATATTACAAGTGGTATTTTTTGCTCTTTGCGCTATGGTTCCACATTTAAATATGGAAAAGAAGTAACTGTGTGGCCCACATTAAGGAAACCGATAAAAACTCCCTACATAACAATTACCTGTGGGCAAAAGCAGCCTCGGTCCCCAGCCCTGAGCCCCAGGGAGCAGCACCCTCCCCTGTTGTGTGCACGGCTCTCTCTTCTAACATCTGGAGCAGGGCCAGTCGGGGCGGCATCACACCCACCCCCACCCCCCCTCCATTGAGTCCAGTACCACCGCTCACTGTCTGAAATCAGCCGTTCTCCCACAGCAGAGGCCGTGGCTGAGGACCTACTCACTCTGATTTCCTCTAATGCAGACAAGTCCTCCATCTGCCCCTTTGGCTTTTACTTTACTCTAAGTAAGCTCCGTCTAATCAAGGCTATGGTTTTCCCTGTGGTCATGTATGGATGTGAGAGTTGGACTGTGAAGAAGGCTGAGCACCAAAGAATTGATGATTTTGAACTATGGTGTTGGAGAAGACTCTTGAGAGTCCCTTGGACTGCAAGGAGATCCAACCAGTCCATTCTGAAGGAGATCAGCCCTGGGATTTCTTTGGAAGGAATGTAAAGCTGAAACTCCAGTACTTTGGCCACCTCGTGCAAAGAGTTGACTCATTGGAAAAGACTCTGATGCTGGGAGGGATTGGGGGCAAGAGGAGAAGGGGACGGCAGAGGATGAGATGGCTGGATGGCATCACTGACTCGATGGACATGAGTCTGAGTGAACTCCGGGAGTTGGTGATGGACAGGGAGGCCTGGCGTGCTGCGATTCATGGGGTCGCGAAGAGTCGGACATGACTGAGCGACTGAACTGAACTGAAGTAAGCTCCACATCCCCAATTTCAACTGAGTGCCAGCTAAAGCATTTTCACTTAACGACTCTATAGCATTTTACCTGCTGGGTCCCTGTCAGCCACATACAGATCCACTGTTAACAGCCTACAACTAACTGCCTGTCTGCATTCCTGTGCCTCAGAGCATCTGGCACATAATGGATGCCCAGTAAATCTGGATGGCTGGATAGATGGGTGGAAGGAAGGGTGGGTAGATGGATGGGTAACTACCCAAGCGCTTCAAACTGTAGTATGTCTAAAATAAAACTCATCAACTTTAATTTCAAATCTCATCATCCTTCAGTGCTCCTTGTCTCAAGTTAATGGATTCACCTTCCCCAAAAAGAGCCAGACTGAAATCCTGAAAGACATCTTGAACCGTCCCTTTTCTGTTCTGCTCTGAAAAGTGAAAGTGAAAGTGAAGTCGCTCTTTTGTGTCTGATTCTTTGGGACCCCACGGACTGTAGACTACCAGGCTCCTCTGTCCAAAGGATTTTCCAGGCAATAGTCCTGGAGTGGACTGCCATTTCCTTCTCCAGGGGATCTTCCCAACCCAGGGATCGAACCTGGGTCTCCCGCATTATAGACAGATGCTTTACTGTCTGAGCCACCAGGGAAGTCCTGTTCTGCTCTGAGTAGTCTCCAAATCTTGCCCAGCAAGGTCCAGAATGTCTCTCACGTCTATCTCATACTCGACCCCACTGCCACTGCCCTGTAAGCGCCTCATTCTGCTTGTCTCATCTGCCCCAAAGCTGCCTGACGGCCAACTTAGTATTAGTAGCAAGGCACTTTTGGGTCTGCCCTCAGCTGCCTCCATCCTTTAACCGCAATTCTCACACTCTAGCCTCCCTGGTTTCCCACAGGGTGTCTATCTCCCCTCTCCCTGCTTGTTCTTCTGGTACAGCACTTACTGACCACAGGTAGCCCTGTGGGTACATTAGCTATGCACATCTTGGGTTGGCCCTTCAGACTGTTTTCCATGGCTCTCTCAGCTTTCCAAAACCCACAGACCCGTGAACAGCACAGCACTCAGTAAATGCTGAACTGAATCACAAGGAGGAAACAGTACCCCAGGACGAAATTTGGAATGTTTTGTATCATAGAAAGAATGTCATAAATGCTAATTGGATATAACTGAAGCAATATCACCGTAATTTACATGTTACTGATTAAATTGGACCCTTTTGAGGCTGGGCTGGAAGTAAACCAGGAAAAAGCTTTCTGATTCTCAAACTACTTACTAAATAGTTTTTGAAGACAACTCAATTTTTTTCGTAAAACAAGGACCAAGTTTAAGACTATGTAGAAGCTAGCAAATAAATCAGGACATAATTATTCACATTATAAAGACTCTATACCCACCAAAAAGATGTATTTAATGATCCTTTAACATTCTATAAGCAAGACCTAAATGGTACAGTCCCATACTAGCCCTTAAAATATGATTCCAATTACACAGAATTTATAAAAGAGCTAAAAACTCACTTCAAGTATGAATTGAAAGTATCTCCTCTAAAAAAAATTTATCAAAATAAATTTACCAAATACGCAAGAAAAAATGGAGGAAGATGTTTGAGTGATGAGATAAAGCTTAAAGCATCTGTAACTGCTGAAAGGGAAAGACACGCGTATATCTGTGAGTCTGCGTCTGCAACAGCCTGCAGCGGCAGGAGATGCCTGTGCCGACACTGTTGCTCTCAGCCTGGAGCGGGGAGCGGGGAGGGGTGCCGGTGAACTGCCCACCCTCATCAGAAGAGCCGGTAAGAATAAGAAAATCGGCCACTGTGGCTTTTAGGTTCCAACGTATTGTACTTTTGAAAACACCCTTTTTATATGCTCAGACCCCAAGACAGAAAGGCAACATCAAGAAGGTCTTTACTGAGACCTTCAGGGAAAGCAGACACATTTCACATTGCTAGAATTCTTATAATCTTATAATCAAATATTGATTTGGTATTGAAATTTCTCTGAAGAATATGTATTGTCTCTCTGTTTTCATTAGTCAGTCTTTAGTTTCATGTCTTTATTCTAATCCACTAGCACTTACAGGTTAAATATCAGCTCAGCCCAATCTTTAAATAACAAATTGTTGCTATTTTTAAGTATATCAAGTGTAATTATAAATAAGAGTAACACTGTTAGCTTTTTCTAGATGGATTTTTTTTTATTAGTACCAGTTCACTAACCAAAAATACTACTACTCTGGTTACACAGAAATTATAAACAAAACTTGTCACTTATTCCAAAGTATGGTAACAAAATGAGAGTCAAATAATATTTGTAACCTTATACAGAACAGGATTATAAATATCAAAAATAAAACTTTACATATATTTGTGTATGATTATCAGACGTAAAGCTGCTAATTCAATTAAGGTAATAAGAGAGAAGAACAAGGCCAAGAATCTTAAAACGAAAATCATCTTATTTTATGTTTTCATTTTAAAAGTCTAAAACACTTATAATTGTCTTATTTTACTTCTTAGAAATTAAAAAGACTACATAAATACCAGAGGGAAATGGCTCTGAAGTTAGAGCTTATTGATTTTCATTTAATTCATAATAAGACTAAGAAAATAATATATTTTAAAATCCTACTGAATTGTAGCAAAACAGTACCTTTATCCAGCTTATGTACCTCACGATGACTGTCTTCTTTGCATACTTATTTGTTGCTATGAACTGTAATGCATTATGATATTTGAAGTGTGAATGTAACCTACAGGAGGAGGTCAAGGTTTACACCTGGGTGCTCTTCTCATCCTCTCAGCCTGACGGGAACGCCCTTCACCTCACTCTCCAGGACACAGCACTTTATTAATTCTCAACTGAGCTTAAGTGTCTCATCCCCTCACTACCATTCCAGTTATTTTTCCATCACAGAAAGCTCATCCCATGTACCTCAATGTGAATTACACCTATACCTGTGTTTAATTAATTAATTTATTGTCTATTTCCTCCCCAAGACTTTAACCTCCCCAAGGACAAGGACCACAAGTATCTCGTTCAGGGCTGTATCCACAGCACCAAGCATAATACCTAGCATATAGTAGGTACCAGTTTTTAAATAAAAAAGCCAATCAGTCAGTCAGTTTACATGGATTTCCATTTATGATAAAAGCTGACAAAAACAGCTATTTTTAAAATAAGACAAAAAATAAAACGAGACAGCTAAGTAAAAATACATTTACATGACTGTATGAGGAACAGAAATTTGAGACTTACAAATCCACGGGCCTTTTACACGCCCTGCTGTCCCTGGCCTTCAACTCATCACCAGAGCACATTTTTGTTCACCATTTACCCTGTTACACATTATTCCCATCACCTAAACTCACTCCATAAAAACATCACAGACTTTTATTAGTTACTTAGAAAATATTTTCTAATAGCCAGATGTAGTTAAAAACCAAAATTTCCCAATCACCTCTCCATTTATTGGACAGAGACAGCTAAAAAGAATTAGGGACAAAACAGGCACCTTGCGAGGAAGCAAAGCCCCTAGGATGGGAGTGAGCCTGGCCACAGAAAGGCTAACAGCTTCCCTACCCACTGGTAAAGCCTCTGATGCCCAGTGACCACCCACATCTTAATACCGAACACGTGCCATTCAGAATAAGTCAAACTCTGCCCAAAGAGATCGGCTGAAATAGTCTTACCTCTGTTTCTTTGAGAAGTGTTTTTAGCCTTGTCAAATCTTTTGTTACCATCCCATTCTGAAAGGGCAAATGAAAAAGGGGGAAACCAAGCGGCATATTAGTTTTTTACTCTGAACTTGACTCTTTGGCTATTTCTAAGGTTTACCCATAAAAAGAAAACTAATGCTATGCTCCTCTCCTATCCTCATTACTATTAGAGGTGACAGCAAAGCCAACCCTCTATGTGGGAAGTTAGAAAGATGAACCGGACAAAACATACAGTATGCCCTAAAACACTGTATTCATCTTGTAAGAATTTAAGATTAATTCAATAACATTAACAATGAGTATCACTCAAAGTAGGATTAAAAAAAAAAAAAAAAAACTTCAACTTTTTAAAACTCCTTTTCCTAAACCAAACACGTGAACTTGGTTACTTATGATTCAGATTCACATACGATGATCACACTACTACAGACGGTTCATTAAAGCTGCTGAAGGAAAACATAAAACATGAGCTCTTGAGAAATTCAAATTTCACTTGAGATTTGAAAGCAAATTGCTTCTTAATTTTTAATTTAAAAATCCAACAGGTAAAAAAAAAAAAAAAATCCAACAGGTAAAACACTGTAATATGCTCAATTTAAATAGAAAAGATCCTTAAAGATAGAATTATCTAAATAATAAAGAAGAGAAATATTCTTTATCACCTATTTAGAACTAAATACCCATACAAGACTCTTGAGAGTCCCTGGGACTGCAACGAGATCCAACCAGTCCATCCTAAAGGAGATCAGTCCTGGGTGTTCATGAGAAGGACTGATGCTGAAGCTGAAACTCCAATACTTTGGTCACCTCATGGGAAGAGTTGACTCATTGGAAAAGACTCTGATGCTGGGAGGGATTGGGGGCAGGAGGAGAAGGAGACAACAAAGGATGAGATGGTTGGATGGCATTACCGACTCGATGGACATGAGTTTGGGTAAACTTCAGGAGTTGGTGATGGACAGGGAGGCCTGGCGTGCTGCGATTCATGGGGTCGCAAAGAGTCGGACACGACTGAGCGACTGAACTGACCCATACAATTTTGCTATAATTAATAAGATACCTTAGCTTTTATGTTCATTTGTTAAGATGGTGAAATAAAAAGATACTATTAAACCTACTAAACAATTTACTGCACAATAATTCCTTAGAAAATAACTAAATTAGCCCCCGAGATGGGTCATTATATTACCCTCAACAATATACAAAGTACTTTCCCGATTTCCTTCTTTTTCACCAGATGTATATTTATTTGCAGTGAGAACACAACTTTGCTCCAGGTTTCCACAGTTTATGATAATTCAGAATATAGAGAACTCAGGCTGTATAACAAAGTATACATATGTTGTTTTTTTTTACTTTCACCATCTTTCATTATGACTCAAAAAGTATCAGTTTTGTAACAGTTACCAACTGGTGAAAAAAGTCATAACATATCTTTTCTTCCAATTTCTATAGACTGCCAACTCTAAAGTTCAAAAAAGGAAGTCTTTCCATTAAGTCATCCGAAAACAAATAGACAAAAACTCTAGAAAATTTAATAGAGCATACAAAAATGTATCCCAAGGTCTGAATAGAACGAGATAACTTCATCAGAGCAGCCATGAATATGAACATCATCAGAAAGAAAAGTAATTATTACTTAGTTTAGATAAATTTAAGCACTTTATATACAATAAATGACTAAATTTAACAAACCTATAAGATCATATATCCACAGAAGCATTTTAAAACTCAAAAATACCTTCAGGCTCTGTTAAATTATACCTTTAAAGAAAATCAGTTATTCTATAGTTTCAAAGCTTTAAAAATTATCTCTTAATCACAAATGACATTAATACAAGAATCCAATGCTTAAATATGAGTATGTTGAAAAGAAGTAAGTAGCTACTCATAAACTTTGATTTCTGACAGAACCTACAGGATGCAGGTAATACACCTAAGAAGTCCAAGGGGTGAACACATTTTTGGACATTCAAATCTAGAACCAGTCAACATACCAGGGACTCTCCTGTCAGTGACTTGGCAAGAATGTGGGATACAGGCTGGAGCTTTCCTTTAAGCTGCATGCAGCAAAGCACTGCCTGAAAGGCGCCATCTCCCTTGGCCAGTCCTTCTCCCAGCACTGTCATGAAAGAAAAGCCATCATTAACCACGTGACATTCAAAACACATTTTTCTTAATTTTATTATTAGCACACTATCCTAGGCATGGCTTCTTTTTTTTAATTGGACTATGGTTACTTTACTCCGCTGTGTCAGTTTCTGCTCTACAGCGAAGTAAACCAGCCATACATCAACTTACACCTGCTGTTTTGGATTTCCTTCCCACTGAGGTCACCACAGAGTACCCAGTAGTTTCCTGCTCTAGAGCAGGTTCTCGCTAGTTATCTGTCTTATACATGGTAGTGCATACATCAATCTCCACTCTTCCAATTCACCCCTCCCTTTCCCTCCTGGTATCCATTACATTTGTTTTCTACATCTGTGCCTTTATTTCTGTTTTGCAATAAGATCATTTTTACCATTTTTCTAGATTCCACAAATATGTGTTAACGTGTATTTTTCTCTTTCTGACTTACTTCACTCTGTATTGACAGACACTAGGTCCATCTATATCTCTACAAATGACATGGTTTTCTTCTTTTTTATGGCTGAATAATATTTAATTTTTAGAAGTAACACCCCCAAAAGATGTCCTTTTCATTATAGGGGACGGGAATGCAAAAGTAGGAAGTCAAGAAACACCTGGGATAACAGGCAGATTTGGCCTTGGAATATGGAATGAAGCAGGGCAAAGGCTAACAGAGTTCTGCCAAGATAACGCACTGGTCATAGCAAACACCCTCTTCCAAGAACACAAGAGAAGACTCTACACATGGGCATCACCAGATGGTCAACACTGAAATCAGACTGATTACATTCTTTGCAGCCAAAGATGGAGAAGCTCTATACAGTCAGCAAAAACAAGACTGGGAGCTGACTGTGGATCAGATCATGAACTCCTTATTGCCAAATTCAGACTTAAATTGAAGAAAGTAGGGAAAACCACTAGACCATTCAGGTATGACCCGAATCAAATTCCTTATGATTATACAGTAGAAGTGAGAAATAGATTTAAGGGACTAGATCTGATAGATAAGAGTGCCTGATGAACTATGGACAGAGCTTCGTGACATTGTACAGGAGACAGGGATCAAGACCATCCCCATGGAAAAGAAATGCAAAAAAGCAAAATGGCTGTCTGGGGAGGCCTTACAAATAGCCTTTTCTCTTCTTTTCTCTGTGAAAAGAAGAGAAGCGAAAAGCAAAGGAGAAAAGGAAAGATATAAGCATCTAATGCAGAGTTCCAAAGAATAGCAAGGAGAGATAAGAAAGCCTTCCTCAGCGATCAATGAAAAGAAATAGAGGAAAACAACAGAATGGGAAAGACTAGAGATCCCTTCAAGAAAATTAGAGATACCAAGGGAACATTTCATGCAAAGATGGGCTCGATAAAGGACAGAAATGGTATGGACCTAATAGAAGTAGAAGATATTAAGAAGAGGTGGCAAGAATACACAGAAGAACTGTACAAAAAAGATCTTCATGACCAAAATAATCACAATGGTGTGATCACTCACCTAGAGCCAGACATCCTGGAATGTGAAGTCAAGTGGGCCTTAGAAAGCATCACTACAAACAAAGCTAGTGGAGATGATGGAATTCCAGTTGAGCTATTTCAAATCCTGGAAGATGATGCTGTGAAAAGTGCTGCATTCAATATGCCAGCAAATTTGGAAAACTCAGCAGTGGCCACAGGACTGGAAAAGGTCAGTTTTCATTCCAATCCCAAAGAAAGGCAATGCCAAAGAATGCTCAAACTACCCCACAATTGCACTCATCTCACACGCTAGTAAAGTAATACTCAAAATCCTCCAAGCCAGGCTTCAGTAATACGTGAACTATGAACTTCCAAATGTTCAAGCTGGTTTTAGAAAAGGCAGAGGAAGCAGAGATCAAATTGCCAACATCTGCTGGATCATGGAAAAAGCAAGAGAGTTCCAGAAAAACATCTATTTCTGCTTTATTGACTATGCCGAAGCCTTTGACTGTGTGGATCACAATAAACTGTGGAAAATTCTGAAAAAGATGGGAATACCAGACCACCTGACCTGTCCCTTGAGAAACCTATATGCAAGTCAGGAAGCAACAGTTAGAAACTGGACATGGAACAACAGACTGGTTCCAAATAGGAAAAGAAGTATGTCAAGGCTATATACTGTCACCCTGCTTATTTAACTTATATGCAGAGTATATCATGAGAAACGTTGGGCTGGAAGAAGCACAAGCTGGAATCAAGATTGCCGGGAGAAATATCAATAACCTCAGATACGCAGATGACACCACCCTTATGGCAGAAAGTGAAGAGGAACTAAAAAGCCTCTTGATGAAAGTAAAAGAAGAGAGTGAAAAAGTTGGCTTAAAGCTCAACATTCAGAAAACTAAGATCATGGCATCTGGTCCCATCACTTCATGGGAAATAGATGGGGAAACAGTGGAAACAGTGGCAGACTTTATTTTGGGGGGCTCCAAAATCACTGCAGATGGTGACTGCAGCCATGAAATTAAAAGACGCTTAGTCCTTGGAAGGAAAGTTATGACCAACCTAGATAGCATGTTCAAAAGCAGAGACATTACTTTGCCAACAAAGGTCCGTCTAGTCAAGGCTATGGTTTTTCCTGTGGTCATGTATGGATGTGAGAGTTGGACTGTGAAGAAGGCTGAGCACCGAAGAATTGATGCTTCTGAACTGTGGTGTTGGAGAAGCCTCTTGAGAGTCCCTTGGACTGCAAGGAGATCCAACCAGTCCGTTCTAAAGGAGATCAGTCCTGGGTGTTCTTTGGAAGGACTGATGTTGAGGCTGAAACTCCAATACTTTGGTCATCTCATGGGAAGAGCTGACTCATTGGAAAAGACTCTGATGCTGGGAGGGATTGGGGGCAGGAGGAGAAGGGGACGACAGAGGATGAGATGGTTGGATGGCATCACTGACTCGATGGATGTGAGTCTGAGTGAACTCCAGGAGTTGATGATCGACAGGGAGGCCTGGTGTGCTGGGATTCATGGGGTCACAAAGAGTTGGACACGACTGAGCAACTGAACTGAACTGAACTGAATATTTCATTTGTGGGCTTCCTTCATAGCTCAGTGGTAAAGAACTTGCCTGCCAATACAGGAGATACAGATTTGATCCCTGGTTTGGGAAGCTCTCCTGGAGAAGGAAATGGCAACCCACTCCAGTATTCTTGCCTGGGAAATCCCATGGACAGAGAAGCCTGGCAAGCTATAGTCTATGGGACTGCAAAGAGTCAGGACACAACGTGGCAACTAAACAACAAATATTCCATTGTAATATGTACCACATATCCATTCCTCTGTTGATTTATGTTGCTTCCATGTCCCGGCTACTGTAAACAGAGCTGAAATAAACACTGGGGTTCATGTAACATTTGAATTATGCTTTTCACTGGCCATATGCTCAATAGGGGGCATATGCTCAGTCATATGGCCATTCTGCTTTTAGTTTTTAAGGAACCTCATACTGTTCTTCATAGTGGCTGCACCAACTTACATTCCCACCAACAGTGTAAGAGGGTTCCCTTTTCTCCATGTTCTCTCCAGCATTTATTGTTTGTAAATTTTTTGATGGTGGCCATTCAGACCTGTGTGAGGTGATACCTCATTGCAGTTTTTATTTGCATTTCTCTAAAAATTAGTGGTGTTGAGCATCTTTTCATGTATTTGTTGGCAGTCTGTATGTCTTCTCTGAGAAATGTGTATTTAGGTCTTATAGCCATTTTTTTATTGGGTTGCTTTCTTTCTAAGAATTTGTCCATTTCTTCCAGGTTTTCCATTTTACTGGCATATAGTTGCTTGTAGTAGTCTTTATGATCCTTTGTATTTCTGTGGTGTCAGTTGTAACTTTTTCTTTTTCATTTCTAACTTTATTGAGTGCTCCCCCCTTTTTTCATAATGAGTCTGGCTAAAGGTTTATGCATTTTGTTAATCTTTCTCAAAAAAATCAGCTTTTAGTTTCATTGATCTTTTCTATTGTTTTTTGGGGTTTCTGTTTCTTTTATTTCTGCTCTGATTTTTATGATTTCTTTTCTTCCACTAACTTTGGGGTTTCTTCTTTGTTGACTCTAGTTGCTTTAGGTGTAGGTTAGGTTGTTTATCTGAAATTGCTTGTTTCTTGGGTTAGGATTGTATTGCCATAAACTTCCCTCTTAGAACTGCTTTTGCTGTATCCCATAGATTCTGGGTCATCATATTTTCATTGTCTTTTGTTTCTGGGTATTTTTTTATTTCTACTTGGATTTCTTCACTGATCTCTTGGTTATGAAGTAGCATACTGTGTAGCATCCATGTATTTCCATTTTTTACAATTTTTCTTCCTATAATCGATTCCTAATCTCATAGTATTGTGGTCAGAGAAGATACCTGATATGATTTCAAGTTTCTTAAATTTACCAAGGTTTCATTTGTGACCCAAGATGTGCTCTGTCCTGGAGAATGTTCCATGTGCACTTGAGAAGAAAGTATATTCCGATGTTTTAGGATGGATGTTTTAGTATGTTTATACTATAAATATCAATTAAACCTATTTGATCCAACGGTCACTGAAGGCCTGTGTTTCTTCATTAATTTTCAGTGTGGAAGATGTGTCCACTGGTGTAAGAGGGGTGCTGAGGCCCCCCACTACTGCTGTGCTACTTCCGTTTCCTCGTTCATGACTTAGCATTTACCTTCTGTCCTGAGATGCCCCTGTGTTGGGTCCATAAATATGTACAATTGTTGGATCTTCTTCAGTTGATTCCCTTGATCATTATGCAGTGTCCTTCCTTATCCCTTGTTGTTGTTGTTCAGCCACTCAGTCATGTCCAACTCTTTTCAACCCAATGGACGGCAGCACACCAGCCTTCCCTGTCCTTTACTGTGTCCCAGAGTTTGCTCAAACTCATGTCCATTGAGTCAGAGATGCCATCATCTCTGTTACCCACTTCTCCTGTCCTCAATCTTTCCCAGCATCAGGGTCTTTTCCAATGAGTCAGCTCTTCGCATCAGGTGGCCAAAGTATGGAAACTTCAGCTTCAGCATCAGTCCTTCCAATGAACATTCAGTGTTGATTTTCTTTAGGACTGACTAGTTTGATCGCCTTGCTGTCCAAGGGACTCTAAAGAGTCTTCTCCAGCACCACAGTTTGAAAGCATCAACTCTTCAGCACTCAGCCTTCTTTATGGTGCAACATTCATGCATGACTGTTGGAAAAACCATATCTTTGACTATACAGACCTTTGTTGGCAGTGATGTCTACTTTTTAATACACTGTCTAGGTTTGTCATAGCTTTTCTTCTAAGGAGCAAGCATCTTATAATTTCATGGCTGCAGTCACAATCCATAGTGATTTTGCAGCCCAAGAAAATAAAGTCTACCCCTGTTTCCATTTTTTCCCCATCTATTTGCCATGAAGTGATGGGACAAGATGCCATGATCTTATTTTTTTGAATGTTGAGTTTCACTATATTGAATCAGTTTTACTAAAAAGTGATTTTTGCAACTGCAACTGATTTGAAAGTTGTAGTCTCTATATTCAAGAAGGTTTTGTTCAATTACTTTTAGTTTAGACCAACCTGCTCTCACTCCATCCATGTTACAGATCACTCATGTCCTCAACTGACAATTCCAATACATGAGTAACATATCCTTGAGAATGTCTTGAGCACCTTAGAAAATTCCACAGTAAGCCCACATCTCCCTCAGATCTTACTGTTCCTTAAACTATTCAAATATGACCTTTGGCAAGTCATTTTGTCTCTCTGGCCCTCAGCATGGTCATTTGTAGAACTGAAACATGAAAAGTGTGTTGCAAGAATCAAATGATAGAATGCCAGGAAAATGTTTTAAAGAAAAACAACAGTTCTGCCAAGGTCTGGATCATTCACATTCTCTAAGCCTGCTTCCTTCCCTGTAAAATGGAGGTGACAATAGCTACCTAATAAGGTTGTGGTAAAGATTAACTATATGAAATATCTAGCACAATCTCCTCATAAGAATTCCCTAGATGTTACCTAACCCTGTAAAAATTATAAAATAGTACTGAAAACTTGAGGAAACATCTGAGCTTCTTTTGAGTAACTGGGATATTAAGAAACTAGTTATCAAGAGCTGAGGAATGTTTCAGGGAAATGAAAAAAAAATTTAAGAATATTTCAGTCTCAGATGATTATGTCACTTTGTTTAAAAAGTATTAAACAACATATTTTAGAAACACTTTTCAAAGGTCTTTGGTTTTGTACAAAGTATTAGCTGAATTTTATTTTACAGAAGTTCTGCCATTCTATTGGTGTTTGAATGTCTCCATATTATTCTTTTCCTTTTCCTCTCTCTAAATGTTTCAGACAAGAAACACTACTCATGTACTTTCTTCTAATTGTTGTCTTTAAGTGCAGTTCAGTTTATGTCTTGTAGGATCCCACAGGAAGAACTGTGGCAAAGAAACAGTCAACTATTATAGGTAAAAAGCTATCCTGCTATTGCGTCATATGATAAAATCAAATTGCAATGCTGTCACTCTGGTACTGTATTATCTTTAACATTTTGAAAAAGCCTCAAAGAATACAAAGTATGGCCTGCTGCTGATGCTAAGTCGCTTCAGTCGTGTCCGACTCTGTGCGACCCCATAGACAGCTGCCTACCAGGCTCCCCCGTCCCTGGGATTCTCAAGTCAAGAACACTGGAGTGGGTTGCCATTTCCTTCTCCAATGCATGAAAGTGAAGAGTGAAAGTGAAGTCGCTCAGTCGTGTCCGACTCTTAGTGACCCCATGGACTGCAGCCTACCAGGCTCCTCCGTCCATGGGATTTTCCAGGCAAGAGTACTGGAGTAGGGTGCCATTGCCTTCTCTGAAAGTATGGCCTAGTGTACAATAAAACTTGCCTCAGTTATTGAACCTGCCAAACATAATCTAATCTTAGGCAACTGTAAAAAAGTTATGTTTCCTTACAAATAAATTCTCTCCCCACCAGCTATCTGTGGAACTTTGTGAGCACAGAACTCCTTCCTGCACCTTAGCTGTGATGTGAAATTCAAGGCTCTATCCCTTTTCATTCTTAAGTTTTTGTAAGATTTGCTAAGACCTAAAATATCTCTTACTTGGAATGTTCTGGACCAGAAAATGAGTAATATTAAAGGAGTATTCATTCAACTGAGCTTCCCTGGTAGCTCAGCTGGTAAAGAATCCATCTGCAATGTAGGAGAACCTGGTTCGATTCCTGGGTTGAAAAGATCCTCTGGAGAAGGAATAGGCTACCCACTCCAGTATTCTTGGGCTTCCCTGGTGGCTCAGATAGTAAAAAATCTGCCTGCAATGCAGGAGACCTGGGTTCAATCCCTGATGGGAAGATCCCCTGGAGGAGGGAATGGCAACCCACTCCAGTATTTTTGCCTGGAGAATCCCATGGACAGAGGAGCCTGGCAGGCTGCAGTCCATGGGGTCACAAAGAGTTGGACACGACTGAATGACTAAGCACACATGCGTGCATCACTCAACTGCTTCGACCAAAACAGCCTCTGTAGGTAGCCCCTGGCTACCAAAAAGAGAGGATAAACAATTAAAATATAATTCCCCTTGCCTGTAAAATATTGCCTGCCATGAGTAAGATCACTTAAAACAAGTTTAAAGTTCAGTAAATGCTGAGTATTAGTCTGTATTTTTTCAGTAACATGATCATTTTACATTATTTCTCTTATCAAGTCCTTAGTTATTTCTAAAATCTTGTACTGAAGACCATAGCCTAATCAAGGTGGTATTTTTCCAATATTCTCAAAAGAAATTTTTAAATTAGCACTAAACTAAATCTTTGAGTCATTAACAAAATGAACTTACTCACCACTTGGATATGATGACGTTCTCCGAACCAACACATCAGGAACTGAATCAAAACTAAAAATGATGGGGTGGGGGGGGTGGGGTGTGGTGGGAGGCTCAAGAGGAAGGGGATATATATACTTATGGCTGATTCATGTTATTGTATGGCAGAAATGAACACAACACTGTAAAGCAATTATCCTCCAATTTAAAATAAATTTTAAATAAATAAAAATAGATCCATTTAATAAATACATTAAAAATGTGTAATTTATACATAAATTCCTTCCTAAATATCAGCCATTTAATCTCTGGCCATAAACTCGTAGCTGAATATATCCTAGGGATGGGGGAGGAGTACATAAACAGACTCCAAATGGTAGAAGACTTAAGTCACCTCAAAATGTCCACTTATAACAAGTATCAGAAAACATGACATAAATCAAAATAACAGTTCTGTGGCAGGTCTCTCACCAGTGTCCATGTTACCAGTTTGTTTTTTTCCCCCACTATCCTTCTCCTGTCTCTACCCTTCTTGCCCTAGCTCTCTCTTTTCTTCCAATTGTAATACATAATACTTTAAGGCATGTGGGCTGCAGCTTTAGTGGCACTTGATGTCCTTCCTACCAAAGTCTTTTGCAGATAAAGTATTTCCTTAATAAAATGCTTTTGGAAAATGAAAAGCCCTAACAAAATTCAACGCTTGGGATCATTAGACCTCTTCTAAATATTTCACCCCTAGGTTTAAATTTTATACGTTCTCTTATTCTCTTGCTTTCTCTTTTTGTCCCCACATCCCTGCTACCTTGCTTTTACTGCTGTCAGTATTTGGTCCTTCAACCCAGTCACAACAATCTTTGTCATCTCTATTACAACCCCTTGTGTATACAGTAAACGTTAAAACTTTCTTTACAGTCCAATCCTCACATCCATACATGACTACTGGAAAAACCATAGCTTTGACTAGATGGAACTTTGTTGGCAACGTAATGTCTCTGCTTTTTAATATGCGGTCTAGGTTGGTCATAACTTTTCTTCCAAGGAGCAAGAGACGCACAATGAATATACCTCAACTTCTTCATCACTATACAAATATAAAATTATAGACAGCAAAAAGCTGACAACGCACATAATCATAGAAACAAACCTGAAACTTCATTCCCCAGTGTATCATAAAAGGTTTTTATTTCATCTACATGCTTGAATGAACTTTTCACATAAGGCACTGTTAAAACAGTATTTGCAAAAGTACCTGTCATACTCTGTGTGCATTAGAAAGAGAGAGAGAATATGCTGTTTGCAGAGACTTCAACCTCCTCTTCATAAAGAATTCTAATTTCCACGATTCATTTGCTATATAGTTACTGGGAAGTTCATCTGTTTTAACTGTTCAAAAACTGGAAGAAGCTTTTTCTACTTAAAAAGATCAATTTAACTGTATTTTTTTTTTAATCTAAAATTCCTTGACGGCCTTCATTTCAATGTCAAAAGCCAACATCTTGCCACCTCCATTGTTGAGCACTCTGAGGAAATCCTGACTGTGGGAAGTTCTGTGCCAAGACCCTCCCTTACTTCACTGTTTCTGTGGCTGATTTGCTTGCTAAGGAGAAACACCCAGGCGTTTGGCTGCTCTTTCGCCTTCCTCCCCCTGGGGGAGAGCGGGGTGTTCAGGTGTTCACAGCCATCTTGACTTTAGCGCCCTCTTCTGCGCTAAAATTTTCAGTTTTAACTGAAAATTTTAAAGGGCAAGCTACCACTTATTTTAAATCTTCTCTTTTTATATATAAATTTAATTTTAGCTAATATAAAATTAATGCTAGTGTTTATCCCATGAGTGAAAAACTACATGAAATAAATGTATAATGTCACTTCTGACTATCACTGACACCCTGCATAAATAAGAAAAGGCACAGAACAGTCATACGACCACAACGAGCCTCTTCCAACTGAGTTCAGAGGACCTAAGTTCAAAGACTATTGCTTTCTCAAACATCTACACATAGAAAAAAGGGAGTCTGCACACTTGAAAGATAACAGTCCTCAAACTTAACTCAAATACTAAATATTCACTCACTTTTCTGATTTTCATTCTATTCCAAAATTAGCATTTTATAATTTAACTTTCTAATCCCTATCAACTTGAATATAAGAACTTTACTTAAAATAGTTGATAGGCATTAAGGGCAATGAAGAGTGAGAGTGGAGATCCTATTCCACAAAGCCTTAGGCTCCCACTGGAGACTTGACTGTGCTGCGGCCATGCTGTGGGGCACTTTGCTACTGTTTTCAGTCACTAAGTCGTGCCTCTTTGTGACCCCATGAACTGCAATACACCAGGCTCCTCTGTCCTCCACTACCTCCCAGAGTTTGCTCAAATGCATGTCCATTGAGTCAGTGATGAACTATCTCATCCTCTGCTGTCTCCTTCTCCTTTTGCCTTCAAGCTTTCCAAGCACTGGGGTCTTTCCAAAGAGTCAACTCTTTGAATAGGTGGCCAAAGTACTGGAGCTTTAGCTTCACCATCATCTATCCAATGAATATTTGGAATTGATTTCCTTTTTATCTCCTCGCTGTCCAAGGGACTCTCAAGAGTCTTCTTCACCACCACAGTTTGAAAGAACATAATTTGATTTCGGTATTGACCATCTGGTGATGCCCACGTGTAGGGTCATCTCTTGGCTTGTTGGAAAAGGGTGTTTGGTGTGACCAGTGTGTTCTCTTAACAAAACTCTGTTGGCCCTGCTTTATTCTGTACTTCAAGGGCAAATGTGCCTGTTATTCTGGGTAACCCCTGACTTTCTACTTTTGCATTCCAATTCCCTGTGATGAAAAGAACATCTTTTGGTGTTAGTTCTCAAAAGTGTTGTAGGTCTTCATAGAACTGGTCAACTTCAGCTTCTTCAGCATCAGTGGCTGAAGCAGAGATTTGGATCACTGTAATGTTGAACAGTTTGCCTTGGAAAAGAATCAAGATCATTCTGTCATTTTTGAGGTTGCACCCAATACTGCATTTCAGACTCTCTTGTTGACTACGAAGGGTACTCCATTTCTTCTATGGGATTCTTGCCCACAGTAGACATAATGGTCCTCGGAAATAAATTCACTCATTCCCATCCATTCTAGTTCACTGATTCCTAAGATGTCAATATTCACTGTTGCCATTTCCTGCTTGACCATGTCCAATGATTTATGGACCTAACACTCAAGGTTCTTATATAATACTGTTCTTTACAGCATCTAGCTTTACTTTCACCACCAGACACATCCACAGCTGAACATCATTCCCACTTTCACTCAACTGCTTTGTTCTTTCTAGAGCTATTGCCCTCCACTCTTCCCTAGTAGCAGAATGGACAACTTTGCGACCTACGGGGCTCACCTTCCAGTGTCATATCTTTTTGCCTTTTCATACTGTTCGTGGGGTTCTCATGGCAAGAATACTGGAGTGGGTTGCCATTTCCTCCTCCGTAGACCACATTTTGTAACAACTCTTCACCATGACCCGTCTGTCTTGGGTGGCTCATAGCCTCATTGGGTTATGCAAGCCCCTTCACCACAACAAGGCTATGATCAATGAAGAGGCTGTGGAATACTACTCAGCCATAAAAATGGATGGACTATACATACACTCAAAAACTTGGATGGATCTCATACGTGGTAAGAGGGGAAAAAGTTATCTTTAAAAGGTCACAAACAATATGGTTCTATTGTGTGTTATTTTCAAAAGGACAAAATTACAGAGATGGAGAACAGACTAGTGGTTGCCAGGGTTACACAGGGAGGCAAGACCATGAGTGTAACTATACAGGGTAGCACAAAAAAAGGTCTTCACGTGATGGAACAGTTCTGTATCTCGATTGTGCTGGTGGTTCCGTGAATCCACACACAGTAAAATGACAGAGAATTACACAGTCATTGAACCAAAGCCAACTTCCTCGTCTCAATATTGCACGACGGTTACGTGCACCAGTGGGGGAAACAGTCCACAGGGCCCCCCTGCACCATATACCTTTGCGGCATCAGTGCTTCTGCAGCAACTGGAGCTGAAGAGTAAGAAACATCACTGCAACTGCTCCCTATTTAAAAGTCTCGGCAACAGGAAAACCCGGCTTAAAGATCCAAAGTCCTGTCCAACTCTACTAATGATTATCAATGTCACCCTGAGCCTCAGTTTGTTTTTTTTTTAATCCTTTCTAGAATATGAAATACCCATATACCTTTCCTCCCCCAAATTTATTATACCAAACAAAATAATGTCTATAAAACTCCAAAGAATACACAGATCAGAGCTTAGGACAGATAAAAGAGAAGGAGCATGGCCTTTTAGGTCAGAAAGACTTCACTTCAAAACCACAGTCCAGTTCTGGACAGTCTCTGTGCTAAGCAAGTTACTTAATCTCACTCATCACCTGTAAAATTGGAATGGTATTACAATGTGGTTAAACAAACTATTTCAGAGGGTCTGACCCAGAGAAAATTCTGAATAAATATTATTACCCTTATCAACTATTTTTCCAAAAAAATTTAATTACCATAAAATCTATTTAATGAAAACTCTTCAGAAAAAAAGGAAAGTGTAGAAGATTCAATCAATCATGTATCAATTTGCCTTTTTCAGGACAGTCAGCATCTATTCAACAGGGCTTTTTGGTTGCTGAATCACTTCACAGGGGAAGTATTAACGTAATAAATATCTATAGATGCCCCAAACTCCTGTTTGTATTAATTTCTTAAATTAATGACACTCTCAGCTAGAGTTTAAGAATCTTGCAGCTGTATGAAAAATATCCACTGTTATAATGATTGAGTTTGACTTACATATTACATGTAGCACAAATCTCTTTCAGTTGCTAAGACTACTATTTGATTTCACTTTCTCCATTTACCTCATTCTATTTTTTTAGTGTAAAAAATGTGAGTTTCCTATATGATGAATATTTCAAAAGCACAAGAAAAATCTTTATTTTATGGAAGTTTTCCTGTTATGCCAAATACAGCTTATGTTCAGGTAATGAACAGACTTACTCGTGGCCCCTGGCTTGACAATGCTCACTATCCAGAACACAACACCAAACTCAGAAATGAACTCTCTGAACCGAGAGTCTGTGTGGTTTATTCTCAAGATGCCCTTGAGTCCTCACTCAGAATCTGTTTATTAAAGCAGAACTCCAACTTTCAAATCTTATGACTCTGATCAGCTCCTGGCTTAAACAAATCAGCCATTAAAAAAAACACACATACACACACATTTTGGGGACAACCAGGTAAATCTGACTATGGATTGGGTTTTGGATATTAGGGAATTATGGTCACTTTTATTAGGTTAATAATAATGCTGTGGTTATACAGTTATGATCTTATTTATTACAGATGCATACTGAAGTATTTAGGAATAAATATCATGGTATCTATAATTACTTTTAAGCAGTTCAGGAAAAAATTAATCAAGTAAATATGGCAAAAAGGTGACAACCTAAGTTTCAAGAATATGAATGCTTATTATATTATTTCCCCTAGTTTCTCCTTGTAGGTTTTTCATAATAAAAAAGAATTTAAATTTTTTAACTCCATGACAAAGACTGCCTGGCTGGTTTCCCATCCCTGTGTGAGAAAGTGAAATCAGGCTCAGAAGCAAGTGGAGGGAGAGGAGGGGAGGGTAGCTGCAATGAAGCCTGTTGAGAGCTGCAAGGAATGCAAGCTGATACTGACAGCAAGGGATCCTGCAGTACATCAAATGCAAACTAGGTCTGGGGCCCTGCAGAGGGAGCTGCTCGGGCACCCAGCATACAAACCAGTATAATAATTAACAAAGGCCGAGACTCTGGTCTTGTTTTTTATTACTAACTGCCTAACCATGGTATTTTATCTTATATAAAAATAACCTTGCTGTATACCTGAAATTAAAGTAATACTGTAAATCAACTATACTTCAAAAAAAAAAAAAAAGTTACCAAAAGGGAAGAGGAAAAAATTATATATAATATAAAAGCAGAACTCTACAACTAGCAATATATACACATAAACTTTTGACATTATTTCCAAATGTCTACTTCAAATGAACAACTTTACATTAACTAAGCATTTCCATGTTCTTACAAGGAATGCATAGAATGTAATCATTGAACCATTATTGCAAGCTAACCAATTTCCCCCTTTACCACACAGCACCACAATGAAAACCATTCCACAGACAATTTTTTCCTTCTTTTGAAATATTTACTTGGGACAGTCTCCCAGAACTGAGATTAGTGGGTCAAAGGTACGAACATATGACCAAGCTGTATTCTGCTTCATACCCCGCCCGCCGCCACCACAAGCACACACTCACTTCACTACAACCTTATCTGAGACAGTGGTTTTCTCCCCACATTGCAGAAGCAGAATCAGTACACAAAAACTGCACGTAACCAATGTACAGTCTGGTGAGCTTGGACACACACACACTTTCATGCTACTATGCTCACACTCCAGGTAACAGGCCTAGCCTTCATCTCCAAGGTTTCCAGGTTAAATTTTTATATTGTTAATTCAGCCGTTGTAAAATAATACCTAACTTTAAAATGCCAAGTAAAACAATTAACAAAAAATGCAACATTTTTCCATGTGCTCCTGCACCAACAACATTTACTCTTCCACAACTTTCTACAAGTCCTTTAATCTACCGGGACTTTGTATGTCTCCAAAAAATGAAAAGTATCAACCTCATCAGTACTCAAGGAAGCGAAAATTAAAGAAAGAGGCAATTGCTCACACATGAGATTGTCACAATGTCAAGACTGAGAGGTTCCAGTTAGTGAGATCACAGGAAACAGGCATTCTCACATATTGCTGATATGTAAGATGGTGAAATGAGATATGAAAATTTTTCATAATTTTCTAAATTATGAAAAATTTAGAATGAGAAACTAGGGTAAATAGTATAATAAGCATTCATATTCTTAAAACTGAGGTTGCCATCTTTACTTCACTAATTTTTTTCTGAACTATTTAAAAATGTGTGCATTTGAAACTAATCCGAAAGTGTCTATTAAAATTATATGTATATTTTAACCCAGACATTCAATTTTTAAAACTCCTTCATCCAGGTATCTAACTTTTAAGACTACCACACAGAAACAAAGGCAGCAGTGAGAAAAAATGTATGGTTATTACAGGGTGAATTGTGACAAACTAGAAAAGTAGAGCCACCCGAACGCCCACCACCATGGGAACAGCTGAATAAATGGTGGCTATCTACACCACGGACTATGGTATAGGAGCTGGAGCTGATGCATTATTAACTCAGTAAGATATCCATGATCTATATTGCTAAGAAAGCAAGCAATTTTGTTATGATCACATAATTCTTTTTTAATTTTTAAATAAAAAGCCCATGTACGTATGTCATGTATTACGAGCATTTGCGCTCACTACAGAGAAAGGTGAAGAAGATGCAGCACACTAACGGCACGACCTCCTCTTAGGGGGAGGGGCAGGGGCCCTTCTATGTTATTCGACTTATTATATGGCTTGTTAGCAACCTTTAAACATCTACAGGTAGTAAAGACTGCACTCAGTATCTCTCAAAGGCCAGTCTTCTCCCAAGGTGCACAATTCTATGAAGCAAGGTTTACAGAGAGGTCACTGTATCGTCAACGAATGGTTCAATGTGTCCAATATGTTACAGAAGTAGATAAGATTTACATTCTGTAAGGTTTACAACAAAAATAGCTAGTACTTTGAAAAAGTTTTGACACAAAAGAACAAACAGGAAAAGAACTTTAATTTACGTTAAACACCTCAGCCCTCCTTCCCCATTTAGATAATTGAAGCACTCCATTATCCAAATCACTGAGCTGTGCAAAACTCTCACCAAGAGTGTGTGAGAATGCACACTGAACCCTTCTCCCACTCACTCCTAGACTCACTCTAGAAAACGGCAGCAATCTCGAAGAAAAGGATTTCTAGTCTATGAGCACCCAAAGAGCAAGAATCTTATTAATCAATTTCCTGACCAAAAGAAAGCAGGAAAAAGCACCAAAGAGCATTCTAGTCAGTCTCTTTTAAGGAAAATCTTCTAATGAAGGGGAAAAAAACACTGTAGGAGACAGAGGTCCAGCTTTCCAATTTATCCAAGCTTAACATTTCGATCAATGTGTGTTATGTGTTATAGTTCTTAAAATATAGCTCTCTGTTGACTGAAAACACTCACACACTTTCAAAGGGCATTATCAGTGTTCCCAAGGGAGTGGCAGCAATGCCACCACTCGTGAGCAGGGACCATGCTCACGTGCACGCCCGTCATGCCAGGAAAGCACCCAGATTAGTCATCACCACAAAGTGGAGTTTTTCCATATTAAAATCACCACTGAAATCAGTACATGAAAATATCAAATCTTAAACATTACTCAATGAAATACTTCAAAATCTTCAAAGCAGAAGAGAATCTTGTTTTTACACATACCATGCCTACAATCTTCATCAGCTTGCCCATAGTTTTTCTGCAAAATAAAAGACACAAGATAAAGTTTAGTAGTTCAAGGCCTCTTAAAACAGAGATTTTATCAAAAGGCTGCAGCTTTGTTTCAAAGTTTAATCATTAATGTTGCAAATTTACTACTCACAGACCAAGGCTAACTCATGTGCTGAGGATTACACAATCCTCTCCAAGTAAACCTCACCGCATACTTCCCTAGCCATTTACTCCCTCTTTCTCACCTCCTCTAACCTCAAGTCACCAGAACCCTCTACCCCATCCTCATCCTCAGCTCCTCACTCTGCTGAGTGAACAGCTGTCCTGCAGAGACCGTCTATGAGGGTCACCACCCCGACTGTCTACTTCCTGCCCCCCTCTGCCTCCCGCCTGTCCCACAGGCCTACCACCTGTGCAGATATGCTCAAGAACATCGCTCTGGCAAGCCTCTTCTGTTTCTCATACATCATTAATTTTTTGTTTTCTTTCAGTTTAGTCCTATAAACAAACAAGTTCTTATTTCTCTCATCTGAAAAAACCCTTTTCTTGACTTCACGTCTCCCACTAGTTTCCATTCCTTTTGGGTGTGTGTGTGCTTCAATGGGGCAAAGCTCCTCAAGAACTGTCTGTATCATGTATTCAAATTCCTTCCATCTGATTTTTTTTTTTTCTGACTTTCTCTTAAACTCTTTGTTATCAAGCTCTCACTCCCCACCCCATGTAAATCACCAGTGGCTGCCACCAGTCAGACATATTTACATGCACCCATGGAGATACACTGTCATTTTTTGTCGATTCTCAATTCTCCACGTCTATTCCAGCAATGGACATGCTGAACATCTGCTCACTTGGACAGGTTCTCCTCCTTTGGCTCCCAGGACACCCTGCTCTCATAGTTTTCCTTAGCCTCATGGGTTGCTCTTCAGGATGCTTTGCTTCTTCTCCCCAACTCTTAAACCAGTGCCGTAAGACCAAGTCCTCAGTCATCTCCTCCTGTCTATACTCACTCCCTAGTGATCTAACCCAGGCCTGAGGCTCTTATCATCCACAGACCACAGACTCTGAAAGTAACATCTGCAGCCCAGACTTCACACATGCACATCCAGCTGCTTACTCCACATCTCTGGCTGGGTATCTAAGTGTCATCTCAAACTCAGTGTGTCTAAAACGAACTCTTTCCCATAAAACCTGCTCCCCATCCACAGACCCTCATCTCAGTGGAAGGCAACTCCACTCTTCCAAACGCTCAGACAGAAAAAGTCAAAGTAAGTGAACTATGACTGCTCTAGATCTCTCACTCTCTGCCTTCTGTACACTAGGAAATCTGTTTCATTCTACCTTCAAATTATAGCCAGAAACAAACCACTTCTCACTACCTCCATGGTTACCATTTTGATCTAAGCCACTTCATCTCTGGCCTCAGTTCAGTTCAGTTCAGTTCAGTCGCTCAGTTGTGTCCGACTCTTTGCGACTCCATGAATTGCAGCACGCCAGGCCTCCCTGTCCATCACCAACTCCCAGAGTTCACCCAAACCCATGTCCATTGAGTCAGTGATGCCATCCAGCCATCTCACCCTCTGTCGTCCCCTTCTCCTCCTGCCCCCAATCCCTCCCAGCATCAGAGTCTTTTCCAATGAGTCAACTCTTCACGTGAGGTGGCCAAAGTATTGGAGTTTCAGCTTTAGCATCCATCCTTCCAATGAACACCCAGGACTGATCTCCTTTAGGATGGACTGGTTGGATCTCCTTGCAGTCCAAGGGACTCTCAAGAGTCTTCTCCAACACCACAGTTCAAAAGCATCAATTCTTCAGTGCTCAGCCTTCTTCACAGTCCAACTCTCACATCCATACATGACCACAGGAAAAACCATAGCCTTGAATAGACGGGGACATTTGTTGACAAAATAATGTCTCTGCTTTTTAATGTGCTGTCTAGGTTGGTCATAACTTTCCTTCCAAGGAGTAAGTGTCTTTTAATCTCTGGCCTAGATTATTCTAATAGCTTCCAAACTAGTCTCTGCATCTACTCTTAGCCCTTATACTTTAAACTCTATTCTCAACAGAGACCAAATAATTCCTATTATATCAGATCACGCCACTGCCCTGCTCAAAATCCCACAAGAGTGCTCTGCCAAGCAGAACAGAAACCAGACCTCACAGTGACCTGGAGACCCCACAGGGTCTAGCCACCTTGTTGCACTCCCTCATCATGTGCTTTACTCCCACACACTGGACTCCAGAGCTGTCCCTCAAATGCAGCAGGCATGCTCCTGCCTGAGGAAGTCTGCACTGAAGTTCCCTCTGCCTGTAACTTAAAAATTGCAACCCTACCCCTAACCCTAGAAACCTTCTATTTTATGTCTTTTTTCATGCAAACTGTTACCTTCTAACAATCCAAAGTGTTTACTTACTTATAATGCCTATTCTTTATTGCCTGCCCCTCCACAATACTAGAAAAAGTACTAGGGAGAGATCTTTCTTTTTCACCAACATAAAACAAATACCTAGAACAGCATCCACCACATAGTATGCATTCAATAAATATTTGTTGAATTGAGTGGATAGTAAAAAAATGCTATACAACAGTAAAACTTTCAGGTCCTAAAAACACAGTTGCTTGCCATCAAAGACATTCAGCAATCCCTAGCCACTTCACACAACTCCTCAGCCCAGAATTTGGTGATTTGCAGAGGAAATGACCAACAACAGTCCCCACTCAAAGAAAAAGGTCATTTAACATGGTTTACCATTGGCTTATTGACAATGTCTACTCACCAGCTGCAAAAAGGAGGCAATTCTATAAAGAAGACTCTCGATCTTGATGCTCTCTATCTCCAGCGGACAGGGCCCTGTAAAGTCGGCCACGGAGTACTGGCCAAGAGAAAGGAGGGCCTCTGTGCAGTGCTGGAGGGCCATCTCATAGTCCTGCCTCTTCAGTGATTCACATGCTTGTTCACATGACTTCTCAGCTCTTCTGTCTTCCATGACTCAGGGACAAAAATCCTAAAGACATGGAGAAAGAACAAGAGAAGGTTTCAAAAACCTATTAATTATAAATTCTAGCCCCATTCCTATCTCAGCTGGCTTAATTATCTATCTGAATAGTTACTGTCAACCAGCCTTTTGATCAAGGTCACAGCTGAGCAGCAGCTACTGATGCTACAAAATCTATACTTCTCAAGTCAGGATCACACTACCAACTATACATCAAATTTATAAATGAGACAAATTTATAAATGAAATATGATGCTGAGTATTACAAAACATAGCAAGCCATGAGGCTTCTCTTTTCTTTTATAACCAGAAAGTAGAAAAATGCTTCCTATGCAACCTCCAACTTTCAGTCTAATAATTCTGCAACTAAGGCTACAGAGAATCAAAGGCCGTATCGTGTGGGATTTTTGCCCACCAATACAAAAAATTTCACAGACGAAAAAGCTGGAATCAGAAACCAAAATTCGAATCCACGTCCACTGACTCCTGTGATCTGCTTCTGATCTACTAAAAGAGCCTAATGTCACATTAAGCTGTTTGACCACCCAGTATCCAGCCATCCCCTTTTCTGGTAATAAAAGCCCATGATTCCCCTCTGAGTCATTACCTCTCCCCCACTCTGAGGAAATGTGGCCCCTGAAGAGAGGGCTCCACCAAAAAAAGAAAAGAAAAGAAAATCAACGAGTGTCATGTGACCAGAACTGGCCAATCTGAGTCTCAAAGCCCCAAACTCAGGGACAGACTGGCTCAAGGTCAGATATGTGACCCCATAAGAACCAATGAGACATCATGAGACTTTTGCTGAGGCTTCTGGGAAAGAGGCTGGTGCTCTTTCCCGCTGAATCTAAACTCTGAGCAGCTACAGGGGGTGGATATGCTGCAGTCATGTTTCTATATGCAACGTCAACAACTGAAGTCCATCCAGGAAAAGGCAGAGCTGAGTCACGGGGAGAACCTGAGCCCCAACAACTTCACCTGAGTCCTGAATCCAGCTTGCTGTGCCTGACTTTGTAGTTAGGTGAGCCTAACTCAAATTTCTTTCTGGCCTAAGCCAGTTTTGGTGCTGTTTCAGGCAGCGGGAAGCTAATTGATATGTATGTGCATATCTGATTAGTACCTCACAGGATGTGAAAAACAAACTGATAGTTCTCTTACAAAACAGTGTATATATACATGATAATTAGTAACAATTAGGCCACAATTACTGATTAATAATAAAGAGTATTAAGAGAAAAACGTGGGCATTTTCATAATAACTGAGAAAAAATGGAAGAAAAATGACTTAGTGTGACATGTGGTTATCCTGACTACTGAAAATATTACAAAACATTTGTTTAAATAATTTTATCATAAAGCTATTTCAGCAATAATAATACAAGTAATAGCAAGAGCCATTTGCTGAACACATGCTGTGCCAGACGCTGCTGAGATATATAATGTATATTGTGTCATCTCATTTCCTCATAATGACCTTACAAGGTGGGTGTTATTATCATTCCCACTTACAGATAAGGAAATTGAAGCACAGAGAAGTTAAGTTGCTCACCCACAGTTACAATGTACATAAAGGGCAGGATTCAAATCTAGACATTCTGATGTAGCTCACACTTTTAGCCAGGACACTGACTGTGAGTTCTAGCGATGTTCCAGTGGAGCAGAAACTGAAGACACTCCCAAAAGCATCAATTGTGAATATAATATAGCACTACTTTAACCCTGGAACAGTCTTAAGGACTAATTCCTACATAGTTCTGCATTACGACCAGCTAGCGATTACCATTTTTTATAAAAAGTGTGAAGACCCTCACCAAACTAAACCAATTGCGTCCTTTTGTTAAGCAAAAGTTCTAGATGGTCCCCAAACTACGGAGTATATTAATTAGCACCACTTTTCCAGAAAATGATAAAATTCACACCCTCCCCTAAAGTCAACTTTATGAGAACATTCCCATCACTAAGTTGCTTTTTACCACTTTCATAGAATAGAAATTTATTAAAAGAAAATTTTCCATTTTAGTATAATACATAAAAAGAAAAAAAGCATGAAATGGACTTTATCAAAACTAAACATTTTTGCTCTTTGAAAAATGCTATTATATTAAAAGAATGAAAAAGAATGAAAAGCAAAGCTAAACACTGTGAGAAAACCACTTGCAAATCACTGCAACTGCAGAGAAAACCAATTGCAAATATCTGAAAAAGGATTTGTATCCAAATATACGAAGAATTCTCAAAACTCAAGAGGAAGAAAACAGCCCAATGAAAAGCTGGGCAAAAGATACTCCACTAAGAAGATATAATGATGGCAAATAAGCACATGAAAAGATGTTCAATGGCATCAGTCATTAGAGAAACACAAATTAAAACCGTAATTAGATATTGCTGCTGCTGCTGCTGCTGCTAAGTCACTTCAGTCGTGTCCGACTCTGTGCGACCCCATAGACGGCAGCCCACCAGGCTCCTGTCCCTAGGATTCTCCAGGCAAGAACACTGGAGTTTTTGGTTGCCATTTCCTTCTCCAATGCATGAAAGTGAAAAGTGAAAGTGAAGTCGCTCAGTCGTGTCCGACTTTTCGTGACCCCATGGACTACAGCGCACCAGGCTCCTCCATGCATGGGATTTTCCAGGCAAGAGTACTGGAGTGGGTTGCCATTGCCTTCTCCTGATTAGATATTACTATATACTTATTAGAATGCTGCTGCTGCTGCTGCTAAATCACTTCAGTCGTGTCCAACTCTGTGCGACCCCATAAATGGCAGCCCACCAGGCTCCCCCCGTCCCTGGGATTCTCAAGGCAAGAACACTGGAGTGGGTTGCCATTTCCTTCTCCAATGCAAGAAAGTGAAAAGTGAAAGTGAAGTCGCTCAGTCATGTCTGACTCTTAGCGACTCCATGGACTGCAGCCTACCAGGCTCCTCCGTCCATGGGATTTTCCAGGCAAGAGTACCATTGGAGTGGGTTGCCATTGCCTTCTCCGACCTATTAGAATGGCTAAACGAAAAATAATGGTAATGTCAGTGATGTAGAATAGCTGGAACTCTCATACATTGCTAGTATGAATATAAAATAGTACAGTCACTCTGGGAAGAGGGTTGACAGCTTCTTACAAAATTAAAAATACACTCAGTATATCATCCAGCAATCCCCTCTCCCCACAAGCAGCTACCTTAAAGAAATGAAATCTATGTTTGCAGAAAAACCTGTACACAAATGTTTACAGCATCTCTATTCAAAAATGTTAAAAAAACTGGAAACAACCCAAATGTCCTTTAATTACTGACAATAGAAAACTACTCAGTAATAAAAAGGAACAAGCTTTCAATTTATGCCATAACTTAGATGAAGCTCAAAGAGTAAAAGAACCCAGTCTAGAAGTTTACATACTTCATGATTCTATTTATATGACATCCTCAAAAAGATAAAACTAAAGGGGTGGAGAAAACATCAGTGGTTGCAGACATTATAGGATGGGGACAGTTAACTAAAAGGATAACATTAGGGAATTTTAGGGGGTGATAATATTCTGTATTCTGATTGTACTGATGGCTGCACAATTACACGTTATATTAATAGAACTGTATTACTAAAAGAAAAAGTCCGTTTTACTGTTTAATTATTTTAAGAAAAAAATGTTATTCGTTTTTAAAATATGAATATCAATGTCACAACGGACACGGATTTTAAAAACTGCAAAGAGATAAAGAAGGGTAAGTTTGTTAATAAATGGAAAACCTGTACTTTTCCCTTCGTACATTTCAGAGGCAAGAATATAGCCTCAGAAAGAATTTCTCCAAACAGATCAATGAGTAGTTCACTACATAAAAAACATAGGATACTTTTGAAGAATTCCATCATAGCTAGAAAACCGGTCCGGGACCAAAAGTAAATATGGGAAGAAAAATGAAATCCACAGTTCACCACAGAGGTGCTGGGCAGAATGGCCTGGACTACGACATGTTCAGTGACCGCTGATAAGAAGGGTGGTGATTTATAAGCATCATTCTCATACCAGTGTGGACTTCCTTCTGTGACAGTACAAGGAAAACCAACAGATCACCTGGAAATCAAGTCATGAAATGTATTAATACCATTATATTTTTTAAAATATTCAATTATTATCCTAAAATTGACTTTTCTTATTAGTCACGGTCCTCTTTTATTTCTAAAAAATTAAATCTTACTTGATTAGAGACAGACTTCAAAAAACAAAAATGAACTATGATCAAACAGCAGGAACCAATAGCAGTAACTAAAATTTCTTCAACCTAAATTGAAGATTATTTCTGTATCTCTGTCTTTTACATTTGTCTCCATTAGGGGAAAAAAATTATCTACCTCATAATTAACTTGGCTGGAATGAATCAGGCTGCATTTGTAAAAGTTTTAGAAGATCGATGAGTTGTACTAAACGTTACCATTATTTCCACCTGAATAGAAATTACTAACATCCATGATCAGTCCTTCGTTAGACCCCACCTTCTCTTTAATTATTAAACTATATAAATAATAAAAACCGTATGAAACCTGAAGAAAAATACAATAAAATATATGTTTTTTACATAACAAAGTTTAAACAAGAGAAATACTATTAAAAAATTAGAGATTCATTTTTTTAAGTCAGTAATTTGCATTTTGTCTGCCTCACACATTGTTATTTTCCCTGTGGAAACCCAATTATTATCCTGAAAACAAGACTGTTTTAGAAAGTTACTGTACTGTGACGAAAGAAAAGCCAGACTGATACGGTATTAAGGAACCCACTGCAGAACGTGCCTCCTTCTCCCCACTGGACATCACAGCAGTGGGGGACCCTGCGGCAGGAAAGTGTATACTCTTTCCTGAGGGGTTAGACAGTCAGGAGTCACTTTAGAGATGGCATCCTATAAAATAGTACCCGAGCTCATCACCAAATAACCAGGCCACCCACAGTCTGACTACAACAGAACCTTCCCACCGTTCTCCACACAGGCCCCAAGCACAGTCCAGCCTGAGTCTCTGCCAACGCCTTTGCTCTACACAAACACCCTTCCCTCCTCTCTGTGGACCTAAATCCTGCCCAGCTTTAAATGCACACTTCAAGGTCTATTACCCTAAGGATGATCCTCCCAAAACCAAAATTAATTCCTATAGGATAGTCTTCCTAAAAGGAGTACGTCAAGGCTGTATATTGTCACCCTGCTTATTTAACTTACATGCGGAGTACATCATGAGAAACACTGGGCTGGATGAAGCACAAGCTGGAATCAAGATTGCTGGGAGAAATATCAATAACCTCAGACATGCAGATGACACCACCCTTATGGCAGAAAGTGAAGAAGAACTAAAGAGCCTCTTGATGAAAGTGAAAGAGGAGAGTCAAAAAGTTGGCTTAAAGCTCAACATTCAGAAAACAAAGATCATGGCATCCGGTCCCATCACTTCATGGCAAATAGATGGGGAAACAGTGGAAACAGTGACAGACTTTATTTTGGGGGGCTCCAAAATCACTGCAGATGGTGACGGCAGCCATAAAATTTTTTAAAAGACACTTACTCCTTGGGAGAAAAGTTATGACCAACCTAGACAGCATGTTAAAAAGCAGAGACGTTACTTTGCCAACAAAGGTCCGTCTAGTAGAGGCTATGGTTTTTCCAGTAGTCGTGTATGGATGTGAGAGTTGGACTATAAAGAAAGTTGAGCGCCGAAGAATTGACGCTTTTGAACTGTGGTGTTGGAGAAGACTCTTAAGAGTCTCTTGGACTGCAAGGAGATCCAACCAGTCAATCCTAAAGGAAATCAGTCCTGAATATTCATTGGAAGGACTGATGTTGAGGCTGAAACTCCAATACTTTGGCCACCTAATGTGAAGGGCTGACTCATTTGAAAAGACCCTGATGCTGGGAAAGATTGAAGGTGGGAGAAGGGGACAACAGAGGATGAGATGGCTGGATGGCATCAATGACTCAATGGACATGAGTTTGAGTAAACTCCAGGAGTTGGTGATGGACAGAGAGGCCTGGCATGCTGCAGTCCATGGGGTTGCAAAGAGTCGGACACAACTGAGCGACCAAACTGAACTGAACTGATAGGATGGTCTGCCTCTTACACGTCATTATCTTGGATGCCTTCTCTGACCAATACAACTATCTTAGAAATAAGAGTCCTGTTTTATATCATCTATATTCCCATGACAACCATCCTATTCACTAAAACCATTCAATAAATACTTTAATTGAATTTCCAAAAGAGTTGACCTAAGGTAACCTAAATGCCAAGCATTCCAGGAACTGTCCTGAACCAAACTCAATTCTCATTCAAATAGCAATGTCATAGGGATGTTGTATTCTCTTAAAATGCAGTTGCTTTTATCCAAAACTAGAATCTGTGATGAATCTATGGGATACACAGACAGAATATTCTGTGAAGTAAAAAAGCTTTATTTATTGTATTGTGCTTAATATTCGGCCAGACTTGCATTTTCCTCTAAAACTTATAAAATCACTGAGTATGCAAGAAGTATTAGAAGACAGAGTACACCTACTGAGAAGAAAACGGAAAGCTAAGATCATCAATCATATTCTACTTTGAATAATCTCTTTCTTAAAGAGGTAAATTCTCCTAATTTCCAGAATGAATGAAATTCAATATAGCAAATCAAAATGCTTTAAATACATAAAATAATATCGTGATGGACTGTCTACTATCTGTTTTAGTAAATTATAAAAAAAGAAACTCTAAATTTAAGAAAAGTTACATCACGAGCTAAAATTAAGACTTTTTTTCCATCCATCACTTTGACTTTTCCTAACCCATTTTTGAGAACTGTCAGCAGTTCTGGATCAGTAATTCCAAATTATTTCTTGAAGACTTTGAGCCTCCTGCCAAATCATTTAACATGCTTACTAATCAATAAAGACATGAAAAAACAAAAAACCATATTTATAAAGCAAGTAAACTATATTAAAAGGCTGACTTTGCGAAAAGGTTGCTGCTTGCCAAGAGAATTTTATTATAAAACATTTTCTGTCATTTGTATTTCTTCATTTTCCCTTCCCGATTATCTGTGTAGCCTTGCAAACACATAACAGTAATTAAACACAAACCAACATAAGAGAGCCAACTGCACAATTAAAACAAAAGGGTACCACACAATGACCACCATCATTCCTCTTAAAGGCTCTCTTCAAATTACCAACAGTCTATGTTTTAGAACTATATTTTCAAATCAGATGTTTGAAATTCAGAACAGTGTTTTACAGAAACTAAGACCAGGGGTTACTTGAAAGATGTGAAATAACCAAAGCAGATTATAAAATAATATCTACAGTGCAGTCCCATTTTATAAATAAAAATCTAGCAGATTATAAAGTAATAGTCTATATCCTGGGCCTGGATACCTATATATCTATATATAGAGAGATAACATATATAGAGAGAATATATATCTCTATATATAGAGAGAGATATGTATCTATATATAGAGAGAATATTTTATATAAAAAGTCCAGAGAGAGAAAGATGAAACAAAATATTAAAAGTAAATATCTCCTTCCCCAAAGTTTTAACTCCAGTCTAATCATAGGGAGAACATCAGATAAATCCAAATTGAGGGACATTCTATGAAATACCTGAACCAGGACTCTTCAAAAATTGTCATTAAAAAAAAAAAAACAGAAAAATCTGAGAAACTGTCAGAGCCCAGAGGACATGACAACAACATCCAATGTGGACGCTGAGCAGGAAATGGGCTTTTTGGGAAAATGAGAAATTCAAATAAAATCTGGAAATTTGCTAATACTAATTTTCCAATGATGATTTCTTAGATTTGACAAATGTATCTTAAAAATGTAAGATATTAACAATGGCAGGTTAAGAATGTATGAGAACTCTGACCTACATTTACAACTTTCTCTAAGTCTGCAATTATTCCAGTATTAAAAGTAGGTATCTCTGAGTGGTAGATGACAGAGTTTTAAAAATTAATTTGCATTTTCTAATTTTTTAACAAGCAACATGCTTAATTCCCTGATAGCTCAGCTGGTAAAGAATCCGCCTGCAATGCAGGAGACCCTGGTTCAATTCCTGGGTCGGGAAGATCCACTGGAGAAGGGATAGGCTACCCACTCCAGTATTCTTGGACTTCCCTTGCGGCTCAGCTGGTAAAGAATCTGCCCACGATGCAGGAGACCTGGGTTCGATCCCTAGGTTGGAAAGATCCCCTGGAGAAGGGAATGGCTACCCACTCCAGTATTCTGGCCTGGAGAATTCCATGGACTATTCACTTTCATGCATTGGAAAAGGAAATGGCAACCCACTCCAGTGTTCTTGCCTGGAGAATCCCAGGGACAGGGGAGCCTAGTGGGCTGCCCTCTATGGGGCTGCACAGAGTCGGACACGGCTGAGGCGACTTAGCAGCAGCAGCAGCATACAGTCCATGCGGTCACAAAGACTCTGACACAACTAAACGACTTTCACTTTCAGTGCTTAATTATCTGAAAAACAAAAAAGGAAGAAGGTAACTACTCTGCATCAAAAGAAATTAAAGGGATAAAAATAAAGAAATACATGTGGGGAAAATGGGAAAAATTATATATGGGCTTGATACCTGGCAGTATAACCATTAGTATTACTGAATTATTTTCTTAGGTGTGATAATGGTATTATATCTATAAAGAAAAATGCTCTCCTTCTTAGGAGACACCTGTTGAAGTGTGAATGAAATGCCATCTAAGATGTCTGCCACTTACCTTCAGCTGGCTCAGAAGAAAAAAATTCTATTCGACAGAGAAACAGAGAATGCAAATCTTGATATAAGGCAAAGAATTGGGTATTGATTATACTATTCTTATAACTTTGCTCTCTGGCCTAAAGACTGTCATAATATAAATTAAACTAAATTTTCTTTAACTTAAAAAAATGATCCAAAACCCAAAATAGGCTAGAAGTTATAATTTCTCATAAATATAAAATATACTGTATTTTATACTTTAATTCATCTTTTCCAAAAAAGACTGAAAAGGGATGGCTTATTTTACATACTAAGAAATTATAGCTAGCACCCAGGAATAATATTTACATTTCCTTCCAATTAATATTGAATATAGTCTTTTTATCATCGGAGCAGTTTATATTGATCTTGGGCTCATTAATTTCTAACTTACCTAGTTTTTTTAAAATAAATCTGTTTATTTGAATACCACTACCTCATCCCTTAAAGAAGCTGGAAAAATGATGAAATAACTCAGAAGACACAGTTGGAAACTGTAAAGAAGCCTAAGAAATTAGTCACTGGCTGAACAGAAGAGCAGATCTCTTACAAAGCTGTATTCCATGAACCTTGGGTCAGACACAGTTCATTTTGACCCTAAGATCCAGTATAGAACCACCTGCCCAAAATGCCTTTCTCAAATGGGAAAGAGGTGGAAATGCTAAGACACAGGAGAACGTTCTTTCTTGTCTACAGCTAACTGAATTAGAAATCTTTAACACCATTTCTAGTCCTGAAATTCTGTAATTCTACATGTTGCTATTGATTAGTTGCTCAGTCTAAACTCTTGTGTTCAACTCTTTGCAATCCCATGGACTGCAGCCTGCCAGGCTCCTCTGGCCATGGGATTTCTCAGGCAAGAATACCGGAGTGGGGTGCCATTTCCTACTCCAGGGGATCCCCAGGGACTGAACCCGTGTCTCTTTTGTCTCCTGCATTGGCAGGGGGAGTCTTTTACCACTGAGCCATGAGGGAAGCCCATAATTCTACATAAAATACCTTTAAAACAAGAATACGTTATCATTTCACATCCATTAGGAAGGCTGCTATTAAAAAAACAGAAAGCAAGTGCTGACAAGCAAGTGGAGAAGTTAGAATACTTGTACACTGCTGGTGGACATACAATGGTGTTACTGCTATAGAAAATAGTAAGGGGGTTCCTCAAAACATTAAACACAGAATTACCAATTCCACTTCTGGGTATTTCCCAAAGAACTGAAAGTAGGGATTTGAACGATATATATATACCCATGTTCACAGCAGCATTATTCACAATAAGCCCAAAGGTGGAAGCAACCCAAGTGTCTATCAAAAGTTGGATGGATTCTTTAAAATGTATTTACATACAACAGTATTGCATGTGTGCATGCTAAGTCACTTCAGTCGTGTCTGACTCTATGCAACCCTATGGACCACAGCCCCCAAGGCTCCTTTGTCCATGGGATTCTCCAGGCAAGAATACTGGAGTATAGGTTGCTTGTCTTCTTCCAAGGGATCTTTCCAACCCAAGGAAACCCATCAAACCCACAGCTCTTAGGTCTCCTGCATTGGCAGGTGGGTTCTTTACCACCAGTGCCACCTGGGAAGCAAGTAATACAATAGTATTACTTAGTCTTAAAAAGTAAGGAAGTCCTGCCACATGCTACAACATGGATGAACCCTGAAGACGTACCAAGTGAAATAAGCCAGTCACAAGAAGACACACACTATGTAAGTGCACTTATAGGAGATACCTATGGTACAAACGGGCCTTATTCATCCCAGAAACAGAAAGCAGGATGATGTCTGCCAGGAGGCAGCGAGGAATGGAGAGTTAGTGTTTAATGAGTAGAGAACTTCAAGTCAGGACGATGACAAAGTTCTGAGATGGAATGGATGGTGCTGACGGTTGCGCAACAAGGTGAAAGCACTTAATGCCACTGAATTGCATGCTAAAATGGTCTAAAATAAATGCTATGTTTCATATATTTTACCAGAATTAAAAAAAAAAAAAACACCTCAAGTATATAAGTCATAATACCCTCCTACCCTCCTTAAAAGCAGTGAGGCCCATGTCCTAATCCTGGTGCAAACTGAAGGAATGCGCACTGCCCATTTCCCAACCTCCCCTGCCCACAGAGGAGGACTGAGAGCTGGCAGAGCCATGGCCAGAGACAGGAAACAGGTCCTGATATTAGTCCCACTGAACAAACTTAGGAAAGTCAGAACAGAGGGCGAGGCCCAGGATGGCTGACAGAGGCAGACTAGGGAGGAGAAGGCGAAGGCAGAAGGCAGGAAATCCCTCAGAACGCGGGCAGCTGAGGAGACTGGGAAGGGAGACTGTGAGGAAAAGGAGGGTCAGAACAGGCAAGGCAGAGAAGGGAGTTTCCTCAAGATAAGGAAAGAGAGGAGCAAGAGAAACAAGGAAGAAGAGCTGTAAACGAGGAGATTCATTCGAGAAGAGACTCTCCCCAAGTACCAGCAGAAAACTGACTTCCTTCCACTGGCTTGGCCACCTGTACCCAAAGAATCCACGAAAGCCGGTGCAGCCTACCAAAGTCAGGGAGAAAAGTACTTCCCTGTGCAAGAGTACTAATACACGCCATCCACAGAGAACCATGTACTGCCATTGTTTTCATCCGTGTTTGTGTTTTCATTTCAATGAGAATCTGGGCCTACCTTTTTTATTTGTATCAAACACTAGTACGCTGTGAATGAGCTGAAGAGTTCTAAAATGGGGCTAAGAGTAAAGGCTTGAAGCCAGATCTGCCAGCATTTGAATCGTGGCACTGTGACCTGAGGCTATCTGCCTAAAAATCTGCTTCCATCTCCAAATCTGCAAAATGGGAATAATAACAGTCTACACTTCACAGTTGCTGCAAGAATAAAACAGAGTGAAATATGAAAGCACTTAGAACAGCGTCTGCTCCACACTAAGCACTACTGAGGTATGAGCTTCCTGTTATCCTCCAGACCTAGAGCATGAGCTCCAGGAGAGCTGCAGGTTTGTCTGTTTTGTTCACTGTTGAAGCCTCAGGTGCTTCACGTAAGTATTTGTTGAATAACAATGTATTTAATAATATAAATTTCATGCCAGCAACATAGAAGCCCAAAGGAACAGCACTACCTTTTTGTTATTACGGACAACTAAATCTGTATCACACTTGGGCCTCCAAGTTCACAGATGGTTTTTATATATCTCATCTCAAGAGATTCTGTGAAGCTGGCATTATTATCTCCATCTCACAGAGAAAGTAAAACTCAGAAGATGTAAGTGATTTGCCCCAGGAATTCTGGCAATGAATCCCACTTCTGTTCACTACAGACCCCCACCCAGAAAACTCAGCACACACCCTGCTAAACTGCTCAGCTCCCCTGCCTGCAAAGCGCACAGTCCGAGTGCACCAAGACACTGTATCCCACCTGCTTCAGTACAACTGATGCAAACAGATGAAACAAGAGCAACAGCTACTGACGCTGGATTGACAGGTACAGTGAGACTGACTATATCCTACTTCCGTGTGTCTGAAATTTTCCATAGTTTAAAAAAAAAAAAGTAAATAAAAAATAAACTCTTTACTCCCAACATAAACTCTGCCACTTCTAGCTTTCTATCGAGCATACCACAGCAGAGAACCTTCTCTTATGAGGCAGTGAAGAGAAAGCTAGAGTGGGAATCAGGACGCTTCATTCTTCACTCTGCTTTATTTAACTATGAGACCTCACTGATTCCTTTAACTCCTCTGGGCCCTAAACTCATCTGTTCCTTCCAGGGTTAAAATACTCATTTCGGCTTCCTACTAGCTCCTTAAACTCAACACACAAAATGCAACTTGTCTTTTCTCTATTCTGAACCCCTAAGACCCATTCTTCCATATTCCTGATGTCTTCCAGCTATCCAGCCATAAAAACCTCAGCCTCAACTCCGACTTGAGAGACAGAACTGATGGTTCCCTTCCCTCCTACCTAATCAGCACATCTCTCTGCTTAACCTCCAAGATACCTCTTGACTCCATTACCTCCTTTCATTCTCAGGGACACCAATTCAGGCAGTCACCCCTGTCTTGGGCTATCACCATGGACCCAACAAAAAGCCCCACTGCCAATCCCTCACGTTCATTCTCCTAAACCCAGTCACGACCTCTCAATAGCCTCACCGTCCACATTCGCCTTCAGGTAACCAGAGTCCAGGAAACCGGGATAACGCGGTTTCCGGATGCAGCCTCACTTCCGGCCCCACGGCTCCGCCGCTGCTCTGGCAGTCCGTCCCTCCGGAATGCCCTCCTCTTTCCACGGCCTCTCGTGTTCACGCGGGTGCAGCTGACGTGCTCCCCGATAGCCCCAAGGGGGCAGTGTCACCCCTCCACGGAACCCCTCTTACGGCACCCTTCAAATTCCTATTAGTCCTTTCTGGTGTCCCTAACTCTCTCCACTAGGCGATTCGTTCCTTGTCAAAGGAAACGATGCTTTGTTCATCTTGGCGTCCCTCTGAACTGAGCTTCCGAAGCACAGCAGCACAGCGGCATGCCACCACGAGCACACGAGGCTCCGGAAAGCGCTCCCCGCAGCCCTCCAGAGCGACTTCAGCAGCCAGCGCCCCGAGCTGGGCAGGTCCTGAGCAGCTTCCTCCTCCAGCCGGGATGTGCCCTGATACCCTTGCGGGCCTTGCGTGGTGCACAGCGGACACCTGAGGGTAACTGAGGAACTGGACCTTGAAATAACTCACCTGTTCCCCTTCACCACTCCTCTCAAGAAAACTCACCATCCAGGCCGGGCTCTCTTTAAATATTCTCACTGAACTTGTTCGGATCATCTTTTTAACGACTACCTGTTTATTAGCTGGTTCTATTTGCCTTACCAACCAAAGCCCCACATCAATAGTTTATTGATTAAAACTGCCAAGGATATGAACAAACAATTCACCATGAAGAGACTCAAAGAGAAAAATCCAACAGTGTAGAACTAAGAAGTGCAAGTGCTACTTTACACTACGAAACAAGGAAGGACTTACAAAGAAAAATGTATTTCTATCCAGTTTTGGTGAAAGAGGTAAGTCTGTGTATCTGTTAATTGTACAAACTGGTGTAACACTCTTGAAAAACAGTACCACGATATATACTAGGTTGGCCTAAACGTTTGCTTGGGTTTTTCCACAACATCCAGAACGCACTTTATCGCCAACCCAATATCAAAAGCCATAAAGTCATTCATATCATTTAACACAACAATACATTCTGAAATTTATCCTAAAGATATAATTAGCTAGAAAAAAATACAATATCTACAACAATGTAGATTAAAGTATTAACTGAAAATCAGCGAGCAAAACAAATACCTAACATAAAAAGATTTAACATAAATTATTGACAGCATGACTTGTCTGCAGCCTCTCAAAGTGTAATCATGTAAATTAAAATTGTGACACCTATAATATGGAAATGTTTCATCATTTAGTATACGGGAAAAATACAAATTATGTGCATAATTAAAAATGAGTACAGTAAATATATATATATATTTTTAATGGAATGCCAAAAGGAAAATCAACTGTTTGAGGGTGGTAACTCAAATATTTAACAATTTACTTAATATTAATTTTTAAATTACTTCATCATATAAGACAAAATTTTACCATACTGAGGAAATGAGGGGTTCCAGGGTATAAATTTGACACGGTCTCAAGAAGAGGTCCATGCCTCTCTTCTACTACTCATTTTGGCCTTAACTGAGAGCCCTCAGTACTTGTTTTATCACAACAACAACCCAGACTCCAGCTTTCCAAGGACTAACAAACTAGCTCAACTAGTCTTCTGATCATCCCCAGGAACCTGTGGACAATGAATCGTGCAAAACTACCGCAACTCAAGAAACAAAGAACCCTACAACTATGTTTCACTTTAGCCATCAGCAAGCAGCCAAGCCAGAGTTTAATTACAAACTTTAAAAATATATAGCATTATCACATTAAAGTCTCTGCAGCTAGCACTGAAAATACATCAAAAACTAATTTTAGCACTGATATCCCAGAAGGACCATATTAAAGCAGTCTTCTAATTTTTTCTGTAGTACAATCATTTTCTAAGTTTACTACTGAATGGCCAAGATACTATAACAGACTAAGAATACTAATTACTGTGAAATAATACTCAAGACTAAATTGTCTTTCTTAGGGCATTTCAGCAAAAAATAAGTAATCTGAAAGACTAAAACCACCATTGTGTGGAGTGAACACAACCATTAGAAAAAAAGTTGAACCTGCGTTCCACTGATCTGTTCTCAGTACCTAGATCCTCAAAAATGCAGACATGTACAGTCATCCATGACAACACGCACGCACACAGCAGATAACAGGAAAAACAAACAATTTAATACTTAACCAGCTCATCAGAGCACAGGGTGACTACCACTCAAGAATGTTGACATGAAACCTGAAGCACTCTTAAGATCCAATCTTATGCAGATAGGTTGAACTCCTGTGCGGTTACTCATTCAAAACAGAAGTGTAAGATTAACCTATCCTCACTTCTCTTCAAACACACTGACGAAGAGTCAGGTGGTCTGTTCACCATCATCCCATCAGTACCCGAAGCTCCAGGTCCAACTGCTGCGCCAGAGCCCTGCTCTCTCCACGCTGTCCCACCTCATTCCTCCTGAGCAGACACTCCTCTAGTTTAAGACTCTTCTCACGCACCATCAAGTTCTTTCTTTCTAAACAAGGTTCTCCCAAGCCTTACTCACCTGCAGTTCACTGCACTGGGTATTACCCAAATAGCCCATCAGAGCTCTTTATAATTTCTGAAAGAGAGAGAAGGAATCTTTTAATACAGAGTAGAAAACAGGATTGCTGACATATCAGTTCTGAAGCATTTGTATCCAGTAGTCACAGAAGATGGTCTTTTGGTCCACAGTATTTCAGTAAAATGTAGCATAACCAGCCAGGACCAAAAGTCCTGAGATAAGGGTCCAGAGATAAAAGCTTGATTGAATGTTGCTACTGATTAGCTGTGTGACCTTGGGCAAGTCGCTTGCCTCCTCCAGGCCTCAATTTCCTCACGCAGAAAATAAGAGAGACTAGACACAAACAGCAGAGCCCATCACATGGGAAGAGCACGCCCCTTCCAAGGCACAACGCAGCGCCGCTGCTTACTAGTCTTGTGACTTTACGTGAGTAAATTCACATTTAGCCTAAATTTCCTCTGCAAAGCAGAAATAACAACTATCTTGAAATTGTTCTGAAAACTAAAGGAAAGATAATGAGTTATAACAAGCCTATAGTAAATATACTGTGCGTCTCACCATAAAATTCCACAGATGCTAATTTACCAACATTACTCCCAGCCCTAACGCTACATGAATTCAGTTTCCAAATATTTATTTTCTTAGAAGATCAACAAATCAAAACTGTACCAACCTAACAATGCAATTAACAGTTTCAGTGTTTGACTAACAATTCAGTCACAGTTATCTTACAGTGATGGAAGTTTAAGATTATCAATATTACTTAACATCACAGGAAACAAGGGCGGACTCGTCCCTGCACAGCATGTAAGCGAGCTCAGTGGCCATGCCTTCCCCACCCTCCAGCTGCCAGGGCGCCTCAGCAAAGGGCTCCTCCAGAAGCCGATGACACCAACTGTTTCTGCCTCAGATCAGGGGAGCAGGACCGCAGGTGGAGGAAGGAGAAGAGGCTTTTTTCTTCATCTTTTTTACTTTATACACTTAACCATGGCTCAGGTTTGTTTACCATGGCATGCCATCAGTTTTACATAAAAATAAGTAATTTTGTAAACCTATATTATTTACACATATTGCTCACTGATAGGAAGCTCGCCTCACAGGAATATTTTCATACAAGATCCACAGAAGAAAGCAAAAAGGCAAATTCAGATGTGCAGAGAACACCTAAAATATGACATAGAAATGACAAAAATCACAAACATTCACACTTCAAAATGGTTCAGTCAAAAAATATGCCATGCATTCGTTGAAGAACCTAATGATGAATCAGGGGTTTCTGGGGTCAAAACAAGTTGAACACACCAACTCTGGTTTTACCAGATAACTTCCTGCTCTTGGAGAAACTGACCCAGTACCACTTACATGAGCAAACCAGTTAATGTGATTGTTTAGTAGTATGTTGAAAGCTTTCAATGTGCTTTAGACAAGTGGTAGCTTTACAAAAAAAAGAAGATATATGCACACATATGTATACATATATATAGAAATTAAAAATCTTCATGTTACATCTACTATTTATTACTGAAAGAAAAATATTAACTCTGTTAAATTCAGGTTAACTCAGAGGTATTATCCCAGCCACCTCAGAGGTAACAGACCACTAAGTTTTATGCTGCTCCTAGCCAGCATTATAGAAATCACCCTGACTACAGCCAGTAACTTAAATGAACGTAAGCTGGAGGAGCCACACTCTCCACACATATCATAGTTCCCGCCTAGAAAACATTTCAAAATATTACTCGGAAATCAAATATTTGCATGTATACTTATCTAAGTTGATGGAAATAAACAACCATAACAATCTGTTTATAATTTTTAAGTAGCTCCTCTGCCTCTCTTGTTTGCCAAGTTGATAAACTTGGCCCCAAATTTTCTATGCATTTAAAACAATAGGCAAAGGACCTTATTTCTTGTGCTGGGCATGTATCTGGAGTCTTAAAAATAGAGTCGGACAGATAATGAGAGGCTTATTTGCATTTGATATCAATGCCGTGCCTGCTTCTTAAACAGAGAAAAAACTGCATGTGTAAGGTCTGGTCTACCTATTTGTAGAGCCCTCCTCAAAATTCTTAGCCTTTCGTGAGCATGCTCTATATTCTTCAATTCCACAAGGCACTTTGCAAGTAGGAGTGATTTCTACTGTTATTTTGGCATCACTCCCTTTTCCAGTGAAACACTGGTCTGTCCATAAATTGTGTACAGACTTTGAAACAATCCAGTCTGAGTATTTATGGTATCAGAAATGAAACTTCTTGGTAATAATCGCAAAATCCAAGTGTACCAGCTGATAGAGAGGTACTTACTGACTCCCCAAAACTACAGCCTTCCACGAAATAGTGTCCTACTCCCCAGCCAAAAGGACAGACTGAAAAAGCTGTGTCTTTATTCACGTCAAAGACACAGACTCTCACTTCACCCAAACTTCTACACTATGGCACTTCCCATTTGAGAATGCTTTGTGTAAAAACCTGCTTGGTGGCCAAACACCAGCTTCACTTTGAAGTGAATATTAACACTTCACAGGATCTACAGGTGTGAAAATTGTGGAAAACGTCTTTGTGGAAAATTTCTTAACACAGTTCAGGCCAAACAACACTAGCCATATAAGATTATCTATTTCTAAATATTCCCTTTTGGATTATAAACAAACATCTCCATAGGCCAGAAAGTAGATTAGGTGATTCTTTCCACAAAGTAATATGTAAATTAAAAAAAACAAAGGTACACATTGGGAGATCTAAGCCATGAATATGCCTCCATCAGTAAGCTGAAAATAAATTTTTAAATCCATATTTGCTCTAAGAATAAAAATAAAAAATATACGTGATACACACAAGCACTATTGAGTTTCAAAACACAACCAAACGTGGTATGTGCATTTAGAAAAGGATCTTAGTTTATGTCCACCTTCCTCTCCCAAGTTTTTTTTTTTAAGGCAAAAATGTCAATTGTATGCCTCAATCTCGAAAAAAATAAAGCACAGCTTATTCTTCTAGACATGTGATAGAGAGGATTTCAAAATACAAAGGCTATCCAGATGTATTAAAGGAAAAAAAAAAAAAAAAACTGCAGTAACCAATCTACCAAAACTTACATGTTCTCAATAAAACATAGTAAAGTATTTTTATAGACATACACACTTACACACACTGTATAGTACATCTACAATGCCTAAAATTTTTTTAAAAAAGATATTTTTTTCAAGTTGAGAAAACTGCTTGTGAAGAATGTAAAATTAGCAAACCACTCTCCTTCTCCCCAGTGCTGTTCATTGACATGTATCAGCGCTGTTCTGTAAATTCAAAGCCTCACAAGTTGGCTTAAGTAAAGCAACACTCTGACTTCACATATTACATGTGACCAGAAAACAATGAAAAGCCAGTCTTCTCCATAATGTTAACCAAAACTTAATACTATTATAATTCAAAATAATTACGAGAGAGACCAGCATTATTCCATTTTTCAGAAAATAAAAGCAGGATTTGCCTAAAATAATTCTTTCCAATGGAAAGGGTGTACTTGACACAAGACACACAAAATCCACATACACAATCACTGACACGCGATGTACAGCAAGTGATAAACACCACGACACAGATAAAATTAAGACATTCAATTAAAGTTACACAAGGAAATTTAAATAGGCAAACTATAATTACCCCTGGAAAAGACACTCATCAAGGATGGCTCCAAATAACATTTGGCTCTGGATAAGCTCCACTACCGTTGTGTGTGCTGGAGTCCCTGAAAAGTCTGTACACTTGACACAGTCTTCTTTTCTGAATCCAGCTCAGCCTCTACACCCATTTGACAGAGGGACTCATTTGAAAATAAAGATAGTCCCATCCAATTACTTAGCTTCAGTCTTACCCTTATGACTTGATTAAAATAAAGAAGGAAAAAGGGAAATCATTTTTAACTGCAGTCTCACCTTACACATCTCACCAGCACTGTAGTTCTTTAGTGATCAATTACTTCATCCAATTCCTGAGGCAAACAGAAAAGTAAAATGTGTCTGTACAACACCAATAAGAGACAAGATAAGTAGTAGCAAACGTTCTATCAACGTGAAGTGAAAGGGCACCTAAATTTCAAATGGAAAAAGCTACCAAAATGGTACAGTATGCAGCTTTGTTAATGAGTCTGTTTTACTTTAAAATAAAAAAGAATAAATTATAAAACGCCCTTAAAATCCAAAACATAAAAAAGTCATCTCTTACAGACTGGACTTTCAAAAAGAATTAAAAAGAAGAGACGAAGGGGACGAAATCCTTTCATATGAGTTTAAGGAAGTGCAAAATTCAGAACAAGCGAGCCAGGACAACTCTACTCCCCAACCCCCTCCCCCACACCCAACTCTAGAAATCCACTATGTCTGGAGTTATACATTATTATATTAATGATTTGCCTTAAAAGTGTAAGTGGCGAGGGTGAAGGAACAACAATTCTGAATTTCAGACAAAACCTGAGGATCTCAATCCAAGAAGAATCCTAAAACCCTGATTTCCAAACCGGGCTGGAGGATCCTCAGCAAAGGAGAGGGTACAGAAAGCTCAAATAATTTGGGGAGAGAGGAATCAAAGTTCCTTAGATGAAACTGCAGTCCTTTAGCTCTAGAAAAGGGGAGTCTTAGAGCAATCTCCGGAAAGGATCGTCTGTTTTTATTTTTGTTGATGTGCTCGTGGGCCAATGAGAATTTCCGAGGAGGGGGCGGAGAAAGGGGGGGGTAAGAAAGTGAAGCTCAGGAAACAACCCCCGGCTGGGGAGGCAGGGGCCCCCGGCCCACTTTTCCCGGCCCCCGCCCCCACGCGGGCAGAAGTCCGATCCCAGAGGGGCAATCGAGCGGGGCGTGGGAGGCCCGCGCGCTCCCCGCCCCCAGCGGCGACCCCGCCGAGGGGCGCGAGCCTCCCGGGAGCCCGGCGCGGACGAGCCTGCCGCGGGCCCGCGGCGGGGTCCGCGAGGCCTGCTCCGAGGCCTGGGCGGAGGGCGGCGCGGCCCCCGGCGGAGGGGAAGGGGATCGGGAGGGGAAGCGGCTGTAAACAGCCCCAGCGTCCGGGCCTCGCCTCGACGAGCCCCGCTTCCCAGGCCCCGCCGCGGGCCGCCCGGGCCCCCGGCTCGCGCCGGGGCCGCCCCTTCCGGGGCTCGAGGGGCCGGAGGGGAGCCCAGCGCCTCTCCGGAGGGCGCCGGCAGCTCGCGGAGCGGTCCCGGCGGCGGCGAAAGGGGAAGTCAGGACTTACCTGTCATTACTTTCTACGCCATCTTGGATCCACTTGTCAACGTCCCCACAAAGCATTGTGGGTAAGAAAGAGCCTTTAAAGTGACTCCCCTCGGCCCCCGACTCCCGCCTCCGCCGGCGCCGCCCCTCCGGCCGCACCTCCGGCGCGGAAAGTTGCCCGCCGCCTGCCGCGCGGCCCCTCCCCTCCGCCGGCTGTTTGCGTTTAAAATCCGCCCCCATCTTTAAAACGGGGCTCCGGGTCTCTGCGGCCGCCGCCGCTCCCGGCCTCCCTTCCCCCACCCCTCGCGTCCACGCGGGCTCCGGCGCCCCCCGGGGCGGACGGACACCCCAAGTCTGCGTCTGATCGGCCGCGGGCTTCCCGCGCCGGCGGCGAGGAGCCGCTCAGATTCGTCTGTGCGCGCTGCTGCGTCGGTTTCGGCCCCGGACCCTCGCCGCCCGCCGGCGGGCTTCTGCTCCCCGGGCCGGGGCCCGAGCGCCGGCGCTGGGCCGCCGCGTACGCGGACGGAAGGTGTGTCCAGCCGCCCAACGGCCCGGGACCCTGCGGAGGCCGGCTTCGCGGCGGGGGCAGGGGGCACGAGGCGAAAAGCAACTTTTACCCGCTTGCGGCTCCCTTCCGCGGGCTCTTCCCGGGCCGGCACCGCGATCCGCGACCCTCAGACGGAGCCCCCTCCCCTAGGAATGTGGCCTCTCTCGGCCGAGTCCGCCCTTCTGCAGTCCGCGCCGCGCGCGTTCTAGGACTTCCCCGGGCAGGTAACGGGGGCGCCGCCTGCGCGCTCGGGCCGGGGCGCAGGGGCGCAAAGGGCTCGGGGGAGGGTCCCGGCGCCGGGCCGGGGAGAGAGGGGGAGCGCGCCCCGCGGTCCACCTGCCGGGTCCCGGGGGTGGGGGGCGCTCTGAGTCGTCCAGGAGAGCGACCCCGCCGCCCACGCCCGCACCCCGGCTGCTGCCCGAGGGCCCCTCGCGGGGCGGCGAGACTGTCCCCCACGCCCTCCGCCCGCATTCCTTGGCGCGGGGTGGGCCAAGCACCGGCCGGCGCCCTCGCGCCGCGGGCCCCTTGCCCCGGGGAGCGTAGGTCAGTCTGCGGAGCTCTCACTCATTGCCTCTGGGCTGTGCTTTGCAGACTTTGGGGACTCAGATTGCTCCTCCCCACCCCCAAGCAGATTTTTACAAAAAGGTGTCCAAGGGAAAATCCTCCAGGACATCGAGACTTGCGAAATTGTATTCTTTGTGAATGCTGTTGAAAGGCTCTGAAATTAGAAAAATGCACAGGCATTAAACGCCCCGTTCAGTGCAAGGGGAGGGCCTGGGGCCTTGGGGTCCACCCAACTTTTCCGCTCCTCCAGACCCTAGGAGAAGCCTCTCTCGAGGAACCTGGACGCTTGCTGACATAAGCCCTGCCCCCGGGGAGTTAAAAACTCCACCAGGCAATCGTCCCGGCCAAAAGAGAAGAGTGGGGTGTAGACTCATTAAGAGATTGGCCCGGGGTCAGCAGTGAGGGAGGGAGCGAGGTAATGAGTCACTCCAGGCCGGCCTCCCCTGAGTCACCGCTTCTCTGAGCTCCGAACGAGTTGGGAAACTGGAGCCTGGAGTCAGGTTCTTAGACAATCCAAGCCCCACCGTCCCTGCTGCCGGGAGGGGCATTGACCCGGGGGGCGCGGAGGCCGCGCTGCTCTCGACCCTCTAGCCCTTGCCCGCTGGGAAATGGACCGTCTCTCTGGGCTAGAGAAGGCTCCAAAGACTCCTCTCCACAGGGTAGCCAGTCACTCTGTTTCCAGTCCCACTTCTGCACCTGGCTACCCACTCCTGTGCACTGATTTATTGCTTGCCCTGTGTTTACCCGGGACGTTTATATGTGTGGTCTGAGTTTCCTATAATTCAGCACTCAGTAAGCGGAGGACAACAACTGTGGCCGGACCAGCATCTCTTCAGTAGGTACTTTTCTTGGCCCTGTGTGGGCCTGGACCCAGAGAAGAGTGATGTTGGCGACTTGCACCCATTCATCCAATCCAAGGTACATCCGGCCAGTCCTCCTCCAAGACTGTGACCTGAACTAGAAAACCCTACAAAGTCCTCTCCCTGCCTCTACTTTGCCCCTGACAGTCTCTTCTCCATCTGACCAACCAACCCAGCGAGGTCTGTGCAATGTTAATTGTATCACCTGACTCCTCAGCCGCAGGGAAGGTGTCCCCAACACCTTAGAATAAAATCAGAATTCTAACTAGCCTATGAGCTCCTGGGACTGCCCCCTCACCATGACAGCACACTGTCCTTCTGTGTCCCCTGCAAGCCTCCCTCCAGCTGGATCCTTGTCCCCCAGATGGGACGATCATCATCTGTTCAGCACTCAGGGCGCAGCTCAGATGCACCTCCTGGAAGAGACTTTTCATGATTCCCTTAACCAGAGCGGAGTTAGAAATGTTCTTGTCTGTGTGTTGGTTGATTGATTGTTAGATCTGCCCAGGGCCTTGGAGAATGAGCTGCATAGGGGCACAGGCTTTGTCCGGCTTGCTCACTCAGCGCCTCCACCAGGGCCTGGAACATACAAAAACATTTCAGCAAACATTTGTTGAATGAATGACCAAACCTTAATGAGAGTGAGGGGTGGTGGTGAGAGTGCAGAAGCATGGAATGAGCAGCTGAAGGTGGGGCGCACCAGAACACTCGGATTATACACAGCTGGAGGCAGGCAGGCAGGATTGGAGTTAAAGAACACAGACTCCTTGACCACCATTAATGGGACTCCATTCTGATTCTAATCTGATGAGCGACAGCCTCAGATAACTCCCCAGTCACCCCTCTTTGCTTCCTGCATGTTTTCAGCCCCACAAAGGATGTGTCTTCTTCCTTGCAGCCCTGCAGCTCAGCCCTTGGGTCTCTCTTACTCAGCTACACCGCCTCCCCTTCCCATCCAGCCTGTGCTGTGCGAAGTCACTTCAGTCATGTCTGACTCTGTGGACTATACCTCCGAAGCTCCTCTGTCCATGGAATTCTCCAGGCAAGAATACTGGAGTAGGTTGCCATGCCCTCCTCCAGAGAACAGTTCTGACCCAGGGATCAAACCCATGTCTTTTATGTCTCCTGCATTGGCAGGTGGGTTCTTTACCATTAGCTCCACCTGGAAAGCCCTTCTTCCAGGCTTGAGGCTTTAAATACCATCTTTACCCTGAGAAAGAACTCTAAACCTGTAGTTCAAGTCCAAAGCTTTTTCCTGAGCTTCAGACTCTTAGCCGACAGCTTCTTAGCATCCCTACTTAACTCTCTGATAGACTCTCTGATAGACTCTCTGTAGACTCACACTTACACGTCCAGAGGGGCATTCTTGACCTCCCCCGACAAAAGTGCTCCACCACGGTCTCCCCAGCTCCACTATTATAACTCCGTCCTTTAATTGTTCAGGCCACAGTCACTCCTGTCTTTCAAACTCCATCTTTAATCAGCCTTCTTTATGGTCCAGCTTTCACATCCATACATGACTACTGGAGAAACCGTGCATTTGAGTAGACAGACCTTTGTCAGTAAAGTGATGTCTCAGCTTTTTAATACACTGTCTAGATTTGCCAAACCCTTGGAGGAGGGTATGGCAACCCACTCCAATATTCTTGCCAGGAGAATCCCCATGGACCGAGGAGTCTGGCAGGCTACAGTCCATGGGGTTGCAAAGAGTCAGACACGACTGAATGACTAAAGCACAGCACAGATTTGCCATAGCTTTTCTTCCAAGGAGCAAGGGTCTTTTAATTTATTTTCACTTATAATAATCTTTATTTTAAAGTCTGTTTTGTCTGATGTGAGTACTGCTACTCCAGCTTTCTTTTGATTTCCATTCCATGGAATATTTTTTCCAGCCCCTTACTTTCAGTCTGTATGTGTGCTGGGAAAGATTGAAGGCAGGAGGAGAAGGGGATGATGACACAGGATGAGATAGCTGTATGGCATGAGTTTGAGCAAACTCCAGGAGATAGTGGAGGACAGAGAAGCCTGATGTGCTGCAGTCTAGGGGGTCACAAAGAGCTGGACACAACTTAGTGACTGAACAACAACAATCTATAGTAGTCAGATTCTTAAACAGAAAGCAGAAAGGGTGATTGCCAAGGGGTAAGGGGAAAGAAGAATGGGGATTTGTTAACTGGATATACAGTAGAGTTTTCAGTTTAGTGAGACGAAAAGACTTCTGGAGATTACAGAACAAGGTAAATGTACTTAACATTACTGAACTGTACAACTGTGAAATGGTAAATTTGTTACGTAGTGTTTAGCACAACTTTTAAAATTTTTGATGGTTAAGATGGTAAATTGTGCATTTTACCACAATTTTTAAAAGAAAAACAAAAATGTAAAAAGACAAACCATGCAAAAACTACCAAAAGAAAGTAGGCTTTATGGCAAAAAAAAGCATTGCTAGAAGTGAGGAGGGACACACTATGAGAAAGGTATTCATCACCAAGAAGACGTAGCAGTTTCGCATTTGTGTGTGCCTAGCACACATGGCCTCACCACATACGAGACAAAGGAAGGAGCATGGGCAGAGTCACGAAGAGGTGGAGACAAACCTACAAGTATCGTGCGAGATGTGCGTATCAGTAACTGTTCAGAGGAGCAGATGGAGATGGTAAGAAGCAGACTTGACCTAAAAGATGCATAGTATAGATAGATAGATACAGAATCACAGATCACAGAGTTTTCCCAAGTAGGCATGGAATGTTTATGAATATGCTGGGCCATATAGCAAGTCTCAACAAATTTCAGATGCTCTAAGTCATATAGAGTACATTCTCAGACAGTGATGCAATTAAGCCAGAAAACAAGAGAAAAAGTAAGTAGAAAATATCTACATATTTGAAGTCTATATATACTCCTGAATAACTGATGGATTTGGGAAATCGCAGTGGGAACTAGAAAATATGCTGAAAGTTTTGAAACTTACATCCTGTAATCAAGATGTCATTAGGGCCATGCTAACTTGGAAAGTTTTTTAAAGCATATATTAAAAAATAAGCTTGAAATACAAATAAAGTACTTTTCATGAGAAGTTAGAAAAACAGCTAATTAAGCACAAAGAACGTGCAAATAAATGGAAATAGTCAAAAGTTAATTGAAAAGTGATAAAATGATAAACCCCTCATGGGGGACTAATTAAAGCACAAATAGCAAAAAAATGAAAACATTTGTACAGATTTTTCAATCATTAAAAAGATAATGAGAATATTATGAACAGCTTTATGACAATAAGTATGAAAATTTGATTGAAATAAACAAGTTTCTTGAAAATACAGTTTTTCCAAACTGGCACAATCAGTCCTACATCTGACTGGTCTTAAATCCTCTATTTTAAATTAAGTCTATAATTTTAAATCTTCCTACAAAGAGAACTCCAGGCCCAGACAGCTTCATCAGTGAGTTCAGTGAGTTGTGTTTAAAGAAAATATAGCACCAATCTTCTTTTCAAAGAATAGAAAAAGGAAATAGTCCCTAACCATTCTATGACGGCCACACTGCCTTGATACTAAAACCTAGCAAAGACATTACAAAAATATAACAACCTAATCTCACTCATAAACTTTAAAACTAAACAAATGATCAGCAGAATGAATCCAGCAATGTGTAAAGCTGATGTACCTCACAACCAAGGTGGAGTTTTTGATGAATGTTACTTTGGTTTGACATTCAAAAATCAGAAAAAGATGTTGAATAAAGTTCAGCACTACTTATGATTTTTCTTGATGTAAGTACTAGCAAAGTAGGAATAAAGAGGAATTTTCTGAACTTGATAAACGGCGTACACACTCTTCAACAAACACACTAAGTAGTGTACAGACGTGTAAGTATCTTACCAAGTAGTGAAATGCTAAATGCTGTCCCTTTGGCTTGACAGCAAGGATGCCTACCCTGACCACTTCCATTCACTATCACAATGGAGCACCAAGCCTGTGCAATAAATAATCCAAAAACAAAAAACAACAAAAAAACCCTGAAAGGTGTAGGTCTGAAATGGAAGAAAAGGTGTTTACAAGATAACCTGATACGTGTGTTTAAAAACCCACAAATGCACAATGAGAATTAACAAGTGAGGTTGGCAAGGTTGTTAATATTCAAATGTATTTCTACATGCTAGTATATCCTGTATAAAGCAATAGTCAGAATACAAAAAGTTTAAAAAGAGATTTACACACGTACAGCAATGTCTATAGCAGCGCTGTTCAATGACCAAGGCATGGAAGGTGACTCAGCCGCGAAACACAGTGACATGCTGCCCTTTGCAGCAACGTGGGTGGGCCTCGAGGGGACCATGCCATGCGAGGGGAGCAGGTAAAGGAGGTTAGTGTATGACAGGACTTACAGGTGGCGTCTCATGCCATTCGAGGGACGTCATGTAAAGGAGGTTAGTGTATGACGCGACTTACAGGTGGCATCTCATGCCATTCGAGGGACGTCAGGTAAAGGAGGTTAGTGTATGACTCGACTTACAGGTGGCATCTCATGCCACGCGAGGGACGTCAGGTAAAGGAGGTTAGTGTATGATGCGACTTACAGGTGGCATCTCATGCCATTCGAGGGACGTCAGGTAAAGGAGGTTAGTGTATGACTCGACTTACAGGTGGCATCTCATGCCATGCGAGGGACGTCAGGTAAAGGAGGTTAGTGTATGACACGACTTACAGGTGGCGTCTAAGAAATAACACAAACGAACTTATTTACAAACAGAAATAGCCTCTCAGTCATAGAAAACAAACTTACGGTTACCAAAGGGGAAAGTGGGGAGGGATAAATTAGTGGTATGGGATTAATAGATACACATCTCTATATGTAAAACAGATAAACAGGTATTTACTGTATAGTACAGGGAACTGTATTTAATATCTTGTAATAACCTGTAGTGGAAAAGAGTCTGAAAAAGTGTGTGTGTGTGTATATATACACACACACATATATATATGCATGCATCACTTTGCTGTACACCTAAAACACGATCATTATAAATCATCTATAGTTCGATTTTTTTAATTTAAAGGTGATCACACAAAAAAAGATAGCCTACACAGTGGCAAAATATTGGCTACATAAGAATATATGAGTTGAAACACATACCAGAATTCCATGCAAAACTAAGCATTCTGGGAGGGAATGAAGGAAAGCCTGAATAAATGAGAGGGCGCCATGCGTGGCAGACGGGAACCGTCTTCTAGTTGCCCTTCAGGAAGGAACTTTCCGTTCAGCTGTGCAGGTGTGGCCTGCCCGAAGCCTCCAGCTGCAGAGAGCTCCCTTCCCTGAGGTGACATAGGTCCCAGAGCTGCATACAACCAGTGAGAAGCGAGGCAGGGACATACTTAGGGCCATTTCTACCAAATACAGGACACCCCAAAATCCTGAGCAACTCCCTGCTGCCTTGACTGGAGTTCTGTGGGGCCGGCGTTACTGTCTGGCCCCTTCCTAAGCCTTATCTTGCTGCCTTCGCTTCCTCCCACAAGTGTTGATCCCTCATAAACATTGTGCACCTCAACTCAGCCTCTGAAGACTAACCTGTGATAGCTGACTCAGGAGAGGTCTCAGAGAGCAAGTGATGAGATGGGTTCAGAGGAGGCCCCCCACCCTGGTGGAGGCAGGTGGGTCTCAGGCAGCGCTCTGCACAAGGTGCTGGTTCAGTTGTTCACACTCTGTTGGTACATGAGGGGGTGTGTTGGTCAAAGTGAAGGCACTGGCAGATGTAGTGGAGGAAGTAGTTGCTGTAGAAATGATTGGTTTGGATGGCCATTGGTGTGCATTGTCAGTGTTCTACGGAAAGACGCCAAAAAGCTGAAAGTAATGAGCAAGTGAAAGCCAGGTGTGAAAGCTAGAGGCCTTCCTGGTTGCATGAAGCTCTCATCTACAGCGACAAGGCAGAGAAAGCTGAGGACCTAGACCATGAGCATCAAGCACCCAGCAAAGGCACGTATCTCATGCCAAGGTCAGGCCCTGGATGGGATGGAGACAGATGGGAGATGATGATGATTTTGACTCCCCAGCTTCCTGTGGACCTTCCGAGCCTACAGAAGTGGCCCATCCCCAAACCCGCTGGAAGAGCCAACACTCCCAACCTTCTGGAACACAACACAGAAGCCTGCCCCTGAGAAGAGCATGGGTTCCCTCCTGGGTCACTAGGCCTATCACTGGCTGAACTCGCAGTACATAGGGTTAGGGACGCTAAGGGATTACATCCCACAGGACCTGCAGGCCCTCACCAGCACCCAGGAACTGAACTCTAAGCTCGATTGATCAAGGGGCAGAATATAAAACTGGGTGAAGAAAAGTCTGCTGGCTTGGGAGGGCTCTCTTGACATGCAGGATCTAACCTCTTGAGGATCCCGGGTCATACTCACTATTAGAAAAGTAGAAGTTCATGGGTCACCAGGATAGGAGGTGGGGCAGCGAAGGGCTTTAGGGTGAACTGTGCAGACCTGCAAATAACCAGATACATCCCACCTCTTTTGGGGAGGGACCGCTTCGAGCTGGCAGCACCTTGGGGCCTGGCTGGGCTGCCGGGTGCTGCTTTGCCTGGGGTCATACTCTGCCCGCCCTGCCCAGGCAACCTGCACTGTAACTCAACATGGACATGCAGCCCAACAGAGGACACTCTGACAACAGTAAATGCCCCAGAGCAACGCACTAGGGCAGCCAGCGCTCTGTCTGTTCTGGGTCAGATTGCTTCCTCTGCCCAATTCTGGGTCTTGCCTTTTCCCTCGTAAACTTTTGCCATCCAAATTCCACTAAGCGTCTGTTTCTGCACCGTGACCTGCGTACCATACTCCTGGTTTTTAAAGACTCGGAATGTTCAAGAGGTCAGTTCACTGCTAAATGCTCTATAGATTATATGCAACCATATCAAAATCTCCAAATATTGATCTTTATGCAATATTTTTTGCACTATAACACATTTATTTCCAAAGAGTATTTCCCATAGTAAGTTTTTGAAAGTAGGAAGTTAACAAATGTTCTGTGGGGCTGTATTTAAGGATTGACAGATTTGGAAGAGAAATGCTTTATATACTATGCGATATGTGTGTGTGTGTGTGTATGTGTGTGTATATATATATATTCAGGACAAATGCAAACATTATTTAAAAAAGTAAAATAGACAAAAAGATACAAACACCATAGAATGGTAAAGCAATTCTGAATTTATTAGGAAATGCTGAGGGTGAGAAATTATCAAGACACTCTTGAAGAAACAGGAGGTAGGTGGGCGTGCTCTACCAGATACGAAAACAGTGTAAAGCTACGGAAATGAAGACAATGTGGTTTGGATACAAATACATAAAAAGAATAGAGAACACAGACACAGTTCCTTTTTGAGTGCTTGATTTCCTTGAAAGGTGGAACTCTAGACCTGTGGAGGGCGTCTTTGTCATTATATGGTGCTAGGACAGTTGGATATCCTTACAGAAAATGGAACCTGACCACCCCACACCATAAACAAAAATTAGCATCAGGTGGTTTTAGATCTAACTCTGAAAGACAAAACACTAAAAGCTTCTAGAACAGTGCAGATGAAGAGAAAATGGAAACATTCTATGACCTGTACTGTCTAATACAGGTAACTAAAGGAGTGAATTTTATTTCATTTTAATTAATTTTCACTTAAATAGCCCCAAGTGGCTGCCAACAGTTCAGAATTAGAAGATAATATTGAAGACTGTCTTCATGACCTGAGGATATGAAAGACTTCTTCAATGGGATACAAAAACCACTAACCAAAAAGAAAAAAACAAAAACAAAAAAACTGCATTAAAGTTAAGAATTTCTATGCATTTAAAGATACCATGATATACTTCAGTAGAGGCACAAAGGCACGTTAGAGTAGGAAGAGAGTTTGGCAGGCAAAGGGCTCATCTCTGGAGTATTCGAACAACTCTCAGGTCAAAAAGGAAAAAACCCTGAAGAAAAGTAGGTAAAAGATTTCAACAAGCAGTACATCAAAGAGAATATCCAAACGACCAATTAACATGTTTAAAAGTGTTCAACCTCATCAATAATCAGGGATAGACAAACTGAAATCATAATGAATTATTACAGCACACCCAGCAGAATTGCTAAAATCCAATAAAAAATTGACAAGGCTAGTGATAAGACTGGAACAAGAGAATCTTCAAATGGAGTTAGGGAGAGTTTAAATTGGTATGACCACTTTGAAAATCTGTTTGGCAGCATCTGCTAAATGGACCTGCACATAATCCACCATTTCACATTAGGAATATGCCTAACAGAAACATGTGAACTTGTACACCAAAAGACATGTATGAGAGTGCTCATAGTAGCATTATTTGTAACAACCAGGAGTTGGGTAGAACCTGTTAGCCACAGCAGGAAAATAATCAAATCATCATATTGTACAACTTAAATATATACAGTTTTATCTGTCAATTATAACTATATAAGCTGGGGAAAAGCTACATAAAAGAGTATCCATACAAAAATAAATAAACTACTGTAAGTTACACAATGGCATGCTATGCAGCCATGAAAAAGAATGAACAACTGTTACATTCAACAGCATGAACAAATCTTACAAAGGATGCTAAGCCTAACACACTTTATTACAAAAGAGTCCGTGCCTTGTAAATCTATTTATACAAAGTTCAAAATGCAAGTAAAATTAAGCTATAGTGTTGAAACATACACATTTAGCAAGGCGACAATTGCGATAAAATTCAGGGTTGAGATCACCTTCACAGGGAGGTAAAAAGCACATGTGAGCGTTCTGAGTGGCTTGAGGTGACGTTTATGACATGGATCTATAATATGCACTGTTGTCTTAGTTTTTTTTAAGCCTCAGTGATGGTGGCGCTAGTGGTAAAGAACCTGCCTGCCAATGGAGGGGACATAAAAGATGCAGGTTCGATCCCTGGGTCAGGAAGATTCCCTTGGCGGAGGAAATAACAGCCCACTCCAGTATTCTTATGTGTAGAATCCCATGGACAGAGGAGCCTGGCGGGCTACAGTCCATAGGGTTGCAAAGAGTCAGGCACGACTGAGGCAACTTAGCGCACGCACACGATACTCTGTGAAGGGTCCTAACATTTACCTGCTGGTCCCTGGCCAGACTGGTATCAAGGACAATAATCTGGGGGACAAGAGACAGTGGAGACTGGGCACAAGGTGCCAGTCTGCCGTGGGGCAGCAGAAGCAGCCGTGTAACACAAGCAGCTCTGGGCTTTTCCTTCCAGCCCCAGTGAAGGCAGATGGAAGGCGCGATCCTTTAGTCTAGTTTCATGGTTCTGTTAGGGGAAGCACAATGATTGAAACCGCCCACCCTGGCCAGGCACCATAGTAACCATTTGCATGCGTTGTTTTACGGCAGGAGGTCCTGGTAAGGAACACAGACCTAATAAGCCACCACCAACCAGAAGAGTTAGGGAAAGGTCAAAAGGAGATACCACGTGTCCGACCACCTCCCAGAATCCTTCTCTTTGGCATCCATCTTGGCTGAACAAGGCGTGCACCACCAGGAAGGACTCTTGAGTCAGAATGATTGGCAGAAGACAACCCGGAAACTAATCCCATCACCATAAAACCCTAGACTGCAAGCCGTGTGACAGAGCTGTTCTCCTGGGTTCCCTTACCCTGCTGCTCTCCCCCGGGGGCCCTTTCCAATAGAATCTCTTGCTCTGTCAGCACATGTCTCCTCGGACAGTTCATTTTCGAGTGTTAGACAAGAGGCCGGTTTCGGGCCCTGGAAAGGGTCCTCCTTCCTGCAACAGTCCTGCCACTCTTCCCAGCTGTCTGTGGGTGCGGCCCCTCAGCTCGTGAAGCAGCTGTGTGGGCAGGGGTTGGGGCAGGAAGGAGGGGCAGTGACTGGGAGGTGTGGCCTTTTCTTTTGGAGTGCCAGAAATGTTTGAAACCAGACTTGGGGGCTGCACATCACGAAGGCGTACTAAATTTGATTAATTTTATGTGAGTTTCATCCCAATTTAAAAACAAATAAAACTCATTGGATAGATTTAACAAACAAAAGACTATATTTTTCTCCTTCCTAACAAAGGAAATATATGCCTTCTGAAAGGAAATAGATTTTTAAAGAATTTCTGGCATCCTCAAACTTGACTACTTGCTTTTCTCAGTTGTTTTTTTTTAGGTTGTACAAAGCAAGTTTTTTAAGGTGTACCACATGATGACTTAACGTGCATACACATTGTGAAATGATTACAATAAATACGTTCATCTCCTAACCTTTTGAGGGAGGAGTGAGAACACTAAAGATCCACTCTCTTAGCTGATTTTGCGTGCTCAGTGCAGTGTTGTTAACCGTAGTTAACATGCTGTAGTTAGATCTTTACAACTTCATCTTCTTATAACTGAAAGTTTGTGCCCTTTGACCAACCTCTCCCCATTTCCCCCACTCCCCAGCCCCCGACAACCACCATTCCACTCTCTGGTTCTAGGAGTTTGACTTCTTTAGATTCCACATGTAAGTGAGATCACAGCGTGGTTGTCGTTCTGTGTCCAGCTAGTTTCTCTTCGCATCCTGTCCTCTGCGTGCATCCGTGTTGTCTTGCCTTTCAGCCCTTTCTCACATCTGCCCTTCCCGTCTCCGCTGGCCAGGTATGCATATTTGCCTCTGGCTTTCTGACCTCCTGCAGCCTCTCCGGAGGGCAGTCGCTGCTTTGCTGAGTCTGCATCTCTGCTGGCGGTCCTCACAATGATCTTGACAGGAAGCTAGGCTTCCTGGGTCCTGAGTCAGCAGAGTGGAAAGGAAATGAAGGCCACAGAGCAGTCAGAGAGGAAGCTGCCACCCTACAGGCAGAACTGACACTTCTCTGTAGGTCTGGAAGAGAGTCCAGTCCTCTGATTCCAGAACACGGCTCCTGAAACACTGGCTCCTGGGTCAGCCAACCCTGAGCAAGTCTTCTGCCTCTCTCTGCAGTCATTTGCCCAGATATAAAGTGGGAATGGCTGTGTAAGGATCTCAGGCATCAACAGCCATGGCCTGGATAGAAAAAGTCTGCACAAGGGCTAGCGCTAACTCCTTTCAAAAATTTCTAAGTGGAGAGTTAAAAAAATACCCATCTATTTTCTTCCTGCTTTTCCTCTCCATGATCTGGTTAAGAACTGATATCAAAAGAGCAAACAAAACAAACCTGAAACACCCTAGTAACCTATATTTTGGCATTTTGCAGTTGAACCAAGATTTCTTTCACGGGAAAGTGGCACTTAAATAGGATAATGTGTTTAAGGACATTTCCTTCCTAGACCTGATTGTAACTGGCAATTGTATTTAGGGCTCGCAAGTCTAACTCCCCTATTTTAGTCATTGAAGGTTCAAAGTGGAGCTTTTTCATATGCACAGCAAGAAGTACCCAGTTTAGTGATGAATTCTCATGTGGCAGCCTGGTCTTTAGAAGCGTTAGGGTGTACTGGAAAAGCTTGAACTCAAAGGTGGGTGACCCAGGCTTCAGTTTGGATGAGTCCCTGGGCTGATTACTTCGCTTTCCTGGGCTTTCCTGCGTGTTAGATAGGCACATTAGATTAAATGGTGTTTAAAGTTCCTTCAGTTCAATAATTAAGGATTCCTAATGTCACCCCCGGAAAAGGCAATGGCAACCCACTCCAGTACTCTTGCCTGGAGAATCCCATGGATGGAGGAGCATGGTAGGCTGCAGTCCATGGGGTCGCTAAGAGTTGGACACAACTGAGCGACTTCACTTTCATGCATTGGAGAAGGAAATGGCAACCCACTCTAGTATTCTTGCCTGGAGAATCCCAGGGACAGAGGAGCCTGTTGGGTACCGTCTATGGGGTCACATAGAGTCGGACACAACTGACGTGACTTAACAGCAGCAGCAATGTCACCCCCCCAAAATAAAAAGGAGTCATGAGGGTTTGGGCTAAGAACCAGCCAGGGGGAAAAATAGGCCCTTAAGGTCCTTTTTTTTTTAAGTGTGTTTTTTAATTACAAGTCGAATTTCACTTTCAGGGAAAAAACAACCCTTAGGCATTTTATGTTCTGTTTGGTTTAACTTTAATCTTTCTCCCCAGCAGATAGCTCTTCAGTTGAAGGGCTTGGGGGAGGTTTCTCACACTTTCCACCTACAGGCCAGTTTACATACCACAAGGGACTCCCTGGATTTTACCGAAGGTCGCTGCCGAGAGAGAAGGGGTCACTTTAAAGGGACTCGCATGGATCCCTGGCGCCACTTCTGACACTGCGGGGCTGGTGCAGCATGAGGACGGTGGCACGCGCAGGGCTGAAATGGGTTCCACGCTCATGACCAAGGGCTTGGCCTCCTGCCCTGTCATGTGTTACGAACCAAGCATGTGTTGCTCTCAGTGTGTTTGTATTGGACAGGCAGTCTGCAGTGCTTGGGTCTAGACTCAGAGACCCCGGGACCCTCCCGCTGCCTTGTCACCTCTTTGATTGGTATCTTGCCCACCCCCCACCTCACCCCAAGGCTGTGTTTCTAGAGAACAGATGAGGCCACATGGGTGTGACGTCCTGGGAGCAGGCGAGGCCCACGGCGGCTTAAACTCTTCAAAGGGCTTCGAGTTCGGGTCTAATTGGTGTTTTGCAAAACCTGCAAACGCGCATCAGTTTTAGATTTGGGAATTATCAGCACAGGCAAGGTCCTCCATCGTGAAATTCTCCGGAGTAGGGTGGAGCAGACTTCCATAAAGCAAACTCCAGTCTCCCCAGCCTTCTGTGAAAACATTTGTACCCAAAGAAGAGTCCCTTCCAGCTCTCGGATGCGGTAATAGAATCATTTTTCTCTAAATGAAGTGCTTTGTGAACCAGCTTGCCTATACCTTCGGAAACTTCAAGTGCATAATTTGACCTCAGTTCATCTTTTTGCCCCATAGGCTTGGTTGAAAGGTCAGTATCCCCGCTGATTGTCCTCACAAGGAAGAAGCCTTCCAGCCATTGTGATGTCCCTGAAGACGGTAGCACAGCCATGGATCAAGTTATCAGGAGTTATTAGAATTCCTACTTGCACAGAGTTGGATTTCCTTTCAGTGTAGCCTGTTTTATTTTTCTGGCCCTTGTGCTGTGCTCGCTCACACAGCTTAGTTGTATAAAGGCTTCCGTGACGTCAGGAGCGCATCCAGCACTACAGATGACCACTGGAGGCGGACGATGGTTCCTGACCCCAGACCCAGCTCTGCTTCCCGGAACTCTGCTTATAGATGAGGAAGAGGCCTCAGCCCCAGGGACCGCAGAGCCAGCCGCCAGTGGCTCCAACAGCTGGACATCACCCTCCTGCTCTTTGCCCACCCCCCGCCCTTGTTCAAGCCCTCTTGTGCTTTCTTCCCATCTTTCCCTTTTCCCTGTTTCCCGACTCTTCCTTTTCTCCCTATTCAGATGGAGTGGTACTCAGTTAAGCAGAGGCCGTAGCTGTGTTTCCTCTCGCGTCCTGGCGTCCGTGTGGTCGTTTTCATTTTCTCCTTCTCTTTGCCAGCAGGGCTTGTCTCCACTTCACCGTCCTTGGCCACCTACCCAGCGGCCTGTCCTTTGTGCCACCTGGCGGCACCAGCGCTGTCTCTGAAGTCATGGTTGCAGGACTTTCCTCATAGAGGACATATCTCACCTCAGAACACAGGCTTCTTACATGTCCCGATTACCATTCTCTTCCTCTCTAATTTTTGGATGGAACTTGACGGCCCAGACTGCAATGCACAGCCTCTCCTGAAGCTAGAAGTTGCCTTGGAACAAAGGATGTTACTGAAACTGTTGTGCAGTGTACAGAAAGTGTCCTTAAATGGGGGTCGTGGATGCCTTCTTTGTTCCTTTCCAGTTTCTGTTGATTAGAATGGAGATGTGCTGCGTGGAGCTTGAGTCCCCAGCTTGGATCATGAGAGCCCAGGCTGCACACATGCGAGGGGTGTAGCAAGACACGGTCTGAACCTCCCTCCAGACCTGCCCAGTTCTGTTACCCGAGGGAGAAACTAAACTTCTATCACATTTGACCACTATTATTTTTTAAAGATACATATCCAGAGATACATTCTAACATACGGAATTTATAAATTCATATTGCACATGTCACATTTATCTGTACACAGCAGAGGACGGGCCTTGCCAAGAGAACAAGTAGAAAGGTAAGAAATTCTAATGACTCCAAGTCATTTTGACAAGTTTTCATCTTTACTAGACTCCTTTGGTGTCACAAATGACATCCAATAATGGCTTTAATGATGAAAGACAGAAGATATTTTAACTTTCCTAATCTTTTTTGAGGGAGTGGGGAGGCTGGTAATTACAGACTTACAGCAAATCGCAAACGTAGTACAAGGAGTTCCATCCAACCTTCACCCGCGTTCCCCAAACGGTAACACTAGCACATCCACGTTGTCATTGTTTGTATGTCAATTCTCGTCTGAAACGTTTGAGAATGAGTTGCAGAGACACTGCCCTTCTACCCATGAAGACTTTAAGTGGGTATTTCCTAAAAACAAGGGCTTATGTGCAAAGCAACCACAGGAAGACAAGCAAAATAAAAAAATTCACCCTCATACAATACTATTAGGTAACCTATAGGCTTTCTTCAGATTTTACCAATTGGCCCAATAATGTCCTTTAAAACCCCAAAAGACAAGAGAGAACCCCAAATTATATGTTGCGATCAGTTCTAGTGTCTTCCTAGTCCTTTTCAACCTGCAGAAATTTCTGTCTTGCCCTGTTTTTCCGAGCCTTGACGTTTTTGAGGAGTCAGTTATTTTATGAAACGTCCTTCCATTTGGGTACTTCTGATGATTTTCTCACAATTAGATTCGTTTTTTGTATTTCTGCACCAGAATCTTCCAGAAGTACTGCTGTGTGTCTCAGCGTGTCGTCTCACGAGGCACATATGGAGGCCACTGTCCCATTCCTGGGGGTGTTGATGCTGATTGTGGGTTGGAATGGTGTCTGCTCTGAAAAGTTACTCTCTTTGTAAAATTAATAAGCACCTTTGAAGAAGGGCCCTTGGACCCAATTCCAGTGTGTCTGTGTGACATACTGTACACCAACAGGCAATTCTTAGACACCAGTGGGGTGTGCAGGAACTCAACTCCACTCTGACACTTTGGAAATAGAGTCAGGCTCATCCCACAAGACGGGCCTCTGCTTCAGATGCCAGTCACAAGCCCAGGTTGTTTTCACCTGTGCTTCTGACCAACTGATCACAAATCAGAGGCTCCCACACCCCCTCCTTGGGTTTCATTAAGTTTTTAGAATGGCTCACAGAACTCAGGAAAACTTGTTTGCTCACCAGACTACAAAAAGGGTATTAAAGGATATGAACCAGCCACGAGATGAGATACACAGCATGAGGTATGGGAAGGGGTCCCTCCATTCTCACACATCTCGTGTTCACCAGCCCAGAAGCTCCCCAAACCCTCTCCTTCGGGGTTTTTTTTGGAAGCTTCCTTAGACATGATTGATTAAATCATTGGCCATTGGTGATTCATTCCACCTGCAGCCCCCTACCACTGAGACAGGGGTGATACTGAAGTTCTAACCCTCTAATATCATGGCTGGTTTTCCTGGCAACTGATGCCCACTCTTGGGTGGGATCCAAAAGTCACTTTCCCCAGAGTGTTTTCAGGAGCTGAGGAAAGACCAAACATCATCCCACTGCTCTTATAGCTCAAGAAATCCCAAACATTTGGGGAGTGGGGAGCCAGAACTGTAGATGAAGTCCAAATATATGAGAAATAAATATTTTAGTGATCTGAATGATCAAATACTTATCTCTTTTAAATCATGATGTTACAATCTTGTGGAAAGACACTTTGAGACTGTGTAGTTGTTGTTTACTCACTAAGTCATGTCCGACTCTGTGACCCCATGGACTGTAGCTTGCCAAGCTCCTGTCTGTGGAATTCTCCAGACTAGAATACTGGAGTGGGTTTCCATTCCCTTCACCAGGGGACCTTCCTGGCCCAGGGTTAAATCTGTGTCTCCTGCCCTGCAGGTGGATTCCTTGACATTGAGCCACCTGGGAAACCCGAAATTGGGTAGATATCCCGCTAATTCTTCAACTTTCACCCACTAACTTGAGCTTCCAAGCTTCCATTCCTTGCATGAAGAAAATATTACTTTAATGGCTGCCCAATAGTGACATGATAACACTTTTTCTCTCATATTCTTTCCCAAAGAGGATTGAAATTATTTATTTTAAGTTTTTAGTTTATTTAACATGGGTTCGATTCCTGGGTCACGAGGATCCTCTGAAGAAGGCATGGCAACCTACTCCAGTATTCTTGTCTGGAGAATCCCATGGACAGAGGAACATGGAGGGCTATAGTCCACAGGGTCGCAAAGAGCTGGACACGACTGAAACGACTTAGCAGGAGCTGCTTTACCGGCATGTGAGGGTTGAAATTTATAAGATGAAAGCAAGAACCCAGGTCACTGTCACAGTCGACACTAAATAAAAATAACTGCTGCTGCTGCTGCTAAGTCGCTTCAGTCGTGTCCGACTCTGTGCGACCCCATGGACGGCAGCCCACCAGGCTCTCCCGTCCCTGGGATTCTCCAGGCAAGAACACTGCAGTGGGTTGCCATTTCCTCCTCCAATGCATGAAAGTGAAAAGTGAAAGTGAAGTCGCTCAGCGTGTCTGATTCTTAGCGACCCCATGGACTGCAGCCTACCAGGCTCCTCCATCCATGGCATTTTCCCGGCAAGAGTACTGGAATGAGGTGCCATTGCCTTCTCCGAAAAAAAATAACTTACTATTAAGAAATCTCTGGAGGCCCAGAGCATGTGTGTGGCGCCATGCCGGGCCATGGATTCAAAAGTACACGAGACGCACCCGGATCCTCAGGGAGCACGCTGTTTTCGGCGTAGGGGCAGAACGTGAGCCTGTATTTTCTGCAGCGCAGCGAGGGCCGTTGCAGCTGTAGAAGTAGGTACCTTGTGTGGCAGGGCTGGGTTCCTCCTGAGGATCTTGGAGTGGAATGAGAGCACTTGATTTGCTGTCATAAAGCCACATGCACACACTGATTTTTCTGTAGAATAACAAACTCTCTGGAAGGCAAAAACTTCAGCCCTGTCTATCACAGTTTTTTTTTTTGTTTTTTTAATTTAATTTTATTTTTAAACTTTACATAATTGTATTAGTTTTGCCAAATATCAAAATGAATCCGCCACAGGTATACATGTGTTCCCCATCCTGAACCCTCCTCCCTCCTCCCTCCCCATACCATCCCTCTGGGTCGTCCCAGTGCACTAGCCCCAAGCATCCAGTATCGCGCATCGAACTCTATCACAGTTTTGACTGACGAACGTGGGAGCGCAGACAGGGCGAGACTACCGCAGAGAATTATGGGAGCCGCAGGAAAGGAAGAACCAGCTACGTGAAGCGGCCTCCCTGTCCTAAGACCCTCGTAGTCCTAGCCGCCTCCTCGTGGGGGTCTCAGCTCTTTTTATGTCAAACGTGAATACACCCACATTCCCATATTCCATCAGTTGGTGTGTATGCATGTTAGTTTCAGATGAGTTGGTTTTCATTGTCTCGTTGACATAATATTATACTTTGTCAGCTTTTGATTTATTTCAAATCTTTACAGTTTAAAGCCAATACTTTTTTTTAGGTCTCAAAAAAATCTTTTTGTAGGTTCTCACAAAGCTCCTAGGCCCTAGGAACTGCATCTGAAGTAACTGGTGAATTATTTTTAAGTTGAAAGAAGTTTTATTTGTCTCGGAGACAAATATCTCTGAATTATTCAAACTCCTTTTCAAAAAACCTTTATCGAGATATAGTTTACATACCATAAAATTCATCCATTTAAAGTATACGATTCAGTGGCCTTCAGTACATTCACAGAGTTGTGTAACCAACACCACTGTCTAATTTTAGAGCATTTCATCACTGCAGAAAGAAACCTTGTAGCCACTTAAAGTCACTCCCCACCCTTCCCCTGGCCCCTGGAAACCACCAAACTACTTTTTGTCTCTAGATTTGCCTCTTGTGGACGTTTCATGTAAATGGCAAACATGCAATGCGTGGTCTTTTATGGCTGTCTTCTTTCAGCTCCACCTAATGCTCTTCGGGTTCCTCCCTGCAGCAGCCTGTGTCAGAGCTGCATCCCTCTTCACTGCCATCAGTGCATCAGACTGTGTGGAAATAGCACAGTTAATCTATCCATTCACCAGTTGACAGGCAATTGGGTTGTGCCCAGTTTTTGGCTACTGTGAACAACACTGCTATGAACATTTTGCGCAAGTCTTTGTATGGACATTTATTTTTTTTTCTTTAAGAGTGAAATCGCTGTGTCATGTGGGAACATTATGAGAAGTTGCCAAAATGCCAGGGGTTGCACCATTTTACATTCCAGCAATGAGTGAGGGGTTCCATTTCTCTACATCCTCACCAACACTTGCTATTGTCTTTTCTATTCTAGTCCTCCTAGTAGGTATAAAGTGGTATCTCATTTTGGTTTTATTTGCATTTCCCTAATGACTGATGATGTTGAACATCTTTTCAGGTGATTACTGACCATTTGTATGTCTTCACTGAGAACTGTTTCTTCAAATCCTTTGCACATTTTTAAAAATGGAAATATTTGTTTTCTTCTTAGGCTGTAAGAGTTCTTTCTTTATATATTCTGGATAAAAGTCCCTTATCAGTTATATAATATGCTAGCTTTTTCTGTTCTGTGAGTTATCTTTTCACTTTCTGGATGGTGTCATTTGAAGTGTAAAAGTTTTTAATTTTGATAAAGTCCAATTTGTGAATTTTTCCTTTTATCATTGTGCATTTGATGTCATATCTAAGAAATTGTTGCTTAACCCTAGATCATATTTATTCCCCTTTTCCTCTAAGACTTTTATAACTTTAACTCTCACATATAAGTCTATTTGCCATTTTGAATTAATGTTTGTATAGAAGATATGAATTCCATTCAATTCTTTTTAAATAAAATTTTAAAAATATTTATTTGTTTATTTATTTGACTACACCAAAGCTTAGTTGCAGCACATGGAATCTTTGCTGCAGGATGTGGGATCCAGTACCCCCACCAGGGATGGGAACCAGGCCCACTGCATGGGGAGCACAGAGTGTAGCTGCTGAACTACCAAGGAAGTCCCTCAACTTAACTCTTTTAAATGTGGATATTCAGTTGTCCCAGCAACATTTGTTGAAAAAACTACTTTTTCCCTCATTGACTTGTCTAAGCACCTGAATTTTACAATAGTTCTGAGAGCTTGCTGTTGTCCAGTCGCTAGGTCCTGTCCAACTCTTTGCAGCCCCATGAACTACAGCACAGCAGGCTTCCCTGTCCTTCACTATCTCCTGGATCTTGCTCAAACTCACGTCCATTGAGTTGGTGGTGCCATCCAATCCTTTGTCCATCTCATCCTTTGTCACCATCTTATCCTTTGTCACCGCCCTCTCCTCCTGCCCTCAATCTCTCCCAGCATCAGGGTCTTTTCCAATGAGTTGCCTCTGCATCAGGTGACCAGACTATTGGAGCTTCAGCTTCAGCATTAGTTCTTCCAATGAAGATGCAGAGTTGATTTCCTTTAGGATTGACTGGTTGGATCTCCTTGTAGTCCAAGGGACTCTCAAGAGTCTTCTCCAACACCACAGTTCAAAAGCATCAATTATTTGGTACTCAGCCTTCTTTATGGTTGAACTCACATCCATGCATGATACTGGAAAAACCATAGCTTTGACTATAGGGACCTTTGTTGACAAAGTAATGTCTCTGCTTTTTAATACACTGTCTAGGTTGGTCACAGCTTTTCTTCCAATGAGCAAGCATCTTAATTTTGTGGCTGCAGTCACCATCTGCAGTGATTTGGAGCCCAAAAAAATACAGTCTGTCACTGTTTCCATTGTATCCCCATCTGTTTGCCATGAAGTGACGGGACCGGATGCCACGATCTTCATTTTTTGAACACTGAGTTTTAACCCAGATTTTTCACTCTGCTCTTTCACCTTCATCAAGAGGCTCTTTAGTTCCTCTTTGCTTTCTTTTATAAGGGTGGTATCATCTGTATATCTGAAGTTATTGATATTTCTCCTGGCAGTTTTGATTCCAGCTTGTGCTTCATCCAGCTGGCCATTTCACACAATGTACTCTGCATATAAGTTAAATAAGCAGGGTGACAATATACAGCCTTGACGAACTCCTTTCCCTATTTGGAACCAGTCCATTGTTCCATTTTCGGTTCTAACTGTTGTTTCTTGACCTGCATACAGGTTTCTCAGGAGGCAGATAATGTGGTCTAGGATTCCCATCTCTTTAAGAATTTTCCACAATTTGTTGTGATCCAAACAGTCAAAGGCTTTAGTGTAGTCAATGAAGCAGATGTTTTCGTGGAATTCTCTCACTTTTTCTGTGATCCAGTGGATGTAGGCAATTTGATCTCTGGTTCCCCTGCCTTTTCTAAATCCAGCTTGAACATCTGGAAGCTCTTGGTTCACATACTGTTGAAACCTGGCTTGGAGAATTTTGAGCATTACTTTGCTAGTGTGTGAAATGAGGCAGTGATCAAAATCATTCCCAAGAAAAAGAAATGCAAACAGGCAAAATGGTTGTCTGAGGAGAGCTTACAAATAGCTGAGAAAAGAAGAGAAGCAAAAGGCAAAGGAGAAAAGGAAAGCTATATCCTTCTAAATGCAAAGGTCCAAAGAATAGCAAGGAGAGATAAGAAAACCTTCCTAATTGATCAATGCAGAGAAATAGAGGAAGACAATAGAATGGGAAAGACTAAAGTTCTCTTCAAGAACCAATCAAGAGATACCAAGGGAACATTTTGTACAAAGATGGGCACAATAAAAGACAGAAACTGTATGGACTTAACAGAAGCAGAAGATATTAAGAAGAGGTGGCAAGAATACACAGAAGAACTATACAAAAAAGATCTTCATGACCCAGATAATCACGATGGTGTGATCACTCACCTAGAGCCAGACATCCTGGAATGTGAAGTCAAGTGGGCCTTAGAAAGCATCACTACGAACAAAGCTAGTGGAGGTGATGGAATTCCAGCTGAGCGATTTCAAATCCTAAAAGATGATGCTGTGAAAGTGCTGCACTCAATATGCCAGCAAATTTGGAAAACTCAGCAGTGGCCACAGGACTGGAAAAGGTGAGTTTTCATTCCAATCCCAAACAAAGGCAATGACAAAGAATATTCAAACTACCGCACAACTGCACTCATTTCACACACTAGCAAAAAAAGTAGGAAAGGCTACTATAAAAGATTGGAAGGGTGACAGCTCAGAGCAATTAAGATGTGGGCATTCACTCAAATGAGGTTTCATCTGTACTCATTGACTTGTGAAAGTATGCCTAATGCACAGTGGGAGCCCCTGCACTCTCCCTGGTGATGCAGTTTGTCAGGATCCAGCAAGGGCCTAAGAATGGGGGGAATTATCTGTGGATTCCAAGGCAAGGAGTTTGGAGCAGGGACTTCAGGCCAAAGAGATAGGTGGGCCAAAACCGCAGTGAAATAGAGAGATATGCTAAGTCGTGTCTGACTCTTTGTGGCCACATGGACCAAAGCCTACCAGGCTCCTCTTGTCCGTGGGACTCTCCAGGCAGGAATACTGGATGGAGAGATGTATCAGGAACCCAGTGTCAGGACTTAGGAAGGCAGGATAAAACAGAGACATTAAAACCGGGAGGGTAATAAAACATGAGAGAAACCAGAGACAACATTATGATTGGGAGCCTAGGTAACCTTATAGTTGGATTTAGAGACAAACGGGTATTTTTCCCACTGTCCAGCCTTTTAGAAAGTCCAGGCATTCTCAAAACACTCATTTCTGTGTCTCACAGGTGGGTTCAAGGCACAGCTGGTCTCAAATTTGGTGCTTATAACATTGTGCTACTGACACAAGGCATTCAGATGCTGAACACCTAGTCTGTATCCCACACACCTGTGGAGTTGAAGGGGCCACCACAGCACGAGACAAGAGTCTGTTCTCAAGAGGCTGAGGGGACAGCTGGCTGAGAGCACTTCCGGGGTTGACACGGGTCCTGGCATGGTGACGTCTCTGTTCAGCTTAACCACAGTGGTGATCAACATCCAGCCCCAATTCATAGGCATGTGTCCAGTCAACACAGCTAATAGATGAAAAAGCCAGGATTAAAAATCTGGTGCCTTTACTCACATCTGCAACTTTTCCTTCTACACCAGCTTCAGAGGCACAGCTGAAAGAGAATAAAAAGGACTGAAACTTCATTATTTCTGTAAGAAAGAATGATTCAGTTCACTTCATTTGCTCAGTTGTGTCTGACTCTTTGTGACCCCATGGACTGTAGTATGCTAGGCTTCCCTGTCCATCACCAACTCCCAGAACTTACACTCATGTCCACTGAGTCGGTGATGCCATCCAACCATCTCATCCTCTGTTGTCCCCTTCTCCTCCCACCTTCAATCTTTCCCAGCATCAGGGTCTTTTCCAATGAGTCAGCTCTTTGCATCAGGTGGCCAAAGTATTGGAATTTCAATTTCAGCATCAGTCCTTCCAATGAATATTCAGGACTGATTTACTTTAGGATTGACTGGTTTAATCTCCTTGCAGTCCAAGGGACTCTCAAGAGTCTTCTCCAGCACCACAGTTCAAAAGCATCAATTCTTCAGCGTTCAGCTTTCTTTATAGTCCAACTTTCACATCCATGACTACTGGAAAAACCATAGCTTTGACTAGATGGACCTTTGTTGGCATAGGGAAGAAGAAAGAGCAGGGGAGGGGAGGGACACTGGAAGGAAAAGAGGTCACTCAGGAGAAGCAGTAAGAATGAAGGGGAGGGACTTGCCTGGTGGTCAAATGTTAAGAATCCACTGGCCAATGCAGGAGGCACGGGTTTGATCCCTGGTCCATGTGGAAGATCCCATGTGCCTTGCAACAACTCAGCCTGCACACCCCAGCTACTAAAGCCTGCATGCTCTAGAGCCTGTGCTCTGAAACACAATAAGCCATGGCCATGAGAAGCCTGCACACCACAACTTGAAAGAAGCCCCCGCTCCCTGCAACTAGAGAAAGCTTGCCCATAACAATGAAGACCCAGATCAGCCATAAATAAATAAATACAATTAAAAAAAAATTAAAACGAACGAAGGGGTGAGGTAGAGAGGGTATCAGTGAGGGTTCTGCAGAGAAACAGGACCAGGAAGATATAGATGTACAGAATATACAGATTCCCTTATCTCCTCTGTGTGTGTGTGTATGTGTGAGAGAGAGACAGTCTAAGGAAGTGGCTTATACAATGCTGGAGGATGCAACGACTCAAGATCTGCAGAGCAGGCAGAGGGGACCTCGTTTGTCCAAGATCCCCTGCAGGCATCAGTAACCCCCTCTTCATGGATCACTGGCAGCAAAGAACACTGACCTGAGTGACTGCACATCAGGGAAACCTGTCCAATTACTGGCTCCACAAAGGACAGCTAGAGACACTGTGTAGATCGAAAAGGCCGGGGCCTGGGGAGGAGTGCTGGGAGAGAAGGCTCCCTGAACACAAGCAGACTCTGCCTTCCCCTGGGAAGGATCCCAGACAATTTGCCCTTTCTTTTTGGCAGCCATTCGGGTTTTCCAAGGGCCTGAGCAAGTCCTAATTTCCACAGTCCTCATGCTGCTTCTTAACAGTTCTATCCATTCCACTCCATATTTCTTGTCTACATAGATCTTCTTCTGGGATCTTTCAGAGGTCATTCTCCCAGCCTCATGTTGTTCCCAATACAGGGCTACCAACCTACTCCTTCAAATCCTGGTTTCAAATTTATTTCCTTCTTGGCCCCTTCCCAAGATGCAACAGCAGTTTCCACATGACGCTGTGGCGCAGAATCCAGGTGTGACCCACTCTTGCCTGGGACCAGTTTCACTCTTGTTCCATTGCCATGTAACTGCTGACCAAGCACACGCTCCCTCCAGCCTGGCATTGACGGTGCTCCTGGCCTGGGCTGGAATCCAAGGCCAGGTTTGCAGGGAGAAGTGGGACACGGTCTCCCAGTGTGCCTTTGTAGAAACCGGAGCCACCTACCCTGACCTCATCTGTCTCACAGTTGCCACTACGCTTCTCTTGGCCGTGAGGATGGGCTCTGTTACCACCAGTGTTACATCTCTGCTTCATCTTCAAAAAATAAATCAAGGGCAACCAGTGTCCAGCATTTACACCCAAGAGGAGCAGGCATCAGGAGAAGCTGAAATCGTTATGGAGGCAGGTTCAGCTACTCATCCTTCAAAGTTCTCTTTGCCATTTCTCTTAGGGAATGTCTTGAGTTTGTATTGAATCTCCAAGCCCTAGCCACAAACACCTAGCCATTTGCTACACGTTGTTGGTGTTTTTTAGTCGGTAAGTCATGTCTGACTCTTTGCGACCCCATGGACTGAGGCCTACCAGCCTCCTAAGTCCCCGGAATTTCCCAAGCAAGAATACTGGAGTGGGCTGCCATTTCCTTTTCCAGGGGATCTTCCCGACTCAAGAATTGAACCCATGTCTCCTGCATTGCAAGCAGATTCTTTACCACACAGCCACCACACATAGATTTAGTACACTTTACTTTGCTACTTGTAAAGTATACTAAATCTATGGAATCCTGAATACAATTCAACCTTTTTCTTCTGCTAATTTAGAAATAGCATATTCTGTGTTGTATCAGAGAATTTTTTTTTTTTTTTTCGAAATCTCTCTGTTCCCTCTCTGCAGGCAGCTTTTGCCGGTAAACCCCCTCCTTTTCCCAGACTCCCTACTCTCTCCCCCATCCATCACCCTCCTTTACAGGAAGGATCAAGCCTCAATTCCCTCTTTCTCTTTCTCTTGTCTTACAAATTTCACAAGCCTCTGGTGTCAAAAGGAGGTTGAACCTTTCTCCTCCGCCAGGTTACCGGTGCCTCTGCAGCGCGGCCAGTGTGCTGCAGGAACTCAGTGCTTCCCAGGGAGAGGGGAAGAGTCAGCTCTGATTTCAAAGGTGGGGGAGTTCCACATGGAACAGCAGCTGGTTTCTCTTTGCCTATTTAAAACCAAACATCTCTTGCCTTGACCAGGATTAATTTTCTTCTCAAACCCCCTCCTTTCTAGACTCCATAGGAAATTTGCATTCCTTCTATTAACACAGCTCCGACTGGTCCCATAACTAATCTGCTAAAACCCGCGCTTCTTAAACCTGTGCATTTTCCTTGACCTCCGACGCAAGACAAAGCACCCTACCTCAGCTGGCAGTGCTGGTAGTGCAAATTACAAGCAACTTTCTCTCTGACCACAGGCCTGGTGCCTGGGGGATGCTCTCAGCCTCAATACAACTGCAATTAGCATTCATGCCTCTGCTCTACACCCCTCTGGCTGGGGGAGCCCGAGGAAGCAGTGTTTGCAAATTCTTTAAAAACTGAATCAGCAAATGTCTGACCTAAATATAAATCTCTAATAACTGGAACGTCGATTACAAAACAACATCAACAACAACAACAAATCTGTACTTTTTTAGGCTTGATTTTATTATCTGTGTTAGGCCAGATAATCAGGTTTACCGTACAGACTTTACTGTGTTCTGCCTTTGAAATACATACATATTATTGACACCCTGACATTCCCATGTCAGGGTCATCAATTTCAAAATCAGAATTCCCATCATAAAACCGCATGATTGCCCTTTTGAGGGTTTTTGTAAAATTAAGTAAAGTACATTCTAACAGAGTTATTTAGATATAGAGCCATTTTGACTAAAGGAAATCAAGCGACACTATATCTAAAAACCAATTTTTTAAGGCCATGAAATTTTTCCACTTGGAGATTTCTTGAGCTTATATGACACTTGATCAAGTCTATTTTTGTGTCAAGGGTCAATTAACCAGGATTTAGAAGATTATCAATAAACATTTGATTGAATGTTTTTTTAAAAAAAAAAAAAAGATGTGAAATGGTAATACAAAAGACAAGCAATTGTGATCCATCTGACTCGGATTTATTTGGGTATTTTTTTGGAGTCCAGTCTGTGAATGACTGCCATATTAATAAACAAGAAATGTTACAGCCATCAGCTATTTCTGGCCTCCAAATGTGAATAAGGGCTCCCCAAACTGCGATCCAGAGGATGCTGCCACCCCCACGGTGATTGCTGAGGAGCTGGGGAAATGCAAGAAGCAGGGTGAAGTAGGAAACAGGATTGGCCCCAGATAGCTGAGGTGCATAAGAAAGGAATGAATGCAATGAGCCCAGAGGCTTACATCTTCTCATAGATAGAATGCTAAATTCCTTAACTGGATATCTGATCTTGAAGGTTCAGACAGCCTGTTCCCTTTGTTGCAAACTTGTATATAGCCTGACTCCCCCTCCTGCCTCCTTGGAGCTGTTTTCTAAGAGCTACTGAAATGCTGTCTCCTGGGGTCAGAGTCCTAAATGTTCCCACCAAAAAAAATCACTCTCTACTTGCAGCTTGTGACTGTAATTTTTAGCTGACAAGTCTCATTAGCAAAGAGCACAGAGGAAAACTGTCTTCAGGGGTCACACACTTCTGCCCTTTGCCTGGGGACGTTGCAGGCCAAGTCCAAGATGCAGGCACAGCCCACTAGCCCAGACTTCCCAGGTGAAAAGCCTGGTACTCCTGCCATAGTTACAAAATGTCTTGCCCACCCTTCTGGCAGTCCTTCCTGCCCCACCTCCCTTCATCAGATCACTTTTTTTTTTTTTTTTTTTAATTGAGGTATAGTACAATATTCCTTGGGCAAACTCCAAGAGAGGGAGTGAGGGACAGGGAGGCCTGGCGTGCTGCAGTCCATGGGGTCGCAGAGTCAGAGATGACTTGATGACTGAACAACAACACAGTACAATATTACGTAAGTTTCAGGTGTACAACACAGTGCTTTACGACTTCAAATATTATATTCCCTTCATAGTTATTTAATAAGATTTCATCTATATTCCCTGTGCTGTATGATATATCCTTATAGCTTATTTATCTTATACGTAGTTTGTATCTCTTAATCCCTTCGTCCTACCTTGCCCCTCCCCACTGGTAACTGCTAGTTTGCTCTGTGTATCTGTGAGTCTGTTTTTTTGGTGGTTGTTATTGTTGCAGGAAGGAGGACCCTTTCCAGGGCCCGAAACCGGCCCCTTGTCTAACACTCGAAAATGAACTGTCCGAGGAGACATGTGCTGACAGAGCAAGAGATTCTATTGGAAAGGGCCCCCGGGGGAGAGCAGCAGGGTAAGGGAACCCAGGAGAACAGCTCTGTCACACGGCTTGCAGTCTCGGGTTTTATGGTGATGGGATTAGTTTCAGGGTTGTCTTTAGCCAATCATTCTGACTCAAGAGTCCTTCCTGGTGGTCCCTTGTTCAGCCAAGATGGATGCCAGAGAGAAGGATTCTGGGAGGTGGTCAGACACGTGGTGTCTCCTTTTGACCTTTCCCGAACTCTTCTGGTTGGTGGTGGCTTATTAGTTCCATGTTCCTTACCAGGACCTCCTGTCGTAAAACAACTCACGCAAATGGTTGCTATGGTGCCTGGCCAGGGTCGGCAGTTTCAGTCAGAGTGCTTCCCCTAGGGTTATTATATTCACAAGTTTGTTGTGTATTTTAGATTCCATGTATAAGTGATGTCATATAGTATTTGTCTTTTGTTTTTCTCTGACTTGTTTAATTTAGCATAATGCCCTCCAAGTCAATCCATGTTTCTGCAAATCACAAAATTTCATTCTTTTGTATGGCTGACAACTATGTATATATAGCCACACACACATATGGCTTCCCAGGTGGCACTGGTGGTCGAGAATCCACCTGCCAATACAGGAGGCACAAGAGACGCAGTTTCAACCCCTGGGTCAGGAAGATCCCCTGGAGTAGAAAATAGCACCCCGCTCCAGTATTCTTGCCTGGAAAATTCCAAATTTCCAGGGCAGAGGAACCTGGTGGGCTATAGTCCATGGGGCCTCAAAGAGTCAAACACGACTGAGCGACTGAACACACACACACACACACACACACGCCACATCTTCTTTCTTAAATTTTTTAAGAAAATATTTATTTATTTGGTTGCACTGAGTCTTAGTTACAGCATGTGGAATCTTTTTGTTGTGTATGCCACATCTTTATCCATTCATCTGTTGATGGATACTTAGGTTGTTTCCATATTTTGGCTATTGTAAATCAGATTACCTTTTAATAGTAATTTAAATTAGTAATTTAACAGTTACTTTAGTAATTTAATAGTTACTTAAATAACTTTAATTAAATAAAGTTATTTCATTTAATAGTTAAATTAAATAGTAATTTAAAAGTCAAGTGAAGAAATTAAAATATACCAGAAAATGTCCAATGCATTAAGGAATTTAGGATTGTTGTGGTTGTTTAGTCACTAAGTTGTGTCTGTCTCTTTGTGACCCCATGGGCTGGGGCCAACCATGCTCCTCTGTTCATGGGATTCTCCAGCAAGAATATTGGAGTGGATTGCCATTTCCGCCTCCAGGGGATCTTCCTGACCCAGGGATTGAACCCGCATCTCCTGCATTGCAGGTGGATTTTTTTTTTTTTTTTTTTAACCACTGAGACACCTGGGAAGCCCCTGAGGAATTTAGGATAGTGGATTCTAACTTCGTATCAAGTTTTCATCCAGCAAATCAGCTGGACCTCATTCTTGCTGTTGACTGAACCTTGTTAAAAAGTACCTAGAACGCATGTCAACTTCAACTTCAGACCCAGGTATAATAACATTTTCTAAGCTAGAGTAGTAGATCTTACCTTTCTCCCCACTTTTCTTTGCATGTGTCACCAACAGTATTCCCATGCTCCCGGTCTGATGGTTTGCTGCTTCTCCAACAGGCCAAGCTGTTCCAATGGCCCAGTCCCACAGTACCTTCTCCCACCTTTCTTGTCATAGAAGCTAAAAATGCCAAAGCTCGCCTCTCAGACTCTGTAGGGCTGGAGTATGGGCATGTGGCTTGATCCCGGCCAAAAGTTTCTCTGGGAAAGCATTTAGGCATAATTTTTCCCCTCCTGCAGATTCAAGAGAGGAAATTCCTTTCTTGGCTAGATGTGTGAGTACCTGCAGTGTTTATAAATGCTCAACTTTGTCTTCTGACCACAAGGAAGGGATGCTGCTGACAAGCTGAGAGTGGACAAATGGAAAGTCAGAAATTGGAAAGCACCCTTGTTCTCAGAGTTGTGGTTGAACCATTGCCTCTACCCGAGGGCCCACCACTGACCCTTTGACCCTTTGATCATGTGAGATAATAAATATCCTTCTTGGCTATGCTAGTGGATTCAGGGCCCCTTTCGGGTCTTGAAAATTACTAAGGACCCCAAAGAGCTTCTGTCTGAGTGTGCTATGGACCAGCATTTACTATATTAGAAACTGAGACAAAGTTTGTATATTTATAGGCAAAGATAAACTCATTTGATGTTCATATAAACAACATGGATTTATGAAAACATGATGATATTTTCTAAAAGAAAAAGAACTAGTAAGAAGAGTGGTTATTCTACCTTTCTGCAAATCCCTTTAATGTCTGAGGGAACAGGAGATGGCTGGATTCTAACAATAACTGCCCTGCACTTGATCTCTGTGCTGTCACATATCACATAGCCGTTGGAACACCTCCACTTTAGGCTGGTGGAAGAATGAAGGGGTCTCAGTCTTACCGTGAAAATGCTTTAGCTTCATGGATGCCTTAAAAGTGTCGTAGGAATCCTTGGGAATTCCCCCAATCTCACTTTGAGCAGTGGTGGTCTAAGCAGTTCTTTTTGGCTGTACCAGGGACTTGCAGGATCTTAGTTCCCTGATCAGGGGTCAAACCCAGAAGTGGAAGTGTGGAATCCTGACCACTGAAATTCCCATAAACCCTTCTTGATTGGGTTTACTACCTGGAGTGAAAATCCTGTAATTGATAATACCTCCTCAGGGTTGATACATCTGTTCCTTCCAGGCCTCCACCACCCCAGAACCTCCCCCACATTCTCCTCCATTAGGTCCTTGCTTGACTCCCTCTCACTTCACTTAAGGCTCCAGCAACAATTTCATATCCACCGAGAAACCCTCTTGAACCACCTGGTAACTGTTTCCTTACATAGCATTTATTACCGTCCTACACTTATTTTTATTTTTTAGATCAGTTTGCTGTTTAAGAATGTAAACTTCACATGGGCAGGTGTTTTGTTCTATTTACCAGCACAGGCATTCAATAAATATTTGTAAAATGAATACACGAGTGAATGAGTGTTAGTGATGATATAAGGATACTCTAGAATATACTCTAACTGATGTGAAAATGAGTCATTTTCCAGAAAGTATAAGAATGGTTGCTGGAGGCTGGGGTAAGGGGTAAGGGGGAGTTATACCTTATTCGATATAGAATTTAATTGGGAAAAATGAAAAAACTCTGGAGATGGATATGTGGTGACGGTTGTACAACAATGTGAATGGACTTGATGCCGCAGAACTGTACACTTGGTTACAACGGTAAATCTTTTATCACAAGTTAAAAAGTAAGCTATTGACAAACGCAGGTATTTTATTAGAAGAAACAAATTACCTGTAATATAGTCACACATGAGGGAGCACCTATACATCTACTAAAACACATTATTTTCATCATCAACAAAGCCCTGGCTCAGTCTTTGGTTGGATTCACTTGCAAAACTTTTCATTCACAGTCATTTATTCTTCACAACTGAGTCAGCTGGGGAAGGGTAGATGATCTATTTGAATGAAAGCAGGGGGAAAACTGCATTAAACAGCTTCATACTATGACATAAAATCACAGTTTGGGGCCGCACACACACGCAGGCACGCACCCACACATGCACACACACGTGGACACACACGCAGGCGCACACACACACACACAACACACGGAGGGTTAGGAAACAGCCTGTCCATTTGGGCTGCAGAGGCAGGGATTTTGATTTCCTTGTCTTCAGCGCTGTGCTTGAAGCGGGGCCATCAGGAGAAACTGAGCAAGTCCAGGGGTCCATCGACCTTGGGCTGGATCCCTCAAGGACACAAAAAACAGACTGTCCAGCCCTCTCCCCTTAGGGGCGCAGACAAAAGTGTCGTTGATACGGAAGTTGTGAAAGCTTCAGAAGGTCCCAGGGGAGGAAACTTGGCATGAGCGGCGAAGCGCTCTGACCGACGCTGGACGCGAGCGCCGCGTGGCTGCGGTCCAGGCCTGGGCGTCGTCCGGGCCGCGCCGCGCTCCCTCCGGCGGGCGAAAGGCGCAGCCGGCCCGCAGGCTCTGCGCGGTGGGCTCCGCAGCGTCTGCGGGGTCTCTCAAAAGGGCGCCTGTGGAAAAAGGCTCATGGTGTATGTCAAGGAGAAGTCAAGGTAAATATATATGTATAATATATATATGTGTATCACAAGTGTCTTAAACCAACGAACAAGGCCGGGCAGAAACACACGACAGTCGTGTCAGAGACGTTCTCCGGCTGGTTGGCTCCGCCGACGTTCAGGCGCTCAGTCCCCGACCCTTGGCGCCCCGGGGCCGCAGCACGCCAGGCCTCCCTGCCCTTCACCGTCTCCCGGAGCCTGCGCAGATGGACAGCAGGCAATTGTTCGTCTCCCTGCACGTTTTCCCCTGTGGTGTTAACGTCTCCTGCAACCACAGCGGGTACTCAGCACTCGTGGACGCGTGCGGACGCCCCCCGCGCAGTCGCCCTCGGCGGGCTCGCCGGGCCTGTCGGGCGGCGCAGAAAGCCGGCCGCCGAGCGGAGGGGCAACGTCGGGAAGGCGTTGCGGCCTCACGGCTTCTCTCGCAGGCCCTCCGCTCTCCCTGATCGCGCGCCCACACAGCGAGAACCACAGCTGCAGATGGTTTTTCCGCAGAAGAGCGCCAGCGCGGGACTCCGGAGCCTTTCCACAGACGCCTTCCGGGCGCCCCGCCAGACACCGTCTGAGCGCTTCAGCCTGCGGCCCACGCTGCGGGTGGGGTGGAGCCTCCGTGTTCTGCTTCCGCTTAAACCGTCCCTCCTGCCGCCTCACCTGTGTGGCCTGTGCACCGTGTTGCTCACGCCAGCCACCGCTGTGGAAAACGGCCAAGACAGGTTGTCCTTGGGAGACGCTCGGCAAGTTCCTTAGGAAAAACGGAGCTCCTCCCAAGAAACAGGGCAGAGCTGGGGCTAGTACAGCCATCTCTAGGTTCCACAGAAATCCATTTCTTGGCTTTTTAAATTATTATTAAGACTTTAAACAAAAAACTTTTGGACCATTTTTGAAGTTTTTATTGAATTTGTTACAGTATTGTTTCTGTTTTGTGTTTTGGCTTTTTGGTTCCAAGGCATGTGGGTTTTTAGCTCCATGACCAGGGATGGAACCCACATTCCCTGCATGGGACGGCGAAGTCTCAAGCCCTGGACCGCCAGGGAAGTCAGCATCTATCATTAGACACTTCTCTGTAGCCCCTAATTGCCTAAAGAATTAATTTTCTTCACGTAAACACTATGCTGAACAGAGGAGTCCTGGCCTCTTCACAGCTTAGTTTCGAGTTGCTTCCTCAGAACTCTCACCTCATGGTGGGGGTCCGTGGGTGGGCTGGAGGGAACCCCAGAATGTGACAGAGAGAGAGTTCCAGTTGCTCTGGAGGATGGTCTAATAGCAGAGAATACTGGGAGGAGATGCTGGTGAGACTGAAACCCAGCAGACAAGTGTGTGCGGGGAGACCGAGCTGCGTCTGCTGCAGGGGCAGCACCTCCAGGGGTGACACGCACACACACCCACGGGTGGGCTGTCCCCTGAAGGCCTGCACGCCCAGTACTTGCCCAAACTCAAAGAGTCTGCAGTCAGCGACAGAGATATCAGTGGCTTAACGGATCTTACTCAGGGGTCCTGGAGAACACCCTACCGTGGGCTGCAGACGGCAGGTGGGACATGGGAGCAGCCTTTGCTACTTGGGAGAGAGGGCAGTGACCAGTTAGAGGGGACTGATGTCAGGTTGGCTCAGCAGTTACCAGAGAAAACAGCAAAGGAGGCCCCCCGCCCCACCCCGTTGGCCCTCTGATGGGCTGCCACGGTGGAGGTGGTTCTGATCTGAAGATCTGGATGGTCACTAGATGCAGCAGGGGCAAAGATGTAGGCATTTATTGATTAGGCTCTTCAATTAAGAGGGGTGGTCAGCCAGGTGAGGAGGGCACACATGAGCCAGGGAATGGTCGAGCAGGAATGGACAGAGAGCAGGAAAATAGCTGTCTCGGTGGCCTGATCTCACACACACAGGTGCACAAATGCGCGCGCACACACATACACACACTACTGCAGATGGGAGGAGGGGGCATCTTCAGATCATCGTGTCTCCGGCTATGATCTCTCGAGGTGTTACTCCAGGAATGGGAATGAAGGAAAGAGGGCAGGAGGAGGGCTTAAATGCCAAGGAAGGTCCTGGTTTTCCCCTGCCCCTGCCTATCAGGTATGGGCCCTTTAACATTCTTCCTGGGCTTCTGGTGAGCCCCCTTGGCCTGAATGGGACCCTGAGTATGTTTTTTGCTCTCTGTTCTTCCTCTGACACACAGGGCTTCATCCTGGGAAGGTAAGACTAAGAAGATCAGAATCCCCCTCAAGGGACCAGGTAGCCACTGCAGGAGGTGCCTTCTTGCGTCATGTCCTGGGTCTCTCTGCAGGGCCTGACTCTTGTCACAGTGCAGGAAGGACAGCCCCAGCTCTGCCCACCAACAGCAGGGCACTGACCACATGAGGTTGGCACAGTTCACAGCATCCTCTGCCCCCTCCCCCCACTAGCACCTTCACAATCCTCCATGGCCTTCCCACTGCCTTCCCCTCAGCCCACCCCCACCCCCACACCAGCACCTTCACAATCCCTTTCGGCCTTCCCACCTGCCCAAGTCACCCTTATCCTCAATCAGAGTTCCCCACCCCCGCCTCCCCTCCTTGTCTCTGTCATCTCAGTCAGAGGATGTGAACTTTCTGGTGGACCTTTGAACTGTTCTTGACGTTGAAGAGAAGTGAGCCCCTGAGTCAGTCTATTAACGGGCTGAATTGTGTTCCCAGGTTCAATGAAGCCCAACCCCCAGTACCTCAGAGTGTAGCCTATTTGGAGATGAAGTCGGTAAAGAGGTGGTTAGTTTAAATGAGGTCCTAATCCAACACACCTGGTGTCTTTCAAAGAGAGGGAGGGCCTCCTGGGTCAGAGGCATAACTGTTGAAGCGGCAGCAAGAGGCCTCAGAGGAAACTGAACCTGCAGTCACCATGACCTTGGACTTCCAGCCTCCAGACCTGTGAGAAGATGGATTTCTGTTGGAATACCACTGAGTCTGGTATTTTCTGATTGCACCCTGAGCAAACCAGTACATAGTCCCACAGTCCTCACTGGGCCTAGGGGCCTCTGGACTTCATCTTGGGGCAACATATACACATGTGCACACACGTACATACACACACATTGGGTGGGCAAGAGGTTGTCTGCTGAGGTGGAGGGGCTGATGAACAAACTGTGGAAGCAGTACCCTTCTGTCCACCGTCCATGAGACATCCAGACAGCGAGTTGAGCCCTCCGACTTCCTGCTGGGAATGGGGACATCCACCCCAAACCTGGTCTGGGGCCCACCTTGAAGCTGAGCGGACCTTGTGGGTCTGTCCTTCTGCCTCCTTTCCTCCTGTTCTCCACCTGGTTCCCTCCCGTTGTCCCTCCAGGTCACAAAGGGAAATTCCCCAGGGCCCAGCCCTGCCCCTCTGGGGACCCTGCTTCATTCCTGGGGCTGCCCTAACAAAAGGGACTGGCGCCAAAGCTCTGGGCAACTCAACCCCTCTGCGCTCAGCCTCAGCGGCTACAGAAGGAGAAAACAGTGGTTTCCTGTAGCTGTGAGAGGGACCAGAGAGCTTGCTCAGCGCCCATCCTGCTTTTCCTAGCCTTTTTGCTCAGTCCCTCAGTCGTATCCGACTCTTCGTGATTCCGTGGACTGTAGCCTGCCAGACTCCTCTGTCCATGGGGTTTTCCAGGCAAGAATACTGGAATGGGTTGCCACTTTCTATTCCAGGGCATCTTCCCAACCCAGGGATTGAACCCACGTCTCTTGCATCTCCCGCAGTGGCAGGCGGATTCTTGACCTCTGCGCCACTTGGGAAGCCCTTTTCCTTGGGAGAACGGATTTGATCTTTCTTACAGCGAAGGTGATAGGAGAGCTAGCTGAGACCAGAGCGCAGAGCTGCCCTCTAGTGGCTCCTCAGGGCCAGGCCGGCTTCTCCAGGAAGTCATGTCTTGTGTGCGTGGGTACTAAGTCCCCTCAGTCATGTCTGACTCTTTGTGACCCTATGGACTGTAGACTGCCAGACGCCTCTATCCATGAGATTTTCCAGGCAGGAATGCTGAAGTGGATTGCCATGCCCTCCTCCAGGGGATCTTCCCAACCCAGGGATCAAACCCACATCTGCATGTTCTGCATTGGTGAGAGGATTCTTTACCACTTAGCTTCACCTGGGAAGCCCAAGTAATGTCTTAAGAGTTCCTTAAAAAATAAACAAAAACTTAAAAAATTAACTATTGGAGAGAATATTTCTCCCTTTTCTTCCTCTTTCCCCCTATACTGCTGAAGAATGGAGGAAGGAGACAGGAGAGCAGAGAAACAAGATGGGCGGGTATACTGCATGGTAAACAAAGGCACAGTTAGCATTCCCGTAAAAGGACCACGAGTTTATTTGTTCTGCGACACTTCAAGTTGGGCGCCTTTTAGTAAACCAGCTAGAAGTTCAGCTGGGTAACTGTATCAAGTATTATTTTACTGGGATAGGTTATTTTATTTAATTCTTATATAAAACCTCAGATCAGATTAGATCAGTCACTTAATCGTGTCCGACTCTTTGCGATCCCATGAATCGCAGCACGCCAGGCCTCCCTGTCCATCACCATCTCCGGGAGTTCACTGAGACTCACGTCCATCGAGTCGGTGATGCCATCCAGCCATCTCATCCTCTGTCATCCCCTTCTCCTCCTGCCCCCAATCCCTCCCAGCATCAGGGTCTTTTCCAATGAGTCAACTCTTCGCATGAGGTGGCCAAAGGACTGGAGTTTCAGCTTTAGCATCATTCCTTCCAAAGAAATCCCAGGGCTGATCTCCTTCTGAATGGACTGGTTGGATCTCCTTGCAGTCCAAGGGACTCTCAAGAGTCTTCTCCAACACCACAGTTCAAAAGCATCAATTCTTCGGCACTCAGCCTTCTTCACAGTCCAACTCTCACATCCATACATGACCACAGGAAAAACCATAGCCTTGACTAGACGAACCTTTGTTGGCAAAGTAATGTCTCTGCTTTTGAATATGCTATCTAGGTTGGTCATAACTTTCCTTCCAAGGAGTAAGCGTCTTTTAATTTCATGGCTGCAGTCACCATCTGTAGTGATTTTAGAGCCCAGAAAAATAAAGTCTGCCACTGTTTCCACTGTTTCCCCATCTATTTCCCATGAAGTGATGGGACCAGATGCCATGATCTTCGTTTTCTGAATGTTGAGCTTTAAGCCCACTTTTTCACTTTCCTCTTTCACTTTCATCAAGAGGCTTTTGAGTTCCTCTTCACTTTCTGCCATAAGGGTGGTGTCATCTGCAAATCTGAGGTTATTGATATTTCTCCTGGCAATCTTGATTCCAGCTTGTGCTTCTTCCAGCCCAGCGTTTCTCATGATGTACTCTGCATATAAGTTAAATACACAGGGTGACAATATACAGCCTTGATGTACTCCTTTTCCTATTTGGAACCAGTCTGTTGTTCCATGTCCAGTTCTAACTGGTGCTTCCTGACCTGCATACAAATTTCTCAAGAGGCAGATCAGGTGGTCTGGTATTCTCATCTCTTTCAGAATTTTCCACAGTTTATTGTGATCCACACAGTCAAAGGCTTTGGCATAGTCAATAAAGCAGAACTAGATGCTTTTCTGGAACTCTCTTGCTTTTCCCATGATCCAGCGGATGTTGGCAGTTTGATCTCTGCTTCCTCTGCCTTTTCTAAATCCAGCTTGAACATCAGGAAGTTCACGGTTCACATATTGCTGAAGCCTAGCTTGGAGAATTTTGAGCATTACTTTACTAGCGTGTGAGATGAGTACAATTGTGCGGTAGTTTGAGCATTCTTTGGCATTGCCTTTCTTTGGGATTGGAATGAAAACTGACCTTTTCCAGTCCTGTGGCCACTGCTGAGTTTTCCAAATTTGCTGGCATATTGAGTGCAGCACTTTCACAGCATCATCTTTCAGGATTTGGAATAGCTCAACTGGAATTCCATCACCCCCACTAGCTTTGTTCGTAGTGATACTTTCTAAGGCCCACTTGACTTCACATTCCAGGATGTCTGGCTCTAGGTTAGTGATCACACCATCGTGATTATCTTGGTCATGAAGATCTTTTTTGTACAGTTCTTCTGTGTATTCTTGCCATCTCCTCTGAATATCTTCTGCTTCTGTTGGGTCCATACCATTTCTGTCCTTTATCGAGCCCATCTTTGCATGAAATGTTCCTTTGGTATCTCTGATTTTCTTGAAGAGATCTCTAGTCTTTCCCATTCTGTTGTTTTCCTCTATTTCTTTGCATTGTTCGCTGAAGAAGGCTTTCTTATCTCTTCTTGCTATTCTTTGGAACTCTGCATTCAGATATAAAACCTAGACAGAGACACTTTTATTTTTATCATAATCATCATCCCCAAAGAAATGAGGAAACTGGAGTGAGGAGAGGTAACCCGACTTACCTGGGGGTGCCGAGCTGTTGAGTCTGAAATTGGGATCCTGTCCAAGTTTTGGGCACAGTACCACATGTTAACCCCTCTGTTGAGCCAACCAGCAGTCAGACTTAGGGTTCTCAGGACTTCCTGTCCTCTGGGCTTACCAGTATTCCCTCATCTGTGTCTCGGGTCCCTCCTCCAAACTCTGACATTTTCTACACCCATCAGACATGGAGGGAGGCACAGGGTGGTTTTTACTCCCCACAATCCAATAAGCAATCTGTGACCCTAGGTCATTGGACCAAATTATAATAATTGTAAAGAAATGAAGGCCAGGGAAATTTTTCTCTGGTAGAAATTTTTCTGGCAGAAAAGACAGTTATTTCCAAAGATTGCGAACCACCCTCTGATCTCCTTTGTTTCAAGTCATTTAAAACAGCCTGCCAAAAAAAAAAAAAAAAAAAAAACCCACCAAAAAAACAGCCTGCCAAAGGGAAGTAACAAACTCAGAATGCTACCACACACACCCATTAATTCCACAAATATGTATTTTGTATCCAAAGAATAAAGATGCGATTGTGTTTCCAGGCACTGTTCTGAACTCCAGGGACATAGTAGGGAGCAGTAGCAGTAAGGACAAAGGACAGGGGACAGTTGGTACTTAGATAAAGAAGGAGGCATGCAGTCATTTCAGACAGTGACAGATGACACCACTGGACTAACTCTAGGAAGTGGGGCAGAGAGGCTCTCAGGACCAGCTTAACCAGAGAGGCCAGGGGAGTCTTTTCAGACATGGCATTCGCAGAGACCCAAGTGGGAAGAAAGAGCCCAAGAGAGCCCACTGGGCCAAGATCTGGGGAACAGTCTCAGAAGAGAGACATTAGCACGTGAGAGATGCCGACCCCAGAGGAGTCAATGTGCTAGAGATGTGCAAGGAGGAATGAGTTGACAGTTGAAAATATCCAGCTAGATATTCAAGTAGAAATGAGTTGATGCCTGGAGTCTGAGGCTCAAGAGAGAACCTTGAACAACTTTGAAGCAAGGTAGAACATAGTGACTTGAAAGTCATCAACCTAGACATATGTCTAACGCCATGGGATTGGATGAGAGCCTCTAGGGAGAGAGCCTGGGTGGAGAAGTGGAGACGGCTGTGGAGAGACCCGGACCCTCCACTCAGAGCCACTGGTCTGATGATGTTGCTGGAGAAACAGCCACTGAGGTAGAGTGTGATGGTGACTCTGGCAGAGAAGCCAAGAAGAGGCTTCAAGGCAGCTGGGACAAATGCTCCTGAGAAACCAAGTAAGATGGGAGCAGGACATCTGGCCATTGGATATGACATGCTAGACGGCACGGATGTCCTCCAAAAGGCCCCTTTGGAAACTGGCAGAGATGAAGGACAGGTCACAGGGCACACAGGAGAGAAAAGAGAGGAGAAGCAGACACAGTGAAAAAGACTAGAGGAAATGTTTGTGTCCAAGTCTTGGCCACTTCCTAGACCCTTCATCCTCTTGTTGTTCAGTCGCTCAGTCGCATCTGACTCTTTGACTCCTCTGCCCCTGGAATTTTCCAGGCAAGAACACTGGAGTGGGGTGTCATTTCCTACTCCAGGAGATCTTCCAGACCCAGTGATGGAACCTGTGTCTCTTGTGTCTCCTACATTGGTGGGCAGATTCTTTACCACTAGCGCCACCTAGGAAGACCCCCTCATCCTCATACCTCTCATATCCTAAAAAGTAAGGAGGGGTCTGCATTTGCTATCTACCATCCTGTACAATCCCGAGAACTCTGTATTTTATTAAAAATAAAATATGTTGATCACTAGGAAGATTTACTAATGGCTTAAAATGAGTGTAATCATGTGGAAAGTACCAATTGTCTTAACCTGGATTCTCTAGAAAACACAACCTGAGGCAGAAGCTTTGTGCTACCAGTGTGTTAGGGAGTAGGATTTCAGGGGGCAGGAGTGAGGGACCAGGGCAGGGAGGCTCAAAAGGAGGAGAAGGCACTACCAGGAGGAAGAGGCAGCATCAGCCTGTAGCTGCTCGCTGTATCCATTGCAACACTGGAGTATGACACCAGAAGGACCGTTTGCTCATTGCTAATGAGACTTTACCTGTTATCCACTCGATTAGCCCTTCCTCTCCTGGTAGGCAGACATATACAGTATCAGAGAAAGCATTGTATGTATGTGTGTATGTGTTATTTCTCATTTGATTTCTCATTAGAGTAAAATCTAATAACATAAAATGTACCATTTAAACAACTTTTAAGCATAGGAAAAGTATTTAAAACTTGGAAATAGGTAAAAGAGATTGTTGAGTTTTCTTTCTGGGCAGTACTGATCCTGATTTTGTGCTATTTTGAAATTCGGTTGGTGTGGAGATTAATACATATTTCTGCCCAGTAGTGATGCAAATAATACCTGTCCTGGATGTGTGTATTTTATGTTCACAGGAGTTGTGATCCTATCTTCTTATTAAAAAAACCCCAAAAAACCTAAGGTGAAATTCACATAAAATTAACCATTTTAAAGTAAAAAATTCAGTGGAAAATAATACATTCACAATGTTGTACAAACATCACATCAGTCTAGTTCCATAACATTTTATCACCCCAAAATAAACCCCCATATATACATTAAACAGTTATTTTCATTCTCTCCTTGTTCTTGTCACTGGTAACTACCAATCTGCTTTTTTCTCTTGAAATTCACCAAAGCATGTTCAGTCTATATTTTCCTCAAAACTCTAATAGTATCAGGGACGGGGGAGCCTGGTGGGCTGCCGTCTATGGGGTCGCACAGACTCTGACATGACTGAAGTGACTTAGCAGCAGCAGCAGCATCTAATGCTATCATTTAGATCTTTACACTATTTGGAGTTTATTCTGGTGTATGGTGTTCAGTTCAGTCCAGTTCAGTCGCTCAGTTGTGTCTGACTGTTTTCGACCCCATGGACTGCATCACACCAGGCCTCCCTGTCTATCACCAACTCCCAGAGCTTACTCAAACTCATGTCCATCGAGTCGGTGATGCCATCCAACCATCTCATCCTCTTTGTCCCCTTCTCCTCCCACCTTCAATCTTTCCCAGCATCAAGGTCTTTCCCAATGAGTCAGCTCTTCACATCAGGTGGCCAAAGTATTGGAGTTTCAGCTTCAGCATCAGTCCTTCCAATGAATATTCAGGACTGATCTCCTTCAGAATGGACTGCTTGGATCTCCTTGCAGTCCAAGGGACTCTCAAGAGTCTTCTCCAACACCACAGTTCAAAAGCATCAATTCTTTGACGCTCAACTTTCTTTATTATCCAACTCTCACATCCATACATGACTACAAGAAAAACCATAGTTTGACTAGACAGGCCTTTGTCGGCAAAGTAATGTCTCTGCTTTTTAGTATACTGTCTAGGTTGGTCATAACTTTTCTTCCAAGGAGCAAGAGTCTTCTAATTTCCTGGCTTAGGGTGTCTTCTGATTTCATGCTGGTTGTCATTGTTTAAGGAACCTCTGCACTTCCTCCATAGCGGCTGCAACCAATTTACATTCCCAGCATCGGTTCCCTTTACTCCACACCCTCTCCAGCATTTATTGTTTTCAGAGTTTTGACAATGGCCATTCCAACCAGAGTGAGGTGGTACCTTGTTGTAGTTTTCATTTGCATTCCTAAATATTATTTAGGGCTGTTGGCATCTTTACATGTGATTTTTTTTTTAGGATGTGAGTTAACCTTACTTCTTGAAATTAGCCTCTTGAACGACTGCCCAGTTTTGAATTTTTTTTCGATGACCACACCTAAGATATTTCTTTTTTTTTTTCTGTTCCACGATGAGATTTATTTTTTATTATAAATTTATTTTAATTGGAGGCTAATTACTTTACAATATTGTATTGGTTTTGCCATTCATCAAAATGAACCTGCCACAGGTATACAAGTATTCCCCATCCTGAACCCCTCTTCCACCTCCCTCCCTGTACCATCCCTCTGGGTCATCCCAGTGCACCAGCCCCAAGCATCCTGTATCATGCATCGAACCTGGACTGGTGATTCATTTCATATATGATATTATACAGGTTTCAATACCATTCTCCCAAATCATCCCACCCTCTCCCTCTCCCACAGAGTCCAAAAGACTGTTCTATACATCTGTGTCTCTTTTGCTGTCTCGCATACAGGGTTATCGTTACCATCTTTCTAAATTCCATATATATGTGTTAGTATACTGTATTGGTGTTTTTCTTTCTGGCTTACTTCACTCTGTATAATAGGCTCCAGTTTCATCCACCTCATTAGAACTGATTCAAATGTATTCTTTTTAATGGCTGAGTAATACTCCATTGTGTATATGTACCACAGCTTTCTTATCCATTCATCTGCTGATGGACATCTAGGTTGCTTCCATGTCCTGGCTATTATAAACAGTGCTGCGATAAACATTGGGGTACACGTGTCTCTTTCAATTCTGGTTTCCAGAATATTGGAAATAAAAGCAAAAATAAGCAAATGGGACCTAATTAAAATTAAAAGCTTCTGCACAACAAAGGAAACTATAAGCAAGGTGAAAAGACAGCCTTCAGAATGGGAGAAAATAATAGCAAATGAAGCAACTAACAAAGAACTAATCAAAAAAATATACAAGCAACTCCTGCAGCTCAATCCCAGAAAAATAAACGAGCCCATCAAAAAACGGGCCAAAGAACTAAACAGACATTTCTCCAAAGAAGACATACAGATGGCTAACAAACACATGAAAAGATGCTCAACATCACTCATTATCAGAGAAACGCAAATCAGAACCACAATGAGGTACCATTTCACACCAGTCAGAATGGCTGCTATCCAAAAGTCTACAAGCAATAAATGCTGGAGTGGGTGTGGAGAAAAGGGAACCCTCTTACACTCTTGGTGGGAATGCAAACTAGTACAGTCACTATGGAGAACAGTGTGGAGATTCCTTAAAAAACTGGAAATAGAACTGCCTTATGACCCAGCAATCCCACTGCTGGACATACACACTGAGGAAACTAGAATTGAAAGACATGTGTACCCTAAGATATGTCTTGAGGACGGGTGTTTTTTACTTACATTGAAAGAGACACGTATCCCCTAAGATCTTTCTTGAGGGCGGGTGTTTTTTACTTACAGCCGTACAGGACTTGTCGCGTCCCTCAGCACAGCTTTTAAAGTTGTTGTTATAGGCAATGGCCACAGGTGGCAGCATTTCTTCATGCGACACACCGGAATTTCATTTTTATTTTATATTAGAGTTGATTTCTGATGTTGTGGGTTTTTTCTCTGTGTGCGTATAGAGAAACAATTCAGTATACATATATGTATATCTATTCTTTTCAGCGTTCTTTTCCCCATGAAGTTTTTTTACAGTGTGTTCAGTAGACTTCTATGTGCTTTTTAGTAGGTTTTTTGCTTATCCATAGGATACATATTAATGTGTATATGTTAATTGCAAATTCTTCATGTGTCCCTTTGCTCTAACACTTTTTTCTGGATAATCATAAGTAGGTTTTCTAAGTTAGTGAGTCTATTTTTCTTCTGTAAATGAGTTCATTTGTATAAATTTATAGATTCCACATGTCAGTGATATGTCATGATATTTGTCCTTCTGTCTCTGGTTTCTTTCACTTAGTATGATAATCACTCGCTCTATGCATGCTGCTGCCAATGGCACTATTTTGTTCTGTTTTATGGATGAGTAGTACTCCTGTGTAGAGGTGTACCACTTGGTCTTATTTTTCTGTGGATGGACAATTTGGTTGATCCTATGTATTGGCTATTGTAAATTGTGCTGCCCTGAAAGGAGGTTGTCAACTTAAAAACATAGTCACAACCTAGAAGCTGAGGGTCAGTTCTCCAGGGTTACTTGAGGTCCTAAAATTTCCCACCAGATAAAACATAAACACAAATTCTAGGTTGTAACTATTTTTTAAGTCAAGAGGTGTATGCTTCATTTTGAATTATGATTATTTCCAGATCTAAGCCCAGAAGTGGGGCTGCTGGGTCATATGCTTCCTCTCCTTTTGTTTTGTAAGGAACCTCCATGCAGTTTTCCATAGTTCCTGCAGCCATTTATATCCCCACCTAGAGTGTAGGAGGATTCCCTTTTCCCTATGCCCTCTTCAGCACTTATTCTCGGTAGATGTTTTTGTTGATTGCCATTCTGACCAGTATGAGTTAATGCCTCATTGTAGTTTTGATTTCCATTGATTTACTATTTAGTGAGTTGGAGTATTTTTCCAGGTGTTTTTGATCTTATACCGTGTAAGTGCGATTTATCTCTTGAAATCGGCTTCTTGAAAGTCTGCCCTATTTTGAATTCCATTCTGATGATTTACCCCAGGATGTTACTTGAGGGCACGTGTCATTTAGAGCCCCAAAGTTCCTGTGAATGTCAGAAGCCCATCAGCACCGATTTTAAAGTTAAGGGAAGCAGTTACAAGGAGACAGCATTTCTTTCTGCCTTGTTGCTTGGGCAACCAGAGCCTTAGGCAAACCCTGTTCTGCATTGTCAGTTAAAAGTGGAATGTGCCAGAAGAAACACCCAAGGCTGGTGTTAAGGAACTTCTTCCCCCTTCCCCTTTATCCCCAGGACACATCCCAATTTCTGCAAGGCTTAGCTTCCCTGGTGGCTCAGAGGATAAAGCGTCTGCCTGCAATGCAGGAGACCCGGGTTTGAACCCTGGGTTGGGAAGATCCCCTGGAGAAGGAAATGGCAACCCACTCCAGTATTCTTGCCTGGAGAATCCCATGGACAGAGGAGACTGGCGGGCTACAGTCCATGGGGTCGCAAAGAGTTGGACACGACTGAGCGACTTCACACACACACTATATGCAGGTCAGGAAGCAACACTTAGAACTGGACATGGAACACCAGACTGGTTCCAAATAGGAAAAAGGAGTACGTCAAGGCTGTATATTGTCACCCTGCTTATTTACCTTCTATGCAGAGTACATCATGAGAAACGCTGGGCTGGAAGAAGCACAAGCTGGAATCAAGATTGTGGGAGAAATATCAATAACCTCAGATATGCAGATGACACCACCCTTATGGCAGAAAGTGAAGAGGAACTAAAAAGCCTCTTGATGAAAGTGAAAGAGGAGAGTGAAAAAGTTGGCTTAAAGCTCAACATTCAGAAAACTAAGCTCATGGAATCTGGTCCCATCACTTCATGGGAAATAGATGGGGAAACAGTGGCAGACTTTATTTTTTGGGGCTCCAAAATCACTGCAGATGGTGACTGCAGCCATGAAATCAAAAGATGCTTACTCCTTGGAAGGAAAGTTATGACCAACCTAGGTAGCATATTCAAAAGCAGAGACATTACTTTGCCAACAAAGGTCCGTCTAGTCAAGGCTATGGTTTTTCCTGTGGTCATGTATGGATGTGAGAGTTGGACTGTGAAGAAAGCTGAGCACCGAAGAATTGATGCTTTTGAACTGTGGTGTTGGAGAAGACTCTTGTGAGTCCCTTGGACTGCAAGGAGGTCCAACCAGTCCATTCTAAAGGAGATCAGTCCTGGGTGTTCTTTGGAAAGAATGATGCTAAAGCTGAAACTCCAGTACTTTGGCCACCTCATGCGAAGAGTTGACTCATTGGAAAAGACTCTGATGCTGGGAGGGATTGGGGGCAGGAAGAGAAGGGGACGACAGAGGATGAGATGGCTGGATGGCATCACCGACTCGATGGACATGAGTCTGAGTGAACTCTGGGAGTTGGTGATGGACAGGGAGGCCTGGCGTGCTGCGATTCATGGGGTCGCAAAGAGTCGGACACGACTGAGCGACTGAACTGAACTGACTGTGTGGAGTGTGCAGTCATCTGCATTTGTGGTGACCCTGAGGCTGCAGGCTGGGAGTGGGAACCCCCCCCCCAGAAGGAGACTTGGAGCCCAGGGAACTTTTCAAAGCTCTTCCAGCCCAGAGGCTCTGCTGTACTTTGGGTGCAGCAGGCTTGGTTTCTCTGCAGTAAGGCCTGCCGCTGTCTAAAGAATGCAGGCTCAGGAAGAGGGCAACAGTTGCTCCAGGTACATCGGAGCCACCTGCCTGGCACACATCTCCCAAGTTTTTAAAAAAATCTTTTAAAAGTTTATTTATGTTTTAATTGAAGGATAATTGCTTTACATAATCTCCCTCCCCATCCCACCCCTTTAGGTTGATACAGAGCCCCTGTTCGAGTTCCCTGAGACATACAGCAAATTTCCATTTTACATATGGTAATAAATTTCCATGTTACTCTCTCCTCCCCTCTCCGTGTCCATAAGTCTGTTCTCTATGTTTCTCCATTGCTGCCTTGCAAATAAATTCATCGGTACTATCTTTCTAGATTGCATATATATGCATTAGTATATGATATTTATCTTTCTTTTTCCGACTTACTTCATTCTGTATAGTAGGCTCTAGGTTCATCCACCTCATTAGAACTGATTCCCAGCTTTTTTAGTGAGACGACAATCTAGCCTCAGGATGCAAGCCTGCTTAGGTTCCAGGGATGTGGCAAAGCCTAGGTCATCATGGCAAGAGAGGAATAGAGTCAGCGTTTTTTCTCTTTTCATTTTCTCCTTATTATATAACCTGCATTGTCCTATATGGATGAAGTTCAGTGTTTTGAGGTTGTTTTTTTCCTTTTTGATATACAACAACATGATTCAATAATACATAGGTATATATGTCCTTTTTTGGGTTTGTTGTAGCCATGTGTTCCGGGAAACAAACTCACTCAGAAGGACAATGCAGATAGTGGAGTGCAGTTTACTACACCGGCGGGCCCAAGGCAGAGTTTCCTCTTAGTAAGGACCCCGACCAGCATTTGTGAAAATCTTTCATACCCCATGTGTACGTGTCTGAACCCACCACTCCAAATTCCTCGAGACTTACATAAACCGAGGAAAATACAATCCCTATAACCCCTTATTCACATGCTATGTGCTCATGTGCTCAAACAGTCAAACAATCAGCCAATAATCAATAAACCCAAGGTTACACTCCAATAGATAAAGAAAAACTTATGGCCTGTCTGGAGGAAGGGGTGATTAGTGTATGTTTTCTCTTAGGCGATGAGTAACCTAGATACGATCTTCAAGGTTCCACTGTCTGGCAGGGGTCTTATCCTTCTGTTGTTGTTTTCATAGGCACTAAACATAGAGTTCAGAGTCCATTGGAAAGGTGGCCGAGCATGATCAGCATGAACAGGCCTAAGATGGAGTCCAGGCCCTATGAATTCCTTCTTCATGTTCTTTTCCAATATAGGTTATTGCTGCTGCTGCTGCTGCTAAGTCGCTTCAGTCGTGTCCGACTCTTTGCGACCCTATAGACAGCAGCCCACCAGGCTCCACCATCCCTGGGATTCTCCAGGCAAGAACACTGGAGTGGGTTGCCATTTCCTTTTCCAATGCGTGAAAGTGAAACGTGAAAGTGAAGTTGCTCAGTCATGTCCAACTCTTTGCGACGCCACGGACTGCAGCCCACCAGGCTCCTCCGTCCATGGGATTTTCCAGGCAAATAAGGTTTCTTGTAACCCCTGTGGATTGTTTTTGTAAATAGTAGTGTGCATATGTCAGTTTGAACAGGCTCCTTTCTCCCTGCCACCCTTTGTCTTTACTGGTAACGTTGTAGCCATGCGTTTTGGGAAACAAACTCACTCAGAAGGACAGTGAAGATAGTGGAGTGAAGTTTATTACACCAGCGGGCCCAAGGCCGAGTCTCCTATTAGCCAAGGACCCCGACCAGTTTTTGTGAAAACTTTATATACCCTATGTGTACCTGCCTAAACCCATCTCCCCTAAATTCCCTGAAACTAGTCTGAACAAAGGAAAAAGAAAGTTACAATCAAAGTTAACCCATGATTCATAAGTCTTAAGCCTAGGTAGTTAACAGTGGACAATTATCAATAGACTTATGGTCATACCCCAATAAGCATAATAGAATGTATAATTCTATTGGGTTACACAGATAATTAGGGTATTCTTTTAGGCAAGAGAGTCTAGGTATGAGCCCTGGGGCTCCTCCTTCCGGGGGCCTGGTTTTCCAGTTGGTATGTCGTTTCCATAGATACTGGGCACATAGCTCCAAGTCCGCAGTCCGGCCCAAGATGGAGTCCTGCTTTTAAGACAGAGCCTGTTCTGTTTCCTCCTTCAGTAACATTATGTTTATTTGCTAAGCTAGGTGAGGCTATTTACCCTGGATAAGAAGTTAATTTGTTACATGTTTAGATTTCATCTAGCAGTGAGGTCATATAATAGTAATCTCTCCTTGACTCCCTTAGTACACTTAGTACGATCACCTGTACTTTCATCCATGTCCATGTGGCTGGACGTGGCATTATTTCCTCCTTCTTAATGGCTCAGTCATATTGCACTGTGTATCTGTTTCCCTTTCTCCTTTGCCTTTTGCTTCTCTTCTTTACTCAGCTATTTGTAAGGCCTCCAGAGACAACCAATTTGCCTTCTTGCATTTCTGTTTCTTTGGGATGGTTTTTGAATTGTGGTGTTGGAGAAGACTCTTGGGAGTCCCCCGGACAGCAAGGAGATCAAATAAGTCAATCCTAAAGGAAATAAACCCTGAATATTCATTCGAAGTTCCAAATTTTGGCCCCCTGATTCGAAGAGCCAACTCATTGGAAAAAACCCTGATGCTGAGAAAGACTGAGGGCAGGAGAAGTGGGCAACGGAGGATGAGATGGTTGGATGGCATCAGTGACTCAATGGACATGAGTTTGAGCAAACTCCACGAGATAGTGAAGGACAGGGAAGCCTGGAGTGCTGCAGTCCATGGGGCCACAAAGAGCCAGACAGGACTTAGGACTGAACAACGACACACGCGTCTGTCTTCTTTATCCTATTCTCTGTCCTTCTTCACTTAGGTTGTTTCTGTGTCTTGGCTTTGGTCCCTGGTGCAGCTGGGATCCCAAAGGTGCCAGTGTCTTTTAAAATGTTGCTTTTCTTTGGATTTATGCCTAGGCATGGGAGTCCTGGATACTGCTGCTGCTGCTAAGTCGCTTCAGTCGCGTCCGACTCTGTGCGACCCCTTAGACGGCAGCCCACCAGGGTTCTCCGTCCCTGGGATTCTCCAGGCAAGAACACTGGAGTGGGTTGCCATTTCCTTCTCCAATGCATGAAAGTGAAGAGTGAAAGTGAAGTCGCTCAGTCATGTCCGACTCTTCGTGACCCCATGGACTGCAGCCCACCAGGCTCCTCCGTCCATGGGATTTTCCAGGCAAGAGTACTAACTTAGTTGCAAGAGTACTAACTTAGTACTGACTCGGTTGCCATTGTCTTCTCTGGTCCTGGACACTATTGTAGTTTAAGGTTTGTTTTTTAAATTTTTTAAAAAAAACCTCCATACTGTTCTTTCCAGCCAATTACCAATTTACAGTCCCAAGGACTGTAGGAGGATTCCCTTCTCCCCACAGCAGCTCCAGCTTTATTGTTGGAGAATTTTTGAGATGGCCATTCTAACAGGTGTGAGGTGATACCTCACTGGACATCTAATTTGCAATTTTGTAATAAGCAGTGATGCTGAGTATCTTTTCATGTGCTTCATGGCCATTTGTATGTTTTCTACATGAAAATGTCCATTTTGAACTGTGGCCCATTTTTGTGTGTGTGTGGTTGGATTTTTTTGTTGTTTAATATTTAGCTACGTGTATTTGTATGTTTTGGAGATGGATTCTTTGTGGGTATCTTCGTTTTCAAAGATTGTAATTTCCCATTCTGAGTCTTGCCTTTTTCCTTCAGGGTTTCCTAGCTGTTCAAATGCTTTTCAGGTTAATTCAATCTCAGTTTATGTTAGGTTTACTTTGCAGTATTCTAAGATGTGGATCCAAAAGAACTCGCTGTGATTTACATCAAAGCATGTTCTGCCTGTATTTCCCTCAAGTATTTCATAGTATCCATCCTGATGTTTAGATATTTATACTATTTGGAGTTTATTTTAGGTATGGTGGTAGGAGTATTCTAATTTCATGCTGGTTTTCATTGTTTAGGGAGCCTCCACCTTATCCTCCATAGTGGTTGTGAACAGTTAACATCCCCTGTATCCATGCAGGAGGGTTCCCTTTTCTCAACACCCTCTGTAGCACTTAATGCTTGTAGCTCTTTGTAGCTTTGATTTGCATTTCTCTAATATTTAGTGCTGTTGGCCTCTATTCATGTGCTTTTTCTTCAAAGGGTGTAAGTTAAACGTACCTTTTGACCTTGGCTTCTTGAAGGATTGCCTAATTTTCAATTCTTTTTTGGTGACTCCGCCTATGACATTATTTGAGGGCAGGTGTTTTTTACTTAGAGCCCCACAGGCCTTGTGAATCTTCAGTGCCCATCAGCACAGCTTTTAAAGTTGTTGTTATGGGAAATGGCCACAAGGTGTCAGCATTTCTTTATGTCCCATCAGTTCAGTTCAGTTCAGTTCAGTCGCTCAGTCCTGTCCGACTCCTTGCGACCCCATGAATCGCAGCACGCCAGGCCTCCCTGTCCATCACTAACTCCCAGAGTTCATTCAGACTCACGTCCATCGAGTCAGTGATGCCATCCAGCCATCTCATCCTCTGTCGTCCCCTTCTCCTCCTGCCCCCAATCCCTCCCAGCATCAGAGTCTTTTCCAATGAGTCAACTCTTCACATCAGGTGGCCAAAGTAGTGGAGTTTCAGCTTTAGCATCATTCCTTCCAAAGAAATCCCAGGGCTGATCTCCTTCAGAATGGACTGGTTGGATCTCCTTGCAGTCCAAGGGACTCTCAAGAGTCTTCTCCAACACCACAGTTCAGAAGCATCAATTCTTCGGCGCTCAGCTTTCTTCACAGTCCAACTCTCATGTCCCATAGTTTTTTTTTTTTTTTGGTAATTTCATTGTCATTTTGTATTAGACTTGATTTCCTTGTGTTTTTTTGGAGGCGGGTGTACAGGGACCCCCTTCATTTATCCATAGATATATATCTATTCTTTTTCAATTTCTTTTTCCCATAGAGGTTTTTACAGTGTATTCAGTAGACTTCCCTGTGCTACTCAGTAGGTTCTTTTTCATTATCTTTTGGATATATATTAATGTGTATATATTAATTTCAAAGTCCTCATGTATCCCTCCTCCTTAATACTCAGATGGTAAAGAGTCTGCCTGCAATGCAGGAGACCCAGGTTCAATCCCTGGGTCAGGAAGATCACCTGCAGATGGAAATGGCAATCACTCCAGAATTCTTGCCTGGAAAATTCCATGGACAGAGGGGCCTGACGGGCTACAGTCCATGGTGTTGCAAAGAGTTGGACAGGAGTGAGCAAGTTACACACACATAATACTTTTTTGAATAAACCTAAGTTGATTTTCTAACTTTGTGTGTCTGTTTCTGCTGTGTAAATGAGTTCATTTGTATGAATTTATAAACCCGTTTTCAGTGATATGTCATGATATTTGTCTTTCTCTCTCTGACTGACTTCACTTACTATGCCGAGATGAGTGGCTGGCTTTCATCTCCGTAAGGGGCTCCAGCAGAGCCAGACTGTGGGTCATCCTCGGTGTAACAATGATGTTTCCCCAAACACAGAACGTTCCATGGGACCCCTCCTGACAGCTGGCCCTCAGGGAAACCAGGTCCTGTACTGTGGCATAGATTCTACTGGAAAATTGATATAATGCCCAATGCCCCAAATCATATGGTTGGGCTTTCCTTATTGTGGAATGAGAGTTGGTCCGGGGTGCAGGCAGTGGGAGGGTGACTAGTTCTGGGGGGCCCAGCAGGGGGGAGTAGGGCTCGAGTAGGGCAGGAAGCGTGGGGGTGGAGTCAGGGTGGGAGCCTCCATTTGCCAGAGCTATCAAGGTGTTCCTGCAGAGCTGGACGCTCCCTGCAGGTCCTGGGTGGCATCTCCCCTCCCTCCCAGCTCAGTATCATCTCACAGGCTCCACAGGAGCTGCATCATCCAGGAAACCACACACTGACTGGCCTGTGCAGGCTGAGGGCAGTCTCCAGAAGGGCAGGTGAGGGTTGCCCCGCCCCAGGTACCAGGCTGTTTCTGTTAAATCCCCAACCGGCCCTTTGGCACTCTGGCCCGTGTGGACAGCCTGCCACCTGGGTCTCCTGATTGAGCCCACACATGTCAGGTCCCCTCTGGGGGGTGGGCTTTCTCCCCGCCTCCTAGCCTCTCCCCTCCGGGCCCTCCCTGGACCCCAGTCTTCTCCTGAGAAACCCCTCTTCCTCCCACAGCCAGGCCCTGCCCCTCTCCAGTGTCCCCTGCACGTCACCCCTCAGAGAGGCCCCTGCACCTCCAGACCAGCCCCTCTCCTGTGACACCCCGTTGGTGTTTGAATTCCCACTGGCAAGTGTGCTTTTCTGGGTGATGGCATCCTCATTCCATCCCCTGAATGTCCAGATTGGGGGTGGGGAGCTGAGGAGAAAAGAGAGGGGGAAGTGTAGCAGAGCTCAGTGAGCTCCGCCCTTAGCAGAGCAGCCATTGCTGTGTATCATGGCTCTGCACCGTTAGGGCAGGTCCTGCTCAGCCATTGGTTGATGCCTGGGGGATGGCGCCCACTGGCAACCAACTGTCAGTGAGCTGCCATTAGAGTCCTGCTCAGTCATTGGGTAGTGCAGCAGTGAGCCCCGCCCACAAGCAACCGTCGGTTAAGGAGTGACAGTTAGAGGAGTCAGACGAGTGGCGGTCCTGAGGTAGAGGAGAGTGAGGTAAGAGGTGGATCCTGGCCTTCTCCCCGAAGCCCTCCAGCTCACCTGGCCTTGCAGGCCCCAGAGAACAGGCTGGGGATTGTGTCCTGCAGGACTCCAGAGCCCTCGCTAAGACCACCCGCTAGCCGAGGCTGAGGCCTTGAGTGCTAAACCTTGCCTCCATGCTGGTAGCAGTGGCCATCTGCCTGGGTCGCAGTCTGAGAGACCTGGTCTATCCCCCTTTGGGTGGCTGAGGGCCAGCTGGGCTGGGTGCCTGGCTGCCTCAGTGATGATAGCTGGGCAGGCTATGGGGACTGGCTCTGAGGGAGCTGTGAGCTGAGCTCTGCCTCTTCTTAGCCAGGGCCAGGACCCTGGAGGGTGACAGCTGTGCCCTGGGACCTTGCCCTTTCTTGTCAGAACAGAGAATAACATCGTTTGGTAGCAATTTACAGGAACATCATTACCAGACCATGATCTGACCTCAGGAACAAAGGATCTGACAGCAAGAAATCTTCAACAACTAACCACTCCCCTCCCTCACCTTTTGTTTTTAAAGAGGCTTGCTGAAAACTTTTAGTAACTTTGGGGTTATGGGCATGAGCTACCCCTCTGCTCGCATGGCCCTGTAACAAACCTTTCTCTGCCCCTGACTCCAATGTTTTAGTATTGTTTGGCCTTACTAAGCTTTACAGTAAGATGATGCTGTGAAAGTGCTGCACTCAATATACCAGCAAATCTGGAAAACTCAGCAGTGGCCACAGGACTGGAAAAGGTCAGTCTTCATTCCAATCACAAAGGAAGGCAATGCCAAAGAATGTTCAAACTACTGCACAGTTGCACTCATCTCACACACTAGCAAAATTATGCTCAAAATCCTCCCAGCCAGGCTTCAACAGTACATGAACTATGAACTTCCAGATGTTCAAGCTGGTTTTAGAAAAGGCAGAGGAACCAGAGATCAAGTTGCCAACATCCTCTGGATCATAGAAAAAGCAAGAGAGTTCCAGAAAAACATCTACTTCTGCTTTACTGACTATGCCAAAGCCTTTGTGTGGATCACAACAAATTGTGGAAAATTCTTAAAGAGATGGGAATACCAGACCACCTCACCTGCCTCCTGAGAAATCTGTATGCAGATCAAGAAGAAACACAACTGGACATGGAACAACAGACTAGTTCTAAATTGGGAAAGGAGTACATCAAGGCTGTATATTGTCACTCTGCTTATTTAACTTACATGCAGAGTACATCATGAGAAATGCTGGACTGGATGAAGCACAAGCTGAAATCAAGATTGCCAGGAGAAATATCAATAACCTCAGATATGCAGATGACACCACTCTTATGGCAGAAAGTGAAGAACTAAAAAGCCTCTTGATGAAAGTGAAAGAGGAGAGTGAAAAAGCTGGCTTAAAACTCAACATTCAGAAAACTAAGATCACGGCATCTGGTCCCATCACTTCATAGCAAATAGATGGGGAAATAGTGGAAACAGTGTCAGACTTTATTTTTTTGGGCTCCAAAATCACTGCAGATGGTAACTGTAGCCATGAAATTAAAAGACGCTTGCTTCTTGGAAGAAAAGCTATGACTAACCTAGATAGCATATAAGAAGCAGAGACATTACTTTGCTGGCAAAGGTCCATCTAGTCAAAGCTATGGTTTTTTCAGTAGTCATGTATGGATGTGAGAATTGGACTATAAAGAAAGCTGAGCATCAAAGAATTGATGCTTTTGAACTATGGTGTTGGAGAAGACTCTTGAGAGTACCTTGAACAGCAAGGAGATTCAACCAGTCCATCCGAAAGGAAATCAGTCCTGAATATTCATTGGAAGGATTGATACTGAAGCTGAAACTCCAAACACTTTGGCCACCTGATGCGAAGAACTGACCCATTGGAAAAGACCCTGATGCTGGGAAAGATTGCAGGTGGGAGGAGAAGGGGACAACAGAGGATGAGATGGTTAGATGGCATCACCGACTCGATGGACGTGAGTTTGAGTAAGCTCCAGGAGTTGGTGATGAAGAGGGAAGCCTGGCGTGCTGCAGTCCATGGGGTTGCAGAGAGTCAGACACGACTGAGCAACTGAGTTGAACTGAACTGTGTTTAGGCACAGGGACTTGTGTTATTCAGTAACAGAAGGAGGGAGATGGAGGAGAGTGGGGTGGATGCTGGTGTCAGGAAAAGGCCCAGGAAGAAAGGAAAATGGACCAAAAGGGGCTCCCCAGAGGGAGGAAGGCAGGCAGTGTTGGGGGGCTGGGCCAGCAGGGCAGTGTGGGCAGCAGGGAGTGGACCTAGACTGCAGAGTTCAGTGCTGAGATGGTTACTTGACTGGGCTAAGGGATGCCCAGAAGGCTGGTAAAACTATTCTGGGTGTGTCTGTGGGGTTGTTTCCATAAGAGATTAGCATTTGAATTCAGAGACTCTGGAAAGGGTCATGGTCATCAGTGAGGGTTTTGCCCAGTCCTCTGAAGGCCTGGAGACAGCAAAAAGGCAGGGTGGGGGGAAGGAGCATTGAAGGATTAGGGGGGTGACAGGGTGGAGGATGGAGCTTGTTTTCTGAGCCTGGACTTCTGTCTCCTAAAATTGCCTTTGGTTCTGGTTCTCAGGCCTTCAGGCTCAGAATGGGACTTGTGCTGCTACTGCCCTCGTTCTCCTACCTCCAGGTTTGGAGAGAAACCACACCACTGGCTTTTCCATGCCTCCAGCTTGCAGATGGCATGGCAGCTTCTGGGACTTCTCAGCTTCCATCATCATGTGAGCCAATCCCACCTAAAAAATCTCTTTCTAGCCATCTATGTGTAACCTACTGGTTCATTGTCTCTGGAATGTCTGACTCTGCGACCCCACGAACCCAGGCTCCTGTGTGTATGGAATTCTCCAGGCCAGAGTACTGGAGTGGGTTGCCATTTCTTTCTCCAGGGGATCTTCCTGACCCAGGGATTGAACCCGGGTCCGTTGCATTGCAGGCAGATTCTTTGCTGTCTGAGCTACCAGGGACGCCCCTTTTTTGGAGGACATTGAGTTAATAGAGATGCTTTTTATTTTAATTTATTTCTAATTGGAGGTAATTGCTTTACAATACTGAGATGGTTTCTGCCATACATCAACATGAATCAACCCTAGGCATACACATGTCCCCTCCCTTTAACCTCCCACCTCCAATCCCATCGCATCCTGGGGTTGTCTCAGAGCACCAAGTTAGAGCTTACTGAGTCTTACAGCAAATTCCCATTGGCTGTCTATTTTACATATGGTGCTGTGTGTTTCAGTGTTACTCTCTGAATTATCCCTCCCTTGCCTTCCCTCCTGGTGTCCACAAGTCTGTTCTCTGTGTGTGCATCTCCATTGTTGCCCTGCCAATAGGTTCATCAGAACCATCTTTCTAGATTCCATATATATGCATTAATTTATGATATTTGTTTTTCTCTTTCTGACTTCATTCTGTGTAATAGGCTCTAGGTTCATCTACCTCATTAGAACTGACTCCCATGTGTTCTTTTTTATGGCTGAGTAATATACCATTGTGTATAGTACCACAACTTCTTTATCCATTCATCTGTTGATGAATATCTAGGTTGCTTCTGTGTCTTGGCTATTGTAAATAATGCTGCAATTAACATTGGGGTACATTTGTCTTTTTCAATTATGGCTTTCTCAGGGTATATGTCCAGTAGTGGGATTATTGGATCATATGATAATTTATGGGACTTCTCAGGTGGTGCTAGTGGTAAAGAACCCACCTGCCAATGCAGGAGACATAAGAGGTGCAGGTTAGATCCCTGGGTTCGAAAGATCCCCTGGAGAAGGGTCTGGCAACCCACTGCAGAATTCTTACCTGGAGAATCCCATGGACAGAGGAGCCTGGCGGGTCGTGGTCCATGGGGTCACAAAGACTCGGACACAACTGAAGTGACTTAGCATGCACGCATCATTTTATCAGAGGCTCAGTTACGTATTTGGTAATATCAGAAACAATTTTCTGAAGCAAGTGACATAGAAAATATAGCTATCAGTTATTAGTAAGGTCATAAGTAAGAATGTAAGTCAAGAACTTCCATTAGCCATAGCCCAGTATATCTCCAGGTCATCTGACTTCTTTGTAACCCCATGGACGGTAGCCTTCCAGGTTCCTCTGTCCATGGGATTTCCTAGGCAAGGATACTGGAGTGGGTTTTTACTGAGAAGTGCCATTCCTTTCTCCAGGGGATCTTCCTGGATCAGGGATTGAATCCATGTCTCCCGCTTTGACAGGCAGGTTCTTTACCACTGAGCCACCAGGCTTACATAAATCATCTTATAGATATATCTATTTTATGCTGATAATTTTGATTGTATATTAAACCTCTACCTCCCCCCTCATGTTTTGGATGCCACAATTTACCTCTATTTATATCATGTATTCATTAACAAATTTTATAGCTATAGTTACTTTTACTACCTTTGTCCTTTAATATTTATATTAGAGTTAAATGATTAACACACAACCATATTCAGCATTCAGTTCAGTTCAGTTGCTCAGTTGCGTCCGACTCTTTGTGACCCCATGAACTGCAGCACGCCAGGCCTCCCTGTCCATCAATAACTCCCAGAATTTACCCAAACTCATGCCCATTGAGTTGGTGATGCCATCCAACCATCTCATCCTCTGTCGTCCCCTTCTCCTCCTGCCCCCAATCTTCCCCAGCATCAGGGTCTTTTCAAATGAGTCAGCTCTTTGCATCAGGTGGCCAAAGTATTGGAGTTTCAGCTTCAACATCATATGCTGAATTTGACTACATGCTTATCTTTATCTACTTGCATCCTCTGTTTTCATATGAGTATCATGCCCTTTCAAGGCAACTTGAAGAACTCCTTTCAGCTTTTAGTGGTAATGAACTCCCTCTGCTTTTGTTTGTTTGGAAAAGCCTCTACCTCATTTCTGAGAGAACACTTTACCAGGTAAAGTGCCGGGGTCCTGCCCCGGCTGATCCAGGGTATTCGAAGCGGGGACGGCGTCGGCGACCTATTTATTTAAATATTTTATCAAAGATATAAAGAGTAATAGGATGAGGATAGCTCAGTAGGAAAATTCAGTGGAGAAAAGAGGCTGAGTAGCTTGGTTTACGTGGGAGACCAATAAAACTTCAAGACAAGAAGTTTGCACCACTTACGTAGGCCGCAGGCGTCCTTCCGTTCTCCCGAAGGAGAGGAGACACTGAGGCCTCCCTGGTCGGATCTTAGAAGCCCAGGCATAATTAGTAAGCATGGCGGGTTCCGCGCTCCAGATGGAGACTCAGCCAGAGTGAGAGAGAGAGCGACATGGGGAGACCAGTATTTCGAGAAACTGATCCCAATTCTTTATTTTCCGTGGTCTACTTTTATACACTGAGATGTTATGCAAAAGTCACGCGGGGTCAGCAGTCCTGACTTTTATCAAAGTCAGGTGCTTCATACAAATGTATACAGAGGTCTTAGGGGTGTTACATCATCTTCTGGCCAGGGGGGCCTGCTGACAATTTATGACCCTCTCCTTGTGACAGCGGTCAGTCAACCAGGACACTTATTTCTCCAGGGGTGATTATTCTTAAAACAGACACTACCCAAATAAAGTTACATTCCTATAGGGTGAGGATATAGTGGGTTTTAGTTAAGGAAAGAATTTACTTAGCCTAAGGTCTAACGTAATTTATATCAAAGGTTAATACTTATTTCTTCTATATATTCATTAATGTGTGTAAGGGCAGGTGCCAGGGACCAGCCCCAGCTGATCCAGGGTATTCGAAGGAGAGACGGCCTAGGTGACTATTTATATGCTAATTAGAGATATAAAGAATAATAGAATGAGGATAGCTCAGTAGGAAAATTCAGTGGAGAAAAGAGGCTGAGTAGCTTGGTTTATGCGGGAGACCAATAAAACTTCAAGACAAGAAGTTTGCACCACTTACGTAGGCCGCAGGCGCCCTCTTGAATAGCGGAAGGTGCCTCACCCTAGACACCTTCTCGAGTGGGTCTTAGAAGCCCAGGCATAATTAGTAAGCGTGGTGGGTTCCGCGCTCCAGATGGAGACTTCAGCCAGAATGTGAAAAGAATGACATGGGGAGACCAAGCGCTGGTGAGCAAGGCCCATAGCTTTATTTTCAACAGGGGCTTATATACCCTAAGTTACACATAGAGGATTATAGGGGATGCAAAGTCAGCTGTCTTTGATCCTTATCAAAAACCAGGGTTTCTTTCCTGCAAATTTATCGTATACAAATGGTTTAGGTGACTTACATCATCTTCTGGCCAGAAGGCCTACTAACATTTTATGACTCTTGACAAGGACTTATCAACAAAGACTTATTTTCTCTAAGAGTAATTATTTTAAGGTTTGGCGCCATCTTCCAAAGATAAAATTGCATTCCTATAGGGTGGATGTGTAATTGGTTTACAACAAAGGCAAGAATTTATTACCTTAAGGGTCTAAAGTTACTAACACCAAGGCCACTACTTATTTTTTCTACATACCAACTATTAATACATATTCAAGGATACAATTCAGGGGATGTGAAAACTTGGCAACAAACATTGACTCATCAATGAAATCCTTTACTAGTCTTATTCTGACAGTTTCTAACTCTCTGAGAGGCTCTAAGCTATTTGAATATCTTAAGCTTCTCGTGCCTCTGGAGGCTGGGAGACTGTAAACAATCATATGCATAGCTGCAGGAGTCCAGGTAAACTTGTCAGGTGAGTTAGAGAGCCATCTGAGGGGTTTGGATTTAAACACTCCTAATTGCCCAGGAACTTTATTAATTGGAGCTGTAAGTGGACTCTTTGACAGAGAGAGCGAGATGGTGGTAGGGGACAGCCCCCAGTAAAGTCAGAGGTGAGAGCACAAAGCAGTAAAGTAGGCAGACTCTGGTTTTTTGGGGGAAGATACTCGAGAATATCCGGGGAGACTCCCGAGGCTCGATCCCGCCTTTGCGTATGCCAAGCCTCCTTCCTCATGACCTTTGTCACGAGCAGAATGTCTCTCGCCGGCTCCCGGCAGGCAGGGGATATGGAGACTTAGCAACAAACATTGGCTCAACAAATGAAAAAACCCTTCACCAATACAATTTCTAATCAGCCCATTATACTTAAACTAGTAGTTTTCTAACTTTTCTAAGGAACCTGTTTTTAGAAGGTTTAAAGCATCTCGTGCCTCTCATGGTTGGGAGGCTGTGAGCAATCATATGTGGCTGGACAAGCCTGTCAGGCAGGCCAGAGAACCTTCAGAGGAGTTTGTAGGTTAAAACACTCTTGTCACACCCGGGAGTTTTTATTAACTGGAGCTCTAAGTTAACTCCTTCTCCGAAAGAGGTGGTGGGGGACAGCCCCCTGTAAAGTCAGAGGTGTAGGTGAGAGCACAAAGTAGTAAAACAGGCAGGCTCTGGTTATGGGGGTAGATGCTTGAGGAGTTCCAGGGGGACTCCTGAGGCTCGATCCCGCCTTTGCGTATGTCGAGCCTCCTTCCTCATGACCTTTGCCACGGGCGGAGTACCTCACTCTGGCCCCCAACAGTAAAGTATTCTTTGTTGGCAGTTTTTCTTCTTTTAGAATGTTTATTAATATTATATCATCCCACTCTCTTGGCCTGAAAACTTCCTGCTGAGAACTCTGCTAATAGCGTTCTAGGGGTTCCCTTGTATGAGATAGACTTTTTTTCTGTGTTGTTGCTTTAAAAGTCTATCTTTTATTTTAGACAGTATTGTTAAAAAATAGGGACAAGATTGTTGTGTATTGAAATTTTCAGATGACCTATTAGCTCTGTAAACTCAGATATCAAAATTTCTCCCCAGACTTGGCAAGTTTTCAGCCATTATTTCTTTAAATATACTTTCTGACCTCTTGTCTCTCTCTTCTTCTGAGACTCTGATACTTCTTAGATTGTTCACAGGATTCACAGGATTTTTTTTTTTTCGCTCTTCATTCTTTTATCTTTCTTCTCCTTTGGTTGAATAATTTCAAGGTCCTATCTACTACTTCACGAGTTCTTTCTCTCGATCCATTGTGCTGTTGATGTTGTCCATTGCATTTTTAATTTCATCCATTGTATTCTTCAGTCTGAGAATGTCTACATAATTCTTTTTTAAAATGATTTCTTTCTTCCTGCAGAACTTCTCATTTGTTCATGTATTGTTTGCTGAATTTTAGTGATTATCCTCTGGTTTTTAGCTCACTGAGATTCCTTAAAAGTTATTTTGAATTATTTATTGGGTAAATTGCAGATTTCCATTTCTTTGCGGTCAGTTGTTAGACAGTTACTGTGTTCCACTGAGGGTGTCATGTTTCCTTAAATTTTATTTCTTTAAAGATTTTTTACGGAAGTGTAGTTGACATACAATATTGGTTTGGGGTGTACAGCATAGTGAGTCAACATTTTTATATATTATGAATTGATCACAATGATAAGTCCAGGAGCCTTTTGTCATCATTAAAAGTTACGGCAATTTTATGGACTGTATTCCCTATGCTGTATACTACCTCCCTGTGACTTATTTATTTTATATCTTGATCTTGATATTTCATATTCCTTGAAGCCTTGTGTTGCTGTCTTCACATCTGAAGAGAAGTGACCTATTCCAGCCCTTATTGGCTGACTTCAAGAGAGAAACACCCTCTGTGGGCTGTGCTAGGAATTCTCACATCGTTACTGTGGGGATGCCTGCCCCACACATCTTGTGGCGAACGCTGAAGCTCAGGTGCCCTCTCTGGATCCTGCAGAGCCTGGCTGACAGTATCCCTTTGCTTTCCCTAGGGCCCTGCTCGGTGGTCCATCCTGTGGTTTCTCCTAGGCCTGCCGACCCAGTTTTCTGCTCAGGCTCCCTGACTGCCTGAGTGCATTCTCATGGCTGTGAGCGCATCCACAGGGAAGGGTGCGGGGGGAGGCATCAGGTGGGTGCTTACCATGCAGGCTCTTCAGACCAGGAAGGTCTAGTTTAGTCCTGAATTGTCCCCTTGGGGGAGGGGCAACATGGAAAACTCAGGCTGTTTCTCTCACCCTGCTGAATGCAGCCAGTATCTGACTGTTTTCGTCCAGCCTTGTGCTGGCACCCACTCCTGGACTCTGGGCTTCCCACAAAGGCTGTCTCGTCTGTGGGTGGCCGTCCAAATTGGTTTTCTTTGGGGGAAGGTAGTAGAAATCTCCTGTTCCACCATTTTGATGTTGCTCCTCTTCCTTGTGATAGTTTTTGATGAAAACTAGACTTTTGAGTGCAATAATGTGGTAACTCTGGAAATAAGTTTCCCCCTCTTCCCCAGGGTTTGCTGTTTGTGAAAGTTACTGATACTATTTTTGTGCTTCTAATTGTTGTGGGCAGTCTCTGAGCTGAGGACCAGCCTGAGATGTAAACTTAAGATCTCACATCTTTTCTCAATCTTTCTTTTGGCTTGTGTGGTTACTTCCTATTTTCCCCTTATATACACTTGTTTTTGAGTTACTGTCCAGTGTCCTTCATGCAAAACAGGCCTAGTGCTAAAGAACTCTCTTACTTTGCCAGCCACAGGATTCTTGGTTGACTATTTTTTCCTTCAGTGCTTTGAATAAGTCAACCCACTGTCTCCTGGTCTCCCAAGCTTTCTAATGATGAACTTGCTGATGATCTTATTGAGGTAAATATGATGAGGGTGGTCTTCTTTTCAGGAAGGCCACTAACAAGAGTCAGCAGAACTCCTTCAGCCTCCAGAGACTTTTCTTGCAAAGTCCAGAGCATCAGGGTCTTGAAAGCTCCTCCAGGTGTTTGACACTGAATAAATGTTACTCCTTGTCACGGAGTATGTGAGTGGACAAGACATGATTGACTGTTTACTGCATGGTGGCCACCGGGTAGATGAGGCGGCCAAAGCCTGTCCCAGGAGCTGGTGCCTGCTGGGCAGTGCTGCCACCAGAAGGTGTCGCCTGCAGAAGAGACCTGACGCCAGAGACCCTACTTCTTGATGCTGAGCTGAGTATAAGAATCACAGACTTTCCCACTCAGCACCTTCTGTGATGGCCACTCACCTAGATGCGTGGAGCCTGGGAGTGGTTCTGTACTCATGGGGCCTGGGTCCCTGCCCTTCATGGGACTGGACTTCTGGGAGCTGCAGCAGCGGATCCTGCGTGGGCAACACCATGTTCCCACTTTATCCCTCTCTTGAGATAGAAAAATCTCTCTGAAACAATGATAATAATTGACCCCAACAATGAAGGGGTCACTTGAAGTGACCCGTGAGGCATCCGTGAGTGAACATGGACCAGGAGGAGCCACTCAGGCCATCCAGTGAGCTGCCGTGTGACGAGGACTCCCCGGGTGACAGGTGATGACCATGGGCTTGGGGTGGGGCCATACAAGGGACTCTGCATGTGTCCTGCATGCAGGATATACAGGGGGATAGGAGCCCAGGTGGGGGTCATCCTGTCACCCTGAGGCCCTCCCCTTCTGCTGACCTCAGCACAGGTTGAGCCTCTTGGGCCCTGAGGTGGGTGCCCAGGATGAACCGCTTATCCCCGCGCAGTTTTGTGAGGGGGAAGGGGACCAACCTGGGGGGTCAGAGGCCCACACCCCCAGCCCTGGTGAGAACCTGGGGCTCTTCCTCTACCAGCAGGCCTGGGGCCCCAGAGGAACCGGCTGCCCTGGGTGTGTCGCCCTCCAGAAGCTCCCCCAATGTTGGGCAGCCCAAGTGTCCCAGCACCGCTCCAGCCACAGCCAGAGACAGTAGGGGTGGCTGGGAGATTCTAGAACTGTACTTTAAAGCACTTATGTTGTAGACTGCCCAGCCATAATCCTCATCACAAAGTGAGCCCAAGGTAATTCCCCATGGCCAGCGAGGGAGGAAGGTCAGGCCAGACCCCCTGCATTGAAGTGGAGGGCAGGAAGATGCTGAACCCTGGGCCCCTGGAGGCCAGGGCTGGGTGCACCCTGGGGGCGGTGTAGGCAGTGCCCGCTGTGTGTACCCTGATGCCTGGGGAGAGAGAACACGGTCCAGGAGAACACGGGGGTGTTCTCTGCCCCAGATTCAAATCAGGAGGATGTCCCACACCACCACGGCCTTCAGAAGCATCGTATTCAAAATACCTGGCCAGCTCGGACGTCGGCCTGGCACTGCCTGGGGACAAGAGGAAAGGCCCCCCTGATGCAAGCCCACCCCTTGGTCCCATCTGGGTGGGGGCTGGACTGTGGGAGGCTGGACGGCCTTCCCTGCAGCACTTCTCCCCTCCCCACCTCTTCCCTGTCCTTTCTTCCAAGTGAGTAGAGGAGGGGACGGTCCTTCTAAAGCACCGGGAATAAACATGATGCCCCGGGAAGCTGTATCACAGACACTCTGTTTTGCGTCCCCCGTGCCTGGAACTGGGGCCGTGCATGCTCCAGTTAGAGACGCGTGTAGGCATGTGGTCCTTGGAGTTAATCAGAGCAACTAAACAGAAAAACGATCTAAGAAAATTATCACAGTGACTCCCGACACCGCCAGTGTGGTCGTGAAGGGGAAAGACTTGAGCCGCACTGCAGGACCGGAATATGGAAAGTGTGTGCTAGCTTCCTGCACTTGTGTTCCAGAACACTTCAGAAGGACCGAGGGGATCTCCGAGGTCCTTACTAGGAGAACAGAGTCTGTGAACCAGGCGGCATGGGCAGGCAGAGAAGGCGGCGTGGGCATGGCCGTCCCTGCGCAGCTGTCTCCTGACTGTCGCTCAGGGGGCCTTTCCATGGCGAGTTCCCCTGTTTACAATGGGCGGTGGAGCAGCCCCATCCTGGGGATGCTCCTGTGAGCCACACGTCCCAGGGGGAGGAGTCAGGAGGAGACACAGCAACCCAGAAGGGCGAGGGCCAAGGAAAGGGCCTTTAAAATACTAAGTTCCAGAGTCCCGGGAACCAGGTGTTTCCACTTTAGGTGGTGAGGCTGTGTGTCTGTGTCCGGGGCTTCCCCCTGGAAGCCCTGGGCGGCTGCATGTGGCCCGGGGGCCCTGTGTGCTCGGCTGTCACCATGCAGTGACGCTGCCTATGGGTCCACGCCAGACCAGTCGGAGAGGACCGTCCTCCAGGCCCAGAGAGCAGGCTGGGAAGCAAGAGGTCTGGGACGGGGTAGGGGCCCTGCTGTAACCTTTTATCTTCCCAGTTCTGGCTTTCTTTGCACCAAGCAGCCCAGTGTGTGGTTAACCAGTGCTACACTCCTTGAAGTCTGTCCGCAGCTCTCATCCCCTCCCCGTGAGTCCCAGTTCCTCACGGGGGTTTTGGGGTCCTCTGTGGCCGCCCCCTGCAGGCCCACCGTGCAGGTCCCAGTCCAGCTGGGAAGATGAGACGGACCCAGTGACAGTGCAGTCACCGGTCCAGGGACCGAGGAGGACACACAATACATGCTCCCTGCAGGGGTGGGGTCAGGGCAGCTGCTTGAAGGAAGTGGGTCCCCATGTACGGGTTTGACCACAGGGACTGGAGAATAGGCATCCGGGCAGGACGAAGCTGGAGTGTCCGGCGCACACAGGACTGAGGCTGGGGAGTGGGTGCTGGGCTGGCCCCCTCTCTTCCAGGACCACCCCGGCTGGTGCTTTGTGTTCCGTGTCTCCAAACTGAAACACCCCTCAGTTCAGGGCTGGAAGGCAGTCGGCTCCCATGATGGACACTGGGCTCAAGAGACTGGCTGCTCCTCTATGAGCCTTGGGCCGGGCTGGCTGGGCCATGGCTGCCTCAGGTCAACCTCATGTTGACTGAGGGAGCAGAGAAGCCAGGAGCAGGGAATGAACACAGGCGCCTTCCACTGGACAGGACGCCTCCGGCTGCCGATGCCCATGAGCTCTGTTGGGGCTGAGGGAAGCCTCCAGGTTCCAGCTTCAGTAAGGCAACCCCGCCAGTAATCTGCAAGCAAAACTCATGAAAGGCACCCGGCAGCCCATGATTTTCAACTGATTCCTGAATTAGGGTTCACTTCATGCAACTTTCTCTCTCATAAAACATGACCTGTAGGTACAGAGTGAGGCGGTTGTGAAGGAACATTGGAAGCGATGGGGCCAAGGCGTCCAGGCGGCTCCAGCAGCCTCGTGCACTTCCCAGAGCTCGGGCCGACCTTTAGCAGGTCATGTGCCCTCCCAGGACTACAGAGCTCCCACCTCCTAGCGAGGCTGGTTGTGCGACCAAGCTCTCCCTCCAGACAGGAAGGGAGTGGTTTGCACAAGCGCTAGAATCCGCCCTAGGAGAGAGAAGCAGATCCTCCTCCTCCTCTCTCTGTCCTGCGCGTGGGGACGAGGCACCGCCTTTGGAGGAAAGGGTGTCAGGGACAGGAGCCTCCTGGACCTGCCCTGGACTGTCCGCCTCCGGACCCAGCGTGAGGGGTGCCAACTTCCATCTGCCTCTCAGCTGTGGGGCCTTGGTTCCAGCCGCGGAGCCTTGTCCTAAGCAGGATGGCAGTGCCAGGGGATATTTCCCACGGGTCCCTTGGGTCCGGCCACTCCCAGGAGGCAACTGCATGACGTTTCCAGCCCCCGCTTGCGTGGGCGACAGCCGAGTTCAGCTCCAGCCCACTACCCCTCCAGGAGGCAGTTTCCGGACAGGCAGCTGGCAGTCCAGGGCCGCGACCTCTCAGCTCCACCCAGAGCCACCTGGGGGTGACGTGGACCCGGATCTGCAGCCTGGGCTCCCTACATCCTCGGCTTGTTCCCTGATACTGGCGGCCCTGGCAGTTGTTTACCCCAGTCATCCTCACCGGGAGCGCCAGCCCCAACCTACACCAGTTCTTCCTTCTTTCCACTCGCCTGGAGCTGCTCTCCCGAGTGGAGGGCATTCCCTACACAGAGCAGGCAGGAACCAAGGGGGCAACTGAGCCTTCACACCTGGACCCACCGTACAAACTGTGTGTGCACTCAACTCCCAGGAAGGGCAGGACTTTGGAGGGAGTGGGGTGCCACCCTCCTTTTATCCTTGTTTGGACCAAAAGATAAGGGCCCGAATTAGCATGGCAGGTGCCGGAGGGGAGGGCGGGGCAAACAGCCCCTCCGCCCCTCCCCGGGAGGCCGTGCCCACCCAGAACCCCGCTCCGGGGCGCCCCGTCCAAGCCCCGACCGCCCTCTGGTGCGCGCGTGCCGAGTAAGCGCTGCAGACACGTCCCTTGTGCTGCGGGCCCCCTCCCCTGTGGCGGGGCGCTGAAGAGCACAGCGAGGGAGGGTCGCTGCTCACCAGGGCCCTCCCTCTGCCCAGCGAGCGCGGCCCCGGGGGGAGTGTGTGCGGGGGTGGGGGTGGGGGCGGGGGGGCGGGGCGGAGAGGGGGGCGCCGGCTCCTCCTGGGGGTGCCGGTCTGTGTGGGTCCGTATGGACCTGCCGCGGTGGGACTCAGCCTCCTAACCGCCACTCTCCCCCACCCCACAACATCAGCTTGGCTTCTGATGTTTTCATCTCCCTCGCTGAGCTGCTTGCTTCAGGGTTAAATTCATTTTATTGCCTGTCTATTTGTAAAGCCTGACAAGGCCCCTGTAATAGATAGATCAGAGGGCTGCGCTCAGAGGTCAAAGGTACTCACATGTTGGGAAGGGGATCAAAACAGAAGGAGGGCTGCTAAGCACAGCCAGGGCTCCCTGTTTGCTGTGCAGACTTACTAACTACCAGAATTTCCTCATCCGTCTCTGGTGGGCGGCTCTGCTGGTTTCACTGTATCCAATTCAACAAGAGCCTAGCCAGATGATTTCCCCTGAACTTCCACAGAAGGAAGTATCCGTTCTTGGTCTGAGTGGCTGTTGAATCCTGGGCAATTTTGAATGGCCCCATGAGAAGAGCATGCCTAGAAGGGAATTCCTCTCAAGCTACCAACAGTATTTTTCACAGAAATAGAACAACTAATTTCACAATTTGTATGGAAACACAAAAGACCCCAAATAGCCAAAGCAATTTTAAGAAAGAAGAATGGAACTGGAGGAATCAATCTGCCTGACTTCAGACTATGCTACAAAGCTACAGTCATCAAGACAGTATGGTACTGGCACAAAGACAGAAATACAGATCACTGGAACAAAATAGACAGTCCAGAGATAAATCCATGCATTTATGGACACCTTATCTTAGACAATGGAGAGAAGACAAAGGTCTGTACAGTCAAAGTTATGGTTTTTCCAGTAGTCATGCATGGATATGAGAGTTGAAACATAAAGAAAGCTGAGCGTCGAAGAATTGATGCTTTTGAACTGTGGTATTGGACAAGACTCTTGAGAGTCCTTTGGGTGCAAGAAGATCCAGCCAGTCCATCCTAAAGGAAATCAATCCTGACTATTCATTGGAAGGACTGATGCTGAAACTGAAGCTCCAAAGCTTTGGCCACCTGATGTGAAGAGCCAACTCATTAGAAAAGACCCTGATGCTGGGAGAGACTGAAGGCAGGAGGAGATGGGGACGACAGAGGACCAGATGGTTGGGTGGCATCACTGACTAAATGGATGTGAGTTTTCAAAAACTCCAGGAGATGGTGAAGGACAGGGAAGCCTGGATGCTGCAGTCCATGGGGTTGCAGAGAGTCAGACACAACTGAGAGACTGAAAAACAACGTGTAAAAGAATGAAACTAGAACACTTTCTAACACCATACACAGAAATAAACTCAAAATGGATTAAAGACTTAAGTGTAAGACCAGAAACTATAAAACTCTTAGAGGAAAACATTGGCAGAACCCTTTCCAACACAAATAACAGCAAGATCCTCTATGACCCACCTCCCAGAGTAAGGGAAATGAATAAAAAAATAAACAAATGGTGCCTAATTAAATTTAAGAGCTTTTGTAAAACAAAGGAAATTGTAAATAAGGTGAAAAGACAGCCCTCAGAATGGGAGAAAATAATAGCAAACAAAACAACTGACAAAGAATTAATCTCCAAAATATAGAAGTGGCTCAGGCAGCTCAATACTATAAAAGTGGACAACCCAATCAAAACTTGAGCAAAAGGCCTAGACAGACATTTCTCCAAAGAAGACATATAGATGGCTAATAAACACATGAAAAGATGCTCAGCTTCACTCATTATTAGAGACATGCAAATCAAAACCACAATGTGGTAACATCTCACACCAGTCAGAATGGCCATCATCAGAAAGTCTACAAACAATAATTGCTGGAGAGAGTGTGGAGAAAAGGGAATCCTTTTACACTGTTGGTGGAAATGCAAACTGGTACAGGCACTATGGAGAACAGTGTGCAGCTTCCTTAAAAAACTGGGAATAGAAATGCCATATGACTCAGCAATCCCACTGCTGGACATACACCCTGAGGAAACCAGAAATGAAAGAGACACAGGTACCCAAGTTTCACTGCAGTACTATTCACAACAGCTAGGACATGGAAGCAAGCTAGATGTCCACCGACAGATGAATGGATAAAGAAGTTGTGGTATACATGCACAATGGAATATTACTCAGCTATAAAAAGGAACACATTTGAGTCAGTTCTAATGAGGTGGATGAACCTAGCACCTATTATACAGAGTGAAGTAAGTCAGAAAGAGAAAGGCAAATACTGTATATTTATGCATATACATGGAATTTAGAAAGACGGTACCAAGATCCTACATGCAAGGCAGCAAAGGAGACACAGATATAAAGAACAGAATTTTAGACTATGTGGGAGAAGGCAAGAGTGGGATGATTTGAGAGAATAGCATTGAAACATGTATATTTCCATATGCAAAGTAGATGACCAGTACAAATTCAGTACATGAAGCAGGGCACCCAAAGCTGGTGATCTGCAACAACCCAGAAGGAAGGGGTGGGGAGGGAGATGGGAAGGGCGTTCAGGATTGGGGGGGGCATAAGTATACCTGTGGCTGATTCATGTTGATATATGGCAAAACCCATCACAATATTGTAAAGTAATTATCCTCTAATTAAAATAAATTAATTGGGAAAAAAGAAGAATACGGAAGTGGGTAGCCATACCCTTATCCAGGGGTTCTTGCTGACCCAGGGGTTGAACCCAGGTTTTCCACTTTGCAGGCTGATCCTTTGCCACTGGAGCCTCCAGGGACGCCCTAAAGGCACTTCCATAAGTGGTCCTGATAGTGGCTGTTACCAGTTAGAGCCCACCAGCGCCACGGGAGGATCCCCTTTCCCTAGCCCCACTCTAGCATTTCTTGTCTGCACATTTTTTTGGTGATGGCCTCTGCTGACATTCCTGAGGTGATACCTCATTGTCAATTTGATGTCTTTGCCTCTAATAATTCACCATATTGTGCGAATTTTCATGAGTTTTTTTTCTTTGAACATTGTAAATTGTGTTTACCTACTGATATTTTCTTCTGATAGTTTGCACTTTTTTTCATCTTTGTGTGATTAGTTCCTCCTGAGTGTTTTTGAGGGTACCTATCATCACAGTCCACAGTCGTGCATATTGTGTGTTAGTTGCTCAGTCGTGTCTGACTCTTTGTGACCCCATGTATGGGGGTCCTCCAGGCTCCTCCATCCATGGGATTTTCCAGGCAAGAATACTGGAGTGGGTTGCTATTTCCTCCTCCAGGGGATCTTCCTGACCCAGGGATTGAACCTGGGTCTCCTGCATTGCTGGCAGAGTCTTTACTGTCTGAGTCACCAGGGAAGATTATTAAGTGCCCATAAACAATTATTAAGTGATTATTAAGTGCCCATAAACCATGATTTTCATTTTGCTGTTGCTGTTGTGGGGAATGGCCACAAGGTGGAAGGATTTCCTCTGAGCTGCTGTGGTTATCCTGGAACTAGAACTTTACTGGAAGTCTTGTTTTGGGGTTGTAAATAAGAGTGTAATTTGACAGAATAAACACCAAAAAACTTGTCTCATTTTTTTAAATTAAATTAACTTGTATTTCTTATTGTAGTAACGTTTTCTACAAGGTGGGTGATGTGGGCTGAAGGTGTACAAAATGTTTTTCACCTATACATATTCGTGTATCTGTTCAGCTTTGGATTGCTTTCCTATATAGTTTATTACAGACTGTTGATAGACTCCCTCGGTGTTCATAAGCTTTTGGTGGCACCAGACACGTGGGTCCTGGTGTGGTCAGGCCTCAGGCGGGAAGGCTGGATTCCATCGCCTCACCATCCTCTCTTAGGGCCCTTGGCATCATCTGCATAGAAGGAGGTGGGTTGGCCTGAACCCACCTTTCCTCTCTGCACGCTTCTGCTTTCTCTCCCAGAAATGGAGCTGTGCCAGAGCAACCAGGCCAAGAGCATCCTCCCAGGACAACCGAGAAGTGTGAGCAGGTGCTGGGGCTCCTCAGAAGCTGTGACCCGTGACTGCAGTGCCGGGGTCTTTCTGAGTGCCGTGGCCCCCGTTCCCTGCTCAACGGAGTTGTCGTCAAGCTTGGTGGTGGGAGCAGCCTGGGTATTGAGATTTCATGGGTTGAAACCATTCATTTCTTTCCTGAGAGAAGAAGGTCCCCTTCTACTTTGTTTGGGAGACCCTCTTTTAAATAAAGAAAAATGACAAGCTTTAATTACATAGTAAGGATTACATTGTGTACACGTATACAATAATCATAAAGATCAAGAAACAGAACATGATGAGCGGACACCCAGGAGCGCCCTTCTCTGGTCACAGCCTCCCCCCGCCCCAAGGTTACTGTCGTCTGACTCTGAGCCCTTGGTCTTGTCCGTGTCACTTCCCCCTGGCAGGCAGCCCAGCCTCACCTCGCCCCAGCTCTGTGCGTGGTGTGCTGTGCATGCTGGCTGTGCCCTGGTGTCTCAGCGATGTGTCCATGGTTGGTTTCGGGTCTGGCTCCTGAGGGTGCAGAGTCCATGCCTGTGTATCCTGGCGCAGTGTTCATGGGCTTATGTTCAAGTCGGAGCATCATTGTGGGGCCATGTGCGCTTGGACCCTGCGGTCTGAGGTAGGACAGTTTCAGAAGGGGTTGCACCCCTGCAGGTACCAGGCTTCTCATTGCTCCATGTCCTGCTGGTATTTGATACTGTGACTTTCCTGTCTGCCAGTCTGGCAAGTGTATGCATAGCTTATTCTTATGGTTTCAATCCCTAGATTATTAGGACAGCTGTACATCTTATTTCATTCGTGAATTATTTTCTGTTTTTAAGTTTTAAAAATTTGTGATCACATACGCATAACATCTGCCATCTTAATCCCTGTTGAAGTGCGCATTTCAGGGTCCATCACACTGTTTTTTCCATTTTTTCCCTCATATAGGTTATTACATTTTGTTTAGTAGAGTTCCCTCTTCTACTCAGTTGGTCCTTTTTCATTATCAACTTGATATATATTATTAGTTTGTTTATTTTCATCCCAAACTCTTTTAATTTATCCCTCCCTTCTGACTTCCTTTGATAATCATAGCTTGGTTCTCTCCGTCTGTGAGTCTGTCTCTGTTTTGGTCACCAGCTCATTGGGATGAATTTATAGGTCCCACCTGAATGTGCTCCCGCAGGATATCTGTCTTTTTCTCCCTGATTTACCCCATTAGGATGATAATTTCTTGGTACATCCTTCTGCTGCCAGTATGAGTAGTTGGTTCTGTTTTATGGCTGGGTAGTATTCCAGTGTATAGATGTACCACATAGTCTTCATTTTTCTGTCAGTGGTGAATTCTGTGTCTTGGCTACTGTAATAGTGCTACCCTGAAAATCAAAGTGCATGCATCATTTCGAATGGTGATTTTCTCTGGACCTAAGCCCAGGAATGGGATTGCGGGATCATGTGATACCTCTGTGTTTAGTGTTTCAAGGACCCTCTGTGCTGTTTTCCATCGTGGTTTCACCATTTACATTCCCACCAAGCTTGTAGGAAGATCCCCCTTTCTGTACATCCTCTGCAGTATTTACTCTTTGTAGCTCTTTTCAGTGATGGCCATTGTGACCAGTGTGAGGTGGTGCCTCGTTGAGGTTTTGATTGGCGTTGATTTAATAATCATTGATGTGGAGCGTCTTTCCCTGTGCTTTTCTTACTTTACACTTTGTGATTACAAGTTACCTCTTGAAAGTTGGCCCTGTTTGGAATTCTTTTCCAATGATTCCAGGACATTTCTTGAGGGCAGGTATCATTTACAGCCTTGTTGGCCTTGTGACTGTTAAGAGCCCTTCAGTCCCTGCTTCAAAGTGTATATATTGATCTGAACCAGCTCATTACTCCCTGTCCCTCTGCCTTTCTTTTTTGGTATCCATGAGTTTCTTTTCTAAGTCTGTGAGGCTGTTTCTCTTTTGTAAAGAAGTTAATATGTATCTATGTTTAGTCTCCACTGTAAGTGATGACCTATGATACTTGTCAATCTTTCTCACTTACCTCACTTAGTACCATCATCTCCAGTTTCTTCCCTGTAACTGGAAATGACATTATTTCACCCTTCTTTGTGTCTGGATAATATTGCATTGTGCATATGTACCCCATTTTTTCTGTATCCATCCATCTGTCCTCATATACTTAGGTTGCTTCTGTGTCTTGGTTATTGTACCTAGTGCTGCCATGATCTTGGGTGCAGGTGGCTTTTTAAATTTTGGTTTTCTCTGGATCTACGCCTAGGCATGAAATTGCTGGTCACTTGGTTCTTTTATGTTTAGTTTTTAAAGAACCTCCATAATGTTCTCCCTAGTGGGTGTACTGATTTATATTCCTGCCAACACTGTAGGCAATGGCACCCCACTCCAGTACTCTTGCCTGGAAAATCCCATGGACAGAGGAGCCTGGTAGGCTGCAGTCCATGGGGTCGCTAAGAGTCAGATATGACTGAGAGACTTTACTTTCACTTTTCACTTTCCTGCATTGGAGAAGGAAATGGCAGCCCACTCCAGTGTTCTTGCCTGGAGAATCCCAGGGACGGGGGAGCCTGGTGGGCTGCCGTCTCTGGGGGTGCACAGAGTCGGACACGACTGAAGCGGCTTAGCAGCAGCAGCAGCAACACTGTAGGAGGGTTCCCTTCTTTCCACACCTTCTGCAGGATTTATTTCGGTTTTCAATATGGCTGTTCTGGTCAATGTGAGGTGATACCCCGTGTACATTTGGTTTCCCTTTCTCTGAGAACTAGTGATGCTCAGCATCTTTTCTTGTGTTATGGCCATCTCTATGGCATCTTTGGAGAAATGTGCAGTTAGATCATTGGCTAATTTTTTATTGGATTTTTTTTATATTGAGCTGTACAAGTTGTTTGTATGTGTTGGGCATAAATTCTTTGTGGGTATCTTCATTTGCAAGATTTTTTCCCCCATTCTGATGGTTGTCTTTTTCTTTCACTGATGGTTTCCTTTGCTGTTTGAATACTTTTTTAAAAAACATTTATTTGGTCCCATTTGTTTATTTTTGTTGTATTTTTCATGATTCTATGAGGTGGATTAAAAAGAACGTGCTGCATTTTATGTCAAAGCATGTTCTCGTTTCCTTAAGAGTTTCACAGCACCTGTCCTTTTATTCAGATCTTTAACCTATTTGGAGTTTGTTTCTGTGTATGGTGTGAGGGAGCATTCTGATTTCATTGCTAAGGAAGCTGCCTGGTGTCCTCCACAGTGGCTGCTCCCGATTCCCATTTCCAGCATTACTGTAGGAGGGCTCCCTTTCTCTACATCCTCTCCAGCATTTATTGTTTGTAGAGTTTCCATCTATGGCCATTCTGACTGGTGTGAGGTGATACCTCACTGAAGATTTGATTTACATATTTCTCATATTTAGTGATGTTGACATATTTGCATGTGATTTTAAAATCTGATTTATTTATTTTAATTGGAGGCCAATTACTTTACAATATTGTGGTGGTTTTTGCTATACATCGACATGGATCAGCCCCAAGTGCTGCATGTGATTTTTTAAAAGTGTGGATTAAACTTACTTATTCAAATTGTCTTCTTGAATGCCTGCTCTGTTTTTAATATTTTTCTGAGGACCTCCTCTAGGACGTTTCTTGAGGGCAGGTGTTTTTTACTTACAGCTCACAGGCCTTGGGAGTATTAAGTGCCCATGAGCAATGGTTTCAAAGTTGTTGTTATGGGAAATGGCCACAAGGCGGCAGCATGTTAATACCCAACTCTGGTTACTGGGGCAACCAGAGCCTTAGGGAAAATCCTGTTCCTGGATTGTCATATTGAGTGCAGCACTTTCACAGCATCATCTTTCAGAATTTGAAATAGCTCAACTGGAATTCCATCATCTCCACTAGCTTTGTTCGTAGTGATGCTTTCTACGGCCCACTTGACTTCACAATCCAGGATGTCTGGCTCTAGGTCAGTGACCACACCATCATGATTATCTGGGTCGTGAACATCTTTTTTGTACAGTTCTTCTGTGTATTCTTGCCATCTCTTCTTAATATCTTCTGCTTCTGTTAGGTCCATACCGTTTCTGTCCTTTATCGAGCCCATCTTTGCATGAAATGTTCCCTTAGTATCTCTAATTTTCTTGAAGAGATCTCTAGTCTTTCCCATTCTGTTGTTTTCCTCCATTTCTTTGCACTGATCGCTGAGGAAGGCTTTCTTATCTCTCCTTGCTATTCTTTGGAACTCTGCATTCAGATACTTATATCTTTCCTTTTCTCCTTTGCTTTTTGCTTCTCTTTTTTTCACAGCTATTTGTAAGGTCTCCTTAGACAGCCATTTTGCTTTTTTTGCATTTCTTTTTCTTGGGGATGATCTTGATTCCTATCCCCTGTACAATGTCATCAACCTCTGTCCATAGTTCATCAGGCACTCTGTCCGTCAGATCTAGTTCCTTAAATCTATTTCTCACTTCCACTGTATAGTCATAAGGGATTTGATTTAGGTCATACCTGAATGGTGGTTTTCTCCACTTTCTTCTATTTCAGTCTGAATTTTGCAATAAGGAGTTCATGATCTGAGCCACAGTCAGCTCCTAGTCTTGTTTTTACTGATTGTATAGAGCTTCTCCATCTTTGGCTGGAAAGAATATAATCAATCTGATTGTGGTGTCGACCATCTGGTGATACCATGTGTAGAGTCTTCTCTTGTGTTGTTGGAAGAGGGAGTTTGCTATGACCAGTGTGTTCTCTTGGCAGAACTCTACCAACCTTTGCCCTGCTTCATTCTGTACTCCAAGGCCAAATTTGCCTGTAATTCCAGGTGTTTCTTGACTTTCTACTTTTGCATTCCAGTTCCTTATAATGAAAAGGACATCTTTTTGGGGTGTTAGTTCTAGAAGGTCTTGTAAAGAAGAATCAATCAACAATGAATAATGCAATAGCTGAGATCAAAAGCACTCTGGAGGTAGCCAACAGTAGAAAAACTGAGGCTGAAGAGAGGATAAGTGAGGTGGAAGATAGAATGGTGGAAATAAATGAAACATAGAGGAAGAAACAAAAGAATTCAAAGAAATGAGGACAACCTCAGAGACCTCTGGGACAATGTTCAGTGCCCAAGCATTCAAATCATAAGTGTTCCAGAAGAAGAATACCAAAGGAAAGAGCCTGAGAAAATATTTAAGGAGATAATAGTAAAAAAAAAAAAAAAATCCCTAAAATGGGGAAGGAAAGAGCCACTCAAGTCGAAGAAAATCAGAGTCCCAAACAGGATAAACCCAAAGTTAAACTCCCCAAGTCACATATTAATCACACTAATGCAGATCAAACACAAAGAACAAATATTAAAAGAAGCAAGGAAAAACAGCAAATAACACACAAGGGAATTACTATAAGGATAACAGCTGATTTTTCAATATAAACTCTTTAGGCCAGAAAGGAATGGCAGGACATACTTAAAGTGGTGAAAGATAAAAACCTTCTACCCAGCAAGGATCTCTTTCAGATATGAAGGAGAAATCAAAAGGTTTAGAGACAAGCAAAAGCTGAGAGAATTCAGCACCACCAAACAAACTCTTCAATAAATACTAAAGGATCTTCTATAGACATGACACACAGAAAAAGTTTATAAAAACTGAACCTAAAACAACAAAGTAGATGGTAATGGGATCATACCTATCAATAATTACCTTAATGTAAATGGGTTAAATGCCCCAACCAAAAGACAAAACTGGCCAAATGTATTCAGAACCAAACCCCCTATATATGCTGTCTACAAGATACCCACCTCAAACCAAAGGACAGACCTGAAAGTGCAGGGCTGGAAAATGGTACTTCATGCAAATGGAGAACAAAAGAAAGCAGAAGGAACAATTCTCATATCTGATAAAATAGACTTTGAAATAAAGACTGTGAGATGAGACGAAGAAGGACACTACATAATGATCAAAGAATCAATCCAAGAAGATATTATAATTATAAATATATATGCACCCAACATAGGAGCACCTCAATACGTAAGGCAAATGCTAATAAACATGAAAGGGGAAATTAACAATAATACAATAATAGTGGGGGACTTAAATACCCCACTCACACCTATGGATAGATCAATGAAACAGAAAATTAACAAGGAAACACAAGCTTGAAATGATACAATGGACCAGTTTGACCTAATTGATATTTATAGGGCATTTCACCCTAAATCAATGAATTTCACCTTTTTCTCAAGTGAACACAGAACACTCTCCAGGATAGATCACATCCTGGGTCATAAATCTAGCCTTACCAAATAAAAAATTATTGGAATCAGGCATCTTTTCTGATCACAATGCAGTTAGATTAGATGTCAACCACAGGAGGGGGGAAACTATTAAAAATGCAAACATACAGAGGCTAAATAACACATTTCTGAATAACCAGCAGATCATGGAAGAAATAAAAAAGGTAATCAAAATATGCATTAAGTTCAGTCACTCAGTCGTGTCTGACTCTTTGCAACCCCATGAATCGCAGCACGCCAGGCCTCCCCGTCCATCACCAACTCCCGGAGTTCACTCAGACTCACGTCCATTGAGTCAGTGATTCCATCCAGCCATCTCATCCTCTGTCGTCCCCTTCTCCTCCTGCCCCCATTCCCTTCCAGCATCAGAGTCTTTTCCAATGAGTCAACTCTTCGCATGAGGTGGCCAAAGTACTGGAGTTTCAGCTTCAGCATCATTCCCTCCAAAGAAATCCCAGGGCTGATCTCCTTCAGAATGGACTGGTTGGATCTCCTTGCAGTCCAAAGGACTCTCAAGAGTCTTTTCCAACACCAGAGTTCAAAAGCATCAATTCTTCGGCACTCAGCCTTCTTCACAGTCCAACTCTCACATCCATACATGACCACTGGAAAAACCATAGCCTTGACTAGATGGACCTTTGTTGGCAAAATAATGTCTCTGCTCTTGAATATGCTATCTAGGTTGGTCATAACTTTCCTTCCAAGGACTAAGTGTCTTTTAATTTCATGGCTGCAATCACCATCTGCAGTGATTTGAGAGCCCAGAAAAATAAAGTCTGACGCCGTGTCCACTGTTTCATCATCTATTTCCCGTGAAGTGGTGGGACCGGATGCCATGATCTTCGTTTTCTGAATGTTGAGCTTTAAGCCAACTTTTTCACTCTCCTCTTTCACTTTCATCAAGAGGCTTTTTAGTTCCTCTTCACTTTCTGCCATAAGGGTGGTGTCATCTGCATATCTGAGGTTATTGATATTTCTCCCACAATCTTGATTCCAGCTTGTGCTTCTTCCAGCCCAGCGTTTCTCAGGATGTACTCTGTATATAAGTTAAATAAGCAGGGTGACAATATACAGCCTTGATGTACTCCTTTTCCTATTTGGAACCAGTCTGTTGTTCCATGTCCAGTTCTAACTGTTTCTTCCTGACCTGCATACAGATTTCTCAAGAGGCAGGTCAGGTGGTGTGATATTCCCATCTCTTTCAGAATTTTCCCCACTTTATTGTGATCCACACAGTCAAAGGCTTTGGCATAGTCAATAAAGCAGACATAGATGTTTCTCTGCAACTCTCTTGCTTTTTCCTTGATCCAGTGGATGTTGGCAATTTGATCTCTGGTTCCTCTGCCTTTTCTAAATCCAGCTTGAACATCTGGAAGTTCATGGTTCACATATTGTTGAAGCCTGGCTTGGAGAATTTTGAGCATTACTTTACTAGCATGTGAGATGAGTGCAACTGTGAGGCAGTTTGAACATTCTTTGTCATTGCCTTTTTTTGGGACTGGAATGAAAACTGACCTTACAACCTAGAGGTTTTCAATTGCAAATGCTAAAAGAACCAGCTTTGCAGCAAATGCTAAAAGAACCAGCTTTGCAGTTTCCAAGGAAAAAAAAAGTTTCATTTTAACCAATATTCTCTGAAATCCAAGGAATATCATGGCCATCCTGCATCAAAAAGTCATGTTTCCTTTATGTACTCATAGTTTCATGCCTAAATTATAGACCAAATAATGCTCAAATTGACTCTGATATCAGGGGCAGATCAGCTGATAAAAAGCTTGGATTGTCCCTCTGGAGGGAAGTGAGACCTTGGTCCCATCAGAAGAATCTGAGGGGTTAAGTGAATTTGCAGGAGTGGGGAAAGCTTGGTCCATCCTACATGTACCATAATCTTAAATAATGCTTATTTACTTTACTGAAGTAAAAAACAAACAAACAAACAAAAAAAAACAAAAACAAAAAAAAACAAATATAAATCACTGAAAGGTAAAGAAATTCATAATCTGTGATTGAAAGCTTCATTCTAAACAAACTGTGTTCTCTTAACCTAGAGAGTAGACTAAATTGCAGTCTGATCAGCTTACCAGATAACAAACAAACAAAAAAATTGTTTATGGGTAAGCTTAGAAAAGTCTTTTCCATATATCTTGAAGGAGCAGTATTTTTGCAAAGGCATCAGTGTGAAACCATAGAAGGCATGTCTGAAACCTGAGTGAATTGAAATTGACAAAGCAATCTGGTCACTGCTGTAACCTGAAACACTTGAATATGATAACTAGAATTATAACTGACAGCATTTTACCAGAACATATCAGATTTTCATGAGTGTCACATAATTTCTAGGATATCTATATTAGTATCATCAACCATACAATATAACTTGAGAAGATTTGTCACTCTTTCTGACAACACTTCCCATGTAATTTGACACATCCAATGAACTCAGGTAGTTTAATACCTCTCTTTGGGATGTCTCAGGGGCCCTCTGAAGCGCCCCAAAGTTAGCTAGACGTAAAATGATTTCTTTGGTTTTCCTCTTCTGTATGTTTTCCTGAGATCTAATCTTTACTATTTTCACTCCTCCTTCTAGCTTTGAGTTTGGTCTGCGCCCCCTTTCTGCCTAGGGTAAAGATAGGCTGCTTATTGAGCTTTCTTTCTAATGTTTGCGTTCTCAGCTCTGCATTTCACTGTTGGTGACGCTCGTCCAGAATCCCACACATTACTGCAGCTTCCTAAGCCCACACCCAGGATTTGTTGGCATAAACTTCAACCAGGAAGTGTGCAATTCATGAAAATCTGATATGTCCTGGTAAAATGTTGTCACATAATTTCTAGGATATCTATATTAGTAACATTAACCATACACTATAACCTGACAAGATTCAACTTTAAACAAAAGTTACTTCAAACAGGTCAACAAAAGTAACAAATCTTTAGCTATACTGACTAAGAAAAAAGACAACTAAAATCAGCAACAAAGAGGAAACATAACTGCTGATATGAGAAAACAGCACAGTAAGGGAGAGCTCTGAGCAGCTGAGTGCTGTGAGATGGGATAACCTGATGAAATTCTGTTATTTAAGCCTCAGTCTGTGGTATTTTATTCTGACAACCCTAGCAAACTAGCATAGCTTTATCCTCTTTCTTGCAAATAAAACTTATGAAAATACTGCCAAAACCCACAAAGTATATAAAGTATCCGAAAGGAGGAAAAAAGAAAAGGACGAACTACCTAGGCTGTTGGTATGTTCTGCTGACCGTTGGGCAGTGCCGGCCCGGGCCGAGTGCTTGAGACAGAGATGGTTGTAGTGGGAGCGGACGTGGTGCCCGGCGGCCAAGACTGTCTGCTTTAGCTGCAGTTCGTTCTCCTTCCTCAACTCAGTAAACACCCGCTGTGGTCACTGGGTGGGGACAAACGTCTGCAGAGGTGGCCCTGTCACAGCCACTGTTGACTCTCCTTGGACACCGACCCGCATGGCCTTCAGCCTGCCCCTGTCCTCTCTGCTGATGTGCCCTGAGCCCCTCCTGGGCACCAGAAGCCTCACCAGGGGCTGGGAACACAACCAGAGGTGATTGCCCAGCCTGCACCACAGGCCCTGGCCTGGTAGGGAGGCGGCGTGAGCTGGCTGAGTGCTCCACAGGGTGCTGGCTGGGGTCTCATCGTCTACCCGGCAGCTGTGAGTCAAAGGCGGGAGTAGCTTTTTCTTTGTTTCTTACCAAAGTTAAAATAAAAACATCCAAACCACCAGCCTTGATGTACTCCTTTTCCTATTTGGAATCATGTATTGTTGTTCCATGTCCAGTTTTAACTGTTGCTTCCTACAGGTTTCTCAAGAGGCAGGTTAGGTGGCCTGGTATTCCCATCTCTTTCAGAATTTTCCACAGTTTGTTGTGATCCACACAGTCAAAGGCTTTGGCATAGTCAATAAAGCAGAAATAGATGTTTTTGTGCAGCTCTCTAGCTTTTTTGATGATCCAGCGGATGTTGGCAATTTGATCTCTGGTTCCTCCAGCCCAGCATTTCTCATGATGTACTCTGCATATAAGTTAAATAAGCAGGGTGACAATACACAGTAAGTCAAGGCACCAGCAAGATCACAGGATCTGCAATCAACAGGGATCCTAATGGTACCAGAGAGCCTTTTTTTGCCGTGCTGCAGGAGGTGCATGCTGCTGCTTTATTCTTGCCACCCTGGAGTTGCAGCTTCCTAAGTCCTTACCTAGGATTTGTTGGCATAAAGTTCAACCAGGAAAAACAGAAAACAAAACCTTGATATTTGGTTTTGTTTTTACATTTGCAAGAGCAAAACAGAAAAAGTGAAGCAAAAGGTACTTTTGAACATATATGGTTACCTGATTTAGAATTACTGATTCAAAGAGTGTCTGTAAAAATAAAATGTGACTTCCACTTCCAGCTTTAAGAGGAACAGTATCTGAATGTCCTCACCTGGCACTGGTAATTAGAAAGCTGAACAAAATACTCGGAACAACTGTTTTCAGATCCTGGACAGCAGGCTATGCAGGACTAAGTTCCTAGAGTGAAGATGGATGCACAAATCCATCTGAAGACTCCTGGCTGTCTGCCTTCAGGCAATTTCCATGCTGCAGGTACAGGGAGGGGAACCCAGATGCAGCCCAGCAAAGCCCTGATCTGAGAACACAGGTGAGCCAGGGAGGTGCAGAAGGTGATATGTGTGGGGCAGGGCATCTAAAAGAGAGAGCTACTCAGACAGAAAGAATGATTACAAGTGCCTAATGAGCCCGCTGAGTCTCTCATCTGATCACACACAGGTTGGCTTCTCTAAAATGTCTATTCATGAGTCTTTTTTGGTTGTAATGTTGTCTATTTTTTTTCCTATAGATCTGTTATTATTTGCTTAAAATACTTAGGTGATCCAATGTTTTATATCTTTGCATATGTATGTGTGTGTGTGTGTGTGTGTATGTATACTTTTTGATGTATTAACCCTTTGTCATACAATGGCCTCCTTTGATGTTATCATTTTTTCTTAAAGTCTATTTTGTCTGATATAAGAATTACTATGCCCCCTTTCTTTCTGTTTTCATTCCTGTGAAATACCTCTGTCTATCCCCTCACTTTGAGCCTTTGTGTATCCTTAAAGCTGAAGTGAGTTTCTTGTAGACAGCATATAGTTGGGTCTTTTTTTTTTTTTTTTTAAAGCATCTGTGTCTTCTTATTGGTGAACCCACTCTATTTGCATTTAGACTGGGTATTGATATGTAAGAGCTGACTCCTGCCATCTGAGTGATTGCTTTTCGGTTGTTGTTTTTTTTGTCTCCATTGATTCCCTTTCCCTTTGTTTCTGCCTACTTTTGTAAATTGGTGGCTTTTCATCGGGGTATTGTTTCCCCTTTCTATATTTCTTGTATCTACTCTAGATTTTTACTGCAGTTACCATGGAGCTTACTTTAAAATTTTATACCTAAAACAGTTTGTCTTGTGCTGATTGCAACCTGGCTTTATTAGCCAATAAAGTGGCTCCACCATTTAACTTTTCCTCTGCAATGTTCTGATGTTCCGGTTCTCTCTTTTATGCTGTGTGTTTGGTGATAAGGTATATTAGCTGTAGTTACTTTTAGTCATCCTTTCCTTGAACCTTTATACTTGAAGTTGTTAATATACCATTCTTCTAAGTAATTGGGATTAACTAAATCTGACTATACATTTTTACCTGACCTAGAGTGTTATATACTTTTGTGTGTGTTCATGTGTTACTTTGCATCTATTTTATTCTGCTTGAACTTCTTCAGCATTCTTTGCAAGGCAGGTCTGGTGGTGATGAACTCCCTCCGCTTTTCTTTAGGAAGACCTTTATTTTCCCTTCATATTTGAAGGATGTTTGGTGAATAGAGTTTTTCTGGTTGGCAATTTTTATTGCTCTGCCCTCTGAATGTTTCATTTTACTCTCTCCTGGCCTGTAGTTTTCTTCTGAGAAATCCCCTGATAGCCTCATGGGGTTTCCTGTGTCAGTTATAGTCATCCCTGTAAGTAAATCAGACATTCCTATTTTAGATAGGAAAATTTAATCAGTATTTTGGAACAACAGTAAGGAAAATTGTCGTGGTCTGGGCTCTGGTTGGAAAAGAATTTCCTGACATGAGACAGAGTGAGAGGGAAATAAAGTTTATTAGCATGGGAGACGCTATTAGAACAGCGGGCCAGCTCAAGAGAGAACCGTCTTTGAACAGGGGCCCTTGGTCCAATTTTATATCCAGGGTACAGGGAGCAGGATAGGGGTCTTGCGGGTCATTGCTGATTGGATGAGAAGGAGGGGCAGAGAGTAAGGCAAAGACCTTCTCCCTATGGGCTAGGAAAGGAGACAGGTTGTACTGCTCAGGAGGACCTGAAATCCGTTAGTAGTTACACCGTGGAGGAGGGAAGGACAATCAGGGTCTGGTTCTCGTTCCTGTATTCCGTTCCCCCTGGGTTTTCTCTGCTCTTCTGTCCTTGGGTCTCCACCTTCCTCCCTCTCTTTATTTTTAGGGCCAATTCTTTGGCCCCTTTTGATACCCTGCTCATGTCTAACCATCTACCTATTTCCCTTCTCAGGCATTTGGGAACCCAGTCTCAGGGGAAAGAGGCGATGACCACTCTGGCTTCTTCAGGCTGTAGGGGCATTGTGGGGCTCTAGGTTCCCTTTGCCTGCTCTCTGCCAGGATGCATTTACGGAGGGAGATGAGAGTCCATGGAACGATAAGGCAGCTTGTTTCAGCGTTGTCTGGGTGTTGGCCAGGGAATATTCTTGTCAAACTATCACTTGGAGATTTGTTGTATTCTAGAAGAAGCCAACTTAACAAGAAAGTTAAAGATACATGGCCCAAAAATTGAGAGAAGCAGAAAAGCTCCCGAAGAGCTAGCCAGGAGAACCAGGGCCAGACATTGGGTCATGACATTAGTGTTTCTCTGGGTGTAAGAAGAGGTGAGAAGCTGGGCTCATAAAAACCTTTACCTGAAAACATCTGACTCTCTGAAGGCCAGTTCTTCTGGGTTTTTCCCAGAGCACAGAGTGCCTTATTTCTGATCTCCACCCTGAACTCCTTTCAAGGTCAGCAGCTTGCAGTGGTCATGATGTGATCTTTGTAGAGACAGCTGGCAAGTGCCAACTTCCAGTCAGCAGGGTCCCTTCATAACCACATATTTGACCATGCTTTGGGGGCATTTCAGGGCCCTGGTGTCCCAGGTCTAATGAAGATTCCATTGACAGGCCATTGTGTGCTGTTACTAGACCAGACCTTGCAAGTAGCAAAAGTTTCAGGACCATACTTGTCTTACTAGCCTCTTGGCCCAGGAGAATATTCCCTCTTTTTGTTTCTTTCCATATCTAGAGTTACATTATTACATTCATTGATCTCATCAGTTCAGTTCAGTTCAGTCGCTCAGTCATGTCTGACTGTTTGCGACCCCGTGAATCGCAGCACTCCAGGCCTCCCTGTCCATCACCAACTCCCGGAGTTCACTCAGACTCACGTCCATCGAGTCAGTGACACCATCCAGCCATCTCATCCTCTGTCGTCCCCTTCTCCTCCTGCCCGCAAATCCTTCCCAGCATCAGAGTCTTTTCCAATGAGTCCACTCTTCAAATGAGGTGGCCAAATTATTGGAGTTTCAGCTTCAGCATCAGTCCTTCCAATGAACACCCAGGACTGATCTCCTTTAGGATGGACTTATTGGATCTCCTTGCAGCCCAAGGGACTCTCAAGAGTCTTCTCCAACACCACAGTTCTAAAGCATAAGGAACTGCACATCAGCATTTTATCACGTCAGTTACACATTTAGTTATGTAAGAAACAATCTCCTGAAATAAGCAACATGGAAAATAATATAGCTAGCAGGTATTAGTTGGAGAAGGAAATGGCAACCCACTCCAGTGTTCTTGCCTTGAGAATCCCAAGGATGGGGGAGCCTGGTGGGCTGCCGTCTATGGGGTTGCACAGAGTCAGACACGACTGAGGCGACTTAGCAACAGCAGTAGGTATAGTAAGGTCATAAGCAAGAAATTAAGTCAAGAACTTTCATTAGGTAGAGCCCAGTATACCCCAGGTCATCTGACAGTTAAGTGATTATAGCCAGGTGTTAATCTCCTGGTTGTACATCACGGAGGATCTGACATTTATCCAAAGATTGTTTACTGAGATAAGCTTTAGAAACAAACTTAGAGTGTCCTTTTAAATAACTTAATTAAACCTTTTAGCAATATAACATAACAGCAAGGAACTATCTCAGAAGTGAGTCGTGGTAAACACAGACCTTAACTAACAAAACTAGAACTTAATATTAAGTGAAATATATATATTTTTTGTCATTGTGAGGGCATTAACCCTGAAGCCAGGGAAGGCTTTAACCCATCAAATAAAAATGAGGTTTGTCAGGGAGCTGGGAAAAGCCAAGCGGCTGCCTTGGATTTCCCATAGCCCTGACTCCTTGATTTACAGCTATTGTTCACGCATTTTTAATCCCCCATTTTAGGAGTAGACTGTTGCCGTGTTTTAAGGACATCAGAATAGCAAAAGTCTAACAGTGAGGCATTATTTTTTTGTGGAAGTAGAATGAGCTTTCACATGTTCCATAATCTTAAATAATGTTTATTTACTTTACCAAAGTAACAAAAGATTTTAAAAACAAATATAAATCACTTAAAGGCAGAGAAATTCATAATGTTTTTGAAAGCCTCATTCTAAGAAAACTTTGTTCTCTTAACATAGAGAGTAGACTAAATTCCAGTCTGGTACCAGCTTACCAGATAACAAACAAACAAAATGTGTTTATCGGTGAATCTTGGAAGTCTTTCCCATAAATCCTGAAGTAGCAGTATTCTTGCAAAGGCATCAGAATGAGACCATAGAAGGTATGTTTAAAATCTAATTAAATTGCAATTGACATACAAAATGGAATATTACTCAGCCATTAAAAAAATACATTTGAATCAGTTCTAATGAGGTGGATGAAACTGGAGCCTATTATGCAGAGTGAAGTAAGCCAGAAAGAAAAACACCAATACAGTATACTAATGCATATATATGGAATTTAGAAAGATGGTAACAATAACCCTGTATACAAGACAGCAAAAGAGACACTGATGTGTAGAACAGTCTTTTGGACTCTGTGGGAGAGGGAGAGGGTGTGTTGATTTGGGAGAATGGCATTGAAACATGTATAATATCATGTATGAAACGAGTCGCCAGTCCAGGTTCGATGCATGATACTGGATGCTTGGGGCTGGTGCACTGGGATGACCCAGAGGGATGGTATGGGGAGGGAGGAGGGAGGAGGGTTCAGGATGGGGAACACATGTATACCTGTGGTGGATTCATGTTGATATATGGCAAAACCAATACAATATTGTAAAGTTAAAAAATAAAATTAAATTAAAAAAAAGAAAAAGAATGTATATATGTACATAACTGAGTCACTTGGCTATACAACAGAGATTGGTATAAAATTGTACATCAGCTATCCTTCAATAAAAAAAATTAAAAAAAATTGCAATTGACAAAGTAGCCTGGTCATTGCTGTGATATGTAACACTTTAATATGATAACTAGAATTATAACTGACAAGATTTTACCAGGACATATCAGATTTTCATGAATTTCACATAATTTCTAGGATATCTATATTAGTAACATCAGCCATACAATGTAACTGGACAATATTCACCAGTCCACCAACAATACTTCCCATGTAATTTAACATGTCAAGTGAACTCAGGTAGTTTAATATCTCCCTTTGGGATGTCTCAGGGGCCCTCTGAAGCACCCCAAAGTTAGCCAGAAGTCAAGTGATTTAGGAAATGTTTTCAATAAATATCAAATGGGTTTATAACACTCAGTTGGATAGGATCATATAAGTCGCTATGAAAGAATACTCACTTAGCCAAAGTTAACAGAAGATTTCAAAGGTAAATATAGATCACTTCAGAGATAAACTGAAAATCCAGTATCAAAGGTAGTTCAACATCTCAACATCTCAAGAAAACTTGTATTTATGCACAAAACTCTTCCCCTGGGGTCCACTTCCCATAAAACCTCATCACGTTCTGTACCCATTACTTTGTTCTCCCTCCTGAAACAGCCACCTGTAAGTCAGACCCACTTCCTTCTCCCTTCATAAAATGTAATTTCATTCCTCATATCTTTTTTACTGAAAACACACATCCTACTTTCCTTAAGCAACCAAGAACTGACCTTTATATTAGCGTTCTATAGATTGGTGAACATAATTACCAGTGATAATTTCTAAAGAAAATCTCAGGATGGCATCAAACATTATTCTTTAATAGTCCAAAATCTATAGTTTCTAAGAGGAAGTTAGTGTTCAGTAATGAATGTTTCAGAATCTTATTTTATTTGGAAATGACCTAGCTATTCAATAAACTTCTTTTTTTTTTTTTTTTCCAATAAACTTCTGTCACTTAGTTTAGCACCTCCCCCTAGAAATTCAAGTTACCCCAATCTGGAGAGACTACTTTAGACAGACATTCCTAAAATATAATCATTCTTAATAGTTTATCTAAAAGTTCATATCTCACTTACATTTTTTTACGAGTTTTTTTTCTTCTAGAGGTACTTTCCTTGTTGACAAACTTGTAACAGATATAACAATATTTAACTTATAATAAACCTAGGCACAATTAAAATATTATGCTTAATGTTAATGACTCTTAGACATGTCTATATTAGATTAGCAAGCAAACATAAATACTAGATATTTAATATTGAATATTTCTCAGTTCACATGAATCTGAGATTCATTTAGGTTAATTTCTCTTGTATTTAGAATTGTCTGCTTTGTAAGTACTTATTTTTCTTTGAAGAGAAGTCAAGTGAAGTCGCTCAGTCGTGTCCAACTCTTTTCGACCCCATGGACTGTAGTCTAACAGGCTCCTCTGTCCATGGGATTTTCCAGGCAAGAATACTGGAGTGGGTTGCCATTTCCTTCTCCAGGAGATCTTCCTGACCCAGGGATCGAAGCCGGGTCTCCTGCATTGTAGGCAGACGCTTTACCATCTGAGCCACCAGGGAAATGTGACTCTCAAATCTATGGCCAGCTGACTTTCAACCAGCATCCTGAAAGGACAGTCTTTTCAACAAGTGGTGGTGAACAACTAGAGAGCCGGTAAGTGAAACCAACCAACCAACTCCCCCCAACCCTTCCTTTAAGAACTTTTATTCTTCAACTTTTCTTTAGGCCAATTACATTAGAACTCATTTACCATTTTGGCAATATTATGAAAACAAACAAAAGACACACACTGAGACATACATAAATCGAGACAGACAGACAGAAACCTCATAGTTTTCCACTTGACATTTAAAATGTCTCTTTGATGACCCCCCTCCCCCATTTTCTTGAAGTTCTAATTTGCCCAAGGCTGAGGTCTCAGGCAAAGTGGGCTGTGTATTTCATGTATTTCAGGGACATGAAAAGGGTTAACTTCAAGCTTTTCCCTAGGCAGTCTTTTTAACAAACTTGTTTTTAATTGCATATGCAAAAAGAACTGGTTTTGCAGTTTCCAAGAAAAAATTTTTTCAGTTTAACCAGTTTTCTCCGGAGTCTAAAGAACATCATGGCCATCCTGTGCCAGAAACTCACCTTTCCTTTCTGTATCATAGTTTATACCTGAATCATAGGCCGAATAGTGCTCAAATTGACTCTGATGTCAGGGGCAGATCAGCTGACAAAAATCGTGGACTGTCCCTCTGGTGGGAAGGGAGGTCTTTGTCCCGTCAGAAGGATCTGAAGGGTTAAGGGAATTTGCAGGAGTGGGGCAAGCTTGGTCCTTCCCCACCCTGAGAAACAGGAGTAGTTACAAGGGAATTCTTTAGGATGTTCAGGGGTGGGGGAAGCTTGGTTCTCTCCCGACCTGAGAGATAAGCATAGTTAGAAGGGGATCTTCAGAATGTTAGGAGAGCTTTTGATCCTTCAGGCTTTTAAATATAGGAGAAAGACCTGGACCAAAGGGAACCTCAGAATCCTCTCCAAGAGATCATGTGGGCATGAAAGGTCGAGTAGGAGTCGTCTAGGAAACCTGATGGAGAGAGACAGAGGGGGACAGGAGACAGGGAGGCAACAGGAAGACATGCGGCATGGGTCCCTGAAATCCGGATTCTGACTGAGGGCCCCGAAGGACTGAATGTAAGGAGATTCTGAGTTCTCTCACTGCTTTTGGCAAAAGCTAGTGTGCCTTTCAGAGGCCATTTTTTTGGGGTCCCCCATGGCACAGGAGTGCGGCTGGGAGGAGCTACCACACGTCCAAGGTCAGGGGTGGCAGCTGAGTGGAGCTACCTCATGTCCTAGGTAAGGAGCAGCGGCTGTGCTTTGCTGGAACTGCCGTGAAGAGATACCCCATGTCCAAGGTAAGAGAAACCCAAGTAAGATGGCAGGCACTGAGAGAGGGCATCAGAGGGCAGACAGATGGAAACCACAATCACAGACAGCTAGCCAGTGTGATCACATGGACCACAGCTTGTCTAACTCAATGAAACTAAGCCATGCCCTGTGGGGCCACCCAAGACGGAAAGGTCATGGTGGAGAGGTCTGACAGAATGTGGTCCACTGGAGAAGGGAATGGCAAACCACTTCAGTATTTTTGCCTCGAGAATCCCATGAACAGTATGATAAGGCAAAAAGATAGGACACTGAAAGATGAACTCCCCAGGTCGGTAGGTGCCCAATATGCTACTGGAGATCAGTGGAGAAATAACTCCGGAAAGAATGAAGGGATGGAACCAAAGCAAAAACAACACCCAGTTGTGGATGGGAATGGTCTTAGAAGCAAGGTTCGATGCTGTAAAGAGTAATATTGCAGAGGAACCTGGAATGTTAGGTCCATGACTCAAGGTACATTGGAAGTGGTCAAACGGGAGATGGCAAGAGCGAACATCGAGTTGGAGTATAAAGAAGCTGAGCACTGAAGAATTGATGCTTTTGAACTGTGGTGTTGGAGAAGACTCTTGAGAGTCCCTTGGACTGCAAGGAGATCCAACCAGTCCATTCTAAAGGAGATCAGTCCTGGGTGTTCATTGGAAGGACTGATGTTGAAACTGAAATTCCAATACTTTGGCCACCTGATGTGAAGAGATGACTCATTTGAAAAGCTCCTGATGCTGGGAGGGATTGAGGGCAGGAGGAGAAGGGGACAACAGAGGATGAGATGGTTGGATGGCATCACCAACTCAATGGACATGAGTTTGAGCAAGTTCCGGGAGTTGGTGATGGACAGATAGGCCTGGCGTGCTGCAGTCCATGGGGTCACAAAGAGCCAGACACGACTGAGTGACTGAACTGAACTGAGTTTGTATTTGGGCCAGGCCTTTTGCAGGGCTAAATTTTCCAGTTTCTGAGAATGTACTCAAGGGTGAGTCTGAGAGAGGCTCCCGGGATGTACCAGAGCTCACTCTTAGCCTATCTGCCATAGAATGGGGTACTGAGAGTCAGCGGCTGACAGAAAAGCATCCCTTGTGACCCAGTGATCTCTCCGTGTGACTAATGCATGGGAATGGCTGAGGGACCCAACAGTCGCGCCCAACAGTGAGAGGTGACCCCTAAGAACCGTGCAGCTAGGGCACCTGTGACCCGGGCAGAGACAGATTCCATACTTTTCACAACTGCACAGGGAACATTCTCCAAAACTGACCATATGTTAGGCCGGAAAATAAGTCTACTCTAAATAGACTCAAATCATACAAAGGAACTTTTTCCTGTCACAATGCAATGAAATGAAAAATTAATAGTAGAAGGAAAAGTGGGAAAATCCACAAGTATGTGAAGATTAAACACAGTCTTAAATAACCAGTAAGCTAAAAATAATTAAAAAAAAAGGAACTTAGAGAATAACTGGAGACAAATCGAAATATAAACGGAACATACCAACATGTATGGGATTCTTCAAACATCACCAACAATGAAATGTAAAGCTGTGAATGCATACATTAAAAAGAAAGCTCAAATAAGCAACCTATCTTTACACCTAGCAAGAAAAGGGAGAGAAACCAAACTCAAAGCTAGAGGAAGGAATGAAAATAGTAAAGATTAGCTCTCAGATAAATATACAGAAGAGGAAAACCAAAGAAATCAATTTTAAACAAAAGTTACTTCAAACAGGTCAACAAAAGTAACAAATCTTTAGCTATATTGACTAAGAAAAAAGACAACTAAAATCAGCAACAAAGAGGAAACATAACTGCTGATAAGACAAAATAGCACAGTCATGGAGAGCTCTGAGCAGCTGAGCGCTGTGAGATGGGATAACCTGGTGAAATTCTGTTGTTTAAGCCTCAGTCTGTGATATTCTATTCTGGCAACCCTAGCAAACTAGCATAGCTTTATCCTCTTTCTTGCAAATAAAAGTTATGAAAATACTGCCAAAACCCACAAAGTATATAAAGAATCCGAAAGGAGGAAAAAAGAAAAGGACGAACTACCTAGGGTGTTGAGAAAAATCTTTTTCTTTGTTTCTTACCAAAGTTAAAATAAAAATGTCAAAACCACCAGAAAAGACTCATGAATAGACTTTTTAGAGAAGCCAAACCATAACCTTGGTAAAATAACCAGAAAGTCATTCAGTTGGTAAAAACAGTAAAATAATATAGTAAAATAAAAACAGTAAAATGCACTTTATTCTTTGGAGGTTTTAAAAAATTCAATTTATTGAAAATTCCAAAGAAGTTATAATACAGGTACATGATTCAAGATACTGAAAATACACTTTGCCTTAATCTGTGCCTCCTGTCGTTTAGCTTGTGTGTCCAGGGCCACAGGTAGTATTTTGTTTCCCATGGATCCTTCTAGAGTTCCTTATAAGCAAACATGAAAATATATTCCTTCTTCATGCCCTAATTCAAAACATACATAGTGGCATATTAAGCATGGTGTTTTGTTACATGTTGCTTTTATTTATTTGACAATGCCTTGGAAGTTGTCCTCTATCAGGACATAATTTCCTGCACAGCAGTGCACTGAGTGGATGATGTAGTAGTATAATACTTCTTGCCCATCCACAGTGGGATGAACACTGATATGCAGCAATCTGTTTATATTATGAACAATGCTGCAATGGATAACTGTGACCTGTGCTATTCTGCTGCTAGCAAATGTGTAGGATATATTTCCAAAGGATTTGTAACCTGGAGTATTTGTAACTGAGAGAGCATTTAATAAGATGCTACCAGTAAGATCCTTCTGAGCCAGCAATAAGCCTTTCTCTTTAAACTGCAGCTTCTCCATCACACCACTCCCCCACCTGTGTTTAAAACTGCTTTCCAATGTTTTCTAACCTTTAGAAACCCTCTATAATCTTCCCTTTCATCAACATTGCCCTTTATTCTCAGTGCAGTTACAACCTCACCGGGTACGTACCTGTTGTCTCCACTCTTCTCTGGGTCCATCACTGCTCAACTCACTCCATTAGAACTGGAGCCAATGTGGCCAGATAACTCCTTGAGTGTAGAGAAATGGGTCATGGATGATCTGAACCAGGGAGCCTGGTGCCCAGGAGAGAGGGAGGGTCCGTAAGGGGTGTAAATGGGGAGAAGGAAAGGTATATTAGGTTTGATCCACGGTAATTTTTCAGGTGAAGTTTCTATAGAGCCCAGATGTGGGAGCAGGAGTCTTGGTTGAAGAATTTGTACTTGGGAATTTGTACCAAATAGCACAGCTAAAATGGGAGGCGGGGACTCCAAAGGGAACAGCATGTGAGTGAGTCTTCTGTGAACCTGCTGTGAGTGCCAGGGAGAGACACACATGGGGACAGGATGCAGCAGAGAGGCAGGAAGGCAGCAGCAGGCATTCCAAAAGGAAGGAGAGAGAGTCATGGCAATAAGGACGTGTCACAGAAGCATGTGCCACAGAAGGGTGGCGGTAAATGGAAAAGGGATCAGAAGTCATTAATAAGTCCTGGCAAGTTGCTTCATGAGAGGCTAAGGGCAGAATCAGACCATAGGATACAAAGAAAGACAGATAAAATCTGTAGCTAAAACCTATTCATGTTCAAATTGAGATTTTGTTAAAATGCTCTTTTAAGGAACATAGACATACAATCTCAGATGGGAGGACGTTGACATTTAGGTGATGGCTGACAGAATGATTCCCTGCCTAAAAGAGATGCCATCAGCAACAGTTCTGTGCAGAGTTGGGCAGAGAGCCCATGACACTGGTGGACAGATGTGATGGGACACACGTGTGGAAAAGGCTGGTGACTGGAGGTCTTCAGGGAAGAGGGGGTTCCTGCAGACTACATGCGTCACTGGGCAGATAACATCAAGTGGGAGCTTTTTGGGTCTTAGGAATTACTTAACCTGAAAAAAATTACTTAAACTGAATTTTAAATTGGCACCATGTAAAGTGCAATGGCTTCCCTGGTGGTTTGGGTCGTAAAGAATCTGCCTGCAATGCGGGAGGCACGGGTTTGATCCGTGGGTCAGGAAGACCCCCTGGAGAAGAAAATGGCAACCCATTCCAGTATTCTTGCCTGGAGAATTCCATGCACAGAGGAGCCTGGCGGGCTACAGTCCATGGGAAAGCGTGGGGGGAATAAACCCAGCAAAGTGAGGAAGTGTGCTGTGTGCTGGGTTTTTCACCAGGACAAAGCCTGCTGGCTTTGGATCAACCCCTTCTGTCTCTGAACTTTTCTTTTATTTTAGTATCTTTCTCTTTTATAATTTAAAGGTCACATTTCTTAAACTTTCCAAGCAGTTTTCCTGGTGGGCTTTCTCCCATGGAAGTAGGATTTCTAGGCATGAGTTCTATGTTTCCTTTCTACATAAACTTCATAAAAAGCCCAACATTTTTTTGAGGCAACAGTTCTGCAAACTGTAGAAATAAATTTATTTTGGTCCATACTGGCCAAGACTACAAAAATTGCTCCTCAGTCTCCTGAGTTTAAAATAGGCTCTCTGGTACCATCAAGGTTCCTGCTGATCTCAGATCCTGTGATCTTGCTGGTGCCTTGACTACTGCACGCACTCTGTCTGACTGCCAGGGCCCTGCGGCATCCATCTGTGTGGGCACGTGGCATCAATGTGCTGTATTTATGTGAGAAGTATTCAGAGCAGGATCAAATCCCGGGATCAGGGACTGGCAGCTCTGAGCTAGCACTGACTCCGCCCTCCGCCCCGCCCCGCCCCCCCTTCCCGTCACCACGTGTGCGCTCACTCATGTCAACTCAGCCCCCATGTGTTTCCACCCTCCAAGTTGGTGCCCATCTCAGGGCCCTTGTCCCTGCTCTTCCCTCTCCTAGAATGCCATTGTCCTAGAGCTTAAAGTGGCAGCTCAGATATTGACCTCTCGGATGGGCATTCTTGGACCACCTTGTCTAATTCTGGTGTTTCCCCTTTACCATCCCGCGTGATCCTGATGTTTTCCATCAGTGTTGTTTGGTCACTAAGTCACGTCTGACTCTTGCGACCCTATGGACTGCAGCCTGCCAGGCTCCTCTGTCCATGGGATTTCCCAGGCAGGAATCCTGGAGTGGGTTGCCATTTTCTTCTCCAGGGGATTTTCCTGACCCAGAGATTGAACCCGTGTCTCCTGCTTGGCAGGTGGATTCTTTACCACTGAGTCATCTGGAAAGCTCAGTTTTTTCTTTATAATGCTAATCAAAACGTTTTCCCCAATTAAAATTTTTATTTTTAAGAGTCTGTGTACTCCAGAAAGTCACATGAGGTCAGGGTTCCTATCTGTTCATTTATTAACGTGCCTCCAGTGATTACAATTCTCCGTTGATAAGTATTTATTGAGTAATGAATACAAGAGCCTTAAGGTCCCTTTAATTCAAATTCATGGATTAGAAATGAGAAGTGAGCTTCCAGGTGTCACACAGGTGGTCACCTCAAGCCAATCCAGAGATAGTGAACTGCACACTTTAGAGCAGAATGAACTGCTAGTGACTGAAAAAGAAGATGGACACTGGGATTCTGGTGAAAAACATTCTCCACAATATAAACCGTGGGAAAATTTAGTGTGACTTATTAGACCAACAGATCTTATGAAAACAGGAGCAAAAATTGCCTCAGTGACTTGATATATCTGAAGGATTCAAACTCAGAGACTCCTAAGGCCTTACCCAGGATTTATTGGCATAAAGTTCTTCTGGGAGGGGAAAAAAGCCATCTAAGTGTGTCTCCTGATATTTCATTTTAACATGTTCATGAGCAAAACAAAGAATATGAAACAAAAGACACCTTCAGCCTGTGTGGTTAGGCGATTTAAAATTATTGATTCAAAAGTACAATTTTCTCTTAAAATGAAATGTGATTTCTGCTTCTAAATACAAGAAGGAGTGTCTGGACTTCCTCACCAGTGTTAACTGGTAATTAGAAAGCTGAACAAAATACATAAAATGGAACTTAAGTCAGAATGCTTGGCCAGAGGCAACCTGGAAACCAACCCCATCACCATAAATCCTGAGACTGCAGGCCAAGTGGCAGAGAAGTCCCCTGGGCTTCCTCACCCTGCTGCTGTCCTCCTGCCTGCCCTTCCCAATCAAGTCTCTTGCTTTGTCAGCACGTGTGAGCCCACTCTAGGGCCCTGGAAAGGGTTTCCCTTCCTGCAATGATAAGAGGAACTGTGTCTAGACTTGCTCACCTACCACTGGGAATTAGAAACCTGAACAAAATAGGAAACGGTTCTCAGACCCTGAACAGCAGGCAGTGTTAGGCTCCAGGGCTAGGTTCCTCGAGTGAAGGTGAGCACACACATCAACCTCATGACTCCGCTGCTCTCTGCCTTCAGGCGGTTTTCACGCTGCAGCTGCAGGCAGAGGAACCATAAACATTCCGGCAAAAATCTGAATTGAGAACACTGGTGAGCTGGGAGGCCAAGGAGGCTAAAATCTGTGTGGCAGACCATCAAAAAGGAGGGAGCTACTTATAGAAAAAGTTCCACAACTGCTTCATGATCCCTTTAAGTCTTTATCAAATATCAATCTGAGGACACACAGGTGAGATTCCATAATGAATAAAAACACAAAAACATAAAACATTGGTCTCACAAGCAAAAAACCAATTCCTTCTACATTAAATTTTTTCCAAAATATGGAAATTAAATGAAGGCTAGTGTGCAGTACACACATACATAAATGGATGTTTCTAGAAAGCAATTTTTTAAAGATGTCAATAAACCTCTTGTCATTCCAATTTTAGAATTCTACTAAAAAAGTGAAAAAATTAATGTGGCAATATGTCTTTGCATACAAAAGGCATTCGAATAGCTTTAATATTCTTTTAAATTTTTTTTAATTGGTGGAAAATTGTTTTACCATTTTGTGTTGGTTTCTGCCATACAACAGTGCAAATTAGCCAATATATATGTATATATTTGTGTATCACTTGCTTCTTGAGCTTCTTTCCCCTCCTTCAATAGCTTTAAGATGGAAAAGTTATAAGGAGCCCTACATTTAATGTCTAAATACTAAGGAAATCGTTAACAATGTCACACATGTTCCTAAGTCAATATTATCCTTCCATTATGATGTTTATGAAGATTTAAAAATACAGATCAGTAAGTGCATTTAGCAGCTACTATTTGCATTGCAAGGGGTCAGCCAGCACCACTTGCATTAGGCTGAGACTAGGGGTGTGCTTAAGAGCGGTAGCAAAACAGGAAGGCGCGTCCTGCTCAGAGCTTGTGATGTAGGGAAGTTGGAGGCAGGCTGACAGGAACAGGGGCGCCCCCGGTATTGCTTAGAGGAACATATTCCCGTCGATTTGTTTCTAATGGAAAGGATAAATGAGGAAACAGTCACTGACCAAGACCGGACCTGGAGGCCTAGTGCTGAAGACTTTGGGGGTCTGGGTTTCCACAATGGTTGCTGCGGGGCATGGGGCAGGGCCTCGTGGGTTGTAGAGAATTTCCTCTGCTTTTAAACAAATATTTAGATATACTGAAACTCCTCTTTCGTCATCTTCAACTGAGCAGTTAGCTATTTTGTGGGTGAACTTTATCATTCAGAGTCATCTGGAAAGCTCGGTAATAATTTCAGTAACGTTGAGTGACAACGATAATAGTAATTTTTTTATGGATTTCAGTGTTTCTCACTCATTAAAACACACTATAGCAGCTTACAGAGCACCAAAGTTTTCTGGCCATCTGGTCGACCTGTCGGCGGTGCTCACCTAACTACAACCAAACAGCATGAACGCCACCGAGACAAATCCGGATCGCAGGGCGAAGGCACAGCACCACCATTCCGCACCCTAAGCGTTCTCCTTGGTACCCTCAGCGGACGGCCCAGGTCGCTTTCTGGGTCTCAAACATTTGGCGCCCCAGACCACCGAGCCCACTAAAGCCGCGCATTGGGCCACCTCCTTGCACACCCGCCGCGTTCCCTGTTGTCACCCGTGGCGAGGGACTCGTGTGTGGTCCACACAACTTTCGAGCCCGTAAGGGGAACAGAAAAGACTACAGGCAGTCCCCGCGTAAACGTAGCCCGGCCTCGTACGATCGCAGAGCTTGATGACACGACGGCGGCCGTCGGAGAGCAGCTCCCCCGCGGCCCAGCCCTAGTGCAAACATGGGCCCCCAGGCGATCAGGACGTGTGGTTGGGGGACCCGAGCCTGGGGATCGCGGTGCCGCTGGGAGGGCCGGGAGCGCAGCCCAAGGACGCCTTGTTCTGCGTGCCCGTCCAGGCTCCGCTCCGGGGGAGGACCCCCGGGATCCAGGGACGGCCGGCGCGAACCCTGCGTCGTCCGCCGACAGAGACACACGGCTACTCCCAGCCGAGGCGGGAAACAAAAATGTGGACCCAGGACACGGCGCGGGGCACGTTACTCTCCTGGCTGCGAGGCGTACACCAGGCGGCCCCGCGGGCGGAAGAAACGTTGGGATCGCCGTCTAGCTTCTAAATACACGAGCCGTGCTCGCCACTCAAGCTTGACCGTTCAAGAGAGAGAAGGACGCGTCCAGGCCCGGAGACGGGGCCCAGGCGCGCCCGCCAACGAGCCCGGACTCGGCCGGGCTGGCCAAGCACCATAGCTTAGAGCGTGGGGACCCCGGAGGGAGAGGAACGCCCTTAACGGTGACTCAGGAATTTGGACTACGAGCCACAGGCACTCCGGCGCCGAAGACCCTTTCCCTGCTCGCTCTGAGGCCCCGCGGTTGGAAGAACGCGAGGAGATGCTGGTCGACCAGAGCGAGGGACAAAACACTCCCGAGCACCGCGGCGCCAAGCCACTTCACGAAAACCTGCAGATCCAATCTTCAGCAGGAGCAGGCGTGCCCAGGTCTCCGCAGCAGCGGTGTTATTGCCGCCAGTTCTGAGAGCCTCTGGAGCTCTGCGCCGGATTCTCCGGCTGAATCTCAGCCCTTGTGAAGGTCGCCGAAGGAAAGGAACGCTTTGAAAGCGGCCGCCAGGGGCGCCCGACAACGGCTTCGAGTGTCCCCGGACGAGTCGCCGGCAGGCCGCAGCGGCGCCGACCGCCCTAACGCCCGAGCTCGCCCGGGGCCTCTGCCTCGGAGGGGGCTCCCCGCTCGGGACAGCGCGACGCAGCGTCGCGGAGCGGCCAAGGCGGCAGACGAGGGCGGGCGGAGAGCGGGAGGCCGCGGCCGAGAGGCCCTCCCCGCGAGACTGCAGGGCTGCAGCCAACATGAGCAAGGGAGATTCTGCAGGGGGCTGGGCTGTGTGAACTGTGAGCTGAAACAGCGAAAGGAAAACAGAAAGAAAGAAAGCACAGAATGCATTTTATTCTGTAATTTCAGAGTTGAGATGTTACTGAAGTATTAAAAATACAAGGCTCAGAAGCCATAAAGGAAACGACTGAAAACTTGACTATGTAATTGGTCTTTTAGTCTTTACCAAGCAAAGCCAGGTGACAAAAAATGGGTTTGTGAAAACGTTTGTGCGACTACATATATATTAAGAACGTTGGTATCAGGATTACATATTAACAGAATATAGAAAACACGGCAAGAGACCAGTTAAGTAAAATTTCAGTGCATTCACATAACACAAGACTATCAATTTGCTTTTTGGTTTATTGCTGTTGTTTAAATGAGTTAGATCCATAGGTATTGAGTTGGAAAGATGTCGGTGGCAAACTGTCAAATGAGAACAGAAAGTTTTTAGCACTTACTACTGGAAGTGCTTTTTAAAAAATGAAGCGGAAAAATAAGGAGTTAGAATAGCTAAAGCGGTTTTAAAGAGCAAGAATCAAGTCTGCCCTGTAGCCTGGTGTCTGGACAGAAAGACGTGCCAGAAACAAAGATGGGCCACACTACGTGCTTCTCTGCTCCCTCCTGCTATAGTCTTGGGACAGGCAGCTGGCATCTCAGCCCCTGCACCTCTCTGCTCCACTAACACTCAGAGCCCCTGCAGGCAATCAGAACTCTGACTCTGCAGGCCTGGGGTCCCTATGTCCACAGTCTCTTCCTTCACATCAGGAGCCTCGAGCAATTCACTTGGTTTGCCCAATCATCCATGCCCAGAGCTGCTGGCTCTAACATACACCTGTGCAGTCCTTCTCTCCATAAGCTTTGAGCTGATATCCCAAGGGAAGACCATTCCCCTCACAAAACAGGTATGAACCACGGGAAAAACCGGAAGTTTGCACCTGGACCCATTATACAAACTCTGTGTGCACACTCTACTCCCAAAGACACTACCCTTTTCACTGTGCTGTTTGCATGGCATGGCCATTGCTTACTTGAAGCATCCAGACCCACTTATGTGGCAGGAAGAAATACGAAGTACACACACACGTGTGTACACACACACACGCATGCACACACACCCACGTACAAACATTGAGGCACACACACACACCCCAGGAGCTAATCTGGACTCCTGCTAGGGCTGGCAATGGTGGGAGCAGAAAAGACATCATTGTTGCTGCTTCTCGGGTCCTCTGCGCTGGCAGACCCTGGTTGCTTTGCTGACTTCACCGTGGGGAGTGCGGGCTTGGGGCACCCTAGTCTGCAGTTTGCTGTCCAGCGCCCTGCGCTTTATTCAGTCCATGCTATCCTTTCTCCCCGATGCACAGTCACCATTAAAAATAAGAATGGACACACAAGAAAATTGATTTCAATTTTCAAACTTGAACAAAGTTTAAGAACAGAGAGAAATTGAGTTATTGTGAAGAAGGTAGTGAGGAAATTTTATCTTTTTTGCAGCTACCAAAATGTTCAAATATAGTCTATAAAAGCTTAATATTTTTTAAAATTAGGAAAAGTAAATAATCCCTCTTACTCCTTCTTGCCCATCACCACCTCTGCCCCAGCTTCTGTCACGCTGGGCTCACCTGACGACATGCCTGTTCTCCTGGTTGGAGACTTTTTTCACACTCATCACTATCCTCTATGCTCACTACACACCTTAGGCCATGGTAGCCATTCACATGGTAAGTCAGGGGATTTTTCTCTAGTGAGCCTGAGGGTTGTATTTTTTTTTTTTTTCTTCTTTTAATAGAAACCTCTCCCATCTGTCCTCTAAAGTCACAACCTTTACGGATGCTGTAACAAGTGGGTGTGAATGATAGAAAGAGGCTGTTTCCATATCAGTCCCTGAGGTGCCATATGCCTAACAGAGTGGTGGATGTTACTGGCATTAGTATTTCCTGGGTGGTGTTAGAAGATCCAGGCCGAAAGGAGAAACCGGACAATTTGGCAAGACACAGATCAAACCAGGAGCCAGAGCAACTCCCTCTCATTGTTTCAAGATCAAGAACTCAGCCACCACTGTCCTTCTCTGCATCCTCAAGCAGGATGGTTTAAACTGACCAGATAAAGCTGAGAAGATGGAAAGAAGTCATGAGAGCCAAGCCTCTAAAGCCCTGCTAGATACTCCAGGCACGAGTCCCCAACCACTCACCTGGGGGTGACCCCTCCTACCAAACCATGGGCATGCAGAGATATGGGGAACCCTCCTCTCTGGGGTCAAAGCACTATGGGCTACTCCCCACATAAACAACATAGTAATATTTCCATTTTACACAGAAAAAGAAATGAAAGTCATGAGCTGTTATACTCTGATTAGACCTACTTGTTCAGAGTTATTTAATTAATATTCAACTCCTATGATTTACATCAAATCCCAGGAAACTCTCACAGTGATCACTTGGGGAATCTTGACTCCACAGAACAAACACCACTCTCAAACAATTCCATAACTAATTCTTGATCAAATGCATCAGGCTTTGTTCTCTGATACCCACTGAAGTCGTTTAGAGTCCCCACCCTTCCTGTTGTGCCCTCCCCTGACCCTCTGGATGCAAGTGCCTTCAGTCATCTTGAGTCCTCCCCATGTGGGAATCAGGCAGCTTTGGAGCCCTAACCTTAGTTCTGTCATGGCCTCAGATATGTGGCCAAGCCACTGTGAACCTTTTCAGTGGTGGGTGAAACAACCTCAGGGGTCATGTCTTGGTGGAAGGTCAGGCACTCTGGTCACACAGATAAGCTCTTAAACACCCTTGCACAGGAAAGAAGCAGGAGCATATACATCATGAGTCCCCTGGTGGGTGTCACAGTCCCACAGGGCAGACACGCTCATCAAATGCAGAGGAAGTTTAATTTGGGGTTAAATCTAGTTGACACCTTCAGAGGCATGGTGAAATACTACATGGATTTCTGTCCTACTAAATATTGTTGGCAGAAACATTCTTCATTTCATAATTTTTGTATAGGAAGGTATTTGTCTCTAAGGAAGGAAAATTAAAATAATTACTTTCTTCATCGAACAAATTTGTGTGCTCACTCAAAACATATTCTGACATTTAGTTGACACTCTCCATCTTCTTCAAAGATAAGAAATATAATCATTTGTTTCATTTCATCCTGCTCATCTCCAGGTTTCCCATTTTCCCAGAAGGGTGTGCTTCCTCTGAGTACAAGTCCCACCTACTCTCTTGTCTTCATAAGAGAGCTTAAGCCTCAGCCATAAATTCAGCCTTTGAAATAAACACCTCAGATGACCTAGTGGCCCCGGGAGAATGAGAAGCTGTCCCCAGTGTGGTAAGAAACCTGGGTTCCCTCCCCAACTCATCTGCCAAGTCTCCACCGCTCAGGGCTATTGTCCTAAATGACATCTGTGGGCAGCAGCTGATGTGAAAGAGAAGAGTGTGCCCAGAGGCCCAGCACCGCCCCATTCTGTCCCCAGCAGCTCTAATTCTGGGTCTGGTTTCTTGTTTCATTTATTTTACCATGAGGGCTCTTTCCAGCCATCCTAGGACTTCCTTTAGAGTAGTTCTTTAAAGATCCCCCAACCACCATTGACCTTGTGTGCCGTGCTATACTTCCCTCCTGAAACTAAATTCAGTTCTTTTGAAAGATTGAGTCCGGGGACTTCCCTGGACATGCAGTGGTTAAGAATCCACTTGCCAATGCAGGGGACACAGCTTTGATCTCTGGTCTGGGAAGATCCCCCAAGCCACAGAGCAACGAAGCCTGTACACCCTGACCACTGAAGCGTGGGCACCCTGGAGTGGGTGCTCCACAGCAAGGGAAGCCGCCACGGTGAGAAGCCAGGCGCCGCAGTAGAGGAGCCTCTGCAGGCCACACTGCAGACAGCGGGTGTGCGGCAGTGATGGCCCGGTGCAGCCAAAAGAAATCAATCAATTAGTTAAATTTTTAAAAGACAGAGTCCAGCAAAAAAAAAAAAAAAAAAGAATGGCATTTCACTTCTCTTTATGTTCATTCTTCTTACATTTTGTACCTGATTCTCTTAGATATTTTGGATGCTTACAAAACTCCAGGTCACAGAAAAGGAGGAATTTCCAGTGTGTTCAGCATCTCAGGGAACAGGCACATATCACTTCTGCTGAATAGTCCAAGGAGATGTGAGGGGAGCAATGAACCAAAACCACCAGAAAACTCCAAGAGGAGAGCAGCCCATGGACCCCAGAGCAGCTGTCTGTGGGCTCACTTGGGGCAGCAGAGGGCCTGCAGGCTGGCCGGGCTTCCTGAGCCCCCAGACTGCTGGGGAAGGCTGCCATCTTTCAATGATGATTCAGACTCCCCATCAGGAAAACCAGGCCTGATCTCAGCATCTCTGACTCAGTAAGTACCTTCAGGACCCACCCCAAGTCCACCCTCTCCTCCTCTCTCTCAGGCAGAATGAATCAACTGCATTCAGTGTGGGCTAGGTTGCTGATCATCCTGGGGTGCGAAGGCCAGGGCTGGCCACATAACTCACCACCTGGGGATTCTTGGGGTCATAAGAACTTACCTACTTCCTCATTCAGGGTGAGGAACAGCAGTGGCTGTGACAGACAGGACGTCCCAATAAGGCAAAGGGACAGGCAGAGTCAAGGTGAAATGACAGGAGGCTGTTTGTGCAGGAAGCTGACCAGGACAGCATGGCCAGCCCCTCTGTTTAGAGACAGGTGGGCGCCCTTGTCACCAGAAGCAAATGCAAATCAGCCAGGGTCCCAGGGCTGTGACTCACAGCAGGTAATGACATCAGCTTCTTGGTCCCTGTACCAGATGGGCACTTGTGAATCTGGGATGGTCAAGGAGAGCCAAGCCAGGTGGAAGATTGGCCCATGGAGCCTGCAGACCATGACACCCACTGGGCGGAACACAGAGAGAAGTGCTGACCACTTACCAACTCTCAGTGAGGGGAGGGCAGGAAGCTTTGGCTTGAGTCTCATTCCTAGGGCCTACCTACAAGGTTAAAGACGGACCTGACTGTTACTAGATTCTTTTTAACAGAAGCCCAGGGTTCCTACTATACCCAGTTTCTAATGGGCCAAGGTGAAGATGGAAGAAAATGTTAGCATCATTCCTTCTTGGATTTATTTGTAAATTCATCCTATATTTATTGGACATTTTTATCACTTGTGATAAAGAATAAAATCTCTCTTTGAGAAGCTCATTCTCTGCTGGTAATACAGAAAGCAACCCCCATCACAGGGCAGTGGAGAGTCCTCTCGCTCTTCCCAAAAGTCTGGGGGCCCTGACAGTCCAATAGGGCAGAGGAGGTTCAGGTGAGTCTTTAAAAGTGAGACTTTTTTTTACCTGGAGGTGGAGGCAGCTCATGTGAAGAACGGGAACGTTTGTGAAAATGAACCTCAGTCCCCCCTTCTCCTCTCAGGTGCTGGACCACACAGCACCCCGGGCTGTTCTTTGAAATCCCCACGCCCCCCCAGTTACAGAGCATTTCCCTTCTCTCTGATTCCTCTAAAACACGCTTCTCTTCCACCAACAGACAGCTCATTCTTTCACTGGCTTCAGGCCTTTACTTAGACGCTCCCTCCTGGGGGAGAGATCCCACACCTCACATGGAGGGCATCAGCGCCATCCTTCTCTTCCACTCGTCCTGCTCTCTCTCGCTCTCTCTCTTATTTCTTGCATCTCTGACAGACTCTAGGGATGGGGCTGTGGGTGAAGGGATTTGTGGGGAGAGGGTAGGGTGCTATCTTCTCTCCACAGGCTTTGCTGGAGAAGAAGCTGTTTTTCTTCAGAGACAAGGCATGAATATAAACTTAAAATTGAAACTTAAATTGAAGGTATTAATAAATTAAACATTAAGTCTGAAAGACAAAAAACATGAAACCTTTTGGAGCATACCTAACAGAATGCTATTATGATGTCTGGGGGATAAGGAACTTCTTTAAAAAGCCAAACAAACAGGTAAGCAAAAGATGGATAAATATGATCAGGTTACAAGTAACAACTGCTGCTCATCAGAAGACATCACAAAATGAGGAAAGCAAAAGCCAGGGGGTGGGAAGTGAAATGTGTAACAAGTGAACAGATTTTTCCCCAATAAATATTTTTTTAAAGTAGATGTCAAAAACACGTTAACAGGCATTGCATGGAAGGTGAAACATGGAAGTCCAATGAACATTAAAAATGTGATCAATTTCAGTTGTGATAAATTAAATTAAATTTGTGATAGATTGCTTTGATAATAATGTGGTGGTGGTTTCGTCACCAAGTTGTGTCTGACTTTGTGAACCCATGGACTACAGCCCGCTAGGCTCCTCTGTCCATGAATTTCCCAGGCAAGAATACTGAAGTCGGTTGCCATTTCCTTCTCCAGGGGATCTTCCTGACTCAGAGATGGAACCCATATCTCCTGCACTGCAGGCAGATTTATTACAGCTGAGCCTCCAGGGAAGCCCAAGAAATCTATAAAGTCAGAAACATGAAAGCAATTGCTGAGGTGATCTGAGTAGAATGGGAAGCGGACCTCCTGTGGGTCTGAGACCCAGGGACAGGACTCCTCTGCATTTGAATCGTGGTCACTCTCACTTGCTGTAATCTTGGCTGGGTTTCTAAAAGTACCAAAGTCTGAGTTTTGTCAGCTGCCTCAGAACCTTGTTTCCTGAACTCAAAGGGCTCAGAGTGGGCACAGAGAAAGGCTGCTTCTCACCAACTCCTCCAACCTTGTACAGTGAAAAGTAGATTTTTAAAGTTGAGAATAATAAGGTCTTTTGAACCAAGGGGGATGCAGAAGTAGAAACAGGCCAGATGGATGGAAAGAATCCAAAGCAGGACCAGAATCCAGAGGATGCGAAGCATGATCCCCCTGTGCTCAGTATCACGAGTCATTCGCTGGGATCTGGGGGGATTGCTAGCTACCTTCACAGATGTGACAAACTGACTCACTGGAAAAGACCCTGATGCTGAGAAAGGTTGGAAGCAGGAGAACGGGATGACAGAGGGTGGGATGGCTGGATGGCATCACCGACTAGATGGACATGAGTTTGAGTAAGCTCCGGGAGTTGGTGATGGACAGAGAGGCCTGGTGTCCATGGGGTCACAGAGAGTTGGACATGACTGCGTGACTGAACTGAACTGAGCTACCCTCATCTAAGTGTCAGTACATGTCTTATCTCATGTAATTTTCCACACAGCTCTATGATGCAATAGGATTGTCATTTCTACTCTAGAAATAAAGAAACAGGTGATTAAAGACATTAGGTGTCCTGTCCAAAAACACACAAGTAGACAGGGGTAGCGATAGAATGTGGATATTTGTGTGACTCAGAGCCAGCTCGTGTTTGCCCCGACTCACACAAGCACAGTTTACTTCAGGATTGTGCACTGAGAATGCCTGGCTTCTTACCTCAGCATTTGATAACATATTGCTGTCACTTTCAGCTAGGTGTCAGAAGAAAGAGAGAGATGCAAAGCTAAATTTACGTGGAGAGCGTTGTGATATAAGGTCATTTTTCCCCCCTGGTTACTCTTTCCCTCCAGTGGGACCCCCCCCCCCCCCCAGTTCTGGATGCTCATGTTTGAGGGACGGCGCTCACCTGGTGGTCAAGATGCAGGTGCAAGGCCCCAGGAGCCCCTTGTGCATCACCCTCTCTCAGCTCAGCTGTCTCCAGAGCATCTCCAGATCTAAGTAAGATCTTGAGCCCAGCCCTCCCAGATGTTTCCCCGAGGCTCCTCTGCCAGCAGTCCCTTCCTGCCCCCAGGGAGGGATTTCATATCTACCCACATCTTCCCTTCCCTCTTTCTTAGGAGAGTGGCTTCTGAATTGCTTTTCAGAGGATACATATTATCAAATTACCTTTCCTCATTCTAACTCCCTGATACAAAGAAATACTTCCTACCAGTAGGGACCCATGTATCTTTAAAAAAGATACATTTCCCTACCTGTATTCATTTCTTACTACTGGTTTAGCAAATGAGCACAAGTTCACTTTCTCATCTGTCTGGAACAGTCCAATGTGGATCTCGCTGAGCAGACATGGAGGTGTCGGCGGGGCTGTGTTCCTTCTGGAGGATCTGGGGTGCTCTTTCTAGGGGTCGCCACACTGCTTGCTTATTGGCCCAGCAGCCACTTCAGCCCCACTGTGGCTCATGTCCTCACATCTCCTTCACCAGCTGTGACCCTCCTAACTCCCTCTCTGACTTCTGAGGACCCTTGGGACTGCATTGCACCCTCACCAGTAACCCAGAGGGCCTCCGGGTGTAGATCCTTTAACCACACCCACACAAGTCCGTTTTGCCATGTGAGTTAACAGTCACAGGTTCTGGGGATTAGGACCCGGATGTCTTTTGGGGGGAGGGAAACTGTTGATCACACTATTCTTTCTGCACAACTTGAGAGAATATTACTTTAAACAATTGCAAAGTACCTTCACAACAGCTCAGAGTATAATCACCTGCTAAAATATGATATACAGATAATACAACAATTGGGTCATAATGTGGGTCACAATAAACAGGCCCAGAAGAATGCTTTCCTAATTTTTCACCAGTGAGAAACAACGATCAGATTGTATTTGGGTGACACCTGTCAGGGTCGTTTCCTGAAGCCTGAGGTAGGGGAGGGTGAGTGGGGTCTGCACAGACAGGGCTGAGCCGGGAGAGGTCCCCGTGAACACAGGCACAGAATCCAAGGGACAGCTAGGCCTCTGCAGGTTCAGGCAGGAGGAGCCCCAGCATTAGGGTGGGAGCTGGGTGGGCAGGATGTGGCTGCGGGTGTGGGGGTCCCTGAGACGCCGCGTCTTCTCACCACCTATTTGTGCAAGTGCCCACCCTCTCTAACTCCTAGTTCCCCCGTGATGTCCTGATCTACAGCGTCCATTCAACAGAAAAGCACAACGTGGTAACAGCAGCGTGGCAGGACTGCAGAGGGCGGTTCGGACCGCTGAGATCAAGAAGCACTTGAGAAAGAGCAGCGCTGCTGAGCCCGGAGCCCCGGGAGACTCCTTCCACCCCGCCCCGTCGGTGATCCCTAGTCCCGGAGCTTCCCGCTCGGGGCCTCTGCTGGAGAGGGGCCCGGGCGCCCGCACGTCTGAGCCCTGGGCCCCGCGACCGAGCTCGGGTGTGCCGCGCGCGCCCCTTCTCTCGGTCCTCCGCTCCCGGTTCCCGCAGCGGCCGGAGGCCCAGGATCGGGCCCGGGGCGGCGAGCGGGCGGGAATGCGGGGCCCCGTCTGTGGCCGCGTGCGGGGAGCAGGTGCAGTTTCTCCCCGCGGGGCCGAGCCCGGTCGGTCAGAAGCCGTTAGCCCGGCGGAGGGGCCGCTGTGCCGCCGCGGGATCCCCGGGTCCTCCGCATCTCCGGCCCGCGGGGGATCGGAACAGTTTCCGGGGCCCGGAGACCGCCCCGCTCTCTCCTCGCCGACTCCCCTCTTCTCGGGGCGCACCCGGCTCCCGAGTTCCAGCGGCGGCCAGGGGCCTGATCTCCTGCGGGGACGGGCCCCAGATCCCGCCCGGCCCCGGGCCCTCCGTGCGCGTCGCCTGCCCCGCGGGCGCGGATACCCGGTGCGGCCGGCCGAACGGCCTCCCTAGCCGGGGAGATACGGCCGCTGGAGGCGCCGTCGGACGGGGACACAGGGCCGCCTGGGCTTCTGGCTCCGCCGGCCGCCCCATCTGCAGCCCGAGGGCCGGGGGACACCAAGCGAGGCGGCTTCTCCGTTGCCCGCGGGGCGCAGGGAGGGGGCGGGGAGCCCGAAACTACGACTTGGGGTCAACTGCACTCTCGCCGCTTCTTTGATCCATGTCTCTGGTGTGAAAGAATCCAGATCTCCCGCCCTGGGCGGAAGAAAGTTTCTTTATAAATGTTTTGTAGAAGGCGTTCTTTCCCCGGCCAAAATAAGCCAGTGATTTGAAACGCCACCGTCACCCGCACTGTTGGCGGTGAGCCTGAAGGGCAGGTCTGAGCCGACCCCCTGTGGGTGCGCGGAGCACAGAACACTGCCTGCCTCGGCTGGTCATCAGCCGTCAGAGAGGCAGACTCTCAGGGCTGGACTCCAGCTCCAGGGCTGGGGCTGGAAAGGCCGCTTCTGTCCCTCTGGGAGCCTCAGCAGGTACTGACGACTTGATGGGTGAGGAACTGTGCCCAGCAAGTAACTGCTGCTCAAAACTCGATGGGCGCCAGCGCGCAGCAGAAAAGGGGGTACCGGACAGGGCAGCTTCACTCCCTGCTGGAGGCTGGGGACGCACAGATGAGGTTGTTGCAGCAAAAAGAGAAACGAAGTGTTTCCTCTCCTGAGAACAAGCGAAGACTAGAGAAGAAACATGACCGGTCGTCAGAGTTATTCGCTCCTAGTTTTACTTGAAGTGTTACTAACCTGTAGTGTCTGTAACCAGAAGTCCCCTAATTCTAAGTAATCTTCATCCTGCACCACATTTTTGCTCTCCCTGCACCCTCCTGTAGCAAGTCACCCCTTAGGGCTGTTTGCATTTCGGAAGGAAGGTGGCAGGCTGAGGGACCCGGGAGACCCAGGCTGTATAGGGTCTCTCAGGTCCCCCAGGTGGGGACAGGGCACTGTTCCTGGGGTGCTAGGCTGCTGTGTGCCCCCTCGGCCAGCTGAGGAGTAAAGCCGTCTACTTCCTCCAAAATCCCGTCTCCGTATTTTTAAATTTGGCATTGGTGGGCAGAGAAAAGCAACATTTTGGCAGTAACAAGGCGGCCATGCATGAACGGGAGGTTGGGGGGTGGAGAGTATCCTGGTGGTGGTGGGGGAGGACTTGAACCCCTCACACCTCAGCAGCTTCTGGTAATTTGGGTTTTGTTTTTTGAGTATAGCTTTCATAGTTACAGCACATAGCTCCATCACTCTGTTTTGGAATGGTGGTCCCTATGGGTGGGAGAGTCCACTATAAATGGATAGAATAGGCCACTGCATCTTATGTCCCATGGACCAAATTCCACTCCCAGATTGTGCTGGTAGGGCCTGAAAGCTAAAAACGTTTTTTTTTTTTTTTTTAATCTTTAAATGGTTGAAAATAATTCTTAAAGATAATATTTGCAGCATGAAAATTATATTCATTATACTCATATTCATCCAGATTTCCTGGTCTATAAGCAGTGTTTTCTTGAAAAAGGCTCTTTCATGTACTTTTTATCTGTGGTGCTTCTTGAATACAATGACTGAACTGAGAGGATGCAACAGATGTCATATGGCAAAGCTAAAATACTTACTCTCTGGATCTTTATAGAAGTTTGCCCACCTCTACTGTAGAACTGTGGTAGGGTTTTTTTGTTTTTGTTTTGTTTTGTTTTGTTTGTTTGTTTTAACACATATGCTGAGAGCTATACTTTAGAAACATTGTGAATTTTGTTCACATTACAAATTAATGTGAATTTAATTCACATTACATTGTGAATGTTGTTCTTTGAAACAAACCTCCTGTAGGCAGATGTACTGGTTACATTGCTTTCAGTGATCTCAGCCAGAGTGAACACTGAGCCTGTGTACCCAGTTGCTACTCAGTTGCTAAGTTGTGTCTCTTTGTGACCCCATGGACTGTAGCCCTGCAGGCTCTTCTGTTCATGGGGATTCTCCTGGCAAGAATACTGGAGTGGGCTGCCATGCCCTCCTCCAGGAGATCTTCCCAACCCAGGGATCAAACCCGGGTCTCCCTCATTGCAGGTGGATTCTGTACCATCTGAGCCACCAGGAAAACCTCTCAGGAGAATGGTCAAGCTGAATCGAGCTCTCAGAGTGATGTTTACTCTACTTTCTGTCTCAAATGTCACCCCTTAATTGAATCTCCCACCCTTTTCTGCCTTGATTTGTCAAATTTTCCATCTCTGCCTGCCCCCTGCCCCCAAAGGGTCTCTCTGCATTCCTTCCAACCTATCCTTCCTACAGCAGAAAATGCAACTAAAAAAATAAAAACCCAAATCCTCCTTAAAAATTTCAGTAGTTTCTCACTACCACCAGGCCCAAGAGTCCAGGACCTTCCATGAGTGACCTTGGTGTTTCTCCTCACTCTAATCTCCCTGCCATCCTGGACTTCTTTTAGTGCCTGGCACCATGTTTCCCCCTGAGTCATTGCTTTATATACGCTGTTCCTCCTGCCTGGGGAGCTCTTCTCCCTACCCCTTGTTCCACCAGCTCCCCATCAATTCATTTCATGTTCAATACTCCTTTTTCAGGGGAGTCTTCCCTAACCCTTCCATCAGCTCCCAGAGCACCTGTATTGACCCTATGTAACATTCATCAGATTGCCAGTTCTCATGTAATCTCCTGCTGGACTGAAAACTCTGCAAGAGCAGGGCTGTGTCTTGTTCACGGTTCTTTCCTGGCTCCTGACACGAGTTGATTCTCAGTCACTGTTGAATGGATGGTTGAAGGATGAGTGACAGGGGTGTGCTGGAAAGGGCCTGGCTCTGCGATGAGCTGGAGATGCCACACATCTTCCGAGGATTTGGAGACTGGACTAGGTAATTGCTAACATTCATCAGCTCTGACATGTATTAATCTTTAGGCTTACCCCCAGTCTGTTCCATTTGCTCCTAGATATTTGGTTGAACATTCGTTGTACTGAACTTGAGATTCAAGATGAGGCTGTGGATAAAAGAGTTAAAAGTGACAGCTGCTTGGTACACACATAAAATAATCTGCATAATTTCTGTGATTTTTCTCCAGTTACACAGTTCAGAGAACAGCTACCAAAATCACATAGTCATGCACGTGGCCATAGTTTCCTGGGTACTAAAGCACTGTAGCCAAAGAACCAAGTGTTATCTCTGAAGGTCTAGGAACTAGCCATACTTGGACAATGGAGAGATTAACTTATGGCAGTCTTTATCTTCCAGTAAATACTGACACTGGAAAGTGATTGATGATCAACTGGCTTTAATTCCCTCACCCAGGTCCCTCTGAGGGGACTAATCAAACAGGTTGAAACTTGTACTCTAGAAACACACGGGTCCTCCCCATGGGAATTTCACTTTATTCAAAGCTTTCAACAATCTCTGAAATGGGAAATATACAGGGCAAAACTCTGCCAGCCATACCTGCAATTAGAATTTGAGAAAGAGTTAAGATCTTTGCTGGTGGCTTTTTATATGAGTGAATTCTCATTCCTATCTGTCCATAGATTCCAAGAGCACAATTAATGTTCCCTGAATTACAGAAGTCAGTTCTGCATCACCTAGGATTAGGGCAGGTTCAAACACACTCCTGTGGTTTATTTAATGTAAAAGCAACCTTCTGTAAAGGCCTATAGAACATGTGAAGTTTTAATGGTTTGCTGACTCTGTGACTAAAATCTGGGGGGAAATCTCCTAGGGAGTTGTTTTCCTGCCAGATGTTTGATATTTCAAAGGGAAAGATTCAAGCCTGGACTTGTGTTTCCAGACAGCAGTTGCTCTAATTAATGAAGCGTTTATCAAAGGTGATGTCCATTATCATGATTGTTGGAAACAGAGTGATTACTGAATGGCCACACACTTTACTGATGTGGAGTGGAAGTGCCCCAGAGCCACACACCAGGGCTGGGAGAATCTGCCCCATGACAGGCGGTGGGAGGAGATCACATTCCCATCTTATCGAGTTTACCATCCACTGAATGATCATTCTCACACAGCAGCCCAAGATTCCACATGGACTGTTGAGAGGGTAACAGATCCAGGACCTTCTAAGACCTGCACTAGTCTTACAGTTGCACAGAAAAAGAGTGAGCTCACTTACATGTGGCATCTTAAAAAAATAAATAAAATAAAATAAAAGCAAAGCACCAAGGTCCTCAATACAGGGCACAGCTTGGTGTTTGCAGAAGGTGGGCTGTGGGGGGTGTGAAGTAGGTGAAGGTCGTCAAAAGGAACAAACTTCCAATTACAGAAAATAACTCATGGGATCATCACGTGCAGCATGGCAGCTACAGCTAATGATACTATTTTTAAAAATTATTTTGCATATTTGAAAGTTGCTAAAAGAGTGGATCTAAAAAGTCCTCATCACACACACGAGATGTAACAATGTGAGATGATGGACGTGAGATGGACTCATCATGGTGATGATTTCACAGTACATACAGATATTGAGTCATTATGTTGCTCATCCAAAATGAATATGAAGGGATATGTCAACTATGCATCAGTTAAAAAAAAGAAAATGGTGGAAGGACCATATGTGCTCTCACAATTGCTGAGAAAGATGAAGCACTGAGCTTTGCCTCAGGGTCTGCAGTCTCCCCTTCATCTCAGTGATGTAAAGGATACTTACAGCCTTGGACGCAGTGATGGGATAGGCCTGGGGTTCTGTGTTCTCACAAGCTCCCAGGAAACGCCAATTCCTGCAGATCCCTGGCTGCATGTTGAGTTGCAAAGTGTTAAAGCTCCTGGGGGTGGAGATTAGCTGGGCTGGTTTTTCAGGGATCCAGTTACACTTATGAGTACAGCACAGGGGCTTTTTTGGCCTGATTCCTGACGGTGCGAAATAGCTGCAGGGTGAGCTGAGGTGGTGTTTCCCTTGCAGAGAAGAGGAAATGGCAACTTTCAAAAGACTGGAAATGATGCTGTTTCATGTTCATATACCGATCTCCTCAGACAAATGGGGCCCACCAGCAAAGACCTTCAGAAATAAAGGCAAAAAGACCATGATGACTTTTAAAGTATTATTTTGGAGTGCTATCCACAATGAATAAACTAGATTAAAGGAAATGATTTTATGTCACAGCTCAAGTGGTTTAATTGCCTAGGAGCTTTTTTTTTTAAGTTTTATCTTGAACCCTCCTTGGAAGTGTCTACAATTACATGAGGGCTTGATGGAGTGTGTCACTGCTTGTTCAAAGCTCTGGTGGCAAATAAAATATACAATGACAGGAAGGACCCTTCACTACACTTGTTACAATATGGAAGGGACCTCCTTGGGAAGCTATACATTCTTGGTCACTGTGAGGAGTAGAAAGTGAGCCTGCAGAAGACACAGCTGGGCCACAGGAGAGGAGCCTGCCGAGCTCCCGCCCCTCTCAGCCCCTCTGTTGAAGGCTCTGTCTGACCCCCAGACCCTCAGACACGCTTCCCGGGGCTCAGAGACCCTGAGAGGCCTGGCGTGGGTCCCGGTGTTCTCCTCTGACCTGGGGGAGGAAGCGGTGGGCTCAGGAGAGACCCTGGGCGTGGAGTGAGGACCCCGGCCCAAGCTGCATCACACGCCGAGGGACACCATCTACGCGCTCTGCTGGTGTCGGCTTCCACGTGTGTAAGAGGAGCGGCCCGGCTGCTCTTGGGTGTTTCTTGATTCTGCAACGGTCCTTGGGTGCCGGGGTCCAGCCCCGGCTGATCCAGGGTATTCGAAGCAGGGACGGCGTCGGCGAGGATCAGGATACAATAGCTTCAGTTAGATATTAATTAAAGTTATAAAGAGTAATAGAATAAGGATAGCTCAGTAGGAAAATTCAGTGGAGAAAAGAGGCTGAGTAGCTTGGTTTACGTGGGAGACCAATAAAACTTCAAGACAAGAAGTTTGCACCACTTACGTAGGCCGCAGGCGTCCTTCCATTCTCCCGAAGGAGAGGAGACACTGAGGCCTCCCTGGTCGGATCTTAGAAGCCCAGGCATAATTAGTAAGCATGGCGGGTTCGCGCTCCAGATGGAGACTCAGCCAGAGTGAGAGAGAGAGCGACATGGGGAGACCAGTATTTCGAGAAACTGATCCCAATTCTTTATTTTCCATGGTCTACTTTTATACACTGAGATGTTATGCAAAAGTCACGCGGGGTCAGCAGTCCTGACTTTTATCAAAGTCAGGTGCTTCATACAAATGTATACAGAGGTCTTAGGGGTGTTACATCATCTTCTGGCCAGGGGGGCCTGCTGACAATTTATGACCCTCTCCTTGTGACAGCGGTCAGTCAACCAGGACACTTATTTCTCCAGGGGTGATTATTCTTAAAACAGACGCCACCCAAATAAAGTTACATTCCTATAGGATGAGGGTATAGTGGGTTTTAGTTAAGGAAAGAATTTACTTAGCCTAAGGTCTAACGTGATTTATATCAAAGGTTAATACTTATTTCTTCTATATATTCATTAATGTGTGTAAGGGCAGGGGATGTGGAGACCTAGCAACAAACATTGGCTCAACAAATGAAAAAACCCTTCACCAATACAATTTCTAATCAGCCCATTATACTTATACTAATAGTTTTCTAACTTTTCTAAGGAACCTGTTTTTAGAAAGTTTAAAGCATCTCGTGCCTCTCACGGTTGGGAGGCTGTGAGCAATCACATGTGGCTGGATGAGCCTGTCAGGCAGGCTAGAGAACCTTCAGAGGAGTTTGTAGGTTAAAACACTCTTGTCATGCCCAGGAGTTTTTATTAACTGGAGCTCTAAGTTAACTCCTTCTCCGAAAGAGGTGGTGGGGGACAGCCCCCCATAAAGTCAGAGGTGTAGGTGAGAGCACAAAGTAGTAAAACAGGCAGGCTCTGGTTATGGGGGTAGATGCTCGAGGATTTCCAGGGGGACTCCTGAGGCTCGATCCCGCCTTTGTGTATATCGAGCCTCCTTCCTCATGACTTTTGCCATGGGCGGAGTACCTCACTCTGGCCCCCAACACTTGGGCCTCAGCAAAATTGGCAGAAATGCGAAATGTGTAATATCAGGCAACCCTGCTGACTCAGTGGTAAAGAATCTTCCTGCCAACGCAAGAGACACAGGTTCGATCGAGAAAAATCCCACACGCCATGGAGCAGCTAAGTCTGTGCACCACGGCTATTGCTCCAGTAGAGCCCGGAGCCACAACCCCAGACGCCCGGGCCTCTCAGAGCCTGTCTCTGCAACAAGAGCGCGGGGGGCTTTCTTGGAGTGAAAGCTGCTCCCCCACAGCACGGACAGCGCCTGAGATGAGAGGCAGATGGCTCTGCAAGCCTGACGGGGGAGCCACAGTCTTCAGTCACCATGCAGGTGAGCAGAGAGCACCTCCGGGCCTCAGAGAGTCATGGAGAGTCATGGGGCCTGGATTCCTGTCCTCAGGAAGCCCTGGGCCTAAGAGGGGCGTCAGACAAGACATAAGTGCCCCACCATGTGGCACATGCTCACCGAGAAAAGGCACACAGGACCAGAAGAAAGACAAGGAGTTACAACACAGCCCGAGGGAGTCAGGAAAATCAGCAGAGCAGATGGTTTTCAAGCCAAGGCCTCGGAGACATGCAGTTCAGCAGCCAGGAATCCAGAGCCGGGGCCAGTGGTAGGTGCAACAGAGAGCAGGTTCCCCCAGAAAGGCAGATGTGAAGGCAGAGCGTTCATCTCAACTCCTGGATGATGTCAAAGTTGGTGTGGACTGCGGGGTGGACGCAGGGGGTGAGGGCTGGCAGAGGCAGGGGGCAGGGGAGAGAGAGTGAAAGGCATTTAGAGCCTGGCCTGGGATGCCACTATCCTTCCTGGGAAGTGGGAGCCACTCAGATGCTGTGAGTAGAGAACGCACAAGTTCAGAACTGCAGTTAAAGCAGATCAGTTATCACAGGGAGAAAGCGAACAGGAGGGCGGAGAGGCTGCAATCAGAGGGGGGTCAGGAGCCCAGCAAAAGCCCTGGTGAGAGGAGCCCAGACTGAACTCAGGAGGCGGAGCTGGAGGGAGGAAGCCCGTGAGAGCAGGGGGAGGAGAAGGAGAGGGGATGGTAGGAACATGGAGAGCAGCTCCTGCGGAGGCTGAGGATCCTCGTTGTTTGGTGATGAAGGGAAGCTCAGAGAAGTCAGTCCCTGAAGGAGGAAACCTGAATCCTCATCCCTGTCCAGATGTTTGTTTGCCTACAGACGTTAGAAGGGTGAGAGCCAAACTCAGGATAAGATGTGTTTCTTGTGTGAATTCTTAAAAAAAAAAACCCTTTATCAATCACAATGTTTAAGTTGGAATCTAATTCACATATCATAAAATTTACTCTGTAAAATGTACAGCTCAGTGATTCATCATCTGTGTGCAAAGCTGTGCATCTATCACCGCTATCTAAGTCAGAGCACTTCATCTCCTCACAGAGAAACCCACTACCCACTAAACAGGCACTTCCCCTTCCACCTTCCCCCAGCTTTTGGCAATTGTGTGCTTTTTGACTGTAATGATTTGCCTATTCTGCATATTTAAAGTACATGGATTTGTACAACTTTGGCCACGTATGCTGGTTTCTTACACTTGGTGCTATGTCTTTGAGACTCATCTATGTTTAGCACATGATTCATTCTTCTGTTTGACTTGAGAATTTTCCTTTCTAGGCTATTATAATACACACCCACCCACCCGAGTTCTTTTCTTTTTAATTGTGAAAAACTCACAGAATATAAAATTACCATTATCACTCCGTCCACATCACTAGGAACCGTCTTTATGCAGGGAACCTCTTTGCCTCAATGACCCTAAGCCACCGGCGAGCACAGAGCAACCAGCCCAGCCACGACACCCCTTCTCGGGACCCTCTGTGCCACCCACCCGACCAGGACTCCACGCAGGCCTCCCCATGGCAGCCTAAGAAGAGAACCACGTGGTGGGGGGAGGGTGGGCAGAGGTGGCGAAGAAGAGAGACCAGGAGAGAGGAGAGCAGAGGTGGGTGGAGGAGCTGCCCACGCTGAGCTCCCATCTCAGCTGTTTGCCTGCCAGACCAGCCCTGCTTAACTGCTGGGATCAGAAACGGTCAGATGGCTGAGGGAGGTGTGACCACGGATGCCAGCAGCTTCAGCCAGACACCCAACAGTCTGCAGTGCAAACCCGCCAGGCCCAGCTTCACTCCCCCGGCCAGCTTCTGAGCCCCAGAGCCCCAGCCTCATGTGAGGGGCTATCCCAGCCCCGTCCTCCACAGGGCCACATCCCAGCTCTCAGGAGAGTCCTCTGAGCTCCCAGGAGATCGTGTCCACTCAGGGTGTATGACAAGTGGCATTAGGCTGGGACCAGTTGGAAGTGGCCAGAGTGAAATCAAGTTTCTCTGTATCTCCTCTGCCCTGGAAGCGCCCACTCTCTCCTACTTGCTCATGCCTATTTTGTCCAGGCGTTCCCTGAACACAGCCAGGCTGGAGGGAGGGGTTTCAGGGCACAGTAAGAGCTGCAGCATCTCACGGTGAGCAGGGCTGGCCACCAACTCATGCCCGACCCTGGGAGAGCATCACTGTGGGTCAGAAACTGATCCTCTGAAGGCATAGGTGACTGTTCCTGGATCACACAGGGGCCCCAGAACTTAGGTTTTTCTTGTGACCTCTACAGCTGGCTCTAAGGGACAGAACATCAGCAAGGAGATATCTGGACCCTGGTAATCACAGTCAGATTGGTTAGGTACAAAGGGGGTGGGGCGGGGCAGTGAGGAAGGGGGTGGGTGCCGCCTGCCTCTGCTGTCCTCCCGCCAACTCCCCTGACCTTCTCCTCCTCAGCATCCTACCCCTGGGGTGGGGCAGTGAGGACAGGGTGGGCGCCACCTGCCTCTGCTATTTCACCCCCCACCCCTTCCCCTGGCCTTCTCCTCCTCAGTATCCTACCCCTGTATTGGGCTTTCTTGGCCCAGACACAACAGAAGTGATCATTAAGTTACTCAGTATTCAGTGGAATAGTCACGAAGTGACTTCAAGTGTAAAAAGAAATAAAATTGAAAATAAAATTGAAAATAAAATTCACCCAGACTGTTAACGTTTTGGATGAGGTTAGTGTCAGAGAAGATCCTTGGGCTCCTGGTAAAGGTCCCTCTGAAACTCTGTCTCTGGAAGGAGGGAGAAGAAGATGACCTTTGGTGAATGTGACCTAAGCCTGGTTTGTGTTTGACCAGCTCATTGATATGATTATTGGTCATCTTCACATTTTCTGAGCCCCGTTCTGCATCTGTTCGAGGTCCTCACAGGGCTCACAAGCTGGAGAGCTCATCGCAGTGTGCTTAAAGACTTGAGGGGTCCTGGGTGTGTCAGAAAATTGTGCGGGCAGAGCATGGGATGAAGAAAGGCCTCGTGGACCCGGTGAGGTCTGAGCTGGGTCTGCAAGGGTGAGTTCGGCAGGGCCTGGCTCTGAGCAGGACTCAAATACACAATGAATGACTAAATGAATGGAAATGGAAATCTTCCCAAAAAAGAGCAAGACTGTCAGCTCTTCTGTAACCGAGTCCAAGCTTGTCCTGCTCACCTCACGACAGGCCAATAAATTGAGAGATGAGTTCTTGGGGCAAGGAACAGCAACTTTATTCAGAAACTCAGGACTCTTGTCCCAGGACCCATCTTGCCTGAATTAGAATTCAGGCTTCTTTTATCTTAATTCTCAAAGGTGGTAGGGGAGGAAAGTCAAATATTTCCTCATTCTGATCAGGCTCCAGAGGGGATGTGTTAATGTCTGCCTCCCTGCCGTGATTCACAGGTGAGTCTGGGCAGGAAGTTTCCTGTGAGTTAAACAAAGTTATTATTTTAGCTGGGTGCTCATTACCTGGGATGCAGGGCTCCCAGAGATGGGACTTTATATACAAGCTTATAGGCAACATTCCTTTAGTGGTTAACTCGTAATAGGTAGGATACAAAGGGTCCTTCTTTATGACACTTTCAGGCCAAAGCTTGGAACTGCAGGGCACCCGGGGACAGCGGGAGAAGCCCCATGGGGTGCCCACTCCACCCCTCACGGCTGTCTTGCTGACAAAGCAGCCTGTGTCTTGACTCCCAGGGGGCACCTCTTTGCCCTCTTCCCTCACACAGTGCTGGTTGCAAGATATAGATTGGGCTGATGCAGAAAAGGAGAGAGGACCTCAATGGAACAGAAGTAGGTTACCTTTATTCAGGCAAGGAGGGGCAGCAGTCAGCCTAAGGACCTTGCTGAGCCTGAGAGGGATCAGGGAGGCTTCATATTTAAAGGGAGGTTTGTGGAAGCGATAAGGGAAATGTTAGTCAGGCGGGATGTTTTGGGTATTCTTTAGTTGAGATGGCATGTGTAGTTGGGCAGGGGGTGATAAATCCTCTGGACAAGGGATGATAAGTCCCAGGTAGATGCAACCAGCCTGGAGCATCAGGGCGGGACTTAAAGTTTGAAGACCCTGAAGTTAGAAGATTCAGCAAGGGCCTCTGAGACTGCTGTTTTCTTTTCTAGGCCCAAAGACTCTTTTACTTGTCAGAAGCAGCACTCACTGTGACCCTCCCTGATCTGACCCAAGCAAATCAGCTGCCCTCACCTGAAAGGGTGTCAGTCTCTCAATCACATCCCTGTGACCCCATGGACTGCAGCCCACCAGGCTCCTTTGTCCGTGGGATTTTCCAGGAAAGAATACTGGAGTGGGTTGTCATTTCCTTCTCCAGGGGATCTTCTCGACTCAGAGATCGAACCCAGGTCTCCTACATTACAGGTGTATTCTTTACCATCTGAGCCACCAGGGACATGCATAAGAAACTGCTACCTCCCAAAACTGTGGTCAGAAGGTTGGGCGTGTGGCTCAGGCTCTACAAAGCATTTTACATCCTCCTAGTATCTCCTCTTGTCTCCCTAGGAAGCTCTTACATCTCAGGACACCTCTAACTAATACCCTCTTTTGGTGGGAGCTAGTGTTCAGCGGTTAACATTTTCAGCCCAGAGAGACACAGCCTGTGCTTTAGACCATGGGAAACCCTCCCAGCTAGCCCAGTCCATCCAAATCTCTCCTGTTCCTCAGATCCCATGGCCAACAGACAGTCCCTGAGTCTGTTCAGCGGACAAGCTCCCACAGTGTCCAGTGCTGAGGCTCCTCCCACCCCCGTGTCCCCTAGGCCCTGCACAATGAGCCTGCACTCCTGGGAATGGAGGGGCCCCTGTGCACTTCTTCTGGGGCTGCTGCTGGGCCTTCTTCCTCCTTCAACCAGAGCAGGGAGCTGGCTCCGGCAGGCCCTTGGGTAGGGGGAGGATTGGGTAGGGGGAGGAGGGGACGAGCGGTCAGTCCCTCCGGCTCGTGCGGGCCGTGGCCCTGTGGGAGGAGGTGCTGGGGGCTGAGAGCGGGCTTGGCCTGCTCAGCAGTCAGGACTCGGGGCACATTCGGGGGAGGCTGAACCTACTGGGGAATGGTGACAGTGTTATGGTGACAAGCTGTTTCCATCTCTGTACGAGCTGGTCCAGTTCACCAAATTCTCCCAAAACTAACGCCCGTATATAAACACTCTTCCTCTGGCAACAGGGGGTGGGCTGAGTGTTTTCCAGGAAACTCCTCACTAACCTCTGGGAAAGATTCTTGCAGAGTCTCTGATGATGCAACAAATGTCCGCTTTGGTTTGGAATCAACAAGGACTCCCTGTTTGGCACACGGATGTCAATGCTATGTAGCAGCCTCGAAGGGAGGGGAGTGTGGGGGAGAAAGGACGCATGTGTGTGTTTGGCTGAACTGTTCCCCTTGGTGTCACTTGAAACTGTCACAACACTGTTTGTTAACGGGCTACACCCCAAATACAAAGTGAAAGTTAAAAAAGAGAACGTGTGACCAAACACAAAGAGAAGACACTGGATGATTTGAACGTTGGCTTCAAAAGTGCAATTTGGCAATACAGAAAACTACAGTATTTTAAAGTCCTAGTTTATGATTTAGAGTCTATGGTATTTAGGTGACTGATCAATTGTTTAATACAGGCACTGATAAGAATACAAGCTAAAGGCTAACCAGTTTTAATATAAATTTCACCCTACAGTCTAAAGCCAGGGCACATAAGTCTATTTATCTGTCTCCCTCCCTCCAACTCCCTCTCTCTATAGTTTTAAGATTTGTGTCACCAGTGAGCTCGCTCCAGCTCTCCTGCAACACACACCCTTCATTCTGTGGGAGAAGTGATAACACTCGTTTACACTAGTGTAAGTGAGGAGGTGACGCAAGGTGACAGAAGGAAGGAGACTGGCGGGGGGCTTGGTCCGGCCTCGGCCTGAGGGCTTTGCCTGGACCCTCGCTCCCTCTCTCACTGCTGACCATGACAGGGGCCTGGAGAAGCCTGTGAGGGGCCCTGGCCAAGAACCTTCATGCGCGTCTCGCCATTTACATCGTGAGCATGGAGTTTGAGCAAAGATCTTCAAATTTCTGTTTTTTTTCTGACTTCTTTAGTCTTCATTAATCTTCTCACCAGGGGTGTCGTTAACTAAATCAGCCTATATATTATTAATATTAACATATATCATTGATATATAAATATGATATTAAAATAATAGTACATAACATTTAATATTTATTTACATTATATATGCATATGTTTATGTAGCATTATGTTATAATACATTAAATTAATAAATATAAATAAACTAGCATAGTAATATGAGTATATATTACTCCTCAGAGGCAGACCTTTGCCTTTTATGCAGTCAACTCTGCCTGCTGACCATATTTTGTTTGCCAGAAAAAATGAAGACTGAGGCCAGAGTGAAAAGTGAGGGGAAGGCAGGCAGAGAAGACCCAACCTGAAATTACAGGGGAGGCATATTTAATCACTCAAGTGAAACAAGAAGTGTGTTCCCCAGACCAGCCTGAAGTGCACAGTCTTAGTGAGAGGAACCCATGCAACCCCACACCGGGCCCCAGGGCACCTTCTGGGGTGGGGTAAGCGAATGGAGCCTCCTCCGGGTGTCTCTCTGTTGGCTCCTCCGCAGACCCGCTCATTCTGCCCAGGCTCTGCTGCGACCTGTGTGCTTTGCCGCCAGGAGGCCCGTTTCCTGCCCTCCACTGTCCTCCTCCTACCGTCTCTCTTTCCTCGCTTCTCTGGGCTGCTACCTGCCAGGCTGGAGACACAGGCATCACAAGACCTTCGCTCCAGCCAGTGAGCTGTCCTCGCCCCGCCCTCCTCCTTTAGAGCTGAGTTAAGGGGTGCCTTTTCTTTTCTCTTTTTCTCCTTTTCTCCGTGACTGCAGCCATGAAATTAAAAGACGCTTACTCCTTGGAAGGAAAATTATGACCAACCTAGATAGCATATTCAAAAGCAGAGACATTACTTTGCCAACAAAGGTCCGTCTAGTCAAGGCTATGGTTTTTCCTGTGGTCATGTATGGATGTGAGAGTTGGACTGTGAAAAAAGCTGAGTGCCGAAGAATTGATGCTTTTGAACTGTGGTGTTGGAGAAGACTCTTGAGAGTCCCTTGGACTGCAAGGAGATCCAACCAGTCCATTCTGAAGGAGATCAGCCCTGGGGTTTCTTTGGAAGGAATGATGCTAAAGCTGAAACTCCAGTCCTTTGGCCACCTCATGCGAAGAGTTGACTCATTGGAAAAGACTCTGATGCTGGGAGGGATTGGGGGCAGGAGGAGAAGGGCATAACAGAGGAAGAGATGGCTGGATGGCATCATTGACTCGATGGACGTGAGTCTGAGTGAACTCCGGGAGTTGGTGATGGACAGGGAGGCCTGGCGTGCTGTGCTTCCTGGGGTCGCAAAGAGTCGGACACAACTGAGCGACTGATCTGATCTGATCTGATCTGAAGGGGTGCCTGGTGTTCATTACTGAGACTTTCCTTGCTGGCAGTTTCCTCCATTCCTGATGGTGGGATGCACAGGGCAACTAAAGACATTTCTAAATTTCCCTGAATGTGGATGCTAAATGAACCTAGTTTGCTTATAGCAGAATCGTGTTGTTCTAAAGAAAGATTTTTATATTACTATTGAAAACCACTGGAAAACCCCCAAATAGGAAATGGTAACACCTCAAAGTCATACTGTTACATGACTAAAGCAAGTTGTAAAACAACACACACATTATTTGATTAACTGAACTAAAAATGAACATATATTATCTGTGTAAATAAATATATATTTGAAAATGTTTTTTAAAAAGCTGGAGGAATATATACAAGTGAACCACAGATACTTTGATAAGGATGAAAGAGAAATTCTACTTTTACTCTAAATTATCCAGGTTTTTTTTTGTGTGTGTGTACTTTTAACTCAGGAGGAACTTGAACAAGAGTGTATATTGTTTGTATTTAAATAAACATATGATTGTACTTTACATATGATTGTATTTAAATAAACATATGATTGTACTTTACATATGATTGTACAGAACCAGCTTATCATAAAAACAGAACCAATGTATTTCAGAGTCAAATGATAAGCTGCATAGAGGAGAGTGAATATCTGCTGAAGGGCTAGAGACAGAAAGAGCACACGAGCAGCACAAACAGTGAAACGCTGGCTGCACACTGCTGTGCCCTCCAGTCACTGGGCCATTCCCTGAACGCTTGCTGGGTTTAGGGCAGCCTGGAAGTCAGTCACCTGTCCAAGGCATGTCTGAATTTATGTCAGGCCCATAGTAAAGACATGTTTTATTTAGTATCTCTCAGAGGTAGGAAATATTATTCTCTAAACTTTTTTTGGCCTGTTCTATAATGGATTGTTCCATTAAAAACAAAACACTCAAACCAACATTAAAAACCACCTTTTTGGTGTACCTGAAAGCTTTTGCTATTTTAGAGCTTTCTCTTTTTCTGTCATCTCTTAAACATGTAAAATAAATACAGTTCAGTCCCCAGCAGGAGGGGCCACTCAGGGAGCTCTGGGCCTCAGTCGTTCCTAGGAATAAAAGTGGCAAAGAGCATTTTTGCTCCAGAACTCTAAAGGCATTTTGGTGTGGGATAATCGGGACCCGTGGAAAGCATATAATAGCCTGATACTGTTTCTTACATCTGCCACAGTTAGGTGATTTTCAATATCTTACTTTCTGTAACCAAAGATTGAGAATGCTCAGGAGAGAGCATAAATATAACTACATAACTCGTTATAAATAGCATATAAGTAGGAAGTATAGTCAAATGTGAGTCTAACGTACCTTAATATCCTAGTTCCTGTGGCTGTCAGTCCATAAGGCTCAGACTACATTCCTCGGGCACCTCTACAAATTGGACAGTAGGTGGCGCTTTGAGCCTGTTTGAAAAACAGTTCACGGGCTTTGGCTTGTTGACTTGCGTTTTAACTGTTTTACCACCATTGCACAGAAAACAGAGTAATTTGGTACATAAGTGTATGAAATCCAGATCAGTGTCATGGGAGCAATTCCAGAAGAACACAAAGCCATATAACTGGATCTGCAGGAAGCATTTACAAATATCCACAGAAAAGACTTTAGCTCTCTGTAGATCCAAACTGAAAAAAGAAAGTGAAAGTCACTCTGTCGTGTCCGACTCTTTGGGATCCCTTAGACTGTAGCCTGCCAGGCTCCTCTGCCCATGGAATTCTCCAGGCAAGAATACTGGAGTGAGTTGCCATTCTCTTCTCTAGGGAATCTTCCCAACCCAAATTATCCAGTAATAAAACGCTTTTAGGGTCTGTGTCACAAATGCTCTCTGCTACTTTGATTCCTGGTAATGACAGAATCTCAGGCCGACCTGGGACCCGCCCTAAAGTAGTTTGTGTCCTGTAACCCTGGTCAGACACATAGACTTTAGTTTGGTTTTCTTTTTTGTAAACAATTTGACCTAGCTGCTCACAAGCGAAAAGCAAACTGCTAGACCTTGAAATGTTCCAGTAGAGTACAGTCAAGTGCTCTTGATTCTAGGTACTTCAAAGGATGTTTTTAAGCCTTGTCAGCCACCAGCTTCTCTTGATTCTGAAAGCTGGGTTTCCTAGGGACCGGCAGCAGTGGAAGTGTGATGAAATCACTGCAGCGGTGTTGTGCTTCAAAGCACAGGGTCTGTACAGACTAGGAACAAAGATAAAATATTCTGAAGGGGTGAATCCGGGGCATTTACTCTTATCTGAACAAAAGCTTGTACACAGATGCATTTTATGCATCACTTCAGGGAAGCCACAGGCTCCCTGGGCTCTCCAAATCCCTCAGGTTAAGAGCTCCTGGCCCGGGAGTGAAAGAAAGCAAAGGCAGCCCTTCCATCTTCCCCATTCCGACCTCTGGTCCCATGAGAGGGAAGGTGGACGCTCAGCGCGCTGTCCCAGCCGCACGGCTGCCAGAGGAGTTTCAGGAGCAGACCTGCCCAATGGCGCCGCTGCTTCCTGCCTGCTGCCGGGCCTTGTGAGAAGGCCCCAAGGAGATCTAGGAAAAGCAAAGGGGAGTCCAGCTCAGCAGAGCAGCCCCGAAGCATAGGGAGTTAAAGAAACAGGAAGCAGGAGTCAGGTCAAGAAACGACCCCTTTCTGACGGCTGCTCTGATAACGGGTGTGGCTGAAGCATCCCGCTCCCTGCGCAAGAATCTCTGCGTCTGCAGGCACTTCCGATTTGCCTCACCGTGAGCAGCGCCTGCTTGTCAGAAGGCAGATCTTTTCTACCATCAACAAACTGTCTTTTCCCCGCTGTCAGCCCTATAATCTGGCACTATATGAGCCTTGCTCCACTGGCTGCTAACACTTCTGTTAAAAGGAGATCTAACAGTCGAGAGTTCAAAATTCCAGGTGTCTGTGGATTCCCGCCACCAATTCCCGCCCCCGCCCACGCCCCAGAGTTGTGTTTGAATCAGGGAAAAAACGCTCATTACAGGCTTAGGATTGAAGATACTAAAGTGAGAACATGAATGAATTTAGAACTTTTGGAACGTCCGATTTTAAAAGTATTTGTTTATCTTTAAAGTCCAATAAGAAAATTTTACTCTTGATTATCGTGTCTGAGGAATAAACATGGAAAGATACTTACTGAAAAAAAGCTACAAAATTTGAGGCTTTGAAGAAGAAAATTAAAAGAGAATGGGTCTCATGAAGAGTAACTCCTTTCACATGGAGAAGCTGAGAGGAGAAAGAAATTGATTTAAGAAAAGATCTTACTATTGGAGCTGAGGCCATTTAGTCAAATTTGCTTTTCTGCATGCAGGGTCACCTTGTACAGACTCGTACAGACACACAATACAGCTACCATCTCCACTGATACGCAGAGGGGTGCCCTGGCCACCGCTTCAGACCACCTTGTGGGCACTCAGGATGCTCAGGACTCTGTCTTATGTGTCTCTGGGAAGTGACTCCCAGGACGTCCATCCACTGAGCCGAGTTCGTCTGTTTCCAAGCAGCCCTTTAAATCCCTGAGGCCAGCTCCCCTCTCTCACCACATAAAATGTCCCCCCGTGTGTCACTGCTCCTCATCAACGTGGCTGCTGCTTTTATAATCAGTCTTCAGATATGGTCACCTGATTCTATTATTTTTTATTATGCTGAAGTCAGTCAAGTGTCTTATATCTTACTAGCATATTAATATGTCAGATTCAGAGAAATAATTCAAGGATGAAGTCAAATGATTATCCTCCTATCCATATGAAGTATATAAATATAATCTCTGGGAGATGGTGAAGGACAGGGTAGCCTGGTGTGTTGCAGTCCATGGGGTCATAAAGAGTTGGACATGACTAAGTGACTGAACAATGATAAAATATTATCTCAATTGATAAAGAATGTACAGTGCATAGGGGAGAGTGGGAGAAAAGTATTTTAAAAATTGGATCAAGCTTAACTAATAGAATTAGCAGTTGCAAATGTTGTTTGAGGGAAGAACATGATGAATAATGAATTAGGAAATTTTCCTCTTATGTGAAAGGAAAAAAGCAAAAGTCACAGAACATTCTCATGAGTAGACATATTTATTTATTTAGAAACTGTTTATTTTCTGTCAACCAATTTCCATTTTAAGAGCTTGTGGGGTTTCCATAATGGCTCATGGTAAAGAATCCTGCCAATGCAGGAGATATGAGTTCAATCCCTGGTCCAGGAAGATCCCAGGTGCCTCAGAGGAACTAAGGCTGGGAACCACAACCATCAAGCCTGTGCTCCACAGCCTGGGGGCCACAGCTCCTGAGCCCACGCTCTGCCACCACTGAAGCCTGGGGGCCCTGGGGCCCACGCTCCATAACAAGAGAAGCTGCTGCAATGAGAAGGCCAGGCACCACAACCAGAGTGCGCCCCGCTCGCCACAACCAGAGCAAACCTGTGCAGCAGCAAGGACCCAGCACAGCCCCCACCCAAGAAAAGAGCCTGTGAAAGAACAGCTGAAGCCCACGCAGTGCTGTGCCTAACCGTCCAGTGGCCTGAGCAGTGGGCGCTGCAGGCCAGCCTTCAGGGGAAACTGTGGAGTGGGCAGCAAGCTCACCTGCCTGCCTGTGGACTAGGCCAGCACCTCAGATTCAGTAGCGTTGCACTCAGCTGCTGAAGTGACCCATTCACGGTGAAGTCCTCCTTGGTCAGAGCTTGCTCAGCTGCCACCTGCTCTTCCCTTTTAATCTCTTCAGAATCTGCAGACGTAGAGATCAGGCACGACCTCCCAAGAGTGTTCACAGGAAACGGTGCGCTGGGCAGAACTTCCCAGGTGAGCATCTGTCAAGTCAGACCCACCGACTGAGCTCCCTGGTTGCCGGGAATGGGTGGTCTCCAGAGTGCAGAGGAGAGTCCGTGTCACACAGACCGACGGTAAGAAGTTCACATACATGCCTCTGGGAGAGGCCAGCGGTCAGCCCTGGGCTCGTAACCACCAGGAGTCTTGGCTCCTGGAAACTGCCTGGGTCTGGTTAGTGGAGGGTCCAGGAGCGAAGTGGAGGACCAGAGAAGCGGTGGCAGCAAACTGCAGCTCAGCTCGCTGGCGAAGGTTCCTGGAGGACGCCGCAGGGACAGCAGCTGGGTTTTCAATGGCAATGATGGCATGAGCTGCCTACAGAAGCTTCTCCCAGGTTCTCTTCAGATTCCTAATGTAGACGCCATCACTTTTCCTTCTGTAGATACACTGCTCCATTGGGAAGTAAAGATCGGTGCTACCTAATAGGGCCCCTGCTGCAAGGAAGGTGATGACGTCGTCCTTCATTTGCCGGACAGCAACCCAGGATAGTGTAAAAGATTCACTTCAAGTTATGACAAGAATCCAGACAGTGCTGTATGGACCACTGTCTGGGTGGCGTGGGAAAAGCATCAGAAGATATGTTAGAGAAGCCAGATAATCTTTCTGATAAAACAAACTTGACTTTCATTAAGTTTGTAGAAATAAAGCTGTGAATTTTATTCTTTAGAGGTTTAAAATTTTTTGTAATGTCTTGGCTTTTCTGAGAAACTTGTAATACATGTACAAGGTTCAAGAACCTAAAAATACTTCATATTCCATTGTTCTTCCTACCCTCTCCCTTCTTGTCAAGGCCCTGCTGCTTCCACAGTCAGCCGCGTGTTTTGTTTCTCAGGAATAGCTTCTGGAGGTGTATTTTTTTTTCCTAAGTATATATTTGGCTGTGCCTGGGGGACCTTTTCCATGGGAACTCTTAGCTGTGGCATGTGGGTTCTAGTTTCCTGACAAGGGATTGAACTCAGGCCCCTACAATGAGAGTGCAGAGTCTTAGCCCCTGGATCAAGAGAGAAGGCCCAGAATGTCATTTTATGGATACACAAGCAACTATGAATATCTATTTCTTCTTCACTCCACATGTGGTGCTGGTGGTAAAGAACCCACCTCCCTGTGCAGGAGACATAAGGGACTCAGATTCAATCCCTGGGTCTGGAAGATTGTCTGGAGCAGGAAATGGCAACCCACTCTAGTATCCCTGCCTGGAGAATCGCCATGGGCAGAGGAGCCCAATGGGCTACAGTCCATAATGTCACAAAGTGTGGGACATGACTGAGTGACTGAGCACAACCACATTTAAAACCATACATGGTCGCATACTGTGCACAATGTTTTATGGTATCTTGCTTATATTCAGCTGACAATATCTTGGGGAATATTCTCTCTTGGGACACTATTTTCCACAAATCAGTCCACTGAATAGATGATGTATTATAATACGCTTTACTGGTCCACATTGTAATAAACACTAATATAAAATGACATCTTGACATCACAAAAAACAATGTAATGCATAACCTTAGCCTAATTTATTCCATTGCAGGAAAATGTATCAATTTCTAATACATTAGGAATTTCTACAAATCTAATGGATTTGTAGCCTGAAGTATTTCCAGCTGAACTATAGCATCTGATAGGATGTTGCTGGTAAACTAGCACGTTGCTGGATTCCCACCCCATCCCCACCCCCCACCCCAAGGAGCTATGCAATGATCATTTCTCTTTCCTTAAGACTCAACCTCTCCTCTCCCAGATTTCTCCCTGATCTGTTTTTAAATACATTCTCCAACCTCTTCTATCCTTGTGACTTCTCTATAATCTGCTCCTCTTCTTAGCACTGACCTTCATTCTCATGCCCTCATTGCCTGGCCTGGTCTCTACCTGCCATCTCAACATTGCCCATCATTGCTCCACCCACTCCCCTGGAGATGGTATCAATACGGCCAGATAGATGGTTGAGTATAGCAAAATGGTTCATGGATGATATTGAATCACTGAGCCTGGATGAGAAGGAGACATCCACAGGGGAGTCTAAGGTAGCTGGGGAAGAAGGAGAATTTAGGTTTTATCTGTGGTCTTCACTCAGGGGAAGATGCTACAGGGCCCACCAGGGAAGGAGAAGTCAGAGTCAGAGGTAAATACTTGGGAGGTGGTGTCCAGAAATTCCAGCAGGAGCTCTGGAGAGAAGAGTGAGGGAGAGCGCCTGCTGTGAGGCTGCTGTGAGTGTCAGGCAGGGACACACACGGGGCAGCAGAGAAAGGAGCAGGAAGGTGATAACAGGCTTCCCGAGGGAGGGAGGGTGTCACGGTGATAGTGATGTGCACACAGTTACACGTGTCACGGAGATGAGGGAGGATGGAAAAGAGCCAGTGAGAGGGGAGGGCGGATGCAACTAATACATCCTGTACGCTGTTTCCTGAGAGGCCAAAAGCAGAGGCCGAGAGAGAGGCTGAGCCAGAGCACAGGACACAATGAAGGAGACATGAAAGTTGATAAATAAAAACATAGGTGTTAAAATCAAGATTTTGTTAAAACACTCTTTTAAGGAATACAATTGGGGTTTTAAGGAACTCCTTTTAAGGAATATAGAAATAAAATTGCAGGTGAGATATTAATTCTTAGATGATTCACAAGAATGACTCCCCTGCCTAAAGAGTGACACCATCAGAAGCAGTTCTGTGCAGAGGAGAACGGGGAGATGGCACAGCACAGTGGTGGAGACACGTGGTCGATGGAGACTCTGGGCCTTCACGGGAGGAGGGGGTTCCTGTAGACCCCATATGCCGGTGTGCTGAGAATGTAGAGCAGGAGTTACTTGAGCCATTGAGAGTCACTGTACTTGAAGGGGTTTTTGTTTACATATAATTTTATTTCTTTTTGGCTGCACTGGGTCATCTTTGCTGTATGCAGGCTCTCTCTACTTGTAGCAAGCAGGGCCTGTGCTCTAGTTGGGTGATTGGGCTTCCCACTTTGGTGGCTTCTCTTGCTCTGGAGCGCTGGGCTCTAGAAGGCCTGGGCTCAGTATTAGCTGTGTACAGACTTAATTTCTCTGTGGCATGTGGGATCTTCTGGGGACCAGAGATCGAACCGGTGTCCCCTGCACTGCAAGGTAGATTCTTAACCACTGGACCACCAGGGAAGCCCCTGTACTTGAAGTTTTCATTGGAGCTACCTAAAACATGATAAAAGTGACCTCAGCAAAAGGGGGAAGGAGCAGTGAGTGCACGGCCTGCCTTCCACCAAAGAGAGCCTGCTGGGTTTGCACAGACCCCTTCCCGTTTCTGAACCACATGTGCCGTTTACTCACTTCCTCTTTCTCCACCTAAAAACCACACATCTCTTAAATTCTCCAAGCAATCTTCCTGGTGGCTTTCTTCCATGGAAGTAGAATTTCGAGGCAAAAGATTCTGTGCAATCTTTCTATGTGAATATCAGAAGAAGGTGAACATTTTGTTTGAGGTAATTGTTCTGGAAATTCAGAATTAAATATGTTTCAGCTCACATTGGCCAAACGTGCTGTACCTAGCCTCAGCCTCCTGTATTTTAGTTGGCTCACTGGTGTCATTAAGGTCCTGGGATCCCTCTAGCCCCTCAACTACTGCATCCACCTCCTACAACATGGCAAAAAAAGGCTCTCTGGTACCATTAAGATCCCTGTTGATTGCAGATCCTGTGATCTTGCTGGTGCCTTGACTTACTGCAGCTTCCTAAGTCCTTACCTAGGATTTGTTGGCATAAAGTTCAACCAGGAAAAATGGAAAACAAAACCTGTTTTAGTGTGTCTCTTGATATTTGGTTTTGTTTTTACATTTGCAAGAGCAAAACAGAGAAAATGAAGCAAAAGATACTTTCAAACATATATGGTTAACTGATTTAGAATTACTGATTCAAAGAGTGTCTGTAAAAATAAAATGTGACTTCCACTTCCAGCTTTAAGAGGAACAGTATCTGAACTTCCTCACCTGGCACTGGTAATTAGAAAGCTGAACAAAATACTGGAAACAACTGTTTCCAGACCCTGGACAGCAGGCCACACAGGACTAAGTTCCTAGAGTGAAGATGGATACACAAATCCATCTGAAGACTCCCGGCTGTCTGCCTTCAGGCAATTTCCATGCTGCAGGTACAGGGAGGGGAACCCAGATGCAGCCCAGCAAAGCCCTGATCTGAGAACAGATGTTAGCCAGGGAGGTGCAGAAGGTGATATGTGTTGGGCAGGGGATGGAAAAGAGATAGCTACTCAGACAGAAAGAATGATTCCAAGTGCCTAATGAGCCTGCTGAGTCTCTGTTATCTGATCACACACAGGTGAAATTCCACAAGGCTGGGCAGGAACAACTTTTGAGGAAAGAATGATGACTGGAGACCTATGCATTGAGTGGGACTGGATGCCATGATCTTAGTTTTCTGAATGTTGAGCTTTAAGCCAACTTTTTCACTCTCCTCTTTCACTTTTGTCAAGAGGCTCTAGTTCCTCTTTGCTTTCTGCCATAAGGGTGGTGTCATCTGAATATCTGAGGTTGTTAATATTTCTCCCAGCAATCTTGATTCCAGCTTGTGCTTCCTCCAGCCCAGCATTTCTCATGATGTACTCTGCATATAAGTTAAATAAGCAGGGTGACAATATACAGCCTTGATGTACTCCTTTTCCTATTTGGAACCAGTCTGTTGTTCCATGTCCAGTTCTAACTGTTGCCTCCTGTTCTGCATATAGGTTTCTCAAGAGGCAGGTCAGGTGGTCTGGTATTCCCATCTCTTTCAGAATTTTCCACAGTTTGTTGTGATCCATGCAGTCAAAGGCTTTGGCATAGTCAATAAAGCAGAAATAGATGTTTTTCTGGAACTCTCTTGCTTTTTCGATGATCCAGTGGATGTTGGCAATTTGACTCTGGTTTCTCTGCCTTTTCTAAAATTACCTTGAACATCTGGAAGTTCATGGTTCATGTATTGCTGAAGCCTGGCTTGGAGAATTTTGAGGATTACTTTACTAGTGTGTGAGATGAGTGCAATTGTGCGGTAGTTTGAGCATTCTTTGGGATTTCCTTTCTTTGGGATTGGAATGAAAACTGACCTTTTCCAGTCCTGTGGCCACTGCTGAGTTTTCCAAATTTGCTGGCATATTGAGTGCAGCACTTTCACAGCATCATCTTTTAGGATTTGAAATAGCTCAACAAATAGATGGGGAAACAGTGGAAACAGTGGTTGACTTTATTTTGGGGGACTCCCAAATTACCTCAGATGGTGATTGCAGCCATGAAATAAAAAGATGCTTACTCCTTGGAAGGAAATTTATGATCAACCTAGACAGCATATTAAAAAGCAGAGATGGTACTTTGCCAACCAAAGTCCTTCTAGTCAAAACTATGGTTTTTCCAGTAGTCCTGCATGGATGTGAGAGTTGGACTATAAAGAAAGCTTAGCTCAGAAGAATTGATGCTTTTGGACTGTGGTGTTGGATAAGATGCTTGAGAGTCCCTTGGACAGCAAAGAGATCCAACCAGTCAATCCTAAAGGAGATCAGTCTTGGGTGTTCATTGGAAGGACTGATGCTGAAGCTGAAACTCCAATGCTTTGGCCACCTGATTTGAAGAGCTGACTATTAGAAAAGACCCTGATGCTGGGAAAGATTGAAGGCAGGAGGAGAAGGGGACAACAGAGGATGAGATGGTTGGATGGCATCACTGATTCAATGAACATGAGTTTGGGTGAACTCAAGGAGTTGGTAATGGACAGGGAACCCTGGCATGCTGTGGTTCATGGGGTTGCAAAGAGTCGGACATGACTGAGCGACTGAAGTGAACTAAACTGAATGGATTGAAAAGTGTCCAACATTCATGTGGGGCTGAGAATCCTCAGCAGCCAGAGTGAAGAAACCTCCCTGAATATGTGGTGCATTCAACTGAGACAGAAAATGCATGTATTAGAGCTGAAACTAAAAAAGAGAGAGAAAGAGATGAAACTAATCACAAGCCTTAAAATAAAGGGCACATAGAATTGTACTAACAAACCTTAGCAATAATCCTCAAAGGTGTCTGTTATGAAGGTAATCATTTCCTACCAGGAAAAAGCAAAATTAACACTTTCAGAAAAAAATACAGGAAAACAAACCAAAAGACATTTCTATTGCCCAGGAAACTTCAAGACATTTAGGGGTCCTGTGTCAGATAACAAGTCTGATGTATATTTCATATTATCTCACACCCACCCACAAAATGAATATAACCCCCTTTATATACACTGCTAATATTCTAGAATATTCAAGAAATTGACTACTTTCTGGAAAAATATGAATTCTCAAGACCAATATTTAAAGCAGCTATAACAAAAGAAAAATAAGCAAGGAAGGCTATACAATAAATTTTTACAAGAATTACTTCTGAAAATCATGTGAAGGCGATGCAAGCAAAGAACGACTGACTACAAAAGTACCACATAATTTTAGAGAATCAAGAATAGACGAACAGAAGAAATCTGTATTTTGTGAACATAATTTAACCCTGATAGGAGTCGGACAGGCTGAGCGACTTCACTTTCACTTTTCACTTTCATGCATTGGAGAAGGAAATGGCAACCCTCTCCAGTGTTCTTGCCTGGAGAATCCCAGGGGCGGGGGAGCCTGGTGGGCTGCCGTCTAAGGGGTCGCACAGTCGAAGCAACTTAGCAGCAGCAGCAGGATGAGAACTTGACATAAGTGACATAAAACAAGACCACACACCAATTTTACCTACTATTCTTGGTCTCCTAATCTATTAAATGCTAATTAATGATATATAAATCATTGCAGAGTAGTTCTCCATCTCTAAAAAACCTTAGGTTTACTCACGATTTTTGTTCCTTAAAAGGAAGTCAAGCTGTACAGTCTAAGAAGTGCTTGCTCCAGAAGATGTGGAATATATATACAACGGAAAATTACTCAGTCATAAAATCAGATGAAATAATGCCATTTGCAGCAACATGGATGAACATGGTGATTTCACTTTAAGTGAAGTAAGTCAGACAGAAAGAGACAAGCATTGTATGGCATCACGTATGTGGAATATTGAAGAATGATACAGATGAACTTATTTACAAAGCAGAGGTAGAGTCACAGACATAGAAAACATGCTTATGGTTACCAAAGAGGACACGTGGGTGTGGGGAGAGGTGAGCTAGGAGTTTGGGGTCAGTATGCACTCACTGCTGTATGTACATCAGGTGACACAAGGAGCTGCTGTGTAGTGAGGGAGCTATACTCAGTATCTTGTGACGACCTGTAACAGGAAAGAATCTGGAAGCATATATAGTTGCTCAGTCATGTCCAACTCTTTGGGACTCCAGGGCTTGTAACCTGCCAGGCTCCTCTCAAAGGATGGGTCACAAGGAGCTGGGCACAACAGAGGGACTAACCACACAAGTCCTACTCTGCTCGTTCTCAGCCAACTTGGAGAAAGACAGGACGCCTTGTCAGCACTGCAGTAAAGTTTTGCTCTAAGATGCCTGCCCTGTAGGGAACAATTTGAGCATATTCTGAATTTCAGTTGTGCTTGCAAGTAATTTTGTCAGGAGAAACAGTTGGTGAAAGAAAGCATAGCTGACCCAGAGGAAACTAACCAGGTGGGAAAACACAGAACACATGCTTAACACACAATCAAACATTAAACTGATTGAGGACATTTCAGGAAGTGTCATAATTCATGCTCCATTTGTCCACACTTAATTGAGTGTGCTCAGTTAAGACACTCTGTGTCTACAGAGTGTGCTGTCATTCTTGGCTAATTTAAAATATAGTGTATTAATAGGAAATTGGACGCATAATAAGGCAAACAGATCAGAAGACAACTGTCCTCGAAAAGAGAGTTGATGACTTAGAGTTCCCAAGAGGAGGGACAGGCCACGCCATTGGGCCACATGGGAAAGGAATGGACTTGTCCGGAGAGGGAGGGAGGGGAACTCAGCACAGGGGCCTTGACTGTGACTCCTCAGGAGGGAACAGTGGGCTGGGTGCGCAGGCTCAGGACTGGCTGGTGCGCGTGATGTTAGCAGCCATCCTAGGTGTCTGCCTCTGGGTGACAAGGGAAGGGGACAGTGGCCCGGAGCGCAGCGTAAATGTCACCTCCTCAGAGACACGTCCCCGTGTGCATCTGCAGTGACACCTCCCCCATGTCTCCTGCCCTTACCACCTCGGTCCTTCACGGCACCAGGGCCGGCCCTGTCTGCACCCGCTGGGGCTCATCACCCATCCGTCCTCAGGCCCCGGGACTCCTCTCCTCCCCGCCCCCCCCGCCCTTCACTCCATGGAGCTTATTCTTCTACAAGCTGTTCTGTTTATTCCTTGTCTCGCTCCACAGAGTCAGCTCTGTGGGAGCAGCAGGATCATTTCTTTTTAAAGTATGGTGGTTTTCTGTCTTACTTTCCACTTGAATATCAAGGACTGTGAGGTGTTGTGGCTGGGTCCCTGCCCCCAGCACAGGCCTGGTACAGAGCACATGTGCTCTCAGCATTTGGGGAAGAACCAGCAATGGTAAGCCTTGTTGCTGCCCCCAGGGGACTGTTAAAAACAAGACAACAGCCCCAAAGGAGTTGCTTAGTTAGGTACCATACTAGCAAAATAGACTTAAATGCAGTTTTGGCTCTTCCAGAAATGAAATCTTGAACCAGTCAACCAGGAATCTTCTGATTATCCTTAGTTAAGTCATCTGCCTGAGAAAGCTTTCCAGCCTCTAATGGAAAGTAACCTCGCAGTAACCACTGGGATTCTTTGCCCAGTACAACTTCCTTGTTCCCGATCCCTTATGCCTATAAAAGTCTTTTATTTTGTGCAACTCCTCAGAGTTTCTAACTGCTAAGTTGGATGCTGCCTGATTCATAAATCTTTAAATAAAGGCACTAAGATTTTAAAATTTTAGTCAGTTGAATTTTATTTTATTTTAATAGGGCGTATAGCTTATTTTGGAGAAGGCAATGGCACCCCACTCCAGTACTCTTGCCTGGAAAATCCCATGGATGGAGGAGCCTTGTAGGCTGCAGTCTATGGGGTCGCTAAGAGTCAGACACAACTGAGAGACTTCACTTTCATTTTTCAATTGGCAACCCACTCCAGTGTTCTTGCCTGGAGAATCCCAGGGGCAGGGGAGTCTGGTGGGCTGCCATCTGTGGGGTTGCACAGAGTCGGACACGACTGAAGTGACTTAGCAGCGGCATAGCTTATTTTAAGATTATATTTGGCTTTTAAGAGATTGTTATAGATTCAATCGAACTTACTGTGAACGATGTCGGATACAGGATCTCCGAAGAAGATTTAGCTTCAGGACCAGGGACCAGGATTGATCACTCAAGAGCGTTTGTGTAGCAGAGTTTTATGACAGTGGAAAAAGGTCAGAGAAAGCTTCTGACACGGACAGCAGAAGCGGGTGGAGAGTGCCCCCCTTGCTAGTGTTAGCAAGGGAGGTATATACTTTTTAAATTAGTTACTACAATAAATCAAAAGAATGTCTCAAGTGTGTGAAAGTTTTACCAGACCCACTCCCACAATTAACATTTTAGGATAACAGGACTAGAATTTAACAGAAAGATCCTACCAGACCCATTCCCATAATATACATTCTAAGATATCAGGATTAATCAGAAGGTTTTCAGGAAGGAGAAACTGTCCTCAAGCAGGATACATTGTTGTTATATAATCCCTAGTACAGAGTTTAAGTGGCTCAGATGGCAAAGCATCTCCCTACAATGTGGGAGACCCGGGCTGGATCCCTGGCTTGGGAAGATCCCCTGGAGAAGGAAATGGCAACCCACTCCAGTACTCTTGCCTGAAATATCCCATGGACAGAGGAGCCTGGTAGGCTACAGTCCATGGGGTTGCAAAGAGTCAGGCATGACTGAGCAGCTTCACTTTCACAGAGTTTAAACTGAGTTGTGTAATCATCAGTTCTGGGCCTAAAGAAAGAAAGAAAAACAAATGTTTTAAGTGACTAAGACTAAGGAATGTAGAGAAAAAAGATGTTTGTCCTTTCCTCCTCCTTGAGAACTCCAGACCCTTCTCTCCTCAGCTTCCCCTGGGCTTCTTATCAACCTGCCTAGGAATTGACTCTCTCACTTTGAGCACCTCTTCAGCCTGTGAGCTCCATGAGAACATAGGGCCAGAAAGATAAAAGACCTTGAGTAAATGTTATGATGACTGAATAACTGTACAGATAAAATGACTAAACAGAGCCCATGTGAAGGTTACATTCACTGAAGATTAGCTTTTTCTTCCTCCTCCCTCCCTCTTTCCAGAACAGAAGTTCAAGGGACCTTATATCACCCTCACCTCATATGGAACTCCAGTGGTCTGGGTGAGTTTTATCTTTTCTCTATTTGTACACTGGAAGACATTTCATGACTGTACCCCTCAAAACTGAGAAAATTACTGCTTGAGGGGCAGGGACCCTCCATGTTGTCTAAGTCAAAAGAGAACAATATGTGAATACAGAATATTGGGATGACTTGGGCCCCTGGGCAGCTGGAAGGAGGGAGACAAAGGCAGAGGGGTGTTGTTTCCACCTCCCTCCTCCCAACATGACATACTTGTCCCTCTTTGTACTTAATCAATCTGATTCTGATTATCTGGAGATTGACATGTCTGCTGGCAGATGGTGTGGTCTTAGGTCACAGCATTACAGGCCACCAGCCATCAGTTCTGAGCTGTTTGCAAGACCTAGGACAAGTCTTCAGCGTCTTAGATCTGCTGTTTTTATCCCTGAGCATTGACAGCGGCACTCCCTATGTGAGGCCCAGAGCCAGAGGCATCGGCACTTGGGATTGGTCACTGAAAGGCTGCAGCACCGTGAAGGCTGCCCCTAGAACCCCAGCCGGAACACGAGTGGTACGTGCAATATCTGGATGAAGCAGTGAAGATGTCAGCGAGAGACACGCAGTTGGTGCCAGGACAGCATTGAATTAGAGCACTGGGCTTTTCTCCACTCACTTCCAGAGGGTCAGGCCCTATTGCCACTGGCCACATACCCTGAGTGATAACCATCTCCTGGGAACTCCAAGTCACAGCCTGATGGCTGGGCCTCCAGAGGGCTGAAGGATGTGTCAGGAGCAGTTTGCCCACAGATGCTGGGCACTCCAGGGCTCTGACAGGGGCTGGTGAGGCTGGCATGGCAGGGCCCCACAGCACAGAGTATCGGGGTGCCTGGTTGGGGCTGCCATCATCTAGGGCCATAGCACCATGAAGGCCCCTGGTAATTTCTGAGCTCAGAAGCTAAAGCAAGGTTGAGCCTGATTAGTACTTGGTTGCAAGACCAGCTGGAAAGACCAGGTGCTGTGGACTTTCCCGCTTGTCTCTCCTTTCATCTCTCACCCTTGTCCACCACCCCCTCCACTGGCACAGATGGGCTCTCCTTTGGCCATTGGGAGGTGCACCTATTGTTGAGTCTTGGCCTGGGTGGGTGCTGTGGGGAGTTCTGACAATGGGCAGCACAGTTGTGCTGGCGTCCTCTGTGCTTGCTGGCCGCTCTGGGTTGGTGGGCAGGTTGAGTGCCTACAGGAAGGCAGTACTTTATGCCATGGAACTGTCTGCATAAAATGGTTCTAATGGTGACATTGGACCTCTGTGTATTTTCCACATTAAAAAAACTGTAGCATGTCTGTGTGTGTGTGTGTGTGCGTGTGTTAAAGACTTAGGAAAATTCTGAAATCAAACAAAAAATTGGATCACATGATAAAATATGAATAAGCTTCAAAAACATGACACTGTGTAAGAAACTGGACCTAAATGGCCACAGTTGTACAAACCCATGTGCTTGAAATACACAGAATAGGTGATTCCATGAGGATGAAAGAGTGAGGAATGTGGAATTTAAAGTGACTGATTAAGGAACACTAGATGTCTTTGTAGGGAGATAAAATATAAAATATTCTGGATCAGATAGTGATGATGGCTACACAACTATATAAATAGGCAATCACTAAAATATAGTGCTCAAAGGAGAATTTTTGGGTATACGATATATATCTCAACTTAAAATGATTAATTTGATTTTTTTTTCAAAAATAACAAAACCCACATATTATCCTCAGTGCTTTATGTGGTTCTCACTCTAAGCTCTGTAGACATAAACAAAGGTGCCTGTGTCTGTGTGTGCATGCTCAGTCATGTTTGACTCGTTGTGACCCCATGGCCTGCAGAAGGCCATGCTCCTCTGTTCATGGAATTTTCCAGGCAAGAATACTGGAGTTGGTGGCCGTTTCCTACTCCAGGATATTTTCCCGATCCTTCACTGTTTCTTCAGAATTTGTCTCCAGAGCAAGGAGTCAGCCAGCACCACTCGCCTAGGCTGAGACTCAGGGCACACACAGGAGTGGGGACGCACTCTGGTGGGAAAGAGGGAAAGTGTGTCCTGCTCAGAGCGTGTAATGTGGGGAAGCCGGAGGCAGGCTGGCAGGAAGAGGGCCGTCCCAGGTGACTGCTTAGATGAGATTTGGCTTCCCCCATTTGGTACTAAATTGAAAGGAAGAAAAAAAAGGAAGGTGACAGTCACTGACCACGCACTGAATCCTGGAGCCCATCGCTGCAGGGGCTGGGGTCTGGTTTTCCAGGTCGGTTGCTGCAGGGCAGGGCCTCGTGGCTGGAAGGAGAGGTTCCCCAACTTCTCAGTGTGTTAAGAAAGTTCTTCATTTCAACATCCTTCTCTGGTCGTCTTCAATTGGATACTCTGTGGATAAACTTGAAACAGTGTTTCTTAAATTAACTTCAAACAAAGGTAATAATTACGTTATTGTTGAGTAACAATGATAATGGTGATTTTCATTATAATTAATTTCAAGATTTTTCATTGAATACCTACATTACAGTACAAATGGTAACAAAAATCCCCAACAACCTGTCTGGCCATCTGGTCGACCTGGCCACAGCGGCCACCAATCTGTCGGCTTTGTGATCCTCACACAGATGTATCCATGTCTCACACCCCTGAAACACAGCGCCTCCACACGGACACCATCCTTTCTACTTCCGAGCCCGAGGAGAACAGAAGGGACTCCTGGCGCCCCTCGAATAGAGGCAGCCGGACCCGCAGGAAATCCGTCTGCTGAGTCCTGAGCACGTCAGCGGGAACCGAGGCCGCCTGGGAGCAGCCTCAGCACCGGGAAGGCAGCGGGACGACCGTTCCCCCAGGGTGGCAAGGAAGCGCTTCCGGGCGCCCTTTGGGGAGGAGGACGGGCGGCCCGTGGTCCCTTGCGGTGCCTCCTGTTCTGGACACCAGGGCCGGCCGTCTCCGGGGAGAGGACACACGTTTGTGAATCGGGACTATCGGGGTCCATGGGGGAGGCTGGGAAGACTGGACATGTCTGCGTGCGTCCGTGTGGTCCGCACCTCCGGGCGAGTGGGAAACATGGAGAAGGTGTAACCCCGCGGACGCCGGCGCCGTGACCTTTCCTGCTCGCGCTCAGCTGCCCCGGCGGTGCCCGGGGGCAGAAGGGGCCTCGCGGTGCTCTGGTCCACCGGGCCGGGCAGCGACACCGACCGCCGCCGCCCGCCCAGGCCGCGGACCTGCAGCTCGAATCTCCGGCGACAGCAGGCTCTTCCCGGGTCTCATGGCACCGGGAGCGTTGCCGCTGTCACCCCCGGCCTCTGGAGCTCTGCCCCGGGCTCGGCGGCCGAACCTTCGCGGGAGTCGCCAACGTTCCCCGGGAAGGGACCGGCTCACGGCGTCCTTTGGGTGGCTCCCGACGGGCGGCGCGCACGGCCCCGGGCGGACCCCGACCCCCGGGCCGCCCTGACGCCCCGCTTCTCCCGGGCGTCCGCCTGGGAGCCGGCTCCCGGCCCGGCAGGGCGCGGAGACCCAGACACCAGGCGGGAGCTGGGAGGACCTCCCCGGGCAGCTGCGGGAGAAGGCGCGCTCCTCAGCGATTCCCGAGGCTCGGACCCAGGCGGCCCAGAGGGCAGGTCCCTGCTCCCGGGCGGACTTAGGAATTTAGTGAAACTTAGATTGTGTGGACTGTAAAACTGAAACCATGAAAGGACTGGGTAAAAACATATATGAATGATTTTTATTCTGTGGAGTAGAAAGATTGGAATCATGATACAACATTAAAAAAAAAAAAAAAGTCTCTTCAGAAGCCATCAAATAAATGAATGATAAACAGTCATAAATCCACATTTCATATTGTACACGGAAGGTCCAATGATAACAACTCAGCGTGGGAGGAACATTTGTGCAAATACTTGTGTACTAAGATTATTGATATTAGTATCACTCAGTATAAAAACAGAACATTCAGGAAACAGCCATTAAGAGGGATCTGGGAAGGAAATTTGTATCGGTACTGACCTGGAAAGATCTGTATAATGAATTGTTGGATAAAAGTAGCCAAGTTATAGGATTGCCACTGGTGCTAAAAGAAAAATATGTACATTTGTACATTTATCTTTTAAATGAACTAAGATGGAAAGGCAAGTGAATTAGAACAGCTAAAGCAGTTTTATAAAAAGAATACAAGCTTTCCCATAGCTTGGCACCTGGTGCCAGAAAGAAGTGTCTTCAGAAACCAAGACAAGCCACACCGCCTGCTTTTCTGCCCCCTCCTCCTCCTGTAACCTCAAGGCAGGCAGCTGGCATCCTAGCCCCTTAAAGTCACTGCTCCACTCAGACAGACGCAGATCCAAGGAGGGGTTGGTATGACCTTGGCTGTGCAGACTTGGGCTCCTCAGCCTCTTGCCTCATCCTGGGAGCCCCCAGCCAGTCAGTCATCACCCCAGACTTCCCCACCAGAGGCTACTGGCCCCACTCTGCAGGGGGCAGCCCTTGTCTCTATGAGCTCTGAGCTGTTTTCCCGAAGGAAGGGTTTTCCCTTTGCACCGCAGGTATGAAGCAAGGGGATAACTGACTTTTTGCACCTGGACCCATCGTACACTTTGTCCGCACATCTGGCCCCTATTATCCCCATGAGGGTAAAAGAGGGCCATTGCCTTTATATAGGAGGTGTGAGTCAATGGGACGCCTGAGCTTTCACATCTGGACCTTTCATGCACATTTGCTATGCACTCAGCTCCCGAAGACACAAGACAGAGACAGGGTTAGGCCTCTTAGTGTGGTGTGGCCATTGATTTCATGAAATATCCAGGGTCTCTAAGCAACACCAGGGTGGTAAGAATAAAGAAGCAGCATGCAATCATTCAAGCCACACACACAGACACACACACAGGAGAGGCTATAGAATCCACCTGATCCTAAGGGAAAATGCAACTCTGGAATCAACCATGTCAATGTGTCTTGCAGAAGTAAGATCATCTAAATGACTTGATTCTTTAATGAATTTTCAATTATCAATAAATATTTGTTGTCCTTGTGTTTATTCTGAGATTACTGAGAGTAACATGGCCAGTTTTACATTTACTTTAAAAATATTTATTTCATGGGGCAAAATTTAATAAAACTTTACCTTTCTTCAAGCAAAACTCCATCATACAGTATTTAAAAAAATACTACTTTCCAGAGCGAGAGCTGGCAAGTTTTTCTAAACAGCAGATAGTAAATATTTTAGACTGTCATATGACCTCTGCTGCATCTACTCAATTCTGTTATTGCAGCAGGAAAGCAGTCTTAGATATCTTTATAGACACTGAAATTTGGCAGTCATATAATTCATAGGTCTCAAAAAACTTTATAACATTTTAAATAATAAAAACCATTCTCAGCTTGTAGGTCCAACCAGCACAGGTTGTGGTAGAATTTGACCCAGGGGATGCAGGATGCTATGGCCTGATCTATAAACCCACAGTGGAACTGTGAGAGGAAGCATGCTGACTGCAACTGCCCACCCTGGCCAGGAACCACAGTAACCATTTGCATGAGTTGTTTTATGACAGGAGGTCCTGGTAAGGAACACGGAAGTAACAAGCCACCACCAACCAAAAGAGTTCGGGAAAGGTCAAAAGGAGACACCACATGTCCGACACCTCCCAGAATCCTCTCTGGCATCCATCTTGGCTGAACATGGTGTGCACCAGCAGGAAGGACTCTGAGTCAGAATTACTGGCTAAAGACAACCCGAAAACTCCTCCCATCACCATAAAATCACTGTGAGCCACGGCAGAGCTGTTCTGGGTCCCCTTACCCTGCTGCTCTCCATGCGGGTGCCCTTGCCCAATAAAATCTCTGGCTTTGTCAGACATGTGTCTCCTCAGACAAGTCACTTCTGAGTGTTCGACAGGAGCCCAGTTTCGGGCCCTGGAAGGGGTCTCCCTTCCTGCAACAGTACCACCTGATGTGGAACACCCACTTTGTTCTCAGGAATCAGTGACCTGTAAGGATGTGGTTGTGAGCTTCATCCAAAAAGACCAGCCCTGTCTTGTGATGCTGGAGACATCAGTCATCTGTGGGTGAGACTGTCACCATTTAATAGAGAATCACCCAGAGCAGCTTGGCCGGAGTCAACTCTCATTCCCACCCCCCACCTCTTCTAAGGCTCACATTTACCTGAAGGACATTTTCTATTAATAAATTCTATTTTAAACTAGCCCTGAAAGAGAAGACACTTTTAAGACAAGCACAAATGAATAAATAAATTATAAAACTTATTACCATGTTCTCAAGCAGTTTAATATTTCACTATATGGGTTTTTTTCTCTATAAACTAGTAGGTTCCATAAGGGTGAAGGACATCTAAGAAATTACATAGACAAGATCAGACCCCTGGGAAGTCCTAGATATCTGTCTCCTTGAACTGAGAGGTTAGGGCAAAACTTAGCAACTTCCCAAATTTTAGCTTAATACTGAAAATGGATTTTAGTGATATTTCCAATTAAACTTTTCAATGCATCAGTTTAGCAGGGGACCTACCAGAGTGAAATTCATCTTTCTTGTGATAATCCAGTTACTCCACACACAAGATGCCTGTGCCTTGAGGCTGTGCAGTTAGACATTGCCCATATTATCAGGGAAAGAGCACACATTTCAAAGCAAACTATGTGTTTAGGGGAGAGTGGGGGCGGGGGATGATGCAGGGGAAGGAACAAGTCCATCTCCCTGGAAGGTAGAGGGATCAGCTCCTGATTCACTGAGTCGGGAACATCTGTTTTCCACATAGGTTTTCAGAGACGCAGCTGGTGAGGACAGCGGATTGGAGCTGAGCTTGGCTGTCCTTCCACAGAAAGGAGAGCTGAAAATACCAGACTACTGCATGTTGGAGCAGCCTGACAAGGCCACTGCACAGAAACCCCCCTCAAAGCCCAACGTGCCAGTCAAGGTTGTGGACAAAAAAAAAAAAGTCCCCACAAAATTACAGCCAGGAGAAGTGTGCATCTATCTCCCATTTAGATGCAGAGGGAGGCAGCCCAGGGTTGGTCTGGCAGGGCTGTTCCAGAAAGCTCCACTCCTGTCCTAGGAATACTGTCCTGTCATCCCAGGGGCATTTGCCCCCTCCAGGGTGGACATGGAGCAAAATGGAGCTTCCCCTTCTAGGCTGACGTTCCCAGCAGCAAGACAGCAGGAGAAGGAAGAGCCAGGTTCTCTCACCTAGAAAATAGTCAACAAGTTGCACAAATTGTTTTTCCTAAATCCAGGAAGGACAGCTTGTCTCACAAGCATCCCAGCTTCAGAGGATGTTGGGAATGTCTGTAGTCTCGGGCAGCTATGTGCTCAGTTCAAAACTGAGTGTGCAATCACCCCAGGAAAGAAGTGACCAGACTCCTAGGAGCCAAATGGGCGTCTCTGCCATGTTCCCTCTACCCACGCCCTTCCCAGAGCTCTTGCTGTATGAGAGTTTGTCCTTCAAATTGCATCCATTCACATTTAAGGAATGGGCTGAAAATCATAAATTCTTGGGTCATTTTCATTAGATTTGCTGGTAGGTCATTGATTGAACTCCACTGCTGATTCACAGAGTGTCTCTGGCCCTGGGCAGCACTGGGGCAGGCAGTGTGGGCGAACAATAATAAGGTACCCAGTGGGAGCACCAAGGTGTCAGCAGAGGCTTAACATCACAGGGGAAAGGAAAACACGGGGATACACTTAGGGTCACCCCCCACATAGTGTTGTAGGAAAATAACTACAATTAAGTAATTACTTCCCTGATGGTTCAGATGGTAAAGAGTCTGAGTCTGCCTGCAGTGCAGGAGACCCAGGCTCGATCCCCAGGTGGAGATGTCCTGGAGATGGGAGTGGCTCCCACTGCAGTATTCTTGCCCGGAGAACCCCGTGGACAGAGGAGCATGGCAGACTATAGTACATAGCATTGCAGTCAGACCTGACTGAAGCGACAGCATGTATGCACACACTGACACATTGGCAAGAAGACTAGTGAAGACCAGAGACATCAGAAGAACCTAGACCTTTGAAGAGCTTCGAGAGTGCTCCATGCCCAAGATGTAAATGGAGAGTACATGGAAGGCGCGGACTACAGCTCCCCCTATGGCTCCTCTTGTCTGTCTCCCCCATTAGTAGGTCAAAAGTGAACCAGGGGACCCTGAGTGGGCAAAGCAGAAGCCCGAGGGCAGGACCCACCCTCCCTGGCCAACCCTCTTCCTTCTGTCTCCACAGCCCAGGGGCCCCAGACGCCTGTGCCCCACACCGCACACAGGTGTAAACAGATGTTATCACTTCTCCTAAAGACTGAAGCACACTGGCGCAGAACTAGCACCTCCCAAACAGTGACACCCAACTTTAGACTAACGTGGAATTTAGGAAAATACAAATTGATGTTAAAACAGCTTATAACATAGCTTTTATTGTCACCAATGCCTGCATTATACAATTAGTCATCTAAGTAATCTTGTTCTAAACATAGGCTTTTAATTTAGAAATAATGCTGTTTTCTACTTCTTCAAAAATGTACTTTTGCAGCCAATGTTCAATTCCTCCCATGTCTTCTTAACCAAAGCAGACTTTTTTTTTTTGCATCTTCAGAGACCTGTCAGAGTGTTTCCTGAAGGTTAGGGGAGAGTTTCCCAGGTCACAGTCATCCCTTCTCCTGTTGCCAATCAGCACAGGTGTTTTACCATAAACCCTGGTTCTGAGAGCACTCACTGAGTGACTGGCTCGCATAGACACAGAGCACTTTGTCCCCATCAGCGTCTGTGGCTGGTGCGGCCAACACTTGGAAGCAGCCTGGCGTCCTGGTCCCCACGCCGGGTGAGCCACCCTGCTGGCCCCTTCCCTTGCCGCTTCCACCCCCAGGATCCCAGGGCGCTGGGCCCTCAGGGATGCTCTGCACTTCTACCTGACCCTTTACAGATATGGACAAGTCATCCTTGTGACGGTCCAGGAGGAAGGAGGTTCTGTCACAGCCCCAGGGAGACCCACGGAGGGGGCCCCATCCCCTCAGAGGCTCGGGACTCCTCACGGAGGTGTAGGGGGATCTTGGCAGCTTGAAGAGCCTCAGTGCCTGCCCTCTGGGTTCTCACCCGCTGAACAAAGACTGCAAATGCCTCTGGAAGTGGGGTGGCTGCAGGGCAGGTGAGACTCAAGTGGGTCCAGTGTGGAGGGCAGGGGTTTCTAAGTTGCAAAGCACAGGCCAAGTCTTTTCTGAGCTGGAATTATGGACCGCTCAGAACCTGCCCCACCAAATGGAGGGATTGGTTGGCATCCTTGTTGAGGCAGTCTGAGTGTGGGCTGGAAAGGAATCTCCAGGCACAGCATTTCAGAAGGCAGTGGGTTGATTACAAACAAAGAGATAAATGTGGGCATTGCCAGCACAGTGGGCTGACCTCCTGTAGACCAGGGAGATTTGGCAGTTTTTGTGGGGTTAATAACCAATTTTTATAGCTCAAGAAAAAAAATTCCTGCTGTAGGGCTGGCATCAGGTGATTGATTAGGGTGCTATGGGGGTGTTTACTGGAGTGGGCATCTTTGCCTAATTGGGAGTCAGGAAGCTTATTAGTGATGATTGGGGGTTTTGGCAATGGTTACAAAGGGCTGAGTTACCTTCAGAAGTGTCGTTGGTCCTGGGCTCGGCTTCTGTGGCCTTGGGCAGGACTCACCAGTCCTGAGTGTAGGTTTCTCAGAGAGAAATGAGGAGATGGTGGAGAGGAGAGCTCCCAGTGAGAGCCTGGACCTGGCATCCATCCTTCTTGATCTCAGCACCGGAGCTGCAGGTTACTGTGTGTACAGCTGTCCCCAGGTCAGAGCAGCCGCCTTCTCTGGGCCTGATGTTCAATCCTGATTACATAAGACAGATGCAAAACAAAAGAGTTAAGACCTTCATCAGGTTGCCCTCCGACCTCTTCACTCACAGCCTGGAACAGTGTTTCATGACACCTGCTGTCCACTACACACTCAGGGTTCCCTCCCCAGAGCATGGGCCCCACTTTGTTTCTGGCCCATTCCAGACATGGGCTCAGCTGTATGTCAAGCAGGAGGCTGCAGACCCCAATTCTTACATGAAACTGACAGGCTCAGAGACAGAAAAAATAAAATGTACACAAAGCCCAATGGTAATATGTATCTTGGAGAAAAATAAAATCAGGAAGTTTAGGTAAATTTCAGAGTGTGTTTAGAGAGTAATCAATGGGGATGGCAGAGTGTTCTGAGCTGGGACTGCAGCAAGTGCCAAGACCCTGAGGCCACAGTGGAAAGCATGTTCAGAGTTTTAATAGTGTGGATTCTTTGATTTTTCTTGAGTCTATTTTCCTTTCTCTTTTCTAGCTCATTAATATAAACCTGGGCACCAATCTCTTGAATTCAGCATATTATATTGTGATGAATCAAAGTGAAAGCTTCAGTGATTTTGGATCAAGTGAGCACCTGTTTATTGAGTGGTCTCTCTGGGCCTGGCACTGTGGGAGTAACCAGGAGGCTGTGGAATGGACATGAAAGTCTCCCCCTTGACGACCTTGGTCATGAATTTCCACCATGTCCTGAGGCCACTTTCTCCTGCCCTCACCTGGGTCGTGAATTCTGGTCCAAATACTCTCACATCTTCATCCTCTGTAATTCCTTCCAAATGTTTCTAACCAAAGATCCACCAAACTGCTCAAAGGCAATGTGGCCCCAAACGAGTCCACCCTTTAAGGGTAGCCACTAATCGCCCTGCCCTCAAGTCCCAGGAGTGGCGTCCGCCTCGTCACACCCAAGCACCTCCCACCGTGATCCCACCACTGCAGAACTCCCCACCGTTGTCTCCAGCCTCAGACTGCACACTGTCCTTCACCTCTGCACCAAGCCACTCCCCTCAAGTGGAGGGCAATCGCACACAGAACACCATGTGTGGTCATTGCCCGTGAAGAGGAGCTATGCCAGAGCAGAGAGCAGAAAGGTCTCCCTGAGCAGGTAGAGACAGGTCAGTGTGGCAGCAAAGTTCACATGGGGGTTGAGGCAGGCAGCACACTGCAGCCCCTTCCCCCAGTTCCCCAGGGGGGCCTGTGATCTCAGGCTACCGTCTTGGTGGGCTGCCTCCTGTGTTGAGGGATGTCCCGTTCATTCACTCACCTTGTGTTTTGTCTTTGCACCCAGTGCCAGTCTTTGGCTAGATAACTAACTCACCCTTAGAGGCCCACTTCAGAAGGTGCCCACTCCGTGAAGACTTGCTGATGGCCACCCCTTCTTCTTGGTGCATCTGGGCTCATCTGAAACTCCCCAGGGCTCTGATCATGCTTGATTACCTCTCCAGCCTGTGAGATCTGTGAGGACACTGGACCAGACTACGAAGGAACTCAAACTGTGATGATGCCTGAATGAGTAGTAAAAGAAACACACCACGTGTGAGTTCATCAAAGGTCTCTTTCTTCTCTTCCCTCTTTCTGGGACCAGGAGCTGAGGGGACGTGTCTCACCTTCACCTCATCTGACACTTTAGTAGTTAGCAGAATTTTTATTTTCAATTGAATAAAGAAGTTTCATGACTGTATCTCCTTGAGAAACAAATGGCAGGACTCCTTCCAGATACCCGAGCCGAAATAAGACATTCTGGGACATAAGATGTCTGGGCCCCTGGGCAGCAGGAAGTAGGAAAACAAACAGATGGGCGCAGTCTTCACCCTCTGCCACCAGGACACACTTGCTCCCTCTTTGGACTTAACCAACATGCCTCATAATTAGCTGACTACAGCTGTAATTCAAGGTCTCTCCTTGGATGGTATGTCTTTTGGAGACAGATTTAGAGGCCACCAGACCTCAATTCTCGGAGAAGTCAATGGCATCCCATTCCAGTACTCTTGCCTGGAAAATCCCATGGATGGAGGAGCCTGGTAGGCTGCAGTCCATGGGGTCGCTAGGAGTCAGACATGACTGAGCAACTTTTCACTTTTCACTTTCATGCATTGAAGGAAATGGCAGCCCACTCCAGTGTTCTTGCCTGGAGAATCCCAGGGATGCAGGAGCCTGGTGGGCTGATGTCTATGGGGTCAGACACGACTGAAGCGACCTAGCAGCAGCAGACCTCAATTCTAAGCTCTCTGTGTGACCTAGGACAAGTCACTCTTCCCCTTGGATTTTCTGTTCCTAATGCCAAGTAAATCTGCTTTTCTCTGCCAGACAACCTTCCATAGGTCAGGCTTGGCTGAGTTCCTGATGACTGTGAGAGGCTAGAGCTCTTGCTGTCCCTAAACCCCCAGCCTGCAACATGGAGGTGAATGTCTTATGGAGGAACATGGGAGCGAGTAGGGAAGGTGGACACTGTCAGGGTGGCACCAAAATACAGAGAACTGGACCTCGGGCACCTCCAGTGGGCCCCGGTGTAACGCCATGGGCCACATTCCCTGAGCGTGCCACTACATGAGCAGTTGGCCTCTACCTCTGCAGGATTAAAGAGCTGCTGCAGTTGCTGCCTTTCAGCACCCCTAGAGGAGCTCAGGGTGGAGAGCGTAAAGGAGTCACGTGTGCTGTGGGAAAAACTGGCACGACAAGGCTTCAGATAGACATTTTCAGAAGATGATTTTATGAGCCCAGCCTTGTATCTCCTCATATTTAGAAAAGCACTAAAATCCTTCATGGTAACTTCTGCTCTTTGACGAAACAGTCATCTTCATGAGACAAACTTTCTGGGAAAATCTACGGGCTTGATTACATCTCCACCAAAGTCACATTTACAGAACTTCCCCTACCTCTGCAGCAGTTTCTCAATGCGATCTGAGACTCTGTCCCCCAGGCCATCATTCTGCCCCAAATAAGACAACTCACCACTCTCAACATTATGAATTTTAAGTCAGCAACACAAGCTCCCATGTGCTAAAGTCCCAGCTTGAGGGGCACGGCCCGAAGAGGGCTGAAGGGCATGTCAGGAGCAGCCCACACACAGGAACCTGTGAAGCCCAGGGCTCAGAGCACACTGGGGACTGGAGCCTGGCTGGCGGGGTGCCCAGCCTGGGGGCATCAGTGGCCACACCTCCCTGAGGAGCCTGGTCAGTACTTGGTTGGGAGACTTCAAATTCTGGAGGGTCAGGATTTTGCCACCTTTCTCTTCTGCCCTCTCGTTTGTCACACTAACCTCAACTCCTCCTGCACAGGACCCCTTTTCTTTAGCCGCCAGCAGGAGACGTCCATCGGTGGAGTCCTGCTCAGGGTGGCAGGCGTGTGGGGTTTTGAGAGGCAGCAGGGCTGAGCTTCTGTCCATTGAGCTTGATGGTAGCTCCGGGGTGGTGGGGCGAGCTGAGGATCTGCAGGATAGCAAGACGCAATGCCCTGGACTGGAATGTATAAAATGATGGCAATTGTTATATCCTGTGTATTGTTCACCGTAAAAAAGATTGTGTCTCTAAGCTTCTTAATGCACTTAGAATGGGCAATTCTTAAGCAAAAGAGAGGAACCAACCCTTGGCTAAAACATGGGTGAGCCTCAAAAGCATGACACTAAGTGTGAGAAGCGAGCCAGAAATGTCCACTTGTGCAACTCCAATTATCTGAAATACACAGAACAGGCAAGCCCACTGGTAAACAGCACCCAGGTGATTGTTGAGGGCTAGGGAAAGGGGAAGTGGCTGTTTAGTGAGTTTTTGATTTCTTTCTGAGGTAATGAAATGTTCTGAATTTATTGTGATGACAGTTGAGCAAATTTCTGTGTAAACTGAATCATTCCATTGTAAGCTTCTAAAAGGGTGAATTTTATGATGTACATTTTCTCTTTAAACATTAGCATGAAATTTTTTAGAAAGAACATGAAAGCATGACATCCTAAATTTGGTTCTCACGCTAATAATTTCTGCAGACACGAGCAAAGACCTCCTCCTCAAAGGAGAATGTGCGTGCATGCTCAGTCATGTTAGACTCTGCGATCTATGGACTGTAAACCTCCAGGCTCCTCTGTCCACAGAATTCTCCAGGCAAGCATACTGGATTCCGTTGCCGTTTTCTTCCCCCGGCACTCTTCCCAACCCAGGGATTGACCTCACATCCACATTGACAGGTGAATTCTTTGCCACTGAGGCACCCGCAAAGCTTCCGAATAGGAACAAGCAAGTTTATCCAGAACTTGTCCGTATAGCAGAGGAGTCAGCCACCACTACTCACCTGAGGCTGAAACACTGGGCACGCGTGGGAGTGGGGACGATTTCTGGTGAAACAACAGGCAGGCTTTCCAGGCTTGAAATTGTGATAAGCTGGAGGCAGGTTGACAGAGACGTGTTCCCACGTGATTGCTTGGGGGAACAGATTTGGCATTACATTTCCACTGTAAAGGGAAAGGCTGGAAAGGAGGAAGGTGTGAGGCACTGATCTTGGGGCGTATTGCTGTAGAGGGTGGGATTTGGCTTTCTGGGTTGGTTGCTATAAGGCGTGGGCCTGTTTGGAGGGAGAGGACCAGCGGCTCCCAGGAAGGATTTAGAGAATTCTGAATCGTGGAACACGTCTTTCATGATCTTCAAATAGTGTGGACAAAGAAACTTTATTCAACGTTTTAAAAATTAACTGCAAAGTGATCACAGTGGGAACAAAGGCGATTTTCACTATTGTGAATTTTAGAATTTGGTTATATTATTCTAATGACTTAATGAAAACTATTCACTCATTTTTATTATGCGAAACACCACCGTGCGGCCTTCTGATCGACCTCGCGCAACAGCCACCACACGACACACCACTGTTTGCGCACCTCACCTGGGGGACCTGGGTCGCACACGGGCAAAGGTCCGCGGGAGCACCCAGCTTCAAGCATGGCCATTAGGCATCGCGTTGCCCGTCCCAGAGCACTCAGTGTCCCCGAGCAAGGAGGCCAGATTCTGGAGAAGCCTCTGACGATCGGCCCCGCCAGGAGTTCAGTTGGGGTTCTCTTGACCGTCACTGTGTGGCGGAGGCAGGTCCCTGTCTCCCAACATCCGTTAGGCGCTTCCGACCCCCCAGCGGGATTGGCGGACGGGACGTGCGTGCCCCCCGCCAACCTGCGGGGTCCTCGTGGCCACCGCAGGGAGGAGACCTGCGGTGTTTCCCAAGTCAGGGTCAACACGACCTGCGGAGGGGTCCGCGGCGGCACCGTCCGGAGCCCTGTTCCCGCCGGACCTGAGAAGCGAACGTGGCCGCCTTTGAACAGCCGCGCCGGGGCGGCCCTAGGCCCCAAGGACGAAGAACGCACCCTGGGCCGCCCGTGGGCAGGGTCATCGCGGTCCCACAGGATGGAGAAAGCGGAGGTTCGGGCTCGATTTCCGAGTCCTAGTTGCGCATTCGGGCCCGTCCCTCCCCCGGGAAAGATGTCAGAGATTGGGGATTAGGGTTAACTGGATCCACGGGTCAGAGACGCGGACACCCGGCGCGGTTGTTCCATCTCCAGGCCACTTGTAAACGGAACACACTGGACAGTCTGAGGCGCCAACATCACGTCGTACAACCACAGGCGGGTCTGTGAGCAGAAGAGCACCCAGGAGTGCTGATCGACCCAGTCAAGCAACCAGGAACTTCAGGGCGCCTCAACAGTCACCATCCTAAGTAGCCCTGCAAGCACAATCTTCAGCGATAGCAGGAAACACCTAGGCCTCAGCAATGCCGGGACTTTCGCCGCCAGTGTTCCCGGCTCCTGGAACGCTTCCTCGCGCCTGGCTGCCAAGTCACAGCCCTTACAGAGGTCGCAGACGCTCCAAAGGGAAGTGTGATGCTTGAGTGCTCAGACGTGTCAGACTCTGCGACCACACGGACTATGTAGCCCACCAGGCTCCTCTGTCCGTGGGATTTCCCAGTCAAGAATCCTGGAGCGGGTTGCTATGCCCTCTTCCCGGGGATCTGCCCAACTCAGGGATCGAACTCACGTCTCTTCCATCTCCTGCACTGGCAGGCAGGGTCTTTACCACGAGCGCCACCAGAGGGAACGAACAATCTCAAAGCGGTAGTCTGGCGGCTCCGGACAGCCGGCTGGAACAGCCCCAGGGCGGATCCCTGTCACCGGCCTGCCGCGGAGGACACAGCCGCGCCGGCAAACGCCGTAGCTCTTCCTGGGCCGTCTGCCCTGGAGCGGCTCCCGGCTCCGCACAGCTCGCCGCGGGGACGCGCCGGGACCCTGGAGCGGGAGGGGAGGACGAGGAGCGGAAAAGAGCTCCCTGGGGCGCTTCCGCGGAGACGGGCTCCCTCGCGCGACTCCCCACGCGGAGGGGGCAACAAGGCGGACTTGAACTGCATGGACTGTAAAACTGCAACCATGAAAGTAATCGGAGAAATCTTTATGTATCATTCATACTGTGATTTCAGAATGGAGGCCTTGTAAAGTACTTTTTAAGTCTAGAACTCATCAAAGAAATGAACCATAAAATTGACTACAAACTGATCTTTACATATTTCGCAAAGACCCATGATAACCAACGGGTATCTGGGGAACACGTGTGCAAATTCATGTATAGTAAAAAAAATTGAGATCAGCGTTACTTAATATAGAAGGAGAGCATTTGAAATTATAGCCATTAAGAGGAAGTAGGTAGTAAATTCTAGTACAACCACGCAAGACAATCGGCAATTTGCGTTTTGGTTATTAATGTTTTTTAAATGAGATAAATCTGCAGGTACTTGGAAGGGAGTTGGGAATGAACTATTCAACGAAAATAACAAGTTGTAGAACTCCCAATGGTGTTATTTTTCAAAAAATAGAACATTTATCATTTAAATAAATTTGGATGGAAAGACAAAGGAATTAAAATTGCTTAACCAATTTTAAAAAAACACAAAAATCAAGTCTTCCTTGTAACCTAGTCTCTGGAGTCAGAAAAGTGAACGTCTCTAGAAATAAAGATGGGCCACACCTCCTACTTTTCTGCCCTCTCCAACTACAGCCTCCAGATTGGCAACTGGCATCCCAGCCCCTCAATGTCTGTGCTCCTCCTGCACCCAGAGCCAAGTGGGGTGGGAGGCAACCTGGACCCTACAGACCTGGGCTCAGGCCTCCTTCCTCGTCCTGGGTGCCCGCCACAACCCCCCCCCCCCCACCCCAAGCCATTCACTCAGTCCCCCCGATCATTCCCCCCAGGGCCTCCTTCCTCGTCCTGGGTGTCCCCACCCCAACCAGTCACTCAGTACCCCCCCCCCACTCCCCACCACAGATCGTTCCCCACAGGGGCTGCCGGCCCCACCCCAATGGGTGCAGCCTTCTCTCCGTGAGCCTTGAGCAGTTTTCCCAATGGAAGGACGTTCTTTCCCACAGCAGGTGCCAACTAAGGGGACAACAGAACTCCGGCTCCTGGACACATGGTGTGCACTTTCTCCTCACGTCTGATGAGGACGCCTGGTCACAGTGGAGATGATACAGGCACCACCTCCTGACCCCACGTTTAGTACAAACCTTCAGTAGTGCAGAGTTGTGGATATTGCATCAAGACCTCACTTTTTAATGACAACATTCCTGGATAACTAGTAAGTAACATATAATATGTAGCTTTTATTTGAGTTTTTTTTTCTGTTCTAAGCACTTACCTATTAGATCTTTCAATCACTCTTCTCTCTCAGGAAGTAATGAACCTTACTCACACATGAAAATTGTGAGGTTCAAAAGGGGACATAATTTGTCCATCATCAAAGCTGGTAAAGGGCAGAACGTGGCTCTTGCTTACCTTGTATTTAGTCTGTAGATTTAATTAATGTTGATGTGGAGCAGAATATATTTATAAACTCACAAGTAAAAAATTTTATAATCATCAGTCAGTAAGTGGGAATTTATGATCTGTTGTTGGAGAATGTCCATGTTATTTCACCCCACCCCTCATGTGATGTTCCTTCATTCATGAAAGTCATTGTGTATTCAGAGTGTGCACATCTCTGATAAATCTGAAAGGCAAATGCCAAGTCAGCCCAAAGGAATATCAGACTTCAATTCAGCAGGCTTGCGATTTTGACACACACGGCTGCCCTTTCCTAGCACTGTCATCCTCAACCATCAGCTCTGGACATTTGGGGCATGGAGTGACCTGGACCAGAATGCCCAGCATGCTTTTAGGAATCAGTGACCTTTAAAGTGTGACTGTGAACTTTATCCGACAAGGATGGCCCTGCCAGGCCCCTCCCAGAGGAAGCTGCCTAAGGATGCGATGCTAGAGAACAGCGGTCATCTGCTCACCTGTTCATTGTGGGTGAGACTGTCAGCATTTATTTACTTACTAGAGAATCACCTAGAAGAGCTTCCCCAGAGCTCACTCCCCTCTACCCAGACACACACACTCTCCTACAGCACTTAGGACATGGAGGAAGAGATTCTGTTCATTTGGTTATTTCATCTTAAGCATGTCAAGCGATTGTAGGCTTTCTGAAAACAATCATATGTCTTTCTTATTGCTCCATATAGAACACTCAGAGCAGTGCTGGGCACTCATTTCATGGGGGCATTAAATGGATAGAAACTTTCTGCTGTGCAAACCATGGTGGAATTCAACCTTACAAAGTTAAATAGAGCAGACATTATCCCTTTAAAATACAATGCTTGGAGTTGGGACTGAGTTATGTTACTGGATATTTTTTTAAAATAAAGTTCAGTCCACTATAGAACAGGTGATTCACAGTGGTCACAGGAAAGGGGAAAAGGAGATTCTGTCAGCCACCTTGGGCCTGGGTTTGAGCATGAGTAGACAGTTCCTGGACTTCTGAGCCCAGCGTCAGTGTCCTCCCTGCTCTGGGAAGGGGCTGGCAGTGTGTCCAGGGCTCAAGACGTCTTTTCCTGAGCTGCTCTTTACTGTTCACCTTGCCTCTCCTCCTGATGGGAACTTGAAGACCACACACAGATAACACAGAACTGCACATCCATGTACATTTTTCCACAGAGGGTTTTTGACTCTACATAGATGTGATTTCCTGGCTGGACCAGGAGAAGAGAGGTGGAGGGCAGAAAGGACTCTCAGAGTCCCAGGTCCAGGTGGATCCAGGCTCCTGGGTTCTGTGTGGAGAGGAGACTGCTCAGGGAGAAAACAGGACCAGTCACATCAGCTACAGAGTCTCTTCAGGAAAAGGTCTGAAAGCTCTGACATCTTGGCAGGCCAGTGCAGAAATAGCCCTTGGATAGTGTCCTAATTCTCTGAACACACTGATTTTGATTCTTCTTAGTGTATATTCTTTGGCTTCAGAGAGAGTTGTTTCTATTATTATTGGAGCTAAACATTCAAGTAGCCATGTTTATTTCAGGCTCTCACCTTTATTGACTTTCCTTGACATTAAACCCTCATTTTATTTTTTGTTCATTTTACCCTTAAAAATATTCTACATCAATATTTCCATATTGTATGTTCCATCAATGTTCCATATTGTATATCTAATAACTATTACATCCTCCCATTTCTGTGTTAAAAGCCAATACTTGACACATATGTACCTTAGCTTTGCAAACATTTCCAAAATTCTCCTTCCCCTAAGTCACTCTACTTATTTCTTTTCCCTCTTTTTTCAGGCATGGAAGGTAGACCTAGAAAGCATGGAAGGATACCCACACAGGATACCTTCAGGAAGGGCCCATTTATCTACAGGTCAATGGTAAGTTTCTTGAGGATGAAATCTGCTCATCACATTAGTGACCTGGTAATGGGATGAGTTAGGAATTCAGCACAACCTTCAGAAGAAAAAATAGGCCTGAGCATAAATGCCATCCAGTAGAAAGTTTTGAACAGTGTAAGGTTGGGGATAATATTGTCCTGAAGTCAAACTGTAACTTCAGCTTTAAGAGAAGGGTAATTGCCTCAGCATAGCTTGTATACATAATGCTTGAAAACTAAAGAAGACTTAAAAGTCATTTAGAACATTAAGCATGTGAGAGACCACAAAAGAGAAAATGCTTATGCATTCAGCAAAGTAACACCGCATGAAAACAAAACAAACGTGGAGAGTTTCCAAAGGAGACCATCACAGAGAGAGCGGACCGCTGTCAGTGCGCAGAGAAACAGTACCTGGATGTGCGCGGGCAGTCTCTCACGGCCTCTCCTCTCCGTGCAGGTTAGCAGAGGCTTCATATTGGAAAAGAGGCATATGGAATGGAACGCATATGAGGACGCTTTCACATATAACAACGTCGACTCCACATGTATTAACTCATGCAGAAGAGAACCCCAATAAATGTTATGAATGTGGGAAAGAATTCAAGGACAGCACTTGCTTTTATGTGCACCAAAAATTCAGATAAGAGAAAAACCCTATACTTGTTGCCAAGTTGGAAGAGCCTTTGGCCATTCTTTATTCATATTTTAACTAACAGAAGGTGAATTCTACTACAGAGAGTTCAACTGTTAGCATGGGAAAGCTTCAGTCGATGCTCTAAACTTAGACAATATGAGAGAACTTGCCCTAGAGAGACCCCTACAAATGTTGTGAAGGAGGGAAATAACTCAGCTGGAGACTTGGCTGTGTATACACCAAAAATCACACTGTAGAGAAATCCTGAAAATGTAATGAATGTGTGAGATCCTTCATCAGAGGCCAACTTTTATTCCCACCTATAAGCCCCCACACAGGAGAGAAGACCTTTATCTGGAATGACCATGGAAGAGCTTTCAGTGAATCTTCATTCCTTCAAAGTCATGGACTCATTCACACTGGAGAGAAACCACATGAGTGTCATCTATGTGCAAAAGCATTAGATGAAGACATGACCTTAGTCATCATGTGAAAAGTCATGAATGGAGAAGAGCCTTTAGATGCCCCTCTCACATTTATATGCACAGAGAATGCAGGAAGAGACACCCTATGTCTGCAATCAATGAGGTAGATCCTCCAGCCAGAAGTTTTTTTTCTTAAACCACCAGGAAAGTCATGTGAAAATACACCCTGGCCCTGTTATCATGGTGGGATAACCTTCAGTGGGAGCTTCAGCCTTAGCACACACAGAGAACTCAGAGTGGACATTAATTCAGTTACTTTTGTTAGTTTAAATTTTTCATTTATTATCTCCTTCATAAATTTTAAAAAGTATAAATTAATTTCATCTTTAAACAAGGAGAATTGTGTGTACCTGGACAGGAAAATTCCAAGACCTGAGTCAGGCAGTACTTCATCTCTTATGTTAGAATTTTGTAGCCAAAGGATTTTCCCCAGAAGAACAGATAGATATCTTGGAACCAAAAAGTTAGAAGATCATTGCAGACTTGGAAAGTCCCATTTCTAGGTTCTGTTAGAACAGCAGGGGTAAATGTATTGATTCATGGAAAAGCACTGCCCTTAGAGATCCATTTGTAAGTCTACCCTCCAAAGATCCACTCTTTACCCAGATACTTTTCTTAGCTGCCGAGAGAAAGATGAGCAGAGAGAGCGCATCCATTTTATAAGTTAAACCTGCAAAACACTTACTTAGGGAAAGAGTTGGGCTCCCTGTTTAGATCAATTGCATGTTCTTTGTTGAGCAAAACATCCATTTTAGCACTGAGGTAAAATTAAGACTGCTGGGTGAAAGCATGGTTTGCTCATAGGCCTATAAGGCACAAATAGTAGTTGCATTAAAGTCAAGTTCACTCCATGTATAAGTCAAAATGACTTTTCCATATCTTAACATGTCAACATTTCCTTTATCATTATCTTTCAGAAAAAAATGAAGAGGGTGTCTTAACAACTAAGTATGAGAGAAGGCCTTTGGACAAGCACAGAAGTTTACTGAGGAGATGATGTCATGGGAACAATTTTTATTTTTAGAATTTATTCTAGATGGAAGAGTCTGAGTTGATGGGCCTGAGATGGAGATCCAGATATGAGTCATGCAGGGTCCATATTTCTGCTAGAGATGCTGCTGAGCCATAGGTAGACAGCCCTCTGTGAACAATTCCTTAGTAACCTGGCAGAGCACTTGCAACGTTCGTGCAAACAGGTGAGGGGACCTTTGATACTCAGGAGGAATTGGGTTATTGAAAGAAGAGCCCCCGGTGCCTGTCTGACTGAGAGAGGACAGTGGTGATGGTCATCCAAGGGGAGATGCCAAAATCCTGCGACACTGGGGGGTTACATTGTCCTTTGGTGTTGCTTCACTGTTCTGCACTGTAGCTGCTCCTTCTTAGATTTATTTTCTGTTAAAAAAAAATATGAAGAATCAAGGAAAGTCAGGGAAAGTGGAGTAGGTACTCTTGGCCCCAGAGCCACTTTCTGAAGAAAAAAAAAAAAAATCAATTATTTCAGTGCCCGAGATGACATTTGGAACCTCTGGTATAATTACCATTAAATATCTAGTTTCCGTGTACTGAGAGTGACCTCCTTCCCATGTGTGCACATTAAAGCAGGTGAACTGGCTCATGTGCGGCCCACGTCACAGCAGCAGGAAGTGCAGGAGTGGAATCACAGGGTGAATGACTAGATACGGGGCTCATGTGCGGCCCACGTCACAGCAGCAGGAAGTGCAGGAGTGGAATCACAGGGTGAATGACCAGATACGGGGCTCATGTGTGGCCCATGTAACAGCAGCAGGAAGTGCAGGAGCAGAATCACCTGGCCTGTTTATTGGCTTTTGACGGGCGAGCAACCAGACCCCACACTCGGTCTTTTGTAACAGATTTTGGCCCCCAGGACGGGGCTGCCTGCTGCTGGCTCCTGTGCTTTCACGGCACCTGGCTTACCTGGGTTTTCTAGGGGAGATCTATGGCCATGACAGTGTATGAGCCTGCTTGTGGTTAGCTAGCCCCTAGTAGGGGATATGGGACGTGTTCCTAGCAGCTATCAAAACCATTTGTTTTGAGAATCCTCTCTGTTTCTCCCCTTCTTGGCACTGGCTGCCAACTTGTGCTTTTCATTGGCGGAATGGAAACTTGCATCTAGGAGGAGCTGACAAGCTCCAGGAGTGGGTAAGTCCACTGCGCACTGGTGTGCACACAGCGACCTTCCCATGTGTGAGTGTTAGTGCTATGTGGGCATTCTTGCCAGTTGGTTCTGATGTGTGTCTGATGTTGAGGATCATTTGTGAGCACGGACTGCTATTTAGGCATTTTTACCAGTTGGTTCTGACTCCTGGCTAACAGAGCAGGATGGCTGCAGCCCTCAGCAGGTGGCCATTGCTCTGTCTCATTATGCTGCTCCCTGTTACTAGGCAACAGGTCTTGCGCAGCCATTGGTCGGCGCCTCAGTCGGCCCCACCCAGAAGCAACCAACTGTTGAAGAGTGTTAGTTGTCCTGCTCAACTATTGGTCAGCACCACAGCGGGCCCTGCCTACTGGTAACTGTCAGTGAGGGACCACTGGGCAAGCGATTCAGCCAGGGGTCAGTGGGGTCCTGGTCACCCAGTGGAGAGTGAGGTAAGAGGCAGACTCAGGCCTTCTCCGGGAGGCCCTCCAGATTCCCCAGCCTTCGGTCCGTGGGTGAGTGGAGGGCCCAGGGAACAGACTGGGGCTCCATCCTGCAGGGCTCCAGAGGCCTCATAAGGCCTCCACTGGCCTTGGTCCAGCCCTTGAGGCAGCGGTGAACCTCTCCCTCACCCCTGTCTCTGTGACCTAATAGCAGTGGCCGTCCATATGAGTCACAGTTTGTGGGACCGGGTCTCCCCATTTGGACAGCTGAGGAGACTGAGGGTCAGTTGAGTTGGGTGCCTGGCTCCTTCAGGGATGATAGCAGAGCAGGCCTTGGAAACCTGGACCTGAAGGAGCTGCCAACTGAGATCTGCTTCCTCTCAACCAGGACTGGGACCTTGGACGGTGAAAGGTGTGCCTTGGGACCTTGCCCTTTCTTGTCAGGACAGAGAGTAACATTCATCTGTAGAGACTTACAGGAACATCATTACCAGACCTCAGAAACAAACATTCTGACCCCGAGAAGTCTGCAACAACTAACCACACCCATCCCTCAATTTTTGCTTTTAAGGGGGCTTGCTGAAAGGTTTCATTAATTGCCGGGGACCAGCCCCGGCTGATCCAGGGTATTCGAAGGAGAGACGGCGTAGGCGAAGATCAGGAAACAATTGCTTAATTAAATGTTAATTAAGGATATAAAGAGTAATAGAATGAGGATAGCTCAGTAAAATTCAGTGAAGAAAAGAGGCTGAAATAAGGATAGCTCAGTGAGGAAATTCAGTGGAGAAAAGAGGCTGAATAATTCAGCCAGAAGGTAAGAGAACGACATGGTGAGACCCAGTTTCGGTGAACAAGGCCCACACTTTATTTTCCAAAGTAGTTTTTATACCTTAAGTTATGCATAGAGAATAATGGGGGAAGGGGTAAAGTCATGCAGTAAGCCAGGCTTTCTTCCTGCAAACTTATCATATGCAAAAGTTTAGGTGATTTGCATCATCTTCTGGCCCGGAGGCCTTTTTCTCTAAAGGTGATTATTCTAAAGTCAGGCGCCAGCCTCCAAAAAGCATTAGATAAAGTTGCATTCCTACAGAGCAAAGGTGTGGTGGACTATAACAAGAAAAAGAATTAACTCAAGGGTCCCAGGTTACAAACATTAAAGCTACTACTTACACCAATTATATTAATCAATACACTGCCAGGGACACAGCAGATAAGGGATATGGAAACTTAGCAGCAAACATTGGCCCAACAAGTGAAAATCCCTTCACCAATACAATTTCTAATCAATCTTTTAACTACTCAAAAGAATCTGTGTTTAGACAGTTTAGAACATCTCCTGCCTCTCACAGTTGGGAGGCTCTGAACAATCACACGTGGCCGGAAAAACCTATTCAGGCAGGCTAGAGGACTTCCAAGGGAGTTTGTAGGTTGAAACATTGTCACACCCAGGAATTATTAACTGGAGCTGTAAGCTAACTCTTTTTTCAGAGAGGTAGTGGGGGACAGCCCCCCATAAAGTCAGAGGTGTAGGTGAAAGCACAAAGCAGAAAGTAGGCAGACTCTGGTTTTGGGGGTAGATTGCTCGAGAATTTCCAGGGAGACTCCTGAGGCTTGATCCCGCCTTTGCGTATGCCAAGCCTCCTTCCTCATGACCTTTGCCAGGGGCGGAGCTCGCTCCCCGCAGTTAATGTTGGAGTTCTTAGGGCATGAGCGACCCATCTTAGGGCATGAGCGACCCATCTCCTTGTATGGATGTGTAGTAAGCCTTTCTCTGTTCCAAGCTCATTATAATGTTTAGAATTGATAGGCCTCACTGTGTGCCTGGCACATGGGCTTGTGAATTCAGTAACATAACTACCCGTGAGGACTGTTTGTGTCAGGGAAATGTTCCTTTGGGACTCTGTACTGGTCACCCTCGGAGAGGGTTTGTGACTCATCTGTCACTCAGTGTGTGAGACTGTATTCCATTTGCGTGATTGGTATTCTTGCTGCCTTACGCAAAATGACAACTCATTAGGGCGCAATTAAGCAAAATTTTAGCTACAAAATTATAACTAAGACAAAGAAAGATGACTATTATTATTATTATTATTTTGAATAACTTATGGCAGCAGCAGATAGTGAAGGACAGGGAATCCGGGCGTGCTGCAGTCTGTGGGGTCACAAGTCGGACACAACTGAATGACTGAGCAACAAAAAAATGGCAACATTATTTTTTAAGCTTCAGGGAAAATTGGTTAAGATGAAACTCTTGAAAGTCACAAAAACTGATTCTTTTTGTATATGCAGTTAGGGAAAGCTAGCTTGATAAAACAGTTTTCCTGGCTCCTGAGAAAACAAAAATATGCCTAGGAGAAAGCTTGAAGTTAACTCTTATCAAGTCCTTGAAATACAAACACAGTCCACTTTGCCTGTGACTTTGGTCTTTGGTTAATTGGGTAAAACTTCAAGCTAAAAAAAAAAAGAAAAAGAAAAAGGAAAGAAGCCTTTCAAGAATAAGTATGTAAATTCGGCTATTCTATTATCCATAAACTGATTAGTTTAATTGCAATGGCTGATTCATAAAATGTAAAAAGATGAAAGAATGAGATCTCTGTCTGAATGTTTGTATGTCTCAGCACGTGTGTTTGTCTTTGTATTATATTGCTGAGGTTAATTTGTAAAGAAGCTCTATTTAATTGTCCTTAAACATATGGTCACTTACAAGTCAAAGAAATCTAAATTTACTTCCTTTTGTCTTGTAAGACTAGAGGGAAATTAAAGATGTTTTGGTTTATTAAACCTGTATGTTGTACTACTGAAGAAAAATTATGCTATGAAAAGCATGTATGTTTTTAGGGGTTATAGAGTATGTTCTTGAGTTTGCCAATCAAAAAATGCTGGTATAATATTTGACTCACTTAGTTTCATTAAGGCTTCAAGGAGTAAAAATTGTGATATGTAAAAATAATAAGGGAAAGATTTCTGTGTGTAAAACAAGTAGGATATGTGTTGTTGTGGAAGAGAAGATATTTTTGTTGAAGAAAAATGATAGTTTTTTCCTACAGTTCTTTGTTTTTTGATGAAGAAATACAGGACAAATCTGTTTGGATCTAAAAAATAAAAGGTTTGTGAAAAAGAAACTTAGAGAAAAGATTTTTGTATGTTGTCAGGATTAATGTTAGACTGAATTTAATTAGATATATAAATTTTGTTATTAACAGTAAACTGATGCAAGACTGAATTTGTTCTTTTTCTCTGTTAAGAAAACAAAGTTCTCCTGGAATATTAATCTGACTTTGGTAACAGAGACTTCTATTGGAAAGTACTTGTTTGGTTTCTAGTTTTGACCCTAATGTACAGGATGGAAAAGTTGTCCAGTGAAGTTGTCGCAAAGTATAGCTACTCATGGTGTGCAGCACTGCTGGCTCTAAGTTTGCTGCTTAAAGCACGTGTGTATGTTTTGTGTGACGACTGGGGATAGACGATAAAACATATGGCCTATAAAACATTCCCCTAGTAACATAACTCTGAGCCTGTTCGTGATGTCTGATTAGTTTCTTCCCACTGGACAACTGGGCAAATATATAAACAAAGAAGAGGCCTAGCGCCGAGGGACACGGATCGACTAGAGCAGCCAGAGAGCCGCTCTGGCAACGTTGGGAAATGTATTGATTATCAGTGCTCCCTATGGAAGGAATTACAGCTAAAAGGGGAAATGATGGAAGAGATTTTCATATACTGAGGCATGGGGAAGTCATTTTGGCCTATACATCATTTAATACAAACTTTAGGTTAACCAAAACAGCCTGTTTGTGGCCTATTTAACATTCACTGCACATCTGCTTTAATCACTAAGACAATAATACAAAGAGGCATTTTGATTATTATCCTCATTGTAATAAATCTAGTAATTTTTAAATATTTGGGTACTATGAAAGTGTATTATCTTTCTTGCTCTGTACTGGTCCCTCCTCAAGATTGAGGAGTATCAAAGCAAAGTGAAAGCGAAGTCGCTCAGTCGTGTCTGACTCTTTTCGACCCCATGGATGGTAGCCTACCAGGCTCCGCGGTCCATGGGATTTTCCAGGCAAGAATACTGGAGTGGGCTGCCATTTCCTTCTCCAGGGGATCTTCCCAACCCAGGGATCGAACCGGGGTCTCCTGCATTGCAAACAGACGCTTTACCGTCTGAGCCATCAAAGCAAAGGGAAGATTCAAACGGAGCAGGCCCTATGGTCCTTGCCCCTCAGCTTGCCTCTCCCCCCACCCCCGCCCCACCCTGCTGCCACCCACCATGCCCTTTGCCTGCCTTTTGTCTATGGAAAAAGTTTAATCAAAAAATAAGTTTAACCAGAGAAGTGAGAAACGCTGAAGCAAAGGAAAACAGCCAAAGGAGACTAAATAGTAATAATGTAGTCATTAAGCACAGTCAAGGATCTTTAATTCTTTCTCAAGGGCTATAGATAAATATTCTGAGCCACGTCCTGTGAGCTGTCTTACAGATACTAGACCATCAGGTGGAGAAATTAACTGCATGATGACCAGACTATATCCAAGATATGAGATTCCACAATTCCGAGAATCAGCTCCAAAGAAATGGGAACAGATGGACCCTGGAACTGAAGGTTCAGTTCTGTCGCTCTGTCGTGTCCAACTCTTTGTGACCCCATGCACCACAGCACGTCAGGCCTCACTATCCATCACCAACTGCCAGAGTCTACCCAAACCCATGTCCATTGACTCAGTGATGCCAGCCAACCATCTCATCCTCTGTCGTCCCCTTCTCCTCCTGCCCTCAATCTTTCCTAGCACCAGGGTCTTTTCAAATGAGTCAGCTCTTCACATCAGGTGGCCAAAGTATCGGAGTTTCAGCTTCAACATCAGTCCTTCCAATGAAAACCCAGGACTGATCTCCTTTAGGATGGACTGGTTGGATCTCCTTGCAGTCCAAGGGACTCTCAAGAGTCTTCTCCAACACCACACTTCAAAAGCACCAATTCTTCAGCGCTCAGCTTTCTTTATGTTCTAACTCTCACATCCATACATGACTACTGGAAAAATCATAGCCTTGACTAGATGGATCTTTGTTGACAGAGTACTGTCTCTGCTTTTTAATATGCTGTCTACGTTGGTAATAATTTTCCTTCCAAGGTGTGTCTTTTAATTTCATGGCTGCAATCATCATCTGCAATGATTTTGGAGCCCCCCCAAAATAAAGTCAGCCACTGTTTCCACTGTGTTTCCTCATCTATTTGCCATGAAGTGATTGGAAAAGATGCCATGATTTCAGATTTGTGAATGTTGAGCTTTAAGCCAGCTTTCCCACTCTCCTCCTTCACTGTCATCTGCTGCTGCTACTGCTAAGTCACTTCAGTTGTGTCCGACTCTGTGCGACCCCATAGATGGCAGCCCACCAGGCTCCCCCATCCCTGGGATTCTCCAGGCAAGAACACTGGAGTGGGTTGCCATTTCCTTCTCCAATGCATGAAAGTGAAAAGTGAAAGTGAAGTTTCTCAGTCGTGTCCGGCTCTTAGCGACCCCATGGACTGCAGCCCACCAGGCTCCTCCATCCATGGGATTTTCTAGGCAACAGTACTGGAGTGGGGTGCCATTGCCTTCTCCATTCACTGTCATCAAGAGGCTCTTTAGTTCCTCTTCACTTTTTGCCATAAGGGTGGTGTCATCTGCATATCTGAGGTTATTGATGTTTCCCCCCGGCAGTCTTGGTTCCAGCTTGTGCTTCCTCGAGCCCAGCATTTCTCATGATGTACTCTGCATATAAGTTAAATAAGCAGAGTGACAGTATACAGCCTTGACGTACTCCTTTTCCTATTTGGAACCAGTCTGTTGTTCCATGTCCAGTTCTAACTGTTGCTTCCTGACCTGCATATAGGTTTCTCAAGAGGCAGGTCAGGTGGTCTGGTATTCCCATCTCCTTCAGAATTTTCCACGGTGTATTGTGATCCACAAAGTCAAAGGCTTTTGCATAGTCAATAAAGCAGAAATAGATGTTTTCCTGAAACTCTCTTGCTTTTTCAATGATCCAGCAGGTCTTGGCAATTTGATCTCTGGTTCTTCTGCCTTTTCTAAAACCAGCTTGAACATCTGGAAGTTCATGGTTCATGTATTGCTGAAGCCTGACTTGGAGAATGTTGAGCATTACTTTACCTAGCGTGTGAGATGAGTGCAATTGTTCAGTAGTTTGAGGATTCTTTGGCATTGCCTTTCTTTGGGATGGGAATGAAAACAGACCTTTTCCAGTCCTGTGGCCACTGCTGAATTTTTCAAATTTTCTGGCATATTGAATGCAGCACTTTCACAGCATCATCTTTCAGGATTTGAAATAGCTGAACTGGAATTCCATCACCTCCACTAGCTTTGTTCGTAGTGATGCTTTCTAAGGCCCACTTGACTTCACATTTCAGGATGTCTGGCTCTAGATGAGTGTGAGTGATCACACCATTGTGATTATCTGGGTCATGAAGACCTTTTTTTGGTACAGTTCTCCTGTGTATTCTTGCCACCTCTTAATATCTTCTGCTTCTGTTATGTCCATACCATTTCTGTCAATTATTGAGCCCATCATTGCATGAATGTTCCCTTGGTATCTTTAATTTTCTTGAGATCTCTAGTCTTTCCCATTCTATTGTTTTCCTCTATTTCTTTGCATTAATCACGTCAGTATTCTTGCCTTGAGAACCCCATGAACTGTATGAAAAGGCAAAAAGATAGGACACTGAAAGATGAACTCCCCAGGTCGGTAGGTGCCCAATATGCTACTGGAGATCAGTGGGGAAATAACTCCAGAAAGAATGAAGGAATGGAGCCAAAGCAAAAACAACGCTCAGTTGTGGATGGGACCAGTGATAGAAGCAAGGTCCGATGCTGTAAAGAGCAGTATCGCATAGGAACCTGGAATGGTAGGTCCATGAATCAAGGAAATTGGAAGTGGTCAAACAGGAGATGGCAAGAGTGAACGTCGACATTCTAGGAATCAGCGAACTAAGATGGACTGGAATGGGTGAATTTAACTCAGATGACCACTATATCTACTACTGTGGGCAGGAATCCCTTAGAAGAAATGGAGTAGCCATCATGGTCAACAAAAAAGTCTGAAATGCAGTACTTGGATGCAATCTCAAAAATGACAGAATGATCTCTGTTCGTTTCCAAGGCAAACCATTAAATATCACAGTAATCCAAGTCTATGCCCTGACCAGTAATGCTGAAGAAGCTGAAGTTGAATGGTTCTATGAAGACCTACAAGACCTTTTAGAACTAACACCCCCAAAAGATGTCCTTTTCATTATAGGGGACTGGAATGCAAAAGTAGGAATTCAGGAAACACTTGGAGTGACAGGCAAATTTGGCCTTGGAGTACAGACTGAAGCAGGGCAAAGACTCATAGAATTCTGCCAAGAGAATGCACTGGTCATAGCAAACACCCTCTTCCAACAACACAAGAGAAGACTCTACACATCGACATCACCAGATGGTCAACACCGAAATCAGATTGATTGATTATATTCTTTGCAGCCAAAGATGGAAAAGCTCTGTCAGCAAAAACAAGACTGGGAGTGGACCGTGGCTCAGAATATGAACTCCTTATTGCCAAATTCAGACTTAAATTGAAGAAAGTGGGGAAAACCACTAGACCATTCAGGTATGACCTAAATCAAATCCCTTATTACTATATAGTGGAAGTGAGAAATAGATTTAAGGGACGAGATCTGATAGACAAAGTGCCTGATGAACTATGGATGAAGGTTAATGACATTGTACAGGAAACAGGAATCAAGACCGTCTCCAAGAAAAAGAAATGCAGAAAAGCAAAATGGCTGTCTGAGGAGGCCTTACAAATAGCTGCGAAAAGAAGAGAAATGAAAAGCAAAGGAGAAAAGGAAAGATATACCCATTTGAATGCAGAGTTCCAAAGAATAGCAAGGAGACATAAGAAAGCCTTCCTCAGCGATCAATGCAAAGAAATAGAGGGACTGAAGGTCAACCCTAAAACAACTAAGATGTTCCTGCTCAGACCACTGTTGGCCAATTTGAAGATGACTGTCAGAGATGACTGTGCTCTGTCTATAAAAGCTGTTGTCCCCTACCTGCTGGGGTGTGTGTGTGTTGGGGGTGGGGGACTTGTGTGTCAGCCTTTAGACAAATGTCTGCCCCCCGCCCCCAATTGCCAGATCTTGAAATAGAGCAAACTTTCCTTTTCACCAAACTGGCCTGTTTGTTGGCTTTTGAGTGGTGAGCAGCCGGACCCCACATACTCTTTTGGTAACAATTTTTTCTTAGATGAAAGAAGGCAACAGGTAGATTCCATCCCCAGCACAAGAATAATTGTAATTCTGGTGTCTTAGCTTTTATTTTAACGAAGATTACTGAGAGTAATGTAACCAGCTTTATATTTACCCAAAAAGGTTTATTTCAAATAAATTTAGTGGTAAAATTCACTAAAAAATTAGCTGCTTATTTAATAAATCTCTAATCATATAGTGTTAAGAAAATACTACTAGTTCTTTAGTCAGGGCTGACAACATTTTCTAAAAGGCAAATAGTAAATATTTAAGATTTTACCACACGACCTGTGTTGCATATACTTATTTTTGTTATTGTAGGAGAAAAACAGCCACAGATAAAAGATAAATCAAGGAGCATGGCTGTGAGCCAAAGATATTTTATTTATAGACACTGAGATCTGACTGTCATATAATTCTTATGCCTCATGAAATAATTTTTTTTAATTTAAAATTATGAAAACGCTTACTAGCTTGCAGGCCCTTAACACAGGCTGTGGCCAGAATCTGACCCTTGGGATGCGGGAAACCATGGCGTGTTCCAGAGAGCAGTAATGGAACTGCCCTCTTAGAGACCAACGTTAAACCAACTGTACTAGACACACGACGGACAGCGGGAAACTCGACACAAAAGCAACACAGAACACAAAACCAACTGTACTAGACACACGACAGACATCGGAAAACTCGGAACAAAAGCAACACAGAACACAAAACCAACTGTACTAGACACACGACGGACATCGGAAAACTCGGAACAAAAGCAACACAGAACACAAAACCAACTGTACTAGACACACGACGGACATCGGGAAACTCGGAACAAAAGCAACACAGAACACAAAACCAACTGTACTAGACACACGACGGACATCGGAAAACTCGAAACGAAAGCAACACAGAACACAAACCATGAAGAGCTGCCCAGGGTGTGAAGCAATCAGGTCCCGCCCAGGACGCCCAGCCTCCATGCATGCACAGTGCCTTCATGTTGGTGTCCCGAGCAGCCAGCAGTGCATGAGGCTGCTCTGTCCACATGCCCCCTGTCCTGCCACGTGCAGGGCACCCATTAGTTGTGAGCAGCATTACTAGTTGAGCACAGTTCATCACCAAGTCACCACTACCTACCGTGTCTCCTGGAGGGAGAGAAGCCACCTTTGCATCCTCAGCCCTGTGCAGAGCTGTTATTCCAGCTCCTGTCCACCATGTGGTAGCTTGTTCAGGGTGTCGAGATCCATCCCAGAGCTAATCAGGGCTCGAGTCCTCAGAGGAATCCACACCATCCTTGCAACCCTCCAGGGAAGTGACCCTGCACCCACAGGAAGTGCAACTTCAGATCTCGGGGTGTCAGCTGGGTAAGGGGGGGCAAGCATGGAAAAGGCATAGTGCATAGCTCTGCATGGATGAAACCCGCAGTCTTTGCTAATTGGTGTGATATTATATTAAAATTTTTTGTGTCTAAATATGAATAGGAAATTATGTCCCAGTCTTAATTTGTATAGATAGTTTTCTCTTTTTAACTTTTTACTTACTGTATTTTTTATTTCAACTTTCCAGTTTATCTTGCCAATTTTTCTGCAAGGATGTTCACTCTATTACAGATTTTTAGATGCTGTTTATTAGGAATATCATATTTCTTCCACATATATTATAAATAGCATTCTGAGTTGACAGTTATCTTTAAAGAAAGGTAATACCCAAGAATGTTCAAACTACCGCACAGTTGCACTCATCTCACACCATAGCAAAGTAATGCTCAAAATTCTCCAAGCCAGGCTTCAGCAGTACATGAACCTAGAATTACCAGATGTTCAAGCTGGATTTAGAAAAGGCAGAGGAACCAGAGATCCAATTGCCAGTATCTCTCTCAAAAAGCAAGAGTTCCAGAAAAACATCCACTTCTGCTTTATAGACTACACCAGAGCCTTTGTGTGGATCACAGCAAACTGTGCAACGTTCCTCAAGAGATGGGAAAACCAGACCCCCTGACATGCCCGCTGAGAAACTGTTGCGGCCTGGAGGAGCAGAGGCCAGAACCTGCCCCAGGGCCGTCCTAGCAGGCATGCAGATGGACATCCTTAGGGCGGGGTGTGCTCCCTGCTCTGCTTCACGGCCTGCCCTGCGTCCATCTCCAGGGAGACAAAGCAAGATATTCCTGGTTAACAGCAGAGCCTGCGCTAATCAAACCCACCAGTGTAGCTATTCCCTAATTGTCTCATGTGACTTCTACCAATAAAAGTGCGGCTAAAAGGAGCCATTTTGTCTTCCTGCCATGGAGAGCAGGAGGGCCCCCTGACTCCCCGCTTGCCAAATTATATGTGTTTATCTTTTCATTACCCACCCCCCCTGCCCCCATTTCAGGTCTTTCTCATCTGCTGTGCTGGACATGGCCAGAAATCTGTATGCAGCTCAAGAAGCAACAGTTACAACCAGACATGAAACAATGGACTGCTTCCAAATAGGAAAAGGAGTACGTCAAGGCTGTATATTGTCACTCTGCTTATTTAACTTATATGCAGAGTACATCATGAGAAAGGCAGAGCTGAGGAAGCACAAGCTGGAACCAAGATTGCTTGGAGAAATATCAATCACCTCAGATACGCAGATGACACCACCCTTTTGGCAGAAAGTGAAGAGGAACTAAAAAGCCTCTTGATGAAGGTGAAGGTGGAGAGTGAAAAAGTTGGCTTAAAGCTCAACATTCAGAAAACGAAGATCATGGCATCCGGTCCCATCACTTCATGGGAAATAGATGGGGAAACAGTGGAAACAGTGTCAGACTTTATTTTTCTGGGCTCCAAAATCACTGCAGATGGTGACTGCAGCCATGAAATTAAAAGACGCTTACTCCTTGGAAGGAAAGTGATGACCAACCTAGATAGCATATTCCAAAGCAGAGACATTACTTTGCCAACAAAGGTCCGGCTAGTCAAGGCTATGGTTTTTCCTGTGGTCACGTATGGATGTGAGAGTTGGACTGTGAAGAAGGCTGAGCACTGAAGAATTGATGCTTTTGAAGTGTGGTGTTGGAGAAGACTCTTGAGAGTCCCTTGTACTGCAAGGAGATCCAACCAGTCCATTCTGAAGGAGATCAGTCTTGGATGTTCTTTGGAAGGAATGATGCTAAAGCTGAAACTCCGGTCCTTTGGCCACCTCATGCGAAGAGTTGACTCATTGGAAAAGACTCTGATGCTGGGAGGGATTGGGGGCAGGAGGAGAAGGGGACGACAGAGGATGAGATGGCTGGATGGCATCACTGACTCGATGGACGTGAGTCTGAGTGAACTCCGGGAGTTGGTGATGGACAGGGAGGCCTGGCGAGCTGCGATTCATGGGGTCGCAAAGAGTCGGATGCGACTGAGCGACTGATCTGATCTGAAAGTTTTGTAAAGAAAGAAATGGAGCCTAGCTTCAGAAGGGAAGGGAAGTCCAGCAATGTCGAATGAGGTCCAGTGGTGGCTGGGGATTCATCTGGAGGAACTTCTCTGAAGAAGGGCCTGGGGTCCACCTGAAAGCTGAAGTGAGAGCCCGTGCCTGGGAGCGAGTGTCCAGAGCAGGATGAGGGCTCCCGGGAGACTGACTGTAGCAGGGCTGGTCTCCAGGCGCCCACCTCCCTTCCCCTCGGCTGGTGCCCACAGACTGGGTACCCACCCTTGGGGAGGAAGGCTCGGCAGGAAGCCTCCCCGTGGAGGGAGCCCACAGGTGTCTCGCTGCTCGTGGCTGTCGCTCAGTTTCTTGGGCTGCCAGGTCGTCTGAGCTATTGCTGTGAGAGGGAAATTCTGCCTGAAGTTATGCTTGAGGCCTGAGCTCTCTTATTATCAAATTAGGCCAATATCTGATATATAATGTGAATACCTGGCATACTACCATGAAATATCTAAATATCCATGTGCTGAAAGATAACTCCATCCCCACAGGTGCAAGTTAACGCAGGTGAATTGGCACATGTGTGACCAGTATAATGGTAGTGGTAAGAGCGGGAATGAATCGTGAGGGTAGATGACCAGGTGGAATCTCTCGATTCAAATCCATGAATCTCTGAGCACTTTGTGAGCAGGTTACAGTTCAAGTGTCATTGCTGGCCTGAGAGGTAGCATGAACAGTACTTTTTTGATGGGTTAATGCATATGTGATGCAGGAGTCCAGATCCACAGTACCCAGCAGTATCTTTGGTTATAGACAGGTCCAGAAAAAGCCATCAGCTCATTGTTGGCTCTTTCAAAGCATGTATCAGCTGTGTGGTGGCTGGAAATGTTAGTGCTGTAAATGCACCTCACCCACCATGTACCTGTTGGCCTTGTAGAGGAGCAGGCGGCTGAGTGCACAAGTGACTTGGTTTTAATCTCTAGAGCACCCTTTGCTGTGGGCTTGGTGAAGTGCAGGTCCTCAGCACACAGCATTCTCATCCCTCCTGGACTGTTTCTGGCTCCTCTTTACTATTTGGGTTCCACAAGCCTCATCTTTAGCAGCACACTGTGCTTTTACCACAAACAGCACTTTCTTTCAAGGTGCGTCTTGTCCTTCACCGCTGGTGCTGGGGTCAGACTGTCCCCTGCCCCATGGCTCTTTCCCAGGCCTTTCCTTTTCACTCTCCTGTGGCTAAAGCTCTGACCCACCCACCAAGTGTGAGACCTCTTCTCACTATTTTGCACTCAGGGCAAGCCTACTTATTCTGGGAGTTATTCCTCCTTGATACTTTCTGTCTATAACCATGACCAGGACCAAGCACACAAATATCTTTCCATGCAAGCCCCTCCTGACTCTCAGCTCTGCTGGGCATGTTGGTGCTGACTCTCATATGGATGGTGAGTTGACACTTGACAGATGAGCTTTCCATGAACCACATAGAAAGTATGGTTGGTAAGCCTCTGACACAGATTCCCCCATGGGAAATCATTGTCACCTCCTGAGACAGTCCTGGGAACAAAGTCAATGACCAGAGGATTCAGTGTTTCCAGACAAATTTAGTCATTGTTGCAGACACAACCTACCCCTACATCCAAGATCAAGTGTGAGGAAAGGCATAGGAGCAGCCTGAACCAGTCAGCTCTGCTCCTCTCCTGGCTGCAGTCCAATAAACTCCAAATAGAATGCCTCTTTGTTGCAATCAAGTGTCCAGTTCTAAAATTTTGTTAACAATGTATATAATAAAGGAGAGGGAAAGCCAGCTTTACTGAAACTTGTGGATAATGCAATTCTTATCCATGCTACTGTTTGACACAATTCGGGCTTAAGAGCATCTTATTTTCCAGGAAAGATACTATATAACTAAAGGTATAATTTCTAGTGCCTCCTTAATTTTCCCAGTCTCTGGCTATGAGAACTGCACTGAATGCTCTCTAGTATATTTTCAGGGACATGACAAAAACACTGTTAAGATCCTTCCTGATAGATGTTCTGAAATAGAACTAAGTAGCTACAAGAACTAAATCTCAGTTTCAACTCCAGTAGAGGAGAAGCTGCATTGCTGGACACAGTTCAAATAAACACTGAATCTTCCCAAGAATGGGCTGGGCACCCCCAGCATTTACCTTGAGGCTGCAGCAAGGAATAATAAATCTGACCCCGCATTAGGTCTGTTTCTTTAAGTTTAACCTTTATACTTTATCCCTGATTTCTTCAATTTGTGTATATTGCCTATAGCCTGAGATATACAGGATACGCCCGTTGTCAAGGCTCAGACTTTTGAGTCTAATATATTTCCATTCATATGCTAATAGAAATTTGCAGAATAGAGAACAATATTTATCTTGTTGGAGGTTTACAGGAATACTATGACCTGACATATGTGGAAACTTCAAGAATAAATTATTCCCAAACCAAGAGGTTTGCAACAGCTAACCAGGCCACTCTCGCACATTGCCTAGAAAAATGCTTTGATGAAATGCTGCAAGAAGTTCCATGTATTTTGGGCATGTGCCACCCATCATCTCTGTCTAGCCCTGCAATAAATTTTTATTTAAACTGACATTTTGGTATGTTCACCATGCTTCAGGCACATGACTTTGCATTTTTAATCAAGGTCCTCTGCAACATCTGGAAGAGACCATAATGGAAAAACATGAAAGTGCTATTTTTAAAGATATGTGAATCATTTTCATATGTAGTATTATCTAAATAAAATACTATCCATTATTTTTGGAAGGGTCTGTATTTTCATCATTTCATGGATGTAAATCTGAGGTTATTAGAGAACATGAAATATACCATCTGTATTTCAGACTTCCCAATTAGACTGAACTTGTGAAACCGCTCTAGGCCGAGATGCCAGATGGCCGCCCTTCCGCTTGGTGTCCGTCTCCATCAGCCATGCCCGAAAGGCACGTGAGATCACGGACAGCACATCAGATCAGATCAGTTGCTCAGTCGTGTCCGACTCTTGGCTACCCCATGAAGCGCGGCACGCCAGGCCTCCCTGTCCATCACCAACTCCCGGAGTTCACTGAGACTCACGTCCATTGAGTCAGTGATGCCATCCAGCCATCTCAGCCTCTGTTGTCCCCTTCTCCTCTTGCCCCCAATCCCTCCCAGCATCAGAGTCTTTTCCAATGAGTCAACTCTTCGCATGAGGTGGCCAAAGGACTGGAGTTTCAGCTTTAGCATCAGTCCTTCCGAAGAAATCCCTGGGTTGGTCGCCTTCAGAATGGACTGGTTGGATCTCCTTGCGGTCCAAGGGACCCTCAGGAGTCTTCTCCAACACCACCAAGTTCAAAAGCATCCATTCTTTCGGCGCTCAGCCTTCTTCACGGTCCAACGCTCACATCCATACATGACCACAGGAAAAACCATAGCCTTGACTGGACGAACCTTTGTTGGCAAAGGAATGTCTCTGCTTTGGAATATGCTATCTAGGTGGGTCATCACTTTCCTTCCAAGGAGTAAGCGTCTTTTAATTTCATGGCTGCAGTCACCATCTGCAGTGATTTTGGAGCCCAGAAAAATAAAGTCTGACACCGTGTCCACTGGTTCCCCATCTATTTCCCATGAAATGATGGGACCGGATGCTGTGATCTTCGTTTTCTGAATGTGGAGCTTTAAGCCCACTTTTTCACTCTCCTCTTTCACTGTCATCAAGAGGCTCTTGAGTTCCTCTTCACTTTCTGCCATAAGGGTGGTGTCATCTGCATATCTGAGGTGATTGATAGTTCTCCCGGCAATCTTGATTCCAGCTTGTGTGTCTTCCAGTCCAGCGTTTCTCATGATGTTCTCTGCATATAAGTTAAACACACAGGGTGACGATAGACAGCCTTGACGAGCTCCTTTTCCTATTTGGAACCAGCCTGTGGTTCCATGTCCAGTTCTAACTGTTGCTTCCTGACCTGCATACAGATTTCTCAAGAGGCAGGTCAGGTGGTCTGGTATTCCCATCTCTTCCAGAATTTTCCACAGTTTACTGTGATCCACACCGTCAAAGGCTTTGGCATAGTCAATAAAGCAGAAATAGATGCTTTTCTGGAACTCTCTTGCTTTTTCCATGATCCAGCAGAGGTTGGCAATTTGATCTCTGGTTCCTCTGCCTTTTCGAAAACCAGCTTGAACATCAGGAAGTTCACGGTGCACATATTGCTGAAGCCTGGCTTGGAGAATTTTGAGCATGACTTTACTAGCGTGTGAGATGAGTGCAAGTGTGCAGTAGTTTGAGCATTCTTTGGCATTGCCTTTCTTTGGGATCGGAATGAAAACGGACCTTTTCCAGTCCTGTGGCCACTGCTGAGTTTTCCAAATGTGCTGGCATATTGAGTGCAGCACTTTCACTGCATCATCTTTCAGGATTTGGAAGCGCTCCACTGGCATTCCATTACCTCCACTAGCTTTGTTCGTAGTGATGCTTTCTAAGGCCCACTTGACTTCACATTCCAGGATGTCTGGCTCTAGGTCAGGGATCACACCATCGTGATTATCTGGGTCGTGAAGATCTTTTTTGTAAGGTTCTTCTGTGTATTCTTGCCATCTCTTCTGAATATCTTCTGCTTCTGTTGGGTCCATACCATTTCTGTCCTGTATCGAGCCCATCTTTGCATGAAATGTTCCTTTGGTATCTCTGAGTTTCTGGAAGAGATCCCTAGTCTATCCCATTCTGTGCTTTTCCTCTATGTCTTTGCATTGATCGTTGAAGAAGGCTTTCTTATCTCTTCTTGCTATTCTTTGGAACTCTGCATTCAGATGTGTGTATCTTTCCTTTTCTCCTTTGTTTTCGCTTCTCTTCTTCTCACAGCTATGTGTAAGCCCTCCCCAGACAGCCATTTTGCTTTGTGGCATTTCTTTTCCATGGGGATGGTCTTGATTCCTGTCTCCTGTTCAATGTCACGAACCTCATTCCACAGTTCACACGGACAGCACGTAGCACGCCCAGAACACACAACAGGATCCTCCTGAACCCAGAACGGTGATTGTTATGGATCCACGTGGAGGGTGTCGATATCCCCACCTGATGCATGAATAGGAGTCACACAGACTCGATGGGTTTGAGCTTGGATGGGGTGCCCTATCTGGAGAGATCACGTGGGTCAGAAAGCACACACGGAACAGAATAAAACCAAAGACCACAGCCAAGTTGAGGGAGGGCTGAACCCGAGGACCTCACCAGTCCCGTGGCATCACGTGCCGTACACGGCCTCTCTCGATGGCCGAGAGGGACGTGGAATGTATGTGTCCCTGTATTGGTGTGTCATGCCCGAAACCACGCCACGGAGAGGGATCGTGTCTGATGCTCATCATCTCTCAAAAGATACATACACCGGGTCTCTTTAGAAAACGATGGAAGGATATCTTTCAATGCAGTGGGAATGACGTGGGAAAGACACATCCAAGTGGAATCAGCATGGCCGAGAGAGCTCCCCCAAATAGAGAGGGGAGGCCATCGAGGAAGAAGTCCGTGTGTCTCAGTCTGGATGGAATGTACACTTGGAGCACTGAATGGGTCCCAGAGGCCTCCAGATCATCTAAGGAAACAGTGTTCCCGAAATTCAAGATACCTCTCACACCCTCCCCTTTCCCTAAATACCTTGTGACCGTCTACCCTGGAAGAAGAAACATGTCCTTTGTTGCATGACAGCAAATCCTAATTGCTCTCAGCTGGCTTGACAACCTCACGAGGTTCAGCTTTCTAGGCCCCTGACTCTTTCCTGTGGAACATTCCCTGGGTTTTATTGAAATCTGTGTCCCTGCATGGCAATATCTAAGACCCTCCCCCCCCCCCACCCCCCACCCCCCCCACACACACAATAAAGCTTTCTTTTCTTTTTTCTTTCTTTCCTTTTTTTTTTTTTTTTTTTTTTTTTGGCGTGCAGCCAATACTGACCATTCATTGAAAGATAATAAAACTAGGTGATGTTATGTGTGTCATGTCCCGGTGTATTGAAATAGAATGTTCTTCGTTAAGGACATACAACATCCTCTGTTCTAACGTGTACAGAATGGTGACTTGATGCACCTGTCTGTTGCAAAAGAATCATTCATGACCACCCAAGCGGTAGCTCATGGCTTGACCACAACCCATACATGCCATGACTGTATGCGAAAGAAAGTGAAGTCACTCAGTCGTGCTGGACTCTTTGCGACCCCACGGACTGTAGCCTACCAGGCTCCTCCGTCCATGGAATTTTCCAGGCAAGACTACTGGAGTGGGTTGCCGTGTCCTTCTTCCATTGTACGGGAAGTGAATGCGTCATGTCCACGGTCATGGCGACTTTCGAATAGGATAATGCTGCTGCTGCTGCTGCTGCTGCTGCTGCTGCTGCTGCGTCGCTTCCGTCGTGTCCGAATCTGTGCGACCCCGTAGACGGTAGCCCGCCGGGCACCCCCGTCCCTGGGGTTCTCCAGGCAAGAACACTGCGGTGGGTTGCCATGTCCTTCTCCAAGGCGTGAAAGGGAAAACGGGAAGGGAAGTCGCTCCGTCGTGTCCGACTCTGTGCGACAACGTGGACTGCGGCCTACCGGGCTCCTACCGGGCTCCTCCGTCCACGGGATTTTCCGGGCAAGAGGACTGGAGTGGGGTGCCGTTGCCTTCTCCGAATATGAGACGACGATAATACCAATACTATTCTTTAGAATCACCGTGCTCTTTGTGACGTAGACAGTATATATGTACCTTATCCGTGAAGTTCCCCCCCCCCCCCGCCCGCCGTTACATCGGCATCTTCCCATGTCTCCCTCCCCCAGCCGCTCTGTGATGATCGTTTTCATTGTTTTAGGTGGCCTTGCATGGCATGTCAGTGACAGGAGAAACTCTTTTTCTTTCTCTACCTGACTTCTTCATTGGGCATCACTCCCTAAGTCCCATCCATGCGATCACGATGTAAGACTGTGTTCATTCCTGGGGCTACCTGGGACACCTAGATCTCCCTATCGATCGATCTCTACCTGGATCGTGTATCTTCTTGATCTAGTCTTCCCTTGATGGACACTTGGGCTGGGTCCCCATCTTGACTCTTGTGAATGGATGCTGCGATGGACCTGGGAGTGCAGGCCTCTCTCTGCGAGTTTCAGGTTTTATTTTCTTTCGAGGTCTACCCAGAAGTGAGATGGTTGGCAGGATCCATCCTCTCTCCACCGAGACTCGTGTCTAAGTCCTTCTGAGGTGATCCGGTTGCTGCTGCTGCGGCTGCCGCTAAGTCCCTTCTGTCGTGTCCGACTCTGTGCGACCCCATAGACGGCAGCCCGCCAGGCTCCCCCCTGTCCCTGGGATTCTCCAGGCGAGAACACTGGAGTGGGTTGCCACGGCCTTCTCCAATGCGTGGAAGGGAAAAGGGAAAGGGAAGTTGCTCGGTCGTGTTCGACTCTTCCCGACCCCGTGGACGGCGGCCTACTGGGCTCCTCCGCCCATGGGAGTTTCCAGGCGAGAGGACTGGAGTGGGTTGCCGTGGCCTTCTCCGGTGATCCGAGGAACGATCCGTTCTTTTCCAATAGACGCCGTTTGAATCCACGCGACTGCGTACGTCTTAGGGAATACGGTGACGATGACGACGACCCAAACGCTCCCGTGAGCACCGTGGAACCGGAGGGTGTGTTCGCGGGATGATTCCCCGGTGCCAGCTTTCCACGGCTCGTACGCGTCCACGAGCCCCCTGCGGTCGGCATGTCATTCGATAGACACGGAACCACGGTTGTCATGGACCGGGGTTGCCTAGGTGCCAGTCGATCCCCAGATGAGTGGAGGGATGACAGAGTCCTTAGGGAACAGAGCGGAGACCCAGAGAATGATTTCCACGAGACGAGGGCGGTGAGACGAGAAGAACGACGGGAAGTGGTGTCCGGGGAGCCAGACATGGTCGAACAGGAAAGAAAACGTGTCAGACGAGAGGAGAGGGGAGAAGGATTCCAAGTCAGTGGAGCAGCACGGGGGAGACAGGCCCAGAAGATGCGAGCGGATGCTGGGGGCACGGCACCCCTGGACCCGTGAGCGCGCAGGGAGCCGAGAGGGATGGCCGACCATCGCCTGCAGGTCCGCGTGGGCCGATCTCCAGGGCCCGGACTGTGAGGGACTTCGTGAGAACAGTCATGCTCACGGTGCCTACGGGTCACGTCTCCACGGTGCTCTCAGCACTGTACGGAGAGCTCCCCGAGCTGCCCATGGCACAGTGAGCTAGGGTTTCTTTATGTGTATCGACAGAAGATTAAGGGAGCTTCCCGAGTGATGGGACTAGGTATTGGCCGATCGCGTCCGATCTCAGGCAGGCCATCTCGCTCGACGATCATTGGACGTATTTGATGTCTGCGGGGGCGTGCTGTGTCTTCGTGGCCGTGCAAGCTGTTCTCTCTCTGTGGAGAGAGGGGGTCGCTCTACGGTCATGTGTCTGGGCTTCTCGTGGCTGTGGTTCCTCTTGGGGGGCAGGGGCGCTGGGGCACGTGGGCTTCAGTGGCTGCTGGGTGTGGACTCAACACTCGCAGCGGCCAGGATCTAGAGCACAGACTCCATCACTGAGGCGTATGGGTAGCGTGTGGGCTCTTCCCGGACCGGGGGCGAAATCGTTGACCTCGGGGCCCCCGGGGGAGCCCCAGTCCCGAACTCTAGATGGATCTCTTGACGTCACCGCTTTTTCTTGGAGAGGTTCGAAACGATCGGGCCAGGGAGAAGGACACAACCTGGACGTCCTTTCGATGGGATCCCTGAGTCCAGGAGGAGCCGTGCAGACGCCGATAAGGGAGGAAGGGGATGATTTTGCCTTTTTGTAAGGCGAGGATTGGACTCGCAGTCCACACTCCTGTTCCCACCGCTCCCCTCCGGGAACTAGAGTTCGAATCTAGATGGGCCTCTGAGCACACACCTGGCCGGGCTCCATCATGCCGGGTTGACCTTCGGTGCTCACAAACCGGCACGCTTGCTGCCTCTCGACGTGTCCTAGAGAAGAAGACATCGGATTCCGTATCAGATCAGCTTCTTTGATGAGCGACGGCATTACAGCCACAGCAAGTGGGATGGATACACACAAACGTTGGTTTCTTTTGGACTATGAGCCCACCTCTGTTCGTGTGTGTGTGTGTGTGTGTGAGAGAGAGAGAGAGAGAGAGAGAGAGAGAGAAAGAGATGCCTTTGTGGTTCTAAAGCAAGAAGCACTGAGGAGTGAAGACATTCTCGAACGAACATATTTTCCTTCATTTCAGTCGTGATGGTCCAATGAGTTGGAGGACGACGTGGACTGTTTCGGGGTAGATGATTTTAGAAGGCTGTGAAGGGACTTCACTGCCTGGTGGTCCAGTGGTGAAGAATCCACCTGCCGATGAGGCAGGGGACAGGGTGTTTTCGATTGATCCCTGATCCGGGAAGATGCCGCCGGGCTCTGGGCAGGTTCGATATGAACCTACAGAATGGACGGACAGTGCCAGGCGTGAAGGCGAGGGCAGGCAGACAGGGGACTCTGGACGAGGATGACTGACACGGACGGACACGGACGCCTCCGTTGTAGGTGGGCTGTGGCCAGCCGGCACACTCCTCTGGGGCAGGATGTTCCTAGGACCGTTGGGGAGCGTGCCCGTGCGCGCCCATGGGAGGAGCAGGGGACCGAAGGGAACTCTCTGTCCTCTCTGCTCCACGGGGCCCGCGGCACCCTAATCGGCTCCAAGAGAGGATGCCTCCGATGGAGAGACAAACCCACACGTGAGGGACCCTCCCTTCTGGTTCACTTGGATTCGGAAAGCGTGACGGTCAGGTTCACTCAATGCTCTGGATGTCTGTGCTTCCTGAGATCCTGGCCTACTCACGGGAAGGACCCGTGGAGCTGGATGAGATCTCCCTTTGCACGGTGGCGGCGGCTCCAGGGTGCACACGTTTCAGTGGCTACGGCTTGTGGACATCGATCGCACCGAGAGCCTAACCCCCGGTGTGCCAGACGCCTGTGTCCACGATGGGTGAACAGTTCTAAGTGTGGGAAGCCCCAAACTTGCCACTGCCTGTTCGATCTGCAGGGACTCTTCGAAGCACAAACGTGCCCGGTCTCCTGACCGATCCCCTTTTCGGAGCCAGCCTGGTGCGTGATCTCTTTTCCAGGCCGCAGGCACACACTGGCGCTGGGGAGCTGTGTTCCTGTTCCTCCTCCTCCTCCTCCTCCTCTCTGCCCCCACCCTTCCCCCCACACGCAGGCTCCCCCACCCCGCCTGGCCCCGGCCCGTCCGGGTCTCCCCCCACCCGCGGAAAAGGCCAGGAAAAACACGGTCCCTGAACGACGCAGCTGAGAAACAGTGGAAGTCCACTCGGATGCGGTTAGGAGACACCTGAGTATACCTAGGCCAACACTGCCACCGTGTGGGGTGAGAGGCCAGCGCGAGGGGAGCTCGACAGTTCAGAGGAGGGGGAAGAGGAGCAGGAGGGAGAGAGGGAGGCGGGCGGCGCGGGGGGAGGGAGGGTGGGGGGGGAGGGGAGGTACAGGCTGAAGCTGTCTCAGGGCGATGACGTGGATGAAAACGTTCCCCTTCGGACCTGGAGAGCACAAAGGGCTTCTTTTGGAGGCTGATCTTCAAGCTGGGAGTGGGGGGGTGGGGTGGGGGAGGGGAATCATCCAGACAGAGGAAAGACACCAGGCCGAGAAGGCAAGAGAGATTCTTTACACAAGTGAATCGGATGCTTTTCTGTCCATGTGTTCCCTAATCACACCATCACGGAAATCCAGCCAGCCAGCCAGCCAGCCACCCACCATTTTTTTCGCTCCTTTCCTGTTCTCTACATTTTGAATGGCGAGTGAGGGAGAGAGTCTTTCAATGGTTTGAGAGGAGTTTGGAATGTCGTGGGACCATGGTACTTTTCAGCCATGGATGAACGTGATGGCTTCTTTTGTCCGCTTCGGCGTTCAGGGTTATCCCCAACTCCCCCTGCCGAGTGAGGCCTGTGTGTCGCTGTGTGCTGGAGGACACCGTGCTGTCCCCATCTTGATCTTGGACTGAACAAAACCACCGTTGGGAGTGTGTTCGGTTGCTTGGCTTCGTTTCCTTTCCCTATGGCACTCACCCGACCGTCCTGTCCACTCTTGGGATCTTTCATCTCCCCCTCCCCCTCAAGGCAATCGGGTCCTTTTCTTTCTCCTCCTCCTGCTCCTCCTCCTCCTCCTCAATCTAGTTTCTCCCCCCCCACCCCCCCCACACAAGTCCCACTCTTCTCAAACGGACGTCTAACTGACTGCCAACGTTTACTTTTGCCTTCTTTCCTTCCTTCCTTCCTTCTTCCTTTCCTTTTTTTTTTGGGGGGGGGGCATTCCCCCTTTAATTTTCAGCTGTACAGACGATGTTTTAGTGTAGCACATGACACAGCCATCACCAGGATACATCTAGTTAGTGACTGTCCGTCACCACTTGGTGTCATGGCAAATGACATTTGGTGTCATGACGTGCCCGTGACTCATGTATTTCATAAGTGGAAGGTTGCACCGCTTTGTCTGTCTCCCTCGCCAGGGGCACTCACTCATTCTCTCCTCACCCCCGCCCCCCGCCCCCCGCCCCCCCCGGCCCCCCTGCCCCCCCCCCCCGCCCTGCACCGTTCCCCCTCCCCCGCCCCTCCCTCCTCTGGCCAGCCCGCCCCCCCCCCCCCCCCGCCCCGTGTGTTCCTTTGTAGTGTCTCTGAGCCTGTTTCTGTTTGGTTCTGTTCTGTTCACCGTGTATGGTTTGGTAGGTTCTGCATGGAAACGACTGATCTGAGGTATTTCATGTAGCATAATACCCTCTAAAGGTCTCTCCAGGTTCCTGCAGACTGTGAGATTTCATTCCCTTCTGGTGGTTGAGTCCCATTCCTGTGTGTGTGTGTGTGTGTGTGTCTGCAGGCGCGTGAGCACTCGTGCATGTGAATAGATCCAGGCATAGGCACACAGACAGAGTTCTATCATGATGTGTGTACGGAAGTCGACCCAGATATAGGGGTCGATCCCACACATGCACACATCCGTATCTTCTTTGTCCCTTCCCTCCGTGGGCACCCTGTGGAGTTGCTGGGTTGGGTCGAATGGGGGAATCTTTGGGGGAGTGTACATCGCAGGACTTTTTTCCCTAAGGATGTGGTTTCTCTGTTTGTGAGGCCCCAGGGGATGAGATCTGATCTCTCTGAGTCCACCCACAGTTTTCTCAGCTGCAGAAAAGACGCGTTCAATCCATCAGGAGCCACTGTCCTCTGATGGTTCGAACTTGCTGTCGTGATTGCGATTCCCGGCTCCTGGGCCTTTCCCCTCCGAATGAGAAGGATCATTGTCCAGGGAAACGCCCCGGGGTGGGGTGCTTCCATGAGCCCGCCCCCACCCCCAGGAGCCCCAGCTCAGCCCAGCCCAGCCCAGCCCTGCCGTGGATGTGTGTTCTACCTTGTGCTTCTGGGTGTCTGTCTGTCTGTTCCACCTTTCTTTGGAAGGAAGGGGTCTGTTCGGGCCTCCTGCCCACTTCGCTCATCGGGGGTTGTTTCCCTTTTGGAGGTTGAGGTGTCTGACGCCTTGATCGGTGTTGGACAGAAAAGCCCCTTTTGCAATATGCTTGTGCTTTCCCTGTATATACTGACGTGTGCGTGCACACGACCGACCGACCGACCGACAGACAGACACACACACACACACACACGGATGTGTGTTTCTGTCCGGGTATGTACGTGTGTGTCTGTGAGTATATATATGTACGTATGTACACCTATAGATACACACACCACACACGCGCGCATGTAGACATCCACGCAGACACATGGATATAGATGCACACATACACTGATGCATGTGTACATGTATGTATACACACGCGTGTTTGCGTATGCGTATACATGTGTGTGCATCTATGCACATCAGTCTGTGTATAGGCACTCTAGGTGCACATGGGCACCTGTACATACGTACATGCGTGCACATCTACGTATATATACACACGTGTGTATGTAGGCACAGATACATGCGTGCGTCTGTGTGGACGTACATACACTCTCTGTAGATGTCTGCGTATGCATCCGTACGTATGTATACATGTGTACATACACGTGTGCACATACACACGCAGATATGTGTGTCTATGCAAGCATGCACGTACGGGTACGCATAGACGTGCATCCACACCTGTGTGCAGACATCACACGTATACACACTATACGTGCATCTAGATGCGTTGACACGTCTGCATGTATGTGTGTGTGTGTGCCTATGTATCCCGACGTCTCTGCACATGTGAGCATGTGTGTTCACGCCTGTGTCTATCCGTGTACGTATGTGTATAGATGCCTCTGTATGCGTATATATACGCAAGCATACACGCACACTAGAAACGCCTAGGCATACACGTGCGCACACAGACACGTGCGTGTACGTGAGCATGCCCTTCCTACGTGTGTGTTTATATGCATGCGTGCATGTATATATAGATGCGAATACGTGTGCGTATGCATATGTACACGTGTATATGCACATGTGTATGCGTTCTCCCTCTCCCTCTCCCTCTCCCTCTCTCTCTCCCTCTCCTCTCTCTCTCTGACTTTTAAGCTGCCAGGACAGTTCCACGAGTTGACTTTCCTGCCTGGTGGTTTTGTTTCATTTCGTTTCTGAGCTACGTGAAAAAGTTATTTATTCATTGAGTTGGCTGTTGTCATGGGACCCGGGGTTTATTTAGTGGATCCCTATGGACTCCGTCCTCCTCACCAGCACGCCCCTCAACATCACCCCCCCACACCCTCCCCCCAACCCCCCACCCCCCGCAGCCCTGCCACCCCAGACCTCCCAGGCCGTTCGCCTTTCCGCTGTTTGTGGCCAGTGGTGTTGAAATCCATGTTCTCCTGACCTCAAGTGCACTTTCCCCACCCACCCGCGCATGCTTGTGTGTGTCGTCTTTGGACTTTGTCATGGTGTCTCTACCCAGGTTGAGTTTTGTTTTCTGTTCTTGGGGGTCCGAGTGTCTCCTTTTTTTCCTTTCTTACTCCTAGGCTTGTGTGTCTGTGTCCGTGTCTGCTTTCGAAAGTCCTGCTTTGTTCTCCCAGCAGCGCTTGCCTGGTTTCGCTTTGCCTGTCCCTCCCTCCCTTTCTCCCTCCCTCCCTCCCTCCCGCCCCCCTCTTTAGGGGGGCCGGGGGCCGGGGGTTCCTGGGATGTCACTTGTGCCCCCTCTCTCCGCCCACCCCGCCCCGAGCCCCCGCCGCCCGCTGGCGTCTCCGTGGAATGTCCCCCCACCACCCTGGAATCGCGTGGGGGATCGCGGCTCTTTCGTGGCAGCCTCCAGGGGAGAGATCTCCCGGCTCCTCTCCCTTCCTCTGCGGCCGGGGTCGCGTCGCGACGCGTCGCTCGGCGGCGGAGGCTCCGGGCCGAGCTCGGGCGTTTGGGCGGCCGGCGCTGTGGCGTCCCCGGCGGCCGGCGACAGCGACCCGTCCTCGGGACGTTCGAGCCGGTTGTCGGGAGCCACCTGGCGGCCGCTTGTATATTGTCCCTCCCCCTCCGGAGCTTCGGCGAGCCCTTCAGGAGGGTTGTGACTCAGCCGCCGGGCCCGAGGCAGAGCTCTCAGACACCGGCTATGCTGGCGGCGACAGTCCCGGTGGCGCCGAGGCCTAGGGATGTCCTGCTGTCGCCAGAGATTGGTTCTCTAGGCTTCTGGGGAGGGTGATCGTCGCGGCGCTCCGGGGCCAGGCTCTGGGGTGGCCGGACCGGGTCGACCAGCATCTCCCCGTGCCCCTGTGGCCGCGGAGAAGGACCGGCCGGACCCTCCCTGGGCCGGGCCGCCGCGGTGGGCAGGGAGAGGGTCTTCCCTGCCCGGAGCGCCTGGACTCGGGCTCGGCGGTCCGGACTCCTCCTGGGCCGCCCTCAGGAGCGTTTGCTTCGCCCTCGGCCCCGCTCCGGAGGTGGGGACCGGCCCGGACTGTGGCTTGGAGGTCGCCGGAGGGCGCACCTGGGTCCGGGCCCTCGGGTTCTTTCTGACCGAGGTGTTTTCCGCGTCGCACTCCGGAGGTGGGGACCCGCCCGCCGGAGTCGTGAGGGTTGACGGGGAGAGGCGGACTCGTGTGTGGCCGCCCCCCACCCCCCCCACCCCAAACCGTGGGGTCCGGTCGCCCGAGGCGTCTCCTGGCACACATGCTGTTTCTTTTTCAAAGTCCCGATGGGTCCGGAGACGTGGATGGACCGGACCCTGCTTCCGCGGGTGGCCGGGGAGGGCGCGCTCGACCCTTCAGCGTGCCTTCGTGGGTCTCGGTCGTCGGATGCGACTTTGTCTCACCCCTCCCCACCTCCCTGAATCCCGGTCAGGAGGTGGGGACCGGCTCGGGCCGTCCTGGGTGCCCCATCTAGGACGGTCTGGGTCCCGGGCGCGGTCCCTGGTCGGGGCCCGCTCGTCTCGTTGGAGGCGCCTCGCTGACGGTTCTTCCTTCTTGTTTCTTGATGCTCATCGAAGCCAAATCCCCGTTCGGAGACTCCGACGGACCGGTACCCCTACCCGTGTGGGCGAAGCGGGAGAGGGCGCCCCCGGCCAGCTCCCTCTCCCTTGGTGGGTGTCCGCGCCCCCACTTTGGCCATCGCGCGCCCCCTCCCCCTGCTCCCCTTCCCCTGGTCGACCAGATGCCCCCCCCCCCCCCCCCCGCCACGAGAGCTCTGGGCCTGGTGTTTATGGGGTAGCGCTGGGGACAGGTGGCCTGGCCAAGGTTCCGGGGTTCCTCCATGCGAGTCGTGGATGGGCTCCGCTGTCAGCTGCTGTCGTTTCGTCGCCCTTAATGGGCCTTTTTTACCACAAGGTAAGTGCTGATATGGTCTGCTTCAGTGTCTGCAGTTGAGCAAACTTTGGGTCTCTGGATGTACGCGGGGCTCTGGGCCTTTGGGACGCCAGCTCTGGTGCCCGGTTTGGCCTTTGCCGCTGGAGCCGCCCGCCTGGGCCTGTGCGCCGGCTCCTGTGTGGTGGTGTTTGGCTGACCCGACTCATGGTGCCACCTCTGGTCTCTGGGCGACCCAAGTGCGGTGGGGCGAGGTGAGGCACCATGGGTTTTCTACCCTGTGTGCTCCCCACTGTGGGCACCCGGTGAAGGTTGAGATGCGAACCCCACCACGTGTCAGGCGTTCTTGAATTTCCTGGGGTTGTGGGTCGCTCTTGCCCGAGGTGAGGTGGGGGAGGAGGTTGCCGGTGAGGCTTAAAGCGGGCCCCTCTGGTGACTGTCCTCACTGTGCCTTCCCCTTGCTCCACCTTGGCTCATCTGATCCATGTGGTGTGGTTGTGCTATGCCGGGCCTAAGCCGTGCCAGACGAGGGACAGGCGTTCCTGGTGAACGTATCTGCTCTTCTCGGTCTGTCCGCGGGGCCCCCTCGCCTGACTTTTTCCCCCTGGCAGTCGGGGAGGCGGAGGAAGGTGGGGGTTGGGTTGTGGCCTCTGGCCCTGACCTTTGGTCTCCTGTCCCTGCCTTGGGTGGCGTCAGTGGGGGCCGTGGGTCTTCTGACACGGCAGATACTCTTGCTTCTCCTTCCCGGCGTGTGCTCCGTGAGCAGCCCTCCCCACGGTGGGGAGGGCTGTGCCGCTGCTGCACTGCGCCCCCACGGTGCGGGGGCATGAGCGAGCTTTGTTGGGCCCTCGGTGGTGCCCCTGGAGCGCTCCAGGTCGTTGCTCAGGTGCCTGAGGCCGAGCGGTGGTGTTTCCCTTAAGCCCGGTGTCCTCCTCGGGTCCCCACCGCGGTGGTGTGTGTGTGTCCAGTGAGTGGGCTCTCTTTTGGGGTGGGTCGAGGCGGTAGGAGAGGCGCGCCTGTTCCCCTGGTTGTCAAGGCTGACGGGTGAGGCCTTGCAGGGGATGGGATGCGGGCTCTGCGCTGGCCCTGGCCGTGCAGACGGTCCTGTGTTGGTGGTTCGCCTATCTGTACCACAGATCCCTCCCACCCCCAGCTGAGGACTGGTGGCTCGTGGAGCGCCTCCGTGGGCCTGAAGGAGAAAAACGATCCGGGTGAGGGGTGGCGAGCCCTCCATGAGAAAACCTTCTCTAGCGATCCGAGAGGGAGCCTTGGGGTACCCGACCCCCCAGCTGCTGCTCCTCCCGAGTGTGCAGTGGCCGCTGTGTCGGCTGCCAAGAGTGTGTGGGCAGAACACCCCGCCCCACATCTCTTCTCGGGGCGGTAAGGGGGGGCGGGTGCGCCGGCCCCACGGTGGGGCCGTGTGCCGCTCGTTGCCTACGGCGGCCAGCGTCTCCCCCCTTCAAGTTGGGGGAGGGTCCCGCTGGGCCCCGCCGGGCGTCCAGCAGGTGGGGGGGACTGGAGTGTGCGTGCGCCCTGTGTATGCGCGGTCGGCCCCCCGCGGTGTGG